>NC_053394.1:420332737-425132737 GCF_905171765.1 Bufo bufo
CCTGTCAACTGATAATGTTGACTCTTATAAAAATGAACAAGGATTTCCACTGACTTCTCTACTCCACCAGAGGAAAGCTTCTGAACATAAAGGCACTTCAAATGTGGCTTTTATGGTGTATTGAATACACTGTATTCCCAAGCATCCCTTCCACCACAAAAAAGGGTATATGGTTCAATATTCCTTTTCTCCTCCTCCTCCTCCATCATATCAACATGCTTATTAGTAGAGATGAGCGGCAGGGGCAATATTCGAATTCGCGATATTTCGCGAATATTTGGGCGAATATTCGCCATATATTCGAGAATTCGCGAATTCATGATCTCCAGGCATTATTTTCTTGATTGCGAAAATTTGCATAAAATTAGCATAAAATTTCACATAAACATTTGCATGAACTGGTATTTTTTTTTTAAAAATCAAATATTCGCGATTACGAATATATTTAGCGATATTCTAAATATTTGCGAATTCTCGAAGTGCCGATATTCGCGATTAAAATTCGCAATTCGAATATTCCTAATGTTTTAGAGGGTCAGCTCAGCAGCAGGCCCTCAACCATAATTTTGTCGATGGTCAGCTCAGCAGTAGGCCCTCGACCATAATTTTTCCATGGTCAGATCAGCAGCAGGCACTCTCCCCTAATGTTTTAGAGAGTCAGCTCACCAGCAGACCCTCAACCATAATTTTTTAGAAGGTCAACTCAGCAGCAGACCCTCACCCCTAATGTTTTAGAAGGTCAGATGAGCAACAGAAAATAGTGGTAGGTTGTGGTGGCTCACTAGCAAGTAGTTAAGGTATGGTGCTGCAAGCTCATGTAGAGGGAATCACCCCACCCTCTCTTAAAGGCAAATGTAGTAATAGAATAATGAGCGAGCACTCATACACTTGGCAACCAGATTGACATATGCAGAAAATATTTATTAAATCCCCATAAAATACAAGTAATAAAATTTATAAGAACAATGTAGCAATAATATACAACATTACAGTTACATATATTGTGGTAGATATGATCGACACTATATTCATATGACTCAATAGTGTAGATAAATTCAATAATATATATCACACCAAGAAACTTCAAGTATATGCTGTTATTTGGGAAAGAGGGGGTATTATCTTCTAGCGCTCTATCCCAATTTGAGAAACTGAATGTCACTGAAAATGTTGTAGGTGTATTCACTGGGAGCACAATATGTTCATAAAGTGTCCACAGGAATCCTGAAAATGTGAAAAGTCTCTTATAGCATATCCTTTTAAGCTCGATATGAGCTTTGGATTGAAGAAAACTTTAAATCGATGTTTGGCTTACCGGAGGCTTTTCAATGCAGGTACATCACTTGCTTCACCATACGCGTGATGTACCTGCATTGGAAAGCCTCCGATAATACTGTATGGCCATACAGAAGAAAATCTCTACAGTAAAGGATTAACTATTCTTATCGTCGAAAGCTGCACCAAAGGAAATTGCGGAACAGAGTGGCAACTCCCGCGATCTTTGGAACTCCCGCGAAATTTAAACCAGCTTGCTGTATGGAGCGACTGAATAAGCCGGCAAATATTTAAAGCTCCATTGAAGCAATAGGGAGACAGCAGACGCTAGACGGTAAGCCAAACATCGATTTAAAGTTTTCTCCAATCCAAAGCTCATATCGAGCTTAAAAGGATAGGCTATAAGAGACTTTTCACATTATCAGGATTCCTGTGGACACTTTATGAACATACTGCGCTCCCAGTGAATACACCTACAACATTGTCAGTGACATTCAGTTTCCCAAATTGGGATAGAGCGCTAGAAGATAATACCCCCTCTTCCCAAATAACAGCATATACTTGAAGTTTCTTGGTGTGATATATATTATTGAATTTATCGACACTATTGAGTCATATGAATATAGTGTCGATCATATCTACCACAATATGTGACTGTAATGTTGTATATTATTGCTACATTGTTCTTATAAATTTTATTACTTGTATTTTATGGGGATTTAATAAATATTTTCTGCATATGTCAATCTGGTTGCCAAGTGTATGAGTGCTCGCTCACTATTCTATTACTACAGATCAGCAACAGACCCTGACCCCTAATTTTGTCGATGGTCAGCTCAGCAGCAGACCATCACCCCTAATGTTTTAGAGGGTCACCAGCAGGCCCTTACTCCTAATGTTTTTGAGGGTCACCAGCTGGCCATCAATCATAATTTTTCAAGGGTGTGTATGATGCCCTCCTTTATGTGTAATAAAGGGTGTATTGGAGTGCCGGTTCCTTGTAATTTTTGGCAGCACTTGCACTTTATATACAAGTAAATATACAGGAAAGAATGTTTCCTAACAATTTTTCCTCTAAAATCAATTTTATCTTCGGTTTTGTGCATATTATTGTCAGTCTGTAAAATTGGGGTACTACTCGGACAACATCGCTCCCAGCAGCGACCTGGGAGTCCAAGATGCATCCAGACATCCTCACCATTTCAGTGGTGTTTCCATCAATTTCTGACCTTTTCATGTGAACGAGACACCCTCCCCTCTTCAGAGCAGGGGGTGCCTGGTTTAATGCTCGGGTTCTCTCATTGACTTTCATTGTGCTCGGGTGCTTAGTAGAGCATCCCGAGGTGTTCTACTTGAGCACCTGAGCACTTTGGTGCACGATCAACACTATTCGTCAGGTGTCCATGTAGGAAACCTGTGTTGGGTCTCGAAAAGCAATGTAAGGCTCCTTGGATTGAACCTTAAAAGTAGCAAAGCAACATAGATGGAGTCTAATCCTCTTAAAGGGGTTCTCTGAGACCAGGAACCCCTTTTCATATGGCCAGGGAGGCGAAAGAATAAAAGACTCCCCAGTTAGTGGCGCTCCGTTTCCAGTACCAAGCTCCTTTCTCCCTTACTTCTAGTCCTCGCTGGACTGGAAGTGTGACGTGTTGTCTCCATGCATGTTACTACTGTCAGCCATATAATGGCCCATGCTATGTCAGTCCCATACTATGCCTGCATCACAATAAGGTTTTATTTCAATGACCGTATGGATGTCGTGCCTGTGTTTCAGACCACAAACAGTGGATCCACAATACACGGGCACTGGCCGTGTGAACTCTGTGCTGCGGATGCAGACCCATTGACTTGAATGGGTCCGGGATCCGCAAGATATGGCATAACATAGGACATGTCTAATGCAGAAGCCACTGATCGGCTGGAAGCAGTGATGGGTATGTAGACATACCACACCCTTCCGATCCAGCAGGGAATGGAAGTGGAGGAAAAGGACCCTTGGTCTCAGAGAACCCCTTTAAGCAACATAGCAGACAGGTCCATCATGGAGCCAATTTAGAAAAAAAAAAACACTGGCAAATGATTGGCCAAATGCAGCCAATTAGTGTCATATGCTTGCATTTTGGATGGACCGTCACAAAATTTTTCCCATTGGATTGATCACATTTTGGCAAACAGGAGTCTGCTGTTGATTATCCCAATCATTCATGCTACTTTCTCAAATAATAGCGGAAATGGCAAAATCCACCATTTTGGAAAACTTTTAGCTCATGTGTATGGGCAGCAGCATGGTCTGTATGTCAGAGGAGAGTTCCCCTATGTCTCCAATGTATACATCTCCATTGCCGACCATTAACCACAATGCAGAAAGAAGGAGCATACCGTACATTCTACTATTTTTGGTGTCACACTGTATAGGTAAGCTCATCCCACTTTTTCAGCTTTCCAATGCAGTAAAACCAAGACAGTCTTTCGGCCTCTGGAGCTCAAGAGCTAAGCTTTCCCAGGACATCTGTTGTATTATCCAACCAATTGCAGAATGAATATAACAATCCCAAAGGATGTTGAACTTTTGATAGATGAGGTTACTTGTACTATTACAGTACTGTAGCTTTGGAGCCACTATAGCCTAAAGGTCTACACATGGGAACCTCATGCTCATTGGCAGTCCGCTGGCCTATGAATGAATTTGTGTTAGCAATGCAACTTTAGGTCCAAGACTGTTGAGTTAAAATCGTACGGCATTCATGCTATTTGTTTTTTTGCACTCACTTTTGACATAACATAGTCCATATTCCTCCTGTCATGTCCAGTTTTCTTGAAGTTAGGGCCCACACGATGTGTATTTTTTAAAACTCTGTAATCCATCCTTCATGGTTGTAAGTGTGAACAGCTGTTATCAGCATCGTGTGTCTTCAAAGATGCCCACGCTTGCTCCTCAGCATATACAGACAGGACCGGCAATACTGTGTCTAGGCCAATATCATCTGCCTTATCTTGCCACCCACTCCTCTTCCCTTACAAAAAAATAAAGGGAAAAAGACCTTCTACGCCGGGAGCTTTAATATAGCCATTTGGGAGCTGATAAAAGATAACATTTGGCTGGCCACTGTGACTAGACGAGGAGACTAATTCATGTATTATCTTATATCCAAGGAAGGAAAAGCAAGAAGCCATGACTTCTTCTGATGTTCGTCGACTGTAACATGTGGCTCATCGATCCTTTCTGACAGACACAACAGATGAGAGGATCTCAAGAAAAAAAGCAGAGAAGTCAGATCTCCTTGGTTCAGACCTTTAACTTTGAGCAAATTTAATTAGCGTAGTCAGCTGACAAATACAGTGAATATAAAAAGTCTACACACCCCTGTTAAAATGTCAGGTTTCTGGGATGTAAAAAAATAAGACAAAGATAAATCATTTTAGACCTTTTCCCACCTTTAATGTGACCTGTAAACTTTACCACTCAATTCAAAAACAAACTGAAATATTTTAGGTGGAGGGAAGAAAACAAAAAAAAACTAAAATAATGTGGTTACATAAGTGTGCACACCCTCTTATAACTGGGGATGTAGCTGTGTTCAGAATTAAGCAATCACATTTAAAATCATGTTAAATAGGAGTCAGAATACACCTGCCATCATTTAAAGTGCCTCTGATTAACCCCAAATAAAGTTCAGCTGCTCTAGTTGGTCTTTCCTGAAATGTTCTTAGTCGCATCCCACAGCAGAAGCCATGGTCCACAGAGATCTTACAAAATATCAGAGGGATCTCATTGTTAAAAGGTATCAGTCAGGAGAAGGGTACAAAAGAATTCCCAAGGCATTAGATATACCATGGAACACAGTGAAGACAGTCATTATCAAGTGGAGAAGATATGGCACAACAGTGACATTACCAAGAACTGGACGTCCCTCCAAAATTGATGAAAAGACGAGAAGAAAACTGGTCTGGGAGGCTACCAAGAGGCCTACAGCAACATTAAAGGAGCTGCAGGAATATCTGGCAAGTACTGGCTGTGTGGTACATGTGACAACAATCTCCCGTATTCTTCATATGTCTGGGCTATGGGGTAGAGTGGCAAGACGAAAGCCTTTTCTTATGAAGAAAAACATCCAAGCCAGGCTACATTTTGCAAAAACACATCTGAAGTCTCCCAAAAGCATGTGGGAAAAGGTGTTATGGTCTGATGAGACCAAGGTGGAACTTTTTGGCCATAATTCCAAATCCATATTTTTGCTGCAAAAACAACACTGCACATCACCAAAAGAACACCATACCCACAGTGAAGCATGGTGGTGGCAGCATCATGCCAAGGGGCTGTTTTTCCTGAGCTGGAACTGGGGCCTTAGTTAAGCTAGAGGGAATTATGAACAGTTCCAAATACCAGTCAATATTGGCACAAAACCTTCAGTCTTCTGCTAGAAAGCTGAACTTGAAAAGGAACTTCATCTTTCAGCATGACAACGACCCAAAGCATACATCTAAATCAACAAAGGAATGGCTTCACCAGAAGAAGATTAAAGTTTTGGAATGGCCCAGCCAGAGCCCAGACCTGAATCCGATAGAAAATCTGTGGGGTGATCTGAAGAGGGCTGTGCACAAGAGATGCCCTCGTATTCTGACAGATTTGGAGTGTTTTTGCAAAGAAGAGTGGGCAAATCTTGCCAAGTCAAAATGTGCCATGCTGATAGACTCATACCCAAAAAGACTGAGTGCTGTAATAAAATCAAAAGGTGCTGCAACACAGTATTAGTTTAAGGGTGTGCACACTTATGCAACCATAATTTTTTATTTTTATATTTTTTCTTCCCTCCACCTAAAATATTTCAGTTTGTTTTTCAATTGTGTTGTACAGTTTATAGGTCACATTAAAGGTGGAAAAAGTTCTGAAATGATTTATCTTTGTCTCATTTTTTTACATCACAGAAACTTGATATTTTAACAGGGATGTGTAGACTTTTTTTATCCACTGTAAGTTCTGACTAATTTTATAGCATCTGGGAGTCTAGTGCTGAAAATGACTAGTATGTATTTCATAAATTTCTTTTTGGTAGGATCCACTCACCACTTCAGCTAAAGGAAACATGCACTGTAGAAACCTGGCCATTTTTTGTTGTTTTATTAAGGGACACCCACTAGCTGAATATACTGTAGCCCCAAAGTGCTCGGTGTACCTGACCATTAGCTCCTCATGTCCTCAATAATATCCTTAATTGCATCAACTGATGGCTTATGTCTTGGTGAATGCACTTTAACCACCATTCACTTTACTTAAATGAGCAGTTTGGAGTCAAGAAGGTGGAGACCTTCAGACTTGAAGTCAGGCTTGCTGTGCCAAAATCCCACCTTGTCGGCCTTGACTGATATCCTTGATGACAGGGAATGTCATCTGTCACAAAACACAATTGTACATGTGCAAGATTTTGGGAGGGATGCATATGACGTCCTCAGGGACGTCAATCAAAGACCGATGGGGTGGGATTTGGGCACAAGAAGTCTGACTTGGAATCTAAAGCTATCTGCCTGCAGTGTCCCACTGAGGAGCAGCGGTACACTGCAAAACTGTAAAGGAAGAGTTATTTTCCCTTGATCTGTATATTGCTTTTGCACAAAATGTTAATAAGTCATATTCTTACCCACCACTAGATGGGGCTGGTGTCACCCTCTCTATATAGAAAGGAGGGGTTAGACCAGCTCAGAGAGCAGTTCGTACTAGCTCTGAGTAAGTCAGCGAGAGGAGTGTGCACATGTAAGGAGTAGCTGAATATGGAGCCGGCCTGGAAAAGGAACCATCCAGAGCAAGGCCAGAGAAAAAACTTTATTTGCCCAAGAAGCAAGACACATGAAAAGACAAAGTGTAGATCTAATGTCTTTGGAGAATTGCTGTCGCACAAATACCATTAAAGGGGTTCTCCAGGAATTAAGAAAACAAAAATACTTAAATATTTCTTTAGTATAAATATATTCCCAAATACCTTTCATTAGCTATAATGGTTCATTTTGTCTAGGGAGCAAACATCAGGGGAAACAAAATGGCCGTCGTCTTATTAGTACACAAAAAACCTGTCCTATCACACAGCAGGACAAGTTACTTCACAACACTGAGGTAAAGAGATGCCTCTTCCTCCTCTCTGCTCAGGTTGTGGTAATGGTGACTGCATAGTGATGCTGCTCATTATCTACACCCCCATCTGTACTTCATGTTTTCTCATTAACTCCATTCCTACAGAGATTCAGCTGAAGATCATATTAAACTGTTTTCAGGATCATTATCCCTGAAAAGTAAGAGAGGAAGATGGCACAACTCTTTAACTTGTCCTCCTGTGTAATTAGGACAGGTTTTGTGTGTACTAGTAGGATGGCGGCCATTTTATTTTTCCTAATGATTGCACCCCGGACAAAACGAGCCATTATAACCAATGAAAGGTATTTGGGAATATATTTATAATGAAATAATATCTAAGTATGTGCATTTTCTTAACCCCTTAAGGACCCATAACATAGCTGTACGCCATAGGTCCGAACCCTAAACATGGCTCCCACTCGCGCGTGCAGCGGGCGCCTTAGCCACAGGGTCTCTGCTATTTTAAATAGCAGAGACCCACAGCACATGTATGCGATCAGCCATATGGCTGATCGCATACATCTTACTTTTCAGATGCCGTGGTCAAATTTTCCCTCAAAGGTTTTAATATTTTTTTCAGTATTAAAACGCAAGATAAATTATTCAAGTGTGGTATCGTTGGAACCGTACTGACCTGGAGAATGAAGATAACAGGTAAATTTTACCACATAGTGTACAGTGTAAAAAAAATACATTTAAACCATTATCAGAATTGCGTTTTTTCCCAATTCTACCCCATTTGGATTTTTTTCCCCGCTCCCTACTACATGGTATGCAACCGTACATGGTGCCATTAGAAATTACAACCTGTCCCGCAAAAAATAAGCCCTCATAAGGCTATGTGAATGAAAAAATATAAAAGTTAGGACAATGGGAAGGTGGGAAGTGAAAAATGAAAATGAAAAAATTGAAAATCCCAGGGTCCTGAAGGGGTTAATTCCCGGAGAACCCCTTTAAGTCACCATTGTCATGAGTTTTCTTCTGGTGCCTGGACACATGCACAGCAGATTGGACAACTACGCAAGTAAAATATCCACATCCCGCTGCAGACATTGTGGACTTGCAACCTGTTTAAAGTTTGACATTTAGGGTCTGCCCTTTGGTTGCATTGCTTAAAGGGAATCTGTCGTGTCATTTTCACCTATAAAACAGCATTGCCCCACAGAAGATTGCAAATGCATTCTGAACATGCTTGTGTGTATTTTGTTGTTTTTGTTCCATGTCCAGAAAAAGTGCAATCAGTTTTTATTGGTATGATTTTGGGGTGCATAACACTTTTTATCCCTTTTTATTAAGGTTTTTTTGTGCGGCAAATAAGCAAAAAGCGGCAATTCTGGCAATTTTAATATTTTTTTATGGTGTTCACCATACGGGATAAATTACATGAGAATTGTGTAGTGTGGATCGTTATGGACGCAGCGATACCAAATATATGGAGATTTTATTTTTGCTATTTTTTTCATTGAAAAAAGTTACAGATGCAGTGATACCAAATACGTGGAGATTTTATTTCTGCAATTTTTTTTCATTGAAAAACATGTATACTATAGATATACTTTATTGGACTGTAGTATTCATGTTAAATTGCGATAAATAAGTGGGTTTTGGGTTGCAGTTTGGGCACTCAGTATCTAAAAGGTTTGCCATTACTGCTCTAGAGGCAGGCCTGGGGCCTTTACTGGGCCCAGGCCTGCCTGCACTGACATCGACACCCCGCAATTTCATTTGTGGGGTGCCAGTGGAAGACAGAGACAATTTGATCCCTCAGTAACCACTTACATGCCACGGGTGCTATTACCTGTGACATGTAAAGAGTAAAACGCTCCTGCAGCACTTAGATTTGGCTGCCGTAAAAAGGCGGTGGCCCAGCCTAAGAGTTGAAAGACATATGCCGTTTAATAACTGTGGCACTTGAGGGCCATCCATGCGTCACAACGGGTGTAGATTGAGGTATAATTAAATTATAGTAAATATTTTGAGGCACCAAGGCTTGCCCACTAGCCACCCTGTGCCTCCCTTTTTTTTTTTTTTACCACTAAAAAGTTGCACAAGTGGGTCTGGCATCAACATTTGCAGCTTTCTGATGCCATAAAACTGTCATCGATGGTTTAGTAAATTCTCCCCAATTAATTTAAGATTTTATTTTATCCAATTTTTAAGCCGGAATGGTGACTATTCTGCCTCTCGTTTGCCTCCATCCAGAACTAATAAAACACAGGAGGTTAATCTCTTGATCTCAGCTACCTTATTTGTCTAAATAAAAACCCAAATTGTCTCCCCTGCTTGCTGGTTTGTGACATGGCTCTGCTTTCCTTCAAGGGCTTACCAAGGAAAAATCAAATCAACATTGTCTGAAAACAAAGAAATGGCATCCTTCCGAAAGAACCCCCCCCCCCCCAAAAAAAAAAAAAAATGATTGTTAGGGAATTTCCTTTGGCATTTAAATTAGAATATTCCTAAGGGCAACTCGTTACTTCTAAACACTGACCCTTTAACCCTTTAAATTTCTCAGAGTAAACAAGGGGTCTGGTTCTATAAAAAAAATGCATGAGGAGCAAATGCAGATGAGTTTTTATTTGCTGTGCCCCCCTTGACTTTTGTTTACAGGATATCCAATATAAACTGCACGGACATATTGGAAGCAAATGCGGGCTGATCCTTTAGGGAAATAAGCAGCCTGGAATGGGTTCGTTTGGGCACAGGTCAGCAGGGGTCACTTCCAGAGGCCAAGTGTTAACAAGGTAAAGCCTCTACATCAAGGGCTTAAGGAGGAGAGACATCTGCCATGATGTTCATATTAGAATCATACCTGGGTCCAAGGTTACCCAGATGGGAAGAAAAAAAAAAGTCATAGGTTGTTGTCTTCTGATGTAGACATATGGTATTTCGAGTAAATTAAAAGGAAAAATCTTGCTGGGCTTACTTTCCTAACATTTCTTAAGAAAACACCTTAGGCCCCTTTCACACGAGCGAGTATTCCGCGCGGATGCGATGCGGGAGGTGAACGCATTGCACCCGCACTGAATACTGACCCATTCATTTCTGAGGGGCTGTGCACACGAGCGGTGATTTTCACGCATTACTTTTGCGTTGCGTAAAAATCGCAGCATGCTCCTCTTTGTGCGTTTTTCACGTAACGCAGGCCCCATAGAAATGAATGGGGTTGCGTGAAAATCGCAAGCATCCGCAAGCAAGTGCGGATGCGGTGCGATTTTCACGCACGGTTGCTAGGAGACGATCGGGATGGAGACCCGAACCTTATTATTTTCCCTTATAACATGGTTATAAGGGAAAATAATAGCATTCTGAATACCGAATGCTAAGTAAAACAGGGCTGGAGGGGTTAAAAAAAATAAATAAATCATTTAACTCACCTTAATCCACTTGCACGCGATGCCCGGCATCTCCGTCTGACTCTTTTACTGTATAGGACCTGTGGAGAGCATTAACTATAGTTTAAGGACCTGGGATGACGTCATTCTGGTCATCACATGGTACGTCACATGATCTTTTACCATGGTGATTCACCATGGTAAAAGATCATGTGACGTACCATGTGATGACCGGAGTGACGTCATCGAAGGTCCTTTAGCCAGGTCCTAAAGAAAAGAATACAGAAGCAGATGCCGGCTGCGCTATCAAGTGGATTAAGGTGAGTTAAATTATTTTTTATTTTTTTTAACCCCTCCAGTGCTATTTTACTTTTCATTCTGTATTCAGAATGCTATTATTTTCCCTTATAACCATGTTATAAGGGAAAATAATACAATCCACAGAACACCGATCCCAAGCCCGAACTTCTGTGAAGAAGTTCGGGTTTGGGTACCAAACACGCACGATTTTTCTCACGCGAGTGCAAAACGCATTACAATGTATTGCACTCGCGCGGAAAAATCGCGGGTGTTCCCGCAACGCACCCGCGCATTTTTCAGCAACGCCCGTGTGAAAGAGGCCTTAGGTCTCTTTCACACGAACGTATGGCTTTTTCAGTATTTTGCAGTCAGTTTTTCACGGATCCGTTGTTCCAATTTTTGTTTCCGTTGTGTTTCCGTTTCCATTCCATTTTTCCGTTCTGTTTTTCCGTATGGCATATACAGTATACAGTAATTACATAGAAAAAATTGGGCTGGGCATAACATTTTCAATGGATGGTTCCGCAAAAATGGAACGGATACGAAAGACATACGGAGCACATTCCGTATGTGTTTCGTTTTTCTGCGGACTCATTGACTTGAATGGAGCCACAGAACGTGATTTGCATGCAATAATAGGACATGTTCTATCTTTCAACGGAACGGAAAAACGGAAATACAGAAACGGAATGCATACGAATGCATTGAAATGAATGGTTCCGTATACAGACTGTATACAGAACGCAAAAAACGGCGTGTGAACGAGCTCTTACCCAGACATTCCCTGGATTCTCAATGGAAAGGTCTAGGTTGAAGGCCATGGTGGAAGGCCGATATGATTGGGCTTTGTTGGGAGGAGAGCAGATGGGGGGAGGGGGGAAATTTATCAAACCTAGAGATCAGTGAATTTCCTAAAATTCAACTCAGATCTAATTCTTTCTCTCGAAAAGTTGCAAATTTTTGGTGGCCTACTTTTGCATAAATTTGAAACTTTTGGGGGTTTGTCACATGCTTCACAATGTGAGCAGTGGGGTTTCGGGAGTGGGTGGCACAAGGTAAGAGACTAGTTTTAATAAATGCCCCTGCCCTTTTCCTCCATGCGTTTCATTTTTAGCCAAAACTAGTGAAACTTGGTCCTGATGACCCTAATTGAGGAATTAGGAGGACTCAAGCACATTTTTCTTCCGACATAACCAGCAGTTCTCTATAATGGCACCATTTTTACTGTGTTCATTATATGGTAAAAGTAACATGACAACCTTAGTCTTCCGATCAGCACGATTACAGTGATATCAAGTGTGAAAAGATTTTGTTTTCTGTTACTACTTTTTTAAAATTAAAAACCTTTTTTTTTTTAATTGGCATACTTTTTGTCTCCATTGATGAAGCAGTAAGAGTACTCGTTTATTGTGAGTGAGCTGTAGTTTTTATTGGTGTTCTTTTAAGATACATACACTTTTTGGTCATTCTTTATTCAGTTTTTTTGGGGGGAGGCAAGTTCATCCAAAAAACTGTTTGTTTTGTTTTCAAACATATATTTTCAAACATATATTTTAACATTTCAGACATTTTCAGATGTGATCATAACAATTATGTTTATTACTTATTTTTTTAATATGAGAAATTAGAAAAACATTTTATTATTTTTAATATATATTTTTTAGATTGTTTTTAACTTGCATGTCTTTAATTGACAAGGTCGTGGCTGTAAACTACTACCACATGAAGCGCAGTGCTGCCACCCTTTGAAAACAATAGAAGGAAGACTCAGCGCTGCCCCCGGTGTTTTTTTGGCTTCTGCATTTTTTGCCAAATTCCACCACCAAAAAACTCAAAAATGAGGACACACATAGTTTTTTTTCTGGTATTTTTTTCACTTTTTTTCTGGTATTTACTTTCTTTTAGGAAAAAACAATCACCAGTTCCAAAGAAGTCAACGGTGACTATTAAATGCAGGACAGACAGTATTTTTTTTTTTATTTCCAATTGCTTGGGGGCTTGGGGTCATATCCTGGCATTTTGTTCTTGTTTCTTTTTTTTTTTTTTTGGCAGCTTTAAAAAAATGTATATGCCAGTGTTGCCGATTTTCAATGGCATTTTGCATCTTTTTTTAAATCTCTAGTCTTAGCGCCATACATGTATGTTGTAAGGAAGGGGTTTAAAGATGTCACCCACTCCAGATCACAGAGGATGCCACAGCTGCTTGGTGCCTCTTTTAAATAGCAGACACTCAAGACTAATATCAGCAATGGGCAATAATATTGATCACAAAAAAGTACAGAAAACATTTTTAAAAATATAGGAGTTTTTAAAAATATCTGGAGTATAATACAGGAAGTAACTCAGAATCACTACAGGATAAGCAATGTAATGTATGTACACAGTGACTGCACCAGCAGGATAGTGAGTGCAGCATTGGAGTATAATACAGGATGTAATTCAGGATCAGTACAGGATACCTATTGTAATGTATGTGTCACGGTGGGGAGTGTGGGGAAACTCCCCACCAAACACCGTGAAGAAACGGGGAGAACTACTAGGCCTAGACACTGAAAAATGGGAACCTCTTAATGCATCCCTAAACCTCGCCCTGACTCGTAACCATATGAGCGGACCCAGAGGGTAGGAGGGCTCATACACAGGAACCTTGGGCCCTACTAAACCTAAAGATCCCTGGATGAACCAGAAGTCTCCTATTGGCCTAGCTGCAAGGAAAAAGGAAGACAGTGATAAGCAACTTGTTCAGCAGGTAAGAACCCAGAACAACTAGCACTTACCTGCCGCAGCAACACACCAGAAACTGCCAGGACCCCCATGCAAACCGGATACATGATGGAACCAGGCAGAGCTGCTCACTGACTAGTAGTTCCCCCTCCGGGGAACCCAGGAGCCCTCTCACTGAAGGCACAGACAGACAGGGGAACGTTTAGCATCCATGCAGGACAATACACACCAACGACAGTCCAGACATGGAACAACAACTAGACATACAACAGACCCTGAACATAACCCACACCAAACATATAAAAAGGAAGGTAGGGTAGAATACATAGAAACATATGGAAGACATTGGAGAGACATTGATGTCAATCTAGGTGGCCCTCACACAGGACAGATGGAATCTCCAGCACAGGAGCATAACTCCAGCACACACCAAGGCTGGAGTACAACTAAACTCCTGCTAACAGCCACAGGCAATATAAGCACCTAGTGACCACACCCAGCCAGGTAGTTAACCCCACACACACCAGACAGGGAAGGGAAACCAACCATAAAGGGGAAGAGTACATGCTGCAAACAACACTTTGCCCCAGACAACTGCATACAAGGCAGACGTGTCACGGCAAACTACACCGGGACCGAGACGCAGCCAACAATATGTACACAGTGACGCCAACAGCAGAATAGTGAGTGCAGCTCTGGAGTATAATACAGGATATAACTTAGGATCAGTACAGGATAAGTACATACATTAATGTACACAGTGACTCCACCAGCAGAATAGTGATTACAGCTCTGGAGTAGAATAGAGGATATCATTTGGAATTGGTACAACACATTTATACTTTTGCAAAGTCATTCAGCATTTTCAATGAATACTCTAAAAATGGAGTTCTATTACGGACATACCCATCAAATATATTATAATAAAGATATTTTTAATACAATTTGATATTCTGTTTTGGTAAAAATCTAGAAGAGGTGAAACCATGTCTTTTACTGCTCAGCTGTCAATACTTCTGGGCTTCTTGTCAAAACAATATAATTTGCCTGTGTAGCTGCTGGACACTGGTATTTACTGCACCTGTCTGTAGCCATGATTTATGACTTGTCTGGTGAATATTACTCTGCAGTTTGGAATTTACAATGGAAGATAAGTGAAGCATTTGAAACCTTGACATGGCATAGAGGTTTGCTGGTGTATATTTTTACTGCGGTTGACAACACGCAGTATCACCTTCTCTATGCTCACAATGGTGCACTCTTCTTTATCGGAAATCTCCTGTGGTAGAGGACTGCGGCTCAAGAAAAATAATTAGATCGAGCAAAATGTAGATGGGTGAGCAAGATTGAATGCTGTGCTTTTCTGCAGGGGAATAAATGCTGTCAATCACTGTCACAGAATTCAATTTTTATAGATTTACATTAAATGAGTTGTGAAATATAACAAATGCTGGCCTGAAGGGTTAAACACTGATAGAGGTGCAGAACATGTTCTCCATTCAGATTTAAATCATACACATTTTGAATATAAACATTTTCTATTCATTTTCACAAACTTGTCAACTGGGAACAGTATTATAGTAGTTATATTCTTGTACAT
The DNA here is from genome assembly GCF_905171765.1 of Bufo bufo. NCBI lineage: Eukaryota > Metazoa > Chordata > Amphibia > Anura > Bufonidae > Bufo > Bufo bufo. Next base: position 420,348,093 of record NC_053394.1, read on the forward strand.
AGGAGGCAGTATTATAGTAGTTATATTCTTGTACATAGGAGCAGTATTATAGTAGTTATATTCTTGTAGATAGGAGGCAGTATTATAGTAGTTATATACTTGTACATAGGAGCAGTATTATAATAGTTATATTCTTGTACATAGGAGCAGTATTATAGTAGTTATATTCTTGTACATAGGAGCAGTATTATAGTAGTTATATTCTTGTACATAGGAGGCAGTATTATAGTAGTTATATTCTTGTACATAGGAGCAGTATTATAGTAGTTATATTCTTGTACATAGGAGCAGTATTATAGTAGTTATATTCTTGTACATAGGAGCAGTATTATAGTAGTTATATTCTTGTACATAGGAGCAGTATTATAGTAGTTATATTCTTGTACATAGGAGCAGTTTTATAATAGTTATATTCTTGTACATAGGAGCAGTATTATAGTAGTTATATTCATGTACATAGGAGGCAGTATTATAGTAGTTATATTCTTGTACATAGGAGCAGTATTATAGTAGTTATATTCTTGCACATAGGAGGCAGTATTATAGTAGTTATATTCTTGTACATAGGAGGCAGTATTATAGTAGTTATATTCTTGTACATAGGAGGCAGTATTATAGTAGTTATATTCTTGTACATAGGAGCAGTATTATAGTAGTTATATTCTTGTACATAGGAACAGCATTATGCTAGTTACATTCTTGTACATAGGAGGCAGTATTATAGTATCTATATTCTTGCACATACAAACAGTATTATAGTAGTTATATACTTGTACATAGGAGCAGTATTATAGTAGTTATATACTTGTACATAGGAGCAGTATTGTAGTAGTTATATTCTTGTACATAGGAGGCAGTATTATAGTAGTTATATACTTGTACATAGGAGGCAGTATTATAGTATCTATATTCTTGCACATACAAACAGTATTATAGTAGTTATATACTTGTACATAGCAGCAGTATTATAGTAGTTACTGTATATACTTGTACATAGGAGCAGTATTGTAGTAGTTATATTCTTGTACATAGGAGGCAGTATTATAGTAGCAATATTCTTGTACATAGGAGGCAGTATTATAGTAGTTATATTCTTGTACATAGGAGGCAGTATTATAGTAGTTATATTCTCGTGCATAGAATCAGTATTATAGTAGTTATATTCTTGTACATAGGAGCAGTATTGTAGTAGTTATATTCTTGTATATAGGAACAAATTTATACTGGTTACTTTTTTGTACATAGTAGGCAGTATTATAGTAGTTAAATTCTTGTACATAGGAAGCAGTATTATAGTAGTTATATTCTTGTACATAGGAGACAGTATTATAGTAGTTATATTCTTGTACATAGGAGCAGTATTGTAGTAGTTATATTCTTGTATATAGGAACAAATTTATACTGGTTACTTTTTTGTACATAGTAGGCAGTATTATAGTAGTTAAATTCTTGTACATAGGAAGCAGTATTATAGTAGTTATATTCTTGATGTGCCTCCTCCTTCTCACATGCGGTACCTACATCAGCTGTATAAACCCCAGACCAGTTGCCAAGATTATTTCAGAAACACAGACCCCAAAATGTATTCAGTTCCCCAACAAAACCAAAATAATACAAACCTCACATCAAAGCTAATAAACTAATAAAAATCACAGAACAGAGCACAAATAGAATTTACATTCACATATAGACCTCAGACTAAAGTTTAAAAAAGCATTCAGATGGTCAGACCCAAAACTAGAACAATATAGACTTGATGCTCCTTGTTCCCAGGTCCTCTTTGCTACAAGCACTGCAGAATTATGCAATTCATGATGTGCTAGAATCTCTGGAAAGAGACAGGACCTCAGAGCAAGAAACTGTTTACTTATTTGATTTGACTGGTATGATGCGATTTAAATACAATAAATAAATAACTGCACAGTTAAAAGTAAAAAAAAATAATTATGCCAGTAGATGTAAGATACTAAAATTTGCATATATATTTCTCAGGAAGGTAGAGCACCTGGTCTACAATAGTCCTTATGCATACTTCTTGGTCTCCCTGATGAGAAAGAGCAGTCTCAAGTGTACCCCCAAGGCCACTCAGCTAACCAGAATTATATTTTCTCTGGAGACACTCAGTACTCTTGTTCCTGACTTGCATGTCTTATTTCAACTGAATCATTATGTACTGTATGGGTCTATCTTCAGAACTATTAGATCATATTTCATACTGGTAGAATCAACCAGATCAAATTATTTGAAAAATTTGCTGGATGAGACGCAAAAAGAATTTCAAGAACTTAGCTCATCTCTAAAAGGAATAATAAACAGCAATACATCCCACTACTGTGTGTCATTACATTGTCCTGTTTCTATGTTTCTTGAATAATTAACACTCTTTTATTCCCACTGTGTATGAAGAATCTCTTCAACAACTGAGCATGTCAGATCAACAGGGCTTCTACTGATACTGATCTCAACTAGCAGCCTTGTTGTGCACAGTTGTATATCTACCTCTCATTCTATTTTTGTTCTCCCTCAGGATGAATAAAGCAAGTACAGAATTGCACAGAACGGTGCAAGAGTATAGAAAGAAAATCATTTAATGTAAATTGGTTAGCTCCTCTACAAGTTTTTTTTAGTAATTACTTGCATGTCACAAGAAAAAACAAGGCTGGCGCATTTTTCTTTTTCAAACTCTGTATTGTGGCATTCCACTGTTATTCCTCCTAGAAATGTGTGAATAAATTGACAATTTGGCGTAACCATTCCCCTTGCAAATATTCTGATATCATCAGCACTGTTTGGATACTCCCTGTTGAAGTAAAATAGGAACATCCAGTTTTTTTTTTAAATATTTTGCCAAGAGGAACAACAGAGTGACAGCAGAATGCAAAACTATAATTTGGGGGACATAAGTATTTACTAAAACAGACATGTCAGGAGAGCTGAAAAGGATCTTTAAAAGGTGATATACTGCACCTTTGTCTGCACTGTATGGAGACAAAATAGATATATGATATTTAAAGGGCACCTCTCAGCAGCACTAAACATATTAAACCTGGCATACTGCCTGGTACGGTTAATTCTGATTAAAATGATACCTGTCTTGTGAAAATCGGTTGTGGAGTGCCTGAGAAAAAAACTTTTATTCTTAATGCAAAGACGCGTTTCCATTGCACTAAGGGGTGTGGTCAGCACTGGAAAGCTAAGGAGCACTGAGGAGCTAGGCCACACCCCTCAGTCCCCTGAAGCCTTCATTAACACACAGAATAAAAGTCTTTTTTTCTCAGGAACGTCACAGCCGATTTTTACAAGACAGGTATCATTTTAATCAGCAGGATCAACCATGCCAGACTGTATGCCTGATTTTATATAGTTGATCCTGAAGACAGGTGCTCTTTAAGCTCAAAAATGTACTTTAGAATAAATAGTTAACAATAGAAAGTGGCTTCAAGATACTCTAACACATATTGTATAACAACAGAACTTCCTCTTGCATCCACTCATCGTTGAACATTTCCTTGTACTACAAACCTGCCAAGTCTGTGACATCATCACTGGAAGAACAGTCTTAAGATTAGACAAGAGTCTCATGACATCAGCCAGAATAGTGCAATCTAGCAGCTGCTCTATGTTATACCGTACCAGCAAACTGAGAAAAACAGCATCTGACCTGATCTTACTGATCCGAAAAGTAAAGCAAGCCTCTGGTGGATACCTTTAGGTGTCCTTTTATATGCAATGCTTCCTTACCAAGTCATTTTTATTTTAATAAAATTGTTTTTTAAGTTTTCCAGAAACAGCCCCACTCTTATCAGTAGGCTTCATTAGGTATTATAGCTCATCTCCAGGTTAAGCTGCAATATCAGACACAACCAGTGGATAAGAATGGTGCTGTTTCTGGAAAAAAAAAGGGTTTTTATTACCCTTATAAACCTAATAATGTTCAAAAAGCTGCAGTGCAACTAATCAGAATTTTGCTGAAAAATGTGGGTCAAATTTAGATTCTAATCAATATACAGGGTGGGCCATTTATATGGATACACCTTAATAAAATGGAAATGGTTGGTGATATTAACTTCCTGTTTGTGGGACATTAGTATATGTAAGGGGGGAAACTTTTCAAGACGGGTGGTGACCATGGTGGCCATTTTGAAGTCGGCCATTTTGAATCCAACTTTAGTTTTTTCAATAGGAAGAGGGTCATGTGACACATCAAACTTATTAGGAATTTCACAAGAAAAACAATGGTGTGCTTGGTTTTAACGTAACTTTATTCTTTCATGAGTTATTTACAAGTTTCTCTTTGTTTACAGCCATTGACATGTCGCCAAGGTTAACACGTGAGGAGCGGATAGAAATTGTGTTGATGTCTGGTAAACGCAGTAACCGGGTCATTGCAGCAGATTTCAATGCAAGACACCCTACGAGACCACCCATCTCCCATGCTACAGTTAGCAAACTGCTTGCTAAGTTTCGTGAAACTGGTTCAGTGTTGGATTTGCCAAAATGTGGACGCATGAAATCTGTCTCTAATGAAGAAACATCAGTGGCTGTCCTAGCTTCATTCAGCAAGAGCCCACAGCGTAGCACTCGCCGCATGTCACTGGAGAGTGGCATTAGTCGAACATCCCTTCGGCGGATATTAGCTACTCACAAATGGCACCCTTATAAACTCCAGCTACTGCAGCATGCAGATTTGTGAACAATATTTGAGAGTAATGGGTCTTTTGTGTATGTAGAAAATGGTTCAGATCTTTGAGTTCAGCTCATGCAAAATGGGAGCAAAACCGAAAGTGTTGCGTTTATATTTTTGTTCAGTATATATATAAATATATATATATATATATATATATATATATAACAAAAATATAAACGCAACACTTTCGGTTTTGCTCCCATTTTGCATGAGCTGAACTCAAAGATCTGAACCATTTTCTACATACACAAAAGACCCATTACTCTCAAATATTGTTCACAAATCTGTCTAAATATGGGTTAGTGAGCACTTCTCCTTTGCAGAGATAATCATCCCACCTCACAGGTGTGGCATATCAAGGGGCTGATTAGACAGCATGAATACTGCACAGGTGTGCCTTAGACTGCCCACAATAAATGGCCACTCTGAAATGTGCACTTTGATCACACAGCACAATGCCACAGATGTCGCAATGTTTGAGGGAACGTGCAATTGTCATGCTGACGGCAGGAATGTCTACCAGAGCTGTTGCCCGTGCAATAAATATATTTCTCTACCATAAGCGTCTCCTAAGGCGTTTCAGAGAATTTAGCAGTACATCCAACCGCCCTCACAACCGCAGACCACGTGTAACCACACCAGCCTAGGACCTCCACATCTAGCATGTTCACCTCTATGATCGTCTGAGACCAGCCACCCGGTCAGCTGCAGCAACAATCGGTTTGCATAACCAAAGAATTTCTGCACAAACTGTCAGAAACCGTCTCAGGGAAGCTCATCTGCATGCTTGTCGTCCTCATCGGGGTCTGGACCTGACTGCAGTTCGTCATCGTAACCGACTTGAGTGGGCAAATGCTCACATTTGATGGCGCCTGGCACGTTGGAGAGGCGTTCTGTTCACGGATGAGTCCAGGTTTTCACTGTTCAGGGCAGATGGCAGACAGCGTGTGTGGCGTTGTGTGGGTGAGCGGTTTGCTGACATCAATGTTGTGGATCAAGTGGCCCATGGTGGCGGTGGGGTTATGGTATGGGCAGGCGTATGTTATGGACAATGAACAAAGGTGCATTTTATTGATGGCATTTTGAATGCACAGAGATACCGTGACGAGATCCTGAGGCCCATTGTTGTGCCATTTATCCACGACCATCACCTCATGTTGCAGCATGATAATGCACGGCCCCATATTGCAAGGATCTGTACACAATTCCTGGAAGCTGAAAACATCCCAGTTCTTGCATGGCCAGCATACTCACCAGACATGTCACCCATTGAGCATGTTTGGGATGCTCTGGATCGGCGGATACGACATTGTGTTCCAGTTCCTGCCAATATTCTGCAACTTCACACAGCTATTGAAGAGGAGTGGACCACCATTCCACAGGCCACAATCAACAACCTGAACAACTCTATGCGACGGAGATGTGTTGCACTGCGTGAGGCAAATGGTGGCCACACCAGATACTGACTCCCCCCCAGGAAGGCAAAACTGTGCACATTTCAGAGTGTCCTTTTATTGTGGGCAGTCTAAGGCACACCTGTGCAATATTCATGCTGTCTAATCAGTGCCTTGATATGCCACACCTGTGAGGTGGGATGGATTATCTCGGCAAAGGAGAAGTGCTCACTAACACAGATTTAGACAGATTTGTGAACAATATTTGAGAGTAATGGGTCTTTTGTGTATGTAGAAAATGTTTCAGATCTTTGAGTTCTGCTCATGCAAAATGGGAGCAAAACCAAAAGTGTTGTCTATATTTTTGTTTCAGTATATATATATATATATATATATATATATATACAGTTGCAAGAAAAAGTATGTGAACCCTTTGGAATGATATGGATTTCTGCACAAATTGGTCATAAAATGTGATCTGATCTTCATCTAAGTCACAACAATAGACAATCGCAGTCTGCTTAAACTAATAACACACAAAGAATTAAATGTTACCATGTTTTTATTGAACACACCATGTAAACATTCACAGTTCAGGTGGAAAAAGTATGTGAACTCTTAGACTAATGACATCTCCAAGAGCTAATTGGAGTGAGGTGTCAGCCAACTGCAGTCAAATCAATGAGATCAGATTGGAGGTGTTGGTTACAGCTGCCCTGCCCTATAAAAAAAACACACACCAGTTCTGGGTTTGCTTTTCACAAGAAGCATTGCCTGATGTAAATGCTGCCTCGCATAAAAGAGCTCTCAGAAGACCTACGATTAAGAATTGTTGACTTGCTTAAAGCTGGAAAGGGTTATAAAAGTATCTCCAAAAGCCTTACTGTTCATCAGTCCACGGTAAGACAAATTGTGTATAAATGGAGAAGGTTCAGCACTGATGCTACTCTCCCTAGGAGTGGCCATCCTGTAAAGATGACTGCAAGAGCACAGCGCAGACTGCTCAATGAGGTAAAGAAGAATCCTAGAGTGTCCGCTAAAGACTTACAAAAGTCTCTGGCATATGCTAACATCCCTGTTAGCGAATCTACGATACGTAAAACACTTAACAAGAATGGATTTCATGGGAGGATACCACAGAGGAAGCCACTGCTGTCCAAAAAAAAACATTGCTGCATGTTTACAGTTTGCACAAGAGCACCTGGATGTTCCACAGCAGTACTGGCAAAATATTCTGTGGACAGATGAAACCAAAGTTGAGTTGTTTGGAAGAAACACACAACACTATGTGTGGAGAAAAAGAGGCACAGCACACCAACATCAAAACCTCATCCCAACTGTGAAGTATGGTGGTGGGGGCATCATGGTTTGGGGCTGCTTTGCTGCGTCAGGGCCTGGATGGATTGCTATCATCGAAGGAAAAATGAATTCCCAAGTTTATCAAGACATTTTGCAGGAGAACTTAAGGCCATCTGTCCACCAGCTGAAGCTCAACAGAAGATGGGTGTTGCAACAGGACAACGACCCAAAGCATAGAAGTAAATCAACAACAGAATGGCTTAAACAAAAGAAAGTACGCCTTCTGGAGTGGCCCAGTCAGAGTCCTGACCTCAACCCGATTGAGATGCTGTGGCATGAACTCAAGAAAGCGATTCAGACCAGACATCCCAAGAATATTGATGAACTAAAACAGTTCTGTAAAGAGGAATGGTCAAGAATTACTCCTGACCGTTGTGCACGTCGGATCTGCAACTACAGGAAATGTTTGGTTGAAGTAATTGCTGCCAAAGGAGGTTCAACCAATTATTAAATCCAAGGGTTCAGATACTTTTTCCACCTGCACTGTGGGGTTCACATACTTTTTCTTGCAACTGTATATATATATATATACCGTATTTTTCGCCCCATAATACGCACTTTCCACCCCCCCGAAAGGGGGGGGGAATGCCCCTGCGTCTTATGGGGCGAATGCTGCCATTTTATATCGCAGTCTGCGATGCTGCAGCATCGCAGACTGCGATGTATCAGCTGGAGGGGGGAGGGAGGAGGGGCCGTGTCATGCAAATGCGGCAGGGCCGGTGCGGTCACTGTACTCCGGCCCCGCCGCTTACTCACTGCTTTATTGCCTAAACCTTTTATAATAATAACTTTAATTGAAGTTCCGATCCCCAGCCCCATCTGTACTACTTACTAAATGTCCTGTAGCAGGCAGAGCAGGGCGGGCGACCGGCCGTAACTCACTAATGGTGGTCTGTGCATGACACTACAATGGGGGATCTGTGGATGGCACTGTTATGGGGGATCTGTGGGTGGCACTGTTATGGGGGGATCTGTGGATGGCACTGTTATGGGGGGATCTGTGGATGGCACTGTTATGGGGGGATCTGTGGATGGCACTGGTATGGGGGGGGATCTGAGGGGGGCACTGTTATGGGGGGGATCTGTGAATGGCACTGTTATGGGGGGGTGATCTGTGGATGCCACTATTATGGGGTGGGGGATATGTGGATGGCACTGTTATGGGGTGGGGGGTCTGTGGGTGACACATATATTGCAGTGCCATCCACAGATCCACCCCCCATAACAGTGCCATCCACAGATCCCCCTCCATAACAGTGCCATCCACAGATCACCCCCCATAACAGTGCCATTCACAGATCCCCCCCATAACAGTGCCCCCCTCAGATCCTCCCCATACCAGTGCCATCCACAGATCCCCCCATAACAGTGCCATCCACAGATCCCCCCATAACAGTGCCACCCACAGATCCCCCATAACAGTGCCATCCACAGATCCCCCATAGTAGTGTCATGCACAGACCACCATTAGTTCAAAACCCACCAAAAGCACACCTTTTGGTTAAAAATATTTTTTTTCTTGTTTTCCTCCTCAAAAACCTAGGTGCGTCTTATGGGCTGGTGCGTCCTATAGGGCGCAAAATACAGTATATATATATATATATATATATATACATATATTAACTAAGCCACCTCTAGCCTGGATACAAGATGAGATACGGCCTCTAGTCTGGATTCAAGATGAGATACGGCCTCTAGCCTGAATACAAGATGAAATACAGCCTCTAGCCTGGATACAAGATGAGATACAGCCTCTAGCCTGGATACAAGATGAGGTACAGCCTGTAGCCTGCAGTGCAAATTTATCATTAAATAATGATGATGCAAAAGCAAATCCCATAGATAAAACAATCCAAACACGAAATACTAAATCATGTACAGAGCAGTTTAATATCCTCCTAAATCAATGCCTTTTGAGATCTTCTGAAAATGAAAATGAATAAAAATAAAAGGAAAGAGGCAAAAGCTATAAATCACATAAGACTGTGTCTATGAAGCATTTTTTTAAAAATAGTTTTAAAAAAAGTTGCAAATGATGAATTCAGACAAATTTGCATTCAAATTTGAAAAGTTATGAGAAAATCGGTCATGGCTGCAATGAGACATAGTTGTAGTCAAGTTTTTCTAAGAAATACATTTATCTCAGGATCAAAAATCTACAGAATCAAATCTTATTTTACAAGATGAGATATGGCCTATTGCCTGGATACAAGATGAGGTACGGCCTCTAGCCTGGATACAAGATGAGGTATGGCCTATAGCCTGGATACAAGATGAGGTATGGCCTCTAGCCTGGATACAAGATGAGACACGGACTCTAGCCTGGATACAAGATGAGATACAGTCTCTAGCCTGGATACAAGATGAGGTATGGCCTCTAGCCTGGATACAAGATGAGATACAGTCTCTAGCCTGGATACAAGATGAGGTATGGCCTCTAGCCTGGATACAAGATGAGACACGGCCTCTAGCCTGGATACAAGATGAGATATGGTTGGGCATGGAGGCATACAGGTTCCTTGGAGTATCCTGGGCACATTTGCTTACAGATGTTACAGCTGGGCCTGTAGTTCTTGCACTCTCGTAGATTGCTGAAGCTGACATCCCAGCTGGTCCCATAAATGTTGGATTAGTGACAAATCTGGCGACCGGGCAGCCAAGGAACTGTTACAATCTGGTGGAGACATTCCTGGGAAACCCTTCTGCAAAAAAATCCTGCAAAAAAAAATTCAGTTGGAAGCCCTGCCATGAGAGGAACACATATGGCGCCAGGAGGTCCTGCACATATCGCTGAGCTGTTAGTGCTCAGTTGTATGCGATGGCTCCTAGATCATCACACCTGCAGTTGGGGCAGTGTGTCGCTCCACAGCAAAGGCAGGATTGAAGCTCTCATTACAGGCCTCCATACCGGAACCCAGCCGTTTTGGGATCCCAAATAAAACCTGGATTAGTTTGCTAAAGATGATATGGGTCCCAGTCAGCAGTAGTCCAGGCTTCTCGTTATTGACACCACTGATAACAAAGATGACCATCGCTGGCTGTCAATTGAACGACACATGATGGACACAATGACACCAAATTTACATCTGCTAAGCAATTGGAAATGGTCCAGGCAGAGACAGCATTGTGTAATGAAAGTACCACCTGTGTCTGGATGGTGGACAACGAAACTATGGGAGCAGCTTGTGTTTGTCGGGGGATCCAACAATCCTGGTTGTTTGTCTGGGCCATTTGGAGCCTGTTCATTGTGTGTGCATGCCCTCACATAACCACTGCTCCCAACACCTCCTAACAGCTAGGTCAGAACGATCTAGATGGCGGGCAATTTGTTGAAATTACCATCTTTCTTCTCTCAGTCCAATGATGCATCCTCTCTCAAAGTCTGTCAACTGGGGAAAATGTGCTCGAGCACGTCGCCTCTAACCAATAGGTACACTACCCAGAAATTGCCTCTGGGTAGCAGGAAAAGCACTTTTTATGCTCTCTTGGGGCAAAAATAAATTTTAGCTGAAGATTCACATGATTTTTCATCTATAATTTCTAAGCCATACAAAATTTTTAGGTTGAGATGGGTAAATTGCTGTATATACTGTACTCACCTTTAAGTATTTCTTGGTGCAGCATCGCTGTTCTTGTCCCCGCTGGGCCTGCAGCCGTTGTGTGCCATTCACTGTTATGGTAACTGTTGCAGCCAATTGCTGGCCTCAGTGGTCACATGGTGTTCATACACGCCTGAGCACTAAGGCTAGTTACCGGAACCATGACCGTGACTTCATCTTTACAGGCTCAGCAGGGATCAGAGAAGTGGGACCCGGAGCAGTGGCGTTGGACCAGCAGGATATCTGAAGGGCATGTAAAGTTTTTTTTGTTTTTTAACAGAGCCCCCTGCTACCTGGCAAATTAGAAAACCCTCTAGAACCCATTTAACTTTAAGCTGACCGTATACATTGCATACATTTTTTGCTCTTCAATAAGATATACCTCTTGCTTCTATTATCATTTACATTTAGTTTAGCCAAATGTATGTATTATTATTTATAGGGACATTTGTTTTCTGCTGATTACCTTGGAATAGAAGGGGACAAAAGACCTGATTGGAAAAAAAAGGGGCAATCCAAAAGCTTCCTGAGAGCAGAACTCTAAAGGTGCCCATACACATGAGAACATAGACGGCTGGAACCATGGACGGTGTGCCAACTCTTCTCTGAGGATGATGTTGGAAGAAACAAGAACTGGGCATGTTAACTTTAGCTTAACTGCTCCTTTCTTCTCGCTGGAAATAATCCCCTCTCCCCCATTAGAAAAAACATGGCCAAGCCGAGCATGCATGTGTAATGCGGAATCAGTGACGGGTGAACCTAGTCTGGTGGTTCCAAATAAACCAAATGGATCCAACCGGACGTGATTCAAAAAACAGAAAACACTACAAAAGGCGCCACTCCCAAGGATATGAAGGGGATAGGTGTGGTGGATAGTGCCCCCTTAAACCGGAGGATGATATTATAATAATAATATAAAAATATATAAAATATATATTAAAAAAATAGAATACTCTCCTAAAAGGGAGATTCCTGTTTATGAGAGCTAGAGTACTAACTTGACAGGGGGGGTAGTCACAGGATAAAGCTCAAGACACCCGTGACTAACTGCCCCCCTAGCCGGGATCTCATGTCAGATGATATCAATTGATGGCAGCCAACGACAAGGCTTCTGATCAATGCAGTTTATTACAATAAAATTACAATAGGGATATTTTATTGTAATAAACTGAATTGATCAGAAGCCTTGTCGTTGGCTGCCATCAATTATTATCATCTGACATGAGATCCCGGCTAGGGGGGCAGTTAGTCACGGGTGTCTTGAGCTTTATCCTGTGACTACCCCCCCCCCCCCCCCCTGTCAAGTGAGTACTCTAGCTCTCATAAACAGGAATCTCCCTTTTAGGAGAGTATTCTATTTTTTTTATATATTTTTTATATATTTTTATATTATTATTATAATATCATCCTCCGGTTTAAGGGGGCACTATCCACCACACCTATCCCCTTCATATCCTTGGGAGTGGCGCCTTTTGTAGTGTTTTCTGTTTTTTGAATCACGTCCGGTTGGATCCATTTGGTTTATTTGGAACCACCAGACTAGGTTCACCCATCACTGGTATTTGTCTATTGGGAATGAAAATACTTTTCACCTCCATATAACACTTGTGCAGCCTTCCCCAAATAGTCATTGAACAGGCACTTAGTTTTGTGGTGCTATTTTATATAGTATATTTTATACTTCTCCTTCTATCTACACTTACATCTTCTCCATCCCTCTGGCGCCTTTTCCCCAGGACCTCTAGTCCTGGTGGAACCACTCAACCTCTTTTTTCTTTTCTCTTTTTGTAATGCGGAATCAGACAGATAACTTTTGGCTGACAGCTACTGAAGGTGTATGGGCCTATTTTCATTTTTTCCTCCCCACATTCCAATAGCCATAACTTTTTTATTTTTCTGTTCACATAGCCATATGAGGGCTTATTTTATTGCAGGACAAGATGCGTTTTTTAATGCCACCATTTAATTTACCATGTCTTGTAATGGAAAACTGGAAAAAAAATTATTTGTGGGATAAAATTGATAAAAAAAATTTTTAAAAACTTAATGACCGGGCCATTTTGCACCTTCGTGACCAGGCTTATTTTTGAAAATCTGACATGTATTACTTTATGTGGTAAAAACTTTGGAACACTTTTACTTATCCAAGCCATTCAGCTCCTGCTGTATCAGTACACACTTGATTTGTCATTTTGATTAATTGTGCAGTGCCCTGCACTTTTTATTATCATTTATGAGTGTTACTTTCTTCTTTTCGTTCTGATTTTGTCACATTGTTGCGTGGCAGCTGCACCTACTAGCTACCTAACCTACCAGCGCATTCTATGTACTCCTGATGATTTGCTACCAATGAAACGCGTCGAGTATGACACTTTAAATATAGGTTATTCGTTTTTACTAGTCTTATGCTGTGCTGCACTGCATCGGGCATTTATGGTGTATATATGCCGCACATGGATTGCTAGGTTACTGGCTCACATTAGGCTACTTAGTACTTGGGGCTTTGGTTGCCCCCCAACCAGTGAGCCTGTACACCCTGCTCTTGGGGTGATATTCAGCGGTCTCGTAGTGACACCTGGATACGGATGTCATGCTTTTTGCCTTCTGGACAGCTGAGATATCCCCTTCAGTTTCCATCTAATTGCCCACCTTGGGATAATTGCACCTGATCTGATTATCCAAGACCGATGTGTTTACAGTCCTCTGGATATCTCAGCTATAGGTATTCAATCATGGTGCTTGTGTGTAGCTACTCAGGCTTTTTGTGTATCTATTCCCCCTATTGTGTTACACCCTGTTTTGATAAACAATTTATAAAGGTAAATTTTTAGCATAGTGTTCCTCCACCGTCAGTGAATCACTTTATCTAGGTACGCAAAAACATAAAAAAAAAAATCAGACTGTGACTTTTTTACATAATAAAGCATTTTTGAAAAAAAATATATGTTTTTGTGTTTCCATTTTCTGTACGCCATATTTTTTATTTTTCTGCCGATCGCCTTGTGCAGGGGCTGTTTTTTTGCAGGAAGAGTTGATGTTTTTATTGGTACCATTTTTTGGGATTTTTTGGCATAGTTTTTATTTATTTATTTTTACGGCGTTCACCTGAGGGGTTAGGTCATGTGATATTTTTATAGAACAGGTCGTTAAAGGGTTTCTATCACTTCGTATGACATAATTAGCTGTCAGACACTAGCGATCCGCTAGTGTCTGCTCTGGCCAACCATCCTAATATAACAGCTTTTGGGGCAGCCGTTTTGCTAAAAAAATAACTTTTATAAATATGCTAATGAGCCCCTAGGTGCTATGTGGGCGTCATTAGCACCTAGAGGCTCCGTCTACCTTCATACACAGCCACCGCCCAGCGCGTCTCTCCAGCCCGCCCATGTCCTGCTGAATGCGATCCTCCGTGTGACGCAACGGACGAATTCTCGCGCATGCGCCGTGCGCGGCTGTATTCGGCGCATGCGCAGTGAATGTTTGACCGCTTCCCTGCTCAGACATCTCCACTGCGCCTGTTCCTTGGAGCACTATGACGTCATCGGCGCAGGCGCAGTGGAGATGTCTGAGCAGGGAAGCGGTCAGACATTCACTGCGCATGCGCCGAATACAGCCGCGCACGGCGCTAAGCGATAATTTGTCCGTTGCGTCACACGGAGGATCGCATTCAGCAGGACATGGGCGGGCTGGAGGGACGCGCTGGGCGGTGGCTGTGTATGAAGGTAGACGGAGCCTCTAGGTGCTAATGATGCCCACATAGCACCTAGAGGCTCATTAGCATATTTATAAAAGTTATTTTTTTAGCAAAACGGCTGCCCCAAAAGCTGTTATAGTAGGATGGTTGGCCAGAGCAGACACTAGCGGATCGCTAGTGTCTGACAGCTAATTATGTCATACGAAGTGATAGAAACCCTTTAAGGACTTGGCAATACCTAATATGTATACTTTTTCTTATTTATTTATTTAAGTGTTACACAATAATAGCATTTTTGAAACGAAAAAAAAAATAATGTTTTAGTGTTTCCATAGTCTGAGAGCCATAGCTTTTTTATTTTTTGGCCGATTGTCTTAGGTAGGGTCCCATTTTTGGCGAGATGAGGACGGTTTGATTGGTACTATTTTGGGGGCATATGCCTTTTTGATTGCTTGATGTTGCACTTTTTGTGATTGTAGGTGACCCAAAAAATATTTTTGGGCACTTTTTTTTTAGGGTGTTCATCTGAGGGTTAGGTCATGTGATATTATTATACAGGGAGTGCAGAATTATTAGGCAAGTTGTATTTTTGAGGATTAATTTTATTATTGAACAACAACCATGTTCTCAATGAACCCAAAAAACTCATTAATATCAAAGCTGAATATTTTTGGAAGTAGTTTTTAGTTTGTTTTTAGTTTTAGCTATTTTAGGGGGATATGTGTGTGTGCAGGTGACTATTACTGTGCATAATTATTAGGCAACTTAACAAAAAACAAATATATACCCATTTCAATTATTTATTTTTACCAGTGAAACCAATATAACATCTCAACATTCACAAATATACATTTCTGACATTCAAAAACAAAACAAAAACAAATCAGTGACCAATATAGCCACCTTTCTTTGCAAGGACACTCAAAAGCCTGCCATCCATGGATTCTGTCAGTGTTTTGATCTGTTCACCATCAACATTGCGTGCAGCAGCAACCACAGCCTCCCAGACACTGTTCAGAGAGGTGTACTGTTTTCCATCCTTGTAAATCTCACATTTGATGATGGACCACAGGTTCTCAATGGGGTTCAGATCAGGTGAACAAGGAGGCCATGTCATTAGATTTTCTTCTTTTATACCCTTTCTTGCCAGCCACGCTGTGGAGTACTTGGACGCGTGTGATGGAGCATTGTCCTGCATAAAAATCATGTTTTTCTTGAAGGATGCAGACTTCTTCCTGTACCACTGCTTGAAGAAGGTGTCTTCCAGAAACTGGCAGTGGGACTGGGAGTTGAGCTTGACTCCATCCTCAACCCGAAAAGGCCCCACAAGCTCATCTTTGATGATACCAGCCCAAACCAGTACTCCACCTCCACCTTGCTGGCGTCTGAGTCGGACTGGAGCTCTCTGCCCTTTACCAATCCAGCCACGGGCCCATCCATCTGGCCCATCAAGACTCACTCTCATTTCATCAGTCCATAAAACCTTAGAAAAATCAGTCTTGAGATATTTCTTGGCCCAGTCTTGACGTTTCAGCTTGTGTGTCTTGTTCAGTGGTGGTCGTCTTTCAGCCTTTCTTACCTTGGCCATGTCTCTGAGTATTGCACACCTTGTGCTTTTGGGCACTCCAGTGATGTTGCAGCTCTGAAATATGGCCAAACTAGTGGCAAGTGGCATCTTGGCAGCTGCACGCTTGACTTTTCTCAGTTCATGGGCAGTTATTTTGCGCCTTGGTTTTTCCACACGCTTCTTGCGACCCTGTTGACTATTTTGAATGAAACGCTTGATTGTTCGATGATCACGCAATTTTAAGAGTGCTGCATCCCTCTGCAAGATATCTCACTATTTTTGACTTTTCTGAGCCTGTCAAGTCCTTCTTTTGACCCATTTTGCCAAATGAAAGGAAGTTGCGTAATAATTATGCACACCTAATATAGGGTGTTGATGTCATTAGACCACACCCCTTCTCATTACAGAGATGCACATCACCTAATATGCTTAATTGGTAGTAGGCTTTCGAGCCTATACAGCTTGGAGTAAGACAACATGCATAAAGAGGATGATGTGGTCAAAATACTCATTTGCCTAATAATTCTGCATGCAGTGTAGAGCTGGTTGTTACAGACGTGGCAATACCAAACATGTTTAGGGTGTTTTATTTTCTTCAATTTTACCCAATTATAAATGTGCGTATATGGGAAAATGTTAGATTTTTTTTAACTTTTTTATTTTTTTACACTTTTTTTACTCATACCCACTTGGTTCTTGAAGATCCAGTGGGTCCGATGGCTCTACAATACACTGCAGTAAACTGTATAGAGTACTGCAGTGTATTTTCATTCACAGTTAAGGCCTCATGCACACGACCGTATTTTTTTGCGGTCCGCAAAAACGGGTTCTGTTTTTCCGTGATCCGTGACCGTTTTTTCGTCCGTGGGTCTTCCTTGATTTTTGGAGGATCCACGGACATGAAAAAAAAAGTCGTTTTGGTGTCCGCCTGGCCGTGCGGAGCCAAACGGATCCGTCCTGAATTACAATGCAAGTCAATGGGGACGGATCCGTTTGACGTTGACACAATATGGTGCAATTTCAAACGGATCCGTCCCCCATTGACTTTCAATGTAAAGTCAGGAGTTAATATACCATAGGATCGGAGTTTTCTCCAATCCGATGGTATATTTTAACTTGAAGCGTCCCCATCACCATGGGAACGCATCTATGTTAGAATATACCGTCGGATTTGAGTTACATCGTGAAACTCAAATCCGACAGTATATTCTAACACAGAGGCGTTCCCATGGTGATGGGGACGCTTCAGGTTAGAATATACTAAAATAACTGTGTACATGACTGCCCCCTGCTGCCTGGCAGGTGCTGCCAGGCAGCAGGGGGCAGCCCCCCCCTGTAGTTAACACATTGGTGGCCAGTGCGGCCGGCCCCCCCCTCCCCTGTAGTTAACTCATTGGTGGCCAGTGGGCCCCCCTCCCTCCCCTGTAGTTAACTCGTTGGTGGCCAGTGGGCCCCCCCTCCCTCCCCTGTAGTTGACTCGTTGGTGGCCAGTGGGCCCCCCTCCCTCCCCTGTAGTTAACTCGTTGGTGGCCAGTGGGCCCCCCCTCCCCTGTAGTTAACTCGTTGGTGGCCAGTGGTCCCTCTCCCCTCCCTCCCCCTCCTAATTAAAATCTCCCCCCCTATCATTGGTGGCAGCGGAGAGTACCGATCGGAGTCCCAGTTTAATCGCTGGGGCTCCGATCGCTAACCATGGCAACCAGGACGCTACTGCTGTCCCGGTTGCCATGGTTACTTAGCAATTTGTAGAACCATTATACTTACCTGCGAGCTGCAATCTCTGCGTCCGTCCGGGAGCTCCTCCTACTGGTAAGTGACAGGTCATTAAGCAATGCGCCGCACAGACCTGTCACTTACCAGTAGGAGGAGCTCCCGGCCGGACGCAGAGATCGCAGCTCGCAGGTAAGTATAATGGTCCTACAAATTGCTAAGTAACCATGGCAACCGGGACAGCAGTAGCGTCCTGGTTGCCATGGTTACCGATCGGAGCCCCAGCGATTAAACTGCGACTCCGATCGGTACTCTCCGCTGCCACCAATGATAGGGGGGGAGATTTTAATTAGGAGGGGGAGGGAGGGGAGAGGGCCCACTGGCCACCAACGAGTTAACTACAGGGGAGGGAGGGGGGCCGGCCGCACTGGCCACCAACGAGTTAACTACAGGGGAGGGAGGGGGGCCCACTGGCCACCAACGAGTTAACTACAGGGGAGGGAGGGGGGCCCACTGGCCACCAACGTGTTAACTACAGGGGAGGGGGGGCGCACTGGCCACCAATGTGTTGACTACAGGGGAAGGGGCCCACTGGCCACCAATGAGTTAACTACAAGGGAGGGAGGGGGGGGCCGGCCGCACTGGCCACCAATGTGTTAACTACAGGGGGGGGCTGCCCCCTGCTGCCTGGCAGCACCTGCCAGGCAGCAGGGGGCAGTCATGTACACAGTTCTTTTAGTATATTCTAACCTGAAGCGTCCCTATCACCCCGGGAACGCCTCTGTGTTAGAATATACTGTCGGTTCTGAGTTTTCACGAAGTGAAAACTCAGCTATGAAAAAGCTTTTATGCAGACGGATCTTCGGATCCGTCTGTATAAAAAGTAACATACGGCCACGGATCACGGACACGGATGCCAATCTTGTGTGCATCCGTGTTCTTTCACGGACCCATTGACTTGAATGGGTCCGTGAACCGTTGTCCGTCCAAAAAATAGGACAGGTCATATTTTTTTGACGGACAGGATACACGGATCACGGTCTCGGCTGCAAAACGGTGCATTTTCAGATTTTTCCACGGACCCATTGAAAGTCAATGGGTCCGCGAAAAAAAACGGAAAACAGCACAACGGCCACGGATGCACACAACGGTCGTGTGCATGAGGCCTAAGCCTGATCAGGCTCTGTCAGGCTTACATACCATGGCAAGCCTGGATGCCTGTGTAAGGCGTCCAGTTTCCATGGTAAACATTGGGATGCTGCCACAGCAGAGCAGCGGCCCGATGGGGCGGGGAAGGAGGGAGCTCCATCCCTCTGTTATGATCAATCGGGACGCTGCCACAGCAGCACAGCGCCCAATGGGGGAGGAAGCTTCCTCCCTGTAAACCCCTTCCATACAGCGGTCCCTATGGACCGCAGCATGGAAGGAGTTAAACGGCCGATCGGGGCACAGTAAACACAGCAGCGCAGTCCCGATCTCCTCAACACTCACTGACTGACCAATCGCAGCGATCCAAAGGCAGGGACCGCTATGATTGGTCCCCTGCTGGGTGCCCGGACATCTCTCGCTGTCCGTAGCACCCGTTTAGATGCCGGTGTTCACGGCGCATACATTTTTTAATATATATTTTAATAGTTCAGACATTTTCGGAAGTGGCGATACCTAATATGTTTATTTTTTATTTTATGAGTCTTTGTTGCCATAATAAGCGTCCAATTTATGAAACGTTGCAAATTGTTTGTTTGACATTTTCAGGGGCTGGTTTATGTTAACTTTTGCTACATCTGTAGATGTTCAACCAAAATCTGAAGAGTATGGCCCACTTTAGTTTGTATTCTTCAAAAATTCCAATATGTTCCCAAAAGTGGGGAAAGGACTATTTTAAGTTAGGGGAAAATACAGGCAAATTAACTTATTTGGCATACCATTCGATGGGAAATTTTTGGAATTTTTTCCAATTTTTAGGCTTACCTAATGAATTTTTGGATACTTGATCGAGGTTAGTGTTAGTGCCTAGTAAAATCAAGGTAGAACATAATAAAATACATTTTTGTATATTTCTTCTGTTAACATCATGACAAAAGACTGGACCCCAGGAGTTCCTATATTTTTGTGTAGCACCCCGCTCTACAGAAAGAGAATAATATATAAGTAATGTGTATGGTTTCAATAACAGGTCAGTTGTATAACCTCACGGCTGCTAACTATTAACAGATCTGAAACCACATCTTAAAATTACAGTAAATGAGTTTACCAAGTTAAGCATATGTATCCATAACCTTGACTATGACCATTCGTTTGCTGGGCTCTACAAGAATGAAGTCATTTGGAGGGCAAACTTTTGTCTTTTTTTGCTTGATCTCTGACCTGCCGGTGTCCACTAATTACAATAATCCTCACTCTAATTTCCCATAGTCTAGTAAACACGTCCTTATCACTATTCAGGGGATTAGCAGGGGGTTTATGTTAGATTTAGCACCCGGTGCAAAGGAGACAGGCTGGAGTTGTAGGAGGCATGTCTATAGATAAGAATTGCTCCTCATGGCTATTTTTGATAAGAGTCTATAGACGGGTGCTTTCTAATCTCATGTTTGGTCCTAGGCATTAACAGAGTTCTAAAGACAAAGATTTAAAGGGGCTTATATATGTTTAACAGATATGATAGCCTCTTCCTTCAGAACTTGCTCTTTTAACTGAAGGAACCGAGTTTATCATCAAAAATAACCTACAAGTTAGTATAGAAGTCATACACGTTTAGCGGGGCATTTGTTATTTGTGGTGGGTGGTGGATTTTGACTATTTAAAATCTCAATCTAATGTATATGGGCATAGACCAACAGGTTTGAACCTACCCGATCATTTGTTGAAGTAAGAGCTGCCAGTGGTGTCTGAAATGAATGACACGCTGGATTTTCAATTAATTTAATTCAAACTTTTGTTAGACAAGTGATCACTTTCCAGTTTAGGCTAAAAGGAGTCACGTGAATCTGAGACCTACAGATATTATAATCAGGGTCCAAAAATAGGTGATTTAGATGTCATTATTAGTCAGATTGAGTGAGATGAGTTAAAAACATAAATCTTATAATTAATTAATAATGATTTTCTCACCAATCCCCCTTCACTTCCATTCCGACACTGATCTAGTCCCTGCTGCTCTACATTTCTTGCTCCCAGTCCTAACAAATGAGATACTTGCTCAGTCAATCTCTGGCTGTTGTGGACCACCCCAATGATTCAGTTTTATTTTTATTTTTATCCATTCCTGATCATTCTTTAAAAAACGAATTATTTCCTTGGAAAACACTACAATATAGGCAAAGGCCTTGTGCTTGGGTCTTAGAGCAGTATGATGGAGTTCCAGAAGGCCCTCATGTGCAACTCTGACTCCAGTTGGTTAGGCCTTCTTTCCTTCAACTGGCATAGTACTATTGACCATTGAAAGATCAGTCTTGGTGTTACGTGTAATAGTTTCATGTGTAGAAACCATGTACATGACTCCTGAGACTATACATGTCTAGGGATGAGTGAACCTGAACTGCAAAGTTTTTCACTGAAGTTTTTCACTGAAGTCCGGGCTCTGGTTTGGTGTTTGGGCGATTTTATTATTTTCCGTTATAACATGGATATATCGGAAAATGATTGCATTCTTAAGACAGAATGCAAAACAATATGTCCATTTAGGGGTTAAAAAAACTCACCTCATCCACTTGATTGCGCTGCAGCACCTTCTTCTATCTTCACTGAACCAGACCTGCCAAAGGACCTGCGATGTGCGTGATGACATAATAATGTACAAGGTTGGGAGTTCAAATCCTGGCAGAAACAACTACAATACAGACAACAATAAGACTATGGAACCACATATCCTAGGATGTGCTCAAACAAAGCTAATGGGCAAGGATCCAATATTGCCCATTAGCTTTGTTTGAGCACATCCTCAAAGTTGGTAGAATGTTTTGCAGATTCTCTATGCCTGACAAAGAGGCACAGAAACTAAAGGTATTTAAGGCCTTGAGGACTGGGATGATTTTCGTTTTTGATTTTCCAGGCCCAATGATGTTTGAATGCAAGTTATATTTTTTAATAGCAAAATTTAATTCAATATATCTTATAATTAAAAATGGTAAAAAAAAATCTTTGTTGGGTGAAAAAAAAACCCCATGGTTTTTCAGTTATGTTTTTATGGCTCTCAAGATGTGGTAAATATGAGAAGCTAATTCTGCAGGTGAGTGTAATTACAGTGTTACCAAATTTATATAGTTTTCATTTTGTTTTACTTCTTAAAAAACTATGAAAAAATTAATATTTTATTTGAATCGCCATATTCTGACACTTTTTTCACATTTTCATCTACAGAGCGAATTGCTATTTTTTTTTTCTGTTTCATCCCACAGGTAAACATTTTTTTTATTTGAATAGTTGCACATTTTGGGTTGTGGCAATACATATTATGTTTATTTTTTATTCTTATTCTTATTTATTTTTATGTAAAATTGGGAAAGGGCGAAATGTTTGAATTAAAAAAATAAAATAAATCACTGTAATTTTTAGTCATCTTTGGGGACTTCAGCCTGTGATCTTCTGATTGCTTGTACCACCGACTGCAATAGAATACTATTGCAGTCTATGGGATTTTTACAGGCTGCTCACAAGGCCCCAGGCTGTCATAGGAACCTTAAGATGCCCCACGATTTTGCAGTGGGGGCTCTGATGAGAGGGCAAAGTTTTGAAACCAGTGCAACCAGTAAGAGTATATGCACATAGCATGGAACCCTGTATGTTTGTAAGAGTCTGATTAATACATGTGCCGATTCATCTTGCCTTTGTAAGACACTTTATTCTCCCCTAGAAGTAAGAACAGCACAGAATTCTTGAGGAAAATAAATCTGGGACAGACAGGGATACAGTTTGGGCTCAAATAATTCAAGGAATGCCATATTATGGATCTGCACCTTGTGAATGTGAGCCTAAAGGTCTTTCCACACAGGGCAATAGTGGGCCATTAAGAACTGCATCACTATGGTTTTTGGTGTGATATTAGGGCTATTATTTAGTTTTTACAATTAGATTTTTTCTTTGAAGACAAAATAGAAAAAGCAACATGAAAACATGAAAAAATAATCACTTAGACCGTGCTTTAATATAAACAAACATGCAGTATGAATTGTCAGGGCTTTGCTTGTTTAGTTAGCTTTTTTTGTGCATTGTTTTATTCTCTGATACTTAACCAAGTTAGCCTTGACTTCTAAAAACTAAAAACACCAAAAACCCTCAACCCTGTATCCTAATCCGATTTTACTATTAGAAATGAAGGCCAGGCATGGAAGAAATTCGGTTCACCTTTAAGCAATTTACTCCCTTTTGTGTCTTTTTCTTAATAGAAATTTCCTGGACCTTGACTTCAGTCCTACAACTTAGCAGAAATAACACACAATAATTGCACATAATTTACCAGTAGTCAGCCTAACGAGGCTCATATATTTCCAGGCTTTTACAAATGGACACATAATTACGCTATTCCGATAAATTTTTAGCAGTAGAGAAAAAGCTTGTCACGGAGCACGCAAAGTTTCATAGACTTTTCCAGAGCTGTCGTCGCATCGGTTGCTTTTGTTGCCTTTATTCTGTTTGATAGATATTAAGTACACAGTCCAGTTATTCAATTTTAGTAGGTTTTTTGTGTTTTGCACAATGTGCATTATTAGTGTGTAATAATAAGAGAATTCTTAAAAATTTGATTCGGCTGCTTCGCTGAATTTTACAAAAATAGAGCTGCAATAGCGCCGCTCCCCATCATTGTGCCGCATTTATTCATGATCGCAGCATCTGAAAGTAAAAACAGTGTAAAATTAATGAAATTTTTTTTTAATCTTATTTACCGCCTCCATTTGTTCACAATGGGCCAGCCGCCGCCATCTTGCTTGAAGATCTGGTGCGAAACCTTGAGTGGCCTGAGATAACGTTGTCACGCAGGCCGGCGTGGTGACATTATATGTCCCCATGCACAGAATTTTTGCCAAGATCTTCAATCAAGATGGCGGCGGGTCAGTTGCGAGAAAGTGGAGGTTGTTAGTATGATTTTTTTTATTTTTATTTTTACACATTTTCAGGTTAAATCGATTTGCTACCACTAGACAACAGCGATTTAAAAAAAAAATTGATTCGGCCGGTTCGGCAATAAAAAAAAAAAATTCAATTTGATACAAATTTATTTGCGGCGAATCGCGTTAAAAACTGCTTTTTCCTGGCAGCAGTGGTGTAGAACACTGGGCCTTGCAATAACACGCATAGGGAGTCTGCTGTGGTAGTGAAATAATATGTGAGTCAGTATGACTTGCAGATGACAGGTGTCGCTCTTAGAATAACTGCACACTTCACTTATTAGGGCAGTCACAGGGCCAAAACTGACCAAATAACTCAAGTATGAACTCAGCCTTACCGGTCGATATTAGCGCCAAGAAGAAGCGCACTCCTTTTACACCGTCGCCAGCTGATTCCACATAGATGTCTACAGAACCTGTTCTATTAAATGCTTATACAAGTAGGGCCCCTGGACAGAGTGGAAAGGGTGTCAGCAGTAAGTTTGTGTTGACGTCACTGAACATATAGCGAGGAACATTAGCGTCAAATACTTCTGTTCCTCACTGTATAACTGCACCGCTGAAAGGCAAATATATTTTACTTTTGCCACTAATACACGACAAAAACGGCTTTAGAACATATAACTGCACCGCTGAACGGCAAATAGGCCCTTATTTTTTTCCACTTATACACACCAGAGAAGGCTTTAGAACATATAACTGCACCGCTGAACGGCAAATATATTTTACTTTTGCCACTAATACATGGCAAAAAACGTTTTAAAAGATATAACTGCACCGCTGAATGGCAAATATATTTTACTTTTGCCACTAATACAACGGCAAAAAGGGCTTTAGAACATACAACTGCACCACTGAACGGCAAATATATTTTTCTTTTGCCACTAATACATGACAAAAAGGGCTTTAGAACATATAACTGCACCTCTAAATGGCAAATAGGCCCTTATTTTTTTCAACTTATATACCCACAGAAGGCTTAAGAACATATAACTGCACCGCTGAACGGCAAATATATTTTACTTTTGCCACTAATACACGACAAAGAGAGCTTTAGAACATATAACTGCACAGATGAACGGCAAATAGGACCTTCGATTTTTCCACTTATACACGCCACAAAAGGCTTTAGAACATATAACTGCACCGCTAAACTGCAAATATATTTTACTTTTGCCACTAATGCACAACAAAAAGGGCTTTAGAACATATAACTGCACCGCTGACCGGAAAATATATTTTTCTTTTGCACCTAATACACGACAAAAAGGGCTGTAATTTTCGCACTTCACCACACAGCGGCTAATAAGCCCTTTTTTACCACTAATACAAGCCAAAAAAGGGCAAATAAGACGTAGAAATATTTCCTTGTAATAAACCCTGTTAATGGCTGTATCAAACAGCACTTGCACCCCAATAACAGGAACGCTTTGCTAGAATTACAGAGCAGTATAATAGCAATTTGGATCCCTATCCTTTCCCTACACCTTGAATAATCTTCTCTTGCACTTGTAATTGATTTTTTTTAGCACAGTGAAGTTTTTTCTAGCACTGTCCCTAGCGCCTGCTGACGTCTCTCCCTGTGCTAAGTACACTGGAAAATGGCAGGATCCAAGATGGCTGAGGCTATTTATAGGGCTGGGACATAAAAGGGTTGGCTGGCTGCTGATTGGCTGCATGCATGGCATTATGGGTGATCCCACCTTCCCAAAGTTCCTTGCTCCATGTCCTCACACGTGCAGCAGCCATTAAATGCGATTCATTACCACGAAGCACGAAGAAATATGGCTTTGCGGCGAATCAAATTTATTCTGAAATTCGGATCGAATTCCACTTCATTGAATTCGATTCGCTCAACTCTAGTAATAAACCTATTCCATTTTGATTGCAAACTCTCATGGACAATGCCCGTTTGTTCCTATGTTTTGATTAGTCTCTGTTCACATTTCCACTGAGACCTTCCACCACGGCATTCCATCATATTAGATGGATAGCTGCATCAGAACCGGACGGACCACGTTGTAAGTCATATAAATTTTATTTTAAAATTAACAGAAAATTAACAGAAAATTTAAGACCCTTACAAGTCACTTGCTTGCTACTGTAAAGTTTGTGGAATATGCTGTTGCTGTAGTAATATGGATAATTGTTATTTTTAGAATTTAAGCATTTTAACAGCTATAATCGCACTTGTGCTTATTTGAGTGGTTCCTCCATGGACAAAAAAACATGCACAAAAAAAATATATATATATTCTAGGCAACCCCACCCTTCATCTCTTTCATCCCTTTGATCCTATTTTGTTTCATATTGCAATTAAATCTGAGAAATATAAAAATAAATGCTCTCTGTGTGTCCTAGGAGATGAACCATGATGGTCCATCCTCCTTCACACTGTTCTATCCCTGCCCTATGCCCTAAAACATGTTGCTGGAGAAGAAGTTTCCCTGCTGCTCTCCCTGCAATTGCTAGGTTCAACCTCCACCCTCTCACTAGCCAATAGCTAAAGATGGAAGAGATCAGCAGGAGATTAACCCCTATGGTTACTGCAGGATTTCTACAAGACTATGCCAGGATCAGGCAGAAGGTCCAGTGTGCATCCCCAAACACAGTTCTACTGATCCAAACTTAGATCCCTATATTTAGATTTACATTGAGATCAGGAGAACCAGAAGAAAAGGTAAATTGCAGCTCTTTCCATCTGGTATAGATAGCTCTTTCCATCTGGTATAGACTATTTAACTTACAATGTTCATCTGAAGCTTTAAAAGTTCTTTAAAGTTTTTGAATGATGTAGCATAGGTGCGAGGCAGGAGTGAACTCCTTAAAACAAACACCCTGTAATATCCATAACAATGAGAAATAATGTAAATTATATGAATCTCTGAAATACCAGTCTGTGCTGGTGTGTGGGATTCGGGGGAAAAATGTTCCAGTTGCTATGTGAATCTGTAAAAACAAATATAGAGGTCTGTGGTCGTAACTCCCAGACTACCTTCACTGATAACCCTGGAAGATATCGATAGAATCTGCTTCTTCTCTCGGTGTCTTATAACAATATACACCAGGGATGTACCATAAATAAATCTTATACCATAGACCACATGTTTGGGTTGAGTTTAGGTTTTGGATGAAGGGCATCAGGGAAAATGTATAAAATCTATTAAAAAATGAATAAAAGAGAACTAGAGATGAGCGCATTTTGGAAAATTTGATTTGCCTGCTTTGCCGAATTTTACAAAACAATTTGCTTAGTGACGAATTACTTCATCACAAAGGGCATTTTTTTTGTAAGTAGCGGGTGCAATGACAGAAAGCTGCGATAGCGCCGCTCCCCATTATTGTACCCCTCAGATGCCGCGTTCATACATGATTGTGGCATCAGAGAGTAAAAATGCTGTCTAAAATTAACAGAATTTTTTTTTATATCATACTGCCGCCGCCATCTTGCTTGAAGATCTTGCACGAAATCTCTCATGGCCTGAGATGACATTGTCACGCAGGCCGTCATACGTTACCACACAGAGGATTTCATGCCGAGATCTTCAATCAAGATGGCGGCGCCCAGGCCATCGCGAGCAAATGGAGGAGGTAAGTATGATTTATTGAATTTTTTTACACTATTTCAGGTTAAATCGATTTGCTACCATGAAGCACGAGGAAATTTGGCTTTTCAATCAAGATGGCGGATCCTGGCCTGTCGCGAGCAAATAGAGGAGGTAAGTATGATTTTTTTTAGTTTTTTACACTATTTCAGGTTAAATCGATTTGCTAACATGAAGCATGAGGAAATTTGGCTTTACGGCGAATCGAATTTAGCCTGAAATTAAGATAGAATTCCACTTCATTGGATTCGATTCGCTCATCCCTAAAGAGAACCTTAAAGACATATAAAGAATACCTGTATCAATACTGCCAAGACTCCTCCAAACCTAGAAGTTCAGAACTCATTGATGAGCTGCAATCTTCTTGTCCATGCTAGATAGGACCAGAATTGCTGTAGGTTTGCCAGAATACCAATTGTTTCTCTTGTGGCTGTGACAGTGTCAAAACTCCATACAAACAAAGACTTTGTAGTGTCACCCACTGGCGGTGTCCCAAGATATGTGTTCAAAATGGCTACGTTTTCTTAAAGGCACATATACACATTAGCATAAAACTTTTTTAAGACAAATTACTTAGAATGTCTAGCAATTTTCCTAACATTAGTTTTGGTCTGCTAAGAAATTAGAATCGGGGATGAATTTATTCTACCTGAATCTAAAGGGCATTAAGTGACTGGAGAAATCAATTTATCAAAATTCGCCTGAATTTTTTACAAAGATTCTGGCAAATCCAAATGTAAAAAAAAAATATTCAGGTGAATTTTCATTCTAACAAATCGATCAGCTTCAGAGCTGAAACCTAAGTTCTTTCCCATCAGACAATCAGACAAATCATGTGACCTCTCCTTAAAGAACTGAACTTATTAATTTAATGGTTTGCTATTAATAGTGGATTGATAGAGAAGTAAAGGGGGTGCTTTATGATCAGGTATTGGACAGCAAAGAGCCCATATACTGTTGCATGGGAACCCTCTGCAGTCTGGCCTCTGACAAGGATACGTTGATCTGTAGGTCCTCTCCACCAATAATACTTGTAATAAGGGCTCAAAATTGCTTCTCAATTGACATTTTTCAGGCAGTCTTGTCAAAGCTAAATAGCTCCCATATGAGAAAGGAATCCTGTCCCCTTCATTTTAAGCTGTCATGATGGTTGTGATTGAGTGACTTCAGCTGGAGAGGCATAAGCACCCAAGAAGACATCTGCACAGTTTGTACTAATATTAAAGATCGACAGATTTTCTTAGCACATAAATAACGATAGTTGCTTTTGATCCTTACTGGTGGATTTTTCCAAAAGATTTTGGTAAATTTTTTACTGATAACTGTCCAAAAATTTTTTAAAACCTCCAAAATGGAATTTGGAGAAATTGGAGGAAACTTGGCCTTTATGGTCCTTTAAATAATCAATGACATTAGAGTTGAGCAAATCAAAGTATCTGAAGTAGACTTCGATCCGAATTTCAGGAAAAATTTGATTCGCCACGAGCTTTGTGGTAACAAGTACATTTTTCCTAAAATGGTGGCTGAAAATAAAAAATATATGCTCAACTTATCCACTTGGTCGCGGAGGGGCTGTCCGCTCCTGTCTTGAGTGAAGAAAACAAGCAAAGGACCTCACCACGTGATCACACTGGACTCACACAGTGATGTCATCAGTGACAGATTTTCTTCAATCAAGACGTGAGCGAAATGGCATCTCCATAAGCAAGTGGATGGGGTGAGTATATACTGTATATATACAGTACAGACCAAAAGTTTGGACACACCTTCTCATTCAAAGAGTTTTCTTTATTTTCATGACTATGAAGGCATCAAAACTATGAATTAACACATGTAGAATTATATACATAACAAACAAGTGTGAAACAACTGAAAATATGTCATATTCTAGGTTCTTCAAAGTAGTCACCTTTTGCTTTGATTACTGCTTTGCACACTCTTGGCATTCTCTTGATGAGCTTTTTTCACACTTGTTTGTTATGTATATAATTCACACATGTGTTAATTCATAGTTTTGATGCCTTCATAGTCATGAAAATAAAGAAAACTCTTTGAATGAGAAGGTGTGTCCAAACTTTTGGTCTGTACTGTATATATACATATATAATCCAGAAAATGAGCGGCACTCCGGTAAGTTAAGAGCAAATTATTAACCTCTTAATGTGAGTCACAGATGCTGCGATCCTCGTTGAACATGGCATCTGAGGGGTTAAATGACAGGGCTCGGTGTGATTGCTGTCTTCCGTCATTGCGCCCACTCCATACAATGGAAAGCAATTTGTGATGAAGTAATTCGTAACGAATCAAATTTCTTCTTGAAGTTGAATCGAATTTTTCAAAACTTCACTTAAATGGCATGCCCCCTGTAGACTAGGCTTATAAATCACTGGCTCCTCATGTACGAACACTAGGATACGGGTGCCAAAACAAAAATATATATATATCAAAGTAAATCCATTTATTTTCCATGAGGATCTCCATTTCCAAGTAAGTAACCAACACATACGGTATGTAGTTATTGATCAATATCCAAACCAAGGTTATTAAGCTGCTGGAGAATAGAAATATATGGGGTCATTTATCAAACTGGTGTAGAGTAGAACTAGCTTAGTTGCCCATAGCAACCAATCAGATTCCACCTTTCATTTCTGACAGCTCCTTTGAAAAATAAAAGGTGGAACCTGATTGGTTGTTATGGGCAACTAAGCCAGTTCTACTTTACACCAGTTTGGTAATTGACCCCCATAATTTCCTAGATTTCATCACATCTCAGGAGGACATGCAGAGAGGCTATGCAGGTACTGTCGCATACATTGTTCCAGAGGTACGGAACGTTCATAATAAATCATGACAACTAAAGTAATAACTGGAATGGGGCAGCTACAGTACCCTAAAAGATTATCAAAATTAGGGTTATTCACTTTAGAAAAAAGACGACTGAGGGGAGATCTAATTAATATGTATAAATACATCAGGCGTCAGTAAAGAGATCTCTCCCATCATCTGTTTATACCCAGGACTGTAACTGTGACGAGGGGACATCCTCTGCTTCTGGAGGAAAGAAGGTTTGTACACAAACATAGAAGAGGATTCTTTACGGTAAGAGCAGTGAGACTATGGAACTCTCTGCCTGAGGAGGTTGTGATGGTGAGTACAATAAAGGAATTCAAGAGGGGCCTGGATGTATTTCTGGAGTGTAATAATATTACAGGCTATAGCTACTAGAGGTTATTCTGATTGCCTGATTGGAGTCGGGAAAAATGGCTTCTACCTTTACACGGTTTTTTGCCTTCCTCTGGATCAACTTGCAGGATGACAGGCCGAACTGGATGGACAAATGTCTTTTTCCGGCCTTGTGTACTATGTTACTATGTTACATGGAACATGTTCCTGTGTTTACATTTACTTAGGGTCCATTCACACGTCCGAAGTGTATTGCGGATCCGGCACCCCCATAGAACTGCCTATTCTTGTCCGCAATTGCGGACAAGAATAGGGCATGTTCTATTTTTTTCCAGAGCCGCGGACCGGAAGATCGGCGGCGCGCTCCGGAAATGCGGACAGCACACTGTGTGATGTCCGCATCCATTCCTGCCTCAAAGAATGAATGGGTCCACACCTGTTCCGCAATTTGCGGAACGGACTGGCATCTACTGATCTCTAATGTGATGTCTCTACAGATGATGGCAGGTGAGTCCTACAACCATCTAGTCGATTCCATTACCTTTGGCATCACCTTATTCATGATGGTAACAGGTGATCAATAGTGTTGAGCGAATTGAACTGTCCAAAGTGGACTTCGATCCGAATTTCAGGGAAAATTAGATTCACTGTGAAGCTGAATTTTCTCGTGCTTCATGGCATCAATTTTCCCTGAAATTGGGTAAAAAAAAAATTATACTTACCTCATCCGTTTGAGCGTGAAGAGACCACCATCGACATATTGATTGAAGATCCCACGCAAAATCTCATGCGCGGTGATAGTATGACGTGGCCACGCCGGCCGACGTGATGAAGTCATCACGCGCCACCTGAGATTTTGCACTGGATCTTCAATCAAGATGGCGGCCGCGGGCTCTTTGCAATCAAATGGATAAGGTGAGTATACAGTAATTTTATTTTTAATTTAGTTTTTTATTATAGACCTTAATATTAATGGCAGATGCCTCAATCAGTGATGGATGTGGCATGTGAGGGGTACAATGATGGAGAGAGGCGCAATCATCGTTCCCTGTCATTGTGCCCAGTACTTACAAAGAAATGTGCTTCATGACGAAGTAATCCTTTTTTTGTGTGAAATTTGGCGAAGCAACTTATCAACATCCATCATCATCTTAAGCTGGCCATGCACAAGCAGTAGCTGTTGGCCGAACGATAGTCTGGCCTACAGCTATCTCTCCTGACTAAACCATACACATACATGTTCTGTTCAACTGAGCATGTATGTGTAGTCAAGAAAAAGGAAAGAGCCACTACTTACCACTTCTGGTGGCTTATCTCATGGGAAGACAAAAGAATCGGGCAAAAAAATCTGTTAGTTTGATCCTTTTCTCCTCTGTTATCATCAGGGAAGGGTTGGGAGTACACATCAGATTGTTGGCTGAACCGACCATTCTTGGGCAACAATACGCTAATGTATATGGGGAGCCTTTTAGTAGAGATGAGTAGAATCAGATAAAGAAGAATGGAGACAGGTGGTGGGATCTCATCATATTACATCATATGTGCCCTTTATCAAAACAGGATCATCATTATTAATAATGATGATCATGGTTTGATCATCATTAATAATGATGATCAAACCATGATCGTCATTATTAATGGTCTCACATGATATTTTTGCTCCTCAGCAAGTCATCATGCAGCTGTCTGGTAGCAGTCACCTTCAGATCTCACCCATTTTTCAGATCAGTAAACAAGGACCATGTGAAGTCTGGCAAGACTTGCCCACCAGTCCAGGTGGACTTTGTAAGCACAACACAGAAGGAGCAGTTCTAAACTTGAGAGTGATATCACATCATAAAAGCCAGTGAATAAGTCAATGAATGGTATATTGCCTGTATCTGTTTACTTAAAGAGGACCTTTCACCACTACTGACATGTTTGTTTTAATAGCTTCGAGCATTCCCCATGTAATAACAATTCTGGAGCATCTATTCTTATGGCTTTATATTGTGCTATTCCTTTATTATTTCTACTAGAAGTTATGAATGGATTAATAGCAGACTGCAGTAAGGGTACAGAGGGGTGGTAACCAGTTGGGGGGGGGGGGGGGTGCCTGCACAGACTCACTCTATCCAATCAGTGCTGCCATTCTCAGACCGTGCAGGTACACACCCCCAACTTGTTACCACCCCTCTGTACCCTTACTGCAGAATGACAGCAATTATTTCATAGCTTCGAGTAGAAATAATAAAGGAATGGCACAACATACAAATATAAGAATAGATGCCCCAGAATTGTTATTACATGGGGAATGCATGAAGCTATTAAAACAGGCAAGTAAGTAGTGGTGACAGGTCCTCTTTAACTGTTTAAGATAAGGGTTGCTACATCTGTACAGAGGAACATGCAAAGTGTTATTATTCCCACATATTTACACATTATTATAGTTATTGTGGCCTATGATCTAGCTTCTTGGCTGCAAATTCACACTTGACGGCTTTGTAAGTATATGAATGTTAGATACTGAAACCATCTCATGGTCCAGAACTAGTAAAGAGAAGGCTATCTTCAGCATCATCATCGTCTTTACTATTATCATCTTAAGACACCTAGACACAATATCTAGACATCGCATAATTAATATAGTGATATCGATGAGCCAAATCCAGAAAGGTGGAGTCTTTATCATCATTCAACATTCCCAACCCCAGACTTAAACTAAAAGCCATTTTCATCATAATTCATATTCCTCTTCTTCCACCGCAGGGAGGATAGCGGTGAGGGATAATCTTCAACATGCTCCCTTCCCACCAGAAAAACTTATCTCCACCAATCCCAAATAAACAAAATAAATACCATTTCTGTGATATTAACATCTTTATGCACCAAATAATTAATAATCTTAAAGGAGTTTTCCAGATCATTCCATCCCCAGTGATCACCTGTTCGAGTGTAGCTCTAACACCCACCATCAGTACTAGAACTACACGGCTTTGTCAACAAAGCTCGTTACTGCAGCACTTCTCTCATTGACTTCAATGGGAACAGTGTTGCAGTAATGAGCTTCCTCCACTAGACATTTGACATGGGGTTGGCGTTTGGGGTATTAGACTACCTCCGATCAGCTAGTGATGCTGGGAGGAGGCCATCACGTATTTATGCGATGATTACTGTAAAAACTTAAAATCAGACATCATATAGTACATAACAATCTATTTCTACCAAAGCTAGAACCAGCCCTGGACCTTACATGGATCCAGAGATCTCCCCATTCATTTCACCAACTGTTCTGCTAAATTTATTTCAAGATGGCACCTGAAGGGTGTACCCTGGCTCAAGGGGAGTGCTCTGTAACTGTCACAGAGGATATACTGTAACTGGTGGCGGTTAAAGGATGAAACTGAGCACATGTGCCCACTAGAGATGAGCGAATCGAAGTTGATGAAGTGGAATTCGATCTGAATTTCAGGAAAAATTCCATTCGCACCGAATCCGAATATCCTCACGCTTCGTGGTTACGAATCACATTTTTTCCTAAAATGGCTGCTGCATGTGTGAGGACATGGATCAAGGAACTCTGGGAAGGCGGAATCACCCATAATTCCATGCATGCAGCCAATCAGCAGCCAGTCATCCCTGTGATGTCACAGCCCTATAAATAGTCTCAGCCATCTTGGATTCTGCCATTTTCCAGTGTACTTAGTGCAGGGAGAGAGGTCAGCAGGCGCTAGGGAAAGTGCTAGAAAAGACTTCATTGTGCTAAAAAAATCAATTACAAGTGCAAGGAAAGATTATTCAAGGTGTAGGGAAAGGATAGGGAGGAATCATTCCACAGCGTTTATGTAGAACAGGGTTCAGTAGTGGAGTTTACAGTCTGAGTAATAGGAACAATCCTATTACACCTTGCTGCAGTGACTGCGGATCCAAATTGCCATTATACAGCTCTGTAATTCCAGCAAACCGTTCTTGTTATTAGGGTGCAAGTGCTGTTTGATACAGCCATTAACTGTGATTATTACAAGGAAATAGTTATACATCTTATTTGCCTTGTGCGGTGCAGTTATATGTTCTAAAGCATTTTTGGGCTTGTATTAGTGGAAAAAAGGGCTTATTAGCTGTTGTATGGAGAAGTGTGAAACTTACAACCCTTTTTGGTGTGTATTAGTGGCAAAAGAAAAATATATTTGTCATTCAGCAGTGCAGTTATATGTTCTAAAGCCATTTTTATCGTGCATTAGTGGCAAAAGTAAAATATATTTTCTGTTCAGCGGTGCAGTTATATGTTCTTAAGCCCTTTTTGTCATGTATTAGTGGTCACTTCTTATAGTCTAAAATGCAATTATAAAAGTATTCCAAGTATTTCCAGGAGGACCAGGAAGTAGAGTCCAGCTGTGGGGTATTGCTGATTATTGTTTTATTATTTAGCCCATGCAGCCAATATTATTCACTGAGCAACCCCTTTAACTATAGTTGAACATGGCGTAAGAGCACAGTACACTTGTACCAGCTGTCTAAGTGGTTCATACCTAGGTTTGGGATGTTGAACCTGAGAGTGAAGGCACTGACAGTTATATTACCTGAAATGACAGGTTATTGTTGTTGCCTCAATGGGTCATGGCGGGAGCTAACGACTATTATGAAGAATTCCAAAGGGTATAGCATTTACACCCCTGGCCATTGGATGCCACGTAAGATTACAACAGCAACTAGCTGCTACTCTTTGCAAACACTTTTCCTGCCCTTGGGAAGCAGTAATTTTACCAAAGGGGTTGTGTCATTTCAGATATTGGTGACATATCACTAGGAGAAGCCACCAATGTCAGATAGGTGCGGGGCCCACTTGAGGCCCCTGAAGTGAAGGAGCACGTCACCGCGCAAGTGTAAAAAATAAAGAAAATTCAAAAATAAAAATGACATAAAGTCCCACGTATCACTGAAATAAGATGTAAAAATGATTTGAATAACCAAATGGAAAAAAATGTAATGATTTTTAAGGCTACTTTCACACTGGCGTTTTGTCTTTCCGTTTGTGAGATCCATCAGTTTGCCTTCGTTCCGTCTCCATTCTGCTTTAGAGGCGGACACCAAAACGCTGCTTGCAGAGTTTTGGTGTTCGTCTGACGAAACTGAGCCAAATGGATCCGTTCTGACACACAATGTAAGTCAATGGGGACGGATCCGTTTTCTATGACACAATCTGGCACAATAGAAAACGGATCCACCCTTCATTGACTTTCAATGGTGTTCAAGACGATCCGTCTTGGCTATCTTATAGATAATACAAACGGATCCGTTCTGATCTGATGCAGACGGTTGTATTATCTGAACAGATCCATCTGTGCAGATCCATAACGGATCCGCACCAAACGCGAGTGTGAAAGTAGCCTAACCCACATGTACTAAAAAAAAAAAATGGTGTCTGGTCATGAACAGGGGAAAATGGTGCGATTGTGAACTGGTTAAAGGAATTCCTAAATCAAACATACCCCCATACACTTCAGTTTGTAAAAATGGTAGCACTTCATAAGTTGTGTAGCATGATATATAAATTTCATATTTCCGCCATATAGCCACCATGTTTCTGAGCCATATGTGTCATATGATCCAAGATCCCTTTTTTTATGGAATGCTCATGTCTTGTTTTTTTTTAACCCCAATAATCACTAGCAGGTTCTTCTCCTTAAGGTGGAAACAAGCCTTCACTACATTTTGAGAGGGTCAATTTCCATCATCAGCTCTTTCGGAAAGACTGTAACCAATTCACGTTGGTCAAATATACAGAAGGACAGCGATAATTAACCGATACGAGAAGCACAGTCTGCAGACAGGAGAGATCAGTTCGCTGCCCATAGTCCCAGTAGGAGTGTGTGCCTACATGACAAGGTGGGGAAATGGGTTTTCACACGTTCTCTCCGTGATATAAAGAAAGACAGACCTTCCAGCGCATGTTAAATTAACAAAATAAATCTCACGCTAGGTAAAGAAAAAAAAAGGTTAACCAGTGTTTTCCGAGGGTTATTTATTTTTGTTTTTAATTGGACAAAATGGTTCCCAGCTGTTCATAGGTATCATTATGTTCATTATTTTTAATTCACCTTAAAATTAGATGATTAATCCCTTGGAAAGTTTTCTGATTAGGCTCCTTAATCTGGTAAGAGTTTGTTTTCACTACGACCGGACAATGGGCTTGCTGAATTTTATGTGAATCGGGGAATATTATTTGGTGTCGTTTTAGACTGAGCCCCCTTTAATAAATTCCATGGTGGGTTTCATTGGAAAACTGTTTGGAAAATATGGAGAGCAGGGATGGTCATTAATGTTTCTGGCCATGTGGCCATTAGAACCCCAATTTTTCAAATGACTGCAACTTATGGGTCCAAAAATAAGGGCTTGTGGATTGGGAGGGGGGCGTCAGAAGCACTTAGCATTGCATATACAGCTGGCCTTAGACATTATATGGCTGCTGGTCAAACATTCGTTCAGCCTAAAGCTATGTCTTCTGACTTCTCCAAACACACTCACCTCGGCCAGAGGAGTCTCCCTGAGAAGGAAAAGATCCAACTGCCCTGTCGTCATCTAGGAGAGGAGACAGTCTGTCAAAGTCTGCAGGATAGGCCCGCATTTAGCTCATGAGCATGACAAGCTTAAGATATTCTTCCACTTTCTGGAACATCTAAGTATAGTATGGTATATCTGATCTTTTCTTTTACAACTACAGTTGCAAGAAAAAGTAAGTGAACCTCAATATCTGCATTGATAACTAATAAAATGTAGTCTGATTGTTATCAAAATCACAATTATATTCACACGCTATGTAACTACACTGATAACACATAAACAGTTATATATTTTAGATCTTTTATTGAACATCTTGCGGGAACATCCATGGTGCAGGGAGAAAGAGTAAGGTAACTGTTATAGAATAACCAGAAGATTACTATTTATCAGCAATCACCTCCACTAATTTTTTCTGTAGCTGAAAATAAGATTTACACAATATTTAGGAGAAATTTTTGACCTTTCCTCCTTACAAATATGGTTCAGTTTATCAACATTTCTTTAATACCTTAGGCACACATAACTTTTCAGGTCATTCCCAAGCATCTCCATAGGGTTAAGGTCAGGACTGTGATTTGGCCTTTCTAAAAACACAAATCTTTATTTCCAACCATTCATTAGATTATTTACTTTTGTACTTTACCCAATGTATCTTCAGCATAAGGTCATGGATGGCCACACTTACATTTTCTTGTGGAATTCAGTGTTCCTTCAGTGACTTCACAGAGTCCATGCCCTGAGGCAGCAAAGCAGCCCAAAGCAGGACATCCTCTCCACCAGGCACAAACCATGATGCTTCCTCCACCAGCCCGTAACAATAATTTCCCCTCCACTAGCTAGAAATTAATAGGCTGCTTCCACTAGCCCCAAATCATGACACTCTTCCACCAACCCCAAACCATAACACCCTCCCACCAGCCCTAAACCATGATACTCACGCCACCATCCCCAAACCATGATGTCAGCACCACCAGACCTAAACCATTAGAATCTTCTACCAGTCCCAAACCATGATGCCCCATGCACAAGCCTCAAATCATGATGTCCCCTCCACCAACCTCAAACCATGACACTCTTCCACCAGCCTTAAACCATGATGCTCCCTCCACCAGTCCCAAACCATGATGTCTGCACCACCAGGCCTAAACCATATGACCCTTCTACCAGCCTGTAACCATAATTCCACCTTCACCAGCCCCAAATCATGATAGCCTCTCCACAGACCCAAACCATGATGCTTCCTCCACAGCCCCAAACCATGATGCTCACTCCACCAGCCTGAAACCATGACATCCATCCACCAGACCAAAACCGTGATGCCCCCTCCACCAATCTTCACAATTGGAATGAATGTTTGGTGTTTTTTTTATCATAAATAGCATTTTGCATTTGTGCTAAAAAGTTCCACTTTTATCTCATCTCTTCATAGAACATTCTCAGAAGTATTGTGGAACATTCAGGTGATCTCAAGCAAACTTGAGATGGGCCACAATATTTCTTTTGGGCAACAATTCCCTCCTTCGATAACGCCATGTTTGGACATAAATGAACACTGCTCAACAAATCTATAATTTTTTCAGATAAAATATCATCATTCAGCAGTCCTGCATCTGTGACTACAACTAGAACAGTTGACTCGCCATGCAGAGAAAGTAACTTGAATTTTCCCATCGTTCCCCTAGTTATTGCAGTGCCAACAAGAACACCCAGAATGTGTGTCCACAAACATGGCATATTTTGAAGAAATCAGCGGTGCTTTTTATATTTGTCCAGATAGAAAACAAATAGAGGACAGGAAAAAAAACCTTTTCAAACAAGAAGGGGCTGATGTTTGGTGAACCAAGCTGTTTAGTCCTTGGCTTTACTTAAAGCTGCGGGCAGCACATGGAACATTCCCACATTTTCTAGGCACATCCATTATTCATGGCATAGGTGCCAATATTCCTGGAGATGAGGGCCAGTTACTCCTCCGTGTTGACTGTTTAGTCTATAAAGGTAGAGTTCAGTAGAAAGCTCACTCTGCTCCTTATATTTCTGGCAACCAGCTCGGCTTGTAATCTTATTCCTCCAGGTTTTCGGTAGCGCCTGCCCTCTGTACACAGACTCCCATCCTTTAATTGGCAGATTACAAGAGCCAGTGCTTCAGAGCTAATTAAATAAACAAAACCCTTAGAGTCTACGGCACGTTCCGTCATCTGCCACCAGTCACATAGAGTGAGTCTAGCCATCGCTAGGAAATGGATGGGCTTTAGAGTCTCAGTTTCATCTGAAAAATAGATGGTGACAGAAAAGAACACACAACATGAACTGGTGGCATCTGTAGTGTTCATACAACGATGTGTACCACGGAATATGGACTCATCAGAGTTATTGCATTATCTGTCTATCTATCTATCCATCTATTATATAGCTGTCTATCTATAATCAATGTATCTATCCATTATCTATCTATCTGCTTGTCAGGCTGTCTTTCAGTATCCGTTTATATGCATCTATCTATCTATCTTTCTATAATTTCATGTTGATCTCATATCCGTCAACCTCCTTTGAGATTTCTTTGTTTCTTTTTCTCTCTTTCTTCCTTTTCCTCTTTTTTCTTTCGCTTTTCCCTTTTCTCTTTCTTTCTTTCTCTCTTCCTTTTTCTCTCTTTCTCTCTTTCTCTCTTCCTTTTTCTCTTTCTTCTTTTTCTTTTTCTCTTTTTTCTGTCTCTCTTTCTTTCTCTCATCCTCCCTCTATCTCTCTCTCTCTACCTTTTTCTCTTTCTTTCTTTCGTTCTTTCTTTCTTTCTTTCTTTCTTTCTTTCTTTCTTTCTTCTATAGACATGATGATTATCAATATATAACAGCACAGAGAAGGGAGGATTAGAGAGGGAAATGCACAGCAGTTTTGCTTGGTGCCATGTGTTCCCAAAATCCTCTCTACTTTCAATATGGCATAATCACAATGATTCTACTTATCAGTCTGACATATTCAGGTCTATACTGCGGTATTATATATGAACTGTAGTATCTATAAAGGTGCTTTATTTTGATGCCACATATCATTTGGCCACTACATGACGGTATTACTGTATATGGTCTTACTGTAAATGGGTCTAAAAATGTCAAATAGGAGGCTGCATTTTCTACTAAAGCCAAAAAGTCAATAAAAAGTGCTGAGACCAAAGTACCAGTGACTTTTTCGATCCAGCCGCTATAATGGGAATGGGACTCCAAAAGGGGCCAAGCCGTATCACATAAGACGAGGGATTGTTCAGGAAGCTGGAGAGACAAAGAGTGCTCCGCAGCTAGGTAAATGGAGCCTCCAATAACACTCCTACTTCCTATGTTAATTCCTAAAAATGTCATTGTCCTTCCCGGCATTTGTTTTCCTAAGGAAATTATTTGAAGTTTGATTGCATGCTGTGAAATATGGTGTTGACTTTGAAATCTCTATCCACATCACATCTTTCATTGTGAAAACCTCCAGCAGCACTCCTTCCTGACCTATGATTCCTGGTCCATCCTCCATGTGACGCAACGTTTTCTACGCCGGCGAGATAAATAAATGCACACGTGCAGTGCAGGCCGATTGTGCAGTGTTCACTGCCACATTGTAGGATTTTCTGGATCCAGATGTGGTCTCCTCGTCTATGAACCAAATTTCTTTGAAGGAATTTTCCCAGGAAGGCCATTTGTCCTCAGTCCGGTTCATTGACCATGTATTGTCATTCTGAATTATGGTACAGGGTTTCAGAGATTTTAATACTGATGAACTATTCTCTGGATAGGCAATCAGTATCTGATTGGTAGAGGTCCGAGACCTGGGATCCCACCGATCAGCTGTTTGAGAAGGTA
The DNA here is from genome assembly GCF_905171765.1 of Bufo bufo. Classification (NCBI taxonomy): domain Eukaryota; kingdom Metazoa; phylum Chordata; class Amphibia; order Anura; family Bufonidae; genus Bufo; species Bufo bufo. The sequence goes on from NC_053394.1 coordinate 420,389,368, forward strand.
CTGATGCTTACAGTACCGCCGCAGGCTTCTTCCTGCTCAACAAGCACAGCGCCATACACTATATAGTGGCTGTATTTGGTATTGCAGCTCATCTCCATTCACTTCTATGGGGATGAGCTGTCCCTAGGCCATGTGACCGATGAAAGTACATCACTGGCCTAGGGAAAGCTGAGGGATGACCACGGTGCTACTGCGAGCACCAGTGCCTTCTCAAACAGCTTATCAGCGGGGTTCCCGGGTGTCAGACCCCCACTGATCAGATACTGATGACTTATCCAGAGGACAGAACATCAGTATTAAAGTCTCAGAAAACCCCTTTAAGGGCCCATGTGGACTACAATGTGTAGTATGGCCACATCTGCAAGACGATTCTTCAATGGTTGTTCAACCATCAATTTACTTTTATCTAATGTGTACGGCCACTTTAAAGGGGTTGTTGTCACGGCGGTGTCTCGATCTTGGTGTTGTTCGCCGTGCATGCTGGTTGCCAGGGGCAACGTGGTGTGTGACAGCATGTGTTCACTGATCCCTTTATCTTTGTTCCTTTCCAGTCTGGTGTGTGTGGGGTTAAGGTGTGGATCTAGGAGCGTCCTGGGTGTAGTCTCATGGCTCTACTTATTCTGGTGCTGTGAGCATGAGATCAGTGGTATTCCTGCCTTGGTTGGTTATGGAGCTTTGCTCCTGTCTGGATATTCCATCTGTCTAGTGTTAGGGCAACCTAGTTAGACATCAATGTCTCTCCCATTTCTCCCCCTTGTTTCTATGTGCTTTACCCATACTCACTTGTTGTTATGTGTGGTGTGGGTTATGTTCAGGGTGTGTTGTTTATGTCTAGTTTGGTGTTCCATGTCTGGTCTGTTTGGTGCTTGTAGTCCAGCATGGTTGCTAGACATTCCCCTGCCTGTGTGTGCCTTCGGTGAGAGGGCTCCAGGGTTCCCCGGAGGGGGAACTACAAGTCAGTGAGCAGCTCTGCCTGGTGCCGCCATGCATCCTGTCCGCATTGGGGTCCAGGTAGTTATTGGTGTTGGTGTTCCACCCTGTTGCTGTGGCAGGTAAGTGCTTGTTGTTCCGGTGTGTTGTTGTATCACTGGGTTCTTACCTGACGATCCAGTTGCTTCTCACTGTTTTCCCCTAACTTTACTGCTGGGCCTGTGGAGACCCCTGTCCTCCGTGTTGTGGAGGAACAGGTTTTCTCTAGTTCCTGACCTTAATTTCAGCGATCATCAGGGCTACTCAGGGTCCGAGGTTCCTGTGTATGAGCCCTCCAACCATCTGGGTCCGCTCATATGGATAGGAGTCAGGGCCAGGATCAGGGTTGCAATAGGAGGTGACCTGCTCCCTTATCCCGGAATCCAGGCCTACTTTCTATATGGTGTTCGGTGGGGAGTTTCCCCCACTGTGACAGTTGTTCCACCATTAAATGCACTTTTAATTGCATTTAGCATCAAAAACTGGTTATTTTTATAATTTACTTTCTGTGTAAAAAATGCTCCAGCTATGACATGATCTCTTCACTTCATTACAACAGCACCCACTGGTGTTTAATCTGTATATTAATGTGCACGTCCACATACTGAGATTGTTGCACATGCTCAGTTTTATCCTACAAATGACAATCGCTATATCTGCTGTTAGAAGCAGACATTTACAGAGAGAGAATAGCAGTAGAAAGAGCACACCCATGAGAAAGGGCCCATCCTCTGAACTGCAGCAGAAAGTACGCCACTCCTGAGAAAAGGCACATTCCCTGAGCAGTAGCAGAAAGTATACAACTCATGTGAATAGGCACACTTCCTGAGCTGCAGCAGAAAGTATATGCCTCCTGAGAAAGAGCACACCTCCTGAGCTGCCGCAGAAAGCACATGCCTCCTTAGAAGGGGCTCACAACCCTGAGCTGCAGCAGACAGTACACCCCTTCTGAGAAAGTGCACCCTCCCTAGGCTGCAGCAGAAAGGACACTCCCCTAAGGTATCAGCTTGAAAAGAATCTAGCAGAACAACTGGAGCAATACATGGGAGATCTCTGGTTCCATGTGGGTACAGGGCTGATTCTAGCTTTGTTAACAAGAAATTGTCATGTACTATATGATATCTGATTTTCATTTTTTTTTACATCACTATTGGTGGTTAAGCCCTTTAAGGGTTAATCCTGCCAATTAAAATTATGCCTGTCTTGTGGAAATCAGTTGCAATGTTCCTGACAAAAAAGACTTTTATTCTTTATGCAAAGACGGGACGGAATGCAGCTATAGTGCGCTGGAGCAATGGTTACTTTTAAGTCTGGACATTTTCCCTATGCAAAGTTTACAACTGCTTACGTAATTTCACTTTAAAAAGTTAACTTTCATCAACTTATACTTTTTAATACTATGTAACTGCATTTTGTATGTATGTTGTGATATATTTCCTGTTGATTTGCACGGTGTCTGCATGGCACTGTGGAAAGGGTTAATGAATACTGATGTAGTGTACGGGGACTGTAATGCCCGTCACTGCAAAAGGGTCACTTGGTGTGCTGTCGTCCCTCCTTATTTATGGGGAAGTTGGTATATGTCATCTTTATAAAATGTCATGTAATGTAATGCTATATATTTCCCTGTTACTGTGAAACTTGCATGTACAGGCCTGCTAGGGGTGTCATTCCAGCTCTTAGTCACTAGAGGGAGCTAGGGAGCCCTAGTCTATATAAGGCCCAGTCAGGGAAAGGAAGGCAGTCAAAAGTTGAGTCTAGTATAGAGTCTAGCCCCACCAGAGTGAGAACCAAGTTGGAGACTAGACAATGTCAGAGACAAGTCCAGGCCTGAAGCCTGCAGTCCAGGAGAGGGTTTTGCAGTCCCTGTAACCGGGTTCCAGATTTAAGGAGAAGGTTCCCCTCCTGAATTCCCATAAGCAGAAACAGGAATATCTCAGTTAAAGAGCCTGAGGAAGCCGGGAGAGAGACAGAGGCAAAGCTCAAGAAAGCAAGAGGTACTCAAGATAACAGAGGAGGTACTTGATAAAGATAAAACCAAGGATATACGCCAGAGCTAGGGTATTGGGCCTTGGAGAAGATTTTCTATGTTCCAGGATCAGTCAGGAATAGAGTGCAAGCTCCTGTACTGCAAGTCCTGTGTTTCACACTCTGAAGTCACCTTGCTTAATCTGTATTGCCTGCATCAACTGTATTGAAAAATCAACTGTATGCCAAGGAACTGCGATTCCGTTAATGTCTCTATATGAAAACTACTAAAGTTGGAGTTCTGTTTTAACATCACATGGTTCCTCATTTATTCCTGTGATCAGAAAACGGCGTGCCACCGTTTAATTGGCACTGGCGTCACGAACATTTTCCTACCATCACCTGCCTATGCAGAGAGTCAGCCGTCTCAGGTTAGTGTCTATTGCACTACTACACCCAGGAACACATTTCTACACACAACTTGAGTACGCTGCACCTCTCTTTTGGCGTCACGAACAGGATACGCACGCTTTATAGTGCAAGAAGCGTGAACTTTGTGCCTTATACAGTTGCCCTGTGACCAAAGTGACAAATTGCCTGTTTATTTAAAGTGGACTTTGTGGACTGAAAATCATACCAAAAGTGTCCCTAAAACCTCCAAAAAGCGCTGTGCAGTGTTGCGCTATCAAGAGGAAAGAAATCGCCACATCGGAGTGTGGTTTTGTGGACTTTTCATCATCCTGCTTGCTGTCAGTGAATAGACAGCGTTTATACCCAAAGATGGCCGCTGAGGCTACTGAAATAGCTGCTGCGTCATCTTCATCCCGAAAAGGCGGGAAAAATTGGCGCCTTTCTGAGGAAATAGCGGGAAGGAGTTCAAGGTCAGGCGCCACTGCTTATCTGGACATTTGCATGTCTGCCAGCATGGACACCGCCTTCCATATACTGGAATACCTGGGGGGCGGCCTCCCAGTGCAATGGGAGGAGCTGGCTGATTTAATTGACGCGACCCTATCGCTCTCCAGAGAAGGATCGAGCATGTTGGAAAGTGAACAGAGCGTTGCTGCAACGTCCGCACCTGAGATTTCAAAAATGAGTGATATTGGTGTAGAGCCAGAGGAGGCTCCACCGGCCTACTCTCCGGGACCGGAGAAACCCGCCTGCCGCCCACGGGAGAAAGAACCAGAGCATCATTTCAGCTCATGGAAAGACTTCTTTCAACCCTCTTTCAAGTGGTCGTCACTTATGGCAGAGATCCGGGAGGCCGCTATAAAGCGGAATACAAAGACCAAGATCTATTATGAAGAGTTGACCAAGACAATCCATGAAAGACACACCAACACCCAACCCCGCCTGGAAAGGAGAAAGGGAGTGGTGGTGTCCTTTGACAAAACCCGTGGCTACGGGTTCATACAAGATTACCTGACTGGCAGAGACCTATATGTCAATAGAAGGTCTGTCAAGAGAGACTACCTCCCTTCCTATCAGCACAGCCTCCGCGAGGGAGAGGAAGTGGAGTTCACCCCTGCCGAGAGCCTGAGAGGCCCTTATGCAACTGCCGTGACCCGTCCCAAGCGAGTACCTGAGGACTGGGAGGCAGAAGAAGAAGACTACTCTGGCTGCGAGCGGGAACCGGAACGCTCTCCAGAGCCGGCCCATCACGCCTTCCAGGAGCGGAGCTCCTTCATTGGGCCTAACGTCTTCTGGCAGCCAACCGTGTTGGAAAAATGGGTGAGCCCTTATCCTTCCCCCGAGCTGCCTCGTCGGGAGAAGACCATGCAAGAGATGGAAAATTTAAAAGGACTTCTAAATACCTTTGAGAACATCCGGAGGGGTCGGAGACCCGATGCACCACCAGAACCTGCAGAGGCCGAGTCCGCGCCATCGGTGACTGTACCTGCGCCGGCGGCGCCAGCAGAAGACAGCGACTCTGACAAGGAAAGCATCGGTGACCAGATTGTCCGGCTGGAGGAGAAGTTGCGGGAGCTGCGCAAGATCGCCACCGCCAGGATCCAGACGCCGCCAAAGAAGGACGAGGTAAGGGTGCCTGTCACCACCCGTAGACCACCTTCTGCTGCCACCGCTCCGTCAGTGCCCCAAAGAAGACCCGCTGTTGCTGTGAATTGCTGCACAGAGCCCACCGGACCGCTTGAGGCGGCGGTATCCACTCCACTTCATCCCACAATTATCATGTCGGGACCGGTACGGTCCACCCAAGGGTTTACCCCTAGGCCCATGGGGCCAATACCTATTAGGGGCCCCTTTACCTTGCAGCTGCCCCCTAACACCGTTATGTGGGCACATCCTCCTGTAGAGGACTACTACAGGCCATATTTGCCAGCAGGGCCGAGTGATTGTGATATGCCTCTGTAAATCAGCCTGCTAGGCCCTTGATTTATTTCATCAAGGAATGATCTTATTAACCCTTCCAGGACAGGAGTCCTATGTTTCCTGGTCGTTTGTTGCTGCTGCCAGTTTATCCACGGCTCAGTGGTGGGTGTTGACCACTGAAGTATTAAAGTCAACAAAGCCAAGTTTGTTTCCAGGACCTCCTGCCTGCTTTTGCTATCCCACGCCAAGTTGTGCCTGTTCCTGAGTTGCACCTTTTACCCTTAACCCCCTTTTCAGGTTGATCAGGGGTATTACAGCACTTGTTTTATATTCTACAATTTTATTGTGCAACTTGATACTAAGGAACCGTGCCCGGAGACAGACTCAAAAGAACCTGAGCCTCTGAGATTTTTGCTCTTTTAAAAGGAAATGTGCCCAGAGATGGACTCCACCGCATGAGAGCCTCTGTGATTTATAGGAAAATAACCTGGGTACGGACTCATGTTTGTTCTTTGAGCCTCCAAGAACTTTTATACTGTTTTATCTATTTTGCTGTTCTATTATGGACTTATTCATTGTCATGGACTATCCTGGTTTTGCCAGGTCAGCGCCCCAGTTCCATTCACTATCCTGAGAAGAAGAGAACGACGCCCCTTGTCACCACACTTCACTTTTGCCAATTGGACCTGATATGAATGTAAATGCAGATGAATTACATATATGTATGCCTGCATGTCTCTTTTTCTGTTTCAGGTAGAGATTCCAGTTGGGCGAGCCCTGATGGAGTACGAGGGCGTACTCAGCTTAAAGCAGTGGGGTATGTAGTGTACGGGGACTGTAATGCCCGTCACTGCAAAAGGGTCACTTGGTGTGCTGTCGTCCCTCCTTATTTATGGGGAAGTTGGTATATGTCATCTTTATAAAATGTCATGTAATGTAATGCTATATATTTCCCTGTTACTGTGAAACTTGCATGTACAGGCCTGCTAGGGGTGTCATTCCAGCTCTTAGTCACTAGAGGGAGCTAGGGAGCCCTAGTCTATATAAGGCCCAGTCAGGGAAAGGAAGGCAGTCAAAAGTTGAGTCTAGTATAGAGTCTAGCCCCACCAGAGTGAGAACCAAGTTGGAGACTAGACAATGTCAGAGACAAGTCCAGGCCTGAAGCCTGCAGTCCAGGAGAGGGTTTTGCAGTCCCTGTAACCGGGTTCCAGATTTAAGGAGAAGGTTCCCCTCCTGAATTCCCATAAGCAGAAACAGGAATATCTCAGTTAAAGAGCCTGAGGAAGCCGGGAGAGAGACAGAGGCAAAGCTCAAGAAAGCAAGAGGTACTCAAGATAACAGAGGAGGTACTTGATAAAGATAAAACCAAGGATATACGCCAGAGCTAGGGTATTGGGCCTTGGAGAAGATTTTCTATGTTCCAGGATCAGTCAGGAATAGAGTGCAAGCTCCTGTACTGCAAGTCCTGTGTTTCACACTCTGAAGTCACCTTGCTTAATCTGTATTGCCTGCATCAACTGTATTGAAAAATCAACTGTATGCCAAGGAACTGCAATTCCGTTAATGTCTCTATATGAAAACTACTAAAGTTGGAGTTCTGTTTTAACATCACATGGTTCCTCATTTATTCCTGTGATCAGCAAACGGCGTGCCACCGTTTAATTGGCACTGGCGTCACGAACATTTTCCTACCATCACCTGCCTATGCAGAGAGTCAGCCGTCTCAGGTTAGTGTCTATTGCACTACTACACCCAGGAACACATTTCTACACACAACTTGAGTACGCTGCACTGAGAGACTTTTGGGACTTTCTAGCTAATAATGAGAAACTAGTAATTTTCCACAGTTACCATAAGGTTTAAAGAAGAGCATGTTTTGAAGGGAAAAGCCAGACTTGTTTACCACCAAAATCAGACAGGCTGACCTTTTGGATGTCTGGTTTAGCTATGTTGTTATGTCTGGATAAACTGCTGTGTCATGGCCATTGAGTATTACTGAAACTCTAAGGCTACTTTCACACTAACGTTAATATTTTCGGGTAATGAGATCCGTCATAGGGTCTCAATACCGGAAAAAAAAAAACTTCATTTTTGTCCCCATTCATTGTCAACGGGGACAAAACGTAACTGAAAAGAATGGAATACTCCAAAATGCATTCCATTCTCATACCAGAGAGCAAACCGCAGCATTCTGCAGTTTGATTTCCGTCCTGGGATGCGGAGCAAGACACAATCTGACACAATAGAAAACGGATCCGTCCTTCATTGACTTTCAATGGAGTTCATGACGGATCAGTTTCGGCTATGTTAAAGATAATACAACCGGATCCGTTCATAACGGATGCAGATGGTTGTATTATCAGTAACGGAAGTGTTTTTTCCTGAGCCCTGCCGAATCCAGCAAAAATGCTAGTGTGAAAGTAGCCTAATGCAAGTCTATGAGAGACAGGAGTTGTAAAATTGTATCTGTTTGAGCTGAGTTTCTCCACTCCTACCACTAGAAGGTTCTAGTTTAGCTAGAAACGGTATATAAGGAGAGAAGTCAGAGCCTCTGGTGTTCTGCAGTTAGGGAACAGTGCTTAGAAGAGGAGACTCTGCCACAGACCCTTTAGCCAGGGTACCAGCCTTCTGAGAGAGAGAGAGGGAGAGGAACAGCTAGCTCAGGCCTTTCGTCAGCATCAAACCCTTCTTTTATCAAACCCTTCTTTTGCCAGGGATTAGACTGGAGAAGCCAGCCCTATGCCTCGCCTGTATAATTTTGCACCTAAATTCCTCCAGTAAAGAAGCACCCTGGTTTTCTGCAGATCCTGGCTGTCTGGACTTATTTCCCATTTTAGTGCACAATGAGAGCAGCAACATGTGGTGAAATCTCAACGGTGTCCGTGGGACTCAGTGTAGTGTTGAGGCCACCAACCTGGCCACTGCGCAGCAAGGAGCACGGCCTTAGTGCACCACAGCTTTCTAGTGCTGACCACACTTCTCGGTAAGCTGAATCTCTCAGTTGTATGAAGAGTCAAAGTCTGTTTTCTCTGGAACACCTCAAGTGATTTTCACATGACAGGTATCATTTTAATCGGCAGGATCAACCCTACCAGGCAGAATGCCTGGTTTCGCAGGGTTGACCCTGATTAAAGGTGCCCTTTAACTCAGTTCGCACAGTAACATGTGATAATCCATGCTTGTATTTTTACATTTCCCCAAAAGAGGAAATCATTTTAATTCTTTTCTCCGCACCAAGACAAAACATTAGGCTAGACATAGGAAGGATTGCCTTACAGCCCAGCGGAGGACACATATTACAGAAGCATTTTGGCAAGGATGTGTATTGTACTGACGGGAGCAGGCTGCGCACAAACTCAGAGGTCGCAACCAACTCTGTCAAAACATATATAGATTAGTCTTGATCTATAGCCACCATGTGAAATAACAGTTTTCAACAGCAAATCCGACCCTACGTCTTCACAAGGCTTCGAGATTTACATTTTCACACACCCGGGAGCATTTCTGCCAAGCATCAAATCATATTTCTCCAATCAGAACCACTGTGTAAAATGTCATTGACTCCAATGACTTTTCCTGCTGCCGGCGAGCCCTGGTGTATATATTGGCCATGGTCTCCGATTCTAGGAGTGTTAAATGAAGCGTGACTTTATTGTCCGGCTAATTTATTCTTAAAATTATTCAGAAAAGAAAAACCATCCTTAAGAATAACGGGGAAAACGGCCTGAAAGCGGCGCATTGGACACGTTCGGACGGAGATTTAATTTCAGGGTTTTGTTCAATTTAGTTGTTTCCAGTTCTAGAGCAGTTTTAAAGATGCCTTTATCTAGAGGCAATGCAGGCCTGTGTCTATGGGCACCTGAAGGGAAGATTTACATGTTAATATATATCGAGCAGAGTGTGTTCATATACAAATGATGGATTTATAGGATAATTAGACATTCTCAGTGAGGTGGGGATGAGAGGAGGACATCTAGGAAAGAGCAAGGTTCTAGGAATCATTGCTGCAAAAATTTAGCTATTTATGACCTAAGGTGTAACTCAGGATCAGTACAGGATAAGTAATGTAATGTATGTACACAGTGACTGCACCAGCAGAATAGTGAGTGCAGCTCTGGAGTATAATACAGGATGTAACTACATGATTTTCCTAGTCTATGACGTAAAGTCATGGTTTTATTAAAGACACGGAGGCGAGTATTGCTATCTCTTCCTTTACTGTCCACCAATAGCAGCAAAGAAATTTACATAAAGAACGATGTAACCATAGTAACCACAGTCCCTCCCCAGACAGCCCCTATAATGGGCAGCTCCTCCTCTGGGTCTTCCTCTTTCTTTGGACACCTGACACCATCGCCGGTAAACGAACTGGAACCGAAAAGTAGAACCTGGAAGCGAACATCTCAGCTCCATCCGAACAGCACAACCCGAAGCCAGCCAACGTGGCTAACCGCTCTGGAGAAAAAACAGAAGGACGTAGATCCCTGAAGTCAGCGGAACATCAGCCTGAAAAGATTATAAATAATACGGCCAGTGTAAATACCAAGCAGAAAAACATAGAAGCTCAGACAGCCGTTAATCGGTAATGAACCGTCAAACCATCCATTAATTTATAATAATATTAGATAGACAACAAGCATAACATAAACATATTCCGAATAAATAAATTGGGCGGGAAGAAAAAACCCAGGGCGGGCAATACTCGCCTCCGTATCTTTAATAAAACCATGACTTTACGTCATAGACTAGGAAAATCATGTCGTTTTACATCAAGACACGGAGGCTCCTATTGCAAGTTTAAAGCTGGGCAATTATGGAAGCAAATACATGAGGAGGAGGATGAAAATAATACTCCCTGAAAGTCGTGACCCTAGACCAGTCAGCCAGACGTAAGATGTCCTCCAAACGCGCACCTGAAATTGCCAACGAGGTGGCAGCTGCACCTCTTGCCGAATGCGCCGTAAAAATCGAAGTATCCACTCCGGCAAGGGACATAACCCACTTCATCCAATGCGCCAAAGTCGGGCTGGAGACCGGACCAAAGGGATGGCGAATGGAGAGAAAAAGCTGTGGGATCAAAGGAGAGCGATGGGCCCTCATCCGGGATTCATATTCCTGCAAACAGGCCACCAGACAAAGAACCGGAGAAGATGGGAAACTGGGATATGAAACTTCTCTGATGTTAGTCTTGGTGCATCTTGAAATATTGAAAGAGACGCCTTCCGGAGTGAAGGATCTGGCGTCATGATCCAGGGCCCGCACATCAGACACCCGTTTACAGGAAATCAGACAAAAAAGCACCAACAATTTAGCTGATAACTGTCTCAATGATAGCTCCGGATTGCTGGGCCAGGCAGCTAAAAAAGACAGGACCAAGAAAACATTGCAAGTGGTAGAAAACCGAGGACGCGGAGGGCGAGCAAGGCGAGAGCCACGCAGCAAGCGGCACACCAAAGGATGCTGTCCCGCAGGTGTACCCTCAAAGCCCTGATGAGTGGACGAAATAGCAGACCGAAAAAGGTTAATAGTCCTATAAGCCTTTCCGGCCTCAAACAAGGAGGTAAGAAATTGCAATAAGTTACTTACAGGTGCCGAAATGGGATCCAAGTCCCGTTCCAAGCACCATCTAGCCCAAGATCTCCAGGCTGCTCGATAAGATTTTCTGGTGCCGGGAGCCCATGCATTGTCAAGGAGGCGTCTAGTTGCATCCGAAATGCCCTCGACTTCTCCGGGAATCCTGAGATTCGGAATGCTAGCAGCTGTAGGGATCCCTCGAGCAGGAGCGGATGACAAAACCCCCGGGGGTCGTGAAGAAGATCCGCTTGGTTCGGAAGGAGAAGGGGCAAATCTATGATGAGCTCTAGCAGAGCCGGAAACCAACTCTGAGTCCCCCAAAACGGGACCATCACGACCAAGTCGGCACTCTGGCGACGAGCCTGCAGCAGCATCCTCGGGATCATTGCAAACGGAGGGAAAGCATACAGAAGAGACACCGACCAATCCTGAAGAAAAGCGTCCACTGCCTCCGCTTCCGGATCCGGGCGCCAACTGAAGAAGCGAGGAAGCTGTGCGTTGAGTCTCGAAGCAAACAGGTCTATGGTAAAAGGACCCCAGACATCTGATATCGCCAAGAATATCTCCGGTGCCAGCCTCCAATCGCTGCTGTCCGTAAAGCAGCGGGAGCTCCGGTGTCCGCTCGAGTGTTGTGGAGGCCGGGCAGATATTCCGCCTGAAACATGATATCCCTGGAAAGGCAATAGGACCAAAATTCCTTCGCGAAACGCCAAGTCTCCCCTCTCCATGGAAAACTGAGCAGGTCTCTGGACTGTGTGGAGATCGGGACTGTCAGGTAAGCATCCTTGAGGTCCAATTTCACCATCCAGTCCCCCGGAAGAAACAAATCCCTGAGGAGGTGAATCCCCTCCATCTTGAAGTGGCGATAGCGCACGATGGTATTCAGAGCCCGCAGGTTTATAACCGGGCGCATCTGACCGTTCTTCTTCTGAACTAGAAAGATATTGCTGAGGACTCTCCCGGGAGAAGGAGGAGCCCGCTCTATCGCCCGCTTGTGGAAAAGGGACAAAAGCTCCAGATTTACCAGAGTGCAATCGGGCCTTGACAGTGCAAAAGGAGGTGGGGGAGGCGGCTTGGGGAGTCGATGAGCTCTATACGGAAACCCCTGACTGTGGTCAAGACCCACGGGTCTGATGTGATGGCTAACCAGGCATGGAAAAAATGCCCCCGATGTAATGGTCCGAAAAATCCCCCGTTGGAGGAGGAATTACCGAAAGGTCTCGTGGAATTGGGTTTCCTACGGAACAATCTGGAATGCCACTGGCCGCGTCTGGCTGGGAAGAAAGGCGAAGAGTTGATCTTGGAAAGGGGATCTCTGGTGAAAGGAGCCTCAGCCCATGCTACGGGCCTGAAAAGTGGATCGGCCGTACAGGCGGCCCCTGCTACTGCCGGCCCTGATGGAGACCCTCACCTGAAACACTCTACGCATAGAGGATTGGGCTTTATCTAAGGCCGTAAAGGCTCCTACAAAGGGACTCATATCTTTTATAAAAGAATCGCCAAACAAAAGCCCCTGCGCGTCTTTACCTGCCTCAGTAAGGGCAAGGTTGGCCAGCTTGGGGTCTATCTTAAAGAGAATGGCCTTACGTGGTTCAATGGCCAAAGATGTATTGGCATTTCCTGCGATGCATATCGCTCTTTGGGCCCAACCGCGTAGCTCTTCAGGGTCTATCGGAGAGCCATCTGCTCTGGCCACCTCAGCCATTTCCAACAGTTTAGTTAGGGGGCCGAAAACATCAAGGAGCTTGTCCTGACAGCTCCGTAAGGCAGAGTCCAACCATTGACGGGGGTTCCAGCCAGTCTTAGCTAGGAACTGTGTCATTTTTGGGTCGACCACAGGAGTGTCACAGACCTTGTTAGGGACCAGGGGCCTGGGGCACTCAGCTCTCAGCTTGTTACGTGCCTCCTTACTAAGTGGGTGACGAACCCAGCGCTCAATGTACTTGCCCACATGGTCCGTAGGAAGCCACTCCGCCGACCTAGGGTGGTGGAGGGCGTCCGGGTCGAACATCAGTTCGCCCGAAGGATCTACTAGGGAAGTGGCCAAATCGACTGTGGGTAATGACAAGTCCTTAACTAGTGAAGTCGAAGGTATGGGGACAATGGGGTCTGGCCCCAGATTAGGGGCATCCTCCTCAGAGGGGTAACTATTGTCCGCAAACGCCTCTAAGTCTGAACCCTTATCAGAGTCAGAGTCACTTCCCGATTGTGCTCTAGCACATTTCCACGTACGCGCCCTTTCTGCCTGGCGCGGCAAGGCTCTCTTGCGTGATCCCAGCACGCTCTCATGGGTGGCAGTTCGCACACCAATCCTATTTTCCTGTGATACAGGAGGGTCAATGGCGTTGGATGGCGGATTCATTAAAGGGGCCGCCTGCAGGACCTCTCTAGGAGGGTGGGCAGCCAGAGCCTGTGAAATGCTTTCAGACAGGATAGTGACCATAGAGCCCATTGCCGCCATAATAGCACTGGAGACAGAACGCTGCAGTGCTAATAAATGAGGGTCTTCCCTCTCAACCCTAACCTCCTCAGGAGGGGGGAGGCAAGCCTGTGTCAAAGACTGGTCAGGGGCAGACATTATGGCAGTAATAATCTCCCTAAAGAACTGGCTATAGGGCCTAAGGGGTTTTGAGGCTAAGCAAGTACTTACAGGGAAGCGGTATCAAGTTTAGCAGGGGTTAATCACCCCAAAGGCGAAAAAAGCAGGAGCCAGGAGAGTCGGCGGCCGATCCGGTGCGTAGCTATGGGGGAATGAAGATGGCCGCCGAAATCCAGCGATAAGCGGCGAGAACCCAGACCAAAATGGCCGCCGAGATCTCGCGATTCCCCGCGAAACACGGAGAGAAGCGCAGGCCACACTGGGAGCAACCTAAAGAAGCGGAAGGCGCCAGCAGGTAAAGGGGGGATGGGGTAACAGACTGAATGTGACAAAAGCAGAGAGAAGAGCGGTGGCCGCGGCCGAGAGGCAGGGGATAAAGAAACCAGGTAGAGGATGATAAGAGACGGGGGGAGAAACCCCCCTGAACCAGGTGAAACCAGAGGGAAAAACCTGAAAAGAAAAATCCCTGACCAGACACAACGTTGGGACACCATATATATAAATATATAAATAAACTGACAATCGGCAGCTATGCAATAAAATATAAATATATGAAATCAGTGTGGGACTACTACAAATGAAAGAACCGAAAATTTGCAGCACTTATCTGGTGGCAGCAGCAAAGAAAGAGGAAGACTCAGAGGAGGAGCTGCCTGTTATAGGGGCTGTCTGGGGAGGGACTGTGGTTACTATGGTTACATCGTTCTTTATGTAAATTTCTTTGCTGCTATTGGTGGACAGTAAAGGAAGAGATAGCAATAGGAGCCTCCGTGTCTTGCTGTAAAACTCAGGATCAGTACAGGATAATAAATGTATGTACACAGTGACTGCACCAGCAGAATAGTGAGTGCAGCTCTGGAGTGTAATACAGGATGTAATGCAGGATCAGTACAGGATAAGTAATGTAATGTATGTACACAGTGACTGCACCAGCAGAATAGTGAGTGCAGCTCAGGAGAATAATACAGGAGGTAACTCAGGATCAGTACAGGATAAGTAATGTAATGTATGTACACAGTGACTCCACCAACAGAATAGTGAGTGCAGCTCTGGAGTATAATACAGGATGTAACTCAGGATCAGTACAGGATAAGTAATGTAATGTATGTACACAGTGACTCCACAAGCAGAATAGTGAGTGCAGCTCTGGAGTATAATACAGGATGTAACTCAGGATCAGTACAGGATAAGTAATGTAATGTATGTACACAGTGACTCCACAAGCAGAATAGTGACTGCAGCTCTGGAATATAATACAGGATGTAACTCAGGATCAGTACAGGATAAGTAATGTGTATATACAGTGACTCCACTAGCAGAATAGTGAGTGCAGCTCTGGAGTATAATACAGGATGTAACTCAGTATCAGTACATGATAAGTAATGTAATGTATGTACACAGTGACTCCACCAGCAGAATAGTGAGTGCAGCTATGGAGTACAACATCGGATGTAACTCAGGGTCAGTACAGGATAAGTAATGTGTGTATACAGTGACTCCACTAGCAGAATAGTGAGTGCAGCTCTGGAGTATAATACAGGATGTAACTCAGGATCAGTACAGGATAAGTAATGTAATGTATGTACACAGTGACTCCACCAGCAGAATAGTGAGTGCAGCTATGGAGTATAACATCGGATGTAACTCAGGGTCAGTACAGGATAAGTAATGTAATGTATGTACACAGTGACTTCACCAGCAGAATAGTGAGTGCAGCTCTGGAGTATAATACAGGATGTAACTCAGGATCAGTACATGATAAGTAATGTAATGTATGTACACAGTGACTGCACCAGCAGAATAGTGAGTGCAGCTCTGGAGTATAATACACAGGGCCGGACTGGCCTGCCGGGATATTGGGAAATTTCCGTTAGGCCGGCAGGCCTGAGTGCCGCAAGGCTGCGGCCCTGGTGACAAGTGGGGGCGGCCGGCGGCAGGGCACAGCAGGAGATGAGTGCTTCCTCAGGACGGCGATACAGATGTCTATGCTACGGCAGGGGAGGGAGAGGTGTGTCCCCTCCTGTTCCTCTGATAGGCTGCCAGCACTATGCCGGCAGCCTATCAGAGGCCGCGGTGCAGGCGGCGCGATGACGTCATCGCGCCGCCTGAGTCGTATAGCGAGGGACACAGGCCGGAAGAGGCCTGCATCGCATCGCTGGAGGTAAGTATAAGTGTTGTTTTTTTTTTGGTACAATACTGGATCATGATGGGGGGGCTACTGGAACATGATAAGGGGGGCTACTGGCACATAAGGGGGGCTGCTGGCACATGGGGGGCTATTGGCACATGATAAGGGGGCTACTGGCACATGATAAGGGGCGGCTACTGGCACATGATAAGGGGCGGCTACTGGCACATAAGGGGGCTACTGAAACATGATAAGGGGGGGCTACTGGCACATAAGGGGGCTACTGGAACATGATAAGGGGGGGCTACTGGCACATAAGGATGACTACTGACACATAAGGGGGGCTACTGGCAAATGATGGGGGGATACTGGCACATGGGGGGGCTATTGGCACATGATAAGGGGGCTACTGGCACATGATAAGGGGCGGCTACTGGCACATGATAAGGGGCGGCTACTGACACATAAGGGGGCTACTGGAACATGATAAGGGGGGCTACTGGCACATAAGGGGGCTACTGGAACATGATGGGGGCTACTGGAACATGATAAGGATGACTACTGGCACATAAGGATGACTACTGGCACATAAGAGGGCTACTGGCACATGATGGGGGCTTCTGGCACATGGGGGGCTATTGGCACATAAGGGGGCTACTGGCACATAAGGGGGCAATTGGCACATGATATGGGGGCTACTGGCATATAAGGGGGCTACTCGCACATAAGGGGGCTACTGGCACATAAGTGGGGCTGCTGGCACATGGGGGGGCTATTGGCACATGATAAGGGGGCTACTGGCACGTAAGGGGGGCTACTGGCACATGATAAGGGGCGGCTACTGGCACATAAGGGGGCTACTGGCACATAAGGGAGGCTACTGGCACATAAGGGCGGCTACTGGCACATAAGGGGGACTACTGGGGCACATAATAAGGGGGGGCACTCTGGCTACTGGCACATGATATGGGGGGCGCTGGCTGCTGGCACATGATGGTGGGGGGCTCCTATTACTGGCACATGATTGGGGGGCATCTATGGGGGCACATCTTACTGGCACAAGATTGGGGGGCATCTATGGGGGCACATCTTACTGGCACATGATTGGGTGGCACTATAGGGGCATCTACTGAGGCTAAAAAGAAGGGGTATTTTATATGGGGGGCTCTGTATTGGGGCATTTTATACTGGGACACATTATGGCGGGTACTATGGGGAAGGGGGGAGAGGAGCACTATGGGGTCATCTACAGGGGCACTGAGAAGGGGTATTTTATATTGGCACATTATGGGATCATTAGCTCAACTGGGGGCATTACAAATGGGTTTGTTTTGCACATTATAAGGAGAATTATTACTACTGGGGGGGGGGCATAATGGTGGGCTTTATTACTCCCCCATGGTATGACCCCCTAGTAGCAGCACCAGCCTCTCCCTGCTCTGCGACCCCACTGCCCCTTCTCCAAATCCTTATTATCAAATCTTTGTCATTAGGATAAAATACAACATCAGCTCCACCGAGCCCCCCAGCCAAAGTGGTGAAGCGGTGTCCGAGATCCCCAAGGGCCAAGCCAAGTAATGAATGCTTTCTCCTATTATAAACAAGTAAATAATGATGCAATGCTGTGGGGCTGGTATGCAACTTTTTCCAGGGCTGGTTTTTATCCCCAGTCCGGCCCTGATAATACAGGATGTAACTCAGGATCAGTACAGGATAAGTAATGTAATGTATGTACACAGTGACTCACCAGCAGAATAGTGAATGCAGCTCTGGAGTACAAACCGGATTCCAAAAAAGTTGGGACACTAAACAAATTGTGAATAAAAACTGAATGCAATGATGTGGAGATGGCAAATGTCAATATTTTATTTGTAATAGAACGTAGATGACAGATCAAATATATGTATCATTTTAAAGGAAAAATAAGTTGATTTCAATTTTCACGGTGTCAACAAATCCCAAAAAAGTTGGGACAAGTAGCAATAAGAGGCTGGAAAAAGTAAATTTGAGCATAACGAAGAAGTGGAAGACCAATTAACACTAATTAGGTCAATTGGCAACATGATTGGGTATAAAAAGAGCTTCTCAGAGTGGCAGTGTCTCTCAGAAGCCAAGATGGGTAGAGGATCACCAATTCCCACAATGTTGTGCAGAAAGATAGTGGAGCAATATCAGAAAGGTGTTACCCAGCGAAAAATGGCAAAGACTTTGCATCTATCATCATCAACTGTGCATAACATCATCCGAAGATTCAGAGAATCTGGAACAATCTCTGTGCGTAAGGGTCAAGGCCGTAAAACCATACTGGATGCCCGTGATCTCCGGGCCCTTAAACGACACTGCACCACAAACAGGAATGCTACTGTAAAGGAAATCACAGAATGGGCTCAGGAATACCTCCAGAAACCATTGTCAGTGAACACAATCCACCGTGCCATCCGCCATTGCCAGCTGAAACTCTACAGTGCAAAGAAGAAGCCATTTCTAAGCAAGATCCACAAGCTCAGGCGCTTTCACTGGGCCAGGGGTCATTTAAAATGGAGTGTGGCAAAATGGAAGACTGTTCTGTGGTCAGACGAGTCACGATTCGAAGTTCTTTTTGGAAATCTGGGACGCCATGTCATCCGGACCAAAGAGGACAAGGACAACCCAAGTTGTTATCAACGCTCAGTTCAGAAGCCTGCATCTCTGATGGTATGGGGTTGCATGAGTGCGTGTGGCATGGGCAGCTTGCATGTCTGGAAAGGCACCATCAATGCAGAAAAATATATTCAGGTTCTAGAACAACATATGCTCCCATCCAGACGTCATCTCTTTCAGGGAAGACCCTGCATTTTTCAACAAGATAATGCCAGACCACATTCTGCATCAATCACAACATCATGGCTGCGTAGGAGAAGGATCCGGGTACTGAAATGGCCAGTCTGCAGTCCAGATCTTTCACCTATAGAGAACATTTGGCGCATCATAAAGAGAAAGGTGCAACAAAGAAGGCCCAAGACGATTGAACAGTTAGAGGCCTGTATTAGACAAGAATGGGAGAGCATTCCTATTTCTAAAACTTGAGAAACTGGTCTCCTCGGTCCCCAGACGTCTGTTGAGTGTTGTAAGAAGAAGGGGAGATGCCACACAGTGGTGAAAATGGCCTTGTCCCAACTTTTTGGGGATTTGTTGACACCATGAAATTCTGATTCAACATATTTTTCCCTTAAAATTGTACATTTTCTCAGTTTAAACTTTTGTTCCGTGATTTATGTTCTATTCTGAATAAAATATTAGAAGTTGGCACCTCCACATCATTGCATTCAGTTTTTATTCACGATTTGTATAGTGTCCCAACTTTTTTGGAATCCGGTTTGTATAATACAGCATATAACTCAGGATCAATACAGGATAAGTAATGTAGCATATATACATAAGGACTCCACCAGTAGAATACTGAATGCAGCTCTGGAGTCTAATACAGAATGTCTAATAAAGGCATTGCTGTGCCGAGTCCATCAGAGCAGGAGTTACCTAGTAGGTCTCCGCTCTTATACAAGGTTTTCCAATCAGGACACACTGCATGGTTAGGGCTTCCATTTGTTTTTGGTGTTTTATACTTGGTGTCCTGAACTATAATTAACCATTCGGTGGCTTCCTCACATGCTGCTTCTACATACCCTATAATTTTATTATACGTGGGACCAGCCACTAGATGTTTATAACATTTTTATTGTCAACCACAAGTCAAACACCTCTTAATATATGTACAATGTTCTTCTGCTCTGACTAAAACCATACTGACAGCGACGTACTGGCCAAATCTACGATTTTGGGCCTGTTTAACACGAAACAAGTGAAATGTCGCTCATAAATACTGCAAAATCCAAAATAAATGGTTATTTGCTGGGAGAAAAAAACAACATAAATATAAAAACTAATCTCCTACCCTGGGTGTAAGGGGGGAGCGGAACGGGATTGAGGCATATACAAGTTTATTTTCAATGCTCGTAAACTGTAGGAACATATATAGGTCCCCGTAGGAAAATATATGCTGTCAGAATTGTAACCCGGTCTGGACAAAACGGAGATATATGACTGAAGTGCCTGGTGTGGCAAATACAATTGTTCCAAACTTGGTTTCTGAGACTAATTAATTTCCTGGAAATCCAGTTCACTCCTTCTCAGGCCATTAAAAGAGGCACAACTCGATGGAGTTAAGAGCACAGTGGCCCGGCAGAAACGTGTTAATGGCAATAGGCCGGTCTGCTGTGAGTTAGAGGCGTTGGTTTTCCAGCAGTGCAACCCGCGGGCCGGTAATCCTGTAAGCGTGATTGATAGAGAGAGGTCTTGAAGGAGCTGGGTTTATGGAGGAGGACTGTTGTGTAGCTTAAGGGAGAAAACAGAGACATGTCTTCTGTGTGATGGCAGATATTGTGTAGGGGCAGACCAGTATATACTGGCGGTGCTGAGACCTAAAGACCAGTTCAGTAATGTATAATAGAAATTATTATAGTCATGTTGGGGTTTTTAGTGTTCTATGTATAGAGTGTAATAAAACTATATTATGGTTGTGCTGTGGGTTGTAGTGTTCTAAGTATAGAGTATAACAGAATTGTTTTATGTCATATCCAGTGATTGATCATGTTGGGGTTGTAGTGTTCTATATATAGAGTATAATAGAGTTGTATTATGGTCATGTTGTGAGTTGTAGTGTTCTATGTATAGAGTATAACAGAATTGCATTATGTCATGTCCAGTGATTGGTCATGTTGGGGGTTGTAGTGCTCTATGTATAGAGTATAATAGAAGTGTATTGTGGTCGTGTTGTGGGTTGTAATTTTCTATGTATAGAGTATAATAAAATTGTATCACGATAATTTTCAGTGGTCAGTCATGTTGGGGGTTTTAGTGTTCTATGTATAGACTATAATAGAGTTGTATTATGTTTGTGTCCAGTAGTCAGGTTATGTTGGGGGTTGTAGTGTTCTATGTATAGAGTATAATAGAATTGTATTATGGTCATGTTGTGGGTTGTAATGTTCTATGTATAGAGTATAATAGAATCGTATAATGATAATTTCCAGTGGTCAGTCATGTTGGGGGTTTTAGTGTTCTATGTATAGAATATAATAGAGTTGTATTATGTTTGTGTTCAGTGGTCAGGTTATGTTAGGGGTTGTAGTGTTCTATGTATAGAGTATAATAGAATTGTATTATGATGATGTTGGTGGTTGTAATGCTCGATGTTTGGAGGATAATAGAATTGTAGTATGTCATATCCGTTGGTTGGTCGCATTAGGGGTTGTAGTGTTCTAGGTATAGAGTATAATAGAATTGTATTATGGACATGTTGGGAGTTGTAGTCTTCTATTTTCAGAGTATAATAGAATTGTATTATGCCATGTCCAGTGGTTGGTCATATTGAGGGTTGTAGTGCTCTATGTACAGATAATAATAGAATTGTATTATATCCAGTGGTCAATCATGTTGGGAGGTAAATAATATTTCTGGTCTGTAACTGAATTGTTTTATGAGCATTTTTAATGGTGAGTTCATGTTTCCAAGCTGTTGGTCAAGTTTCCATGTTTGCAGTGCCAAAAGTTTACAGGAGGATTACGATCAGCTAGTGTCCAAGCCAGCACTCCATGGAAACCCAAACTAACCCCAGAGATGGCCAAATGTAATAGAACTAAGTATTCTATAAGCCATGGTGAAGTCAAGGAAGCAATCAGCAAAGTATTATTGACATAATGTACCATATGGCGCCACAACAGTGTCATATAGGACCTAAATAAAAACACCAACCAGTGCTGAAATATTAGTAAGTTCAGCTCTAATATTGCTTTATATAATAATGCCACCTAGTGCAAAAACAACAGAACTATAACGTTTCTAAATAATCCTGCTACAAAGTAGTTCCTCCTACATAACGCTTGATACGTTGATATGACTGAGGACTGTAGTGGGAACAGAGATGTTAGATGCTCCTCAGCTCAGGAACAGCCCCAAATAATCTAATCCAGGGATGCTCAACCTGCGGCCCTCCAGCTGTTGCAAAACTACAACTCCCAGCATGCCCTAATAGCTGTAGGCTTTTGAAACTGTTGGAGGGCCACAGGTTGAGCATCCCTGGATTAGATTGTTTGGGGCTGTTCCTGAGCTGATAGCAGGGTACAGACAAAAAACGGAATGAAGTAGAAACATTTATGGGATAGAGATGAGCGAATTTCCTAAAATTATTTTGGGGTACAAATCGTCCGAATCGACCTTTGCTATTTGATTCCGATATGAATTGATTCTACCCAAATCAAAAGTACATGCAATGCTGGGGGAAAAAACTCTCTCTTTTTCTCTCTCCTACTTTAGAATCAATATTTGACAGAATTTTCTCTCAAGAAATTCTGATTCTAAAAATTCCACATTTTTGGAAAACATTCTGGTCGATCTTTGATTCTCTAAAGATCCGATTCGCTCCTCTCTATTTCTGCAGTGCAATGTAGCCCCAGTAATTTTCACTTTGGCAACCAACCCTTTATTTAAAGGGATGCTCTGGTTTTCATGAAGTTTTTCATATTAACGTTTGATGCCATTCCTCTTTTACCTGTCATCCACTGTAAGCCGGCATAGCTTCAGGATTAGCTAAATACCTAACGTTATCACCACTGTTAACACTTGCCCCTCTGGCAGACCAGGGTTAAACTCTTAGCTGCTGACTAGTCTTCCCTAAGGACCAAAACGTTACTGGAAATGAGAGGGAAAGGCAATGTGACTGGAAATATTTTCCAGCTGCAGGGATAATGCTGACTCTGTAGTCAGTGGGAGAGTTTTTTTCTCTGTCGTTATTTACAAGGCTGCGGTCTGATATCTAGATGCACAGTGATGTATATGGATAGAAATGGTGACGGCAGCTGCTACTGTGTACTAGCCGAATGAGCATGCCATGGAGATAAGAAGCATAATTGGCTGTATACATTTATTTATTTTATTTATTTATTTATTTATTGCAAAAGTAACATAAAGCAAAACAAAATGCAACAAACGGAAAGTAATTAAACCTGTAATAAAGAAGACATTTAGATGGGACTTTGTGACTGATCTTGTGACATGGATCCTGAATATAGTGATTTGTTTTAGCTCAGAGCAATAAGAAGATAACATGTCAGGAACAGGAGGGCTTGAAAAAAGTGCTAAACAGATTTGTCCAACTGTCTTGTCTGAATTTGGTTTCATGTTAAAGGGAGTCTGTCACCACTAGAAGAACCTAAAGGGGTATTCTGGTTGTTAGAAGTTATCCCCTATCCATAGGATAGGGGAAAACAATTAGATTGGTGTGGGACCCCCACCAATCACAACAACAGGGGCCACATACCCCCTGCAGCCACCCAAAACAAGTGGAGCAGCCAGTCACACATCAGCGTGGCCCCTCCATTCATTTCCACAGTAAGCCGAGTATAGCGGCCACCTATCTCCGGAATTCCCATGGAAATGAATGGAGCCAACCAGCCGCTCTATTCATTTCTAGGGGGCTGCAGGGGGTACGGACCCCATTCTCATGATTGGTGGGGGGTCCCAGTGGTAGGACCCCCACATATATTATAGTTATCCCCTATCCTGTGGATAGGGGATAACTTCTAACAACCGGAATACACCTTTAAGTATCTGATCAAAGGGAGGTCTGATCGCTGTGGGGTTGTTGAAAGGAAGCACAGAACAACCCTTCAACGCCCTAGAGTGGAATAGAGGGCCAGCATACATGCTTGACCACTGCTCCATTTGCTGCAACCCGAAAGAGGGGAGGGGAAGATGTGAGGAGTCGTAGTAGTGGCTATGATGGTGGTAGTAGTACTCACAGTTCACTGCACCTTGATTCTTCCTCAGGCTGTGCAGTGAATAGAGGGCTTACCCGTTCTTCCCTTGGGGCATGCCCAGTTGGCAAGGTGCATGGCAAGAGGGCAGAGGCCGAGGGAGAGAGATGGTAGAGTCAATAACCAGGCCCGCAGGTTGCAGGGAACAAAGGGGGTTATTTACTATCCAGAAATTTGCCTATATTAGGCGCATTTCTTGCACAGATTCCAGTGCAAAAGTTATTACCCTGCTCATGCCAGGTCTAAAAAAGTGGGCATGGGGTAGGCGGGTAAGGGGACGGGCCGATAGGCCCATCTCATTCATCGTTTTCTACTCCTGTTTTAGGCTAGGCTTAGAAAATGTTTGGGGAGTCACATCCCTCACGTTCAAAGCATCAAAAAGCTCAGAAAATCTGCTCTGGTGGAACTAAAACTTACATTTGAGCTCGGTCCACCCTAGAGAATGTATATTGGTCACGCTTACTAATCTCAATGAAGCATGTCCCCTTATCCTTCGGATATTATCTCCCAAAATATGAGTGCCATAGCGAAACTAGTGCAGGCTAATGACCATCCAGACTGCAGGGAAGGCAGAGGTGACTTGTGGTTGCAGTGAGCTATTTGCTTGTATATATCCATTGATGTCTAAAGTGCTCAAGCTGAGGCAGCGGTAACGCAATCAATCATGCAAATTTTTTATGTGGCTGCAAAAATGCATCATGTCGAAATCTGCCGCATTCTTCAGAGTGAATTATTTCCTGACAACTTTCTTTCCCATGCCAAAAATATTAAACCAGGTATATATAGGTATCTGCTATTAAATAAATGCCGTTGACAGGCGTAATTCATGGCCGTGCCTTTTTATTAATAGGCCAGGGGCTACCCTCTGCAATTAGCGAGGTGATGAGAACGCCTTTTTATTAAGCAGTGTCAAGCCTGACGCGCTGGCTTTGTCAAATTTCTTAATGCAGGTAATGATGTGATGGTTAACCCCTTATGGACAAGGATGCGAAGCCCAAATCTGGGGAGTGTGAGAATGAAATAAACAGAAATAAAAAAATCTCCCAAAAAAACTGTACAGCACTAATTTGGTGCTGCAGCAATTAATCAAATATTAAAAAATAAAATCACCAGCAATTACAAATTCTTACAAGGAATGGATATAGTCTCAAATGGTATTTTGTTTTGTCATCTAGAGAAGTTCTAAATTCTCCGCTGGTATAACACTGCATATCGTCGCTGATATATTGTGAGAGCGACTTAAACCTGCAGCCACCACTAGAGGGAGCGTAGGAGCTACACTGAACTCATTAATAAGACAGTAGTAGGCAGTAAGCTCCCTCTAGTGGTGTTTGCAGGTAACCATCATGTTATATTTTAACCTGTTAGTGACCAGTGATGAGCGGCAGCGGCAATATTCGGATTTGCGATATTTCACGAGTATTTGGGCGAATATTCGTCATATATTCGCGAATTCGAGAATTCGTGATCTCCAGTCATTATTTTCTTGATTGCGAAAATCGGCAATCGGAAATTTCACGATAAAAAAAAAAAAAATTGCGATCAACACTACTCCTTAAGTCAAAGATATTGCAGCCTTCTCATTGGCCCACAATCAAGAAGCAGTGAGGGATCATGGGTACTGATGGGGGAAAAAAATCTAGAATATTTGCGATTACAAAGATATAGATATTCGCAAATTCTCGAAGTGCCAATATTCGCGATAAAAATTTGCTATTAGAAGATTCGCGATCAACACTATTAGTGACTGCCAATACACCTCTTTATGACCGGTACTATACGGCCTTATACCAGCGGCCTAGTCTAAGCTCTGTACAGGTCCATTGTGCAATTGAGAGTGATTGAGATCCGGGCTCCTGATCTAATGGCCCGGTCTAGCAGAGACGTCGATCTGGGCCATTTAACCTCTTAGATGCTACAGTCAATAGTGACCGCAGCATCTAAGTGGTTTGGAGGAAGGGAGCTCCAGCTGCCTTCTATCTTCACCCTGAAAATGAGATTGTGGGGCACCGATGACTTCGCATGCCAGCCTATTTAAGGCCCTAGGCCTGCCTGCAGTGTATGCCTAGGAGCAGTGACATGCCAGGGGGGGGGGGGGGGGGGAGCGGTCTGCCCAGGGTACCAGCTCTCCGGGGGGTGCCGGAAGCAATGAGTGCTTCCATCAATACAGATGGAAGTGCTCATTGCTGGAGCGCTGGGAGCTGCGGTCCTGTCACTCACCACTCAGCTCCTTACGCTCCTCCCCTCCTTCAGGCCGGCGGCGCTCTGAATGGAGGGGGCACAGAGTACTTTATTACTATGGAGGTGGCACAGAGGTCGTTATTACTATGGAGGGGGCACAGAGCCAGAGGGCATTACTACAATGAAGGGGGCACAGAGGGCATTATTACTGTGAAGGGGGCACAGTGGGCATTGTTACTGTGAAGAGCACAGTGGGCATTATTACTATGTGGGGGCACAGAGGGCATTATTACTGTGAAGGGGGCACAGTGGGCATTGTTACTGTGAAGAGCACAGTGGGCATTATTACTATGTGGGGGCACAGAGGGCATTACTAGCACAGTGGGCATTACTACTATTAAGGGGGCACAATGGGCATTATTACTATGAACAGAGCACAGTGGGCATGATTACTATAAAGGGGCCACAATGGGGATTATTACTGTGAAGGGAGCACAAAGAGGGCATTACAACTGTGAAAGGGGCACAGAGAGGGCATAACTACTGTGAGGGGGCACAATGATGGGCATAACTACTGTGAGGGGGCACAATGTGGGCATAACTACTGTGAGGGGGCACACATCTGTACAAAACTACTGTGAAGGTTGTACAATGAGGGCAATACTACTGTGAGGGGGTACAATTTTTTTAAAGTATTGGGGGGGTGCCAGAGAATGGACCCGCCCCGGTTGCCAAACACCCTAGGCACGCCACTGCCTAGGAGGCTGCACTAGAGATCTTTAGCGCAGCCTGATGGTGTCTGTCAGTATAGCACTGACAATATAATAACCTGTACAAAAAAATCGCCTGTTAAAGTCCCCTTGTGGGACTAGTAAATGATTAAATAAAAAGTAAAAAAAAAAAAAAAAGTTTGATTAAATGAAAAAAAAATTGAAGTAAAGAAAAAATACAATGCAAAATTTAAATCCCCTTCACATATTGATCCATATGCTTCCATAATGATCTACACTACACATTCATCATGTAATTTATCCCATAAGGTAAATGCTATAAAAAAGCACACAATAAACGGCCACATTGCTGTTTTTTGTATATTCGCCACAAAAAAATAAAAAAGTGATCAAAAAGTGCTATGTATCCCAAAATGATACAAAAAATCAAGCTCTTACACAGCTCCATAGAAAGAGAAGTATAAACGTTATGGGTCTTGGGATGCGGCGATGCAAAAACATAATTTTTTTTTTAAAAAGGTTTTTTTTGTGCTAAAGTAGCAAAACGTTAAACCACAGACAGTGACAGATTTTGTTAACACTCATTTCAGAAAAAGTGTGATGTTCTTAATTAGCGTTGAGTAAATCTTCAACCTGAATTTCAGGGAAAATTCATTTTGCCGCGAAGCTGAATGCTTGCTGTGCTTCGTGGTAGCGAATTGATTTTACGTGAGCGCCGGTAAAAAAAATAAATCAATCATACTAACCTCATCTTGATTGAAGATCTTGCATTGAAATCCCGCGTGTGGTGACGTATGCCGTCACCACGCCAGCAGACATGATGACGTCATCACAGGGCGAGCAAGATTTCATGCTAGATCTTCAATCAAGATGGCGGTCGCCGGCTCTTCGCTATCAAATAGATGAAGTAAGTATCATTTTTATTTTTTATTTTTTTTATTTTACACTTTAATGTTAATGTCAGATGCCACGATCAGCTATGACTGCGGCATCTAAAGGGGTATAATGACAGAGAGCGGCGCAATCACCGCTCCCTGTCATTGCACCCACCTCTTGCAAAGAAATGCGCTTCATGAACCACTTCATACAAAGCAATTCGGCACAAAGCGACTTTTTTAAATTCGGCAAAGCAGCCGAACCGAATTTTTCAATACTTCACTCATCTCTGTTTATAATAAATGTTCTAATTTTCAATGTACTTTATTGAAATGGGTTGGCCACTTTTTTGGTTACTGTTAATCAATGCGTATGTAACATGACTATATTGCACGTAATACTATGGCCTTTGTTGATATTCTGCTCCATTTTCTACGTTTCTTTAAATTATGCCCCTTGTTGGCCAAGGTTTTTGTGCTGCCCACATGTTGCTGTCCATAAAATGGTTGCTGATTAGTGTTGAGCACGAATATTCGAATAGCAAATTTTTGATCGCGAATATCGCCACTTCGAGAATTCGTGAATATTTAGAATATAGTGCTACATAATCGGTATATCGAATATTTTGAATTTTTTTTTCCATCTGAACACATGATTCCTCTCTGCTTCTTGCTTGTTGGCCAACGAGAAGGAAGCAATGTCAAGTTCACATCAATACTTAGTGCACCAATCAGTAATCTGTAGTCAGACCTGCTAAAATGTGAAGTTGCACGTAGTGCGAAAAAATATTCTAATCACTGCCGATTAGCGCAATTTCGAATATATTGGAGCACTTGACTCTATCTGCATATAAAGCTATTGTAATGTCATGCCGTGCCAACCATTTTCTCCAGTCTCAGGAGAAACTTATGAAACTTCTAGCAGCTTGAAAAATTTAGCCAAAGTGACCCACGCCTGTATTTCGCGTTACTAATACGCATTACGTGATTTTTACATTGCCGATTTTTCCGCATTCAATAAAATAATCTCGAATTCTCGAAATTCACGAATATATGACGAATATTATACAAAATATTTGTGAAATATTGCGAATTCGAATATAGCCCCTGCCGCTCATCACTATTGCTGATGGACGGTCATGTGACCAGACACATCACTAAGCCTCCTCCATTCAAATACACTGTATCTCGTGTGATGTGTCTTGTCACATGATCGTCCATCAGCAGCCATCATGTGGCCAGGACTTCTGTGCCGACATCACAGACGATTTGCCCAACAAGGAGGCATGGCCAATGAAATATAGCAAACAGCTCAGAATATCAACGAAGACTCTATTAGTAAGTGCCAT
Source organism: Bufo bufo (assembly GCF_905171765.1). Taxonomy (NCBI): domain Eukaryota; kingdom Metazoa; phylum Chordata; class Amphibia; order Anura; family Bufonidae; genus Bufo; species Bufo bufo. Next base: position 420,417,923 of record NC_053394.1, read on the forward strand.
ATAGCGTCTTACCAACACCAGAAAGTAGCCAACCCCTTTAATGCTATAAAACTGCTGTAAAAACATGAATTAATCTCACCTAGTAAATCTTTGCCTTCTTAGCACCCAGGAATCTATACAGCTAAGAGAGGCACTAAGAGTAGGCACTTCATTAACCATAGATTCAGCACTGGGAACACTCCTGCATGTATTTTAGGAGCTATATGAAATCATTACCTTGGAGCAGAAATGATACACAGAGTAAGAGATCCATGGGAGGCTTATCCCAAACAACATGGGGATGGAGAGAGAGAGACTATTATGCTACTCTGGGTTTCTGGGCAATATATATGCATGTCTGGGGGGTACCCTTTTCCATTACAGAGAGTGCCTACTATGTGTAGTCCTTGTGCAGAGTATTGTAGGCCAGGCAATGCTCCTCTGTGTTTCTGGAAAAGAATTCGAATTAACTTTCCAAAGTCTATCTGATGCCAGTAGCTAATTTTCATATATTTTTCCCAGAAATCAAGAGGAGCCTACAATACTCTGCAAACATACTAGTCCAGTCAATGTACTTTGTAACGTAAGGGCACTTGTCACATTGTTTTTTTTATCTACTGTGTCTGAGGGGTGGTTTATGACTTAAGAGGTCCAATAATGTCCCTGAAAGAATACCTGTGTCTTACATTGACCCTCAGACCCTACACTAGACAGAAATCTGAAGTTTTCATTTGAAAGGAATGTATCACCTACGTTTTTGAATCATTCATACCAGATACTGATCTATATTGCATTTTCTGATTGTAGCTTCTTTATTCTTCGTTATGCTGTTAACAGCATTTAGAAATAGGCTTTACAAGCAGCCACATGGACCAAAGGAACACAGATAAGATCTGACCTCATTGACTTCTATAGGAGAGTGTTGTGGGCATGCTCTGTGACTTGTGCAGACATCATTGTGCAGGAAGGGGGAGTAGATAAGCTGTGACATCACCTATTGTGAATAGTGGATACATTACTATCTATATAGAGGTGGTATCTGTCATTGTAATCTGCCTGCAATGATAATGAGATGACTGCTGAGAATTGATCTCTACAGAACAGGAACTGTCATATTATTGTGACGCTTAGTGGTTTGTAGGAATGCTTGTTCACGTGCAAAGGTGTTGCCTCGGTCATCGATTGATCCGGTCTTTCGGTCAACACCAAAAATTATCATTTCTTGGCAGCAGATTGCCCTGTAGAAGGAGAAATCTGATGCCCAGAAAAAAAGATTTTCTATGGGTCCTTCTCCTACAATGAAAATGATTGCTGTATGTGAATGTAGTTCTCATCTCCCTAATGATCAGGCAGTTATCGGGAACGTATGGTTCGTTCCCGACAATTGCCTTAAACATCAGTCCATGTCAAAGGACCATAACACATTGACCTAGGCTGAACATACATGTCACTGAGTATGAAGGAGATAGGGGCATGGGCAGCTCATTCATTCCCCAAGTAGATACCCAAGAGGAACTTGCATCACCAGTGTTGGAATGAGGTTCCTTGGGCCAACTGGAGGAATTTATTTTTGGGTCCCGACCCGTATATCATAAATAATGTCTAATAGGCTTTAAAACCTATTAAAAATAGACCCTAGTGGCAAGTGATTACCTCCAAAGGTAGCTCCAAATGGATGTTTTCTCCAGTACTTTTGGTGCCCACTATTGCATCAGAGTCTGAGGTTACTGGAAGATCCCCTGGTATACTAGTGGGCAAGTCCGAACATGGTCATGACCCACAAAGATCTTTGATAGATCCTTTCTAAAGCAGTGGGACTGAGTATTATTAACCTAATACATATGGAGGACTTTACAGTATGCAAGACTTGTACCCACCTGCACAGGACTTGGTGGGGGTCGTTCATAAGTAATATTTTGGTTTTGCAGGGGCATATTTTCGTTATAATAAAAGTTAATGAAATTCTTTCAAAGTCTTAAAAAATAATTTGGCAGAACCCATTAATTGCAATGTGAATTGAATGAAGGCTTAATGGCTGTAAATTACATCCAGGCATCTAAAAATATTTGCCTTCCTCTTCAGATTTGTACCAAAAATGAAAAAAATAAAAAATAAATAAGAGGCAGCTTTTGGTTTATTTCAGTAAGTAAACACATCTCTTACAAGCTGACCCCACACCATTTATACTGCAGCCCCACCAAATATTTTTAGCACATGACTGAACCACTAATTTTTAGGAAAATATATAAATATGCATGAGTACATAGGAAAGCTATAAAAGGTGGATGGCATTTTTTTAAAGCCTCCTGTAAGCCAGACTGCCATACTAGAAAAAGCATTCTCTTAGTCTTCAGATGCCTGTGGTGGCTTTTTTTATTTCTTTTTTAGAGCTAATGCTTGGCGTTAAAAATAAACATTATAATTTTTGTTACCTTGTAGGTAATCTCCCAGGCATTGGCACGCCACATCATAAAAAGTGGCGCAAAATACACAGGAATGTGGCCGCCGATCCACAGTTAAGGAGTTTATTGCAAAATGTGCACTGAGATATTTAGCAAAGTTCTTTTTTTTTTATTGATTTATTTTTATTTTGTTTCCAGGACAAAAATACATTGATGTAAATATGTGATAAAAGGTGATGGGGCGGAAGGAGTATCTCAAATATCCTAGAAAGATGTCCATTACAGCTAAACATGAAGCCTGTAGCCACAGGTCTCAGCCTTGAGGGACCACAGGCATATATAGATCATTCTCATATCTATCTAGCCCATATCTATCTATCTATCTATCTATCTATCTATCCATCTGTCTGCTATCTATCTATCTATCTATCTATCTATCTATCTATCTATCTATCTATCTATCTATCCATCCCATATCTATCTATCTATCTCATACCTACATATGTAAAATCTATCTATCTACTGTATCTCTATCTATCTATCTATCTATCTATCTATCTATCTATCCATCTATCATCATATACTTACTTGGCCGCTCTCCTGCAAAGAGTCCGGCCGCATTGTTACTGCACAGCTCTATCACTGTTGGAACCAGCCCTGCTAACAGTGAAGATGGTCAGCCTATCAGGGACTAAAGACACAGGACCGATCAGGTTTGGCGCCGCCATCATTTGCTTCTTGAAGGTGGGGTATTTAAACAGGCCAAAGTTGCCTGATTTGGTCTTCTTGCCTCACACGCCTAGCTTGCGCTTCATGTGAACTCTCGGACTTCTGACCTTCGCCTGTTAGTGACTTCTCCTCTGACTGATTATACTGGTTCTGATGTTTCCTCCTGGTTTTGACCCTGCTTGATATATTACTCTGCATTTGTTTCTTCCTTACTTCTGATGGTGTTCTCTGGTTTTGATTCAGTTTTTGTCTCCCCTATGTAGGTCTTGCACACTTAGTCAGATAAGGGACCGTCGCCCAGTTGAGGGTCGCTATTTAGGTCAGATCGTCCAAGTAGTTACAGACAGTGGTGCAGGTGGAGGTCAGGTCTGTACTGTTCCCTACCTAACTTGACATTGTTTCATCTCTCTAGGGTTTACTTATAAGTTTTTGTTATGGGGCCCGATGATTGTTTGTTACACCCCTGGCTCTCATGTTTCCAACATTATGGTGGATTAAGTGCACTGTACTATAAGCCCTGAAATTCTCATAAAACCTAAAGAAACCCTGAGCCATCTTTGTAATGGCGCACTGTGGTTAGCATGGCCTGCATCTACCATGGTGAGGTGTGAGCAGCCATGGGTTACCCAGGAGCCCCAAGATTATACTATATATTATCTACCACTATGACTATGAGCATCTCTAAATTTTACCTGCTCTAGTTTTTATACATTGCCAAGAGACTGGAATAATTGGCCATTGTGAGCATTATACCAAGAGACCAACATGCTGGTATGTTATCTAAATGCCTCACCGTCAGTGACATCAGCAGGAGCCTTCCTGCACCGCCACGCCTTACAATACATGCTCCTTCATTTATTTACTTAAGTATCTGCCAGAAGCCATCTGGTCCTTCTCTCCGGGAGCTGCTCTTATGTCACATATGGAGAAGCACTCACAGAACTTTATTTAAGAAACGCTTATGAAACATAAATAAGAAATGCGGCTCACTCAAGACGGACGCACTTCTGCACAATATAAGCCGCGCTGTCAATGCAGCTGGCGTATACCTATGGTTTGTGTTTCTCTTACATATAAACGACATGTCTCTTGGGCAATCAGATACTGTACATGATGCTTAAAACCTTGTAGCCCGGCTCGTGATCCACTTATCGAATGCCAAATATAAGCTCCTGCATTGTGAAGTACATACACGACTGGCACTGTGAATTGTGACTGGCACTGCCGCTCACTACAGCTATGTATGGGACTGAGCTGCAGTACCAGGAACAGCCACAGCCAGATACATGGCGCTGTGACTGTATATCGAGAGAGGAGTCATGGCAATCATTGGAGCATGATGATCTGTAAAGATACCAGTGTAAGATACCTATCAATGTTAAAGTGCACCCATCAGCAGTGTCAGCCCTACGAAACCAGGCATGCTGCCTGATAAAGTTGATCCTGCCGTTTAAAATTATACCTGTCTTGTGAAAATCGGTTGCTGCATTCCTGAGAAAAATGACTTTTAGTCTTAGGACAAATTAGGGCTTCAGTCCAGTGAGGGGCAGGGCCACGACTAAAAAGCTGGGGAGCTGAGGATAGGCCCCTCCCCTCCGTGTTGTTAGGCCATCATTTGGATCAAGAATAAAAGTGTTTTTTTTCGGGAATGGAGCAACTAATTTTCACAAAACTTGTATCATTTTAATCAGCAGAAGCTACCCCACCGGGTAATGTCACGGGCCTGCTTCAGCCATGACATGGCAGTGATGTCATTGTAACCCCTTGCCCAGGAAGCCACAACTCAGGCCACAGGCAGGAAGTGACCTGTGGCCTTCCTTGCAAACAGCAGTGGAGTATGTGACACAGGTATTTTTTTTAAAAATATATATGTATGGTACTATGGGGCAAAGCAACATATATGGGGGCGTTATACTAGAGGGGAGGAACAATATATATGGGGGGATTATACTACGGGCGGGGGACAGTATATATATATGATATAAATGGGGCACTATACTATCGGGGAGAGCATTATATATATAGGGCGAGCATTATATATATGGGGGCATTATAGAAACGGAGGCATTATGCATCTGGGACATTATGTAAACTGAGGCATTGTACTACAGTGGGGGAGAGGAGTACATATATGGGGTATTATATAAATGTAGACATTATACTATGGGGGCATTATATAAACAGAGACAGTGTACTACTGGGTGGAGAGCATAGTATATATGGGGGCGTTATATAAACTAAGGCATTATACTACGGGAGGAGATAATTTTAGATACTTTCGCTGCAAGGGGACATTATACTACAGAGGGGAGAGCATTAAATATATGGGAGCATTATATAAATGGAGGCATTATACTACAGGGGGAGATCATTATATATACTATTGCTGCAGGAGGCATTATACTATGGAGGGAGAGCATTATATGTACAGGGACATTATTCTACAGGGGAGATTATTATATATACTACCACTGCAGTGGGTCATTATACTATGAGAGCACCATTGGGGGGAGAGCATTATATATACTACCACTACAGGGGGCATTATACTTCTGGGGGTGATGAGAAGATTATACAGCACTACAGAGGGGAATTACTGGGGTCATTATACATACTAGAACTACAGGGAGACAATATACTGCAGGGACATCATGGGGGCATTCTAATACAGGCCAGACAACTACAGGGGGCATTATAATACAGGATGTAAACAGGAGACATTATTATACAGAAGGGCATTATAATATAGGCCCAAGGAGTACAGGGGAAATATTTTAATATGGGCTAGAGCACTACAGGGGCATTATAATACAGGGGGAATTATACTACAGGAGGCACTGTAGGGAGCACATTATAACACAGGCCGGAGCACTAAAGGGGACATTATGCAAATGGCCACTATAGGTCGAGTGCATTATATGTACTGGCATCATAATACAGAGAGTCATTATAGCCATAGGGTGCACTGCATTGAGGCTTTATAAATACTGGGGATACTACAGTGGACTACTGGGGACACTATGGGTGTTTTATTACTGCTGGAGGCTCTGAAGGGGTGCCTTATAGAGGGACTTTACTTACTGCTGGGGGCACTATAGTGGGCCTTAATGCCCTATGGGGGCTTTATTAATATTGGGAGTACTGTGGGGCATCATTATTAGGCACAATATGGAGAACATTACTACTAATGGGGTTGCTATTGGGGGTACTGTAGAGGACACTATTGAGGGCAGTCTGTGAGCTATTGGGGGAGACTTTCTGTATGGCACTGTTATTTCTGCAGTAAAAGTGTCCATAAAAGTGTTGCCCATGGTAGGATTGAACCCAGGCTCCCTTACTATCACATAGTTTGGAGAGGAAGGTTTTGGGGTGACAGATAATATGTTGGACATAATTAGGGTTGAGCAAATCAAAGTATCCGAAGTGGACTTCGATCTGAATTTCAGGAAAAACAAAATTTGCCGCAAACTTTCGTTGAAATGGCATAAAAAGAAAAAAAACATACTCACCTCATCCGTTTGAGCACGAAGAGGTTGTCGCCACCATCTTTATTAAAGATCACGCGCAAAATCTCATACATCACCATGCCGGACAGATTTTGTGTAGTATCTTCAATCAAAATGGCCGTGGTAGCCTCTTCGCGCTCAAAGGGATGTGGTGAGTATTAGTTTATTTTTTACCCTGAAAATCCTCCATTTTTAAATCAGATGCAGCGAACAGCGATGAAAAAGGCATCTGAGGGGGTTCAATGACAGAGGGTCAGCGCAATTGCCGTTCCCCGTCATTGCTCCCGCTATGTAACGGGGTGCCGAAGGCGCACTCGGTCTCCCATCAGCCGCAGACCTGCTGCTTAGCTTCGGGAGCGAGGATCTGTGTTTGACCTCGTTCCCAGGCGGCTTTGCTAGCTGGGAGGCTCCCTGCTCCTAGGTCTGCCTTGAGCGCCGAGCTAATCACTCGGTGCTCGACTGGTTGGTCTGTCGGTCATGTGACGCTGGCCACGTCACATGACCCTCACTCCCCACTATAAATACATGCAGCCTGCCGGCCACAGGTTGCCTGTTAATTTAGGTTCCTGGCAGTTGTTGGATACCTGTGTACTTACCTGATCCTGTTCCCTGACGATCCTTTGCCTGCTCCTCCTGTACTGCGCATCCTTCCTGGTATATTGACCTCGGCTTCCACCTGACTATTCTTTGCGGACTCCTTTGGTACTTCTCGACTCTCCTGGTATTTATGACCCCGGCTTCTCCTGACCTTTCTTTGCTTATCCCTCTGTACTTCGTTGTCCTCTTGGTTTTGACCCGGTCCGTTCACTATCCGCTATTTGTCTTGTCTGTCCTTCCCGCACGTATCCTAAGTTAGGGACTGCCTTCCAGTTGTCCCCTGTCATCAGGACTCATGAGGCAAGTAGGCAGGGCCAGGGGTGAGGGTGGAGCGCAGTGGTCACTATCCTCCCCCCTGTGTGTGTGTGTACGTGACCGTTACACGCTACTTACACAGAAATGCATTTTGTGACAAAGTTATTCGTCACGAAGCAAATTTCTTTGTGAAATTCGGCAAAGCAGCCGAATCAAAGTTTTCATAACTTCGCTAAACACTAATAGCAAGGTGGAGGTTTGCAGGTCGTTTTGCCTTGGGCATGAAGCCAGACCGGAGAGGGGCATTTTCCTCCACAGTGTACAGCCCTGCTTGCACATATCATTGGCACCATTGGCTATTGTGTGCACATTCGGAAGCAACGCACAGTTTTGCAGATAATCCCTCCACCTGCGTCTGTCAGACAGCACATGTTCTGAGCGGTCGGCACAAGCCAACGATGTTTCATTCATAAACGTGCCAGATTGTGACTGTAAGTCTTCTGCTCCTGTATCTCTGGCCTCCCTCACTATTATGTTCTGCATGTAATTTTCAGCTGGATAGGCTTGAAACCATTTAAGTTGTGGAAGTAAATTGCTTGAAGCGCTATAAAAATATCATTGAGGCCATGTGGTTTTTAAACTCTGTCCTGTGTGTGCTTTTTTAGAGGTCTGCGTGTGTGAATTACTCCCAGCTGCTCCCCTCCGCCGGTCGCACCTCCAATTTTACTGCTATTTCTTCTCTGACAGTAGCTGTTACGTCTGAAAGTCATATAAATGACTGATATTCACTATAATTTTGCTTTACTTAACCTTTTCTTAGCCAATAGCTGCAAGACAACACGGTGGCGTGGTGTTTAGCATTCAGTATCAAGGGTTTAGTAATGGGGGGGCAGAGGGTGTCTTGGCACCAAGACTTTACTGTCTAATTGTGCCCAATGTCCCATCTGCCACAAAAAATAACACATGCTAGTTGAGTATCATGGTACAGATTTTGTAAAAGAGTGTCAAATTACATCCCTCCTCCCGTTCTCGCTTTTAGGGAATGCTACAGTTGACCTATTTGTGGGGTTATTCACTCTGTGCCTGGCATCACAGTGTGAAATGGGGCAAAAAATCCTTTTAATTCTAATTTGGGATGCACAAGAATGTCTCAGTTGTGTCCAAGTGGAGATATCGTCGATGTACCGTCACCGTCATCATACCTGATGTGTTCTAATATCCTGAAACCCCCTTGGAAGGAGTCCTCTATAAACGGCTTACGCTGTTATATGTGAAGGCTGATGCGGCCATAATTAGTAGTGTTGAGCGAAGCAAAGCATCCAAAGTGGAATTTGGTCCGAATTATTTTTTTTATTAGATTCTAAACAAAGCCGAATTTCCTCGTGCTTCATGGTAACGAATCATTTCTCCTAAAATAGCAGCTGGAATTGTCTTAGAAAGAACATTAAAAAAAATTCCCCATTCCTCATCCATTCATCCAGAGGTCCGCTCCTCTCTTAATTGAAAAAGACCTGCCGAAGGACCTGGGTTGAGCGTGATGACGTCACCACGTGATCATGCTGGGAGTGCATGGTGACGGCATCCTGCTCAGCGCAGGTCCTTTGGCTGGTCTTTTTCGATCAAGGGAGCAGCGGATTGCCCTAGCATGAGCAAATGGATGAGGTGAGCGATTTATTTTTAACCCAAAAGGCAGAGGTGTAACTACCATAGTGGCAGACCATGCGGCTGCTATGGGGCCCAGGGCAAGAGGGGGCCCAGTCCTAGTTGGGATTATCTCCTCTTCTACTGGTGGTGAAAACTTGGTCAGGACTCTACCCTCTAAAGCAGGCATGCTCAACCTGCGGCCCTCCAGCTGTTATAAAACTACAACTCCCACCATGCCCTGCTGTAGGCTGATAGCTGTAGGCTGTCCAGGCATGCTGGGAGTTGTAGTTTTGCAACAGCTGGAGGGTCGCAGGTTGGGCACCCCTGCTCTAAAGGAACAACTTTTAGCAAATGAGGCAGTGGAAAAATGGCCCAAGGGTCACTGAAAAGGGTTTAGGCAGAAACCCTTCTGTCCTGTGTGGGGGGCCCCGGTTTGATCCTTGCTATGGGGCCTTTACTTCTCTATGTACGCCACTGCCAAAAGGCCATATTGCACTAGCATATTACCGGTTTTAACGGCCATTAGACTGGTGCACTTCTGTCTAAGCGGCTGTTAAAAATGGTCCTATTGATTGATAGGCTGAATGAGGTTTTAACAAAGCGATTTGTGGCAAATTAATTTGTCACAAATCATATTGCTTGTCAAACTTCAGCAAAGCTGGCGAATCGAGTTTTTTAAATCTTCGCTCATCTCTAATAATAAATATGAAAACACATTTCAAGCTGCTTTTATCACTGAACACTAGTGTTGGTCATTGATCGCCACATCAGAGTTCAGAGGAGGGCTGGAGAACATCTACTGCCATCATGCATAGTGTGGAGACACACAAGACTAGCACCATGACTAGGTGTCATGGTGTGGGGCGCCATTAGCTGCCATGGCCATTCCTTAGCTGCCATGGCAGCTTTTGGTATGTCCAGTACATCAAGGAACCAGTCCTACTGCCATTTTTGATTAAGGAGATGTTGAGTTCCAACAAGATAATATCCCCCACACACACTGCCGCGCCACACAGAACTTCAGGGTATCCAGAAGCTCCCTTGAACAGCTCATTTGCCAGATCTCTCTTCTCTCAAGAATATCTGGGACTGGATGGGGAGACAGATCTCCAATGGACAGCAGCCAACAATCACCTTGTCTAAACTATGGCTTCAAGAAGAAAGAGCTTGGAATGACTACAGGTATCACGGACGTTCCCGCGACAGGTGGCAGGAGATCGGTAAGACTGGCAACACATGGTTTGATATGACATGTTTTCCGTTTGGATCAAATGACGTCTGTGTTCTTTCTGGTGCTTGCCACACCTTCTTTCCCCAGTTGTGGCTATTATGGTCATTTAACCGTCTCTATTTATTGTTGTTTCTCCCACTATACTATGCGGTTTATAGCTTCTGTTGGAGTTGTGGATAGCTGGTGGATAGCTGGTGTGTGGATCTCGGCTGAGTTTCTGGTGCTGCCATAGCCACTTGAAGTTAAGTGTTTTCTTTCCCTTTTGTATTTTGTTTGGGCTATTTTGTGTGTTGCATTTCCCTGTCATTTGTATTAAAGGGGTATTCTCATCTTAAAGAGGACCTTTCACTTGTAAAAACAGCGGCGCCCGGGGATCTCACTGCACTTACTATTATCCCCGGGCGCCGCTCCGTTCTCCCGTTATGCCCTCCGGTACCTTTGCTCCGTAAGTTATAGTATGCCCGGGCCCCTCACATAGGTTAAACTTACCCTGCTCCCTGGCACCTGCGTCCCACCTTATCCCTGCACGGCCGCCACTGCATCTCCCTGTCGCGTGAATCAAAACATCCAGGGAAGGAGGGAGTAGCCAATAGCAGGCTGTGATGGGGGCAAGCCTCCCTAGTCACAGGGAGATGCAGCGGCGGCCGTGCGGGGATCAGGAGTGATGCGGGTGCCAGGGAGCTAGGGTAAGTATAGCCTATATGAGGGGCCCGGGCATTAGGGGGACATTATAGGGTTGGAATAACCCCTTTAAGTACTTACCTGTTCCTCCTGCGCTGTTCTCAGCACTGCCTAGGTCTAGTCCTTCTCCTGTACTCTGCAGCAGTCACATAGAGGGATACGGCACGTGACCGCTGAGGACAGCGATTGGCTGCAGTGGTCGTATGCCATATACCGCTGCAGACAAACAGCAGAACGGCGACCGGACATGCAAGGGGCGAGAATGGCACAGGAGAAATATATGAGTATGTGGGGAAAATTTATAATTACCTTGGACAACCACTTTCATTGACAAGTAGCGCAACGATCAGGCCAGCAAGAGACCCAGTGGTCTCTTTAGTATTGCCTTCTAAATAAATTATCTGACGTCCAGGGCCGTCTTTTATATAACTTTGACCCTGGAAAGCACTGTTGGACGTCTGCCATTCCGTACCAATTACCTGCAGAAATGTAAAAAGCCGTAACTAATTCACTAGTGGCTAATTTATTGCCCTCTGTTATCACAGCCGTCCTTTTTATCAATTCCAGGGATAGACTCACATAGCACTGACTGATTCAATCTGGACGCCTGGCCCCTGGGCTGTAAATTGCAATCAATGCCAATGACAGCCCTTCCTGATTTAGAGCCTCTCTTAATGTCGCACGCAGTCAGGCTGTGACTTCATTGAATTAGGTGTCACCAAATACAAATCAAATACAATGTACATGAAATGATACCTTTAGCTCAGACGAAGCTGTATGTGCATTCTGCGGAGAGAGCAGACAGAATATTCATTTAGGCAAATCCTTCTCTCCCCAGGCATCATCAGTCAGGGCAGAGTCAGGAGCTCCCCATATGTATTAGACTGTAGGCTGAACCAGCCTGAGAACAGCAGGTTCAGCCGACATTACACTAATGTCTATGGGGGTCTTAACGGGGTTGTGTCATCTCAAGCATTGATTTGAGGGGTACTATCTTTCCTTGGGGATAGTGCCTTAATCGGCGCGAGGAGGATTATAGGCCATACATGTTCCTCTGCATCCCTTTATTCTCTAGAAATTGAAGGCATATCGGTAGGATTTCCCCTGATATCTGATAGCTGCGGGTCCCACCTCTGATATCAGTAGCTATCTCTAAAACAGAGCCTGAAAAGTGAAGGAGAGCGGCTCATGTGTGGCAGCAGTCCATTTCTATGGGACTGACGACAACAGCCGAGCCTTAGTGTTGGGCGAGGATGCTCGGCCGAACACCATTTTCACTCGAGCAGCCAATAAACATGCGGGGAAGTACTGGCACTCACTGTAATGCCGTAGCCATGTTGGTTACTGGCATTACAGTGATTGGCTGGCCGGAACGCGTCATCAGGTGCTATATAGCACCCGATGACACGTGGTTCGGCTCCGTCTTAGTCAGGGAGAGCTACAGCAGAAGGGACAGATAGTGTAGGGACAGGAATTGTTTAGTGTTTCAAGGTGTTAGAGACCCAAAAGTCCTTTTAAGGACTTTTGTTTTATCTGGCTGCTATATATATTATGAGTGGACCGCTCATGTGTGGCAGCAGTCCATTTCTATGGGACTGCCGACAACAACCTAGCTTCATGTCCCAGTTTTCAGGGCGGCGCAGGACACCACTCTAGAAGTCACACCAGTGCAACCAGGTGGTTGGATGGATTGCAGCAGATAATGCTTCCAGGCAGTTAAGCACCACCCTGTCTCCCACAGTCCAGTCTCAGTACCCAAGAGTCTGGTCAACAGAAACCTCACCCTGATCCTCCTTCCTTTCACTATGGAGAGTCTTGGCAAACAAAGTGATCCCACACTCGGATATTCCGAGGAGCTCTTTTCATCGCCATTCCTTGATTTAGGCCTCTCGCCAAGCCCCCTTGAAGAGGGACATGAGGAAATCTTGTGCCCTGATTCCCAAACTCTTGAGCATCCACAGTCAGAAGAAGATGACGGTGGGGAACGGCAATTAGTGTTTCACAAGGTAGATGATGATGATGAGACACAGTTGCCAATAAGTCAACCGCAATTAGTGTCTCAAGAGGTTGATGATGAGGATGAGACACAGTTGTCAATAAGTGAGGTTCTTGTTAGGTAAACAAGTCAGGAGGATGACCAGAGTGAGGAGGTGGAAGAGGAGGTGGTGGACAATGAAATCACTGACCTAACCTGGGAAGGTGGCAAGCCGAGCGAGGACAGCAGTATAGAGGAGGAGGGATCTGCAGGGCTGGAAGAGGCAGCAACCACCCTTGCCAAGGAATAGGTGTTCCGCAGTCTGGCGCTTTTTTGAGGAAAGGGCGGATGATAAAGAATTGTCATGTGCAACCTGTTCTGTACCAAAATGAGCAGGGGTGTGAACACTAGCAACCTCACCACCACCAGCATGATCCACGACATGGCATCAAAGCACCCTAATAGGTGCGACGAACGCCATGGTCCACAATCAGTGTCTGCGGGTCACACCACTGCCTCCTCTTCCCCTGTGTTACGTGCTGTCCAATCCCCTGTGCAAGACGCAGGCCCGGATGCCTCCTGCTCTGCACCTGGACCTTCGCAAGCAGTGATTAGTCAGTAGCTGGAAGCAGTGTAGCACTGCAGCCGCTTATGCGCAATCGCCCTCCATTCATTTTCTACACTATGAGATTGCGATGCAAGCACTGAGGGAAGGAAAAGAGCAGAGAAGATACTGAACTTGCTAGTCCACCAATCAATGTAGGAGAAGGTGGACCAGATTACAGGGACAGGAGAAACAGCAGGGGCGCTGCCAGAGAGGAAAATGTAATGTGCATAAAACGCTGAACGGTATGTTTATTACGTGTATATTACAATAATACTTTATTTAAAATGCCCTATTCATTGAATAGTAATACCTTTCAGGGGATAACCCGTTTAGGGAGGAATTCGGAACCTGGACCTATAGGAATAGACTGATCATTGGGCCACAGTCAAATTAAAAAGGAATGTATTGATAAGTCAACTCCATTATAGAGGATGTCATCTCCCCTGACTTGTCTTTTTTAGAGGATACTTGTCTTCACCATGAAATAAATCAGTTACATCTTTTGTTTTATAACTATAAATTGTAGGGAATATAAAATTTACGGTCCTCGGGGGTGGGGCTAGTACTAGCATTCTTTTTTATGCTGTTTAGTATTTTGTTTTATTTTATACATTGTGCCACCTAGTTAAAGAGCACCAGACAGCTGTGTCAATCCTTCCAAACCAGCCAAACTGCATGGTCGGGTTGATCCTGCTGTTTTAAAATGATACCTGTTTTGTGAAAATCAGTTTTGGTGTTCCAGAAAATAAAAAAGATATTTATTCTTTGTTCAAGCAAAAGCTTCAATGCACCGAGGGGCGGGGTGTAGCCTCCTGGTCCATCTCAGTTCTGGTCATGCCCCTCAGTGCACTTAAGATTTTATTTGCATAAAAAATGAAAGTTTAAATTCATGGGAATTCCACAACTGATTTTCACAACACAGGTATATTTTTAATCATCAGGATTGACCCTGTTTATGTTGCCATAATATGTATTGGAAATAGGGAAAAAATTATTTGTAGGATAAAATTGGGGAAAACATTTTTTTTTCCGGTTTTGATAGTACAATGTTGTGCCAACAATGATATGATGTCCTAATTCTGCATGGTGGTACGATTATGGAGATACCAAATTTGTACTGGTTTTATTTTGATTTACCTTTGAAAAAATAAAAATGCTCTTTGCATCGCCATTTTCTGACGGCCATTAAATTTTTATATTTCTGTTTACAGAGCTGTTTGTGGGCTTGTTTTTTGCGGGGTGAATTATAGTTTTTTTAGGTACCAAAGACGTTTTGATCACTTTTATTCAATTTTTTGGAGGGGGGGGGGGATAAAGTGACCAAAAAATGGCAAATTGCACATTTTTATTTTAGTTTTTTCCCACTACTGCTTGCACCTTTTAATAGTTTGCAGCAATACCTATTATGTTTATTTTTTATTTTTTATTTTTATATGTAAACTAGGGTAAGTGGGGTGCTTTAAATTGTTCTATTCTCTAAAACTTCTTTACACTTTTTTTTAAGTTCCCCACCCTAGGCTTAAACCGGTGATCCTCTAATCGCTTCTCCCATAGACTGCAATAATTTACCATTGCAGTCTATGGGAGATTCGCTATGTTCTTATGGAGCCCTATTGCTGTGGTAGCCTTAAGCCTTTCTAATTCTTGAGACTACCACAGTCGAACAACAGCTTCCCTGATCTTGGTACAGGAGAGCCGTTCAGACCCAAAGCCACCTCAGATGAGTGGTCCCAGTCGACCATGGCATCTGAGGGGGTAAATGACTGAGATTGGCCCAGTCACTGAGGCCAGGTGACAGCTGTATTACACAACCAGCCCCCGCCACCTATGTAGCGGGCTCAGGGCTCCATACGCCTTACAGCGCACCATGACATACGGGTTAAATTGCAATAGTATTAGATTCCGCTCAGCCAAGTTCATGAATATGAGAGAACCATTTTTTGTTTTTTAGAGAAATAGGACAGGAACAGAGGGTTGTGAGCAGCAGCAGAAAGGGAAATCAGAGGAAGCACAATTGCTGGGATGACCGCTTACATTTTACATAACTGAATAAATTCAGAGTTTTCTTTCCACACACACCGACAGTCGATCAATAGGGTCATGACTTGTAGAGTCTTTTCTTTCACCGTCGTAGGCCCGGCGCTGCCCTGAGAGGGGTTAAAGCAGAGGCACACGAAACGGGAGACAGGAAGGACTCTGCTGTCAAGTAACCGCTACATACTGTTTCCAATTACAAGATGTTTGTTGTAAGTATTTGAAGACTGATGGATTGTTTATGGAAAGATAGCTCTCCAGACAGGTCCCTGAGACAGTGCGGGGAAGAGAAATTCCTCGACTGTGAACTGAGGAAAAATAGGAAGCTGGAGGTGATAGACAGGTTATTCCCGAATCTTCCAGCCGTGATGTCATGCCATGCTCTCCTATCCTGGTGCAAAGGCACAAACTCCAAAAGAAAGTTCATTCCGGCTCCAGGAGCGCCTTATGGATCCGCCAGCCAGAGGCAGCTGCACTCATCCCATAGGATTGTTTAGTGGTCGCACACCACATTACCAGGGGCCCCGGCCGGTGAAGAACCTACAACGGAGGAAGACTATGCAGCCTGCTATATTCTTTCTCTTGCTCCCTGACATGATACCACAGGAATTTTCTGTCTCCACCACTAGGGGGAGCTCACTGCATAGAAATGTTTGGAACTTCCATTGAGTTCCATGGTAACTGTATCAATTCCTAAGTACTGAGCTCCTAGTGGTGGTGGCAGGCAGACAGGTTTACCAAATGAGGAGAAGCAGGAGATTTAGCTTACCAAGAACAGTGCCGTCCATTAGATGTGGCTGGGCTTGGTATTGCAGCTCAACTCCATTCACCTGAATGGGACTGAGCTGCGCCTAGGCTATGTATCTAATGAACATGACATCACTTGCCTAGGAAGAGGCCAATGATGTCAGCGGGGTACTGGGAGATGAATGCCTGACGATCTCATATTGATGGTCCATTTCAAGAAGACCCCTTTAACTGACCATAAGCTCCTTTATACATATCTACTGAGAACATGGCTGTTGAATATTTGGAGCCATAGAGCAATGTCTACATTTTAAAGTGCCCATAAGATGTAAATAGTATGATGTCATCAGTCAGCATTATGTGATGTCACTGTTGCTGCGACTACATATACAGTTGGTCAAAGCCTGATTCGTCTCATCAACCTGAATGGTTTTTTTTTTTTTCCGTTTTTGCCAGTAACTATAGTGAATAGAAATGTTTGCAAATTCCGTTGAGTTCCATGTAGCTGTATAAATTCCTAAGTACTGAGCTCCACCTAGTGGTGGTGGCAGGCAGACAGCTTTATCATCATCAGGGGAAGCAGGAGATTTAGATCAGTATGCGGGAAGATATATCAATGTATTTATGCAGTTTTCTAGTGTAAATTAATTAAGAAATATGGTGTTCAGGATGAGAGCCTTTTCCAAATTTGTTGACATAGAAGTTGGCTAAGGGGAGCACAATTTTTTTTTCTAATTAAAAAAAACCCCTCAACTTTAAAAAATGTGGGGCTCAGTTTTGTTATGGGAAAGGATGATATTTTACACTCTGAGAATTCTGCCCCCTTGTGGTGGCTGCATGCAGCCAGAATTATAGCATTTATCGAGTCAAGTGAAACAGATTCTCTGTGTTGGCTTTATAGAAGCAGGTCAGGGCAAATGCCCCCTGATTGCTAAGACTGCACTTGCAACTGGGTCCTAATGCACTGCGATATAAAATGCACAATTAGGAAACATTCAGGTCAGTACGTGGGCATATATCATACAAATTGCACCATGATGCTAGTGGGCACTGTTTCACTGTACCAGCCACCTGCAGCATCAGGTTAAATGTACCCACTGGTTGTTTACCTGGTTTTATATTGACAGGTGGAATGCATTGGATAGGGCATAGCAAAATTAAAGGGGTTTTCTCGAATTAGAAAAACATGGCTGCTTTCTTCTGTCCATGGGTTGTGTGTGGTATAGCAGCTCAGTCTCACCCACTTAAATGTGGAACTGAGCTGCAATACCATACACAATCCATGGACAGTTGTGGTGCGGTTTATTTTTAAATAATGGACAACCCCTTTAAGAAAGCAGCTGCATAACGGTCTCAATGTCCAGGTGACATCCCTATGTTAATATTAAAGAGATGGTACATTATACAAATGTAAAAAGGAATGTATTGATAAGTCAACTCCATTATAGAGGATGTCATCTTCCCTGACTTGTCTTTTTTAGAGGATACTTGTCTTCACCATGAAATAAATCAGTTACATCTTTTGTTTTATAACTATAAATTGTAGGGAATATAAAATTTACGGTCCTCGGGGGTGGGGCTAGTACTCGCATTCTTTTTTATGCTGTTTAGTATTTTGTTTTATTTTATACATTGTGCCACCTAGTTAAAGAGCACCAGACAGCTGTGTCAATCCTTCCAAACCAGCCAAACTGCATGGTAGGGTTCATCCTGCTGTTTAAAATGATACCTGTCTTGTGAAAATCAGTTTTGGCATTCCAGAAAATAAAAAAAGATATTTATTCTTTGTTCAAGCAAAAGCTTCAATGCACTGAAGCCTCCTGGTCCATCTCAGTTCTGGTCATGCCCCTCAGTGCACTTAAGATTTTATTTGCATAAAAAATGAAAGTTTTAATTCATGGGAATTCCACAACTGATTTTCACAACACAGGTATATTTTTAATCATCAGGATTGACCCTGTTTATGTTGCCATAATATGTATTGGAAATAGGGAAAAAATTATTTGTAGGATAAAACTGGGGGAAAAAATTTGATTTCCATTTTTTTCTTTTGTGTGATTTTGTTGTCAGCACATTCAACTATGTAAAGAACAAAGTATTTCAGAAGAATATTTAATTAATTCAGATCTAGGATGTGTTATTTTTGTGTTCCCTTTATTTTTTTGAGCAGTGTAAATTTGGTCCTAGCATTAAAGGGATTTCCTGGATGTTTAATATTAATGGCCTATTCTCAGGTGGCCTGTATCAGATCGGTGGAGGTCCAACTCTCGTCATACCCATTGATCAGGTATTTGAGGAGGCTGCAGTGATCTGGTGAACGCCGGGGCCTCCTTGTAGCTTACCAAGCACAGTGGGTGGTGGCTGGGCTCGGTATTGCAGCTTAACTCCATTCACCTGAATGGGACCAAGCTGCTCCTAGGCCATGTGTGTAATGAACATGACATCACTAAGGCTACTTTCACACTAGCAGCAAGGAACTCCGGCAGACTGTTCCGGCGGGTGAACAGCCTGTCAGATCCGTGCTGCCGCTAGTGCACGCGTGCCCCCGGACTATAATGGGGGCGGGCCGGAGTTCCGGCTGCAGAACGGCAAAGATGCCGAGAGGCGGCTGGAGTAAAACTACGACATGTCATAGTTTTATTCCGGCCGCCTCTCGGCATGTTTGCTGTGCTGCCGCCGGAACTCTGGCCCGCCCCCATTATAGTCAATGGGGCCGAAGCGTTAGTCCGGGGGCACGCATGCACTAGCGGCAGCACGGATCCGACAGGCTGTTCACCCGCCGGAACAGCCTGCCCGGAGTTCATTGCCGCTAGTGTGAAAGTAGCCTTAGACAAGAATAGGACACGTTCTATTTTTTTCGGGAACGCAATTCCGGATCCGGGCTGCACATAGTGCGGCCCCATAGAAATGAATGGGTCCGCAATTCCGTTCCGCAAAAAAACGGAACAGGATTGCGGACGTGTGAATGGAGAGGCCTGATGATCTCATATTGATGGTCCATTTCAGGAAAACCCACTGACCACAGTCTCCTTTATCCGTTATACATTTTTACTGAGGACATACCTATTAAATATTTGGAGCCATAGAGCAATTTCTACATTTCATAGTGTCCATAAGATGTAAATAGTGTGATGTCATCACAGCATTATGTGATGTCACTGTTGCTGCGACTACACAAACAGTTGGTCTAAGTCTGACTCTTCTCATCAACTTGAATGTTTTTGTTTTTTTACTTTTTGCCAGTAACTTTAGTAAATCTAGGGTTAATCACAGCGAGTACAATATTCTGAATATCAGCCCAGCTCTAGATTACGCTTTAAAATACCTCTGAGCCACTGATCCTTCCTGTATATATTCATCAGAGCCTGGAAGGGGAGAGAAAATTGCTTTTGCTTAAGGGCAGACACAAGCCCCCTCCAAACACTTCAAGGATCTCTCTACACATGGAACCTCATTTCGTAGGGGCTCTGTTTATTTTTACGGCCTCTTATCTCAGTGAGCAGTTCAATTAATGACCTCACTTTTCCCTGGAGGGGGCGATGACATCATGCGCTGGCTGTGGTGTTGCCTGATAACGTCTAGCTTTGTCACAGACAGTTAGTACAAGCCACACATGTGTTATTTTCATCTCTCCTACTAATAGCATAGGCGACAGCTGTGCCACCTACATCTCCGCTAGATCTAGGTCCTGGAAGATGGAGATACATATTCCCTCTACCCCTCATGTCCCGTTTCTGGAGAGACAGCCCCTTTTTTTTTTAACCAAATCCATCTGTCCTTCCTTTCTTCCAAGTGTTCCTCACCTTTCCATTGTCAAATGTCCTCCTTCTGTCATCGACAGGTAAATTCCGATTTCAGCAGGACAGGCCTTGACCGTAAATAGCTTATTTTAAAGGAAGTCTGTCAGCAGTTTTGAGCCATAAAAACTGCTGATAGCACTCTATAGGTGATGAGGGAAGAGTGTATGTATACCGAAAGTGATGGTCATGCATGACTGAGAAGTTAAGGCTTTCATCCCCCAGCTCCCTGATCACAAGTGTCCAGGAGGCGGTCCCTTAATGTTCAGTGTCCTGAGCCTTTTGCACTGAATGCTTTCTAGCCTCGCCTCTCTTTTCTAAATCTTCTGATTGGATGTTACAGTCGTCACTCAAGGCGGAGGGGCGGAAAAATGTTGAACATCAAGAGACCGCCACCTGGACACTTCTGGTTGCAGCATCGGGGGGGAGGAGATTTGATTAATCAGTATTATTCTATTCTATGCTTACATTGTTCTCCCTATTAGCTACACAGTATTGTCAGCAGTTTTAAGAGAACTGCTAACACATCCCCTTTAAGAAGGCACCCTCTGTTCATATACCCTATTACAGATAGTCTTCTTTTTAAAGGCCCTCATTGTCAAATTGTATCAGTGTATGGTGCAGAATGAAAACTGGGGCTGCTACTAACACCTGATCGTGGGGGTTCCAGGTATCGGACCCTCATTGATCTGATATTGATGACCTATTCTATGGACAGGTCATCAATATGTTGGTCATGGAAAAAAATTACTTTAAGGGTCCATTCATACGTCCGCAAAAATGTGTCCGCATCCGTTCCACAATTTTGCGGAACGGGCGCGGAGTCGGACCCATTCATTTTCAAGACACGGACAAGAAAAGGCCTTTCGATTCTAGTGCCGGCCATGTGCGGTCCGCAAAATGCGGAACGCGCATGACTGGTGTCCGTGTTTTGCGGATCCGCAATTTGCACACCGCCAAAACAGTTGTGGACGTGTGAATGGACCCTAAGGCCTAGTTCACACGAACGTTTTTTTTGCGGATGTACGGGCCGTTTTTTTGTGTTCTGTATACGGTCCGTATACGGAACCATTCATTTCAATGGTTCCGCAAAAAAAACGGAATGTGTTCCGTATGCATTCCGTTTCCGTATTTCCGTTTTTCCATTCCGTTGAAAGATAGAACATGTCCTATATTTGGCCGCAAATCACGTTCCGTTGCTCCATTAAAGTCAATGGGTCCGCAAAATAAACGGAACACATACGGAAATGCATCCGTATGTCTTCCGTATCTGTTCCGTTTTTGCTGAACCATCTATTGAAAATGTTATGCCCAGCCCAATTTTTGCTATGTAATTACTGTATACTGTATATGCCATACGGAAAAACGGAACCGAAACGGAAACACAACAACAGCTCCGTGAAAAACGGACCGCAAAAAAATATAAAAGCCATACATTCGTGTGAACTAGGCCTCAGTCTAAAAAACGCAAGTCTGACAGAAAATAAAACAATTTGGTACCCCCATAATTGTAGCAACTTGTGGAATAAAGTTAACATATTAAATTATTCATACTATGAAATAAAAAGGTAAAAAAATAAATATAATGAAAAAATTTGGGACTTTTTGTCACCCACAAAAATAAAGCAAAAAAAATAAAAAATAAAACACTACTATACATGTCCCTTACATTAATGCCGAAATATAACTCACCATGCAAAGAGCCAAAATACAGCTAATCGAAATATACATAATAATACATCGATGGAAAGCTAAAAAAGATATGGCTATTGGAAAGTAATGAAGGTAAAAACAAAAAAAATAAACATGGCTCCTAACAGGTTAAAGTAAAATAGCTGTAGTGCAATATTGTATAACGTCTCGACAGTGCTTTGCATAATAAAGAACCAGGAGGTAGGGTTGATGAAAAAAATGATTGAAAGTATTCCAATCCAGACCCGAGCAGAGCTGTAAAGTTATGAAACCCAGCATTGGGCTGTAAATTAGTCAGACCAGACTAAGCTCAGGTTTATTGTAGGCAGAGGTGTAAGTGGGATTTTTATTGTGTATTTTAATTTTTTACAACCCTATTATGCCCCACTGCAGCACAATATTGTCTGTGCCCTGAGCTCCAGTGCCTGTTTCAGGGTTTTACCAGATTCTCTGGGTTAACAGTAAAATTCAGGTGCAGATGTCGTATGTGCTTGTAAACAGACTAAAATTATAATACTTCTTTCTGATTGATTTGGTTACAATTTTTCTATAATTCTGATTAATTTTAACTAAATAAAAGGGATCGGCCACCTTTTTGGTTGGGGGAGGGGAGTTTGGCAAAGCCCCCTCCTGGCTAGACCTGAAAAAGTGAAGCATTCTTACAGTACCTGCTCCCTGCTGCTGGGTCCTGGCTCCTTCGCGCTCTATCCTCAGTTGCCTCACTCGGACCCCCCACTGTCAACATTCTCTTCTAAACCTCTGCAGTCAATGACTGGATGCAGCAGTGACCTGCCCCCTTGAGTCACGTGACCAACTGACTTAGCGTAAGGGGAGTAGGTCATCGCTGTGGCCAGTGATTGGCTGCAGCAGTGTCAAGTGAGGACTCAAGTGAGGCAACCGATGACAGGGAACAAAGGAAGCTGAACCCAATGGTGGGGAACAGGTAAGTATGCTTTCCTTTTGCAGGTCTGGCCAGGATCCTACACCCCACCCAAAAAAAAAAAAAGTGACCAACCTCAAGCTTTTAAACTTCACAGAGCTTAAAATTTTTCACTGCCACAAATTTCTTTCTTCCCCTATATATATATATATATAATCCACAGTAAGATTCCTTGTCAGTCTCCTTCTCCCTCTGGCATCTGTAAATTTAGTCCACAGTAAGTTCCCAGTCAGTCCCCTCTGGTAGCTGTAAGTATATTCCCCAGTCAGTCTCTTTCCCTCTCAGACAGTTGAAAATATAGCCCTCGGTCAGTCTCCACCCCTTCTAGCACCTAAGAATATAGTCCCCAGTCAGTCTCCTTCCCTCTCAGACAGCTGTAATTTTAGTCTCCAGTCAGTCTTCTTCCCTCACTGGGAGCTGTAAATATAGTCCCTAATAAGTACACCTTCAGATTAGGGGTGGGCGATATGGCCAAAAATCTATATTGCGATATAATTTTAAGCATGTGCGATATGCGATATATATCGCGATATATTGTTTTCTATATTTGGGGGGGGGGTGTTTAAACTTTTTTTTTTTTTTTACTTTTTATTTAATAACTATTAGCCTCCTTAAGGGCTAGAACCCTTGTCATATTCACCCTAATAGAGCTCTATTAGGGTGAATAGGACTTTACACTCTCCCTGCTGCCCTGTGCTTTGTGCACACAACAGCAGGGAGCTGACCATGGCAGCCAGCCTCTCATGTGCCCCCCAGCCTCTGATCCGCCCCCCAGCCACTCATGTGCCCCCCAGCCTCTGATCCGCCCCCCAGCCACTCATGTGCCCCCCAGCCTCTGATCTGCCCCCCAGCCACTCATGTGCCCCCCAGCCTCTGATCCGCCCCCCTGCCACTCATGTGCCCCCCAGCTTCTGATCCACCCCCCAGCCTCTGATCCGCCCCCCAGCCTCTGATCCGCCCCCCAGCCCCTGATCCGCCCCCCAGCCTCTCCCTCTTATCAGCCCCCTCTGGTAACTCAAACCCACCCCACCCCCTCCCTCCCCAGTATTAATCATTGGTGGCAGTGGCCACAGGGTCCCTCTCCTCCCCCCCATCATTGGTGGCAGTGGGCAGTTCCGATCGAAGTCCCAGCAGTGTAATTCTGGGGCTCCGATTGGTTACCATGGCAGCCAGGAGTCACGCTACTGAAGTCCTGGCTGTCATGGTATGTTAGTGAGCAGCATTATACTCACGTGCGCCGTGGCCGCCGGGCACTCCTTCTCATAAGTCTGTGCGGCGCATTGCTAATGCTATAAGCATTAGCAATGCGCCGCACAGACAGAAGAAGGATCGACCGGCGGCCACGGCGCACGTGAGTATAATGCTGCTCACTAACATACCATGACAGCCAGGACTTCAGTAGCGTGACTCCTGGCTGCCATGGTAACCGATCGGAGACCCAGCATTACACTGCTGGGACTCCAATCGGAACTGCCCACTGCCACCAATGCAGAGCCTGAAGAACATTCCCGGCACCCGACCTCTGACAGGACGCTGTGACCTGCGCGATTAACCCCTCAACTGAGGGGTTAATTGCGGCGGATCGCAGCGTGCAGTCATAGGGGCCAGATATGGCCGGTGTTCTGCCACTTTTCTATACCCGGACAAAAGTCTATACCCGGAAGTGATGTATCTGCACCGGAAGTCACGTGTAGTGTACGGGAACTGTAATACCCGTCACTACCAATGTGTCACTTGGTGTGCTGTCGTCCCTCCTAATTATGGGGAAGTTGTTAGATGTCAGTTTTATAAAATGTCATGTAATGTAATGCATGTATTTCCCTGTTGCTATGAAACTTGCAAGTACAGGCCGGCTAGGGGTGTCATTCCAGCTCTTAGGCATTAGAGGGAGCTAGGGAGCCCTAGTTTATATAAGGGCCAGACAAGGAAGGGAAAGTCAGTGTAACCTGATCTAGTGTGGAGTGCAGAAGTCAGTCTAGACCACAGCTCAGAAGTTTCTAGAGCCTGAGGAAGTGTCCAGAAGCTGAGAGAGACAGAGGCAAAGATCAGGAAAGCCAGAGGTACTCAGAAAGACAGAGGAGGTACTCTTATAAAGCTATAGCCAAGGATATAAAGCCAGAATTAGGTTAATGGGCCTTGGTGAAGAATTGCTGTATTCCAGGAACAGACAGAATTAGAGTGCAAGCTCCTGTGCTGCAAGTCCTGTGTTCAACACTCTGTAATTACCCTGCTATAACTGAATTGCCTGCATCGACCGAATTGCAAAATCGACTGTATGCTTAGGAACTGCATTTCCTATATTGTCTCTGCTTGCAAAACTACTAAAGTTGGAGTTCTGTTTTAAGACTACGTTTCCTCAATTTATTCCTGCATCCGCAAACGGCGTGCCACCGTTTACTTGGCACTGGCGTCACAAACTATTTCTACCTATACCTGCCCTTGCAGAGAGTCAGCTGTATCAGGTTAGTGTATATTGCACTACATCACCCAGAAACACCTATTGCACACAACTTGAGTACGCTGCACCTCTCTTTTGGCGTCACGAACAGGATACGCACGCTTTCTAGTGCAAGAAGCGTGAACTTTGTGCCTTATACCGTTGCCCTGTGACCAAAGTGACATTTTCCTGTTTTATTCAAGTGGACTTTGTGGATTAAAAATCATACCCAAAGTGTGTCAAAAACTTCTAAAAAGCGCTGTACAGTATTGCGCTGCACAGAGGAAGAAAATCGCCGCATTGGAGTGTGGTTTTGTGGACTTTAAACATTCCTGCTTGCCGTCAGTGAATAGACAGCGTTTGTACCTAAAGATGGCCGCTGGGCTTGCTGAATTTACTGCTGCGTCACCTTCATCCCGAAAAGGCGGGAAAAATTGGCGCCTTTCTGAGGAAAAAGCGGGAAGAAGGTCAAGGGCAGGCGCCACGGCTTATCTGGACATTTGCATGTCTGCCAGCATGGACACCGCCCTCCATATACTGGAATACCTGGGGGGCGGCCTCCCAGTGCAATGGGAGGAGCTGGCTGCTGTAATTGACGCGACCCTATCGCTCTCCTCAGAAGGATCGAGCATGTTGGATTGTGAGCAGAGTGTTGCTGCAGCGTCCGCACCTGTAATTGAAAAAATGACCGACACCGGTGTAGAGCCAGAAGAGGCTCCACCGGCCTACGCTCCGGGACCGGAGCAACCCGCCTGCCGCACCAGGGAGAAAGAACCCGAGCCCTACTATGGCTCATGGAGGGACTTTTTTCAGCCATCGTTCAAATGGTCTTCCCTGATGGCGGAGATCCGAGAGGCCGCTATCAAGCGGAACATAAAGACTAAGATCGTGTATGAGGAATTGACCAAGACCATCCACGAGAAGCATACGCACACCCAACCCCGCCTGGAAAGGAGAAAGGGAGTGGTGCTGTCGTTTGACAAATCCCGTGGCTACGGGTTTATTCAGGACTATCTTACTGGCAGAGACCTCTATGTCAATCGAAGGTCTGTCAAAAGAGACTACCTCCCTTCGTACCAGCACAGCCTCCGCGAGGGAGAGGAAGTGGAGTACACCCCTGCCGAGGGCCTGCGAGGCCCCTATGCGACTGCTGTGACCCATCCGAAGCGAGGACCTGAGGATTGGGAGGCAGAAGAAGGAGAAGACTACTCTGGCTGCGAGCGAGAACCGGAACGCTCTCCAGAGCCGGCCCATCATGCCTTTCAGGAGCGGAGCTCCTTCATCGGGCCGAACGTCTTCTGGCAGCCAACCGTGTTGGAGAAATGGGTGAGCCCCTATCCTTCCCCCGAGCTGCCTCGTCGGGAGAAGACAATATCTGAGCTGGAACAGTTAAAAGGACTTAGTGCTACCTTTGAGAACATCCGGATGGGACGGAGACCAGATGCAAGTCCAGAACCTGAAGAGGCCGAGTCTGCGTCATCGGTGACTGTACCTGCGCCGGCGGCGCCAGCAGAGAACAGCGACTCTGACACAGAGAGTATCGGTGAGCAGATCGTCCGGCTGGAGGAGAAGTTGCGGGAGTTGCGTAAGACCTACACCGCCAGGATCCAGACACCGCCGGGGAAGGATGAGGTAAGGGTGCCTGTCACCACCCGCCGACCGCCTTCTGTTGTCACCGCTCCGTCAGTGCCCCAGACCGGACCCGCGATTGCCGTGAATTGCTGCACCCAGAGCACCGGACCGCTTGCTGCGGCGGCGCCAAGCATGTCACACCCTGCAGTGATTATGCCAGGGTCGGCACGGCCCACCAGAGGGTTCACCCCTAGGCCTATGGGGCCAATACCTATTAGGGGCCCCTTTACCCTGCAGCTGCCCCCTGATACTGTTATGTGGGCACATCCTCCTGTAGAGGACTACTACAGACGATACCTGCCAGCAGAGCCAAGCAGCTACAATATGCCACTGTGATCAGCCTGCTAGGCCTTTGATTTATTTCTTCAGAAGGTGATGTTAACCCTTCCAGGACAGGAGTCCTATGTTGCTGGTCCTTTGTTGCAGCTGCCAGTTTGTCCACGGCTCAGTGGTAGGTGTTGACCACTGAAATCACAAAGTCAGCAAGGCCGCGTTTGTTTCCAGGACCTCCTGCCTGCTTTTGCTACCCACGCCAAGTTGTGCCTGTTCCTTTGTTGCACCTTTTACCCTTCACCCCCTTTTCAGGTTGATCAGGGGTGTTACAGCACTTGTCTTTGCTGTCCATTTTATTGTGCAACCAGTTACCAAGGAACCGTGCCCGGAGACAGACTCAAAAGTACCTGAGCCTCTGAGATTCTTATTCTTTTAAAAGTATTGTGCCCAGAGATGGACTCCACCGCATGAGAGCCTCTGTGATTTAATGAGAAATAACCTGGGTACGGACTCATGTTTGTTATTTGAGCCTCCAAGAACTTTTATACCGTTTTCTACTGTTTTATCATGGACTTATTCATTGTCATGGACTATCCTGGTTCTAATGTTACGCTGTGCCAGGTCAGCGCCCCCGTTCCATTCACTATCCTGAGAGAAGAGAACGACGCCCCTTGTCACCACACTTCACTTTTGCCAATTGGACCTGATGTAAATGTAAATGCAGATGAATTACATGTATGTATGCCTGCATGTCTCTATTTTCTATTTCAGGTAGAGATTCCAGTTGGGAGACCCATGATGGAGTACGAGGTCGTACTCAGCTTAAAGCAGTGGGGTATGTAGTGTACGGGAACTGTAATACCCGTCACTACCAATGTGTCACTTGGTGTGCTGTCGTCCCTCCTTAATTATGGGGAAGTTGTTAGATGTCAGTTTTATAAAATGTCATGTAATGTAATGCATGTATTTCCCTGTTGCTATGAAACTTGCAAGTACAGGCCGGCTAGGGGTGTCATTCCAGCTCTTAGGCATTAGAGGGAGCTAGGGAGCCCTAGTTTATATAAGGGCCAGACAAGGAAGGGAAAGTCAGTGTAACCTGATCTAGTGTGGAGTGCAGAAGTCAGTCTAGACCACAGCTCAGAAGTTTCTAGAGCCTGAGGAAGTGTCCAGAAGCTGAGAGAGACAGAGGCAAAGATCAGGAAAGCCAGAGGTACTCAGAAAGACAGAGGAGGTACTCTTATAAAGCTATAGCCAAGGATATAAAGCCAGAATTAGGTTAATGGGCCTTGGTGAAGAATTGCTGTATTCCAGGAACAGACAGAATTAGAGTGCAAGCTCCTGTGCTGCAAGTCCTGTGTTCAACACTCTGTAATTACCCTGCTATAACTGAATTGCCTGCATCGACCGAATTGCAAAATCGACTGTATGCTTAGGAACTGCATTTCCTATATTGTCTCTGCTTGCAAAACTACTAAAGTTGGAGTTCTGTTTTAAGACTACGTTTCCTCAATTTATTCCTGCATCCGCAAACGGCGTGCCACCGTTTACTTGGCACTGGCGTCACGAACTATTTCTACCTATACCTGCCCTTGCAGAGAGTCAGCTGTATCAGGTTAGTGTATATTGCACTACATCACCCAGAAACACCTATTGCACACAACTTGAGTACGCTGCACACGTGGACGCATTGGAATCAGCTGAAGGAAGGGGTGTTCTGCCAGATTACTATACTTTAGCCGAATGCGCTTGCGCAGCGCGCACACCCCCAAGCTGATTGCAACGCGTCCACGTGACTTCCAGTGCAGCTACATCACTTCCGGGTAGCTCCGTGGTCATATCGCGGTCCGGTGATATAGGCGATATGCACAAAATCCATATCGTGGCACAAATTTATATTGCATATTGCCTATATCGCCCACCCCTACTGCAGATGTATAGTAATTGTATCATGGTGTCTGTAGAAGGGAGAAATAGTACTTGCTTGCTCATAAATCAGTCTTCTTCCCTCACTGGCAGCTGTAAATATAGTCCCTAGATAGATAGGGACCTGCAGATAGATAGTAATTGCATTATGGAGTCTGTGAAAGTGAAAAGAAATTATACTTGTTTACTCATAAGTCAGTTCTCAACTTTGCTGTATACTGTGGTGCTACTGCACAGGCTCCGCACCTTCCCTGACAAGCAGGGTAGAGGCAATTTTGTATAGGTTAATATGAGCAGAGGATCCCTCCATGGAGAATAGAAATGAGGATGCTGCAGTGGGGAGAGTGACAGCGCATGCTGTGGACCAGATATGCACCTTGAACAGCAGGTGGCGCCGTAACATACACGTAAATTTAGTAATACTTCAACAGATTATTTTTAAGAACAATTTTTCCTGATCTATACAATAAATCTAATATTTTTGGTGCGACAACCCCTTTAAAATCAAATAAGAAAACTCTGACTGTCTGCACCTCCAGGGCGCTTAGGGAATTGGGAATTCGGGAATCTGTCTCCAAAGAACTCCCCCTAGTGGTGGCTCGGGGAGGCAGAATTTTATCATTTAATTTGATGCCTCTGAGAAGGTAAGCAGAGGATTTGGAGCTCCGTAAGGGAAAAATTGAGCTTCGACTTCTATGTACATGTATAAAAAAAAATTACTTTTGTGAACTTACATTCAGGTATTATACAGCAGCTCCCTTTCATGAATCTCTCTTGTACCACTAGCTGTATAGAGGGTTCATTATAACGGAGCTGATAACGGACATTTGCACTGTGTATGTTCTGTGTATACTGCTCTCAGGTACAGAAGAAGCTGCCAAGAGGTCGAAAAGTTATAAACTAAGTAGATTTGCTAATCAGAAGTCTGGGAAAGCTGGGTCCCTGCACTGGCCGTCATATTTGTTGCCTCCCAGTTTTACTATAATATTAAAATGGTTAAAATCAGCATTAACCCATCACTTCCCCCCTTCAGTCTGGTCTTACTGTTCACGTTCCTCGTTGGCTATATGGTCTGATGGTCTGAGATTGAGGGTTACATTAATGGAGGGGGGGTCCCTGATTGTTGCTAGAAGTAGACCTGTACAAGCCTGCAGTCTTTCGATCATTAATAATACGATGGAGTCAGGGCTGGAGCACATATGGTGTCAATACACTTTAATTAAGTGTAGTAATTCCCTTTTTCCTGAGTCAGACTGGCAAGGGCATGTTTTTTTTTTTTTTTTCTGGGTAAGATTTATATGCTGTGTGCATGCTGAGAAAATTCTCTTTATGGACCGTGACTGCCCTCTATTGGCAAGAATATGCATTGCAACAATTTGGCAAAAATTCTGCTTAATTTGAATCCTTGGAGGGGAATAATAAAAACTTCAATATTTTCCTCAATGTTATTCTGATCTCTTTTATTTACTACTATTTGTTCTCACTAGAGATAAGCGGATTTATTAAAATTTCAGTTTGGGTCTCATTCAGCTGAATCTGCTGTCCATTTTGATTCAGGTCTGAATAAATTTGAAAATCGAAAGTAAACCAATTGGCTCGAAAAGTCTTCAGGTGACTGGGGCACCGTTGTTTCTCCTGAATCACACAAAATTCAGATTTGTTAAAATTTTTAAAAAATTTCAGATTTTTGCATTGATTTGTACCATAGAGGCATTCGGGTGGCTTAAAGGGGTTTTCTCACTAAATGTATTACTATGTAATATGTAGGATATTTTTAGATAAGCTATTAGTTCAATATACACGTTGCATATTACATTTTCCTCTATGGTAGCGCCTCTGCTGTTTTTCCTTCTGTCCACCTTATCCTGCAGTCAGAGGTGGACGCACATGCTCAGTAGATTTCCTGCTCCCTTCCTCCTCTCAATACTGCCCAGACACCTTTCATTCATTCGTCTTTACTTCTAAATTCATAGAAATATAAAGCTATATCTTTCTCTAGAAAATGGGAAAGGAAGATTGTGGGGACATTACATTCCCTAAGTAGCTATGGGGCTATATGTGAGGGACTATTCAATAAAGGAAGGGGTTAACAAAAGGTAATTGCAATGGATCCTGGGAGATTCAGGTTCTTGATTGTGTTATGTGAAAAGAGCTGAAATCTGACCATATACACGAGATAACTATTGGCTTGGCCAAGCATGCACATGTAGGTAATGGGAGAGGGGATAAAGCTACTCCGGCAGAGAATTAGCACCCCGAAACCAAAAAGAATCAGGTCTAAACGTATCTTCCCTGACATCTGCTTTTGAGGGAGAGTCGGCAGGCCCCATACACATTAGATGATTGTCCGATCCTGCTGAAATCGATGGATTAGGCCGACATGGATCAAATGTGTATATGCAGATTATGTTATTGCATTTTCCATATATTGCCGGGGGTCAGTTGCATAGCATCATTTTACCATCTCCTTCCTGCTGCCATTGTAAGTAACCTACAACTATGGCCATTCAACAGGGCCGGACTGAGATTACAAAGGAGCTATGGCACACAAACTCCACCTGCCGACATATCATATCGTATGCACAAGGAATGCAGCAGCGAATTTTGGTTTTTACTTGATCATGCCCTTATGTAACCCTTCAAAGCAAAAAATTAAATAAAAGTGCAGGACAGAACTACCTAATCAGATGGTCATAAGAAATATGCTTACCTCCCCAACAGCAATACATACCATGACAAAACTCAAAATACTGTACCTCCCTGCACCATTGCCCTTTGATAGCCCCTCTCCCACTGTCAGCAGCATTGTTCCCATTTAACCCCTTCCTGGTGCAGCGATTTTCCAATATTAAGTTTTTTTCCTCCTTGCCTTCTTGGATCCATAACTTTTTTAATTTATCTGTTGACATAGCCATATGAGAGCTTGTTTTTTGTGGGACAAGTTGTACTTTCTAATGGCACTAATTATTATTGCATACAATGTAGTAGAAAGCTGGAAAAAAAATTGTAAATGGGTAGAACTGGAAAAAAAAACAATTTTGCAATAGTTTTATTGGTATGTTTTTATAGCATTTCCTAATAGATAAAAATGAAGTTACCTTCATTCTGCAGATGAGTATGATTACAGCGATACCATTTTTTTTTTTTTTTTTTATACAAATATAAAAATAAAAAACTTTGGAAAAAAATATTTTTCCTTAGAATGGCTATATCCTGACCCTCATAAGTTTTCATATTTTTATCTATGGAGCTGTGTGAGGGTTCATTTTTTGCAGAGGGATCTGTAGTTTTTATTTAGAACATTTTGGAGTATGTATGACTTTTTAATCACTTTTTATTCATTTTATTGGGAGGTTAAGTGACCAAAAAACAGTGAATCAGCCATTTGGATTTATTTTTTTTTGACACAATAATGCTAATTATCTTTATAGTTTTAATAGTTTATTTATTTGTAAAATGGGGAAAGTGGGTGATTTAAATTTTTAGATGTGTTTGGCTATTTATATATATTTAAAAACTTTTTTTTACTTCATTTTTTTTTATTGCCATTTATTTTCAGTCCCCCTAAGGGACTTTAGCATGCGATTGTCTGGTTGCTTCTCTGATAGACAGCAATGATTGAACATTGCAGTCTATGGGAGAATCACTATGTTGCTATAAAGACCTGACACGGGCAGGACATAATAAGAACTTAGCTACGACAGGCCTCAGAGCCTTAGGAAGGCCGTCATAGCAACAAAACAGCTCTTGTGATCTTATAGCGGGAGATCTGTTGGTTACCGGAAGCACAGTGCTCCTGGAAAATAACTGCTCAGGTGCCGTGGTCGAAATTGATCACTACATCTGATCTGAGAGATTAAAAGTCTCTGATCAGTTTTCGCCAACCACGGACTCTGTCACTGAGCGTCTGCTGTGCAAAACAGCAGGCCTCCAGCAGATATGGCTCCCACTTAGCTTCTGAGTGTGCGCCATCTTTAAAGATCTGGCATCTTCTATACATGTATGGCAGATGTCAGGAAGGGATTACATTTCTCACTTCTTTTTCAGAGTAATAGTATAGGAGCACTGACGTTGGTTGCGTCTAGAATGTATAGGCTTGCCTCTAAGGCTGGTTTCACACGGGCGTTGCGGATTAGGTCCGGATGCGTTCAGGGTGCGTTCAGTGAAACTCGCACTATTTTGCAAGCAAGTTCAGTCAGTTTTGTCTGCAGTTGCGTTTAGTTGTTCAGTTTTTTCCGCGCGGGTGCAATGCGTTTTGATGCGTTTTTCACGCGCGTGTTAAAAAACTGAATGTTTACAAACAACATCTCTTAGCAACCATCAGTGAAAAACGCATCGCACCCGCACTTGCTTGCGGATGCAATGCGTTTTTCACGCAGCCCCATTCACTTCTATGGGGCCAGGGCTGCGTGAAAAACGCAGAATATAGAACATGCTGCGATTTTCAAGCAAAGCAGAACTGATGCGTGAAAAACAATGCTCATGTACACAGACCCATTGAAATGAATGGGTCAGGATTCAGTGCGGGTGCTATGCGTTTACGTCACGCATTGCACCCGCGCGGAAAACTCGCTCGTGTGAAAGGGACCTAAACTGTTCTAAGAACTAATGTTGTCCGCCAAAACAACCCTTAGGCCCCTTTCACACGGGCGTTGCGGAAAAATGTGCGGGTGCGTTGCGGGAACACCCGCGATTTTTCCGCGCGAGTGCAAAACATTGTAATGCGTTTTGCACTCGCGTGAGAAAAATCGCGCGTGTTTGGTACCCAAACCCGAACTTCTTCACAGAAGTTCGGGCTTGGGATCGGTGTTCTGTAAATAGTATTATTTTCCCTTATAACATGGTTATAAGGGAAAATAATAGCATTCTGAATACAGAATGCTAAGTGAAACAGGGCTGGAGGGGGTTAAAAAAAATAAAAAATCATTTAACTCACCTTAATCCACTTGCTCGCGATACCCGGCATCTGCGTCTGACTCTTTTACTGTATAGGACCTGTGGAGAGCATTAACTATAGTTTAAGGACCTGGGATGACGTCACTCCGGTCATCACATGGTACGTCACATGATCTTTTACCTCACCATGGTAAAAGATCATGTGACGTACCATGTGATGACCGGAGTGACGTCATCCCAGGTCCTTAAACTATAGTTAATGCTCTCCACAGGTCCTATACAGTAAAAGAGTCAGACGCAGATGCCGGGCATCGCGAGCAAGTGGATTAAGGTGAGTTAAATGATTTTTTATTTTTTTTAACCCCCTCCAGCCCTGTTTTACTTAGCATTCTGTATTCAGAATGCTATTATTTTCCCTTATAACCATGTTATGCGGGAAAATAATAAGGTTCGGGTCTCCATCCCGATCGTCTCCTAGCAACCGTGCATGAAAATCGCACCGCATCCGCACTTGCTTGCGGATGCTTGCGATTTTCACGCAACCCCATTCATTTCTATGGGGCCTGCGTTACGTGAAAAACGCACAAAGAGGAGCATGCTGCGATTTTCACGCAACGCAAAAGTGATGCGTGAAAATCACCGCTCGTGTGCACAGCCCCATAGAAATGAATGGGTCAGTATTCAGTGCGGGTGCAATGCGTTCACCTCCCGCATCGCATCCGCGTGGAATACTCGCTCGTGTGAAAGGGGCCTTAGGCTGCGTTCACACGGGCGAGATTTGGTGGGCGGTAGGTGAACGCATTGCACCCGCACTGAATCCGGACCCATTCATTTCAATGGGGCTGTTCAGATGAGCAATGATTTTCACGCATCACTTGTGCATTGCGTGAAAATCGCAGCATGCTCTATATTCTGAGTTTTTCACGCAACGCAGGCTCCATAGAAGTGAATGGGGTTGCGTGAAAATCGCAAGCATCCGCAAGCAAGTGCGGATGCGGTGCGATTTTCACGCATGGTTGCTAGGTGACAGTCTATTCACTGTATTATTTTCCCTTATAACATGGTTATAAGGGAAAATAATAGCATTCTGAATACAGAATGCAAAGTACAATAGGGCTGGAGGGGTTAAAAAAAAATAAACAAATTAACTCACCTTCTCATCTTGATCGCGTAGTTCCCAGTCTCTTCTGATGAGCTGTCGGCTAAAGGACCTTTGGTGACGTCAGATCACATGCCCCAATCACATGGTACATCACCGTGGTGATGGACCATGTGATTGGAGCATGTGATCTGACGTCACCACAGGTCCTAGCCTGTAGTTCATCATTAAAGAAGTAAAGAAGAGACCGGGAACTACGCGGAGGAGGTGAGTTAATTATTATTATTTTTTTTAACCCTCAATTGATCACCTACTAAGCATTCTGTATTCAGAATGCTATTATTTTCCCTTATAACCATGTTATAAGGGAAAATAATACAATCTACACTACAACTAACCCAAACCTGAACTTCTGTGAAAAAACATTGCACCCGCGCGATAAAAACTGAACATCAGAACGCAATCGCAGTCAAAACTGACTGCAATTGCATTCCTACTCGCGCGGGTTTGCCGCAATACACCAGGACGCATCCGGACCTAATCCGGACACGCCCGTGTGAACCCAGCCTTACTCTAAAACCAACACACACAAGAAACCACGGAACATATAGAAAAACATCCCACAGAAAACAGAAAACATACATAAATGCTACTTTTCACTTATTCAGTGCTGTTACTGTACTGTTAGCTGCCTAAGGACCTGTGATGATGTCATCACACGTCCTTGAGCACTCCAAACCTTGAAACTGTACTGTTATCAGGGGTTAAGGAACGGTAGGACCTGTGATGATGATGTCATCACATGTCCTAGAGATGTCATATACTCAGAACTGCACTCCTCCTGCATCATAAGTGCATGTTTATTCCTGACAGACTAGCCCACTAGGAGCTCTGCACTCCCAAAGTGGTCTCTAGGTGATGATGCTGCCCCTCTGCATATCTCTCAACCATCCCGAATCCATCAGGACAATCCCAGATTTCAGTGGCTGTCCTGCGGTCCTGAAACGGCTGAGGTATGTCCCACTATTGGCTGATGGTAATGATGAAGCAGAGAGCTGTCCGCTCCCTGCTTCACCATTCAGCAAAGCTGCCCTGCTCTACAGCAACACAAAATTTCCTCACACATCGTGCTGCTGGTCTGTGGAGGAGGCATGGTGCAGGCCGGGAATCAGCCTCTGCTCCTCCTACACTGACCAGCAGCACGATATGTGATGGCATAATATGCTGCTTTGGAGCTCTGGCAGCTGAGCTGTGATCATCAGAGGAACAAGGTGAGTATTTACAGGTTTTTTTACTTCCTGTGAAGGGAGAACATATCTGGCATAACTACAGTGAGGGGGCAGATGTCTGGTCATAACTACTGTGAGGAGACACATATCTGGCCATTAATACCATGAGGGGGCAGATATCTGGCATAACTATTGTGAAGGGGCACACATCTGGGCATAACTACTGTGAGAAAGCACATATCTGGGCATAACTACTCTGAGGAGGCACACATCTGGCCATTACTACTGTGAGGGGGCACATATCTGGTGTAACAGAATCCTCTGTGTGACGCTGTTCCCCTGCTTACCGCTGTGGTTCCGGGCACTGTACTCATCTGTGATCGTGGTCTGTGCTTCTCTGTCTCTGCTGCAGCTTTGTGTTCTGCCGGTGTGCTTAGTATTACCTTGAAGATTTCGCTCCACAACTTCCATTTAACCTGAACACTGCTTGAACTCGGCTTCTGTTGTGTAGTACGCATCACTCCCTGGGCGGCGCTGACTTGTGTCAGGTGATCTTGTTAACCTATCCTGGCTCTCCTGCAGGTACTTTAGTAGCTCAGCCCTCTACCCAGATGCCTTAGAGGCAAGGTCCTTATCTTGTGCTAGAGAGCTTGCTTACCACTCGTGTTCCTGACTTCGTGCTTCGTTCCTGGACTTCACTTATCTCCTATCTCAGCCTGCTTGCATCGCCTCTCCTGTTACCGACCCCGATTGTCTGACCTTTCTCCTGTGCCGCCTGCCTTGACCCTTTGCTCGTCCTGACTACGTCCCTGCATCATCCTCCAGTTCCTGTCTTGTTGCTCCCGTTAACGACCCTGTCTGGCTTACTACGTCTGTACTGTCGGTACCTTTGCAGGTACCTCCTGGTCTGCCTGGACCAGCTGTCACTGACTGGTTTACACTCCAGCATAGCCCCTGGCAACTACCGATGGCCAAGTCTATCCTTACCATCAGAGGCGTTAGTGAAACCCAGGTAGTTGCTTAGTCACGCCCCTCTGGAGTATTGCTAGCAAGTGGCACAGTGGGTCCACATCCGCTGTTCTGTGATAGTACTCTAAGGCCATGGACCCCGCTGGTCATCCCAAGTTTTTCGCTCAAGACCTGTAACAGGAATTAAAGTGCCAGATTGAACAACAAGATGTAATGATGCAGTTTATGCAGAATGTTGCTGCTTGCCTGGATGCAGTCTCTCCTCCGGCCACTGCAGGGTTGCCAGTTGGTGCTATGGCTTCACCGGTAATTCTGGAACAGGGTGCCGTTGGTGTGCAACACTCGCTGCCAACTCACTACGGTGGTGATCCTAAAACGTGTTGGGGATTCCTTAATCAGTGCCTGATCCACTTTGAGTTACATGGGCAGAGGATCACCACGGAGCGGTCCAAGGTCACCTTCATCGTATCCCTGCTCTCGGGTGGGGCCCTTGCCTGGGCAAACCCTATTTTGGAACGTGGAGGTCCCGAAATGACTAATCTGCAGTCTTTCCTAACTAAATTCCGAATGGTCTTTGAGGAGCCGGCCGCATGTCCTCCGCTGCCTCAGCACTGCTGCATCTTAGACAAGGGTCCGCGTCTTTGGATCAGTATGCCATCCAGTTTCGTACTTTAGAGGCCGAACTCACATGGAATGATGAGGCTCAACTGGCAGTGTTCTGGGAAGGCCTTTTTGACCGCATTAAGGACGAGTTAGCTGGTCGCGAACGCCCGTCCACTCTGAATGAGCTGATCACATTGGCTACTAGGATTGATGTGTGTTTCAGGGAACGCTCTAAGCAGGTCGCATACGCGAGAAGACCACCTCGTCTGGCTCCATCCTTCCAGAGACCGGTCCTTCCTCTGGTGTCCACCCCACCTGAGGAGCCCATGCAAATTGAGCGCCTTCATCTGACTAACCAAGAACGTCTACATCGCAAGGAGGAGAATCTATGTCTATATTGTGGAAGCAAGGGCCATTTTGTGCATAACTGCTCCCAGAGGTTGGGAAACTCTACTGTCTAGGATCAGTTGGAGAGGTGGTCCTAGATCGGGAGAAGTACTCTCCGAAACTTTCAGTTCCGGTGACTCTCTTTCACAAAGGAGCTAAGTTATCTGTGCCGGCATTATTGGACTCTGGGTCAGCCGGTAACTTCATTCAACAAGCGCTGGTTCATCAGTATCAGCTTCCCACCACCCGACTGGAGAAGCCTTTGTCTGTGGCCTCCGTAAATGGACTACCGCTCCCTGAACCAGTACTCACTGTTACTGTGCCCCTGAAATTACAAATTGGGATTCTGCACTCAGAGCTTATCTCTTTCTATGTGCCAGTCTCTGTGAATCCGATTATTCTGGGGCTACCCTGGCTATGTCGTCATTCGCCAATTGCGGATTGGCACTACGGTCAGATCCTGTGATGGGGATCATACTGTCACTCCACCGGCTTAGTGGAGGTCTGACCGGCTTCCTCGCCTACGGTTCCTGTAAACCTGCCTGGACTTCCGCAGCAATATGCCAATTACGCGGACGTCTTTAGTAAAAAAGACGTAGAGACTCTGCCTCCTCATCGTCCCTATGACTGTCCGATCGTCCTTCTGCCTGGTGCCACGCCTCCTCGTGGTCGAGTCTATCCACTCTCACTTCCAGAGACTCAGGCAATGACTGACTACATCAAAGAGAATCATGAGAAGGGGTTTATTCGGAAATTCACTTTACCAGCCGGGGCCGGGTTCTTCTTCGTGCAGAAGAAAGATGGATCCTTGAGACCCTGTATCGATTATCGAGGGCTGAATAAGATCACAGTTAAAAATTGATACCCTCTTCCGCTGATCTCCGAACTCTTTGACAGGATCCGGGGGGCTAAAGTCTTCACTAAACTCGACCTGCGTGGTGCATATAATCTTGTCCGCATTCATAAAGGTGATGAGTGGAAGAACGCTTTCAACACTCGTGATGGACACTACAAGTATCTCGTCATGCCCTTTGGTCTATGCAATGCTCCTGTGGTATTCCAAGAGCTAGTTAATGATGTCTTTCGGGGCCTGCTCTATACCTACGTGATTGTGTATCTGGATAATATACTGGTCTTCTTTCCAGACTTTACCACTCACGGAAGACATGTACAACTAGTCTTACAGCGCTTAAGGGAGAATAGACTCTATGCCAAACTTGAGAAATGCACCTTTGAAAAAATGACGGTACCATTTCTCGGATACGTCATCTTAGATGCTGGATTACAGATGGATCCTGAAAAACAGAATGCGATAAAGAACTGGCCTCGCCCACAGGGTCTGCGCTATACAGCGCTTCCTGGGATTCGCCAATTTCTATCGGCAGTTCATTCCGAACTTTTCCTCCCTAACGTCTCCGATATCCGTTCTTACTAAAAAAGGGGCGAATGCCAAAAACTGGCCTCCTGAGGCAGAGGCTGCTTTCGTCCAATTAAAAAACTCCTTTGCATCTGCACCTGTCCTGCGACATCCCGATGTCTCCTGACAATTCTTGTTAGAAGTGGACACATCCTCCATAGGAGCCAGTGCGGTCTTACTACAAAAGAATTCCAAGGGCAAGACGTTCACCTGTGGATTCTTCTCCAAGCTCTTCTCTCCCGCCGAGAGGAATTACTGTATGGGGACAGGGAGCTTCTGGCCATAAAACTCACCTTGGAGGAGTGGCGTTATCTATTGGAGGGAGCCCAGCAGCATCTGGTAAAAGTTTTACCAACCACAAGAATCTCACGTACTTGCAGACAGCTCAGCGTCTGAACCCCCGCCAAGCCCGTCCCGTTTCAATTTTGAGTTACACTTCTGCCCGGCTGAGAAAAACATCAAGGCAGATGCTCTGTCACAATCTTTAGATTTTTCTGACCAACAGAAGGAGCCCCAATACATGATAGAGCCTGCACGCTTCATCCCGGTGGCTCCCATCCTGGTAAGAGACATTCCCCCGGGAGAACTTTCGTACCCGTTGCCAAAAGGAAACGTATCCTGTCGTGGGGGCACAACTCCAAACTGGCCGGTCATCCCGGGATCCGCAAGACCACAGAACTAGTGTCTCGCCACTACTTGTGGCCCACATTGTCCAAAGACATACGTGACCATGTTTCTGCTTGCACCGTCTGTGCTCAAAATAACGTTTCCAGGAGCAAACCACCAGGCCTGTTGCTACCCCTACCTGTTCCTGATGTTCAATGGCAACACATTGCAGTTTACATCTAAGCTCTAGAGAGCCCTCTGTCGTCTACTAGAAATAGACCTAGACTTCTCTTACGGTTATCACCCCCAAACCAACGGTCAAGTAGAGCGAGTCAATCAGATATTGGAGAACTATCTTCGACATTTTGTTCTAAGCAACACGACAACTAGGTATCACTGCTACCCTGGGCAGAATTTTCCTACAACAACCACACTAGTGAGTCTACTAGATACTCAACATTCCTTGTCGTCTATGGTCAACACCCTTGTAATCCTGTTCCTGTTCCGAGGTACCAGCTGCAGACTCTTCCTTTACAGATGTTTTTGAAGATTTGGAGTGATACCAAGACCTGCATCGACAAAGCGGTGGTCCACATAAAGACCAATGCAGACAAGAGAAGGAGACCACCCCAGTTCTCGTCTGGGGAGAAGGTATGGCTTTCCTCCAAAAACATCCACTTAAGAGTCCCCAGTTTTAAGTTTGCTCCTAGATTACTTGGACACTTTGAAGTGTTGAAGAGGATCAACGAGGTGACGTACAAGTTACGTCTGCCTCCATCTCTGCGCATTCCCAATGCCTTCCACGTATCGTTGCTTAAAACCAGTGGTCCTTAATCGTTTCTCAAAGGTTTCTTCTACTACTCCAGTGTCTGAAAATACTGAAGAGGTCTTTGAGGTCAAGGAGATCCTGGATGTCAAGAAGTGGGGCAGATAAACCTATTATCTTGTGGACTAGAAAGGATTTGGTTCAGAAGAGAGGTCCTGGGAGCCGCAGGAGAACATTCATGCTCCGGATCTTATCAAGCGCTTTCTGTCACATCATGGACTCAAGAAGAGGGGGCGTAAAGGGGTCTGTTCCCCTGCTTACCGCTGAAGTTCCGGGCACCGTGCTCATCTGTGATCGTGGTCTGTGCTTCCCTGTCTGTGCTGCAGCTTTGTGTTCTGCCGGTGTGCTTAGTATTAACTTGAAGATTTCACTCCACAACTTCCATTTAACCTGAACACTGCTCGAACTTGGCTTCTGTTGTGTAGTACGCATCACTCCCTGGGCGGCGCTGACTTGTGTCAGGTAATCTTGTTAACCTATCCTGGCTCTCCTGCAGGTACTTTAGTAGCTCAGCCCTCTACCCAGATGCCTTAGAGGCAAGGTCCTTATCTTGTGCTAAAGAGCTTGCTTACCACTTGTGTTCCTGACTTCGTGCTTCGTTCTTGGACTTCACTTATCTCCTATCCCAACCTGCTTGTATCGCCTCTCCTGCTACCGAACCAGATTGTCTGACCTTTCTCCTGTGCCGCCTGCCTTGACTCTTTGCACGTCCTGACTACGTCCCTGCATCATCCTACGGTTTCTGGCTTGTTGCTCCTGGTAACGACCCTACCTGGCTTACTACGTCTGTACTGTCGGTACCTTTGCAGGTACCTCCTGGACTGCCTGGACCAGCTGTCACTGACTGGTTTACACTCCAGAGTAGCCCCTAGAAACTACCGACGGTCAAGCCTATCCTCACCATCAGAGGCGCTAGTGAAATCCGGATAGTAGCTTAGTCATGCCCCTCTGGAGTATTGCTAGTCAGTGGCACAGTAGGTCCACATCCGCTGTTCCGGTGTGATGAGGCACATATCTGGCATAACTACTGTAAGAGGGCACATACATAACAACTGTGAGGGGGCACATATCTGGCCATTACTGTGAAGGGGGCACATATGGGCATAGCAACTGTGTAGGACACAATATGGGCATTACTACTGTGAAAGGGGCACAGTGTGGACATTACTACTGTGAAGGGGGCACAGTGTGGGCATAACTACTGTGTGCTGGCACTAAGGGGTAATTATACTATGTGGGGACATTAAGGGGATATTAAGGGGACTGGGTGTGTATAGTTATGCTTTGGGCAGAGTTATAGGTGTGGCTTAGTATGAAAAAAAGTTACCCGCACCTATATATTGTCCCTTTTTGTGATTTTCTAAAGTTGGGAGGTATGCCTCTGCTAGTTTTTATTGAAGTAATATGGCAGCAAGAAGATGGGTAACCATAGAAAGAAAAAAAAAGATTTTTTTTTTTGCTTAAAAAAATTAAAAGTAGTTTTATTATGGGAGTTAAAGGGGATTTCTGGGATGGTGATATTGATGGCCTATCCTCAGAATAGGTCATCTGTATGAGATTGTCGGGGGAGTCTGTCAACCGGCACCACCACCAATCAGTTTTTTTGGGAATCAGAGATCATACAGTAAATGGAGCCGGAAGCACAAGGCTCCATCATCTGTTTAGTTGGTGTGCCAGGAGCTGAGCTATGGTACACTGCACCAGAAACTATACGATGGACAGAGCCTTCTGTCCACTCTATAGTTTCTGATAATGATGACTTATAATAATTATTATTATTTATTATTAAAGCGCCATTCATTCCATAGCGCTGTACATATGAAAAGAGGTATACATACATAATACAGACAATTGCACTAAGCATAAACAAGACGAGTTACAAACTGGTACAGAAGAAGAGAGGGCCCTGCCCATGAGGGCTTACAATCTACATGGTATGGGAGAAGGACACAGTAGGTGAGGGTGAAGCTGGTCATGGCGGTATAGAGGCAGCAGGGTCACTGGTTGTAGGCTTGTCTGAAGAGGTGAGTTTTTAGGTTTCTTTTGAAGGATTCCACTGTAGGTGAGAGTCTAATATGTTGGGGCAGCGAGTTCCAAAGTGTTGGGGATGCACAGGAGAAATCTTGGAGGCGATTGTGGGAAGAGATAAGAGGAGAGAAGGAGGTCTTGAGAGGATCGGAGATTTTATGTGGAGATGTATCGGGAAAGTAGCTCAGAGATGTAGGCAGGGGACAGGTTGTGGATGGCCTTGTATGTATTTGTTAGTATTTTGAACTGAATTCACTGGACAATGGGGAGCCAGGGAAGGGATTGGCAGAGGGGAGAGGCAGAGGAGTAACAGGATGAGAGGTGGATTAGTCGGGCAGCAGAGTTGAGGATACATTGGAGGGGTGCGAGAGTGCTAGATGGAAGGCCACAGAGGAGAATGTTGCAATAATCTAGGCGGGAGATGATGAGGGCATATACAAGCATTTTTGCAGATTCAAAGTTGAGGAAAGCGCGGATGCGGGAGATGTTTTTGAGTTGAAGGCAGCAGGTGGTCGAAAGGGCTTGGATGTGCTGTCGAAAGAAGAGGGCAGAATCCAAGGTCACTCCAAGGCAGCAGACTTGGTTGACTGGGGAGAGTGTGCAGCCATTGATCGTGATAGATAGGTCTCTTGGGGGGGTTGAGCAAGATGGGGAAAGATGATGAATTCTGTTTTATCCATGTTGAGTTTTAGAAAGCAAGAAGAGAAGAAGGATGATATGGAAGATAGGCATTGTGGGATTCTGGATAATAAGTTGGTGATGTCTGGACCTCTTTTATGTCTCGTCAGCATAAAAGTGATACTGAAAGCCATGGGACTCTATGAGATGTCCCAGGCCGAAAGTGTAGATAGAGAAGAGCAGGGGTCCTAGGACAGAGCCTTGCGGGACACCAACAGAGAGGGAATGAGATGAGGAGGTGGTGTTAGAGTGGGAGACGCTAAACGTCCGGTCTGTTAGGTATGATGTGATCCAGGAGAGGGCCAGGTCAGTGATACCAAGAGCTGAGAGTTTGCAACAGGAGGGAGTGGTCGACAGTGTCAAAGGCAGAGGACAGGTCAAGGAGAAGGAGGACAGAGTAATGTTTTTTGGTTTTGGCAGTTAGTAGGTCATTGGTGACTTTGGTAAGGGCAGTCTCAGTCGAGTGGTGGGGTCGGAAGCCAGATTGTAGCCGGTCAAAGAGGGAGCAGGAGGAGAGGTGAGAGAACAGTTCAGAATGGACATGTTGTTCAAGTAGCTTTGAGGCATATAGAAGTGATATGGGGCGATAACTGGACAAAGAAGATGGGTCAAGTGAAGGCTTTTTAAGGATGGGTGTAATGGTAGCATGTTTAAAACCAGAGGGGAAGACACCAGAGGTTAGTGATACAGTAGGTTGAAGAGATGAGTTAGGGCTGGGATAAACACTGTGGTGAGGTTAGGGATGAGGTGAGATGGGATTGGGTCGAGTGCACAGGAGATGAGATGTTATCTGGAGAGTAGAATGGAGAGTTTTTCTTCTGTAATGGTGGAGAAGCGGGATTTGGGAGAAGAGAACTAAGCAGTTGTGTAGCGGGTCTGTGGGGACTATGTACTGAAGCTTTCTCTAATGTTGACTATCTTTTGTTTGAAGTATGTGGCAAAGTCCTCAGCTGAGATGAGAGGAGAGGGTGGGGGCGCTGGTGAACGGAGAAGGGAGTTAAAAGTGTTAAAAAGTTGTTTAGGGCTGTGGGCCAGGGAAGATATGAGAGATAAGAAGTAGGCCTGTTTTGCATCAGAATGACGATAGGTCATCAATA
Organism: Bufo bufo; assembly: GCF_905171765.1. Classification (NCBI taxonomy): domain Eukaryota; kingdom Metazoa; phylum Chordata; class Amphibia; order Anura; family Bufonidae; genus Bufo; species Bufo bufo. Next base: position 420,462,839 of record NC_053394.1, read on the forward strand.
TCTACAGTAAATGCTGAAGAAGCCCTCTAAATTAGGCATTGTGGGGTAGCGTGCAAGTGTACTGGTCGAAGGTTGGGAATGATAGGTGGTGGCAAGTCCCCGGGACATGACAAGTGCAATAAACCATGAATTCCACCAACTCCCAATGTAAGCTCACGTGACAGGGCAGTATTTACAAGTAGAATTTCCCTTTTAATATGGACACTGTAGTGCACCACAATATATTCTACGCTATAGTGTAAGTGTGTGTGTGTGTGTGTGTGTGTGTGTGTGTGTGGGAGGGGGGTGACTTCAATAACTCATTTATCCAGTAGATTACCAGGGACCGCTCTGTTATAGTCATCAGGAGGCCACTGAATCTTAGAGTAAACACAGTAGGACCTGGAGCAGAGAGAAAGGAAGGAGATAAGACAGAGGAGATAACAGAAGGTCATTACCAGCCCTCCTCCAATACAACCGAGAAATAAGCTACAGTAGGAAATACATCTCCACATGCTTTCATTCACACAGTTATAGTGGTTATATTCTTATATAGTTATTTTATTGTACATAGGAGGTAGTATTTTAGTAATTATATTCTTTGTCAATTTTCTTTTTATTAAGCAATCAAAATATCAAGGTAAAGGATCCAACTCCTTACCGTAATTGCATAACAGGTATAATAACATACATCACATGAGCATACATGTTGTATACATAGGTGAGTACAGTGCTTGCCAAGACAGTATATTATGCAATAGTACAAACAACAGTCATTATACAGAATGTATTCAGAGAGGCAATAGGCCTGTACACAAATTCTAAGTCAAGTCAACTGCATTCCTGTTAATAACATCATGTGTAAAGAGGGTATAAGTCATTCATTGCCATTGTATGTAATTATAAGACGTTTCTCCATACATGAAGACATTGACATTGATATATGCACAAACTTTGTGTATAAAGCCAGACATATTAGTGGGACCATTAAGGGCGGGGGATCCTGTAAACTTGCATACATCGACCCTATGGTACCACTAATTCCGCTGTTGGGAAAACTGATCATAGCATATAACTTAGTATATAATGCATAGTTTGCATTCACACATAATATCATGATGTGCAATCAATTATTGCATGTAGAAAACGTGTAAACTATAAAGGGGTCCTGCAGTACGCTTGACTAGTTGCAGGAGATGAAATAACACAATTTATGTATGAAAGGTAACCGGGGGAGGGGGGGGGGATTAGCCCTTTCAACTGGGCAATGTGGTCGATGAGACATTCTAAGGTGCCTGACTAGTGCCTAAGTGGGCCTAGTTCTGTTACTCCTATTGTGTTGCTTTCCTGACACCCAGTCGGGTGTGGAAGAGCTAGTACGTCAGGGGTCTCTGTGGCTAGGCCTGGGGAGTGTTGACCTCGAGTGATTGCCTATAAGTCAGCCAGGGGTTCCATAGTATCCTGGGTTTTTCATGAGTCCTATTGTCCCAACTAGCTAGTTCTTCTAGCCTGAGTAGGCAGTCTACCTTGGATACCCAGTGAGAGAATGTTGGAGGTTCTGTGCTAAGCCATCTTTGAGGGATGAGCAGACGAGCTGCTTGTATGAGGTGTGTTGCAAGATTACCTCTCGAGGGTGATAGGGCCTTTGTAGGCAGCCATAGCAGCACCAGCTCCGGTGATGGTGGTATCTTAGTGCCCAGAGCTAAGTCGATGGCTCTTGAGACTTGGTCCCAATATTGTCGTATTCTGGGGCAGGCCCAAAATATGTGCAGCAGAGTCCCACTACCTTCTTTGCACCTCCAACATTTGTCATTGTCACTCAGGCCACTAAGGAATAAGTTCTTTGGCGTGCGGTACCAATGTGTGAGAACCTTATATGAGTGTTCCTGAACTTTCACACATCTGGAAAACCCATGTGAGTGGGAGTGGATGAGTTTTCAGTGAACGTTGTGTTCAGTTCTGTTGCCCATGTCCTTATATAATGTGGGGTTCCTCTAGACTGAGGAGTATTCAGGGCTAGGTACAGTAGAGAGATGAGCTTGTGTTGGGGCGTGGTGGGTGTTAGCAATTTCTCAAACCATGTAGGCGTCCTGCTAGGGTCCCACTGAGACAGAAGTGTCTTACTAACGGATTTTAGCTCCATAAGGTCCAGAAAATTGGACTCCCAAACCTTTCTCAGAGGGTGCTGGTTTGGTAAATCGCCTCTGGAACTATCAAGAAATTCCGCTAGCACATACTCTTTGAGCCTGCTCCATATCTGGGGTGTTTGTTTTATCTTGGGCCTAGCTGTTAATGGGGCTAAGTTAGCGGGCGTCCTAGCAGATGGAGTAGGGAATAAGACCTGCTCCTTATTGAGGTGCTTGATGACTGAGCTTGTGCCTCTGAGCAGCACTTGTGAATGTAGGGATGTAGAGGACAAGTCCCATAAAGCTCCCCTTTTCCCCTGTGAAAGTTGTAATATTTCTAGTTCAGTTCCCATAGTGCGGTGACCGGGGACATGCAATTGTAGCCACCTCCTTAGGTGTATGGCGTGGTAGTATGGGTGGATATCTGGTAGGGCGAAGCCCCCTTGATTGTGTCGCAGTATTAACCTATTGTAAGCCAATATAATCCCAGTCATAATCCCTGGAATCTAGCAGTGATAATGTGATGGGAAAATGAATCAAGCCAGCAAAGGATCATAAACGCTGAAGTGAGACAACCTCTTTAATGCCTCATTCACACGTCAATGTTCGGTCAGTGATTTCCATAAGTGATTGTGAGCCAAAAACAGGTGCAGATCTTTCCCTTATACCTGATGTCTGGGGAGGCTCCAGTCCTGGTTTTGGCTCACAATTAGGGCTCAAGCACACGAACATATTTTCTTTCCGTGTCCGTTCCGTTTTTTTTGCAGACCGTATGCAGAACCATTTATTTCAATGGGTCCGCAAAATAAAACGGAAGTTACTCCGTGTGCATTCCGTTTCCATATGTCCGTATTCTCGTTCTGCCAAAAAATAGAACATGTCCTATTATTGTCCGCATTAAGGACAAGGATAGGACTGTTCTATTAGAGGCCAACTGTTCCGTTCCGCAAAATGCACACGGATGTCATCCATATTTTTTGCGGATCCGTTTTTTGCGGACCACAAAATACATACGGTTGTGTGCATGAGCCCTTACTGATGGAAATCACTGACCAAAACACTGACGTGTGAATGAGGCATAAAACTGACATTTCTAAATAGAGATGTTACTGCGGTTTCTGTACGCTACCCCTCTACTGGAGTGAGATGACCCCTTTTTTTAGACTGTTAAAAAATCTGGAGTGAAGCTAATTAACATAGCTAACCAACCAATTTTCCCACCCATTTTTCCAAAGGCGAGAGCAATACAAAAATGCAAAAACTAACAAACTCTTTCTCAAAAATGGCATGTGCCATAGTTTGCAATGTTTTTTTACTGCAAATGTCTGGTTTCAAATGGCATTATAAGTTACCTCGAAGGAACATTATAGAGTTGCAGAAGTTTTATTATACAATTATTGTTTGTTTCCATAAAATCCCTATTTAAACTGAGTTATCCTCTATAAAAGCCCTCTGTGCCTGCGATGTGTCTGTGCGTGTGCTCTGATGTTAAATGCGCGTCAGCCAATAGAATCACAGCGCACCACACAGCCGCCTGGACCTCCCACATCAGCATGCCGCCGGCCAATACCAACACGGCGCACCTCAGGCCTCCTGCACCGCCCACAGCAACAGCGCTGTAACATCAAAGCCGCCCCACACGCCGCAGGTACCGCCCACAATTGCACCAGCCGCTCGGACCGCCCACATCAGCGCGCCAGCGGGCAATAAAAACACGGCGCACCTTAGCCCCTTCTGGACCTCTCACAGCAACAGTGCTGTCCTACACACCGCCCGTACCGCCCACAATTGCGGCGGCCAATAAACACAGGGCGCACCACACGCCGCTCGGACCGCCCACAGCAGCACAATGTTATTATGGTGTGCTGTGTCAGTTTGAGCGCCACCATTTAATGAAACAGAAGCGCCGCCATTACAGTCCTGTCAGACACAGATACAGCAGCTGCTGCTGCCAGCAGTATTAGCCACCAGTTGCAGCCAGTGGTCTCAGCAACGCCGGTCAGTGCCAGCCATCTCAGCCTTCATTGACAGTGCCAGCAGTCTCAGCACCACCAGTCAGTGCCAGCTGTCTCAACCACCAGTCACAGTGCCCGCAGCCTCAGCTATCAGTCAGTGCCACCGGTCACAGCCACCAGTCGCAGTGCCAGCAGTCTCAGCACCACCAGTCAGTGCCAGCCATCTCAGCAATTAGCCACAGTCAACAGGCAAAGCCGCAGTCTCAGCACCACCAGTCAGTGCCAGCTTTGTCAGCCACCAGTCACAGTGCCCGCAGTCTTAGTCACCCGTCAGTGCCAGTCGTCTCAGCGACCAGTCAGTGCTAGCCGTCTCAGCCACCAGTCACAGTGCCCGCAGTCTCAGGCGCCAGTCAGTGCCAGTCGTCTAGCCATCAGTCAGGGCCAGCAGTCTTAGCAATTAGCCACAGTAAACAGTCTCAGCTACAGCTGCAGTCTCAGCACCACCAGTCAGTGCCAGCCATCTCAGACACCAGTCACAGTGCCCGCAGTCTCAGCCACCAGTAGGGTGCCAGCCCTCTCAGCCATCAGTGATTGCCACCAGTCACAGTGCCAGCAGTCTCTGCACCACCAGTCAGTGCCCACAGTCTCAGCCACCAGTCAGTGCCAGCCATCTCAGACACCAGTCACAGTGCCCGCAGTCTCAGCCACCAGTAGGGTGCCAGCCATTTCAGCCATCAGTGATTGCCACCAGTACCAGTGCCAGCAGTCTCTGCACCACCAGTCAGTGCCCGCAGTCTCAGCCACCAGTCAGTGCCAGTTTTATCAGCCATCAGTCGATCAAAAATAAAACAAGAAATACAATGTGGTCAAATTGGTGGCTAATACTGCTGGCAGCAGCAGCTGCTGTATCTGTGTCTGACAGGACTGTAATGGCGGCGCTTCTGTTTCATTTAATGGCGGCTCTCAAACTGACACAGCACACCATAATAACGGCACGCAGCTGTGGGCGGTCCGAGCGGCATGTGGTGCGCCCTATGTTTACTGCCCACCGCAATTGTGGCGGCGTGTAGGACAACGCTGTTGCTGTGGGAGGTCCAGGAGTCCTGAGGTGCGCCGTGCTTTTATTGGCCGCTGGCGCGCTGATGTAGGTGGTCCGGGCGGCCGACGCAATTGTGGGTAGTACCAGCGGCATTTAGGGCGGCTTTAATGTTACAGCGCTGTTGCTGTGGGTGGGGTGCTGTGATTCTATTGGCCGGCGCGTCGCGCATTCGCATTTAACATCGGCACACATGCACGGACACATCACAGGCACAGAGGGATTTTATTATAGAGGATAGACTGTTCCTACTATTTTCGACTGTCCCTTTCGTTATTGTAACAGGCTTAAGGTCTAGTACATACATAAAAAGCGACTGTATTTGTTTGCCACCTTAGTGTAAATTAATAAAGCTTACTAATATATAGGAATGAGCGAACCCAGAACTCGCTGTTCTGGTTCGTACCGAACATTATAGTGTCTGGGATACACGGACATTGGCGCAAAAGCCAGTGTTTCTGTTCGTTGTTTGAAGTTAAAATAAAGCTTGTTGAAAGGCTGCAGTGCAGCCAATCAACAAGCGATTAAGCTGTGAGCACTTAGAAGCCATTAGGATCATGCCTAGTATTGGCATGGCTGTGATTGGCCGGCGCACCACGTGACCCTGCATACATAAATGCCGGATCACGTGGTGCGTCGCCATTCTGCTTTGACTAGTTGTAGGGACAGGATGCTGCTGCAGTGATGGGCAGTGTTAGGCTTTTATTAATTTTTTATCTGAGGGTGACCTGTAGGAATTTTTGGTCAGTGCAATACAACTCCTTTGCACAGGTGACAAAGAAATACAGTACTTAATCGGGTTATTTATTCTGTGGTTAACCTAAAGTCATTATTGGGGTTCAAAACTTTTCATTTTCATCCGGCTAACTGTTATAAGACAGTTAATCAGGCTGTTAATTGTGTCGGTGACGTAAAGCAATTTTTTGGGGTTCATAACACCCCCTTTGGATCTGTCTTACTGTAATAGGAGAGTTAATCAGTCTGTTAATTGTGTTGGTGACATAAAGTGATTTTTTTTGTGGTTCCTCACACTGCCTTTGCATATGTCTTACTATAATAGGAGAGTAAATCAGTCTGTTAATTGTGTCTGTGACATAAAGCAATTTATTGGGGCTCCAAACTCCGCCGTTGCACCTGTCTTACTGTAATAGGAGAGCGAATCACTCTGTTAATTGCGTCGGTGACATAAAGCCATTTTTTGGGGTCCATAACATCGCCTTTGCATCTGTCTTCCTAAAATAGATGAGTTAATTAGTCTGTTAATTGTGTTGGTGACATAAAGCAATTTTTTGGTTTAATTACTCCAGCCTTTTCATTCTTCTTACTGTAATAGGAGGGTTAATCAGTCCGGTAATTGTGTTGGTGACATAGCGCCTTTTTTGGGAGGGAGATACACCTCATCTGCATCCGTGACACGGAAATACAATAGTTAATCAGTCTGTTAACTGTGACTGTGACATAAAGCCATTTTGGGGGTTCAGAACATAGCATTTTTCTCCGTCTAAATGTTATAGGAGGTTTAATCAGCCTGTTAATTGAGTTGGAGACAATAAAGCAATTTTTTGGTTGTCATAACATTTTCACAGCATTTTCATCCGTCTAAGGCCTCATGCACACGACCGTGGTTTGGGATGCGGACCCATTCACTTCAATGGGGCCGCAAAAGATGCGGACAGCACTCCTGTACCAAGGATTTCTGGACGTTTCTTGGTGCCTCCTGCTCCGTTTTCTCCTCCTGTTCCTCCTCTACCGCCTCATCATCATGCCAGCGCAACACCTGCATTACCAACTCCAGCACAGCCAGGGGGAAACGACAGCAGGCTGTTCTGAAACTAATATGTTTGGGGGGGGGGGGGGAACACACCACGCAGGAGCTTTGGGCAGACATGGAAGCACAGACCAATGAGTGGTTGGTGCCGCTGAGCCTCAAGCCCGGCCTGGTGGTGTGCAACAATGGGCGAAATCTCATAGCAGCTCTGAGCCTAGCCGGGTTGACGCACATCCCTTGCCTGGCTCATGTGCTGAATTTGGTGGTGCAAAGGTTCCTGAAAAATTATCCTGATATGTCAGAACTGCGAGGACAGTCTGTGCGTGTTTTTGGAATTCTCACCCTGCTGCTGCTCGCCTGTCTGCGCCGCAGCATAACTTTAGCCTTCCCGCTCACCACCTCATATGCGACATACCCACAAGGTGGAACTCCACTTTGCACATGCTGGAGACATTGTTTGAGCAGCAGCAGGCAATAGTGGAGTTTCAGCTGCAGCACGCACGGGTGAGTTGCTCTGCGGAACAGCACCTCCATGCGGGATGTGTGTGCTGTGTTTTGCGCTGTTTCGAGTACTCCACCAACATGGCCAGCGCCGTTTTCAGTGTTACTATCCCACTTCTATGTCCAAGACGGATCTGCTTTCTTTTGTGTCCGAGAAAACGGATCTAGCACCGTTGACTTACATTGTGTTTCATGCCGGATCCGTCTTGCCCCGCATCCAATGCCGGACAGAAAAGTGCTGCTTGCTGCATTCTGGTGCATTTCGTTCAGTTTTGTCCCCATTGACATTGAATGGGGACAAAACCGAAGTGTTTTCCTCCGGTATTGAGATCCTATGATGGAAAGGAAAAATGCTGATATGAAAGTAGCCCTAGCTGCAATCCTTCCTATTGATCAATCCTCAAATAAGCCCTATCCTGGTGTAAATGCATCATTTCTGCTACCTGTCTTCTCTGCCCCTGCCCATTCCCAGCTTGTTTCATGTCACAGGCACAAAATTTGTCTCTATTTCAAATCTTGCATTGTTGGCGAGTTTATAAGCCAGACTGGGCCTAGGCGTCCTGGGTCATTTATACATGTATTAAGTGTACACCGCTCATATGTACAGTGTGATCCATAGGAATGTTTCCGTGTGGTAGATGATCCCTTTCTCTCACAGTACAGTACATACCATCATTGTATTTTCTACGGGAAATTGCTATTCAGTATTTATGGCGTGACAAGTGTTCGCTCTGCCAAGCTGCGCGGTGACTTATTCAGTGAGAGAAGGAGGTCTGACCTCCTGGGTTTGCATAGAAGGGGCAATGCACTATTAATATGAAGATTCTTGGATTTGCTAAGTGTATTTTTCAGCAATATGGCGTTCTACGGTACCCACCTCTTGATATCATTTCATCTAAAGAGTGCTAAAATAACAGAGAAAATGCAGTGTGCTAAAAAGCTAATAAATTACTTGATATACTGTGTATCAGGCCCCAAGCATTGATCTACATCAGTGTACCCATCTAGACACAGATCATATCCGTATGACTGAGCAAAGCGGAATTCCATTGTTGTCCAGGTTTATTAAAGCATGCCTGCAGCGGTACACCTCTGGACAGTTTAAATGTGTTATTGCAGTTCAGTCCTATTCACTTCAGTGGCTGCAATACCTAACATAACCCATGATAGGTTTGCAACTGGTAGAAATTTGATTTTCTAAGCATGTAAAAACCTTTTGGCCACTTTCCAACCGCACGTTGACCATAAACGCCTGGGCAGTCGACACATACAGTACAGACCAAAAGTTGGGACACACCTTCTCATTCAAAGAGTTTTCTTTATTTTCATGACTATGAAGGCATCAAAACTATGAATTAACACATGTGGAATTATATACATAACAAACAAGTGTGAAACAACTGAGAATGTCATATTCTAGGTTCTTCAAAGTAGCCACCTTTTGCTTTGATTACTGCTTTGCACATGCTTGGCATTCTCTTGATGAGCTTCAAGAGGTAGTCCCCTGAAATGGTCTTCCAACAGTCTTGAAGGAGTTTCCAGAGATGCTTAGCACTTGTCAGCCCTTTTGCCTTCATTCTGCGGTCCAGCTCACCCCAAACCATCTCGATTGGGCTCAGGTCCGGTGACTGTGGAGGCCAGGTCATCTGGCGCAGCACCCCATCACTCTCCTTCATGGTCAAATAGCCGTTACTTTCAAAGTTTTCCCAATTTTTCGGCTGACTGACTGACCTTCATTTCTTAAAGTAATGATGGCCACTCGTTTTTCTTTACTTAGCTGCTTTTTTCTTGCCATGATACATATTCTAACAGTCTATTCAGTAGGACTATCAGCTGTGTATCCACCTGACTTCTCCTCAACGCCACTGATGGTCCCAACCCCATTTATAAGGCAAGAAATCCCACTTATTAAACCTGACAGGGCACACCTGTGAAGTGAAAACCATTTCAGGGGACTACCTCTTGAAGTTCATCAAGAGAATGCCAAGAGTGTGCAAAACAGTAATCAAAGCAAAAGGTGGCTACTTTGAAGAACCGAGAATATGACATATTTTCAGTTGTTTCACACATGTTTGTTATGTATATAATTCCACATGTGTTAATTCATAGTTCTGATGCCTTCAGTGTGAATCTACAATTTTCATAGTCATGAAAATAAAGAAAACTTTTTGAATGAGAAGGTGTGTCCAAACTTTTGGTCTGTACTGTATCTCTGCTCGGACGTTTGAAAATTATGCTCCCTGGGGGTTGGTGCATTGGGAAGGTGGTTTGAAGAATCGGGCCAGAATTAAAAGTATAAAAGTGTTAGGTGGAAATAAAATGGTTCTTGCAGGCACGTGTTGGGATAGTGATACAGGCTTGGGTTAGCCTCTCCTAAGACGTGTGCACCACGAGAAACAACACCGGAGTGCCGACTTACTATTCTGTACAGGCTTGGGGTTTGACTGGCCTGAAAGGGATGTGGGTGATGGGTGTCTGAGCCGTGTTCCCTCACATGCAGCAGGGTCTGTAAAGCTATGGCTTTGCTGATCACTCTGCTGACTAAGCACACTGAAGCTTTTTGGAAAACAGTGTTCTTGATTCTGGAAATTTCCTTGGAGTAATGGTCTCACAGGAGAACTGGTTAAAGTCCCTTGGAGTAGGAGCTCTCGTATGTGTGTGCGCTATCTCCTCTCTGTCTGGACTCAAACTCTCCCAGATGGGAGGAAGTAGAACCCTGTTCCTGACAAACATTTACAACCATACCTCATTTACTGGAGTACATGACAGAACATAATACTACATATAACATAATACAATTGCAGATACCCTCCAGCAGTGGTGTACCTCCAATAGAGGCAGACCCCGCAGCTGCTATGGGGCCTGTTGGGAAGTAGTGGCCCGCAGTGGCCCAAAGACCCAGCCTCCTAATTACCCAAAGGACCTGTGATGATGTCATCATCATAATCACAGGTCCTGCCCCATCTAGTAAAGGAACTGCACAGAAAATGGTGTGTAACGGTCGCATACACACACACACAGGGGGGAGGGAAGTGACCACTGCGCTCCACCCTTACCCCTGGCCCTGCCTACTTGCCTCACGAGTCCTAATGACAGGGGACAACTGGACGGCAATCCCTAACTTGGAATAAGTGCAGGGATGACAGACAGACAAACAACAGAACGTGAACGGACCGAGTCAATACCAGGAAAGCTACAAAGTACAAATGGAGCAAGCAGAGAATAGTCAGGAGAAGCCGGGGTCATAAATACCAGGAGAGATGTGAAGTACCAAAGGAGTCAGCAGAGGAACGTCAGGAGGAGGCCGGGGTCAAATACCAGGATAGCAGCAAAGTACACAAAGAGCAGGCAGAGGATCGTCAGGAATTCAGCAGGAGGCAAGTATGCCAGGAAAGACCAAATCACAGGTGGAACCTAAATTAACAGGCAACCTGTGGCCAGCAGGCTGCCTGTATTTATAGTGGGGAGTGAGGGTCATGTGACGTGGTCAGCGTCACATGACCGACAGACCAACCAGTCGAGCACCGAGTGATCAGCTCGGCGCTGAAGGCAGACTAGGAGCAGGGAGCCACCCAGCTAGTAAAGCTGCCCTGGGAATGAGGTCAAACACAGATCCTCATTCCCAAAGCTAAGCAACAGGTCTGCGGGTAATGGGGGACCGAGTGCACCTTCGGAACCCCGTTACATGGTGTAGTTCCCAGGATAGATAGTTGCATCTGCATTTACCCCTTATTCCCTGTTTTTACTCATATTTCACTCTTTTATAGTACTGCAGATGCAGCATGCCAGACCGCAGGGGAAACACGTGAGGCTCACGGTGGGCCGAATAGGTGTATTAGTTCATTTGTACTCACGGTTAGCAGAGCCTCCCTGGGTCGGCAGTGCAGTGGATGGGAAGACAGCACGAAATCCTCCTGGGCACTCTCTGTTGCAGGGAACACCAGACAGATGGAAGCTGAGGTGCCCTTGATGGTGGTGATGTTTAGGGTGCTAGTGGTGGCTGGGCCCCTGGTTCGTGACGCCAGCGCCATAAGGTGCAATGAAGAGATGAAGCAGAAGAATGCGGAATGAGGCAGTAGTTAAACCAAACAGGAACTTTACTTGTCAGATGTATTAAGGCATCCAATAGCATCACTTTGTATTGCATACAGATGGCAAAAAGGGTAAAGCTGCAAATCCAAATTAGCAGGCTCCTTATAGTGAATTGTAGAGGTTAACTCCAGTTCACTTTAGTAAAGGTAATGTTCTTACTTGTACTTAGTTCCTGATCTTGCTTTTATCTATCAACCTTTCAGTAGTAGTTCAGATCCTCTGTAAATAAGTATTCTGACAGATGGCCTTTCTGTCTTTAGTTATGGTGGGCAGCCAGTAGCTTAGAATCTCTCCACCAAATGCAAAGGTGACTAAAACCTGATAAACAGCAATTTTCTTCCTTCACCTATATTCTTTAGTTCAATGAACCAACAACCCCAGGGCAATCTCCCTCATGGCAGGCAAACACTCTGCTTCATTATTTGAACAGGTTGTGGTCTTTAGAGTAATAATTCACTTGATACTCCGGAAGGGTAATCTACAGTGTAGGATCATGCAGTCCCAATCTTGGACTCAATGGTTGAGGCAATTTAGTTTCCCTGGGCTACGGCGAGGAGGACGGAGACGAGCCTGTCCCCTCTGCTTCCTTATAACTCCCCCACTCAGTTCTTAACTCTAAACTCCCTCTAGCTTCATGTAACTGCACTATATAAGTGGTGTGGTGAAAGTATGTAGTGCATGTTACCAGCCTGTAATATGGATTCAGCAGCATAGACAAAGAAATACTGCAAAATAATATTATAATACATGACAATTTGGAGTGGACCATACACACATATGTGGGACACTACACAGACAGTTAAAACCACCACTACATCATGTACCTCACACAATACCCATAATGTATAACTGAACACATATATCTGTACACACTGCACCTATTATATCTTGTACCCCTCACATCAGTACACTGCTATATATATATATATATATATATATATATATATATATACAGTGTGTATGTGTATATACACTGCTCAAAAAAATAAAGGGAACACAAAAATAACACATCCTAGATCTGAATTAATTAAATATTCTTCTGAAATACTTTGTTCTTTACATAGTGGAATGTGCTGACAACAAAATCACACAAAAATTAAAAATGGAAATCAAATTTTTCAACCCATGGAGGTCTGGATTTTGACTCACACTTAAAATTAAAGTGGAAAAACACACTACAGGCTGATCCAACTTTGATGTAATGTCCTTAAAACAAGTCAAAATGAGGCTCAGTAGTTTGTGTGGCCTCCACTTGCCTGTATGACCTCCCTACAACGCCTGTGCATGCTCCTGATGAGGTGGCGGATGGTCTCCTGAGGGATCTCCTCCCAGACCTGGACTAAAGCATCTGCCAACTCCTGGACAGTCTGTGGTGCAACGTGACGTTGGTGGATAGAGCGAGACATGATGTCCCAGATGTGCTCAATTGGATTCAGGTCTGGGGAACGGGCGGGCCAGTCCATAGCATCAATGCCTTCGTCTTGCAGGAACTGCTGACACACTCCAGCCACATGAGGTCTAGCATTGTCTTGCATTAGGAGGAACCCAGGGCCAACCGCACCAGCATATGGTCTCACAAGGGGTCTGAGGATCTCATCTCGGTACCTAATGGCAGTCAGGCTACCTCTGGCGAGCACATGGAGGGCTGTGCGGCCCTCCAAAGAAATGCCACAACACACCATTACTGACCCAATGCCAAACCGGTCATGCTGGAGGATGTTGCAGGCAGCAGAACGTTCTCCACGGCGTCTCCAGACTCTGTCACTTCTGTCACATGTGCTCAGTGTGAACCTGCTTTCATCTGTGAAGAGCACAGGACGCCAGTGGCGAATTTGCCAATCTTGGTGTTCTCTGGCAAATGCCAAACGTCCTGCACGGTGTTGGGCTGTAAGCACAACCCCCACCTGTGGACGTTGGGCCCTCATATCACCCGCATGGAGTCTGTTTCTGACCGTTTGAGCAGACACATGCACATTTGTGGCCTGCTGGAGGTCATTTTGCAGGGCTCTGGCAGTGCTCCTCCTGTTCCTCCTTGCACAAAGGCGGAGGTAGCGGTCCTGCTGCTGGGTTGTTGCCCTCCTACGGCCTCCTCCACGTCTCCTGATCTACTGGCCTGTCTCCTGGTAGCGCCTCCATGCTCTGGACACTACGCTGACAGACACAGCAAACCTTCTTGCCACAGCTCGCATTGATGTGCCATCCTGGATAAGCTGCACTACCTGAGCCACTTGTGTGGGTTGTAGACTCCGTCTCATGCTACCACTAGAGTGAAAGCACCGCCAGCATTCAAAAGTGACCAAAACATCAGCCAGGAATCATAGGAACTGAGAAGTGGTCTGTGATCACCACTTGCAGAACCACTTCTTTATTGGGGGTGTCTTGCTAATTGCCTATAATTTCCACCTGTTGTCTATCCAATTTGCACAACAGCATGTGAAATTGATTGTCACTCAGTGTTGCTTCCTAAGTGGACAGTTTGATTTCACAGAAGTGTGATTGACTTGGAGTTACATTGTGTTGTTTAAGTGTTCCCTTAATTTTTTTGAGCAGTGTATATATATATATATATACTGTTTATATTATACAGTATAATAGATGCAGTGGGTACACATATGCAATATATACAGCAGTGTACTGATATGTGAGGTATAATAGAGGCAGTGTGTACAGATACTTAGTACATACAGCAGTGTAATTTATGCCTCTTACCTCATATATCAGTACACTGATGTATATAGTATACATCTGTATACACTGCATCTATTATACCTCTAATTATCTGACCGTTGGCAACATGTGATCTGTGAGGTCACACCTCCATTTACCCACTCAATTGTACCTTCTACCAAAAGGCTGTCTCCCTCCAACTCTAGCCTCACTGCTTCTGTCCAGCAAGTCCCAAGCAGCGGTGAGACATTTAAATGGGGACAATGCTGCTGACAGTGGGGTGAGGGGTTGTCAGAGGACAATAATGCTTGGTACTTTGTACTTTATGGTGGTATTTATTTGGTGCTTCAATGTTGTATTTATATGATAAAGTTGGGGAGGTAATTTGGGATGTACGCTGCCATCAGATGCTGCTCAGAGGTATTTTGAGGCTGTTGGGGCGGGTAACGTGTGTCTCTGACCATGTAATTAGGCACTCTTGTTCCCCACTTTTATTTCCTTTCTTGTATTGATGGTTTACATAGGGTCATGACCAAGAAAAACTAACTTAGCCTCCGCAGTGTGCATTACACACCGGTATTTTTATACAATATCGGCAGCAAACACAGTTTATAGAGCAAGGGGAGGGGCCAGGAATGGGTAGTGGAAGGGGCTATGAATGCAGCATGGGGGACCAATTTAAATTCTTGCTGAGGCCCAGTGATTTATATGTACGCCTTTGCCCCCAGGTCTGGGGTACCGCAGGTCTATGTAGAAAATATACCACAAGAAGGGGCAAACCGACTTTTTTGTCACGTTTTTACACCAAGCGATGTTTAGGTGCTTATCCTTCAGGAATGAGGTTACTTTAATACAGTCCATACGCAAAGCCCAAATGTGTAGCATGCCCACAGCTTGAAATTTCCTCAGCTGTTATTCTGTGGGTTAGACCTCCATATATTTTATATACAGTTCTAAATCTCCAGTTTTCCATCACTGAAAACTTTCTTTGCCTGCATATGCAGTTAGGGGGAGCATGCATGTGGATTTATTTTTGCACTGGAAGCTGTGAAGATCTGTATGCAGGGAGCTCCCCCTTTTGGTGGTCACAAGAAGTAATAATTTTATAATTTAACATTACTTCCTTTAACAACAGTAGCTGTAGTTATCTGACTGTAACCGCCGAATCCAGTTCTGTTTTCTTTCCTTGGCCCTCACCCACTTTCTGTTCCAGAACAGTCGGTATGGGTAATTTCAAATTATCTTATGCTGTCAAATCAGCATATGGGAAGGCAACACTATCAGCATGAGTTGCCTGAGAACAGGATGAAGGTGGTTAGGAGTTAGGTAAAGATGGCCACCATTATTGGAGTATGTGAGCATTCCCAATTAACCATACATAGAAACATAGAAACATAGAATGTGTCGGCAGATAAGAACCATTTGGCCCATCTAGTCTGCCCAATATACTGAATACTATGGATAGCCCCCGGCCCTATCTTATATGAAGGATAGCCTTATGCCTATCCCATGCATGCTTAAACCCCTTCACTGTATTTGCAGCTACCACTTCTGCAGGAAGGCTATTCCATGCATCCACTACTCTCTCAGTAAAGTAATACTTTCTTATATTACTTTCAAACCTTTGCCCCTCTAATTTAAAACTGTGTCCTCTTGTGGTAGTTTTTCTTCTTTTAAATATGCTCTCCTCCTTTACCGAGTTGATTCCCTTTATGTATTTAAAAGTTTCTATCATATCCCCTCTGTCTCGTCTTTCTTCCAAGCTATACATATTAAGGTCCTTTAATCTTTCCTGGTAAGTTTTATCCTGCAATCCATGTACTAGTTTAGTAGCTCTTCTCTGAACTCTCTCTATAGTATCTATATCCTTCTGGAGATATGGCCTCCAGTACTGCGCACAATACTCCAAGTGAGGTCTCACCAGTGTTCTGTACAGCGGCATAAGCACTTCACTCTTTCTACTGCTTATACCTCTCCCTATACATCCAAGCATTCTGCTGGCATTTTGTGCTGCCCTATTACATTGTCTTCCCACCTTTAAGTCTTCTGAAATAATTACTCCTAAATCCCTTTCCTCAGATACTGAGGTCAGGACTGTGTCAAATATTCTATATTTTGCCCTTGGGTTTTTACGCCCCAGGTGCATTATCTTGCACTTATCCACATTAAATTTCAGTTCCCAGAGATCTGACCATTCTTCTAGTTTTCCTAAATCCTTTTCCATTTGGCGTTTCCCTCCAGGAACATCAACCCTGTTACATATCTTTGTGTCATCATCAAAAAGACAAACATGTATGGAAGAGGTAGCTCAAAAGTGGAGTAGGCACGGAGATGAAATATGTCTGTTGTTTTACAAGCAGACATCAGACAGCTTAGTTGGTGATTAGAGACAACTCCGATCAGAGACATTTAGCCTCTCACATGCTGTGGTCAGTTGTGACCATGCGATCTGAGTAGCAATTTTCCCAGGAGAATAAATTTTCCGTTGACCAAACACCACACTCCCCCTTTCAGAACTGCCTGAATCCTCCTGGGCATGCTCTCGATCAGATTCAAGCATATCTCGACCGAAATCTGTCCCCAGGTCTCTTCTACACGTTCCCAATGTTGGTGCATACTGGTCGACTCACTTGGGTACGAATACAGCTTTATCTTCAACTCTACTGTGGGGGCCAATCCAGCACCTCTACTTCATTGTCTTTGAACCATTTCTTCGCCAAACCCGATGTATACTTCAGGTAATTTTCCTGCTGGAACACTATTTGTCCTTTTCATACCCATAGTACTCAAGTGTACGAAGTAACTCATTTTGTAGGGTACTTGCAAATAGCTCAGCATTGAGACCACCATTGATCCTGGTCAATATCCAACGGCTTTGGCTGTGAAATCATCATCAGGCTTCCTCCACCAAACTTGACTTTAATTTCTTGATCAGTTAGCCCCTTTTTCCCTTGTTTCTTCCAAACCCATTTGCACCCATCAGAGCCCAGCCTATTAAGTATCATCTTATCGCTCCAAATAACCTTTTTCCAATCTTCTACTGTCCACTGTTCGTACTTTTTTTCAAACTTGAGACAATCCTTCTTATGACGATATTGAAGCCGAGGCTTCTTCACCTTTTTTCAGGCCACTATTCCAGACTTGTGTAATCCGCGTCACATGGTGCTTGCATGGACATCTGTGATCTCACTATTACGAAGCATACAAGCCACCTCCGTTTTTGTTGCGCTAGAACTGTAGACCTTGTGATGAGCCAACTTGTTGACTCTGATATTTTGCCTGGATATCCACCTCTTGGCTTTGGAATGGACTACATTTCATATTCTTGGCACTCACATGATGCAGATTGGCAATTTTCTTGGCCAAGCTATCGATAAGCTGGATCATACTGTCTCCCTTTTCCTGGGAAATTGTCTTCATGGCTGCTCCTGGATTCGAACCAGTGACCTTTTGCTTGGGAAACAACCTAATAACACTGAGCTATTAGGGAATGTGAGAACAGGTTGTAATTTGTAGTATAAAAGAATAAAAAGATTGTTCCACCACCAGGAGCAAAACAGTAACAATGCAGTTACATGAGAATGATCTGCAGAACTAATCATATATTAAATAGTTGCAAGTCCAATTTATGTATAGTTACGGGGCCATAAGTGACCAAATAACTCAAGTGTGAACTCAGCCTTACAGGTCAATGTTAGCGTCAAGAAGAAGCGCCCTCCTTTTACACCGTCGGCAGCTGATTCCACATAGATGTCTACAGAACCTGTTCTATTAGACAGTTATACAAGTAGAGTTCCCCCGACAAAGTGGAGCGTGTGTCAGCAGTAAGTTTGTGTTGGCGTCACTGCGTCACTGATTATTTTGCCCTTCCTCTGATCAGTCAGAACAATAACCCCCCCCCCAAAAAAAAAAAACGGATCCTGTCTGTGGAGCATCCACCTTCACTCCGTCAGCATTTGGTCAGAAATCCATCAGTATTGCTAAAGCCAAAAAAAACATGAGTGGATCCAAAACAGAGATGACTGACACGTGAATGGAATACAGGTGAAATTCGAAAAATTAGAATATCGTGCATTTATTTCAGTAATGCAACTTAAAAGGTGAAACTAACATATGAAATGGACTTATTACATGCAAAGCGAGATATTTCAAACCCTTATTTGTTATAATTTGGATGATTATGGCTCACAGCTTATGAAACCCCAAAGTCAAAATTTTGAGGTACCCTTTGCTCAGGGGATATGGATTAATTAGCTGACTAGAGTGTGACACTTTGAGCCTAGAATATTGAACCTTTTCACAAAATTCTAATTTTAAGCTGCATTAATGCAATTCCTTTTCATTTGCATTATTGAAATAAATGGACTTTTGCACGATATTCAAATTTTTCGAGTTTCACCTGTATTTGCATGTCTTCTGTGTTTTCTACCCACTCCTTCTTTTGGCTACCAAATCATAAGGCAATTCTGATGCAGAAAATGGACCATGTCATGCAGGCCTTACATCTGTTACATAGACAGGATCCGTTGTGCGTCCCATTTTTCCTTCCTTCTGACAGATCAGAAGAAGGGTCAAATAAATGATTATGTCAGCCAGGCCAAAAGGCAAAATAGTGGCCCAGTCATGAAGTGTGGCGGGTAGGAACAGCATGAGAAGTCCACAGAGTGGCACTATGACATAGTGGTGAGGTGGAAGCAGCATGAGGAGACCACAGAGTGGCCCAAAGACAGAGTCTTGAGGTGGCAGCAGCATCAGAATGAGGCCACAGGGTGGCACAATGACAGTGTGGAGGTGGCAGAAGTATCAGGAGTCCACAGAGTGGCACTGTGACAGAGTGTGGAGGTGGCGGCAGCAGCAGCATAAAGAGGAGGCCATAGGGTGGCACAATGACAGTGTTTAGGTGGCAACAGCATCAGGAGGCCACAGAGTGGCAAGGTGACAATGTTGAGGTAGCAGCAGCATCAGGAGACCAAAGAGTAGCAAGGTGACATAGTGTGGAGGTGTCAGCAGCATCAGGAGACCACAGAGTGGCAAGATGACCACAGAGTGACCCGGTGACAGAGTGGGGAGGTGGGTGGCAATACCAGTACCAACTGAAGATGGTGGGTGAAAGAAGGAGCACTTGGCATCAGATGTGTGGCATCAGGCGGGTGGCAGCATCAGAATAGTAGCTGAGGCAGGTAGCCAGAAGAAACCGGTCTCTTTTGTCAAAGTGTTGGTGTGGCACCATGGATGATCTAGTCTGATGCATCAGGCATAGTGATGAGCGGCAGGGGCAATATTCGAATTCTGGATATTTCGCGAATATTTGGTAAAATATCCGTGATATATTCGCAAATTCGAGATTATTTTTTTGATTGCAAAAAATCGGCAATGTAATATTCACGTAATGCACGCGAAATAAAGGCGTGGGTCACTATAGCTACATTTTTCAAGCTGCTGGAAGTTTCCTGAGACTGGAGAAAATGGTTGGCATGGCAGAACATTACAATAGCTTTATCTGCAGATAAAGTGCTCCAATATATTCGCGATTGCGAAATCGGCACTAATGATGCGAATATTTTGGCGCAATACGTGCAACTTCACATTTTAACAGGTCTGACTACTTATTAGTGATTGGTGCACTAAGTATTGTTGTGAAATTGTGACATTACAGCACTATGTATGTATGTAGCATACATACAGCATTATGTATGTAGCATGTATGTATGGACAGCAGTACCTATCAGCTATACTATATCACTATCATTAGCCAATTCTGATGCAAAATATGGACCATGTCATGCAGGCCTTACATCTGTAACATAGACAGGATCCGTTGTGCGTCTCATTTTTCCTCCCTTCTGACAGATCAGAAGAAGGGTCAAATAAATGATGTCATCCAGGACGAAAGGCAAAATAGTGGCCCAGTCATGGAGTGGGGAGGGTAGAAACAGCATGAGAAGTCCACAGAGTGGCACTATGACATAGTGGTGAGGTGGAAGCAGCATGAGGAGACCACAGAGTGGCACAATGACAGTGTGGAGGTGGCAGCAGCATCAGGAGGCCACAGAGTGGTACTGTGACAGATTGTGGAGGTGGCAGCAGCAGCATCAGGAGACCACAGAGTGGCAAGGTGACAAAATTGAGGTAGCAGCAGCATCAGGAGACCACAGAGTGGCACTGTGACAGAGTGTGGAGGTGGCAGCAGCAGCATGAAGAGGAGGCCACAGGGTGGCACAATGACAGTGTGGAGGTGGCAGCAGCATCAGGAGGCCACAGAGTGGTACTATGACAGATTGTGGAGGTGGCAGCAGCAGCATCAGGAGACCACAGAGTGGCAAGGTGACAAAGTTGAGGTAGCAGCAGCATCAGGAGACCACAGAGTAACACTGTGACAGAGTGTGGAGGTGGCAGCAGCAGCATGAAGAGGAGGCCACAGGGTGGCACAATGACAGTGTAGAGGTGGCAGCAGCATCAGGAGGCCACAGAGTGGTACTGTGACAGATTGTGGAGGTGGCAGCAGCAGCATCAGGAGATTACAGAGTGGCAAGGTGACAAAGTTGAGGTAGCAGCAGCATCAGGAGACCACAGAGTGACCCGGTGACAGAGTGGGGAGGTGGGTGGCAATACCAGTACCAACTGAAGATGGTGGGTAAAAGAAGGAGCACTTGGCATCAGATGTGTGGCATCAGGCGGGTGGCAGCATCAGAATAGTAGCTGAGGCAGGTAGCCAGAAGAAACCGGTCTCTTTTGTCAAAGTGTCAATGATCTGGTCTGATGCATCAGGCATAGTGATGAGGACTCACTGTCCTCTAGTAGCTCGTCCTTGCTGTATAGTGGAGCTGAGCCCAAAGCATATAATACTGGCTGAGGGAACAGAAAAGGACAGAGGCAGGTTGAGGACAGGTGAGGGCACAGGGCCTGCTCCCGAGCCATGGCAACCAAGGGTTGTGTCTGACGAACCCACCGACTCTTGGCTGGGGGTGTCTGATGTCACTTAGGAGGAAGTGCATGACCGAGTCAACCATTCAAGAACCGCTGGGTTGCTGGTCAATATACGACAGCTTGGTGACACCGGAAGCTCAGGCCTCTCGCTGCGACTCCTGCTGCCACGCCCCCTTACTCTGCTGCGACCTGTGCCTGCTCCAGAAACATTTAGGCCTCTGCCACTCCCCTGTGCAGGACCTGGCACTTCTCTGTCTGGCATACTGTTAGATCAAATAAATGAATAAAAAGGAAATTAAAACACCCCAAAAAAGTCAGTAATTTTTTCTTCTCACCACACAATGGCTAATAAGCCCTTTTTTCCATAATATACGCCAAAAAGGGCTTTAGAACATATACCGCTGAACGGTAAATAATATATATTTTTGTGCCACTAATACACACCAAAAAGGGCTTTAGAACATATAAGTGCACCGCTAAGCGGCAAATAATATATAATTTTGTGCCACTAATACATGCCAAAAAGGGCTGTAATTTTCTCACTTCACCACGCAACGGCTAATAAGACCTTTTTTCCTACTAATTCAAGCCACAAAAATGCTGTTGAACATATAACTGCACCGCACAAGGGCAAATAAATATTTCCTTGTAAAAAAAACCCTGTTAATGGCTGTATCAAACAGCACTTGCACCCCAATAACAAGAATGGTTTACTGGAATTACAGAGCTGTATAATAGCAATTTGGATCTGCAGTCAGTGCAGCAAGGTGTAATAGGATTGTTCCTATTACTCAGGCTGTAAACTCCCCTACTGAACCCTGTTCTACATAAATGTGTGGAATGATTCCTCCCTATCCTTTCCCTGAACTTCTATACAGCAAAATAACAGTTTTAAAGTCTTTCCTACCACTGCCTCTAGCTCCTGCTGACGTCTCTCCCTGCACTAAGTACACTGGAAAATGGCTGAATCCAAGATGGCTGAGACTATTTATAGGGCTGTGACATCACAGGGCTGGCTGATGATTGGCTGCATGCATGGCATTATGGGCGATCCCTCGTTCCCAGAGTTCCTTGCTCCATGTCCTAACACGTGCAGCAGCCGAAGCTTGAGGAAATTCGGATTCATCAACTTCGATTTGCTCATTTCTAGGGGCCTGAAAGTCAAAAGTTCAAAACATTGTAACTCTTTTGCTCATCAGTGTATACATAGTTGGTATTGCCACATCCGAAAATGCCTAAACAACTAAAAGTATTAATCCTGTACTGTGACTGCTATACTGTAAAAAGAAGAAAAAATTGCTGAAACAAAGTTTCTGGATACCTCACCTCCACAAACATAGAATAAAGAGTGATGAAAAAGTCAAACATATTACAAAATAGAACAATTAAAAACTAAAGATCATGCCGCAAAAAGAATCATTATGCGGAATATAACTACAAGAATGTAACTACTATATTCATGTCCCCTATAACTGTTATAATACTGCTTTTATGCACAAGAATATAACTACTATAATACTGCCTCCTATGTACAAGAATATAACTACTATAATACTGCTCCTATGTGCAAGAATATAACTACTATGATACTGCCTCCTATGTACAAGAATATAACTACTATAATACTGCCTCCTATGTACAAGAATATAACTACTATAATACTGCCTCCTATATACAAGAATATAACTACTATAATACTGCTCCTATGTACAAGAATATAACTACTATTATACTGCCTCCTATGTACAAGAATATAACTACTATAATACTGCTCCTATGTGCAAGAATATAACTACTATGATACTGCCTCCTATGTACAAGAATATAACTACTATAATACTGCCTCCTATGTACAAGAATATAACTACTATAATACTGCCTCCTATATACAAGAATATAACTACTATAATACTGCTCCTATGTACAAGAATATAACTACTATAATCC
This sequence comes from Bufo bufo, assembly GCF_905171765.1. NCBI lineage: Eukaryota > Metazoa > Chordata > Amphibia > Anura > Bufonidae > Bufo > Bufo bufo. The sequence continues at coordinate 420,485,897 of NC_053394.1, forward strand.
CGCTCCTATGTACAAGAATATAACTTTTATAATACTACCTCCTATATACAAGAATATATCTACTATAATACTGCTCCTATGTACAAGAATATAACTACTATAATACTGCTCCTATGTACAAGAATATAACTACTATAATACTGCAGCTATGTACAAGAATATAACTACTATGATACTGCCTTTTATGTACAAAAATAGAAATACTATAATACTGCTCCTATGTACAAGTATACACTCACCTAAAGAATTATTAGGAACACCATACTAATATGGTGTTGGACCCCCTTTTGCCTTCAGAACTGCCTTAATTCTACGTGACATTGGATCCACAAGGTGCTGATAGCATTCTTTAGAAATGTTGGCCCATATTGATAGGATAGCATCTTGCAGTTGATGGAGATTTGAGGGATGCACACCCAGGGCACGAAGCTCCCGTTCCACCACATCCCAAAGATGCTCTATTGGGTTGAGATCTGGTGACTGGGGGCCATTTTAGTACAGTGAACTCATTGTCATGTTCAAGAAACCAATTTGAAATGATTCGAGCTTTGTGACATGGTGCATTATCCTGCTGGAAGTAGCCATCAGAGGATGGATACATGTTCTCATTCTGTTTACACCAAATTCGGACTCTACCATTTGAATGTCTCAACAGAAATCGAGACTCATCAGACCAGGCAACATTTTTCCAGTCTTCAACAGTCCAATTTTGGTGAGCTCGTGCAAATTGTAGCCTCTTTTTCCTATTTGTAGTGGAGATGAGTGGTACCCGGTGGGGTCTTCTGCTGTTGTAGCCCATCCGCCTGAAGGTTGTGCGTGTTGTGGCTTCACAAATGCTTTGCTGCATACCTCGGTTGTAACGAGTGGTTATTTCAGTCAACGTTGCTCTTCTATCAGCTTGAATCAGTCGGCCCATTCTCCTCTGACCTCTAGCATCCACAAGGCATTTTTTCCCACAGGACTGCCGCATACTAGATGTTTTTCCCTTTTCACACCATTCTTTGTAAACCCTAGAAATGGTTGTGCGTGAAAATCCCAGTAACTGAGCAGATTGTGAAATACTCAGACCGGCCCGTCTGGCACCAACAACCATGCCACGCTCAAAATTGCTTAAATCACCTTTCTTTCCCATTCTGACATTCAGTTTGGAGTTCAGGAGATTGTCTTGACCAGGACCACCCCCCTAAATGCATTGAAGCAACTGCCATGTAATTGGTTGACTAGATAATTGCAATAATGAGAAATAGAACAGGTGTTCCTAATAATTCTTTAGGTGAGTGTATAATTGGTGTAATATGGTTTCCTATGTACAAGAATAAAACTACTATAATATCATATCCTATGTACAGGAATATAACTACTATAATACTGTCCTTACAGTTGTGTTCAAAATTATTCAACCCCCAATGCTGTAAAGGGTTTTAGGGAATTTAGTGTACATTTGTAATTGTGTTCAGAATGAAATCTTACAAGGACATTTTAAAGAACCAAATGCAACTAAAATGACATCAATTGTTTTTGTAATACAGTATTAAATGTTTTTTTTGTGATTTCTTCATTGACACAATTATTCAACCCCTTAAAGACTACCACTCTTAAGAACAGAGGTTTATTCAAGTGTTTTCGATCAGGTATTGAAAACACCTGTGGATGTCAAGGAGCAGCAATCAAGCATAATAAGCACCAATTAGGCAGATTTAAAACGACTGTGATACTCAGCTCCTTCTAGACATTTACTGGTGTGTTTACAAACATGGTGAAGTCAAGAGAATGGTCCAGGAAGACAAGAGAAGAGGTGATTTCTCTTCACAGGAAGGGCAATGGCTATAAGAAGATTGCAAAGATGTTAAACATAGCAAGAGACACCATAGGAAGCATCATTCGCAAATTCAAGGCAAAGGGCACTGTTGAAACGCTACCTGGTCGTGGCAGAAAGAAGATGCTGACTTCGACTGCTGTCCGCTACCTGAAGCGCAAAGTGGAGAAAAGTCCCCGTGTGACTGCTGAGGAACTGAAAAAAGATTTGTCAGATGTGGGCACTGAAGTTTCAGCTCAGACAATAAGGCGCACACTGCGTAATGAAGGCCTCCATGCCAGAACTCCCAGGCGCACCCCCTTGCTGTCTCCAAAGAATAAGAAGAGTCGACTGCAGTATGCCAAAAGTCATGTGGACAAACCACAAAAGTTTTGGGATAGTGTTCTGTGAACTGATGAAACAAAATTAGAACTGTTTGGGCCCATGGATCAACGCTATGTTTGGAGGAGGAAGAACAAGGCCTATGAAGAAAAGAACACCTTGCCTACTGTGAAGCATGGTGGGGGGGTCAATTATGCTTTGGGGCTGTTTTGCCATGAATTCTCTTCAGTACCAGGAGATATTGGATGAAAATATGATACAGTCCGTCACAAACCTGAGGCTTGGGAGACGTTGGACCTTTCAACGGGACAATGATCCCAAGCATACCTCCAAGTCCACTAGAGCATGGTTGCAGATTAAAGGCTGGAACATTTTGAAGTGGCCATCGCAGTCACCAGACTTAAATCCGATTGAGAACCTCTGGTGGGACTTAAAGAAAGCAGTTGCAGCGCGCAAGCCTAAGAATGTGACTGAACTGGAGGCTTTTGCCCATGAAGAATGGGTGAAGATACCCGTAGATCGTTGCAAGACACTTGTGTCAAGCTATGCTTCACGTTTAAAAGCTGTTATAACTGGAAAAGGATGTTGTACTAAGTACTAAGATTGAATGTCACTTGGGGGTTGAATAAAACTGATAATGATGTGAGCACAGAAAAGACATTTGTGGTTATTTCATTATAAATGTTATGTTATATTTGTCTGACTTACAAGTGCCTCTTTGGTTTAATTGTAAACAAGATGACTGAAATGATCAAAATCAATGTCAAACTGGCCAAAACACTCAATTTCAGTGGGGGTTGAATAATTTTGAACACAACTGTATATACAAGAATATAACTACTACAATAATACTGCTCCTATGTTTAAGACTATAACTACTATGATACTGCCTCCTATGTACAAGAATATAACTACTATAATACTGCTCCTATGTACAAGAATATAACTACTATAATACTGCCTCCTATGTACAAGAATATAACTACTATAATACTGCTCCTATGTACAAGAATATAACTACTATAATACTGCTCCTATGTACAAGAATATATCTACTATAATACTGCCTCCTATGTACAAGAATATAACTACTATAATACTGCTCCTATGTACAAGAATATAACTATTATAATACTGCTCCTATGTACAAGAATATATCTACTATAATACTGCCTCCTATGTACAAGAATATAACTACTATAATACTGCCTCCTATGTACAAGAATATAACTACTATAATACTGCCTCCTGTGTACAAGAATATAACTACTATAATACTGCTCCCGTGTACAAGAATATAACTACTATAATACTGCTCCTTTGAACAAGAATATAACTACTATAATACTGCCTCCTATGTACAAGAATATAACTACTATAATATTGCACCATATGTACATGAAAATCTTATAATTCCACTGGAATAATATATTCTGTACAGGAATATATTATAGCTATTAAAATAATATTGTACTATGCCTATTGAACAGGAATTAGTGTATTTGGTCTGATAGTAAAAATATGGACCAGCCATACTATCATATTTCTTTATAGGATGATGGTCTGTGAAGTAGACCAGTCATTGACAAGCATGTGTCACCACAGAAAAATTAGTAGTATTATTTTTTTCCCCCGGACACTAAATATATATTTGACAGCATATTTACAGGACAACTCTCTGCCCTTTCTACACAGTATATTTATCTTTTGAGAACTGCAGACTTGCAAAAATAATAGCTTCTGCCTTGAGCTCCAGGTAGCATGTGTTTGCAGAAACGCCTGTTTGCCGAGATAATTGAGGAAGACACCTATTACCGTGAGGCACTGGTAGATGTGGTCAAATTTTTTGCAGTGATTCTGTGTGTTGATGTAAAGTATTACATTTGAGTCAAACCTCATCTGGTTGAGCAGTTAAAGTGAAAGGCAATCCGTCTCTGCATCATGGCTGAACTAGCTGTTCAATATGTCAAGTGATTAGCCTATTTCCAGTCTTCTGGAATGGTCAATGCATATAAAGATAGGCTGGTCCACTTTAATATAGTATTGCTGTCACCACCAAGCAAACCTAGGTAGATTCCAGGACCTCCTGTCCATGTGTGGCCAGTAGCGATTTGGGTAGATGCTTTAGTCTTGTGAGGTAGTCAGGGGGCCAACTATGACACTGTTACCCAAGGGGCTTTGAGCCAATACTGGCTCATACTCCTTGTTACCCAGTTTTCCTAGAATGAGACATTCTGATTTAAATTATCTAATCTCTATGGGATCGGTAGACGCTTGATTGTTATGGAATAAATTGGCTGGATGTTTCCTGTCCAGTACTTTCGTTTTCTCTTGAACATAATGCCGTATTAAAATAGTATGCACATACAGCTCATATCATATCAATGCATACCTACTAACATTTCAGTTGCCAAATTCAGGACCTTTAAGCCCTGTCCCCTGGGCGTGGATTGCATAAGTTTTCCAGATCAACCCTATAAAACTAACCAATAAAAATGCCCAGTGATGAATAACATACTGTACCTTTTTACCTCTGGTCAGTTTCTGCATTTAGGAGAAATGTGTTTTTGGGAGTATGCAAATTAGGGCTTAGATATACCAAGGGTGGGCCCTAGGAACTCTGTGCACCCCAGGTGTGCTGCTTCTCTGGACACTCTGTCATCCACCTGATGTCTGGCCCAGTCAGTCAAGTGGGAGGAGGAGTGTCTAAGGAAGAAAGAAGAGAAACAGGGCATCGGCTGTCTCAGGCCCACCCTCAGTGTACTTAAACTCCAGTTTGCATATTTCTAAAAACACTTATTTCTCCTAAATGCATCAATAGATTGGGGGGGGGGGGGGAAGATATTATATTAATCAGGTCATTCCTACCAGGCCTTATGGCAGGTTTAATAAAGTTTATCTTGCTGACAGATGCCCTTAATATTACAGTTTCAACCAGTCCAAAAAAACAGCTTCACAAGAACGTCTCTGGTGGTATCTGACAGTACTTAGGTGGCCTCTTCTGAGTCTTAAGCCTTTGACATTATTGTGTGAAGGGATCTATATAACAGCTTCTCTGATCTTCATGCCTGTCTGATTTCAGCAGTCTGTATCATGCCCTCCTCTCTGACAGTAACACAGCTTCCTTACATACGATTTTTCAGGTCCCATGTGGGAGATATGGTGCTCTCACATTTGGGAACCTCACACTTGACTGGGCCCATCAAAGTGTATCTACCTCTGTAACCATGGCATCTGGGGTCAAATCTCCCTAGTTCCAAATAAATAGACCATCACAAGTAACAGAGAACCGTCATATCCAAAGAAACGGTCACACAATACCACAACATAATATCTAGTAACAGTAGTCTCAACTATTACCGGAGGAGAAACTCAAATCTGGTGCTAACTGGTGGTAGTAACTTCTACTATTGGGCAGAGGGAGGGTACCTGAGTAATAGGTTCCCAGTTCTTTAGTGTCCTCCTAAGGTGTGCTGATACACCTTTGTCCGCCTGTTTTACAGATTTGACTCTTCGCTGCCTGTCCTGACCCTTGCCTGATCTCCGTATTGACCCTGAATTGCCTGTCCTGACCTCTGACTGTTTCTGGAATTTCACATGCTCTGCCTGCTCTGAGGTCAGCTAGTTCCTGACTATGGTTTTGTCTGATCCCTCAGTGCTCTACACCAGCATCTCATGACCCCGTGAGTCAGCTGTCAACCAGAGACTACTTTGGGAGATAGAGGCCTGGTGGTTCCCCATGCAGCGAAGGCCAGATCCCTGTACAGGGGACTGAAGAGATAATGCCCTAAGGATTAGACCCAACTCAAATCTGTTCAGCCACTGCTGTAACACCCTAAGCCTGAATATTCCCTGATCTGAATTTCTACAATCTATTGTCATCATGGGTGTCAAACTAGAAGAATTTCCAGACTATCAAGTTCCAGCCTTCTAGAATTCTCCTATACACAGTATATGAAAATCTGTGTTCGCAACTTGCGCTGAAAACATAAATGCACACTAGACAGTTTAGCTCCGGTAAATTAGCTTCAACTTTATGCGTCTAGGGACTTTATGTAACTTGCGAAGAGGATTCATCATCCGTTTGGACGATGATGCAGACGATACATTGGATTTGTTTCTTAGAAACAAAATAAATCCTCTTGTGCCGTCTCGGGCCTTTCTGGCTTGTACGGAGGATGGAGTCATATCTCCGAGAAAAAGAGAAAGCAGCCGCACTAAATCCTAGTGACGGCATGAAATCTAAATTAAACCCAGAAGCTGCTAGACAGTAAGGAGGGGAGATTACTACACCGCCGGAATTAAGGATGTGAATAGAATCCTTCTGCTGCCAAAGAGGATGCATTTGAATTGGAGCGCTCTTACCAAGTGACCAAGCCCTAAATCTCCGAGCTGAACAAATCCTCAATAAAGAGGCCATAAAAGAAAATTGTCAATGCTCCTCAAGTCCCATCATGTTAACAACTTTCCATATGGATTGGCCTCTGTGCTCAGATCAATGAAAAAAGAAAATCTGTCTGGCTTAATCCAGTCTTATAATTCATTATCTAACCAAACTGGATGCAAGTCATCATGGCGAATGTGGTCAAAATAAAAATTGTAGGGCTCTTAATTTACCTTTTCTGAGGACACAACCTTTCTTCTGTTCAGAACAGTGAGGCAGATTGCTCACTTGTTTTTAGGGTTTTTCTTTGACGGCATTCAACAAAAACTTATTCTTTGGGTCAGTATGGTGATCATAAGTGTCTGTAGTTTTTGTCTGTTTTACTACTTTTTAAAAAAGTTTAAAAAAAAGTAAAAATTAATTTGCTATGTTTTTCCTTATGCTGACACCCCTTTTTTTTCCAAGTTGTAATTCTAGCACTGGGATTTTTTTTCTACGGCATTCATCATGAGATAAATGACAAGATATTTGAATGTTTTGGATGCAGGAACACCAATTATGTTTATTTTTTAAAATATTTTTATATGATAAATAGACAAAGATGTGGTTGACTTTGTAAGAGTTATTTTTTATTTATTTATTTTTTTCAAATTATTTCAACTTTTTTCAAATTATTTCAACTTTTTTCTATTTTTTTTTTCTATTTTAAATCCTCTTAGAAGACTTGAACTTGCGATCACAATAAACAGCAGTACTGCAATTTTACCAGCAACCCATAGAGGCAGAGTATAGTCTAGAGGCCTTCACCCCATGTTTGCCCCTCCCTCTGTCTAAAAGTTTAGATGCTGCGGTCGTCATTGATTGCAGCATCTGAGAGGTAATACTAGTAAGATCTTGACTTGAATGGGGCTGAGCTGCAACTAGACCATGTAACCGATGTACACTGATGTCATTGGTCTAGGAAGAGCCTTCAACGCTCATCGAAGGTTCCAGGTGTTGCACCCCCCCCCCTAGACCTGATACTGATGACCTATCCTGAGGATGTCATAAATATATTTTCCTGGATAACCCCTTTAAATATGCTTTTTAGCCAACACTACCAGAAGGAGCATAATGCATATGGGCTTATAAAGCTCCCATACTTATGGCAGGCCACTGGATTTTTATAGCCATCAAACCACATTTTTACATCGCTCCAAACTCCATATATAGTATACTTTGATGGACAACGTTCTGCCTACCTGAAGCCACCACTAGTGGGAGCTAAGGAGCTTATTGCAGTTGATATGGAGAAGCTAAGGAGCTTACTGCAGTTGATATGAAGGAGCTAAATGCAGTTGATATGGAGGAGCTAAGGAGCTTACTGTGGTTGTTATGGGGGAGCTAAGGAGCTTACTACGATTGGTATGGGGATGCTTAGAAGCACAGTTCTAAGTTATTAGGTTATTTGGAGCCTCTTGTCCCATTCTGCTAGATCTTTGACCACCCCTTTAATAAAAATTACTTTAAAATATCCCTCATTACTGAGAAATCCATGCTTGAGAATGGAAAACCACATTTGTGCCTTCCACAGCCTCGTTTCCTCTTTGTCATTCTTTGGCATTCTGTGTTTTCAGGATATACATAGCAAGGAACAGATGCCTAATAATTTGCTTACCTCAAAAAACAAATATTATTCTAATTAAAAATGCATAGAATGATGTTAACTGGGAAATGAACATCAGTTCCAAGAACTGTACATACAGTATGCTGTCGAAATTCAAGAGGAAGGTAATTCGATGCGTGCTCTTATTGGCAAGTACAGCCCATTAACATTAATGGAAGGCTCCAGTGAAAAGGGAAACATGCTTATCACATCTTGCTGGCACGGGTTCCCCTTCTGTACACTGCAAAGGTTGAATTCACTGTTTTCATAAAGTTTCCACATTGTAGCATCTAGTGGCTTTTATTTCTTCTGGGGGTGGTGGCTGTTTCCACCTCAGGGCAAATAATGTATTATATAGTTTACATCCAAAATCATCTGCTCTTTTTTTGTGGTTAATGTAGGGAAGCCCCCAACAGCCCAAATAATATCCATGTGCACCAATAGGGGCAAAAGGAGAAGGCTGTTTAGTTGAAAATGAAACAAGCCCTTTAAAGGGAATATATCACCCGGAAATTCACTGATAAACCAGACACAACACCTTGCAGGTCCAGCTTAGCTGAATGTAATTATACCTTTTCCTTAGCTATCTGGTACTTCATTATGGAGAAAATGTCCTTTTAATCCATATGCAAATTAGCAGATAAGTGCAACATGGGTGGGCATTCTGTGCACCCTTGCTACTCCTGCTCCCTCTGCCAGCCCCTCCCATTCCTTGACTGACAGGGACTGGCAAGATGATAATGCAAGAACCTAACCCTGTCAATCAAGAAGAAGAAGCAGGAGGTGCTCTGAGATCATATCCTGTCATGCTTTAATATGTCAGAATGTCTCTGCAGTTTCTCCTTTGTCCACTTGAATCTTGATTTTCTGATCAGCCTATATTTGCAATAACTGGTGAAACCTATAATTGACACTCACCAAACCCATCCCTCCATGCTGATAACCCATGGTGAAACCAACACCGACCAACATAAAACATTAAAGGGGTTCTCCTAGACCGGTAACTCCTTTTCAAGCTCCATTCTCTCCTCCACTTTGAGTCCCTGTTGGATTGGAAGTGTCACTTGCCGTCTATATACATATGGCTGATGCTAGCCAATCAATACCCTCAGCAGTGGCATTGGTTATGTGCCGTGCCTGCAAACATCATCGCTGAGGCCACTGACTGACCAACAGTGGTGACATACTTGTAGACAGTATGCTACACTTCCAGTCCGGTGGAGAATGGAGGACAGGTCTGAAACCATAGCGGAGGTGAGACTGCAGCGAGCACCTGAGGAACTGGTGGAGAGGATGGGAGTGGTAGTGGCCCTGATGAAGTGCTGTGTAGTGTTGTATCATGGTGTACTCAGGCCATCTCTCCCTGGGGTTCAGTGCAGTGAATAAGTGATGTGAAGCACACAAGCAGAGATTGTAAAACAAAAAATGTCTTTCTTTTTTGTGTGCAAAAAACACATAGCTGCACATCCAGCAGCAGTTCGTACAAAGTGCAACTCTCTCCTGTCAGATAATGGGAGCTGGTGGTGGCTGGCAATGTGACAGAAGATGACGCTCAAAACTTTGCTAGCTGACAATGTCTCTCTCCTGATTCCCTATGACTGTACACTGACACCTGGGGCTGTAGGTGTTCACTGCATGATGCAGTCTTCTAGCTATGCCTGTCCTGAACTGCGGTGCTGGTGTCTTAACATGTTTCCCCATCACCTTGCAGCAGAGTCTTGATAGCTTGATGTCACGACCATGTTTATGGCCGTGACTCCTTGGGAGCCGCATACAGTTGCCCGAGGTTTGGGTTGTAGTGTCAACCGCAGCTGGAGGCATTATGTTGTTTGCCTCAAGTGCGGTTGCCGCAGACAACAGCTATGTGTGCGGTTTCCTTGGAGTTGTGTGCGTGTATGTAGGCACTTTTGTATGTCTGTGTGCACTCTGTTTTATGTTTGGTGTGCACTGACATTTTCCCTTCACTGTGGTTGCCCGTGGCAACATTTGGTTGTAGTGTGTACATGTGGTGGCAGTGTCCCGGCCTTTGGGCTCTCCCAGGACATGGTTGCCACCCATGTCGTTGCCTGCGGCAACAGCCACAGTGTGTTACTGAGTTGGACACTTTCCCTTTTAATTTATGTTTCCCTTCCCTGGTGCTGGAAGGGTTAACTCCCTTCCCAGTGTGTCTGTGAGTCACTGGGTGTGTCCGACTGTTGGGTGTGGCTTCTTGGCCTATATAGCCTCACTGTTATCCTAGGTCTGGAGGTTGCTTCAGCCATGCTTAGCTGTAGCAGCCTCCTGTTGTATTCTACCTGCCAGTGAGAGCCACCCTTGTGGTCATAAACATTATGTCACATTTACTTTATGTTATGTTGTGTGTGATGTCTATGTGATGTTTTGTTGGGATTTTCCTATGTTGTTTTGTGCAGCTTATGGATCTGGATTCCTGTGTGCACAGGGATCCAGTCAGCAAGGCTGTGGCAGGTAGGTGGAACTATTTAGTTCGCCTGCCATATCCGTAAGTCTGTTTTAGTTCCCTTGTTCCTTGCAGCTTGGCCATTGAGACCCCTGTTCCTCCATATTCAGAAGGAACAGGTTGTCTTATCTTGACTCCTAGTCCAGGGACCTGCCGGAGGGTGAGACAGGGATCCGAGGTTCCTGCGCACGGGTCCTCCTACCTTAAAGGTCGGCCCGTGCAGCTAGGAGTTAGGGTCAGGTTAGGGACGCTGTAGGAGGGGACCTGCTCCCTAATCCTGTTCTCCTGGCCGAGCAGCCATAACATCATCTGGCATCGCACGGCTGAGGGTTTTCCCCATCCTCAGCCGTGACACTTGATCACTCTGCTGACACAAATACGCCATAGTTTACAGATGTAGCTGTAACCTGTAGGCTCTCTGGGGGAGTGTTCCTCCCAGATGAGCTGCCTCTGTGGTCCTGATGGCCTGGAGGAACTTGATTAAATGCGCCCTCACTTCTCACTTTGTTCTCTACAACTGACTCTAACTAGCTCTGCCTCTCCCTCGGCAGACATTTTGGAAAAACTGTAGATTTGTTGTTGGTATACAAACTAGCCCTAAGGGTCCATTCACACGTCCGTTTTTTCTTTCCTGATCTGTTCCGTTTTTTCTGGAACAGATCTGGACCAGATCTGGACCCATTCATTTTCAATGGGTCCTGGAAAAAAACGGACAGCACAATGTGTGCTGTCCGTTTCCGTTGTTCCGTTCCGCATGTCCGTTTAAATATAAAACATGTCCTATTCTTTTCCTGAAAAATCGGATCCTGGTACAATACAAAGTCAATGGATCCGCAAAAAACGGATGACATACGGATGTCATTCCGTATGTCATCCGTTTTATACGGAATCCGTTCCTGGAAATTACATTTTAATTTTTTTATTTATTTTTTTTTTAAAGAAATCCAAACAACTTTATTTGCTTATTGAAATTTATACATGTTTCCGTTTTTTGCAGATCCGCAAAAAACGGATGACATACGGAAACATTTTCAGGAACAACGGATCCGCAAAAAACGGACAGAAAATCGGATTATAGAAAAATACTGACGTGTGAATGTAGCCTAAGGCTGCTCACCTGTGTGACTGTATGGTGCCTCTGTAAGGTTCTTCCCTAGTAGCCATGTTTTTAATGGACTATACTCGCATTTATGGGAACAAGCTATGTGTGTGCCTCTATATTGGAGGCAAAAGGAGGTACAGTATGGGCTCAAAGTAGGCAATGACAACGTATTGCAGGCAGTACAACATGGATCCATAATATGGCAGCATGCATTAGCCTTTAGACTCAGAGGAGCCCATACTTATGGCTAGTATTATGTGGAGGGTCATCATTTAAGATATAAAAGAATGAAAATCAATGCAAGGCCCCGTGCTGGATCCAGTCCAAGAACCCACACCATGTCAGCTATCTACACAATACAGAAAGTTCTCCCTTGCTTATTGTTACATGGATCTTCTCTTAAGGATTTCTATAATACAGCGCACAGAACATGTGAGATTTCCCCGCGTGATCTATGGTTCTGGTAAATAAACCAATGGCTCTGTATATTTATGCACAGTTCTGTGTCATTCATATCTAGACGTTTATAGGACACAAGTGGAGAAGATGTTCCAGATTTATTTTAGCATTCTTTAAAAGACAGTGATTCATAACCTAAACATGGCACATTGTCTGAATATGTTAGGTATGTACTCCTTTTGACTAGTGTTGAGCGAATCAAAGCATCAGAAGTGTAATTCGATCCAAAGTTTAGGAATAATTTGATTCGCCACGAATCCAAATTTCCTTGCATGTCATGGTAACGAATCAATTTTTCCTAAAATGGCGGCTGAAAATTAAACTCACCTCATCCACTTGATCGCGGAGGGGCCGTACGCTCTCGTCTTGATTGAAGAAAACCCGCCAAAGGACCTTCCGTGAGTGTGAAGCCTTCACCCTGTGATCACACTATCCTTAGGGGGCTAGAACCTGCAATTTTCTGATTGCTTGTTCCATAGACCATAATATAGTACTGTGGCCTATAGGATTCTGACACTCTGCCTGCTGACACCTAACTTTGGTGTATTTGGAGCATAGCTCCGTTTCTATTGGCATACCCATCACCCTCTTTTCACCATATCCACATCACACTGCGGCACAGTGTTTGAGGAAGGCTTTGCATAGCCGAAAACGTTTACACACGTACTGCCGTATGTCACTATACTTTATTTTGAAACAAAATAAAAATAAAAACACAAAGAATATCCTACGGCCATACTGGACTTAATAGGGACGGCCATACTGGACTTAATATTAACCAATAGACCTGACAGAACAACAGACGTGCAGGTTGGGGGACACCTGGGAAATAGTGACCATAAAGTAATAACCTTCCAATTATCATTCAAAAGAGCGTTTCTACAGGGAGGAACAAAAATACCAAACTTCAAAAAAGCTAAATTTAGCCAACTAAGAGAGGCCATAGGCCTAACTAACTGGGACAAAGTCCTCAAAAATAAAAATACAGCCAAAAAATGGGATATCTTTAAAAACATCCTAAAATCTCATTGTGAGAGGTACATACCGTATGGGAATAAAAGGTTAAGGAACAAAAAGAAACCAATGTGGATAAACAGAACTGTAAAGAAAGCAATAAATGACAAAAAGAAAGCATATAAAACACTAAAACAGGAGGGTAGCACGGAAGCACTGAAAAACTATAAGGAAAAAAACAGAACATGTAAAAAACAAATAAAAGCGGCCAAACTAGAGACCGAGAGATTAATTGCCAAAGAGAGTAAAACTAACCCTAAAATGTTCTTCAATTATATAAATGTTAAAAAGTATAAATCTGAGGGTGTCGGCCCTTTAAAGAGTAATGAGGGGGGAGTCGCAGAGAGCGACTAGGAGAAAGCAAAGCTGTTAAATATTTTTTTCTCCAGTGTATTCACTGAGGAAAATAAACTGTCAGATGAAATGCTGAATGTTGAAATAAATTCGCCATTAAAAGTGTCCTGTCTGACCGAGGAAGAAGTACAACAGCGACTTAAAAAGATCAAAATAGACAAATCGTCAGGACCGGATGGCATACACCCCCGTATCCTAAGGGCAGGGCCGGACTGGGACAAAAAATAGGCCCGGGCATTTTTGACTGAGCAGCCCAATCACATGACCCCCAACAGGCCCCACCCCCTTGCAGTCTAGGGGCATAAATGGATGCAGTCATACACGCACTCACCACATAAATGGATGCAGTCATACACGCACTCTCCACATACATGGACGCAGTCTCCACATACATGGACGCACTCATACACACACTCTCCACATACATGGACGCACTCATACTCACAGTCACCACATACATGGACGCACTCATACTCACAGTCACCACATACATGGACGCACTCATACTCACAGTCACCACATACATGGACGCACTCATACTCACAGTCACCACATACATGGACGCACTCATACTCACAGTCACCACATACATGGACGCACTCATACACGCACTCTCCACATACATGGACGCAGTCTCCACATACATGGACGCACTCATACACACACTCTCCACATACATGGACGCACTCATACTCACAGTCACCACATACATGGACGCACTCATACACGCACTCTCCACATACATGGATGCATTCATACACACAGTCACCACATACATGGACGCAGTCATACAGGCACTCTCCACATACATGGACGCAGTCTCCACATACATGGACGCACTCATACACACACTCTCCACATACATGGACGCACTCATACTCAGTCACCACATACATGGACGCACTCATACTCACAGTCACCACATACATGGACGCACTCATACTCACAGTCACCACATACATGGACGCACTCATACTCACAGTCACCACATACATGGACGCACTCATACTCACAGTCACCACATACATGGACGCACTCATACACGCACTCTCCACATACATGGACGCAGTCTCCACATACATGGACGCACTCATACACACACTCTCCACATACATGGACGCACTCATACTCACAGTCACCACATACATGGACGCACTCATACACGCACTCTCCACATACATGGATGCATTCATACACACAGTCACCACATACATGGACGCAGTCATACAGGCACTCTCCACATACATGGACGCAGTCATACACGCACTCTCCACATAAATGGACGCAGTCATACACGCACTCTCCACATAAATGGATGCAGTCATACACGCACTCACCACATAAATGGATGCAGTCATACACGCACTCTCCACATACATGGACGCAGTCTCCACATACATGGACGCAGTCAGACACACACTCTCCACATACATGGACGCACTCATACTCACAGTCACCACATACATGGACGCACTCATACTCACAGTCACCACATACATGGACGCACTCATACACGCACTCTCCACATACATGGATGCATTCATACACACAGTCACCACATACATGGACGCACACATATACAATACACATATATAGACACCCAGCTTTCCTGCTGTACCTCTCCCCCATACACTAATGCCTCTGCACTTGTGCCATGCAGGATAGCAGGGAAGCTGGATGACATTTCATGATATAATTCACCCAGCTTTCCTACTGTACTGCAGGTCACATGTGCACAGTCTGGGAAAGCTGAATATAACAGCAGTAGTTCCCCTGTGCTACTCACATCACTGGTGCAGTTGTGACAATCCAACTGATGTTCATCATGCAGGCCAGGAAAGGTTCAGGCTGCAGGAATCGCTTCGCGGGCAGAAAAGGGGCGGAGCTATTATAGCTCCGCCCACATCGGGCCGTTCTGTTGCTGAACTTGCTGGTCACCACTGTCCATCACAAGAACTATAGAGGGGAGAGGCGGAGCAATGTCACTGAAGTCAGGACTCGGAGGTCAGTGACAGAGTGCAAGTGCAGGACTCTGGACCCCAGGAGAAGTCAGCTGCTCTGACAGGGGCCCGGCCCCGAGTGACGAAGTACAGTGACTGCTCTCGGGCCCCGAAGCAGCTGCTTCCCTGATAGTTACGCCACTGGGAAGAGCTCATCTCCACTACTGCCTGCCACATTAATTTAAAAAAAAAACTCAGCCGGCGGCCCGGCTGATTGTGTTCGGCCCGGCCCACCAGGCGGCCCGGCCCACCGGGCAAATGCCCGGTCTGCCCTATGGCCAGTCCGGCCCTGCCTAAGGGAATTAAGTAATGTCATAGCCAGACCCTTATTTCTGATATTTGCGGACTCTATACTGACAGGGAATGTCCCACAGGATTGGCGCATGGCAAATGTGGTGCCAATATTCAAAAAGGGTCCAAAAACAGAGCCTGGAAACTATAGGCCGGTAAGTTTAACATCTGTTGTGGGTAAACTGTTTGAAGGTTTTCTGAGAGATGCTATGTTAGAGCATCTTAACGGAAATAAGCAAATAACGCCATATCAGCATGGCTTCGTGAGGGATCGGTCATGTCAAACTAATTTAATCAGTTTCTATGAGGAGGTAAGTTCTAGACTTGACAGCGGCGAATCAATGGATGTCGTGTATCTGGACTTCTCCAAAGCATTTGACATTGTACCGCATAAAAGGTTAGTATATAAAATGAGAATGCTCGGACTGGGAGAAAACGTCTGTATGTGGGTAAGTAACTGGCTCAATGATAGAAAACAGAGGGTGGTTATTAACGGTACACACTCAGATTGGGTCACTGTCACTAGTGGAGTACCTCAGGGGTCAGTATTGGGCCCTATTCTCTTCAATATATTTATTAATGATCTTGTAGAAGGCTTGCATAGTAAAATATTAATTTTCGCAGATGACACTAAACTGTGTAAAGTAATTAACACTGAAGAGGACAGTATACTGTACATATACTACAGAGGACAGTATACTATATATATATATATATATATATATATATATATACTACAGAGGACAGTATACTACTACAGAGGGATCTGGATAGATTGGAGGCTTGGGCAGATAAGTGGCAGATGAGGTTTAACACTGACAAATGTAAAGTTATGCACATGGGAAGGAATAATGCAAGTCACCCGTACATACTAAATGGTAAAACACTCGGTAACACTGACATGGAAAAGGATCTAGGAATTTTAATAAACAGCAAACTAAGCTGCAAAAAACAGTGTCAGGCAGCTGCTGCCAAGGCCAATAAGATAATGGGTTGCATCAAAAGGGGCATAGATGCCCGTGATGAGAACATATTCCTACTACTTTACAAATCACTGGTCAGACCACACATGGAGTACTGTGTACAGTTCTGGGCTCCAGTGAACAAGGCAGACATAGCAGAGCTGGAGAGGGTCCAGAGGAGGGCAACTAAAGTAATAACTGGAATGGGGCAACTACAGTACCCTGAAAGATTATCAAAATTAGGGTTATTCACGTTAGAAAAAAGACGACTGAGGGGAGATCCAATTACTATGTATAAATATATCAGGGGTCAGTACAGAGATCTATCCCATCATCTATTTATCCCCAGGACTGTGACGAGGGGACATCCTCTGCGTCTGGAGGAAAGAAGGTTTGTACACAAACATAGAAGAGGATTCTTTACGGTAAGAGCAGTGAGACTATGGAGCTCTCTGCCTGAGGAGGTGGTGATGGTGAGTACAATAAAGGAATTCAAGAGGGGCCTGGATGTATTTCTGGAGCGTAATAATATTACAGGCTATAGCTACTAGAGAGGGGTCGTTGGTCCAGGGAGTTATTCTGATGCCTGATTGGAGTCGGGAAGGAATTTTTTATTCCCCTAAAGTGAGGAAAATTGGCTTCTACCTCACAGGGTTTTTTTGCCTTCCTCTGGATCAACTTGCAGGATAACAGGCCGAACTGGATGGACAAATGTCTTTTTTCGGCCTTATGTACTATGTTACTATGTTATCTGCTGTGATCTTTGTAAATATATTACCCAGGGTGGGAACCCTATGCACAGCAGCAACCGACTGTTTGCAAAACAAATTTTTGTATAAAACTCTGCCTGCTGAGCCATGTGTCATGCACAGCATCACAGGTAGTTGACCATGACAGCCCTGATAACCTTCAGAAGGCACAGGGCTGTCATGGTAACCGATCGGAACTCCGCAATTTAACTGCAGGGGCTCCCATCGGAAGGCAGAGAAGCCCCGTCCCTTTGCCTTACCCACAGATGCCTTGATTGCTATATTGAATGCAGCATCTGAGGGGTTAGATTATCAAGTTCGGCGTCATCACCGATCCTGGTCAATTCGGCTGGGTGCGCAGCTGTCCGCTCCATACAACTCCTTATGCACTATGACGTACATGTATGTGATTATGCGTAAATTGAATAAAGTTTTTTTTTTCCAGAACTTAGATATTGATGACCTATCCTCAGGATAAGTCACTAATATCAGATGGGTGGGAGTCCGATACCTGCTTTGTGCTGCTGCTGGAAACTCTAGAAGGGATGGAGCCAGGACCGAAAGGCTCCATCCACTGTGTAGTGGCCATGCCAGGGAACTGCCAGAAACTACACAGTGGATAAAGCTTTCCACTCACTTTACAGTTTCTGGTGCTGTCGGATGCCCGAAACAGCTGATCAGTAGGGGTGTTAGACCCCCTACCGATCTGATATTGATAACCTATCCTGAGAACAGGCTATTAATATACAAGTCCCAGAAAACCCCTTTAAAATCCTATATAAAAAATGAACACAAAAATACCAGTGCCATGATGTAGAACTTCTCAGGATCACAAATGTACTGACTATACGGCTTTATAACGCTGTGTTAGAAAGCAGTGTAGTACTTCCAGCACCACATGAAATATAAGCTGGCTCTAGGAATATTTTTTTACCTTTTTATTTTTACATTGGTCTGTCTCTTGTACGATTTCAGTTTTTCTTTCCATACAGGGAAAAACTAACACGGTTTTTCGAATCCCCCACCCGATTCCCCTTTCCAAGTGATACAATCCTAAGGAAATCCTAATCATTCCCTCGCTACTTAATTATTCAGTTGCCTCCCCTTTGGTAAATAATTAAGGCGGTTAATGTGATAGGTGACTTTCCCTGCTTTTAGGTTTTCCATTCTGAGGTTTGGCTGTCGAATGACGAAAAGCTCTGACAATTTTATTAATTTTCTTTTTTTTTCAGGAACGGCAAACCCAGATCGGGTGGAAAAAGAGTGAGTAAGACGCTTCCTACTGAGCAAATAAACAAATATTTAACGTAAAAATATTCCAGGCCCAAGTCATAATGAAATTACCTTGATGGATATTGTCTATTTTTAGGCTCTACCGGGAGCTTATGTCACTGGTACCAGGCCCTTCATGCAAGTCATCAGCTAGGTGTATCACATTTCCCCCATTACACACAGAGCTACTGTGTGCTCTCCTCTCAGGTGATGCTTCTACAAAAAAAAATCATTTTAGGATGTGAACTAAAAATATAGTTTTTATTAGGCTTTATTATCTTATTTCAGGGTGCTATATTGGGGGTTCATCATTAATGAAGAGAGTATAGACTAGGGATCAGCAACCTCCGGCACTTCAGCTGTTCTGAAACTACAACTCCCAGAATCCTCCTTTCACTTCTGAGGGAGTCACAAGAACAGCCAAGTATGTGTGCATGCTGAGAGTTGTAGTTTCACAGCAGCTGGAGTGCCGAAGGTTGCTGATCCCTGTTATAGACGATGCAGCAGGATATGCGTGCTCAGGATAGGTCATCAGTATGTAATCGGTGGGGATCCAACTCCTGGCACTCAGCTGTTTTAAAGAGGCTACAGCGTTCCGGTGGTTCCTGCAGCCTCTTCCTAGGTCAGTGACGACACATTCATTGGTCACATGGCCTAGGTGCAACTCAGTCCCATTCAAGTAAACAGGCCTGAGCCGCAATACCAAGCATAGCCACTATACACTGGACGGCGCTGTTCTTGGTAAGCTGCATAAAGACCGTGGTGGTCACTGGAATGCTGTGGCCTCTTCAAACAGTTGATCGGCAGGGGTGCCAGGACTCAGACTGAGGATGACCCATCAATATCAAAATCCCAGAGAATCCCTTGTCAGCATAACACACAGATTTTGGTGGCACTGGCAGACCATCTAATACATACACTGTATGGGGTTTTCCAGACATCTGCCGTATCTACTTTCACCAAGACATTGGATGAAATTAGAATTGGGCTGTCGGATTTGAACATGCATGTTACTTTTGTTTTTAAGGGAGCAAGGACTAGGGAACCACTTCCGAAGGGTGGCGCTAATGAGAAGGTTTTCTTTCCTTGGGAGATATCACTTTACGGATTATTTTTCCATGGAGCAATGCTACTAAGTCTCCATACAAGGCCCCTTTATGCAAGCCAACTGAGCAGCAATTACCATCCACATTTCCAGTGAATGAAACACACATGTTATTGAAGAAAATTCCACCAATGCCACCCAAACAGGCCATCCATTATCCACATTGAGTGTGCTGACCCACCGGAGAGGAGCGCTGGTGGAGGAGAAAGTGGACAGGAGTGGTGACTGGGGCAGTGATGGTGGTTGTGGTCCTCATGGTGGCTAATCCGTGCTCCAGCGCTCCCTGGGCTGTGCGTGCAGAGAATGGAGGAGTGCAAAGGCACACCCTGGACTCTGGGATCTCCTGCTTTGTGGATGGGGTGCCTTTGATGGTAAATGGGTAGCAGGGTGCAAGACAGGTGAAGGGCCCAGCAGATGGTGAGAAGTAATGGCCAGGCTGGCTTAATTATCTCCAGAGAAGGTATAAATAATAGTCTCTTCTCTGGAGATGATTGACCAAAGGTGTACAAACTGTCAATATTTCTCTGCAATTCCCAAGAGTGGGGTGCAGTCCGAGAATGCAGTCGGATGGTCAGTCTGTCTCAATAGTATGGTGGCCACCTAAAGCAATTAACCCTTACCACGTGCAGTAAAGTCTACAGCCCTAAGCTTGTTTTAACTTCAATGTATCTGTCCAAGAACTGTCCCTTATGATCCTCAGCCTTCTGCAAATATCCAATGCTTCTTTCCCTCAGAAGTGGGTTCTTAGTAAAATTCACACTTAGTAGAATTCACACACTATACGCGACCTCTCTCTTTCTTGTCCACCAGAAGACCAACTAACCAGGGAAAATGGAACCAGCCTACTACCCAGCAACTAACTTCAAGAACTGCCAGCTAACTGTTTCCTACCCATACATAGCCTTTTTGTATTACATAGTGCATAGATCATAGCATCACTGTAAACATTTTAACAGCTTTAGTAATGAACCATAACATTAACCCTTTAGCAGTGAACCACACAGTGCAGTTACCAAACTAAGAAATCCCCAGACAATCTCAACAGGTTCTACTTGGGATAATGCCGTCCTTTACATCGCCTGTATATAGTAATGTTAAATTTACACAAAGCACACCATTGTTTTTCAGGTGAGATTCTCTACCAGTCTGATGTGCCACATGCCTACCTTCCTATTTGAAAAACATAATTGAAATCCAAAATGGAGGCATTCAAGTTGGCAACCACGTTGGTAACATCGTCTAACAAGTTTCCCCTTCGCCCACAGCTTATTTCTAACATTGGATCACAGTGTGCCAAACAGTTTTCATTTTACATAGGTGTTTCCTTACTTTAGAGACACTCTACAATCTGTGGGGAACTTGTCAGCAAGTTTCCTATTACCCTGCAGCACCACCACTGGTGAAATGAAACATTACACAGTTCGCATTGAAATCAATGGACTGTCCATGTAAAGCACATATGTTCCAGTCCTCCAGAGCAGGAGACACTCTTCGTAACCTCTCTCTGATGTCGACCCCCTCAACATTTTCTAATAAGTTAATTTCTAAAACAGCTGACCACTTTAGCTCCTGTAAAGTAAACAACCATGCACACTAAAAGGGTTAAGAGTAAATCACCTAAAACCATTGGAAGTAAGAATTGTAATCATAAGGCTCTTTAACTAATTAGGTTTCTAAGCAAGAAAAACTACTGCAACCAATGGATCTGCATTCTGATGACATTATGTCATTACCTTCCCATAGGCTTAAGATTTTATTAAGGTGACCCATGAGCTGTTTTTACATAAAAGTAACTTTGATCCCCCTTAATGCAAAGTAAATTAGGTGAGAAGTCACTTACTGGTAGGATCAAATCCATCAGATGGGAAATTGTGGAAGAATCCAAGATCTGGAAACAGAAGCCATACATCAGGTCCTCAAGGTCAATATCCTGTGTGCGCGCCAATAGTGTTTGAGACATGATGCAAAGTGTGGAGATATACTGAGGTGGATGGTGCAATCACACTCTTAGCCTATGGAATAAAGAGTTTGAAATAATGTATTAGAAAATTCTAATTTTATAGGAGATAGTGGTCAGCTTATTGTCAGCTAATCCTTCTAACAAAAAGGGATAGTGCAAATCAGACATACAATGGGTTTTCCTGGGCTATTGCAACTTGAAACCACATTTTTACATACAATACTGCAGACAGTCCGGATCTGTGGCTAATGTAATTAACTGGAAGATAGAGCACAGGCATGTCACTGGCAAAACACCTGCAATACCGAAGTGCATGTAGTGACTGGTGGTTAAGTTGGGTCTCTCTGTGCTATGGTGTGATACTACGTGTGCTGCTCTTACCTGTATCAAGATGAGCACCTCCTTTGGATACCAAGTGAGAGCTGATGCTTTAGATATTAGGTGAGAGCTGCTCCTTTTCGACACTGTAACACCCCAGAGTGGTGTTACCACTCCTGCACCTTGCTACTATCGCCAATGGTCTAACCTCCTGTCATTTTATGCATTTATTTCCAGTTCCTATACACTGTGCATTCCTAATCTGTTTGCAACTGTTATGTTCATGTAATATGCCTGGTGGCAGCAAACACGGCAGAGCTGTACTTAGGTAGAATAGGACTCTCCATTCCATTCTAAACCCCCCCCCCCCCCCCCCCCAATCTGGAGAGAAGTGAGCTAGCACTAACTACTGCAGGAAAGGTGGGGACCTGTTAGTTCCAGTTTAGGTCTTCCCTTGACAGGTGAAGGGTGTGCAGGGGCACGTCTCTGCTGGACATACCCATGCCAGCCAGAGCACCTTAAGCTCTGCTGGCCATGGAGGTGAAAGCTTGAAGCCTCAGGAGCCAGAAGGAAAGTTCCCTGGCATACCCTAGAGTCAAACTACAGAGAAGAAGTGCAGACTACAGAAGGAACTGAGTTATACAGCCAGCCTGTCAGTACAGCAGAGTCAGAGAGAAACAGAGATATAGCAGAGTTGAGTTTGCCTGCCAGTTTCATGCTAAAGCCTGCTGGAACCAAGACAAAGTTTGGAACTGTTTAGAGAAACGTTTATTCAAGTAAAGCTGCCATTGAACTTCATCTCAAGGTCTGGACTCAAGTTATTCTTTTATCCCTCAATTATTCCCCCTATTTATTGCTTCAGAGCCAAAGCCTGGGGTCCAGCAGTATCCAGGTAGGAGCACTGTGACACCACATGTGACATTTTAGGCCGCACTATACCACTTGGCATTCCTACACCTAGGATGCGTTATAGAGAGGGCCCTGGTGGGAGGCGCCAGTTGCAGACACCAGGTAAGAACAGCTCCTTTGGACAACTGGTGAAAGCTGCTTCTTTGGACTCGTAGTAAAGTATCTCTTTTGGAGACCAGGTGAAAGCATCTTCTTTGGACACTAGGTGAGAGCTTCTCCTTTGGACATCAGGTGAAAGCAGCTCACCTGGTGAACTTGTGAGAGATTCTCCTTTGAATACCAGGAGAGCTGCTTCTTTGGACACCAGGTGAAAGTGCAGTGGACCTGGAAGAGGAGATAGAGGACAGTGGTGGTCAGGATAGGAGTAGCAGTATTGGTGTGATAAGAGATGCTCACTGCCCACCCTTTATTTCCTTTGGAGGAAAAACTCTGGATTTGGGGCTCCTGCCTGATCTTAGGTGGGGTTCCCTTGGTGGTAGCAAATCTTGGGGTAGAAGGCAGGTCTCCTTTAATGCAATGGTACAACAGCGCAAGTTCACAATGCAAGTCAATGAGGAGGCTGTTTTTGGAGGTAACAAGTCCGCTGTATTTTACTGAGGCAATTTGGCCATATGACACACACAGACACTTGCACAATTAAGTGCAGTCTCTCCAGGTTACATAGACAGATTCTCATAACTGTATATGGAGATACATATAGGCCGTACAATGAGTCCCTCTCTGAGTCTCTTTCCAGAGTCAAACTTCCCAAATCGGCTAAAAGGGCACAAAGTCTCTTAATATCTCTGCAATTTCCAAATTCAGGCTGCAGTCCTTCAACTGATGGCCAGTCTGTCTCGAAAGTGAAGCAGTATAACTCACAGTACCAGCAGTGAAGTCTATAGCCGTAAACATGTGTTAACTCTCCCTAGCTTTCTTATCCATGCTATATACCTTTGTAACGCCCCTCAACCTTCTGTAAAATTCAATGCTTCTTTATCTCAGAGGTTGCCACAGGTTTCCAGTCACTTTTCTGGTCACTCTCAGTTTGCAAGTGTGGTGTAGCACTGTCTGCTGATTCTCTCTGGAACCAGAGTTAGTCACTTTTGCTGCTCACACTTCAGCTGCTGGGTGCACACTCCCTACACTTAAGCTCCTAGCTCAGAGGGGTGGGGCCAGCCCACTCCTAGCAACTGAGTCCAGAGCAGAAAAATTAATATTTCTCCCATACACAAACTGTGAGACACAATATATACAGTAAAGTCACATTAACCCTTTTAGCTGTAAACCATATTACTGTATGGCATTCACTCTTTAGCAGTGAATTGCGGTGCATTATAGCAGCCATTAACCATTTTAGTATAGAACCACTGGGTCACTACAAAGCTTCTCCTTATACACCAGGTGAAAGCTCTAGTTTATACTACTGGTAACAGTGGACCCTCTAAGCTGCAATCTGCAATGGCTCAACTGGGGTGCAGAGTCCCTGGTCAGTGGTACTCTTCGCTATGGCAGAATGAGTGGCTGTTTTGAACGCCAGATGAAAGTGGCTCCTTTGGACTCCAGGTTTGAGCAACCCTAGTTTATTGTACTGGTAATGGTGGACCCCTGTGTCCCCAGAAGACTAAAATGGTTGATCCAGCTATGCCGGAATGGTGTACATAGACACATGAATCTTACGTAACGTGTTTTCCTTATTCTTTGTATAATATAGCATACTTTGCAACATAGCAATTTGTAAATTTGTTTGTAGTCCTGTGATCCCTACCCTGGGAATGTTTCAAACCTACACAGGACTGCTAGGGCTTCTATAAACCCTACCCATTTTTTGGGCTTGGGACAACCCAAATTTTTTGGGACTGTCTCTGTAAATTACAGTAATAACAGTCCCTGCAAAGGTCAGAACTATGGATGTAATACTACTAAGTAATGAACTCACCAATCCCCTGCCATTTACTTGGTCCCTGTTGATCTCCATTCTTGGTTCCCAGTAGTGATGAGCGTCAGGGGCTATATTCGAATTTACTATATTCTAAAAATTCTCTAAGTGCCGATATTCGCGAATAATATTCGCGATTCGAATATTCGTGATCAACACTAGTTCCCAGCACAAAACACAGGAAATACTTGGAGATGTCTTCTCGACTAGCTGAGATGGCCACCGCTGTAGCCAGTGATTGGGTGAGCATGTATCTCCTGCCGTTTCCCAGTAACCATTGAAACAGCAGCCTCAGTGAGGTCCAATAACTATTGAAACGGCTGCCCCAGTGAGGTGAGTAATGGCTTTTTATAGAGATGAGCGAATTTCTTAAAAGTTCGATTCAGCTGATTTGCCGAATTTCACCCAAAAATTTGCTTCGTGACAAATTACTTTGTCATGAAGCGCATTTTTTTGTAAGTAGCGGGTGCAATTACAGGGAGCGGCGACTTACCGCCTCCATTTGCTCGCGACGTGCCAGCCGCCACCATATTGCTTGAAGATCTCGGCTGAAATCCTGTGCGGCGCCAGATTACGCCATCACACCGGCTGGCGTGGTGACGTATGTCGTCATCACGCCGGCCGGCTTGATGATGTAGTCTCGCGCCACACGGGATTTCGGCCTAGATCTTCAAGCAAGAAGGAGGCTGGCGGCCCGTCGCGAGCAAATGGAGGAGGTAAGTTTGAATTTTTTTGTTTTTTATACTATTTCAGGTTAAATCGATTCGCTGACACGAAGCACGAGGAAATTCAAATTTATCCTGAAATTCGGATCAAATTCCACTTCGTAGGATTTGATTCGCTCATCTCTAGTTTTTTAACCCATTTTGCCCAATATTTAGTGGCTGGAGATGGTAACAGCAGTAATGATCCCATTCATCTGGACGGAGACGTGTACTTCCAGTGCCTAAGCTCCTGCAGAAGAGCTGATCACCAGGGCTTTCGGGTGTCGAACCCCCAATCTAATATTGATGACCTATAAAAAACGCTTTAGTTTGGTCAAATCTGAATCTTAAGTGTCTGCTTGCAAAGCTCTGGAGAACGGAGTGCTACAAACACAAGACTCAAGCCATTGATTGACAGCATTTCTGTAGAATTGTTACCCTGGACTTTTTAACACAGAGATCAGTTCCTTACAAAACCCTTAAGTAAACCCCTCACCTATTATAAAGAAATAAAGTGACATGTCTATGGAAGGGCATCAGAGGTCAGGGGCCTAGAGAGGCCAATTTAAGGCTCGGTAAATACAGTCTGTCTGTTGGCTTCGTGGAGTCATTTCCATAAACCCGCATGCGATTAGCCTCTGCCCAATCCATTAGTGTCAGTGAAATTAGAAATTATCAAGCAGAGTTTCATTCGCCGAGCAGGAATGTCCCAAAGGTGACGGGAGAATGTAGAAAAATCCAGCAGGGCTGGATATGCCAACACATCGAGCATGATTGTTATTCAGGAAGTTCATGCAGCCCGTAAGACAACTTGCTAATGTACACAAGAGAACAGACAGGGCGTCTGTGCCTGCTAATGCTGCACGCTGCGGGCTGCCGCTGCCGCGTCCGCGCTCCACTGTGTGGACTTCCAGTGCGTCATACTGAAAGGAAGGATGCTATTAACGCAATTATTTTTCTTAATTTGTTATTACGTTTTGCAGTCATTATTTTTTGTGCAAATGAAGCAAGGCGGTAATTTGCAGGGTTCTGTTACATACCAAATCAATGGTACGAGAAAGGTGGGGATTGCGAACCGAAGGCAAAATGACAGGTTACGCTCCAGATAAAGGGAGGGGAAACGACAAGAATAAATTCATTATGGGCTATTGATTACGTACTGGAAGGTCTGCTGAAAATGATGCATTGGATAATGCTGACAATATCCAGATATGTTTTATATGTATGAGAGTCAATGGTGAGGTCCACTATATAATGGATGAGAAATACACCCCTATCGTAAATTATAAGGGCATTGGAATTCCTCTAGGAGCCCCCGCGCCATATAAAACACAGGCTATAGCTACGCTAATGAGTGCATTATACCAGGTCATGCTTAAAGGGGTTATCTGGATTTTGTTTTTTAATCATGCACCCCATTGGTATGGATTATAATGCTAGTATACTGTAGATGATGATGAGATTCTCCCTCCCAGATCAGTGCTGCGCTCTCCGGTGTACATACAGCCAGGTCCATAAATATTGGGACATCGACACAATTCTAACATTTTTGGCTCTATACACCACCAAAATGGATTCGATATTAAACGAACAAGATGTGCTTTAACTGCAGACTGTCAGCTTTAATTTGAGGGTATTTACATCCAAATCAGGTGAACGGTGTAGGAATTACAACAGTTTGCATATGTGCCTCCCACTTGTTATGGGACCAAAAGTAATGGGACAGAACAATCATCATAAATCAAACTTTCACTTTTTAATACTTGGTTGCAAATCCTTTGCAGTCAATTACAGTATGAAGTCTGGAACGCATAGACATCACCAGACGCTGGGTTTTATCCCTGGCGATGCTCTGCCAGGCCTCTACTGCAACTGTCTTCAGTTCCTGCTTGTTCTTGGGGCATTTTCCCTTCAGTTTTGTCTTCAGCAAGTGAAATGCATGCTCAATCGGATTCAGGTCCGGTGATTGACTTGGCCATTGCATAACATTCCACTTCTTTCCCTTAAAAAACTCTTTGGTTGCTTTTGCAGTATGCTTTGGGTCATTGTCCATCTGCACTGTGATGCGCTGTCCAATGAGTTCTGAAGCATTTGGCTGAATATGAGCAGATAATATTGCACAAAACACTTCAGAATTCATCCTGCTGCTTTTGTCAGCAGTCACATTATCAAGTTCCATTGGCAGCCATACATGCCCACGCCATGACACTACCACCACCATGCTTCACTGATGAGGTGGTATGCTTAGGATCATGAGCAGTTCCTTTCCTTCTCCATATTCTTCTCTTCCCATCACTCTGGTACAAGTTGATATTGAAAATGCAAATGTGATCGCACACTGCATCCAGCACTCTGCCCTCCATGCTGGATGAGACATTGGTTTATATTTTGGCCAAAGCATAGTAAGCCACTCACCGCGTCAAGGTTGTCTCAATTGAGTGGTCCCTAACTCTTGTTCCTATCTGTTCATGGGCCATGACAGCCACACAAAATCCAGGGAATGCAGGTCAGCATGCAAGCCAAGTACACTTTGCTTGTAACCCCGTCCGGTGCCATTACAGCTTTCATCGGATCCAGGGATGCAAGTACCAACATGCATGCTGAACCCACCATATACTTCTCCTGGAGCCAGATGGCTAATGGTAGGTTCTATATAAGCAGACTCAGTTTTATACTGACTTTAAAACCAGCCTCCAGGACAGATTAACTGGTCAGGTGTGCTTGACTCAAAGGAGATCGCCACGCCTCCAATATATACTACAAAGAAAAAAATATAGGGGTTTGAGTCCGCACAACCTGCCTGCATTCCCTGGATTTTGTGTGGCTGTCATGGCCCATGAACAGGTAGGAACAAGAGTTAGGGACCACTCAATTGAGACGACCTTGACGCGGTGAGTGGTTTACTATGCTTTGGCCAAAATATAAACCAATGTCTCATCCAGCATGGAGGGCAGAGTGCTGGATGCAGTGTGCGATCACATTTGCATTTTCCGTTTGTGTATGTATTTCGCCATAGTGATGTGCACCTGCAGGCAGGTTGTGCGGACTCAAACCCCTACAAGTTGATATTGGTCTCATCTGTCCATAGGATGTTGTTCCAGAACTGTGAAGGCTTTTTTAGATGTCGTTTGGCAAACTCTAATCTGGCCTTCCTGTTTTTGAGGCTCACCAATTGTTTACATCTTGTGGTGAACCCTCTGTATTCACTCTGGTGAAGTCTTCTCTTGATTGTTGACTTTGACACACATACACCTACCTTCTGGAGAGTGTTCTTGATCTGGCCAACTGTTGTGAAGGGTGTTTTCTTCACCAGGGAAAGAATTCTTCAGTCATTCACCACAGTTGTTTTCCATGGTCTTCCGGGTCTTTTGGTGTTGCTGAGCTCACCGGTGCGTTCCTTCTGTTTAAGAATGTTCCAAACAGTTGTTTTGGCCACTCCTAATGTTTTTGCTATCTCTCTGATGGGTTTGTTTTGTTTTTCAGCCTAATGATGACTTGCTTCACTGATAGTGACAGCTCTTTGGATCTCATCTTGAGAGTTGACAGCAACAGATTCCAAATGCAAATAGCAGACTGGAAATGAACTCTGGACCTTTTATCTGCTCATTGTAATTGGGATAATGAGGGAATAACACACCTGGCCATGGAACAGTTGAGTAGCCAATTGTCCCATTACTTTTGGTTCCTTAACAAGTGGGAGGCACAGATGTAAACTGTTGTAATTCCTACACCGTTCACCTGATTTGGATGTAAATACCCTCAAGTTAAAGCTGACAGTCTGCAGTTACAGCACATCTTGTTTGTTTCATTTCAAATCCATTGTGGTGGTGCATAGAGCCAAAAATGTTGCAATTGTGTCTAAGTCCCAATATTTATGGACCTGACTGTATGTAGCTGGTTCCTACACCACCCGGAACATTGTAGGCTTAGGTAAGTCCAAGAGAGGCGATTCTGTTAGTGTTAGGTACCCATCTGCGGAAGCCACATTGATGCCTGGTAGATGGGCCCGACACATGTTTGATCAAAAATGTGCTCAAAGAGCTTCTATTTTTTCATTTATAGCATGTGAAATGTTGTGCAGCCATGCTTTTATTAGTCTTATGGATTCCGCTATTTTCCGTTAAGTTGTCATATTAAACTAGCTGTTCTGAAATATATTTAGGCATTATTATAATTTTTGTTACGACATTTAACCATTTATATTACATCTCCCTACATGTGTTGGGATTGGATTATTTCAGGTGAACTTTAGCAGAGATGAGTAATGGGCCATGTACTGGCTGGGTGCAGTTTTATTTGGCTTTCCTAAACCTTGGGCTCCATCAAACCCAAATAAATGAGGCATAAAAATTATAACCTTTAAAACCTACATGTGGGCGATTTACCTGCAAATTGTTGATGTTTATGTATTCAGAAGTAACCATCTCCTGTAGACCTGTCATTATCCACTAATGACAGGCGTCGATGTGTGTACACATGCAGATCCAAAAAAGGTTTTTGGCTGTACATTAGCAAAGTGTAGCCTGAGTTAAGAAGTGTTAAGGTGCTTCCCCGCACACCTCCGCTGTTGCCGTTTTCTGTGCCCTGTTTCTTACATCCTCATTTGACCTACTGTCTTTTAACGCCAGTGCTAGCTGATATTACTGTTAATAAGTTTGAAGCTCATTGAGCCATTGTTACTGTTGCCCTACTCCAAATAGGTAATGATATGGACTAGGGATGATCCAAATTTCAGGATAAATTCAATTTGCCGCAAAGCCGAATTTCCTTGTGCTTTACGGTAGCAAATCGATTTAACCTGAAATAGTGTAAAAAAAAAACAACCAAAAAATACTTACCTCATCCATTTGCTTGTAACCGGCTGCCCGCCGCCATCTTGCTTAAAGATCTCGGCCTAAATCCCGGCTGGTGTGATGATGTCATCTCAGGCTGCACGGGGTACAATGATGGAGAGCGCTGCAATCAGCGCTCCCTGTCATTGCACCCACTACTTACAAATAAATGCACTTAATGAGGAAGTAATTTGTCACAAAGCTGATTATTATTATTTTTTTTGAAGAATAAGGCAAAGCAGCAAAATCTAATTTTACAAAACTTTGCTCATCTCCAATATGGACCTAAGACAATATCCAGTGACAGACTTTACCAAAGTGCAAGTTAAGTGAATGCTTGGGCCCCCAAGCCCTGCCCAGTGGGTATCTGCAAAGTGTTTTTTTCATATTGTAATGTACTGTTATGTACTGTTATCTGATGTTATATACACTCAGCATGAACTGGTATGGTTGGCAGGGACAGGGTTATCCACCCTGTTCCTCCCCTCTTGGCAGGAGTGGGCTGGTCTGACTTCCTGTCTAGAGAGAGATTGAGTTTGTGAAGAGGGAGGACGCAAGTGCTCCTACTCCTTATGCCTCAAGATCCAGAGATTAACAGATCTGTGTGAAAGTTACTTCTTCTGCTACAGCAAGAAAGAAAGAAAGAAAAAAGAACTTAGAGGGGTCATTTATTAAACAGAAAGACACCTATATTGCAACTTCTCCCTGCTCACGCCAGGTATAAAAAAGTGGGCAGGAAAGAAGACGGACTGGCAGGCTCATCTCGTTTATGATTTTCTACACCTGTTTTAGGCATAGAAAATGGTCTTTCAGCAAGGAAGCAGTCTTATATTTAGAAGCGGCGGTGGCTATACCCAAGTTATATAGAGGCCTGCGGCTCTACATAACTTCAGTGGATCCACCTCCAGCGCAGGGACTTATTAACCCCTTCCCGACTGCAATCTGTATATATACGTGATAGCTGCACATGCCCCGTGCAGCTATCACGTCTATAAACGTCAAGACAGTTCTTTAATCCAAGCGCTGCAAAACGCTTGGATTAAAGCTTCTGCCCCTGCCCTGCTGCTGTCACGGACAGCATACAGTTCAGTAATGCCGGCAAGGGACCAATCAGAGTGGCCCCTTGCAGACAATCGATCCGATTGGTTAGTCTGTGCAGACTAACCAATCGGATCGTGGCAGTGAAAAAATGCCGGTTTCAGGCTCTGATCTGCGCTCTGCAGATCAGAGCCTGAAAGCAGGTAGTGTTCCTCATGGCCCCCGATCTGTGCCCCTCCAAGCCCTTGGTGACCCTCTGTGCCCCCCCCCGATCTGTGCCCCCCCGATCTGTGCCCCTCTCCTGCCTCCTGCACTCATCTCCTGCCTCCTGCCCTGATGCGGTCCGCCCCCTCCCCGCCCCATACATTAGTCCTGCCCCAGCCTCCCTCAATGCTGGCGGCCGAATCACTCCCGACCCCCCCCCCTTTCCAGCGCTGCCCCCGATCCCCCTGCTGTGTGTGATGGCGGCGGCTCCATTCCTGAGCCGCCGCCATCAGCAGAGAGTGTCAGCTCTATGCTGACACTCTGCTGTAACCCCATAGATGCCGCGGCATTCCAAAAGCGTCCGCTGTTTCCACCTACAGGGCATCTGATTGTATTATACTTTGCAATGCAAGAGCATTGCAAAGTATAGTACAGCCATCAGCCCCACTGGATCTTCAAGATCCAAGAGGGACTTGATAAAAAAAAAGTGAAAATAATAAAAGTAAAAATAAATAAATAAATAAAAATGTAAAATTAAAAAAATTAATTGCCTTTTCCTATAAAAAATAAAAATACACATATTAGGTATCACCGCGACCGTAACGACCGTCTCTATAAATATATCACATGATAGACCCCGTCCGATAAACACCATAAAAAAAAACTGTGTAAAAAAAGCCATTTTTGTCACCTTACATCACAAAAAGTGCAACAGCAAGCGATCAAAAAGGCTTATGACCCCCAAAATAGTACCAATCAAACCGTCAAAAAATAAAAAAAGCTAGGGCTCTCAGACTATGGAGACACTAAAACATAATTTTTTTGGTTTCAGAAATGCTATTATTGTGTAAAACTTAAATAAAAAAAAAAAAGTATACATATTAGGTATTGCCACGTCCGTAACGATCTGCTCTATAAAACTGTCACATGACCCGACCCCTCAGATAAACGCTGTAAAAAAAAAACTAAAAAAACTGTTCCAAACAGCCAATTTTTTGGTCACCTTGCCCCATAAAGTGTAATAATGAATGATCAAAAAATCCTATGTACCCAAAAATGGTACCAATAAAAACCTCAACTCTTTCTGCAAAAAACGAGCCCCTGCACAAGACGATTGGCAGAAAAATAAAAAACATATGGCGTTCAGAAAATGGACACACAAAAACATAATTCTACTAACAAAGAAAGTAGACATATTTGATATCATTGTGTCCGTAACAACCTGCTCTATAAAAATAGCACATGATCTACCATGTCAGATAAATCTTGAAAAAAATAAAATAAAAATAAACTGTGCCAAAGCAGCCATTTTTCGGTTACCTTGCCTCACAAAAAACTTAATATAGAGCAATTAAAAATCATATGTACCCCAAAATAGTACCAATAAAACTGGCACCTTATCCCCTAGTTTCCAAAATAGGGTCACTTTTTCGGAGTTCCTACTGTAAGGGTGCATCAGGGGGGCTTTAAATGGGACAAGGCATCTAAAACCAGTCCAGCAAAATCTGCCTTCCAAAAACCATACGGCGTTCCTTTCCTTCTGCGCCCAGCCGTGCGCCCTTACATCAGTTTACGACCACATGTGGGGTGTTTCTGTAAACGGTAGAATCAGGGTAATAAATATTGAGTTTTGTTTGGCTGTTAACCCTCAATGTGTTAAATAAAAATTTTTATAAGATGGAAAATCTGCCAAAAAAGTGAAATTTAGAAATGTCATCTCCATTTTCCTTTAATTCTTGTGGAACACCTATAGGGTTAACAAAGTTTGTAAAATCAGTTTTGAGTTACTTGAGGGGTGTAGTTTCTATAATGGGGTCATTTATGTGGGGTTTCCACTTTGCAAGCCCCACAAAGTGACTTTAGACCTGAACTGGTCCCTAAAAAGTGGGTTTTGGAAATTTTCTTAAAAATGTTAAGAACTAAGCCTTCCAACGCCCTAAAAAAAATAAAATGACATTTCCAAAATGAGGCCAACATAAAGTAGACATATGGGAAATGTTAAGTAATAAATATTTTATTAGGTATGACTTTGTGTTTTAGAAGCAGAGAAATGTAAATTTAGAAAATTGTGAATTTTTCAAAATTTTTGGTAAATTTGTGATTTTTTCATAAATAAAGGTGAAATATATTGACTCAAATTTTTGACTATCATGAAGTACAATATGTCACGAGAAAACAATCTCAGAATGGCTTGGATAAATAAAAGTGTTCCAAAGCTATTACAACATAAAGTGACGCATGTCAGATTTGTAAATTTTGACCTGGACACCGGGGCATCAATGACCCTTGGTCATGAAAGTGTTAATACCGGCATCTAAAATGCCGGTCTTATTAAATGTAACCCTTAGAATCTGCATGGCCAAACATAAGAGTCAGCAAGGTAAGCTGTGACTACAGCTAACCAGACTTTGCTGCTTGTGAGGGATTAGAATTAAGACACCCATCACACGTAAGCAGTGGACACTACAGCCATAATTGCCAGATTACAGCTACTAGCAAGAGATTAGAGAGAGAGAGAGAGACTTTAGCAAGATAGCATAACAAGAGTGCCATTACTTGCCACTTTGCCACCCTCCATACCTCGCCAATTGGGAAAAGGATTTGCATTGTGTCCAGATTATTGTTAGCTGTACTACAACTCCTTTTTTGCAAATAAGCAAAAAGGGACATTTATTCTTCTAACTTTAGCCTGGTTTCCTGACTCCTACCACACTACATTCGGTCTACTATTCTTTATACCTCCTGCTTTGCATCCATGCAGCCACTAATATCAAGGACATTCCAAACTACAATCAGGCAGGAGCCCCAACTACAGGGATTACCCCAAGGGAAGAAAGGGTTCAGCCTCCTCTCACTACCTCATCCCTAGGGAGCAATAGACTGATAGAAACCTCTGTGAAACTGTTAGAAAACCTGGGAGACTGGCTGCACTTGGGGTTAACTGACAGTATCTTGATACTCAGTGTTGTTGTTTGGTAATGACCACACCTCTTGTCAGGTGCAACTTGTGGTCATTACTGCATTCCCTTTTTTAGTTTGGTTTCACACATTATTCCATGCGGTTGATATTCTCTGCTTGGATTTGGAAGAGTTGGTGTGTGGTCTTTTCCTGTGTTCCTGCTCATCCATTTTCCATTAGATAAGTTGTACTGCTCTTTGTATTTGGTTGTTCCCTTGTTCTTGTTGTTTACTAGGCCTCAGGGAGACGCTGGTTCATTCACCAGGGAAGGAACCAGTTGTCTCATTCCCTGTCACTATCTTTAGGGAATCCTTAAGGGCTCCTAGGGTTTAGGTTCCGGCGTATGTATTTTCCCACCTTCAGGGTCTATACATACTGACAGAATTCAGGGCCAGGTTTAGGGGTTTCCTAGGAGGTGACCGTTCCCCGCTCCCTAGCCTTGAGGCTTCGTTCTTTGTCATTCCACTTCTGTTGTTATTCTGGTGTCCCTCCCCTTCCCATTATTCGTGACAAACACATCCTATAATCAGAGCAACTACCCTCCTCTCCGGCTCCACAAGCGCTAGCTGCACTAGCCACAATCATCTGGGATTAAAAAAAACGATTAAAGGGTCAGATATACCATCTTGACAGCCGATTCAGCTGAACAGCGGGTCCTTCTCAGCTGTATAGTACTAGCAGGAGTGCCCAGGCTGCACTGGTAAGCTGAAAGAGGGGCTTAGCGGGTCATGAGTTTAGTCATGTCATGTCCTGAGGTGGAGCTTAATGATACAACTGGAAGAGTATAGCATTTGATAGGTTCTCCCAGATATAACTCTGCATGGAGCCACAAAAATGGCAAATTCACAATAGCAAGTGACCACTCAGAACCAATTTCATGGGCCATAGAAGTAGTTAGATTATGAAATCTCCAAGATATATACTAAACAAATACGGTAATTACAGGTTTTTGCAATTTTATCCTTATATAGCATGAAGTGCATCTTTTAGAGTAGGTAAAAATAGGGAAAACTACTAGGGAAAACTCCCAACTTATATCATACTAAAGCTAGGAGCAGCCGATTATTCTTATGCATT
Source organism: Bufo bufo (assembly GCF_905171765.1). Classification (NCBI taxonomy): domain Eukaryota; kingdom Metazoa; phylum Chordata; class Amphibia; order Anura; family Bufonidae; genus Bufo; species Bufo bufo. The sequence continues at coordinate 420,521,748 of NC_053394.1, forward strand.
GGAATACAGTATCATACATTTCCCATAGGGTCTCTGGGGTCTACTAGGTTATTCCATACCTTTTTTATGTGGTATATCAGCCTGACGAAGGACCCGTTGGGTAAGCAGGGCACTATGTATATGGTCAGGATGTCCATTGGGATTCCGTAAGGGCATTTCTTAAACAGAGATATGCCACAATACTAAACACAACCCAAAGAAAAGAGTGGCACTGTTCCTGGAAGACTTTTTCTTCTAATTCAGAACACTCACTTGCAGAAATATATGATCGGAGTGTTATTATCCAGTTGCAGGCTCTATTTGCAGTAGACTTGCCATAAAATTAACTGTAAAAACAAGTATCTAGAATTATACATTATGGATTCAAAAGGCTTCTATAGCGTGTCACATTGGTATACATCTGGCAGATTTACAGGACATCAGGATAACTTTCTTTTTATCATATCGAAAAGATTAAGCTGCTCAAAATGACAGGAAACCACAAATGTGTGCATGTATAAATAATTTTTCTTGTAACTGAGATTAATGACAGACAGGTCTTAAAATATTGGTATATATTTGAAAATGTATGAACAGTGTATGAACAGGTATCTACCTTTTAATGTTTTATATAGATCCATCCACTAAAAAGGTATACAGTTGTGTTAAACCCAATTTTGGCAGTAAAGATATGAAAAAGTGACAGACAGGGATGAGCAAATCAAACACCGAAGATGTAATTATAACAACAAATACATAACTGATGTTTGTTATCTTTGATTTATCTCGTTATTTTTTATTTAGCTGGATTTTACGCTTCATTTGCAATCATCTTATTCCCTAAACCATTCAATAGACCTATTTCACTGATTTTACGATATTATTTCTGGCATTTTATGCTTCAAACGTTTCCAAGATTCATTATTTCTTTCCTGTTTAAGCTCAATGCAGTAGATTTTTTTTTGTTCTATATTCGTGAAAACATTTAATATAGTATCCTACACATATTGTGCAGTCTAGGCAGAGGATTAGATATGTCTGTTTGGAACGGGGTAAGTTTTTTGTACTGTACCAATTTTTTAATTTTCCTGTTATTCAATTATTCATTTAGCAATTTTTTATTTTTTTTTGCTAAGAAAAACAACCATGGTCAATGATATAACTAATATAATACTGCCTCTTAGAGACCAAAATATAAATGCTACACTTCTGTCCTCCATGTAGAAGAATATAGCTATTATAATACTAACCCTGTCTACATGACGTAGGTATTGGCTATCGAGCTTGCTTCCAATCCCCATACCCCCATCCTGCCATGTCTCAAAAATAACACACGTACACCAGGTTGGATTGAATCGGCCAGTTTTATTATTACATATTAAAATTTTCCAGAAAAAATGCCCAACCAACCCATATGCAACGGCATATGACAACACACCCACAACATATGTATAACATATATTAACGATGAGGGAGGTCCTTGAAGCCCCAACTGTTTTGGTTAAACCCTCCTCCACAGTGTACTCCATCTTGCCCCCAGCTGATGAGCGCCAGCTCGGAGGCACCACTGATGGACCTAAAAAACCTGCCCCAAAAATACCAACAATGGGAGTCCAGCACAACCATGGAGCCCTCCCATCCTCCAGAACCTGTTATTCCACCAACTCCGAGGACCTCCCGCCACCAAAGAACGCACAGGCTTGAGCCCTTAAGCATGTGGGTCCCTCCAAACTCCCAAAGCAGTTTCAATGCCCCCTTGCAAGCCGAGACACCAGAGATCAATACCAATCGCATTGAGATGTACCCAGTCACTTCGACAAAACGCCCCTGAGCCTTGCTCCAAATCTGCATGTCTTATGGCTACAGCCCCATTTCGCACCATAAACCTTCCCACCACCCGATTCACCTTTATCCGTGCTTTGTTAAAGCGGTCTGCTGACCGAGCCCCTCGCCACACATGCCTGTATATCACATCAGACCACACGGTTAATAATCAATAGATAGTAGAATTTTATATCCCTAATCAACTCGCGGAAAGGTCGTGCCCCTAAATCATTCCCACCTATGTGTAATACTAACACATCCGGGGGTCTATCCAAGCACACAAACTAGTCTACCTCTGGTAAAACACTACTCCACACCATACCTCTCTTTCCTAGCCAATGGATCAACGCCACGTCCCTTGAAAAACCCAACTGTCGCCCGTCCTGCCGTACCGCCGCTCGCAAGGCTCCCCGAGAAACGAAGTAATGGCCCATGATCCAAACTAAAGCCGGCCGCCGTTTTGCAAAGAGAGGAAAAGAAAGACAGAGCACCCACCAACATTAGCCCGATTTTTTTTAAATAACTACCTTTTGCCATCACAACACACCATCAGGAACACAACACAACCTCATAGACCCTAAAGGCGAGACGGGCGTATATAAGATTCCCACCGACCAATACACTTGACAACCTTATCCCCTGCCCCACGCCTTGCTGGCTCAGTAGTCGCCCATATGCAAAAGAAATGACCCATGTTACCCGCCCCATCCAAACCCATACGCGTAAAAAATTTACAGAAAACTGCAAGGAACTGGAAACGGGACAGGAAAGATCCATCGTCATGAACCAAAAATGAACCAAACGTCCCCTTTCTAACTGCCCAGTAATCCCCCAAACATTGCACTGGGCATCCTGGAACTGCATAAAGGACAACTCTATAGCCCCTCCCGCTCACATCAGTCTTTGACCGTCTAATTCTAAACTCCAACCGATCAGAATAGAGATCGAAGTCCTCCTGCAACAAACCACCTGGTCTCCGAACACTACTGCTAACTAATTCCCCCAAACGCAAGGCCCCAAGGAAGGCCAACGAAAAGGCCAGCTTAAACAATCAAAACTCAAAAGTCAACCTACACACCGTCTCCGCCTGCCTGCCCAAATCTAGCAGCAAGGTGAATGATACTGGTCACCTATCATTCTCCACTCCTCTTTAGCATCTCCAACCCTTCAGCGAAAACCAAAAGTTATACCCGTCACCACTTCGCTACAAACCATCCCTCGTCCCTGCAGTGCCCCAGAAACAGCAGCATAGGGGCCTCCAGATCGCTACCCACACTGTCAACATCAGCCCCTATTGTGCTACACCAATTTCTCCAACAGCCCCAAGCCCTAGCATATGCGTCCCATGTATTCGGGGCCAACGAAGACCGGATCTTCCCTGCTTCCATACCTCCAGCAGATCCCACAAAAGGTTGGGCAGGAAAGGGGGACCTCCTGCGCCTCCGGTGCCAGCAGCCGAAAACGCTCCCACTGGAAACGAGAAAGCACAACATGAACTGCTACCACCCAAGTATTCAGCGCCAAACAGTCCAGGACCAAGCGTTGCAACAATTGCACCACTTGATGCGCCGACGCCGACAATAAATTGATCGCCTGAACCACTCCTAGATTATCGCAATGGAAACGCACTTTACTGTTACGAAATCTTTTGCCCCAAAGGAAAACCGCTACCAGGATCGTAGAAAGCTCGAGTAAAGCTACATTGCGTACCTAACCCCGTGAAAACCACTCCTCTGGCCATTTTTCCACGCACCACTGCCCACCACAATAAACTCCAAACATCCCAGAATAATTCAAAATCTAAACAATTCCCTGCCTTGCTCAAAAATAGGGAACGCCCATTATAGGAGGCCAAAAAGAAACCCCAAACTCTGAAGTCGGCTCGCAATTCCCTTCCCAACCATATATAATGATGAAGCGCCAACGCCTTGGAAGTCGCCATCGACAATCGCCGTGAAAAAACTCGACAAGCAAAGTTTAATGTTCCTAAAAGCTAATGCAAATCGCATAGTTGACTCTTATTCAGAGGCTGCACCACATTTTTTAAATCCTCCAGCTTGTCCGGCGGCAACCGACATTCCATCCTTTCAGTATCAATGACGATAGGCAAAAAACTTAGGTCGGTCGCAGGGCCCACAGTCTTCTCTGGTGCCAACGGGACTCCAAAACGCGCAAACAACATTTTTAGTAACAATAAATACCAAACTGTCGAACCCGGTGGGCCTATGCATAGGAAGTTATAGGATGATAGAGGTCCATCCGGCCACTGCCCACTCCAAAAAAGAACTAAAAGTTTCAAAATACGCACAGGACAGCGAGCACCCCATCGGGAGACATCTGTCCATGAAAAAATTCCGCTCCCAAAAACAAATGTAAACTGTCCAGGTGCACCAGCAGTAACCGGAAAGTCGCTTCGATATCCGTTTTTGCTAACAATGACCCTTTTCCAAATTTTTTAACCCACCCAACTGCCGCATCATATGATGTATACACCACCGAACACAGTTTGGGGTCTATCCCATCATTGACTGATGATCCCTTAGGAAATGACAAGTGATGAATGAGCCAAAATTTATTCGGCTCCTTCTTGGGCACAACTCCCAGCAGTGACAAACGCAAGGTTCCGAAAACGGCCCTGACATTCGTCCCAGCCACACTTCCTCAAACAGCTTCTCCGTGATTACCTCCTTGTGCTCGTACACCGAACGCAATTTCCTTTTTAACAAAAACTTTTCCCCCGGGACAAAGGGGATACAAAAACCGAACTGGAAGCCATCCCTTAACAAACGCGCCAGGGTACCTATTTAGAAATGGCACCATCCTTTCCATTCGCACTGGTGTCACCCCCTTTTGAAGCGGCGACCCCTCCTCTTTGCCTATTTCCTTTGAAACATCTACTAGCCCCATGTGCTCCCCCACAGGAAGTGCATTCATGCTTAAATTTGCACTTCACCCCAAACTTACACCCTCCCTCATTAAACTAAAATCACATTCCCTTGGCCGACTCTGTAGTAAACGTGGATTGGCCAGATCCTCCTGCTTCCCCCCGAAAGGACTGAGCCGTTTTAACCGGCGCCGTGACTTTTAGCCATAACGCAATATCCTTGTGGTCCCAACGAATGTTGGAACGCACAGCCTTACGCTGATGAAATTGTTCGCCAAGCTTGGCCACCATAAATCCGGTATTCCTCACTAATCGTGTCAAGGTAGCAAAAAAGAGCCGAGCAACATTCGGGTGCTTTTTCTCCAATAACACTGGCTAAAATAGCAAAAGCTTGTAGCCAATTAGAAAATGTCAGCAGAATCAAACAATACTGGTGTTTTTCTTCTTCTTCTTTTTTACCGTCGTCCTTTCTGGCCCTGTCCAAATTAAAACGTTCAAGGGGGAGCAGTGAAAAAATTTCAACATACTCCCCTCTCCAAATCCGATCCCTTACATCTTGCTTTAAATGTGCTCCCAAAGGTCCCTCAAAGCACACGTAAACCTCCCCCCATGCGGCGTCATCCATCCTAACCGACTCTTCCTCAAACGAACCCCCAGCCTGCATCTGTACTGACACAGACCCCACTCCCGACGGCCCCGCGTTCCCGCGCTATGTAACGGGTTGAACCAAGTCCCTGATATACTTCATGCAGGGAGCGGCGACACCCTGCATGGCCCCCACCCCACTGCTATCGCCGCCAAACCTGAGGATCCCTCAACCCCTCCACCCCCAAAGGTACTAAGGCTAGATAGGAAAGGTCCCCATGGTAACTCACCAGGCTGCATGGGCGCTGTGATCCCACCAGCCACAGATACTGACACCCGTCCAGACGCCGTTCCCGAAACCCGTCTATCCAACGATCCAGAATCCAGTGCCAGCAGATGATGCCACTCCCAGAGGCCCCGAAGCAGATACGCTGGTGCTGATTGATGAAGAGGCGGGGCCAGCATCCTGCTGCCTGTTTTCCACAGCCGACCTCATGCTGGCTATGGCACTGGCAAAGTGGGGGGCCCAGTGTCCTGCTGCCTGCTCAAATGCCTTGACCTGCCCATCCCACTGCTGCAGGGTGAGACAGCCCCATCCTCATCCCCATGTCGGCGCCGGGCAGCCTCCCCTGTAACTGATCCTGCGCGTCTCCTGCTGCAGGGACCTGTCCCCTACCTCCACCTCGCTGAGCAGGCCCTGAAGCTGGGCCTGTAACCATTCTGGTCCCTGTGCCACAGCCTTCTCCCACAGCTGGCGGATTAACCCCTCTACCTCGGCCATTACAAGGTGAGCTGCCTGCATTTACTGTGCCCCTGACTGCTGGTGTCTTTTCTAAAAATGGCCATTTCTTCCCCTCCAGTCACCTTATTTAAGGCCCCCCTTTTACTCCACCCCTACCTTTAAACTGGGGTTTCTTGGGAGGGGTAGTACCTCTGGTGGAGGGCATGTCATGCTCTTTTTAGGGCAGCTTGTACACCTTTGGTCCCCACCTGACACTCAGCTCTCACATATGGCTCCTAGCAGCTGTCACATGCGCAGCGGCCACACCCAGGGCAACAGCTTCGACAGGCTGGCTAAACCAGGTTGAGAGTAGCCATTGGGTCATTGACCGTCGGTAACAGAGGGATTTGTCTATCCGGAGCATGCGAAGACAGAGTCTGGCGGAGTGAGCGGATGAGCGCTACTAAATAGGACCAACTGTCATGGAGGCAGTATCTGCAAGCGATGTGGTACGCTAAGAGCACGGCAAGACACAAAAGATGCCCTGGTCAACCACTGCACCCAGCCCATCTCCAACCATCTCAACTTCTGTCCTGCCATTAGAGCAAGATGTAATCTGGGAAGAGAGAGAGAGGCTGACTCTGCGCACCTCTCCCTTTACTTAAATCCAATTCACGTGCAAGTCTTGACATATCGACCAGTTTAAAGTCCTGTAGCGATAGGCGAGCAATGAAGCAGCAGGTGTGGAAATGGAATCAATGGGAGCTGTGGACGCGGACCTGCACACAAGCGGCTCAGGTCTAATTGTCGTATTCATGCTGACAAAGCAACAGCTGGATTCAGCGTCTACCTGAGTGACTGAGCAGCCCTCTTTAGGATAACACTGCTCACTTCCGTAGTATGAGGAAGGGGCTAGAAAAGGTGCCCTAAACATTGTTGCTTCTCTGAAAACCCTGTCCAGCTTACTGCAGCTGGAGAGAATCCCTTTTTATGCGGAATACAAAACCCAAGATGGGACAAAAGGTATTACCACTTACTATTGGTACATGGAATGTACGTACACTTAAGGGGAATCCATTAGCAGATCACCAAGAAAGAACAGCTCTGGTAGCTAGAGAGCTTGCAAGGCTCGTCATTGACATTGCGGCCCTGTGTGAAACTCGCTCAACAAATTAATGTTTTCAGCAATGCTGTTAGATGCCTTACAGAACAGTTCACTGGGAATCAATCTGAGGTATAGAACCGATGGGAAACTGTTCAACCTACGAAGACTCCAGGCTGTCACCAAGGTAAAAGAGACTGTGCTTCGTGAGTTTATTTTTGCTGATGATTGTGCCCTAAATGCGGAATCAGAGCAGGAAATGCAAGCCAGTATGCACAAATGCAGCATGTGATAACTTAGGTCTCATCATCAGCATAAAGAAAACCGAAGGGATGTACCAGCCAGCTCCGAATGCCCAATATCAAGAACCTACCACCATCACAGTAAAAGGACAGAAGCTGCATGCAGTGGACCAATATACATATCTTGGCAGTACCCTCTCCCGTCAGTGACAATTGACATCAAGGTCAACTGCGGAATTGCAAAGGCAAGTTCTGCATTCGAATTAAAGTGATATAGTGGCTCACCTGTCTGTCAGAAAGGCAAGTTCTGCATTTGGCAGACTGCGGACCATTGCGTGCTACAAAGCTTAAAGTCTACCAGGCGGCAGTGTTAACCACCCTGATGTATGCTAGTGAGACCTGGACAGTATACAAAAGACATGCTAGACAGCTGAACCACTTTTACATGACTTGCCTCCGTAGAATCATGAGGATCCAATGGCAGGACTAGTTGCCAGATACAGAAGTCCTCTCCAGAGCAGGCTTACCATCAGTTTACACCTTATTGATGAAAGCCCAGATGTGCTGGGCAGGCCACGTCGTAAGGATACCAGACCATCGCATCCCTACACAGATCTTCTATGGTGAGCTGTCCAAGGGTAAGCTATCGCACGGGGGTCAAAAGAAGCGATACAAAGATACACTGAAAGCCTCTCTCAAGTCCCTGGATATCAACATCACCTCATGGGAATCTCTGGCGCATGATCGTTACACATGGCGTTCCCTGAAACAAAACATTTAATGCCAACATGGGCCTTATTGGCTATCTAAGGATACATTGCTAATGGCCGAAGATCTATCTATCAGATGTCAAGGTCCTCATCGGAAACGATGGACAAACAACACTGCCTAACCTCACTCGCTGACACCTCTCCCCGTCATGCTGGTCTCCCCCCCCAGGCTATACCCTCTAGTCCGGCCACACTAGACTATGACTACTGTAACATTGCCCCCTATATAAAAGAATATAACTACTATAATACTGTTCCTACGGCAAGCCTATAACTACCATAATACTGCCTCCTGTGTACAAGAATAACTACTATAATACTGCCTCCTATGTACAAGAATATAACTACTATAATACTGCCTCCTATGTACAAAAATATAACTACTATAATACTTCTATGTACAGGAATATAACTACTATAATACTGCTCCTATGTACAAGAATACAACTAATATAATACTGTTCCTATGTACAAGACTATAACTACTAGTGTTGATTGCGAATATTATAATCGCAAATTTTTTTTTCTTTGCGAATATTGGCACTTCGTGAATTTGCGAATATCTAGAATATTGTGCTATATCTTCATAATCGCGAATATTCTAGATTTTTTTCTTCAGTACCCATGATCCCTCACTGCTTCTTGCTTGTGGGCCAATGAGAAGGCTGCAATATCTTTGACAATAGGAGTAGTGTTGATCCTGGATTTTCGTATCGCGAATTTTCCGATTGCCGATTTTCGCAATCAAGAAAATAATGACTGGAGATCACGAATTCTCGAATACATGAATATATGATGAATATTCACTCAAATATTCGCAAAATATCGCAAATTTGAATATTGCCCCTGCCACTCATCACTGATAACTACTATAATACTGCCTCTTATGTACAAGAATATAACTACTATAATACTGCTCCCTATGTACAAGAATATAACTACTATAATACTGCCCCCTATGTACAAGAATACAACTACTATAATACTGCTCCTATGTACAAGAATATAACTATTATAATACTGCCTCCTATGTACAAGAATATAACTACTATAATACTGCCTCCTATGTACAAGAATATAACTACTATAATACTGCTCCCTATGTACAAGAATACAACTACTATAATACTGTTCCTATGTACAAGAATATAACTACTGTAATACTGCTCCTATGTACAAGAATATAACTACTATAATACTGTTCCTATGTACAAGAATATAACTACTATAATACTGCCTCCTATGTACAAGAATTCAACTACTATAATACTACTGCTATATACAAGAATACAACTACTATAATACTCCTATGTACAAGAATATAACTACTATAATACTGCCCCCTATATACAAGAATATAACTACTATAATACTGCCCACTATGTACAAGAATATAACTACTGTAATACTGCCTCCTATGTACAAGAATTCAACTACTATAATACTGCTCCGATGTACAAGAATATAACTACTATAATACTGTTCCTATGTAGAAGAATATAACTACTATAATACTGCCTCCTATGTACAAGAATATAACTACTATAATACTGCTCCTGTGTAGAAGAATATAACTACTATAATACTGCTCCTATGTACAAGAATATAACTACTATAATACTGCTCCTATGTACAAGACTATAACTACTTTAATACTCCTCCTATGTACAAGAATATAACTACTATAATACTGCTCCTATGTACAAGAATATAACTACTATAATACTGCCTCCTATGTACAAGAATATAACTACTATATTACTGCTCCTATGTACAAGAATATAACTACTATAATACTGCCTCCTATGTACAAGAATATAACTACTATAATACTGCCTCCTGTGTTCAAGAATGTAACTATTATAACACTGCCCTAATGTGCAAAAATATATCTATTATAAGGCTGCCCCAATGTACAGTGCAAGAATATAACTATAGCTATTACATTGCCTCTATAGAGATTATAACTACTAGCATTAACACCTCAAACTAGACACCAAAAAGTAACAATTCAACTGTAGAAATAAACACAGCGACATTCTCATTAGCGACATGAGTGTTAATGTGCCTTTAATAAAACTGTCTTGTCAAGAACTGTGTTTTGTGCAGGAAAGCATAAGGTAACCTGAACTTCAGAGTAAAAATAACTCCTCATTTAACCTGTGTCATTAGGACGGTATGTTTCATTTATCAAATCTATCATATTGTGGGTCCTGTTTCCAATTCATTTCCAATATAAGTCGTGTAAAGCAAACAATTATTATAACCGTTGTACGACCAGTGCCAAGAATCTGATTTTAAAACAATACGTCTGCAGTAATTATGCCTGAGGAAGATGAATAAAGGGTTCAGTTTCAGAGAGTTTGTTGTTTCTAGAATATTAAAACGGATAGGATATTACAAGGCGTAGAGCAAGGAGCCGGGGTAACTCAGTGGCAGCAGCCTGCCCCCTGCACACTGTGATGCCTCGTATACACACAAGGGTAGGGTATACTGTAGACTAAAGCCATCACTACACAAACATCAGCAGTTCTACTACTTAAAGGGCTTTTCCATTTTCATGAATATATAATGGGTTATTACCATCAGCAAAAGTATGGAATATCTACAGGATATTCCATAAATTTCCAATCGGTTCTGGTCCCCAAGAGCCCTCAGCAATTTTTGGAACTCCCATGCCAAACATGTCCACTCCTTCCAGGGGTCCCATAGGTAGGATTAGTATCTGTTGGAAATATATGGCTTAATCTGCAGCAATGCCATAAATGTTGAGATGAGAATACCCCTTTAAGTCTGACTAGTTGAGGTCCAACCACAAGAACCTCCATCCGTTCTAAAAATATAGGGGTTCCATTGTCACCGGAGAAGTAACTGACCACGTCCCGTACACTTTTGTGGCACGTCAATTAGAGTGCTTGAATGGAAAAATCCCTCTAAAGGCGATTTCTCCTGAAATATCTGTTCTGTGACTGTGGAAATGATGGTTGATCCATCAATAATTGATCAATGGTGGTCCAAGTCTTGACACCTTCACCAATCTGCTGAACATAGCCACTACCAAAAGTACGGAACTGCGTCTGGTAAACAATAAAGAGGATCTGGCACTTGCTGGACTATCTCTAGCACATGCCATCAATATAGTAGTGCTGGAAAGAACTTTTAAGTGCTTGAATAGTCTTCTCTTCTGTGAACATTTTGCTTAGTCGTCTCCTTCCTATATCAGCTTCTGGAAATATTAGATGATATCCAATATGGCCTCCACTACATCTCACATTGCACTGATGTAGGGACCTCCTTGTGAACTTCTCTAGATTCATGTAGAGCATTGTTCGGGTGTAATTCCTGCATTTCACCATTATAATGGCTCTACTAAATTCTGTAAACTAAAATGTTGCCTAAATCGGACTAAAAAGATGACATCAAACATTATTTTAGCTCCTATGCTAGTTCTGCTTGCCATATATGAACTTTTTCCTAGCTATGTTTAGGAGGACATGTTTAGGAGGACATGGACTACTACAGAAGTATTTGAACACCCACTTAGAAATCATGGAGAGGTCTGAAATTCACATTGTAGGTGCATTCCCACTCTGAGAGACAGAATAAAAAAAAAAAATCAGGAAATCACATTGTATGATTTTTAAAGAATTTATTTGTTTCGCACTGCTGAACATAAGTATTTGAACACCTGAGAAACAGCAAGAATTCGGGCTCTCAAAGACCTGTTACTGTGCCTTTAAAAAGTCCACCATTGGCGTGATGACGTAGGAGTAGGACGTCACGCTCTCTCCTCCTCCCGGGGCTTGGCCTCCTCCGCTCTCCCTGAGGGTCTCTGCGGTCCGCGGCTTCCCTCCACCTAGATCTGGGGAACCCGCTTCGTAGCCCGATCCACGCTGCTATTTCACCTCTGCCCCTGCCTCCAAGCCTGCTCCCTCTTCTCCCTCTCCACTTACCCCACGCAAGTTGAGGACCTCCAGCCTCCTCCTCTCGAAGCTTGTCCCCCGCCTGGACTTTCTACTGGACTCCGGCATCGGCTCGCTCCGAGCGTTTCTCTTTTGCCGGTGTGGCGCTTCCTTCGTTGGATCCTTTCTGCACCTTGCGTCTGGGCTGCCTGCGGGCTCCACTGCTGCTTGGACTGGTTCTCTCTCCTTGTGGTCTGCTCCGGCTGAGTCCGCTGTCTCCGGCTCTGTTTTCCTGTGGTGGAGTCTGCTCCGGCTGTGTCTTGGGTCTCCGGTTCCACTTTCCTGTGGCGGGATCCTCGGCTGGCGTCCCCGGAGTTGCTGGCCGGCTTCCTGGGGCTCCCCTCGGCCCCTAGCTCCTCTCCTGGCATCCGTGATTTCCTGGCCCCACGTGGAAACGGGTGAGATGGTTCCTTTTTTTCCCTCTGTTTGTTGTACAAGGTTGGTCTCCCTCTATGATGGCAGCTAAAAAGGCTAACAAGGCAATTAACCACCTCCGGACCGCCTAACGCAGGATCGCGTTCCGGAGGTGGCAGCGCTGCGCAGAGTCACGCATATACTCGTCATCTCGCGAGACGCGAGATTTCCTGTGAACGCGCGCACACAGGCGCGCGCGTTCACAGGATCGGAAGGTAAGCGAGTGGATCTCCAGCCTGCCAGCGGCGATCGTTCGCTGGCAGGCTGGAGATGTGATTTTTTTAACCCCTAACAGGTATATTAGACGCTGTTTTGATAACAGCGTCTAATATACCTGCTACCTGGTCCTCTGGTGGTCCCTTTTGTTTGGATCTACCACCAGAGGACACAGGTAGCTCAGTAAAGTAGCACCAAACACCACTACACTACACCCCCCCCTGTCACTTATTAACCCCTTATGAACCCCTGATCACCCCTGATCACCCCATATAGACTCCCTGATCACCCCCCTGTCATTGATCACCCCCCTGTAAGGCTCTATTCAGATGTCCGTATGATTTTTACGGATCCACTGATAGATGGATCGGATCTGCAAAACGCATACCGACGTCTGAATGGAGCCTTACAGGGGGGTGATCAATGACGGGGTTGATCACCCCAAATAGACTCCCTGATCACCCCCCTGTCATTGATCACCCCCCTGTCATTGATCACCCCCCTGTAAGGCTGCATTCAGATGTCCGTATGATTTTTACAGATCCACTGATACATGGATCGAATCCACAAAACACATACGGACATCTGAATGGAGCCTTACAGGGGGGTGATCACCCCATATAGACTCCCTGATCACCCCCCTGTCATTGATCACCCCCCTGTCATTGATCACCCCCCTTTCATTGATCACCCCCTGTAAGGCTGCATTCAGATGTCCGTATGATTTTTACAGATCCACTGATACATGGATCGGATCCGCAAAACACATACGGACATCTAAATGGAGCCTTATAGGGGGGTGATCAATGACAGGGGGGTGATCACCCCATATAGACTCCCTGATCACCCCCCTGTCATTGATCACCCCCCTGTAAGGCTCCATTCAGACATTTTTTTGGCCCAAGTTAGCGGAAATTATTATTTTTTTTCTTACAAAGTCTCATATTCCACTAACTTGTGTCAAAAAATAAAATCTCACATGAACTCACCATACCCCTCACGGAATCCAAATGCGTAAAAATTTTTAGACATTTATATTCCAGACTTCTTCTCACGCTTTAGGGCCCCTAGAATGCCAGGGCAGTATAAATACCCCACATGTGACCCCATTTCGGAAAGAAGACACCCCAAGGTATTCCGTGAGGGGCATAATGAGTCCATGAAAGATTTAAATTTTTGTCCCAAGTTAGCGGAAAGGGAGACTTTGTGAGAAAAAAAATATATATCATTGGCAATAACTTGTGCCCAAAAAAATTTTTTTATATGAACTCGCCATGCCCCTCATTGAATACCTTGGGGTGTCTTCTTTCCAAAATGGGGTCACATGTGGGGTATTTATACTGCCCTGGCATTCTAGGGGCCCTAAAGCGTGAGAAGAAGTCTGGGATCCAAATGTCTAAAAATGCCCTCATAAAATGAATGTGAGCCCCTTTGCCCACCTAGGCTGCAAAAAAGTGTCACACATCTGGTATCGCCGTACTCAGGAGAAGTTGGGCAATGTGTTTTGGGGTGTCATTTTACATATACCCATGTTGGTCAAATGCCAACTTTGTATAAAAAAATGGGAAAAGTTGTCTTTTGCCAAGATATTTATCTCACCCAGCATGGGTATATGTAAAATGACACCCCAAAACACATTGCCCAACTTCTCCTGAGTACGGAGATACCACATGTGTGACACTTTTTTTGCAGCCTAGGTGGGCAAAGGGGCCCACATTCCAAAGAACACCTTTCGGATTTCACCGGCCATTTTTTACAGATTTTGATTTCAAACTACAGTCGTGGCCAAAAGTTTTGAGAATGACACAAATGTTAGTTTTCACAGAGTTTGCTGCTAAACTGCTTTTAGATCTTTGTTTCAGTTGTTTCTATGATGTAGTGAAATATAATTACACACACTTCATACTTTCCAAAGGCTTTTATCGACAATTACATGACATTCATGCAAAGAGTCAGTATTTGCAGTGTTGGCCCTTCTTTTTCAGGACCTCTGCAATTCGACTGGGCATGCTCTCAATCAACTTCTGGGCCAATTCCTGACTGATAGCAACCCATTCTTTTATAATCACTTCTTGGAGTTTGTCAGAATTAGTGGGTTTTTGTTTGTCCACCCGCCTCTTGAGGATTGACCACAAGTTCTCAATGGGATTAAGATCTGGGGAGTTTCCAGGCCATGGACCCAAAATGTCAACGTTTTGGTCTCCGAGCCACTTAGTTATCACTTTTGCCTTATGGCACGGTGCTCCATCGTGCTGGAAAATGCATTGTTCTTCACCAAACTGTTGTTGGATTGTTGGAAAAAGTTGCTGTTGGAGGGTGTTTTGGTACCATTCTTTATTCATGGCTGTGTTTTTGGGCAAAATTGTGAGTGAGCCCACTCCCTTGGATGAGAAGCAACCCCACACATGAATGGTCTCAGGATGCTTTACTGTTGGCATGACACAGGACTGATGGTAGCGCTCACCTTTTCTTCTCCGGACAAGCCTTTTTCCAGATGCCCCAAACAATCGGAAAGAGGCTTCATCGGAGAATATGACTTTGCCCCAGTCCTCAGCAGTCCATTCACCATACTTTCTGCAGAAGATCAATCTGTCCCTGATGTTTTTTTTGGAGAGAAGTGGCTTCTTTGCTGCCCTTCTTGACACCAGGCCATCTTCCAAAAGTCTTCGCCTCACTGTGCGTGCAGATGCGCTCACACCTGCCTGCTGCCATTCCTGAGCAAGCTCTGCACTGGTGGCACTCCGATCCCGCAGCTGAATCCTCTTTAGGAGACTATTCTGGCGCTTGCTGGACTTTCTTGGACGCCCTGAAGCCTTCTTAACAAGAATTGAACCTCTTTCCTTGAAGTTCTTGATGATCCTATAAATTGTTGATTGAGGTGCAATCTTAGTAGCCACAATATCCTTGCCTGTGAAGCCATTTTTATGCAACGCAATGATGGCTGCGCGCGTTTCTTTGCTGGTCACCATGGTTAACAATGGAAGAACAATGATTTCAAGCATCACCCTCCTTTTAACATGTCAAGTCTGCCATTTTAACCCAATCAGCCTGACATAATGATCTCCAGCCTTGTGCTCGTCAACATTCTCACCTGAGTTAACAAGACGATTACTGAAATGATCTCAGCAGGTCCTTTAATGACAGCAATGAAATGCAGTGGAAAGTTTTTTTGGGGATTAAGTTAATTTTCATGGCAAAGAAGGACTATGCAATTCATCTGATCACTCTTCATAACATTCTGGAGTATATGCAAATTGCTATTATAAAAACTTAAGCAGCAACTTTTCCAATTTCCAATATTTATGTAATTCTCAAAACTTTTGGCCACGACTGTACTTACCACACATTTGGGCCCCTAGAATGCCAGGGCAGTATAACTACCCCACAAGTGACCCCATTTTGGAAAGAAGACACCCCAAGGTATTCGCTGATGGGCATAGTAAGTTCATAGAAGTTTTTATTTTTTGTCACAAGTTAGTGGAATATGAGACTTTGTAAGAAAAAAAAAAAATCATCATTTTCCGCTGACTTGTGACAAAAAATAAAAAGTTCTATAAACTCACTATGCCCATCAGCGAATACCTTAGGGTGTCTATTTTCCGAAATGGGGTCATTTGTGGGGTGTTTGTACTGTCTGGGCATTGTAGAACCTCAGGAAACATGACAGGTGCTCAGAAAGTCAGAGCTGCTTCAAAAAGCGGAAATTCACATTTTTGTACCATAGTTTGTAAACGCTATAACTTTTACCCAAACCATTTTTTTTTTACCCAAACATTTTTTTTTTATCAAAGACATGTAGAACAATAAATTTAGAGAAAAATTTATATATGGATGTCGTTTTTTTTTGCAAAATTTTACAACTGAAAGTGAAAAATGTCATTTTTTTGCAAAAAAATAGTTACATTTTGATTAATAACAAAAAAAGTAAAAATGTCAGCAGCAATAAAATACCACCAAATGAAAGCTCTATTAGTGAGAAGAAAAGGAGGTAAAATTCATTTGGGTGGTAAGTTGCATGACCGAGCAATAAACGGTGAAAGTAGGGTAGGTCAGAAGTGTAAAAAGTGGCCTGGTCATTAAGGGTGTTTAAGCTATAGGGGCTGAGGTGGTTAAAAGCTAACTGAAAAGGCACCAACGAACTCCCAAGTTATATCCTATATGGAATAGTGCTAAGGGAAGATAAGGATCTAAAGATAAAAAAAAGATTAAGAAAAAAAGAAAAAAGAGGGGGAAAGAAAGGAAAGAAAAGAAGCAAGAAAAATTTGAAGAAAAAAATTTAAAGAATAAACGAGAAATTAATAGAAGGAAAGGGGGAGGGGAGAAGGAAGGAGATAAAGGAGAGGGGGGAATAAAAAAAAGGGGGAAAAAAATACAAAGAATAAAAAGAAGGCATACGGAATGGCTCCCAAAACTAGCAGGCGGTCGACAGACCTCTCTGCTCAGAAACCTGCCACTAAACCCTTTGAAGGGATAAAAATAGACCAATTTCTAAAGTCCCCAAGGGTCAATACCAGAGGTGGACAAAAGGACATTAGTTCAAAAAGGACTGACAACACTGAGGTGATGGAGGCAGAACCACAAAAACCCTCTGGGTACCCCCAAGGTGATGGGGTGGCAGAGGGAGAAGACACGATTAAGGGTGATCCCACTTCACTAAAAGAAATATTAATGGCAGTGAAACAGAATGGGGACTTAATACAAGGCATTACAACTCAACTCGGGTCAATCCATGCCAAGGTGGGACTGATTAGAGACTATCTGAAAAAAATCTGTGATAGACTTACTAATGTGGAGAGCTCTCTGGTAACAATGCAAAATGAATCCCAAAAAATAAACACTGAGGTTTCCACCCTGAAGATAGATCTCAACCTTCTTAAAAGAAAGTTAGTGGATCTTGAAGATCGGTCACGAAGATATAATGTGAGAATATTGGGGGTCCCAGAAGGTGCGGAAGATAAGAACCCTATCCAATTAATACAGTCCTTGATTTTGGAGAACTTTGGAAAGGACTTTTTTTCTCCAATGTTTATGGTGGAAAGAGCCCATCGCGTCCCGGGTGGGAAACCAATCCCTTGGCAACAACCGCGAACACTCCTTGCTAAGATGCTCGTCTCAAGGGACAGAGATATGGTACTAAGAAGGGCGCGGGAATTCTCGCCCGTTCTATATGATGGGAATAGACTGGCTTTCTTTCCTGATTTCTCAAAGGATATTCAAGAAAAAAGACGTTCATTTATGGCGGTTAAAAAGAGGCTAAGAGAAAAGGACATTAAATATTCACTTATTTTTCCAGCAAAACTCCGGATTATTTTTAAAGACACCACACTGTTTTTTGACACCTCGGAAAAAGCCGCGGACTGGCTTGAACATAATAATATGTTATCTAAATATAGAGGGAGTGCAGTGGCGTAGGGATCGCCATAGCAACCATAGCAGTGGCTATGGGGCCCTACGCCACTGGGGGCCCGTCCGGACCACATTCATTATTATTATTTTTTTATCTTTTGTTTAACACACACAGGCAGCCAGGCAGTGGCGTAACTACCGGGGAAGAAGCTGCTTCGGGGCCCGGCACCCCGGCAGCGTGTGTGACAGTTTATTTTCAAGTTAGTTAAATATCGATTCTTGTCTTAATGTTCAGGGCCCCTTCACAGCAGCGGCTGACCAGGCCCCCTCGCTAATGTGATCTAATCTTACTGTATCCTAAAGTCTCCTGATGTGTCTGGGATTCAAACCCACAACCTCCAATGTATCAGTGTATCAGAGGCAAAGCATTTACCCACACAGCCATAAATGAGGCATTGCAACTGATTGAAAAAATATGGTCTTGTGGTTAGGTGCTTTGCCTCTGATACAGAAGGTCGTGGGTTCGAATCCCAGCAGAAACTTATCTGAAATACAAGCACTGACTCCATATATGGACATACAGGGCGGGACACAATACAGGGCAGGACACAGGAAGAGGCTGCATCGCATCGCTGACATGGAGGTAAGTAGAAGTGTTTATTAATTTTTTTTAATACCCGACTGTTACTGCCATGGGGGGAGCGGGGGGCACTTGATACTGGCACATGGGGGGAGGGGGGTTGGCACCTGATACTGGCACCTGGGGGGGGTTGGCACATGATACTGGCACATGGGGGGGAGAGAGGCACCTGATACTGGCACATGGGGGGGGGAGGGGTTGGCACCTGATACTGGCACCTGGGGGGGGAGAGAGGCACCTGATACTGGCACATAGGGGGGAGAGGGGTTGGCACCTGATACTGGCACATGGGGGGGAGGGAGAGAGGCACTTGATACTGGCACTTTTTTGTGGGGGGGGGGAGATGGCACTATGATACTGGGACATGGGGGGAAGAGAGAGGCACTTGATACTGGCATGTGGGGGAGGGGTTGGCACTTGATACTGGCACATGGGTGGGTTTGGCACTATGATACTGGCACATGGGGGGGGGAGAGGCACTTGATACTGGTACTTTTTTGGGGGGGAGATGGCACTATGATACTGGGATATGGGGGGGAAGAGAGAGGCACTTGATACTGGCACATGGGGGGGGTTGGCACTATGATACTGGCACATGGGGGGTAGGAAGGAGAGAGGCACTTGATACTGGCACATTGGGGGGGGGAAATGGCACTATGATACTGGGACATGTGGGGGGGGAGGAGAGAGGCACTTGATACTGGCACATGATGGGGGGGCATCTATGGGGACACTTACTGGCACATTATTGGGGGCATTATGGGGGACACTAGGCCGGCAGCCTATCAGAGGCCGGACACTGAGGGGCATCTACTGGGGCACTATATATGGGGCATTTTATACTGGTACATTATGGGGGGCACTAGCAGGAAGGGGGGAGAGGAGCACTATGGGGGAATTTACTGGGGGCACTATATAGGGATATTTTATACTGGGACATTATGGGGGCACTATTGGGACATTAGCTCAACTGGGGGCATTACAAGGGGGTATTTTTGCACTGTCACATTATAAGGAGAATTATTACTACTGGGGGGGGGGGGGCATTATAGTGGGATTTATTACTCCCCCATGGTATGACCCCCTAGTAGCAGCACCAGCCTCTCCCTGCTCTGCTATCCCTCTGCCCCTTCTCCAAATCCTTATTATGAAATCTTTCTCATTAGGATAAAGCACAACATCAGCTCCGCCGAGCCCCCGGCCAAGTGTTGAAGTGGTGTCCGAGATCCCCAAGGGTCAAGTAACTGTAAGTTTTCATATGAAATATGTTTATGTTATACACATATAGCATCCACTGTGCCACACAATATACAGTATACCGCTACACTGTGCCAAAGGAGTGGGGTTTACACAGGAGGAGGGAGGTGCGAAGCGCGCTGGAGGGGCCCTTACAAATATTTGCTGTGGGGCCCAGTCACTTCTAGTTACGCCCCTGAGGGAGTGGCTGGGATGAATTATAATTATTAGCGTTAGTTTATAGTTTCTCTTTCCTATCCTAGTAGGGAGGCCCAAACAGGGGGGGGGGGGAGGTTGGGAGGGAGGGCCACAGGTGAGAAATCTGCTGCAATTTGTGCTGGTGGATTACTAGTATGGGGGGGTGGGATGGGACGGGCTCTGATGCGTTTTTTCTTCTTTACTATAGTTGACAATGTCCATCAGAATTTTAACCTGGAATGTTAGAGGTCTGGGGGACAAAAGAAATAGACAGGCAGTTTTCGACATGATGCGTACACATCTTCCAGCAATTGTATGCTTGATAGAAACACACCTTACTGGGGAGACCTCGAGGATGGTCACCAGGGGATGGGCGGTGCACACGTACCATTCGACCCTCTCTAGTCATTCCAGGGGAGTGACAGTTTTTATTCATAAAGCAATTGAATTTCTTTGTGAGGCGTCCTCTGTTGACAACCAGGGAAGATTTGTTTTTCTATACTGCAAGTTGGCCGGAAGGATGTGCATTCTGGCATTTGTTTATATTCCACCTCCATTCTCGTTCTCAGTGCTGAATTCTCTGTTAACATTTATTGACAAATGGCCAGAATGCCCCACATTGATTATTGGGGATTTCAATTGTGTTATGAATCCGATAGTAGACAGGGTCATTTTGAGCGTGGAGGGAGATGTCCCGGTTCAGGGGTCCCCTCTGGCTCGCTTCTGCTTTGAGGCCGGGTTTGAGGATGTTTGGGAAGGTCTGGGCCAAGGGATTAGGGTCTTTTCATGTATTAGTAAATCAGGTAGATCTGTGTCTAGAATAGACCATGCACTGATCAATAAAAAATATGCACGTCACGTAACACGAATGAAGTATGAGTCTAGGTCACTCTCGGATCATCTACCGATACTCCTTGAATTCTGCCTGGCCCAGGATAAACAAATAGGGAGGTCTTCTTTTAGACTAAATCCCTATTGGCTTTCATTAATAAAGGACCATGAAATAATACAAAAGGAAATAAACCAATTTTGGCTAGCTAATTATGGGTCAGCTAGAATCCAAGTGGTATGGGACACTTTTAAGGCCTATATGAGGGGAATAATGGTCAGTCACATTGCAAACTTGAGAAAGGAGTATGGGAAAAACGAGAAGAAACTAAAAGAACAAGTGTCCTCAGCTACGCAATCTTTTTTTATAAATAGGACAGAGGAAAATAGGGAAAATATGCAGAAGAGTGTACAAGCATACTCCGACCTCTTGTTGGATAAGGCACAACAGAGCCTATTCTTCAAAGGGCAAAAATACTTTACTGAAACATGCCGCCCAGGGAAACTTTTATCTAGGGTGATATCTAGTCAGGAATCCCAAAAAAATATAGATAATATACGACTGACCCATGGGAGGATGGTTAGGGGACATGATTCCATAGAGAGGGCCTTCCTCGATTACTTCTCAGACCTTTATAGAGCCGATTGTGAGATCACGGATGAATTGATGGACTCCTATCTTGATGGTATAGCTTTTCCCACTATTACTTTAGCACAAAGGAAGGTACTTGAGGCCGTACTCTCTATCCAGGAGTTGGAGGGAGCAATTGAACTATGTGCGGGTAACTCCACCCCCGGCTCGGACGGACTTCCATACGAATTCTACGTTCGATATAAAGAGGATGTTTTTCCTAGATTGTTGGAGGTCCTTGCTGAGTCGGTGGAGGAGGGGAACCTGCCGGGTTCAATGATGGAAGCGGTAATAATATTAATTCCCAAAAAAGGTAAGGACCCCGTAGATATGGGATCCTACAGACCGATCTCGCTGTTGAAAGCTGATGTAAAGCTCCTGGCGAGGATTCTGGCCACAAGGCTTTCTGGGGTGATCGCCTCTGTTGTCCACCCGGACCAGAACGGTTTTATTCCAAACAAAGGTACCCATCATAATCTCCACCGGCTTTTCGCCAATATACAGGCCCCTGGTGGGTTTGCTCTCTCCATCCTGTCTCTAGATGCCTCAAAGGCCTTCGACAGGGTGGAGAGGCGGTTTCTCTGGAAGGTTTTGGCGAGGATGGGCTTCGGGGAGAGATTTATAAATATGATTACGACACTTTATAGGCCCCCTACGGCCAGGCTGAGTCTCAATAGGAGTCTTACTTCGAGCTTTGATCTAAACAGAGGTACCCGGCAGGGTTGCCCATTATCTCCACTCTTATTCGATATCTACAAACCGGATTCCAGAAAAGTTGGGACACTATACAAATCATGAATAAAAACTGAATGCAATGATGTGGAGGTGCCAACTTCTAATATTTTATTAAGAATAGAACATAAATCACGGAACAAAAGTTTAAACTGAGAAAATGTACCATTTTAAGGGGAAAATATGTTGAATCAGAATTTCATGGTGTCAACAAATCCCCAAAAAGTTGGGACAAGGCCATTTTCACCACTGTGTGGCATCTCCCCTTCTTCTTACAACACTCAACAGATGTCTGGGGACCGAGGAGACCAGTTTCTCAAGTTTAGAAATAGGAATGCTCTCCCATTCTTGTCTAATACAGGCCTCTAACTGTTTAATCGTCTTGGGCCTTCTTTGTTGCACCTTCCTCTTTATGATGCGCCAAATGTTCTCTATAGGTGAAAGATCTGGACTGCAGACTGGCCATTTCAGTACCTGGATCCTTCTCCTACGCAGCCATGATGTTGTGATTGATGCAGAATGTAGTCTGGCATTATCTTGTGGAAAAATGCAGGGTCTTCCCTGAAAGAGATGACGTCTGGATGGGAGCATATGTTGTTCTAGAACCTGAATATATTTTTCTGCATTGATGGTGCCTTTCCAGACATGCAAGCTGCCCATGCCACACGCACTCATGCAACCCCATACCATCAGAGATGCAGGCTTCTGAACTGAGCGTTGATAACAACTTGGGTTGTCCTTGTCCTCTTTGGTCCGGATGACATGGCGTCCCAGATTTCCAAAAAGAACTTCGAATCGTGACTCGTCTGACCACAGAACAGTCTTCCATTTTGCCACACTCCATTTTAAATGATCCCTGGCCCAGTGAAAACGCCTGAGCTTGTGGATCTTGCTTAGAAATGGCTTCTTCTTTGCACTGTAGAGTTTCAGCTGGCAACGGCGGATGGCACGGTGGATTGTGTTCACTGACAATGGTTTCTGGAAGTATTCCTGAGCCCATTCTGTGATTTCCTTTACAGTAGCATTCCTGTTTGTGGTGCAGTGTCGTTTAAGGGCCCGGAGATCACGGGCATCCAGTATGGTTTTACGGCCTTGACCCTTACGCACAGAGATTGTTCCAGATTCTCTGAATCTTCGGATGATGTTATGCACAGTTGATGATGATAGATGCAAAGTCTTTGCAATTTTTTCGCTGGGTAACACCTTTCTGATATTGCTCCACTATCTTTCTGCGCAACATTGTAGGAATTGGTGATCCTCTACCCATCTTGGCTTCTGAGAGACACTGCCACTCTGAGAAGCTCTTTTTATACCCAATCATGTTGCCAATTGACCTAATTAGTGTTAATTGGTCTTCCAGCTCTTCGTTATGCTCAAATTTACTTTTTCCAGCCTCTTATTGCTACTTGTCCCAACTTTTTTGGGATTTGTTGACACCGTGAAAATTGGAATCAACGTATTTTTCCTTTAAAATGATACATTTACTCGGATTAAACGTTTGATCTGTCATCTACGTTCTATTACAAATAAAATATTGACATTTGCCATCTCCACATCATTGCATTCAGTTTTTATTCACAATTTGTTTAGTGTCCCAACTTTTTTGGAATCCAGTTTGTACATTGAGCCCTTGGCTCTGGCTGTTAGGCAGGATCCTCAAATTAAAGGCTTTGGAATACTGGGAGAGGAAGATCGCATTTCTTTATATGCAGACGATGTTCTTTTTTTTGCAGATAACACAGAGATAACCGTCCCAAGAATTATTCATAATGTTAAACTATTTGGTGGGGTATCAGGCCTAGATATAAACTGGTCAAAGACTATTCTGATGCCAATAGACTCAGTGCCTCAAGAGGAATCCTTGATAACCCAGCTAGATATGGTTGACACCTTTCAATACTTGGGTATGACGATATCTAACCAGGTTGAAGACTCGGTACATCTTAACCTGACCCCATTGATAAGCAAAATAAGAGCAAAAATAGGGATTTGGCTAAGACTTCCCTTATCCAGAGCGGATCGAGTTTCACTGGGTAAAATGGTAATTCTACCCCAATTTCTCTATGTTCTTAGGAATTTACCTATTTGGATAGAGGAAAAATATTTCAAATTAATGGAAAGAATAATCAACGATTTGATTTGGGGAAGAAAACGTGTGAGACTTAAATTGGAATACTTTTATAAGCCTTTGGACCATGGGGGTCTAAACCTCCCATGTTTCAAAGGCTATTTCATTGCTGCCCAGTTATGGACGTGCAGTGAGTGGCCAAACAATACTTTCTTAAGTAGCCTCAGGGCCGGCGCCACCAGTAAGGCGACTTAGGCAGTCGCCTAGGGCGCCATTTAGCAGGGGGCGCCCGTTGCGGTGTAAAAAAAAAAAAGTTGGTTATATAAGTTCGGCCGGCGGCGCCCCTCATGCTGCGCCTCCTGAGTCTCCGGCCGCCGGCTCATTGCTGCGCAGCCTGCGCCTGCTGTGTGTCTGCTCTGTGCTTTTGTTAATGTAGCGTGGCCGAGCTCTGTTCGGTCCGCGGTACTGGAGCTTTTGTTTCCTGTACCCGGCCGGACTGACAGGAAGTGCTCACTTAGTGTGCACTTCCTGTCAGTCCGGCCGGGTACAGGAAACAAATGCTCCTGTACCGCGGACCGAAGAGAGCTCGGCCACGCTACACTAGAGGTGTGTGTGTGGGGGGGGGGGGGGGGGAATAATGAGATTGACAAGGGAGGGGGGGAATAATGACATTGACAAGGGAGGGGGGGAATAATGACATTGACAAGGGAGGGGGGGGGAAATAATGACATTGACAAGGGAGGGGGGGGGAAATAATGACATTGACAAGGGAGGGGGGGGGAATAATGACATTGACAAGGGGGGGAATAATGACATTGACAAGGGAGGGGGGGAATAATGACATTGACAAGGGAGGGGGGGATAATGACATTGACAAGGGAGAGGGGGATAATGAGAGTGACAAGGGAGGGGGGAGGGGGAAATAATGACATTGACAAGGGAGGGGGGGGAATAATGAGAGTGACAAGGGAGGGGGAGGGGGGGAATAATGAGAGTGACAAGGGTGGGGGGAGGGGGGAATAATGAGAGTGACAAGGGTGGGGGGAGGGGGGAATAATGAGAGTGACAAGGGTGGGGGGAGGGGGGAATAATGAGAGTGACAAGGGAGGGGGGGTGGAATAATGAGAGTGACAGGGGAGGGGTGGAATAATGAGAGTGACAGGGGTGGGGTGGAATAATGAGAGTGACAAGGGAGGGGGGTATAATGAGATTGACAAGGGAGGGGGGGGGAAATGACATTGACAAGGGAGGGGGGGGGGAATAATGAGAGTGACAAGGGAGGGGGGAGGGGGGAATAATGAGAGTGACAAGGGAGGGGGGGTGGAATAATGAGAGTGACAAGGGAGGGGGGGAATAATGAGAGTGACAAGGGAGGGGGGTGGAATAATGAGAGTGACAAGGGAGGGGGGGTGCCGGGGTGGAATAATGAGAGTGACAAGGGAGGGTGTGGGGGAGAAGAGAGTGACAAGGGAGTCCCCAGAGCCAGACCAAGAGCTAGACTGCAGCCAGAGACCAGATCATCTTATTGTCCTGGTGGTAAGTAGACAATGCAATATGTTTATTATGTAATTGTTTAGTTATTAATACTACAGGGAGTGCAGAATTATTAGGCAAATGAGTATTTTTACCACATCATCCTCTTTATGCATGTTGTCTTACTCCAAGCTGTATAGGCTCGAAAGCCTACTACCAATTAAGCATATTAGGTGATGTGCATCTCTGTAATGAGAAGGGGTGTGGTCTAATGACATCAACACCCTATATCAGGTGTGCATAATTATTAGGCAACTTCCTTTCCTTTGGCAAAATGGGTCAAAAGAAGGCCTTGACAGGCTCAGAAAAGTCAAAAATAGTGAGATATCTTGCAGAGGGATGCAGCACTCTTAAAATTGCAAAGCTTCTGAAGCGTGATCATCGAACAATCAAACGTTTCATTCAAAATAGTCAACAGGGTCGCAAGAAGCGTGTGGAAAAACCAAGGCGCAAAAAATAACTGACCATGAACTGAGAAAAGTCAAGTGTGCAGCTGCCAAGATGCCACTTGCCACCAGTTTGGCCATATTTCAGAGCTGCAACATCACTGGAGTGCCCAAAAGCACAAGGTGTGCAATACTCAGAGACATGGCCAAGGTAAGAAAGGCTGAAAGACGACCACCACTGAACAAGACACACAAGCTGAAACGTCAAGACTGGGCCAAGAAATATCTCAAGACTGATTTTTCTAAGGTTTTATGGACTGATGAAATGAGAGTGAGTCTTGATAGGCCAGATGGATGGGCCCGTGGCTGGATTGGTAAAGGGCAGAGAGCTCCAGTCCGACGCCAGCAAGGTGGAGGTGGAGTACTGGTTTGGGCTGGTATCATCAAAGATGAGCTTGTGGGGCCTTTTCGGGTTGAGGATGGAGTCAAGCTCAACTCCCAGTCCTACTGCCAGTTTCTGGAAGACACCTTCTTCAAGCAGTGGTACAGGAAGAAGTCTGCATCCTTCAAGAAAAACATGATTTTCATGCAGGACAATGCTCCATCACACGCGTCCAAGTACTCCACAGCGTGGCTGGCAAGAAAGGGTATAAAAGAAGAAAATCTAATGACATGGCCTCCTTGTTCACCTGATCTGAACCCCATTGAGAACCTGTGGTCCATCATCAAATGTGAGATTTACAAGGAGGGAAAACAGTACACCTCTCTGAACAGTGTCTGGGAGGCTGTGGTTGCTGCTGCACGCAATGTTGATGGTGAACAGATCAAAACACTGACAGAATCCATGGATGGCAGGCTTTTGAGTGTCCTTGCAAAGAAAGGTGGCTATATTGGTCACTGATTTGTTTTTGTTTTGTTTTTGAATGTCAGAAATGTATATTTGTGAATGTTGAGATGTTATA
This sequence comes from Bufo bufo, assembly GCF_905171765.1. NCBI lineage: Eukaryota > Metazoa > Chordata > Amphibia > Anura > Bufonidae > Bufo > Bufo bufo. Next base: position 420,549,007 of record NC_053394.1, read on the forward strand.
TTGGTTTCACTGGTAAAAATAAATAATTGAAATGGGTATATATTTGTTTTTTGTTAAGTTGCCTAATAATTATGCACAGTAATAGTCACCTGCACACACAGATATCCCCCTAAAATAGCTAAAACTAAAAACAAACTAAAAACTACTTCCAAAAATATTCAGCTTTGATATTAATGAGTTTTTTGGGTTCATTGAGAACATGGTTGTTGTTCAATAATAAAATTAATCCTCAAAAATACAACTTGCCTAATAATACTGCACTCCCTGTACATTGGAAACTAATTTACCTCACATTTAGGGTCCATTCACACATCCATGTGTGTTTTGCGGATCCACGGATCCGCAAAACACGGACAGCAGCAATGTGCGTTCCGCATTTTGCGGACCGCACATTGCCAGCACTAACAGAATATGCCTATTCTTGTCCGCTATTGCAGACAAGAATAGGACATGTTCTATTTTTTTCCGGATCGGAATTGCGGATAGAAATGTATGGGTCCGCAATTCCGTTCCGCAAAAAAAGACAGCTACAAGAAGCTGGATTAACCCTAAGGGAAACCTAGCAGTTCTTTTTATTTAAAAGCTTAGAAAGGGGTGGAACATATGTGATGTCATGATATGGGCAGATCATCTGATAAGGGGGAGGGGCAATTTTTATCTTGCCTAGGGCGGCAAAAATCCTTGCACCGGCCCTGAGTAGCCTAGTAAGAAGCTCTCCACATAATAATATATTTACGCTTTTGGAATCGGGGTTGTTGACTAATAGGGACCGGGGGCATAAAGGGACTATAAAACTATTAATGAAAATGTGGGTGTCACGGATGGTGTACAGGAGACAAGACAATACCAAATAAACAATGTCTCTCTGGATCCACAACTAAGGAACAAAGGGAGACCCCTGCAATAGACCTGCCGCTCTCCCTCACTGCTCAGCCTATGCGAACACCCCAAAGGTGGATGGGCGCATATCTACGTTCCTCGGCTATCTATTACCTGAAGACCCTACAATAGTGAAGGGACACGACCACCGGCTCCCTACACTGACACGGAGGGAGTCAGGGTCTCCTGGATCCAGAAAAGACAAAATCATAAATACATAACCAGCACTTATCTTGCAGACGACTGAGGACTTGAGGACTGGAAACAGCATGCACACACACTCCAGGAAGTTGTATCAGCCGCACACTACTGCATTATGGGGAGGCATTTAAAGGGCAGCAATCAATCCGACTGCATGACAGCTGAGATAGACTAACGAGATGAGAAACTAAACCAAAACAAAGAAATTCAAGGAGGAGGATCTGAAAAGCTCCTGTGAGCGTTTCTCAGCTGTCTGGCTGTGACAGTACCCCTCCCTCTAGGAGTGGACTCCGGACACTCAGAGCCCACCTTCTCAGGATGGGACCTATGGAAAGCCCTGATGAGACGAGAGGCCTTAATGTCCGTCACTGGGACCCACATCCTCTCCTCAGGACCATAACCCTCCCAATGAACGAGGTACTGGAGGGAACCGCGGACAAGACGAGAATCCACAATCCTAGAGACCTGAAATTCAAGATTTCCATCAACCATAATCGGAGGAGGAGGCAAAGGTGAGGGTACAATAGGTTGAACATAAGGTTTCAATAAGGACTTATGAAAAACATTATGGATCTTCCAAGTCTGAGGAAGATCAAGACGGTAGGCAACAGGATTGATGACAGACAGGATCTTGTAAGGCCCAATAAACCTAGGACCCAACTTCCAGGAGGGAACCTTCAATTTGATATTCTTGGTAGACAACCACACCAGATCACCAATATTCAGGTCCGGACCAGGCACACGTCTCTTATCCGCCACACGCTTATATCTCTCACTCATGCTCTTTAGATTATCCTGAATCTTTTGCCAAATAGATGACAAAGACGAGGAGAATCTGTCCTCATCAGGCAAACCAGAAGAGCCCTCTCCCGAGAAAGTCCCAAACTGCGGATGAAACCCATATGCACCAAAAAATGGTGACTTATCAGAGGACTCCTGACGACGGTTATTTAAAGCAAACTCAGCAAGGGACAAAAAAGAACACCAATCCTCCTGATTCTCCGCCACAAAACAGCGCAGATATGTCTCCAGATTCTGATTGACGCGCTCCGTCTGGCCATTCGACTGCGGATGGAAAGCAGAAGAGAATGACAACCGAACCCCCAAGCGAGAACAGAAAGCCTTCCAGAATCTGGAAACAAACTGCGTGCCCCTATCAGAGACTATGTCTGAAGGAATCCCATGCAATTTGACAATATGGTCAATAAATGCCTGCGCCAGCGTCTTAGCATTGGGCAAACCAGGAAAAGGGATAAAATGCACCGTTTTGCTAAAACGGTCCACCACCACCAGAATCACAGACTTCCCCGAGGAACGAGGCAAGTCCGTTATGAAGTCCATGGACAGATGTGTCCAAGGACGGGAAGGAATGGGCAAAGGAAGGAGAGGACCTGATGGCCGTGAATGAGGGACCTTGGCACGAGCGCAAGTCTCGCAAGCTGCCACAAAACCCTCAACCGACTTACGAAGCGCAGGCCACCAGAATCTCCGAGCAATGAGATCCAGTGTGGCTCTTGCCCCCGGGTGCCCAGCAAGGACCGTATCGTGGTGTTCTTTAAAAATCTTGTGTCTCAAAGCGAGAGGCACAAACAACCTCCCAGGAGGACAAAGATCAGGAGCTTCTGACTGGGCCGCCTGCACCTCTGCCTCCAATTCAGGAAAAAGAGCAGAGACCACCACACCTTCAGCCAAAATGGGACCCGGGTCTTCAAAATTCCCACCTCCCGGAAAACAACGTGACAGGGCATCTGCCTTCACATTCTTAACCCCAGGGCGGAACGTAACAACAAAATTAAACCTTGAAAAGAACAAAGACCATCTGGCCTGTCTCGGGTTCAGACGCTTGGCTGACTCCAAGTAGGCCAGATTTTTATGGTCAGTAAACACGGTAATAGGGTGTCTGGCTCCCTCTAGCCAATGGCGCCATTCCTCAAAAGCCAACTTGATGGCCAACAATTCCCTATCTCCCACATCATAATTTCTCTCTGCGGAGGAGAGTTTCTTTGAGAAAAAGGCACACGGTTGCCATTTGGCAGGAGAGGAACCCTGAGACAAGACCGCACCCACCCCTACCTCAGAAGCATCAACCTCAACTATGAAGGGTAACGAAATATCAGGTTGTACTAGGATGGGAGCGGAAGCAAAACTCTCCTTGATATTAGAAAAGGCCTTACGCGCCTCTACCGACCAGGAAGAAAAATCTACCCCCTTTCTGGTCATATCAGTGAGTGGTTTAACAACAGAGGAATAATTCAAAATAAATTTCCTGTAATAATTAGCAAAGCCCAAAAAACGCATCAGCGCCTTCTGATTCTCAGGAAGCTCCCACTCAAGCACAGCGCGGACCTTCTCGGGGTCCATGCGAAAACCAGAAGCGGAGACAAGAAAGCCCAGAAATTGGATCTCTGGAACCGCAAACACACATTTTTCCAGTTTCGCGTATAATTTATTCTCCCGCAGGATGAGCAAGACCTGACGTAAGTGTTCCTTATGAGTCTTGAAATCAGGAGAAAAAATCAAAATGTCATCCAAATACACTAATACAAATTTTCCCATTAAATGATAAAAAATGCTGTTGACGAAATGCTGAAAAACGGCTGGGGCATTCATCAAACCAAAAGGCATAACCAAATTCTCAAAATGGCCCTCAGGGGTATTGAAAGCCATCTTCCATTCGTCTCCTTCTCTGACCCTAACCAGGTTGTATGCCCCTCTTAGGTCTAATTTGGAAAAGACTTTAGCCCCAACAACCTGGTTAAACAGGTCCGGGATCAGAGGAAGCGGATAAGGATCACGAATAGTGATACTGTTCAGCTCCCTGAAATCCAGACAAGGTCTTAAAGAACCATTTTTTTTCTTAACAAAGAAAAAACCAGCGGCAACAGGTGACTTCGAGGGTCGTATGTGTCCTTTTCTCAAACTCTCAGAGATATAAGCCCGCATAGCGACCCTCTCAGGTTGGGAGAGATTGTATAAACGAGATTTAGGCAGCTTGGCGCCTGGGATGAGATTAATAGGGCAATCATACTCCCTGTGCGGAGGTAAACCCTGAACTCCACTCTCAGAGAAGACATCCAAAAATTCAGAGAGGAAAGGTGGTACAGTCTTAGTAGAAACCTCAGACACAGATGTTATGAGGCAATTCTCTCTGCAAAAGTTACTCCAACCATTTATTTGCCTCGCTTGCCAATCAATGGTGGGGTTATGTTTAGTGAGCCAGGGTAGCCCCAACACTAGAGGAGTAGGCAAACCGCTAAGGACGAAACATGACACATCCTCAACATGAGCATCACTCACAATTAAACGGATATTGTGAACTATGCCCTTTAAGGATTTCTGAGAAAGTGGAGCTGAATCAATAGCAAAAACAGGAATATCTTTTCCCAAAGTGCATACCTGGAAACCATGAGTTATTGCAAATTGATTATCAATGAGGTTGACAGCTGCTCCACTATCCACAAAAATCTCACAAAAAATGCTCTTGCTCTCTAGCGCCACCCTAGCAGGCAGGACAAAACGGGAACTACAAGCAAACGGAAAACCTTCAATTTCCACCTCAACCCTGCCAATAGTAACAGACGGAACATTTTTAAAAGATTTTTTCCTTTTTGTCTCTTTATTACTCCCAGAAAACTGCCTGAATCTCCTAGAGGGACAAACATTTGCCAGATGATTTATACCTCCACAACAAAAACAAACTCTCCCCTGCGGGCTAAATCTTCTATTGTCAGAGGCAATCAACCCCAGCTGCATGGACTCCTGCTCAGAAGGGGCTGACAGCGACTGAGACCCCTGTGCACAGAATGAGACCGCTGAACTGTCCCGGGACTGAGTATGACAGGAAGGAGAGATTTCTCCTCTCTCTCTAAGACGCCTGTCAATACGAACAGCCTGAGACATAGCAGAATCCAAGGAGGTAGGTCTTTCATGAAAGGCAAAGCATCTTTCAATCCCTCTGAAAGACCATAGCAAAATTGACTTCGGAGTGCAGCATCATTCCAACCCGTATCTGCTGCCCATCTCCGTGATTCTGAACAGTATATCTCTGCGGATTGTTTACCCTGGCATAACAGACGTAGTCTAGACTCAGCCAGAGCAATACGATCCGGATCATCATATATCGGACCCAGGGCTAAAAAGAATTCATCCACTGAACGAAGGGGCCGTCCCCCCTCCGGCAGCGAAAAGTCCCAGGACTGAGCGTTACCCCTGAGCAGCGATATAATGATCCCCACCCTCCGTTCTTCATCACCAGAAGAATGGGGAAGAAGGCGAAAATGGAGTTTGCAAGCCTCTCTAAAACGCACAAAATTCTCACTACCCCCGGAGAACGTATCCGGAAGCGAGATCTTAGGCTCATCACAAACTCCATGAACGCAAGCTGAACCGGTCACTTGAAACTGAGAAAAAGTCTTACGGAGATCAGCTACCTCCAAAGAAAGACCCTGAAAGCGTTCAGCCAAAAGTGAAACCGGATCCATGCTTGAGACGGTTTTGGCGGCTGATAATGTCACGGATGGTGTACAAGAGACAAGACAATACCAAATAAACAATGTCTCTCTGGATCCACAACTAATGAACAAAGGGAGACCCCTGCAATAGACCTGCCGCTCTCCCTCACTGCTCAGCCTATGCGAACACCCCAAAGGTGGATGGGCGCATATCCACGTTCCTCGGCTATCTATTACCTGAAGACCCTACATTAGTGAAGGGACACGACCACCGGCTCCCTACACTGACACGGAGGGAGTCAGGGTCTCCTGGATCCAGAAAAGACAAAATCATAAATACATAACCAGCACTTATCTTGCAGACGACTGAGGACTTGAGGACTGGAAACAGCATGCACACACACTCCAGGAAGTTGTATCAGCCGCACACTACTGCATTATGGGGAGGCATTTAAAGGGCAGCAATCAATCCGACTGCATGACAGCTGAGATAGACTAACGAGATGAGAAACTAAACCAAAACAAAGAAATTCAAGGAGGAGGATCTGAAAAGCTCCTGTGAGCGTTTCTCAGCTGTCTGGCTGTGACAGTGGGCTGTTACTAGAGAATGGTTGGGAGTAAAAGGATCACTCACATTCACGCCTCTTTGGCACAACACTCACTTACAGATATTAGATGGTATAGCACAGGATCAATTCTGGCAAAAGAATGGGATTCTTTTCCTGGCACAGGTTGTTAATAATGGAGAAATTATGCCGTTTGTGGAATTATCACATAGTGTAGAGAATTTGTCATGGTTTAGGTATTTTCAGCTTCGTTCGGCACTTGCTAGTTTAGATGATAAATCACTGTTAGAAATAGATAATTCCTCCCCGCTTAATGAGAGGTTTGAGAAGGCACCAGTAAGAATGAAGATTTCCAATATATATAAATTATTAATTAATTCACGGTTTTCCGAGACACAATCACCAGGACAAAAGGCTTGGGTGAGGGATTGCCCAAATATACAAAGTGTAGGGTGGGGGAGTATTTTTACTAACCCAGATGTACTATCCCACAACTTTAATCACGTCCTAATACAGTTCAATATTTATCATAGATTATACGTTACCCCTACTTGGCTTAATAGGTGTGGATTAAGAGATTCTTCCAACTGGCCTCGATGTGATACTGCCGGTGCGGACTACCTACATATGATCTGGGCATGCCCAGAACTCGGGGCATACTGGAGTGGTATTAACAAGGTTCTTATATACAAACTAAAAACACAGATTCCTCTTGAGCCACAATTGTTTTTACTGAACGATCTCTCGATACTAACTAGTCATAAACCCCAAAAGATTCTAATAGGCAGAATATTACTATTGGCCAGGGTCCTGATTAGTCGGAGTTGGTTTGCACGACAGGCCCCAGAAGTAAACAAATGGATAAATCTGGTGAATAAGGTGAAAAATGATGAACGGATTCTCTATAAACAGAGGGGTGGAATTGAGAACTGGGTTAAGATATAGGATGGTTGGTAATTCTGACAGGACTGTACAACTGTAATTTATCCTAATTGTTACTATTATAATTTTATTTTTATTTTTTTCTCTCCTCCCTTCTCCTTATTTATTCAAGGGGGGTTGGGTGGGGAGGCGGGGGTGCACACTCATCAGGCTCGGGGGGGGGGGGGTATTAAGGGGGGGAAGAATAGGGGGGTTTGAAAAATGTATACCAATTTCTAATTACATTTTTGTGTACTGTTTGTATAATAATAAAGATGTTAAATTGAAAAAAAAAAAAGTCCACCTCTTCTCCACTCATTAATCTAACTTAGTAGCACCTGTTTGTGCTCTTTAAAGACCCCTGTCCACCCCACAGTCAGTCAGACGCCAACTACTACCATGGACAAGACCAAAGAGCTGTCAAAAGACACCAGAGACAAAATTGTGGACCTCCACAAGGCTGGAAAGTGCTATGGGGAAATTGCCAAGCAGCTTGGTGAAAATAGATAAACTGTTGGAGCAATTGTTAGAAAATGGAAGAGGCTAAAGACGACTGTCAGTCTCCCTCAGACTGGGGCTCCATGCAAGATCTCAACTCGTGGGGTATCACTGATCATAAGAAAGGTGAGGAATCAGCCCAGAACTACAAGGGAGGAGCTGGTCAATGACATGAAGAGAGCTGGGACCACAGTTTCAAAGGTCACTGTTGGTAGAACACTACGCTGTCATGGTTTCAAATCATGCATTGCTGGAAGGTTCCCCTGCTCAAGTCATCACATGTCCAGGCACATCTGAAGTTTGCCAATGACCATCTGGATGATCCAGAGGAGGCATGGGAGAAAGTTATGTGGTCAGATGAGACCAAAGTAGAACTTTTTGTTCTAAACTTCACTCGTCGTGTTTGGAGGAAAAAGAAGGATGAGTTACAGCCCAAGAACACCATCCTTACTGTGAAGCATGGGGGGGGGGGTAACATCATGCTTTGGGGGTGCTTTTCAGCGAAGGGGACAGGACAACTGCTCTGTAATTGCAAACAAAGGCTTCTGCACCAAATATTAACACTGATTTTCTCAGGTGTTCAAATACTTATGTTCAGCAGTGCAAGACAAAAAAATTCTTTAAAAATCATACCCCTCCATGATTTCTAAGTGGGAGAACTTTCAAATTCGCAGGGTGTTCAAATACTTCTGTTCCTCACTGTATACTGTAATGTACAGCTTGGTGATCTGCTAAATATGTTCTCAAGATCATCACCTCTTCTAAGTGGACTTGTCATTCTGCTTGCCAAACCATCTCCCAAGACCGCCATCATTAGGACAAGGTCCAAGGGAATTCCATGAGGTCTAATGAACCCTCAAACCGCATGTGCTGGAACAATATATTTCTTCTAATCTACAGTAAGCGTTTTTTTTTTTTTTTTCGTAAAAGGTTAGAAAACTGGCAGCCGTGGAGAAGCTAGGTCTTTATACGGCGGCCAGATAGGACATGGGAAGCTTCTTTGGTCTGCTACATGTTCCTGCCAGTGTCTTCACATCACACTTGTAGGGGCAGACCTGGGTAGGTGAGAAGTGATTAAATTTCTATGTCTGTTCTGTTCTGAGCTTTTCAAGAGCAGAAACGACCGTCTTGTCCGTGCCAAGGTTTGAGCAGTGGTTACTGGAAGTTACAAGCTGGTTTCTCATGAATGCTAATTTCTAAGCCCTTCACTCTGCAGCTTTTTTATATCAGTGTGCCAGGATAAATTTATATGTGGCATTTTATTTGATGGAACTGCTTCATTTGGAATGGGGGAGGAGGGGGGAATGCCGAAAACCGCTAAGACTTGTATCAAACATGAGCCAGTTTACGTGCAAGAGTTACATATTGGTACTTGAATGGAAATTAGTGATATGATTGCTTTTCTTCGCCGTACCATACTGTACCATCTATTTCATTTTCCATCAGTGTAATAGCCATTCTATGAGAGTCACCAAGCTTTATACCTAATCTACAACAATTATCGGATGAGGTTCTTAAAGCTGTCCCCAGGACTACAAATTTGATGATCAGTCCACATTATCAGATCAGTAGAGATTTGACTCTTGGGGCGCCCACTGATGAGCTGATGAATGGGGCCATGGGGACTTCATTGTGTACAGGCTCAGTTCTGTGCTATTGGTAATGCCTGGTATTACAGTTCAGTTCCATTTTATGTTATGTAATATTAGGCATAGCTACTACTAAAAGTAGGCACCACCGAAATTTTAGTTAGTTAATCCATGGGGGTGCCAGGAGTGGGATTTGATATTGATGGCCTATCCTAAGGCTAGGTTATCAGTTTTGCAGTTGGAGTAGTTGGCTTTGGGGTGGACCTAAAGCTATGCTGAGTCCCGGAGGTGTTACTGGGATGGTAAGGAGTGGTGAACCCCAATGGGAAATAAGTCCAGAGAGAGTCAGGGTTTGCAGTAAACCAGTGGGCTTCTTTACTGGAGGAACTCAAGTGCAAAAAATTACAGACAAGGCACTGAGCTGGCTTCTTCAGTTTCCTCCCTGTGTGAGGAAAGACCTCTCCTTATATATAGTTTCTGACTGAACTAAAACCATATATAGAGAGGGGTGGAGTGGAGAATTACAGCCTAAACAGAAACAATGTTGCAATTTCAGACTGTCATAGACTTGTATAGAGTTTCCATACAAGTCTATGGAAGTGTCTAAGCAGTTTTTCCAGTCTTCAGGCATAAACAAAGGTAAACCAGACAGTCAAAAGGTCATAGTTAAAAAGTCTCACAGTCTGCCAGTATTAGCTGGTTATCCAACCCCTTTAATGCCCCCAAATAATCCAGGGCCCCTCATACTGGTCATACTTACCCTTTTCCCCGGCACCGTGCAGATCAAAACATCCAGCAGGGGGAAGGGGGGGTTGTTGGGGATGTATGGTGCAGTCAAAAGCAGGCGGCGACGGAAACGAGCCTCCCTAGCATCGAGGGTGACTGCTAGTAATGCAGAGGCGGTCATCTGAAGCATCACGGGTCCAGGGAGAGAGGTAAGTACAATCTGTGTGAGGGGCTCAGGCATTTTAGGGGCATTATAGGGGTTGGATATGCAGTAAGCCAGACCGACAGGGGTATTATGTGTGAGGTCACGGTGTGAGCAATAGATGGGCCGAGGTAAATACAGTTCTGGTTACTCACGGTTATGTCATCCCTGGGCAGGCTCGCATAAAAGTGAAAAGGAGAATGGCACAAGGATTCTCTGGGGCACACTCTGGTGTAAGGGACACTGGCCAGATGGTGGTTCGAGGTGCCCTTGATGGTCTGTATTAATGTGCCTATGACAAGGTCCCTTGTAGTCGTGATGCCAGTACCTTTTGTGGTGGTACAACCATTTACTGTAGTGTTAACTGAGGAATTAGAGACTGAGACAAGGATGGTGCAATCCAGCTTATAACTTTTACTGAACGTTGCTCCTGGTAACGGTTACATCCAAGTATAAAACAGTCTCTAGTACACCCAGATATGAAATACAGTAGGATAATGTAAGTCCTCAGGTAAAACAGGCTCTTTGTCTTTTATATATATGAAAGCTACTGCTTCAGACTAGGCTTTTAAAGTATAAAAGTCTTAGGCTGGTATTAACTCTCGCCTTATTCTAACCGGAATTAAAGGTGGGTTTCAGAATCCTTGAACCTCTATTTCCAGTGCTTTTCCGACAGTTGGCCTAAACTGTCCTCAGGATTTAAACTGGAGGTGTGGATGCCGGAAGCTGTGTCCTACACCTAATTGCAAAGGTGCCTGAGAAGACTTAAAGGATAGCAAACGGCCATACTTAGACTTGAATAAAATATACTAATCCCCTTGAATACTTGCTGTTTGCAGCTTATCACTGGTCACCCCGGAGAAGCGAGATTTCTCACCTCTGGGTGGAATCTTGTGGCTTTAACCCTTCTTCTTGCCCCGCACAGAACGTCCTGATGCAGCTGCGTCAAGACACAGGAACACTGTGGGCATGGTGATGGTGACACACAGGGAGAGATACACACACAGGGACGGACACACACACATATGCAGCCAGCCAGTCGCAGGGGCAACACGTGAGGTGCACAGTGGACCGATGAGGGGCCAATTGATATAACACACAGTTCATCAGTTTACTCACGGTTAGCAGAAAGCCTCCCTGGGCCGGCAGCACAGTGTTGAGGTGGACAGCACGAAATCCTCCAGGGCCCGCTCTGTGATAGGGAAGCATCAGCCAAGATGGTGGTTGAGGTGCCCTTGATGTTAGGGGTGCTTAGGGTGCTTGTTGCAGCTGAGTCCCTTGATGGTTTTTGTCGTGACGCCAGTACCGTTAATGGTGGTACAACCATGGGTAGTAATAATGAGGTAGACAGTGGTAAGATGCAACTCACAACTTTTACTTTGGATGTCCCTTGGTTGCAGCAGTACAAATATGCAGTCTTTAGATGGTACAGAGTTAATTCTGCAAATCCACTGTTTTAGGCTGTTTAGGTTTCGTGGCTTTGGAGCAGTGGGTTAGGTGTACCTGGTTCCTTTAGATGTGGGGATCCTATTCCTTGTCTTTCCCTACAAGCTGAATATTTTAGACAGGAAAACTCAACTGTCTCTCAGAAGTTTGGTGTGGCTGCCTGAAGCTATAAAACCTCCACCATGCAAAGGTGTCTGTGGCCCTCAATAATGGCTCTTATAACCGATTAGTTCCTAGGAATGCTTGTTTCTATTCCAGGGAGACAAACTCTTCTCCTACTGGTCAGGGATGCAAGTCTATAGTCCGTTCACAGAAGGAAAACGCTCTTCTGCGCCTATCATCTGAGTATCACCTCCTAGCGAAGTTGGCTTCACTCACTAATCTGTGTTGCGAAGTCTTCACTCTATCTTTCCTCCCACTAATTTGATCTGACTACCTCAGATTTGCTCTCTTCTGAACTACATTTTCCCAACTAAACCTCTGATCTGCCTCACTAGGCCTGACCTAGGTATATATAAGACCTGAACTATATCCCCATCTAGTGGTGGGATGTATAAATTTCACCTAATAGGCCTGTTAACAGGGATTTTGCAGATACACAAATGCAAAGTTATACATTACAACCTAGAGATTGTAATAGAGTAAAAAGTGCTTTTAAGCAGTGCCCACACACACGTAGTGGGACGCTGCACATACATACAATAAATATGATCACATCACGGCTCCTGCCTGTCTGCTTTGGAAAAGCCAGGCATAGCTGGGCTATGCCAGGCTTTAGCAGAGTGAGCACAGGAGAGGGGACACAGGGCACGATATGTATGCGAGCACAGCTGAGCGAGTGCATGGCAAGGGCCCGCATACACATCGCCCCTCCTGCCTGTCATACCACCCCCCCCACGGGCATTTTGGGGGACATTAGGGGTTGGATGATGCGTAGTGTGCACATAGCCACCAATCATATACCCCCCCCCCCCTCCTAAAGGTAACTGATGTGCTGGGGGGAGGGGAATATGATTGGTGGATATGTGCTCACTCAACATCAGCAAGGAGTTAAAGTCCAACCCTTAATGGCCCCCAAAATCCCTGGGGGGGGGGTTGATGTAGTAGCAGGAAAGCACACTGTCCCCCTTTCCTCTATGAGCCCCCCCTGAGTCCTCTCTGAGCCCCCTGGCACATTTCTCCCACTCCATCATGGGCCAGTGGCAGATGGGATCCATCCAGTTGTTATCTTTGTACCAAATACCTGTAACTTCTGTTGGAACTTGGCTCAGGCTGTGTCAGGGGCCTTCCCTGGCTCGGGCTCGCTCCTTCTTCTCTCTGGGGGTGGAGCTCAGTGGCAACGTCAAAAGCGAAGACGTGCCTGTGCAGCAGCTGCGGCACGCTCCAGCAGCCACTGGTCTGCTCTCTTAAAGAGACAGGCAGGCCAGGCAGCAGAGCGGAGTGCAGAGAGCGGCCGCGGGCCCCGCCCCCTCCTCACTCTTTCCAATAGTCTGTGCGCTTTCAGCGCTGTTAGTCGGCCGGCGACCGACCGCCAACCGCAACAAAATAGTAAGTAGACTTAGTTAGCTTGCGGCGGGCTGTCAGCCGCCTGGCGCCCCTGTTGCTATGGAGCCCTGTGCTGCCGCACATCCCGCACACCCCAAAGGCCGGCCCTGCTTTTAAGTGCACTAAAGTAGTGAGTTGATGGATTCTCATGTAGCAGTAGAGGGTAATGTCCACAAACATTCATAGTCCAAAGTACTCTTGTTCTAGGGCACTACACAGTCCCGGAAAACCCCTTTAAGTGTAATTCAGTAGAAGAACCATGTTTTTATCACTGGGGGAAGTTGCATCTAGACATATGCACGTCCCCTGCTGTGATGGCAAAAATGTAGCATTACATCACGACCTTTCAGATAAACGGTCCTCTACAGTATGTAATGCACAAACTTCTTGGGTCATGGAGCTGGCCTCCTATCTGGTCCACCTCCTTGTCCTAATTATGTCCACATCCATATGGACAGGTGTTGCTGTACTGAGATGACCCCTTTAATATGTGGCTGCAGACCAGAGTAACACTTTCTGGCAGAAAGAAGCTAATTTATTCACCAATTTATGCTAGTTTTCTAGCATATAAAAATCACACATTTTGGCACATGCCATATTGTCACTAAGGTTTGCAACTTTTTACTACTTGCACCACTTTTGAAAAGTGGTGAAAAAGGTGGGCAGGGTCAAGCGGGAGTAGGCAGGCTATGGTCGGGCCTACACCAAGAAATTAGGGTAATTTACAGTGCAAATCTATGCTCATAACATGCATAGATTAAAATTTTTGAGCCAAGGACGGATCAAGCAGCATGCATAAATATACAGTCTAGAAGTGAATCGCCCTAAAATTTCAGGAGCTTCCTGCACCTTTCAAGCACTCTTAATTCTCGAAATGCATAAGTGGCTTCTGAATTTTTAATGTAATTTGTTTCTGGACTGTAATTTTTTGCATTTTAAAATGAAAGGGAGATTGGATCTGCTTTTCTTCTATGTGCTGAACAATTTCTCTCTTTTATTGTATTACGCAAAGCCAGGGGCTTTTTCTACCATAGAAGGTATCTCCACTTGTGCATTTAAAGGGAACTTGTCACTTTTCCTGACATTCTTATGAAGTGCCATTCCTCTATTATCCCTGCTATAAGTTATAAATGCATTGCTAGCAGTTTGCAATGAAGGTCCAGCTAGGTGGTACTAGTTGAGGGCGTGTCCCTGCACAGCTTGACACTGGCAGCACTCATTGGCTAGTGTCAGACTGTGCAGGGACACACACCCAACTGGTAACACCCAGCTGGACCTTCATTGCAAACTGCTAGCAATTCATTCATAACTTCTAGCAGGAATAATAAAGGAATAGTATAACATAGTGTAAGGAACCATACTCACTTGACCAGTGTACAGAGGCAGGGACACCCCAAAGTTTATCAAAGTCTTCTTAAAGAGGACCTTTCACTAGAATAAAAAATCTAAACTAAGTATACAGACATGGAGAGCGGCGCCCAGGGATCCCCCTGCACTTACTATTATCCCTGGGCGCCGCTCCGTTCTCACGGTATAGGCTCCGGTATCTTCATATGTTCGGCTCAACTGGGTGGAGCCTGCCGGCGTCTCCTTCTCCCAGGCTGGAGCGCTGGCCAATCGCAGCGCTCAGCTCATAGCCTGAGGGTTTTTTTTTTCTCTCAGGCTATGTGCTAAGCGCTGCGATTGGCCAGCGCTCCAGCCTGAGAGAAGGAGACGCCGGCAGGCTCCACCCAGTTGAGCCGAACATATGAAGATACCGGAGCCTATACCGGGAGAACGGAGCTTAGTTTAGATTTTTTATTCTAGTGAAAGGTCCTCTTTAATTTAGGCTGAGTGTTACCTCACACTGACTACTTTCTTCCCCAGACTGAGACAAACCTAAGTCCAGCAGCAAGTTTAAATAGAATCCCTGGACATGAGCATGCCACAAGTCCCAGACTGGAGCATAGGGAAAAGGCACCCACCCAGCACATTGCCTGTTCCCAGTAAAAGCCTGACCCGGACTAGCTGGAACCAACTATGCTATCTATCATGGTGTCCACCAACTACCTTAGTGGACCCCTATTCTAGGGGCCTTTACTCCACCAAGGCTGGGCACCTTGGTGACACGTTCCCGGTGCAAACAAAATCCCTTTTAGAATGCTTCCTGCAGCATTCTGGGTGACACATATCTCCCAACATAAGTGACTCCTGTCACTGCCTCACAATAGACACATAAGAACAGGTGCTCTAGAATAGTTATTTCACATAGGAATACAAGTACAGGCATGTCAGAATAGGGGACATGTCCTCTTTACGCAATTAAGCCCTGACACCCTGTGATAGAGATGTCTTGCGATGAAAAACTCCAAAGGCTGTCCAACACAGTCTACAGTATCCCGACTATAAAACAGGCAAATGATCAAGTAGAAGGTTTTATAGCAGGTAGGAAAGGGCAGGCTGGGTGGCAAATTCCAAATTTCTGCAGCATCAAGGATTTTTATTTGCTTCATTTTGATTTACAACTAAAAAAATACTCTTCTTGTTTTAAGCCGTGCCTTGGCACAGATTCAGCATCATAAAAGCTGTGATATTTTTAATGTGCTTTTTTCCCCCTCCATGTTAAAAGCATCTCAGTTCGTTTCAATAATAAAAACTTGGTGACAGAAAGCGTCGAGGCAAAGAGCTGACAACTGAGGTCATTTTACCGACTTTGTGACTGACCAGCTGTCATCTACGTGAATAATCCCTGCACCTGAGCCTTTGACGACGAAGGGTTAACTGATCTGACACTTGATTTGATTTGCGATGTGTCTCAGGCGATCATCTGAAATAATTTTCTCCAAATCATTAGCCTGCGAGACTTTCTGAGGAAGTTCTCCAGACGACTGGCAAGATCCAGAAATTAATGGCATATTTTATTAGCTGAGAATCATCAGTGGCTGGAGGAACCTGGGAGGGGCAAGATTTAGAAAACTCTGGAGAAGACAAATAACGCTTATTAACCCTCCCTTCAAGGACCATAGACACAGGATTAAGTCCTTGGAGGGACACTAACCTAAAATCTTGATTCTTTTCAGTCGCTGTGCAATTAATTGCGATCTGTTGCTCTTAAAGGGGTTGTCTCACTTCAGCAAGTGGCCTTTATCATGTAGAAAAAGCTAATACAAGGCACTTACTAATGTATTGTGATTCTCCATATTGCTTCCTTTGCTGGCTGGATTCATTTTTCCATCACAATATACACTGCTTGTTTTCATGGTTACGACCACCCTGCAATCCATCAGTGTTGGCCGTTCTTGCAGACTATAGGAAAAAGTGTCAGCCTCTCTGGTGGCCAGGACTGTGTGGAGCACACATAGGCTGGTGCTTTTTCCTATAGTGTGCAAGCATGGCCACCGCTGATGGATTGCAGGGTGGTCATAACCATGGAAACGAGAAGTGTATAATGTGATAGAAAATTAATCAAACCAGCGAAGGAAGCACTGTGGATACTAACAATACATTAGTAAGTGCCTTGCCTTTCTCTACATAATAAATGCTATTTGCTGAAGTGAGACAACCCCTTGAATATCAGACCAACAGTAGCTGAATGTAATGGATACATCCCGCACATATCTCCATCGCTAGGAACCTTCAGGATCATTTACATCCATGTGTGAATGATACCCGGGACTTCATTTTTAAAGGTGAGATACAGATGCACTAACCCAGTGATATCAAGGAAGGTCCCAGCAGGGACATATAAAGGCAATTCTCAACAATCTCCTCTGAAAAGGGTTGTGTCACCATTCAATGTTACTTTAATATCTCAGCAGAAAAAAATAGTTAGGTTTGTAATTAGCTTTCTGTTAAAAAAAATGCTCCAGTTGTTAGATATTCTCTTTACATCGTTATAATGGTGTTTAATCTGTATAGTAATGAGCACGTCCACCTACTGAGTGGACGCACATGCTCAGTTATATCCTTCAACTGCTAACAGCCAGTTATACTGTTACAGGGAGAGAGATTCAGCAGAAACTCAGCTTCTTCTGTATGCTGCACTTCTTCTCTGTAGTCTGACTCTAGGTTATGGCAGGGGACTTTCCTTCTGGCTTCTGGTTTCTGGTACTGACTGGGTGGTTACACTGGCGACGGCTGCGGCTACTTGCTGCTTAACATTTATGGAACCTCCTGCCGAGGCAGGGGGACTCAGGATCTCTGGCTGTAAATGCTGTGGCCAAGGAATCTCCAATGATGGCAATGGAGCCTAGGAAACTCCTGCTGGAGCGAACACCATTTACCAGGGCAGCTGGTAATTAACCACCGTCTGGTTGTAGAAGAAGACGGTGGTTGTCAGATATCCCAGCTGGAAAGTTGGAGACGGTGGTAGACCTGGGATCAGTAGATCTGGCTGGGGCTGGGAAGGACTACTTCTGCAGTGTCCTTGAGGCAGCGCATGCGGCCTGCGGCTGCTGGGTCCTCCTGCCAGCTATCAGCGACTGGCATAGGCACAAGTGGCTTAGACAACAGGGTCACTCTGGTGGCAAACGGTCCCTTATTTGAGCTCATAGGAGTATATTCAACGTGGTCTCCCACGTATAGGTTATGGCGGGCCTGGGGCAGGTAAGGGCGTTTAACCAACCTGCGCCCGACAAATAACTCTTCACCGTCCTCATCGTTCACCAGAAAACCACTGCCTCTTTCGATGGAGAACCACAGTACTGTCCGTTGACGTCATTCTAGCTGCGTATACCTCGGCTGTGGGTTGTCTAGGACCTGGATTACCCAGTCCTTGATAGCTTTTTTATGGTCCCACATTGTCTGGGCATGGACGGTTACTTCTGGGGGAACCATAGGCTTCCGTCTAGATGGAGGAGAGCTTCCTGGCCAGTGGAGTGGACGCTCCAGCCACCTCCACCGCACCAGCAGGCGCAGCAGCCACCTCCGAACCTATCTTAGGCTTCCACTGTACTTGCGACAGCAAGATTTTCTCTGGGGCAGCTTGTACTTCAGGGTGGCTACCCCAGACCATTTCACCCCAATTGGGCCGCAGAGGACGCACCATTTTGTCTTTCTCTGTCTCTCCAGCACACACTGGTAAAAGGGGCGTACTCTTGGAGGTGGAGTCTTTACTTCCTACACTTGCACTAAGCAGTTCCCGGTGGGCAGGGCTGTCTTTTCCTGCTCTTGGGCTGGGCGTTTCCCTGTTTTCCCGCTCTTGAGGTACAAGAAGAACATACGCCATAACTGGCAAAGATGGCAGATTAACCCCTCGGTAGCCGGCGTGCACTTTCCTGCACCTGTCGCTCCGCAATAAACGTAGTAAAGTAATTTTTCATGGGGTTCCCTGTAAATCTATAGACCTTGTAGTATAAAGACACAAAGGTAAATCCTGTTCGTGACGCCAATTGCAACGTGCTGCCTCCCCCCAGGGTCTTCTATATCACGTTTTATGTGTGTCATTGTTCTCCTACCTGGAGACCACTGGACTCCAGGCTTTGGCTCCAAATCAATAAATAGGGGGAATTATTGAGGGATTTGAAAGAATAACTTGAGTCCAGACTATGCTGTTACACAGTTAATATTTATATTATTGTAGATGGGAATTTATATAGTTTATACTTTGAACCATTTCCTATGGATATTTCTATGGTTAGTTATATGCTTTTTTGGTAATGCACTTGTTTTTCCATGTTCCCTTCCCTGAGATCTATGACTAATTTCCTTTGTTTGCAATGCTTCACCCTTCTTCTGGAGTACAGCACTTTCTGTATCATGAATGCAGCTAACAGGCCACATGTAACAGGGACACATATTTTTCATGGTACGCTAAATAAAGTATCATCTTTTGACCGTATAATACTAAGATCCATTCATTGTGCTGTATCCTGTTGTCTGATGTACAGAATAAAGCAACTTTGTGGATGAACACGGTATTGGTGAGTTCAGCTATTTGATGAGGATTTTCCGCAGTGATTATATCTGCTTATACAGGCCAGGCATAGAGGTCTTACAAGGGATAGATCGCTATCACTGCAATAGGAGTCAGAATACAGACCTTGAGATGAAGTTCAATTGTAGCTTTACTTGAATAAACGTTTCTTCAAAGAGTTTACAGGCTTTGTCTTGGTTCCAGCAGGCTTTAGCATTAAACTGGCAGGAAAACTCAACTCTGCTATATCTTTCTCTCACTCTACTGCACTGACAGGCTGGCTGTATAACTCAGCTTCTTCTGTTTCCTGCACTTCTTCTCTGTAGTCTGACTTTAGGTTATGCCAGGGAACTTTCCTCCTGGTTCCTGAGGCTTCAAGCTTTGGCCTCCATGGCCAGCAGAGCTTAAGGTGCTCGGGCTGGCATGGGCACGTCCAGCAGACACGTGCCCCTGCACACCCTTCCCCTAGCTGGGGGTAGACTAGACCTAGAACTGACTCTAACTGGTCTCCATCCTTCCTGCAGGAACTAGGAACAGCCCACTTCTCACAAGAGGGGGGTTAGAATGGAATGGCAAGTTCCATTCTCTCTAACTATAGCTCTGCCGTATTTGCTGCCACCTGCTGGTGAACCAGGCACATTACATGAACATAACAGTTGCATAAAGATATTAGGGATGCACATTGTGGAGGACATGAACAAAATACATAAGATGAATTTGTGTTAGCCCATTAGAGATGGTAGCAGGGTGCAAGAGTGGTAACACCACTCTGGGGTGTTACATAAGTCTGTTTGTAATTGTAAATGACCACCTCAATGTTTTCCTTTGGTGGAAAACAGTAGTGTTCTCCCACAGTAGTCATGGTCAGTGGTGTCTGGCAGTATTTTCAATTTGGCTCCAGAGTGCACGTGCCTGTGATGCCAGGAAGTTAACGGGCAGCTGTCCGATGCTCGATTGGTCACCTGAACTTATCCAAACAGTCACTGTCAGGGAATATAATGATCTGGCACTCCAAGCGTTAATCAACTCTGGGAACGCCAGGTACTTATGTACATGATCCGGCAGTCCCCAGGACAGGGCATTACTGGGGGCACTATGGGGGAATTTTAATACTGGGGACAAAATAGGGGGCATCACTGGGGTATTTTTAATACTGGGACACTATAGAGGACATCAGCGGGGAATTTTTGACACTTGGGGCACTATAGGGGCATAACTGGAGGCACTGGGGACATATTAATACAGGGGCACCATAAGGGCATTACTGGGGCATTTTTTTTATATAAGGGGTACAATAGGGGGCATTACTGGAGGCATTTTAATACTGGGGTACTGTAGAGAAATTATTAGTACTGGGGCATTATTATTATTGGGTGCACAATCGGGGGACATTATTATTGCTGGAGCCACTATAGCGGACATTATTAATACGGGGGACACTGTAAGTGCATTAAAAAGGTGGGGTGTATTGTTGCTGAAGGCAATGTGGGGGCATTTTTATTACTGTGACATTTTAGGGGGGCATTTTTCCTGGGGGGCACTATACAAGTATTATTACTGGGAGCACAATGGAGGTATTATTGCTGGGCCATTTTAGGACACAGTATTATTACTGGGGAGACTATAGGGGTCATTATTGTTGCCGGAGGCAATATAGGGTCATTATTAATACTGGGGGCCACTACATAGGCACTATTCTTAATAGAGGAATTTTAAGGAGTATTATTACTACTGGGCACTCATTTTTCAGCAGTATAGTATTTGGCGGCAGTGGGGAGCACAACAGGCACAGGGAAGTGGCAGCAGGATGACACTATGGGGGCACCAGGATGGGGAGTTTATGTTAAAATGGTAGAGAGGATAATGGAAAAGTGACAAACCTAAGATATCTGTGTGAAAAGGCCTTCAGAAACAAGATGTCATGAGGGTCTTGACCGAATGGAGATGAGGAAAGAGAAAGTCTACATCAGAGGAGACATCACTGGATAGAAGAGGTATATGGTGCTGTATTATTCTGTATGACCGTGCAGCATGCTGGTTCTGCTGGGGTTGTATTTTGCCCTGCACCGTTCTGAAGCAGAACCAAATACCACAATGCAGAACAAAACACTACCTCAGCAGAACCAAATACCACAGTTCTGCTTGGGCAGTATATTGTGTTGGGCTTTTGTATTTGATTCTGCTAGGGCATTACATTGTGCTGCATTATGGTAATTACTTCTGCAGGGGCAGTATATTGTGCTGCACTGTGGTATTTGGTTCTGCTGGGGTGGTATTCTGTGCTGCACTGTGGTATTTGGTTCTACTGGGGCAGTATTTTGTGCTGCACTGTGGTATCTTGTTCTGTTGGGCCAGTACATTGTGCTGCTGTTTGGTATTTGGTTCTGCTGCACTACCAAATACCAAATTGTAGCACGACACACTTCCCCTCTATGGTATGCAGGGCTCGAGTCCTGCAGGAACGCGTGGGAACGGCGTTCCTGCACTTTTTTCTTAGCAGGAACGCCGTTCCCTTTCAGCAGGGCAGCGCATTGTGCCCCTCAACACTGTCGGCGCCCCGCTCTGGCGCAGCATGAAGAAAGGGACTGACAGGAGGGAAGCGCCTCAAGTGTAGCGTGGCTGAGCTCTGTCCGGTCCGTGGTACAGGAGCTTTTGTTTCCTGTACCCGGCCGGACTGACAGGAGGTGCTCACTTAGTGTGCACTTCCTTTCAGTCCGGCCGGGTACAGAAAACAAATGCTCCTGTACCAAGGACCGGACAGAGCTCGGCCACGCTACACCCGAGGTGGGTGGGGAGAAAGAGAGAGTGACAAGGGAGGGAGGGGGGAGAAAGAGAGAGTGACAAGGGAGGGAGGGGGTAGAAAGAGAGAGTGACAAGGGAGGGAGGGGGTAGAAAGAGAGAGTGACAAGGGAGGGAGGGGGGAGAAAGAGAGAGTGACAAGGGAGGGAGGGGGGAGAAAGAGAGAGTGACAAGGGAGGGAGGGGGGAGAAAGAGAGAGTGACAAGGGAGGGAGGGGGGGAGAAAGAGAGAGTGACAAGGGAGGGAGGGGGGAGAAAGAGAGAGTGACAAGGGAGGGAGGGGGGAGAAAGAGAGAGTGACAAGGGAGGGAGGGGGGAGAAAGAGAGAGTGACAAGGGAGGGAGGGGGGAGAAAGAGAGAGTGACGAGGGAGGGAGGGGGGAGAAAGAGAGAGTGACAAGGGAGGGGGGAGAAAGAGAGAGTGACAAGGGAGGGAGGGATTGAGGAGAAAGAGAGTGACAAGGGAGGGCTGATGGAGAGGCACTGGGGCTGCTGTGAAGCTACTGGGGGCTGATGGAGAGGAACTGGGGGCTGGTGGAAAGGCACTGGGGGCTGGTGGAAAGGCACTGGGGACTGCTGGAGAGGCACTGGGGGCTGATGGAGAGGCACTGGGGGCTGCTATGAGGCTACTGGCTGGGGGTTGATGCACTAGGGGCTGCTGGAGAGGCACTGGGAGCTGCTATGAGGCTACTGGGGGCTGATGGAGAGGCACTGGGCGCTGATGGAGAGGCACTGGGGGCTGGTGGAAAGGCACTGGGGGCTGCTGGAGAGGCGCTGGGGGCTGCTGGAGAGGCGCTGGGGCTGCTATGAGGCTACTGGGGCTGCTATAAGGCATGGGGCTCTTATCTGAGGTCTGATTGGGGGTCATTCATATTGGGGTCTGAGCTGAGGTCTGATCTGAGGTCGTATTGGGTTCTTATTAACATTGGGGATCTTAATGGGGCTGTTAGATGAGGTCTGATTAACATTGGGAGTCTGATTGGTGATCTGACCTGAGGTGTAATGAAAAATATGTTTTTCTTATTGTCCTCCTCTAAAACCTAGGTGCATCTTATAGGGCGAAAAATAAGGCACTTGCTTGCTCCTCCTCCCGACCTTCCCTGCCCTTTGCGTACGCCGCGTGCCGTGACTTCACGCGGAGGCACTGGATCTTGGGTGAGTTCCCACACTTTTTTTCCCAGGACTTGACCCCTGGTATTGCTGACCCTATCTATGTTTGTTATCCCCACCCACTTAAGTTGATCCTGCCTACTCATGTTGCATAACCTTCTGTCAATTTAGGCCCGCCTACAACATAAGGCCACTTTAAATTGCCAGTCTGTCCCTGTGCTCCCCTCTCTTTGGTGGTGCCATAGATGCCTGCTACTCTGTTTACCACTCCCTAGTTTCTGGCCCTGATAGTGAGTTTTCAGACTTGGTGCCTAGGGTGGCACCAGATATAAATACAGCTCTGCAGAGGGGTACAGTGACCTCACAGCACCCCATAGCAAACGATAGTGTGGGCCTCCCATTTCCCACCCAGTTTCTCAGTACACACCCAGTAAGTAACAACACTGAACACCAAATTCACTTACCCACGAACGTTTAATAAAAAAAAAAATTTATGAAAAAAAGTTGCCCTCCACCGCTCCCAATTTATGTCAGAAAAATTTGAACAGGTGCTTTATAAGTATGGCGCTCATTCTGAACACGATATCACTCCATACATTTACACCAGACAATTGGCATGAATACACTGATAAATCTCTTGCTTCCCTTCACATAGTATATAGCATCATAAAATTGACGGCCTTTCACCACCACTAGGGGGAGCTCAGTGCATTGGAATTTATACAAGTCAGTGGCAACTGTAAAATCTCTTGTCACTAAGCACCATCTAGTGGTGGCTGCAAGAAAAATGCTGTGTTGGTAAGAAGAAGGAGTTCAGCACTGGGGGAACCTCTCACCATGGTCTCCATAACAGTTGTGTGATCTGCTTCTACGGTAAGTACGTCCTTGCTTACGGTGGAACACAGTAGCTCCTCACCACAGGGAGACAGATTACATCCTACTAAAACCTGTGTGTGAAAGTGTAGTTAGAAACTGGAGCATCTGTGTGTAGCACCCACCCAGATTGCAGTCCTCCTTCTTCTAGGCTTGGTTACTTGTTGCTTTTGTTGTATAGACTATAGTTCATATTTGAAATCCCACTGGTGATTTCTTTCCATTATATTTCCATGTCTTGTTACATCACAGATATCCCGATTTCTCGTATGCATAAAGTCTAATCACAGAAAACTCTCGTGGCCATAAGGAGTCAATGTCTGAGCCCTGATTTCAGTGAAACTTCCAGCGTATTTATCAAGCAGACATTTCCTGATGTGATTCCTAAGCGGCCATTACCAATTCCCCTGCCCTCTTTCCTTAATGTTTTAATTGCCTAATTTGAATAAAATCCAGACACTTATGCGGCTCATTTTTATTTTGTCTCTTTCGTCTTCGTGTCCCACACAAAGGCAGGACAAAGGGACAAAACCTCTCTCTCCGATCTCCCTCCTCGGTTTTGTTTCATTTTTAATGTATTGTAATGAATGCTTTGAAAATTAAAAGAAAATTGTAACAGTGTTACAAGTTCTGATAGCGGAGGGAGGCGGACTGTCTTTGTTAAAATTCCCATAGTTACCAAACGTTTTGGAAAAGTCAAACTTCAAGCAAGAAGATTCATTCAATACTGGGGGGAAAAAAACTATATACAAATAAAAGATATACCAAATATACTAAATATAGTGAAGGAAAAATTTAAAGGAAACGAGTTGAAATTACAGGTAGGTTACAGAGTGTAGACAGTCGCTATATAATAAAAACTAAAAACAAACAAATACAGGTAATAGGCATATTCTAAAAAATTATTATTATTTAGGATTCTGTTAAAAGGTGGGTGACAACCCTGTGGAGCAGAGATGTACAAAGACATCATAAGGCCTCAGAAAATTATTATTTCTTTTACGTGCACCATTAATTCTATGGCGCTGTACATATAAAAGGGTATATACAGTATATATACTGCATATTAATGGAATATGTAAAATATTTTAGTACTCAGCTGTACCTAGTGGTGAATGCCAGAAATAGTTAAAATGGAGGGCCCACCTACCTTTAATTCCAGGGTGCTGTACATATAAAAGGGTATATATATACAGAGGAAGGAGTGCAGCTCCAGGTCTATCTTCCACTGGGACCCCATTGCAGTTACATAGTCTGCCTCCGAGGAAGGTATGCCACTGGGGTTCACATACATAATACCATTTAAAAACATGTACAATAGACATGAACTAACTGAAAGATAGACTGTCTCAGCAAGGAAGAGAACCCTGTCCATGAGGTCTTACAATCTATAAGGAAAAGGTGGAGGAAACAGTCGGCCCCACTCCTCACTGTGAGCCCACTAAATGTACTAAACATTAAAGGGGTATTCCCATCTCAGACAATGGGGGCATATTGTTTGCATGTAACCCCCATGTCTGATAGGTGCGGGTCCCAGCATAAAATAGATTGATAAACTTAAATTAAAGGGTCTTTCCCATCTCAGACAATGGGGGCATATTGTTTGCATGTAACCCCCATGTCTGATAGGTGTGGGTCCCACCATAAAATAGATTGATAAACCTAAATTAAAGGGTCTTTCCCATCTCAGACAATGGGGGCATATCGCTAGAATATGCCCCCATTGTCTGATAGGTGCGGGTCCCACCTCTGGGACCCGCACCTACACTAAGAACAGATCCCTGACCACCACCAAGCGCTCTCCCCGTAGTAGTGAATGGGAGCGCACTGTGCTTGCGCAGCCACCCTCCATTCATTTCTATGGGGCCGCTGAAAATAGCCAAGCGCTGGCTCAACTATTTCTGTCGGCCGCAAAGAAATGAATGGCCGCGATAGCCGTGCAAACCTGGTGCGCTCCTATTCACTAATACGGGGAGAGCGCTTGGTGGTGGTCGGAGGACCGTCCGTTCTCGGTGTAGGTGCGGGTCCTGCACCTATCAGACAATTGGGGCATATCCTAGCGATATGCCCCCATTGTTTCAGATCGGAATACCCCTTTAAAGGGGTATTCCCATCTTGGAAATTGGGGGGCATATCCTAGTGTGCTAGGTGCTGGTCCCACCTCTGGGTCCCGCACCAATACTTAGAACGAAGGCCACAAAGTGCTGGAGGCTACCCCCCATTCATTCTTATGAGGACTATTTGCTGGGGATTTTTTAGGCATATGTTTTTTTAGGGATATTTTTGCAGGTATATGTTAGGAACTCCATACATGGTTTATGTTACTTGGTATTCTTTCCTGCAGGTCTGTGCTGGGCTTGTTACAAGCGGTTACATAACTCAGGCAGTTCACGCTAGGAACGGTGCCAAGGACAACATGTGTGCACACCCTCATCTGCCTCCTTCAAAGTAATGCACAGCTGTCCCCTAGGACAAGACAGTAGGAGACTGGGGAGGGGATATTAAAGTGGAGGCTCAGAGCCTGGAGCTGGTGATTTTGCTAAATCTAGGTTAAGAGACGAATGCCACACACACAGTTAGCCATTCCTGACTCCTAGATTAAGATAAGATTCCAGCGTGTTAAATCTGTGAATTAAGACTTCCTCGCTCACAAGCTGCAGCGCCTTAATAACTTTAGAATACTAGAATACGCTTTAAAGTGGTAAGAGTTGAGGTGTGAACTTTTCCAGGACCTGCAGACTGGCAAAGGAGGACAGATGTCACTCTTCTTGCCCTGTGTGCATGTATATACTGGTATCAAATTGGTCACCCACGGATTGGGTTTACTTGCAGTACTGTCTAATAATAAATTAAAAACTGTTACATCACTAATGGAGTTCATAATTATGAAATCGCAGCAGCACCACAGACCCATCTGGTGGCTGCCAGTAGACTGATGCCATTTGCTTTTTTTCAGGTTTGGCCAAGCTCTGCTGCCCATAGGAGGGCACCCTTCTCTTAGGCGCTCTTTCCAGAGTCAAAACTCCTGGTCTCCACCCTGCTTCCATGTCAGGACACCTTTTCTGCCCTCTTGTTCACCGGCGACCTATTCTGCACCCTGCCCATTCCCACTGCCTTTCTGTCTCTCAAAGGGACAGTGTGCAGGAAATACGTGTCCCCATGTGACTTTTCCCTAGACTTATTATAAGCTGCCTTTCTACAATGCTGTAAGCCTAAGAAATGAGGTCCACTTGGTCCCTACTGTTCCTGTGATTCCTAGTGTGTCGACCTCAATTTCCCATCTGCCAACAGTCCTGACCTCTGCCTGTCTACTTACTGTGACAAATCTTCACCAAACTGGGCCTCTGCACTGTCTGACCATGATTACTGTCTACCACTTGGTACCATGTCCTGCTGTCATGCACTCCATGTGGAGTCCACATCATCTCCAGTAGTCTTGTTATATATATTTTTTAGGTTTTTGTGGTTCCAGAACATGTCCTATACATCTACATAGGGGTGGCAGCTAATTTTCTCTAAAGCTTTGGTCCGTAGGGCTGTGCCCCTTGGCTTGCATTGTTTGACACCTTAACTTTTCAAGCTCTCTAGCAGTGCCATGACCTTCTTCAATGGAGAGAACTAGGGTACCGTAGCAAATTTGGAAAGAAAACAGGGAGAGGCTAACAAAGAAGTGCTATCTGAATGTTGAAGTACCAGGTACTTGACAAAGACCTCTGTCCAGGGTGGAAAAACATTGTACATGTAATTCTTAAACAATAAAGGATACCTTCTCCTAAACCATATCGTATGGTCCTCTCTCCAAGAAATTGAGAGCAGCTCCAAAAAAGTTGACATTTTCATCTTGCTATACTATGGTCTTCCTCAATGTAAGTTAAGGGACCACATCTCTCACTCATTATGGACTGGAAAGCTTATCTGTTGTAGACATATATAGGAACCTGTTATATACATGTAAACGTCAGCCTGAAGAAAAATCTGCATGGAAAGGAAATCAAAACTATTTCTCCCGTTCTCCCCATTATTTTCTTGGCTGAACGAGTAGGCACCAGAAATAAAGCACGTGCCATAAATAATGCTCCCGTCAGCCAGAAAGCAGGATGTGCTGCAGATTGTGCGGCCCAATTACAATAGTTTTAGACAATGATTAATATGCAGTCATTTCCCTTAACGAGCACTTCCCAGGTAATCATTTACTAATTAGGACACCAATCAGAAGGACTGGACTAGGCTGCTAACATTGTTATTGCAATCTAATGGCCGGGCCGTTGCCATAATCTATAAAAGATTATATGAAATGAGCAGTGTAATTAATGGGCCATCATTTTCATGAGGGAGGTCCAGACTAAAACGCTCGGCTTCATTTAATGTCACCGATGTGGCTTGTCAAGTGCTTGGAAATAAGTCAGAAAACAAGTGCAGTAGAAGTCTCTGATTTCATTCAAGTTCTGTGGTCCGTGGATACAGGAGCAGGTTTATATGCGTCACGTCTGAGGTTCATGTAAAATTCCTTTAGTCTGGAAACAGATGGTCTGGTATTCCCAGTGAATCTTAACCTTTTTTTTGTTTTTAAGCCCGAAAACGATTAATTTCTTAATTAATATATCTTTATAGTGGTCAGAGTTCCATTTTTATGACACAGAGTTTTGTTTCTACTCCACTGCATATACACACTCACCTAAAGAATTATTAGGAACACCATACTAATACGGTGTTGGACCCCCTTTTGCCTTCAGAACTGCCTTAATTCTACGTGGCATTGATTCAGCAAGGTGCTGATAGCATTCTTTAGAAATGTTGGCCCATATTGATAGGATAGCATCTTGCAGTTGATGGAGATTTGAGGGATGCACATCCAGGGCACGAAGCTCCCGTTCCACCACATCCCAAAGATGCTCTATCGGGTTGAGATCTGGTGACTGTGGGGGCCATTTTAGTACAGTGAACTCATTGTCATGTTCAAGAAACCAATTTGAAATGATTCAAGCTTTTCGACATGGTGCATTATCCTGCTGGAAGTAGCCATCAGAGGATGGAGACATGTTCTCATTCTGTTTACGCCAAATTCGGACTCTACCATTTGAATGTCTCAACAGAAATCGAGACTCATCAGACCAGGCAACATTTTTCCAGTCTTCAACAGTCCAATTTTGGTGAGCTCGTGCAAATTGTAGCCTCTTTTTCCCATTTGTAGTGGAGATGAGTGGTACCCGGTGGGGTCTTCTGCTGTTGTAGCCCATCCGCCTCAAGGTTGTGCGTGTTGTGGCTTCACAAATGCTTTGCTGCATACCTCGGTTGTAACGAGTGGTTATTTCAGTCAACGTTGCTCTTCTATCAGCTTGAATCAGTCGGCCCATTCTCCTCCGACCTCTAGCATCCACAAGGCATTTTCGCCCACAGGACTGCCGCATACTGGATGTTTTTCCCTTTTCACACCATTCTTTGTAAACCCTAGAAATGGTTGTGCGTGAAAATCCCAGTAACTGAGCAGATTGTGAAATACTCAGACCGGCCCGTCTGGCACCAACAACCATGCCACGCTCAAAATTGCTTAAATCACCTTTCTTTCCCATTCTGACATTTAGTTTGGAGTTCAGGAGATTGTCTTGACCAGGACCACCCCCCTAAATGCATTGAAGCAACTGCCATGTGATTGGTTGACTAGATAATTGCATTAATGAGAAATAGAACAGGTGTTCCTAATAATTCTTTAGGTGAGTGTATATAGATTTAATAGACTGACCACCTACAGTCACCACTAGAGGGGGAAAACTGCATAGTGTCTTAGTATTGAGTGTATAAACAGTATGCAGTTAGCTCGGGAGCTCCCTTTAGTGGTGGCTACAGATAGCTAGCATGTTCTCTTAAATTTATCTATGTATCTGATTTGGAGCAAATGGTGCTTCTTGCGGTTGTTTTTCAGTTGTCTCACCCATGATGCCATTGTTTTTTAATTGAGTGGTGGTGGTAGAGTTGTATAGTATTCGTCTCCCCATCCTTTCACTAAGGGTAGGTGGTGGCAGACAAGTAAACCAACCTAAGCGAGTGTCATCTAAGTCTCTTCTATCTACAGGGAATGCAGAATTATTAGGCAAGTTGTATTTTTGAGGATTAATTTTATTATTGAACAACAACCATGTTCTCAATGAACCCAAAAAACTCATTAATATCAAAGCTGAATATTTTTGGAAGTAGTTTTTAGTTTGTTTTTAGTTTTAGCTATTTTAGGGAGATATCTGTGTGTGCAGGTGACTATTACTGTGCATATATATTAGGCAACTTAACAAAAAACAAATATATACCCATTTCAATTATTTATTTTTACCAGTGAAACCAATATAACATCTCAACATTCACAAATATACATTTCTGACATTCAAAAACAAAACAAAAACAAATCAGTGACCAATATAGCCACCTTTCTTTGCAAGGACACTCAAAAGCCTGCCATCCATGGATTCTGTCAGTGTTTTGATCTGTTCACCATCAACATTGCGTGCAGCAGCAACCACAGCCTCCCAGACACTGTTCAGAGAGGTGTACTGTTTTCCCTCCTTGTAAATCTCACATTTGATGAATGACCACAGGTTCTCAATGGGGTTCAGATCAGGTGAACAAGGAGGCCATGTCATTAGATTTTCTTCTTTTATACCCTTTCTTGCCAGCCACGCTGTGGAGTACTTGGACGCGTGTGATGGAGCATTGTCCTGCATGAAAATCATGTTTTTCTTGAAGGATGCAGTCTTCTTCCTGTACCACTGCTTGAAGAAGGTGTCTTCCAGAAACTGGCAGTAGGACTGGGAGTTGAGCTTGACTCCATCCTCAACCCGAAAAGGTCCCACAAGCTCATCTTTGATGATACCAGCCCAAACCAGTACTCCACCTCCACCTTGCTGGCGTCTGAGTCGGACTTGAGCTCTCTGCCCTTTACCAATCCAGCCACGGGCCCATCCATCTGGCCCATCAAGACTCTCTCTCATTTCATCAGTCCATAAAACCTTAGAAAAATTAGTCTTGAGATATTTCTTGGCCCAGTCTTGACGTTTCAGCTTGTGTGTCTTGTTCAGTGGTGGTCGTCTTTCAGCCTTTCTTACCTTGGCCATGTCTCTGAGTATTGCACACCTTGTGCTTTTGGGCACTCCAGTGATGTTGCAGCTCTGAAATATGGCCAAACTGGTGGCAAGTGGCATCTTGGCAGCTGCACGCTTGACTTTTCTCAGTTCATGGGCAGTTATTTTGCGCCTTGGTTTTTCCACACGCTTCTTGCGACCCTGTTGACTATTTTGAATGAAACGCTTGATTGTTCGATGATCACGCTTCAGAAGCTTTGCAATTTTAAGAGTGCTGCATCCCTCTGCAAGATATCTCACTATTTTTGACTTTTCTGAGCCTGTCAAGTCCTTCTTTTGACCCATTTTGCCAAAGGAAAGGAAGTTGCCTAATAATTATGCACACCTAATATAGGGTGTTGATGTCATTAGACCACACCCCTTCTCATTACAGAGATGCACATCACCAAATATGCTTAATTGGTAGTAGGCTTTCGAGCCTATACAGCTTGGAGTAAGACAACATGCATAAAGAGGATGATGTGGTCAAAATACTCATTTGCCTAATAATTCTGCACGCAGTGTATAGTCCTGAATTGTCACCTAACACTTCAAAGTTGTACTAAAGGGTGTTGCATCAGCACCCCATGGCCGTCATTGTTCTGGCTAATCATTGCAGCATTTTCTCATTCTGGCAGCACCAACCTGGAGGTCTCTCCCTTCTCCTTCTTCCTGGTGGGCCTGACTACTGGAGCAGCTTTATTTCTCCACGCAGGCTTAAGTCTGCCACCATGTACTCCCTATTCTTTTCCAGCCAATGACTGGACGCCCTGGGGTACTTTAGGATTTTTCCTATATGGGAAGCTGCCTGAGCAATAGGTTCTAGTCCACTAGACCTCTCAAATGTATGTATACTAATGCCAGAAGCCTGACAAATAAAACTGGTGAACTGGAATTAGTGATGTGTGAGGAGGACTATGACATAGTGGGAATAACTGAGACATGGCTGGATATAGATATAGACTGGGAAACTGAAACTTGTATATCTCATAAAGGAAACAGGTTCTTGGCAATAACCAAAGACAATTACCTCTCCCAACTGGTTAAGGACCCGACTAGAGGCCACGCACAACCATTTCTAGGGTTAACCAATAGGCCTGACAGAACAACAGACGTGCAGGTTGGGGGACACCTGGGAAATAGTGACCATAAAGTAATAACCTTCCAATTATCATTCAAAAGAGCGTTTCTACAGGGAGGAACAAAAATACCAAACTTCAAAAAAGCTAAATTTCGCCAACTAAGAGAGGCCATAGGCCTAACTAACTGGGACAAAGTCCTCAAAAATAAAAATACAGCTACAAAATGGGATATCTTTAAAAGCATCCTAAAATCACATTGTGAGAGGTACATACCATATGGGAATAAAAGGTTAAGGAACAAAAAGAAACCAATGTGGAAAAACTGAACTGTAAAGAAAGCAATAAATGACAAAAAGAAAGCATATAAAACACTAAAACAGGAGGGTAGCATGGAAGCACTGAAAAACTATAAGGAAAAAAATAGAACATGTAAAAAACAAATAAAACCGGCCAAACTAGAGACCGAGAGATTACCGTATTTTTCGCCCTATAAGACGCACCGGCCCATAAGACGCACCTAGGCGGGTTTGAACTAATGGCGGTCTGTGCATGACACTATTATGGGGGATCTGTGGATGATGCACTGTTATGGGGTGGGGGATTTGTGGATGGCACTGTTATGTGGGGGATCTGTGGATGGCACTGTTACGGGGGGAGCTGTGGATGGCATTATGATGGGGGGGTCTGTGGAGGCATTATGATGGTGGGGGAGATCTGTAGATGGCATTATGATGGTGGGGGGATCTGTGGATGGCATTATGATGGGGGGGGGATCTGTGGATGGCACTGTTATAGGGTGGTGGATCTGTGGATGACACTGCTATATGTGTCATCCACAGATCCCCCCATAACAGTCCCATCCACAGATCCCCCCATCATAATGCCATCCACAGACCCCCCACCACCATCATAATGCCATCCACAGATCCCCCCACCATTATAATGCCATCCACAGACCCCCCCCCCCATCATTATCCCATCCACAGATTCCTAGGGAGGGACTGTAGTAGGTGGGGAGAGCGGCGGGCAGTGCAGGCACTGTACTCTGTCCCCACCGCTCAGTATGTACTGTATTATACGTAGTGTTAATCATAATATCTAAACTGAATAATGATGCGCTCCCCCTGCTCCCCCTGTGCTTACCGGTACATGTCACGCTCCTGTAGTAAGCACTAGCAGCTAGCAGGCAAGCCGGGCGGCCGTAACTCACTGAGGTTACGTGCCTGCTCCGCCTACTTTATGAATGAAGTAGGCGGAGCAGGCACGTGACCTCCGTGAGTTACGGCCGCCCGACCTGCCTGCTAGCTGCTAGTGCTTACTACAGGAGCGTGACATGTACCGGTAAGCACAGGGGGAGCGCATCATTATTCAGTTTAGATATTATGATTAACACTACGTATAATACAGTACATACTGAGCGGCGGGGCCAGAGTACAGTGCCTGCACTGCCCGCCGCTCTCCCCACCTACTACAGCCCCTCCTCCCTCCTCACTAATACATCGCATTCTGCGATGCTGCAGCATTGCAGACTGCGATGTAAATTGCCAGCATTCGCCCCATAAGACGCAGGGGCACTTTCCCCCTACTTTTGGGGGGGGGAAGTGCGTCTTATGGGGCGAAAAATACGGTAATTGCCAAAGAGAGTAAAACTAACCCTAAAATGTTCTTCAATTATATATATGTTAAAAAGTATAAATCTGAAGGTGTCGGCCCTTTAAAGAGCATGGCTTCGTGAGGGATCGGTCATGTCAAACTAATTTAATCAGTTTCTATGAGGAGGTAAGTACTAGACTTGACAGCGGCGAATCAATGGATGTCGTGTATCTGGACTTCTCCAAAGCATTTGACACTGTACCACATAAAAGGTTAGTATATAAAATGAGAATGCTCGGACTGGGAGAAAACGTCTGTATGTGGGTAAGTAACTGGCTCAGTGATAGAAAACAGAGGGTGGTTATTAACGGTACACACTCAGATTGGGTCACTGTCACTAGTGGAGTACCTCAGGGGTCAGTATTGGGCCCTATTCTCTTCAATATATTTATTAATGATCTTGTAGAAGGCTTGCATAGAAAAATATACATTTTCACAGATGACACTAAACTGTGTAAAGTGATTGACACTGAAGAGGACAGTATACTACTACAGAGCGATCTGGATAGATTGGAGGCTTGGGCAGATAAGTGGCAGATGAGGTTTAACACTGACAAATGTAAGGAAATACACATGGGAAGGAATAATGCAAGTCACCCGTACATACTAAATGGTAAAACACTGGGTAACACTGACATGGAAAAGGATCTAGGAATTTTAATTAAACAGCAAACTAAGCTGTAGAAACCAGTGTCAGGCAGCTGCTGCAAAGGCCAATAAGATAATGGGTTGCATCAGAAGGGGCATAGATGCCCGTGATGAGAACATAGTCCTACCACTTTACACATCATTAGTCAGACCACACATGGAGTACTGTGTACAGTTCTGGGCTCCTGTGAAAACGGCAGACATAGCAGAGCTGGAGAGGGTCCAGAGGAGGGCAACTAAAGTAATAATTGGAATGGGGCAACTACAGTACCCTGAAAGATTATCAAAAATAGGGTTATTCACTTTAAAAAAAGACGACTGAGGGGAGATCTAATTACTATGTATAACTATATCAGGGGTCAGTACAGAGATCTCTCCCATCATCTATTTTTCCCCAGGACTGTGACTGTGACGAGGGGACATCCTCTGCGTCTGGAGGAAAGAAGGTTTGTACACAACATAGAAAAGGGTTCTTTACGGTAAGAGCAGTGAGACTATGGAACTCTCTGCCTGAGGAGGTGGTGATGGTGAGTACAATAAAGGAATTCAAGAGGGGCCTGGATGTGTTTCTGGAGCGTAATAATATTACAGGTTATAGCTACTAGAGAGGGGTCGTTGATCCAGGGAGTTATTCTGATGCCTGATTGGAGTCGGGAAGGAATTTTTTAATTCCCCTAAAGTGAGGAAAATTGGCTTCTACCTCACAGTTATTTTTTTTGCCTTCCTCTGGATCAACTTGCAGGATGACAGGCCGAACTGGATGGACAAATGTCTTTTTTCGGCCTTATGTACTATGTTACTATGCTACTATGTTAGTGTCCTGCAAAGGTGTGCTGCGTTATGTTTGTCTGCCTATGTACCAACTTCTGCCTGTTTCCTGAATTTGACTCTTTACTGTTTCACCTGACCTCTACCTGATCTCTGTAGTGACCCTCAGATGCCTGACCTGACCTCTGCCTAATCTCTGTAGTGACTCTGAGCTGCCTAACCTGACCTCTGCTTGTCCCTTACTATGATTTTGCCTGCTCCCTTGGTGCTCCACAACGGTGTCTCTTGACCCCTATGGGTCAGCCGTCACATGAACAGAGACTACTCCAAAAGATAGCAGCCTGGTGGTTCCCCTGCAGTGAAGTCCAGATCTTTGAACAGGGTTTGAAGGGTGAAAAACAGGGATGCCACTTAAATAATGCCCAAAGCCAAATCTGTTCAAGTGACACAGATAATGTCTTACTTAGCACTGCTAACCAGTCACGTTTAACAACCAGTCTGGTCCGCTAGGCGCCAGAACCAAGTTATGGAGAAGAATCTGCTGGACAGATTGAAATATAGTGCTGTGGTAGTAAATTCAGTATAACTTGTATTTCATATCTCTGCTCTTATGAGTCCAGTGGGTGGTCCTACTCAGTGATTAACGGCTATCTGTGTATTCCTAGTCATATAGGGGGGCCTGTCAATCACTCATAGATCCACCCGCTAGACTCCTAAGCATAGAAAGATAAGGATTTTGATCAATAAATTACAAATTATACTGAATCTTTTCCCACAATCTGCTCAGCGTCTCCTGCACTATATCATGATGCCACCAGATCGGATAGCCTTTTCATGGCAATAGGTTCCCTTTAATAAAAATCCCTCAGTTGTATCTACACTACACGTACATATAAGGTTTTAACCTCAAATTGCTATTCATCAGGCCATAATATCCTTCCAGCAGGGACGGATTTCATCCCCCGACTCCCTGAATCCGGTAAATAAGGCCCCTTTTGAGCTATCACTGTTTATCCTGAACCTAAATCCCCCTGGCACAACAAAACTAAATGCAGTGTTGTGTTTTGTTTTTGCTATATCTACTTTTTCCTTTAAAAAAAACTTCCTTTTAAAACTTGAGTACAATCCAAGATAACTTAAACGCGGAGCAAAAGCAAGGCAAAAAAAATACAGCTACATTTCATTTTGGCTTCATTAGAGTGCAGTCATTTTTGTAATGCGTCTTAATTAAATTACCCTCCGCATTACCTTGGGTATCAGGTTATTGGCTCATTTTCAGTATGTCGATGGTGTCGTCCACATTTCTGGCGTTCTTCTCATTATTACGTATAAAAATTATACGGCAGGCTCCAGGAGGCTAGACCTCGGATCTCCAGTTTTCACCGATCCTAATGCACCCATACAGTCTCATCAGATTGCCTGCTTTATTAAATCACACTTGGTTCCAGGATGTATATGTATCATAGGCAATGCACAAAAATGGCCATAAATAAACACGCTGAGAAAACCTATGAATTGTTGGAAAGGAGGAAGGGGGGTTGCAAGCCATTGGATATATTTGCTTTTTCTACAAACACCTGTGAAAACTACATTATGGCCATAAATTACTTATATTTTCTGCCGCAGGACCTGTCCCCTCTCCTGACATGTCTATTTTGGCAATTACCCATATTTTTTGCTCCATAATTAGAAAAGTGGTAGTGTGTCTTATGGAGTTAATATTAATGGAAGCGCTCATTAGCACACAATTGGAGCGAGGGAGCGGTTTGTGTAGCACCTCTGGTGCTGGATGTACTCACCACTCCCTGATCTTCTCCAGGAGCCGCTCTGCAGTGTCCTGACATACAGTGTACACTATGATCTGACATGTATGGCGTCAGGTCACAGAGTAGCAAGGAGCGCAGAGAAGATCTGGGAGCGGCGAGTGCAGGAAGAGCCACTGGATCTGTAGAGTGGCGACGCTGTCAGGAGCAGGAGAAATAATTTAAATGTATTTATTTTATGTCTGATGGGGTTCTAATAATCAACAGGGGTCTAATTTGGGGGTCTGATTTGGAGGGTCTGATCTGATGTCTGATGAGAAATTGGGATCTGATTTAGTGGTCTGATCTGATGAGAAATGGAGGTCTGATTTTAGGTCTGATGAGGATTAAGGGTCTGATAAACATTGGAGTCTGATCTGAGATCTGATAAATATTGGGGGTCTGATTTGGGGGTTTGATGAAGACTGGGGGTCTGATTTGGGGGTCTTATGGTGATTGGGGTCTGATCTGAGGTTTGATGACAAATATATAAATACATTTTTCTTATTTTCTTCCTCTAAATCCTAGGTGCGTCTTATGGAGCGAAAAATATAGTACATGCATTCCCCATGTAATTACAATTTTGGAGCATCTGCTCTTACAACTCTATGTTATGCCATTCCTCTATTATTCCTACTACAAATTCAGAAATGGATTACAAGCAGTTTGCAATGAAGGTCCAGCTAGGTGTTACCAGGTGAGATTGAGCATTCAATGCTTTCAATGGATGTCTTTGCTCCTTCAGAGCAGAGCGCTGCATTCAGTGATACTGTTGGGTTTTGCAGGGGAGATAACATAGAGGTATAACATGGAGTTGCCTACAGCATTCAATTCTAAACCTCTGATCTTCTGCAATTCTGAAGCAAGCAACTATAGTCTATGACACCTGGACCAAATAGATCTCCATTGTGGCAGGTGCTGTGGGCTCGGAATGTGGGACAAGGTGATGAATGGATATGATGATTTGGAAGCGACAACCTCCTGGGGATGGTGAGAGCCTGAGCAATCCATCATCCTCCTGCTGTAATGTACAAGCACCCAGCCGCATGAAGACCGTCACAAGTTATTCTTCAGAAATACATCCGGCACATCTTATCAGATTGCAGAAGGAACATTATCAATGTCTTGAATCTTTGGGCTGAGGTTTTATACATACAGCAATTCAATGTAATAAGTTCCTTTATAGGCATCTTGGATAAACGGTATATTCGGTGATGGAACAATTCCACATACAAGACCCCACTCCATGATACGCACCTTCAGAAGCAAGTGAAAACCCTCTGAGTATTTAGGTCGCTAATCTGCCCCTTGTAATTTTTCTTCTGTTCCTCGCTCTCCCCATCTGCCTTTAATTTTCACTCTCGGACTCCATCGTCATCATGTTTGGCAACTTTTTAAAATTGGCTTTTGAGAAGTCTGCAGTGATCAAATTTATGAAGCAGCGCTATCCCGTCAATGTGCGTGTGCACACCAGTGGCTGACGCAGAATCCTGGTGCCACATACATCCTTAATTGGTCTTCTCCAACCAGCTTATTTGGCTTCCAGGAAATTTGCTAAACCTTCCAAATATTTAGGAGCCTCCTGGACATTCCAGGAGAGTTAGGATCTATGATCTTCATACACAATGATCATTTTCTGTCACCTGTATATAGAGATTGGCCACCTTAAAGGGGTTGTCAGGTTTCATGGTATTGATAATGCAGCAAGCCCTGGAGGGCAGAGAGAGACGAGGGGAGTGGTTGTGGTAGTGGCAATGATGGGGCGGTAGCTCTCACAGTGGCAGTTCTAACCCTGGCCCTCCCTGGGCCATGCAGTGTTGGGAGGGCTCACCCTTTCTTTCTTCGGAGCATAACCTGGACTTTTGTGGTCTCCTGCCTGATGGTAGTTGGGGTGCCCTTGATGGTGGATGGGTGGCAGGGTGCAAGGCAGGAGGGCAGGTGTAGGACCACCAGATGGATGGGATGGATGGTAAAGTCAGGCCAAATTTAGTACAATCAATAAAGTCTCTCCTAAATAAATAGATGATGGGAGTTGCAGTACATATAGAAGCAACAGGCAGAGTTCTAAAGGTATATTACAGAGTAGGCTTCCTGATAGCTGTGTACGAGCAATGATGGTAGTTATAGTCCTTCCATGAGTTTCTCTCTCTAAATACACTTTGCAAGCTTCCCAAATACCCACAGGCGTGCAGGTCCATTCTCATTAACTCTTTCTGCAGTGCCCAGTCTGTCAGGTGCAGACCTTAGATTCGGATGGCCTGTCCGTTTCACAGCATGACGGGTGCAGGAGGCAATTAACCTTCTCTGCATGCAGTAAAGTCTTTTGTCATAAATGAGTGTTACCTTACTGTCTCTATCCAGCACTGCCTCGGTTCTTAAATGTCTGTTCTCTTTATCTCAGGGGTATTCTTTCAGTTCAGTTGTTTCTCTGGCACCTTTCAGTCTCAGGGATTCTCTGCAGTGTCGTAGCTAACATGGAAACAGGGGAAGCGGCTGTTACCGGGCCCAAATTCAGGAAGGGGCCTGGGAGGATTTATGGATTTTTTTTCAGGTCTCAGGGAGCATTTCCTGTTCCTCTTC
This sequence comes from Bufo bufo, assembly GCF_905171765.1. Taxonomy (NCBI): domain Eukaryota; kingdom Metazoa; phylum Chordata; class Amphibia; order Anura; family Bufonidae; genus Bufo; species Bufo bufo. Next base: position 420,588,343 of record NC_053394.1, read on the forward strand.
TCTGGGTGCCTGCACTGCAGTCCTGGTAGCGCACAGCTTCAAGACGGGACGTAGTGTGTATAATAGTGCCCTATGACCTGACACTGTGTGACGTCAGATCACAGTGTAGTGCTTGCTTAGACTCAGTGCTGCACGCAGAGCAGAAACACCCACAGGAGGAGAGAGGTGAGTATATATATTTTTTGGTCTGGTCTGAGGTCTGCATTAAGAGGACCGAGTGGAAGGCCACAATAAAAATGTTTCTGTGGGGCCCAGTCGGTTCTAGTTATGCCACTGACTAGGCCTAGTTTTCAGGAGCTCAGACATATACACTGTATGTCCTCACTCTAGGCCTGCTCAGCAAAGATTCTCAAACCAAAGGGGTGGGACTATCCCATCACCCTGGCAACTGCACTGACTGTCAGTTTTAACTATATGCTGCCCATATGTAACCATTAGGGATTCACAGTGCACAAGTAAAAATAGACCATTCTAGCATTTGAATGCTTAGGCTGTATAGCCCACTAGTTAACTTTTTAGCAAGGATTTAGCTCTTTAGCAGTCATCCGCTGGGTCACCGCAATAATCTATTCTCAGGACAGGTGCAGGGTAATTTCAGCTTCCTCTCCCATTTAAGTGAATGGGACAAAAGGCTGTATTTACCCTGCACAGATGCTACAATATAGATGGTGTGCCGGCAAATATTGAAGAGGATGAACATGAGTGCCGCAGCCACTTCAAACATCTGATTTCTGGGAGTTGAACCCTCCCTGATCTGATATTGATGACCTACTATATCCTGAGGATAGGTCATTAGTATGATGAAACTGTACCAATTGGGTGGACCATGTATATCCCTTGCTGCAATGGAAATGCATAGCTGGCTCTATTTGCTGAGGGTCTCGGGTACCAGAATCTCAATTCTCATTGTAATGGAATCGTTCATCATAAGACAACTTCTAAGTAATTCATTCCTAAAATTCACTCTACTGCGTGGGAAATAGATAACCTTCTATATTGCACGGTGATACAGTGGCAGGCATTGCTACCTTACAAAACCAGCGCTATAGGTTCAATTCCCCACCAGATCAACATCTGCATAGAAATGTATGCGTGTCCTCAGAACCCTTCAATTCCCAAAAATAATTCAAAGGGATACTGGGCATCTTCTTCAAATAAAAACTAGTCTCTTTGTATTGGAAGTAGAGTCCTTTGATTGTAAGTAGTTTTGAGCAAAGTTATGAAAACGTTAATTGTGCCCCCCCCCCCCCCATTATTGAACCACTCAGATGCCGCGTTCATCACTGATCGTGGCATCTGATATAAAAATGGAAGCCTTTCAGGGGTTAAAAAAATTAAAAAATAAATAATACTCACCTTACATTTGAGCCGCCATGTCCATCTTGATTGAAGATCCAGCGTGAAATCTCAATTAGTGCATGATGACATCATCACGCTGGTTATACATCACCGCGCACGAGTTTTTGTGTGGGATTTTCAATCAAGATGGCCACTTTGCACTCAAATGGATTAAGTGAGTATGTTTGTTTTTTGTTTTTTACGCCATTTCAGGGAACATTGATTTGTTACCACAAAGCACGAGGAAATTTGCCTTTGCGGCAAATCAAATTTTCACAAAAAATTCGGATTGAAGTCTACTTCAGATACTTTGATTCGCTCAACCCTAATTGTAAGCTGAGATGCGAAGAAGGTATGTCCTTACCAATCGCATGATTGAGAGGGTTCTAGCCCTTGTCCTTGGCCACAACCTCACGGTCATGGAAAGATGCATTTTTACCCGTAATGGATCTGCCTTTCATTTTTAGGAGAGCGACACCAGGGCAGATACGTACGTATGGTATATTTACAGTACAGGATATGGCGATGCCCAGTACAAAAAAATCTTCCTTGTAGAAGTCTTCATCTTTCATGAGAGCTCTGCTAGTGCTCAGCTGATAAGGAGGCTTTGCCATCTCCATACTGGGTGGGCCCAATTCCTACGATATCTGTTCAAATCTGACATTCACGGGAAACAGAAGGATAATCCCCATTCTGAAACTCAGCAAACCAATAGCAGCTGAGTGTTAATCATGGCTTGATCCCTGGAATCCTCATAATCACAGACAGCTGCTACTTAATACTTAGCCATGAAACCATGCCGGGCCGCCTAAAGCAGGCGCACACATATTTCCTCCATCTATATGTCTGTACCACCTATGTTTGCAGTTATCTACTGATAGCCACTTGCTTTCATCTGTTGGGCATGTTCCAGCATATGTTGGGAGATAATGTAACCCCCGCGGTATAGTCTACAGCCAAGACATTTTAGAGACTTCTCCGTCCTTACCACGACGCACTATAAAACCTTAAAGTGACCTCAGTGTGAAATGCATTACAATATTTCACTGGTGTAAACCTACAGCGGTGAGAAAAGCTGTTCAGGATTTACTGCCTTAAATTAAAAAATCCTATCTGTTTCTCTCGCTTCCTTTGCTAATCCGGAGCCTTTGGCAAGTCATTCATGTTGATATCTTGCATTGTCACACATGAATAAAAGTGTGAGCTTAGTGTATAAATTGCAGGCAAAAAAAATAAATAAAAATAAGAGGGGCATTTGCCATAAGCAGCCCAAAAAAAATAATACTTCAAGATTACATTTTTAGAAGAAAATGAAATCACAAAACCTAAATAGTGATTCTGGGTTGAGGACGTACAAGGCGGTCCAAGGTTTTGGTAAATGTTGGGAATCCAGGATCACAAGCAGAGGTGATCTTTAATATCTTGGTACTAGAGATGAGCGAAGTATTGGAAAATTCGATTCGGCTGCTTCGCCAAATTTTACAAAAAAATTTGCTTCTTGTTACAGTAGTGGGTGCAATGACAAGGAGTGGTGATTGCGCAGCTCCCTGTCATTGTACCCCTCAGATGCCGCGTTCACACGTGATCGAGGCATCTGATATACATAACATGGTGTAAATTTTTTTTTAAAAATTAATAAAAAATCATACTTACCTGATCCATTTGCTCGCGAGGGGCCGGCTGCCGCCATCTTGCTTGAAGATCTGGCACGAAATCTTGCGCGGCCCGAGATGACGTCTTCACACCGCCCGGCATGGTGACGTCATACGTCACCGCACACGGGATTTCGTGCGACATCTTCAAGCAAGATGGCGGGGACTGGCCCGTCGCGAGCAAATGGATCAGGTAAGTATGATTTTTTTGGTTTTTTGGAACTATTTCAGGAAATTTCAAGAAATTCGGCTTCGAGGAGAATCAAATTTATCCTGGACTTCGATTTGCTCAACACTAGTTGGCATTACACATTAAATACGTTTAGACAAAATCTCCTTTTATAAAGGGGTTGTCCTTTTTTATTTTTTTATTTGCACCCCAGCCACCTGTACCTGTTTGAAAATCCATACTAACCTGGTCCATACCACTCCATTCCAGCTCCAGGGCTCTCCTCACTGGTCTTATGGTCCCCGTATGTCAATTTCCATATGGACAGGGTAAAGTGATCTGCTGCAACCAATGACTGGACTCAGCAGTGATGTGTCCCCCGAGTGGATTTAATGAGCAGAAATCGTTGTAAAAATTTTCAATCAATCTTCTTTCTCTCAAAAGATGAGTGAATCGATTTTAAAAGATTTTAATAGGTTTGAACTTGTGATATTTTTTTATTTTTTTGGGGGGGCTGGGGTTAAGTATTTTAGAAAAAAATTGTACTTTTTTTTAAGTCTCAGTAGGCGACTTGAACATAGCAATCATTTGTACAATACCCTGTACACTGCAATACGTCTGTAATGCAGTGTATTGTGCTTTGGAATTCTCCTATACATATTTGGTATGGTCGTAAACATATCATCCTCTAGAAAATATGTATCATATATGTAACATGAGATACAACACAAAAAAAGATGGTATTGCCGGGGTTGTCCCACAAAAAATATTCTACAGTTTTCGAACCAGCACCTGGATCTGAATACTTTTGTAATTGCATGTAAATAAACATTTCGTATAGCGACTGAGTTATTCGATAAAATGTATCTGTATAGCGCCACCTGCTGCTTGTTCATTTTATTTTTTCTTTGTCCTGCTCACTGAGATGGCCGCACATGCTCAGTTTCATCCTTCATCTGCTTCCTGAGCTGTGATAGGGAGACCATGGACACGCCCCCTGAGCTGCAGCAGAAAAGACACGCCCCTTCAGCTGTCAGCTTGGTAGAAATCCAGCAGAGCAATGAATGGGGATCCATGTGAGGTGCAGGGCTGGTTCTAGCTTTGTTAGAAAGGGATTGTCATGTACTATATGATGTCTGATTTTCATTTTTTACATTAGCCATGGGGTAACCCCTTAAAATCCCACCACCACCAAAAAAAAGTTAATAAGTAATACATTACATGGATCCCAAAATGGCATCATTGATAAATTACAACTCAACCCAAAAGGAGCAAAGCCCATATAAACTCACGTTGATAGAAAAATAAAAAAGTTATGACTTTTTAACTTTATGTCTATAATATATAGGCCTATTATGTCTCTCATTGACCAGGACAGATTTTCATCCCATTGAAGTACCTAATAATGGCTTCCATTCAATGCAAGCAATTAGAGATCTGGCAAACCATGCACAATATATATGCAAGGAATATAACTTTTACCAGCTTCTGAAATATCAGAAATATTGATTGGTGGGGGGTTCAGGTCCTAAGACCCTAAGATGTCTAGAACAAAGGGAGGCAGAGGCACTGAATTCCTTCTTCTGCTTACCAACATGAATCCACTGCAACTTTCTGCAGCCACCACTAGATGGAGCTCAGTTTAAAATGAATTTACAGTTTCCATTTGGATCAATGGTAATTGTATACATTCATATAGACTGAGTTCCCCCTAGTGGTGGATTCAGGCAGCCAGTTTTATCATGTACCATATGAAGGATAGCAGGGGATTTAGAGCTGTAAGGGGAAGAATATGCTTGTTATCTTGTGTAAATATATTGATAAATATGGTGTTAAGAATGAGCCTCACACTTACAACCCACTCGTTGACATAGCAGTTGTCAAAAGTTGCAAAAAGTAAATAAATAAATAAAATATAATAAAAATTGTAAATTCACTAGAACTCGGGCACATTGATTAAGGTTTCCTATGGGGTCCTATGAGATCTGGTTACGTCCCTATATCTAAGCTCACTGCTCCCTACCTAAAACATTGATCCTATTTAGAGGGGTACAGCACTCAGCTGAACAGTTTTACCAACTTTTTTAGTTATTGTGGGGGTCTCAGAACCCACCTATCAAACCTTCTGACCTGTCAGTATGACTGACAACAGTGACCTTCAGTGACTAATATGTCTGGACCTAGACTCCATCTAAAAGGTTGAGCAAATTGGTACAATTTGGAGCAACTAAGGCTTCTCCAATTTTTTGGCTTGCTCGAAAAGGGGGTGGGGCTCAGAAAGAGAGCGCGGTTTCACTGGAAAGGGGCATGGACTAAGTTGTTCCAAAATTGCACCACAACTCTAACATATTATTCCGTCTCACACTAAGGCCTCTTGCACACGACCGTGTGCAATCCCCCCCCCCCCCCCCCGGTGGCAGGTCCACAAAACACGGGGCACCAGCCGTGTGCATTCCGCAAATCCGGACATGCGGAACGGAAGCACGGAACTGAACCCTACGGAAGCACTATGGAGTGCTTCCATGGGGTTCCGTTCCATGCTTCCATTTTCGCAAAAAGATAGAACTTGTCCTATCTTTTTGCGGAACGGACGGATCGCGGACCCCATTCCAGTGAATGGACTTGCGATCCGCATGCGGCTGGCCCACGGTCATTGTGGACCGCAATATGCGGTCCGCAGCGGGGGCGTGGCCAGCACACGTTCGTGTGCAAGAGGCCTAAGCCAGCCAATAGTTGGTATAGAGCTGGGCAAGAGTGGACAATAGTGTCTACCCCTGCACCACATTTATTATCCAGCCTGAGACCCTGTGATAAATCATTAACATAGATATTTTTGGCCTTTTTATATTTTTTTGCACAGTAAGTCTGGTTTGAAGCCTTTTTTTTTTTGCAACAAATGTAAAAAAAAAAAAATTGTTGCACGCCATTTGATAAATTTGTTGCATAAAATATGTCTGGATTTTTCAGTGTAAGACCTAATCCTATTTATCACAAAGGCTCCGTCAGTTTGCACGCCACCAGGAGACTGGAGGAAACGTAACTTTTTAAAATTTAAACATTGCATGGATAAATCTGGCTAAAACATATGGCTGTGCCTTAGATAATGCAAACCGTCAGGGCATAGCGCAAACCACCCCAAAAATGGCGCAAATGTCATAAATTTGGCGCAAATATTAATAATTATTGTTAATCATGATTTTAGAATGCCTACTCTACTAAGGGTGGGTTCACATCACGTTTTATGCCTCCGTTTTAAGTATTTGTTAGGGGAAAACAAAGGATACAAAAACGCAGCACACCACGTTCTTGTATCCTGCACAATTTTTTTTTTTACAGTGAAACTCTATGGTGAATGAATGCCACTGTATGGCATCATCTGAGGCATCTGTTTAACATATACGTTTTTTGTATACGTTAAAGAGGACCTTTCACTACAATAAAAAATCTAAACTAAGCATACAGACATGGAGAGCGGCGCCCAGGGATCTCCCTGCACTTACTGTTATACCTGGGCGCCTCTCCGTTCTCCCGGTATAGGCTCCGGTATCTTCAGATGTTCGGCTCAACAAGGAGGATCCTGCCGGCGTCTCCTTCTCCCAGGCTGTAGCGCTGGCCAATCGCAGTGCTCAGCTCATAGCCTGAGAGGTTTTTTTTGGGAGAAGGAGACTCAGCAGGCTCCTCCCAGTTGAGCCAAAAATCTGAAGATACCGGAGCCTATACCGGGAGAAAGGAGCGGCGCCCAGGGATAATAGTAAGTGCAGGGAGATCCCTGGGCGCCGCTCTACATGTCTGTATAGTTAGTTTAGCTTTTTTATTGTAGTGAAAGGTCCTCTTTAAACGGTTGGGAAAAACGTGATGTGAACCCTCCCTAACAAAGCAGGAAAAATTGCTCCACTTTTCTGGCCAGGCGCACTTGACACATTACCCCCTTTAATTTGCTCCATCCATAGGTTCATCTTTATCTACGATGAAGTACGTAGGTGTCACATGACTGGCATTTTCGACCATCTTCTCTGCTCCCTTATCAGATGCTGTAATTAGGGCTCTGACTGGTTCCAACCCCTAAAAAATATCATCTGCATGCGGTAAATGTCGGAGAAATATTCCAGGATTACATATCATTTCCCTGCAGATCATTACGCCATATTTGTAGGAAGACAATTCCATCCTAGAAGTCCATGTGTCCTTTTTCGGGACCCGACAACTCAGCATTGGATTAAGATTTTCAATCGTAGAATATTAAAGGGACCGTCCAGGATTAGAAATAGAGGAAGCTACGCCACTCTTGTCCACGGCATATGTCTACTATGGCAGCTCGTCCCCATGGAAATGCTGAAATACAAGTTATAGTCCATGGATAAGAATATGTCACCGGAAATAGGGTTCAGGTTTCCCCGAGCAGTCTACCTACAGATTCTGGGGCAAGAAAGAGCAGTCTGACAGCAACCATTATGAGCCATGCTATCCCTCATGGAATCTAATATTTTTGTCACCTGGTCATATAAAAAGTCCTCCTTTTTCCAGTATCAAAACTACAACTCCCAGCATGCCCTTACAGCCTCTGATCTGTTTGAAGCCTCCGTCACATATTCTACAGTGCTCCAGACAAAAAAAAATGACCAGGAGCCATTGGCTCCTAAACTAAAAAATTTAGGAGCCAAATTACATTTTTTAGTCGCCAAATTTAAAATGCATATCCATCACATACGGGTGCTGGGTGGTGTCCTTCGTATGTGGGAAGAGTTTGGCCACATGCATTCAGCCACGTATGGTGCTTTATTCACATGTAGTAGTTGAGGTGCAGTTAAAACCACATCAATGATGCATAAAAAAACACAAATGCAAACATTATATATATATATACACTGCTCAAAAAAATAAAGTGAACAGAAAAATAACACATCCTAGATCTGAATTAATTAAATATTCTTCTGAAATACTTTGTTCTTTACATAGTTTAATGTGCTGACAACAAAATCACACAAAAATGAAAAATGGAAATCAAAATTTTCAACCCATGGAGGTCTGGATTTGGAGTCACACTCAAAATTAAAGTGGAAAAACACACTACAGGCTGATCCAACTTTGATGTAATGTCCTTAAAACAAGTCAAAATGAGGCTCAGTAGTGTGTGTGGCCTCCACGTGCCTGTATGACCTCCCTACAACGCCTGTGCATGCTCCTGATGAGGTGGCGGACGGTCTCCTGAGGGATCTCCTCCCAGACCTGGACTAAAGAATCTGCCAACTCCTGGACAGTCTGTGGTGCAACGTGACGTTGGTGGATAGAGCGAGACATGATGTCCCAGATGTGCTCAATTGGATTCAGGTCTGGGGAACGGGCGGGCCAGTCCATAGCATCAATGCCTTCGTCTTGCAGGAACTGCTGACACACTCCAGCCACATGAGGTCTAGCATTGTCTTGCATTAGGAGGAACCCAGGGCCAACCGCACCAGCATATGGTCTCACAAGGGGTCTGAGGATCTCATCTTGGTACCTAATGGCAGTCAGGCTACCTCTGGCGAGCACATGGAGGGCTGTGCGGCCCTCCAAAGAAATGCCACCCCACACCATTACTGACCCAATGCCAAAATGGTCATGCTGGAGGATGTTGCAGGCAGCAGAACGTTCTCCACGGCGTCTCCAGACTCTGTCACGTCTGTCACATGTGCTCAGTGTGAACCTGCTTTCATCTGTGAAGAGCACAGGGCGCCAGTGGCAAATTTGCCAATCTTGGTGTTCTCTGGCAAATGCCAAACGTCCTGCACGGTGTTGGGCTGTAAGCCCAACCCCCACCTGTGGACGTCGGGCGCTCATATCACCCTCATGGAGTCTGTTTCTGACCGTTTCAGCAGACACATGCACATTTGTGGCCTGCTGGAGGTCATTTTGCAGGGCTCTGGCAGTGCTCCTCCTGTTCCTCCTTGCACAAAGGCGGAGGTAGCGGTCCTGCTGCTGGGTTGTTGCCCTCCTACGGCCTCCTGCACGTCTCCTGATGTACTGGCCTGTCTCCTGGTAGCGCCTCCATGCTCTGGACACTATGCTGACAGACACAGCAAACCTTCTTGCCACAGCTCACATTGATGTGCCATCCTGGATAAGCTGCACTACCTGAGCCACTTGTGTGGGTTGTAGACTCCGTCTCATGCTACCACTAGAGTGAAAGCACCGCCAGCATTCAAAAGTGACCAAAACATCAGCCAGGAAGCATAGTAACTGAGAAGTGGTCTGTGATCACCACCTGCAGAACCACTTCTTTATTGGGGGTGTCTTGCTAATTGCCTATAATTTCCACCTGTTGTCTATCCCATTTGCACAACAGCATGTGAAATTGATTGTCACTCAGTGTTGCTTCCTAAGTGGACAGTTTGATTTCACAGAAGTGTGATTGACTTGGAGTTACATTGTGTTGTTTAAGTGTTCCCTTTATTTATTTGAGCAGTGTATATATACTTTTTTTTTATGGGGTTTTAGCCACACCTTAGTCGCGCTATACAAAACCCTAATTATAACATGTCGTGCGCCTGCGTGATCATCACATCACTAGGACACATTTTCATCCTTTAAGGTAACTAATAATGTCTTTCATTCAATGCAAGCCAGCAGATCGCTTACAAACCAAGCACAATCTATACGCAAAGGACACAACTTTCCATTATACAATGAAGACACTAAACCTAACAGTTGCTAAAAGCTCAGGGTGACTACATCAAACATGATTTTATTTTTTTTGCTATTATGCAGTATTATTTTTTATCATTAGGTGGTTGTAGAGTTGTAGGTGCTGAGACATCCAGGCAGCAGAACTGCAAATGTGAGGGGGGGGGGGTTGTATTCTTCTGTGTGAACAAAAGGCGCAGTTTTTATTTACTGCTCATCCCTTTCTCCTTTTGTTTGCTTTCCATAAAGCGTAGCGGTGCGGACATAAGGAATTCAGGATGCTCAATGAAGCTTGACCATTGGGTAGAAGCTCTGCAAGTTGGACCTGACAGGCTATTGTCCATGCTTTGTCTTGGGGGGTGGAGAGAGGAGCTGAAAGTTTGTGTGGGTTTCAGACGCTTGTGGCACAGGGGTACAGGGGACGATTATAGATGGGCACATGTGATGTACTGCTGTACTCATCTATTGCCCAGAGGTCTGGTGACCTTCTAATTGGTTACTAGGGCAGGACATGAGTTGAAGCTTCTGGGCAGCAATGCAAAATCTGTACCAGAGCCCCCACCTATCATGCACCATTGGTGGAAAGGCCCTGGTATTGCTACTTCTGCACCCTCTATAGCTACAGTGCCTTGCAAAAGTATTTACCCACCTTGACTTTTTTTTGTGTTTTGTTACATTACAGCTTTAAGTTCAATGTTTTGTTAATCTGAATTGTATGTGATGGATTAGAACACAATAGTCTAAGTTGGTGAAGTGAAATGAGAAAAATATAGAAATAAAACTATTGTTCAGAAATAGAAAACAGAAAATTGTCATGTGCGTATGTATTCACCCCCTTTGTTAGGAAGCCCATAAAAAGCTCTGGGGCAACCAATTACCTTCAGAAGTCACTTAATTAGTGAAATGATGTCACCTGTGTGCAATCTAAGTGTCACATGATCTGTCATTACATATACACACTTTTTCTGAAAGGCCCCAGAGGCTGCAACACCTAAGCAAGAGGCATCACTAACCAAACACTGCCATGAAGACCAAGGAACTCTCCTGACAAGTAAGGGACAATGTTGTTGAGAAGTACAAGTCGGGGTTAGGTTATAAAAAAATATCCAAATCTATGATGATCCCCAGGAGCACCATCAAATCTATCATAACTAAATGGAATGAACATGGCACAACAGCAAAGCTGCCAAGAGACGGCCACCCACCAAAACTCACGGACCGGGCAAGGAGGGCATTAATCAGAGAGGCAGCACAGAGACCTAAGATAACCCTGGAGGAGCTGCAGAGTTCCATAGCAGAGACTGGAGTATCTGTACATAGGACGACAATAAGCCGTACGGTCCAAAGAGTTGGGCTTTATGGCAGAGTGGAAAATGCAAATGTGACCGCACACTACATCCAGCACTCTGCCCTCCATGCTGGATGAGACATTGGTTTATATTTTGGCCAAAGCATAGTAAGCCACTCACCGCGTCAAGGCTGTCTCATGAGTGGTCCCTAACTCTTGTTCCTACCTGTTCATGGGCCATGACAGCCACATAAAATCCAGGGAATGCAGGTCAGCATGCAAGCCAAGTACACTTTGCTTGTAACCCCGTCCGGTGCCATTACAGCTTTCATCGGATCCAGGGATGCAAGTACCAACATGCATGCTGAACCTACCATATACTTCTCCTGGAGCCAGATGGCTAATGGTAGGTTCTATACAAGCAGACTCAGTTTTATACTGACTTTAAAACCAGCCTCAAGGACAGATTAACTGGTCAGGTGTGCAATGACTCCAAGGAGATCGCCACGCCTCCAATATATACTACAAAGAAAAAAATAAGGGGTTGGGTCAGCACAACCTGCCTGCAGGTGCACATCACTATGGCGAAATACATATACAAACGGAAAATGCAAATGTGATCGCACACTACATCCAGCACTCTGCCCTCCATGCTGGATGAGACATTGGTTTATATTTTGGCCAAAGCATAGTAAGCCACTCACCGCGTCAAGGCTGTCTCATGAGTGGTCCCTAACTCTTGTTCCTACCTGTTCATGGGCCATGACAGCCACATAAAATCCAGGGAATTATGGCAGAGTGGCCAGAAGAAAGCCATTACTTTCAGCTAAAAACAAAAAGGCACATTGTGAGTTGGCGAAAAGGCATGTGGGAGACTCCCAAAATGTATGGAGGAAGGTGCTCTGGTCCGATGAGACTAACATTGAACTTTTCAGCCATAAAAAAAAAAGCTATGTCTGGTGCAAACCCAACACATCACATCACCCAAAGAACACCATCCATAAGATGAGGCGAGCTCATAGAGACTTATCCAAAGCAACTGGGAGCTGTGATTGCTGGAAAAAGTGGCTCTACAAAGTATTGACTTTAGGGGGGTGAATAGTTATGCACATTTACTTTTTCTGTTATTTTGTCCTATTTGTCTTTTTCTTCACAATAAAATAAAAAACCAAACATCTTCAAAGTTGTGGGCATGTTCTGTACATTAAATTATGCAAATCCTCAAACAATCATGTTAATTCCAGGTTGTGAGGCACCAAAATAAAAAAAAGTCAAGGCGGGGGGAATACTTTTGCAAGGCACTGTATACCCCTTGCCAGTGGCTTGCGAAAGAAAGACAGCCTGGTGTTTTTGGGATACCAGCATTGACCACAAATAGGGGATGGAGCTAACTTGTCAGGGCCACCCTCTTTGCAGGATAGGCCATCAATATCAGATTGGTGGGGGTCCGATACCCCATACCCGCATTGATCAGCTGTGACGGACAGCCAAACAAATATGGAGATGGATCCGGTGGGTAAAATATCATATCTTCTTTATTGCAAGAATCCCATAATAAAACTAACAAAGTCATCACGTCTGACCTCGGTCTTAATCATAGACTAATAGACATTGACATGGGTGGCAATATATATAGGGGAGGTGACAGCTGAAACCATGTAACTCAAACTCGTGTTGCTTAATTAAACAAGGGAAACAAACACCAGGAATGGGCACTACAGCATATCGTCATAAGATACAAAAAGCTAAGTAGTGGTTATTGCTCCCAGTATAGCCTATTGTCCCCAGTAGTGGTTATTGCTCCCAGTAAATCCTATTGTCCCCGGTAGTGCTTATTGCTCCCAGTAGAGCCTATTGCCCTCAGTAGTGGTTATTGCTCCCAGTAGAGCCTATTGTCCCCAGTAGTGGTTATTGCTCCTGGTAAATCCTATTGCCCCCAGTAGTGGTTATTGCTCAAAGTGGAGCCTTTTGCCCCCTGTAGTGGTTATTGCTCCCAGTAGATCCTATTTCCCCCAGTAGTGGTTATTGCTCCCAGTAGAGCCTATTGTCCCCAGTAGTGGTTATTGCTCCCAGTATATCCTATTGCCCCTAGTAGTGGTTATTGCTCCCAGTAGAGCCTATTGCCCTTAGTAGTATCCATTTCTCTCAGTGGAGCCTATTGTCCTCAGAAGTGTCTATTTCTCCCAGTCGTGCCTATCGGCTCCAGTAGTGACAAAATAAAATATATATACACTCACCTAAAGAATTATTAGGAACACCTGTTCTATTTCTCATTAATGCAATTATCTAGTCAACCAATCACATGGCAGTTGCTTCAATGCATTTAGGGGGGTGGTCCTGGTCAAGACAATCTCCTGAACTCCAAACTGAATGTCAGAATGGGAAAGAAAGGTGATTAAAGCAATTTTGAGCGTGGCATGGTTGTTGGTGCCAGACGGGCCGGTCTGAGTATTTCACAATCTGCTCAGTTACTGGGATTTTCACGCACAACCATTTCTAGGGTTTACAAAGAATGGTGTGAAAAGGGAAAAACATCCAGTATGCGGCAGTCCTGTGGGCAAAAATGCCTTGTGGATGCTAGAGGTCAGAGGAGAATGGGCCGACTGATTCAAGCTGATAGAAGAGCAACGTTGACTGAAATAACCACTCGTTACAACCGAGGTATGCAGCAAAGCATTTGTGAAGCCACAACACGCACAACCTTGAGGCGGATGGAACGGGAGCTTCGTGCCCTGGATGTGCATCCCTCAAACCTCCATCAACTGCAAGATTCTATCCTATCAATATGGGCCAACATTTCTAAAGAATGCTATCAGCACCTTGTTGAATCAATGCCACGTAGAATTAAGGCAGTTCTGAAGGCAAAAGGGGGTCCAACACCGTATTAGTATGGTGTTCCTAATAATTCTTTAGGTGAGTGTATATATATATATATACAATAGAACTATAACTACATCTATATTTACTCACCTCACTCCCACTGTCTGTGATGTAGGCTTGAGGCCCGTGTTGCCCATTCCAAACATGAGCGGTCACAATGACGTCATCATGCTGCCTGTGTTCCGATTCAGGCAGTTACTATGATGTCATTGCACTCATCTGTGCCACTCTACGGCCTCAGAGGCTTTAGACCTAGAGGCTTGTTGCCTATGAGAGTGAATGGCAGGGACGGGAACCATGCACTGAGCACTGGAATATTGGTGGGAATTTTGGGTGGCCATGGGCCCCTCATCAGCATCGGGCCCGGGGTGGCTGACCCAAACATCCCTATTGTAATCTGCCATTGGTTTTGGGTCTGGATTTAAATAGGGGTCTGGCCTATAGTCTAAATTATTGAAGGGCCCTGGACTATTTGAGTGGTCTTGTCTGGGGGTCTGGATTGAGTTAGGCGTCTGGTCTAATTATTTTAGGGATCTGGATTATTTTAAATGTCTAGTCTAGATTAGGTTTATTTAGTGGTCTGATCTTGGGTCTGAATTTTTTCCAGGCCCCGGATTATTTTAGACATCTTATCTGCATATATTTGTTTCTATAGTGGCTGAGGATTTGTACAAAATCTAATGACCAAAGTTGCTTCAGTCGGGAAAATCATAATGGTAGTCTGGGCTGGATGGAGAATAAAAGGAAAAACAACATCTACAGTACAAACAGACTCTGTGTTGTGGCATTCTTGTTATTCCTCCTGAAAATGTACAAATAATGGGCCAGATTTATCATTACTCTGACAGCTCACTCCACTTTCACATATGGCTAAAGTCAGTTTTAGCCAAGTCAGATTTATGATCGGCCCTTTAAGACTGTAATAAATGTGGTTTGACGGTAGCAGTTTATCGGTCAGTAAGCGGTTTTACAAAAGTCGCACGTCTTTATGAAAAATTTGCATGTTCTTTAAAAAAGTTGCATAAAAAAAAGCATGGTCCTCACTGGAGTGATTTTGCGCATTTCTTTTGCGACTTTTTTGCGACTTTTTAAATTGTTGCAATAGTAAGTCTGTCTAGAGATCTATTTACATATGAAAACACGCCCACTTTTAGAAAACTGGCGAGCATGGTGCAGAGTCAATAAAAGTCGCAAATTTTTGCGCAGTTTAAGCGATTGCGCGAGACTTTGCGACTTTTTCACTCCATTATTCTGACTTGAGCTAATGATAATTCTGGCCCAATGTCTTTATCTATGAAGCTACAGCTGCAGTACAGAGCCATACACTGAGTTATATGCAATCCTTGATCAAGTAGTACTCACTATAGTCTCTGCGTAGCCCAGGTTTAATTGACAACTGGGTGCTACCGATCCCCTTCTCAAGTGTATCTATGTTGTCAGTGATGACTGGGCTGTGTAGAGACCGAGCCCTGTGACAAGGAAATTGAATAATTGTCAACAGTCCTGAATTTGGCGGGACTGTCCCGGCATATTTGCACTGTCCTAGGCCAAACATGGGTAAGGCTAAAATAAACCCCTCACATATGTGTATGTGGATGTTTCAAGGAGTCGTCCCAGAAGATTGGAAATTAGAAAATGTTGTGCCCATTCACAAGAAAGGTAGTAGGGACTGGAATCGGGCAACTATAGGCCAGTAAGCCTGACATCAATAGTGGGGAAATTAATGGAAACCATACTGAAGGAGAGGATTGTGGAACATCTAAAATCCCATGGATTGAAAAATGAAAAACAGCATGGGTTTACTTCAGGGAGACCATGTCAAACTAATCTTATTGATTTTTTTGATTGGGTGACTAAAATAATAGATGGAGGAGGTGCAGTAGACATCGCTTATCTAGACTTTAGTAAGGCTTTTGATACTGTCCCACATAGAAGGCTTATCAATAAAGTGCAGTCTTTGGGCTTGGACTCCCATATTGTTGAATGGATTAGGCAGTGGCTGAGGGACAGACAACAGAGGGTTGTAGTCAATGGAGTATATTCAGACCATGGTCTTATTACCAGTGGGGTACCTCAGGGATCTGTTCTGGAACCCATATTGTTTAATATCTTTATCAGCGAAATTGCAGAAGGCCTCGATGGTAAGGTGTGTCTTTTTGCTGATGACACAAAGATTTGTAACAGGGTTGATGTTCCTGGAGGGATACACCAAATGGAAAAGGACTTAGGAAAACTAGAGGAATGGTCAAAAATCTGGCAACTAAAATTTAATGCTGATAAGTGCAAGATAAAGCACCTGGGGTGTAAAAACCCAAGAGCAGGATATAAAATCAGTGACACCGTCCTAACCTCAGTATCTGAGGAAAGGGATTTAGGGGTCATTATTTCAGAAGACTTAAAGGTAGGCAGACAATGTCACAGAGCAGCAGGAAATGCTAGCAGAATGCTTGGGTGTATAGGGAGAGGCATTACCAGTAGAAAGAGGGAGGTGCTCATGCCGCTCTACAGAGCACTAGTGAGACCTCATTTGGAGTATTGTGCTCAGTACTGGAGACCATATCTCCAGAAGGATATTGATACTTTGGAGAGAGTTCAGAGAAGAGCTACTAAACTGGTACCTGGATTGCAGGATAAAACTTACCAGGAAAGATTAAAGGACCTTAATATGTATAGCTTGGAAGAAAAAAGAGACAGAGGGGATATGATAGAAACTGCTAAATACATAAATGGAATCAACAAGGTAAAAGAGGAGAGAATATTTAAAAGAAGAAAAACTGCTACAAGAGGACATAGTTTTTAATTAGAGGGGCAAAGGTTTAAAAGTAATATCAGGAAGTATTACTTTACTGAGAGAGTAGTGGATGCATGGAATAGCCTTCCTGCAGAAGTGGTAGCTGCAAATACAGTGGAGGAGTTTAAGCATGCATGGGATAGGCATAAGGCCATCCTTCATATAAGATAGGGCCAGGGGCTATCCATAGTACTCAGTATATTGGGCAGAACTATTGCAGTATATTGTATAAGTTATCAAATAATCACTGGTAGGGGGTAAAATAAAATAGTTAAGAAAAAATACTAAATATAAAAAAAATTGCAATTTATTAAAATCTTTATACAAAAGTAATAACATAAATAAACATTTTTTGTATTGCTGAATTCAATGAGCGCAGTAAAAAAAATAAAGAAAAATAATCCACAATGCCTCCTAAAAAATGTACCTCAAACAAGCCCTCATACAGCATAAAAAGTTATGCATCCCAAAATATTAGAAGATAAAAAGCAACTTAAAAATGTTTTTATTTTTTAAGTTGTTTACCATAATATTTTTCATTCAAACAAACAACAACAACAAAAAAATCACAGCTTTGCAATACATTTGGCACCTTAAAAGGTGCCATTTAAAAAAATATTAACAAAATGCGGCTATGTCATTGGAAACTAGGTATGGCTCTTCAAAAAAACTAAAATGTTTTAGTAAAAATTGGTTTGGACCTTTAAGAGGTTCTCCAGTTTCATAATGACATTTTTTATCTGGACAGTAACACTGTATATTTTTTTGCCCCATATAGTTCCGGACACTCCTTCCCTTTTTTCTCAGTATCATTGCATCCTGGCAGGATGTTTACATGCAGAACTTCCTGTTTTCATCAACTTCCTGCTGAGCGTACTAACCAATCCCAGCATGCTTTGCTCTGTAATGTTTCACAGGCCTTCCTCCACCTAGCTAACATGGTGAGGGGAGGTAAAGGGTGATAACCAGTGCAGAGGGAACATGTTTAAGAAGGTTCTCATTCATCCTGGTCATGGAATATTAGTAATAATAAGTCAGAACAAGTGGACTTACTGGACATTTGCAGCGTACTCAAGTTGTGCGCAGTAGGTGTTTCTGGGTGATGTAGTGCAATATACACTAACCTGGTACAGCTGACTCTCTGCAAGGGCAGGTATAGGTAGAAATAGTTTGTGACGCCAGTGCCAAGTAAACGGTGGCACGCCGTTTGCGGATGCAGGAATAAATTGAGGAAACGTAGTATTAAAACAGCACTCCAACTTTAGTAGTTTTCCAGTAGAGACAATAGTGGAATCGCAGTTCCTTGGCATACAGTCGGTTTTGCAATTCGGTCGATGCAGGCAATTCAGTTACAGCAAGGTAATTACAGAGTGTTGAACACAGGACTTGCAGCACAGGAGCTAGCACTCTAATTCTGTCTGATCCTGGAATATAGCATATCTTCACCAAGGCCCATTAACCTAGTTCTGGCTTTATATCCTTGGCTATAGCTTTAATCAGTACCTCCTCTGTCTTTCTGAGTACCTCTTGCTTTCCTGATCTTTGCCTCTGTCTCTCTCAGCTTCTGGAAACTTCCTCAGGCTCTAGAAACTTCTGAGCTGTGGTCTAGACTGACTTCTGCACTCCACACTAGATCAGGTTACACTGACTTTCTCTTCCTTGTCTGGCCCTTATATAAACTAGGGCTCCCTAGCTCCCTCTAATGCCTAAGAGCTGGAATGACACCCCTAGCCGGCCTGTACTTGCAAGTTTCATAGCAACAGGGAAATACATGCATTACATTACATGACATTTTATAAAACTGACATAACAACTTCCCCATAATTAGGAGGGACGACAGCACACCAAGTGACCTTTGGTAGTGACGGGTATTACAGTTCCCGTACACTACATACCCCACTGCTTTAAGCTGAGTACGACCTCGTACTCCATCATGGGTCGCCCAACTGGAATCTCTACCTGAAATAGAAAATAGAGACATGCAGGCATACATACATGTAATTCATCTGCATTTACATTTGCATCAGGTCCAATTGGCAAAGGTGCAGGGTAGTGACAAGGGGCGTCGTTCTCTTCTCTCAGGATAGTGAATGGAACGGGGGCGCTGACCTGGCACAGCGTAACATTAGAACCAGGATAGTCCATGACAATGAATAAGTCCATGATAGAACAGCAAAATGGATAAAACAGTATAAAAGTTCTTGGAGGCTCAAAGAACAAACATGAGTCCGTACCCAGGCTATTTCTTATTAAATCACAGAGGCTCTCATGCGGTGGAGTCCATCTCTGGGCACATTTCCTTAGTATGAAGTTGCACAATAAAATGACAGCATAATAACGGAACTACCCAGGAGTTTCCCGTGGGTGTATCACAGGCAAGGGCTCACGTGGAGGAGTCCATTCTTGCGCACAAATGTCAAGTAAGGTATTGCCCGTGGCAACTGTTTGGGAGGAGACACCACCAGAATAATCAAAGTCTCCTAAACGGACTGGTGGGCGTCCCCTGGTCATCCGGGTAGACCTTCTCAAAACAGGGGTCTCCTCTTCCCTTAGCAACGAGGTAGAAGGGAGAGGAGCAACAGGAGGGTCTCCATCCGTGAGACCTCGGTCAGGAACAACTGGAACAACAGGAACAACAATATCCACGAGAGGGGGAACTGGATCCGGAGCATCTTGCACCGGCTCTTCTGGAGGTGAAGACGCAATAGGTGCCGGAGCAGGCACCAGCAAGTTCAACCAAGGTGTCAGAAGCCAATGCATGGGATCAGCGTCATACCTTAGGTCACTGACAGCCTGCATAGGATCATCGGGCTGTATTGCTGACTCTGACACAGGATATTCAGATCCGGAACTCTCGGCACTAGGTTCTGGTGTCAGGCAGAGCTTCAACCAGTTTCGGTGTACAATTTGGGATCCCTTGTCTTCCCGGGTGATCTCATAAGTGTGAGTTCCAACATTTGGGATTGCAGTGACAACATAGGGACTTCGCTCCCACTTACTGTCCAATTTGCTGGTACGACGGTTATTCTTTAACCATACCACGGCCCCTATGGTCAAGGGTTCTGCATGGGCTGCCTGATCATAGTCTCTCTGCTGTCGGTCTCTAGCAAGGTCCATACGTTCCTGAACAATGGCTTTGGCTGCATCTAATCGCCTTTGGTGCTCAGCAACCCAGTCGGTGTTAGGTAATGGGTTAATGCAATCAGGCACATGTATGTCCAATGAATGATCAGCAGGCAATGTCCCTTGGCGCCCAAACATCAAATAAAAGGGGGCATACCCGGTGGAACAATGTATGGTATGATTGTATGTGAACATGAGCTGTGGCAACAGACTGGGCCAATCTCCTCTGTTCTCAGGAGGCACGGCCCTCAGCATCTCTATCAAAGTCTGATTCATTTTTTCACATAATCCGTTACCTTGAGGATGGTAGGCCGTCGTCCGGATCTTCTTACAGTTGTGTAAGCGGCACAGTTCATGGAACAGATGGGACTCAAAAGCAGGTCCTTGATCGGTGAGGATCTTTTCTGGACATCCATAGGGCAGGAGGAAGTGCTTCCAGAACATTTCGGCTGTAGTCTTGGCTGTCTGGTCTCTCACAGGCACTGCTACAACAAACTTTGTGAAATGGTCAATAATAGTCATGGCATAAGCATACCCTGAGCGACTAGGCTCCAGTTTTACATGGTCGATGGCGACAAGTTCAAGAGGACGGGTACTTACAATGGGTCTCAGTGGTGCCCTCTGATCATGGTGCTCACTTCGTTTCAAGGCACAGGCTACACACTCTCGACACCACTTCTCCATGTCTTCTCTCATGCCTACCCAGTAAAACCGCTGGCGGATAGTAGCTTCAGTCTTTTGGACCCCAAAGTGACCGGATTGATTGTGGTACATCTCCAACACCATACCTGCATCTCGTCGGGGTATGAGAATCTGGTGCACTCTCTCGTTGGACACTGGGTCTAGGCTTCTCCGTAGCAATAGGCCCTTTTGTATGAAGAGTTGATGGCGCTGTCTCCACAGTTTGATGAGCTCAGGATCTGCACTCTTCCGCCGAATCCTCTCAGGGGCTCTGCCACTAGTAATGAAGTCCAACAACTCACCCAGCACTCTACTTTCAGACTGTAGTTTCACCCACCTTTCTTCTTTAGGATCAGGCCTACTGGAGGGTGAAGGAACTGCAGCTCTGTTATTGGTAGCTCGAGCCTGATCCTGTTGAGCAAATTTGTTATAGAAAGCCGGCATCTCTACATCTTCCCAAGCATCTCGCACATCATCAGGAGCTGTCTCTGTGGGAAGCCTGGATAAAGCATCAGCATTATCATTAGTACGTCCAGCACGATACTTTACAGAGAAATTATAGTTGGCAAGGCGAGAGGCCCATCTCTGCTCCAAGGCCCCCAATTTAGCTGTATTTAGATGCGCCAGAGGGTTATTGTCAGTGAATGCAATGAACGGAGTGGCGGCTAGATAATCCTTGAATTTTTCTGTCACCGCCCACACTAATGCCAGGAACTCTAGTTTGAAGGAACTATAATTCTGGTCATTTTTCTCAGCTCCTTTCAGGGAGCGGCTTGCATATGCTATCACTCTCTCTTTTCCCTCTTGGATCTGGGCTAACACAGCTCCCAGGCCTCGCTTGCTAGCATCAGTATAGAGATGGAAGGGCTTGCTATAATCTGGATAACCTAACACTGGAGGCTCGGTCAGTTTCTTTTTTAGCAATTGGAACGCTATCTCTCTTTTCTCATTCCACTCAATGGGTACAGGAGTTCTAGGACTCTTTTTGGGTTGCCCCCTCAAGAGTTCCTGGATAGGATCAGCTATTTGAGCAAAATGGGGGATGAAACGTCTATAGTAGCCGGCAAAACCAAGGAAACTCCTCACCTCTTTGACGGTAGTAGGAACCGGCCAATTACAGACAGCTGCCAATTTATCAGGGTCAGGTTGCACTCCCTCTCCGCTTACTATATGCCCCAGGTATCTTACTGCAGGTTTGAGCAGGTGACACTTGGATGGCTTTACCTTCAAGCCATATTTGATAAGGATTTCAAATACTTCTGCCAAATGTTTCAGATGGTCCTCATATGTTTTTGAGTACACAATGACGTCATCAAGATACAGCAGCACTGTTTCGAAGTTTTTGTGACCCAAACACCGTTCCATTAGTCTCTGGAAAGTTCCTGGGGCATTACATAGCCCGAACGGCATACAATTGAATTCGAACAGGCCCATGGGAGTAGTGAAGGCAGTCTTTTCTCTATCTGCAGGGGCCATGGGTACTTGCCAGTAGCCACTGGTCAAGTCCAATGTGGAGAAATAGGCAGAGGAGCCCAGAGCAGTTAGTGACTCCTCAATGCGGGGCAGTGGGTATGCATCTTTGTGGGTTATTTGATTAATTTTCCTATAATCCACACAGAAACGGATACTACCGTCCTTCTTCTTTACAAGAACCAGGGGTGCAGCCCACGGACTACGGCTGTCCCGGATCACATTAGAGTCTTTCATTTCTTGGATCATTTCCTTTACAGTCTGATATGAAGTAGGTGGTAAGGGTCTGTATCTCTCCTTGATAGGAGGATGAGAGCCAGTAGGTATGGTGTGTTGTATGACACTAACCTCTCCATAGTCAGTAGCATGTTTACTGAAGGCCTGGTGGTGCTCCTTGACAAGCTGTAGAATCCCTTCTTGTTGATGTTGGGGGGTAGTCTCGTCCCCTACATGGAGCTCTTCCCACCAGGGCACTTGTGGCTGGGTCACCGGCGAACATCTGCTGTCTGCAGCTGGCGGCTTTTCTGTCACTGGAAGACGAATGATGTCTTGGAAGGACACCTGGGACAGCTGGGCAACAGGGCAATGCTTAGTAAGCGCAACAGGATGATTACTCAGATTAATCAGACGGACAGGTACTTTACCTTGGGAGACGTTCACCAGGCACTTGGCAGCTCTCACATAAGGATAATCCTCCATCTGGAGTGGTTCCACCAGGGCTGGATAATCTCGGCCTTCGACTCCCAGGACAGCACGACACCACAAAAGAGTTTGAGAATTAGGAGGCAAAGTCACAGGCTTAATATCACGGATCCTGGCAGTACAAATTTCTCCTTTCCCATTAGCAAACCTCTGCTGGGCACTTAACACAGTAATAGTCTTTTGAATCACCCTCCTGGATGCAGAGGAAGCAATGGGCAAAGTCTGATGTAATACAGCAAGTATTTCTGAATAACAGTTTTTGAAAACATTGGTGCCTAGAATGACAGGATGTCCTCCTCTGTCACCGGCCTGTACTACGATCACTCCCTGTTGAGGCAGGGTTACTTCTCCCACCTGCAGGGTGGGTTCCCAGTATCCATGAACCTTTACTGGTTTGCCATTGCTGGCGATAATTTCCACCCAGGATTCAGGCGGTTGGGTCAACTGGTTGGTGTCCCAGAACTTTTCAAATGCAGGCAGCTGAATAGTAGTGACCTGAGACCCAGTATCTAATAGGGCTTCAAAGGGGACCCCGTTGATCTCTATATTGATTTTAGGATGGGATCCTACATAACGTGGCATCCAATTTGGATCCTCTGGACCTAGTGTTCTACCTCCCGAGGGGTGGTCCTCAGCCTCAGGGGTTGCCCGTTTAACTGCCAGCACGTGGATTCTGTGTGTCCCAGCTTTTTGCAGTATGTACACACGGGCTTCTTGCGACCTCTATTACGCCTCCCAGGATCCCTGGGGTGAGTCTCTTGGTAAGGAGGTGGGAACGGCCTAGGAGGTGACAGGAATTCTTCATCTAGCATTATGGGTTTTTCCCATTCCTCTATTTTTCTGCACACTTTCTCTAGACTTTTAGTGAGGTGATTTACTTGCTCTGTCAGCATGGCAATAGTATCAGTAGCTGACACTTGAACAGCTTGGCCGGCCTCAGCTCGGTTAGTGACAAGCGGTTTTGGCTTGCAGGCTGATGACTCAGATAGGGCGCTCAACTCAGGAGATACTGTGGACCCCAGAATTTTTATAGCCAGTTCTTTAAAGTCCAGAAAGGTACTGTTAGGGTGCTGGGCGGACAGCATCTTTAACTGGGTCCTTATTTGTTCACTAGACACCCCGTTGATAAATTGTTCCCTCAGGGTCTGGTCCCGGTTATCAGCCTCTTTGGGATCTATCTGGATTACAGCCCCTAAAGCCTCCTGAAGTGATAGGGCAAAGTCACGGAGGGACTCACCGGACTTCTGTTTCTTGCCAAAGAAGTGCATCTTTATCTCTGAGGCAGTCCTAGTTTCAAAAGTGGCTCTGAGGCGGGTGAAGATCTGTTCTAGAGTACTCCGCTCAGTAGCAGGCCATGATAACACTTCCCTGCGGGCAGCTCCCTCCAGTTGCGCCAGCATGATTTCCATTTGCTGGTCGGCATTTATAGGGTACAATCGGAATAGTGCCAGCAACTTTTCTTTAAAGTCCCTTAGGGTATGGGTCTCTCCCCTGTAGCGGGGGAACCATGGGGCCCCGAAATAGTAAGGCATGGTAAAGGGCATCATGCTGGGGGCTGTAGGATGATTAGGAGCCGCAAGCTCTCCTGGGGCCGGCTGCTCAGGCACTCCTGGCTCTGACATGGTAGTCTATTGAGAGGTGGCCGCTGGCGACTAAAGGGGCCGGAACAATCCCCTTCCCTCCGGTTACAAGTGCTTACCGGTATCGCTGGTCTTGCGCAGGCCAAGTCTCGCGAGGTTCCGGACGTCCTGAGACCGCGGTGACGCAGGAGAAGCAGGGCCGCAGCGGTGCGATGATGAAGAGGGGCGGGACTCTCTGTGTCTTTGCAGGGATCCGCCCACGAATGTCCTCAGCGGCGCGGGAAACTTTACTCCAGGCAGCCGGTGGCCATCTTTAGCAAAACGCTGTCCATTCACTGACAGCAAGCAGGATTGTAAAAAGTCCACAAAACCACACTCCAATGCGGCGATTTTCTTCCTCTGGGTAGCGCAACACTGCACAGCGCTTTTTAGAGGTTTTTGGTACACTTTGGGTACGATTTTCAGTCCACAAAGTCCACTTGAATAAAACAGGAAAATTGTCACTTTGGTCACAGGGCAACTGTATAAGGCACAAAGTTCACGCTTCTTGCACTAGAAAGCGTGTGTATCCTGTTCGTGGAACGCCAAAAGAGAGGTGCAGCGTACTCAAGTTGTGCGCAGTAGGTGTTTCTGGGTGATGTAGTGCAATATACACTAACCTGGTACAGCTGACTCTCTGCAAGGGCAGGTATAGGTAGAAATAGTTTGTGACGCCAGTGCCAAGTAAACGGTGGCACGCCGTTTGCGGATGCAGGAATAAATTGAGGAAACGTGGTGTTAAAACAGAACTTCAACTTTAGTAGTTTTCCAGTAGAGACAATAGTGGAATCGCAGTTCCTTGGCATACAGTCGGTTTTGCAATTCGGTCGATGCAGGCAATTCAGTTACAGCAAGGTAATTACAGAGTGTTGAACACAGGACTTGCAGCACAGGAGCTAGCACTCTAATTCTGTCTGATCCTGGAATATAGCATATCTTCACCAAGGCCCATTAACCTAGTTCTGGCTTTATATCCTTGGCTATAGCTTTAATCAGTACCTCCTCTGTCTTTCTGAGTACCTCTTGCTTTCCTGATCTTTGCCTCTGTCTCTCTCAGCTTCTGGAAACTTCCTCAGGCTCTAGAAACTTCTGAGCTGTGGTCTAGACTGACTTCTGCACTCCACACTAGATCAGGTTACACTGACTTTCTCTTCCTTGTCTGGCCCTTATATAAACTAGGGCTCCCTAGCTCCCTCTAATGCCTAAGAGCTGGAATGACACCCCTAGCCGGCCTGTACTTGCAAGTTTCATAGCAACAGGGAAATACATGCATTACATTACATGACATTTTATAAAACTGACATAACAACTTCCCCATAATTAGGAGGGACGACAGCACACCAAGTGACCTTTGGTAGTGACGGGTATTACAGTTCCCGTACACTACACATTGAGAACAGTGTGGCAGGCAGAGCAAGCCCTGAGAAAGAGTACAGAGCAAGCATGCTCGAATTGGTTAGAAAACTGAGCAGTTAGGATGATACAGGAAGTCCTGCATGTAAACATCCTGCCAGGATGAAGTGATGCTCAGAACAGGGGAAAGAAAGTGCTGGAATGAAAAACAGGTATATAGGGCAGACATTTGGATTTTTTTGGGGGGTGGGGATTTGATCTGGTAGACAGGCTTGCGGACGCAGTATAGAGGCAACGACATAGTGTTTAACTTAAACAGTTCAGTGTTTTATTCACACATAAGTAAGGGGACAACAAAAAGTCAGTTTTAAGGAAAAAACTGTCACCTTGAGTCTGGTATTTGTTCACACCAGGCAGCAACACATAAGTCCTTGGGTGAAACAGAAGTCCACGTGCTTTTATCCAAACAAGATAGCAGGCCTTAATCCCGGCCCAAACTCTCAGGCTCCAACACCGAGACTGGCAAAGCTTCACTGTCAGATGGAGGATAATCCACCCCACCTGAGACTGCTGGCTGGGTTTTATATCCCTAGCCAAAACCCGCCTTGGAACGTGGGGAACAGCCACCCACCCTGCACTTTGGCTGCTCCCAGTAAGAGCCGGCCCGGATCGGCTTTACAGCCACACTAAATAACCAATAGTGTCAGTCAGCACAATACTTAAAATTACCGGCTCTTACCTCACCGAGGTCAGGAACCTCGGTGACACATATCTTCCGTCAATGACGGCCCCTTGCACTTTCCTACAGGGGGTACTCTGGGCATGGAAAAAGATTTGATAATTGAAAGTGGTTAATGACCTATCTTTGGCATAGGTTTAATATCCATTCGGCAAGGGTGCAACATCCCCACCAATCAGCCTCTGGAGCTAGAACTAGCACTTTGAAAGGAACAGGAAGCACAGCTCCGTTCAAAGTGTAGTGGCCGTGCCTGGTTACTGCAGCTCCGATTTACGTGAATTGAAACTAAGCTGCAGTAACCCGGCATGGCCACTACACTTTGAATGGAGCTGTGCTACCTGTTCCATTCAAAGTGCTAGTTCCAGCATTGGAAGGGTTCCTGGTTGATGGACTCTCACTGATTGGATATTAATGACTTATCCTGAGGATAGGTCACTAATATAAGGAGTCTGGAAAACCCCTTTAAGAGATTAAACCTCTGTCTGTCTGCTGCCACCACTAGGGGAAGTTCTCTGACTAAAGCTCCCCTTGAGTTCAATGGGAGCTGAATAAATAAATAAAAATGCAGTTAGTTCCCCCTAGAGGATGCTGCAGGCAGCCAGAATTGTATACATATTAATATAAAAGAGAGTATTGAATAAAGTAATGAACTGTACAATACATGGCACATGTACCCAGACAGTACAATATATGGCACATGTACCCGGACGGTACAATATAAGGCACATGCACCCGGACAGTACAATATATGGCACATGTACCCAGATAGTACAATATATGGCATATGTGTCCGGACTGTACAATAGATGGCACATGTGCCCGGACTGTACAATAGATGGCTCATGTGCCCGGACAGTACAATATATGGCACATGTGCCCAGACTGTACAGTATATGGCATATGTGTCCGGACTGTACAATAGATGGCACATGTGCCCGGACTGTACAATATATGGCTCATGTGCCCGGACAGTACAATATATGGCTCATGTGCCCGGACAGTACAATATATGGCACATGTGCCCAGACTGTACAGTATATGGCACATGTGCCAGGACAGTACAATAGATGGCACATGTGCCCGGATAGTACAGTATATGGCACATGTATCTGGACAATTTAATATATGGCACATGTGCCCAGACCGTACAATAGATGGCATATGTGCCCGGAAAGTACAATAGATGGCGCATGTGCCCGGACAGTACAATATGTGGCACATGTGCCCGGACAGTACAATAGATGGCACATGTGCCCGGACAGTATCATAGATGGCTTATGTGCCCGGACAGTACAATAGATGGCACATGTGCCCGGACAGTATCATAGATTGCGCATGTGCCCGGACAGTATAATATGTGGCACATGTGCCCGGACAGTACAATAGATGGCACATGTGCCCGGACAGTATAATAGATGGCACATGTGCCCGGACAGTATAATAGATGGCACATGTGCCCGGACAGTACAATAGATGGCACATGTGCCCGGACAGTATAATAGATGGCACATGTGCCTGGACAGTACAATAGATGGCACATGTGCCCGATGTTTGCACATATTAGGCATATTTCAGCGAGGCATGAAGCCCCCACACTTAAGAGATGTTTTTTCTCTTCCTCTGTGATGGTTGTGGATCTCCAGTGCTAGATGCCAAGTCTGTTTACAAAGGGCAGCATCAGGACCGTGGGAACGACACGGCCCCCAGGGGACAGTTTTATGTTCTGCCGGCCTTGTTAATGGACAGCCCATGGGTAGTGAACAAAGAGCGAGCTCCCAATAAACAGGGTGATATCTATAGATACAAAGGAGGGGGGAAGAACACAAAGCCTAAATCAATGGCATAAATCTATTCACTCCACAAAGGGAAGAATTCATGATACCAATCTGTGTACAGCGCTGCAGAGGATGCTGGCGCTATAGGTAGTAAGCAATGGCGTGATGGTCACAATATCACATGCAGGCTTCTATTAAAGGGGCTGGCCCTTTATAATAACCTCTTTTCTGCAGAAAATAAGCTTGTCCTGCTTTAAGGGAACCAGACATGAAGTGTTAATTTCCCT
The DNA here is from genome assembly GCF_905171765.1 of Bufo bufo. NCBI lineage: Eukaryota > Metazoa > Chordata > Amphibia > Anura > Bufonidae > Bufo > Bufo bufo. The sequence goes on from NC_053394.1 coordinate 420,616,870, forward strand.
GCAGCGCGTTCGCAGGAGAAATGGAGCATGGCACACAAAAAGACGACTTTTATAGTGATCAGAGCAGTGATCTGCTGGTGGGATCCAGTATGGGTTATGTGTATATGGGCTGAATGCCTACAGATGTGTCAATCTAATCTTTTTTCGACCCGACTCATATGGACCAGGCTATTCTCATCTTGCCGAATAGGATCTGGCGCTATGTTATGGGTGAATCTGCGTCTGTTTAGGGTACAATATGGTGAGGCTGACTGTATCCCCACCATGCAGCCATTAGTTGCCAATAGGGAGGGGGGCCGGCTTGGCCACAATCACTGCACCTGGGCCTCCACCATTTCTGAGCCTTAACTACAAAGGCACCTAGTGCAGAATCCCACTTATGTGTTAGATGTGGGCACTTTAAACTTTGGCATTTGTATTTAATGTATTGTATTTTCCTAATATAAGGCTGGCATTGTCATTTTATCTATTTGCCCCTAGGTGGTGCTGGTGCCACATAATATATATAGCCAGGGGTTTGTTAATAAAGTTTTAGTATATTTAGTGTGTAGGAAGCAGAGAGAGGATAATTAAGTTAATGGAGGAGGTGAACAAGAGAAGTCCAAGATGTAGCTGCCTTTCTTTCCTCTTGGCTCTGATCAAGCCTGGAGATGACAGACCAAGAGTTTACTGCAGCCCAGCACAAGACAGTAAGTCTAAGTATGAATATAAAGCAAGTCTAGTGAAGATTAGAGCTGAGTCTAGCCAAGGGACTTCACCAGCACAAGTGACCAGGAGGAACTTAAAGGTACCTGGACACAACTGGATGATTAGTGCGCAGAATTGTCCTTTTTCCACTAAACGCCTTTTGGGAACATAGTGAACCTGAATACTTCAGGAGAGCATCCTGCATCAAATAATGTAACAGAGAGTTTGCCTGTCACGAGGGAGAACGCCCTTATTGGATTGCTCAAGATAAATATGAAATCATTATATTCAGTAACAGAGTGCTAGAAACTACTCAAGCAAGATTGGTCATTCTGCCTGTTAAAGCCAAATTATTCAGAGAACTCCTCATCCGAACAAGGACAACATCTGCATGGAGTTTGTATGTTCTCCCCGTGTTTGTGTGGGTTTCCTCCGGGTACTCCGGTTTCCTCCCACACTCCAAAGACATACTGATAGAGAACTTAGATTGTGAGCCCCATTGGGGACAGTTGGATGCTAATGTCTGTAAACCGCTGCAAAATATAGTAGCGCTATATAAGTGCATAAAATAACTAAATAAACTGACAATTGCCAGACCTGTATTAAGGAATTTCAGCTAAAGTAACATCTGGATTATAACCTTTGCTATATTGATGAACTGTAACAACTGTCCTGAGACCAGTGATTCAGTAAATGTTCAACTGTTTTACAACAACTGACTCCTCATCCTTTCTACTACTACTCTCAACATTTGCACCTTACGGTGCTTGCGTCACGAACACAGGGGCCCAGCCACCAAAGCACCTTAAACATCTATTGGTGGGGGTCCGAGCGCTTGTACTCAGCTATCTCCAGCAGCCCCATAGAGCGGCAGACACATGTATAGGACAACCCCTTTAATTCGACTAATAACATACACCACCTATGGATAAGAGTGGCAGCCATGTTTCTGAAAGAAGGCAGCCATTTTTTTATAATGTCATATAACTCCTTTTAGCATTAGGTAAAGATTTTATTGTATTAATTAGGCAATGTATTGACGTCACTTAAAGGGTCACTTACTTTCACAAAACCTTTGATATGTCATAGAGACCTATCAAAAGTTGTGATCAGTGGGGGTCTGAGTGCTAAGACCCCCACGATCCCTAGAACGAGGGGAAAGAAGAGTGTCCATATTGCGCTGTCTCTCCTCGCTGCCGAGGACGGAATTAACACGGGTCCATAGACTTCTATGGAACCCCTCTCCTGCAGCGAGGGTGGAGAGCATGATATGTGCACACTTCTCTCCCCCATCGTACTAGTGATCGGTGGGGGTTTCAGCGATCAGAACCGCACTGATCACAACTTGTGATATGTCTCTATGACATATCAAGAGTTTTGTTGTATGTTCCTGATCCTTTAAGCACTGTATGGCGCTTTTTATTCTGGCCCTTTATGATAAAAACAAGAAAACAGAAGAGGAGATTCACATGATAAGTTTCCAAAAGGTTTTCACAGATCTTGATCAGAAGGATTGAAAGAGATTAGAGATTAGCTGATTGCTGGAGATCTGATTGACCCCCCACCAGGTATACAGTTCTTCTACAGCGGCCACTTCAGGGGAAATAAAGTATTACATGCTGGTCGGGTCCACTGGAATGGCTTTGGCTCTTTTTTATTTCACTCATTAGTGTAATTGCATCACAATGGTAGAATATATTTTGTCTCCCGCCATTCATTGATAAAGGGTTGTGCTTTATTCACTGATCTCAGGGCCCCGGAGAAGATAATGAATTGTCTTCCTTGTACGTGTTCATTAATTCACAGCTGGGAGGCCACGGAGTCTGTGATTCAGCAAAGAAGACAGAGAAAGAACATCCTTCCGTCTGTGCAGGAATGTGAGAAAATGTGACTAGAGTGCAAGAAATTACCAGTAAGTCTCTTCTTTTCTGCTAGTTAGGAGTCTGGAAAAGCTGGGTGACTAACTATAATGGCATTCATATATTCTCCCCTGGAATCAATGCCTCATAACTATATACATTCTGAGTTTGATGGAGCATGATACAAATGTAAGGTACAAGAGGGGGTCATACACCTCTACCAAGGGGGTGGAACAAGAGACAAGTAACCATGTCGCTCCACAACAAAACTACTGGGGGGACCATTTTGCTATGAATAATATTATTTTGTTCTCTGTTATACGCAAAGATAATGTACACAGTGATGTCACAGTACAGGATAATGTACAGAGTGATGTCACAGTACAGGGATAATGTACACAGTGATGTCACAGTACAGGATAATGCACACAGTGATGTCACAGTACAGAATAATGTACACAGTGATGTCACAGTAGAGGATAATGTACACAGTGATGTCACAGTACAGGATAATATACACAGTGATGTCACAGTACAGGATAATGTACACAGTGATGTCACAGTACAGGGATAATGTACACAGTGATGTTACAGTACAGGATAATGTACACAGTGATGTCACAGTACAGGATAATGTACACACTGATGTCACAGTACAGGATAATGTACACAGTGATGTCACAGTACAGGGATAATGTACACAGTGATGTCACAGCACAGGGATAATATACACAGTGATGTCACAGTACAGGGATAATGTACACAGTGATGTCACAGTACAGGATAATGTACACAGTGATGTCACAGTACAGGATAATGTACACAGTGATGTCACAGTACAGGGATAATGTACACAGTGATGTCACAGTACAGGATAATGTACACAGTGATGTCACAATACAGGGATAATGTACACAGTGATGTCACAATACAGGGATAATGTACACAGTGATGTCACAGTACAGGATAATGTACACAGTGATGTCACAGCACAGGGATAAAGTACACAGTGATGTCACAGTACATGATAGTGTACACAGTGATGTCATAGTACAGGATAATGTACACAGTGATGTCACAGTACAGGGATAATGTACACAGTGATGTCACAGCACAGGGATAAAGTACACAGTGATGTCACAGTACATGATAATGTACACAGTGATGTCACAGTACAGGGTAATGTACACAGTGATGTCACAGTACAGGATAATGTACACAGTGATGTCACAGCACAGGGATAAAGTACACAGTGATGTCACAGTACATGATAGTGTACACAGTGATGTCACAGTACAGGATAATGTACACAGTGATGTCACAGCACAGGGATAAAGTACACATTGATGTCACAGTACAGGGATAATGTACACTGTGATGTCATAGTACAGGGATAATGTACACAGTGATGTCACAGTACAGGGATAATGTACACAGTGATGTCACAGTACAGGATAATGAACACAGTGATGTCACAGTACAGGGATAATGTACACAGTGATGTCACAGTACAGGGATAATGTATGGTATGATAAGGTACAAGAGGGGGTCATACACCTCTACCAAGGGGGTGGAACAAGAGACAAGTAACCATGTCGCTCCACAACAAAACTACTGGGGGGACCATTTTGCTATGAATAATATTATTTTGTTCTCTGTTATACGCAAAGATAATGTACACAGTGATGTCACAGTACAGGGATAATGTACACAGTGATGTCAGAGTAGAGGGATAATGTACACAGTGATGTTACAGTACAGGATAATGTACACAGTGATGTCACAGTACAGGGATAATGTACACAGTGATGTCACAGCACAGGGATAATATACACAGTGATGTCACAGTACAGGGATAATGTACACAGTGATGTCACAGTACAGGATAATGTACACAGTGATGTCACAGTACAGGATAATGTACACAGTGATGTCACAGTACAGGGATAATGTACACAGTGATGTCACAGTACAGGATAATGTACACAGTGATGTCACAATACAGGGATAATGTACACAGTGATGTCACAATACAGGGATAATGTACACAGTGATGTCACAGTACAGGATAATGTACACAGTGATGTCACAGCACAGGGATAAAGTACACAGTGATGTCACAGTACATGATAGTGTACACAGTGATGTCATAGTACAGGATAATGTACACAGTGATGTCACAGTACAGGGATAATGTACACAGTGATGTCACAGCACAGGGATAAAGTACACAGTGATGTCACAGTACATGATAATGTACACAGTGATGTCACAGTACAGGGTAATGTACACAGTGATGTCACAGTACAGGATAATGTACACAGTGATGTCACAGCACAGGGATAAAGTACACAGTGATGTCACAGTACATGATAGTGTACACAGTGATGTCACAGTACAGGATAATGTACACAGTGATGTCACAGCACAGGGATAAAGTACACATTGATGTCACAGTACAGGGATAATGTACACTGTGATGTCATAGTACAGGGATAATGTACACAGTGATGTCACAGTACAGGATAATGAACACAGTGATGTCACAGTACAGGGATAATGTACACAGTGATGTCACAGTACAGGGATAATGTATGGTATGATAAGGTACAAGAGGGGGTCATACACCTCTACCAAGGGGGTGGAACAAGAGACAAGTAACCATGTCGCTCCACAACAAAACTACTGGGGGGACCATTTTGCTATGAATAATATTATTTTGTTCTCTGTTATACGCAAAGATAATGAACACAGTGATGTCACAGTACAGGGATAATGTACACAGTGATGTCAGAGTAGAGGGATAATGTACACAGTGATGTTACAGTACAGGATAATGTACACAGTGATGTCACAGTACAGGGATAATGTACACAGTGATGTCACAGTACAGGATAATGCAAACAGTGATGTCACAGTACATGATAATGTACACAGTGATGTCACAGTACAGGATAATGTACACAGTGATGTCACAGTACAGGATAATGTACACAGTGATGTCACAGTACAGAGATAATGTACACAGTGATGTCACAGTACAGGGATAATGTACACAGTGATGTCACAGTACAGGATAATGTACTCAGTGATGTCACAGCACAGGGATAATGTACACAGTGATGTCACAGTACAGGATAATGCACACAGTGATGTCACAGTACAGGATAATGTACACAGTGATGTCACAGCACAGGGATAAAGTACACAGTGATGTCACAGTACATGATAGTGTACACAGTGATGTCATAGTACAGGATAATTTACACAGTGATGTCACAGTACAGGATAATGTACACAGTGATGTCACAGCACAGGGATAAAGTACACAGTGATGTCACAGTACATGATAGTGTACACAGTGATGTCACAGTACAGGATAATGTACACAGTGATGTCACAGCACAGGGATAAAGTACACATTGATGTCACAGTACAGGATAATGTACACAGTGATATCACAGTACAGGATAAAGTACACATTGATGTCACAGTACAGGATAATGTACACTGTGATGTCATAGTACAGGGATAATGTACACAGTGATATCACAGTACAGGGATAATGTACACAGTGATGTCACAGTACAGGATAATGAACACAGTGATGTCACAGTACAGGATAATGTACACAGTGATGTCACAGTACAGGATAATGTACACAGTGATGTCACAGCACAGGGATAGTGTACACAGTGATGTCACAGCACAGGGATAATGTACACAGTGATGTCACAGCACAGGGATAATGTATACAGTGATGTCACAGCACAGGGATAGTGTACACAGTGATGTCACAGCACAGGGATAGTGTACACAGTGATGTCACAGTACAGGATAATGTACACAGTGATGTCACAGCACAGGGATAATGTACACAGTGATGTCACAGTACGGGATAATGTACACAGTGATGTCACAGTATGGGATAATGTACACAGTGATGTCACAGTACAGGATAATGTACACAGTGATGTCACAGTACAGGGATAATGTACACAGTGATGTCACCGTACAGGATAATGTACACAGTGATGTCACAGTACAGGATAATGTACACAGTGATGTCACAGTACAGGATAATGTACACAGTGATGTCACAGCACAGGGATAGTGTACACAGTGATGTCACAGCACAGGGATAATGTACACAGTGATGTCACAGTACAGGATAATGTACACAGTGATGTCACAGTACAGGGATAATGTACACAGTGATGTCACAGTACAGGATAATGTACACAGTGATGTCACAGTACAGGATAATGTACACAGTGATGTCACAGCACAGGGATAATGTACACAGTGATGTCACAGTACGGGATAATGTACACAGTGATGTCACAGTATGGGATAATGTACACAGTGATGTCACAGTACAGGATAATGTACACAGTGATGTCACAGTACAGGGATAATGTACACAGTGATGTCACAGTACAGGATAATGTACACAGTGATGTCACAGTACAGGATAATGTACACAGTGATGTCACAGTACAGGATAATGTACACAGTGATGTCACAGCACAGGGATAGTGTACACAGTGATGTCACAGCACAGGGATAATTTACACATATGAATCAGCAGCAGGTGGGTGGGGAAAGCCAGGAGCTCATGAATATTGGAACTCATCATTATGCACTGGAGCTGTTCAGTACAAGATTTTGGCAAAACGGCGGGGTCAATTAAAGAAAGTGACGCAGCATCTTGCTAATCGGATCTGGCATTAGATTATATTGCCCTTAGTTAGGACCCCATAAAACTGGTGACAGGTTCCCTTTAAATAGTCGAGCACTTTTACAGTGTGGCCTTCATTAGTTTAATTAGAACGTACTGTGGCCCTTACAGCCACGTGGTAGTCAACCGCATCGCAAGCGCACCCTGTGATCGTACCGTAAGGGCTCATGAACATGAAAGTGTGTGCTCCGTGCCTGCGCTGCGGAACGCAAATGGCAGTCTGCACTGCATGGGCGCCATCTGTGCGCACGCCATTTGCGGATGTGGACCCCTTCACATATCTTGCGGATTGCAGACCCATTTTACATCTATGGGTCCAACTATGTGATACGGAGTGCACAGGGCCAGTGCCCGTATATTGCGGACCCGCTGTTCTTGTGGATGAGCCCTAAGGCCACCATTAATAATGCAATCATTTGTGTGTTTTATAGGATAACAGCATGGAAAACGTACATAGGTCGCACAGGGCGGTCACATAGCTTTGCAAGAGCACTGACTGACCTAGTTACACATTGGTATGTATATGTAAATTATTATCCCCATCTATTGATGCCAACTTGCATTGCAAGAGTTAATTCTTCCACCGGTATCCCGACGAACGAACAGTCAGGACAATGCGCAGCATTCAATGCCGGTCCAAAGTGTTAAAAGTTGTGCCCGACATAAAGGAGGATGAATGGCTGCAGATGCAAACACTTTGTCTCACATTTGTATGGGGCGCTCCTTGTATTGATACTGAATGAATAATACACAGTTTCCAAAAGAGGTCACTGTGCCTTTAAGACAAAAAATAAAATAATACATATATATATACAGATATAGTCCAGCTTCTCGTCTCCCGGACGCTTCCTGCGTATGAAAGCTGCAGGTGGCGAGAACCTATGGCGATCATTGTCTACAGGATAATGACATGCAAGCGTATACCATTTGTGCTCTCAGCAACACGGAGCGGAAAAAAATGGCCTTTATAGGACAATAAATTATCCTAGCCGTCCCATTCTGGAGCTCCGTGAATTGATACATCCGGTTACCCAGACAGCGCCTATTATTTGCTGCTCCTCATTGAACTTGGGGGTGAAATGAATTAACCTGTTCTTTATGAGGAGGAGAGCGGGTCCAGTTAAATAGCGCAGAATGGCTGCAGGTGTGAATCACAGCACAATCGCGCTGTGTCAGCCCCCCTTTGCTCGTCTGAACGGCTGGGAGTGAGTGGCCCTCCGTGGGAGGCAATGGGCGCTTTGTCTGCCTGTCTGTAATATTATTGTCGGCGTAACCTGCAGAAATTAATGCAAACGTTGTATCAGAATCTGCAACACAAAAGATCAGTTCTAAATGTATCAAAATGCACAAATGCCAAAATGGATACAATGTCCGAATGGATACAATGTCCGAATGGATACAATGTCCAAATGGATACAATGTCCGAATGGATACAATGGGGCCCATGTATGTGGATAAATGCACTAACTATCCATCAAGTGCACAGATATGCAAATACCATTAAACAAAATATGGTGCTAACGTAGTAAAGAGACGCACGTGTGCCCAAAAGCATCAAAAAGTCCATACAAGCTGCAAAATAAAGACTACTTAGGCCTGTTTCACACCGCCGGCATTAGTTCCGGCAGCCTATTCGGCAGGGAACAGCTCTCTGGATCCGGGTGTTACAGGAATGCCTGCCAGCCCTGCTGGCAATGCCAGAACCAGAGAGCAGCCTGCTGGAACTTATGCCAACAGTGTGAAATAGACCTTAAAGGGTTATCCAACTCCTATAATGTCCCCCCAAAATGCCCAGGCCCCTCATACAATATATACTTAGCCCGCTCCCCGTCACCCGCACGGCCGCCGCTGCATCTCGCCCACATCACACGGATCAAAGCATCTGTAATACCCCAGAGTGGTATTACCACCACCTTTTTGCACATTCCCACCATCTTCTTTGGTTGATCCTGAATCATCTTGCACATTTATTGTCATATCCTGCATAATGCATATGTATATTTCCTTGCAAACAACTGTTAAAGTGTAATGTGCCTGGTCTACCAGCAGATGGCGGCAATCTTGGCAGAGCTAGTTTCCCTGGAGAGGCTGTCGTAGGCTGAGGCCTACGACAGCCTCAGCATGGTCACGGCCTGCGCATCCTCTGCGTGGGACTATAGGAAGGCGGTGGAAGACTGGGTCATTAGCCTGCTGGAGCGACCCCAACCTGCCGACCCTAGGCTGGAGAGGAGAACCGGAACCGTAGTATGGTTCTCCGTCGAAACGGGCTCGGGCTTCGCCCCCGGGACGACGAGACCGGGACTGAGTACTTTGTGAACCGACGCTCGATAAAGCGCCTGCATATGCTCCAAGCCCAGTACAGCCTATATAAAGGGGACCAGGTAGAATTCACCCCCATGAAGTCGGCTAATGGCCCCTTCGCTGCTGGAATGAACTTGCTGCAGAAGCCTATGGTTCCAGTGTCTGCTCCGGAGGTATAGCAAGAGGACCCATCTGCCGTGGGGAAGATTGGATCCTTGCAGGAGACCGCAGGAGGAGTGTCCTGCTACCGGAGCCCGAGCCGCTCATCCCTGTGCTTCTGGCACTGCCAGTGAGTCACGTGGGCGAGTGACCACCTCCATCACGTCCTTCAAGCCAAAGGTAGTGTACCAGCTACTATGGAAGATGGCCGCGGCCCAGGAGTCACCATCACCTGAGGACTCCAGCCCTCTCTAGAGAGGGAGGAGCTCAGTGTTAGTGAAGGACAGTCTAATCTACTCTCCTAAGGGAGAGGTTGAGTCTAACCTTCATCTCCTTGGGAGTTCAGAGTACCCCCTGTATGGGGAGGTTTGTGTTCCAGCCAGAAGAGCACTGTCTGCTCTGCTGGGCATAGAGGCCTGAGCTGCAAGCCTCAGAAGCCAGGAAGAAAGGTTCCCTGGAGAAAGATAAAGAGGGACAGAACTAAAGACAAAGTTAAGAGAAAGATACAGATCAAGATAAAGACAGAGCCAGACAACAAGAAGTTAAGTTGCAGCATACAGCAGAAAGGAAAAATTCCTAGTTAATTCAGCCAACATAGCTGAGCTGAGTGAGTACAGATATAGCAGAGCCAATTGTGTTCGCCTGCCAAAAGTTAAGCCTTAATCTGCTGATGACCAAGATAAAGTTTGGAAGACTGTTCCTTGATACAAGTTTATTCAAGTAAAGGTGTTTTTCAACGTTAATAAAAGTCTGGACCCAATTATTCCTTCATCATCCAAGTTCATCACCCCCTTTGCACTGCTTCGAACGACCACGTCTGAGATCCAAGGATATCCAGGTAGGAGCACCGAGACACATGCATGCAACACCTTCAGGGAGATTGTAGGTCCCTCTACACCATTCTTGCAATCCTACATCTGGGTACCAACACCACTATACTTAAAGGGGACTCCATGTCCTCGTTGCTTAGAGGCAACTGGCGTCACCACAACTTGCTCTATCAGAGGGACATATATCGTAAAAACCTCTTAAAGGGTAAGGGATACCCCAGATGGCTGGCAACCGCCTGCTGCTCATCCGGCAATTGGGGGGGGAGTCTGGAACGAGCCTCCCTAGCATCACCCGCAATGCGATGTAGGAAGGCTCGTCCCCGTTGTGGCCTGCTATTGGCCGCCCCCACCCCCGCTTTGTCGGATGTTTTGATCCGCAGGATGGGGAGATGCAGTGGCGGCTGTGCGAGCATCATGAGCGACGCGGATGACTTTAAAGGGGTTATCCCATGAGTAACGTTAACAAAAAAAAAGGTAAATCAGACAACATAGCAGGAGTTTTATTAAAGTGTTTTTGTCATATTTTTTCTTAGTCTTCTCAAGGGACTTGAACCTGCATACTTCTGAATTACAGTGCAATCACTTTTCTATTAGATCCCACCTGCCTCTGGTGGGATCTAATAGAAGAGTACTTGCACTGTAATGCAGAAGTATGCAGGTTCAAGTCCCTTGAGAAGACTAAGAAAAAATATGACAAAAACACTTTAATAAAACATAGCAGGAGTTGACTGGGAACTTAAAGTGGCCCTGGGAAAACACATAAAGGGTCCCTGCTGTAGTCAAATCCAAACTGACATAACTCAGGTCAACAGAAGTAGGCAGGCGCCAGCAATAACTCATTGCAGCACAAAATACTACTGCCCCCGCTGCAGTATTCAACTGTATCACTGTCCTGAGCAGGCAATACAGTTGAATACAGGAGGGCATCTGCAGCTACTAACCAGGTGCATATGTGTCTGGTGCTCTTAGCATGAAAGGGTTCCTCCGGGCTTTTACTTTTGATGGCCTATCCTCAGGATAGGTCATCAATATCAGATCGGTGGGGGTCCGACACCCAGCTCTCCCGCTGATCAGCTCTATGAGGAGACGGTGCAGTGTGCACGTACTGTCTCCTGTTCCTGTTGCTGCTTTGCCATAGACATAGCAGCAGCAGGAAGAGAGAAGGGAGAAGGTAAGTGCACACTGTGCGCCGTCTCCTCATACAGCTGATCGGCGGGGGTGCCGGGTGTTGGACCCCCGCTGATCCTGAGGATAGGTCATCAATATTAAAAGCCCGGAGAAACCCTTTAATTAATGCTGAGAGCATCAGATTGTTATGTACCCAACTGGTGGCCGTCAGGAGGGCTTGGACAGCCCTATGGACATTGGCCCACCAGGGAAATTTCCCTATGGCCAGTCCATCCCTGCATAAAATTTTGCAACAAAGCTAGAACCAGACCTCTATCTCAAATAGATCCGGAGATCTCCCCGTTCTTTTCTTCAGTTGCTCTGCTAGAACCTCAAGGGCATGTCTTTTCTCGTGAGGGGGTGTCCTTTCTGCTGCAGCTCTCTCCCTATCACAGCTCAGGGAGTGTGCCCTTTCTGCTGCAGCTCTCTCCCTATCACAGCTCAGGGAGTGTGTCCTTTCTGCTGCAGCTCTCTCCCTATCACAGCTCAGGGAGTATGTCCTTTCTGCTGCAGCTCTCTCCCTATCACAGCTCAGGGAGTGTGTCCTTTCTGCTGCAGCTCTCTCCCTATCACAGCTCAGGGAGTATGTCCTTTCTGCTGCAGCTCTCTCCCTATCACAGCTCAGGGAGTGTGCCCTTTCTGCTGCAGCTCTCTCCCTATCACAGCTTCAGGGAGTGTGCCCTTTCTGCTGCTGCTTTTCCCCTGTAAATGTCACACCTGCTAACAGTAGACATTGCTGGTGTAAACTGAAGGATGAAACTGAGCATGTGCTTCCACCTCAGCGATCTTACTATGGTGGACGCAGAAATACTGTACGGAAAAGAACAAACAGCAGGTGGCGCTGTACAGATACATCTCAGTTTTTATAATACATTTTTGCTACCTGCAAATACCAAAGTATTCAGATCCAGGTGCTGGTTTGAAAAATGAGGGATATTTTTCATGGGACAATCCCTTAAAGGGCATCTATCAGCAGATTTGTACCTGGCTGACCTGTTGGCAGCTGAAGGCATCATATTTGCCCGCATTGCTGAGAAAAATGCTGTTTTAGTATATGCAAATGAGGAGCAACGGGGGCGTTACCATTGCACCTAGAGGCTCTGCTCTCTCTGCAACTGTTGTGCTCTCTGCACTTTGATTGACCGGGCCAGGTGTGATGACGTTTTCACTGCCTGGCTTTCCAGCATTGTGCTGGCCCTCTGCTATTCATCCTGGAAATACATGAATAAATGACAATTGGGCATTACATCCTCCTTGTCAATAGATTGCCTTCACACATTGTTAGACAAGGAGAGATGGTAGCACACAATTGTCAATATATTTATACACTTCCAAGAGGAATAACAGAGGGTTGGCTTAAGGCAGAATTCTAAATAAAGATGCTCCATATGTTTTATTTTATTTTATGGGGGATTCAAGTATTACCTGATGTTACACTGCATGATTGTATTATTTGGGCACTATATGGTACACTTTTAGAAGGTTTTGCACAGGGCACTACCCAGCTAGGACCAGTCGTGCTGCTATGTCTTTATACGCCTTTTCTACCAGCTGTTATTGCAAAGGGAGTTGATGTCTGTGACGCTCGGCATCGGAGAGCAATGCTGGATGGCGCAATTCAATTTGGCCAATTTTGGGGACAAGGGGGTCTATTAGCTCAGAGTGGATCGGGAAGAGGATTACAGCACCAAAGACCAGAAGTCCTTTGAAAAGACTGTGCATAGGGTGACAACGTGGGGACTTGTGTTCCCTTATGTTTTCAGGCTCTTAAAAAAGTCAATCGTTGACTTACAGCGTCATCACCTATAGGTGGCACTAGAGGGACACTTTCCTTCTTCTGGAGGAGAGATCATTTACATATTTAAAGGGGAAAAGCTCTTGTTAAAAAAAGATCTCAGTAGATAATCTCCATGTCCCCACGTTCCCTTAGAGTTAATTTTCTGCCCTGTCCATTCATTTTTATTGCCTGCACATGTGGCTCTGGCCTCACTTGAGCTGAATTGATCTCGCATCTGGCTGCTCCTGGGCTTTGTTTGATTTAGTTTCTGCTCCTAAAGACGACCACCCTGGCTGAGAGATCATCCCTTCATGCATGGTCGGCGAGATGAGCTGTGTTTGTATGTGCTGTCAATGACTGGGAATGCTAAGCATCGAATACCAATCATATTACTGGGCTATAAAGATACCAGAGCATGCCGCTTATAACACCCCTGCCATGTTTTCTTCTCTAGACATTGGCCAAAAGTGTATTTCACTCTGGTGAGCAGAATTAAAGGAGCACCCAAGAGTGCGGGGCCTGAAGAGGTGAACATCACATGCCTGGGGGAGGAACCATTCAGTCAGTGCTTGTTTCCCCTTCAAGCATTCACAGGATTAGGCATCTGCTGCCCCCCCCCCCTAAATAGTAGTAATACTCAGCATACAGATATATATAACAAGATAAAGGGTGTCCCCGTTAATACTGCAAGATAAAACATGCCACCATTAATAGTGATGGACGAACATCTGCCGGAACGGTTCGCGAATGCGATCGTGCGAAAACGATCAAATGTTAGCGAACCGCAAGTTTGCGGCGGGTCCCATTCATTTTAATGGCAGGCGAACCTGAAAAACCTTCAGCTCATATTTGCAGCCAAGAAATAATTACCAGAAGTGCACAAATAGTCCCACAACATGGACAGTGACATACCAGATGTATTATTCGAATTTGCGATCTCCATTCATTATTTTTTTTTATGCGAAATATCGGCAATTCAATTTTCACGTACGCACATGCGCAAATGCACTATGAAGAAAGTATATTGGTATATAACACCCTGCTTCAATCTGTTTTTTGGGGGGACGACTGGTATATCACATTATTTGTTCCAATAACGCTTGTCCCTCTATATACCTGCGGTATCGCAGCAGAACCGCACACAACTGCCGCACAATACAAATGCACTATAATATACTGTCTAACATAGAAAGAATATAATAACATTGTACAAGGAAGGCAATCCATTAGAATATACATGAAGATAAAACGTAACCTTTAATAATGTTACTATGAGGGTCCATTCACACGTCCGTAATACACGGACACCGGCAAAGTGCATTCCGCAATTTGCTGACCGCACTTCGCCGGCACTATGAGGGTCCATTCACACGGCCGTAATTTGGATCCGCATTCGTTCCGCAATTTGCGGACCCATTCACTTTCAATGGGGCTGGAACGGATGCAAATCCGCATTTCTGGGATCCGCATCAATTTTTTCGGGATCAGTTTTTTCGGGATCCGCAATTTCGTTCCTGAAAAAAATAGACAATGTCCTATTCTTATCCACAATTGCGGACCAGAAGAGGTATTTTCTATTATAGTGTCTGTGATGTGCTGTCCGCAAATTGCGGTTCGCACATTGCAGGTGTCCGTGTTTTGCGGATCCGCAAAACACTTACGGACGTGTGAATGGACCCTAATAGAAAATGCCTAATTTTGTCTGCAATTGCGGACAAGAATAGGAGATGTTCTATTTTTTGGCGGAAACGGAAGCACGGATGCGGAAGTGCGGATCCGCAAATGCAAAATTATTAAAGTTAAGCAAAAAGCATAGATGTGGTCAGCAATAACAAGTGCTCGGCGGCACTAAATCAGGTTTTCGGCGGCACCAAATCAGAAACCAAGATGCAGAACTTTACATTTGTCCACATTGAACCCCATTTGCCAAGTTGATGCCCAATCACTCAGAGTGTCCAAGTCAGCTTGTAGTTTATGGACATCTTCCGTTGACTGCACGGTACTACATAGCTTAGTGCAGGGGGCAGCAACCTCTGGCACTCCAGCTGCTGTGAAACTACAAATCCCAGCATTCACACAGGCATAGCTGCTCTCGCAACTCCTATAGAAGTGAATGGAGCATTCTGGGAGTTGTAGTTTCAGAACAGCTGGAGTGCCGAAGGTTGCTGATCCCTGGCTTAGTGTCATCTGCAAAAATAGAAATGGTGCTATTAATCCTGTCCTCGATATCATTAATAAATAAATTAAATAATAGAGGGCCCAGCCCTGAACCTTGGGGTCACCACTTATAACCTGGGACCATTCTGAATAGGAATCATTGACCACAACTCTTTGGACACAGTCCTTCAGTCAGTTTTCAGTCCAATTACATACTACACTTTCCAAGCCTATAGACCTTACTTTACCTATTAAACGTCTATGAGGGACAGTATCAAAAGCCTTTGCAAAATCCAGAAACACTACATCCACAGCCGCCCCTCTGTCCAAGCTACTACTAACCTCACTACCTCCACAGCCGCCCCTCTGTCCAGGCTACTACTAACCTCACTACATCCACAGCCGCCCCTCTGTCCAGGCTACTACTAACCTCACTACATCCACAGCCGCCCCTCTGTCCAGGCTACTACTAACCTCACTACATCCACAGCCGCCCCTCTGTCCAGGCTACTACTAACCTCACTACATCCACAGCCGCCCCTCTGTCCAGGCTACTACTAACCTCACTACATCCACAGCCGCCCCTCTGTCCAGGCTACTACTCACCTCACTACATCCACAGCCACCCCTCTGTCCAGGCTTCTACTAACCTCACTACATCCACTGCCGCCCCTCTGTCCAGGCTACTACTAACCTCATTACATCCACAGCCACCCCTCTGTCCAGGCTACTACTAACCTCACTACATCCACTGCCGCCCCTCTGTCCAGGCTACTACTAACCTCACTACATCCACAGCCGCCCCTCTGTCCAGGCTACTACTAACCTCACTACATCCACTGCCGCCCCTCTGTCCAGGCTTCTACTAACCTCACTACATCCACTGCCGCCCCTCTGTCCAGGCTTCTACTAACCTCACTACATCCACTGCCGCCCCTCTGTCCAGGCTTCTACTAACCTCACTACATCCACAGCCGCCCCTCTGTCCAGGCTACTACTAACCTCACTACATCCACAGCCACCCCACTGTCCAGGCTACTACTCCTCATAAAAACAAATCATAGTCTGACAACTTCTGTCCTTGGTAAACCCATGTTGGTTATCACTGCTGTATATAGTCCCTTAAAGGGGTTCTGCCATCTCAGACACTGGGGGCATATCGCTAGGATATGACCCCATTGTCTGATAGGTGCGGGTCCCACCCCTAGGACCCGCCCCTACAATGAGAACAAAGCAAGGAAATGAACGGAGGGCGCACTGCACATGCGCAGCTGACCTCCATTCATTTCTATGGGGCCGCCAAAAATAGCCGAGCACTGGCTCGGCTATTTCCGTCTGCCCCATAGAAATGAATGAGAGCAGGGGCTGCGCGTGCGCGGTGCGCTCCCATTCACTTCTATGGGAGCAGCGGGGAGCAGCTCCTGGTTCTAAGACGTTCCATATCAGCTGGTGGTGCTGGTTGTTGTGGCGTGATGACAAAGCTTTTCCACATTTCGGCCATGCTAACCCTGCCTTCTGAGATGCAGGTGGTGCCCCAGCTGCGTTGGTGACCTCTTCCTCCTCCTCTGTCTTCACCTTGTGCTTCCACTGTGCCCCCGCTGTCAGGTGGGAATGCCACCAGCAGCGCGTGTACCAGCGTGCGCTAGTACTCGCGCATCTTACGATCACGCTCCAGTGAGGGAATTAACGATGGTACATTGTCCTTGTAATGGGGATCCAGCAGCGTGGCCACCCAGTAATCAGCACAAGTTAGAATGTGGGCAACTCAGCGGTTGTTGCGGAGACACTGCAGCATGTAATCGCTCATGTGTGCCAGGCTACCCAGTGGCAACGAAAAGCTGTCCTCTGTGGGAGGTGTATCGTCTGTGTCCTCTGTATCCCCTCAGCCACGCACCAGTGATGGCCATAAGCTGGTCTGGGTACCACCCTGCTGTGAACATGGTTCCTCCTCCTCCATCTCCTCCTCCTCATCCTCCACCTCGTCATCCTCTAGAACTGTGCCCTGGCTGGACAATTATGTACGTGGCGTTTGTGGGTGCAGGAACCCAACCTCGGAGCCACTTGTGAATGACTGGCCGGAAATGAAATGATACTTCTTCCTCCTCCTCCTCCTGTACCACATCCTCTTCCATCATCACCAGCAGCGTTTTTTCAAGGAGGCATAGAAGTGGGATAGTAACGCTGAGAACGGCGTTATCGCTACTGGCAATGTTGGTGGAGTATTCGAAACAGCGCAACAAGGAACACAGGTCTCGCATGGAGGCCCAGTCATTGGTGGTGAAGTGGTGCTGATCCGCCGAGCAACTCACCAGTGCGTGCTGCAGCTAAAACTCCACTATCGCCTGCTGCTGCTCGCAGTCTGGCCAGCATGTGCAAGGTGGAGTTCCAACTTGTGGGCACGGCGCATATGAGGCGGTGAGCGGGAAGGACAGGCGAGCAGCAGCAGGGTGAGAACACCGAAAGCGCGCACAGATGGCCCGCACTTTATGAAGCAGCTCTGACATGTCGGGGTAATTTTTAAGGAATCTCTGCACCACCAAATTCAGCACATGCGCCAGGCAAGGTATGTGCATCAAACCGGCTAGTCCCAGAGCTCCTACGAGATTTCGCCCATTATCGCACACCACCAGGCCGGGCTTGAGGCTCACTGGCACCAACCACTCATCGGTCTGTTGTTCAAGGCCCGTCCACAGCTCCTGCGCGGTGTAGGTTTGTCCCCCAAACAGATACGTTTTAAAACTGCCTGCTGTCGTTTACCCCTGGCTGTGCTGAAGTTGGTGGTGAAGGTGTTACGCTGACCGGATGAGGAGCCGGTAGAGGATGAGGATGCGGAGGAGGAAGCAACAGGAGGCAAACTGAAGCACCCTGCAATCCTCGGTGGTGGAAGGACATGCGCCAAACTGCTATCCGCCTCAGGCCCAGCTGCCACTGCATTTACCCAGTGTGCTGTTAGGGAGATATAACGTCCCTGACTGTGCTTACTGGTCCACGTATCCCTAGTGAGGTGCACCTTGCCACTGATTTTGTCCCCCACTTGGTTGTGCAGGGAAGGGATGGCAGGCCTGGAAAAGTAGTGGCGGCTGGGCACAACGTACTGTGGGACAGCCACCGCCATAAGGCTTTTAAAGCTCTCCGTCTCCACCAGACGGAATGACAGCATTTCAAAGGCCAGTAATTTTTTAATGCCGGCATTTAGGGCCAGGGATCGCGGGTGGGTAGGGGGGTACTTCCTCTTCCGCTCCAGTGTTTGGGAAATGGAGAGCTTAACGCTTCCGTGGGACATTGTGGAGATGCTTGGTGACCCAGGTGTTGGTGTTGCTGGCAGATCCTCTGTTTGCGGGGTGGCAGGTGGCACTGTCACTCCAGAGGTGGATGAAGTTCCACCAGCAGCACCACGACCTGGGCCACGTCCCTTATTTGACGCTCTCCTCATATTTCTCAAATTTAGGATCTTGCCCTAAATGGGTGTTTTTTTAATAACAGAATAGAACAACAGTATCTAACGCGTGTATTTCACACTGACAGATGCAAATTAAGTTTTTTGCCCAAAATTAGTATTTTATTAATAGCAGAATAGAAAAGAAAAGGAGAGAAAAAGAGACAGGAGGCCGCGCCTCGTGTGTGTGGCTGTATATTTGATCTTATATCGCTGTATACAAGAAGCGCTTACCGTGTGTAGTTGTGTGAAGCCACAACAACTGTAGAAAGCTTGTGCTGGTATTCTCCCGTCCAGCATGCGGGGTCCTGTACTGCTGCCAAAGGTTCCTTTTTTCTCTGCCCCAGACGGTGGCAGGAGAAATAAGAATGAAGATAAAAGATAGTGGTTTTTGAACCCTTTTTTCCGGCGCTGAAAACAGGAGGCAAGTTCTCATAGGATATTGTTTAAAAAGTAGTGTAGCTTATTTATTCTTTTGTCAACGCGTTTCAAGGGCGCACAGCCCTCTTCGTCAGGACAATAAAAGCATATGTTACAACATGTTAAAACATCGTCTTTTAAAAGGAGGTATTTTGGCGCGCAGGCCAGTGGTTCGTTGGGCAGGGGGCTGATGTGCATGACGTCATTAGCGGCGTCACTAGGAGGGACGCCCATCGCTATCTGACTGATACTGAAGGTACGGTGATCGCTCTTTTTTATTTTTATTTTTTATACAGTACATATATAGCGCGCGACTGGTTGCTATAAAAACTGTATGTCTTTTTTGAGAGTTCTTCTGTATGTATTACTGTGTGCTGGCCGGTCATTTCTTATTGCAGTGGTGTGCGGCATATTTCGGTACCCTGAGCTGGTCTTTAGTGTATGTTTTGGGCTGCTGCCGGCACTGTAAAGTAGAGGGGATACGTGACTCGGTAGAGCTCAGGTGCCCGTAGGTGTCCGGCTTTAGTAGCGCTATGGTTTTGCTGTAGTGACAGCGTGACAGGTGAGGGAGGGTGAGAGAGAGGGGCAGGATTCTGTCCTCAGTTGCTTTTCAGGGTGCTGCAGAGTGGCGGACTATGTTGGCGCTATGATTTTTGATGTGTGTCGGGAGCGGACTGTGGTCTGCTGCTGGGTTTCGGTGTTCCTGAGGATAAAGGGATGTTTAGTTGGGAGGTAGCCAAAAGGGATCGCATTGTAGATAGCCGTATTTTTGCATATGTGAGTGCTGCAGGGTCTCTGTGTTTAATCTCTTGCAGTGGGAAGGTATGTCCTTTGGAGTTGTTGTCTGGTTTTTTGGTCATGTAGAAAGGAAGGGGTAGGCCGCACACCACTGCAATAAGAAATGACCGGCCAGCACACAGTAATACATACAGAAGAACTCTCAAAAAAGACATACAGTTTTTATAGCAACCAGTCGCGCGCTATATATGTATAAATAATAAAAATAAAAAAGAGCGATCACCGTACCTTCAGTATCAGTCAGATAGCGATGGGCGTCCCTCCTAGTGACGCCGCTAATGACGTCATGCACATCAGCCCCCTGCCCAACGAACCACTGGCCTGCGCGCCAAAATACCTCCTTTTAAAAGACGATGTTTTAACATGTTGTAACATATGCTTTTATTGTCCTGACGAAGAGGGCTGTGCGCCCTTGAAACGCGTTGACAAAAGAATAAATAAGCTACACTACTTTTTAAACAATATCCTATGAGAACTTGCCTCCTGTTTTCAGCGCCGGAAAAAAGGGTTCAAAAACCACTATCTTTTAATAGCAGAATAGAACCACAGTATCTAAAGGGTGTATCTCACACGTACAGATGCAGACAAGGCCACAAATTAAGATTTTTGCCCAAAATGGGTGTTTATTTAACAGCAGAATAGCACAGCAGTATGTAAAGGGTGTATCTCACAATCACAGATGCAGCAAAGGCTGCAAAATTATTATTTTTTGCCCTAAATGGGTGTTTTTTTAATACCAGAATATGACAGCAGTATATAACGCTTGAATTTCACACGTACAGATGCAGACAAGGTCACAAATTACTGTATTTTCCTGAGTATAAGACTACTTTTTAACACATGAAAATCTTCTCAAAAGTCGGGGGTCGTCTTATACGCCGGGTGTCGTCTTACTTCCTAGCTGGATTGGAGAAGCTGTCCTTCTCCAGCTTCAGGGACAGGCGCCCTCTAGCTGAGCCACCGTGCGCTGCATCCCGGCCAGCCGCTCCTAAAGAAGCCCCCTCTCCCTGCTCTCAGTGGTTTTCTCATCCCGGCAGTATCACATTGCGTACTACTGCTCAGATCGTCTTGAAGACAGGGAGGGCTGGGCAGGCAGGGAGAGCTGACCCACCCAATCCAAGCAGGCTTTGTATGCAGTGAGTGTGCACAGAAAATAGTGGTACATCGCTTGCCGTGATTGGCTGGTTGTTGTATACTGGGTTGGATTGGCGATTCTGAGGGAAGGCAAGGGGAAGCAGGAGCATCTGGACTTCAGCCAATTCTAATGTTGGAACGGCGGATCTCTAATGAAGTTTGATGTGCATCTCATCTGTGGTCAAAAAACAGAGTCTATCTGGGGAGCAGATACATGTGGTGGTGAATACAGTACAGCACCAGTACATACAGTACAGCACCAGTACATACAGTACAGTATACAAATGGCTAACAGTCAAGACCCCATCATGGCTCTACCAGCAAGAAGAAAGAAAGCCAGTTTCAAACTTAAAGTTGAACACTTTGCCATGGAACTTAATAACTGCGCTGCTGCAAGACAATATGGAGTAACAGAAAAGATGGTTCGGGACTGGAAAGCAAATGAAAAAGCATTAAAGAGTATGCCAAGGGGTAGGTGTGCATTCAGAAGAGGCACCCCACATTGGCCAGAACTCGAAAAACATGTACCAGACATGGTGAATGAGCATCGCCAAAACGGTTATGTAGTGACACAAAATAAAATACGTTTGTTTGCACTTCAGTGGCCAAATCTAACCGAGATCACAGCAACAGATTTAAGGCCACTGTATCCTGGTGTACTAGATTCCTGGAAAGGCATAATATGGTGCTGAGGCAAAAGACGAAAATTGCACAACAATTACCTGCAGATCTTGATGCCAAAGTAAATAGCGTTGGAGGGGTGTTCTTATACGTCGAGTATATCCCAAACCCTATATTTTAACTGGAAAAAGTTGGGGGTTGTTTTATACGCCTAGTCATCTTATACGCCGGAAAATATGGTAAGTATTTTGCCCAAAATTGGTGTTTTTTTTATACCAGAATAGCACAGCAGTATCTAAAGCATGTATCTCACACTGACAGATGCAGACAAGGCCGCAAATTAAGTATTTTGCCCTAAATGGGTGTTTTTTAAAACCCAGAAAATTACACACTGACTAATGCGGCAGAGGCCCAAGATGGAGGTTATTGCCAAAAATTTGTGTTTTTTCAAAGCCAGAAAATTATTGAAGTATTTCAAGCTTGTTTTTAACAATCACAGATGCAGCAAAGGCCGCAAATTAAGTATTTTGCCCAAAATGGGCGTTTTTTTTACTAACAGAATATGACAGCAGTATATAACGCTTGAATTTCACACGTACAGATGCATCAAGGGCTGTAAAATTTAGTATTATGCCCAAAAAGGGTGTTTTTTAAACCCCAGAAAATTATAGCTTAATTTCTATCTTAAATTGCACACTGACTAATGCGGCAGAGGCCTAAGAAGGAGGTTATTGCCAAAAATGGGTGTTTTTTAAAAGTCAGAAAAATGTTGAAGTATTTCAAGCTTGTTTTTTTAATAACAGAATATGACAGCAGTATATAACGCTTGAATTTCACACGTGCAGATGTAACAAGGGCTGTAAAATTGTATATTTTGCCCAAAAAGGGTGTTTTTTAAAACCCAGAAAAATAAAACTGTATTTCTAGCTTAAATTGCACGCTGACTAATGCGGCAGAGGCCCAAGATGGAGGTTATTGCCAAAAAGGGTGTTTTTTTAAAACCCAGAAAATTATAGCTGTATTTCTAGCTTAAATTGCACACTGACTAAGGCTTATTGCACACGACAGTAAATTTTCACGGTCCGCAAAACGGGGTCCCGTTTTTCCGTGATCTGTGACCGTTTTTTCGTCCGTGGGTCTTCCTTGATTTTTGGAGGATCCACGGACATGAAAAAAAAGTCGTTTTGGTGTCCGCCTGGCCGTGCGGAGCCAAACGGATCCGTCCTGAATTACAATGCAAGTCAATGGGGACGGATCCGTTTGACGTTGACACAATATGGTGCCATTTCAAACGGATCCGTCCCTAATGACTTTCAATGTAAAGTCTGGAGTCCCTTTTATACCATCGGATCGGAGTTTTCTCCAATCCGATGGTATATTTTAACTTGAAGCGTCCCCATCACCATGGGAACGCCTCTATGTTAGAATATACTGTCGGATATGAGTTAGATCGTGAAACCTCATTTCCGACAGTATATTCTAACACAGAGGCGTTCCCATGGTGATGGGGACGCTTCTAGTTAGAATATACTACAAACTGTGTACATGACTGCCCCCTGCTGCCTAGCAGCATCCGATCTCTTACAGGGGGCCGTGATCAGCACAATTAACCCCTCAGGTGCTGCACCTGAAGGGGTTAATTGTACTATCATATCCCCCTGTAAGAGATCAGGGCTGCCAGGCAGCAGGGGGCAGACCCCCCCCCTCCCCAGTTTGAATATCATTGGTGGCCAGTGCGGCCCCCCCCCTTCCTCCCTCTATTGTAATAATTAGTTGGTGGCACATTGTGCATCCCCCCGCACCCCCCGTCCTCCCTCTATTGTAATAATTTGTTGGTGGCACAGTGTGCGCCCCCCCCCCTTCCTCCCTCTATTGTAATAAATCGTTGGTGGCACAGTGTGCGCCCCCCCCCCCTTCCTCCCTCTATTGTAATAAATCATTGGTGGCACAGTGTGCGCCCCCCATCGGCCCCCCCTCCCTCTATAGCATTAACAACATTGGTGGCCAGTGTGCGGCCTCCCATCTCCCCCTTCCCCCCCGATCATTGGTGGCAGCGGGTTACTAGCAATAGTACAATAGTAAAAGATTCATACTTACCTGGGAGCTGCGATGTTCGTGTCCGGCCGGGAGCTCCTCCTACTGGTAAGTGACAGATCATTTAGCAATGCGCACGGACCTGTCACTTACCAGTAGGTGGAGCTCCCGGCCGGACACGAACATCGCAGCAGCCACCAGCAGGTAAGTATGAATCTTCTACTATTGTACTATTGCTAAGTAACCATGGCAACCAGGACTGTGGTAGCGTCCTGGTTGCCATGGTTACCGATCGGAGCCCCAGCGATTAAACTGGGACTCCGATCGGAACTCCGCTGCCACCAATGATGGGGGGGGGGGGGGATGGGAGGCCGCACACTGGCCACCAATGTTGTTAATGCTATAGAGGGAGGGGGGGCCGATGGGGGGCACACACTGTGCCACCAACGAATTATTACAATAGAGGGAGGGAGGGGGGGGCGCACACTGTGCCACCAACGAATTATTACAATAGAGGGAGGGAGGGGGGGGGCGCACACTGTGCCACCAACGAATAATTACAATAGAGGGAGGAAGGGGGGGGCCGCACTGGCCACCAATGATA
Source organism: Bufo bufo (assembly GCF_905171765.1). Classification (NCBI taxonomy): domain Eukaryota; kingdom Metazoa; phylum Chordata; class Amphibia; order Anura; family Bufonidae; genus Bufo; species Bufo bufo. The sequence continues at coordinate 420,641,595 of NC_053394.1, forward strand.
TTGAAACTGGGGAGGGGGGGAGGGTCTGCCCCCTGCTGCCTGGCAGCCCTGATCTCTTACAGGGGGATATGATAGTACAATTAACCTCTTCAGGTGCCGCACCTGAAGGGGTTAATTGTGCTGATCACGGCCCCCTGTAAGAGATCGGGTGCTGCCAGGCAGCAGGGGGCAGTCTTGTACACAGTTTGTAGTGTATTCTAACTAGAAGCGTCCCCATCACCATGGGGACGCCTCTGTGTTAGAATATACTGTCGGTTCTGAGTTTTCACGAAGTGAAAACTCAGCTATGAAAAAGCTTTTATGCAGACGGATCTTCGGATCCGTCTGTATAAAAAGTAACCTACGGCCACGGATCACGGACACGGATGCCAATCTTGTGTGCATCCGTGTTCTTTCACGGACCCATTGACTTGAATGGGTCCGTGAACCGTTGGCCGTGAAAAAAATAGGACAGGTCATATTTTTTTCACGGCCAGGAAACACGGATCTCGGATGCGGCTGCAAAACGGTGCATTTTCCGTTTTTTCCACGGACCCATTGAAAGTCATGGGGTCCGCGAAAAAAAATGGAAAACGGCACAACGGCCACGGGTGCACAAAACGGTCGTGTGAAAGAGGCCTAATCCTGTAAATGCACCAGATGTAGGATATTGCCAAAAATGGGTGTTTTTTTTAAACCTAGAATATAATTGCAGTATTTCAAGCTTGGATTTGAATGTCACAAAAGCACATATGCTTTGCTGGTGCACTGAGCTTGCATAAAATGGCCGCCGCCGCCCACCTAACTAACAGACGGATAAAAGTTATTTTTCTCTGTCACTGGGCTCAGGGCAGGGTAAAAAGATTGTGCACTGCACGCACACAACTAAATCTAGGTAGATCGCTGAGTTCAATTGCAGTTCTGATTAAAGATTCTGTCCTATTCTCTTCCTCACAGCAGCAGCATCCTCTCCCTACACTAATCAGAGCGGCGCTACGTGACTCCAGCTTATATAGAGGCTGGGTCACATGCTGCACTGGCCAATCACAGCCATGCCATTAGTAGGCATGGCTGTGATGGCTTCTAAGGGCAGACAGTTAAACGCTTGTTGATTGGCTGCTCTGCAGCCTTTCAAAAAGCGCCAAGAAATCGCCGAACACCGAACCCGAACTTTTACTGAAATGTTCGGGTTCAGGGTCCAAAAATCCTAAAGTTCGGTACGAACCCGAATTTTACAGTTCAGGTTCACTCAACCCTACCTGTGAACAGTAATTCACCCACAGCTCCTGTAAAAAACAGTGCACTATCATTCCCTGTAAAAAGTAGCGCACCCTCAGCCCCTGTGTACTCTCGTGTAGATTCGGTGACGTCAGCCACACAGACGCAGTATACACTCATCGCCCAGCAGTATATTTGTAGCCAGTCACGATTCATCAGGAGAGGTGCAGGGCTCCATATTTGTCATCGGCACAGACCATAACAGACAGCATTAAAAGGTCATTTTGCTGCCTGGCAGCTGCTCATTTCAGCCTCATTAGAGTAATGTAGAATTGTTTTTTCTCCCCTTATGTAGCCTGGCAATCTCAGGGGTTAATGGCGTCAATTTGAACCCCACTCCGAGCCGAAATATTCAGCTGTGACTGCCGTTAACCCCATTACCCTGTCTCACGCTCGCAGGGGTCCAGGAAGCCGGGATTTGGGTTGCTGTGGAGCTGATTGTGTCGGATCTCCTGCAGATTTGCTGGGTCGGATATATGTAAGGGATGTACACTGTATACTCTCTGGCAACTCATAGGTTAACTAGTCTTCTCCGTCAAACGTTACGCAGGACCGGGTCAAATTTGCTCTCCTGTTTTAAAATGTGTACTCATACTACGAAGCTATGCTAGATTGCTGGCATTTAGGATTTTTTACCTAGTTATTAGGCCCCACGCACGCGACCGTCTGCAAATCAAGGATCCACAAAATACAGATGAGGTCCGTGTCGCATCCGCTTTTTTGTGGACCCATAGAATACCACGGAATCCGCAGTCTAGTACAGCACATGGTCATGATCCGTGTGCTTTCCTCATCCGTATGTCCGTTCCACATAAAGATAGTCTATGCCCGCAATATGCGGACCCAAAACAGTGAGTTCACGGGTAAAATGTGGACTACCTCTGTAGTTTGCGGATCCGTAAATTTTCAAACAGCAAAACGGATACAGTCACGTATTGTATACTTATACATTATATGTATCTTGCGGTCGATTTTTTTGCAGACCCATTGAAGTCAGTGGTCCACATTTTGCCTCCAAGTATAAGACGTATTCCATCTTTTTGCGGAACAGCGGTCCATGTGCCTTCTATATCCGTTGTCCATTCAAACCACGCACCCCTAAGGCCCCATGCACACGACCATGCACACAGAAGGCGTCCGTGTGCGTTCCCCAATTTGCGGAACGGCACGGACAGCCATTGATATAACTTCCTATTCTTGTCCGCAAAACGGACAAGAATAGGACAGGTTATATATTTTCTTTTTGCGGACCACGGAACGGAGCAACGGAGGCGGACAGCACACAGAGCGCTGTCCGCATCTTTTGCGGCCCCATTGAAGTGAATGGGTCCGCACCCGAGCCGCAAAATCTGCGGCTCGGAGGCGGACCAAAACAACGGTCGTGTGCATGAGGCCTTAAAGTCATTGGGTCCGTAAAAAGAATGTGACGTGCAAAATGGTTACGGTCGTGTGCGTAAGGCCTTACCAAGACGTCTTCATAAGCAAATAGGGGGACATTTATAAAATCACAGTTAAAAAAGTTGCAACTCATGGCGAAAGTGTCGTTTTCTGTGACATTTGGTCAATTTTTGCATTTGGTGATCCTCGCCGCTTTTCCCAGTGGTCTATGTTTAGCTGAAAGTGAAATTAGACCTGAAGTTATGGCACCTTTACTACTTGCGACTTTTGCAAAAGTCGCAAAAAAAAGCCACAACCCTGCACCCGGCAACCCCTCTGGTCTACTTAAGGCCTCCTGCACACAAACGTTTTTTTTTTCCGTTTACATTACATTTTTTGCGTTCCGTATACGAAACCATTCACTTCGATGGATCCGCAAAAAAAAACAGAAGGTACTCCGTATGGCTTCCGGTTCCGTATTTCCGTTCAAACATAGAACATGTCCTATTATTGCCCTCAAATTACGTTCCGTGGCTCCATTCAAGTCAATGGTTCCGCCCAAAAAAACGGAATGCATCTGTATGTCTTCCGTATCTGTTCCAGAACCATCTATTGAAAATTTTATGCCCAGCACAATTTTTTTATGTACTTACTGTTACTGTTACTTACTGTTACTGTTACCACAAAAAACGGATCACAAACGGAAACCAAACGGAAAAACGGACCAGCAAAACCATACAGTCGTGTGCAGGAGGCCTAGCACATAGGTGTAAGCCACATTGCACTCACTCCAAATATATTATTAAGGTAATAATAGTAATCTTTATTTAGATGGCACCAACATATTCCGCAGTGCTTTACAGTGCAGGCGGTTCATGTACAAACAGAGTCATAAATGAAATAGCAACAGACAAGTCAATTACAACAAGAGGAGTGAGGACCCTGCACACAAGAGCTTACAATCTATGAGGTGCATCATTTCATAAATTTGGTGCCGGGACACAGAATAAAGACAGACTTAAAACTGACACAAAAACAACCAGAAATGCGAAATGTGAAATGTCCCCCATAAGTGCCTACAGCTGAACAGGCAGCCAGAATCAGCAGATGGGAAGGATGGGACTGAATTCTTCATCTGTGTTACAAGGGCGCCCTCTGGTGGTTGTTATGAAGACTGCAGTGTGCCTCTTTAAATATTACTGCCGGCGGTGGAAAAGGATGAGGGTAGTAGTAGCCATCGTTACGGTTACAGAATTCAGCAGATAGAGGGAGCAGTAGTCTTCCACTCAACTCTCCCCATAGGTGAAGGTGAAGCTGGCAGTGGCACCTAAGGGTCTTCCATGGACCGTGCAAGTGTGCCCCCATAGTGCCAGTGTGCGGTCACACTGGGAGCGTTGACCACCCCTGCTAAAGGGGTCATCTCAGATTCCCTGAGATCCAAAGCTTGTGACCATCCCGAATCTTAATATTGTCTATCAGCATTACTTATACATTCTATATAATCCATTTACAGACAGAGATGCTATTTAAGCACTGTATGGTGGTATTTGGTCATTGTATGGTGGTATTTGGTCACTGTATGGTGGTATTTGAGTACTGTATGGTGGTATTTGGTCACTGTATGGTGGTATTTGGTCACTGTATGGTGGTATTTGAGTACTGTATGGTGGTATTTGGTCACTGTAAGGTGGTATTTGAGCACTGTATGGTGGTATTTGAGCACTGTATGGTGGTATTTGGTCACTGTATGGTGGTATTTGAGCACTGTATGGTGGTATTTGGTCACTGTATGGTCGTATTTGAGCACTGTATGGTGGTATTTGGTCACTGTATGGTGGTATTTGAGCACTGTATGGTGGTATTTGAGCACTGTATGGTGGTATTTGGTCACTGTATGGTGGTATTTGAGCACAGTATGGTGGTATTTGGTCACTGTATGGTGGTATTTAAGTACTGTATGGTGGTATTTGGTCACTGTATGGTGGTATTTGAGCACTGTATGGTGATATTTGGTCACTGTATGGTGGTATTTAGTCACTGTATGGTGGTATTTGAGCACTGTATGGTGGTATTTGAGCACTGTAGGGTGGTATTTGATCACTGTATGGTGGTATTTGGTCACTGTATGGTGGTATTTGGTAACTGTATGGTGGTATTTGAGCACTGTATGGTGGTATTTGAGCACTGTATGGTGGTATTTGGTCACTGTATGGTGGTATTTGAGCACTGTATGGTGGTATTTGGTCACTGTATGGTGGTATTTGAGCACTGTATGGTGGTATTTGGTCACTGTATAGTGGTATTTGAGCACTGTATGGGGGTATTTGAGCACTGTATAGTGGTATTTGAGCACTGTATGTTGGTATTTGAGCACTGTATGGTGGTATTTGGTCACTGTATGGTGGTATTTGAGCACTGTATGGTGGTATTTGAGCACTGTATGTTGGTATTTGAGCATTGTATGGTGGTATTTGGTCACTGTATGGTGGTATTTGAGCACTGTATGGTGGTATTTGGTCACTGTATGGTGGTATTTGAGCACTGTATGGTGGTATTTGGTCACTGTATGGTGGTATTTGAGCACTGTATGGTGGTATTTGGTCACTGTATGGTGGTATTTGAGCACTGTATGGTGGTATTTGAGCACTGTATGTTGGCATTTGAGCACTGTATGGTGGTATTTGAGCACTGTATGGTGGTATTTGGTCACTGTATAGGGGCATTTGAGCACTGTATGGTGGTATTTGGTCACTGTATGGTGGTATTTGGTCACTGTATGGTGGTATTTGAGTACTGTATGGTGGTATTTGGTCACTGTATGGTGGTATTTGAGCACTGTATGGTGGTATTTGAGCACTGTATGGTGGTATTTGGTCACTGTATGGTGGTATTTGAGCACTGTATGGTGGTATTTGGTCACTGTATGGTGGTATTTGAGCACTGTATGGTGGTATTTGGTCACTGTATGGTGGTATTTGAGCACTGTACGGTGGTATTTGAGCACTGTATGTTGGCATTTGAGCACTGTATGGTGGTATTTGGTCACTGTATGGTGGTATTTGAGCACTGTATGGTGGTATTTGGTCACTGTATGGTGGTATTTGAGTACTGTATGGTGGTATTTGGTCACTGTATGGTGGTATTTGAGCACTGTATGGTGGTATTTGGTCACTGTATGGTGGTATTTAGTCACTGTATGGTGGTATTTGAGCACTGTAGGGTGGTATTTGAGCACTGTATGGTGGTATTTGGTCACTGTATGGTGGTATTTGGTAACTGTATGGTGGTATTTGAGCACTGTATGGTGGTATTTGAGCACTGTATGTTGGCATTTGAGCACTGTATGGTGGTATTTGGTCACTGTATGGTGGTATTTGAGCACTGTATGGTGGTATTTGGTCACTGTATGGTGGTATTTGAGCACTGTATGGTGGTATTTGAGCACTGTATGTTGGCATTTGAGCACTGTATGGTGGTATTTGGTCACTGTATAGTGGCATTTGAGCACTGTATGTTGGTATTTTAGCACTGTATGGTGGTATTTGTGCACTGTATGGTGGTATTTGGTCACTGTATGGTGGTATTTGAGCACTGTATGGTGGTATTTGGTCACTGTATAGTGGTATTTGAGCACTGTATAGTGGTATTTGAGCACTGTATGTTGGTATTTGAGCACTGTATGGTGGTATTTGGTCACTGTTTGGTGGTATTTGAGCACTGTATGGTGGTATTTCAGCACTGTATGTTGGTATTTGAGCATTGTATGGTGGTATTTGGTCACTGTATGGTGGTATTTGAGCACTGTATGGTGGTATTTGGTCACTGTATGGTGGTATTTGAGCACTGTATGGTGGTATTTGGTCACTGTATGGTGGTATTTGAGTACTGTATGGTGGTATTTGGTCACTGTATGGTGGTATTTGAGCACTGTATGGTGGTATTTGGTCACTGTATGGTGATATTTGAGCACTGTATGGTGGTATTTGAGCACTGTATGTTGGCATTTGAGCATTGTATGGTGGTATTTGGTCACTGTATGTTGGTATTTGAGAACTGTATGGTGATATTTGAGCACTGTATGGTGGTATTTGGTCACTGTATGGTGATATTTGAGCACTGTATGGTGGTATTTGAGCACTGTATGTTGGCATTTGAGCACTGTATGGTGGTATTTGAGCACTGTATGGTGGTATTTGGTCACTGTATGGTGGTATTTGAGCACTGTTTGGTGGTATTTGGTCACTGTATGGTGGTATTTGGTCACTGTATGGTGGTATTTGAGTACTGTATGGTGGTATTTGGTCACTGTATGGTGGTATTTGAGCACTGTATGGTGGTATTTGAGCACTGTATGGTGGTATTTGGTCACTGTATGGTGGTATTTGAGCACTGTATGGTGGTATTTGGTCACTGTATGGTGGTATTTGAGCACTGTATGTTGGTATTTGGTCACTGTATGGTGGTATTTGAGCACTGTACGGTGGTATTTGAGCACTGTATGTTGGCATTTGAGCACTGTATGGTGGTATTTGGTCACTGTATGGTGGTATCTGAGCACTGTATGGTGGTATTTGGTCACTGTATGGTGGTATTTGAGTACTGTATGGTGATATTTGGTCACTGTATGGTGGTATTTGAGCACTGTATGGTGGTATTTGGTCACTGTATGGTGGTATTTAGTCACTGTATGGTGGTATTTGAGCACTGTAGGGTGGTATTTGAGCACTGTATGGTGGTATTTGGTCACTGTATGGTGGTATTTGGTAACTGTATGGTGGTATTTGAGCACTGTATGGTGGTATTTGAGCACTGTATGTTGGCATTTGAGCACTGTATGTTGGTATTTGGTCACTGTATGGTGGTATTTGAGCACTGTATGTTGGCATTTGAGCACTGTATGGTGGTATTTGGTCACTGTATAGTGGCATTTGAGCACTGTATGTTGGTATTTTAGCACTGTATGGTGGTATTTGTGCACTGTATGGTGGTATTTGCTCACTGTATGGTGGTATTTGAGCACTGTATGGTGGTATTTGGTCACTGTATAGTGGTATTTGAGCACTGTATAGTGGTATTTGAGCACTGTATGTTGGTATTTGAGCACTGTATGGTGGTATTTGGTCACTGTATGGTGGTATTTGAGCACTGTATGGTGGTATTTCAGCACTGTATGTTGGTATTTGAGCATTGTATGGTGGTATTTGGTCACTGTATGGTGGTATTTGAGCACTGTATGGTGGTATTTGGTCACTGTATGGTGGTATTTGAGCACTGTATGGTGGTATTTGGTCACTGTATGGTGGTATTTGAGTACTGTATGGTGGTATTTGGTCACTGTATGGTGGTATTTGAGCACTGTATGGTGGTATTTGGTCACTGTATGGTGATATTTGAGCACTGTATGGTGGTATTTGAGCACTGTATGTTGGCATTTGAGCACTGTATGGTGGTATTTGAGCACTGTATGGTGGTATTTGGTCACTGTATAGTGGCATTTGAGCACTGTATGGTGGTATTTGGTCACTGTATGATGGTACTTGAGCACTGTATGTTGGCATTTGAGCACTGTATGGTGGTATTTGGTCACTGTATGATGGTACTTGAGCACTGTATGTTGGTATTTGAGAACTGTATGTTGGTATTTGAGCACTGTATGGTGGTATTTGTCACTGTGTGGTGGTATTTGAGCACTGTATGGTGGTATTTGGTCACTGTATGGTGGTACTTGAGCACTGTATGGTGGTATTTGGTCACTGTATGTTGGTATTTGAGCACTGTATGTTGGTATTTGAGCACTGTATGGTGGTATTTGAGCACTGTATGTTGGTATTTGAGCACTGTATGGTGGTATTTGAGCACTGTATGGTGGTATTTGATCACTGTATGGTGGTATTTGGTCACTGTATGTTAGTATTTGAGCACTGTATGGTGGTATTTGAGCACTGTATGGTTGTATTTGAGCACTGTTTGGTGGTATTTGGTCACTGTATGGTGGTATTTGGTCACTGTATGGTGGTATTTGGCAACTGTATGGTGGTATTTGAGCACTGTATGTTGGTATTTGAGCACTGTATGTTGGTATTTGAGCACTGTATGGTGGTATTTGAGCATTGTATGGTGGTATTTGGTCACTGTATGGTGGTATTTGGTCACTGTATGGTGGTATTTGAGCACTGTATGTTGGTATTTGAGCACTGTATGTTGGTATTTGAGCACTGTATGGTGGTATTTGAGCATTGTATGGTGGTATTTGGTCACTGTATGGTGGTATTTGGTCACTGTATGGTGGTATTTGAGCACTGTATGTTTGTATTTGAGCACTGTATGTTGGTATTTGGTCACTGTATGGTGGTATTTGGTAACTGTATGGTGGTATTTGTGCACTGTATGGTGGTATTTGAGCATTGTATGGTGGTATTTGGTCACTGTATGGTGGTATTTGAGCACTGTATGGTGGTATTTGATCACTGTATGGTGGTATTTGGTCACTGTATGGTGGTATTTGGTCACTGTATGGTGGTATTTGAGCACTGTATGGTGGTATTTGATCACTGTATTGTGGTATTTGGTCACTGTATGGTGGTATTTGGTCACTGTATGGTTGTATTTGAGCACTGTATGGTGGTATTTGGTCACTGTATGGTGGTATTTGAGCACTGTATGGTGGTATTTGAGCACTGTATGTTGGCATTTGAGCACTGTATGGTGGTATTTGGTCACTGTATGCTGGTATTTGAGCACTGTATGGTGGTATTTGGTCACTGTATGGTGGTATTTGAGCACTGTATGGTGGTATTTGGTCACTGTATGGTGGTATTTGAGCACTGTATGGTGGTATTTGGTCACTGTATAGTGGTATTTAGTCACTGTATGGTGGTATTTGAGCACTGTATGGTGGTATTTGGTAACTGTATGGTGGTATTTGAGCACTGTATGGTGGTATTTGAGCACTGTATGTTGGCATTTAAGCACTGTATGGTGGTATTTAGTCACTGTATGGTGGTATTTGAGCACTGTATGGTGGTATTTGGTCACTGTATGGTGGTATTTGAGCATTGTATGGTGGTATTTGAGCACTGTATGTTGGCATTTGAGCACTGTATGTTGGTATTTGTGCACTGTATGGTGGTATTTGGTCACTGTATGGTGGTATTTGAGCACTGTATGGTGGTATTTGGTCACTGTATAGTGGTATTTGAGCACTGTATGGTGGTATTTGAGCACTGTATAGTGGTATTTGAGCACTGTATGTTGGTATTTGAGCACTGTATGGTGGTATTTGAGCACTGTATAGTGGTATTTGAGCACTGTATGTTGGTATTTGAGCACTGTATGGTGGTATTTGGTCACTGTATGGTGGTATTTGAGCACTGTATGGTGGTATTTGAGCACTGTATGTTGGTATTTGAGCATTGTATGGTGGTATTTGGTCACTGTATGGTGGTATTTGAGCACTGTATGGTGGTATTTGGTCACTGTATGGTGGTATTTGAGCACTGTATGGTGGTATTTGGTCACTGTATGGTGGTATTTGAGTACTATATGGTGGTATTTGGTCACTGTATGGTGGTATTTGAGCACTGTATGGTGGTATTTGGTCACTGTATGGTGATATTTGAGCACTGTATGGTGGTATTTGAGCACTGTATGTTGGCATTTGAGCACTGTATGGTGGTATTTGAGCACTGTATGGTGGTATTTGGTCACTGTATGGTGGTATTTGAGCACTGTATGGTGGTATTTAGTCACTGTATGGTGGTATTTGAGAACTGTATGGTGGTATTTGAGCACTGTATGTTGGTATTTGAGCACTGTATGGTGGTATTTGGTCACTGTATGGTGGTATTTGAGCACTGTATGGTGGTATTTGGTCACTGTATGGTGGTATTTGAGCACTGTATGGTGGTATTTGGTCACTGTATGGTGGTATTTGGTCACTGTATGTTGGTATTTGAGCACTGTATGGTGGTATTTGAGCACTGTATGTTGACATTTGAGCACTGTATGGTGGTATTTAGTCACTGTATGGTGGTATTTGAGCACTGTATGGTGGTATTTGGTCACTGTATGGTGGTATTTGAGCACTGTATGGTGGTATTTGTGCACTGTATGGTGGTATTTGGTCACTGTATGGTGGTATTTGAGCACTGTATGGTGGTATTTGGTCACTGTATAGTGGCATTTGAGCACTGTATGGTGGTATTTGAGCACTGTATAGTGGTATTTGAGCACTGTATGTTGGTATTTGAGCACTGTATGGTGGTATTTGGTCACTGTATGGTGGTATTTGAGCACTGTATGGTGGTATTTGAGCACTGTATGTTGGTATTTGAGCATTGTATGGTGGTATTTGGTCACTGTATGGTGGTATTTGAGCACTGTATGGTGGTATTTGGTCACTGTATGGTGGTATTTGAGCACTGTATGGTGGTATTTGGTCACTGTATGGTGGTATTTGAGTACTATATGGTGGTATTTGGTCACTGTATGGTGGTATTTGAGCACTGTATGGTGGTACTTGGTCACTGTATGTTGGTATTTGAGCACTGTATGGTGGTATTTGTGCACTGTATGGTGGTATTTGAGAACTGTATGGTGGTATTTGTGCACTGTATGTTGGTATTTGAGCACTGTATGGTGGTATTTGGTCACTGTATGGTGGTATTTTAGCACTGTATGGTGGTATTTGTTACTGTATGGTGGTATTTGAGCACTGTATGGTGGTATTTGGTCACTGTATGGTGGTATTTGGTCACTGTATGTTGGTATTTGAGCACTGTATGGTGGTATTTGAGCACTGTATGTTGGTATTTGTGCACTGTATGGTGGTATTTGAGCACTGTATGGTGGTATTTGGTCACTGTATGGTGGTATTTGGTCACTGTATGTTGGTATTTGAGCACTGTATGGTGGTATTTGAGCACTGTATGGTGGTATTTGAGCACTGTATGGTGCAGTATTTCATGCTTGGCGTTGTTATTTCGGCAGCTGGAAGAATTGAAGATTTATTTGGCCAATGTGTGGCACTATTATTTGGGCGTCATATTGTGCGACACGTATAATTAGGTGTGTTTTTTTAAATAATAGGTATGGCAGCACAACATTTCACATACAAACAATTAAACTGGGAGATGGGGATTATACTAAAAAATGAGCGCAAAGAGCTTCTATATTTTTTTCATTTATAGTAGGTATAATACCACTTTAATTTAGCATAATCCCTATTTCCCAGTGAAATGTTGTGCTGCCATACCTGTTTTTATTTGCTTCCTGCATGCTAGCTTTATGGATGTGCACCTGCGACTGTGAATGTGCTAGTCTAAATTTTCTTGTAGTTATTTTTAATAATGCCAGCCCTGGCCCCCATGATACATGTGCCCCCCTTTGGATGCTCGGTGTCACTACAAGCTGAAGAGCCTGGGAAGACGAGGGTAGGGGCAGTGTGCAGGCTGGTTCTTCATAGCAGGGTTGGACTCACACAGAGATGGAGGGAGATGTGCAAACCAATAACTTCACTGGAATCAACAGGCAACAATGTAACCGTTCCTTTAACCCCTTCAGCACCCTGCAATTTTCTGTTTTTGTGTTTTAATTTTTCACTCGCTGCATTCCTGGAGCCATAACTTTTTTATTTTTCCATTCACACGGCCATATGAGGGCTTGTTTTTTGTCATTCTTAATGGCACCATTTGCTACTACACATAATTTAGTACTAAGCTGGAAAAATTCCAAATTGGGCAGAATTGGATAAAAATATGCAATAACACCACAGTTTTATGGGTTTTGTTTTTACCGTGCTCCCTAAACGATAAAACTGACCTGTTCCCTTCATCTTCTGGGTCAGCATGATTATGGCAATACCACATTTATATCGTTTTTCTTGTATCTTAATACTGGAAAAAATAATAAAAGCTTTGGAAAATAATATTTTTTTTCCCTTTTTCATCACCATATTCTGACCCCCATAACTTTTTTATAGTTATGTTTATGGAGTTATTTGAGGGCTCATTTTTTTGTGGGACGATCTGTAGTTTTTTATTGATATCATTTTGGAGTGTGTACGACTTTTTGATCACTTTTTAGTAAATTTTACTTGGCAAGTGAAGTGACGAAAACATATCAGATTGCCCATTCGGATTTTTTTTTTCGTTACTCCATTCACCGCATGGGATATATATTTTTATATTTAGATGCAGCGATTCCCAGTTTTTATCTTTTTATATACTTGGGAATAGGGGAGTAATTTTATATATATAAAGGGAACACTTAAACAACACAATGTAACTCCAAGTCAATCACACTTCTGTGAAATCAAACTGTCCACTTAGGAAGCAACACTGAGTGACAATCAATTTCACATGCTGTTGTGCAAATGGGATAGACAACAGGTGGAAATTATAGGCAATTAGCAAGACACCCCCAATAAAGGAGTGGTTCTGCAGGTGGTGACCACAGACCACTTCTCAGTTCCTATGCTTCCTGGCTGATGTTTTGGTCACTTTTGAATGCTGGCAGTGCTTTCACTCTAGTGGTAGCATGAGACGGAGTCTACAACCCACACAAGTGGCTCAGGTAGTGCAGCTTATCCAGGATGGCACATCAATGTGAGCTGTGGCAAGAAAGTTTGCTGTGTCTGTCAGTGTAGTGTCCAGAGCATGGAGGCGCTACCAGGAGACAGGCCAGTACATCAGGAGACGTGGAGGAGGCCGTAGGAGGGCAACAACCCAGCATCAGGACCGCTACCTCCGCCTTTGTGCAAGGAGGAACAGGAGGAGCACTGCCAGAGCCCTGCAAAATGACCTCCAGCAGGCCACAAATGTGCATGTGTCTACTCAAACGGTCAGAAACAGACTCCATGAGGGTGATATGAGGGCCCGGCATCCACAGGTGGGGGTTGTGCTTACAGCCCAACACCGTGCAGGACGTTTGGCATTTGCCAGAGAACACCAAGATTGGCAAATTCGCCACTGGCGCCCTATGCTCTTCACAGATGAAAGCAGGTTCACACTGAGCACATGTGACAGACGTGACAGAGTCTGGAGACGCCGTGGAGAACGTTCTGCTGCCTGCAACATCCTCCAGCATGACCGGTTTGGCATTGGGTCAGTAATGGTGTGGGGTGGCATTTCTTTGGAGGGCCGCACAGCCCTCCATGTGCTCGCCAGAGGTAGCCTGACTGCCATTAGGTACCGAGATGAGATCCTCAGACCCCTTGTGAGACCATATGCTGGTGCGGTTGGCCCTGGGTTCTTCCTAATGCAAGACAATGCTAGACCTCATGTGGCTGGAGTGTGTCAGCAGTTCCTGCAAGACGAAGGCATTGATGCTATGGACTGGCCCGCCCGTTCCCCAGACCTGAATCCAATTGAGCACATCTGGGACATCATGTCTCGCTCTATCCACCAACGTCACGTTGCACCACAGACTATCCAGGAGTTGGCAGATGCTTTAGTCTAGGTCTGGGAGGAGATCCCTCAGGAGACCGTCCGCCACCTCATCAGGAGCATGCACAGGCGTTGTAGGGAGGTCATACAGGCACGTGGAGGCCACACACACTACTGAGCCTCATTTTGACTTGTTTTAAGGACATTACATTAAAGTTGGATCAGCCTGTAGTGTGTTTTTCCACTTTAATTTTGAGGGTGACTCCAAATCCAGACCTCCATGGGTTGAAAAATATGATTTCCATTTTTTTTATTTTTGTGTGATTTTGTTGTCAACACATTCAACTATGTAAAGAACAAAGTATTTCAGAAGAATATTTAATTAACTCAGATCTAGGATGTGTTATTTTTGTGTTCCCTTTATTTTTTTGAGCAGTGTATTTTAGCCCTTTCCCGACATGTGACGTACTTTTACGTCACATGTCGAGTCTTTAAAGAGTAACTAAACTTTTATACTAACTTTTAATATGTTGTCCCAAACCCCTTAAAAAATATTTTTCTATGTATGACTAAAATTTTGAAGTATTTTAGGCTTGTTTTAACCATAACAGATGCAGCAAAGGCTGCAATATTAAAGGGAGTCTGTCAGCACATTTTCCCCTTTTTAACAGTTCCCATAGCGCTGTAGCTGCAACACAGATGATTAAAACGGTACCTTTATATGCTTTTGTGGACTTGTAAAACTGCCAAAAACGAACTTTGATGCATATGTAAATGAGGGCTCGCAAGTGCCCAGGGGCGGCGTCCACCGCGTTGGTGCCCAGGCAGCTCTGCCTCTTCGGCTCTTATCCCCGCCCAGCCTCTTCCTCTGCCCGCCCATCTGTTTTCTCTCCCCCTCAGCGAGATCCCGCGCCTGCACGCTGATTTCCTTTGCCGGGGCATGCGCACTGCGATGCCCATTGCTGGCACGGCATCGCAGTAGCTTATGCGCATGCGCCGGCTAATGGATCAAACAGATAAATGTACCTCTCTTGGCTCTCTGTGTCTGCAGTAACAGCTGCTCGCTCGGCTTTCCTCCTCTTCTCCTGCGCCGATGGACCGCCTCCTTTCTGCAGTTTTCGCGCCGTTAGCTGGCGCATGCTGTCATAAGTGAGCGACTTACTTATTTTTTAATTACTTATTCATTATTTTGCACATGGGCACAATCATCATTCTGGAGGAAAACCATTATGAGTTTACGATGTTTATTATTTGGTCATGATTATGTATTAACTTTACTGTAAAGGTATTTATGAATTGTAGACAATGTATATTGTACCATGGAATTTTTACACTGTCATCACTATGTATATATTAAGATATAATGTTAATAATTTAATTGATTTAATTGCTAATTATGCACAACATTGTAGCTTGCTATATATACTTGGTTGAAGCACTGTTATCACTGCTTGACAAACGCTCCATTGAGGGGAGCTGAAACGTTGCATTTGGTGTAATAAAGGATCCACTTTTTCTTCACCTAAGTCCGGAGTGCTGCCCTGTGCTTATTTATACTATCTATCTATCATCAAATCAAATCAGCTGTATTGGCAGGACTAAATACATTTTAGCATTGCCAAAGCAAGTGGGAAATAATTGGGTAGGGTTGGGGGATGGGGAAATATACAGGGTGGGGGTATAGGAGTCCACGGTATATCAGGCTCCTCTTAGTCTATAGCAGGCAGTAATATATTGTGCTGCTATGGCCGCTCTGTTCTCCTCTTCCCCCAGCAGTATGGAGAGTCTCTCTTACTCCTCCATGGAGGTGAAGTCTGGGCAGAGATCAGACAGTCTCCTGAGGGGAGTCTCCCTCACTGCTGAGTATTTGGAGCACCGCAGCAGGAAATGAGCCTCATCCTCCACGGCCTCCTGGTCGCACTGCTGGCACAGTCTGCTCTCCCTGGGCATGTACCTCTGTCGGTGACGCCCGGATTCGATGAGCAGGCTGTGGGCGCTCAGTCTGTACCGGCTCAGGATCTGTCGGTCTCTTGGATTGGGGAGTTTCTCCAGATATGGGGCCAGTTTGTACTCCCTCTGCAGGCTCCGGTATACTGTCAGCTTCTGGGATGTTCTTATGTCGTTCCACCAGACGCTAATATACTCCTCTTTGTACTTGTGTATCGTCCTCTGGATTTCGCCCTTTGTCAGGCTATATTGGTTGGTGGCTTGGGCAGGCTGGGTTTGGGTGACTTGTTGCAGGGTGCTTTGTTTTTCTGGGGCTTCTTGGTGTAGCAAGGCTTTGTGATGGTAGGAGCTGGGACTGCTGCTATAAAGATGGGCTCTGAATGATAGCGCCCTCTTCTGTACAGCAAAGTAGAGTGGGAATCTGCCCAGTTCTGCTCGACAGGCCTGTTTAAGGTGCTCCTGTGGACCTGGAGAAAGTGTTTGCAGAGTTCTAGGTGGAATAGTTCTGTTGGCCCAAAGTGCCCCTTTGCCTGGTCTGGGTATATGTCTGGGCACCAGACTTCGCTGCCATACAGGAGGATTGGGGCGATGATGGTGTTAAGGATTTTAAGCCAGACGGTCACTGCTGCTTTAAGGTGATACAGACGCCTTCTGATGGCATAGAAGGTTTTGCTCGCCTTGTTTTTCTGTTTCCACTTTCTTAAAACTCCCTGATTGGCTGATTTCTAGGCCCAGATAGGTGTAGCTGTCAGTTTCTGAAAGTGGACAGTTGTTTAGCAGGAAGGGAGGACGCCCGGCTGCTTTTCGGTTTCTTTTCTAGAACACCATGATGTTGGTTTTCTTTGGATTGATGGGCAGTGCCCACGTGTTACTGAACTTCTCCAGGATTTTCAGGTTATCTTGGAGACCGCTCATCTTGAGAGCGCTCATCTCACCTGCATGATATGCACTTCTCCAATCTCTAGGCCTCCAGCATCAGGCCCGGCACTGCCACACTAAAACTAGTCACAAATTAAGCACTTGGGCGGAGCCTGACTAACGTAGGTTAGGCTCCACCCACCTGCTTAATGTGCACCCTCTGTGACCGCGATCGTTACACCCCTGTATCTATCTCATATCTATCTATCTATCTATCCATCTTCATTATTAGATTCCAATATTATTTATACAATTTTTATTTTATTTACACATTCTTTATTACATTTTTATTTTATTTACTTTATATTTCATTGTTTAACTCCTTGGTGACTGCTAATATGCCTTTTACTGCAAAAAACTTAAGTAAAAAAATAAAAAAACTTTATTATGTGAACAAAAACTACACATAAATGATATCAATGCATCTGTTAAGACCCAAATGATTAAATATTATTAAAATAATCGTATTTATCCTGCACAATAAATGCATACTTGCCAACAGTCCCTATTTTGGCGGGACAATCCTGCAAATCACTTCACGGAAGTGGGCACTTTATGGCTGTTGCATGTTATTGGTCATTCCCTGGTGGTCCTAGAGGCAAGGCTTAAATATCCCAGTTTTTACTCTTAAAGAGCACCTTTAGCAGGATCAGCCAGGTATACTGCCTGGTTGGCACGCTCCTATTGAATAAAATGATACCTGTTCTTGTGAAAATTGGTTGATAAATACGGGATAAAATCATTTATACTTTAATAGTGCGAGCATTTTGGGACGCAGGGACGCCTATAAAATTTCTTTTTGTTGTTTATTTATTTTTATTATACAGAAATTGGGGGTGATTTAAATTTTTATATACCGTATTTTTCACCCTATAAGACGCACCAGTCCATAAGACGCACCTAGGTTTTAGAGTAGGACAATAAAAATATTTTTCATTACACCTCAGGTCAGACCACCAATCAGACCTCAGCTGACAGCCCCAATCAGACCCCCAATGTTAATAAGACCCCAATAAGACCTCAGCTCAGACCCCAATTTAAATGCCCCCCAATCAGATCTCTGATAGGAGCCCCATGCCTCTCATCAGCCCCCATATCAGCCATTATGCCTCTCAGCCCCCATTATGCCTCTTAGCCCCCACTATAAGCCATTATGCCTCTCAGCCCCCATTATGCCTCTCAGCCCCCATTATGCCTCTCAGCCCCCATTATGCCCCCAGCAGCCTCATGTTTTATAAAATAAAAAATCACCTACATCGCTATCCTCTTCCTCCTGCTGTCGGCTGTGCTGTGAACTGGAGCGCACAGCGTGAGGTCACAGAGCGCCATCATGCTGTGCGCAGCCTTAACAGCTGACAGCCGAGGAGTACAGAGCCTTCACCGCTTCCTGGACCTCCGGTACTAATGAGCGCTTCCATAATGGAAGCGCTCATTAGTATTCGCCCCATAAGACACAGGGGCATTTCCCCCCCACTTTTGGGGGAAAGATACGGTATTTTTTTAAATGTTTTTTTTCCTACAGTAGGTGGCTATAACAAGCAATCACTAAATTGCTTCTCCAATACATTGCAATGGATTACCAATGCATGATTTGCAGATTCATTATGGGGGTCATTTATTAAGACCAGAGTTTTAGACCCTTTGCGCTGGCGGTGGATCCGCCAAAGTTATGAAAGTGCACCGACCTCTACATAACTTCTGTACATCCACCGCAAGTCTAAATGTAAGACAGCTTGCTTGCTGACTTACATTTAGACCATTTTCTACGCCCTAAAACAGGCGTAGAATATTATGAATCAGACGGGCCTGCCGGCCCGCCGCCTTCCGCCCCCCATGCCACCCCTACTTTTTTAGACCTGGTGTGAGTGGGGAGAAGTCGCAGATTGCGGCGCAACTAACCATTGCTCCACAATCTGCACCTGAAATACGCTTAATTTAGGCGTATCTGCGCTTCATAAATGACCACCTATATTTGTCACCGTCAGCTCTGTGAGAAGATCTGGCAGACGTTCTTCTCTACCTGTTGTATGATGTTCATTGTTTTGGTTTCACTTTCTCATCTCCTTTCCTTCTCCCAGCTGTCATCTATTTGCACTGATTGTCTCCCTTTATATTCCCTCCTATACTGCCTCACTTTGCGGTTTATACTTCTTCCTGGATTGTGTTCACTGCTGGAGGCTGCTTCTCCTGATTCCTCAGATAAGTCTGTTTCCTTTATTTGTGTTTTCTTGCTGGCTTGATTGTAGGTGACCCTGACTCCGTCCGTATTAAGTGCAGGGAGCTGGTGGTCGTGTCCCCTCACTATTATAGGGTTTTCACGTGTCACATAGTATAAGGTACGAGGGCATGCAATCGTCTACCATAAAGATCTTTGCATGGGCATAGCAGTCAGGGAGAGCTCTAGGGGTTTTATAGGGCTCACCCATATTCTCCTTAGTTTGGGATCAAGCCAGTCGGATGTTTATTTATAAGTTCCAGCTTTCTGCAACACCATCCGTGACAATATTCTGCAGGGCTCCATAGGTACTACAGCTATAAAAGCTTTGTTTTATTTAAAGAGGCCAAGGGGGTCATTTACTATCAGATATACGCCAGTTTTCTGACATATATCTATCCCAGACTGCGGCACAAAGGTTATTTCCGCTGCTATCTGCAACTTTTCCCCGCTCACGCCAGGTCTAAAAAAGGAAAGATTGTGTGGGCGGGGAAGGGGGTGGCCACCAGGCCCGTCTATTTATCATTTTCTATGGCTGTTTTAGGCATAGAAAATAGTCTAAATTTAAGCCAGCAAGGAATCTGTCTTACATTTAGATCGGCGGTGGGTACGCTGAAGTTATGTAGAGGCCTGTGCACTACCCTGCACTCTTGAAGGGAGCGCCAAATGGTCCCCTTTTCCAGGCACCCGGTCGCTGGAATGATTCATCCAACTTTTGGGTGCCCCTTAACCAATCTGTTCTCTCCAGCAGCAGGCACGATGTAGTGACACATCGCGTCGACTGAGCTATGTACAAAGAGCGCACAGGAATTGAGCGCTCTCAAGCTCAGCAGGCATGATGCCGTCATCACATCGTGCCTGCTGGAGAGAGCAAGGTCTTTGCACACAGGGGAAAGGAGGCTGTGAGGTAAGTATTAGGCCTCTTTCACACGGGCGAGATTTCCGCGCAGGTGCAATGCGTGAGGTAAACGCATTGCACCCGCACTGAATCCGGACCCATTCATTTCTATGGGGCTGTGCAAATGAGCAGTGATTTTCACGCATCACTTGTGCGTTGCGTGAAAATCGCAGCATGCTCTATTTTGTGTGTTTTTCACGCAACGCAGGCCCCATAGAAGTAAATGGGGCTGCGTGAAAAGCAAGCAAGTGCGGATGTGGTGCGATTTTCATGCATGGCTGCTAGGTGACGATCGGGATAGGGACCCGATCTTTATTATTTTCCCTTATAACATTGTTATAAGGGAAAATAATAGCATTCTTAATACAGAATGCTAAGTAAAATGTGGATTGAGGGAGTAAAAAAAAATAATAGTTAACTCACCTCCTCCTCTTGATCGCGTAGTTGCCGATCTCTTCTTACTTCTTTAATCATGAGCTGCCGGCTAAAGGACCTGTGGTGACGTCACTTCACATGGTCCAATCACATGGTCCATCACTGTGGTGATGGACCATGTGATTGCACCATGTGATGAGCTCAGTGACGTCACCACAGGTCCTGAAGAAAGAGCAGAGACCGGCAGCTATGGAGGAGGTGAGTTAATATATATTTTTTTTAACCCTGAATTGACCTTCTACTAAGCATTCTGTATTAACCCCTTCAACCCCTTCAAATCTGACCAGTGTCACTTTATGTGGTGATAACTTTAAAATGCTTTTACTTATACAGGCCATTCTGAGATTGTTTTCTCGTCACATATTGTACTTCATGACAGTGGTAAAATTGAGTAAAAAAAAATAATTACCAAAAATTTTGAAAAATTAGCAAATTTCCAAATTTCTATTTCTCTACTTTTATAATAGATAGTAATACCTCCAAAAAAAGGTTACGTTACCCATATGTCTACTTCATATTTGAATCAATTTGAAAATGACATTTTATTTTTTGGGGACGTTAGAAGGCTTAGAAGTTTGGAAGCAAATCTTGAAATTTTTCGGAAAATTTCCAAAACCCACTTTTTAAGGAACAGTTCAGGTCTGAAGTCAGTTTGTGAGGCTTACATAATAGAAACCACCCAAAAATGACCCCATTTTAGAAACTACACCCCTCATGGTATACAAAACTGATTTTACAAACTTTGTTAACCCTTTAGGTGTTCCACAAGAATTGATGGAAAATGGAGATGAAATTTCAGAATTTCACTTTTTTGGCAAATTTTACATTTGAATCCATTTTTTCCAGTAGCAAAGCAAGGGTTAGCAGCCAAATAAAATGGGCATCGCAGTGCGCATGCGCCGCCGACAGACTGAGTGCGCAGGCGCGGGATCTCGGCGGAATAAAAAGTTAGTAGAAAGGCGGTCAGAGGGAAAGGATGGGCGGGTGGAGGGTAGGAAGGGGCGGGGGGACGCAATGAAAAGGCTGAGCAAGCAGGGCACTACGAGTGTAACGTTGCCCCTGGGCACTTGCGAGCCCTCATTTGCATAAGTTACAAAGATAGTTTTTGATGGTTCTATAAGTCCAGGATTGATGCCAGAGGTAATGTTTTTATTAACTGTAAGCATGCTAGGGAGCTATGGGAAGGGTTAAAAAAGTGAAATGCTGATGACAGACTCCCTTTAACTCACCTTCTCCTCTTGATCGCGTAGTTGCCGGTCTCTTCTTTACTTCTTTAATGATGAGCTCAGGGCTAAAGGACCTGTGGTGACGTCAGATCACATGCTCCAATCACATGAACCCAGCCTAACAGGTTGCCTAGGAGACCCAGCCTGAAGCTGAATCTCCTCGGCACCCGTAGAAGGCATTTCCCGATGCCGTGCAAGGCATTGGGCAGCCTCTGCATGGCATCGGGCTGCCTTGTGTCGCATCGGGTACCCGCCACAGCAGTTCGGGGACTCGATGCGCTCACTCACCCGGCACAAACCCCTTCTATGTCGCTGTCAGCGCGGACCACGGCATAGAAGGGGTTAATCTGCCGGCATCGGCTTTTACAGCGATGCCGGCGGATACAGCAGGGGCCCGGCTACCACGGACTGCCGGGCCCCTGCAGTGATCGCGCGTGCACCGCTCCGGTGCCCGCACGATCACTATGACGTACTATTACGTCAAATTGCGGGAACGCAGTGGTTCCCATGACGTAGTAGTATGTCATAGTTTGGGAAGGGGTTAAAGAATGCTATTATTTTCCCTTATAACCATGTTATAAGGGAAAATAATAAAATCTACACTACAAGAAGAAGTTCGGGTCTGGGTACCACATTCAGTTTTTTCTCACGCTCGTGCAAAACGCATTGCACTCGCGCGGAAAAAACTGAACCACGCAACGCAATCGCAGTCAAAACTGACTGAAATTGTATGCTCACTCGCACGATTTCCCCGCCACGCACCCGCATCCTATCTGGCCCCAATCCGAAATGCCTGTGTGAAAGAGGCCTTAGATTTTTTATTTTTTTTACTGGATTAAGGGCACTAAGGGGGCAGAACTACTGATTTGGGGGCACTAAGGAGGCAGAAATAATGGATTGGGGACACTAAGAGGGCAGCACTATTGTTTGGAGGCACTACTGGAAGCATTACTGGATGAGGCATTAAGGAGGAAGAACTACTGGATTTGGGCCACTAAGGGGGCAGCACTACTGGAAGGGGGCAGTACTACTGGATGGGGGCGCCAAGGGGCAGAACTACTGGATGGGGGCACTAAGGGGGAAACACTATTGGATGGGGGCACTAAGGGGGCAGAACTACTGGATGCGGCACTAGGGGACAGAACTACTGAACTGGGGGCACTAAGGAGGCAGAACTAATGGATTGGGGACACTAAGAGGGCAGCACTATTGTTTGGAGGCACTACTGGAAGCATTACTGGATGAGGCATTAAGGAGGAAGAACTACTGGATTTGGGCCACTAAGGGGGCAGCACTACTGGAAGGGGGCAGTACTACTGGATGGGGGCGCTAAGGGGCAGAACTACTGGATGGGGGCACTAAGGGGGAAACACTACTGGATGGGGCACTAAGATGGCAGGACTGGTGGATTGGGGGCACTGAGAGAGCAGCACTACTGGAAGGGGGAAACACTATTGGATGGAGCACTAAGAGGGCAGGACTACAAGATTGGGGGAACTAAGAGGGGCAAAACTACTGGATTGGGGGCACAGAGGGGACAGCACTACTAGATGGGAGCACCAAGTGGACATCACTACTTTGGGGCACTAAGGGAGCCTTTTACTGTGTAGAGACACTAAGAAGGCATTTTACTCTTTGGGGACACTTAAAGGACTTAACTACTGTCTGGGGGCACTAATGGGGCATAGCTATTATGAGGGGGCACTATGGTGGCATAACTAATGCATGAGGGCACTATGGGGGCATAATTACTGTGTGGGCACTGTAGCGGAGGGGTAGCACGATCCACAAGGTCTCCGCTGGTAGACAGGAAAAGCAGGCAATGATCCAAATAGGCCGGTACAGCATACAATCCTTCCCTCCCAAGAACTGTAACGGAACGCCTAGCACCCCGACCGGGTACCTCCGTCGATAGATGCTCCTATTGCTTCCAGAGGACTCCAAGCACTCCACTTGACCCCGTCAGCACTGCAGACCCCACGAATCGCCGAAGCTTGGTGGAGGTCTCGCCGTCTCCTACCCACCCTGGACCTACGACAAGGCTCCAGTGGGTGAACCTCTCCTAAATCCAGAGACAGGAACCAGGAGCAAGCACTTACAAGAGCTAGGAGTTATAGCCAGGGGAGTATACAGCGTATAGCAATCCCCATACACATGAGACGAGGCTCTATGTTGAGTGTAAAACAGGAACTCTCTTTATTTTAACACACAAGCATTTTATACACATCTTCCAACAAAGTTACCACCCCAGGGTTTTGTAAAAACAGCCAATAACCACGTACAATACACTCAGACACTCCCACACAAAATCCTCCCCTCTGTCCGTGATAGAATTACCTCACACTGGGTTGATGCAATAATCACAGACAGACGAATACACAATATCCTCTGTCCTGGAGACAAGTAATTCAATTATCTCTCAGGACAAAGGACATCGCCAATACACACAGAGAGACAACAGGACAGGAATCCCCACTCAAACACACAATGTCACACCCTCCCAGCAAACACAGACATTAACATATCCCAGATAGCTCAAGTCTGAGGGCATATCATTAAGTGAATGCCGCTCAGAATACACAAATACAATACAATTAGCTATCTGGGTCCCCTCACATAACAACATACAATTGCATGAATGCTGGCGGTTTTCATGCAGCCAGCATAGGAACGTTACAGCCCACCTGAACCATATTACACAAAACATATATATGCTTGGTTCTTTAAAGTGGCATACACATATGCAATAACATCGTACATACAGGAAGGACAATATACAGTGGCTGGGTTTGCCACAATGCTCCCCCAGAACCAAGCCGGCATACCCAGTTTGATCCTAACGGATCGGCTTGGGGATGTCCGGAGGAGTACTCAGAGTGGTTAGGTGGTGCTGTGGTGCGAGCCTGTTGCCGTGTCTCAACCGGATAAGCTTCATTGCTGATGGACTGGGGAACAAAAGCTGAAGTCAGCTCCCCCAGGTCGTTGCCCAAAATAACGTCTGCAGGTAAGTCCTGCATCAGGCCCACCTCCACATTCCCATTCCCCGCTCCCCAATTCAGGTGGACTTTGGCCGTGGGGATCTTGTAGATCGCTCCCCCTGCTACACGCACTGCTACACCCTCCCCCGTGAGGTTGCCTTTGGGTACTAGGTGGTTGCGGACCAGCGTTATAGTAGCCCCAGAGTCTCGTAACCCCTGTACCTTTCTCCCCTCCACCTGTACCTCTTGTCGGTGCCCTTGGCGGTTGTCAGAGGCGGCTTGGATAGGGTTCACCTCATGTAGTGTGCCCAGGGGTTCCTCGGTGGAAGCTAGGCTCTCGGGTACTCTGTAGGGTTCCGCTTGGGCACAATGAACCGCTGCCCGGTTGTTGGGTACCGGGGGGTTCCAGCTGGGCCGTGGTCGGTTGCGGGGACAGTCCCGCTGCATATGTCCCTGTTGGTTACAGGTGTGGCATCGTATCGGGGGGCGAGCTTGATACCTGGGGGTGTAGGTGTTATTGCTTACCCCCGGGCGTGCTGGAACGGCTGTGTTTACGGTTGGTACTGGGGTGGTAGATCCATAGGTTGGTTTCGATTGAGTGCGCTGTTCCCTCCTGGTATCCTGGAACTCATCTGCTAGCTTGGCTGCGTCTTGTAGGGTGCGTGGCTTCCGATCCCGCACCCAATTCTGCAGGTGCGCGGGTATCCCGTCAAAGAACTGCTCCATTACCATGAGTTGGAACAGGTCTTCCAGGGTGTTAACTTGGGTGGCCTCCAACCACCCCTTTGCCGCTCGTTGTAGGCAGTGTGCCCATTCTGTGTGAGTGTCTCTGGCGAGCTTTTTAATGTCTCTGAACTTTAGTCGGTAGGCCTCGGAGGTAATCGCATACCTAGCTAAAATGGCCTGTTTTACCTTGGCATAGTTTGTACTGTCCTCGTCAGGTACGGCACGATATGCCTCTGCCGCGCGACCAGATAGTCTCCCTGCCAGTAGGGGTACCCGATCCTCCGCACTGATATTGTGCAACTGGCATAACCGTTCAAAATCCTGCAGGTAGTCATCTACCTCACCTTCCGCTTCCGAATAGCTCTTAAAAGCTTGGTAGGGAATTTTAGCTTTCCCTGGCAGGATGTTAACAGGCGTCGTGGCTCTTTCTCCAGTCTGCTGGTTCATCTGCGACCTCCGAAGCATGATGTATTCCTGCACATCTCCAAAAACTCGGTCAGCCATCTGGTCATATAGCGCTGGTGGAAGTAGAGCCATCCTGCTCCTGTATTCCTTCTCAAATTCTGTTGGCTCCTCTTCCCTTGGAGGTGCTGCAGCAGCCGCGGCTCTGTCTCCTTCCATTAGCTCTGCGATTAATATAACCTTTGTCTTGTTGCTGGCTACTGTTCCCCTTGCCTCCAGTAACTCTTTCAAAGTACTTCGTTTCAAAAGTGCATAATTCGTGCCCATTCACCGGCCGTTCGTGAGTTTCCACGTGTTCCCGGGTTCCGTTTTCAACCGAATGAGTAAACTCATGAATTGCTGCTTCCTTTCTTCTATTCGCTAGAATTCTGCCGAAAGTTGCTTTGCTGGGTAGTTGAAATCCCGTTGCTTGCCACCAATTGTAGCGGAGGGGTAGCACGATCCACAAGGTCTCCGCTGGTAGACAGGAAAAGCAGGCAATGATCCAAATAGGCCGGTACAGCATACAATCCTTCCCTCCCAAGAACTGTAACGGAACGCCTAGCACCCCGACCGGGTACCTCCGTCGATAGATGCTCCTATTGCTTCCAGAGGACTCCAAGCACTCCACTTGACCCCGTCAGCACTGCAGACCCCACGAACCGCCGAAGCTTGGTGGAGGTCTCGCCGTCTCCTACCCACCCTGGACCTACGACAAGGCTCCAGTGGGTGAACCTCTCCTAAATCCAGAGACAGGAACCAGGAGCAAGCACTTACAAGAGCTAGGAGTTATAGCCAGGGGAGTATACAGCGTATAGCAATCCCCATACACATGAGACGAGGCTCTATGTTGAGTGTAAAACAGGAACTCTCTTTATTTTAACACACAAGCATTTTATACACATCTTCCAACAAAGTTACCACCCCAGGGTTTTGTAAAAACAGCCAATAACCACGTACAATACACTCAGACACTCCCACACAAAATCCTCCCCTCTGTCCGTGATAGAATTACCTCACACTGGGTTGATGCAATAATCACAGACAGACGAATACACAATATCCTCTGTCCTGGAGACAAGTAATTCAATTATCTCTCAGGACAAAGGACATCGCCAATACACACAGAGAGACAACAGGACAGGAATCCCCACCCAAACACACAATGTCACACCCTCCCAGCAAACACAGACATTAACATATCCCAGATAGCTCAAGTCTGAGGGCATATCATTAAGTGAATGCCGCTCAGAATACACAAATACAATACAATTAGCTATCAGGGTCCCCTCACATAACAACATACAATTGCATGAATGCTGGCGGTTTTCATGCAGCTGTAACAGCCCACCTGAACCATATTACACAAAACATATATACGCTTGGTTCTTTAAAGTGGCATACACATATGCAATAACATCGTACATACAGGAAGGACAATATACAGTGGCTGGGTTTGCCACAGGCACTAACGGGTATAAATACTGTGTGGGGGCACTAGGGTGGAATAATTGCTTTGTGGGGCACTAAGGGGGCATATCTACTGTTCTGGAACACAAATGGGGCATTCTACTCTGAGGGGTCACTTAAGGGACATTCTACTGTGTGAGGGCACTAGAAGTGCATTCTTACTATGAGGGGGCACTAAGGAGGCATACCTACTGTGACAGGGAAGGCGCATGCCACGGCTGCAACATTCTGCAGATGTCTGTATGGCCTCTTGTGGACGGGCTTGAATCTGCAGAAGGTTCAAGGTGGAACAATAATGTTTTTGTTCTACTTACATCACAGAAAAGTGCCAAATGGCGAGGCAGGTAACCAGTAGTTTCCGGCGGTGGCGTTGTAACGTTCTGCAGATGCAAGCCTGTGCAGAAGTGTTTATAACATGTGGCATACTATAGGGGGGCACAGAACATGAGGCACACTATAGGAGGGCGCAGAACATGAGGCACTACAGGGGGACACCGAGCATGAGGCACCAAAGGGGCAAAAAGCAAGATGTACTAAATACAGGGCACACAGAGCATGAGGCTATATGTACATGGGGCATGGTTTATTTTCAGGGGGGCATAGCATGTGACATGACTGTATTTAGGAGCACAGATTATGCTGCTATTATATTGAGGGTACAGTACGTGGCACTAAGATGATTTTGTGTTAGTATATAGGTTGCCGATGTGTTAGTAAAGCAAGAAGCTGAAGAGATCTCGGTGGTAAACTCAGCAGGGAGAAGTCATCATGGTGTCTGAACTGGATGGAAAGATGAGGAAAGAGAAGAACTGGAGATGTCATCTGCAAGACACTAAATGTAAATGTTTATTCCGCCACTGACTGTGTCTGATCAGTGCTGTAGTCACTCGTATGGTCAACATCGTGATGATGGGTGGTAGCGTTCTCTTTTGTGAATCTACCACTCCCAGCATACCTTTACACCTGTACATGCCATGCTGGGATCCGTGGTTTCACATGCTTATATGTCAAGGGCTAACCTGAACATGCAAATGATATCTGTATTAAGCTGTTTTTGAACTGGTAGTGTATATATGTAGTTAAGGCTGCCGTGCAGCCTGTATTTGTGGGAGGGGCAGAGGCCACGCCCCTTGGCTATATTAACCCCCACGCAGGCAGGAGACGGGACGTGCGGCCAGGTACCTGGTACTTCCGGTTCACGTCTGGTTCCTGCACGTCCCGCTCTTTTTCGTCTCGGCTGGGTGAGTGTTGGCTGCGGCAGCTCGTCTGGTGCTTCGGTCAGGTAAGCGGGGGTATCCTATGCCGGGGCAGCAGTGTGGGGACCGCACGACGGGTCGGGTCCTCACCCCGGGATCTTACCATCTATAGGGCATATCCATAAGCATACACAGACTCCCGATGCGTTCCACGGTGGAACGCATCGGCAGGTACTATTCCGCCCACCTCCGGAGCTCCACCACTCCCCGATGCGTTCCACGGTGGAACGCATTGGCATCCATTGAGAAACCTCCCTCAGCACCAACCTTTTCCCTGCGCTTCACGGTGGGGCACACAGGGGGAACGGGTGGGGGAGGCCGTATACTCTTGCGGGGATGCCGGGCGGCGCGGCGCGGGCTTGCTGTGCGGGCAGGCGTGCCGGGAGCAGCCGCGTGTGCCGGTTGCTAGGCACGCACGTTGGCTCCGCCCCTGGTAACGCTCGCACCGTATTAAGAATTCCGCCCACGAATATATATACATAACTGGTTACACTGACAGTCTAATACAGAGCTCTTGTTTGTAAATCATCTCACCAGTATGAATGTACTATATAGCAACACCTGTTATGCTTGCTGGCGAATCCACCATGTGGTACATGTACAGACTGGCCAGAGGTAGCCACAGCCGTCCACTGAGTTCCTATGTCCTTGTTTGGTGCCTTCTGGACCATATATATATATATATATATATACACACACACACACACACACACACACACACACACACACACACACGTATGAACGCTCAGTCTTCTATAATAAGGGTGGGGGAGGGGAACTCAGAGCATGCAATCTATGACATTCAGTCCGTGGGCTGTCACTGTAAGGAATCGGGTCTGATTTTGTGGTTATCAGTCAGCAGACCTATGTGATTCATAGTTCTGTGTGTATATGTGCCCACGGGCGGCAAGTGTCATTTTGGTGTTACAAGACTCCAGAGTCCTTGGTTGTCCCGCTCCAGGGCGGCGTGGTTGGTCTCTCTGTGCGGGAGCAGCATTGCCGATGTTCTAAAAAAAAAAAAAAAAAAAAAAAACCTTACCTTTGGTTTATGTTTCCACTGTTTCCATCAGGCACGTTGCTGATCATCATTGGGGAACATTCTGTTGTTCCCCACTCACTGTTCCAGTTTCGCTTCAATTGTGGCCAAATATGTGACGTTTGCATGCCTACTTGGCAGTCCTGGGGCTCGCACTGTATTGGTAACCCCGCCGCCGGCCGGGGGGTCTGCAGTCGCACGTACAGAGGCGCAGGTACACCAGCACGGGCACATTCCTAGGCTCGGGCCTGGTTTCATGGGAGCTGTCACCCATTTACCCAGTGTTCCACAGATGTGTATTATTGTTGTAAGTGCTCTACATTACTGAACACAACCTCTTGCAAGTCTAATGGGGCATGATATCGTGTCGGGGATTTTAGCTTATTCACGTGCATATTCGCTCAAACGTATGCCACTGTCTACCTGCATACCACATAGATCTGCTATTAGTTCCCATAGGGCAATGTTGGGCAGTTAAGACACAGGTATATTCAGTATACTTCCTAAACACCACATTTAGTTGAACTGGCGGGTCGGGGAAATATGACACACGTCAGGGAACCTGGACATGAATTCATGGTGGCACAGTTCTCACTCGGATCATGTGCTTACATTCACGGTAGGATCGGACTTGGTTCCACGGTCCGTGACTGGTAGCGTTCCGGGTGAAGGGAGTTGGGCTCCATGGTCAGACTATCGTGGTCAGGATTGTTACCGTCAAGCTACAGCCGTGTGTCTGCTTTTACTTTTTTGTCCTATACGCCATTCACTTCTAGAGCAGCGGTTGCATTGCATTAATACTCTGTTCCCTTCAGCTTGCATTCATACAGCTGCGTTATACCATGCTCCTCATGCTCATACTCAGAGCTGTGCCCATACCATGTTTTAGGCACCTCTCACATCCAGAGCTGCATTTACCCACTTGTTCTTGCATCATGTGTTCTACTCTGCTTCCATATCAAGCTGCATTCTTTCATTTCTACATCATGGTTACTCAGTATTCTTGCTAGGGCTATCAGCGCACCGCTCTAATTCTGCTCTTCCGTTAAACATAGCTGCTTCTTCAGGCTTGAGTTTCTTTCCTCGGTGGTGGGTACGCAGGCTGATCTCCTTTACTGCTGGTTCACATTCACGCAGTTGGATCTCCCGCCCCAGTTAACCAAATAGCTCCCTAGCGGACAGTGGGCCGAGAGGAGTAAGTTCCTACTATGTTTTACAGTTGTTCATGTGTTGGTCACGGCTAGGGGTTTTTCTTAGCTAACTGCAATGCCTCTGGCTCTGGTTTTTCTCCCATCTGTTTCAATTTCACGGATGGTTAATGTTTCATTCATGCAAGTGGTTCGGATCGCTAATGTCTATGTATTTGCCTTTAGGTCGGGCTCACGTTTAATTACGGATCATCACGGTAAGGTCTTCCGGGTCGATCCCTTGGCTTCAGGGGGCCTCAGGGCTTCGGGGGCCCGGTGTTCGTTCTTCATGTTGTTCGGGGGGGGCAATATGGTTGTAGGCTGGTTAGCGTCCTAGGTCATTGTCGGAGAGGATCATGGTTATGCGGGTTCCCAAGTCATACGGGTGCGGCATAGTTGTTGTTAAATTATGAGGGTAATTAAGCCGCCATATGACTCCGCCATTAGGGTCTCTCACGCATGGCTTAGCCATTTGAGTCTCACGTATGGCTTCCCCCTTTTTAGTGTTACATATTACTCCGCCATTAGAGTCTCTCACGTATGGCGGTGCCATTAGAGTCTCTCACGCATGGCTTCCCCCTTGTTAGTGTCACGTATGACTCCGCCATTGGAATATCTCACGCATGGCTTCTCCCTTTAGTGTTTCATATGACTCCGCCATTAGAGTCTCTCACGCATGGCTTGGCCATTAGAGTCTCTCACATATGGCTTCCCCCTTTTTAGTGTTACATATAACTCCGCCATTAGAGTCTCTCACGTATGGCTGTGCCATTAGAGTCTCTCACGCATGGCTTCTCCCTTGTTAGCGTCACATATGACTCCGCCATTAGAGTCTCTCACGTATGGCTTCTCCCATTAAGGGTACATATGCCTCCGCCATTAGAGTCTCTCACGCATGGCTTGGCCATTAGAGTCTCTCACATATGGCTTCCCCCTTTTTAGTGTTACATATAACTCCGCCATTAGAGTCTCTCACGTATGGCGGTGCCATTAGAGTCTCTCACGCATGGCTTCCCCCTTTTTAGTGTTACATATAACTCCGCCATTAGAGTCTCTCACGTATGGCTGTGCCATTAGAGTCTCTCACGCATGGCTTCTCCCTTGTTAGCGTCACATATGACTCCGCCATTAGAGTCTCTCACGTATGGCTTCTCCCATTAAGGGTACATATGCCTCCGCCATCAGAGTCTCTCACGTGTGGCTTTTCCTTTTGAGTGTTACCTATGACTCCGCCATTAGAGTCTCTCACGCATGGCGTTGCCATTTGAGTCTCTCACGTATGGTTACCCCCTTCAGTGTCACATAGGACTCCGCCATTGGAGTCTCACGCATGCCTTCTCCGTGTTAGTCTTCACGTATGACTCTGCCATTAATCTCATGCATGGCGTTTCCATTCTGGGTTGCACATATGACTCTGCCATTAGTCTCTCACGCACGGCTTCTCCCCTGTTGGTGTTACACATATGAATTCACCATTAGTCTCTCACGCAGGGCTTCTCCCTTTTAGGGTTACGCATGTCTCTGCCATTAGAGTCCCTCATGCATGGCTTCTCCTTTTAGTCTTACACGTAGGACTCCGCCATTAGTCTCCCACGCATGGCTTCTTCGTTTTAGTGTTACACATATGTCTCCGCCATTAGTCTCACGCATGGCTTCCCCGTTAGGGTTGCACATGTCTCTGCCTTAGTCTTTCAAGCATGGCTTCTCCATTTAGTCTTACACGTATGACTCCGCCATTAGTCTCCCATGCATGGCTTCGTTTTAGTGTTACACAGATGTCTCCGCCGTTAGTGTCCCACGCATGGCGTCTCCGTGTTAGTTTTTACACATATGACTCCGCCATTAGTCTCTCACGCTTGGCTTCCCCCTTTCAAGGTTACACATGTGTTTTGCCATTAGAGTCTCTCACGCATGGCTCCGCCACTTGAGTCTCACGTATGGCTTCTTAAATAAAATAATAATATATTCACACACAACGCCGGTCGAGGCCGGCTGCGGGGTCCCATAACAAGTAAGTTCCATGTTTTTTCTGACCTCAGTCCCGCTCGCATGGCTCGGTCATTTGTGGCTCGCAATACAATTTTCTTGGGGTGGCTCGCACGTGTGGCTTGTGCCATTAGAGTCCCACTCTCGTAATTGTTTTCTCTGACTCTTTTATTTTCTAGGTTGTGGGGTTTCATTGTTTTCTTTGTAAACAGTCATTCCAAGCCTGCCTTTGCGGACATCATCTTCTCCCAGGCATGCTTACTTCATCTACAAACTCGGGCTGAGGGTGTTGGTGTCCAGCCTAAGTCCTGGGTATCGGTCCATCTTCCAGTTGGAGGTACAGTAATAAGGCGCAAGTTTACGAAGTCTGTCGGGTCGCCTAACACGACAAGTCCTATCACGACTACAGGCGCAGCATACATAGTTTATCGCGTCCTTAAGCATTTTCTGTCACAACTGCAGGTATTGGGGTACGTCCTGTCCTTAGTACAGGCACATTAGCTCATTGATCGTAATAGCCATATATTTCTGTGGATGGTTCCCCAGGCCTGGTGGGTTTACACTTCACCGAGTTTGCTACTTCGGTAGGACAACAGGCACCATGTTCTGACTTTTTTGGCCCTCATTAGGAAGTGTGGCCTGGGGAATAAGTAGAGGTAAGTATTTTGCCACCAGGAACAGATGGTGCCCGATCGGGGCCCTTGGTGGATGGTTGGGGTTCATCGGGGCCGGGGGTCGTGGGCTGCGGCCCTCCGGCTGTTGCGGGATTGTGGCTCCCGCGGTGCCCGGACAGCCTGCAGGTTTCTGCCTGCAGCAGGGCGTTGTGGGGGTTGTGGTTCCGGCAGCGGAGGGGCCGCGGTTTGGGATGCCTGATCTAGGCACTTCCAACCGTTTCACCATTGTTTGTTTCAGTCTGCAGCTCTCAGGATTCAGACCTTCTCGTATGTGGTCATCTGTTAGTCAACATAGGAGTAAACCGTTCCGGGTTCCAGACACTCTTTCAATTACATCAGCATTTAACCAGCTCCAAGAACGGTGTGGCGGTACACATGACAAGGAGGTAAGGTAGATGGGAGTCACTGTGTTATAAGGCGGTATATCCCGCACCTCCATCGTGAAGGGTCTTTTCGTGCAAAACGGGTGTCATAATGGTAGGTGTATATTTACTCTAAACAGGGTCTGCTTCACTCCTTTCGTTCAGAGGCGGTGTCTAAGCACCAGATGCCTCCTCAGGTTATCAAGTGCATGGGACGTTGGAGGTGTCGTGTTCTCCAGATATGGTCCAAATCCTCCGATTGGAGTTCCGTGATGCTTTCTGTTCACTTGCCCTGTACGGGGCAATGAGTGTTGGATGGCATGGTTGGGTCTCCTTTTTGGCCCCTTTTAGGCCTATCCTCGCTACGGGCTCCCGGCATTTCCCAGCCTGAGGTTAGCTCTAGTTCCTACGTCCAGGGGCCGTCGCCCTGACCACAAGTAGTTAAGGCTGCCGTGCAGCCTGTATTTGTGGGAGGGGCAGAGGCCACGCCCCTTGGCTATATTAACCCCCACGCAGGCAGGAGACGGGACGTGCGGCCAGGTACCCCTCCCTCCCTTCCCTTTTCTTAGCTCTTCCTTAAGGATAGGCCCCCTTTTAGGCCTATCCTCGCTACGGGCTCCCGGCATTTCCCAGCCTGAGGTTAGCTCTAGTTCCTACGTCCAGGGGCCGTCGCCCTGACCACAAATATATATATATATATATATATTGTATATATATGTACAGGGCCGGCGCTTCCATTAAGGCAAGGGGAGCAATTGCCCCTAGGCCCCCAAGTCCTAGGGGCCCCCGCCGGCCTGCAACTAAATATATTTTCATGGGCCCCGTCCCCCATGACGGCAAGTGAGGGCAGCGGCGGCAGGGCACAGGGAGATGAGCGCTTTCATTGTGGAAGCGCTCATCTCCATAGTCAACTGTATCGCCGTCCTCAGGACAGCGATACAGATGGCTGTGCGGCAGGGGAGGGAGAGGCGTGTCCCTTCCCCTGTTCCTCTGATAGGCTGCTGGCACTAAGCCGGCAGCCTATCAGAGGCCGGCGGAGGTGGCGTTGATGACGTCATCGCGCCGCCTGAGCCGTACAGCGCGGGACACAGGCTGGAAGAGGCCTGCATCGCATCGCTGACATGGAGGTAAGTATAAGTGTTTATTTTTTTGTGTGTGTGTTTTTTGTGTACAATACTGGCGGCTACTGATATGAGGGGGGGCTCTGGCTACTGGCACATTATAGGGGGGGCTCTGGCTACTGGCACATGATGGGGGGGCTCTGGCTACTGGCACATTATAGGGGGGGCTCTGGCTACTGGCACATTATAGGGGGGCTCTGGCTACTGGCACATGATAGGGTGGGCCTATGGCTACTGGCACATTATAGGGGGGCTCTGGCTACTGGCACATTATAGGGGGGGCTCTGGCTACTGGCACATGATAGGGGGACTCTGGCTACTGGCACATTATAGGGGGGGCTCTGGCTACTGGCACATGATAGGGGGCCTATGGCTACTGGCACATTATAGGGGGGGTTATGGCTACTGGCACATAATGGGGGGGGCTCTGGCTACTGGCACATGATAGGGGGGCCTATGGCTACTGGCACATGATAGGGGGGCCTATGGCTACTGGCACATTATAGGGGGCTCTGGCTACTGGCACATGATGGGGGGGCTCTGGCTACTGGCACATGATGGGGGGCTCTGGCTACTGGCACATGATGGGGGGGCCTCTGGCTACTGGCACATTATAGGGGGGCTCTGGCTACTGGCACATGATAGGGGGGGCTCTGGCTACTAGCACATGATGGGGGGGCTCTGGCTACTGGCACATGATAGGGGGGTCTCTGGCTACTGGCACATGATAGGGGGGCTCTGGCTACTGGCAAATTATAGGGGGCCTCTGGCTACTGGCACATGGGGGGGCTCTGACTACTGGCACATGGGGGGGCTCTGGCTACTGGTACATGATATGGGGGGCTCTGGCTACTGGCACATGATGGAGGGGCTCTGGCTACTGGCACATGATGGGGGCTCTGGCTACTGGCACATGATGGGGGGGCTCTGGCTACTGGCACATGATGGGGGGCTCTGGCTACTGGCACATGATGGGGGGCTCTTGTTACTGGCACATGATATGGGGGGGCTCTTGTTACTGGCACAAGATGGTGGGGGGCTCTTATTACCGGCACATGATTGGGGGGAATCTATGGGGGCACTTCTTACTGGCAAACTATTGGTGGGCACTATAGGGGCATCTGCTGATGCCACAAAGAAGGGGTATTTTATATGGGGGGCTCTGTACAGTAGCATTTTAAACTGTGACACATTATGGTGGGTACTATGGGGAAGGGGGAGAGGAGTACTATGGGGTCATCTATGGGGGCACTAAGAAGGGGTATTTTATACTTGAAAGTAAAAAATCATGAAATCCAGCTCACCCATATCAATCCTGTAGATAGGTGCACGGAACAGACCCAAGCAAGTCCTGATGAATAGCCATGTGTAGAAAGAAAAGTATCCAGCACCAGTTGTGAAAGTTTTTCGGTCCCGGTCTTTATTTCACCAAATTTCAAAAATATACAAATACAGTGGCACCTGTTCCCACTCTTCCCCGATTTACGCATTTTGAACACTTCTGTTTTTAGTCATGACAAAGAACAGAAATGTTCAAAACGCGTAAATCGGGGAAGAGTGGGAACAGGTGCCACTGTATTTGTATATTTTTGAAATTTAGTGAAATAAAGACCGGGACCGAAAAACTTTCACAACTGGTGCTGGATCCTTTTCTTTCTACACATGGGTATTTTATACTTGCAGATTATGGGGGACACTGAGGGCATCTACTGGGGCACTATATATGGGGAATTTTATACTGGTACATTATAGGGGCACTAGGAGGGAGGGGGGAGAGGAACACTATAGGGACATTTACTGGGGGCACTATATAGGGGTATTTTATACTGGCACATTATGGGGGCACTATATAGAGATATTTTATACTGGCGCATTATGGGGGCAATATTTGTAACATTAGCTCAACTGGGGGCATTAAAAGGGGGTATTTTTTGCACTGTCACATTATAAGGAGAATTATTTCTACTGGGGGGGCATTATGGTGGGCTTTATTACTCCCTCATAGTATGAGCTACCTAGTAGCAGCACCTGCCTCTCCCTGCTCTGCTATCCCTCTGCCCCTTCTCCAAATCCTTATTATGAAATCTTTCTCATTAGGATAAAACACAACATCAGCTCCGACGAGCCCCCGGCCAAAGTGTTGAAGTGGCGTCCGAGATCCCCAAGGGCCAAGCCAAGTAATTGTAAGTTTTCATGTGAAATATGTTTGTTATACACATATAGCATACACTGTGCCCCACAATATACAGTTTCTTCTGTATGAACGTCCACAAATTAAATCTCCAGAGTCAATACGGGACGTTAAAGCCTTATTGTTTTTTGCCCCAGGACCCCATTTCACATAGAACCGGCCCTGTATATGTACCAGTGCTGTATTTATGTTCCTTGCTTGGTTCCGATGCTGTATTTATGTGATAAGCTTGTTCCTCATGCTGTATTTGTGAAATGCACTTGGGTCTGGTGTTGTATTTATGTAATTTAATTTTCTCTGGTGCTGTTTTCATGTAATGAGCTTGGTTCTGGTGCTGTATTTATAGTCATAGTCTATAAGGCTGAAAAAGTCTCTCCATCCATCCAGTTCGGCCTGTTATCCTGCAAGTTGATCCAGAGGGAGGCAAAAAACAAACAAACTGTGAGGTAGAGGCCAATTTTCCTCACTATTGGGGAAAAAAAATCCTTCCCGACTCCAATCAGGTATCAGAATAAATCCCTAGATCAACAACTCATCTCTAGTAGCTATAGCCTGTAATATCATTACACTCCAGAAATACATCCAGGCCCCTCTTGAATTCCTTTATTGTACTCACCATCACCACCTCCTCAGGCAGAGAGTTCCATAGTCTCACTGCTCTTACCGTAAAGAATCCTCTTCTATGTTTGTGTACAAACCTTCTTTTCTCCAGACGCAGAGGATGTCCCCTCATCACAGTCCTGGGGATAAATAGATGATGGGAGAGATCTCTGTACTGACCCCTGATAAATTTATACATAGTTATTAGATCTGCCCTCAGTCGTCTTTTTTCTAAAGTGAATAACCCTAATTTTGATAATCTTTCAGGGTACTGTAGTCCCCCTGTGAGGAATATGGATTATTCTTCAATGTCAGCCATGTTCCCACACCAGCCATCTGCTGTCAGATACCAGAGATAGTGAACAATGGCAGAGAGCTTCTAGCAGGCCATATGTGTTTACATCTCACACCTTCATCCAGCCAGCCAGGAACCCAGCTAATGGAACAGGAAAAACCTCCCTGCAGGGGGTCTAGGCCATTCCCCAGTTCAATGAACATTTTTAGACATCATGGAACTGGCGGTTCATAAGGAATTATGAATTGCTTGTCCATCACAGACATAAACCGGTTACATATTTGTGTCCCTGTGGTCACGATGAACAGGCCCGTGGTCATAGTTTGGTGGTGGGATGCCAGGGAGCAGTGTTCCCTCTAAGCCTTCGCAGCTGCTGAGCGGGGTCGGCTCAGAGCTGGGCACAGCGCCATCAAATATGGGCGATAGGAAAACCTAAGATAATTGTCACTTCAAAGAGCATACAAACCTCTGCGCCATCCCATACAATACAGTATAACCCCTGCACCATCCCGTACAATATACAGTATAGTCCTCTCTGTTATCACTGGACATTGCTCTCCATATATAAACCATACAGGGAAAAAAATCTTTGTTCCAGAGAACTTACATAGAAAAACTAATAACCAAGAGGCTAAACAAAACCCAGTTTCTGACCCTTATGTTAAAACATAACTTTCATTTGATTGCTTTAATACCTAAAGGAAAAAATAATTAAAAAAAGCTGCTGTTTCTCTAGATGACCTTATGTTGATAGTAGTGGTAATAGAGTCTCAAGGGTCTATAAAAGCAGCTACACTATTTTTACAAAGCATTGAAACTCTATTAACACTACTATCAACATAAGGTCATCTAGAGAAACCGTAGGTTTTTATTTATTTTTTCTTTCTCTTTAGGTGTTAAAACATAACTTTAATTAGATTGCTCTAACACCTAAATGGGAAAAATAAGAATTTTAAAAACCTGCTTTTTCTAGTCTAGATGACCTTATGTTAATAGTTATTAGTAGTGTTAATAGAGTCTCAAAGGTCTGTAAAAATAGTGTAGCTGCTTTTATAGACCATTGAGACTCTATTACCACTACCATAAACATAAGGTCATCTAGAGAAACAGCAGGTTTTTAAAATAATTTGGGGGATCTGTGGATGACACATTGTTATGGGAGATCTGTGGATAACACACACTGTTATGGGGGACATTATACAGGGGTAATATAACTGAGGGGTATCAGGTAAATTATACAGGGGGTAATATAACTAAGGGGTATCAGGGTACACTATACAGGGGTAATATAAGTTATATTACCCCTGTATAATAATGTCCCCTGATACCCCTTAGTTATATTACCCCTGTATAATAATGTACACTGATACCCCTTAGTTATATTACCCCGCCCTGTATATTTTAACCTGATACCCCTCAGTTATATTATATAACTGAGGGGTATCAGGTTACATTATACAGGGGGTAATATAACTAAGGGGTATCAGGGTACACTATACAGGGGTAATATAACTGAGGAGGGCTATCAAGGACATTATACAGGGGTAATATAAGTTATATTACCTCTGTATAATGTCCCCTGATAGCCCTCCTAAGTTATATTACCCCTGTATAATAATGTCCCCTGATACCCCTTAGTTATATTACCCCGCCCTGTATATTTTAACCTGATACCCCTCAGTTATATTATATAACTGAGGGGTATCAGGGTACATTATACAGGGGGTAATATAACTAAGGGGTATCAGGGTACACTATACAGGGGTAATATAACTGAGGAGGGCTATCAAGGACATTATACAGGGGTAATATAAGTTATATTACCTCTGTATAATGTCCCCTGATAGCCCTCCTAAGTTATATTACCCTGTATAATAATGTCCCCTGATACCCCTTAGTTATATTACCCCTGTATAATAATGTACACTGATACCCCTTAGTTATATTACCCCGCCCTGTATATTTTAACCTGATACCCCTCAGTTATATTATATAACTGAGGGGTATCAGGTTACATTATACAGGGGTAATATAAGTGAGGAGGGCTATCAGGGACATAATACAGGGGTGAGGGGTAAGATAAGTTATATTACCCCTGTATAATGTCTGATAGTAGCCTAGCCCTCCTCCTCAGTTATATTACCCCTCATGTACCCTGATACCCCTAGTTATATTACCCCCTGTATAATTTACCCTGATACCCCTCAGATATATTATATAACTGATGGGTATCAGGGTAATACAGGGGACAACAGAGGATTCGTAGCACTGTGGGACAGGGGGGGGTACATACTTCTTTTTTTATATGCCCTCACCTCACCAGCTAGCAGGCGGCCAGGCGCGCAGGGTACTCAGATGTAGCGTAACGTGACGTGACGTGACGTGACCTCAGCCTGCGCCGCACAGCCTGCACTCCCTCTCTGCCTCCGGCGGGTCCAAAACTCCGCCCCCCTATTTGAATACTAGCCACCGCCCACCGGCAGCCCACAGCCAGGTATTGTAAATGAACTGACCGTGCGGCGGGCGGCGTCAGCCAGCAAAACAGCGGGGGAATCAGCTGGGGGCCGGCACAGCTGAGTGAGCGGGCATTATAAAATTGTGAGCGGGGCGGGGCCACAATAATTGCTGCGCGGCCGCCCACCCGCGCAGCTTAGAGGGAACACTGCCAGGGAGGGGAGATATACATATCTCCCCACAGAAACCAGATAACAGTACCATGCTTGGAGTCTACTTGTAACCCAGGCGGATCCATGGGTCCCAGAACCACCTCCCTGCAACATTCTGGTCTGAAGCCATGAGCCCTAATCGGTTTTGGGACTCATTTGCTGCCAGCCCCAGCAGAGGGGGAGTGGACCCCTCCCAGAGGCCGG
The DNA here is from genome assembly GCF_905171765.1 of Bufo bufo. NCBI lineage: Eukaryota > Metazoa > Chordata > Amphibia > Anura > Bufonidae > Bufo > Bufo bufo. The sequence goes on from NC_053394.1 coordinate 420,682,445, forward strand.
GAGGGGAGGGGCCGGCTACAGGTTAAAAGGCTTGTGCCAGCAAGCGGGCGTGTCTTTTCTCTGAAGGGGGGTCACATCGTGCCATATGTTTAGAGGGACCTGCAACTTGCTGACATCACTGTCTCCCACATGACTCCAGCTAAGAACTCATCACAACCCACAGGACTCATATACCTGGTAAACTGAATTATTGTTCTGCTTAACCCTGTTGTACCCTATCATCTGTATTTGTAACCTCAGACCACTGTATATATTTTCTGCTATTTCTAGTGAGCCCTTAAGGCAATTAAATATATAATTTAATCTTGTGCTGTCTGGTATCTCGATCACGAATCCCCACGTCCGTGTTTCGGCCTAGTTATACGCTACTGCGGGTTGGTTTCTCACCCTATATAATCCCGTTAGCAGACTGGGCTTATATCAAACGAGAAGCTGGTGGCAGTATACCCGGGCTGAGAAAGCGCTGTTTCACTGGGGCAGTGAAAAGGCTCTCTCAGCTTGTTGCCTCTCTGTGTCCGCGTGGACAGGAGGTGTCTGTGTAAACTGTACCAAGCTGACCTTACCTGCTCCTCCAGGACGGTGTACCGTCACGCCTTGGTAACCAGTGACCATACCTTATCTCGCTGGCTCTACGTATTTGACATCCAACGTCAGTCGGAGTACAGTATTCGTCACCCCCCCATCCAGTTATTACTTTAGTTGCCCTCCTCTGAACCCTCTCCAGCTCTGCTATGTCTGCCTTGTTCACAGGAGCTCAGAACTGTACACAGTACTCCATGTGTGGTCTGACTAGTGATGTGTAAAGTGGCAGGACTATGTACTCTTGAAGAGAATAGGGCCCAATACTGACTCCTGTAGTACCCCACTAGTGACAGTGACCCCTCCAATACTGACCTGTGTGGTGCCCCACTAGTGTAATGAGCGTGGTCCTGGTGCTGTTTTTATGTCATAAGTAGTGATGTCGCGAACATAAAATTTTCCGTTCGCGAACGCCGAACGCGAATTTCTGCAAATGTTCGCGAACGGGCGAACGGGCGAACCGGGCGAACCGCCATAGACTTCAATAGGCAGGCAAATTTTAAAACCCACAGGGACTCTTTCTAGCCACAGTAGTGATGGAAAAGTTGTTTCAAGGGGACTAACACCTGGACTGTGGCATGCCGGAGGGGGATCCATGGCAAAACTCCCATGGAAAATTATGTAGTTGACGCAGAGTTGGATTTTAATCCATAAAGGGCATAAATCACCTAACAATCAAATTTTTTTTTGAACAACGTGGTTTAAAACATCCAGTGTGTGTATACGATCAGGTATGATGTTGTATCGATCAGGTAGTCTAAGGGTTACGCCCGCTTCACAGACATTGACAGACCAAACTCCCCTTTTAATGCACCGCAAACAGTCCATTTGCCCAACTGCAAACTCCCCATTTGTTCAAGGTTGGATACCAAGCTAGCCATGTCCCGTTGATGTCATTGAAGGTTTCTTCCTCCACCCAGCCACGTACAACACCAAGGGTCCCCGAAAGGTGAATTGAATTGATTTTTCGAACGGCGAGATGGTTGAAAAAACGCTGGCTCCCTCCCCTTTGTTTGAATCCACGGTCACTGCGTCTGTGCCGTGCAATTTACTGCCCCACCCGATATGAGTGGTATTTTCTGTAGTTCTCTCTTCTCATCAGTTTAATCACTGTTACGTCCCCAATCTGGGGTCAATTTATTAACTAGATTTTTCGAACGGGGAGATGGTTAAAAAAAATGCTGGCTCCCTCCCCTTTGTTTGAATCCACGCCACGGTCACTGCGTCTGCGCCGTGCAATTTACTGCCCCACCCGATATGAGTGGTATTTTCTGTAGTTCTCTCTTCTCATCAGTTTAATCCCTGTTACGTCCCCAATCTGGGGTCAATTTATTAACTAGATTTTTCGAACGGGGAGATGGTTAAAAAAAATGCTGGCTCCCTCCCCTTTGTTTGAATCCACGCCACGGTCACTGCGTCTGCGCCGTGCAATTTACTGCCCCACCCGATATGAGTGGTATTTTCTGTAGTTCTCTCTTCTCATCAGTTTAATCCCTGTTACGTCCCCAATCTGGGGTCAATTTATTAAATTGATTTTTCGAACGGGGAGATGGTTAAAAAAATGCTGGCTCCCTCCCCTTTGTTTGAATCCACGCCACGGTCACTGCGTCTGCACCGTGCAATTTACTGCCCCACCCGATATGAGTGGTATTTTCTGTAGTTCTCTCTTCTCATCAGTTTAATCCCTGTTACGTCCCCAATCTGGGGTCAATTTATTAAATAGATTTTTCGAACGGGGAGATGGTTAAAAAAATGCTGGCTCCCTCCCCTTTGTTTGAATCCACGCCACGGTCACTGCGTCTGCACCGTGCAATTTACTGCCCCATCCGATATGAGTGGTATTTTCTGTAGTTCTCTCTTCTCATCAGTTTAATCCCTGTTACGTCCCCAATCTGGGGTCAATTTATTAAATCGATTTTTCGAACGGGGAGATGGTTAAAAATATGCTGGCTCCCTCCTCTTTGTTTGAATCCACGCCACGGTCACTGCGTCTGCGCCGTGCAATTTACTGTCACACCCGATATGAGTGCTATTTTCTGTAGTACTATTCTCATCAGTTTAATCCCTGTTACGTCCCATATCAGGGTGGGATTGCCTTTTGTGAAAAAAAATTTAGGCCGGGTACCTTCGACTGCCTTCACAGTGACAGACCAAACTCTGATACACCAAATTGAATTGATTTTAGGAACCGGGAGATGAAAAAAGCAGCTTGGTCGGTCCTCTTACTCAGTCCCAAGTTGGGGCACTGCGCGTGCACGGAGCAATGTGCTGTGACACCCTATATGAGTGGTGTCTTAACTAGTACTATTCCTATCAGTTTAATCCCTGTCACGTCGCCTATCCGGGGACGTGTGTCGAATTGATTAACCATTGTCGAATTAACAAACCATTACGACATCCTGGAATAATTTAGTTCTGAGCTTTGTACTTGCTTTGTATTGGAATTGATGGGGATTTTTTAAATTGTCTGCATTATTTCTAATAAACTATTAAGAGACTTTATTATGATTTTTTTATTTTATGTATTAAAAACCCACCCATACAACTTAAAAAAAAATATATAAAAAAATGTATGTTTTTTCTATGAAAAATTATCCAGACGATCGCTTTTGGTCTGATCATAATGAAGCAACGGCCTTATCATCTGGGGTGTGGCAACATTGCCAACACACTCATAGAGGTGATGATCGCTTCATTGTGATATGCAAGCCCCTTCACCACAACAAGGTAACAATCACGAAGGGGAATTGACACTTGTATGTGCCTTTTTTTTTTGTTTTGTTTTTGCAGCCACAGTGCAGCACCAGAGGCCAGAAAAATTAGGCATGTACACATGCCTGAAAAATAATGTTATTGTTGCAGCCGCTGTTGTAGCGGCCGTAAAAATTGATGTTTTCAAGGCAGAAAGGTGACTAAAACATTGCGGCTTGAACCCTAGTTGGTGGCGGAGAATTCACGAAAGTCATCCGGTATGCAGACATTAAATACAGCAGCGTGGGGACCATTTTGAGGCCAAGGCATGTCATCAGGCCCTTTGCTAGTCAAACGTATCCCCCCACTGTCAGTCCCTTCGGGATCCATGCCTCATTCATCTTAATGAAGGTGAGGTAATCAACACTTTTTTGACCGAGGCGACTTCTTTTGTCAGTGACAATGCCTCCTGCTACACTGAAGGTCCTTTCTGACAGGACACTTGAAGCGGGGCAGGCCAGAAGTTCTATCGCAAACTGGGATAGTGTCGATATCTGCAGTTAAGGCGAGGTAGTCTGCTACCTGTCGGTCGAGTCGTTCTCTAAGGCTGGATCCCGTCGGGCTGTGGCGATGTGTAGGACTGAAAAAGCTCCGCATGTCCTCCATCAACAACACATCTGTAAAGCGTCCTGTCCTTTCCGCCGTGGTCGTGGTAGGAGGAGGATTACTTTCACCTCTTCCCCGTAGATTCCCGTTGTGCTGTGACATCCCCCTTATAAGCTGTGTAAAGCATATTTTTTAGTTTTGTTTTGAACTGCTGCATCCTTTCTGACTTTCGGTAAGTTGGTAACATTTCCGCCACTTTCTGCTTATACCGGGGGTCTAGTAGCGTGGCCACCCAGTACAGGTCGTTCTCCTTCATCCTTTTTATACGAGGGTCCCTCAACAGACATGACAGCATGAAAGACCCCATTTGCACAAGGTTGGATGCCGAGCTACTCATTTCCCGTTCCTCGTCCTCACTGATGTCATTGACGGTCTGTTCTTCCCCCCAGCCACGTACAACATAGGTGACAACAACGAGCACCCTGGGATGCCTGCTGTGGTTGGTCTTCCTCCTCCTCAAAGCCACATTCCTCCTCTGACTCCTCTTCCTCACACTCCTCTTCCAGCGTTGCCGCAGGTCCAGCAAGCGATGATGACAAGGCTGTTTCTGGTGGTGATGGTGACCACAACTCTTCCTCTTCACGCTCATCTACAGCCTGAACCAGAACTCTTCGCAGGGCACGCTCCAGGAAGAAAACAAATGGGATGAGGTCGCTGATGGTGCCTTCGGTGCGACTGACTAGGTTTGTCACCTCCTCAAAAGGACGCATGAGCCTACAGGCATTGCGCATGAGCGTCCAGTAACGTGGCAAAAAAATTCCCAGCTCCACAGAGGCTGTCCTAGCACCCCGGTCATACAAATACTCGTTGACGGCTTTTTCTTGTTGGAGCAGGCGGTCGAACATTAGAAGTGTTGAATTCCAACGTGTCGGGCTGTCGCAAATCAAGCGCCTCACTGGCATGTTGTTTTGGCGCTGAATGTCTGAAAAGTGTGCCATGGCCGTGTAGGAACGCCTGAAACTGCCACACACCTTCCTGGCCTGCTTGAGGACGTCCTGTAAGCCCGGGTACTTAGACACAAAGCGTTGTACAATCAGATTCAACACATGTGCCATGCACGGCACATGTGTCAACTTGCCCAAATTCAATGCCGCCAACAAATTGCTTCCATTGTCACACACCACTTTGCCGATCTCCAGTTGGTGCGGGGTCAGCCACTGATCCACCTGTATGTTCAGGGTGGACAGGAGTGCTGGTCCGGTGTGGCTCTCTGCTTTCAGGCAAGTCAACCCCAAGACTGCGTGACACTGTCGTATCCGGGATGTGGAATAGCCCCTGGTGAGCTGGGGGGATTCAGTTGATGTGCAGCCAGACGCCGCAGCAGAAGAGGACTCAGCCGAGGAGGTTATGGAAGAGGATGGAGTAGGAGGAGTAGAGGAGGTGGCAGCAGGCCTGCCTGCAAGTCGTGGCGGTGTCACCAACTCCGCTGCAGAGACACGCATTTCCATGCTTGTCAGCCGTCAGCAGGTTGACCCAATGCGCAGTGTAGGTGATATACCTGCCCTGACCGTGCTTTGAAGACCAGGTATCAGTGGTCAGATGGACCCTTGCCCCAACACTGTATGCCAGAGATGCCATGACTTCCTTTTCAATCACTGAGTAGAGTTTTGGGATTGCCTTTTTTAAAAGAAAAAAATCGTCCGGGTACCTTCCACTGAAGGCCATTGAAGGCCTCAGACTCCACCAGCTGGTATGGTAAAAGCTGGCGGGCTAAGAGTTCCGTCAAGCCAGCTGTCAGACATCGGGCAAGGGGGTGACTCTGGGACATTGGCTTCCTACCCTCAAACATTTGCTTTACAGACACCTGACTGTGGGCAGATGAGATGGAACTGCTGAAGGTGAGAGGCGGAGTGGCGGGTGGTTGAGAGGGGGCTAGGAGGACAGCAGTGGTTGACGTGGCTGAAGATGCTGGACCAGGAGGAGGATGGTGGCTTTGAGCTTGTGTGCTGCTTCTACTCGTCATCATGTGTTGATCCCATAGGCGTTTGTGATGTGCGATCATGTGCCTTCGCAAAGCAGTTGTACCTAGGTGGGTGTTGGATTTCCCACGACTCAGTTTCTTTTGGCACAGGTTGCAAATGGCTTCGCTGTTGTCAGAGGCAGACACACAAAAAAAATGCCACACTGCTGAGCTTTGCAATGACGGCATTCTGGTGGTGGCAGCAGCATGTGTTGATTGGCGTGCTGTCTGGCTGACCCCGGGTGCCGATACATGCTGTCTGACTGTGCCACTAGCTCCTTGCGACGACCTCCCCCTGCTTCCAACTCGTCTCCTCCTCCTCTCTGTCTCCCCTTCTGAACTTTCCCCCTCTTTTCTTCTCTTCGAGCGGGCACCCACGTGACATCCACGGACACATCGTCATCATCAACCACTTCACTTGTATCTGACACGTCAGCAAAGGAAGCAGCAGCGGGTACAACATCATCATCATCATCACACTGTACGTCCATGTGTGTAATGCTGCCTGACTGAGACATATCCCTGTTATCTCCATTCTCTGGGTTGCGCATCACTAATTTCATCCAAATGATGTGTAAATAACTCCTCTGAGGGATCAAGTGAAGCGGCTGTGGTGGCTGTGGTGGTAGTGGTGGTGGTGGCGGCGGGCGGGAGAGTGGTAACTTGAGAGCAGGTGACCAAAGCTGAGCTGGAGGAGGATGGTGCGTCAAGGTTCTTAGCGGAAGCTGTTGAAGATTGGGTGTCCTGTGTAAGCCAGTCAACTATTTTCTCCTAATTTTTTGGGTTCAGGGTACGTGGCCTCTGAACACTGGGCATTATTCCAGGGCCAGTGGAAATCACAGCACCACAACCACAACGGCCCCTGCGGGGTGGCCTGCCTTTGCCTGTCATTTTTTATTAGATAAGTGGTACTATGCGTGCAAGGTACTGTGCTACCCCATATAAGTGGTGGGCAGTGGGCACAGTACAATCTGTGTGGGCCTGATACACACTGGCTTGCAACTTGCAATTATTTCACAGAAAAATATGAAATAGAATTTTTATTTATCTGCAAGGTATTTGTGAGTAAATGACACCCTGTAACAGTATAAGTGGAGGCCTAGACACTAGCCAGTGGCCACAATATAGTCTGTGTGGGCCTGACACACACGGGCTTGCAAATGGGATTAGATCACAGAAAAATATTAAATAGAATTTTTTTTATCTGCGAGGTATTTTCTGTCACACCCTGTATGAATGGTGTGCACACAGTGCTGTCTGTGACTGAGCCTGCAGCCTCTCACACACGGGCAGGCAACTGCAATATATGTATATATAAAATAAAATAAAAAAAGCAGACTGATGTACCAGCCCGGAAAAGGGCTTTTTTGGGTGGTGTCAGGACGCTGTCCTTACAGCAGATGAGTCTGTGGACACAGAACACTGCCCTAGCTAACGCTTTCCCTATTGAATCAGCAGCAGCAGCACTTTCCCTCCTCTCACTGAGAATGCAGATTCCGAATGAATCTAAAATGGATGCTGTCCAGGAGGTGGGAGGGTCTGGGAGGGAGGGTCTGCTGCTGATTGGCTGGAATATGTCTGCTGACTGTGAGGTACAGGGTCAAAGTTTACTCAATGATGATGTATAGGGGGCGGAACGAACATCGCATATGTTCGCCCGCCGCGGCGAACGCAAACAAGCTATGTTCGCCGGGAACTATTCGCCGGCGAACTATTCGGGCCATCTCTAGTCATAAGCTGTTCTGTGCTGTATTTATATCCCTTGCTTGATTCTGATGCTGTACTTATGTAATGAGCTTGGTATGGCACCACCTTCTGTGCCTAACAGCCCGGACCGGCAGGAATGCGATCCGGGCTGTTTAACACTTTACATGCCGCTGGCAATGGCGCCCGCCGCATGTAAAGCGGTGACAGAGGGAGCGGACTCCCTCTGTCTCCCATCAGCACCCCAGAAATGCGATCGCGGGGTGCCGATGTGTGTGAAGACTACCTTTCTTCTGATGTAGGCCCTGATCCCGGCTGTAGTAATTTCCAGCAGGCTGCGCCTCTCTAGCGCAGCCTGCTGGTCAATGTTAAAATAACATTTCTATTAAAATGCAATGCATTATAGCAGGCATGCTCAACCTGCAGCCCTCCAGCTGTTGCAAAACTACAACTCCCAACATGCCTGAATCAGCCTACAGCAGGGCAATGTGGGAGTTGTAGTTTTACAACAGCTGGAGGGCCGCAGGTTGAGCATGTCTGCATTATAGGGATAATGCATTGCATTTTAAAAGCAGTCAAAATACTGTCTGTTATAGTCCCCTTGTGGAACTATTAAGTGGTAAAAAAACGAAATAAAAAATAATCCATTAAAAAAATTACACTTTTTTTTCCATTGAAAATACGCTTTTCAATGAAAAAAAATATATAAATAAAAATCTCCCCAGTATATTTGGTATTGCCGCGTCCGTAATGACCCGGACTACATAAATATCACATAAATTATCCCCTACGGTAAACACAGTCAAAAAAAAAAAAAGACAGAATTGCAAGTTTATTCTTAGTTGCCACCGAAAAAACTTGATAACAAGTGATCAAAAAGCGCCATTTACTCCAAAATTATATTAATGAAAAATACAAGTCGTCCCGCAAAAATCCAGCCCCCACGCAACTCCATAGAAAGAAAAATAAAAAAGTTATGGGTCTTGGTCTTGGGAAGCGGCAATGTAAAAATATTTTTATTGCAAAAAAGTAGTAAAACCTAAAAAAACTATATGTATTTGGTATCACTGTAATCGTACTGACCCAGAGAATAAAGATATTATGTTATTTATATCGAAAAATTAACGCTGTATAATTTATAACGTAAAAACACAGTGGCAGTATTGCTGTTTTTCCCATCTCCCTCCCAGAAAGAGTTAATAAAAGTTAATAAGAAAGTTATGTGTACCCCAAAATGGCGCCATAAAAAAACTACAACATGTCCCGCAAAAAACAAGCCCTCATAAAGCTATATAGATACATTGTTTTTGGAGATGCCCAAAATTGATTAGGTATTGGAAAGAGATTGTAGAGACTACAGCATTATTTTTGGGTATTCAAGTTCCGGAGGATCCCGTGGTCTGTATACTGGGGGCTACCGCACACATTAAGTTAAATAGAGAGCTACAGTCGGTTTTGAATAAGGTACTGTTTCAGGCCAGACTGTTGATACTTCGGAAATGGATAAATAAAGACCCCCCTACAGTAGGACAGTGGCAGGAAGCTGTGCTCGATCTGATTAGACTGGAACAGGGCTTGGAGGGATCGAGCGATAGACAGGGAAAAACTGACAAAATTTGGAAGAAATAGTTGAACCAGGGCCAAGGTGTTTGAACAAAAAATTCCTTTTTTTTCCCCTTTTTTTTTTCCTCTCCCCTCTCTCTCGCTTCATTGGGGTGGGTGGTATTTGGGTTAAAATGTTAAATGCAAATGTTTAAATAAATGTAAAATGTTTTGTATTATGGACCCTTTGGACGGTCCATTTTTGTACTTGCCTTTGCCCCATTGCCTTTGCCCCATGTGCTTGTAATGCCTCTGCCCTGGGTGTCCCCTAAAAGCCCCAGTCAAGCACTTAGCCTAGGCCCCAGCAGGAACTTCAGCACTGGGACATCAAGATGCAGGATATTAGAGAAGCGTGCTTTAAAGGACCCAGAGGTGTAATTTAAAGATAGCCCCTATCATAATAATCTGTAAATGCAAACATTCTGCCATCTATAGATTACTCCTATAATTGCCCTCTTGAATTCCTTCAGCATCTAGTGTTCAGGTATACAATTTGCTGGTGCCTATGGCTGCCAGGGTTAGACATTTCTTATAGTTCATCAAGCCTTTGGATACAATGAAATGTAAACTGTAAAATGTGTACAATAAGATAAAACCCTGTAAGTCTCTAGTGTCCAGAGTCTGTATAAGATCTTTTATTTTATACATTTTGGTGCTTTTATGTCTCTATTATACACTGCTCAAAAAAACAAAGGGAACACTTAAACAACACAATGTAACTCCAAGTCAATCACACTTCTGTGAAATCAAACTGTCCACTTAGGAAGCAACACTGAGTGACAATCAATTTCACATGCTGTTGTGCAAATGGGATAGAACACAGGTGGAAATTATAGGCAATTAGCAAGACACCCCCAATAAAGGAGTGGTTCTGCAGGTGGTGAACACAGACCTCTTCTCAGTTCCTATGTTTCCTGGCTGATATTTTAGTCACTTTTGAATGCTGGCAGTGCTTTCACTCTAGTGGTAGCATGAGACGGAGTCTACAACCCACACAAGTGGCTCAGGTAGTGCAGCTTATCCAGGATGGCACACCAATGCGAGCTGTGGCAAGAAGGTTTGCTGTGTCTGTCAGCGTAGTGTCCAGAGAATGGAGGCGCTACCAGGAGACAGGCCAGTACATCAGGAGACGTGGAGGAGGCCGTAGGAGGGCAACAACCCAGCAGCAGGAGCGCTACCTCCGCCTTTGTGAAAGGAGGAACAGGAGGAGCACTGCCAGAGCCCTGCAAAATGACCTCCAGCAGGCCACAAATGTGCATGTGTCTGCTGAAACGGTCAGAAACAGACTCCATGAGGGTGATATGAGGGCCCGACGTCCACAGGTGGGGGTTGTGCTTACAGCCCAACACCGTGCAGGACGTTTGGCATTTGCCAGAGAACACCAAGATTGGCAAATTCGCCACTGGCGCCCTGTGCTCTTCACAGATGAAAGCAGGTTCTCACTGAGCACATGTGACAGACGTGACAGAGTCTGGAGACGCCGTGGAGAACGTTCTGCTGCCTGCAACATCCACCAGCATGACCGGTTTGGCATTGGGTCAGTAATGGTGTGGGGTGGCATTTCTTTGGAGGGCCGCACAGCCCTCCATGTGCTCGCCAGAGGTAGCCTGACTGCCATTAGGTACCGAGATGAGATCCTCAGACCCCTTGTGACACCATATGCTGGTGCGGTTGGCCCTGGGTTCCTCCTAATGCAAGACAATGCTAGACCTCATGTGGCTGGAGTGTGTCAGCAGTTCCTGCAAGACGAAGGCATTGATGCTATGGACTGGCCCGCCTGTTCCCCAGACCTGAATCCAATTGAGCACATCTGGGACATAATGTCTCGCTCTATCCACCAACGTCACGTTGCACCACAGACTGTCCAGGAGTTGGCAGATGCTTTAGTCCAGGTCTGGGAGGAGATCCCTCAGGAGACCGTTCGCCACCTCATCAGGAGCATGCACAGGCGTTGTAGGGAGGCCATACAGGCACGTGGAGGCCACACACACTACCGAGCCTCATTTTGACTAGTTTTAAGGACATTACATCAAAGTTGGATCAGCCTGTAGTGTGTTTTTCCACTTTAATTTTGAGTGTGACTCCAAATCCAGGCCTCCATGGGTTGAAAAATTTGATTTCCATTTTTTTATTTTTGTGTGATTTTGTTGTCTGCACATTCAACTACACTGTGTGCAGAATTATTAGGCAAATGAGTATTTTGACCACATCATCCTCTTTATGCATGTTGTCTTACTCCAAGCTGTATAGGCTCGAAAGCCTACTACCAATTATGCATATTAGGTGATGTGCATCTCTGTAATGAGAAGGGGTGTGGTCTAATGACATCAACACCCTATATTAGGTGTGCATAATTATTAGGCAACTTCCTTTCCTTTGGCAAAATGGGTCAAAAGAAGGACTTGACAGGCTCAGAAAAGTCAAACATAGTGAGATATCTTGCAGAGGGATGCAGCACTCTTAAAATTGCAAAGCTTCTGAAGCGTGATCATCGAACAATCAAGCGTTTCATTCAAAATAGTCAACAGGGTCGCAAGAAGCGTGTGGAAAAACCAAGGCGCAAAATAACTGCCCATGAACTGAGAAAAGTCAAGCGTGCAGCTGCCAAGATGCCACTTGCCACCAGTTTGGCCATATTTCAGAGCTGCAACATCACTGGAGTGCCCAAAAGCACAAGGTGTGCAATACTCAGAGACATGGCCAAGGTAAGAAAGGCTGAAAGACGACCACCACTGAACCACACACAAGCTGAAACGTCAAGACTGGGCCAAGAAATATCTCAAGACTGATTTTTCTAAGGTTTTATGGACTGATGAAATGAGAGTGAGTCTTGATGGGCCCGTGGCTGGATTGGTAAAGGGCAGAGAGCTCCAGTCCGACTCAGACGCCAGCAAGGTGGAGGTGGAGTACTGATTTGGGCTGGTATCATCAAAGATGAGCTTGTGGGGCCTTTTCGGGTTGAGGATGGAGTCAAGCTCAACTCCCAGTCCTACTGCCAGTTTCTGGAAGACACCTTCTTCAAGCAGTGGTACAGGAAGAAGTCTGCATCCTTCAAGAAAAACATGATTTTCATGCAGGACAATGCTCCATCACACGCGTCCAAGTACTCCACAGCGTGGCTGGCAAGAAAGGGTATAAAAGAAGAAAATCTAATGACATGGCCTCCTTGTTCACCTGATCTGAACCCCATTGAGAACCTGTGGTCCATCATCAAATGTGAGATTTACAAGGAGGGAAAACAGTACACCTCTCTGAACAGTGTCACCTGCACACACAGATATCCCCCTAAAATAGCTAAAACTAAAAACAAACTAAAAACTACTTCCGAAAATATTCAGCTTTGATATTAATGAGTTTTTTGGGTTCATTGAGAACATGGTTGTTGTTCAATAATAAAATTAATCCTCAAAAATACAACTTGCCTAATAATTCTGCACTCCCTGTATGTAAAGAACAAAGTATTTCAGAAGAATATTTAATTAATTCAGATCTAGGATGTGTTATTTTTGTGTTCCCTTTATTTTTTTAAACAGTGTATAATCTTTTGGTTGGGTTTAGAAAATGTATTAATGCAATTTTACCACTAGATGTCACCATCCCCCTGCTGTTCAAGCTTACCATTGTGCAGACAGCTGCTAGGTTAGAGTAGCTGCAGAATTGGACTATCCAGAGCCTTAACCAATGGCCTGGAAATGTTGGTGGCGCATATATATATTTGACAGCAGGCATTATTGCTACATGTTGGCTCATTAATTATCACTGATGTCTTGCAGCGCTGGTGCCCTGGGTTCAAATCTGACCAATGGTAACATCTGCATGAAGTTTGTATGTTCTTCCCATTATGCTCTTTTTTTCTACAAAATTATACTGATAAATTAATTTGGAATTTATACTGTGAACCCCGAAGGGGACAAGGGATGGTGGATGGTGACAATTAGTGATGAGCGAATTATTGAAAAGTTCGATTCAGCTGCTTCGCCGAATTTTACAAAAAAACTTGCTTTGTGCATTTTTGTAAGTAGTGGATTCAACAACAGTGAGCAGCGATTGCGCCGCCCCCGTTATTGTACCCCTCAGATTTCCATGAGGAAATCTGGCTTCGCAGCGAATCAAATTTATCCTGAAATTCGGATCAAAGTCCACTTCGTGCACTTCGATTCGCTCAACACTGGTGATAAACTCGATACAATGTTGTGGAATATGTAAGCGCTATCAAAATAAAATGAACACTAGATATCAAATACTCACATTAAAACCTGACCCAGGTTTGAAAGTTCAACTTTTTGGGGAATTTGCTTCAGTTTTGCAATTTGCATCCCCATGGGGTGAGGATGGCAAGTGTTTTGATTAAGGGGCAATTGTCACTTACATGTGCGCACTGTATGGGTCTGTGGCACCCTGGGACTAATGGGGACATTGCTCATTTCGAAAACATCTGAAAAATTTGTTGTGATTCCTCTACATTTTCGAAGATGATAGGCATTTTGTACATAGCACTTACCTCTTTTTCATCAAGACACCAATGAGGTGTCATTTTCCATTTGTTTTTAATAGGATATTTTGTCCTTAGGGGTTGTCTGAGATTAGAAACAGCGCCACTCTTGTCCGAGGGCTGTGCCTGGTATTGCAGCGTTCCGTTGAAAGGAGCTCCTATATCAGAAATGGTGCTGTTGCTGGAGCATAATCATAATTTTTTTTTCTCAACCCAACCTCACAACCTCTACTAGGGATGGAAGTCATTAAACCAGTCTCCTCATTACAGGTTCCAATAACAGGAAGCCGTTTAAAAGGTAATCTGGTTGATGGCCAACCTACAGGAATACTGGTGTATCTGTTCAATCCATCATTGCTACGATGACAGTGACACCTTGTTATGGGAAGGCAATGAAACAGAACAGCGATGACCGTGGAATTGCTAACATTTACATCTCAGGTCATCATATGAGTCCCTTAACCCTCTGCCTGATGATTTGGGGAATGTTAGTCGAATGAGAAGTCAAAGTCTCTTATATCTTTATGTTGCTCAATAGGAACGTTCAACCCATTTTCCATTGTATCTATTTAAAGCTTAAACATTGCATAATGTCACTGATAGGAAGCAGAACGCCTGAAAATGGCAATTGAAGCACCAGAAACATTAGAAAATGACAAAACATTTTATTACATAACGATTATGAGTTTATTACCTAAGACAAGAAAACCTTGTAAACATGTTTTAATAGCATTTAAAGGGCTTTTCCGAGTCTTTCATACTGATATCTTATCCTATGTACAGCTCATCAGTATCTGATCGGTTGGGGGGGGGGGGGTCGACACCCGGGACCCCCGCCGATCAGATGTTTGTGAAGGCAGCAGTGTTTCTGTGAGTGCCGCGGCCTTCTCACTGCTTTTCCTAGGCCAATGATGTCACATTCCTCGTTCACATGGAACAGCTCAGAGTCAGTCGAGTGAATGGGGCTGAGTGCAATACCAAGCACAGCCGCTATGCTATGATAGGCGCTGTGCTTAGTGATTTGTCAGAAGGCCACCAATCAGAAGGCCACCAATCAGATACTGATGGCCAATCCTGAGGAGAGGTCATCAGTGTAAAAATGTCAGAAAACTCTTTTAAAGGTTTAATGAACTGTAGCTACCACAATAATTGCTATATACTCGAATAAAATGTATACTACCCCTTCTGCACAAGAATTTAATAATACTACCTTTGATGTACAAGTATATAACTACAGCAATGCTGCTCCTAAGTTTCAGAATACCACTACTATAATACTGCGTCTATGTAAAAGTATATAACTACTATATTACTGATCCTATGTACAAGAATATAACTACTACACTGCGTGCAGAATTATTAGGCAAATGAGTATTTTGACCACATCATCCTCTTTATGCATGTTGTCTTACTCCAAGCTGTATAGGCTCGAAAGCCTACTACCAATTAAGCATATTAGGTGATGTGCATCTCTGTAATGAGAAGGGGTGTGGTCTAATGACATCAACACCCTATATTAGGTGTGCATAATTATTAGGCAACTTCCTTTCCTTTGGCAAAATGGGTCAAAAGAAGGACTTGACAGGCTCAGAAAAGTCAAAAATAGTGAGATATCTTGCAGAGGGATGCAGCACTCTTAAAATTGCAAAGCTTCTGAAGCGTGATCATCGAACAATCAAGCGTTCCATTCAAAATAGTCAACAGGGTCGCAAGAAGCGTGTGGAAAAACCAAGGCGCAAAATAACTGCCCATGAACTGAGAAAAGTCAAGCGTGCAGCTGCCAAGATGCCACTTGCCACCAGTTTGGCCATATTTCAGAGCTGCAACATCACTGGAGTGCCCAAAAGCACAAGGTGTGCAATACTCAGAGACATGGCCAAGGTAAGAAAGGCTGAAAGACGACCACCACTGAACAAGACACACAAGCTGAAACGTCAAGACTGGGCCAAGAAATATCTCAAGACTGATTTTTCTAAGGTTTTATGGACTGATGAAATGAGAGTGAGTCTTGATGGGCCAGATGGATGGGCCCGTGGCTGGATTGGTAAAGGGCAGAGAGCTCCAGTCCGACTCAGACGCCAGCAAGGTGGAGGTGGAGTACTGGTTTGGGCTGGTATCATCAAAGATGAGCTTGTGGGGCCTTTTCGGGTTGAGGATGGAGTCAAGCTCAACTCCCAGTCCTACTGCCAGTTTCTGGAAGACACCTTCTTCAAGCAGTGGTACAGGAAGATTTCTGCATCCTTCAAGAAAAACATGATTTTCATGCAGGACAATGCTCCATCACACGCGTCCAAGTACTCCACAGCGTGGCTGGAAAGAAAGGGTATAAAAGAAGAAAATCTAATGACATGGCCTCCTTGTTCACCTGATCTGAACCCCATTGAGAACCTGTGGTCCATCATCAAATGTGAGATTTACAAGGAGGGAAAACAGTACACCTCTCTGAACAGTGTCTGGGAGGCTGTGGTTGCTGCTGCACGCAATGTTGATGGTGAACAGATCAAAACACTGACAGAATCCATGGATGGCAGGCTTTTGAGTGTCCTTGCAAAGAAAGGTGGCTATATTGGTCACTGATTTGTTTTTGTTTTGTTTTTGAATGTCAGAAATGTATATTTGTGAATGTTGAGATGTTATATTGGTTTCACTGGTAAAAATAAATAATTGAAATGGGTATATATTTGTTTTTTGTTAAGTTGCCTAATAAGTATGCACAGTAATAGTCACCTGCACACACAGATATCCCCCTAAAATAGCTAAAACTAAAAACAAACTAAAAACTACTTCCAAAAATATTCAGCTTTGATATTAATGAGTTTTTTGGGTTCATTGAGAACATGGTTGTTGTTCAATAATAAAATTAATCCTCAAAAATACAACTTGCCTAATAATTCTGCACTCCCTGTATAATACTGCCTCCAATGTACAAGAATATAATTACTATAATTCTGCCTCCTATGTACATAAATATAACTACTATAATACTGCTCCTATGTACAAGAATATAACTACTATAATACTGCTCTTATGTACAAGAATATAACTACTGTAATACTGCTCCTATGTACAAGAATATAACTACTATAATACTGCTCCTATGTACAAGAATATAACTACTATAATACTGCCTCCTATGTACAAGAATATAACTACTATATTACTGCCTCCTATGTACAAGAATATAACTACTATAATACTGCTCCTAAGCATCAGAATATAACTACTATAATACTGCTCCTATGTACAAGAATATAACTAATATAATACTGCCTCCTATGTACAAGAATATAACTACTATAATACTGCTCCTATGCAAAAGTATATAAGTATTAAAATACTGCTCCTATGTACAAGAATAAAACTACTATAATACTGCTCCTATGTACAAGAATATAACTACTATAATACTGCTCCTATGTACAAAAATATAACTACTATAATACTGCTCTTATGTACAAGAATATAACTACTGTAATACTGCTCCTATGTACAAGAATATAACTACTATAATACTGTTCCTATGTACAAGAATATAACTACTATAATACTGCCTCCTATGTACAAGAATATAACTACTATATTACTGCCTCCTATGTACAAGAATATAACTACAGTAATGCTGCTCCTAAGCATCAGAATATAACTACTATAATACTGCTCCTATGTACAAGAATATAACTAATATAATACTGCCTTTTATGTACAAGAATATAACTACTATAATACTGCTCCTATGTAAAAGTATATAAGTATTAAAATACTGCTCCTATGTACAAGAATAAAACTACTATAATACTGCTCCTATATAAAAGAATATAACTACTATAATACTGCCTCCTATGTACAAGAATATATCTACTATAAAACTGTCTCTTATGTACAAGAATATAACTACTATAATACTGCTCCTATGTACAAGAATATAACTACTATAATACTGCTCCTATGTAAAACTATATAAGTATTATAATACTGCTCCTATGTACAAGAATATAACTACTATAGTACTGCTCCTATGTACAAGAATATAACTTCCATAATACTGCTCCTATGTACAAGAATATAACTACTATAATACTGCCTCCTATGTACAAGAATATAACTACTATAATACTGCTCCCATGTACAAGAATATAACTACTATAATACTGCCCCTATGTAAAAGTATATAAGTATTATAATACTGCTCCTATGTACAAGAATATATCTACTATAATACTGCTCCTATGTACAGGAATATAACTACTATAATACTGCTCCTATGTACAAGAATATAACTACTATAATACTGCTCCTATGTACAAGAATATAACTACTATAATACTGCCTCCTATGTACAAGAATATAACTACTATAATACTGATCCTATGTACAAGAATATAACTACTATAATACTGTCTCTTATGTACAAGAATATAACTACTATAATACTGTCTCTTATGTACAAGAATATAACTACTATAATACTGCTTCCTATGTGCAAGAATATAACTACTATATACTGCTCTTATGTAAAAGTATATAAGTATTAAAATACTGCTCCTATGTACAAGAATAAAACTACTATAATACTGCTCCTATGTACAAGAATATAACTACTATAATACTGCCTCCTATGTACAAGAATATAACTACTATAATACTGCCTCCTATGTACAAGAATATAACTACTATATTACTGATCCTATGTACAAGAATATAACTACTATAATACTGCTCCTATGTACAAGAATATAACTACTATAATACTGCCTCCTATGTACAAGAATATAACTACTATAATACTGATCCTATGTACAAGAACATAACTACTATAATACTGCCTCTATTGTACAAGAATATAACTACTATAATACTGTCTCTTATGTACAAGAATATATCTACTATAATACTGCTTCCTATGTGCAAGAATATAACTACTATAATACTGCTCCTATGTAAAAGTATATAAGTATTAAAATACTGCTCCTATGTACAAGAATAAAACTACTATAATACTGCTCCTATGTACAAGAATATAACTACTATAATACTTCCTCTTATATACAAGAATATAACTACAATAATACTGCCTCCTATGTACAAGAATATAACTACTATAATACTGATCCTATGTACAAGAACAAAACTACTATTATAGGAGTGGATCCAAAACAGAGATGACACGTGAATGGTATATTTGCATGTCTTCTGTGTTTTGTACCCACTACCCACCTCTGCTTTTGGCCCTATGACATAGTGGTGAGGTGGAAGCAGCATAAGGAGACTACAGAGTGGCCCAATGACAGAGTCTGGAGGCCGCAGCATCAGGAGGAGGCCACAGAGTGGCATAATGACAGTGTGGAGGTGGCAGCAGCAGCATCAGGAGGCCACAGAGTGGCACAATGACAAATTGTGGAGGTGGTGGCAGCAGCAGCACCAGGAGGAGGCCACAGGGTGGCACAATGACAGTGTGGAGGTGGCGGCAGCATCAGGAGGCCACAGAGTGACACAATGACAGAGTGTGGAGGTGACGTCAGAAGCAGCATAAGGAGGTGGCCACAGGGTAGCACAATGACAGTGTGGAGGTGATAGCATCAGGAGGCTACAGAGTGGCACAATAACAGAGTGTGGAGGTGGTGGCAGCAGCAGCATCAGGAGGAGAACACAGAGCACAATGACAGTGTTTAGGTGGCAGCAGCAGCATCAGGAGGCTACAGAGTGGCAAAGTGACATAGTCTTGAGGTAGCAGCAGCATCAGGAGACCACAGAGTGGCAAGATGACATAGTGCGAAGGTGGCAGCAGCATCATGAGACCACAGAGTGGCAAGGTGACATAGTGTGGAGGTGTCATCAGTATCAGGAGACCACAAAGTGTCAAGGTGACATAGTGTGGAGGTGGCAGCAGCATCAGGAGACCATAGAGTGGCAAGGTAACATAGTGTGGAGGTGGCAGCAGCAGAATAGTGTCTGAGGCAGGTAGCCAGAAGAAACCGGTCTCTTTTGTCAAAGTGTTTGTGTGGCACCATGGATGATCTAGTCTGATGCATCAGGCATTGGTGAATGGAAATCCTGGCTGATCCACACCTGATTCATTTTGACAAAGGTCAGTCTCTCCACATTTTGGATGGACAGGCGAGTTCTTCTTGGGGTAACTATGGACCCCACTGCACTAAACACCCGCTCTGATGCCACACTACTGGCCATGCAAGACAGCTTTTCCAGGGCAAACTCTGCCAGTTGCGGCCACAAATCCAGTTTGGCTGCCCAGTAGTCCAGCGGATATTCAATGTGGGATGGCAGGGTGCTGTCCAAGTATGCCACCACCTGCTGGTTCAGGTCCTGCTCCAGGTCTAGCTGCTGATGGTAATTCGTTTCTTCATTAGGCGGGTGAAAAAAGCTGCTCATCGGCGACTCTAGACTCAAGTTTCTGCTGATGGAGCTGGCACTGCTCCTACCCCCCTTCCCACCCTGCCACAGCAGTCATGGCAGAGGAACGTGAGCGCAGACCTGCGAGAGGATGAACGATAGCGCAGATAGGCAGTGGCCAACTGACTACATAGGTTGTCTCTATAGTAGTTCAGTTTGTCCTCCCTCTCAGCGGGTGTAAAAAAGGCCCCCATTTTGGACCGGTAGCTAGGGTTCAACGAGGTGGAGAGCCAGAGGTCTCTCCACCTCTTCAGAATGGTGACAATTCGGCTGTCACTACGCAAGCAAGTGAGCGTGCATCGGACCATTCATGCAAGTGACTCGGAGGGACTCGCTGCCTCCATCTCCACTGCATACTGCCACGGTGTGTCTGGGTCCTCTGCCTCATCTTCCTCATCGCCCTGTAGCTCCTCTGGCTGCTCCTGCTCCTCCTCTCCTTTCACATGTGTAGAAAAACCACCCATTTCACTACACATTGCTTGTGCTCCTGCTCCAATATCCTCCTCCTCCAGTTCAGCCCCCACAGGGCTTATGTGGCCGTGAGATCTAGGCGCCATGTCTCCAGTCCCCTGACAAGCCAGACTTACCAGCATCTGTTCCAGGACATGAATCAGTGGGATGCTGTTGTTCATCCTGTAGTCCTGGCGACTGACAAATAACGTGGCCTCCTCAAAGGGCCTGAGCAAACGGCAGGTGTCACGCATGAGCTGCCACTGGCTGACATCGAAGTTACACAGGGGAGTACTCCTGCTCACTTGGATGATGAAGAAATCGTTTATGGCCTTTCTCTATTTGTATAGTCAGTCCTACATATGGAGGGTGGCATTCCAATGGGTGGAAACGTCACATATCAGCCTATGCTGGGGAATGCCGTTCTGCCGCTGCAGCTCAAGGAGGGTGTGCTTTGCGGTGTTCGAGTGGCTGAAGTGCAAAGTTTCCTGGCCATTTTTAGGATGTTTTGCCGATAGGTGGAAGACTTCAGGAACCGCTTGACAACCAGATTGAACACGTGTGCCATGCATGGCGCATGGCTCAGCCCTCCTTGATGCAGCGCCGACACCATGTTCTTCCCATTTTCGGTCACCCTGCTTCCGATTTTGAGTTGTCGCGGAGAAAGCCAGGATTCGATTTCTTGATGAAGGACACAGAGCAGTTCTGTCACACCGGTGACAGGTTTTAGAAGGTCTGAAAGATAATCTGCACATTAGTGATCTGACAGCCTCTTTTTGGTTTTGGTTTCACTTTGTTTGTGTGTTGCTTGTATGTCCACACCCTGTTCAGGTGTGGATCATGTGACCTTTACCTCCCCCTATTTAGTCAGACTCTACCAATCACTCCTTGCTCTGGATAGCTTCATTTGGTTTTTGGAAGAGCTGGAGTGTGGTTCTAGTTGAAGTCCTGTTCATCCATCATCCATCAGCCTCAGAAGTTAAGTGTTCCATTTGTTGTATTTTGTATTTCCCCCCCCCCACCTTTTTTCTTTACTAGGCCTTCAGCGAGACACTGGTTCCTTCACCAGGGTTTTCTAGGTTCCTGTGTATGGGCATCTCTACCATCGAGAGGTGCCCATACGGATAGGAGTTAGGGCCAGGAGCAGGGTTTTATAGGTGGTGACCCTTTTCCTTCCCTAGCGGTGAGGCCTAGTGTCTTTTCCCTTCCTTCTAGTTGTCTTTTGGTGTTCTCCCCTACTACATCCGTGACATTATCCAGAGCCAATACCGCCATTTTTGTTCTGATCTGTGCAGCTATGGATACTATGACTACACTGGTCGAACAGCTGCAGAATCTGACTTTGGAGGTAGCAGACCTCCGTGCGATGGTTTTGCAGATTCAGAGTCCACAGGCTGCTGGTTCCGGTGGTGGGTTCCAGGCCTGCCCTGAAACGAAGGTGGCTCTCCCAGACAGGTTTTCCGGGGGTAGTGACAATTTCATCCGGTTCAGGGAGTCATGTAAATTATACTTTAGGCTGCGTCCATACTCTTCTGGTGATGAGTGTCAATCTGTGGGTATGATTAAAGAGGACGCCCAATCTTGGGCTTTTTCTCTGCCTACTGGATCACCATCCCTCCGGTCGGTAGATGAATTCTTTAGAGCCTTGGGTCTTATCTATGATGACCCGGATCGGATCTCTCAGGCCGAGACCAAGTTCCGGGGTTTGCGGCAGGGAGAACGTTCTGCGGAGACCTATTGCTCTGAATTTAGGAGATGGGCTACGGATACAGAGTGGAACGATTCTGCTCTCCGTAGCCAATTCTGCCAGGGTCTCTCTGAGAGACTGCAGGACACATTGGCTTTTCATGAAAATCCTGAGTCATTGGAAGCAGCTATGTCCCTTGCTGTACGTCTTGATAGACGCCTGAGGGAGAGATCTAGGGGTCCTCACCTTCAGGACGTACTGTCCAATAAGGGTACTGCTTCCTTTGACACTTATGGTGGAGAGACACGGGTGGTTGTGCCTTGTGATGAGCCTATGCAGTTAGGAGGAGCTACTCCTGGAACTACTGGCAAAAGATTGGGTCATGTGAAAGGAGTCTGCTTTTGTTGTGGCAAGAAGGGACATTTTGTGAATATTTGTCTGTACTTGCAGCACCAAGGTGTAAACAAAAAGAAAAAAAAGTTTAATCCCCAAATTACTATTGGTGGTGTGGATGGGGAGCAAGAAAACCTACATTTGTCTTTTACTGGTAGTACCTGTTTTCTCCTGTCTGCCGAGGTGGCGCTAGAGTCCAAAACAGTGAAAATCAAAGCATTTATCGACAGTGGGGCAGGAGTTAACTTTATTGATGGACAGTTTGTACGCATTCACGGGTTGACTACTAATGCATTAGAGAATAGTATTTCTGTCTTTGCAATTGACTCAACACCTCTTGCCCAAAAATGCCTGTCGCAGGTAGTGAATGACATTCATTTAAGAGTGGGTGATTTGCATCAGGAATCCATCTCCAGTTATGTGTTGGAGGGTCTGCCTGCTCCGTTGGTGTTGGGCTTACCATGGTTAAGCAAACATAACCCTAACATCGATTGGCAAACGAGACAGATTCTCGATTGGAGTGATTTTTGCATGGACAACTGTCTTAATGCATCGTTCTCTATGGTTACCACTAAAATTGTACCCTCGTTCATTTCTGAATTTTCTGATGTGTTTTCTGAGAGTGGTAATCAGGAGTTGCCTCCGCACCGGGAGTATGACTGTCCCGTCAATCTTATTCCCGGAGCTAAATTGCCCAAATCTCGGTTGTATAATCTTTCGGAACCCGAAAGAAAGGCTATGCGAGAGTATATCACCGAGAGTTTGGCAAAGGGACATATTAGACCATCCAAGTCCCCAGTGGCTGCTGGATTTTTCTTTGTAAAGAAAAAGGATGGTACCCTGAGTCCATGTCTGGACTTCCGTGAGCTCAATCGTATTACCGTCCGTGATCCTTACTCCCTTCCTTTTGATTCCGGATTTGTTTAGTCAGATTGTTGGTGCCATGGTGTTCTCTAAATTGGATCTGAGGGGGGGCATATAATCTGGTAAGGATCAAGGAGGGGGATGAATGGAAGACCGCATTTAATACCCCTGAGGGTCATTTTGGGTTAACCAATGCTCCTGCGGTTTTTCAACACTTTGTCAATGACATCTTTCATCATCTGGTGGGGAGGTTTGTCGTTATATACCTTGATGACATACTAATTTATTTGCCTAATATGGAGACTCATCAGGATCATGTGAGACAGGTGTTACAGATCCTAAGAGAGAATAAGTTGTATGCTAAGATGGAAAAGTGTGTATTTGCTGTACAGGAAGTGCAATTTCTGGGTAACCTGCTCTCATATTCAGGTATTCGTATGGATCCCGAGAAGGTCCGTGCCGTGTTGGACTGGGATCGACCCGAAAATCTGAAAGCGCTTATGCGGTTTTTGGGGTTTACCAACTACTACCGTAAATTTATCTTGAACTATTCATCAGTGGTTAAACCTTTAACAGACATGACTAGGAAGGGTGCAGATATTTCTACATGGTCTGATGCGGCATTACAGGCCTTTTCTGCTGTGAAAGAATGTTTTGCTTCGGCCCCTATTCTGGTGCAACCGGACGTGTCTCAGCCATTTATTGTTGAGGTTGACGCATCTGAGGTAGGGGTAGGAGCAATATTGTTGCAGGGTCCTTCACCCAGTAAATGGCGCCCATATGCATTTTTCTCCAAAAAACTCTCGACTGCTGAAAATAATTATGATGTGGGGAATAGGGAATTGCTGGCCATTAAGTTGACATTCGAGAAATGGCGGCATTGGTTGGAAGGAGCAATTCATCCTATTATGGTAATTACGGATCACAAGAATCTGGCCTACTTGGAGTTGGCTAAGCGACTGAACCCAAGGCAGGCCAGATGGTCATTGTTTTTCACCAGATTTAACTTCATCGTCACTTACCGCCCTGGGGTTAAGAACGTCAAGGGGGATGCTTTGTCATGTAGCATTCCTGGGGGGGGGGGGGGGGGGGGGTGAGTCTAATGACCCTAGTCCCATTTTATCTGAAGGGGTGGTTATATCCACTCTTTATCCTGATCTCGAGGCCAGGGTGTTGGAGGCACAGGAGGATGCTCCGGACTCTTGTCCTCAGGGGAAGTTGTTTGTTCCCTCCGAATTATATCACACACTGTACGGTGCTTGCTGGGCACCCTGGGAGTAGATCGACTGTCGATCTCATCTCTCGCAGATTCTGGTGGCCGGGGTTGCGTAAGTGTATTGAGGACTATGTGTCAGCCTGTGGTACCTGTGCACGTGCTAAGGTGACACATACTCGGCCTTCCGGATCTCTGCTTCCATTGCCCATCCCGTCCAGACCTTGGACCCATTTGTACATGGATTTTATCACGGATTTACCGAATTCTTCGGGAAAGACCGTGATTCTGGTGGTTGTCGATCGTTTTAGTAAAATGGCACACTTTATTGCATTACCTAGTCTACCCAATGCTAAAACTCTTGCGCAGGTGTTTGTCGACAACATTGTGAAACTACATGGCATTCCCTCTGATGTGGTGTCCGATAGAGGGACAGATTTCCAGATTCTGGAGAGTGTTCTGTACTCGTCTAGGTGTACAATTGTCCTTCTCTTCGGCTTTTCATCCTCAGTCGAACGGACAAACGGAGCGCACTAATCAGAATCTGGAGACTTACTTGAGATGTTTTGTTTCAGAGAATCAGGAAGAGTGGTCTTCATTTCTGTCATTAGCTGAGTTTGCTATAAATAACCGTAGACAGGAATCCACTGGTAAGTCGCAGTTTTTTGGGGCATATGGGTTCCATCCACAGTTTGGTACATTTTCTGGTGCTCATAATTCTAGCATTCCTGAGGAGGAACGATTTTCCACTTCTTTGTCTTCTATTTGGCGGAAAATCCAAAATAACCTGGAAAAGATGGGCAACTGGTATAAGCGTGCGGCTGACAGAAAACATATGAGTGGTCTGGACCTGAGAGTGGGTGATTCTGTGTGGCTGTCTACAAAAAACATTAAACTTAAGGTACCTTCTTGGAAGTTGGGACCAAGATTTATTGGTCCACATAAGATCACTGCCATTGTTAACCCTGTAGCTTTCCTTCTTGAACTTCCTCAGGCATTGAAAATCCATAACGTTTTTCATAAATCGTTGTTAAAGAAATGTGTTGAACCTGTTGAGCCGTCCTCCTTGCCTCCCGCTTCTGTCATGGTGGACGGCAATTTAGAATTTCAGATCAGCAGGATTGAGGACTCCCGAGTTCTCCGGAGATCCCTCCAGTATCTCGTTCATTGGAGAGGGTACGGACCAGAGGAGAGGATGTGGGTTCCAGTGACCGATGTTAATGCTAGTCGCCTGGTGAGAGCATTTTCACAGAGCTCATCCTGATAAGGTCGGTCCTGGGTGCCCGGAGGTCACCCATAGAAGGGGGGATACTGTCACACCGGTGACAGGTTTTAGAAGGTCTGAAAGATTATCTGCACATTAGTTATCTGACAGCCTCTTTTTGGTTTTGGTTTCACTTTGTCTGTGTGTTGCTTGTATGTCCACACCTCCTGTTCAGGTGTGGATCATGTGACCTTTACCTCCCCCTATTTAGTCGGACTGTACCCATCACTCCTTGCTCTGGATAGCTTAATTTTTTTTAGTTTTTGGAAGAGCTGGAGTGTGGTTCTAGTTGAAGTCCTGTTCATCCATCATCCATTAGCCTCAGAAGTTAAGTGTTCCGTTTGTATTTTGTATTCCCCCCCACCTTTGTTGTTTACTAGGCCTTCAGCGAGACGCTGGTTCCTTCACCAGGGAAGGAGCAGGTAGGCTCTGCCCTGTCATTAACATTAGTGCATCCGAGGGCCACCAGGGTTTTCTAGGTTCCTGTGTATGGGCATCTCTACCATCGAGAGGTGCCTATACGGATAGGAGTTAGGGCCAAGAGCAGGGTTTTATAGGTGGTGACCCTTTTCCTTCCCTAGCGGTGAGGCCTAGTGTCTTTTCCCTTCCTTCTTGTTGTCTTTTGGTGTTCTCCTCTATTACATCCGTGACAAGTTCCTCCCCTGTATGACTCAGTTCGCCCAGGCAAACAAGGTGCAGAACAGCATGACACCGCCGTGCCCTGCACATGTTGTATACTGGAGGGACACTGTGAATTGTCCCTGCAGTGGAGGCTGAGGACACGGTGGAGGATGAGGAGGCAGAGGCAGACATTGTCGCAGGACCAACAGCGTAAGAACATGGAGGCGGAAGCAGCGTCACCTGGCCAAGTTGCTGGTGTGGCTGTGCAGGAACCACATTCACCCAGTGGGCGGTAAAGGACATGTATTGTCCCTGACCGTAGTTACAGCTCCACACATCGGCGCTGTCTTGCACTTTGGCAGACACCGACAGGCTCAAGGACTGGCCCACCTTCGGTTCTACATGTGTGTGCAGGGCTGGTACTGCCTTTTTGGCAAAGAAATGACAGCTTGGGACTCTACACCTCGGCTCGGTACAAGCAATCAGTTCTCTGAAAGGTGCAGAGTCCACCACTTGGAAAGGGAGGGACTGCAGCACCAGCATCTTGACCAGGAGCACATTCAGCTTCTGCACCGTTGGATGAGTGCACGCATACTGTTGTCTCTTGGCAATCACTTCGGTGATCCATTGCTGACGAAATGACTGACGAGAATTAGGAGGAGTAGCAGGAGCATCAGGACCTGCAGATGATGAGAAGAACAGACAGCTCCCTTCGGCTGAGGTGGGGGAGCCTTGACCGCCCAAAATTGGGTGCGTGCCGGCAGGCTAGACCACCACATCGGAGCCACAGTTCTCCCAGGCCACTTTATGGTGACGCTGCATATGTTGACACAGGGCTGTGGTGCCAAAATTGGCACCCTGGCCACGCTTCACCTTCTGCCCACAGATTCTACAAATGGCCATGTTCACCTCCTCCAGCGGCTTAACAAAAAACTGCCACACTGCCGAGTAGGTGATTTTACCCCCAACACTCCGGACTGACTGATTGCTACTGCCGCTGCTTCCATGTACCCCTGCACCACTACCTTCCAGGCAGGTAGGCTCCTGTGAAGCGGGTGGTCTACCCCGGGCACGTTTGGCTCCCAACCTCCCATTGCTGCCACCCTGCTGACTCCCGGCCACACTAGCAACTTGCTGGCTCCGCCGCTGCCTCACGGCCAGGCTGCCACCCTCTTCACCCGATGATGGTGAAGCCCCTAATTCACCCGGCTTCCAAGTGCGATCAGCTACATCATCATCATCGAGTACTATCTGCACTTCACTGGTGTACTCCTCAACGGTCTTTGGGTCAGGACCCTGACCACTTGCGACACCAGCTTCCACTCCACTCTCCTCATCACTACTTGCCCACCTACTGGAGGAAGTCGCGGATGTCTCCTCCACATCTTGACTGACTAGTAGCTGCTGACTGTCCTCTAGTAGCTCGTCCTCGCTGTATAGTGGAGCTGATCCCACAGCATATAATACTTCTCTGGCTGAGGGAACAGAAAAGGACAGAGGTTGAGGACAGGTGAGGGCACAGGGCCTGCTCCAGGGCCATGCCAACTAAGGGTTGTGTCTGACGAACCCACCGACTCTTGGCTGGGGGTGTTTGATGTCACTTGGGACGAAGTGGATGACCGAGTCAACCGTTCAAGAACCGCTGGGTTGCTGATCAAGACACGACCGCTAGATGACACCGGGAGCTCAGGCCTCTCGCTGCGACTCCTGCTGCCACGCCCTCCTTACTCTGCTGAGACCTGTGCCTGCGCCAGAAACATTTAGGCCTCGGCCAATCCCCTAAATAAATCCAAAGGAAATTTAAAACACCCCAAAAAGTATGCAATTTTCTCACTTCACCACACAACGGCTAATAAGCCCTTTTTTCCCCCACTAATGCAAGCCAAAAAATGCTTTCCCATAAGGTGTGAGGAATTTCGGATTCGATGCGAATCAAATTTTTCCTGACATTCGGATCGAATTCTACTTCATCAACTTTGATTCACTCATCTCTATTAACTACTATAATACTGCCTCCTATGTACAATAATATATCTACTATAATACTGCCCCATGTAGAAGAATGTACGGTAACTACTATAGTACTGCCTTCTATGTGCAAGTGTATGTAGCTGAACTACTGCTACATTTTTATTCTTCATTGAGTTTACTTTATCATCCTATATGTCAGTAGGTGAAACTTTAAACATAAAGCGATTTCTGACCCATATAATCCAGACCAGCTGATGACGGCAGATGATTAAACAGTGTGGGCGGCATGCTGACTGCTCAAAGCTTGTTGCACATATTAGGCACTTCACTATTTCAGTAACATTGGATTCATTAAATATGTTTTTCTTCCCTCTCACTGGTTGGAAATTGAAGTCTTGTTGACAATTTTCTTCCAGCTTATTCTGTAAAGTGGCTCTCCATTTGAAATTCCCCAGCTGATCTTCAACCACTTCAGTTAATAGCAACTGGCTGCATTATAAATTAATAGCCCACCGCACACCTAATTTGATATCTCAATTGGTATCACTTTATTTATAAAGGCCCTTGTTCCACGGTGCAAATTTCCAAATAACCTCCTTCAAGTTACTGGCCACTATTTCACGGGGTATAACTATAGGGGGTACAACAGTAGCAGTCCCAAATAGGACCTGGGGCTTGAGGGGTTACCAAAGTGTCTCTGGCCCATATGAGACCACCAGTACTATAAATGTGATCTTTGGGCAAGGTTACAGATTTTTCATGTCTGGTCTAAAAAGTCCTACATACTGGGAGTAAATAACAATTTTGAAAACTCTGAGCTCTCTCAACACCCCCAACAGAGCTTGAACTGAAGAAGACAAATGTAAGGAAATACTCGGGTCACCATCTAGAACTACCGCCAGCAAACTCAAAACCTGCTATCAGCATTCCTTAACCACTCTGGTTAGTACAAACTAAGGCTACCTATATGTTCTTCATCAGAGCCTGCCACAAGGTTAGTTAGACTTGACTGCTAGGGAGCCAGGTAACATCTACGGACTAAGGAAGCAGAAAACAAGTGCAAGCGCACTAGTAGCAGACCTAACAGGATGAACAAGGAAGTACAAAAGAGTAGTCGGCAAGCAGGCTCATAACCCAGAGAGACAGGTACAGTCAGATCCGTAGTCAAGGGGTTAATCCAGAGACAAACCAAAGTCGGTTCACCAGGAGAATCAATAGACGCTGAATTAGCAGACTAAGGCCTATTGCACACGACCGTATGGCTTTTTCAGTGTTTTGCGGTCCGTTTTTTCATGGATCCGTTGTTCCGTTGTGTTTCCGTTTCTGTTCCATTTTTCTGTTCCGTTTTTCCGTATGGCATATACAGTATACAGTAATTACATAGATAAAATTGGGCTGGGCATAACATTTTCAATAGATGGTTCAGCAAAAAAACGGAACGGAAACGGAAGACATACGGATGCATTTCCGTATGTGTTCAGTTTTTTTTGCGGACCCATTGACTTGAATGGAGCCACGGAACGTGATTTGCGGGCAATAATAGGACATATTCTATGTTAAAACGGAACGGAAAAATGGAAATATGGAAACGGAATGCATACGGAGTACATTCAGTTTTTTTTGCGGAACCATTGAAATGAATGGTTCCGTATACGGAACGCAAAAAACGGCCAGTAAACGGGAAAAAAAAACGGCCGTGTGCAGGAGGCCTAAAGGTTATTCCAGAGACAAGCTAAAGTTTGTCCACCAGAAGTGCTACTAAAGGGGTTGAGAGTAGCACATGGCACCGGAGCCAGGACACATACAAAATCACAGGCAATGACTCAAAATCACTCCCTGATTTAAATCTCCCATCCAGCCTTCTGGTTGGACACCGAGCTAGAGACTTATTGGCTCTGCATCCCTTCTCTCTGATAGGCCAATCAGCCAACGCTTGGCTGGTCAGAATGGCAACATATGACTAATGCACCTGCTGCTCCTGATCTCCCCCAGGACCGCCACCCAGGATGGACAGTATCAACAGCTGGGAAGAGAGCAAGGCACCGCAGGAACGATGGTAGATAAGTTACTGACAACAAGAGTTTCTCTTAAATATCAGAGCTCTTCAGATCTTTTCTTCTGTCATTAGGGCTATACAGGGGCATACATGTAATAGGCTAGTGGTTGTGGTTGCATGCAGAACCTGGAGCTTGAGGGAGCTCTATGGTCTCTCTACCACACATGAGTAGACCAGTATTGTACACTCAATGACAAAAAAATACACTCAGATAGAAAAGTGGGATGCAGCAAAAGCCTGCATGCGGTTATATCACAGAAATTACATTAGTGCATGCACAAATGGCAAACAGGTTCTGGGCGGCCCAGACAGACCACCAGTAGAGAGGATTGTTTCATCCTCCGACAAGCACGAGCAGCTCCCACAGTTTTGTTATCCACCGTCCAGATGCAGGTGACCCCTTCATTACACATGCCTGTCTCTGCCGGGACCACTGCCAGGTGCTCAGCAGAAGCAAATATGGTGTCGTGATGCCCAATATGTGTCCTGTCATTGACAGCCAGCCATCACCTACGTTTGCAGGGGTGTTGTGAGTGGAAATCCTGGACTGCTATGGACTGGAACCATATGATCTTTAGCAACAAATCTAGGTTGTGTTTGAGACCAGATGATTAGTCGGGTTCTAGTATGGAAACCTGGTGGTAAGGGCTTCAATCCTGCCTTAGTTGTGGAGCAACATACTTCCCAAACTTCTGGTGTGATGATCTGGGGAGCAGTTGGTCACCCCTAGTAGTGATACGAGGGACACTTACTGTTCAGCGGTATGTGCAGGACATCCTGCCGCCACATGTGTTCCTCTAATGGCAGGGCTTCCAACTGAAATTTTTCAGCAGGATAATGCTCACCCGCACACAGCAAGTGTTTCACAGGAATATCTACCCCAGATTACAACGCTTCCTCAGCTGCCCGGTCACCAGATTTATACCGCCAATCCAGCTTCAGCAACCTATGTGCAGGATCTACAGGCTTAGCTGTAGCATCTGTAGGCAAATGTAATAAAGGATACCAGGAATTTGTATGCCTCCATGTCCAACCATATCTAATCTTGTGTCCAAGCTAGAGGCCATATCTCATCTTGTATCCAGGCTAGAGGCCGTATCTCATCTTGTATCCAGACTAGAGGCCTTATCTCATCCTGTATCCAGACTAAAAGACCATATCTCATCTTCTTTCCAGACTAGAGGCCGTATCCCATCTTTTATACAGGCTAGAGGCCGTAACTCATCTTGTATCCAGGCAAGAGGCCGTATCTCATCTTGTATCCAGGCTAGAGGCTGTATCCCATCTTCTATCCAGGCTAGAGGCTGTATTCCATCTTGTATCCAGGCTAGGGGCCATATCTAATCTTGTATCCAGGCTAGAGGTTGTATACCAGCTTGTATCCAGGCTATAGGCCTTATCTCATCTTGTTTCCAGGCTAGAGGCTGTATCTTATTTAGTATCCAGGCTGGAGGCCGTATTTCATCTTGTAACCAGGCTAGAGGCCGTATCTTATTTTGTGTCCAGGCTAGAGGCCGTATCTCATCTTGTATCCGGACTAGAGGCTGTACCTCATCTTGTAACCAGGCTAGAGACAGTATTTCATCTTCTATCCAGGCTAGAGGCTGTATGCTATCTTGTATCCAGGCTAGAGGCCGTATCTCATCTTGTATCCGGACTTGAGGCTGTATCTTATCTTCTATCCAGGCTAGAGGCTGTATGCCATCTTGTATCCAGGCTAGAGGCCATATCTCATATTGTTTCCAGACTAGAGGCCATATCTCATCTTGTATCCAGGCTAGAGCCTGTATGTCATCTTGTATCCAGGCTAGAGCCTGTATGTCATCTTGTATCCAGGCTAGAGGATGTATCTCAGCTTTTATCCAGGCTAGAGGATGTATCTCAACTTTTATCCAGACTAGAGGCTGCACCTCATCTTCTATCCAGGCTAGAGCCTGTATCTCTTCTTGTATCTAGGCTAGAGGCTGTATCTCATCTTATTTCCTGGCTAGAGGCTGTATCCCATCTTGTATCCAAACTAGAGGCCGTATATCATCTTGTATCCAGGCTTTAGGCTGTGTCTCATCTTGTATCTAGGCTAGAGGTTGTATCCCATCTTGTATCTCATCTTGAATCCAGGCTAGAGGTCGTATCCCATCTTTTATCCAGGCTAGAGCCCGTATCCCATCTTGTATCCAGACTGGAGGCCGTATCCCATCTTTTATCCAGGCGAGAGGCCGTATCCCATCTTTTATCCAGACTAGAGGCCTTTATCCCATCTTTTATCCAGACTAGAGGCCGTATCCCTTCTTTTATCCAGGCTAGAGGCCGTATCCCATCTTTTATCCAGGCTAGAGGCCGTATCCCATCTTGTATCCAGACGAGAGGCCGTATCCCATCTTTTATCCAGGCTAGAGGCGGCACTACAGTGTCCTAGAGCATCTTTTCTCTTGTACAGTTTTCCCCAGTAACCTTTTCCTTTCTCTCTAAAAATTGTAACCAATTACATATATCATCAATACATCCAGATTTTGCATTGAGACACAGGAATTTCAAGCTGCCCTTTTATGGCCATGTCCAAGGGCCCATGGCCTGACGGTGCACACAGCTTCTTACAATAATAAAGTGTTGTGAAGCATTACAAAATGTCTGTCTTCAGGTTGTACCTGTAGCTACATAAAAATGAATGAGGTTGAGCTGCAATATCACTCACAACCTGCGATCAGGTGTGGCACTGTTTTTGGAAATTATAATGTGTAAGGTCTGCAAAAAAAAAATGTAATGCCTGGTAGATTGATCACTCTCATCCGTCCCTGTGGAGTCCGGACTCCTAGAGGTATCTTCTGACATTACTTCCTGTCAGAAGACAATAAAAGACAGACAATCATTTTGCTAAAATCCTTACTTATTAATTCTTTTTTAGAAGTAGGAATGGATATTGGTTGAAGGGACTTCTATATGTTGGATGGAAAAAAGCCCTGTCTATTCTATATGATCCTAAGATCATCAACATAGATGACAAGGGATCCTTAAATATTCCCCATTCGAGTCTACACAACTTGTAGATACCTCATAAATACTTAAAGCACCTCGCTCACAACAAATAATCAGAGGGGGTCGCACGGCTTAACCTTTGTGAACTTAATACACACGACACAAGCACGGAACAATGCGGCAGTGCCATGATCATAGCCGCTGGTATCAAGAAGCTTTTCTGTCTCCAGCTTGACTGCAGGACCTATAAGATACATGATAGATTATGGGAGATTGTAAACCTATCCATTGGGGACCCATCGCTGCTCCCATGGTCTCCCCTCCAATGATCACCCTATTTATATGTCACAGAATTTTATTTGCATCTCAATGACAGTCTGCTGCATGGAAAGCTAACGGAATATTGTCTTATTTGGAAAATGACATGGCTCTAGAGAAGAATGTTTTTTTTTTTTTAGGAATAGCTCCTAGATATGGCAAAATCTGTAACAGGACCCCCTACTTATCCTGACCCCTATATAGTTCATTACGCATGGGCTCAGTAATGTGTTGTTCATAGTAACATCACATTCAATAGGTTGATGCTTATGTCACATGGACATTACTATGGAAGACGTTGCTGCACCCATACTTTTTTGTCCATATGATCATAGGAATAAGAGGTGCATTGGTAGCAGTTGCACCCAACCCAAAGGTCTCTGCCACATAATAAGAGACATTTATTATAGCCATAGGGCCATGTTACAAAATTTTCATTACGGGCGAGTTTCAGTTCCACCTCTGTTTGCAAAATGTCAAAGCCAGCTCTTTTTCATTTGACACAATCAGTTATGCTACATGTAACAAAGTCAGCCCAGCAACTGCACATCTGACTCATGCAGATCCAAAACATCTACCAGCCAAGGTCCTGATACATCTGACACCTTCAACTTTGCTACATCGAACACTCTCAACTGTACTACTGTGCCTCTCACAAACCTCTAACATTCAGCACTGCTACATCTGTGTATGTACTCGGCCAAATGTGTTCAAATTGTACACCCCGTCCCTCTTCCTAGCTTGTCTCACATGATAAATCACACCTTCAGACTTTAAGTAGAAGGTCACTTCATAAACACATTCCCTCATCCATCTCCAGACCCTTTTTTAGAGCATCACCCTTGGCACTAAATCAGTCTTGAAGAGGTCTTGTTACCCCTGGTAGGATTTCAGTCTTCTCCAAATGTGGGCCCGCCAAATTCCAAAGAGATCAAGGACCCCTGGAGAACGATTACCACAGCAAGAGGCGTTTAATAATAACTAATCTGCATGGTGGCATTCTACCTACAGCCAGGCAGAATACCCCAGAGCATGCCCCCACCTCCTCCCTGAAGCATACACCCAAGATAAACGTGCTGTAGGTATCTCCCAGGCTCATGTGCACTATGGAGGAATTTGCCACATGAGCTATAGGCCCTCTGAGGAGCTGTCATTGGCAACTCCCATCTAAATTCATGAGCGGCATAACTTCAAGGAAACAGGGGGCTTATCATATTAACGTCTCTAAAAACCATTAATGTTTGTCTTGGGAGGTCTGTCCTGTTGGCATTAGACCAACTAACTAGTGAAAGAAAAACAGAGCTGAGAACATGTATCCTAGGGGGAAATTTACTGGACAGGACGATTAAAGTAAAACATTTCTGGAGATTACAGTAGGTCTACAAAATAGCAAGCAACTATTAGTGTTCACTGCACAAAATATAGTCAGTGGGCCTCAGGGGTGGATCAAAGGTGATGTGCAGATATCACATATACCATATAAACGGGGGTAAGGCTTACTCCACTGGTTTCCAGTACCCCTTTAAGACCATGTATCAAGCCTTCTGGAGCTATAACCAAAAGGTTGCATCAGTCATCCACAAAATAAGAGGGAGGGGTGTTCCTATACTACCATGCATTTTATTTCTGGTTCTTAAACACCACCCCAGAGGAACCTAAGCATGGAAAAATTAATACTTTTGCTAGAAGGCTCACCTCCAAGCTTCTAGAGTCAGCGTCCTTCAGAAGTTTGTTAAAAATTTAATCCAGCTATTCCTTAATTAAATGAGTTCTCAAGGATTTAAGGAAGATGCCTAAGTGCAGGAGATAGTATAACATTTCTTACCAAATCCCCCGTTAAACTCTTCGCTGTTCTAGTGTTGCCACTCTGGCAGTCCCCAGTGGACCTGCAGTGATGATATCATGCACACCAATGACCACTGACACCAATTGCCAGCCTCAGCGGTGACGCTTGCATATAAGGCACATCACTGCTGAGGCCAATGATTGGCTGCAGCAGCCATGTGAATTAAGTAGTTTCATCATCATCATCATCTCTTGGCCCAACAGCATCTCTACGTCTGAAGGACCAGTCCTATCCTGCCTTATACAGACAGCCCATTTACTTTAATAAACATGGTGAAATACTTTATTTCCCCTGTGGTGGTGCTGCAGGTAAATTGATTACATACTGCCCTGAATCTCCTCAATTTACACTCAGGGTCCCAGCAGGAAAACACTTTGTGATCTGATTATTGTCAAGTGACCCGGAAACCACCTTTTACTCTGTACATATATGGCAGATGTCGAGTCTTTCAGTTGGCACCCACTCAGGAGCTGAGTGGGCGCCATGATCACCGGGTTTCTGCTGTTTGACACAGCAGACAATTGTAGGCAAAGTCCATGATCGTCGATTATCCCGATCACAGACTTTTAACCCCCCAGACGCCATGGTTAACTTCGACTGCTGTGCTCCTGGGGCTCAAACCGCTCCCCCGATCTGAGATCAAGGGAGCTGTTCGGTTGCTATGGCAGCCTCAAACCCTTAGAAGGATCCAAGGCCTGCCATAGTGATGTTCCTATGCAGGCCTGCATGGGAACATAGCAAATGCTAAACAAATGCTATTTCTTTGAAGTCTATAGGAGAAGCGATCAGACAATCGCGTGTTTGGTGTAAGTGTGGCCCTCAATATCATTCTGTACGGCTCCAAACCATCTGTTGACAGACATGTATGTCTATGTCTTGTGGCTGTCTACATGCATTGTTCATGTATTCTCCCATTAGAGGGGAATCCTGGAGGTGTAACCAGACATTTATAGTATATACTGTATGTACAATATTCCATATGGCCCCCATCCAGAAAAGGTTGTGCACCCCTGGTCTATGTGAATAGAAAAAAAGTTATAGCACCAGAAAGGAAGTGACAAATGAAAATGCAAAAACTGAAAATCGCTGCATCAAAAAGGAGTTAAAGGGGTTCTGCACTTTGTTTAAACTGATGATCTATCTTCTGGATAGATCATCAGCATCTGATCGGCACCCGGGACCCCCGCCGATCAGCTGTTTTAGAAGGCAGCGGCGCTCCAGCAGCGCCGCGGTCTTCTCACTGTTTACTGCTGGCCAAGTGACGTCACGACTTGTATTAACGGGCCTGGGTGGGGCTAAGCTCCATTCAAGGGAACAGAGTTTAGCCCCGCCCAGGCCAGTGATACAAGTCATGACGTCACTGGGCCTGCGGTAAACAGTGAGAAGGCAGCGGTGCTGCTAGAGCGCCGCTGCCTTCTCAAACAGCTGATCGGCGGGGGTCCCGGGTGTCGGACTCCCCCCCCCTTCCCCGATCAGATGCTGATGATCTATCCAGAGGATAGATCATCAGTTTAAACAAAGTGCAGAACCCCTTTAAATACCCAAACAGTCTCACAGACAGGTCATGTGTCCCTTCGCTCTCAGGGTTAGGATTCCCTGCTTTCTCATAGACTTTGATTCTTCTAAGGCCAACAGAAAATGTAATTTACAGTCCGCATTCCCTCCATTCCCTTTGAATAGACTTCAAAGAGTAAAGCAGGGAAAATGTAGGCTTTTCCATTGGGCAAAGGTCTTCTGGTAACCTTACGATGGTGACATCACAAAGACATCGCCTTGTGTATTGGGACAGATCTGACATAAAGGACTGACCAGCACGTCAGCTGTTTTTAGCTAAAGCGGGAACATTTCATTAAATGTAGAACTTGAGTATTCACGTACATAGGAAAATTCTACTTCCAGAGAATGCCGATAAAGCGGAGCTGATAATCCAGAATCTTGCTGCTCCGGATTAGGATGTCCCAGGGGAGATGACCAAACAAAACAAAAAAGCAGCATTACCATTTGGTGCAGATTTTGCTTCTGCAGAATATCGGCGCCAGATTCGCTCCGTGTGGCCATATCCAACGTGCCAGAAAGCCCTCAGGGTATGTTCGCACAGAGAGTTTTTGCGACAGATTTCAGAGAGGCATCCACGCTGAAACTGCCTCCTATTACATAGTTAATATGGGGTTGAAAAAAGACATAAGTCCATCAAGTTCAACCAAGGGATAGGGAGGGAAGCGAATCCCAGAAGGAATTCTTTTGAGTGTAATCATTTGTGCATTTGTGTTTCAACTTTTCCTTTGTGATTCACTTCCTCACCATTTTCAAGATCTCTGCTTACTGTCCGTCGATGGGGGCAATTTGTTAATATGCAGAGGCCAGCTTCCCAAAGAGACTTAAAGGAGTTCTCTGGGAATACAGATTTTTCATGCTAGTGCCTGCATCTGTTAACAGAAGATTCATATTTACATGCTCCTAGGATGCTTCTGCTGTGTCCATGTTCTGGTCAGTGGCGTAACTACCGGGGAAGCAGCTGCTTCGGGCCCGGGCTGCCAAGGGGGGCCCGGCGTCCCGGCAGTGTGTGTGACAGTTTATTTTCAAGTTAGTTAAATATGTCTTAATGTTCAGGGCCCCTTCACAGCAGCAGCGGCTGGCCAGGCCCCCTCGCTAATGTGATCTAATCTTACTGTTTCCTGATGCGTCTGGGATTCGAACCCACAACCTCCAATGTATCAGAGGCAAAGCATTTACCCTCACAACCATAAAGGCTGCAATACAACTGATTGAAAAAATATGAGACTTCTACTGTTATAGCTGGCTAAGTGTACATCTATACACATGACAGCTGCCCCAACACACCCAGCACTGCTATATCTCTATATGACAGCTGTCCCAGCACACTCAGCTCTGCTATATCTCTATATATGAGCAGCTGTCATGTGTATAAATGTACACTTAGCCAGCTATAACAGTAGAAGTCTCATATTTTTTCAGTCAGCAGCAAGGCAGCTGTTATGGTCTTGTGGTTAAATGCTTTGCCTCTGATACAGAAGGTTGTGCGTTCAAATCCCAGAAAAAACTTTTCTGAAATACAAGCACTGACTCCATATATGAACATACAGGGCGGGACACAGGAAGAGGCTGACATGGAGGTAAGTAGAAGTGTTTATTTATTTTTTTAATACCCAACTGTTACTGCCATGGGGGGAGCGGGGGGCACCTGATACTGGCACATGGGGAGAGGCACCTGATACTGGCACCTGGGGGGGGGGGGGGGGGGTTGACACCTGATATACTGGCGCATGGGGGGGAGAGAGGCACCTGATACTGGCATCTGTGGGGGGAGGCACCTGATACTGGCATCTGTGGGGGGGAGGGGGGGTTGGCACCTGATACTGGCACATGGGGGGGGGAGAGGCATCTGATACTGGCACATGGAGGGAGGCACCTGATACTGGCACCTGGGGGAGGGGAGGGGGGGGTTGGCACCTGATACTGGCACATGGGGGGGGGAGAGAAGCACCTGATACTGGCACATGGGGGGGAGAGGGGTTGGCACCTGATACTGGCACCTGGGGGGGAGGGGGGGTTGGCACCTGATACTGGCACATGGGGGGGGAGAGGCACCTGATACTTGAACATGGGGGGGAGAGGGGTTGGCACCTGATACTGGCACCTGGAAGGGAGAGGGGTTGGCACCTGATACTGGCACATGGGGGGGAGAGGGGTTGGCACCTGATACTGGCACCTGGGGGGGGTTGGCACCTGATACTGGCACCTGGGGGGGAAGGGGGGGTTGGCACCTGATACTGGCACATGGGGGGGGAGAGAGGCACCTGATACTGGCACATGGGGGGGAGAGGGGTTGGCACCTGATACTGGCACCTGGGGGGGAGGGGGGGGTTGGCACCTGATAGTGGCACATGGGGGGGGGGGGGGCACCTGATACTGGCACATTGGGGGGAGAGGGGTTGGCACCTGATACTGGCACCTGGGGGGGAGGGGGGTTGGCACCTGATACTGGCACATGGGGGGAGAGGGGTTGGCACCTGATACTGGCACCTGGGGGGGTTGGCACCTCATACTGGCACATGGGGGGGAGAGGCATCTGATACTGGCACATGGGGGGAGGCACCTGATACTGGCACCTGGGGGGGGAGGGGGGGTTGGCACCTGATACTGGCACATGGGGGGGGAGAGGCACCTGATACTGGCACATGGGGGGGGGCCTCTATGGGGACACTTACTGGCACATTATTGGGGGTCATTATGGGGGACACTAGGCCGGCAGCATATCAGAGGCCGGACACTGAGGGGCATCTACTGGGGCACTATATATGGGGCATTTTATACTGGTACATTATGGGGGGCACTAGCAGGAAGGGGGGAGAGGAGCACTATGGGGGAATTTACTGGGGGCACTATATAGGGGTATTTTATACTGGGACATTATGGGGGCACTATGGGGACATTAGCTCAACTGGGGGCATTACAAGGGGGTATTTTTGCGCTGTCACATTATAAGGAGAATTATTACTACTGGGGGGGCATTATGGTGGGCTTTATTACTCCCCATGGTATGTTCCCCTAGTAGCAGCACCAGCCTCCCCCTGCTCTGCTATCCATCTGCACCTTCTCCAAATCCTTATTATGAAATCTTTCTCATTAGGATAAAACACAACATCAGCTCCACCGAGCCCCCGGCCAAAGTGTTGAAGTGGTGTCCGAGATCCCCAAGGGTCAAACCAAGTAATTGTAAGTTTTCATGTGAAATATGTTTATGTTATACACATATAACATACACTGTGCCACACAATATACAGTATACCGCTACACTGTGCCAAAGGAGTGGGGTTTACACAGGAGGAGGGAGGTGCGAAGCGCGCTGGAGGGGCCCAGTCACTTCTAGTTACGCCCCTGGTTCTGGTCTTCAGCTTGTTTTCCTCCAGAGCTGCATGCACATGGTCACATGCTCGGCTGCAGCCAATGACTGGCTTCAGTAGTGACATCCTGCTTGTGGACACATCACTGCTGAAGTCAGTCATTGGCTGCAGTGGAGCATGTGACCATGTGGAACGCCCCAGAGTGGCATTACCACTTATGCACCCCGCTACTTTATTGGTTAACCTCATGTCATCATGTGTATTTATTTCAGGTCCAAACAATGTGCATTTCCTATTTTACAACTGTTTATGTTCAAGTGTAATTTACCTGGTTCACCAGTAGGTGGCAGCAAGCATGGCAGAGCTACAGTTAGAGAGAATGGAACCCTTCTTTTTATTCTAACTCTCCCTCTAAGGAGGGGAGGGGACTAGTTAGTTAGAGGTCAGTTTAGCTTACCCCCCTGCTAGGGGAGAGTCTAGCTTACCTCCTGCTAGGGGAAGGAAGCAAGGGCTGGGCACGTCGCCATTGAATGTGCCCCAGCTAAGCTAAGCAAGCCAGCTAGAGCACCTTTAGCTTTGCTGGACATGGAGGCCACAGCTTAAAGCCCCAGAAGCCAGGAGGAGTTTTCCCTGGACAAATCTAAAGACAGACCAGACTACAAAGTGAAGTACAGCTTAAAGAAGAAGCTGAGTTCTATAGCCAGCCTGTCAGTACAGCAGAGCCAGAGAGCACCAAATGTAGCAGAGAGGAGTTTGCCTGCCACAGTTTTAATGCTAAAGCCTGCTGGGACCAAGACAAAGTCTGTAAACCATTTGGAGAAACATTTATGCAAAGTAAAGCTGTTATTGAACTTCATCACAAGGTCTAGACTCAATTTATTCTTCATCCTCAAGTTAACTAACCCCCTGTTTCTGCTTCGGAGCCAACGCGTGTTGTCCAGCGTATCCAGGTAGGAGCACTGTGACACAACATTACTTAAACGGACATTGTAGGCCACCCTATACCACTCAGCCATTCCTACACCTGGGTACCACCAACTACAAAAACTATTTCTTAAAGAGACTCTGTCCTATTGTTGCTTCATTGCAACTGGTGTCACGAACATTTCTTAAAGTGACCCAAGCCTGTTGCCGCCTCCTTGGCACTTGGTGACCGATACATTGTAGCAAACATTTGTGTCACAGATGTATTAAGCTCACAGAGGATTGTCTAGTATGAATGCAATGCAGCAAACCTTCATCTAGGAAAAGTATTAGGTCTGTATAGATTTTTGGACACTGGGAGTAAAGAATGACATCCCTATTCACTGCCTATTCACTGACAGCAAGCATAGATCTTGAAACTAGTGAGAAAGAGAAAGACATGGAAAGAGGCTGACTTATTTTATTAGGCAATGATTACAGAAGATTTTACGAGACTGACTCTCGGTACTCCTCTTGATCAACTGACAGGATTATGGTGCTCAGGCCTCTTCTTCGGTCCTGTGATATCACATTAATATTAGTATAGGATGAGTTAGTGTGAAGATCTAAATTTGGTAATTATTAGAGATGAGCAAATCGAAGTTGACGAAGTGGAATTCGATCCGAATTTCAGGAAAAATTTGATTTGCACCGAATTCGAATTTCCTCACACTTCATGGTAACAAATCGTATTTTTTTCCAAAAATGGCTGCTGCACATGTGAGGACATGGAGCAAGGAACTCTGGGAACGAGGGATCACCCACAATGCCATGCATGCAGCCAATCAGCAGCCAGCCAGCCCTGTGATGTCACAGCCCTATAAATAGCCTCAGCCATCTTGGATTCAGCCATTTTCCAGTGTACTTAGTGCAGGGAGAAACGTCAGCAGGCGCTAGGGACAGTGGTAGAAAAGACTTTGAAACTTTTATTTTGCTGTATAGAAGTTCAGGAAAAGGATAGGGAGGAATCATTCCACAGTATTGAAGCAGAACAGGGTTCAGTAAGGGAGTTTACAGCCTGGGTAATAGGAACAATCCTATTACACCTTGCTGCACTGACTGCGGATCCAAATATCCATTACTGCTCTGTAATTCCAGCAAACCGTTCTTGTTATTGGGGTGAAAGAGCTGTTTGATACAGCCATTAACAGGGTTTATTACAAGGAAATATTTTTACGTCTTATTTGCCCTTGTGCGGTGCAGTTATATGTTCTAAAAGATTTTTTTGGCTTGCATTAGTGGGAAAAAAGGGCTTATTAGCCGTTGTGTGGTTAAGTGAGAAAATTACAGCCCTTTTTGGCGTGTATTAGTGGCAAAAAAATATATTATTTGCGTTCAGCGGTGCACTTATATGTTCTAAAGCCCTTTTTGGCGTGTATTATTGGCACAAAAATATATATTATTTGCCGTTCAGCAGTGCAGTTATATGTTCTAAAGCCCTTTTTGGTGTGTATTAGTGGCAAAAAAATATATATTATTTGCCGTTCAGTGGTGCAGTTATATGTTCTAAAGCCTTTTGTGGCGTGTATAAGTGGAAAAAAGTAAGGGCTCACTTGTAGTTCAGCGGTGCAGTTATATGTTCTAAAGCCCTTTTTTGCTTGTATTACTGGCACAAAAAAAAGGATTTGCCGTTGTGTGATGAAGTGAGAAAATTGCAGCCCTTTTTGGTGTGTATTAGTGGCAAAAAAATATATTTGCCGTTCAGCGGTGCAATTAGATGTTCTAAAGCCCTTTTTGGCGTGTCTAAG
Organism: Bufo bufo; assembly: GCF_905171765.1. Classification (NCBI taxonomy): domain Eukaryota; kingdom Metazoa; phylum Chordata; class Amphibia; order Anura; family Bufonidae; genus Bufo; species Bufo bufo. The sequence continues at coordinate 420,725,779 of NC_053394.1, forward strand.
TGGGAAAAAAAGGGCCTATTTGCCGATCAGCGGTGCAGTTATATGTTCTAATGTCTTTTGTGGAGTGTATAAGTGGGAAAAAGTCAAGGCCTATTTGCTGTTCAGCGGTGCAGTAATATGTTCTAAAGCCCTTTTTGGCATGTATTAGTGGCAAAAAAAAATATATCATTTGCCATTCAGCGGTGCAGTTATATGTTCTAACGCCTTTTGTGGCGTGTATAAGTGGAAAAAAATAAGGGCCTATTTGCCATTCAGCGGTGCAGTTATATGTTCTAAAGCCTTTTGTGGCGTGTATTAGTGGCAAAAAAAAGTATTTGCCGTTGTGTGGTGAAGTGAGAACATTACAGACTTTTTTGGGGTGTTTTAATTTCCTTTTTATTTATTTATTTGATCTAACAGTATGTCAGACAGAGAAATGCTAGGCCCTGCACAGAAGAGTGGCAGAAGCCTAAATGTTTCTGGCACAGGCAAGGGTCGCAGCAGAGTAAGGTGGCGTGGCAGCAGGATTCGCAGCGGGAGGCCTGAGCTCCCGGTGTCATCTAGCGGTCGTGTCTTGACCAGCAACCCAGCAGTTCTTGAATGGTTAACTTGGTCATCCACTTCGTCCCAAGTGACATCAGACACCCGCAGCCAAGAGTCGGTGGGTTCGTCAGACACAACCCTTAGTTGGCATGGCTCGAGGGCAGGCCCTGTGCCCTCACCTGTCCTCAACCTGCCTCTGTCCTTTTCTGTTTCCTCAGCCAGAGAAGTATTATTTGCTGTGGGCTCAGCTCCACTATACCGCCAGGATGAGCTACTAGAGGACAGTCATCAGCTACTGGCCAGCAGAAGATGTGGAGTCGACATCCGCTGCTTCCTCCGGTAGGCGAGCAAGTAGTGATGAGGAGAGTGGCGTGGGAGCTGGTGTTGAGAGCGGTCAGGCTTCTGACCCAGAAACCATTGAGGAGGACATCAGTGAAGTGCAGACAGTACTTGATGATGTAGCTGATCGCACTTGGGAGCCGGGTGAATTAGGGGCTTCATCATCATCGGGAGAAGAGGGTGGCAGCTTGCCCGTGAGGCAAGTCGCTAGCATGGGTGGGAGTCAGCAGGGTGGCAGCAGTGGGAGGTCGGGAGCCAAATGTGCCCGGGGTAGACCACTCTCTTCGCAGGAGCCTACCAGCCCGGAAAGTAGTGGTGCAGGGGTTCACGGAATCAGCAGTGGTAGCAGTCAGTCAGTGCAGAGTGTTGGGGGGAAAATCACCTACTCGGCGGTGTGGCAGTTTTTGTTAAGCCACGGTACATGGGGAACATGGCCATTTGTAGAATCTGTGGGCAGAAGGTGAAGCATGGCGAGGGTGCCAATGTTGGCACCATGGCCCTGCATCAACATATGCAGCATCACCATAAAGTGGCCTGGGAGAACCGTGGCTCCGATATGGTGGTCCAGCCTGCCGCAGCAACCGCTGCATCACCCAGTGGCACACACCCAATTTCATGCAGTCAAGACTCCACCACCTCAGGAGCTGTCTGTCCTTCCCATCATCTGGTGGTCCTGATGCTTCTGCTACTCCTCCTACTCCTTGTCAGTCATTCCATGAGCAATCGATCACCAAAGCGATTGCCAAGAGACAACAGTATGCGTGCACTCATCCAACAGTGCAGAAGCTGAATGTGATCCTTGCCAAGTTGCTGGTGCTGCAGTCCCTCCCTTTCCAAGTGGTGGACTCTGCACCTTTCAGAGAACTGATGGCTTGTGGCGAGCCGAGGTGGAGAGTCCCAAGCCATCATTTATTTGCCATAAAGGCAGTACCAGCCCTGCACACACATGTGCAGGGCTCGGCAGTGTCACGCTGTTCTGCACCTCGTTTGCCTGGGCGAACGGAGTCACACAGGGGAGGAACTGCTCCGTGTCCTTCATCAAGACAGCGGCGTAGGGATCGCCATAACAGTGGCTATGGGGCCCCCGTCCGACCGCATTCATTTTTTTATTTTTTTTATTAACACACACAGACACTACACACAGGCAGCCAGGAGGTGGCATAACTACCGGGGAAGCAGCTGCTTCGGGGCCCGACAGTTTATTTTCAAGTTAGTTAAATATTGATGTCTTAATGTTCAGGGCCCCCTTCACAGCAGCGGTCTTAATGTTCAGGCCCCCTCGCTAATGTGATCTAATCTTACTGTATTCTAAAGTCTCCTGATGTGTCTGGGATTCGAACCCACAACCTCCAATGTATCAGTGGCAAAGCATTTACCCTCACAACCATAAAGGAGGCATTGCAACTGACAGCTGCCCCAACACACCCAGCACTGCTATATCTCTATATGACAGCTGTCCCAGCACAATCAGCTCTGCTATATCTCAATATATGAGCAGCTGTCATGTGTATAGATGTACACTTAGCCAGCTATAACAGTAGAAGTCTCATAATTTTTCAGTTAGCAGCAAGGCAGCTCTTGGTCTTGTGGTTAGGTGCTCTGCCTCTGATACAGAAGGTCGTGGGTTCGAATCCCAGCAGAAACCTTTTCTGAAATACAAGCAGTGACTCCATATATGGACATACAGGGAGGGACACAGGAAGAGGCTGCATCGCATCGCTGACATGGAGGTAAGTAGAAGTGTTTATTATTTTGTTTTTAATACCCGACTGTTACTGCCATGGGGGGAGCGGGGGGGCACTTGATACTGGCACATGGGGGGAGGGGGGTTGGTACCTGACCTGATACTGGCACCTGGGGAGGGGGGGGTTGGCACCTGATACTGACTGGCACATGGGGGGGGGAGGCACCTGATACTGTGGATGGCACTGTTTAGGGGAGGGGGATCTGTGTATGGCACTATTTAGGGGAGGGGGGGATCTGTTGATGGCACTATTTAGGGGAGGGGAATCTGTGGATAGCACTGTTTAGGGGAGAGGGATCTGTGTATGGCACTATTTAGGGGAGGGGGATCTGTTGATGGCACTATTTAGGGGAGGGGGATCTGTTGATGGCACTATTTAGGGGAGGGGGATCTGTGGATGGCACTGTTTAGGGGAGAGGGATCTGTGGATGGCACTATTTAGGGGAGGGGGATCTGTGGATGGCATTATTTAGGGGAGGGGGATCTGTGGATGGCACTATTTAGGGAAGGGGGGATCTGTTGATGGCACTATTTGGGGAGGGGGATCTGTGGATGGCACTGTTTAGGGGAGGGGGATCTGTGGATGGCACTATTTAGGGGAGGGGGATCTGTGGATGGCACTATTTAGGGGAGGGGGATCTGTGGATGGCACTATTTAGGGGAGGGGGATCTGTGGATGGCACTATTTAGGGGAGGGGGATCTGTGGATGGCACTATTTAGGGGAGGGGGATCTGTGGATGGCACTATTTAGGGGAGGGGGATCTGTGGATGGCACTATTTAGGGGAGGGGGATCTGTGGATGGCACTATTTAGGGGAGGGGGATCTGTTGATGGCACTATTTAGGGGAGAGGGATCTGTGGATGGCACTATTTAGGGGAGGGGGATCTGTGGATGGCACGGGGGGGGGGGAAGGGGCCATAAAAATTTTTTGCTATGGGGCCCATGCATTTCTAGCTACGCCCCTGCATCAAGAAATCAAATCCTGGCTTTCTCCGTGACAACTCAAAATCAGAACTATGGTGACCGACAACGGGAAGAACATTGTGTCGGCGCTGCGTCAAGGAGGGCTGAGCAATGCGCCTTGCATGGCAAACGTGTTCAATCTGGTTGTCAAGCGGTTCCTGAAGTCTTCCACCCATCTGCAAGACATCCTAAAAATGGCCAGAAAACTTTGCATGCACTTCAGCCACTCGTACACCACAAAGCACATCCTCCTTGAGCTGCAGCGGCAGAACTGCATCCCCCAACATAGGCTGATATGCAACATTTCCACCCGTTGGAATTCCACTCTCCATATGTTGGACTGACTATATGAACAGAGAAAGGCCATAAACGATTTCTTGATGATCCAAGCGGACAGGAGTATTTCCCTGTGTAACTTCAATGTCAGCCAGTGGCAGCTCATGCGTGACACCTGCCATTTGCTCAGGCCCTTTGAGGATACCACGTTATTTGTCATTCGCCAGGACTACGGGATGAACAACATCATTCCACTGCTTCATGTCCTGGAACAGATGCTGGTAAATCTGGCTGGTCAGGGGACTGGAGAAGTGGTGCCTAGATCTCACGGCCACATGAGCCCTGTGGGGGCTGAACTGGAGGAGGAGGAGGACATTGGAGCACAAGCAATGTGTAGCGAAATGGGTGGTTTTTATACAGAGGTGACAGGAGAGGAGGAGCAGGAACAGCCAGAGGGGCTACAGGGCGATGAGGAAGAGGAGGGAGAGGATCCACACCGTGGCAGTATGTAGTGGATATGGAGGCAGGGAGTCCCTCTGAGTCACTTGCACAAAAGGCCCGATGTATGCTCACTTGCTTGCGTAGTGACAGCCAAATTGTCACCATTCAGCAGAGGGATGTCTTTTGGATCACCCCCTTGTTGGACCCTCGCTACTGGTCCAAAATGGGGGCCTTTTTTACACCTGCCGAGGGGGGGAACATAGAGACATTCTATGTAGTCAGTTGGCTGCTGCCTATCTGCGCCATCGTTCATCCTCTCGCGGTCTGACCGGGGGGCCCTCAGCGCTCACGTTCCTCTGCCATGGCTGCTGTGGCAGGGTGGGGGAGTAGAAGCAGTTCTAGCTCCATCAGCAGCCACTTGAGTCTAGAGTCGCTGATGAGCAGCTTTCTTCACCCGCCTAGTGAAGAAACTACTCACCAGCAGCAGTAGCAGCTAGACCTGGAGCAGGACCTGAACCAGCAGGTGGTGGCATACTTGGACAGCACCCTGCCACCCCACATTGAAGATCCGCTGGACTACTGGGCAGCTAAACTGGATTTGTGGCCACAACTGGCAGAGTTTGCCCTGGAAAAGCTGTCTTGCCCGGCCAGCAGTGTGGCTTAAGAGCAGGTGTTTAGTGCGGCGGGTCCATAGTTATCCCTAGAAGAACTCACCTGTCCACCCAAAATGTGGAGAGACTGACCTTTGTCAAGATGAATCAGCCAGGATTTCCACCCACCAATGCCTGAAACATCAAACATCTAATCCATGGTGTCACACCAACACTTTGACAAAAGAGACCGGTTTCTTCTGGCTACCTGCCTAAGCTACAATTCTAATGCTGCCACCCGCCTGATGCCACACATCTAATGCCAAGTGCTCCTTCTTTCACCCACCATCTTCAGCTGGTACCGGTATTGCCACCCACCTCCCCACTCTGTCACCGGGTCACTCTGCGGTTTCCTGATGCTGCTGCCACCTCCACACTATGTCACCTTGCTACTCTGTGGTCTCCTGATGCTGCTGCCACCTCCACACTATGTCACCTTGCCACTCTGTGGTCTCCTGATGCTGCTGCCACCTCCACACTATGTCACCTTGCCACTCTGTGGTCTCCTGATGCTGCTGCCACCTTCATACTATGTCACCTTGCCACTCTGTGGTCTCCTGATGCTGCTGCCACCTTCACACTATGTCACCTTGCCACTCTGTGGTCTCCTGATGCAGCTGCTACCTCAACACTATGTCACCTTGCCACTCTGTTTTCTCCTGATGCCGCTGCAGCCACCTCAAAACTCTGTCATTGTGCAACCCTGTGGCCTCCTCCCGATGCTGCTGTTGCCACCTCCACATTCTTTCATTGTGACAATCTGTGGCCTCCTCCTGATGCTGCTGCCACCTCCACACTATGTCACCTTGCCACTTTGTGGTCTCTTGATGCTGCTGCCACCTCCACACTATGTCACCTTGCAACTCTGGGGTCTCCTGATGCTGCTGCCACCTCCACACTATGTCACTTTGCCACTTTGTGGTCTCCTGATGCTGCTGCTACCTCAACACTATGTCACCTTGCCAGTCTGTTTTCTCCTGATGCTGCTGCTGCTACCTCCACCCTGTCATTGTGCCACCCTGTGGCCTCCTCCTGATTCTGCTGTTGTCACCTCCACATTCTGTCATTGTGCCACTCTGTGGCCTCCTGATGATGATGCTGCCACCTCCACACTCTGTCATTGTGCTACTCTGTGGTCTCCTCATGATGCTACTGCTGCTGCCAACTCCACACTGTCGTTGTGCCACTCTGTGGCCTCCTGATACTGCTGCCACCTCCACACTGTCATTGTGCCACCCTGTGGCCTCCTCCTTATGCTGCTGCTGCCACCTCCACTGTGCCACTTGTGGCCTCCTGATTATGCTGCTGATTTGGTAGTCAAAAGCAGGAGTGGGTACAAAACACAGAAGACAATCTCTGTTTTGGATCCACTCCTGGTTTTTTTCGCTTTAGCAATACTGATGGATTACTGACCAAATGCTGACCGAGTGAAGGCGGATGCTCCACAGACAGGATCCGTTTTTTGGGGGTTATTGTTCTGACAGATCAGAGGAAGGGCAAATATTCAGTGACGCCAACACAAACTTACTGTTGATACCCTCTCCACTCTGTCGGGGGGGGGGGGGGCTATACTTGTATAAGCGTTTAATAGAACAGGTTCTGTAGACATCTATGTGGAATCGGCTGACGGTGTAAAAGGAGTGCGCTTCTTCTTGACGCTAACATTGACCTGTAAGTCTGTATTCACACTTGAGTTATTTGGACAGCTTTGGCCCTGTAACTGCCCAAATAAGTGAAGTGTGCAGTGATTCTAAGAGCGACGCCTGTCATCTGCATGTCATACTGACTCATAGTATTGTTTCACTACCACTGCAGACTCCCTATGCGTGTTCCTCCAAGGCGCAATGTTCTACACCACTATAAAGACTCTCGGCAGCCAGGAAATAGACGTTTCTTTATGTGATTCGCCACAAATAAATTTGGATCAAACCAAATTTGGATCAAACTAAATCAGCCAAATCAAATTTTTCAGAAATTCGCTCATCTCTAGTAATTATACTTGATTTACTTAAAGGTACGACGGCCATTTTTACAACCAAAATCGCTGCCGGGGGCACTATAATCTGCTGCAGTGCAAGAGCTGAAAGACCCATGGGGACATCACCGCCATGTGATCAGTGCAGGAGGTGCTGGAGTTCAGCAGTGGAGAGAAGTAGTAAGGACCTGTGATGATGTCACCACCATGATATCAGTGCATGAGGGGCCAGAGCTCAGCAGTGGAAAGGAGAAGTGGTAAGGATCTGTACTGTGATGATGTCACCGTAATGTGATTGGTGCAGGGGGAGTATAGTTCAGCAGTAGAGAGGAGAAGTGGTAAGGACCTGTGATTATGCCACTATCACACTATCATGTGATCATTACAGGTGGCGGCGGAGCTCAACAGTTGAGAAACGGTGAGCCTGAGAAACCTTGGAAGCTGTAGTCCTCTCCTCCTATGCTCCCTCTGATATCCCATAATAATGGTCCGGACATGCTAGGAGTTGTAGTTCTCCCCATCATACCTACTCCCTGAAATATCCTCTGACATCTCATAATAACAGCCTGGACATGCCAGGAGTTATCATCCTCTCTTCTGAAATGACCTCTGATATCCTAGAATAATGAACTGGATGTGCTGGGAGTTGTAGTTCTCTCCTGTTATACCACCTTCCTGTAATGCAGTCTGACTCTGATACATAGATTATGGCTTCCATTCTATGTGTTGTATCATCACCCACTGTCCAGGGTATGAGGTCCTCCTTTTGAGGGTTATGAAAGTGGTCACCCTACTTCAGACCATCAAAGGCCTACGTTCCCTTGTGAATGCACTTTCCATTATGATGGAATTTAGCCAAGCAGTATTAACATTAAAGACGCTGTGACATTGTTACCCTGATCCATAGCATTAGCCGTGTAGTCTCTGTAATGGGCGTCATTTGTCCTGAGATTCTCATGAAATATTGAGAAAGGAATGTAATAGCTCGAAGCCTAAAACGGATTTGGATATAAAATAATGTCATTTATGTGACTACGACAAAGACATGATGGAGCCCAGTTTTCTAGGTAGTGAGACTTTACTTGAGATGCTTTTCACCCATGTCTTAAACATTAATGGAGGAATGGAGACATCATCAAATAATCCACATAGATCCCAGATTCAGTGCACATTTATCTCTTCATCAGCCTTAGTGCTCTGTTTTTTGGATACATTGCTACAAATCCCATAAGGTAGAATTAAATAGTGGAATTTTGCCTGCCTCCAGCTACCACTAGAGGGAGCTTAGGAGTTAACTCCTCTGCTCCCACTAGTGGTGGCTGCAGGCATTTGGAATTATATTATTTAATGTTATGCTCTTGCAATTGATTTGGCAATTTGTGTTGGATAAATGGAACTCTGACCACTATAAAATATACGAAGGCAGGTCAATATTCACTTTAAAGTAGTATTCTGATGAAATCATTATTCGTACGGGTCCCAACATCACGGTGGTGCTTGTGTAGGAGCCGAGACCACAACCAGTATCCTTCATGAATAAGTCCCAGAATCTCCCATTTACAGAGGAAGTGGACATCATGATCTGTTTATCCTAATGACCTTAATAAAGAGTAAAACATTTTAAAAATGTGAAAAATTGTATGGGGGGGGGCACTTTTAAAGGAGCTGTTAATAAATTCTTTCCCATTAAGAAACAAGATCTAAGACTTGTATTTCCAAACACGAGCTATCAGGTGTTTAGGTCTTTTGAGGAAAAGAAACTGTAAAGTCCCCAAAGTGATTAGGAATAAGACTGGTGCTATACTTGTTCTGCAGTGTAGATTTCTCCAGGAGACTGTCAGGAAGGAGACCCTCATGTTATGTGACATAGACCATCACTTATAGCCTGGAATGCAAATCAATAGGGGAGGATGTCAGACAGAAGCTGTCAGCACCAGAGACAGGCCATGGGAGAACAGGATAATGGTATAGTTCTCTTCCACCATGTACATGTACGATGCCATTATGTAATCATAAGTTTATCGAGTACAGAAAATAACATAGATGGATAGATAGATAGATAGATAGATAGATAGATAGATAGATAGATAGATAATAGGAGATAGATAGATAGATAGATAGATAGATAGATAGATAGATAGATAGATAGATAGATAGATAGATAGATAATAGATATAAGATAGAAAGATAGCTAGATAGATAGATAAATAGATCAAACTCCACACCACAAACAGGAAACAAGGCCCTGTACACCAACACGGGCCACCAGAGGCAAAAACCATGGAGGAAACCACCCGCCTCACACAGAGAAATACAGAGCAGAGACCTAGACGAGATAAAAAAAAACTGCTCAGAACTTTATGTAGAACATTCAAGTGAATGGACAACACAAGGCTTATCTATCATACCAGAACCAGTCAGACTCCAGCTCGTCCTATGAAACCCGCTCATTACAAGGTATTAGGACCCGCTATTACATCTTTTATTTTTTTATCAAATATCTTTTTATTAACATTTTGTATAAATGGGAAACAGAATATTAGGAAAAGCCATATTACATAGGTAAAGATGTGACGGTTAGGACCCGAACAACAAGCAGGTCTCTTGAAATATCGTAATTTATGAACAATTGCTTGTGAGAGGTATGGCTAAGGACATTGATGGAGATGGAGGGGGGAAGGGTGGGGATCTTTTATGATCAGCAGCTGGAACATCCAAGGTCTGAATGCGTCAGCCTTTGGATGTAAAGTAAATGATCCAGACTTCACCCAGAGTTTGAGAAACATCGACATTCAAATCCTTCTAGAAACATGGACTAAGGCAGAGACCGAGTCCTTGACACCCACTGGATACAGGGAAATCTCAGTCCCGTCCCTGAAAAATAAAACCACCAAACTTGGCCGCTGTTCGGGAGGAATACTAGTGTGGTATAAAGTGGAGCTCTATGAGCAGATCGGACCAGTGAAACGGGGAAACAGCCACATCTGGATCAGAATAGACCGCTCCATCCTAACCTCCCATTCCAACATCTACCTTTGTGAGGCCTACATACAACCAGCTGAGTCCCCCTACTACAACCCAAAATGCTTTGAGATCCTGCAAAGGGAAGCCGCCCACTATCAAACTCTGGGCAAAGTCCTTATCATGGGAGACCTCAATGCCAGAACAGGCAGGGAAAGAGACTACCTGACCACAGATGGAAACATCTATATATATATGGAGCACAGACCGACAGTGACAGCTCAGTACATACTGAGAGGAACAGTTATGACAGCACGGTAAATAAAAGTGGCAGAAAATTGTTGATTCTTTGCCGAAGCCTAAGACTCCACATCCTCAACGGTCGCACCAATGGAGACTCTCTAGGAAGGACTACATTAAACTCCCATGTGGGTAGCAGCGTAGTGGACTACGCTATCACATACATGGGCCTCGCAAACATTGGGGCCTTCATAGTCAGCCCACAATCGCACCTGTCTGATCACAACCAAACATCCCTATATATTAAGTCCACAAGCAAACCAGCAGGACAAATACCTCAGCAGGTCGGGCTCTTCACACTACCTCCATCTTGTAAGTGGTCCAAGACATCAGCTCAGAAATATAAAGAGGTGCACAGTAAACCAGAAATCCAAGGGATGCTCTACTACTTCAACAACAAGGTGTTTGAGATAAACCCAGAAGAAGTCAATCAAGCTGTAAGAGATCTTAATAATATATTTTACACCATGGCAGAAATGGCTGACCTGAAAAAGTATAGCCACCGGAAGCAAAAGAAGATAACCCCAACACTTGGTTTGATGAGAAGTGCACAGCTGTACGGAAGACCTTAAGATCGGCCTCAAATAAAAAGCATAGAGATCCTAACAACACCAACCTGCGGGAAGTCTACGACACAACGCAGAGGCAATACAAAACCCTCCTCAGAAGGAAAAAGAATATACCTCAAACAAACTTACACAGCTTCAAGATGCCCTCCAAGATAACTCCTTCTGGGAACTATGGAACCACCTGGGCACAAATGAGAAGAAAAACAACCTCCATATTCGGAACGGCAACATCTGGCTCCAGTATTTCAGAGACCTCTACAGAGACATCCCAAAAGAAGAACGTAACGTGGCCTAGCAACTGTTTTCGAACTACCTGAAGTTTGAGGCGATTGGAAATGATCGAGGTAAGTGGGGGTTTAAATAGGCTCAAGCCCCTCCCACAAATGCAGGCTGAACCTCAGCCTTACCAACTTGTTGTCAAGGCTAAATACGAAACTTGGGCAGCGTGCCTGCCTGGAACCTAAACCGGCTGGGGTGTGCCTGGAGCCGGGTATGAGAGTAGCCTAAAAGGGGGCAAAATGACAACAATATAGTTAAGGTGCAAGACTTTATTACCTTATAACACCAAAGACCGAAATGCCTGCGAAATCTCCACCTGCGGGTTAGGTATGTATCTGGTGAAGCAAGACGAACGCCATCTCCCCATCTTTCGGATGACGTGGGCGGGGACCCCCTGTCGGGAAGCCGCGGAGGCTGCACCAATGCGGAAGGAATGACCGGATATGGCTCCTGAGTCCAATCCTAAGCCAGCAGCCACCGTGCGGATGTGGCTGATGAATTGCGCCGTGGTGAGAGCTCCCTTCAGATGGGGTAGCAGAGGGCTGTGAGGTGGCGCATCCCGGAGGGCGAGGATGAGCTGGTCAAACACCTGTAACGGGCACCATTCATTACTAGTGGGAAAAAACTGGACCTCCACCGGGGGGCCAGTTTGACTGGTTTTGGTGGTAATTATCTTCAGCGTGTCCCGCCATACTACACGTGAACTCGCCTGGCCTAAGGAAGCCGTAAAATGCTAAGTACATGGCAGCTTTGTTGATTAAGCTGGGAAAGGGCCCAAAAGGAGCACCATCCAGGGCTGAAGATAATTTCCGGAACATCTCCCTCGTGACGCCCTGCCTGCGGGACGGGGGATTGGACCCACCCTTCTGGACCCCTCGTAAGGTGGCCTTGACTGCATGCACAGAAAAGTGGACCCGCCCCCTGGGTTGGGGAGCATGGTGTGGTGTTGGACGCCCGCTAGGTACAACTTAATGGTGTTGTAGGAGAGGTGTAACTGGTGGTGGCAATGGGCGATGAAGGCCATGATGTAAGGAATGTCCGCCAGGCCAGCCTGCGGGTGCAGACGTGAAAACTCCTGGAAGGTTTTCAGGCCTGAAAGGTAGTTCCTGGCGTGTTTGGGGCAAGGGACTGCTGCGCCAGGTCCCTTGCTGAAGAGACGAGCATGCCTAGTCCATTGTCAGGGAACTGAAAGGCGGGGTGGGATATCTGCGCGGCTCGGCCTCCGGCATGACCTGGAAAAAGAGTTCAAAATTAAATCTAGACAGCGCGTCGGCTGCTACATTCCTCTCCCCCGGGATGTGGCTACAATGCACGTGGAAGTTATGTGACAGGGCCAGCCAAACCAGCTGGCGCAACAGCGCCATGATCTTGGGGGACTTGGCCCTGCCCTTGGCCAAGATGTCGACCAAGGCCTGGTTATCTGTCACAAACATCACCGGCAAGTTAGCCCAGAGGTGGCCCCATGCCTGAGCAGCTGCCACGATGGGGTACAATTCCAACAGAGAGGAGGTGCGGATGGATTCAGCCTCCTCTAAGATGGTACTGGGCCAACGATCCGCTAGCCACTGGGAACCCCAAATGGCAGCGTAGCCGCAAGATGCAGCTGCGTCTGAAAAAATGGTCGGGCAGGAGGAAGACCAAGGTGATACGAAAAAGGAGACGCCGTTCCATCGGGACAGGAACAACTCCCACATGGCCAGGTCTGCCATGGCCTGGTCGTCCAATCGGATGATGCTGTCCTGTTCAGGTGCCGAGGGAAGAAGCTGGAGCAGCCTTGACACGAAGGTTCTTCCCTGGGGCATAATCCTGGAGGCAAAGTTGAGCCGCCCCAGAAGAGACTGCAACTCGACTCTAGTGAGGCATCCCGTGGCTGCCGCATGGGAAATGACCTCCCGACACTGAGTGAGTTTCTCCTCCGGTAGGCTGGCTTGCAACAGAACCGAATCCAGGACGATGCCCAAGAATGAGACCCTCGTGGCAGGACCCTCAGTCTTTGACTCCGCGATCGGAACAGCCAGACTGGCGAACAATCCGAGGAGGACGGTGAGTATGCCGGACCCGCCCTGCGGATCCTCGACAACAAGAAAATCGTCGAGGTAGTGGATGACCGACCGGAGGCCCCCGTGATGGATCAGGATCCAATGTAGCGCCTTGGCCAGCTGGTCGAATAACCATGGGCTACTCTTGGATCCAAACGTGAGCCTGTTGGCGAAAAAATACTGGCCGGCCCACTCAATGCCGTAGAATTGCCATAACTGCGGCAGGATGAGAAGGAGTTTAAATGCATCCGCAATGTCAACCTTTGCCAGCCAAGTGCCCCTACCATGCGACAGGATGGCCTGGATGGCGTCGTCCACTGAGGAATAACGCATGGAAAATTCTTCCGAGGGAATCAGAGAATTAAGGCTCGGAATACCGGACACATGAGGGGCGGACAGATCATAAATTAATCTTTTTTTATTGGTGTTCTTCTTTGCCACTAAGCCGATGGGGTTAATACGCCATGAGGAAAACGGGATGCGTGGGAACGGGCCTATGGGGAACCCCTTGGATACTTCCGACTGGAGCAACTCGCTAGTTGCTGGAGGGTCCAGGGTGGCGGACAGCAGATTCCTGCCCTCCCAGGGCACCTGCGGCAGAGTGATGAGCCCTGTGTGGAACCCCTGGCGGAAGCCTGCCAACAGGAACGCCACAAAGCCCTGATCGTGGTGATCGCGAAGGAGTGCCGCCAAGAGGTCCACGTTGATGTCCGCTAATCAGGAACCTTTGGAAGATTTCTTTGGGCAGGCGGACCGTGGGTGGGCCCTGAAGCACAGGGAGCAGACGTGGAGTGACCTGCAGCTGGCATATGAGCACCCCCCTGAATTAAAGTTATTGCAGACCTGGCTCTTCCCCAGGTAGACAATAGGTCTGCCGAGCTTGTCCGTGGAGGGGTTGGATGGAAAAAACCCGGAGGTCCCCGGGGTGGCCCTGTCCTGAGACGGGTGCGCGGTATTGGGGCACCATTCCGAGGAGTGGAAAATCAAATCGACTGACACTTCGCACAGTTGGGAGCCCTGAGGCCAGCGAAGTGACGGCAGAAGAGCTCGGTGTCAATCAAGGACCAGCTGGTGACATACTGGAACTGGGCCAGAGCTGCCGCCGCCTTAGCTGCAAAGGAACGGTGGTAGTCATAGAAGGCCGACCCACCATACTTGTGCCCTAGGTCAGTGACCAGGTACAAATAGCTGTCCAGCTCCTCTCTTCTCTCTGGCTGTGCGGTGCAGACGATGTCCCTGAAGAGGCTGAAGGCCAGGACAAATTCCGGGATGGTCAACTTGCCCGAAGGACCACCGACACATCGCCACAGTTGATGACCCGGTTCTCCGGAATATCTTGAGCGGCAATGAGGATTGATGCCAGATTGACATCTTTCCCCGCCAGGATGTCTCTCTTAAGGTTATCAGGAATGAAGTGAGAGGGGGACACTTGTGGAATGGGTCTTGGCGTACCTGTAGCCAGCCAGCCTGATGTAGAGGGAGTCATCAGCGGAACGGGAGCCGGGGGTACAACGGGTGGCCGGGATTCGAGCTCCGAAACCCTTGCCCGAACATCCGCCACCGAGTCCACCAGGGAATTCAGGGTCGCCTGTAGCTGCACCAGGGACAACTGGATGGCCGACGCCTCTGGCTGCACTGCCGCGGTGCTGGGGCTGGTCATGAGCAGTTTGTATAGCTCTGCCTTTTTTGCGGTGGCCGGGTGTGGAATGCCTCTTCGGTTTAACTCGGCCAACAGTTTTGGGATGGTCCAGCTCCGAAGGGATGAGGGACCCGCTTGGCTTGACACGATCGAGCCGGAGATGGAAAGGCCGTCCTCCATGTCCGAGGCTCGAGACATGGCAGAGCAGCTAAAAAATACAAGGCATGACAAAATAAAGGAAAAAAAAAGAGGGTGACGACGTACTGGAATTTGGATTGGTGCACAACAGAGAGACACGTACCGGTAACGGAATTCACGAGATGGCTCAGTCGAACCTGGCCTAACTGAACAGACGAAGACAATTAACGCGTGGCTATGACTTGACTGGGACCGAGGTGGTGCCAGTGTGAACTTACCTGAACAGGACCGAAAGGAACGGAGAACTGGGAACAAACTTCTGTAAATAAAGCAACAGGCGAAAAACATTTGAAAGTGCAGAGGACACGGGTGCCCACCAACCTGCGGAACCAGGTGAACTGGCCAGGCTGGGGCTCACCCTAAGGCCAAGTGACCATCCGAGCGCATCGGATCGGATACCTGACCGAAAAGAGAGCCGCCTGAGCGTACCAGGCGGTTTGACAGGAGAGAAGGCGCGTAGCCATGAAATAGAGGCTGCGCGTAGCAGCGGCCCGCGAAGGGCAGTGGTAAGCCATGAACCTAGGAGTTACGGAAAGCAAGAATGACCAGGGGAGAAGCCGAGGACGGCCCCTTTGGAAGACTTGAAAGCCGAAGGACAGGTGCGTGAACCCGTGTGATAGACAAGAAAAAACGTGAAGACCTGGGCGTACCAGGAGTGAACCGAGCCCTGGGCGTACCAGGGAAGGAGGAGGCGCCACCAAACCGTGACCGGAGACCGGACTGGGACCGGCCGACAAAGACTTGGCAACATGACCAAACACGGTGGCCTGGGCGAACCAGGAAGACCAGACACCCTGGACGTAACCAGGTGCCCGAGGTGGGATGGAGCCAGATTGGTCCTACAAGGGACACTCATCCTTGTCTAAACAGGGGAAATCTTTTTTTTTTTTTTTAATTGCGGGTTTTGTCGATACCGACTATATGGAGGGTTTTGTGCTGTAAATACTTCTATATATTATTTTTTTTTTTTTTAATTGCGGGTTTTGTCGATACCAACTATATGGCGGGTTTTGTGCTGTAAATACTTCTATATATATATATATTTTTTTTTTGACGTTTATGTCTATGCGGACTATATGGCGGGTTTTGCAGAATGTACTTCTATTTTCATTCCCTTTTTTTTTTTTTCTGTCGACACGGACTATGTGGCGGGTTTGCTGTACACACTTTATATTAATTTATTTATTTTATTTATTTATTTATTTATACTTCTTTTCTCTTTTCTTTCCCCTCTCCCCGTCTGGCCATTGCAGCCAGGGAGACCGGGCAGGGGGCGGGTGAGTCACTGGAAGCGCCGGAAGAGGAGTGCGTTCCAGCCTGGAACGCACGCCTATGTGCACCGGCTTCTATGCCGGACCCGAGGTGCAGCCTCACCCAGGAACACAACCCCCCCCTTCCCCGACGATCGGGTAGATGCCGGATAGCGCAGGTTCGTCCCTGCTGCCGCCGGAAAGCTAGTGGAGCGGGCGGGGACCGGGACCAGGAAGTGCGTGCGTTCCACCCTGGAACGCACGCCTTCGTCCGCCGTGCCGGGAACGAGGTGAGCCGGCCAGACCAGTGAGAAACCCCCCCCCCCCTTCCCCGGCATGGATGAGCCGGGCCGGCTGCCGGGTGTGCTCCCTGACGCCATACCGCCAGGAAACACAGGGAGACGAGCGGAGGAGGGGACCCGGAAGCCCGTGCGTTCCACGGTGGAACGCACCGGTAGCATGAGGCGGAGGGTGGGTGCCAGACCGCCGCAGTCCTTGCCCTGCGAAAGAGCCCCCCCCCCCCCTACTTACCACCAGGAGACACGAACTCTGCAAGAGGCGACCGTAGGTACCAGGAAACACACGAACACTAGCCAGTGAATCACCAAGAACCGGAACGCCCACTGTGATGAGGTAAGTGGGGGTTTAAATAGGCTCAAGCCCCTCCCACAAATGCAGGCTGAACCTCAGCCTTACCAACATATATATATTTATACACACAGCGAGGTGCAGATATATGATGTAACCGGGTGATTTTGTGTGTTTTACACACACAGAAATATATATATGTGTGTGTGTGTGTGTGTGTATATATATATACATAAACTGCAATCATCATTCTGTATTCCAGTAAAAGTCCCTGTACATCCCCCACTTAACTCCTCAACGGCCAATGACGTACATGTACGTCAGATCTGGACGTGACTTAAAGCCCAGTGACGTAAATGTACTGCATGGTGATCCGGCACAGCAGGAGCTGTGCCCGCCCGATCGGGGGCAGGGGTCCGGCAGTCACTGATAGCCAGACAAAACCAACACAGGCCTCAATATACCAACATTAAATCAGGGCATGAATGCAATAACCAACATATGCTATGTATTTGGACTTTTTATGCAATAAATTAAATTTATATTTTTTGACTATTTTGGGCATGTGTCGTTGTTTGTGAGTGACCAACATTGTAGGTATCTACAATGTTGGTCACTCACAAACAACGACAAATGCCCAAAATAGTCAAAAAATATAAATTCATTTTATTGCATAAAAAGTCCAAATACATAGCATATCACATATTATAAAAATAAGAATAAAGAGGAAACAACAGACATATAAAGGTACCAGAATCACCTAACCTTGCTGCTACTACCCTCAAACAGATGTTACACATGTCCAGCGTAATCAAGATATAGATATGTGCACTATAAAGCATAAATCTCACATAGTGGCCAGCCAGTTATACCACATGAGTATGTTCCACAATATAGGTATATCCCCATACAGAGTACATAACTAGGGAGTGTATAATAACACTAATAAGAAATGCTAACCCAAAGCTCGATACAGCAAGGGCAAATAAATTATATACACTAATAAAAAATTATTAGGAACACCATACTAATACGGTGTTGGACCCCCTTTTGCCTTCAGAGCTGCCTTAATTCTACGTGGCATTGATTCAACAAGGTGCTGATAGCATTCTTTAGAAATGTTGGCCTATATTGATAGGATAGCATCTTGCAGTTGATGGAGATTTGAGGGATGCACATCCAGGGCACGAAGCTTCCGTTCCACCACATCCCAAAGATGCTCTATTGGGTTGAGATCTGGTGACTGTGGGGGCCATTTTAGTACAGTGAACTCATTGTCATGTTCAAGAAACCAATTTGAAATGATTCGAGCTTTGTGACATGGTGCATTATCCTGCTGGAAGTAGCCATCAGAGGATGGACACATGTTCTCATTCTGTTTACACCAAATTCAGACTCTACCATTTGAATGTCTCAACAGAAATCGAGACTCATCAGACCAGGCAACATTTTTCCAGTCTTCAACAGTCCAATTTTGGTGAGCTCGTGCAAATTGTAGCCTCTTTTTCCTATTTGTAGTGATGAATGGTACCCGGTGGGGTCTTCTGCTGTTGTAGCCCATCCGCCTCAAGGTTGTAGGTATTGTGGCTTCACAAATGCTTTGCTGCATACCTCGGTTGTAACGAGTGGTTATTTCAGTCAACGTTGCTCTTCTATCAGCTTGAATCAGTCGGCTCATTCTTCTCTGACATCTAGCATCCCCAAGCATTTTTGCCCACAGGACTGCGCATACTGGATGTTTTTCCCTTTTCACACCATTCTTTGTAAACCCTAGAAATGGTTGTGCGTGAAAATCCCAGTAACTGAGCAGATTGTGAAATACTCAGACCGGCCCGTCTGGCACCAACAACCATGCCACGCTCAAAATTGCTTAAATCACCTTTCTTTCCCATTCTGACATTCAGTTTGGAGTTCAGGAGATTGTCTTGACCAGGACCACCCCCCTAAATGCATTGAAGCAACTGCCATGTGATTGGTTGACTAGATAATTGCATTAATGAGAAATAGAACAGGTGTTCCTAATAATTCTTTAGATGAGTGTATAGTAATGGGGTGGGGAGGATAAAAGAAAGAAATCAAAGGATAAGACACCAAGGAAAACAACAAAAAGTGAAAACAGAAAAAACGGAAAAAACTGAAGACAGGGAAAGGAAAAGAAAATCCCCCCACAGCCTAATCAATTGAAAGTAATTTTAATATTTTTTTTTATCCTAACAGTACTCGGTAAGTAAAATAAAAAAAATTATGCAGCTGCAGCAGGACGACCAAAGGGCAATGCTGAAAATCAGAGCCCAGCAAAAGATAATACGGGAGCCGCAAAGGAGGTTTTATCAGCAGCAGCGGCATCTGGATAAGAAGGTGCATCAGCTGGAGGAGCAGCACCGTAAGGGGATCCAGAAGTTGCTGGACCTCCATAATCAACTAAAAAAGTTGCCTTAAAGGCATATTTGTTCCTCGACATTGTTAATAAATATTTATTTACGTTGTGGTGGAGTCGTGTGCTTTTATTTTTAGATATTGTTATGTTTTTTATTAATTTTAACCTATAAGCTTCAGAAAGGCCCCTTTAGTACTGGGGCAAACTCATCTGGATCAAGACAGACAGCAGCAGGTAAATGGTAATGGTGTAGTATAAGGCCTACGCATAGCTCCACCACACTCATCAGGACAGACAACAGCAGGTAAATGGTAATGGTGTAGTATAAGCCCTACCGGTTCTTTGTTTGTACCAGGAATATGTTCACAGGAATGGGCCACAAATCTGACAGCAGCATGTTCTTTGTTGGCAGCAGGAATGTGTTCCCATGCATACAAATTGCAATATATTCTTTTGACAATTTTTATTTTAAAGGATTTGTAATATTGTAAATCCCACAAGAAAAAAAAACACTTTTTTAATATATATATATATATATATATATATATATATAAACTCATGACACAACACAACCTCAAGAAAATGTGCATTTATTCAACCAAAAGCGACGTTTCAGTCCACACAATGGGACCTTTCTCAAGCAGTGACAAAAGTGAATGGTGCCAATTACAAATACAAACTCAGGTGATTATTTAATGAAAACTATTAATAATTGAATTAGATTTAATGTGTTTGATTCGTATTTAGGGATGAGCGAACCCGAACTGTATAGTTCGTGTTCGTACCGAATTTTGGGGTGTCCGTGACACGGACCCGAACATTTTCGTAAAAGTCCGGGTTCGGGTTCGGTGTTCGGCGCTTTCTTGGCGCTTTTTGAAAGGCTGCAAAGCAGCCAATCAACAAGCGTCATACTACTTGCCCCAAGAGGCCATCACAGCCATGCCTACTATTGGCATGGCTGTGATTGGGCAGTGCAGCATGTGACCCAGCCTCTATTTAAGCTGGAGTCGCGTAGCGCCGCACGTCACTCTGCTATGATCAGTATAGGGAGAGGTTGCAGCTGCGACGTTAGGGCGAGATTAGGCAGATTAACTCCTCCAAAAGACTTCATTCTGTGATCGATCTGCAGCTGTGGATCATTGAAGTGCTATTATTGACTTGCTCACTTTTTTGAGGCTGCCCAGAGCGTTTTTAGATCACTTTTTTTCTGGGGTGATCGGCGGCCATTTTGTGACTTGCGGTGCGCCAGCACAAGCTATCACCAAGTGTATTTAACCATCGATAGTGTGGTTATTTTGTGCTATATCCTACATCAGCTGCAGGGTGAGCCTGTGTCACCGAAGTGCATTTAACCATCGACAGTCTGATTATTTTTTGGCCATATACTACATCTGGTGCAGGCTGAGCCTGTGTCACCCAAGTGCATTTAACCATCAACAGTGTGGTTATTTTTTGGCCATATATTACATCAGGGGCAAGTTGAGCCTGTCACCCAGCGCCTAAAAAATAGACCTGACATTTCTATTCAACCAAATCTGTACTGTTTTAGCTGGTCAAGTTATTTGTAGTGACCGTAAAAGCACACTTTTTTTTCTGGGTTGAAAAACCATTCTCAAATTTGCCATTCTCAAAATAACTAGTTTCTGGTATTTGAGGCCTACTTGAAATCTATCCCAAAAAGAATATCTTACATTGAAGGTACTGATAGTGTCATTCAGAAAAACCTATGACACATGCTAGCGTGCTGATAGAAATCTGATTCTGTGATTAAACCTATACCTGTCACACAGCGCAAAAAAAAACAGGCCTCACATCTCTATTTAACCAAATCTGTACTGTTTTAGCTGGTCAAGTTATTTGTAGTGACCGTAAAAGCACACTTTTTTTTTCTGGGTTGAAAAACCATTCCCAAATTTGCCATTCTCAAAATAACTAGTTTCTGGTATTTGAGGCCTACTTGAAATCTATCCCAAAAAGAATATCTTACATTGAAGCTAGTGATAGTGTCATTCAGAAAAACCTAAGACACACGCTAGCGTGCAGATAGAAGTCTGATTCTGTGATTAAACCTATACCTGTCACACAGCGCAAAAAAAAACAGGCCTCACATCTCTATTTAACCAAATCTGTACTGTTTTAGCTGGTCAAGTTATTTGTAGTGACCGTAAAAGCACACTTTTTTTTCTGGGTTGAAAAACCATTCCCAATTTTGCCATTCTCAAAATTGTGGTGAACAGGAACAATGAGGAAAACATCTAATAAAGGACGCGGATGTGGACATGGTCGTGGTGGTGTTAGTGGACCTTCTGGTGCTGGGAGAGGACGTGGCCGTTCTGCCACAGCCACACGTCCTAGTGAACCAACTACCTCAGGTCCCAGTAGCCAGCAGAATTTACAGCGATATTTGGTGGGGCCCAATGCCGTTCTAAGGATGGTAAGGCCTGAGCAGGTGCAGGCATTAGTCAATTGGGTGGCCGACAGTGAATCCAGCACGTTCACATTATCTCCCACCCAGTCTTCTGCAGAAAGCGCACAGATGGCGCATGAAAACCAAGCCCATCGGTCTGTCACATCACCCCCATGCATATCAGGGAAACTGTCTGAGCCTCAAGTTATGCAGCAGTCTCTTATGCTGTTTGAAGACTCTGCTGCCAGGGTTTCCCAAGGGCATCCACCTAGCCCTTCCCCAGGGGTGGAAGAGATAGAATGCACTAACGCACAACCACTTATTTTTCCTGATGATGAGGACATGGGAATACCACCTCAGCACGTCTCTGATGATGACGAAACACAGGTGCCAACTGCTGCGTCTTTCTGCAGTGTGCAGACTGAACAGGAGGTCAGGGATCAAGACTGGGTGGAAGACGATGCAGGGGACGATGAGGTCCTAGACCCCACATAGAATGAAGGTCGTGCCACTGACTTTCACAGTTCGGAGGAAGAGGCAGTGGTGAGACCGAGCCAACAGCGTAGCAAAAGAGGGAGCAGTGGGCAAAATCAGAACACCCGCCGCCAAGAGACTCCGCCTGCTACTGACCGCCGCCATCTGGGACCGAGCACCCCAAAGGCACTTCTTCAAACAATGTGCTGACGACAAGACCCGAGTGGTTTGCACGCTGTGCCATCAGAGCCTGAAGCGAGGCATTAACGTTCTGAACCTTAGCACAACCTGCATGACCAGGCACCTGCATGCAACGCATGAACTGCAGTGGAGTAAACACCTTAAAAACAAAGAAGTCACTCAGGCTCCCCCTGCTACCTCTTCTGCTGCTGCTGCCTCGGCCTCTTCTGCTGCTGCCGCCGCCTCGGCCTCTTCCTCCGCCTCTGGAGGAACGTTGGCACCTGCCGCCCAGCAAACATGGGATGTACCACCAACACCACCACCTGCGTCACCAAGCATCTCAACCATGTCACACGGCAGCGTTCAGCTCTCCATCTCACAAACATTTGAGAGAAAGCGTAAATTCCCACCTAGCCACCCTCGATCCCTGGCCCTGAATGCCAGCATTTCTAAACTACTGGCCTATGAAATGCTGTCATTTAGGCTGGTGGACACACACAGCTTCAAACAGCTCATGTCACTTGCTGTCCCACAGTATGTTGTTCCCAGCCGCCACTACTTCTCCAAGAGAGCCGTGCCTTCCCTGCACAAACAAGTGTCCGATAAAATCAAGTGTGCACTGCGCAACGCCATCTGTGGCAAGGTCCACCTAACCACAGATACGTGGACCAGTAAGCACGGCCAGGGACGCTATATCTCCCTAACTGCACACTGGGTAAATGTAGTGGCGGCTGGGCCCCAGGCGGAGAGCTGTTTGGCGCACGTCCTTCCGCCGCCAAGGATCGCAGGGCAACATTCTTTGCCTCCTGTCTCCTCCTCCTCCTACTCAGCTTCCTCCTCCTCTTCTTCCACCTGCTCATCCAGTCAGCCACACACCTTCACCACCAACTTCAGCACAGCACGGGGTAAACGTCAGCAGGCCATTCTGAAACTCATATGTTTGGGGGACAGGCCCCACACCGCACAGGAGTTGTGGCGGGGTATAGAACAACAGACCGACGAGTGGTTGCTGCCGGTGAGCCTCAAGCCCGGCCTGGTGGTGTGCGATAATGGGCGAAATCTCGTTGCAGCTCTGGGACTAGCCGGTTTGACGCACATCCCTTGCCTGGCGCATGTGCTGAATTTGGTGGTGCAGAAGTTCATTCGCAACTACCCCGACATGTCAGAGCTGCTGCATAAAGTGCGGGCCGTCTGTTCGCGCTTCCAGCGTTCACACCCTGCCGCTGCTCGCCTGTCTGCGCTACAGCGTAACTTCGGCCTTCCCGCTCACCGCCTCATATGCGACGTACCCACCAGGTGGAACTCCACCTTGCATATGCTGGACAGACTGTGCGAGCAGCAGCAGGCCATAGTGGAGTTTCAGCTGCAGCACGCACGGGTCAGTCGCACTGCGGATCAGACACACTTCACCACCAATGACTGGGCCTCCATGCGAGACCTGTGTGCCCTGTTGCGCTGTTTCGAGTACTCCACCAACATGGCCAGTGGCGATGACGCCGTTATCAGCGTTACAATACCACTTCTATGTCTCCTTGAGAAAACACTTAGGGCGATGATGGAAGAGGAGGTGGCCCAGGAGGAAGAGGAGGAAGAGGGGTCATTTTTAGCACTTTCAGGCCAGTCTCTTCAAAGTGACTCAGAGGGAGTTTTTTGCAACACCAGAGGCCAGGTACAAATGTGGCCAGACAGGGCCCACTACTGGAGGACGAGGAGGACGAGGATGAGGAGGAGGTGGAGGAGGATGAGGATGAAGCATGTTCACAGCGGGGTGGCACCCAAAGCAGCTCGGGCCCATCACTGGTGCGTGGCTGGGGGGAAACACAGGACGATGACGATACGCCTCCCACAGAGGACAGCTTGTCCTTAACTCTGGGCAGCCTGGCACACATGAGCGACTACATGCTGCAGTGCCTGCGCAACGACAGCAGAGTTGCCCACATTTTAACGTGTGCGGACTACTGGGTTGCCACCCTGCTGGATCCCCAGTACAAAGACAATGTGCCCACCTTACTTCCTACACTGGAGCGTGATAGGAAGATGCGCGAGTACAAGCGCACGTTGGTAGACGCGCTACTGAGAGCATTCCCAAATGTCACAGGGGAACCAGTGGAAGCCCAAGGTGAAGGCAGAGGAGGAGCAAGAGGTCGCCAACGCAGCTGTGTCACGGCCAGCTCCTCTGAGGGCAGGGTTAGCATGGCAGAGATGTGGAAAAGTTTTGTCACCACGCCACAGCTAACTGCACCACCACCTGATACGTAACGTGTTAGCAGGAGTCAACATTTCACTAACATGGTGGAACAGTACCTGTGCACACCCCTCCACGTACTGACTGATGGTTCGGCCCCATTCAACTTCTGGGTCTCCAAATTGTCCACGTGGCCAGAGCTAGCCTTTTATGCCTTGGAGGTGCTGGCCTGCCCGGCGGCCAGCGTTTTGTCTGAACGTGTATTCAGCACGGCATGGGGCGTCATTACAGACAAACGCAGCCGCCTGTCTACAGCCAATGTGGACAAGCTGACGTTCATAAAAATGAACCAGGCATGGATCCCACAGGACCTGTCCATCCCTTGTGCAGATTAGATATTAACTACCTCCCCTTAACAATATATTATTCTACTCCAGGGCACTTCCTCATTCAATCCTATTTTTAATTTCATTTTACCATTATATTGCGGGGCAACCCAAAGTTGAATGAACCTCTCCTCTGTCTGGGTGCCGGGGCCTAAATGTGTGACAGTGGCCTGTTCCAGTGGTGGGTGACGTGAAGCCTGATTCTCTGCTATGACATGAAGACTGATTCTGCGCTGACATGAAGCCAGATTCTCTGCTATGGCATGAAGAGACTGATTCTCTGCTGACATGAAGCCAGATTCTTTGCTATGGCATGAAGAGACTGATTCTCTGCTGACGTGAAGCCAGATTCTCTGCTATGGGACCTCTGTCCAATTGATATTGGTTCATTTTTATTTTTTTAATTTTTATTTTAATTCATTTCCCTATCCACATTTGTTTGCAGGGGATTTACCTACATGTTGCTGCCTTTTGCAGCCCTCTATCTCTTTCCTGGGCTGTTTTACAGCCTTTTTAGTGCCCAAAAGTTCGGGTCCCCATTGACTTCAATGGGGTTCGGGTTCGGGACGAAGTTCGGATCGGGTTCGGATCCCGAACCCGAACATTTCCGGGAAGTTCGGCCGAACGTCTCGAACCCGAACATCCAGGTGTTCGCTCAACTCTAGTCATCAGCAAAAAGACAAACCTTACCATCGAGGCCTTTTGCAATATCACTTATGGAGATATTAAACAAAATTGGTCCCAGTACAGATCTCTGTGGAACACCACTGGTAACATGACCTTGTTTTGAATGTTCTTTATTGACTACAACCCTCTGTTGTCTGTCACTCAGCCACTGCCTAATCCACTCAACAATATGGGAGTCCATGCTCAATGACTGCAGTTTATTGATAAGTCTTCTATGTGGGACAGTGTCAAAAGCCTTACTAAAATCTAGATATGCGATGTCTACTGCACCTCCACCGTCTATTATTTTAGTCACCCAGTCAAAAAAATCTATAAGATTTGTTTGCCATGATCTCCCTGAAGTAAACCCATGTTGTTTTTCATCTTGCAATCCATGGGATTTTAGATGTTCCACAATCCTATCCTTTAATAGGGTTTCCATTAATTTGCCTACTATTGATGTCAGACTCACTGGTCTATAGTTGCTCGATTCCTCCCTACTACCTTTCTTGTGAATGGGCACGACATTTGCCAATTTCCAATCTTCCGGGACGACTCCTGTTACTAATGATTGGTTAAATAAATCTGTTAACGGTTTTGCCAGCTCCCCACTAAGCTCTTTTAATAATTTTGGGTGTATCTCATCAGGCCCCTGTGACTTATTTGTCTTCACTTTAGACAGCAAACTTAGAACATCTTCCTCTGTAAAGATACATGCATCAAACGATTTATTAGTCATTCTTTCTAGTGGAGGTCCTTCTCCTTTTTCTTTTGTAAAAACTGAACAGAAGTATTCATTAAGGCAGTCGGCTAGCCCTTTATTCTCTTCTACATACCTTCCGTCCTTTGTTTTTAATTTAGTTATTCCTTGTTTTAATTTCCTTTTTTCATTTATATATCTGAAGAATGTCTTATCCCCTTTTTTCATAGACTGAGCTAGTTTTTCTTCTGCCTGCGCTTTAGAAGTTCTCATAACTTGCTTGGCCTCTGCCAAATCTTGTAGATTTCCTTATCTTCATTGCTCTGGTTTTTTTTATAATTACAAAATGCTAGCTTTTTATTTTTAATGATTTGGGCCACTTCTGCTGAGTACCACAGTGGTCTCTTCCTTTTTTTGCTTTTACTGACAAGTCTAATGCAATTTTCTGTTGCCTTCAATAATGCACCTTTTAAGTAGTCCCATTTCTCCTGGACTCCATGTAATCCGTTCCAGTCTGATAAGGACTCATTTATGACTAATTTCATTTTTGAAAAGTCTGTTTTTCTAAAACGTAAAACTTTTGTTTTTGTGTGGTGGGACTCTTTCACAGTTCTTATATTAAACCACACTGACTGGTGATCACTAGATCCCAAGGTTTCGCCTACAATGACATCATATACCGAATTCCCATTTGTGAATACCAAATCCAAAATGGCCTCCCTCCGGGTTGGCTCCTCAACCACTTGTTGTAGAGATAACCCCAGTAGGGAATTTAGAATATCTGTACTCCTGGTAGAACTTGCTATTTTGGTTTTCCAGTTTATATCTGGAAGAATGAAATCTCCCATAATGATAACTTCTCCTTTCATTGTCATTTTAGCTATTTGTTCAACTAGTAGATCATCTAGTTCTTTAACTTGACCAGGTGTAGAAGACCTTCTACAGCATCAGAAGACAACTGTACAACCTCAAGGCACCCGTGAGGGTCTGGCTTAAATCCTTTGTCTCTATTATTGCACCAATCCTCCTGTATGGCAATGAAGTCTGGGGCCCTCACACGTACGTGTACCCTGACTGGTCAAGATTGGATTCAAGCCCAACAGAAATATACCACCTGGAATTCTGTAAGCATCTCCTCCAGGTCCATCGGAGCACCTCTAACGGTACCTGTCGAGGGGAGCTGGGCAGATTCCCTCTACACTTTGCAATCCAGAAGAGGGTGCTATCATTCTGGGGCCATCTACATGGTAGTAGTGAAGGTTCCCATCACCATAAAGCCTTGCTAC
The DNA here is from genome assembly GCF_905171765.1 of Bufo bufo. NCBI lineage: Eukaryota > Metazoa > Chordata > Amphibia > Anura > Bufonidae > Bufo > Bufo bufo. The sequence continues at coordinate 420,753,175 of NC_053394.1, forward strand.
ACCAAGGGATCCCAGGCAAGGCAAAGCCACAAAATCAACTTACTGAAACCCAGGCCTACCAGAAAATCACCCCACACCACCTCACAAAAGCCGGGATCAGGGACACAGTAAACAGTGGACAAGAGTAATACGTCAGTGAATGGAGGAAGGAGGTGAGAGCATCCCAGAAGCTAACGGTGTACTAGAGCCTGCAGAGAGACTACAAACTGGCCCCATATCTGGAGAAACTAGGGAACCCCAGAGACCAGAAAATACTAAGCCGCTACAGACTGAGCGCCCACAGCCTGGCCGTCAAATCCGGATGGCATCAACAGAGCTACATGCCTAGAGAAAGCAGACTGTGCCAGCAGTGCCACCTGGTGGTGGTGGAGGGTGAGGCCCACTTCCTGATATACTGTCCCAAATACTCAGCAGTGAGGGACATCCACTTTAGGAGACTCTCTGATCTACTCCCAGACTTCAGCTCCATGGAGGAGGAAGAGAAACTGCCCATCCTGCTGGGAGAGGAAGAGAACACTGTGGACATAGCAGCACAATATATCAGTGCCTTCCACAGACTGAGAGGAGCACAATATGCCATGGACTCCGATACCCTGACCCGGGGTGTGTCCACTCTGCACCCCTTTCCCCCCTGTCATGATATGCCACAAACTCCTATACACCGACCCCGGGTGTGTCCTCATTTCTCAACCCCATATTACCCACGTGCTTTGGCAATACTAATGTATAATTTTAGACCTGCCAATAAAGCTTTATTGATAGATAGATAGATAGATAGATAGATAGATAGATATTGGATAGATAGATAGATATATAGATAGATAGATTATAGATATTGGATGGATAGATAGATAGATAGATAGATAGATAGATAGATAGATAGATAGATAGATAGATAGATAGATAGATAATAGATATTGGATGGATAGATAGATAGATAGATAGATAGATAGATAGATAGATAGATAGATAGATAGATAGATAGATAGATAATAGATAGATAGATAGATAGATAGATAATAGATATTGGATGGATAGATAATAGATAGATAGATAATAGATAGATAATAGATAGATAATAGATAGATAGATAGATAGATAGATAGATAGATAGATAGATAGATAGATAGATATTGGATGGATAGATACAGTGGGGCAAAAAAGTATTTAGTCAGCCACCAATTGTGCAAGTTATTCCACTTAAAAAGATGAGAGAGGCCTGTAAATTTCATCATAGGTACACTTCAAATATGAGAGACAGAATGGGGGGAAAAATACAGGAAATCACATTGTAGGATTTCTAATGAATTAATTGGTAAATTCCTCGGTAAAATAAGTATTTGGTCCCCTACAAACAAGCAAGATTTCTGGCTCTCACAGACCTGTAACTTCTTCTTTAAGAGGCTCCTATGTCCTCCACTCGTTACCTGTATTAATGGCACCTGTTTGAACTTGTTATCAGTATAAAAGACAACTGCCCACAACCTCCAACAGTCACACTCCAAACTCCACTATGGACAAGACCAAAGAGCTATTGAAGGACACCAAAAACAAAATTATAGACCTGCACCAGGCTGGGAAGGCTGAATCTAAAATAGGCAAGCAGCTTGGTGTGAAGAAATCAACTGTGGGAGCAATATTAGAAAATGGAAGACATACAAGACCACTGATAATCTCCCTCGATCTGGGGCTCCACACAAGATCTTACCCCGTGGGGTCAAAATGATCACAAGAACGGTGAGCAAAACTCCCAGAACCACACGGGGGGACCTATTGAATGACCTGCAGAGAGCTGGGACCAAAGTAACAAAGGCTGCCATCAGTAACACACTATGCCGCCAGGGACTCAAATCCTGCAGTGCCAGACGTGTCCCCCTGCTTAAGACAGTGCATGTCCGGGCCCGTCTGAAGTTTGCTATAGAGCATTTGGATGATCCAGAAGGGGATTGGGAGAATGTCATATGGTCAGATGAAACCAAAGTAGAACTTTTTGGTAAAAACTCAACTTGTCGTGTTTGGAGGAGAAAGAATGCTGAGTTGCATCCAAAGAACACCATACCTACTGTGAAGCATGGGGGTGGAAACATCATGCTTTGGGGCTGTTTTTCTGCAAAGGGACCAGGACGACTGATTTGTGTAAAGGAAAGAATGAATGGGGCCATCTATCGTGAGATTTTGAGTGAAAACCTCCTTCCATCAGCAAGGGCATTGAAGATGAAACGTGGCTGGGTCTTTCAGCATAACAATGATCCCAAACACACCGCCCGGGCAACCAAGGAGTGGCTTCATAAGAAGCATTTCAAGGTCCTGGAGTGGCCTAGCCAGTCTCTAGATCTCAACCCCATAGAAAACCTTTGGAGAGAGTTGAAAGTCTGTGTTGCCCACCGACAGCCCCAAAACATCACTGCTCTAGAGGAGATCTGCCTGGAGGAATGGGCCAAAATACCAGCAACAGTGTGGGAAAACCTTGTGAAGACTTACAGAAAACGTTTGACCTCTGCCAACAAAGGGTATATAACAAAGTATTTTCCACCATAATTTGCCAAAAAAAATCTTTAAAAATCAGACAATGTGATTTTCTGGATTTTTTTTTCTCATTATGTCTCTCATAGTTGAGGTATACCTATGATGAAATTTACAGGCCTCTCTCATCTTTATAAGTGGGAGAACTTGCACAATTGGTGGCTGACTAAATACTTTTTTGCCCCACTGTAGATATATAGATATGAGCTAGATAGATAGATAGATAGATAGATAGATAGATAGATAGATAGATAGAATATAGATAGGTAGTAGATAGAAAGACAGGAGATAGGTAAGTAGATAGATAGTAGTGCTTAAGAAAGTCACATTAAGGACAGAAACTTTGCAGTGATGAATAAAAAGCACTACTAATTAACTATTTTGAGAGTGCCGTGGAATTTCTTCTTCTACTTGTCTGGAGCCAGCGGGGCTGCTGTAATTTTTCGCAGATAGATAGATAGGCAGACATTAGAGAGATAGATAGATACATGTGCGTTTTCTCAATTTATTTCCTTGTCACTGATTTGAAAATGGATCTACGTATAAAAGAGTGATGTTACTGATGTGCACGTGCCATATCTTCCCTTAGGAACCAATGTACAGCCTGGCTATGAGCTGTGCGCTGCGATTGGCCAGCGCTGCAGCAAGACACGCCTCATACAAGAAATCAGTCAGAGGGAGCGCAGACACCGGAGCCTATACCGGGCGAACGGAGCGGCGCCCAGACATACTAGTAAGTGCAGGGGGACCCCTGGGCACCGCTCTGCCCACTGATCTAGTTAGTTTTTATTTTGTACAGTTGTGAAAGGTCCTCTTTAATGACCAGACCACTTTTTACAATTCTGCACTACACTACTTTCACGGTTTATTGCGCGGTCATACAACTTACCACCCAAATGAATTTTACCTCCTTTTCTTCTCACTAATAGAGCTTTCATTTGGTGGTATTTCATTGCTGCTGACATTTTAACTTTTTTTGTTATTAATCAAAATTTACCGAAATTTTTGCAAAAAAATGACATTTTTCACTTTCAGTTGTAAATTTTTTTTTTTAAAACTACATTTTTATATAAATTTTTCTCTAAATTTATTGTTCTACATGTCTTTGATAAAATAAATACAATAAGTGTATATTTATTGGTTTGGGTAAAAGTCATAGCGTTTACAAACTATGGTACAAAAATGTGAATTTCCGCATTTTGAAGCAGCTCTGACTTTCTGAGCACCTGTCATGTTTCCTGAGGTTCTACAATGGCCAGACAGTAGAAACACCCCACAAATGACCCCATTTCGGAAAGTAGACACCCTAAGGGTTTCGCTGATGGGCATAGTGAGTTCATAGAACTTTTTATTTTTTGTCACAAGTTAGTGGAAAATGATGAATTTTTTTTTTTCTTACAAAGTCTCATATTCCACTAACTTGTGAAAAAAAATAAAAACTTCCATGAACTCACTATGCTCATCACGAAATACCTTGGGGTATCTTCTTTCCAAAATGGGGTCACTTGTGGGGTAGTTATACTGCCCTGGCATTTTAGGGGCCCTAATGCGTGAGAAGTAATTTGAAAATCAAATGTGTAAAAAATGTCCTGTGAAATCCTAAAGGTGCTCTTTAGAATTTGGGCCCCTTTGCGCACCTAGGCTGCAAAAAAGTGTCACACATGTGGTATTGCCGTACTCAGGAGAAGTATGGAAATGTGTTTTGGGGTGTATTTTTACATATACCCATGCTGGGTGAGAGAAATATCTCTGTAAAAGTCAACTTTTCCCATTTTTTTATACAAAGTTGTCATTTTAGAGAGATATTTCTCTCACCCAGCATGGGTATATGTAAAAAGACACCCCAAACGCATTGCCCTACTTCTCCTGAGTATGGCGATACCACATGTGTGACACTTTTTTGCAGCCTAGGTGTGCAAAGGGGCCCAAATTCCTTTTAGGAGGGCATTTTTAGACATTTGGATTTCAGACTTCTTCTCACGCTTTAGGGCCCCTAAAATGCCAGGGCAGTATAAATACCCCACATGTGACGTGATCGATCCAAGCAAAAGGGACCACCAGAGGACCAGGTAGCAGGTATATTAGACGCTGTTATCAAAACAGCGTCTAATATACCTTTAAGGGGTTAAAAAAAATCGCATCTACAGCCTGCCAGCGAACGATCGCCGCTGGCAGGCTGCAGATCCACTCGTTTACCTTCGGTTCCTGTGAACGCACGCTCCTATGTGCGCGCGTTCACAGGAAATCTCGCCTCTCGCGAGATGACGCGCCGGCACGTCTAGGAGGAATGAATCGACCGCCTCCGGACCGCAATCCTGCGTTAGGAGGTCCGGAGGCGGTTAAACCTCTGCGGTTATTATCAGTACATCTGGCGCACCAGGACTCTTACTGTTAAATCTTTGGAGAACCAAGAATGGTACAGATCTAAGTGAACAGCAAATGTGGACTGGTCAAACCGCTGATCCTCAGATGGACTCTCCAAGGAACATATTTAGTTTAGTTTTTCTATTTATTAGACCCTTCCCATCCTATAATAAGGGATTGAAATTCCTTGTGTATCCAGGGGCAGATCGCACTCCAGCAGTAAACAATTTACATTCTTTGTATTGCATGCAGCCTCACATGACAATTTCTCCAAAACTGAGCATGTCACGTAAGCTGCCTTATAACACCCAACACCGGATCTTGCAAGAGGTAACCTTACACCTTGGAAAGCAGGAGAGTGAGCAGCAGCTGGCCCCCGCATCCACTAGCCGTGCCATGCTACAGACTACAACCAAAATACAAGCATAGGTCACCTAGGACCCGATAGTAAAAGTGATCAGGTGGCAAAGTCCTTTTCACGAAAGCCTCAGACCTTGAATGACCCAGCCTTGACCACTTCATAAACAGGCGAGAGCTGCCTGTTTGTAATTCAGAGGACAGTTGATTTGACTTCCTACATGGCATCATTGCTGTGCTGTCTCCAGCATGTCTGAAAATTAACTAGATGACAGCAGACAGCAGCGCTCATTTATCCGATATTAACAATTAATTTCAGGCTTATCTCTAGGACATGAAAGTTTTTTGTTTTTTTTAAATTTCCGAGTAGGAATCTGCTCTGATCTTCCGTGGAATTTGCACCAGGGACTGAAGGCCTTTGTGCTATGAAGGATACAATACATAAATTGAGGGGGAGGCTGTGAAGACAGCATATACTCTGGAGGCAGGTGACTTTGCAAAGTTGATTAAAAGACCAATAATGTAAAATTAAATTTAGACTTAAGGACATCGGGCAGAGAAAGCCAGTTCTATAATAGAAAACACAAAATGTTGTTTTTCAGAATGACATTTCTATGTCCTTTACTTACCCCTTGCCCTTCTGTTTGCACAATGGAATTTCTATGTCCTTTACTTACCCCCTGCCATTCTTACTGAAAAGGAAATTAACCTTCAATAGCTTACCTCAATAGATCTGCCCATTTTTGCAGGATACGTAGAGTGACACACATAAAACAGAGGGACTCTTAGCTTAGAAGAAAATTGACCCAATGCAGGAGGGCCTGATAGTTGTTTGTCCCTCCAGTGCCCTTTCATTGGGCCAGTTCCCCCACCCTTGTTTGCTACCCATGCAGGCTTATAGAAAGATACATTTTGCACAGGTTCTTGTTACCTAATAAAGGGGATGGGACCAACCAGGGCTGGATCCACTCTCTACAGTCTGCTCTTTACTTATGATACGCATACCTTTTGGATACATCACCTGCTTCCAAAGTATTGCTATTTGGGTTTGGTATAGAGGAGCAAATGTCCTATAATTTGTTCCAGGTCTGAATCGGTCAAGAAATTTGATTTGGTTACAAATCGATTCTACAGAAAATAAAAGTATCTTTCTCTTTTTTTACTCAAACTGAACTACTGAATCAGAGTTTTTTCAAAAATTCCAGTCGAATTTTGATTCTAACAAATCAATTTGCTCATCTCTAGTTTGATATTCAAGCTTCCAGAAAACTAGAAGCTTACGCACCATTGAGGTCATCCATGTGGCTTCTGTGGTGTCCTCAGAGAGAGCAGTGGCTTATCCCAACTTAGTTTTGTTACCATGGGTTATGAGAAACAGTAAAGAAGTCTCAACAGTGTTTTTGAGTCATGGTAATGGGATTGGGGCACCAAAACATCCTGTCATGGCTGGTTAGGAGTGTGCTAGTGCCAAGCAGCTCCTGAAAGGGGCCTTATTTTTATTTTTGTTACCCTGTGTCTACAGTTGCTGGGTTGGGGGTGGCACCAATGCTATGCTGGGTCCCCAGGACACCGTTGAGGTATCACCACGTGTTGCTGCTTTTTCGGAAAGGATGGTAAGGTGTTGTGCACCACAATGGGAAATAAGTCCAGAGAGTCAGAGTCTGCATTAAACCAGGGTGCTTCTTTACTGGAGGGATTCACATACAAAACAATACAGGCCCGGCATAGGGCTGACTATTTCAGTCCCCTTCCTGGCAGCAGAAGGGTTTGATGCTGAGGAAAGACCTGAGCTAGCTGACCCTCTCTCTCTTCAGAAGGCTGGTACCCTGGTCCAAGGCTGGTGATCCAGGGTCTGTCGCAGAGTATCCCTGTCTCAGCGTCTTCTTCTGATCACTCAATAGTCTCCTCTTCCAAGCACTGGTCCCTAACTGCAGCACTAGGGGCTCTGACTTCTCTCCTTATATACCATCTCTAGTTAGACTGGAGCCTTCAAGTGGGAGGGGTGGAGTGGAGAAGCTCAGCACAAACAGATATATTGTAACACTTTCCATCTCTCATAGACTTACATTAGAGCTTCAATGATACTCAATGGCAAAGACACAGCAGTTTTTCCAGACAAAAATAAGTTTCCGGACATAACAACAGAGCTAAACCAGACAGTCACCAGGTCAGTCTGTCGGTTTTGGTAGTAAACAACGTCTGGCTTTTTCCCTTCAATTCATGCTCTTCATTAAACCTTATGGCAGCTGTGGAAAATTACCAGCTTCTCATTCAAAGTCCCAACAGTCTCTCAGTATTCATTAACCCTTTCCACAGAGCCATGTAAATACAGTGATAATGAACAGGATATATACCACAACATATAAAATGCAGTTACACAGTATTAAACAGTGCAAGTTAACCTTTTCAAGTGAAATAAAGTAAGAGGTCTATAACTTTGCATAGGGGAAATAGGCAAATGTCCAGACTTCACAGTATCCCTGCTGCAGGGCACTACATGTAATTTATGTGTGTCACTTGATGGATGAATGGTGGACATATTTATTCTCCTAAGCATTGCCATCAATGCAATCTCTTTACCCAGTGGAGTATACAGTCTCAGAAAAATCTCAACAACTCAAAGGAAGCTGATATGAACACTAGGAAAATATATAAATCCTATACATATGTTATCCCTGATTAAAAATCTTGGATCTCATTGGTACAAGTCATTGGTCCCAACCATGCATATGGTTAAACAAACAAAGTTTATTAGTCAGAAGGACATCATTTTCTGCTCATACACCGCCAGCTTCGTCTGTCCATACGCCAGCTGCGTAGCATTCCAAAGAAACTCTCCAGTCTCTAGATCTTACAGTACATTATAAGACCAGGAACACAACCTTTACTACATCCAATACATCTGACGTGTGTATAAGATATCCTTGCATCCTGGCTTGCTTCTCAATCCTGCACAACTCTAGTTTCCTATTGATTCTTTAAATGTTATGGATTTGATTGGCAAATAATATTTGTCAGAATGGAGAATGGGTGGCAACATCCTAAAGATGGCCACCCACCTAGACCCATGGAATGAACTCCATTATCCAACCTACTTTCCTATGCTGTGTGAGGGTTGTGTAGAGTTATAGACCCAGGATTGGCATTAGTTTAGATTTTGCTCTTCTCTGTTCAGCCCTTCTTCTTATGGTGTATCCTATAGTGCCCAAATAATGTCACCATATAGTGTCCAGCTAACACTGCCCAACCAATGAACTAGGGCTTCATCCTGTGGATCTGCATTTCTATAGGTTTAGGTGCAAATGTTGAATTCCTGGTGTAAGCTCCAGGTTCCTAGATCATCAGGGCCTTTTGTGCCCCTTCAATAATGACATGATGAGTCCACTGTGACCAATTAGGATGTCCTTAGGTGGATCTGCCACAGTGCTGCAGATCTTGGGAAAAGGCAAATGAAGCATTATCCCCTACTCTGTTCCCCACAGCAGTTCCTTGTTACCTTCTTGTATCCTATTATGTCACCCTTTGGGAACCTGACCTTCACCTACACTGGAACCATCCTTGAGAATTATCCAGTTGGCAATCATGTCCTACTATCTTTAAATGACGAAGTGTGAGCCATCTTTTATATGATAATAACATACTGTTTATACAGTCGTACTGTATTATAAGAGTTGGCAGTGGATATCCATAGTGGCTGATGCCAGGAAATTCGCTGAGGTGTGTTTCTTGCCTCTTGTTTTGCTTGCTTGCCTCCACCCCTTAGGTGCTAATGAGTCCTGTTTACACCCAGCCATGTCTACATTTACACAATGCACCTGCTTCTGCCAACCACTCATGATGCTGACACTGTCATAATATAGATGACAGTTGGTATTATAGATATTTGCCCTCCAAAGCTGGCAGAGGTGAATGACTGATACACATGTTGCCCCCGGGCCATTTTATTAAAGGGGAATTGTAGTAATGCCGAGCATGGAATAAAGTTCAGTACAAATCAAGTGCAAATCCTCAAAGTGTCATGTCATGGCATGTCTGAGCAATGGTCAGTCTTCTCTGTAGTTCTTGCAGTGTATTCAGGAAAATCTGGAAGGGCATTGCAATGCACATTGCACAATTGGGATCATAAGTTCAATTTGTAGTTTATACAGTATGTTCTTCGTCTTGGCATTTTGGGTCCCCCATGCCCATAATGATGCTTAGATTGTGAGCCCCACTATGGACAGGAGCAGTGCATTCTGCATCACATTGGGAATGTGAAGTATTTGATTGGTAAACATTTTGGTTTGGATTGGTTGGACTATATTAGAATTAATGCTATTCCATAGAAAAGAGATATCGAAAGCATGTTACAGAATATTCTTAAGAAAGGGTTGACTTTGCACCAATTGCATTGAAAGAACTGGGATGACCCATTGCATATGGGTGTTGGTGCTTGTTCAGACCCTAACATTCCTCCAAATAACCCCAACCGCAACTGAACACCTCTATGGAGCATGCATAACGTCAACGCCTCCTCAACACACCCTCAGAAAAGACCAGTGCAACCCCATGGCAGCATAGCTATGCAATGTGATTCCAATGTGTGGCCCTAATGGCCATTTGAGTCTCTTGAAGAAACATCAGCTTTTTGGGTTTTCCCATTTCAGGGGTCTCATTGAAAAGAACCAGTGGTGTAGGGAGATTTATTTTCCAAAATATGCAACTTAGCTCATGTATGCCAAACCAGGGACTTATCCAAAAGGGATAGGGACCCATTTGTAAATATCAGTTTCAGAAAAGCTTTTTCCATGGAGAATTGACTTGAAAAGTCTCTGTACACCGCTGAGTATCTCCAATGTCACCCTCCTCAGCTGCATCTCATCCAGCCAACTAGTAACCTACTCTATACTGCCTTGGATTTTCCCATTAAAGACCTCCAGGACATACTGTACCAGTGGAAGGTCCTTCAAGAAGAAACAAGCAGCATTTTAAGTTTCCATTATCAACTTACTTGAATGGACAAGTCCATGCGGGTGTCACCATCCCACCATTGAGATTCATAACATGTTTCAATTTATTTTGGACATCAGTGAGAATCCCAGATGATAGGCCCCAAAATGGCTCATTGGGATAATATAATACTTAGACTATGCAATCTGTATTGATATCTTTGGACTTTATGGGTGACACTGTAAACACTGTGGGGTTGTATCTGGTATATAGAAAGAGATAACTGAACCTCTATAAAGTAATAAGGGGCACTGGTAAAAATAGAGTGCTAAAACCATTGTGTATAGTAATTGCCATCCTATATCACATTTTAATCTAATGGGGGCTATTTTTGTAAATGAATGAACCCTTTTTAACCATGGAAAGTAGACCTTTAATGTATGATTCTTTATATATGAAACCATTAGGTTCAAAGACATGGATCTCTTCCAGCGAGGAAGGTGTTAATAATATTAGCATTCTTTTGGGGGCTGCTGTAGGAGGGAAAGCAGAAATAAACAAGGAATTAGAAAGGTCATGCTCTAGATCAGGTTTCTGGGGGCCATTTGTGGAGATGAAGTTTGTATGCGGTCTGTCAACACAATGAACGGTCACTGCAATCCTTGTCCTAAATAAGCAGCTCCATTTGCAGGATGGCTGCAATCAGGGACACTCTAAATGGGGACATCATATGCCAGACCAAGCAAGGGACAGATATTGTTTACAATGTATTAATAGCTCCTCCAACAAAAGAAGCAACATGGTGGGTCACTCAACTGAAGATGGGGGTAGTGTATAGGTAGCGTCTCATAGTAAGAGTATGTCATAGATCTCCAATATAAGAGAGATCTCAAACTAAGCATTGTATCTGGCGATGTGGTTCAATGGTTCCTTTGTATTAGAAATTGGCAAAGGTCCAAGATCATGGACTTCAGTTGAGTCTAATATGGCCATCTGATACGTTAGAAAAGGTGTAATTCTACTTTAGAAGGGTTGCCCAGGATTATAAAATAGAGTCTCTCTCGTGAATAGTCTGATATTGCTACTCATCCCCATTAAATTGAATACAGCAATACCAGGCACTGGCCATTGAAAAGAGTGTTTTTTTTTCTTCCAAAAGATAAAACTAAAAACCATTAATTCCAACCCTTTTAAAGCAGTTGTCTCATAAGGTCTGGATTTGGTTTTTGTTATAGTCTGCTGTTGAGTTTAATATTAGCATTTGGTCTGAGATAATTTGGGGGACTGGGGTCTAAATTAATTATACGTTCTGATCTGGGGTCTGACTATTTCAAGATCTTCTATGCTCAGCTATCAGCATGCAGAGCACATATGCCAACTTAAGTGGTACATATGGCAGCACAATTTATCTGAAGGGACACAGGTCTGAATTCATTTTATGGTCTTATCTGGGGTGTAAATAATGTTTTAGGATCTAGTCTGGTGTCTGATTTTATTTTGAGATCTTGGCTGCACAGTATTTCAGGTCACATATAGGAATTTAGGGGTTACCTATAACAGCACAATTATCTGAAGGGGCACAGGTCGGAATTCATCTTGGGGTCTCGTTCAAGGTGTGTATTTATTTTGGGGTTTGCTCTGGGGTCTAAGTTAATTTTGGGATCTGGTTGGAGTCTACAGGGAGTGCAGAATTATTAGGCAAGTTGTATTTTTGAGGATTAATTTTATTATTGAACAACAACCATGTTCTCAATGAACCCAAAAAACTCATTAATATCAAAGCTGAATATTTTTGGAAGTAGTTTTTAGTTTGTTTTTAGTTTTAGATATTTTAGGGGGATATCTGTGTGTGCAGGTGACTATTACTGTGCATAATTATTAGGCAACTTAACAAAAAACAAATATATACCCATTTCAATTATTTATTTTTACCAGTGAAACCAATATAACATCTCAACATTTACAAATATACATTTCTGACATTCAAAAACAAAACAAAAACAAATCAGTGACCAATATAGCCACCTTTCTTTGCAAGGACACTCAAAAGCCTGCCATCCATGGATTCTGTCAGTGTTTTGATCTGTTCACCATCAACATTGCGTGCAGCAGCAACCACAGCCTCCCAGACACTGTTCAGAGAGGTGTACTGTTTTCCCTCCTTGTAAATCTCACATTTGATGATGGACCACAGGTTCTCAATGGGGTTCAGATCAGGTGAACAAGGAGGCCATTTCATTAGATTTTCTTCTTTTATACCCTTTCTTGCCAGCCACGCTGTGGAGTACTTGGACGCGTGTGATGGAGCATTGTCCTGCATGAAAATCATGTTTTTCTTGAAGGATGCAGACTTCTTCCTGTACCACTGCTTGAAGAAGGTGTCTTCCAGAAACTGGCAGTAGGACTGGGAGTTGAGCTTGACTCCATCCTCAACCCGAAAAGGCCCCACAAGCTCATCTTTGATGATACCAGCCCAAACCAGTACTCCACCTCCACCTTGCTGGAGTCTGAGTCGGACTGGAGCTCTCTGCCCTTTACCAATCCAGCCACGGGCCCATCCATCTGGCCCATCAAGACTCACTCTCATTTCATCAGTCCATAAAACCTTAGAAAAATCAGTCTTGAGATATTTCTTGGCCCAGTCTTGACGTTTCAGCTTGTGTGTCTTGTTCAGTGGTGGTCGTCTTTCAGCCTTTCTTACCTTGGCCATGTCTCTGAGTATTGCACACCTTGTGCTTTTGGGCACTCCAGTGATGTTGCGGCTCTGAAATATGGCCAAACTGGTGGCAAGTGGCATCTTGGCAGCTGCACGCTTGACTTTTCTCAGTTCATGGGCAGTTATTTTGTGCCTTGGTTTTTCCACACGCTTCTTGCGACCCTGTTGACTATTTTGAATGAAACGCTTGATTGTTCGATGATCACGCTTTAGAAGCTTTGCAATTTTAAGAGTGTTGCATCCCTCTGCAAGATATCTCACTATTTTTGACTTTTCTGAGCCTGTCAAGTCCTTCTTTTGACCCATTTTGCCAAAGGAAAGGAAGTTGCCTAATAATTATGCACACCTAATATAGGGTGTTGATGTCATTAGACCACACCCCTTCTCATTACAGAGATGCACATCACCTAATATGCTTAATTGGTAGTAGGCTTTCGAGCCTATACAGCTTGGAGTAAGACAACATGCATAAAGAGGATGATGTGGTCAAAATACTCATTTGCCTAATAATTCTGCACGCAGTGTAAATTCATTTTGAGGTCTCCTCTGAATTCATTTTGGGTGTTATCTGGGGTCTGAATTCATTTTGCGGTCTGGTCTGGGGTCTGAATTCATTTTGAGCCTGATCTGGGGTCTGAATTCATTTTGAGGTCTGTTCTCGGGTCTCAATTCATTTGGAGGTCTGGTCTGGGGTCTGAATTCATCTTGAGGTCTGTTCTGGGATCTGAATTCATTTTGAGGTCTGGTCTGGGGTTTGAATTTATTTTGTGGTCTGGTGTGGGGTCTAAATTCATTTTGAGGTCTGGTCTGGGGTCTGAATTCATCTTGAGGTCTGTTCTGGGATCTGAATTCATCTTGAGGTCTGTTCTGGAATCTGAATTAATTTTGAGGTCTTGTCTGGGGTCTGAATTCATTTGGAGGTCTGTTCTGGGGTCTGAATTCATCTTTAAGTCTGTTCTGGGGTCTGAATTCATTTTGAGGTCTGGTCTGCGATCTAAATTCATTTTGGGTCTGATCTGGGCTCAGAATTCATTTTGAGGTCTGGTGTCTGAAATTATTTTGAGACATTGTCTGCACAGGATATGGGGCACAAATGGGAAATTATAAGACACATATGGTGGCACTAAATAATTCTGGGCACAAGTCTGTGTCGCAATATATCTCTGGAGATAAGTATATAGCATGTAATGTCTTTGGGGACGTGTGTGTGGCATAGCATATCTCTGGGGATACATGTGGCACAATATATGTTGGGCACACAGTAGTCTGGCAACAAACAATTATCAGACCATGTGGCAGTTGTTCTTTTTGTGCCATCTGCATGAATCTGTTAAATATTCTGAGACCCCATTAAAAAGTTTACTATGAGGCACTAGTTTCTCTCCCGGTTGTTGAATGATTGTGTGGCTATCCTGCTATATACATTATGGTATACTATAGGAAATATTTCCTCTGACTAAGACAAGCTATTTTATGTAAAAAAAAAAAAATTCATGTTGTCCTTGAGTCAGGACGCGGCTAATTCTAATTATTTTAACAGTGGGAACCTTTTTGTTTCCCGGTAACTTACCTTCCATCCTTTTGAGGATAATTTCCCCTGTGGTTTGTTTATAAAAGCACTGGAACGTACAGTATAACAATGGCCACATCAGACCTTCCATTAAGGTAGCGCAGGCTTTTGTGTTGCAATCCAACCTCCAGCAGTTAGTTAGAGTTGGCAAGTAGCCATCACCAGACCACAGTGGATTTCGGCCCAAGCAAACATCATGCCTATCCCCACTTATGTGGCTAACCTTTCAATATAATGAGCATTTGCATGCAATCGGGCTACGTACGTGTGGCTGCTGCTAGCCACAGAGTCATAAGCTAATCCTATAAGAATGAGAGCTGCACCCAGATGACAACAGATCACAAATGACTCATGTGCACTTATGATCAGGACAGGGCTATTAAGTTACTACTGACATTTCCAAGCAGAATGTATTATACTGTATCGTGTGGACTTTCAATTAGCTTTCACTTGGTGCAGAATAACAATTCTTCGTATTACGCAAAACCAATAGTAATGGGTTCCCAACAGCGTGCAGCAGAGGATTGTACTTTTCATTAAATATTGTGACTCAGAATTGCAGAGTGATGTAGGCTCAAGTGACTGTCCAAAATCTGATAATGTGCAGCGTTCATTGCCAAGCTGTAGGTAAACAAAGGTTAGAAAGTAAAATTTTCAACCATAAGGTCAGTGATGCACCTACAGGTAGGACATAAAGGTGATGTGGGACCAGGGGCGTACATAGAAATCATGGGGCCCCATAGCAAAACTCAGAATTGGGCACCCCCCGTCAATAAAAAGAACAATTATTAAAGCTGATTAGTGAGGGTGCGGGGTGTTGCAGTGATATTGATGAAGAAAATTGGAATAAAGGCTCATGCACACGACTGTATGTATTTTGCGGTCTACAAAATGCAAATCCGCAAAAAAATATGTGCAGTCCGCATTTTTTGCAGACCCATTGAAATGAATGGGTCAGCATTCTATCTTAAAAAAAATGCCCATTGTGCCCCCTCCATAGTAGTAATGCCCACTGTGCTAGCAATGCCCTCTGTGCCCCTCCATAGTAGAAATCCCCATTATGCCCCCTTTTACAGTAATAATGCCCACTGTGCCCCCTTTCCAGTAATTATGCCCTCTGAGCGCCTTCACAGAAATAATGCCCTCTGTGCCCCCTTCATTGTAGTAATGCCCTCTGGCTCTGTGCCCCCTCCATAGTAGAAATGCCCATTGTGCCCCCTTCACAGTAATTAATAAAGTCCTCTGTGCCCCCTCCATAGTAAGAAACTCCTCTGTGACCCCTCCAAAGTAATAAAATTCTCTGTGCCACCTGCATAGTAATAAAGACCTCTGTGCCCCCTCCATAGTAACAAAGTCTTCTGTGCCCCCTCCATAGTAATAAAGTCCTCTGAGCCCCCTCCAAAGTAATAAAGTCCTCTGTGCCCCCTCCATAGTAATAAAGACCTCTGTGCCCCCTCCATAGTAATAAAGTCCTCACATGCCTCTCTTCCCTGCAGGCACAGATCACTCTGCAGCACTGTGTGGGCAGAGCTTATGCAGATTTCCGGGCTGCAGACTCCACCCACAAAGGCCGGCAGCGCAATCTGTGCCTGCAGGCTGAATGGTGGAGCGGGGAGAAGTCTTCCTGCTTCACCATTCTGTGCACCGCCGGCCTGAAGGAGGGGAGGAGCGCGGGGAGCTGAGTGGTGAGTGACAGGAAGTGCTCCAGCAATAAGCGCTTCCATCTGTATTGATGGAAGCGCTCGTTGCTTCTGGCCCCCTTCCTGAGAGCAGGCACCGGGGCAGCCGCCCCCCACGCCTCCCCCTTAGTACGCCACTGCTGTCCTTGACTTGTTCTGACAGACAGGGGCCAATGCCATTCATCAGCAGAGGCAAGGAGGAGGGGAGTAATCAGGAGGAGGACACAGGACTGGGGCCGGTATTTATCTCTCTACTGTTACTGGTATGCAGCGTGTATACATGTCGGAAAGGAGGAGGAGTCATGTGGCCTGGCCGGGCCCCCTAACCTCACGGGCCCCATAGCCACTGCGTGGTCTGTCTATATTGACGGTACGCCACCGCGTGGGACCCATTGAGGGCGAGCTGTGCACCTAAGAGTTATTCCAAAATATGAAATGGGATTCCTAGGAGTTGATGATACCTGGCCGTAGTGTTGCTCACTCTGGTTCTGAACCCCTAGTTTGCCTGACTATTGTACTTTGTCACTTTACCTTCCTTGCAATGATTTAGATTGATATCTGTTCTCTTCTGACAGCTGTTCCATTTTGATATTTGTTCCTTGTGATAGTTGTTCTCTACTGATAGCTGTTCTCTACAGACATCTGTCCTCTTTTGATGGCTGCTCTCTTCTGATAGCTATTCCATTTGGTAGCTGTTCTTTTCTGACAGCTGTTCCTTTTTAATAGCTGTTGTAATGACCGGCATCACACACAGGGAGGGAAAAGGGAAAGCCCTGCCCAAGGGAGAGGGTAAGGTGGTGACCCCTGACTCACCTTGCAGCTGGCACCTGACTGCCCTGACGTCCCTAGACGGGTTCCTCACCCGTGCGGCGATCATGTGCCTAAACCCTGGCTTTCCCTAAAATGAGCCCTAGATAGTGAACGGGCCAGTGGGATCGCTAGTCCGCACCACTGACACTAAGAGGGAAACACCAGGGAGAGAACAGACAAATCAGACAAACACATACACCCAGGTGGGCGACCACAGCAGTCCACAAAGGTCCAACAGGGATCCGGAGGGTAACGTTCTGGACCAACTACCAGAGAACACAGCAACACAGCTCCAGAGGTTCAGAATAGATGTCCAGGCAGGAAGCTCTATATCTGGCAACCAGAGAAGTGTGAGAGGGGAATATAAGGAGGTTTGGGAGTGCTGGACAAGGAACAGCTGAGGAGAAGGAGCTACGGATCCCTGAGTGAGCCAAAAGGGTTTGCAAAGCAAACCCAGAAAGCTACCATAAGGAAATAGCCCTATATTACATAGAGCGCGCAGCCAACCGCTGCGACTTCCTGACCCCGGGTATAACAGAGTCAGGCGTGGCTCTTGACACCCTCGTGACAGCTGTTCTCTTTTGACAGCTGTTCCCTTTTGATAGTTGCTCTCTTCTGATAGCTGTTCCTTTTTGATAGATGTTCTCTTCTGATAGCTGTTCCATTTTGATCCATGCTCTCTTCGGATAGCTGTTCCCTTTAGATAGCTGCTCTCTTCTGACAGCTGTTCCCTTTTGAAAGCTGTTCTTTTTTGATAGCTGTTCCATTTTGATCCATGCTCTCAGGGCCGGGCCGACACAGAGGCTGGGGAGGCTCCAGCCTCAGGGCGCAGCCTGGGGTGGGCGGAAAAACAAACCTCTTTTTTTTTTTTTTTTATCATTTACTTGCTGCCGGGCGCCCTCCCCTCCCCAGCCAGTGTTCACTCTAAGGGCTCTTTCACACCTGCGTTCTTGTCTTCCGGCATAGAGTTCCGTCGTCGGGGCTCTATGCCGGAAGAATCCTGATCAGGATTATCCTAATGCATTCTGAATGGAGATAAATCCGTTCAGGATGCATCAGGATGTCTTCAGTTCCGGAACGGAACGTTTTTTGGCCGGAGAAAATACCGCAGCATGCTGCGCTTTTTGCTCCGGCCAAAAATCCGGAACACTTGCCGCAAGGCCGGATCCGGAATTAATGCCCATTGAAAGGCATTGATCCGGATCCGGCCTTAAGCTAAACGTCGTTTCGGCGCATTGCCGGAGCCGACATTTAGCTTTTTCAGAGTGGTTACCATGGCTGCCGGGACGCTAAAGTCCTGGTTGCCATGGTAAAGTGTAGCGGGGAGCGGGGAAGCAGTATACTTACCGTCCGTGCGGCTCCCCGGGCGCTCCAGAGTGACGTCAGGGCGCCCCAAGCGCATGGATCATGTGATCACATGGACACGTCATCCATGCGCATGGGGCGCTCTGACGTCATTCTGGAGCGCCCCGGGAGCCGCACGGACTGTAAGTATACCGCTTCCCCGCTCCCCGCTCCTACTATGGCAACCAGGACTTTAATAGCGTCCTGGCTGCCATAGTAACACTGAACGCATTTGGAAGACGGTTCCGTCTTCAAATGCTTTCAGTACACTTGCGTTTTTCCGGATCCGGAGTGTAATTCCGGCAAGTGGAGTACACGCCGGATCCGGACAACGCAAGTGTGAAAGAGGCCTAAGCTGCGCTTGTAGATAGGAGCAGGAGGCTGCTGATTGGCCAGTATCAGCTAGCTGCCCTGCCATTGGTCCATCCTTTCACACCCCCTTCTCTCTGGAGCTGAACACAGCAGGAGGGTGTGAACTTTGAAGACAGGAAGCCTGCGTTCTCACAGTGGATCATGTGACCATGAAGGAGCATGTGACCAGTGACTTCACAGACCTCCTTCTAACAAATCCATTCTAGCATCTACCCAGCATGTATGGCAGGACTCTGCTGAGCAAAGACCATGTGCCCAGGTGAGGTGACCACAGAAGTGCCCTGGCATCTGTCTGCTGCTGGAAGCTCAATGTGGAGCTTTATGAATGTAAAAACTAATACCCAAGAGGCTAAAACCCTGCTTGTCTGCTTCTGACCCTAATCGTAACACATAACGTTCATTTGATTCCAATCTACTCTAACACCTAAAGGGATTTTTTTTAAAGCCTGCTGTTTCTCTAGAAGATGACCTTATGCTGATAGTAGTGTTAATAGAGTCTCAAAGGTCTGTAAAAATAGGGTAACTGCTTTTATAGACCCTTGAGACTCTATTAACACTACTATAAACATAAGGTCACCTAGAGAAAGAGCAAGTTTTTTAAATTATCTTTTTCCTTTAGGTGTTAAAACATAACTTATTTGATTGCTTGAACACCTAAAGGAAATCAAATTAAAAACCTGCTGTTTCTCAAGATGACCTTATGTCGATAGCAGTGGTAATAGAGTCTGAAAGGTCTATAGAAGCAGTTACCCTATTTTTACAGACCTTTGAGGCTCTATTAACACTACTATCAACATAAAGTCATCTAGAGACACAGCAGGTTTTTAAAAAGATTTTTCCTTTAGGTGTTACAGCAATCAAATGAAAGTTATGTTTTAACACCTAAAGGAAAAACATAATTAAAAAAAACATGCTGTTTCTCTAAATGACCTGATGTTGATAGTAGTGTTAATAGTCTCAAAGGTCTGTAAAAATAGTGTACCTGCTTCTATAGACCTTTGAGACTCTATTACCACAACTTTTAGCATAAGATCATCTGGAGAAACATCAGGTTTAAAAAAATAAAATAAATTTCTTTAGGTGTTAGAGCAATCAAATGGAGGGGGAGAAATGTGACATGGAGGGCTGATGGCTGACATGGGGGTCTGATCTGAGGCATTGGGGCTGTGCCTGTGAGCTGGGGTCTGATGGCTGGTCTGACCTGAGGTGGAATGAAAAATATTGTTTCCTATTATCTTCCTTTAAAACCTAGGTGCGTCTTATGGGACGAACCTACATTTTGGCGCACCCCCCCCCCCCTTCCCCCAGGTGAGCTGAAGGGGGAGGGGGGGTCGGGGGCGCCAAAATGTAGGTTCGCTTGTGTTGGTAAAAAACCTTGCACCGGCCCTGGGCGCAGGCAAGGGGGGGGGGGGGGGGGGGGGGGGCGCACTTGGGCAGCTCAGCCTCTGTTGGTGGTGGACCTTGTCCCAGCCCTGCATGCTCTCTTCTGATAGCTGTTCCCTTTTGATAGCTGCTCTCTTCTGACAGATGTTCCCTTTTGATAGCTGCTCTCTTCTGACAGATGTTCCCTTTTGATAGCTGCTCTCTTCTGACAGATGTTCCCTTTTGATAGCTGCTCTCTTCTGACAGATGTTCCCTTTTGATAGCTGTCACCAGTATTATTATAGTTAGCACATGGTAAGCAAAGACCCTACGGATTTTGCAATGTGGCCCAGCAGCTTTGTTTTACACCCCAGTAACCCAGTACACCCAAGAGGTTAGCCACATCTTACTCCAGCTGTTTTTTAATGGCATGTAAAACTCAAGTTTTTAGTAAATGATCCCCATTGTGTATACCATGGGCAAAAAGAACAGCTCTGCTGATCCTTGCAGTCCCCCGCTTTTAGAAGGATGGTCTAGGTGTCCAGCACTTGGGACCTTTCTAATCCTGGCAGCTAGGATGTACACAGGGTAGCACTGGGATCCTAAGTTGTCATCTTTGGCCCATATGCTTTGTTGCATGGGTTTAAGATGAGACTGGAATATCTGCTGTATAGTGGAGTTCCCCTTTAATTATTAGGCAGGTGTGACAACATCTTAGTAAACATGGTCTGATTATCTTCATGTGTTTTCTAAATATACAGTATAAAAAAAATACATGAGGGACTTCGACTTCGGCATTGTCCTTCCTTCTGCATCATCAGCTCTAGGAAGTCTTCCCCAGGATTCAGTGGGAAAGGAATCGAATGTTATGAAAACATCACAACACAACAGGAACTCCCAGGCACATGCAAGCAGATGGAGGACAGCTATAAAGATGTGAAAGGGTCAGATAAGAAGTATCATTTCCTATCAAGAGAAAAATATCGTCTGTTATTGCATCGTTGCATCCAGTTGCAGGTTACTGTAATTAGATGTCCAAGATGAAAAGATCCATGGGGAGGTGATCAATCTATAACAATCACCCCCCAGCATACCATGACAGTCGCTGGCTGTCAGGGCACGCTAAGAGTTGTATTTTTGCAATAGCTGGAGAGTCACAGATTGAAGTCATGTTGTATCCCATGTAAGAAAAATGGGCAATCTGTGGTACATCTCCTGGACAAGTCTTTGGGTCATGTTTGACTCAGAGCTTTCCTTTGTTCCCTATTTTCAATCACTTGCACTTTCTTGTCATCTGCACCTCAAGAACATCTTCAGAATCTGCCCCTTTTCTCTTCTTGATGCTTTGATTCATTCTCTTCTCATTACTGTAACTCATTACTAATCGGTTTTCCCCTCACTAATCTCCAGGGGCGTAGCTAAAGGCTTATGGGCCCTGGTGCAAGAGTTCAGCTTGGGCCACCCCGCCTTCACTCAGCACTTGTGCGCCTAGCTTTTCTGCTGCCCAAGACAAATATTGAAATGCCCCCCCCCCCCCTTCCCTCTAGTCCTACTGTTAAAAGGGGTTGTCCTCTTTTTACTACTGATGACCTATCCTCAGGTTTCAATGAGTATCTTGCTTTTAGTTTCACACACTGAGTCGGCAGGTTGCCTCTCTGACTGTTCAATGTGTAGCCCTTATCTCTGAACTCATGACTAGTGTTGAGCAAACTTGTGTTTTCAAGTTCGGCATACAGGTTCGGGTGCAGGTTATCTAAGAATCCAGTTATGGATTCCGTTATCACGGACCATAATGGAATTCTATGCATGCACCACGGAACCCTATAAGAGGCCTCCCGTATTGCATTCCATCCTAATAGAAGTCTATGCTGGCCATAGACTTCTTTTATGACGGAATGCCTCTTATAGGCTTCCGTGGTGCATGCCGTCATAGAATTCCATTATGGTCTGTGGTAGCGGAATCCATAAAGCAAAACTGTACGCCAAACTTGAAAACACAAGTTCACTCAACACTACTCCTGACAGCTCATAAACACTCATTTAAGCCATGTACTTATCAGTTTGGTATGAATTTAGCCACAATGAGGAGTGCTTATGAGATGTCAGGAGTTCATTGACAAGGGTTATACATCCTGCTGTTAGAGGACAGGACAGGTCCTCCAGAGCAAGCGTTGCTCTCTGTAGCCACTCTCGCAATGAAAATCATGAACTGATGATCCTATTAAGTCATGGACTCCCTAACAGGTTAATGTATGTAAAAGTGTTAATTTTTAAACAGACTCTTTGGCATTGAGCATAATGCTACCTACACTTAAACGTACAGTAGTCAGTGACATGACTACTGTAGGCTAAGCAGTCAGTAGACCAACAGCTCCTCTGATTCTACCATATGCATGCTTGTTTTGCTTGACCAAATGGGCAAGTCATTTCTCCATGGAGCAAGGTTGACCAACCTCAAGACACCATGGAGAAAACCAATAGAACCAGACTTTTTCATATCAGAATTGTTCTGTCCAGTTTTAAAAGTCTAGAATTTTTTGCACTAGCATCAGGGTTAAATGTATATAAAAAAAACACAGGAAAAACTCTTCTGCTACATTTTTAAATTTGGATTTATTTGTAATGAGAGAAAGGATCAGTGAATTATGACTGGTATTGCATTCAATAGTGTCGCTGGTTCTTGTGCAGTACCCCAGAATAGGGTACTTGAAAACTGTTCTTGTTATTTAATATGTTAACGCCTTGTTATGTAGATGCACATCTCTGTATGGATCAGTTGGGGTTAATAATCCTGAATCTGCCCTTGTAAGAAGTTAGGTGTTGGACTTAAATCTGCCCCTAGCTCACTCTAGTGCCAGTGGAAGAAGTGAGAGGAAGCTACATGTGCCCACTCCTCAAAAAACTAGGCCTTCATCCCAGAAATTTACTGTCACTGTCTAGAGAGAAACACATCTCTACTTCACAATACTCCAGGAAAAAAGAAAAAAAAAAGAACTAGAAGGTCCAGAATCTGCACGGCCGAGTATTGGAGTCCGTCAGTAAGGTACTCACTGTAAGGCTGATAGAGACTTTACTGCAGTGAGAAGGACATTGCTAATACACCCTTCACACCAGACCCACTGTGTCTCAATCCTGTACCATTGTACAGGTGCAAGGTAGGAGATGTAGGTGCTGTGGCCGGCGAACGGTGTTGGAGTCAGTAACCAAGCTAGTTGTAGAAGATAAACCGAAATGTAATGACAAGAATAATATTGTAAGCCTTAGATTCTGCAGAGAGAGACTTTGGAGCGATAGATAGTGGGCAGCACGGTGGCTTGCAGCGCTGGGGTCCTAGGTTTATCTTCTACAACTAGCTTGGTTACTGACTCCAACACCGTTCGCCGGCCACAGCACCTACATCTCCTGCCTTGCACCTGTACAACCCTCATAACACCAAGGACACCCCAACTACCATCAGGCAGGAGCCCCAACATCAGGGTGCGCCCTCCTGTCACTGCCCTGACCCTAGGGAGCATTGGTTCGAGTATTGCCACTGTGAATGATTATTGTAGCCAGAGCCACTACCATTCCCATCTTCTGCTCCTCCAGGGCTTGCGCTACTTGGAAAAAAAACTAGACCTCATTTTGTAATCTCACAGAACTTCTTTAAAGTTAACAGCTGATCCCCACACGCCATAAAAGCCAAGTTTTCCTCAGGCATGAACCCATGGATGAGATATGTATTCAATCAATTGTTAGAGCCGTGGGAGCTCAAGGTTGTCAGCAGGGGAACTGGGAATTCCCTGTAATGACAGTATGCTGAAAAATGAAACGTGCAGAATCAGTTAAGAGAGGGCTGCAGTACGTAGAATACGTGGGAGCTCGCTTTTTAAGAGCAGCTTGTTAATCTTAAACGTTCTCTTCTTACAACTGCACTGATTTCTCAGAATTTGCTCCTCGCTGAACTATTAACTCGGCAGCGACAATTTGTAAAAACGAATACGGTAAATGCCGGTGCCTGAGGAGTAAGGAATCTTCTAATGGATTGGTACAGTACTGGCTCTTTATCAGGGGAGATAAGTAATCTGCATGCATATTTTATGGGTTAACTCTTTTATAGTGTGTGAAATAAGAAATATTATTTTATACTATCTATTTCTTACCTGCATACTGTCAGCCATTGTCAGATGGGTTTAGTAGCAGGGCTAGACAGAGTTGAAGTATGTGAAAAATATTACGTGCCTGCTAGAGAGGAACGAATCAATTCAAAACTTACGACAACTGAAAAAGAGAGAAAAATATAGAAAAAAAGTGAGAGACTCGAGAGAAAAAATAGGAGTCCAAAGAGACCTCAGACTGTCATATACAAATTTTCAGGCCAATCAGCAATTTTGATTTGGGTCAAATTGGTAATGATGACCAAAATCCATTTGGTCGACTGATTTGGTCAAATTGAACCCAAATCAAATTTTGAGTGATTCACTCATCTCTAATGCCTTAGTTAAAAGGAGAACTGAAGAGAAACCAATCAAATCAGGCAAGCCGTAAAATAATACTGCAATACAGTGCACAAATAATGCTGTACAGTGCTGCAAACAATGCCATGATTGCATTAAAAGGGGTTTTTCCAGACTTCCAATTTGATGACCTAACCTCTGGATCTGATTTGTGGGGTCCAAAATCTGGGACCCCTGCTGATCAGCTTTTTAAGAAGGTACCGGCGCTCAGCACCCATGGCCTTCGGTCGGTTCGCCAAGCACAGCGCCTTACATTGTGGCTGCGCTTGGTATCGCAGCTCGACCCCATTCACTTCAATACAGCTGAGCTGCTTCTAGGCCATGTGACCAATGAACGTGATGTCACGTGGCCTAGGCAAAGCTGACCGGTGGGAGTCCGGGTATTGGACCATCACCGATCAGATGCTAATGACCTATGCAGAGGATAGGTCATCAGTATAAAAGTCTTTGAAAACCCCTTTAAGACACCAAAGGCTACAGTAATACCACCAGACAGTGCCTAAAAAACAGTCCTATATACTGACCAAATGATACTACCAAACAATTCCTAAACTAACATCACCCTATAGTGACCAATAATAAAAGTTGAGCAGTCTCTTGAAGGGGTTGTCTAACTTTTATGTGTTTTTTGTTAACCCCTTAAACCCAGCTAAACCTGTCAAGGGAGACCCCGAAGCTTGATGGGGGTCACATGCACTACTGCAGCAGTGACACATCCCCAAGCGGCACATCACTGTGGTCACGTGCCTCTTTAGGGAACATGTCACAGCTGATGTCAGTTTACATGCGGAGAACGAAACGCAGTGTGGACCCACGGAGCCATAAACCGAGCATCAGCGAGCAGGTAAGTACGCTTCCCTTGACAGGTCCTGCTGGGTCGGGGAGGGTATTTAAAAAAAAAAAAAACAACACTTAGAAATGGACAACCCCTTTAAAAAGCAGCAAATCTATCAGCATCAGCAGTTACGTTTGCTCTCCGTCATGTTTCCCTCAATACATCTGTGGTTAAATAAAAATAGATATTTTATTTTCAGTTTGCTGTCAGCCAGACTAAGATGTATCTATTAGCGGGCCTCCGGGAAAGATATGACAGGAAAGGAGAAAATAAAATATAGAGCAATACAGTGCTATACAGGGTCCAAAACAATGCTATACAGTGCTTTATGTCATGCTTCATGAGATTATCTTATTAATACCACCATTCAGAGACTAAAAGCAATCAAATGCAGTGAGCAAATATACAGCCGAGTCCCATTATTCTGACCAGCAGCCAGGGGCGTTGCTAGGGTCTCAAAAGATCTGGGGCCCAAGCCCCAATGCATATTGACCAATTTTCTAAGTCGACCAACCGACCCCCCCCCCCCACCGCAAACACCAGCACTGAAGACATTTTACTCTACATGCTATACAGCAGCACGTACCTCTCACATCCAGGGCCTCCGGGTGACGTCTCCTCTGATGTAGATCTTCTCTGTCATCATCTTCTCCATTCGGTCCGGACACTTCTCTCAGCCGCGACATCTTATGTTCCTCACTTTTCTGTACCCCCAAATACTATTCTGAAGAAAAATGAGTGCCCCCCATAGTAACAGTACTCCTCATAGTCCCACCAATAGTAATTCCCTTCTAGAATGCCCTCAGTAGTAAAACTGCTCCCTACAGTGCCCCCAACAGTGATAGTGTTCCCCAAGAGTGCCCCCCATTAGTCGAAGGGCCCTCCAGTATTAATAATGCCCATTCAGACCCCTCAGTAGTAATAAGGCCCCCACAGTGCTCTTAGTAGAAATAATGCAGATCTATAAGTCCCTCCTATAGAGCCCCCAGTAGTAATAAGAACACCTAATGTCACCTGGATTTAAAATGCCCCCACCGTGCTCCCATATTTATATCGCCCCCTACGGTTATAATACTCACCCTGAAGTGCACCAGTATTTATATCGCCCCCTTCTGTTATAATGCCCCTACAGTGCCCCCAGTATTTATATCGCCCCCTGCAGTGCCCCCGGTAGTTAGATTCCTCCGTTTAGTGTCCTCAGAAATTATAATTCTTCAGCCCCTCCATACAGTTCCATGTAAATAACATTATTTCCCTTCCTCCGTCATAGAGTCCCATGTAAAAACCATCACACCACCTCTCCTGCCCCCTCCAATATACAGTCCCATGTAAATAGAATCATCCCCTTCCGAGCCGCCTTCAACATACAGTCCCATGTAAAGAACATCACCCCCTCCCCAGCCGCCTTCAACATACAGCCCCATATAAATAACATTACCCCTCAAAATTCAGTCCCGTGTAAATAATATCACTCCCTTCCACAGCCGCCTTCAACATATAGTCCCAAAGGCCAATAAAAATTACTTTGATCTAAATAACATCACACTGCCCTAGCAACCTCCAACATGCATTCCCATGTAAATAACATCACCCCCTCAATTTTCAGTCCCATGTAAATAACTTCCCTCCCTTCAGCCCTAACATACAGTCCCAGTTAAATAACCACAACTCCCAGCATTGCTCTGCCTCTCCCTTCACTTACCTCTCCTCATGTACAGACCTCACCACAGCTTCTTCCCAGGACTTCTCTTCACTGCTGAGCCTTCCTCTCCTGCACTGGTCATGTGATGGTGACATCATCGCAGGTCCTTTTCAGCTACTGCATTTAGAACTGATCACATGACCTGTGATGTCACCACAGGTCCTACAGCTCTTGCAGGGCATTAGATTCAATTGTATTGCCGTTCTGAGCACATTCGGAGCCTGGGACAAAACATCAGGGGCCCAGGCCCCAAATGTTTTAATCTAGCAACGCCCCTGCCAGCAGCTATGATCCAGAGTAACCGCCATGTGCAGCACGGACAACAGCTAGACGGGCTGGGGGGGGACTCCATAAGGTCCTGGTAGGTTGTCACGGGTATCTGGAGCCATGCCGACTGCAGTGCATCCCATAGCTGCTGGAGGGGGCGTGGGGGGGGACCATAGAGAGAACACGACCATCGAGGTGGGCCCACAGATACTCAGTTGGGCTCAAGTCTGGAGAATTAAGGGCCAGGGTAGTACTTGGAAGCCTTGGTCAGGCTCTTCCAACCAATGTCAGACATTTCTAGCCATGTGACATGTCACATTGTGTTGCTGGAAGATCCCATCCACCCCAGGAAGATAATCAGCATGTATGGGTGTACGTGATCTGCAAGGATGGAGTCATACCCAAATCGGATGAGTGGCCCAGAGAATGCCAGGAAAACCTTCCCCAGACCATAATGCTGCCACCACCAGATTGTGTTCTTCCAGCAATGGTTGCAGGGTGTTTGTTCTCTGATGTTTCTTTCTTGACACGCCAACTTCCATCTTTTCGATGAAGCCAAAAACGTGACTCATTGGAGAAGACAACCCTTTGCCAATCAGTGGGGGCCCAATTCCGATACTGACCAAAAAAGATTCTGCCCATACAACTTGGTTAGCAGAGGTGCTCCATTAAAGTAGGGTTCACTGAACTGTTGTGTTAGACACACGTCTGGTGCCCCCTAGATCATTTTGGCGGTGAGCTGCTCCACTGTATTGTCAGTCCGCCCTTGTGCACCTTCATATCCAACGTTCACCTCTCACATCAATGGCACGTGGTGCTCCACAGTTTCCATATCACTTATTCACAATGGTGCCATTTGTCCGCTCACCATACACTTTCTCCACAGAAGCTTGAGAACAGTTCACACTGCGCAGTGTCAGAAATACCACCACCCTTGGTCCAGAAGCCAATAATCATCCTTTTTTACAACTCTGATAAGTCACCCCTTTTACCCATGACAGTGATGATAGGTGTGCAGACAGCCTATCACACACACTATATACCTATCGAACACGCTCAGCACACCTTATATACCCACCAAGCCGGCTCAGCACACCTTATATACTTATGGAGCCAGCTCAGCAGACCTTATATACCCACCGAGCCAGCTCAGCACGCAGGACTTCCTTCATGAACTACACTCTGCAGATGTTGAAAGTAGGAAGTGGTCAGAAAAATGGGCCTCAACCTTGTAATACTGTAATACAATACTCGATGAGCAGTGCTATGCAGTGACCTACATTTCCTTAATCTGCAGCGAATTTACCTGCATCAGCAGAACATACGGAAACGGAATGCACACGGTGTAACCTCCGTTTTTTTTTTTTTGAGGACCCATTGAAATAAGTGGTTCCGTATACGGTCCGCAAAAAAATACTTTTGCAATGGCCATGATTTGCAAAGGCCTAAAAAGGAAGATGCGACCATTTAGGAAGAGTTGACAGATCTATGTCTGCAAAATCAGGAATAATCTCTAAAGTGGACAGCTGAGGTTAAAGCAGTGCTTCCACAGCAGGGGCGTAGCTATCAGGGAAGCGACTGCTTCGGGGACCGAGCTTAGAAGGGGCCCCGAGGCAGTACTGAATGTTTTTATCAGATCTA
Source organism: Bufo bufo (assembly GCF_905171765.1). NCBI lineage: Eukaryota > Metazoa > Chordata > Amphibia > Anura > Bufonidae > Bufo > Bufo bufo. The sequence goes on from NC_053394.1 coordinate 420,782,142, forward strand.
TAGGCTTCCTCTACCTAGTGCTGTGCTGTACTTTACAGAAGCAGGTACTACATACATCAGCAGTGCTGGAGCTCTTCCCACTGAAGGTCCTTGCTCAGTGAGGAGGAAAGAGTTCAATTGCTGTCTCCTCCTCCTATGGCCGTTCTCAGGCTGGGATCCGCAGTACTGGCGCAGCACTTGCCAGTACTGCTTTTTGTTTTCTATTGGCTGGCAGCTTACTATGACACTTGCTGCCGGCCAATAGCAGAGCGTCATGGGATCAAGCCCCACCCCAGCACGAAGCTAGTGTAGAGCAGGCTGGCTGCCCCTGCACACAGAGCTCTATAATGCCTGCCCCCCCCCCCCCCCCCCCCTGTGTCCTGTTCTCTGACCCCCCCCTTCCCATTGTAGGTTACTGATTAACCCCTCCACTGCTGTCCCTGGATGGCACATAGGGGTGATGGCCCCTACTTCTCCAGGCTGCCTGTGAGCACCAGACATCAGCTGTCTACAGGAAAGGCAAGTGTCTGTGTGTAGGAATAGGTGTATAACTATGTTCATGTGTGTATGTATATGTGTATATATATATATATATGTGATGAGCTCATGTATAAGTGCATCCATATATGTGGTGACCGTGTATATGAGTGCATCCATGTATGTGGTGAGCGCATGTATGTTTGTGGTGAGTGCATGTATCAGTGTGTCCATGTATTTGGTGAGTGCATGTATGAGTGCGTCCATGTATGTGGTGAGCGCATGTATGAGTGCGTCCATGTATGTGGTGAGCAAGTGTATGAGTGCCTCCTTGTATGTGATGAACGTGTGTATGAGTGCGTCCATGTATGTGGTGAGCGCATGTATGAGTGCATCCATGTATGTGGTGACTGTGTATGAGTGCGTCCATGTATGTGGTGAGCGCATGTATGAGTGCATCCATGTATGTGGTGACTGTGTATGAGTGGGTCCATGTAAGTGGTGAGCGCATATATGTTTGTGGTGAGTGCATGTATCAGTGTGTCCATGTATTTGGTGAGTGCATGTATGAGTGCGTCCATGTATGTGGTGAGCAAGTGTATGAGTGCCTCCTTGTATGTGATGAATGTGTGTATGAGTGCGTCCATGTATGTGGTGAGCGCATGTATGAGTGCGTCCACGTATTTGGTGACCGCATGTATGAGTGCGTCCATGTATGTGATGAGCGTATGTATGAGTGTGTCCATGTATGTGGTGAGCGCATGTATGAGTGCGTCCATGTATGTGATGAGCGTATGTATGAGTGTGTCCATGTATGTGATGAAGGCGTGTATGAGTGCGTCCATGTATGTTATGAGCGTATGTATGAGTGCGTCCATGTATGTTATGAGCGTATGTATGAGTGCGTCCATGTATGTGGTGAGCGCATGTATGAGTGCATCCATGTATGTGGTGAGCGTATGTATGAGTGCGTCCATGTATGTGGTGAGCGTATGTATGAGTGCGTCCATGTATGTGGTGAGCGCATGTATGAGTGCGTCCATGTATGTGGTGAGCGTATGTATGAGTGTGTCCATGTATGTGGTGAGCGCATGTATGAGTGCGTCCACGTATTTGGTGACCGCATGTATGAGTGCGTCCACGTATGTGATGAGCGTATGTATGAGTGTGTCCATGTATGTGGTGAGCATATGTATGAGTGCGTCCATGTATGTGGTGAGCGCATGTATGAGTGCATCCACGTATTTGGTGACCGCATGTATGAGTGCGTCCATGTATGTGGTGAGCGTATGTATGAGTGCGTCCATGTATGTGGTGAGCGCATGTATGAGTGTGTCCATGTATGTGGTGAGCGCATGTATGAGTGCGTCCACGTATTTGGTGACCGCATGTATGAGTGCGTCCATGTATGTGGTGAGCGTATGTATGAGTTTGTCCATGTATGTGGTGAGCGCATGTATGAGTGCGTCCACGTATTTGGTGACCGCATGTATGAGTGCGTCCATGTATGTGATGAGCGTATGTATGAGTGTGTCCATGTATGTGGTGAGCATATGTATGAGTGTGTCCATATATGTGGTGAGTGCATGTATGAGTGCGTCCACGTATTTGGTGACCGCATGTATGAGTGCATCCATGTATGTGATGAGCGTATGTATGAGTGTGACCATGTATGTGGTGAGCGTATGTATGAGTGCGTCCATGTATGTGGTGAGCGCATGTATGAGTGCGTCCATGTATGTGGTGAGCGCATGTATGAGTGCGTCCATGTATGTGATGAAGGCGTGTATGAGTGCGTCCATGTATGTGGTGAGCGTATGTATGAGTGTGTCCATGTATGTGGTGAGCGCATGTATGAGTGCGTCCACGTATTTGGTGACCGCATGTATGAGTGTGTCCATGTATGTGGTGAGCGTATGTATGAGTGTGTCCATGTATGTGGTAAGCTTATGTATGAGTGCGTCCATGTATGTGGTGAGCGCATGTATGAGTGTGTCCATGTATGTGGTGAGCGCATGTATGAGTGCGTCCACGTATTTGGTGACCGCATGTATGAGTGCGTCCATGTATGTGGTGAGCGTATGTATGAGTGTGTCCATGTATGTGGTGAGCGCATGTATGAGTGCGTCCACGTATTTGGTGACCGCATGTATGAGTGCGTCCATGTATGTGATGAGCGTATGTATGAGTGCGTCCATGTATGTGGTGCGCATATGTATGAGTGTGTCCATATATGTGGTGAGCGCATGTATAAGTGCGTCCACGTATTTGGTGACCGCATGTATGAGTGCGTCCATGTATGTGATGAGCGTATGTATGAGTGTGTCCATGTATGTGGTGAGCGTATGTATGAGTGTGTCCATGTATGTGGTGAGCGTATGTATGAGTGCGTCCATGTATGTGGTGAGTGCCTGTATGAGTGCGTCCATGTATGTGATGAGCGTATGTATGAGTGTGTCCATGTATGTGGTGAGCGTATGTATGAGTGTGTCCATGTATGTGGTGAGCGTATGTATGAGTGCGTCCATGTATGTGGTGAGTGCCTGTATGAGTGCGTCCATGTATGTGGTGAGCGTATGTATGAGTGCGTCCATGTATGTGATGAAGGCGTGTATGAGTGCGTCCATGTATGTGGTGAGCGTATATATGAGTGTGTCCATGTATGTGGTGAGCGCATGTATGAGTGCGTCCACGTATTTGGTGACCGCATGTATGAGTGTGTCCATGTATGTGGTGAGCGCATGTATGAGTGCATCCATGTATGTGGTGAGCGTATGTATGAGTGCGTCCATGTATGTGGTGAGCGTATGTATGAGTGCGTCCACGTATGTGGTGAGCGTATGTATGAGTGCGTCCATGTATGTGGTGAGCGCATGTATGAGTGCGTCCACGTATTTGGTGACCGCATGTATGCGTGCGTCCATGTATGTGATGAGCGTATGTATGAGTGTGTCCATGTATGTGGTGAGCGCATGTATGAGTGCGTCCACGTATTTGGTGACCGCATGTATGAGTGCGTCCATGTATGTGATGAAGGCGTGTATGAGTGCGTCCATGTATGTGGTGAGCGTATGTATAAGTGTGCCCATGTATGTGGTGAGCGCATGTATGAGTGCGTCCACGTATTTGGTGACCGCATGTATGAGTGTGTCCATGTATGTGGTGAGCGCATGTATGAGTGCATCCATGTATGTGGTGAGCGTATGTATGAGTGCGTCCATGTATGTGGTGAGCGTATGTATGAGTGCGTCCACGTATGTGGTGAGCGTATGTATGAGTGCGTCCATGTATGTGGTGAGCGCATGTATGAGTGCGTCCACGTATTTGGTGACCGCATGTATGAGTGCGTCCATGTATGTGGTGAGCGTATGTATGAGTGTGTCCATGTATGTGGTGAGCGCATGTATGAGTGCGTCCACGTATTTGGTGACCGCATGTATGAGTGCGTCCATATATGTGATGAGCGTATGTATGAGTGCGTCCATATATGTGGTGAGCGCATGTATGAGTGCATCCACGTATTTGGTGACCGCATGTATGAGTGCGTCCATGTATGTGATGAGCGTATGTATGAGTGTGTCCATGTATGTGGTGAGCGCATGTATGAGTGCGTCCATGTATGTGATGAGCGTATGTATGAGTGTGTCCATGTATGTGATGAAGGCGTGTATGAGTGCGTCCATGTATGTTATGAGCGTATGTATGAGTGCGTCCATGTATGTTATGAGCGTATGTATGAGTGCGTCCATGTATGTGATGAGCGTATGTATGAGTGTGTCCATGTATGTGGTGCGCATATGTATGAGTGTGTCCATATATGTGGTGAGCGCATGTATGAGTGCGTCCACGTATTTGGTGACCGCATGTATGAGTGCGTCCATGTATGTGATGAGCGTATGTATGAGTGTGTCCATGTATGTGGTGAGCGTATGTATGAGTGTGTCCATGTATGTGGTGAGCGTATGTATGAGTGCGTCCATGTATGTGGTGAGTTCCTGTATGAGTGCGTCCATGTATGTGGTGAGCGTATGTATGAGTGTGTCCATGTATGTGGTGAGCGTATGTATGAATGCGTCCATGTATGTGGTGAGTGCATGTATGAGTGCGTCCACGTATTTGGTGACCGCATGTATGAGTGCGTCCATGTATGTGATGAGCGTATGTATGAGTGTGTCCATGTATGTGATGAAGGCGTGTATGAGTGCGTCCATGTATGTTATGAGCGTATGTATGAGTGCGTCCATGTATGTTATGAGCATATGTATGAGTGCGTCCATTTATGTGGTGAGCGCATGTATGAGTGCATCCATGTATGTGGTGAGCGTATGTATGAGTGCGTCCATGTATGTGGTGAGCGTATGTATGAGTGCGTCCATGTATGTGGTGAGCGCATGTATGAGTGCGTCCACGTATTTGGTGACCGCATGTATGAGTGCGTCCATGTATGTGGTGAGCGTATGTATGAGTGTGTCCATGTATGTGGTGAGCGCATGTATGAGTGCGTCCACGTATTTGGTGACCGCATGTATGAGTGCATCCATGTATGTGATGAGCGTATGTATGAGTGTGACCATGTATGTGGTGACTGTGTATGAGTGCGTCCATGTATGTGGTGAGCGTATGTATGAGTGCGTCCATGTATGTGGTGAGCGCATGTATGAGTGCGTCCATGTATGTGGTGAGCGCATGTATGAGTGCGTCCATGTATGTGATGAAGGCGTGTATGAGTGCATCCATGTATGTGGTGAGCGTATGTATGAGTGTGTCCATGTATGTGGTGAGCGTATGTATGAGTGCGTCCACGTATTTTGTGACCGCATGTATGAGTGTGTCCATGTATGTGGTGAGCGCATGTATGAGTGCGTCCACGTATTTGGTGACCGCATGTATGAGTGCGTCCATGTATGTGGTGAGCGCATGTATGAATGCGTCCATGTATGTGGTGAGCGCATGTATGAGTGCGTCCATGTATGTGGTGAGCGCATGTATGAGTGCGTCCATGTATGTGGTGAGCGCATGTATGAGTGCGTCCATGTATGTGGTGAGCGTATGTATGAGTGCGTCCATGTATGTGGTGAGCGTATGTATGAGTGCGTCCATGTATGTGATGAGCGTATGTATGAGTGCGTCCATGTATGTGGTGAGCGTATGTATGAGTGTGTCCACGTATTTGGTGACCGCATGTATGAGTGCGTCCATGTATGTGGTGAGCGCATGTATGAGTGCGTCCATATATGTGGTGAGCGTATGTATGAGTGCGTCCATGTATGTGATGAGCGTATGTATGAGTGCATCCATGTATGTGATGAGCGTATGTATGAGTGTGACCATGTATGTGGTGACTGTGTATGAGTGCGTCCATGTATGTGGTGAGCGTATGTATGAGTGCGTCCATGTATGTGGTGAGCGCATGTATGAGTGCGTCCATGTATGTGGTGAGCGCATGTATGAGTGCGTCCATGTATGTGATGAAGGCGTGTATGAGTGCATCCATGTATGTGGTGAGCGTATGTATGAGTGTGTCCATGTATGTGGTGAGCGTATGTATGAGTGCGTCCACGTATTTTGTGACCGCATGTATGAGTGTGTCCATGTATGTGGTGAGCGCATGTATGAGTGCGTCCACGTATTTGGTGACCGCATGTATGAGTGCGTCCATGTATGTGGTGAGCGCATGTATGAGTGCGTCCATGTATGTGGTGAGCGCATGTATGAGTGCGTCCATGTATGTGGTGAGCGCATGTATGAGTGCGTCCATGTATGTGGTGAGCGCATGTATGAGTGCGTCCATGTATGTGGTGAGCGTATGTATGAGTGCGTCCATGTATGTGGTGAGCGTATGTATGAGTGCGTCCATGTATGTGATGAGCGTATGTATGAGTGCGTCCATGTATGTGGTGAGCGTATGTATGAGTGTGTCCACGTATTTGGTGACCGCATGTATGAGTGCGTCCATGTATGTGGTGAGCGCATGTATGAGTGCGTCCATATATGTGGTGAGCGTATGTATGAGTGCGTCCATGTATGTGGTGAGCGTATGTATGAGTGCGTCCATGTATGTGATGAGCGTATGTATGAGTGCGTCCATGTATGTGGTGAGCGTATGTATGAGTGTGTCCACGTATTTGGTGACCGCATGTATGAGTGCGTCCATGTATGTGGTGAGCGCATGTATGAGTGCGTCCATATATGTGGTGAGCGTATGTATGAGTGCGTCCATGTATGTGGTGAGCGCATGTATGAGTGCATCCATGTATGTGGTGAGCGTATGTATGAGTGCGTCCATGTATGTGGTGAGCGAATTTATGAGTGCGTCCACGTATTTGGTGAGTGCATGTATGAGTGCGTCCATGTATGTGGTGAGTACGTGTATGAGTGTGTACATTAAGTTGGGGGGGACCCATACAAAAAATTGCTGTGAGGGCCAGTCAGTTCTAGCGATACCCCTGTTCCACGGTATACATACTGTACATAGTTTGGCAGCACTACGTGAAGATATTAACACTGGCATTAACTTCTTGCCGCCATGTTGTGTTTCTGACTCCTCAAGTGGAGCAAGGCTTGATTGCAACCCAACAGGCGTAAGAAAAGTCGGAAAATAAAATAAATTCTCCCATAGCCTACAGTCACACAAGACATGCAAAAAATATTTACCTCCACAGACATCTCCGCTTGTCCATCTGGCAGCAGATGCAACCGATCTCATTCACACCCTGCACTGGGAAGAGGCGTAGGTCAGCTAGGGAGTTAAAGGCTATAGTCCTTCCAATTAAAACACATTAATATCGTTTATAAAAGAGGAAATACAACCCCAATGTCAAGCTAGTAATCTAGAAGAATGAATTATTTCCATTCATCCACTTCCCAAAATTCCCTTTGACTCCGGCCCAGCCAGCAGCTGGGATTTGTGACCTATCACGGATTGTCGTATGTGTTAATGCCGTAAGAAGGCTTGAGACACAGATAGAGCTTGTTTGGAGCAAATTCACACAGCAAAAATGACAGATTTATTTCTTTTCTCACAATGGGATATTCACTTAGTGATCCTTAAAGGGGCATTTCAGGATTATAAATAGAGATGAGCGAATTATTTAAAGATTCGGCTGCTTCGCGAAATAAAAAAATAAAAAATCGCTCTGTGATGAATTACTTTGTCACGAAGCGCATTTCTTTGTAAAAAGTGGGTGCAATGACAGGGAACGGCGATTGCGGCGCTCCCCGTCATTGTACCCTTCAGATGCCGCATTCATGGGTGCACCACCAATGATGCCAAGTGAGGCGATCGCCTCAGGCAGCACCAGGTAGGGGCAAGAGGGGGGCAGCGGAAGGGCCCCGGGCAATGAGCGCTTTCATTGTGGCAAAGGGGTCAGCTTAACCACCTCCCGTCCACCCGTTGACTATAAACGTCCGGGAGGTGGATCTCTATGGCCTCTTTCACACGGGCACTGTGGGTGACGTGCGGGAAAAGATGCGGGTGCGTTGCGGGAAAATGCACAAGAAAAATCTTCATGTTTTGTACCCAGACCCGAACCCGGACTTTTTCACAGAAGTTCGGGTTTGGGTTAGGTGTTCTGTAGATTTTATTATTTTCCCTTACAACATAATAGCATTCTTAATACAGAATGCTTAGTAAAATGTCCATTGAGGGGTTAAAAAATAATAAAAAAATTTAACTCACCCCATCCACTTGGTCGCGTAGCGGATCTCCTCTTCTTTCTTCTTTCTTCAGGACCTGGCTAAAGGATGATGACGTCACTGCGCTCATCACATGGTCCATCATCATGGTGATGTACCATGTGATGGATCATGTGATGGACCATGTGATGAGCGCAGTGACATCACTAAAGGTCCTTATCCTCCCAGGTCATCAAAGAAGAAGACAGAAGACGAGCCGGGCTGCGCGAACAAGTGGATGAGGTGAGTTAAATTTTTTATTTTATTTTTTTTACCCCTCCATCCCGAGAAAGCTCGTTGGAAGAACGAGTGAAACGTTTTCAAGAAATCTACAGTAAGTCCAGTTGCCTTGATTTATTCTTTACAGATATACCATGACCTGGATAAATGAGAACCTTCACAGACACCCTCCAGCCCTATTTTACTATGCAGTCTGTATTAAGAATGCTATTATTTTCCCTTATAACCATGTTATAAGGGAAAATAATAATGATCGGGTCTCCATCCCGATCGTCACCTAGAAACCATGCGTGAAAATCGCACCGCATCCGCACTTGCTTGCAGATGCTTGCGATTTTCACTCAGCCCCATTCATTTCTAGTGATGAGCGGCAGGGGTCATATTCGAATTTGCGATATTTCGCGAATATTTCGAATATTCGTTAGGAGTAGTGTGGGTTGCGAGTTTTCGTGATGCAAATTTTCGTGATGCAAATTTTCGTGATGCAAATTTTCATAATGAGAATCAATGAGATTGTGAAAACTCATATCCGATGGTATATTCTAACGCCCAGGCATTCCCATAGTGACGGGGACGCTTTTCGGGGAGGAGTATGCCAAAGTGGAACAACTGTACAGATTTTTTTTAAAAGGACGAATATTCTAGAAAACAAATATATTCGTATTTTAGAATATTCGTAATATTCAAAAACAAGAATATATAGCAATATAGCGAATATTCGAAAAAAAACTAATATAAAGCAGTTTAGCTAATATAGTGGTATAATCTTCTTTATCTAATAGTTGTAATTTTTTTCTCATCTGAAGTTCAGATTGGAAAAAAATTCCAACTATTAAAAAAAAAAATTATACCACTATATTAGCTAAATTGTTCTACATTCGTTTTTTTTCCGAATATTCGCTATATTGCTATATATTCTTGTTTTAGAATTTTACGAATATTCGAAAAACGAATATATAGCACTATATCGAATATATTCGTTTTTTAGAATATTCTTTTTTTTTTCCATCTGAAGTCATGATTCCTCCTTGCTTAAGTTACGCTTCCTGTTCCTGTTCAAGAGAGTGCAGGAGCTGTCGGGTCTTTCACGAACCTCAATCAGCCCTGCACTGAGGCTGTACAGCTCAGTATAGTGCTGTACAGCCTCTCTGGGGGGTGTATTTCCCCTGTAACTGGGGCTACTATGTCAGCCCCAGTTACAGGAGAAATCAATAGTGAAAAAAAAAAAGGGAAGTTAAATGTCCCCAAGAGGTCTTGTATGACCTTATGGGGGACGCAAAGTGTAAAATAAAAAAAAAATTTAAAAAAAGTGTTCAAATAAAAAAAAATGAAAAAAAGCTTCCAAATGTAAAAAAAATTATATATAAAAGAATAAAAAAAAAATTTTAAATAGAAAAAAATTAATAAAATAGACATATTTGGTATTGTCGCGTCCGTGATGGTTGGCTCTATAAATATATCACATGATCTACCCAGTCCGATAAACACCATAAAAAATAAATAAAAAAAATGTGTCGAAAAAAGCCAATTTTGTCACCTTACATCACAACAAGTGCAACACCAAGTGATCAAAAAGGCGTATGTCCCACAAAATGGTACCAATAAACCGTCACCTCATCCTGCAAAAAATGAGCCCCTGCATAAGAAAATCGCTAAAAAAAACTATAGCTCTCAGAACATGAAAACATTAAAACATCATTTTTTTGTTTCAAAAATGCTATTATTGTGTAAAAGTTTAATAAATTTAAAAAAGTATATATATTAGGTATCGCGGCATCCGTAACAACCAGCTCTATAAAAGTGTCACATGAACACCGTAAAAAATAACAAATTAAAACTGTGCCAAAAAAGCAATTTTTTTGTCACCTAACATCACATAAAGTGCAACACCAAGTGATCAAAAAGGCGTATGCCCCCCAAAATAGTACCATTAAAACTGTCACCTCATCCCGCAAAAAAATGAGACCCTAAATAAGTCAATTGGTCAAAAAATAAAAAAGCTATGGCTCTCAGAGTATGGAGACACTAAAACATCCTTTTTTGGGTTTCAAAAATGCTATTATTGTGTAAAACTTTAATAAATAAGAAAAAGTATACATATTAGGTATCGCCATGTCCGTAACTATCTGCTTTATAAAAATGTCACATGATCTAACCCCTCAGGTGAACGCTGTAAAAATAAATAAATAAAAACTGTGCTAAAACAACCAATTTTTTGGTCACCTTGCCCCATAAAGTGTTATAATGAATGATAAAAAAAATCATATGTACCCAAAAATAGTACCAATAAAACTGGAACCTTATCCCCTAGTTTTCAAAATGGGGTCACTTTTTGGGAGTTTCTTTTTTAAGGGTGCATCAGGGGGGCTTCAAATGAGACATGGCATCTTAAAACCAGTTCAGCAAAATCTGCCTCGCAAAAACCATATCGTGCTCCTTTTCTTCTGCGCCCTGCTGTGTGCCGTTATATCAGTTTACGACCACATGTGGGGTGTTTCTGTAAACCGCAGAATCAGGGTAATAAATATTGAGTTTTGTTTGGCTGTTAACCCTCGATGTGTTAAAGAAAAAAATGGATTAAAATGGAAAATCTGCCAAAAAAGTGAAATTTAAAAATTTGATCTCCATTTTCTTTTAATTCTTGTGGAACACCTAAAGGGTTAACAAAGTTTGTAAAATCAGTTTTAAGTAACTTGAGGGGTGTAGTTTCTACAATGGGGTCATTTATGGGGGTATCCACTATGTAAGCCCCACAAATTGGCTTCAGACCTGAACTGGTCCTTAAAAAGTGGGTTTTGGCAATTTTCTTAAAAATTTTATGAATTGCTTTTAAACCTCTAAGCCTTCTAACGTCCTAAAAAAAAAATGACATTTACAAAATGATGCCAACATAAAGTAGACATATGGGGAATGTTAAATAAAAAATATTTTATAAGGTATCACTTTCTGTTTTAAAAGCAGAGAAATAGAAATTTAGAAAATTGCACATTTTTAAAATATTTTTTTTAATTTGGCATTTTTTCTCTAAATAAAGGTGAAATATATTGACTTAAATTTATGACTATCATGAAGTACAATGTGTCATGAGAAAACAATCTCTGAATGGCTTGGATAAGTAAAAGCGTTCCAAAGCTATTACCACATAAATTGATATACTGTATATTCCTGCGTATAAGACTACTTTTTAACACATGAAAATCTTCTCAAAAGTCGGGGGTCGTCTTATACGCCGGGTATGGCGGGCGCTGCAGTGCCGGGACACCCGAATTATCAACAGAGAGAGCCCGGGCTATTGCCTTGTATCCCCAGCAGCTGAGAGCTGCGATGTAACCCACGGCATATGCCCCCCCGCGCTGTACCTTGTATACCGCCCCTTGCTCTGTACCTTGTATGCTCCTTGTACCGCCATCCTCCCGGCCGCTCGCATCTCGCTCCTACGCATGTGCGAGATTTCATGCGGCGAGCATGGATACACGGGATCCTCACGGCCGCTCGCATCTCGCTCCTGCGCATGTGCGAGATCTCCGTGCGGCGTATCTAAGTGCGGCGCAGATGTGCATATGTGAATGTGAATATAAAGAATAACATAAAAAAATGTTCAGGGTATAGGTGGCACATGTTTAGGGTCTGGGAGGCAGGGAGGGAGGACAAGGAAGGTTGTGGGATGCAGGGATGGTGGTGATACCATGGGATGGCGGTGGTACCCAGGGATGGTGGTGGGATGCAGGGATGGCAGTGGTATCTAGGGATGGTGGTGGGATGCAGTAATGTACTGCTGTGTGTTGAAAAAGGGGTAGTCTTATACGGCGAGTATATCCCAAACTCTATATTTTCAGTGTAAAAGTTGGGGGTCGTCTTATACGCCCAGTCGTCTTATACGCCGGCATATACGGTATGTCAGATTTGCAAACTTAGGCCTGGTCAGGAAGGGGGCAAATGGCCCGGATGTGAAGTGGTTAAGAAATTGGCATTGGGGGGGCACCGTTTCAGTTTTCACCTCAGGCAGCAGAAAGGCTAGGTGCACCCCTGGCCGCATTCATACATGATTGTGGCATCAGATAGCAATTATTGGGTGTAAAATAAAAAAAATAAAAATCAATCATACTTACCCTTTTCTATTTGCTCATGACAGGCCAGCCAGTCATATCTTGATTGGCAGGCCGGCGTGGTGACGTCACACGTCGCTGCGCATGGAATTTCATGCAAGATCTTCAAACAAAATGGTGGCGGCTGGCTCGTCACGGTCAAACGGAGGAGGTAAGTATGATTTTTTAGAAATTTTTACTGCCATTCAGGGAAATAGATTCGCTACCATGAAGAAAAAGTTAATTCGGCTTCGCAACGAATCAAATTTTCCCTGAAATTCGGATCAAAGTCCACTTCACGGACGTTGATTCTCTCAACACTAATTATAAGACCAGTACACGGCCATATGTATTTTAAAGTTCGCAAACTGTGGATCCACAAAATAAAAAAATTTTTGTAGACCCATTGACAATAGGACAGTGGTCAACATTTTGCGGATATATTTTGCAGACGTACAGATGCAGCCTTTGTGCTGTCCACGTTTTTTTCAATGGGTCTGTGGTTCGCTTTTTGCAATCTTTTTGCGGAACGGACATATGTATAGAGTTTTTGTGCTGTGCGTATATTTTTCAATGAGTCTGTGGTCCTCATTTTACTGACGTATTCGATCTTTTTGTGGAACTGACATACAGATGCTGAAAGCAGACACATACAAGTGCTTCCCGCATCTATATGTCTGTTCCGCAAAAAGGTACAACGTCCTATACTTGGCCACAAATGTGGACCATGGCTCTATTGAAGTAAAAGGATCTGCCAAAAATACAGATGCAACATGGACAGTACTTGTATTTTACAGATCTGCAATATGCGTCATGTGCATGAGAACCAATATTGATGGCCTATTCTCAGGAAATACTATCAATATCTGATCAGCGGGGGTGGGACATTTTCACGGTACCTCCTGTGACAGAGGTTAGAAAATCTGAGAGACTGGCTGCACTTGAGGTTAACTGACAGTCTCTTGATTCTCAGTGTTGTTGTTTGGTAATGACCACACCTCTTGTCACGTTCAGCCCGTGGTCATTACTGCATTCTCTACTTAGTTTGGTCTTACACTTCATACCATGCGGTTGATATTCTCTGCTTGGATTTGGAAGAGTTGGTGTGTGGACCTTTCCTATGTTCCTGCTCATCCATTTTATTTAAGTTAAGTTGTACTGCTCTTTGTATTTGGTTGTTTCCCTGTGCTTGTTGTTACTAGGCCTCAGGGAGACGCTGGTTTGTTCACCTGGGAAGGAACCAGTAGTCTCATTCCCTTTCACTACCTCGAGGGCATTTCAGGGCTCCTAGGGTCTAGGTTCCGGCATATTCCTTTTCCCACCTTCGTGGTCTATACATACTGACAGGAGTCAGGGCCAGGTTTAGGGGTTTCCTAGGAGGTGACCTTTCCCCTCTCCCTAGCCCTGAGACCTAGTTCTGTGTCCCTCCCTATTATTCGTGACAGACATACACCGTATTTTGGTATTTGCTGAAATGGTTTTTGGTTTAGAAGCGATGGAGTTCCTGTGGAGTAGACAATTGTCTGCTGTATTTAGCAAACCCACCTTGGATACGACTAATCTGTATCTGGGGAAATAATTGATTTGCCTAAAACGTACTGTATATACGAGTTTGGTGGGACATTAAAAGTCTGGAGGAATATCTGTCTGTTGGGGTCTTTGACTGCAGATATTTCCACCTTGGGAGAAGGGTTTGTTACAGTGTTTATGGGATGATCATTGATTTGCTGTTGGAACATGATATAAGGGTATTACCACAGGTCCATGGCCAGATTAAGACATTGGAACCTAAAATGTCTTTGATCAGGTTCATTTGGTGCAACCTTTTCATGATTAAGGTATTGGTTGATACTCCGGGTCTTCACCAACACTTAGCCCCACCATTCCCATACCCGTCTACCCACCCTTATCCCCCCAAAATAACCACACCACTCATCAAATGGATTTAATTGGCCACAGCAGCCATTTATTATTAATATAAATACATAACATATATATAACATGACCGCAGACGAAGGAGGTCCTGGAAGCCCCAAATTGTCCACTTACAAACCACACGGCAAATCCACCTTGCCTCCAGCCGCAGTATACAAGCTCGGAGACACCCGGTGGTGGACGCCTCGCCAAACCGAACAGGTAAGCCCCACCATGAGAGTCCAGCCCCCACCATAAGGGGCCCTCTCAACCTCAAATCCCGATCCGTAGTCCCAGCTTCCAGTACCTCCTACCGCCAACAACGCGCAACTTGACCCCCCGCACCCATCAAGCTTGCGCGTTCCGCCACACCCCCAACGCTCTCTCAATGCCATCCTGCAACCCCAGTGACCACAAATCAATGCCCACCGCATTTAAATGCACTCCATCCCTTCTCCAAAACTCCCCCACACCATTTTCCAACTCCCTATGCCTCACAGCCACTGCACCATGCTTCGCCACAAACTTCCCTATCGCTCTATTCACTTTAATCCTCGCCTTATTTATCCTCTCGACCGACCGTGCATCCCGCCATCTCTTACGAGGCACAATGTCAGACCATACCACGACTATCCCTGGAAACAACGACCACATCCTCAACAAATCAAATTTCACATCCCGAATAGAGTTACGCACCGGCGTAACCCCCAAATCATTCCCCCCACAATGCACAACCAACACATCTGGAGCACGATCCAAACGCGCAAATTTATGCACCTCCCGTAACACCCCCCCCATAACATGCCCCTAAACCCCAACCACCTCACTACCGCAACCTCCTCTGACAACCCCAACTGCCGACCCTGCTTCCTGACGTCCGCCCTAAGCGCTCCCCACCAAACAAAGGAGTGGCCCAGGATCCAGACGAGAGCCGTCGAGTAACCTGAAACAACAAAAAACACAATAAACATCAAAAAACCCACCAACCCCACTCACATCAAACTATCCAGCCTGACATACGACCTGAACCTAACCGATTCCCATCTCCCCAATCTCATGATCTCATGGTACCTCGACAAAAACGAGCCATCCTCATGCCTGAGCAACGGTCCCACCACAAAGTTCGCATACCTTCTAAAATCCTCCAGGGTGGAGACCGGACACAACCCGCACCCAGGAACCGTAAATAAAGTAATCCTACAACCCCTGCCTTCCAAATCCGTCTTGGACCCCCGCAACCTGATCCAGACCCTGTCACCACCCAACTCTACGTCCTCCGCAGACAAACCCCCCGAACACCTCACACTCCTGCCTACCAATTCGCCCACCTAAAAGCACCAAAAAATGCGAACGAGAAGGCCAACTTAAACAAACGCCGTTCCCATGCCGAAGAACACACAACCTCCACCTGCCTCCCAATGCCCAGCAATAACTCGAACGATATTGGCTTCCTGCCGTCCTGGTACCGCCTACCCCGCCTCCAACCCCTCAAAACCCGCTTAACCAAAAAAGTCTTAGTCACATCCGCTAAACCTCGGAACTGGAACCCAAAAGCCAAACCAGCCATACACCTGTTAATCTGAGCAACCGACCACCCTTCCTCCTTCATCTGCCCCAAAAATAACAACAAAGGAACTTCACCCCCGTCGACTCCCAACCCCAAGCCTGCACACCAACGCTCCCAACCAGCCCAAGCCCTCCCATAAGCCGCCCATGTTCCATCACTAAGAGATGCCCTAAACAGTCCCGCTACAGTACCTCCAAGATCTCCCACATTGACGCCGGACAAACCAAACCTTCCCGATCCGCCTCCGGTGCAAACTGCCGGAACCGCTCCCACTGCAAACGAGAAAGAGCATCGGCAATGGAATTAGACACCCCCGGAACATGACACGCAACCACCCAAACATTCCTAGACAAACATTGTAACACCATGTGCTGCAACGCACTACAGGAGGGGATGAGGCGGTCAGGGAATTGATCGCCTGCACCACCCCCAAATTGTCACAATGAAAACGAATTTTCTTATCCCGAAAAACCTCACCCCACAACACCACTGCTAACACTATCGGGAAAAGCTCCAATAACGCCAAGTTCCGCATCCAGCCCTTGCTTATCCATGACTCAGGCCACCTACCCGCACACCAACTCCCCTGACAATACACCCCGAAACCCACCCCCCCAGCGGCATCCGAAAAAAGCTCAAAATCAAACGTATCAATCACCTCCTGCATGACTAGCGTCCTCCCATTAAAATGCTGCAAAAACCCATCCCACACCTCTAAATCCGTCTTCAGCTCTCTCCCTAACCTAATAAAATGATTCAGAGCCGTCACCCCCGCCGTCGCCGCTGCCAACCGTCTACAAAATATTCTGCCCATCGGCATAATGTGACAGGCAAAATTCAACTTCCCCAACAGCGATTGAAGGTCCTTCAACCTTATCTTCTTAGCCCTCCCTGCCCTAGCCACCGTCTCCCGCAAATCCTGAACTTTATCCACAGGGAGTCTACACTCCATCCTAACCGTATCGATGATGATCCCCAAAAAACTCAGTTCGGTTGTCGGACCAACCGTCTTCTCCTCCGCTAACGGAACCCCAAACGATGCAAAAACTGCCTGCAACGAACCTAACAACAACGCACACACCCGTGAGCCCGCCGGACCCAAACATAAAAAATCATCCAAATAGTGAATGATGGACGAACAACCCGCCACGTCCATCACTACCCATTCCAAAAACGAGCTAAACCTCTCAAAAAACACGCAAGAAACCGAACACCCCATAAGTAAACACCGGTCCACGAAAAACTTCCCTTCCCAACAGCATCCCAACAAATGCAAGCTATCTGGATTAACCGGCATCAGGCGAAACGCAGCCTCAATGTCCGTTTTTGCCAATAGCGTCCCGGGCCCCAACTTCCTCACCCAACCCACAGCCGCATCAAATGATGTATATACCACCGAACAAATATCGTGGTCAGTACCATCATTGACCGACGCCCCTTTCGGAAAGGAAAGATGGTGTATCAACCAAAATTTATTCGGCTCTTTTTTAGGCACCACCCCCAAGGGCGAAATTCTCAACTTCGCCAACGGGGGTGTATCAAACGGCCCATCCATCCTCCCCAACCGAACCTCACCTGCCAATTTCTCCGCCACCACGCGACCATGCTCAAATGCCGATCGCAAATTCTTACCCCCCCAAACCGCCGGCAGAGGATCTGACGGAATCACAAACCCAACAGTAAAACCCTCTTTCAACCATTCCGCCACCTTTTCCAGCCCCATCTGCACCCCCCCTATGCTTTGACCCCTTAAAACATCTGTTCGCCCCATGATTCCCCCCGCAACTGGCACATTCATGTTTGAATCTGCACTTCGGGCCAAACTTACATCCCCCCTCATTAAACAAAAAACACTGTCCCTTTGCGGATGCGGACGCCAAGGTAAACTGCCCAGCCCCCCCTGCCTCACTCCGAAAGGGCTGCCCCTGTCTCCCTGGCGCCGTCACCCTCATCCATAAACCTATATCCTTATGGTCCCACCGCATATTAGGGCGGACCGCTTTTCTCTGCCTAAACTGTTCATCATACCTTAACCAACCAACACCCCCGTACACACGGTAAGCTTCCCCTATCGCATCCATGTAACAGAATAACGGCGAGCAACACTCCGGATTCTTCTCCCCTATAACACTCGCCAAGATTGCAAACGCCTGCAACCAATTCCCGAACGTACACGGTATCAATCTGTACCGCCGTTTCTCATCCTCATCTTTCCTCTTCTCATCCTTCCTCTCCCTATCCAGATTAAAACGCTCCAGCGGGAGAAGCGAAAAAATCTCCACGTATTCCCCTTTCCAAATCCTATCCCGCACCTCCTGCCTCAAGTGCGCCCCCAACAGCCCTTCAAAACAAACGTATACCTCCCCTTGAGCCGCATCACCCACCTTATCCCCTACCGCTTCCCCCCCCGCCTGCGTCTGCACAGAAACCGACCCGCCATCCTGCGTCACTGCCTCACCATTCCCCCCGACGTTCCCCGCCCGGACTCCCCCAGCCTGCACCGGAACCCTGCCCGCACTCCCCAACCCCGCTACCAATCCCGCCAGACTACTCAACAACTGACCTAAACCCCCGGCTAACTCCCCCTGACCACCCCCCAGCCCGCTCCCCCCTTGGGCACTCAACATAGAATTAAGGGATCCCCACGGGTTCTCACCTTGCTGCCAGGGGGCTGTGAACCCTGCAGCGGAAAATCCTGCATCCTGACTAACATCCTCCCTCTGGACCACCACGCTCCTTCTTGGGACTTCATTGCTGCAACTCTGCACCCCAGCAGAATCCATGCTGGGTGCGTTCCTCTCAGAGGCCACCAGAAGCGACACCGATCTTCCCGGCACATCTTCTTCCTGAGGCCTGCGCTCCCCACCATCTTGCAGCTGCGCAGCCTCGTGTGCCCCATTGCTCCTGCTATTCCCACGCTGAGCAGGCCTCCCAACCAGCGTACCAGTAAGGGATCCCGCCGCACCTGTTCCCGCTCCACCGCCGCTTGCAGGAGAGGGCAGAGGGAGGGACCTCCTGCCCTGCGCTGGGTTCCGCCTTGTTCTCTGATTCCTCCCACGCCGGGAGGACACAGAAGCAGGCTGCCCTGATGACTCCCGGGGTGAAGGGTCCCTGGAGGGGCTCCTAACGCGGCGCCGAACCCGGGGGGTCTCTGTGGGACTCAGGCGCGCCGGCGGCTGTACCCGCCGCGTCCGTCTGCCTTCCGGCGGTGAGCTGACAGTACTCACCGCCTCCCCCCTCAACATGCCAGCCATCTGCTCGCTCAGCCATTCGTGTCCCCGCTCCGCCGCCGCCTCCCGCAGCCTGGACAGCATGTCTTCCACGGTAAGTGTCTGTGACATCTTCAGTTTTCTTTTTCCACAAAATGGCACCCCTCACCTCAGTACACCCCCATAAATAGCCCCCCAAACTCCTCCCACTATAGCAACGCCCCCCACCCCACCATTCAATTCAAATACCTTAACCCCTTAACCCCCCAGACCCTACAACCAAACCTAATCATGCTGGCCTACCCTTAGCTGCGCCCTAGTCCGGCCAAACTGGAACGTTTGTAGGATATTTTTGAATTTTTTTAAAGGAGAGCTTGTAGTGCCCTGGAGCAAGGGTAATTTGGACTATGGACCTTTGTGGAAATGTGCTCCTATTGCTACTACGCAAAACCATAAACTCCCTACTTCATTGCACTTTGAAGCGTTAACTTGATTTATGTTATTGTGCGCACTTATACTGATTCATATTGTTGAACATTTTATATATTTATATCCTATACATTTGCATTGTTATTGTACTATATCTGCACTGCACTGTGGAATGTTTTAATGCACAGCCAGCCAATACTGAGAGGCTTTTGGACTTTCTATCTATGTACTGAGAAGTTAAAATCTTCCACAATTTCTATAAGGCACTATGCAAAGTTTTGGAGGGGAAAAAACTGACCTTTTGACCTGGTTTAGCTCTGTTGTTTACATCTGAAGACTTGTTTATGTCTAGAAAAACTTCTTAGTAATTCCCATAGACTTGTATTGAAAATCTATACAAGTCTATGATAGACTGAATTTGCAACACTGTTGCTGTTTAGGCTGTGCTTCTCCACTCCACCTCTCCCACTAGAAGGTTCTAGTTCAATTAGAAATTGCATATATATGTAGTACTCCAGAGGGGACACTACCATTCTTACACCTAGCTACTGTCTCTAATGGCTAGCAAAGAATGTAATCTGTGTATTTATTCCCAGGTCCTATGATACTGTGCCTTAATATTATTGCTATGTAACTGTTATGTATTGTATTTCATGCACTGTGCCTGGTTGTCCAGCAAGTGGCAGTGTATCTGGCAGAGAGTACCTTTAGATAGAATGGAACTTACCATTCCATTCTCCCCCTTTTGGGTAGAAGTGGGCTAGTCCTGTTTACCACCAAGGGAGGGGTTGCAGGAAGCTGTATAGAGAGTTGAGTTTAGAGTCCAAAGGGACTAAACATGGTGCAGTGAGTGGAGCATCCCCCCTTCCTGCAGCCGAAGTCTTCCAGGGGAAGCAGCTTGGAAAGCATCCCGACTCCTTGAAGTTCATAGACTATGAGTATTGCAAGGGGGTCAACAGCCAAAGGCACCCCACTGAAAGGTACCAGAACTGCTAGGAAGTCCAATGACCAGACCGAAGCCAGAGATTAGCACAGCAAAGAGAGAAAGAAAATTATTCAAGTTTACCTGCCAGTTTACCCTTAGCCTGCTGAAGCCAAGAGAAAGATCAAGTATTGTTTGGATGACACAAGTTTGTTGCAAGTTTTTTTTTAAGTAAAACCGTTAAACGTCAACAAGTCTGGACTCTACTTATTCTACTAACTACAACTCCTTTGTTGCCTCGGAGTCTAACCCCAGGAAGCTACAGTTCTCCAGGTAGGAGAACCGTAACACAAACTATTAGGGCCACAACATACCACTCGGCATTCTTAAACACATGGACCTGATCTCCCCTGGAAGGGGGGGGGGGGGGAGTAGGAAGCCAGCCAGATGACTGAGCCACAGACCATGGGCCACCAGCTCTTTGGCCAGGATCAGCCTTCAGAGAGAGAGAGAGAGAGAGAGAGAGCTAGCTCAGGACTTTCCTCAGTGCTCAACCTTCTTCTGCCATGGAGGAGACTGGAGAAGCCAGCTCAGTGCCTTGGCTGGTAAAGATGCACACTTGTTTAAGTGCAAACCCTCACTCCCTGGACTTATTTCATATTGGTGTGCACTAGGGCTGCACCACATGGGAATTTTGTGCGATTGCGATTAGGGCCCTAAAAATTGCAATAACGATATGTGATGCAATATTTTAAGGGAATTGTGCTAGAGGTCTATTTGCTTGGATTTTCCAGGCAAAATCACACACAAATTACTGATAATACTGAAATGTAGTTATACTCAACTCAAGAGCTGAAATGCACAGTGTTTTAAAAAAAACAACATATTTTACTAAAGTAAATAACATATTTGCATTACTGCAAAAGTATAAAATACAAAACTTGCCATTTTCTTAATAGCACAGCACAGAACAGATAAATAAAATAGCATAGATATAAGTATAAAATAAGATTTTCCGAACACTGAACAAACAGGAACTTTTTAAAGAACACCATAGTCAGCAGCAGCAATATAAGGTAATATACTGTATTTTTCGCCCTATAAGACACACCGGCCCATAAGACGCACCTAGGCTTTTGAGGAGGAAAATAAGAAAAAATATATTTTGAACCAAAAGGTGTGCTTTTGGTGGGTTTTGATCTAATGGTGGTCTGTGGATGACACTATTATGGGGGATCTGTGGATGACACACTGTTATGGGGGGGATCTGTGGATGACTCTGTTATGGAGGGGATCTGTGGATGGCACTGTTATGGGGGGATCTGTGGATGACACTGTTATGGAGGGGATCTGTGGATGGCACTGTTATGGGGGATCTGTGGATGGCACTGTTATGGAGGGGATCTGTGGATGACACTGTTATGGAGGGGATAAGTGGATGGCACTGTTATGGAGGGGATCTGTGGATGGCACTGTTATGGGGGGATCTGTGAATGACACTGTTATGGGGGAGATCTGTGGATGACACTGTTATGGAGGGGATCTGTGGATGGCACTGTTATGGGGGATCTGTGGATGGCACTGTTATGGGGGATCTGTGGATGGCACTGTTATGGGGGATCTGGGGAGGACACTTTTATGGAGGGGATCTGTGGATGGCACTGTTATGGGGGATCTGTGGATGGCACTGTTATGGGGGATCTGTGGATGGCACTATTATGGGGGATCTCTGGATGGCACTGTGATGGGGATCTCTGGGTGGCACTGTGAGGGGGATCTCTGGATGGCACTGTGATGGGGGCATCTGTGGATGACACTGCTATGGGGGGATCTGTGGATGACACATATATAGCATCTTATGCTATATGCCATCCACAGATCCCCCCCATAACAGTGCCTCTGAAGTGTGAATGACCCCCAATACCGGGGCTGGGGGCCGGCGGCATCTGGATTAGGAATGACAGCGGGGACCGATGCAGTCCCTGTATTCTAATGCACCGGCCCCGCTCACTGTTGTAAAATCTTATCTAAAACTGTAGGCATTGTTAAAATATAATAATCATGTGTAATCCAGCTGTATTACTTACAAATAAATTCCGTAGCAAAGAGGAGGGAGGAGGCAGGCTGGGAGGGCGGGCGGCACGACACTCACTATGTCACGTGCCCCCGCCGCCTGCTTCATTCATAAAGTGGGCGGTGCAGGTGCATGACGTAGTGAGTGACGCGCCACCCGCCCGCCCTCCCGGCCTGCCTCCTCCCTCCTCTCCGCTACGGAATTTAGTTGTAACTAATACAGCTGGATTACACATGATTATTATATTTTAACAATGCCTACAGGTTAAATAAGATTATACAACAGTGAGCGGGGCCGGTGCATTAGAATACAGGGACTGAACCGGTCCCCGCTGTCATTCCTAATCCAGATGCCGACCCCCAGCCCCTCCTCCCTCTGTTGATACAGCCGCTGACCGCGCTGTGTAGGTAATCGCAGCATTTTTGGGTCGGACAAATCGCCATCGTCGGTTATCGCGATACAGTTGCTTTGGCGATATATCGCGCAGGCCTAGTGTACACTACACCTTACCAATTTAACAACACATGGTGATAGCTCAATGATGTCTGAGGGACCCAGTATAGCGTTGGGGCCACCCAAAACCTGGCCACTTCAATGATAGATGGCAAATGTTCCAAGTTTCATAGGGATAAACAGAGGGAATTCATATGGCAGCAGATAATGGGGATATCTAATAACAATCAAGGCCATGGTTTGCAATCCACCTATAGAGAAGTGATTTTTTTGGTCCTTGGACCTAGAAGGAGGTCAGGAACAAGTAGAGGGCCAGGGAAATTTAAAAGAAAAAAGAAGCTCTCAATCTTGGAACACCTCTGCACCATATGCACATCACAAACATTGTTACAGATGGTACTGAGGGATCCAGTAATCCAATCTACACAATTGGTCACAAGTAATTTGTATTTACAAATTGTTAATTTAACATTTCATGTTTTATCTGATGCAGAACCAATGGTTTTACAGAAGGGGTTAACTTTCTTACCATTGCAAACTTTGGATAAGCTTGATCTTACAAAAGATGTCTATTTTGTATTCAACTCATTTTTAGATTGATGCATCACCAATCTTCAATTAGGAACATACTTCCATTGGAAGATTGGCAGGTCTTCATAGGCCTTTATTAGTGTTGGTCGAGCACCAAGATGCTCGGGTGTTTGAGTAGAACATTTTGGGATGCTCGGGTGCTCTACAGAGCACAATGGAGGTCAATGGGAGAACCCGAGCATTAAACCAGGCACCCCCTGACGGAAGGGTGTCTGGTTCATAGGAAAAGGTCAGAAATTGATGGAAACACCGCCTAAATGGTTCGGGAACAGCATGGGGAGGATGTCTTGATGCATCTTGGACTCCCAGGTCGCTGCTGGGAACGATGTTGTCCAAGTAGTACGCCACTTTTACAGACTGACAATAATACGCACCAAGATAAAATCGATTTTAGAGGAAAAATTGTTAGGAAACATTCTTTCCTGTATATTTACTTGTATATAAAGTGCAAGTGCTGCCAAAAATTACAAGGAAGAGGCACTCCGATATAACCTGTATATCACATAATGGAGGGCCTCATTCACATTGTGGTACAATTGTTCAGGTAGTGAAACTCCTACGCTCATAAAGCCTATGCACTAAGTGAAATGGCTTCCAAAAATTACAAGGAAGCAGCATTCCAATACACCCTTTATTACACATAAAGGAGGGCATCATACACAGCCTTGAAAAATTATGATTGATGGCGTGCTGGTGACCCTCAAAAACATTAGGAGCAAAAACCTGCTGGTGACCCTCTAAAACATTAGGGGGCGAGGGCCTGCTGCTTATCTGACCATCTAAAACATTAGGGGTGAGGGTCTGCTGATGAGCTGACCAACTAAAATATTAGGGGTGTTGGCCTGCTGCCGAGCTGACCATCTAAACAGTTTTGTGGTCGAGGGCCTGCTGTCGAGCTGACCATCTAAAAAATGTTGTGGGCGAGGGCCTGCTGCCGAGCTGACCATCTAAAACATTATGGTTGAGGGCTTGGTGGTGAGTGGTGACCCTCAAAAACAGTATGGGTAAGGGCCTGCTGGTGACCCTCTAAAACATTATGGGTGAGGGCCTGCTGCTGAGTTGACTGTCTAAAACATTAGGAGCGAGGGCAGCCTAATAAGCATGTTGATATGATGGAGATGGACGACGAGAAAAGGGAGATTGAACCATATACCCTTTTTAGTGATGGAAGGGGTGCATGGGAACACAGTGTATTCAATATACCATAAAGCCACATTTAGAGTGCCTTTATATTCAGCCGCTTTCCTCTGGGGGAGTAGAGGAGTCAGAGGCAATCCAGGCCTTGTTCATTTTTATAAGAGTCAAGCGGTCAGCATTTTCAGTTCACAGGCGGATGCGTTTATCAGTTATTATGCCCCAGCAGCACTAAATAAACGCTCTGACAAAACGCTGGCGGCGGGTTGAGGGTTCTGGCGGGGTGTCATGAAACTGTCCCAGGCCTTGGAGAATGTTTCCCTGCCTCTGTTGGAACTGCTGTGTGTTCCCCTCGTCTCCCCTCCTGGTTGGCCACGGAACTACGTATTCTGCAGCCAGCGTTGTCAGCTGGAAATTTTTGGAGCCATTTTTCCATAAGGACCTCCTGGTATTGCACCATTTTGCTCATCCTCTCCACCACAGGAATAAGAGATGAGAAGTTCTCTTTGTAGCGGGGGTCGAGAAGGGTGAAAAACCAGTAATCGGTGTTGGCCAAAATGCGTACAACGCGAGGGTAACGGGAAAGGCAGCCTAACATAAAGTCAGCCATGTGTGCCAGAGTCCCAACAGATAAGACTTTGCTGTCCTCATCAGGAGGATGACTCTCAATCTCCTCATCCTCTTCCTCGTCTTCTACCCGTCGACGCTGGACAGATGGAAAAATCTTCCATGGGTACTACCCTCTGTAGCGGAGGCAACCGTCTCCTGCTCCTCCTTCTCCTCCGAACTGAGGGTGACCAGCGAGCATTTGAGTCGACCCAGAAGTGAGATGGTTACGCTGATAATAGCGTTATTGCCGCTCACCATCTGTGTTGATTGGTTGTGGACCTAGGCGTTCGGCCCACCTATTAGGGTGCTTTGATGCCATGTGGCAGATCATGCTGGTGGTGGTGAGGTTGCTAGTGTTCACACCCCTGCTCATTTTGTTACGGCACAGGTTGCAAATGACAATTCTTTTATCGTCCGCACTTTTCTCAAAAAAGCGCTAGACTGCGGAACACCTACCACTTGGCAAAGAAGATTGCCGCAAGGGGGTGCTTCGGGAAACAGTTGCGGGCCTGTTTGGTGTGGCCTACCTTCTCCCTTTTGCCACCCCAATGCCTCTTCCAGCCTTTTGCGATGCTGTGGATCCCTTCCCCTCTGTACTGCTGTCCTCGCTCGGCTTGCCACCTTACTAGGTTGGGTCAGTGACTTCATCGTCCAGCACCTCCTCTTCCACTTCCTCACTCTGGTCATCCTCCTGACTTGTTGACCTAACAACAACCTCAGTTATTGACAACTGTGTCTCATCCTCATCATGAACCTCTTGAGACATTAATTGCGCTTGACTTATTGGCAACTGTTTCTCATCATCATCATCATCCACCTTGTGAAACACTAATTGCCGTTCCCCACCGTCATCTTCTTCTGACTGTGGATGCTTGAGAGTTTGGGAATCAGGGCACAAGATCTCCTCATGTTCCTCTTCAAGCGGGCTTGGCGAGAGGCCCAAATCATGGAATGGCGATGAAAACAGCTCCTCAGAATATCCGAGTGTGGCATCACTTGTTTGCCAAGACTCTCCATGGTGGGTGGAAGGAGGATCAGGGTGAGGATTCTGTTAACCAGTCTCTTGGCTACTGAGACTGGATTTTGTGGAAGACAGGGTGGTGCTTAAGTGACTGGAAGCATTATCTGCTGCAATCCTACCGACCACCTGGTCGCACTGGTCTGACTTTGAGAGTGGTGTCCTGCGCCGCCCTGCAAACTGGGACATGAACCTATGTAGGTATCGTGTATGAGTGTGTTTCTTGTGCTCTGGCAGCAGGCACAGTATTACCGGCATAGGGCCACGGCCTCTGTGTGCACCATCAGCAGCACGGCCACTTCCTCGTCCCTTACTGCTCGCCTTGCGCATATTGAATGGTATATATGCTTGCAAGTATGTCACACGTACAGTAGTGCAGGTTTTGTAAGTGTATGCGCAAATAAAGTACACAGAATGTCAGAGATATTTTTAGGATGCGCACAAGTTAAACTGGAGGTATAGCGTAAGTAATGTCACTGTCACCACTGCCTAATAAAAAATTACACTGAATTAATGTCACTGATATTTAGGTTGCACAAACGTTATACAGGAGGTATAGCGCAAGTCATGTCCCTGTCACCACCGGCTAATAAAAAATTACACTGCATTAATGTCACTGATATTTCGGATGCGCTAAAGCTATACTGGAGATGTAGCGCAGGTAATGTCGCTGCCACCAGCAGCAAAAAAATTTGACTGAATGTCACTGATATTTCGGATACGCAAACGTTATACAGGAGATGTAGCGCAGGTAATATAACCGTCCACAGCGGACACCATCTACGGAAAAAGCACACTGGATGTCAGATATTTTTAGGCTGCGCACACGTTACACAGGAGATGTAGCGCAGATGATGTCGCTGTCTGCAGCGGCCGAACAATTGCAAGCTATTTAGTGCAGGTTGCGCTAAAAATATATATTGCTGACAGATACAACTATAGTCCTTAAAAGGACTTTTGGGTCTCTAACAAGTTTTTGCAATTTAGAGCAGGTTGCGCTAAAAATATATATTGCTGCCACACACAATAGTCCTTAAAAGGACTTTTGGGTCTATAACAAGTATGAAAACTAAAATATTGCTATTTAAATCCCTACACTATCTCTCCCTTCTGCTCTCCAGCTCTTCCTGACTAATACTGAGCCGAACACGTGTCATCGGGTGCTATAAAGCACCCGATGACGCGTTCCGGCCAGCCAATCACTGTAATGCCAGCAGCCAACATTGCTACGGCATTACAGTGAGTGTCAGTACTTAGGCTACTTTCACACTAGCGTTCAGAGCGGATCCGTCTGGGGTCTGCCCAGACGGATCCGCTCATATAATGCAGATTCGGGATCCGTTCAGAACGGATCTGTCTGCATTATATTGTAGAAAACATTCTAAGTGTGAAAGTAGCTTCAGACGGATCCGTCCAGACTTTACATGGAAAGTCAATGGGGGACGGATCCGTTTGAAAATTGTGCCATATAGTGTCAAATTCAAACGGATCCGTCCCCATTGACTTACATTGTAAGTCTGGACGACTCCGTTTGCCTCCGCACGGCCAGGCGGACACCCGAACGCTGCAAGCAGCGTTCAGGTGTCCGCTCGCTGAGCGGAGGCTGAACGCTGGCAGACTGATGCATTCTCGGCGGATCCGCGTCCACTCAGAATGCATTAGGGCAGTAGTCGGGGCCGCTTGTGAGACCCTTCAAACGGAGCTCACAAGCGGAGCCCCGAACGCTAGTGTGAAAGTAGCCTTACCTGCACGTTTATTGGCTGCGTAGCAAACCAGTACTCCACCTCCACCTTGCTGGCGTCTGAGTCGGACTGGAGCTCTCTGCCCTTTACCAATCCAGCCACGGGCCCATCCATCTGGCCCATCAAGACTCACTCTCATTTCATCAGTCCATAAAACCTTAGAAAAATCAGTCTTGAGATATTTCTTGGCCCAGTCTTGACGTTTCAGCTTGTGTGTCTTGTTCAGTGGTGGTCGTCTTTCAGCCTTTCTTACCTTGGCCATGTCTCTGAGTATTGCACACCTTGTGCTTTTGGGCACTCCAGTGATGTTGCAGCTCTGAAATATGGCCAAACTGGTGGCAAGTGGCATCTTGGCAGCTGCACGCTTGACTTTTCTCAGTTCATGGGCAGTTATTTTGCGCCTTGGTTTTTTCACACGCTTCTTGCGACCCTGTTGACTATTTTGAATGAAACGCTTGATTGTTCAATGATCACGCTTCAGAAGCTTTGCAATTTTAAGAGTGCTGCATCCCTCTGCAAGATATCTCACTATTTTTGACTTTTCTGAGCCTGTCAAGTCCTTCTTTTGACCCATTTTGCCAAAGGAAAGGAAGTTGCCTAATAATTATGCACACCTAATATAGGGTGTTGATGTCATTAGACCACACCCCTTCTCATTACAGAGATGCACATCACCTAATATGCTTAATTGGTAGTAGGCTTTCGAGCCTATACAGCTTGGAGTAAGACAACATGCATAAAGAGGATGATGTGGTCAAAATACTAATTTGCCTAATAATTCTGCACGCAGTGTATTCTTTATGGATCTAATTGAGGAAAACACCATGGATAAAGGTAGAAGGTTTCTTCTATTCATCTCCTGTCTAAAGCTATACCTTGTTTCCATTTGTTTTCCCATTGTACAGATATTTTTTTATTCAATGATTAAGGAAATTCAAAATCTTAAGATGGATCTGAATAAGTTTGAGAACCTTACCCGAGATCAACTGAATGCATTGGTTAATTTGCAGCACAATGAGGAGCTTGTCATTAAAAAAGTGGACATAGGCGTAATATTATCCTTTGACCCATTGCACAATATTTGGCAGAAGCTAGAAGACAGTTGTGCAATGAGGTTTACTATCCTTTCTTTACCCTTTGATTCCACATTGGTCTTCAAAATGAAATTGGGTTCCTTATTGTCTTCTACGTTCCAACATGGGGTTATCAACAGATGAGAGTTTTAATAATTGACATACCTGCCTTTTACATGCTGTCGAATGTGGTCTGCCCATCGGATGGTATCAGAAGCTTGTGTGAAAAGGTTAGTGTCTATGTGGATCATTTCTTTCAACCAATTGTAGTGACCTTCAGTGGCGGATTACAATAGGGACGTTCGGGTCGGCAGCCCCTGGCCCAGCACCTCTGGGGGGCCCAGCGCCGACCCGAACGCCCACATACTGCAGCGGAGCACGGGAGCGCATAGCTCCCTGTCCCGTCGCCTATCACCGCCATAGGTGTGGGGAAATTGCTATGTGGGGACAAATTACTATGTGGGGGAAACTATTGTGTGGGGGCAGTGTGGGGTAATTGCTATGTGGGGCAAATTACTATGTAGGGGAAATTACTGTGTGGGGGCAAATTACTATGGGGGAATTACTATGTGGGGGCAGTGTGGTGGAAATTACTATTGGGGAGGCACTGTAGGGGAATTTATTTTTTATTTTTGGGGACACTATACAGGGATTATTGCCTGGAGCACAATATAGGGTGTTATTATTACTCGGGGCACTCTAGGGGACATTATAGCTGCTGTGGACACTATAGGGACATTTGGGGTAATTTATCAAACTGGTGTAAAGTAGAACTGGCTTAGTTGCCCATAGCAACCAATCAGATTCCACCTTTCATATTTGACAGCTCTTTTGGAAATCCAGTTCTACTTTACAGCAGTTTGATAAATGACTCCAATTATGTCTATTAGGGTCACAATTTTTTAAGCAGTATAGTACCTTGGACATTGGGGGGCACAACGGGCACAGTATTGGAAGTGGCAGCAGGATGACACTGTGGGGACACCAGGATGAGGAGGAATTGAGAAATCTAACGTGTCTGTGTTACAAACTGTAGAGACGAGATGCGGCTGAAAGAATTTGCCATGGTGGTCTGGGTCAAATGGAGGAGAAGAGGAAAGAGAAGATCTACATGACAGGAGATGTCACTGGATGTAAGAGGTATGTGGTGCTGTATTCTCCTCCATGTCTTTTTTTATTCTAATTATATGTATTTTAAATTTGGCGACCAAATTTTTCAGTTTAGGACCCAATTTGGGGTATTTTTTTTTTGTCTGAAGATGTCATATGGCCTAAGAAGAGACTTTGGCGCTCATGAAGCACCGCAGCCTCTTCATACAAAAAAAAAAAAAACTAAACTAAAATGGGGGGGGGGGGGGGTTGCCCAAGTTGGTTAGACAGCCCCCGGCCTATCATGCACTTAATCCGCCCCTGGTGACCTTGGGATTCTATGCATCTTACTGAACAAATTAAGGATATAGTTTTACCATCTAATACGCCATTTGTGACGCTTGATGTGGAGAACGTCTACACCAGCATCGGTCATGATGCTGGTGAGAGGGCTGTTAATTATTTCCTACAAATTGATGGTTTGTACAAGGCATTTCTTTTGGAAATGTTGGATTTTGTCTTGAAGGAGAATTATTTTGTCTTTGATCATGTTTTTTACAGACAGGTTTCAGGGTCTGCGATGAGTACATGTTGTTCCCCTTCTTATGCCAACCTGTTTCTGGGATGTCGGGAGCAGGCACAGGTGTACCCATTGAAGCCCTTTAAGCAAAATGTGTCTGGATGGTTTCGATGCATAGATAACATTGACATTTTGGACACTTTGGCGGAATGCACTTGTTTTATTGAGGCTCTGAACAACAATCCATGAAATACTCATCTATCATCTAGCATCTTCCCATCACCTGTGAGTTTCTTGCATCTGATATTGAATATGGCTGGACAGCACATACAATCTACTCTTCACCATGAGTGTACAACTACCAACAGTTTGTTACATTATACAAGCTTCCACCCAGTGGACTTACGTAATAGAATCCCTGTTGGACAATTCCTAAAAGCACAATTGCACTTCTTGGGTTGTACTTGGATTTTAATGCAAAGGCTCAGGAATTTCTACAAAGAGGGGGTACCCTCATAAAATTGTGTCGAGGGCTTATATGAGAGCTTAAAATGCTGATTGTGTAGAAATTCTGAGATCAAAACTAAGACCCTATGATTGATCTTTAAGACTTATTGCAACATATAATAAGTAACTAGTGGTCTGACGTCTATCATATTCTACAACTTAATTGGAATATACTCCTTTCAGATCCCAAATTGCTAACCCATATGACCCAGAAGCCCACTCTTAAGATGTGAAGGGCCAGGAATTTAAATGATCGGCTCACTAGCAGGCATTTTGTTCACCTGACTGTAACGTTGGGTAGAGGAATTAGGCTTGTTGGTAGTTTTCCTAGTGGGGACTGCTCAATTTGTCAAGTTATGATTCCCACACACACTTTAGTTAATCCTTTGGACTCACAAAAATATTGATTAAAGGACTATCATATTAACTGTCAGATGTGCAAAGCTTTCATCTGCCCTTGTTGCAAGGTATACGTGGGTCAGATGTCTCAAGAATTGAGAAAAGAACATCTGTCAACCATCTCTATGGCCGGTTGGAGTTTAAAAAAGGATAAAGCTTTGTCCTCAGTGGTCCTGCTTTTTTTTCCATTTTGATTCCTCTAAATATTATAGTATATGGGTGGCAGGGATGGAAAGGGTTCATTCTAATTGATATCAACCTCAGGTTACTCCGGTCAGAATACAAATGGATATATTTGCTTCAGAACCTGGCCCCTTTAGATCTGAATGAAGAACTGCTCTTTACAGGGTTTTATAAGCAATATTTTTGTAATTTTTGGTTATCATTTGTTATTTTTACTTATACAATATAATAGGAAGAAAGGAACTGAAGGGTGAAAGAGGGAGAAGGAAAAAGAAAAACAAATTTCTTGCAAATTTTTTCACACATTTTCACATTTTTCACTTTCTGTATGTTTATTGTTATTTCACATTCACACATATTTATACTTTATTCCCCACACTTTTCTCACATTTTCATAAAAAAGTGCGTCTTATAGTCTGTAAAAAATTACTATATTTTTCTTTTTTTACTTTTTTTATTTATTGTTTTACTATACTTATACAGTGCTGCCCATAATTATTCATGCTCCTGGCAAATTTTGACTTAAAGTTACTTTTATTCAACCAGCAAGTAATTTTTTGACGGGAAATGACATAAGTGTCTCCCAAAAGATAAGAAGACGATGTACAAGAGGCTTTATTGTGGAAAAAAAAATAATTCTCAGCTTTTATTAACATTTGAGCAAAAAGTGTCCAGTCCAAAATTATTCATACCCTTCTTAATAATCAATAGAAAAGCCTTTATTGGCTATTACAGCAATCAAACGCTTCCTATAATTGCAGACCAGCTTCTTGCAGGTCTCCACAGGTATTTTTGCCCATTCATCTTTAGCAATGAGCTCCAAATCTTTCAGGTTGGAGGGTCTTCTTGCCATCACCCTGATCTTTAGCTCCCTCCACAGATTCTCAGTTGGATTCAAGTCTGGACTCTGGCTGGGCCACTCCAAAACGTTAATGTTGTTGTCTGCTAACCATTTCTTCACCACTTTTGCTGTGTGTTTTGGGTCATTGTCATGCTGAAATGTCCACTGGTGCCCAAGGCCAAGTTTCTCTGCAGACTGCCTAATGTTGTCGCTGAGAATCCTCATGTATTGCTCTTTTTTCATGGTGCCGTTTACTGTGATTAGGTTCCCTTGTCCATTGGCTGAAAAACACCCCCAAAGCATCAGGTTCCCACCACCATGTTTGACAGTGGGGATGGTGTTCTTTGGGTTGAAGGTTTCTCCTTTTTTACGCCAAATGAAGGAAACATCATTGTGACCAAACAATTAAATTTTTGCTTCATCTGACCATAACACAGAAGACCAGAAGTCTTCTTCTTTGTCCAGATGAGCTTTTGCAAAGGCCAAGTGAGCTTTTGTGTGCCTTATCTGGAGAAGTGGAACCCAGCAGTGTGCACTGTCCGTTGGATTGTCTGCCTTGAGACATTTCCACCAGCAGAGCCCAGAATCACCAGGATGGCCTTGGTGGTGATCCTTGGATTCTTTTTCACCTCTCTAACTATCCTCCTGGCCAGCACAGGTGTCACTTTTGGCTTCCGACCATGTCCTCTGAGATTTCCCACAGTGCGGAACATCTTTTATTTTTTGCTCAAATGTAAATAAAAGCTGAGAAATATTTATTTTTTTCCACAATAATGCCTCTTGTACATCATCTTATTATCTTTTGGGAGACACCTATGTCATTTCCCGTCAAAACATTACTTGCTGATTGAATTAAAGTAACTTTAAGTCAAAATTTGCCTGGGGTATGAATAATTATGGGCAGCACTGTATATATCATGTGGTCTGTGCTGTTCCTTTTTAACAGTTCAGGTTGAGATTGGCCTCTGCAGACTTCCTTATTGCCATTTTTGAAGATTGGCAAGACCTTCATTGGTGCAACATTAGAAAGTGCAAAACATATCCAGTTTTCTCGGATTTGTGGGATCCACTATTTGGGGAATAATAGTTTCCTTTGTTGTTCCTTTGCGCATTTTCTTTATTCTATTTAATGAACAGGTGTTGTATATGTCTAGGGTCTTATTTTATTTAATTATGTTTATACTTTTTGCATGAGTTGTCTTTTTCAACTTGTTGGCCCATTGCATGTTTATTCACCATATTCCATATGCAGGTGCTGTATATATAATGAATATTTGGTTTTGTTTTAGTAGGTGTACATTATACTTCCAATTGATAGGTGGCATTGCTGCTATATTATCTTTTCATAGTAACATAGAACATAAGGCTGAAAAAAGACATTTGTCCATCCAGTTCGGCCTGTCATCCTGCAAGTTGATCCAGAGGAAGGCAAAAAAAAAAACTGTAAGGTAGAAGCCAATTTTCCTCACTTTAGGGGAATAAAAAATTCCTTCCCGACTCCAATCATGCAATCAGAACAACTCCCTGGATCAACGACCCCTCTCTAGTAGCTATAGCCTGTAATATTATTACGCTCCAGAAATACATCCAGGCCCCTCTTGAATTCCTTTATTGTACTCACCATCACCACCTCCTCAGGCAGAGAGTTCCATAGTCTCACTGCTCTTACCGTAAAGAATCCTCTTCTATGTTTGTGTACAAACCTTCTTTCCTCCAGACGCAGAGGATGTCCCCTCGTCACATTCACAGTCCTGGGGATAAATAGATGATGGGAGAGATCTCTGTACTGACCCCTGATATATTTATACATAGTAATTAGATCTCCCCTCAGTCGTCTTTTTTCTAACGTGAATAACCCTAATTTTGATAATCTTTCAGGGTGCTGTAGTTGCCCCATTCCAGTTATTACTTTAGTTGCCCTCGTCTGGACCCTCTCCAGCTCTGCTATGTCTGCCTTGTTCACAGGAGCCCAGAACTGTACACAGTACTCCATGTGTGGTCTGACTAGTGATTTGTAAAGTGGTAGGACTATGTTCTCATCACGGGCATCTATGCCCCTTTTGATGCAACCCATTATCTTATTGGCCTTGGCAGCAGCTGCCTGACACTGGTTTTTGCAGCTTAGTTTGCTGTTTATTAAAATTCCTAGATCCTTTTCCATGTCAGTGTTACCCAGTGTTTTACCATTTAGTATGTACGGGTGACTTGCATTTTTCCTTCCCATGTGCATAACCTTACATTTATCAGTGTTAAACCTCATCTGCCACTTATCTGCCCAAGCCTGCAATCTATCCAGATCCCTCTGTAGTAGTATACTGCCATTCAGTATATTCCTATTGTTTATATATAGAGATGAGTGAATCGAAGTTGACGAAGTGGGATTCGATCCGTATTTCAGGAAAAATTTGATCCGCAGCGAATCCGAATTTCCTCATGCTTCTTTGTAACGAATCGCATTGTTTCCTAAAATGGCTGCTGCACGTGTTAGGACATGGAAGAGAGAACTCTGGGAACGAGGAATCACCCACAATTCCATGCATGCAGCCAGCCAATCAGCAGCCAGCCAGCCCTGTGATGTCACAGCCCTATAAATAGCCTCAGCCATCTTGGATTCAGCCATTTTCCAGTGTACTTAATGCAGGGAGAGACGTCAGCCGGCGCTAGGGACAGTGGTAGAAAATACTTTAAAACTTTTATTTTGCTGTATAGAAGTTCAGGGAAAGGATAGGGAGGAATCATTCCACAGTATTGAAGCAGAACAGGGTTCAGTAGGGGAGTTTACAGCCTGGGTAATAGGAACAATCCTATTACACCTTGCTGCACTGACTGCGGATCCAAACATCCATTATACAGCTCTGTAATTCCAGCAAACCGTTCTTGTTATTGGGGTGAAAGAGCTGTTTGATACAGCCATTAACAGGGTTTATTACAAGGAAATATTTCTACGTCTTATTTGCCCTTGTGCGGTGCAGTTATATGTTCTAAAGGATTTTTTGGCTTGTATTAGTGTGGAAAAAAAGGGCTTATTAGTTATTAGCCGTTGTGTGGTGAAGTGAGAAAATTACAGCCCTTTTTGGCGTGTATTAGTGGCACAAAAATATATATTATTTGCTGTTCAGCAGTGCAGTTATATGTTCTAAAGCCTTTTGTGGTGTGTATAAGTGGAAAAAAGTAAGGGCTTATTTGCCGTTCAGCGGTGCAGTTATATGCAGTTATATGTTCTAAAGCCTTCTTTGGTGTGTATTAGTGGGGGGGGGAGGGCTTATTTGCTGTTGTGTGGTGAAGTGAGAAAATTACAGAATTTTTGGGGTGTTTTCTTTTTATGTATTTATTTGATCTAACAATATGTCAGACAGAGAAGTGCCAGGCCCTGCACAGGGGAGGGGCATAGGCCTAAATGTTTCTGGCGCAGGCACAGGTCGCTGCAGAGTAAGGGGGCAGCAGGAGTTGCAGCGAGAGGCCTGAGCTCCCGATATCATCTAGCGGTCGTGTCTTGACCAGCAACCCAGCGGTTCTTGAATGGTTGACTCGGTCACCCACTTCATCCCAAGTGACTTCAGACACCCCCAGCCAAGAGTCGGTGGGTTCGTCAGACACAACCCTTAGTTGACATGGCCCGGGAGCAGGCCCTGTGCCCTCACCTGTCCTCAACTTGCCTCTGTCCTTTTCTGTTCTCTCAGCCAGAGAAGTATTATATACTGTGGGCTCAGCTCCACTATACAGCGAGGACAAGCTACTAGTGGACAGTCAGCAGCTACTGACCAGCCAAGATGTGGAGGAGACATCTGCCGCTTCCACCGGTAGGCGGCCAAGTAGTGATGAGGAGAGTGGGGTGGGAGCTGGTGTTGCGAGCGTTCAGGCCCCTGACCCAGAGACCATCGAGGAGGACATCAGTGACGTGCAGACAGTACTCGATAATGATGAAGTAGCTGATCGCACTTGAGAGCCGGGTGAATTAGGGACTTTATCATCATCGGGAGAAGAGGGTGGCTGCTTGCCAGTGAAGCAGCGGCGGAGCCAGCAAGTCAATAGGGTGGCTGGGAGTCAGCAGTTTGGCTGCATTGGTAGATCGGGAGCCAAATGTTCCCGGGGTAGACCACCAGCTTCGCATGAGCCTACCTACCCGGAAAGTAGTGGTGCAGGGGTTCACGGAAGCAGCTGCGGTAGCAGTCAGTCAGTGCGGAGTGTTGGGGGTAAAGTCAACTACTCGGCAGTGTGGCAGTTTTCTGTTAAGAATCTGTGGTCAGAAGGTGAAGTGTGGCCAGGGTGCCAATGTTGGCACCATGGCCCTGCGTCAACATATGCAGCGTCACCATAAAGTGGCCTGGGAGAAATTGGCTCCCATGTGGTGGTCCAGCCTGCCACAGCAACTGCTGCATCACCCAGTGGCACGCACCCGATTTCAGACAGTCAAGGCTCCACCACTTTAGCCAAAGGGAGCTGTCTGTCCTTCCCTTCATTTGATGCTCCTGCTCCTCCTCATACTCTTCTTCAGTCATTCCATCAGCAATCGATCACCGAAGCGATTGCCAAGAGACAACAGTATGTGTGCACTCATCCAATGGCGCAGAAGCTGAATGCGCTCCTGGCCAAGTTGCTGGTGCTGCAGTCCCTCCCTTTCCAAGTGGTGGACTCTGCACCTTTCAGAGAACTGATGACTTGTGCCGAGCCGAGGTGGAGAGTCCCAAGCTGTAATTTCTTTGCCAAAAAGGCAGTACCAGCTCTGCACACACATGTAGAAGGTGAGCCAGTCCTTGAGCCTATCGGAGTCTGCAAAAGTGCAAGGCAGCGCCGACATGTGGAGCTGTAACTACGGTCATGGACAATACATGTCCTTTACGGCCCACTGGGTGAATGTGGTTCCTGCACAGCCACACCAGCAACTTGGCCAGGTGACGCCGCTTCTACCTCCACATTCTCATGCCGTTGGTCCTGCGACAATGTCCGCCTCTACCTCCTCATCCTCCATCGTGTCCTCAGCCTCCACTGCAGGGACAATTCACAGTGCCCCTCCAGCATACCACATGTGCAGGGCATGGTGGTGTCACGCTGTTCTGCACCTCATTTGCCTGGGCAAACGGAGTCACACAGGGGAGGAACTGCTCCGTGTCCTTCATCAAGAAATCGAATCCTGGCTTTCTCCGCGACAACTCAAAATCGGAACCGCGGCGAACGACAACAGGAAGACCATTGTGTCGGCACTGCATCAAGAAGGGCTGAGCCATTCACCCTGCATGGCACACGTGTTCAATCTGGTTGTCAAGCGGTTCCTGAAGTCTTCCACCCATCTGCGAGACATCCTAAAAATGGCCAGGAAACTTTGCATGCACTTCAGCCACTTGTACACAGCAAAGCACACCCTCTAAATCTGTGCAAATGGAAAAAGGCAAATGCAGGCCAATGCGTCTAAAAAAGTGTATCAAAGGTTAAATGGATACACAAAGTCCAACCAATGCAAAAAATATAAAAAATGCAAAGTAATGCAAAGAAAATACAGGGAGTGCAGCAAAATTAGAGGTCATATTCTCTAAAGTGCAGACGTGCTCATGGACAAAGTAATAGTCAAAGTGACGATGTGGACATGCTGCCAATTGTATGAAGGAACTCCGCAATAGTAGTACCAAAGTCGTTTCTCTGGAGAATGTAACTTATAGTTACTAATTAATGTTCATATACAATGTTACAGTCTGGAACTTGAGTTCACAATATGATCAAAAAAAGTTCAGTGATACACAGTGCAGTTTGCCGAGGGTTATTCCAGTACTCACATGTATGTAGGTGATGTCCTATTCGTGGCGTTCCACGTGGGGTGAGTATAGGGTAAGCTTACCTCTGACTTTTGTCTATTGTGGTCTCTAATAGCAGGCTTCGATAATACCTCACTACAGAAGATGCAGTCTGGTAGACGGAGCTCTGTTATATCGTAGTTCTTCTTTAGTGGTCCCAGAAAAGACATGCAAATATTCCATTCACGTGTCATCTCTGTTTTGGATCCACTCCTGTTTTTTTGGGCTTTAGCAATACTGATGGATTACTGACCAAATGCTGACCGAGTGAAGGCGGATGCTCAACAGACAGGATCCGTTTTTTGGGGGTTATTGTTCTGACGGATCAGTGGAAGGGCAAAAAAATTAGTGATGTCAACAAAAACTTACTGCTGGCACCCACTCCACTCTGTCAGGGGGGCTTTACTTGTATAAGCGTTTAATAGAACAGGTTCTGTAGACATCTATGTGGAATCAGCTGACGACGGTGTAAAAGGAGTGCGCTTCTTTTTTTTTCTCAAATCTTTATTTTATTGTTTTTGCCAGCATATTGAGAAGTAAACAATAACAGAAGGGCAACAAGCCCCGAAATCGAGGAATCATACATATTACATCGCATACATGGAATAAATGTATCTGAAGGACATCATACATAGGAACATATTTACTGCTAGACAATATATCAGAGGAGGCAGCATAGCACATACGGTGGGAAATACAAGCACATAGGTGACTAAACCAGTAGGCCTAAACAATAGCGAAAAATTGTAGGTTCTTGCAAATGGAAGAAAAAACTGTGTGAAAAAAGCGCATTAAGGAGGCACTAAAACAGAGTATACTCATCCATATCTCGACCGACACCAGTCCATCCAGGGTCCCCATGTCACCAGGAATTTATCGTGTGAGAGAGTCTCCCAGCTTGACAATTCCTCAAACCTACATATCTCATTAGCCCTAAATATCCAATCCTCAACGGAGGGGGCTCTGACGGACAGCCAATTCAGAGGGACTAATACTTTGGCCGCAGCCAGTAAATGGGCTAATAAAGAGCGTTTGTGGAGGGAAGAGTCCAACGAGGGAACATTAAGGAGGACCAGAGAGGGAGAGAGCTTGGGACCCGGAGGCATGATCTGCTGGAGAAGTCCATTAATCTCCGACCAGAAAGGAGAAATACCTTCACATGACCACCATATATGAGAGAGTGTACCAACTGCCTTGTGACATCTCCAACACATCGGGGGAATACTACTATCAATTTTATGCATTACATCTGGAGAGCGGTACCATTTTGTAAACAGTTTGAAGGAATTCTCCTGGATTCGGATGCACCTTGAGAATCCATGAGAATTCCTCAGGGCCAGTGACACCTCCTCATCTGAAAGGGAAATCCCAAGCTCCTCCTCCCAACGGGCAATAAAGGGGGGTCTAGATTGAGTGCCTTCCAGTAATAACTTATTATAGAGCAAGGAGATTAATTTTTTAGTCGGACTAGGGGAAACTACAAGTATATCATACCATGAGGGAATAAAGAGTTTAGCAGTGGATCCCAGAAAAAGCTTGCAAATAAAAGAAAAGTGTGTGTAATGCAAGGGGGACCATCTCATAAACTGTGGCGAGGTCTGGAGGTCAGGCAGGGTGGGAATCCTTCCCCTCGCGAGAATATCACCTAGGGGAGTGTCTCCAAAGGAATTCCAGATACCCAAATCATCACAGTACCTCGGGTCAAGACAGTACGGCAGCAGGCGCAAAGGCATGACAGGGGAGGGGCTAGAAGCGAATTTAAATTTGGAGGCAAGCAAGTGCCAAGAATAGAGTTGACCCTTAAATAAGGGGGAAAAATCAATTTCCTGTGCACGATCAGACTTTACCATCCAAAACCGAGCCAACTCAGGTGGTTTTAGTGAAAAACTAGCTATCTGGCAAGCTAATTTCGAGATATTGGGGTTTTTCAATTCTATTAGTAAGCGCGTTTGAATAGCCTGATAATAAAGTTTGAAGTCCGGTAGGCCGAGACCCCCTTTATGTTTAGGAAGTATCAGCTGGGCATGTGAAAGTCTCGGGCGGGCCTGCCTCCAAACAAAGCTAGAAATAATTCTACGAAGGGACATAAAGAAGGATTCCGGTAAATAAATGGGCAGGGTTTGGAGAAGGAATAATACTTTAGGTAAGATATATGTCTTGACAATGTTTTTACGTCCCATCCACGAAACAAAGGGAATATCTAAATTTTTTAATTGGTCTTTAATGTTAGTGATTAAAGGGGAGTAGTTCAGAGAATAGGCCTGGTTAATATGGGCGGATATGTTCACACCCAGATAAGATATGTGTGGGGTAGCCCACACAAATGGAAAGGAACGGGACAGGGAAGAAATAGTGGACTTGGGGACACCAATTTCCAGGGCTGTACATTTAGAAAAATTTATTTTGAAGTTGGAGATTTGCCCAAAGGATTCAAATAGGCTAAGTACACTAGGGAACGCTTTCCCAGGGTTAGGCAGGAGAAGTAACATATCGTCGGCAAATGCCGCTACTTTATGGGTCAAAGGTCCCACTTTTATGCCAGCAATATCATTATTTTGCCTAATTGCCTGCAGTAATGTCTCCAAACACAAAATAAATAAAGAGGGGGAGAGGGGGCACCCCTGCCTAGTACCATTGGAAATAGAGAAAGAGGAGGATAGGGTCCCATTGATCCTGACTCGGGCACGGGGCGAGGAGTAGAGGGACAGCACTGCACCGACAAAGGAGGGAGGAAAGCCAAATTTAAGCAAAGAGGCCTCCATAAACCACCAATCCACTCGGTCAAACGCCTTCTCAGCATCAGTGCTGAGAAGGGTGAGCTGTGTGTTGTTAGCTAGAGCATATTCGATGGCATGTAGTACCCTCAAGGTGCCGTCCCTGCACTCCCGGCCCCCCACAAAACCCGCCTGATCCAAATGTATTAATCTCTGAAGGAGGGGACTAATTCTATGAGCAAGAATCTTAGCCCATAATTTTGTGTCTGCGTTGAGCAGCGAGATGGGCCGATAGCTAGAAGGGAGAGATGGGTCCTTCCCTTCTTTAGGGAGCACCACAATATGAGCCTCCAACGACTGAGCAGACATAGGGGAACCGGAGAGAAGAGCATTAAAATAAAGGACCAGTTGAGGGCCTAAAACCGGGAAGAACTTTTTAAAATATGCGATAGGGAACCCATCAGGGCCAGGGCTCTTGCCCGGGGGAATAGAGGATAAAACTCTTTTCACCTCCTCTAAAGTAATAGGAGAAGTTAGTGAAACCCTATCATCATCAGATAGGACCGGTAGTTTGAGGGAGGACAGAAATACCGAGGTTTGCCGCATGCGATCTACTAATTCCGCAGAGGTTTCATCTTGACGTATATTATAAAGGGAATGATAATATGTGGTGAAAGTACTAGCAATATTCCCCGTGTCAGACACTACATTACCATCTAACGAACGCATAGACTTAATATGGGCTTGCTCAGATCTCTTCTTGATCATGGCGGACATGATTTTGTTGCCTTTGTCACCATGGGCATAATGGTTTGTGTTTCAGTCTGATGAAGGCGTTTGCAGCTTTTGTATTAAGGAGTGATTTCAGGTCGTTCCTAAGGGACACTAGTCGGTCATGATCCTTAAGGGCCAGGGATTTCTTGTGTGTGCATTCTAAGATCGCTATCTTGGACAGAAGGGCATTGATGTCGGCTACTTGTTTCCTCTTAACAAATGAGCCCAATGAAATAAGTTCTCCCCGGATTACAGTTTTATGCGCCTCCCAAATTGAAGCAGGAGAAGCCTCAGAGGAGGAATTGGTGATAAAGTAGTCAGTTATAAGTTTAGAAAAGGAGCTAATTTGAGAGGGGCTATTCAAAAGGGTGGGGTTAAAACGCCAAGACCATTCTCTCGAGTTAACCCCCGGCAAGGACAAGGATAAGAAGAGCGGGGCATGATCTGAGACCGTAATATTGTGGATATCAACCCTTTGCACCTGCTGCAGATACCTATCCTGTAAAAAGAGATAGTCTAACCTCTGGTAAGATCTGTGAGGGTTGGAGTAGAACGTG
Organism: Bufo bufo; assembly: GCF_905171765.1. Taxonomy (NCBI): domain Eukaryota; kingdom Metazoa; phylum Chordata; class Amphibia; order Anura; family Bufonidae; genus Bufo; species Bufo bufo. The sequence continues at coordinate 420,824,702 of NC_053394.1, forward strand.
AAATCCTTAGAACCAGCATGCATGGACCTCCAGACATCGCACAGGTCAAGATTCCTTAAATAGCCTTGCAGTTTCCCCAGAGCGCCAAACGAAATGGCAGATTTCCCCAATGAGGCATCTAGAATAGGATTTAGAGTCAGGTTAAAATCACCACCAACTAACAAAAAAACAGAATGAACCGCAGCTATATCACTTAATATTTTCTTAAGCCAAGACACCGTACGTTTATTGGGAGCATATAAATTGCAAATTGTGACCGCTACAGTGCCTATTTTACCAGAGAGAAATAGAAAGCGACCCTCAGGGTCAGCCACCATGGAAGGTTCGGAGAAGGGTATATTTTTGTGAAAACAAATGCTAACCCCCCTGGATGAACTGGTGTGGCACGAGTGGAACCATTTATTATACCCAGAGCGAGATAAGTTGGGGGCATGACCCTCCCGAAAATGGGTCTCCTGGAGCATCACTATGTCTCCCTTCTCTCTCCTTAATATTTGGAATACGCGGCTACGTTTAATAGGATTATTGCATCCATTAACATTGAATGAGGCCACATTAATCGTCAAAGCCGCCATATTAAAAAACGACAAGGAGAGCACCTATATAAAAGCCATCTTTCCTCGAATAAAGAAAAACAAAAAACGAAGAACAAAAGTAAAATAACATCAAAAAATAACATATCCCTATCAAGGAATAACAATAGCATCGGATACACAATAATAGGTATAGTAGAAAAACTAAAAGATAAAGCTCTATGACGAGCCAGGAGTGGGGGTGGTATGAGGTATACATAACCCAATATCCTAATCTGCCCAAGCCGCCAATGCCACAGAAAGGAAGGGAAAAATATATATAAAGAAGGAAAAAAGCAAAGGAGAATTTTTCCCTAATTTGTCTAACCCCGTGCCAGGGGTAAATTAGAGGAAAAAAGGGGGGGGGGGGAGGGAGGAAGAGGGAGGAAGGGGGGGAGGAGGGGGGGGGGAAGGAGCAAATTGGAGTAAGCAAGTAGAAGATATAACAAACAGTGACCATTAGGTCAGTATGCTGGGGAAAAACATTTCTATCCCAACTGAATGAGTGGGATAAACACCCAGCTAGTATATATATAACACCCGATCACCCCTTAAGCCGATCAATCATTTGAGTCCACCCGGACAGATCTTCGCTTCTTGGGTCTGGAATTACCCACGGTAGACCAAGGAGATGGGAGAGGAGGAGGATCGCCAACCGGGGGAACAGGTAGCCATGACTGGATATTCATAGAGGGAATCTTCAGAACGTCCCAAAGTTCCGTCAGGTCCTCAGGGTCACGAACCGAAAGGCGCTTGTTGCCAACAGAGATAAGAATCCCAAAGGGAAATAACCAACGGTAGGGGATCTTTGCAGAACGAAGGGCTTCTGTGAGAGGCCTCAGTAGGCGCCTTTTCTGAAGGGTGGAAGAGGCCAAATCCTGGTAAAGGTGGACTGTGGAGTCGTCAATCTTCACTACATCCAGGCTTCTGGCCTTGTTCAAGATGGCTTCGGTGTCACGGTAACTAAGGATGCCACAAATAATGTCCCGCGGATTCTCTGATGTAGCCGGCTTATGACGAAGGGCTCTATGAACCCTTTTAATCACCACAGATTTAGCCCGCTCCGCCCCCAACAAGTAGGTGAATAGGGAATGCATGGCGGCAAACAAATTCTCCTTGTCCGCAGCCTCCGGCAGGACCCGGATCCGAATGTTTTTCCGGCGGTTACGGTTTTCCTGGTCTTCGATAGATAACAGAGCTGAATTGATGGCCGCCCTATGTGAATCTAAGCTTTGAGCTGTAGAGGCCGCATATGCGTGGAGCGCATCCTGCGACTGTTCAAGGGCCTCAACCCTGTTGCCAACATGCCGGATATCAATCTTAATGGAGGATAAGTCCTCCGCTATCGGGGCCAATGCTTTTTGCAGGGCCATGTCCAGATAATCCCTGGACAGCGGGATGGGATCGGACTCCCTTCCGGAGGAGTGAGAGTCCTCATCTGTGTGCGAGGCGCACTCGCTAGAACCGAAATCAGATTTTCGAGAAGCGGATTTCCCGCTGGGCGCCATCTTGTCAAACCTGGCATTTGGCTGCGCCTCCCGTTTATGGATAAATTTCTCCATCCTAGGGCTTGCGGAGTGGATCGGAGGAACCCTGGTAGCTTCACCAGCAACAGGTTTAGGTTGTATCTTCACCATGGCACGGAGGAAGAGTGCTTTAGTAGCTTAGGCAGCTTGTTGGCGGGAGCGCTAGTCACAAGCAGCCGCCATGTAGCGCGGTCAGGCTCCGCCCCCGAGTGCGCTTCTTCTTGACACTAACATTGACCTGTAAGGCTGAGTTCACACTTGAGTTATTTGGCCCCGTAACTGCCCAAATAAGTGAAGTGTGCAGTGATTCTAAGAGCGACGCCTGTTATCTATGTCATACTGACTGACAGTATTGTTTCGCTACCACAGCAGACTCCCTATTCGTGTTACTGCAGGGCACAGTGTTCTACACCACTATAAAGGCAGCCAGGAAATAGCCGTTTTTTAACGCGATTCGCCACTAATAAATTCGGATGGAACCAAATTTTTCTAAAAATTTGCCAACTACTTGACCCCATTGTCTGAGGGGAGACAACCCCTTTAGAAGGCTATGTAATGTGGAACTGAGGATAGATATTACAGTAGGATTTTTGCATATGTCAGGTCTGTGTCAGGCCGCTGAAAGCATAAACCTCATCAGCAGCATAACTATAGGGGGTGCAGAGGTAACCATGTCACCCAAACCCTAAGGAAAGGGAGGTCCAAAGCCTTTTCTTGCACATAAAAAGAAAGCTGGGGGGCGGTGTTAGAGATTTTGCACTGACACCATGGAGTTTTAACGTTTGCTATCCCACAGATACAATACATTGCATCATCTACACATAAAAACATCACAAACACATAAAAATAAATGCAACCATCACACTACATAATAAGACTAAGAGGTGTTACACATCAGCGGATGTATTCTGGTATGATTATCTTCCACGTCTCACTGGAGATTATTATTTATACCATTCACGGTTTCCCAGAAGGCAATAAGTGGTAATGGTTTAGCATACAATGAACGGGGATGGAAACTCGAGGGTCTAAATATAGAAATAGGAACTGGAGAGGAGTGCGGAGAACAATGGCTCAATTCACAACATACTCAAGGCCGATTAGTGAACTACTAGTAATGAGGCATATTTAGTCATCTCAAGATATCTGACACTGACAAGTTAACAGGATGTTGTTAATATTAGGGTGCAGGTGCTGGAGGAGGCACTTCCTTCATCTTGTGCCCCGAGGCCTAAAAGACAAGAATTATTGAAGGACCACCAATTGAGGTCACCTGCAAGGTCCATATATGTTGCCTAAAAATTCAAAATATTGGAATTGGCCTCATTGGTTGCTCTCCTATTCATTTCTCTGCAAACCAGTAAATCAGGACAGAATGCCCCCAACAAGGTTTGGGACTAGTACCCCATGCTTGCCACTCCAAAGTCTCTAATATTAGATTGGTACACCACACTTATCAACCCAACCTCTCTATCAAGACTTTTAGCCCATTCTTGTTAAGACAAACTCTCTACTATTAGATTGGTACACCACAATTTTCAACCCAACCTCTCTATAAAGACTTATACTCCATGGTTGTTAACACAAACTCTCTAATATTAGATTGGTACCCCATGCTTGTTAATCCAACTTTCCCAATGGTATGACTAGTACTCCATGCTTGCCAATCCATCCTCTCTAATATTAGACTGATACACCACACTTATCAAGCCAACCTCTCTAATATCAAGAGATGTACCCCCTGTTTGTTAACACAAACTCTCTAATATTATGACTACACCTCCATACATGTCAACCCAACCTTTCTAATATTAGACTGGTACCCCTTGCTTGTCAAGCCAACTTTGTTATTATTATGACTGGTATCCCATGCTCATTAGCCCAACTTCTCTAATTTTTTTGACTAGTACCCCATTCTTGTTAGCCCAACCTGTCTAATATTATGACTGGCACCCCATGCTCATCCCCCAATCACTCTAATATTATGGCTAGTACCCTATGCTTCTAATTCCAACCACTTTAATATTAGACTGGTACCCAATGCTTGTCAAACTACGCTCTCTATTATTATTCATGATGTGAATCCCATGCATGTTAACCCAACCTCTCTAGTATTATGACTAGTACTCAGTATTGGATTGGCCTACCTCAGTACCAAAGGATTCTCCGGTGGGCTCAGGCTGTAATACCTAAATGGGTCCCAAAAGCTAACGAGAAAAAAACATTTGGAGCTCCCTTGGGGTCAATAAATTGCCACTAAGGTCTATTTCTTTGAATAAAAACCTAGTATATATTGATGATATGGGCGTTGGGCCCCGAGAATAATTTTCTCTGGTGGGCCCAAGGAACCCCAGTCTGACCCTGCTGGTACTCAATGCTTGTCCCCCAATCACTCTTATATTATGGCTAGTATCCCATGCTTGTCAATCCAACGTCTCTAATATTATGACTGATACCCCATGCTTATCAACTTAACCTCTCTAATATTATGGCTGGTACAACATGGTTGTCAACCCAAGCTCTATATTATTATGACTGTTAAATCAAGCTTGTCAACCCGAGCTCTCTCACATTATGATTGGTACCCCATGCTTGTTAGCCCAACCTTTATAAAATTATGATTGATACAACAAGCCTGTCAACCCAGCCTCTGTAATATAATGACTAATACCCCAAGGTTGTCAACCCAAGCTCTGTAATTTGACTAGAACCACATGCTTGTTCCCCAACCTCTCTGATATTATGACTAAAAACCAATGCTTGTCAACGTCTGCTAACACTGAGCATAACTTGAAGCCTCTGAACCTCAGAAAAAATCTGTACTGGACTCCCCCAATTACCATATGTCATTTGTTATACTGGGCTCCACCAAACACCAGGGCATCGGTGTGAGCTCTGCATCCCCTATACTGCTAACCTAGTGATGCCTCTATCATAGGGAACTCTTCTTCTTTCCTTCACCCTTGGGAAAGGGGGATGAAGCCATCCTGAGAATGTGTTAACTTCTCCATGGGCTCGATAGCAGCCATATTTATTGATGGATAATTCATATGTATGACCCCGAATTTAGCCCTAATAAAGGTAGGATCACATAGCTGGAAAGCATTATCGAGGAAGCCAGTTGCCATCAGTAGTATCAGGGCCTGTGGCAAACCTAGCCACTTACAGAATGTCTTTCTTGTCTGTACCTCTTCCCCTCCCCCCTTTTCCTTGTACCATAGTAATCTATGTATTGTATGTAAATGAGGCTGTTGGCAGTTTGAAACCAGGTGCGCATGCCTAGTAAAGTCAGTTGACTCCCAAACTGTGTGTCGTCCAGTCACTGGGGAAATTGTCTCTTGGATATTGACCTGCTTCTTCAGCTACAAGGGGATTTAAGTGAAGATATTAAGGGTATACCGTGAAGCTCCGCAACAATTGGTGGCAAGCGGCGGGATACAAGCCTTGCAGCACAGCAAAGCAGCAGTTCGTTGAAACAGCCATTCGGATATACCGGAGTTCGAGAATATGTGCAGTCATTCGAACGAACGGTGAATGGAGACGAATTATGCAACATTGAAATGAACTACGTTAAAGGAATTATTGGAAGCAAGGGGAAGAATAGCCAGCAACAAAACCAAAGCTACTCTTGTGTCCGAACTCATGGAGGGGGACAGAGCGACCACTGCGGCAACTCCACAGGAGACAGAGCCAACAGAATTTACAAGAGAGCTCAATAGCAGGTTAGCTTTTTACCCAAACACCCCCTCCGTGGAGACACTGGAAAGACTGATAGCAGATGTACATGAGTACATTGTAGCGAAGCAAAACGCTATTCAGCGAGTCAGGGAAGGAGCCCCAGCGCCCACCAGCACTACCCAGGGAAAAACTAAGATTCCCTACCAAGCTTTTATAAATTACACAGAAGGAGAAAGTGATATTGACGAATACCTACAGGATTTCGAAAGGTTGTGCCAGCTACACGACATCAGCCCAGCCGACCAAGTACCCCTGCTGGCAGGTAGATTGTCAGGCCGCGCTGCAGAGGCATACCGGACCGTCCCAGACGAAGACATCAGGAATTATCCCAAAGTCAAACAAGCCATCCTAGCACGGTATGCCATTACCGCTGAGGCATACCGGACCGTCCCAGACGAAGACATCAGGAATTATCACAAAGTCAAACAAGCCATCCTAGCACGGTATGCCATTACCGCTGAGGCATACCGACTCAAATTCCGGGACATCAAGAAACAAACAAAAGACTCACACACTGAATGGGCACACCGACTACAGCGAGCCGCCAAGGGGTGGATGGAAGCGGCACGGGTCACCACTATGGAAGAGATGTTCCAGTTAATAGTAATGGAGCAGTTTTTTAATGGACTAACCACAGAACTTCAAAATTGGGTACGAGATCGCAAACCCCGTACCCTACCAGAGGCAGCCAAGCTAGCTGACGAGTTCCAAGACTGGCGTTTTAGATGTCGGTCTTAATAAAACCCTGTGCTGGAGGGAGATCCGCCAAAGTTAGGTATCCAGCGCCACACTAAATGTAAGATAGCTTCCTTACTGTCTTCTATTTAGACCATTTTCCACAACTAAAACAGGAGCATAAAATGCTGTCTTTGGTGGTTCAGTGATGGCAGCAGAGACTAGCGTTTGCCCTAGCTGATTTTGGTGGCACAAGTATGCACTAGAAACCAGATCCCTGCGTTCATCACTGAACCACCCATGGCAATAGGTGGTAAGAGAAGGGTTTCTGCTGGCACTACGCAAAGGAACCTTATGGGTGGCATTCTGGCTGTCACAGTGTTAGAGACATTATTGCTGGCAGATGGAGTTATGTTTACAGCAGCACAGAGTATTTTAGGAGAAGAGTGGGCATGTGATGATGTTACGGGGGACAGGGCGGAACATGACGCAAGATGGATGATGATCTGAGGAAAGGGAAGTCTAAGAGGAAGCAGTAGATGGATAGTGGAAGGAACATCTTGCGTCCCCAGCAAACATTTTCAACTCTCAGCCTGGAAGATAAAGGAAATCATAAAATCAGACATGGATGTGAGAGCAGAGTAATGTGATCACATCCATGTTGTTCCTTCCACTATCCATCTACTGCTTCCTCTTAGACTTCCCTTTCCTCAGATCATCATCCATCTTGCGTCACGTTCCGCCCTGTCCCCCGTAACATCATCACATGCCCACTCTTCTCCTAAAATACTCTGTGCTGCTGTAAACATAACTCCATCTGCCAGCAATAATGTCTCTAACACTGTGACAGCCAGAATGCCACCCATAAGGTTCCTTTGCGTAGTGCCAGCAGAAACCCTTCTCTTACCACCTATTGCCATGGGTGGTTCAGTGATGAACGCAGGGATCTGGTTTCTAGTGCATACTTGTGCCACCAAAATCAGCTAGGGCAAACGCTAGTCTCTGCTGCCATCACTGAACCACCAAAGACAGCATTTTATGCTCCTGTTTTAGTTGTGGAAAATGGTCTAAATAGAAGACAGTAAGGAAGCTATCTTACATTTAGTGTGGCGCTGGATACCTAACTTTGGCGGATCTCCCTCCAGCACAGGGTTTTATTAAGACCGACATCTAAAACGCCAGTCTTAATAAATGACCCACATAGGCCCATACAGTATGTGACCATTTCCATCCTTATTATGACATTTTCCATACACTGTATTCTCACTAACTTTATCTCGTGCATGGACAGGTCATTCCCTTCCACCATATCAGCATAATCATCTTCTTAAATACTCTGTGCTGATTTAATCTCACTGTGATTTCCCACTTTCATCCATTCCCTTCCTCACACCATTGCACTGCTCCTTGTCCTGTATGCTGGGCATACTGTAATTATCAGTATTTGCTCTTATTAGCAAAGCACAGTACCACTTCTCCTGTCCTGTATACTGGGTATTACATCCAGTATCTGCTCTTATTCTGTATATACGGACACTGCACAGTACCACTTCTCCTGTCCTGTATACTGGGTATTACATCCAGTATCTGCTCTTATTCTGTATATACGGACACTGCACAGTACCACTTCTCCTGTCCTGTATACTGGGTATTACATCCAGTATCTGCTCTTATTCTGTATATACGGACACTGCACAGTACCACTTCTCCTGTCCTGTATACTGGGTGTAATCCTCAGAATCTGCTCTTATTCTGTATATACGGACACTGCACAGTACCACTTCTCCTGTCCTGTATACTGGGTGTAATCCTCAGAATCTGCTCTTATTCTGTATATACGGACACTGCACAGTACCACTTCTCCTGTCCTGTATACTGGGTGTAATCCTTAGTGTGCAGGAGTCAGTGGACGGGTGTGGTCGTGTTTGGAGGAGCTCCTGCTGATTGTCCAGCCGCTTCCAGGGATTTTTCCATCTTTCCCAGCCCAGGCCCTGCCTCTCTCCCCAGGGAGCTGGTAGGGTCCTGGGCAATGAAGCGACTGAAGACCCACGATCCTACTTCCCGGGGTAGGCCGGCGGGAGGTAGGGGAGGTGAGCTACCGGCCTCAGTTCCATCTCCCGCCTCGGGGGTCAGAAGATCCAGCAGGAGTCGTGGTGCAGCGGCCCCTGCAGCCCCCGGAGGTGAAGCCGTGTCCATTGCCGGCAGTTCCAGGAGGGCGGACAGTAGCCCTCCAAGAGGTACGCGGAGTGCTCCTGGGGATGGGACGGTTCCGGTTCAGGCTGACTGGGGCAACATGAAGCCCCGGGAACTAATCGCCGTTTACAGCTCCCGGATCACAGCCTATCTCCGGGAGTACGAGGAAGCGAATAGGACCCTCAAGAAGGTGAGGGAGAACCTGAAGCTTGAGAGGGGGAAGGTGGACAAAGCGGAAAGAAAAAACAGGCCAGAAATATCAAGAAAAATAAAAATCTTAAAAGAAGTTATTGAAGAGCTGCAGGAAAGAATGGGGGCCATTCTGGATAACAGTGGTCCCTTCAAGGAAAAACTCATGAACGATGAAAGGTTCAATGAAATGGCTGGAAACCTAAAGCAGCAAAAAGATGACTCCTCTAGTGAGGAGGAAGAGTCGGACATGGGGGGACAGCCTGCGGAAACTGGCATCACCGCAGAGCAGGTATGCCTGCCCCCCACTAGCTCTGACGAAGAAGGCGGGTACAGTGAGAACAGCGGAGTTGGGGGGCAGCTTATGGCCGAGATACGCCACCTGGAGTCCCCCAAAATTCGTAAGGACATTTGTTTTGGTGATGAATTACCTGAAGATGAGCCGATGGGAAAGAAGAGAAAGGCAAAGACATTAAAGGCAGAGGTGAGGTATGTCTATGTGACCCACCCTGCGTGCCCTGGGCCAGCTGAAAAGCCAGCTCAGGGCACGAACCCCACCATCCTCCCTGGCCCGGTCTCTGCTGTGGGATCGGTGCGTAGGAGTGGGGAGACAGATGTGGCAAAGATGGCGCAGGACGCCGTCCCTGTTTGCGGTAACAGGGGCGGTGAGGAAAAGCTTGAGGGGCCAGACAGGAAGGCTCCCGGGGCGGGCGGCGAGGGGGGCATGGTGGGTGGTCGGATGGCTCCGCCCGCCTCTGCTGGGGCACTGGACAAGTGCCAGGTGGAGGTGCGGCGGGGCGGTGTGGCTGCCACTGCCCCCCTTGCAGAGGTTGTTGCCGGGATCCCTGTCCTGGGGTCTGCCTCCTCTGCCCCGGTCTGCTTTGCCGCTCCCGTGCACCCTGCAGTCCCCCCTGTCGGTTTTGGAATGGCGGTGGGGGACGGGGGGCTGGGGGTGGTGGAGATGGCTGTGGGTGGGGGGGGTGCGGCCGCGGGTACAGCGGTGTCCCGATCCGGAGTTGCAGGGGGAGGGTGCGAGGTGGCTGCCTCCGCCCCTCCCAGGTTGTATGCCCAAATCCCTGCCGGGGTTCCAGTCTCCTCTGCCCCGGTCTGCTCCGCTTCAGTCCCTTCCGCTGGTATTGTCGTGGCGGCGGGGGGTGGAGGCGCAGTGGGAGTGGTCAGGGGTGGAGGGGGTGGGGCTTCGGATGTCCAGAAAAGAGCTCAGAGCAGTGTGTCTGTAGGCAGAGAGGGAGGGGGCGGTCCTGATGCGAGTGTGGTGTGCACCGCCCCTCCCTCCTGCACTGTCCGTCAAGTGGATAAGGCCGGCGTGGCTGGGACCAGTGGTTCTACAGCCCGCAGGCCCGAAAAATCAGGAAAGACTGAAAAATCAGGAAAGACTGTTAAAAATGTGTCCAGCAAGGAGATGCTGGACAAAACAAATAATGTGACCTCGGTCCCCTCTGGCCCAGCAGTGTATGTGGGGGGAGGGGAGAGTGTGGTAGTGGCCACTGAAGAAGGGGTCACTTGTAGTAGTGTAAATACAGTTTTTGTTAGTGGTGTTGCCCCGGGCCCTGATGGAGGGGTGAATGTTGGAGGTCGGCCGCCCACTGTACAAGTGGCCGGTGCGCCTCATGTAGCCCCTTCAGAGGGGTCTGGAGTGGCACCTGCTGTAGATAGGTCTGGGGAGGGTGGGGGTTGGCCCGGTCCGGCTGCCCCTCCTGCGTCGGTTACGCCTGGCAGAAGTTATGCTGGTGTGGTTGCCGGCGCGGGGGGGGAGGGGCGGTCCCCATTGTCCTCCCCATTACCAATGTCTGGTGACGGTAACTTGCAGCGGCAACTTCTAGAGGCTCTTAGGAGAGGGGAGAATTCCATTACAGTAGGGGGGCAGCAGGTGGATCTATCCTTCTGGATAGACAGGCATGGCCTGCGTGCCTTCCGAGAGCAAGGCGGGGGCGAGACCACCTGGTCCTCACCCACAACCGGCCCCGGGTCAACCAGGCGGAATGTTGTCTGTCTGAAGTGGAGAGGCAATGAAGCGTGCCCTACCAGGAAGAGGGTGGCAGAGCTTCTCTTTCGGATGGGCATCAGGGCATGTGACATCTTTGCCCTGATACATCCGTATGGCACCCGGGAGTTTGATGTCAGTTTTGCCCGGCCAGAGGGTCTTGAACTTTTCTGGTCTGGGTATGAACTGGCAAAAGACCAGCCGGACTGGCAGGGGTTTTTTGTGCAAGCGATAACCCGCCAGAATGAGGTCAAGAAGGTGACCGTTCTCACCCGTAACGAGTCACTTTCTTGTGTTGACATCTTGACCTGGTTGAGCAGGTACGGGGACGTCCAGGGTCTTCCTAGCAAGAACCTGGATGAGTTTGGCATCTGGTCGGGTGCCTGGACGTTTCAGATTAAGTTGAAACATTCAGGGGGGTCGGTTTCCCACATACCATCATCTGCTTTCCTTGGTCGGGATAGGATCATGGTGTTCTACAGGGGGCAGCCTAAGCTGTGTTACAAGTGCGGCAGCCCTTCGCACTTCAGCGCCAGCTGCCAAGTGCAGAGGTGCACGTTGTGCGGGGGTGAAGGCCATCTAGCTGCATCTTGTGGGCAGATTAGATGCAACCTGTGTGGTGAGCTAGGGCACCCGTTCAGTCGTTGCCCTCGCTCTGTCGCCAACGTGGCTCGTGCACGCGCGGAGGCGAGCCGGGAGGCCCCCACCGCAGAGGCGAGTGCTGGCGAAGGCGACAGGGCAGTGGGGTCGATGAAGAGAAAAGACGGCCCGTCCCAGCAGAGACGGAGGGAGAGGTGTCAGATGGAGAGGGGGCAGGTGGAACCCCGTCCTGGGGTGATGCCTGGGCCCTCCCAAGAGAATGCCTCTCCTAGAGCTGAGACCCTGGGGGATATCGAGGGGAATGAGGAACTCAGGAGACTAGACCGTTCCGAGGTGACTCTGTCCTCTTGCTACGAGAGTGCAACAGAGGGGAGTGAGACAGAGTCTAAAAGAATAAGAAGGAAACGTCTGACCAAAAAAAGATCTAGCCCGACTAGAGTGCCTGTGGAAGGCAAAGCCAGCTCCCCCCTGGACCTCTCTAATCCTGACTCTCTTCCCCTGGATCTTTCCAACCGGTACCTCACCTTGGATGAGATCTCCGCCTCCTCTTCTTCCGGGGAGGAGGTTCAAGGTGGGGAGCCGGAGGGGCAAGAGAAGGAGCCTCTGGAAGGGCCCGCGCCTCCCTCCGGTGAGGATGCAAGGTCCTCGGGAGGTGGGGCGGGTCCAGACACTGGGAATGGGAATGACAAGGGTGGTGCGAAGGGGGAGGCGGTGGTGACTAATGAGATGGACACCACTGTCTCTCTCAAAAGAGATCGTGCCACCTTAGGGGGTAGCCCCAAGAGGGGTAAGAAGAAGAACAAGAAGGGGAAGGGAAGGAAGAAGGCCGTCTAACTTAATCACTCTGTATGGCGGCACTCACTCCGTTGACGCTGGCGACCATTAATGTCGCCAGTATTAAATCGGATGCGGCTAGGTTTGCAGCCTTTGATTTTCTCAGCCGGGTTGAAGCTGACATTTTATTTTTGCAAGAGACCAGGCTGCCAGATTTGGCGGCTGTGTATAAAGCAAAAAAGGAGTGGAGGTGCGGTCCATCATACTGGTCTCTTGCGGCTGAGCCGTATAGCGGAGTGGCGGTTCTTTTTACCGCACCAGTAGAAAGCCGACGAGTGATTGAGTTAGAAATGGGGAGGTGTTTGATTTTAGATGTCCTCATGAAGGGTCAAGAGCTTCGCCTGATAAACATCTATGGTCCCCAAACCAGGTGGGATCGGAAGCGTCTCTTTATGGGGATCAAACCTTTCCTTTTTACGAGTCGGCAGGTGGTCTTTGGCGGGGACTTTAATACAGTCACAAGGTCCCAAGACCGGGGAGGCGCCAGAAACCGGCTGGCTTATGATAGTGTATCCCTGAATAGCATAGCTAGCGAGGCTCGCCTGGTGGATGTCCACATTAGGCACACCCCAGGCCACGGTGGTTTCACTTATTATAGAGGTAGTCAGATTAGGTCTAGAATAGACAGGTTTTATTTAAAGGAGGAGACTACCTTTTCACCTTTAGAGGTGGTAGAGGTGGAATTCTCCGATCACTGTATGATTATGTTCTCTTTGAATGTTGCAGAATCCCCCCAAATGGGAAGAGGCTATTGGAAGCTAAATTCGGCCCTCCTGGAGGAAGCAGAGGTGAGACAATCCTTTCAGGACTTCCTTCAGAGTCAGGTAGAGTTGCTGGATCTTTGTGACACTAAGTCTGAGTGGTGGGAGATATTCAAAGATCGGGTGGCAAAATTCTTCCGCCAGCTCTCGAGCCTCAGGTCCCTGGACAGGTACCGCTTGTATCAGGGTCTGAGGAGGAAACTCGAACAACTGGTCTCGACTGGAGGTAGCCGAGAGGATATCTCCAGGGTGAAATCTTTGCTTAAGAGGTGCCAGTACGATAGGCACACGTCTTTGGTTTTTGAGAGGGATTTCGGGAAGTACCGCTCGCCCGACCCTTACAGAAACTGTAAGATGTCAGTGAAAAGTAAGTTGGTGACGGGACTGGTCGATGGTACGGGATCTCTGGATAGGTCCAGATCAGGGATCTTGGAAATCGTCAAGTCCTTCTACTCGTGCCTCTTGAGGAAGAAGGATCTGAATCGGGACAGGATTTCGGCTTTCCTGGCTGAAACCATCCCTGAGTCAAGAGTAGACCTCTCTCTTGGCGTTTTGATAGAAGAAATCAGAGAAGAGGAAGTCAGCCTGGCGATCGAAGGGCTTGCCCTAAAGAAGTCGCCAGGCCCGGATGGCTTAACATCCGAGTTTTATAAGACCTTTAAGGACTCTTTGGTTCCCCTCTTGACTAAGGTATTCAATGAGTGCCTTTCCTCGGGTGCTCTGCCGAAGTCAATGAGGAGGTCAGCTCTGATCCTTATATCAAAGGGTAAAGATCCGAGCCGTATTGAGAATTGGCGTCCCATAGCGCTTCTCAATACGGACAGAAAGATCCTGGCCAAGATACTGTTTAAACGGTTGGTGCAGTTTGCACCCCGGCTCCTTTCGGAGACCCAACATTGCTCAGTTCCAGGCCGCAGCACGTTTAGTGCTGTGCTCGGTGTCCGAGAGGCAGTGGAGCAGAGTAGGGCGGGTAACTGGAAGGGGTACATGCTGGCTTTGGATCAGGCAAAGGCTTTTGATCGGGTTAACCACGAGTACCTCTGGGCAGTCCTTCTGAAATATGGCCTGCCGGGAGGGTTTGTCGATTGGCTAAAGATCTTGTATGCAGGGGCAGAGAGTTTCCCGCTGGTGAACGGTTGGTCTGGCAGCCCTTTTGAGGTCGGGTCTGGAGTCCGCCAGGGTTGTCCATTGAGCCCGCTCTTATACGTGTTTGCGATTGATCCTTTTATTAGGAGGATTGATCGGGGACCGTTAGCGGGAGTCAGGATGAGTCTGGAGGAGCCAGAAGCCACTCTGAGGGTGGTGGCGTATGCCGATGACGTCACTGTTTTCGTGTCCTCGGGAGGGGAGGCAGAATACGTGATGTCGGAGGTAGAACGCTACTCGGAAGTCTCCGGGTCCATGATTAACCGGGATAAGTGTGAGAGTCTCTGGCTGGGAGGGGGTGATCCATCTTTCGGTCTCCCGGACACCCTCCCAGAGCCCCAGTCGTCAGCCAAAGTCCTAGGCGTTCAATTCGGCCATGGGGATTATCCCACCCAAAATTGGGACAGCAGGCTCACGATCGCCGCTCAGAAAGTTGACCAGTGGAAGGGTTGGTCTTTGACCCTCAGGGAAAGGGTGAACCTGATCAAGACTTACCTTCTCCCTTTGCTTATCTATTTGGCCAGTGTATGTGTCTTGCCAGAACCTCTCTGGACTCGGGTTTACAGTCTGTTCTTTCAACTGTTATGGGGGAATAGGCTGAACCTAGTCAAGAGAGAGGTGACATACCGTACGAGGAGATTAGGGGGGTTGGGTATGGTCAACCCAGTGGTGTTCCTTGTGAACACCTTTGTTAAGATCAACCTGGCAAACCTCTGGAAAGAGAGGGCTCCTCCGTGGGTAGTCTCTTGCAGGGGTTGGTTTCGGCCTTTCTTCCAGGAGTGGGAGACAGGAGGGCAAGTGAAGGATTTGCGTACACCTCACGGATATCTTCCGGCTTATGTCACCCCGATTCTGAAGGTGATCCGCCAGTGGGGTTTGGGAGTGAGGGAAATCAAGACCCAGTCAAGGAGATCCCTTGACGAGAGGGTCTTGTTGACCCGCTTCTGGAAGCCCCTGGCCCTTAAGGATTGCCCAATCCGGGATCTAGACAAGGGGTTACAGTTGTTAAATTCGGCAAGGATCCCCTTGAAGTTTTGGGACTTGGCTTGGCGCTGCTTTCACGGGAAGCTGTATGTAAGGGACAACTTGAAGTACAGGAACTCTGATGAAAGGGGTTGTCCCCGGGAGGAGTGTGGCGACATACTGGAAAGTATGGAGCACTTCCTGCTTCAGTGTCCCTTTAATACAGAGGTATACAAACGGGTGGGTGCATCCATTGGCTGGCCTAGGCTAGCCAACCTCTCCTATGCGGAATGGGCTTATGGAGCATTCAAAGGTTTGGGAAGAAGGGACCCATGCACAGCTTTTATAGTTAGCATAGTGATCAGGTACTTCACATGGAACGCACGGTGTTTAGTTTCAACCCAGCAGAAAGTCCTCCCTGTGGAAGAGGTGTGTAGGAACATTCTAGGTGACCTGGCGAAGGTTCGCTCTCTTGAGTGCGAGAAGGTGGGTACGGATGGGGTCTCTTACCTCTGGAGAGGCTTCACCTTTGATGTGCCTTAGCCTCAGTAGCACTTTTCCTGGTGTTGGGCTGAGGCTTTCACATTAGGTTTTTGTTTTGTATTTAAGATGAGTTTTTGAAGAAAGGTTTGCAAATGACTGAACTTGGGCCTTCGGGTGGATTTTAATATTGGTTTGTATAGATTGATATGGTTGTTATAAGATGTATATATTGTATGATAGGGTAAGTGGGGTGTAGTTAGGTTGGGTGGGATGGGGTGGGGGGGTTCATATTTTTGTATGGGGAGACCTGCATCCAGCCCTGGACTATGCGGACATAGGAGGACATGAGGCGAGGGGCTGGGTGTGGGTGGTGGTGGAAGGGCTGGCCTCATGGAGGGACAAGAGGCGGAGGTTGGCCCTGGGTGAAGGTGATGGGATAGATAGATTGGTAGGGATAGTATAGGTTTTCTCATAAATGTGTGTGTGTGTGTGTGTATTAAAAAATAAAAAAAAAAAAAATAAAATTATAATAAAAAAATATAATAATAATAATATAAAAAAAAAAAAAAAAAAATTATAAAAAAAAATTAAATAAAATAAAAATGTTATTTGATATTTCTATTATGATTTCTATTATGATTATTTAATTTGTGTTGATTATTTTTTGTGATAAGTTGTCATTTATTTTCGGTTATAAACTATTTGTATAAATTTGTATATAGTCAGTGTTCAGCCGGATCGGATGTTTAGGTTAGGCTAGGTTTCTTTTTCTCTTTTCATTTTTTCTATTTAGTAGGTATGAATGACATAGTATACATGTAGCTGGGCCAGTAGGGTAAGTGTATATACTTTATACCTTTGTTTTATATCTTGTTTGGAAATTTTATGGAAAAGTTTTTGTATTTTTGTATAAAATTAAAAGAGTTCCTCAGTGTGCTGGATTCAGTCGACGGTTGGAGTTGTGTGTGGAGGAGCTCCTGCTAATTGCTGACAAGCTACCAGGGATTTTTTCTACCTTTCCCAGCCCAGGCCCTGCCTCTCCCCAGGGAGGTGGTAGGGTCCTGGGCAATGAAGCGACTGAAGACCCAGGATCCTACTTCCTGGGGTAGGCCGGCGGGAGGTAGGGGAGGTGAGCTACCGGCCTCAGTTCCATCTTCCGCCCCGGGTATCAGAAGATCTAGCAGGAGTCGTGGTATAGTGGCCCCTGCAGCCCCCGGAGGTAAAGCCGTGTCCATCGCCGGCAGTTCCAGGAGGGCGGACAGTAGCCCTCCAAGAGGTACACAGAGTGCTCCTGGGGGTGGGCCGGGCTCGGTTGAGGCTGACTGGGGCAGCATGAAGTCCCAGGAACTAATCGCCGTTTACAGCTCCCGGATCACGGCCTACCTCCGGTAGTATGATTTTCAAAATAACCATGGAGCCCCAATTATGGGTCTTCAACACAGTGAAAGCCAGATATCCCTCAAAGGAAGGAAAACCGAGCAAAGGGGTGTCCCCATTACAGAGATCACCAAATCCACCATATTAAGTGGCCCCTATGTCAAGATCCCGCTCTTTTACAAGCTTTAAGGATGTGACGGGGAAAACCTAAGCCAGTTATCCATCCACAGACAGCTGTTTCGGGGTGTTGCCCCTAATCAGTGTGGAGTAGGATTCTGGCTAACCGGGAGCAATGCCTTGGAGACTACTCAAACAAAACAATAGCTGATCTTAGGGAGACCAGCTACAGAAAACACTGTGGAGCCTCATTTAAGAGTCTCGACACAGCAACCCAAAGTGCAAAGCACGAACCCCATTATCCTCAGTGGCACGGTCTCTGCTGTGGAACCGGAGCATAGGAGTGGGGAGAAACACGTGGTAAAGATGGCGCAGGACGCCGTCCCTGTTTGTGGTAACAGGGGTGGTGAGGAGAAACAGGAGGGGCCAGACAGGAAAGCTCCCGGGAGGGGCAGGGGGGGACATGGCTAGTGGTCGGGTGGCTCCGCCCGCCTCTGCTGGGGCACTGGACCAGTGTCGGGTCGAGGTGCGGCGGGGCGATGTGGCTGCCACTGCCCCCCTCGCAGAGGTTGTTGCCGGGATCCCTATTCGGGGGTCTGCCTCCTCTGCCCCGGTCTGCTTCGCCTCTCGCATGCGCGGTTTAGGTATGGCGGCGGGGAAGTGGGGGTGGCTGTGGGTGGAGGGGCCCCGGGTACAACGGTGTCCCGATCCGGAGTTGCGGGGGGAGGGTGCGAGCTGACTGCCTCCGCCCCTCCCAAGTTGTATGTCCAAGTGCTTGCCGAGGTTCCGGTCTCCCCTGTCCCGGTCTGCTCCGCTGCACCGATGCAATCTTCAGTTCCTTCCGCTGGTGTCGCTGTGACAGCGGGGAGCGGTGGGAGTGGTTGGAGGTGGAGGGGGCGGGGCTTTAGGGCTTCAGAAGGAGGCTCAAAGCAGCGTGTCTGCAGGCAAGGAGGGAGAGGGCGGTTCTGATGTGAGTGTGGTGCGTGTCGACCCTCCCTCCTGCACTATCCATCAAGTGGATAAGGCCAGCGTGGCTGGGACCAGTGGTTCTACAGCCCGCCAGCCAGAAAAACTGAAAAGACTGTTAAAAATGTGTCCAGCAAGATGATGCTAGAGTCAACTAATAAAGTGACCTCTGTCCCCTCTGGCCCAGCAGTGTGTGTGGGGGGAGGGGCGAGTGTGATAGTGGCCACTGAAGAAGTGGTCACTTCTAGTAGTGTTAATACAGTTTCCCTAAATACAGTTTCTCTTAGTGGTGTTGCCCCAGCCCTGATGGGGGGGTGAATGGTGGGGGTCGGCCGGCCACTGTACAAGTGGCCGGTGCACCTCATGTAGCCCTTTAGGATCTAGAGTTGCACCTGCTGTAGATAGGTCGGGGGGGGGGGTGGGCCCGGTCGCCGACGCAGGGGGAGGGGCGGTCCCCATTGTCCTCCCCATTACCAATGTCTAGTGACAGTAACTTGCAGCGGCAACTTCTAGAGGCTCTTAGGAGAGGGGAGAATTCCATTACAGTAGGGGGGCAGCAGGTGGATCTATCCTTCTGGATAGACAGGCATGGCTTGCGTGACTTCCGAGAGAAAGGCGGGGGCGAGACCACCTGGTCCTCACCCACAACCGGCCCCGGGTCAACCAGACGGAATGTTGTCTGTCTGAAATGGAGAGGCAATGAAGCGTGTCCTACTAGGAAGAGGGTGGCAGAGCTTCTCTTTCATATGGGCATCAGGGCATGTGACATCTTTGCCCTGATACATCCGTATGGCACCCGGGAATTTGATGTCAGTTTTGCCCGGCCAGAGGGTCTTGAACTTTTTTGGTCTGGGTATGAACTGGCAAAAGACCAGCCGGACTGGCAGGGGTTTTTCGTGCAAGTGATAACCCGCCAGAATGAGGTCAAGAAGGTGACCGTTCTGACCCGTAACGAGTCACTTTCTTGTGTTGACATCTTGACCTGGTTGAGCAGGTACGGGGACGTCCAGGGTCTTCCTAGCAAGAACCTGGATGAGTTTGGCATCTGGTCGGGTGCCTGGACGTTTCAGATTAAGTTGAAACATTCAGGGGGTTCGGTTTCCCACATACCATCATCTGCTTTCCTTGTTCGGAATAGGATCATGGTGTTCTACAGGGGGCAGCCTAAGCTGTGTTACAAGTGCGGCAGCCCTTCGCACTTCAGTGCCAGCTGCCAAGTGCAGAGGTGCGTGTTGTGCGGGGGTGAAGGTCATCTAGCTGCATCTTGTGGGCAGATTAGATGCAACCTGTGTGGTGAGCTAGGGCACCCGTTCAGTTGTTGCCCTCGCTCTGTCGCCAACGTGGCTCGTGCAGGAGCGGAGGCGAGCCAGGAGGCCCCCACTGTCTGGGCGAGTGCTGGCGAAGGGGATAGGGCAGTGGGGACGATGAAGAGAAAAGATGGCCCGTCCCAGCAGAGATGAAGGGAGAGGCGTCAAATGAAGAGGGGGCAGGTGGAACCCCTCCTCGGGTGATGCCTGCGCCCTCCCAAGAGAATGCCTCTCCTAGAGCTGAGACCCTGGGGGATAACGAGGTGAATGAGGAACTTAGGAGACTAAACCGTTCCGAGGTAACTCTGTCCTCTTGCTACGAGAGTGCAACAGAGGGGAGTGTGACAGAGTCTAAAAGAACAAGAAGGAAACGTCTGACCAAAAAAATATCTAGCCCTATCAGAGTGGCTGCGGAGGATGAAGCCAGCTCCCCCCTGGACCTCTCTAATCCTAATTCTCTTCCCTTGGATCTTTCCAACTGGTACCTCACTTTGGATGAGATCTCCACCTCCTCTTCTTCTGGGGAGGGGGTCGAAGGTGGGGAGCCGGAGGGGCAAGAGAAAGAGCCTCTGGAAGGGCCCATGCCCCCCTCCGGTGAGGATGCAAGGTCCTCGGGAGGTGGGCGGGTCTAGACACTGGGAATGGGAATGACAAGGGTGGTGTGAATGGGGAGGCGGTGGTGACTAATGAGATGGACACCACTGTCTCTCTCAAAAGAAATCGTGCCACCTTAGGGGGTAGCCCCAGGAGGGGTAAGAAGAAGAAGGGGGAAAAAAAATGGAAGGAAGAAGACCATCTAACTTAATCACTCTGTATGGCGGCACTCACTCCGTTGATGCTGGCGACCATTAATGTCGCCAGTATTAAATCGGATGCGGCTAGGTTTGCAGCCTTTGATTTTCTCAGCTGGGTTGAAGCTGACATTTTATTTTTTCAAGAGACCAGGCTGCCAGATTTGGCGGCTGTATATAAAGCAAAAAAGGAGTGGAGGTGTGGTCCATCATATTGGTCTCTTGCGGCTGAGCCGTATAGCGGAGTGGCGGTTCTTTTTACCACACCAGTAGAAAGCCGACGAGTGATTGAGTTAGAAATGGGGAGGTGTTTGATTTTAGATGTCCTCATGAAGGGTCAAGAGCTTCGCCTGATAAACATCTATGGTCCCCAAACCAGGTGGGATCGGAAGCGTCTCTTTTTGAGGATCAAACCTTTCCTTTTTACGAGTCGGCAGGTGGTCTTTGGCGGGGACTTTAATACAGTCACAAAGTCCCAAGACCGGGGAGGCGCCAGAGACCGGCTGGCTTATGATAGTGTATCCCTGAATAGCATAGCTAGCGAGGCTCGTCTGGTGGATGTCCACATTAGGCACGCCCCAGGCCACGGGGGTTTCACTTATTATACAGGTAGTCAGATTAGGTCCAGAATAGATAGGTTTTATTTAAAGGAGGAGACTACTTTTTCACCTTTATAGGTGGTAGAGGTGGAATTCTACGATCACTGTCTAATCATGTTCTCTTTGAATGTTGCAGAATCTCCCCAAATGGGAAGAGGCTTTTGGAAGCTAAATTCGGCCCTCCTGGAGGAAGCAGAGGTGAGACAATCCTTTGAGGACTTCCTTCAGAGTCAGGTAGAATTGCTGAATCTTTGTGACACTAAGTCTGAGTGGTCGGAGATATTCAAAGATCGGGTGGCAAAGTTCTTCCGCCAGCTCTCCAGCCTAAGGTCCCTGGACAGGTACCGCTTGTATCAGGGTCTGAGGAGGAAACTTGAACAACTGGTCTCGACTGGAGGTAGCCGAGAGGATATCTCCAGGGTGAAATCTTTGCTTAGGAGGTGCCAGTATGATAGGCACACATCTTTGGTTTTTGAGAGGGATTTCGGGAAGTACGGCTCGCCCGATCCTTACAGAAACTGTAAGATGTCAGTGAAAAGTAAGTTGGTGACAGGACTGGTCGATGGTAGGGGATCTCTGAATAGGTCCAGATCAGGGATCTTGGAAATCGTCAAGTCCTTCTACTCGTGCCTCTTGAGGAAGAAGGATCTGAATCGGGACAGGATTTCGGCTTTCCTGGCTGAAACCATCCCTGAGTCAAGAGTAGACCACTCTCTTGGCGTTTTGATCGAAGAAATCAGAGAAGAGGAAGTCAGCCTGGCGATCAAAGGGCTTGCCCTAAAGAAGTCGCCAGGCCCGGATGGCTTAACATCCAAGTTTTATAAGACCTTTAAGGACTCCTTGGTTCCACTCTTGACTAAGGTATTCAATGAGTGCCTATCCTTGGGTGCTCTGCCGAGGTCAATGAGGAGGTCAGCTCTGATCCTTATATCAAAGGGTAAAGATCCAAGCCGTATTGAGAATTGGCGTCCCATAGCGCTTCTCAATACGGACAGAAAGATTCTGGCCAAGATACTGTTTAATCGGTTGGTGCAGTTTGCTCCCCGGCTACTTTCGGAGACCCAACATTGCTCAGTTCCAGTCCACATTTAGTGCTGTTCTCAGTGCCTGAGAGGCAGTGGAACAGAGTAGGGCGGGTAACTGGAAGGGGTACATGCTGGCCTTAGATCAGGCAAAGGCTTTTGATCGGGTTAATCATGAGTACTTCTGGGCAGTCCTTCTGAAAAATGGCCTGCCGGGAGGGTTTGTCGATTGGTTAATGATCTTGTATGCAGGGGCAGAGAGTTTCCCGCTGGTGAACGGTTGGTCTGGCAGCCCTTTTGAGGTTGGGTCTGGAGTCCGCCAGGGTTGTCTATTGAGCCCGCTCTTATACGTGTTTGCGATTGATCCTTTTATTAGGAGGATTGATCGAGGACCGTTAGCAGGAGTCAGGATGAGTCTGGAGGAGCCAGAAGCCACTTTGAGGGTGGTAGCATATGCCGATGACGTTACTGTTTTTGTGTCCTCGGGATGGGAGGCGGAATACGTGATGTCGGAGGTAGAACGCTACTCGGAAGTGATTAACCGGGATAAGTGTGAGAGTCTCTGGCTGGGAGGGGGTGATCCATCTTTTGGTCTCCCGGACACCCTCCCAGAGCCCCAGTCGTCAGCCAAAGTCCTAGGCGTTCAATTCGGCCATGGGGATTATCCCACCCAAAATTGGAACAGCAGGCTCAAGATCGCCGCTCAGAAGGTTGACCAGTAGAAGGGTTGGTCTTTGACCCTCAGGGAAAGGGTGAACTTGATCAAGACTTACCTTCTCCCTTTGCTTATCTATTTGGCCAGTGTATGTGTCTTGCCAGAACCTCTCTGGACTCGGGTTTACAGTCTGTTCTTCCAACTGTTATGGGGGAATAGGCTGAGCCTAGTCAAGAGAGAGGTGACATACCATACAAGGAGATTAGGGGGGTTGGGTATGGTCAACCCCGTGGTGTTCCTTCTGAACACCTTTGTTAAGATCAACCTGGCAAACCTCTGGGAAGAGAGGGCTCCTCCTTGGGTAGTCTCTTGCAGGGGTTGGTTTCGGCCTTTCTTCCAGGAGTGGGAGACAGGAGGGCAAGTGAAGGATTTGCGTACACCTCACTGATATCTTCCGGCTTATGTCACCCCGATTCTGAAGGTGATCCGCCGGTGGGGTTTGGGAGTGAGGGAAATCAAGGTCCAGTCAAGGAGATCCCTTGACGAGAGGGTCTTGTTGACCCACTTTCAGAAGCCCCTGGCCCTTAAGGATTGCCCAAGCCGGGATCTAGACAAGGGGTTACAGTTGTTAAATTCGGCAAGGATCCCCTTGAAGTTTTGGGACTTGGCTTGGCGCTGCTTTCATGGTAAGCTGTATGTAAGGGACAACTTGAAGTACAGGAACTCTGATGAAAGGGGTTGTCCCTGGGAGGAGTGTGGCGACATACTGGAAAGTATGGAGCACTTCCTGCTTCAGTGTCCCTTTAATACAGAGGTATACAAACGGGTGGGTGCATCCATTGGCTGGCCTAGGCTAGCCAACCTCTCCTATGCGGAATGGGCTTATGGAGCATTCAAAGGTTTGGGAAGAAGGGACCCATGCACAGCTTTTATAGTTAGCATAGTGATCAGGTACTTCACATGGAACGCACAGTGTTAAGTTTCAACCCAGCAGAAAGTCCTCCCTGTGGAAGAGGTGTGTAGGAACATTCTAGGTGACCTGGCGAAGGTTCATTCTCTTGAGTGCGAAAGGGTGGGTACAGATGGGGTCCCTTACCTCTGGAGAGGCTTCACCTTTGATGTGCCTTAGCTTCAGTAGCACTTTTCTGGTGTTGGGCTGAGGCTTTCACATTAGGTTTTTGTTTTGTATTTAAGATGAGTTTTTGAAGAAAGGTTTGCAAATGACTGAACTTGGGCCTTCGGGTGGATTTTAATATTGGTTTGTATAGATTGATATGGTTGTTATAAGTTATATATATTGTATGATAGGGTAAGTTGGGTGTAGTTAGGTTGGGTGGGATGGGGTGGGGAGGTTCATATTTTTGTGTGGGGAGGCCTGCATCCAGCCCTGGACTATTCAGACATAGGAGGACATGAGGTGGGGGGCTGGGTGTGGGTGGTGGAGGAAGGGCTGGCCTCATGGAGGGACAAGAGGCGGATGTTGGCCCTGGGTGAAGGTGATGGGATAGATAGATTGGTAGGGTTAATATAGGTTTGAGTTTTCTCATATATGTGTGTAATAAAAAAATATATATATTTATTATAGTTATTTGATGTTTATTTTTATTTTTTTTGTGACAAGTTGTAATTTATTTTCTGTTCTGAGCAATTTTTATAAATTTGTATATAGTCGGGGCTCAGCCGGATCGGATGTTTACGTTAGGCTAGGTTTCATTTTCTCCTTTTTTAGTAGGTATGAATGAGATAGTGTGCATGTAGCTGGGTCAGTAGGGTAAGTGTATATACTTTATACCTTGTTTTAAAAATTTTATTGCAAAGTTTTAGTATTTTTGAATAAAATTAAAAAAGAGTTTCTCAGTATCTCCTCTTATTCTGCATATATGGACACTGCACAGTACCACTTCTCCTGTCCTGTGTACTTGGTGCAATTCTCAGTATCTGCCTTTATTCTGTATATATGGAGACAGCACAATACCACTTCTCCTGTCCTGTGTACTTGGTGTAATTCTCAGTATCTGCTCTTATTCTGTATATACGGACACTGCACAGTACCACTTCTCCTGTCCTGTATACTGGGTGTAATTCCCTGTATCTGCTCCTATTCTGTATATATGGACACTACACAGTACTAAGGCACCTTGATATGCCACACCTGTGAGGTGGGATGGGTTATCTCGGCAAGGGAGAAGTGCTCACTAACACAGATTTAGAAGATTTGTGAACAATATTTGAGAGTGATGGGTCTTTTGACTTTTGTGTATGTAGAAAATGTTTCAGATCTTTGAGTTCAGCTCATGCAAAATAGGAGCAAAACTAAAAGTGTTGCGTTTATATTTTTGTTCAGTGTAAATTACATTATCTTACTAAATCCCTAAATCTTTCCCTAAAAGACCCTGAACTCACTTTATAGTTTGAGCGTCTAAATATAATTGTCTTTCTTTGCTTTGTCTGTATCAGCGATGCCCTGCCACATCAATGTACATGTTCATTATACACATGGCTTCCCAGGCTGGGATCATATATATTATAGTGCTTATGACACATGTCAATATCGTTCCTCCTGATTGGCGGAGGCTGACTGCAAGGTATCATTGACAAGTCCACAGGCCAGGGCCTCACCCGAGGTCATGTGGTCCTCCGTTACATCTTCTCTGCCCTGCTGTGCTTACCTTTAATGTTAAGCGACTTGATTTGCCGCAATGCGGAATTTCCTCGCACTTCATGGTAACTAATAAATTTTCCCTGAAATGGTGGGAAAATTAAAAAAAACATACTCGCCTCATGCATTTGCGCACGAGGAGGCCACAGGAGAAATCTCGCACGCGGTAACGTATGACACCACCACGCTGGCCAGTGTGATGTGTCTTCAACCGAGATGACTGCGGCGGCCTCTATGCGATCAAATGGATAAGGTTAGTATTTGTTTTTACCGGAAAACCCCTGAAAACCCTCAATTTTAATCTCAGATAAACGCGCCATCTGAGGGGTTCAATAATAAGGGGGGGGGGGGGGTGGGCGCTATCACCATTCCCCGTCATTGTGCTCGGTATGCACTTTGAGTTGTTATGAAGCAAATTTCTTTGTGAAATTCAGCAAAGCAGCCAAATCGAAGTTTGGATAATTTCGCTCAACACTACTTACTACTGTGCTGATGTACATGGTGGATGCCACTTTCAGTGATTTGCCCAAATCAAATCGCTAAAACCTTGACTTCTGAAATTTTTAATGACTCAGAAGTATGGAACAATTCTCTCCTGAAATACTTTGTGCTGCGGATGACATTATCTCTCTGCCTGTGGCTTTCCATTTGTCTCCAATCTCCTCTTTACATCACGACACTACCCCTGCAGCCTTCTCCTTACAAACATCATCACATAAAATGGACTGTTCACTGTCTCTCACAAAATCAACATACTCCTAAAAAACTTTTTATTACACCTCGAAGAGCCCCTTGTACTTTTGTAATGCCCCGCTAGGGGGCATTACCACTCTTTTTGCCCCATCACTATCTCTTATGGTTGATCTAATGTCATTCTGTGTATTTATTCCAAAGCCTGCAAAATGTGTATTCGTATTTCTATGTAATGTTATGTTCAAGTGTAATGTGCCTGGTTTACCAGCAGGTGGCAGCAAACTTGGGAGAGCTAGTTTACATAGAATGGAACTTGTCTTTCCTCCATTCTAGCCCTCTCTAGAGAGGGAGGAGTTCTAATTAGTGAAAGTCAGTCTAGCTTACACCCTGTAAGGGGAAGGAGCAGGCTCTCGTTCCTCCTTGACGAGCCTGCAGAAGTTCAGTATAGAGTACCCCCTGCAAGGGGAAGGCTGTTTCCAGCCAGCAGAGCACTGTCTGCTCTGCTGGGCCCAGAGGCCTAAACTGAGTCAGGAGTGAAGATTCCTGGAATAAATATAAAGACAAAGATACAGATCAAGATAAAGAGAGTCAGACTACAGGAAGTTAAGTTGAAGCCTACAGCAGAAAAGAAAAGTTTCTATTTAGCAATGCTGAAAGAGTACAGATGTAGCAGAGTTGATAGAGTTTGCCTCCTAGAAATGAATGCCAAAACCTGCTGATAACCAAGATAAAGTTGGAAGATTGTTTCCTGATAAAAGTTTATCCAAGTAAAGCTGTTAACTACTTCAATACCAGTCTGGACTCAATTTATTCAGCAAATCCTCAACTGTTAACCCAATTATCACTGCTTCGGACGACCATGCTTGGGTAGGAGCACCGTTACAAGTGCAATGCTAAACCTAAAGGGACACTATAGGCAACCCTTACACCACTCTGGCATTCCTACACCTTGGTTCCACTATCACCTTCTACATAGGGGGACTTAGTGTCACGGTCCCTCCCATTACAGAGGTGAGAAGATCGGAGAGACTGGCGGCACGTGAGGGTATCTGACAGTCTCTCTGTTTTCTCCTTTCAGTGTTGTGTTTGGTAATGACCACACCTCTTGTCTGGTGCAGCTGATGGTCATTACTGTGGCTATTTAGTTCTGACTCACACTGCTTACCTTGCGGTTGATATTTCCTGCTGGAGTATTTCCTGCTCCTCCATTCTGCTTTAAGCTAAGTGCACTTTGTCTTGCATTTTGTTGTTCGCTCATGTGTGTTGTTTTCTAGGCCTCAGGGAGACGCTAGTTCCTTCATCTGGGGAGGAACCAGTAGTATCATTCCCCGCCACCATTCCTAGGGCCTTCCAGGGTCTTCAGGGCCTAGCTTCCGGTGTATGAGTATTTCCACCTTCAGGGTCTACTCATACTGGCAGGAATCAGTTAGAAGTCTAGGGATTCCTAGGAGGTCACTATCCCTCTCCCTTAGCTTTGAGGCCTAGACTCCAGGTCTATTCCTTCTGTGTGTCATTTGGTGTTTTCCCCTCACCATTACCTGTGACACTCAGTCCCTCATTGCTGAAATGCAACTGGCATCATGACAAAAACTCTAAAAACTCACATAACACCTGTAGAAGAGACACCTAGCATCGGTTTGGCCCACTGCACTTTCACATCAATTAATTTAATAGAGAATGGGATAATTAGCAAATTTCAAAATCACTTGCCTGCATCTACCTGAAAACCGCTGTAAAGTAATGGCCACTAGGGGTTTCATTTCTAATTTTTAGTCCAATGTTGTTAGGCAAGATCTGTCTGTAGGAGACACAGAAGACACGAGAAGTGGGGGCCGTGTCAGGGCTAGCTGAGATCCTGAGCCTGATAAAAGAACAGCTTCTACACAGCTTCTGAGAAGTAGAGAAGCTCCTGTGTGTCTGTAAGTGTGATCTCACCCTCCTTATCAGCTTTATGTGCATTCTAGAATCAAAACACAGTGGGAAGTAAGGGATGTGAGGTCACATCAGTACAGTGCTGCCAGATTCAACAGAAGGGAGACATCCTCTGCTTGTGAGAGAATTGCATCTAGCTGTGCAAGTTGAAATAAGGGAATAATACGGCTGAGGAAGACATTAGGGAAGCCCAAAAAGACCTGTTCCTTTATAGTTATGAATGTACAAAGAAGCATAGCAATTATGCAAACTTGTTTGCAAACTCAGGTATGCCTTAAACTTTCTTCTTATTCCCCTTCATGCAGTGAAACTGTTCATCCTCAGTAACAGAACCACATGAGTGAATAGGTCAGTTTCCTAACAAAATCCACACACTCCTCTTCTGCTGCTAACATCTTTTATAAGATAAGACTAGGTACAGAGTGGTTTATGTCATTGTGTGTGCAGGGAAAGTACCTTGTAATGTAAAGCTGTTGCTCACACATGAATACATGGGCATATTACATGCCACTTTTGCTTTTTTTATTTACAGTATCCTCCCTCGCAGCCTAATCATCATATGGTAAAAATAAGGAAGTTCCGTCACTTCGGAAATACATACGGCTAAGCAGAGATGTTCTTCGCACTTGTGAATCCTTAAGGTGCTTGAGTCACAGTCACTTAGGGGGATATGTAGGCTGAGAAGCCACCGCTCTCTAATAGGAGAATATTGTGTTACTATTTTTATGATTTCTTATCTATCAAGTAGGTGCCAAATTATTTCTAGTAATTTCGCGGACATCTGAGCGCTGCCAAGTACTTCTGTTACAAAAGACGTTTCAATAAGTCTCCCATTTCTGTCACTGGAAGTGGAAAATGCAGACCAAGACCCGGATGAAGCTTTATATTAAATATGATCCTCATGCTGAGGGTAGTAGGTTTTGTCTTCCAATTTAGGGCGATGAAAATCTATTTTTACCAAGGTTTTAGGCATTTAGCCAGTAATCCTTCTCATTTCAATTAATCCTCATGTACCATGTCCATGGGAAATACCTGAAAGTCCTCACAGTCCACACTTCTTCTTTGTACTCCACCTAAAAGGATCCATATTACACGTGAAAGGGTAAGCACTTATGAATAGAGGCTTGCAGTACATTAGAATAACCATGGGGCACCATAGCTAGAGATGAGTGAAGTTTTAAAAAATTTGATTCAGCAGCCTCGCAGAACTTCGTCAAGAAATTCAATTCATTATGAATTACTAAGTCACAAGTCGCTTTTTGTTGTATGGAGTGGGCACAATGACAGGGAACAGTAATCGCCCCCCCCCCCCCATTTAACCCCTCAGATGCTGAGGTTGAGACATCTGAGACACACATTCAGGTGCTCAGGGGGTTAATCCGAGATAAATTATATATATATATACTCACCTCATCCACTTGATCGCGGAGAGGCCGTCCACTTCCGTCTTGAAGAAAACCTTCCAAAGGACCCCCATCTTCAATCAAGATGGGAGCGGACGGCCTCTCCATGATTAAGTAGATGAGGTGAGTATAATTTTTTTTATTTTCAGCCACAATTTTTGGAAAAATTGATTCGTTGCAACAAAGCACGAGGAAATTCGGCTTCTTGGCGAATAGAATTTTTCCTAAACTTCAGATCGAATTCTGCTTTGGATGGTTTGATTCGCTCAAAAGTATCCATAGCCAAACTGGAAAGGGGTTCCTATTTCATTCCCTGTACAGTTTATAGTTATATGGTTTAGGATAGTGATGGGATTAGGGAAGGTGGTCTAGGAAAAACATGTCTATAGCTTAAAGGGGCTGCCTAGATTTTTATAGGATAGGCCATCACTATCTGATTGGCAGGGGTCTGACACCCCAGAGCCGAAACTACACAGCTCCCTCCATTCTGTAGTGGACAGAGCTAGTAACTAATGATGAGCGGCAGAGGCAATATTCGATTTTGTGATATTTCGCTAATATTTGGCCGAATATTCGTCATATATTCGCAAATTCTCGAATTCGCGAATATATGACGAATATTCGGCCAAATATTAGCGAAATATCGCAAATTCGAATATTGCCTCTGCCGCTCATCACTAGTTACCAGCTCTGTCCACTACACAATGTAATATGCTCGTATTGCGCGCACAATACAGGCGTGGATCACTGCTGCTACATTTTTCAAGCTGCTAGAAGTTTCCTGAGACTAAAAAAAATGGTTGGCACGGCAGAACATTACAATAGCTTTATATGCAGATCGAGTGCTCCAATATATTCGCGATTGCGCAAATCGGCAATTAATGATGCGCATATTTTTGCGCAATACGTGCAACTTCACATTTTAGCAGGTCTGCTACATATTACTGATTGGTGCACTAAGTATTGTTGTGACATCACAGCACTATGTCTGTAGCACGTATGTATGGACAGCTAC
Source organism: Bufo bufo (assembly GCF_905171765.1). Lineage (NCBI taxonomy): Eukaryota > Metazoa > Chordata > Amphibia > Anura > Bufonidae > Bufo > Bufo bufo. Next base: position 420,854,920 of record NC_053394.1, read on the forward strand.
ACTATATCACTATCTAACCTACACTGACTATCTCCCACTATCTGTATTATATGTATAAGCTAACTAACTAACTAACTAACTAACTATCTAATGTAATTAAACAGTAAAGCACAGAGCACAGCAATGACACTCTGTCTCTCTCAGAACTCCATAAAACTACAGAAAATGGCTGCTGGGGATGTTCTTATATAGTAAGGGGTAGGCAACTTTCCTATTGGTTGCTAGGGATGTTGCTAAGCTCAGACAAAGACATTGCAGCCTTCTCATTGGCCCGCAAGCAAGAAGGGAGGTTACTGATGAAAAAAAAAAATCTAGAATATTCGAGAATACGAATATATAGCACTATATTCTAAATCTTTGCGGACTCTCAATTCTCAAATTCGAGATTCGAATATTCGCACCCAACACTACTGGTAACTTCCCTTCACACAACCATCCAGATAAGCCATAAAATTCTGTCTGTCTGCAGCTGCCACTAGAGGGAGCTCACAGCAAAGCAGATTCATACAGGAAAGGCTGTCAATCAGTGAGTAGGACCACCCACTGGACTCCTAAGGTCAGAATAAGTGTTTTAAATGAATATATTACAAATTATACAGAATTTTAGCTTTTTACTAGGATAGGCCCGTCACTGTCTGATTGGCGGGGATCTGACATAGCTCTATCCATTCTGTAGTGGATGGAGCTGGTTACTACAGCACTGCTTCCATTGAAGTGACTGTGCAGTAACCAGCTCCATCCACTACAGAATGGATGGACCTGTGTACGTCTGGGTCCAAGTTCCAAAGCTGGAACTACTGCCAAACAACTAATTGCCAGGGATGCTGTCAGTCAGTCTCCCGGCGATCAGATAGTGATGGCCTTTCTTGAGGACAGACCATAACTTGTAAAAAGCTGGACAACCCCTTTAAGTATATAATTCCACTACTTCACACAATCCTCCGAGTCAGCCACAAAATTCTGTTTGTCTGCGGCTGCCACTAGAGGGAGCTCACAGCAAGGCAGTTTCATGCAGGAAAGGCTGTCAAATCACTGGGTAGGACCACCCCTTGGACTTCTAAGCCTAGAAAAAGTATTTTAAATGAATGTATTACAAATCATACTGAATATTTTCCCATGAACTGATATATCAATCTGTTCAGCATCTCCTGCTCTATAACATACTGCTGGTAGACTGGACTGAATTATTATCCACAAATTCAGCAATATACACAAATGCTTCCCCTTCCTTTATGCAGTTAATTCTAAGGAACTCAATTTTGACAGGTTTTATATTAAAAAACTATTAACGTTACCAGAATTCAAAAGACACATGTAAGGTTGTAAATGGTAGCTGGGGGCGCCTGTGCAGATTGTGCATTTGGTCACAGGAGCTTCAAGTTCTGCCTCTCTGTAACATGCTGTATGTCCCATTCATAGGTTTAAGTCGTCAAGTGCAATGTTTTGAACTAAAAACAACCTAAAAAGAGATGTAGTAAGCCATAATGGACGCCACGCAAACATTAACTTATCAATCAGTAAGAAGGGCAGAGGTCAGGATCACATTAATTAGCTGCTTTTCATTCTACATTCCTGATCTTTACATATAAAGGGTGAACATATCCCATCTGTCATCTCTCAGGGGCCTACAGCACATGGCGTGCACCTCATGGTTCCATTTAATAGCTTCCTGAATAAAATGAAACTCCTGACTTCATAAAATATTTATGGTCCTTCATGTCAAGTGTTTCCTGGTCCCCACGTTGACCTCTTCCTCTCATTTCTGGACTAAATTACTTGTTTCCAGCGCTTTTGTATCCTCGTTGTGGATGGTTAATAAACCTTATCGAGGACCAGGAATAGAAATTGTATTGTACAGTCACTATGGATTATGACTGCCACAGCAGAGGAGGCTCAAGACAAGGGCACCATTGCACCAACTCAAGGCAAGGGCACCATTGCACCAACTCAAAGCAAGGGCACCAATGCACCAACTAAAGGAAGGGGCACCAATGCCCCAACTGAAGGCAAGGGCACTAATGCACCAAATCAAGGAAAGGGCACTAATGCACCAACTCAAGGCAAGGACACCAATGTGCCAACTCAAGGCAAAAGCACCAATTCACCAACTGAAGGCAAGGGCACCAATGTAACAAGGCAAGAGCATCAGTGCATCAACTCAAGGCAAGGGCACCATTGCACCAAATGAAAGCAAGGGTACCAACTTGAAGCAAATTAAGCAATACCCCTACTCAAGGCAAGGGCACCAATGCACCAAGGGCACCAATGAACTAACTCAAGGCAAGAGCACCAATGCACCAACTCAAGGTAAGGGTACCAACTCGAAGCAAAGGCACCAATGCACCAACCATGAGACGCACTCCCAAAAACATGGTACAGTACTCCATTCAGATCAGAAAAGGTCCTCCTCTTCTTTGCAGCTTACTTTATAAAAATAACACTGCGGTACAGTCCCAACGTAACTTAACCATATAGCATCCACATAATATTGCCATAAAATACCTTTAAACATCACCTATCAGTTTCATCCAATTCATGTTGTGCATTAAATAATAGCACCATATAGTGCTGAAATCTTCAGCTATATACCCCTGTGGCTACTTCTTCCCAACTTGAGTTTTCATTGTAATGTTCCTGGCTCTGCTTCACTGCACAGATCTCAAATATCCCTATGTGTCACGGGTAAGGAAGGTAGAGAGGAAGTGCACCCCCTAAACTGCCACCCTCAACCCTGTCCCTGCCTACTTGCACCACCCTAGGTGATGGGGCGCAACTGGGCGACGGTCCCTGACCTACGTAAGTGTAGAGCAGAGCGAACAGAGAAAGAGAGGAACAGACAGCTAAGGCAGAAGACGGTACACAAGACTAAGGCAAAAGGATAGACAGGGAGGTAGATAAGACAACAGTACCCAGTGATGGGAAAGGCAATGGTGGGTCAACTAGCCGAGGTCGGTCTGGGAGGTCACGTCAATACAAGGGATGAGGCAGGAGACGAAATCCGAGAACGAGCCGAGGTCAAATCCGAGAGATAGCGTAGGTACCAAGGGAGCGGGCAAAGCGAGGTCAGGAAACAAACAAGGTCAATTCCAGAGGTCAAGTAGGAAGCAATAATCATAGTACACACAGCCCTAGAGACGAAAATCACAGGCAACCTGTAGCCAGCAGACCGCCTGTACTTATAGTGGGGAGTGAGTCATGTGACGTGGCCAGCGTCACATGACCGACAGACAGACAAGTCGAGCACCGAGTGATCAGCTCGGCGCTCAAGGCAGACCTAGGAGCGAGGCCAAACACAGATCCTCGCTCCCGAAGCTAAGCAGCAGGTCGGCGGCTGATGGGAGACCGAGTGCGCCTTCGGCGCCCCGTTACACCTATGGTTGGAAAGTGTCTAGCAGGGAGCAGTTCCCCCTGTAAGGTCTGTCACCGTGGCCTATTTATGTGCTTTGGGGCAATTGCCCCTTTCCAGGGAAGCTTAAAGGGACACTCGTGGAGAAGGTCTGTTCCTGATTCGCACCATTTGCCATCTTGCTGGAGATAAAAGTAGTGGTGTAACCTAAACCAATTAGTCAGATTACTACAGGAAATGAATGAACTGATTGGTTACTGAGGACAAGTCCTTTCTTTGTATAAGCTCCACCCCTTTCCTTTCCACTTGAGAATCTCCATTTTTAACAAGAACCACATTGAAATATTTCCCCAGATATATTCTACAAATTTGACCTCAAAATAAATATCACATCTATATAGCAGTCATTCTATATTTTAATGTACTGTCTGTAGTTCCTGGAGGACATCTCATACTGACCACCTTAAAGATCACCATGAAGAACCCTTTCAGGCTAAGGATATATGGCATCGGTTTTACTTGCAGGCCACAAACCATATTAGGCTAAGCAACCCATATTGTGCCAATTTTCTGTAGCAAAAAATTGAAATGTCATTGTCTTTCTAAGAAGAAAGGATTTAGTTTTATTTAGCTGATACAGAAGGATTACTGATAAATCCCAACAAATCCTCAACCATACCGCCATGTACTGCGTCATTGATATGTTATACCAAGGGTGGCGGGAGAAAAAAAAGATAGGCAATATTTAGAGGCATTGTGGGGGGTCTGTAACAATACGGAATAAAGTCCGAGATTGCACTTCTGGTGCCTGGCCATACACAGAGGAGATAAGATGCTCTTCTGGGGATGGCTCATACTAATATACAGTCTCATCAGTACAATAGGAGACAAAGTCATGATGTTTGAACCATTGTCCTTTGTTTGGTAATATACTGGCCTGTACAGGGGTGTAACTTTAAGGTGTGCAGAGGCAGTAGTTGTACCAAGGCCTTGGTGCCTAGAGGGGTCAATGACCACTCTGTCACAGAGGAAGACACCAACTTCTTTATAATAGCAGAGAAGTCATTGGTTCCTCTAGGTGTGATGACTACCTCTGCACCTCCTATTTATCTTCAAACCCTGTCCTACTGCTATATTGCCAAAAAAAAAGGACAAGGGCTGAAATGCCCTGTGAAATTCTGTCCTAATAGAAAATGAAGCTGAGTAGCTTCAGAGCAGGGTAATACTCCCTAGGGAGAAAAAGGGTAAGGCCAACCTTAGATGGGCTCACCTCAGAGGAACCTGGGGTTGCTTCCAGAGTGCATGTACCTTTGGATTGTACCTGCTGTGATTCAAGGATGGAATGGCTTTGACTTACATGAAAGAAAAATTACAATATCCTGAAACATTCTCACATTTCTTCTTATACTTGACCGATTATGTTTTTAATTTTGCATAGTTTAATATTTTGCTACAATACATTAGGCTCCACATGTTTGAGAGAGACAATTTCCTGAGCACTACTTCAGCTTGACTTTTATGCTAATTTCTTGTTCTCTAACACAAACATCCATGTATACACTACAGTCAAAAGTATGTGAACCCCCAAATATCAACGCCTGCCAGTCTACGTAGCTCTTCACAATGCTGCACCATCGTCTATCTTAGTTTTCTCTTGATCTACCAACCCATTCATGCTCTTCGCTCAGCCAATGACTTACAACACCCATCCTCCCTTATTTCTTCCTCTAACTCCTCTAGTGCTACATCAATTCGCTGGAACTCAACGCTTCACATCATTAGATTTTCTATTAGAATTCCTCTCTGTCCTTCATGGAGGCCTTTGTCACATAAAAATACAACTTCTATCCATTCCGACTACTCCACCAAACTTTCTGACTGCTGCAATGTCCTCCTGGCATCCACTCATCCATGGAAATCCATGAAGATTCTGATGAACTGTTCCTTTATGCTCGATAGTAGTTCAATTTGATGGGCCCCAGCTTCTTGTAGCCCTTAGATGTTTCCATTAACAGTAAGCATAGTAAGTGTACCAAGTGTATTTTAGGAGGGTAAAAATTTGTCCAACTGGTTCATTGGAAAGGTGACGTCTTATGATAACACCATGAGGAAAGTGCTTGAGCTCTTCCATTGAACCCGTACTGCTGTTGATCACAGGAATCTGCAAAGTCAATGGCTGTGTTCCAAAATTGTCATTAGAAATATGGTCTGGTCGTAAGTAGTGGTGGAGTCATGGTAGGAGAGTCCATGGTTGTACTGGACACCATTGGCACCATAGAGGTTTTATATACTCTTAAAGGGGTTGTCCCATGATTAATGTAAAAAATTTAAATCATGCATAATCTAGTACATGACAATCTCTTTCTAACAAAACTAGAACCAGCTCTGTACCTCACATGGATCCAGAGATCTCCACATTCATTGCTCCAATTGTTCTGCTAGATTTATTTCAAGCTGGCAGCTCAGTTGGTGTGTCCTTTTTCAGAGGGCATGTCCTGTCTACAGCAGTTGAAGGATGGAACTGAGCATGTGCTTCCATCTCAGTGAGCTGGACAGAGAAATTAGAAAAAGAGCAAACAGCAGGTGGCGCCATACAGATAGACTTTATTGAATAATAGATTTTTAATTACATTCAGTTAAATAACTATTCAGATCCAGGTGCTGGTTTGAAAACTGTAGAATATTATTCTTGGGACAACCCATTTAAAGTTATTCCATTTGATCATCGAAACAAGAGCTATGAGTTTATTACCCATGACATAAAGTTGCAGAAAAGAAATAACTGTAACGGATTCTCTAGTTCTAGAGATATGAAGAAAACATCTGCAGCACAGCAAAATGTTCCCGTGGTTTGACGATATGGGCAAGCCGACATCAAGTGACTCAGGAAGATTATTAATAAATGATGCTTTGATGACCCTCCGCTGTATCAACAGCGCAAACATACACAGCCTCCTTATGTGTCTTAAGGGACAAACCATACAAATAATGCAGAACAGTTCCCCCCCCCCAAACCAGTGCCACCTCTGTCAGGTTATACAGGGAGTGCAGAATTATTAGGCTAATGAGTATTTTGACCACATCATCCTCTTTATGCATGTTGTCTTACTCCAAGCTGGATAGGCTCGAAAGCCTACTACCAATTAAGCATATTAGGTGATGTGCATCTCTGTAATGAGAAGGGGTGTGGTCTAATGACATCAACACCCTATATTAGGTGTGCATAATTATTAGGCAACTTCCTTTCCTTTGGCAAAATGGGTCAAAAGAAGGACTTGACAGGCTCAGAAAAGTCAAAAATAGTGAGATATCTTGCAGAGGGATGCAGCACTCTTAAAATTGCAAAGCTTCTGAAGCGTGATCATCGAACAATCAAGCATTTCATTCAAAATAGTCAACAGGGTCGCAAGAAGCGTGTGGAAAAACCAAGGCACCAAATAACTGCCCATGAACTGAGAAAAGTCAAGCGTGCAGCTGCCAAGATGCCACTTGCCACCAGTTTGGCCATATTTCAGAGCTGCAACATCACTGGAGTGCCCAAAAGCACAAGGTGTGCAATACTCAGAGACATGGCCAAGGTAAGAAAGGCTGAAAGACGACCACCACTGAACAAGACACACAAGCTGAAACGTCAAGACTGGGCCAAGAAATATCTCAAGACTGATTTTTCTAAGGTTTTATGGACTGATGAAATGAGAGTGAGTCTTGATGGGCCAGATTGATGGGCCCGTGGCTGGATTGGTAAAGGGCAGAGAGCTCCAGTCCGACTCAGACGCCAGCAAGGTGGAGGTGGAGTACTGGTTTGGGCTGGTATCATCAAAGATGAGCTTGTGGGGCCTTTTCGGGTTGAGAATGGAGTCAAGCTCAACTCCCAGTCCTACTGCCAGTTTCTGGAAGACACCTTCTTCAAGCAGTGGTACAGGAAGAAGTCTGCATCCTTCAAGAAAAACATGATTTTCATGCAGGACAATGCTCCATCACATGCGTCCAAGTACTCCACAGCGTGGCTGGCAAGAAAGGGTATAAAAGAAGAAAATCTAATGACATGGCCTCCTTGTTCACCTGATCTGAACCCCATTGAGAACCTGTGGTCCATCATCAAATGTGAGATTTACAAGGAGGGAAAACAGTACACCTCTCTGAACAGTGTCTGGGAGGCTGTGGTTGCTGCTGCACGCAATGTTGATGGTGAACAGATCAAAACACTGACAGAATCCATGGATGGCAGGCTTTTGAGTGTCCTTGCAAAGAAAGGTGGCTATATTGGTCACTGATTTGTTTTTGTTTTGTTTTTGAATGTCAGAAATGTATATTTGTGAATGTTGAGATGTTATATTGGTTTCACTGGTAAAAATAAATAATTGAAATGGGTATATATTTGTTTTTTGTTAAGTTGCCTAATAATTATGCACAGTAATAGTCACCTGCACACACAGATATCCCCCTAAAATAGCTAAAACTAAAAACAAACTACAAACTACTTCCAAAAATATTCAGCTTTGATATTAATGAGTTTTTTGGGTTCATTGAGAACATGGTTGTTGTTCAATAATAAAATTAATCCTCAAAAATACAACTTGCCTAATAATTCTGCACTCCCTGTATGTGGTATGGCTGCTCATTCCGATTTACTTCAATAATGCTGAGCTGCAGTAGTAGTGGGCTGGCACCAAACTAGGATAGTCCTTAAAGGGGTTGTCTCATCTCAGACAATGGAGGCATCATTAGTATATGCCCCCATTGCCTGATAGGTGCGGGTCCCACCGCTGTGACCCGCACCTATATTCAGAATGTAGCCCTGAAAATGGTAGCACATGCGCAGCCGCCCTCCATTCATTTTCTATGGGGCCGCCAAAAACAGCCAAGCGCTGGCTCAGCTATTTCTGTTGGGCCTCAGAAGTGAATGGGAGGGGTGGCCGGTCATGCGCGGTGTGCTCCCATTCACTTCTATGGGGAGAGCTCTTGGTGGCGGCCGGACCGGAGTCCTCCCGCCTCCACCTTGCAGGGCTTTGTTCCCGATATACAGTATAGACCAAAAGTTTGGACACACCTTCTCATTCAAAGAGTTTTCTTTATTTTCATGACTATGAAAATTGTAGATTCACACTGAAGGCATCAAAACTATGAATTAACACATGTGGAATTATTTACATATCAAACAAGTGTGAAACAACTGAAAATATGTCATATTCTAGGTTCTTCAAAGTAGCCACCTTTTGCTTTGATTACTGCTTTGCACACTCTTGGCATTCTCTTGATGACCTTCAAGAGGTAGTCCCCTGAAATGGTTCTCACTTCACAGGTGTCAGGTGGATACACAGCTGATAGTCCTACTGAATAGACTGTTAGAATTTGTATTATGGCAAGAAAAAAGCAGCTAAGTAAAGAAAAACGAGTGGCCATCATTACTTTAAGAAATGAAGGTCAGTCAGTCAGCCGAAAAATTGGGAAAACTTTGAAAGTAAGGGATATTTGACCATGAATGAGAGTGATGGGGTGCTGCGCCAGATGACCTGGCCTCCACAGTCACCGGACCTGAACCCAATCGAGATGGTTTGGGGTGAGCTGGACCGCAGAGTGAAGGCAAAAGGGCCAACAAGTGCTAAGCATCTCTGGGAACTCCTTCAAGACTGTTGGAAGACCATTTCAGGGGACTACCTCTTGAAGCTCATCAAGAGAATGCCAAGAGTGTGCAAAGCAGTAATCAAAGCAAAAGGTGGCTACTTGGAAGAACCTAGAATATGACATATTTTCAGTTGTTTCACACTTGTTTGTTATGTATATAATTCCACATGTGTTAATTCATAGTTTTGATGCCTTCATAGTCATAAAAATAAAGAAAACTCTTTGAATGAGAAGGTGTGTCCAAACTTTTGGTCTGTACTGTATATGTGGGTCCCTGCGGTGTGACCCCCACCTATAAGACAATGGGGGCATATCTTAGCTATTTTATCCAATTTTCAGGTTATTCGTTCATTTTTAGATCCTCATCTAATATTTTTTACTCACTTTCATTTTCATCACAGGTTTCTTTCGTTTTTTGTTTTTGCTTCACCTGAAATGTCCCTTTAAGTCCATCTCACTTTTGAGTCTACTTTGTTTTTTCACATTAAATAGTCTTTTGCCTATACCGCCATACAATCTATGGGCTCATGGGCCGGCCGGGCCCGCGCTGCGGACCGCAAATTGCGGTCCACAATACACGTGCGCCGACCGTAGGGATGCTGTATGCAGACGCAGGACCAATTCACTTGAATGGGGTCTGTGATCTGCATCTGATGGTCCGCACCGCAAAAATGTAGCGCACGCATTACTTTTTTGCAGTGCTTCCGTGGGGTTCCATCCCTCCGTTCCGCACCGCAGCTCCGGATTGTGGACCCATTCAAGTGAATGGATCCGCATCCATGATGAGGTGCACAAACGGCCAGTGCCTGTATATTGCGGACCGGCTGTTTGCGGGCCACAATACAGGCATCAGCCGTGTGCATGAGCCCTTAATGTGTTTTTTTAATCTCTTTATTCTTCTATTACCATATTAGCTACTATTATCTACATCAATACATATGGGGGGAAAAACTCAATATCAACCGGATATTATCCCCATTACAAAACACCAAAAATATGTATTCATACATATAGCATAAAAAGCAATTGGTGGTGCAACTGCACATGGGGCAAAAAATTGCCAGACAGGAGATAACAAGCAATATCAATACCAAAATATGACACAACATAAGTAGAGATGTGGGATCACCATATCAGTTATCATAAGATCATTACATAACGTGCCTAGTGCTGTGCTGTAAGTAAATAATATTCCAAGCCTCTAACCTCTACATATGACATATTGTACCTGTAGCAGAGTCTGTATCTCCCTCGAGGGACGGATCCAAACTAAACGGAGGCATCTGGATGTATTAAATGGCACGGATCCGTGCAATTGCAGTTTTGAGATCATCTGCTCGAGGGGGCGCCTTTATATAATACTGTGCCAGTGCAAAATTGGTAACAGAGCCCCCCTCACCTACTTTTGTAGACGAGGAGCCTTTGGGCCCCGTAAAGCACCAAGGCCCAAGGCTATCACTGCAGCCCATGTTGGTATATTTAATAATCAGGCAGAGAATACAGGATTTACTATGTCGCTCACCCATTATTAGCGATACTGCATACGTGATACATTCTACATATTTCCCGTATTCCACACTTGTGTCTGGTCCTCTCATTAGGATAAGAACCGCCAGAATGCCCCTGATTTCTGGACATTATCGCTATACTGACATTTATATCCGTATAATGGGTTTTGCAGACATTTTTTTCATGTTAGGTACAAGAATCAATGGCTGGGAGGGGAAGGGGGGGTTAGCCCCAGGGTCAATATTACCCCCAGCTTCCAAATTATGGGTGCTGCTGTTATTTGGGCCCTGTATATCAATAGCAGCCCTTGGGCTGTGCACAACAAGAAAGAGCAATTGCACTGCAGTCTTCATTATTTAGTGGCCGCCCCTTCTACATAATAGCACCGCATGTCATATTATACAAGGACCTCCGAGGATAATTAGGATACAATCACACGATCAGGTTTCTGCATGTAGTTTTGGAAGCCAAAATCAGAAGTAAGGTTGTATCTGTCCCTTATACACTGCCTGTCCCAAAGAAAAAGTCTGGACTCTGTGGTGGCCAATCCATGTGTGACAATGATGTCTCATGCTCCCTGAACCACTCTTTCACAATTTGAGCCCGATGAATCCTGGCATTGTCATCTTGGAATATGCCCGTGCCATCAGGGAAGAACAAATCCATTGATGGAATAACCTGGTCATTCAGTATGTTCAGGTAGTCGCTGACCTCATTCTCGGAGCACATATTGTTGCTGAACCTAGACCTGACCAACTGCAGGAACCCCAGATGATAGCACTGCCCCCACAGGCTGGTACAGTAGGCACTAGGCATGATGGGTGCATCACTTCATCTGCCTCTCTTCTTACCCTGATGCGCCCATCACTCTGGAACAGGGTAAATCTGGACTCATCAGACCACATCACCTTCTTCCATTTCTCCAGAGTCCAATCTTTATGCTTCCTAGCAAATTGAAGCCTTTTCTTCTGGTTTGCCTCACTGATTAGTGGTTTTCTTACGGCTACACAGCTGTTCAGTCCCAATCCCTTGAGTTCCCTTCGCATTGTGCATGTGGAAATGCTCTTACTTTCACTATTAAACATAGCCCTGAGTTCTACTGTTGTTTTTCTTCGATTTGATTTCACCAAATGTTTAAGTGATCGCCGATCACGATCATTCAGGATTTTTTTCCCGCCACATTTCTTCCTCGAATACGATGGGTTTCCACTATCCTTCCAGTTTTTAATAATGCGTTGGACAGTTCTTAACCCAATTTTAGTAGTTTCTGCAATCTCCTTAGATGTTTTCTCTGCTTGATGCATGCCAATGATTTGACCCTTCTCAAACAGACTAACATCTTTTCCACGACCACGAGATGTGTCTTTCGACATCAGAAATGAGAAGCAATTTTTTTGGACAGACAGTGTATTTTTTCTCCTGTTACACCCTGTTCACACAGGAAGGCATCTGGATGCAATGCGTTTTTCACTGATGGTTGCTAGGAGATGTTGTTTGTTAATCTTCAGGTTTTTTTTCACGTGCGTGAAAAACCTATCAAAACTGATTGCACCCGCGCGGAAAAAAACTGAACCGCTGAACGCAATCGCAGACAAAACTGGGAAAATGGTGCGAGTTTCACGGAACGCATCCTGACACAATCCGTATTGCTCGTGTGAAGGAGGCCTTAAGAGCCATTTCTGATTTTGGCTCCCAAAACTGCACGTAGAAACCTGACGGTGTGACCGTGCCCTTAGGCTCCGTGGTTTATTTGCAGTCACTTTGGATATCATTCGCTCTACCGCTCTATAAGGACGCCTTCACACGCCGGCAGATTTTGTGGCAGAAAATTCTGCGACTGAAAATTAGTTCCATTAATTTGAATAGGGCGGCAAGCACGTGGATTTCTGCACGCTCCATTAAGGTGAATGGAACTGATATTCGGTGGCGTTTTTTTCTGCCACAAAATCTGCCACGCGTGAAGGCGTCTTTATAGAGCCCTGTGCAGGGTTCGAAGTGCAGCACATTGGATTAGGCCTCATGCACACGGTCGTATCCATTTTGCAGTCTGTGTATCATGAATCCGCAAAATTACAGAGGTGGTCCCGTGGGCTGTCCGTATTTTTTTGAGATCCCTTTAACTTCAATTGGTACATAATCCGTATTTTGCAGATATATTGTATCCTTTTGCTGAACAGACATACGAATGCAGAAAAGAAAAATGGATGATCCGTGTCCTTTCCACATCTGCATATCTGTTCCACAAAGACATAGAATGTGTCCTACACTTGGCCACAAAATGCGGACCACGGGCCCATTGAAGTCAATGGGTCTGCAAAAAATGTGACTACAACATACTGGTATCCATATTTTGCGGATCTGCAATTGGCAGATCGCAAAATACATACGTTCATGTGCATGAGGCATTAAGTCTTTGGCCTTAAGTCACATTTCCATGTCAGTGTCACGTCCGTGAAAAAAGTGTACGAGTTTCATCCGTGTAGGATCCGTGGTTTGTCCGTGTGTCCGTTTTACCATCTGTGTGTCATCCGTAATTCACGGACGTTGCTCTGCTGAAAATTAATTTCCAAAGAATCTCCTTTCAGTCTTCAGTGAAAAACGGACGCAACACAGATGCCGTCCGTGTTGTGTCTGTTATTTTAATGGACCCATAGATGGGCGTGCTTGGTCTGCATCACGGATCAAAGTAGTGCATGTCCCATGTTCATATGTGTCCGCATGGCTGATAAAAATTCACTTTTAATATATGCAAATGAGCCTCTAGGAGCAACGGGGGCGTTACCATTACACCTAGAGGCTCTGCTCTCTCTGCAACTGCTGTGTCCTCTACACTCTGACAGGACCAGCAGTGTAAACCTCATCACTCCTGACCCTGTCAATCAAAGTGCAGAGGGTGCGGAAGCTGCAGAGAGAGCAGAGCCTCTAGGTGTAATGGTAACGCCCCCGTTGCTCCTAGAGGCTCATTTGCATATATTAAAACATCATTTTTCTCAGCAATGCGGGCACATAGGAACATGGGACCAACACAGATGTCTTCAGCTGCCGAGCGCACATGTAACAGGTCAGCCGGTGTCATAGATACAAAACTGCTGACAGATGCCCTTTAAAGTTTGTAAGGATTTTATATGAAGTCACTTTGGTTTAGTGGCCATTCGCACTGGAGGTCTGTAACAGAGCCCCCCTGCAAGGAAAACGGAACATCATATGTTCCCTTCATTTCACCTTTGCCTCCCCTGATCCAGTTTTGACACTAAATGAAAGCCCAGCTGCGGCCACTGATCTGAACCGTTTTTTCCTCTTTCGCTTGTAATTTCAGCTGTAAGCTCATCACTAACCCGTCCCTTAATCTGGACAGGAACAAACGGAGACTGGGCCAAATGACGCACACTTTTAAGCTGCTTGCTGCCTGAATTAGATAGTCTATCTGCTGATTAGATTTCCCCCTGACCTCTCCTTAAACAAAAATATACACTGCATTAGAACAATTTATGAGCAAAACTGAATTTTTTTAAACCCAAACATCTGTTGCTGAAAAGTGAAGAGGAGCAGCACAGACCGTGATCACATGTGACCTTGACTTCAGCGCCAGGCGGCGAAAGTATGAACGGGATTTTATCGCTGAAAGGGTGTCTCTTCCGAATTCAGTCAGACATACTACAGAACGTTGGTCTATCAATAGATATCGATTAGATAGATATGAGATAGATAGAGAGATACATAAGATATAGATAGATATGTAGAAAAAAAAGGAAAGAAGTAGCACACAAAAAAAGATATATACGGGTGCAAAGAATCCTCCTGAGGGACCTGTGACCAAGATCCCAAGTATGGATAAAAAAGCAAAAGAAGGCAGCACTCCAATTTGTGATGAAAAAGGTGGACGGTTTATTCACCCAACCAGCAGCACGCTCCGTCCGCTATCGCGAGACTCACAGTACTAGTACGCAGCATAAAGACCACAACAAAGATGGCCGCTATTGTACATTGCATTCGGGCGCATGCGCGTGCCAGCGCAGCCGACCCGCTGGTCCCCGATGTATGGATCAGCCTTGTCTGCTATATACTGCGGCGCTTCTGACACTTTATATGTGTCTGTCAATTCTATATGGGCGGCTGTGCTGGCATGCGCATGCGCCCAAATGCAATGTACAATAGCGGCCATCTTTGTTGTGGTCTTTATGCTGCGTACTAGTACTGTGAGTCTCGCGATAGCGGACGGAGCGGCGCATGCGCCGACACTTCTCCTGGACGCCAACAGTTCCCACCAAGTCTCTCCGGCCTAAAGTGATCCATTCAAAGGTTTTTAACAATTTTTATTGATGCATCATGGTAAACACACCTGTTCACTTATCACACTTGATTATTAATTAGGCAATTCTGGCGATTTTGTATTGTATGAATCACGCTATGGAATTTTTTTATTATTACACTTATGTTTCTGCGGCATTGAATTATGATGACAAATGAATTACACTTGTAACATGGCTGTACTATCCATGTATCTGCACTTTATTGTATTATGTATCAATTTATAATCTTGTTAATCACTGGCACTATTTATTATTATTATTATTATTATTATTATTTATTATTAAAGCGCCATTCATTCCATAGCGCTGTACATATGAGAAGAGGTATACATACATAATACAGACAATTGCACTAATCATAAACAAGACGAGCTACAGACTGGTACAGAAGGAGAGAGGGCCCTGCCCGTGAGGTCTTACAATCTACATGGGATGGGAGAAGGACACAGTAGGTGCGGGTGAAGCTGGTCATGGCGGTATAGAGGCAGCAGGGTCACTGGTTGTAGGCTTGTCTGAAGAGGTGGGTTTTCAGGTTTCTTTTGAAGGATTCCAATGTAGGTGAGAGTCTGATATGTTGGGGTAGCGAGTTCCAGAGTATGGGGGATGCACGGGAGAAATCTTGGAGTCGATTGTGGGAAGAGGCGATAAGAGGAGAGGAGAGAAGGAGGTCTTGTGAGGATCGGAGAGTGTGTGTGGGGATGTATCGGGAAAGTAGCTCCGAGATGTAGGGAGGGGACAGGTTATGGACGGCCTTGTATGTATTTGTTAGTACTTTGAAGTGAATTCGCTGGGCAATGGGGAGCCAGTGAAGGGATTGGCAGAGGGGAGAGGCAGAGGAGTAATAGAGTGAGAGGTGGATTAGTCGGGCAGAAGAGTTGAGGATAGATTGGAGGGGTGCGAGAGTGCTAGATGGAAGGCCACAGAGGAGAATGTTGCAGTAGTCTAGGCGGGAGATAATGAGGGCATGTACAAGAATTTTCGCAGAGTCAAAGTTAACCACCTCAGCCCCCATGGCTTAAACACCCTGAAAGACCAGGCCACTTTTTACACTTCTGACCTACACTACTTTCACCGTTTATTGCTCGGTCATGCAACTTACCACCCAAATGAATTTTACCTCCTTTTCTTCTCACTAATAGAGCTTTCATTTGGTGGTATTTCATTGCTGCTGACATTTTTACTTTTTTTGTTATTAACCGAAATTTAACGATTTTTTTTGCAAAAAAATGACATTTTTCACTTTCAGTTGTAAAATTTTGCAAAAAAAAACGACATCCATATATAAATTTTGCTCTAAATTTATTGTTCTACATGTCTTTGATAAAAATAAAATGTTTGGGTAAAGAAAAAATGGTTTGGGTAAAAGTTATAGCGTTTACAAACTATGGTACAAAAATGTGAATTTCCGCTTTTTGAAGCAGCTCTGACTTTCTGAGCACCTGTCATGTTTCCTGAGGTTCTACAATGCCCAGACAGTACAAACACCCCACAAATGACCCCATTTCGGAAAGTAGACACCCTAAGGTATTCGCTGATGGGCATAGTGAGTTCATAGAACTTTTTATTTTTTGTCACAAGTTAGCGGAAAATGATGATTTTTTTTTTTTTTTTTTTTTCTTACAAAGTCTCATATTCCACTAACTTGTGACAAAAAATAAAAACTTCCATGAACTCACTATGCCCATCAGCTAATACCTTGGGATGTCTTCTTTCCAAAATGGGGTCACTTGTGGGGTAGTTATACTGCCCTGGCATTCTAGGGGCCCAAATGTGTGGTAAGGAGTTTGAAATCAAATTCTGTAAAAAATGGCTGGTGAAATCCGAAAGTAGCTCTTTGGAATATGGGCCCCTTTGCCCACCTAGGCTGCAAAAAAGTGTCACACATGTGGTATCTCCGTATTCAGGAGAAGTTGGGGAATGTGTTTTGGGGTGTCATTTTACATATACCCATGCTGGGTGAGAGAAATATCTTGGCAAAAGACAACTTTGTATAAAAAAATGGTAAAAGTTGTCTTCTGAATGCAGCCTGACAGGGGGGGTGATCAATGACAGGGGGGTGACCAATGACAGGGGGGTGATCAGGGAGTCTATATGGGGTGATCACCCCCCCTGGAAGGCTCCAGGGAGACGCCTGTATGTGTTTTGCGGATCCGATCCATCTATCAGTGGATCCGTAAAAATCATGCGGACATCTGAATGGAGCTTTACAGGGGGTTGATCAATGACAGGGGGGTGATCAATGACAGGGGGGTGATCAGGGAGTCTATATGGGGTGATAACCACAGTCATTGATCACGCTCCTGTAAGGCTTCATTCAGACGTCCGTATGCGTTTTGCGGATCCGATCCATCTATCAGTGGATCCGTAAAAATCATGCGGACATCTGAATGGAGCTTTACAGGGGGTTGATCAATGACAGGGGGGTAATCAATGACAGGGGGGTGATCAGGGAGTCTATATGGGGTGATCAGGGGTGATCAAGGGTGAATAAGGGGTTAATAAGTGACGGGGGGGGGGGTGTAGTGTAGTGTGGTGCTTGGTGCTACTTATTACTGAGCTGCCTGTGTCCTCTGGTGGTCGATCCAAACAAAGGGGACCACCAGAGGACCAGGTAGCAGGTATATTAGACGCTGTTATCAAAACAGCGTCTAATATACCTGTTAGGGGTTAAAAAAAACACATCTCCAGCCTGCCAGCGAACGATCGCCGCTGGCAGGCTGGAGATCAACTCTCTTACCTTCCGTTCCTGTGAGCGCGCGCGCCTGTGTGCGCGCGTTCACAGGAAATCTCGCGTCTCGCGAGATGACGCACGGATGCGTCCAGGAGGAATGAATCAACCACCTTCCGGACGCATCCGTGCGTTAGGCGGTCGGGAGGTGGTTAAGGAAAGCACGGATGCGGGAGATGTTTTTGAGTTGGAGGCGGCAGGTGGTGGAAAGAGCTTGGATTTGTGGTCGGAAGGAAAGTGCAGAATCAAAGGTCACTCCAAGGCAGCGGACTATGTTGACCGGGGAGAGTGTGCAGCCATTGATCATGATAGATAGGTCTGCTGAGGGGGTTGAACAAGATGGGGGAAAGATTATAAATTCTGTCTTATCCATGTTAAGTTTTAGAAAGCGAGAGGCGAAGAAGGATGATATAGAAGATAGACATTGTGGGATTCGTGATAGTAAGGTGGTGATGTCTGGACCAGAGAGGTAGATTTGTGTGTCGTCAGCGTAGGAGTGATACTGAAAGCCATGGGACTCTATGAGCTGTCCCAGGCCAAAAGTGTAGATAGAGAAGAGCAGGGGTCCTAGGACAGAGCCTTGCGGGACACCAACAGAGAGGGAATGAGACGAGGAGGTGGTGCGGGAGTGGGAGACGCTAAACGTCCGGTCTGTGAGGTATGATGTGATCCAGAAGAGGGCCAGGTCGGTGATGCCAAGAGATGAGAGAGTTTGCAACAGAATGGAGTGGTCAACAGTGTCAAAGGCAGAGGACAGGTCAAGGAGAAGGAGGACAGAGTATTGTTTCTTGGTTTTGGCTGTCAGCAGGTCATTGGTGACTTTGGTAAGGGCAGTCTCGGTCGAGTGGTGGGGTCGGAAGCCAGATTGTAGGCGGTCAAAGAGGGAGCAGGAGGAGAGGTGGGAGGACAGTTCTGAATGGACATGTTGTTCAAGTAGCTTTGAGGCATACGGAAGAAGTGATATGGGGCGATAACTGGACAAGGAAGATGGGTCAAGTGAAGGCTTTTTGAGGATGGGTGTAATGGTAGCATGTTTAAAAGCAGAGGGGAAGACACCAGAGTTGAGTGATAGGTTGAAGAGATGAGTTAGGGTTGGGATAAACACTGTGGTGAGGTTAGGGATGAGGTGGGATGGGATTGGGTCAAGTGCACAGGTGGTCAGATGAGATTTGGAGAGTAGAGTGGAGAGTTTTTCTTCTGTAATGGTGGAGAAGCAATTTTTGGGAGAAGAGGACTGAGCAGTTGTGTAGAGGGTCTGTGGGGACTGTGTAGTACAGCTTTCCCTGATGTTGACTATCTTTTGTTTGAAGTATTTGGCAAAGTCCTCAGCTGATAAGAGAGGAGAGGGTGGGGGCGCTGGGGGACGGAGAAGGGAGTTAAAAGTGCTAAAAAGTTGTTTAGGGCTATGTGACAGGGAAGATATGAGAGATGAGAAGTAGGCCTGTTTTGCATCAGCGAGTGAGTATTTAAATATGAGGAGGGATTGCTTGTATGCGGTGAAATGATCTTTAGAATGGGATTTCTTCCATTGCCGCTCAGCAGCCCTGGAAGCTTGTCTGAGTTTTTTGGTCAGGTTGGTGTGCCAGGGTTGTCTGTTGATTTTTCGGGTTTTGTTGTGTGTGAGGGGGGCAACAGTGTCCAGAGCTGTACTTATTGTGTTGTTATATAGGGTGGTAGCAGCTTCTGGGTCTTGGAGGGAGCATATGGTAGAGAGTGAGAGAAGAGAGTCAGAAAGCAAGCAAAAGTCGAGATGTTTAAGGTTCCTGCGGGGGTGTGTTAGTGTGTGGACCGGGGGAGCAGCAGAAGAGACCAGTGAAGAGAAGGTGAGTAGGTTGTGGTCGGATAGGGGGAGAGGCGAATTAGAAAGGTTAGATAGGGAGCAGAGGCGGGTAAAGATCAGATCCAGTGTGTGACCATCTCTGTGGGTGGGAGCTGAAGACCACTGTGATAGGCCGAAGGAGGAATAGAGCGATAAGAGTTTAGAGGCAGCCGAGTGGCATGTGTCAATAGGGATGTTGAAGTCACCCATGATGATCGTGGGGATGTCGGCAGAAAGAAAGTGTAGTAGCCAGGTGTTAAAGTGGTCAAGAAAGATGGTGGCTGGGCCTGGAGGGCGGTAAATGACGGCTACTTGAAGGTTAGAGGGAGAGTAGATGCGAACAGAGTGTACTTCAAATGAGGTGAGCGTAATGGAGGGTGGCAGTGGAATTGGGCTGTAGGAGCAGGTGTCTGATAGGAGAAGACCAACTCCTCCACCATGTTTGCAGCCGGGGCGGGGGGTGTGAGTGAATTGAAATCCACTATAAGAGAGTGCAGCAGGGGAGGAGGTGTCAGAGGGTGTCAGCCATGTTTCAGTGAGACCCAGAAAGGAAAGCTTTTGAGAGATGAACAGTTCATGAATGTAGGACAGTTTGTTACAGACAGAGCGCGCGTTCCATAATGCTCCTGCAAGAGGAACCAGAGGAGCAGGGGTCAGAGGAATGGTTATTAGGTTTAAGGGGTTGCAGAAATTTGTAGAAGGAGATTTGTAGTGGGACATGGAGGTGATAGTGGGGATTTGCTGAGGGGGTCCAGGGTTTGGAGAGATATCACCAGCAGTAAGGAGAAGCAGAGAAAGTGTTAATAGATGAGAATAAGAGAGGGCAGGAGGTATCTGTGTGTGTTTGGGAAGGAAGTGTTTTATGTTGGCAAACAGGTTTGTGCAAGCGATCAGATGAGAAGGTAAAATGTAAGAAGAGATGAATAGTTCCTTGCTGGGTGAATGGATGTGGGGGTATTTCAGGAGGTGTTGGAAAAGTGGGAAGAGTAAGAGGAAAAATTGAAACATTGTTTGCATTAACTATGTCTGTATTTACCTGTGGTCCCCTTCTGGTCCAATTCTGGTATAATTCAGTCAGTGCACTTAAGAGTGGCACTTGAGAGATGTGGCATTTATGTATGTAATTTTGCACATGTTACATAGATAGATAGATAGATAGATAGATAGATAATAGATAGATAGATAGATAGATGATAGATAGATAGATAGATAGATAGATAGATAGATAATAGATAGATAGATAGATAGATGATAGATAATAGATAGATAGATAGATAGATAGATATGAGAGAGAGAGATAGATAGATAGATAGATTAGATAGATAGATGATAGATAATAGATTAGATAGATAGATGATAGATAATAGATAATAGATAGATAATAGATAGATAGATAGATAGATAATAGATAGATAATAGATAGATATGAGATAGATAGATATGAGATAGATAGATAGATAATAGATTAGATAGATAGATAGATAGATATGAGATAGATAGATAATAGATAGATAGATAGAGAGATAGAGAGATAGATAATAGATAGATATGAGATAGATAGATAATAGATAGATAGATAGATAGATAGATAGATAGATAATAGATAGATAGATAGATACTAGAAAGAAGATAGATAATAGATAGATAGATAGATAGATAGATAGATAGATAGATAGATAATGGATAGATAGATAGATAGATAGATAATAGATGGATAGATAGATAGATAATAGATAGATAGATAATGGATAGATAGATAATAGATAGATAGATAGATAATGGATAGATATGAGATAGATAGATAATAGATAGATAGATAATAGATAGATAGATAGATAGATAGATAGATAATAGATAGATAGATAATGGATAGATAGATAATAGATAGATAGATAGATAGATAATGGATAGATAGATAGATAATAGATAGATAGATAATAGATGGATAGATAGATAGATAATAGATAGATAGATAGATAATAGATAGATAGATAATGGATAGATATGAGATAGATAGATAATAGATAGATAGATAATAGATAGATAGATAGATAGATAATAGATAGATAATAGATAGATAGATAATAGATAGATAGATAGATAGATAGATAGATAGATAGATAGATAGATAGATAGAAAATGCAGAGCTGCATTAATCCTACATCTGTAGACATTCTGGCAATGAACATCTAATCAAAGCAAATGGCCACATTCTAGTTACACATCAATTGTATTTGCTGAAATGACTTGGTCAGACGCCCGAATAAAGGATTCTCGGAATCTGTTATCCGTGTCCTGCGCTCACAGCTTCTCCTCTTTATGTTATAAATGGGAATGGTTGTACATACCGGGTGGGAGTTACTGTCTGCAGGAGAGGGGCATGCACCCAATGCAGGGGGCATCTGTCTGGTTGAAATAAGGCTGTCTACATTTACAATCTTGCCATATATCAATGAGTCAGGAGTTGTTAAATGGGTTGTCTGGTGTTAAAAACCAGGAATAGTTAAGGGGGGAGGGGTATCCTCCACTTCGGACCCTCATCTATTAGTCAGACCTAGGAGCACCCACATAGATTGTTTTTCACTCCGGAGGACCCATCACTTTTATGCATAGCATAGACAACCCATTCATTTCAATGGGAGCATTGTAATATGCCTTTTCTCCATCGGAGGCAGTGTAGGGACACTGAACACTTTCTACTGGTTTCCTGAGCAGGTCCTTCTTTTCTTTCTTTGCAGGAGCAAAATCTTCTGATCAGCTTACTTTTGGGCAGCGGGCACCCTTCTAGTAAAAAGGGAGCGTCCGAGCAGCACTTTGCCTTTTTAACTCCAGTGGTCCATATGTGACCAAATTGTATGCAGTGATGTAACACTTTGGGATGCAGCTAGTAACATACGTACCTTCTGTAGGCACAACTTGACTCTTCTTTTGGATCCAGGAGCCCAACTCCAATATCCAATTCTGAAATCAGCTCACATGGAAGAGCGTTATGGTGTCCTCCTTTGACTCTGGCCCAAAACTTGGGTCCTTGCCAATTTCAAGAACGAATTTATGGACCGCCAGCCTGAGGCGTGGTGTGAAGTGTGGTCATCAGCATCCATGATGTATGTATGTCCAACCGAGCTAAATTCCTATGCATTTTTACAGGCTGTTATGTCATCAGATATGATGATGTCATGCTATGTAGTCTGTATAACATACATTGTGCAGGACCACTAGTGGTTAGGTGGTAAGATGTTCACAAAAAACACCAATTTACGCCATTCTAAGTGATATCAATTAACACTTTTTAATGACCATGTGGTTCCTCAACATCTAGGGACTGACCATTTGAAAATTTACGTCCACAGAAAGTCCTGAGTCTGGTGAGAGTTTCTGTAGTAATTAATGTCCCAAGTACAAGTTTTCTTGTCATGGAAAAATTATTTTAGCCGTACTTTCCTGAAGAAATCTTCCATGCCGCTCCAAAGCCCTCCCAAGGTTCTGTGGGGCATAATGTCAGCCCAGGGGCAGCACATGAAGTTCGCTCCTGCTCATACTGTGAAATATATATAGAGATCTGGTTCATCATGGGTAAAAGTTTTGTTCTGCAAATCCTAACATTCAGAATGTAAAAAAAAGTTCCCTGTCATGAGCTTGATAATGAGAAACGCAACCTCCAGCCTCCCTGTCCACCTGGAAAAACACATCCCAATTTATTTTTTCTTCAAATCTTTATACAGTATTATATACACAACCAAGTCCCATTATGCTGACCAGCAGCTAATATCCAGAGTAACCGCCATGTGCAGCACGGACAGCAGCTAGACGGGGGTGACTCAGTAAGGTCCTGGTAGGTTGTCATGTATCATGCTGACTGTAGTGCATCCCACAGCTGCTGGAGGGGACATGGGACCATAGAGCAAATGCGACCATCGAGGTGGTCCCACAGATGCTCAATTGGCTTCATCTGGGGAATTAGAGGGCCAGGGTAGTACTGGGAGGTCTTGGTCATGCTCTTCCAACCAATGTTGAACATGTCACATTGTGTTGCTGGAAGATCTCATCCGCCCCAGGGAAGACAATCAGCATGTATGGGTGTACGTGATCTGCAAGGATGGATTCATACCCAAATCAGCTAAGAGCACCTTCCACATGGATGAGTGGTCCAGAGAAGTCCACAAAAACGTTCCCCAGACCATAATGCTGCCACCACCAGCTTGTGATCTTCCAGCAATGGCTGCAGATTGTTTGTTCTCTGATGTTCCTCACCTGACACGTCAACGGCCATCCGTTCCATGAAGCAGAAAATGTGACTCATCGGAGAAGGCAGCCCTTTCCTAACAGCGGAGGTCCAATTCCGATACTGACACATAAATTGAAGCCTTTTCTGTCGTAATCCAAAAAAGAACTGACACACAATTCTAACATAAAAGTGCAATTCAGACCTCAAATGGTACAGTACAGGACTCAATGACACTACCATACAGGGTTACAAAGAGACATATAGACGGCATATACAGTAGTACCATACAGTTCTCAGATAGTGCCATACAATCCCGAAATAACATTATCATACAATCCACAAATAGTGCCAAAGAATCAACAAATACTGTAAAAGTTTTGGATAGTCTTCACATAGTTCCTAACAGCCCTCAAAAAATAGTGACATACAGTCTTTACATAGTGCTGTACAGTCCTCAAGTAACAGTGCCATACAGTGCAGATTTGTACCTATGACGCTGGCTGACCGTTACATGGGCGCTTGGCAGCTGAAGACATCTGTGTTGGTCCCATGTTCATATGTGCAGAGAAAAATTATGTTTTACTATATGCAAATGAGCCTCTAGGAGCAACGGGGGCGTTACCATTACACCTAGAGGCTCTGCTCTCTCTGTAACTGCCGCGTCCTCTGCACTTTGATTGACAGGACCAGGCAGTGTAAACGTCATCACACCTGGCCCTGTCAAAGTGCAGAGGGCGCAGCAGTTGCAGAGAGAGCGGAGCCATTAGGTGTAATGGTAACACCCTCGTTGCTCCTAGAGGCTCATTTGCATATAGTAAAAATATCCAAATATGAACATGAGACCAACACAGATGTCTTCAGCTGCCAAACGCAGATGTAACAGGTCAGCCAGTGTCATAGGTACAAAACTGCTGACAGATGCCCTTTAAATAGTGCCATACAGTTCTCAGCAAAGTAGTCTCTGGCCCTTGCACTATGTATTTGAGATCTCTGCTTACTGTCTGTGAATGGAAGTGTTCAAAAGCTGAAAATCTGTCCCGATGCATGGTCTGTTAGGAGAGGGCACAGATACACTGTAGCAAGCCTTCAACCTGTAATAGGTGGACACATTTCCAGTTATAAATAGTGACATTTCCATTCAACAAGAGCAAGCAGAGATCTCGAAAATGGTGAAGAACAGAAATGCTAAATATATTAGAAAACTGTGCAACTTTAAGTTGAGGTTTGGTTATGTATCACTGGAGGACCCCTTTAACTAGGGCCCACGGGGGCTGGTAATGGAGTCGGTTGCACTATGTTTAGCTCACCTACATATATGCACATATTGTTTTACCATCCTGACTTGTACACAGCTACAGTCATGTCTTCCCCATAAAATAGTTAAGTGGTTTGGACATTTTTTTTTTAACCCCCTGTTACCATGGCAACAAAACAAAAACAGTAAAGGGATCTCCGGCAACCTACCGGAATGGTATGAGCTGAATCCTTGTAATTTGCTCTGTAAGAGGTTTGACCCATGTGACCCCATGTGACATCTGCGGATGTATCTGTCATGACAAGCATCACCACAGGATTCCAAAAACACGTCTCTATCATCTGTCTATACAGCCCCCCGCTCATTGCACCTGTTTGGTGCAAGGGTGGTCGAAAGGTAGTCAATCCTCCTTCTGATGGGGGTTTAGTCTCTTGCAAAATGGAAACTGCCAATATAGCAGAGCTTTATTGAGACTGCATCATGTGTGCTAGCTCTGCAAGTAAAGATAATACAGCATGTAAAACATCAACAGTTTGGGAGCAGATGTAGCAGAGCTGGACTGGTCGTTTACCTCTTGGAGCAGACATGCCCATGGCCATAGGTTGGATGGACAATATTTTCTGTTGGTGCCCTCTCATCTTGTATAAAGTAGAAGTAATGATACCATTTGGGGCCAAATTATAAGGTGCCTAAATAACACTGCCATATGTTGTTCAATAAAAATATAGCACAATACTGTAAAGTATTTTTCAATGGGCAGGAGTGTGTAAAGGTGGAGCCGATCGTCCAATGAACGAGCAAAAGTGAAAGCATTGTTGAGGTGGACACCAAAATCATTGTTTCTGGGCATTAGATCATCCTGTATAAACCTGGATCTGCTGGATCAAGGCAATTACTGGGAATTAATTGTTCGTTCCTGTCTTCTAGCAACCACCAAGCTTTGGGTCATTTTATTGGCCATTTTATTGTAACTGTCAAGCTGTGTGCCCAGTTGTGACTGCAATCGCCATGTTTTCGGCCATTTTTTTCAGCGGGTTTTGACCCATTCCTTGTAACTTTCAAGCTTGGTGTGCCCAATCATGACTGTCACCACCAAGTGTTGGGTCCTTTTATGCACAGTGTTTTTTACCATGACGTAACTGTCAAGCGGCGTGCCTGTTTGAGACTTCTAACTTCTAAGGTTTGGTAATTTTTTTGGTGCATGCTTTGGGCCATTACTTCTAAATATCAAGCTGTGTGTGCCCTATTGTGACTGTAACCATCAAGCTTCGGTCATTTTTTGGGCAAAGGTTTTGTTCATTTCTTGTAACCGTCAAGTTGTTTGTGCCCAATTGAGACTGTTACCACCAAGTTTTGGGCCATTACTTGCAAATGTCAAGCTGTGTGTGCACAATTGTGACTGTAACCGTCATATAATATGTCAAGTTTAAGGTCATTTTTGAGCTATTTTTTGGATTATTACTTCTAGCTGTGCCCTATTATAACCACCAAGCTCGGCCCCACTTTTTTGCAGCCCTTACACTTGTTGCCTCAACTGGAGTAAAATTGTGTTCAGCATCGAACTGGGGTTCCTTGGGCCCACCAAAGGAAATTATTCTTGGGGCCCAACCTCCGTATCATCATCAATAGTCTAACTGGTTTTGAGTCAAAGAGATAGACCCTAGTAGCAAGTGACTGGCTCCAAACTCAGCTCTGAATGTTGTAATTTCTAATGGATCTTTGAGGTCCACTATAGTATGAGAGCCTAGGCCCACCAGAGGATCCTCTGTGTCCGACACTGGTTCTGTTCCTGTGATCTTTGCTATGTTTGTCTCCATTATGGCACCCAGGTGCATAGCTATAGGGGGTGCAGAGGTAGCAGTCACTACCGGGCCCAGGAACCAGAGGCGGCCCAAAGACCCTTGTGTCACATAATCAAACACCAGTATTGTAGAAAGTGCATGCTGGTCAGGTTACACCTCTGGCTGGAGGGAAGGAGTTAGGTCAAAAATTTGGCATAGAGGGGGGAGGGGTAACATTTTAATTTTTGCCTCAGGCAGCACGAGGGCCCCTAGCGACAAAGCACTGAGAGAAGGGCCAATGAGCCTATAGCTACTCACCTGACGGCAACTTAACAGAAAAACACAAAAAATTTACCATCTTGCACATATTTAAACACTATATGGCCCATACATTGCACCTAAGGTCCATGTTCTGCTATACAGGCCTTGCACATGGCCGCGCCGGAGTAAATATAATAGATCATGAACGAAACCACATGACAAACTCATCTTTCCTACATACGCTATAGCGGTCCGCGTAAGGTTATCCTCCTATCAGCAAACCCTTCCACCCATGCCCATCAGGTGACAACCAGCCCAAGAGAGAAACCCAATATTCCTCTATAGCACCCAGAAAAATGTAACCCGAAGTTTACTTTTGGCAGACGGTGTTATTTGCGACGTCGCTAATGTGTTCCTTTTGGCAGTTTTTCGAAAAAAGCCATGACAGACTATAAAGAGATGGCTTCAGACCCAGCTGTTTCCTGCTTCCTCTGCAAAGTGATTTAAAGAGCTTGTAAGAAAGAACAATGCAGCTTCTTCCAAATATTTGCAGAAGAAATATCTGCTGTCTGCACCGAGACCATAAAAATTACTTGTTACTTGGTGAAATAACCTTTCGAAATTATCACCTCCAGCCTAGACGCTCACAAATCAGCTCTCTATTTTTCCCCTAAGTAATCATGTTTTTAAGTTTCCATTTCAATGAAAAATGTTACCCGCAGCTCGGGGAGAGATTAAGGATGAAATGCAGAGGGTTGTAATGCCAAAAAAAAATAAAAAATGGTTTATAGGTGAAGTCCTGTCTGATGGCAAGAAAACGGCGAGATTTCCTCCCCGGGCTGAGATCCCTTTCACGAATTTGGGATTTGAGGGTTTTGACGTCTGGGCGGAAAAGTTATTTTTAAGACGGGATCGCGAGTTGGAAGTGTTGAAACCACGTGAAGAAATCACGGAAGTGAGGAGCAGCCGGCTCAGATTTATTTTTTTTATTATGTTTTGAAAAAAAAAAAAATTATGTGGCGATTGGGCCGTCGTTAAGTCAATAAAAAATAAATAAATTTGCAACGCGAACAAAAGATCTCAGGACAGTAGAAGGATCATCAATGAAATCATCACGGCCGCCCGAAATAACACAGGGTGTGCCACGCCGCCGGCTATTATTACCATGGGTGCAAAACATTCAAAAATTGGCACATTACAAGTCATCATGTATCGAATGCTATGGATACCGCGATGGGGTGAGGAGAGAAACAGTATTGAACGCGGGATTCCACTTTAGAGTTGAAAGTTTTGAGTGTTCCTTTCAAGACTTCTGCTTGCTGCCTCTGAATGGAGACATTCTACCAGCTAATGGTTGCAGCAGTTGTACATGGTCTAGACCAGGGATGTCAAACTCACAGCCCTCCAGCTGTTGCAAAACTACACCTTCCATGGTGCCTGGACAGCCCACAGCTATCAGGGTATGCTGGGAGTTGTAGTTTTTCAACAGCTGGAGGCCTATGCATTTGACATCCCTGGTCTAGACAATGCTCCAGGAACTAAACAGGTTGTTATATTTTACCTTGTCCTTAACTGATACATTGTACCAAACTGTCAGGATAAGGGAGAGATTTGTCCTTAGCTCAGACAGAATTAACCACAATGATACATTGTACCAAACTCTCAACTCTGAGAAGTATCAGGGGCAGATATTTTCTTAGTAGTTAGACTTTGCAGCCATTTGTTTATTCCTTCAGTGTCCGCTTCTGTCATCCAAAGATTATCAAGAAGTAGGGTTCAGATGTAAAGGAGCAATGCATGACAGATCCGACTACATGCAGGCTTTGTTTGTAGTCTGTAACCATGGAGACCATTCACCATTCACCATACAGTATACATTTGTTTATATTTTAATAGTTTGTAATAGTATTTTCCAATGCACTTGAAGACCTACATTGGAATATACCTCTGATAGGCCTGGTAGCCTCCAGCATGCTCCAGCCTATCACTACCAAGAAATAGCTTCCCTGATCTCAGCTTGGGAAAGCTGTTCTGGCCCCAGAAGTGCAGCACTCCCAGGGAAAGCCACCTTAGATGTTGTGGTCACAAAAGACCAAAGCATCTGAGGGATTATAGGTCTGTGATTGGTGTTATCGCCAATCGCAGACATTAGCCCTGGGTATCTGCTGTTTAAAACTGGGTGTCTGCATTTTTTAAGACCGTTCTACCACTCTCCATGTATGGTAGAGGTCCAGAAAAGGTTAAGGTGTATCTCGGGGGGTACTGTTTCTACCTGTAGAGAGGGCTACAACCGTCATAGTATAGCTATCACCACTAGGAGGCACAGCAGAGGCAGCTTTTGCACTTGGAAGAGAGCAGCAAGCACATGGATATCTACAAGCTGCCTGCAGATGAATGGGACAATGACAAAAAATTTCTAGGGTACACCTACACATGACTGAAAAAAAACGGTGAAAAAATCCTCTGTGGTTTTTGCTGCGTTGTATTAAGTGCTGTGGACTTCACCCTCTCCATTCCAAATATTCCCGTTATCTCTGCACAGGCAATAGGTGGCACCCAAGATGGGAAACTAATAAAACATGGCTCCACATGGCTCTGGATTAAAGGTCCTGCTCCTCAACTCTAGGCTGGACCCGAGGAAAAGACAGAGGCGTCTAGTGCTTCTGCCTTCTTCTCAGATAGGTGCACGGCATTCAACGCGTGCTATGCAGTGAAAAAGAGAAGTGGGGGCAGAGCAGATTAGAGCTGCAAGGTCTTAGCAGACCCTGATTGCCTTTGCCTTGTTGAAAGCCCCCACATGGGGCTGTTTTATTTGTAACTAGTGCACCTTTGGATGCAAAATAAAAAAATAACAAAAATTTATTATAAACATCATGTGACAAAAATATATTACAAAAATATAAAAAAAATAATAATCAAAATTAAAAAAAAAAGGTTGTTAGTGTCGCCAAGAGATCTTTTAATGACCTCTTGGGGACACAATGTGGCAAAAATATTTTAATAAATAATAAAAAAAAAAAAATAATACAAATATATAATAAAATAGATGTCAGTGTCCCCCCAAAGGTCTTTTAATAACCTATTGGGGGACATATTATGTGGCGAAAATATATATATAAAAAAAATAAGTAAAAAAAAGAGTGATAAAAATAATTAAAAAAAGCCTAGTATGTAAAAAACGACTGAACATTTTAAGTAAAGACCGATTGAAAAAATCTATTTTAACAGAAAATCTATAAAATGTAATCATAAATGTAAATTTTTACCATAGCCTTTATTAAGCTGTACATTTTTGGGGGCCAATTATGTAATCAGGGAGGTGCTACTAATAGTCGATAGAAACAAATGAGGAAGGAATGACTGTAGCGATCATTCCTCCCGCATTTCCCCCTGTATAATAGGCCGATGCAAATGTGTCGATCGATCTTTTAAATTTAATTTTTTTTTGCGGCCCCTTGAAATTGAGCAATGTGACCAAAATAAAGGCTGTGCCCCCCTCCTCTAGGCTGTCTGAAGGTTTTCTTTCTGAAATTTTCCTTGAACACA
The DNA here is from genome assembly GCF_905171765.1 of Bufo bufo. NCBI lineage: Eukaryota > Metazoa > Chordata > Amphibia > Anura > Bufonidae > Bufo > Bufo bufo. The sequence goes on from NC_053394.1 coordinate 420,885,325, forward strand.
TGCATACATCATTACACAGTATAAAAATACGCCTAGATCATAGAGACAAGAAAACAAAAAACACCTTGCCCCGGTGATACAATTTCCTTTGGCATGGCCGACAGGGACAGATACAGGCAGAAAATAAAATGTACGACGCGGACTAGACAACGGAAGACGCACAACGGAAAAAGCAGAACAATTCCAGAAGCTGTAACCACCCAATATTTTAATATATTAGTTCACCTCTCTGGAAATATTTCCCGGCCATACTGAAATCACACCTTGTAAATTGTGGCAGGATGCTGAAAACATCCAGAAATTACATTGTTTGGGTCGGAAATTTGCGGCACGCCAAAGCACAGGAGAAAGGCAGTCGTTAACCACTATGATGCTGGGTGGGAAAGCTTAGTGGGGACAAGGGGGTACTGGATGGAGAAGGGGGTCAATGGGTGCTCTGGAGAAAAAGTGTGGATTCTCTGGGATGGCAATTTTAATGGGGGAGGATCAGATATCCAGACACACAGCCGTACATTTATTGTGGCTGTGCCTGCTGCTGCCTGGGATTGAGCTGCAGGACCTGGCACAGCCACAATCCAAAAAAGCACCTTCAAACAACTGAAACAGTGGGGGTCACAAGAACGGGTTCACGACAGTCCCATAGAAAAGGAATGGAGCAGTGGTCACGAAGCTCACCACAGCTCCATTCTCATGGGGCAGTTAGGCTCCACTTATGGACACCCATTCTTTTGATCGCTGTGGGTCCTAGCATTCAGACCGCCATTGATCAAACAAGTGTTATTAGCAAAGCCCCTTTAAGTCTCAGAAAACCCCTGTAACAGTGATGAACCTCAGGACAGGACGTCCATATGGTTTTCTGGCAAGAGTCACTATTCTGTTTAGTCAAGCCGTTTCTTATCTGCCGGGAAAAAACAAGAGATCAGGCATACTGATGTCCAACATGCCCGATCCTTCTTCCTCCAATACACTGCGTGCAGAATTATTAGGCAAATGAGTATTTTGACCACATCATCCTCTTTATGCATGTTGTCTTACTCCAAGCTGTATAGGCTCGAAAGCCTACTACCAATTAAGCATATTAGGTGATGTGCATCTCTGTAATGAGAAGGGGTGTGGTCTAATGACATCAACACCCTATATCAGGTGTGCATAATTATTAGGCAACTTCCTTTCCTTTGGCAAAATGGGTCAAAAGAAGGACTTGACAGGCTCAGAAAAGTCAAAAATAGTGAGATATCTTGCAGAGGGATGCAGCACTCTTAAAATTGCAAAGCTTCTGAAGCGTGATCATCGAACAATCAAGCGTTTCATTCAAAATAGTCAACAGGGTCGCAAGAAGCGTGTGGAAAAACCAAGGCGCAAAATAACTGCCCATGAACTGAGAAAAGTCAAGCGTGCAGCTGCCAAGATGCCACTTGCCACCAGTTTGGCCATATTTCAGAGCTGCAACATCACTGGAGTGCCCAAAAGCACAAGGTGTGCAATACTCAGAGACATGGCCAAGGTAAGAAAGGCTGAAAGACGACCACCACTGAACAAGACACACAAGCTGAAACGTCAAGACTGGGCCAAGAAATATCTCAAGACTGATTTTTCTAAGGTTTTATGGACTGATGAAATGAGAGTGAGTCTTGATGGGCCAGATGGATGGGCCCGTGGCTGGATTGGTAAAGGGCAGAGAGCTCCAGTCCGACTCAGACGCCAGCAAGGTGGAGGTGGAGTACTGGTTTGGGCTGGTATCATCAAAGATGAGCTTGTGGGGCCTTTTCGGGTTGAGGATGGAGTCAAGCTCAACTCCCAGTCCTACTGCCAGTTTCTGGAAGACACCTTCTTCAAGCAGTGGTACAGGAAGAAGTCTGCATCCTTCAAGAAAAACATGATTTTCATGCAGGACAATGCTCCATCACACGCGTCCAAGTACTCCACAGCGTGGCTGGCAAGAAAGGGTATAAAAGAAGAAAATCTAATGACATGGCCTCCTTGTTCACCTGATCTGAACCCCATTGAGAACCTGTGGTCCATCATCAAATGTGAGATTTACAAGGAGGGAAAACAGTACACCTCTCTGAACAGTGTCTGGGAGGCTGTGGTTGCTGCTGCACGCAATGTTGATGGTAACCAGATCAAAACACTGACAGAATCCATGGATGGCAGGCTTTTGAGTTTGCAAAGAAAGGTGGCTATATTGGTCACTGATTTGTTTTTGTTTTGTTTTTGAATGTCAGAAATGTATATTTGTGAATGTTGAGATGTTATATTGGTTTCACTGGTAAAAATAAATAATTGAAATGGGTATATATTTGTTTTTTGTTAAGTTGCCTAATAATTATGCACAGTAATAGTCACCTGCACACACAGATATCCCCCTAAAATAGCTAAAACTAAAAACAAACTAAAAACTACTTCCAAAAATATTCAGCTTTGATATTAATGAGTTTTTTGGGTTCATTGAGAACATGGTTGTTGTTCAATAATAAAATTAATCCTCAAAAATACAACTTGCCTAATAATTCTGCACTCCCTGTATATTGAAGGATCCATATACTTTACATTGTTGGAAGGACCCGCAAAGCTTAAAGGGGTACTCCCATCTCACACACAGATGGCATATAGCTGGATATGACATCGATGTCAGATAGATGCGGGTCCCACCTCTGGGACCCACTCCTGTCTCCAGAACAATGCCCTCAAAGTGAAAACGAGTGCACCGTGCATGAACGACCATCCTCTATTTACCTCTATGGGGGGTTCCAAAAATAGCCGAGCTCTGGCTCTGCTATTTTTGGGACACCCTTAGCAGTAAACGGAGGGTGGCTTCACATACATGACTGCACTCTGTTCAAATTCAGGGGTCCCATTCTGGAAATAGGAGCGGGTCCCAGAGGTGGGACCTGCACCTATCTGATGTTGATGGTATATCCTAGCCATATGTCACCAATGTCTGAGATACGGTAGTTGTACTTCTTTAAAGGACATCCACAGGATAGGTGATAGGTGTCTGAACTTCTGATCAGTAGTGATGAGCGGCAGGGGCAATATTCGAATTCAAATTTTCTTGATTGCGAAAATCGGCAATGTAATATTCGCGTAATATGCGCGCAATACAGGCGTGGGTCACTTTTGCTACATTTTTCAAACTGCTAGAAGTTTCCTGAGACTGGAGAAAATGGTTGGCACGGCAGAACATTACAATAGCTTTATATGCAGATAGAGTGCTCCAATATATTCGCGATTGCGAACTTTCCTATTGGTTTCTAGGGATGTTGCTAAGCTCAGACAAAGACATTGCAGCCTTCTCATTGGCCCACAAGCAAGAAGTAGGGAGGGATCATGGGTTCAGATTTAAAAAAATCAAGAATATTCGAAAATACGAATATATATCACTATATTCTAAATAATCGCGAATTCTCGAAGTGCCGATATTCGCGATTAATATTTGCTATTCGAATATTCGCGCCCAACAAGGTCTCAAATCCCTATCTTGCTCCCCACTGCACCTATTCAATGCTTGAAGTAAAAGAAAATCCAGCACCTCGTATCTTTGCTTGACGGTGTTTATTCCACAATCCAAAATGTAAGCGGTAACGGAACCTTCAAAATACAAGCCCCAATGCGGTCTACATGTTTCGAACCAGATGGTTCTTAATCATGACTAAGAGGTCATGATTAAGAACCATCTGGTTCGAAACATGTAGACCGCATTGGGGCTTGTATTTTGAAGGTTCCGTTACCGCTTACATTTTGGATTGTGGAATAAACACCGTCAAGCAAAGATACGAGGTGCTGGATTTTCTTTTACTTCAAGTTTGTCAAATCGGGGTCTCATCCCTTCCGTGCACCTTTCAAACTGCAGATGCAGGTGAGCTGGACTTTTACCACCTATTCAATGCCTCTGGAGCAAATGGAAAAGTTTTATATAATTTCAGCATACAGTTACTACATAAAAGTGGAGGACAGTCCCTTTAAGGATTGGCTAATAATGTTTTGTATAGAGAAGGGTTTCATTAGTTAGAGCTGAGATGATATTTCTGGATATGTCTTGCTGATTTTCACCCCCCGTCTTTTGCCGATCTGCTGTCAGCCCTGCTGCTGGTTCTTCTCAACATCCAGCTGTTCCTACCTGCGGTGTTCTTTCTCAGCAATTTATGTAGATAAATTAAAGCGCTGACATTGGCTCTATTATACGAAGCTAATTTCTTATTAATGGAAGCCTTGGCATCTTCAGATCGGAGATGTCTGCGATGGACAAGCGGAGAAGCTGCAGTCACCGTGCTAAATTGAGCCTTTCCCTGACAGCGGGGAGATCATGTTGTATCTTATTTTCCATTTAACAGGTGCTGGCCACCACAATAACCGTCTGGAAATGGAACATCTGGTATTAACATCATACAGCCTTAATAGTGCCGTCCATACAGGAGCTGCAGGGATCTGACAGTAGGGATTAAATGGATGAGACTGTACACGTGTGGGACGAGATGGAATCATTACTAGGGGAGGTCATCTATATAGAAGATCTTTGATGGGGGGGGGGCACAATAAATTTTTTGTTGAATTCTAAGCCACTGTGACTATTGTTTCCTTTACTGACACCAGCCGTGATCCAGAGACAACATAGGGATGTACAAGTGCCAAGAATGTAGAGGTAGGTCCAGCTTCTTGACCCGGGCCAGTGTCATTAGTGGGAGCAGACCCTCTCAAGTTGTGCTCCCATGACATATTACTTGCCTGTTTGAGCTTTACTGCAACTATATACTGTATATATAAGATAGACTCAGCTCCTAGTCCTTGGCCACTTAGGAGGACACCAATATACGGTACATGGGAGGTGGACATAGTAGGTAGGTCTGAAGCTTCAGGTTACACCTCTGAAATAAACCTTCATATTTCTTTATTGAGATAAAATATTACTTTCTTCTCTTGTGGTCAGGCCCTTTCTAATAGAACAATATCTCGCTAGCTTTCGATGCAGCAGACTGGCATTGGGTGCTAAAATCTAGTTTATTATCAGTAATCACTTCTGAGTCCTTCTCCATTGTAGATTAAATGGTGATATTTTTGCCCGGTATATATAACCTTATTCTTTTCTAGCGGTGACCTCAGATATGAGTACAGTAGGTGTTTAGTCTTGGGCTGAAGATGTCTAGGCACAACCAGTCCATACCTTCCTTCACACTGATTTTTAGTTAGTTTGTCTATGTGCTGTGTAATATCGGTCTCAAGAGAATATACTACATTTCAAAAGATGTTCTTGAAATACCATAACTGTGGCTGTAACAGCATTTTCCTGTATCTAAGTCCAAAAATGCAATTCTCTTCCCTAGTAACATATTTAGTCGCACCGGTCTGGAAATATTTAAGCACTGTCTGGACCCTAGAAATTAAAGGAAAAAATATACACATAAGGAAGTGAAGTCCATTGAGAAGAGGCTCCTCTCTTCTTCTCATTGTGATTGTATGCTCATTGTGATAATTTATTCATCGAGTTTCTAATTTAAATCTACTTTCATCTATTTATTTACAGTGGTATCCAAAAGTTTGGGCACCCCTGTTCAAAACTACTGTTACTATGAATAGTTCAGCAAGTTGAAGATGAAATGATCTCCAAAAAGCATACAGTTAAAGAGGATGCATTCCCTTTGTATTTTAAGCAAAAAAAAAATTTTTTATGTTCATCTTTTACATTTGCAAAATAACAAAAAAGGAAAAGGGACCAAAGGAAAACTTTGAGCACCCTGCATGGTTGGCACCTAGTAGCACCCCCTTTGGCAAGTATCACAGCTTGTAAAGGCTTTTTGTAGCCAGCCAAGAGTCTTTCAGTTCTTCTTTGAGGGATTTTTATCCATTCTTCCTTGCAAAAGTCTTTCAGTTCTGTGAGAATCCTGTGATGTCTTGCATGCACTGCTCTTTTGAGGTCTACCCACAGATTTTCAATGATGTTCAGTGCAGGGGATTGTGAAGTCCATGGTAAAACCATCAGCTTGCGCCTTTTGAGGTATTATTGTGGATTTTGAGGTGTGTTTAGGACCATTATCTATTTGTAGAACTCATCCTCTTTTGAACTTCTGATTTTTTACAGTTGGTGTTATGCTTCCAGAATTTGCTGGAATTTCATTGAACCCTTTCTTCCCTCTACCCGTGAAATATTCCCCGTGTCATTGGCTGCAACACAACCCCAAAGCATGATTAATCCACCTCCATGCTATATAATTGGAGAGGTGTTCTTTTCAAATGCTGTGTCCTTTTTTTCTCCAAACATACCTTAGCTCATTGTGGTCAAAGAGTTCTATTTTAACCTCAAGTTCACAGGGCTTGTTTCCAAAATGCATCCGGCTTGTTTAGATGTTCTTTTGCCAACTTTTGCTGAAATTTGTGGTGAGGACACAGGAGAGATTTATTTCTGATGACTCTTCTATAAAGTCCATATTTGTGTAGGTGTCGCTGAACAGTAGAACAAGGTACTGCATCTCCAGATTCTGCTAAATATTCCTGAAGCTTTCTGAAGGTCTTTTGCAGTCAAGCGGGGGTTCTGATTTGCCTTTGTAGCAATCCTACAAGAAGCTGTCTCTGAAATTTTTTAATTTTTCTTAGTCTTTCAGACCTTCTCTTGATCTCCATTGTTCCTGTTAACTGCCACTTCTTAATTCAATTCCAAACTGAGGAAATTGCAACCTGAAACTACCTCAGCTAAAGGTTTTACCGTGGCCCTCCCAGTCCCCTGATCTGAACATCATTGAAAATCTGTGGATAGATCTCAAAAGAGCAGTGCATGAAAGATGGCTTAGGAATCTCACAGAACTGGAAGATTTTTGTAAGGAAGAATGGATGAAAATCCCTCAAACAAGAATTGAAAGACTCTTGGCTACTATAAAAATCATTTACAAGCTGTGATACTTGGCAAAGGGGGTGCTGCTATGTACTAACCATGCAGGGTGCCCAAACTTTTGCTTCGGGCCCTTTGTTCATCTTTAACTTTATACCTTTTGGAGATCATTTCATCGACAACTTGCTTAACTGTTCACAGTAACAGTAATTATGCCTAGGGGTGCCCAAACTTTTGCATGCCACTGTATCTACTACTGTTTATGTATTTATCTGACAGATAATTGGGTACAGTTGTAGAGAACTCTCAGTTTTATTCGTTCTGTGCAGGTTTTTAGTCTATGGATCAAGAACAAACTAACATTTAAGGTACCAGGACATTGTCCAAAGGTCCATTGCCAGCTACTGTGTCATGGTCAGTGTTGGACTGGGGTGACTAGGGCCCACCAGTAAAATTAATTCTGGGGGCCCACTGTACAACTACATGCAAATACTACCTCACCACACAGCGGATGGCAGCAGCAAGACACTACAAGATGACCACAATTATGAGGGTCCATGCAGCAACTTCCAGAAAGAAGGTCCCTGGGTGAAGAGAATGCTGGCCGGCATGCATCTGTATCTAGAAGTCATCAAGATCTAGAAATAATCTCAGCCACTTGATGCAACTATAATAATAAACTGGGCAGTTTGCTAAATAATTTACCCAGTTTTTCCATATTAATAGGAGCTGGTTGAGATGCTGTACACTGCCTATCTATATGTAGGGCAGTCAGTCTACTGTATCATGTACCACTTGTACAGGGGTGGGGGACTAGTGGCCCACCTTGCTCAGGACCCCACCGTGAGATTCACTTGTTCCCCTGTGGTCCAGTCTGAGCCTGGTCATAGCAAAGAAATCCCAGCGGGCACTAAATCTTCAATTCATGTATCCTTTACTTAATCACCAATTACTCTGATGTTCTATATACTGCCAAAGGTGCATAAAGCACTAGTGGACCCCCCCAGGACGCCCAATAGTGGCATCGGTCAATTCTATTTTATCTCCTTTAGCCATTGTTTTGGAAAAGGTTTTGACACCACTGGTAAAAAAAGACATCTTTCCTTTTAGATACATCACATTTTCTGAGCATTATTAGAGAGATACGAACGGTTCCTAGATACGAACGGGAAAGCTAGCTTGTCACGATAGATGTGGTCAGCGTCTACACCTCCATCAGTCATGGTGGGGGGTTGGAGGCAGTATCACGCTTATTGCAGTCAAGTACTTATACTAACATGCAGAGAGAATTTTTCATGGAATTGTTGCGTTTGGTGCTGTTCGAAAATTACTTCATGTTCGGTGACGTTTGTTACCTTCAGCGGCGGGTGACCGCGATGGGCTCGAATGTGGCCCCGCCCTACGCAAATGCTTTCATGTCATTATTCGAAGATAACCATGTATACAAAGATCCGAGTTATGAGAAGTATGTCCTGGTGTAGAAAAGATATATTGATTATGTGTTTTGTGTGTGGGCAGGGCCTCTCGAGCCCCTCGCGGCCTTCTTGGATCGGCTAATTGGAGTATTTACTGAGTTAAAATTTACAATCACATATGATCAGACTGAGGTGAGTTTTTTGGGTACATTGATCACCAAGGATGAGGAGGGTAATCTGCATACAGATCTGTATAGGAAGGAGACGGATTAGAACAGTGTGCTGCATTGCACGAGTGCACATCCATCTCCTTTAAAGAAAGCTATTCCTAAATCGCAGGTGCAAAGGGTGAAAAGAATTGCAGGAACAGAGGATAGATTTGGGATGAGGGGTTACTCACCTCAGATATTATCAGAGGCTACCACTTCAGTACGAACAGAGAAGAAAATGGGAGATTCACGTATTGCATTTACCCATAAATATCATCCTTATAATGGAAAATTTGATGGCGTTATACACAAACATTGGCCATTGTTGGGTAAGGCGTAACCACAAATTGCTGAGTTTAGGAATGCAGCCTTGATTTGCAACAAGCGAAGTGCCACTAACCGCGACCAATTGGTACGTGCAGATATTGGCACTATGAGAACCACAAACAATTGGTAGTTGGAAAAGTGGCACTTACCCTTGTTTGCACTGTGTACAGTGTTCTCATGTAATTAAAGGCGATTTCTTCCATCATCCCCACACCGGCAAAGCCTTCAAAATTAAGTTGTTTTTTTTACCTGTGATTCTGCGAATGTTGTTTATTTGGTAACGTGTCCTTGTGGTTTGGTGTACATAGGAGACACTATACAAGCGGTGAAAGATCGCATCAGCAAGCATAAATCGGATATTCGCACAGGCAATTTGTTACTTCCTTTAACTTTTCATTTTCATAAGCACCAACATAGAATTTCCCAACTGATATTCCAGGTGCTGGAACAAGTGAAGCGACATAGGAGAGGTGGTGACATTAAGGCACAATTGTTACGGAGAGAAGCCTATTGGATCCATACTCTGGGCACACTACAGCCCAGAGGATTGAAAAGGGAATACGAGATTCTGCATATGTAAATTATGTTGCCGTTATTTCAGATTGTTAATGATAATTATTTCTTTTCACAGACAGCAAATCAAAGATGACACGCTGCAAGCTGAGCGGTATTAGCATTGTTTCATTGTTTTAATCATTTATTTATAGTAAGGTTATACTGTGTGAGATCATTGGATGACATCGATTTGGTTATCGCCCACTTTTTTTGTGGGCGTCTGACGTCACCACAGGTGATTGATTTTACTGCTATTTAAGATGTTGAGCTATTGTATTAACCTGAGCTGACGAAGGTTGGAAGGGCCGAAACGCGTCCATTGTTACATTGTTACAAAGATGAAATAAAGGATACATGAATTGAAGATTTAGCGCCCGCTGGGATGTCTTTGCTACATTGTGGATTTCTTCCTTCCCGTGTGGGCGTCCCACGAGGTTGAAAGTGCTGACCGCTCCTGCCTGAGCCTGGTCATAGGTATAATGGATTGTAAAGGGCCCATGACCATTAATGTTCAGGGGCACGAGAACAGTATCTCTCCGTCTACCCCAGCTTTAGATAATGTTCCAGTTTCCTGATCTTGAAAGCAATGAGGAACTCAAGCGCCGTATATATCAGAAATAGACTTTTTTATTATACAGAGCAAAAAGGAAAGGTATTGCTTTAGTTTCCTCATCAACATTCAATCCATATCACACTAAGGCCCAAGAAGGTCCACTCCCATGACACAGCTGTTGGAGGAGAAGGGAAAGCAGTCTAGGTGAACGTCTTACATTTCATTTCATCTTGGTAAACCCAAAATGCGTTTCTCTCATCCACCACTAAACATCAGAGATCCCTTTGATGCTGCAAAGATTATTAAAAAAAAACAACAAAACACTGTAATAGTTTATCCTCCAGCATCCAGATTTACTACCAGTAACGTGGTACCACAAGTCCCCAAAACGCAATGCCCAGGTGCACTTTGCTGGAATGAGCTTGCTGTAGAAAGATCAATATTTTTATGGGAGCTTTTTATCGTTTTTTGGCAGTTTATAGCTTCTCGAGCCTCCTCTCTTCAGATGATAACGGTCATATAAAACTGATCTCCCATAACAGGCCATTCCTATACAGGATGAAGACACGACCACGCCATCCTTTCATACACATCTGAATGTTATCTTGACCCTAAAGTGTGAATAACATGTTTATCAGTTCTGCCAAAATGTAACCTTCTTCTTTTTTTTCAACCTAATTTTCGTGCTCAGCATCCGCTCCGTACGTTTATTCAGCGGGGCTGAGGGAATGAGATAAAAACTTTAGCAGACACAAAAGGATCATAACAGGTACCTAGAAAAATTCCCAAACAAAACCTTGTCACCATGTCATGATCTGCACGGCAAATAATGCGCAGGTTGCAAAAAAAGAGCGGAAATTTGACTTTTTTTCCCCCGTATCATTCTCGCCAGAATCCATAACTCACAAAAAAGAAACATTATCATTACCAACAGACATGAACCAGTGGGCCGAAGCTTTTTCCGCCACCAGACCAAACCTCATGTGAACCCGAAGGATTACGTTACCATCCATTTCATGACATTAGGCTGTCCAATTTTGATGGACCCACCTTGTATTGTCCACCTCCCAGAAGATCTTTCAAGCTCTGCCAAGTTGCAATGTGAACATGGCATTTGTAGAGGTCCATCTATTGCTTACCATTGGTTAAGAAATGGTCATCTCATAGCTCTAGGCTTTACTTAATAAAGGCAGGTAGGTCTTAAGGTGTGGAACCCCAGCATAGACATGGCCACCAACTAGACATGGCCTAATAGGATATTTAAATAAGATCCTTTTGAGGTAGACTTTGACCTACACTGCATGTCTTATGTTGACCTCTATAAGATGTTCTAGAAGAACTTGTCTTAGCTTTCAACTTGTGATATATCAGGCTGGTTTAACAAGCAGCTACAATTTGTGGTTCAATTGTATAATAAGTTGGCACCTCTCATCAAATAAAATTTGCCAAATTGGATTTTGCTTAAAAGAACCCTATGTTTAGCAAGTTTCTTCACGCTTCCACAAGCCCTATCATAAGGATCTTTCAGACTACCTCTTTTGGTCACTATTGATTAGATAACCTGTGTTAGTCTCCTAATGACCACCAATAAAAATAAATTAACCTACGAGAGGCTAGTTGTCACGGGTGAAGTTTTCAGATAGCTGGAACTTATGAATAAACGAGTGACTGGCTTGATCCCAAACTAAGGAGCTTATAGGTGAGCCCTATAAAACCCTAAGAGCTCTCCCTGACTGCTATGCACATGCAAGGGTCTCGATGGTAGACGATTGCATGCCCATGTACCTAAGTCTGTGTGACACCTGAAAACCCTATAATAGTGAGGGGACACGACCACCGGCTCCCTGCACTTAATACGGACAGAGTCAGGGTCACCTAGAATCAAGCCAGCAAGGAAACACAATAAAGTAAAGGACTTATCTGAGCAAACAGCAGAAGCAGCCTCCAGCAGTGAACACTTCATCCAGGAAGTAGTATAAACCGCAAAGTGAGGCAGTATGGGAGGGAATATAAAGGAAGACGATTAGTCTAAATAAGTGACACCTGGCAGAAGAAAAGGAGATGAGAAAGTGAAACCAAAACAAAGAACATCATACAAGAGGTAGAGAAGAACGTCTGCCAGACCTTCTCACAGAACTGGTGGTGACAGTACCCCTCCCTCTACGGGTGGACTTCGGACACTCAGAGCCCACCTTCTCAGGATGAGACCTATGGAAAGCCCTGATGAGACGAGTGGCCTTAATGTCCGCCACTGGGACCCACATCCTCTCCTCAGGACCATAACCCTCCCAATGAACGAGGTACTGAAGAGAACCGTGGATAATGCAAGAATCCACAATCCTAGAGACCTGAAATTCAAGATTACCATCAACAATAATCGGAGGAGGAGGCAATGAGGAGAGTACAGTGGGTTGGACATAAGGTTTTAATAGAGACTTGTGAAAAACATTATGGATCTTCCAAGTCTGAGGAAGATCAAGACGGAAGGCAACGGGATTGATGACGGACAAGATCTTGTAAGGCCCAATAAACTTAGGACCCAACTTCCAGGAGGGAACCTTCAGTTTGATATTCTTTGTAGACAACCACACCAGATCACCCACATTCAGGTCCGGACCAGGCACACGTCTCTTATCCGCCACACGCTTATATCTCTCACTCATCCTCTTCAGATTACCCTGAATCTTTTGCCAAATAAATGACAAAGACGAGGAAAATCTCTCCTCATCAGGTAAACCATAAGACCCCTCTCCAGAGAATGTCCCAAACTGCGGATGAAACCCATATGCACCAAAAAATGGTGACTTATCAGAGGACTCCTGGCGATGGTTATTTAAAGCAAACTCAGCAAGGGACAAAAAAGAATACCAATCCTCCTGATTATCCGCCACAAAACAGCGCAGATATGTCTCCAGATTCTGATTGACGCGTTCGGTCTGACCATTCGACTGCGGGTGAAAAGCAGAAGAGAACGACAACCGAATCCCCAAGCGAGAACAGAAGGCCTTCCAGAATCTGGAAAACAAATTGTGTGCCCCTATCAGAAACGATGTCTAAAAGGAATGCCATGCAATTTAACAATATGATCAACAAACGCTTGAGCCAGCGTCTTAGCATTGGGTAACCCAGGAAAGGGAATGAAATGTGCTATTTTGCTAAAACGGTCCACTAACACCAGAATCACAGTCTTCCCCGAGGAATGAGGTAGGTCCGTAATGAAGTCCATGGGCAGACGGGAAGGAATGGGTAACGGGAGGAGAGAACGCGATGGCCATGAATGAGGGACCTTGGCACGAGCGCAGGTCTCGCAGGCTGCCACAAAACCCTCAACCGTCTTACAAAGAGCCGGCCGCCAGAATCTCTGAGCCATGAGATCCACTGTGACTCTACTCCCCGGGTGCCCAGCAAAGACAGTATCGTGTTGCTCCTTAAAAACCTTGTGTCGTAAAGCGAGAGGCACAAACAACCTCCCAGGAGGACAAAGATCAGGAGCCTCTGCCTGAGCTGCCTGAACCTCTGCCTCCAAATCAGGATAAAGAGCAGAGACGACCACCGCTTCAGCCAAAATGGGACCCAGGTCTTCAAAGTTCCCCCCTCCCGGAAAACAACGTGACAGGGCATCCGCCTTCACATTTTTAACCCCAGGGCGGAACGAAACAACAAAATTAAACCTAGAAAAGAACAAAGACCATCTGGCCTGTCTCGGGTTCAGACGCTTGGCCGATTCCAAGTAGGCCAGATTCTTATGGTCGGTAAACACAGTAATAGGGTGTCTGGCTCCCTCTAACCAATGGTGCCATTCCTCAAAAGCTAATTTAATGGCCAACAACTCCCTATCTCCCACATCGTAATTTCTCTCTGCAGAGGATAGTTTCCTTGAGAAAAAGGCACACGGTCGCCATTTGGCAGGAGAGGGACCCTGAGATAAGACCGCACCCACACCCACCTTAGAAGCATCCACCTCAACAATAAAAGGTAGAGAGACATCAGGTTGTACCAAAATGGGAGCGGAAGCAAAACTCTCTTTAATACTAGAAAAGGCTTTAAGAGCATCTACCGACCACAGGAAAAATCCACCCCCTTTTTAGTCATATCAGTCAGTGGCTTAACAACAGAGGAATAATTCTAAATGAACTTTCTGTAATAATTGGCAAAACCCAAAAAACGTATCAGCGCCTTCTGATTCTCAGGAAGCTCCCAATCAAGCACAGCGCAGACCTTCTCTGGGTCCATCCAAAAACCAGAAGCGGACAGAAGAAAACCAAGAAATTGAATCTCCGGAACCACAAACACACATTTTTCCAGTTTAGCATACAATTTATTCTCCCGCAGAATCAGCAAGACCAGACATAGGTGGTCCCGATGAGTCTTGAAATCAGGAGAAAAAATCAAAATGTCATCTAGATATACGAGTACAAATTTCGCCATTAAATGATAAAAAATGCTGTTCACAAAATGTTGGAAGACGGCCAGAGCATTCATCAAACCAAAGGGCATAACCAAATTCTCGAAATGACCCTCAGGGGTATTGAAGGCCATCTTCCATTCGTCCCCTTCCCTGACCCTGACTAGGTTGTATGCCCCTCTTAAATCCAACTTAGAAAAAACTTTAGCCCCAACAATCTGGTTAAACAGGTCCGGGATCAGAGGAAGCGGATAAGGGTCACGAATCGTGATACAGTTCAGCTCCCTGAAATCCAGACAAGGTCTTAAAGAAGCATCTTTTTTCTTAACAAAAAAAAACAAACAGCGGCAACAGGTGACTTCGAGGGTCGGATGTGTCCCTTTCTCAGGCTCTCAGAGATATAAGCACGCATAGCGACCCTCTCAGGTTGGGAAAGATTGTATTGTCGTGATTTTGGCAGCTTGGCGCCTGGGATGAGATTAATAGGGCAGTCATACTCCCGGTGAGGGGGCAATTCCTGGACACCACTCTCGGAAAACACATCCGAAAATTCAGAGAGAAAAAATGGCACAGTCTTGGTAGAAACCTCTGAAAGAGATGCTGTGAAGCAATTCTTTCTGCAAAACTCACTCAAACCATTTATTTGCCTTGCTTGCCAATCAATGGTGGGGTTATGTTTAGTGAGCCAGGGTAGCCCCAACACTAGTGGAGTAGGTAATCGGCTTAAGACGAAACATGACATATCCTCAACATGAGCGTCACCCACAGTCAAACGGATATTGTGAACTATGCCCTTTGAGAAAGTGGAGCAGAATCGATAGCAAAAACAGGTATATCCTTTTCCAAAGTGCATACCTGGAAACCATGCGTTGTTGCAAATTGATTATCAATGAGATTGACAGCTGCTCCACTATCTACAAAAATCTCACAAACAATGTTCTTGCTGTCTAGCACCACCCTGGCAGGTAGGACAAAATGGGAACTACAAGTAAACGGCAAACCTTCAATTTCCACATCAACCTTGCCAATAGTAGCAAATGGAAAGGTGGGATTTTTTTGTTTTGTTTTTATTACCCTCAGAAAACTTCATGAATCTCCTAGAGGGGCAAACATTAGCCAAATGATGTATACCCCCACAACAGAAACAAACCTTCCTCTGAGAGCTGAATCCTCTACTATCAGAGGCAAGCAAAGCCAGCTGCATGGCCTCCTCCTCAGAGGGGATTGAGACAGACTGAGACCCCTGCACACTGAATGAGACAGCCCCACTGTCCAGGGGCTGAATATGACAGGAAAGAGTAGTCTCCTCTCTCTCTCTAAGACGCCTGTCAATACGAACAGCTAGAGACATGGCTGACTCTAACGACGCTGGTCTCTCATGAAAAGCAAATGCATCTTTCAATCTTTCCGAAAGACCATGGCAAAATTGACTTCGGAGTGCAGCATCATTCCAACCAGTATCAGCTGCCCATCTCTGAAATTCAGAACAATATATCTCTGCAGAGTGTTTACCCTGGCATAAAAAACGCAGTTTAGATTCAGCCACAGCAATACGATCCGGGTCATCATATACAGTACAGACCAAAAGTTTAGACACTCTTGGCATTCTCTTGATGAGCTTCAAGAGGTAGTCCCCTGAAATGGTTTTCACTTCACAGGTGTGCCCTGTCAGGTTTAATAAGTAGGATTTCTTGCCTTATAAATGGGGTTGGGACCATCAGTGGCATTGAGGAGAAGTCAGGTGGATACACAGCTGATAGTCCTACTGAATAGACTGTTAGAATTTGTATTATGGCAAGAAAAAAGCAGCTAAGTAAAGAAAAACGAGTGGCCATCATTACTTTAAGAAATGAAGGTCAGTCAGTCAGCCGAAAAATTGGGAAAACTTTGAAAGTAAGGGCTATTTGACCATGAAGGAGAGTGATGGGGTGCTGCGCCAGGTGACCTGGCCTCCACAGTCACCGGACCTGAACCCAATCGAGATGGTTTGGGGTGAGCTGGACCGCAGAGTGAAGGCAAAAGGGCCAACAAGTGCTAAGCATCTCTGGGAACTCCTTCAAGACTGTTGGAAGACCATTTCAGGGGACTACCTCTTGAAGCTCATCAAGAGAATGCCAAGAGTGTACAAAGCAGTAATCAAAGCAAAAGGTGGCTACTTTGAAGAACTTAGAATATTACATATTTTCAGTTGTTTCACACTTGTTTGTTATGTATATAATTCCACATGTGTTAATTCATAGTTTTGATGCCTTCATAGTCATGAAAATAAAAAAAACTCTTTGAATGAGAAGGTGTGTCCAAACTTTTGGTCTGTACTGTATCTGCCCCAGGGCTACAAAAAATTAGTCCACCGATCGGAGGGGCCGTGCCCCCACCGGCGGCGAAAAGGCCCAAGACTGAGCATTATCCCTGAGCAGCGAGATGATGATCCCCACCCTCTGCTCCTCATCACCAGAGGTATGGGGAAGTAGGCGAAAATGGAGTTTGCAAGCCTCTCTAAAGCGAACAAAATTCTCACTACCCCCGGAGAACGTATCCGGAAGCAAGATCTTAGGCTCGGAACAAACTCCATGAATGCCAGCAGAACCGGTCACCTGCAACTGAGGCATAGTTTTATGGAAATCTGCTACCTCCAGCGAAAGACCTTGCATGCAGTCAATCAAGGCTGAAACCGGATCCATGCTTAAGACGGTTATGGCGGCTTATAATGTCACGGGTGAAGTTTGCAGATAGCTGGAACTTATGAATAAACGAGTGACTGGCTTGATCCCAAACTAAGGAGCTTATAGGTGAGCCCTATAAAACCCTAAGAGCTCTCCCTGACTGCTATGCACATGCAAGGCTCTCGATGGTAGACGATTGCATGCCCACGTACCTAAGTCTGTGTGACACCTGAAAACCCTATAATAGTGAGGGGACACGACCACCGACTCCCTGCACTTAATACGGACGGAGTCAGGGTCACCTAGAATCAAGCCAGCAAGGAAACACAATAAAGTAAAGGACTTATCTAAGCAAACAGCAGAAGCAGCCTCCAGCAGTGAACACTTCATCCAGGAAGTAGTATAAACCGCAAAGTGAGGCAGTATGGGAGGGAATATAAAGGAAGACGATTAGTCTAAATAAGTGACACCTGGCAGAAGGAAAGGAGATGAGAAAGTGAAACCAAAACAAAGAACATCATAGAGGTAGAGAAGAACGTCTGCCAGACCTTCTCACAGAACTGGCGGTGACACTAGTCTTCTGTATCCACTTTACTATAACCTACCAGAGGCTAGTCTTCTATATACACTTTACTACATGAGCCTTGACCAAGCTGTGGGTCACTTCAGATTTGCACTTTGCACTGAATATTATCCAGAATAAATTTATATCTTAGTCCACAAAATAAAAAGCAAGGCATAGAGACCATGATGAATTAACAGTCATTGAAAAAACCCAACACTTGTTGGCTAGAGTTATCTGACAATTGATCTGATGCTGTATTCAACAAGAGTTCTGGCGTCAATTGTAGAAGCCTCTGTGTAATAAAGAAAATAGCTTATTGCTACGTGGCCACTTATCTAAGGAAGCTTGTGAGAAACTGCTGATCTGAATTGGTTACTAGTAAACTAAGCAGCACTCGATGTCAAGTGGCAGCTGAAAAGCACTTATGTTTGTGAAGTTATGACAAAATGCTTCTTGCATAATCTGTAAAGTTTATGGAGAACTCTAAAGCGGTGCAAAGTGCCACATTAGTGTTATAGTGGTCTGTTCTTTTTGGCGAGCATGGCTGCTGCTCAGCTCACCTGCTCCCTCACTATTTTCTTGGACCTTTCAGCTTTCTCCTCCTTCCAGGGGGGCCCAACCCCTGGAGTAGCTACTTGGCTCTTTACACAGGCTGTGGCCTGCTTCTTGCCAGCAGTGCCTTTCGCTTCCTGTAGAGGGAGTGGGCAGGCTTTCTATGGCTCTTAAAGGGCCAGCACATGCACCCTAATAATGCACAGCCAAAGGCCGGTCACCCAGGGGTACTTAATGCACCTTGCCCTGCAGGAGGATGCCTGAGCAATAGGTTCCAGTTTGTTAGTTCCTGCAAAGGTGTGCTGTTTACATTCATTGCCCGTGTACTGACTGAATTTTGACCCTTCGCTATCTGACCTTACCTTTGCCTGATCTTGTTTTTTACCTTGAGCTGCCTATCTCGACTTCAGACTGTTTATTGTTTTGCACATACTCTGCCTGCCCTGTCCTTGACCTGTCCCTGACTACGGTGTTCTGCACTGGTTTCTCTTGAACAGAGACTACTCCAGCAAAGTCTCTGTACAGGGGATAAAGTGTGAATACCCTAAGGGTATGGGCACTTAGATAACAGCCCCAATCCAAATCTGTTCAGTGGCACACTGGATCCACACGAGCTGGGAAACAATTGGCAACAAAATGTCCTTTCATCTTGGGAGGTTGTCTACTCCACCTATGCTCAGATCGAAGTGTAGCTTCTAGATTTCTCTGTGCAAGTTCTGTACAGTGTAACTGTCATAGTGAACATTTTTTTGGCAGATTTTATTCTCTTTGTAGACCAGCGCAGACACTGAAATCCAGAAAAAGACATGTTTAGTAGCCAACATATAATGTTTGCACACATGTATACAGTATATGTATGCACTGAGCACTTGTCTATGTGCATGCGCGTACACGTCCACTGCATGTACGTGGTGGATGTGGTACATATGTGGGCATGAATGCACGTAGTGAGCTTGCATATGTGGAATATGTAACTGTTCTCTAGTAAGAGTGTGTGCATACTGCATACTGTATATGTAAAGATATGTGTTTGTCCTTATATCATGGCTTTACAGCGAGCTACTAGGGAGCTAGAGCAGAGGATGAGAGAGTGGTAGTGGCCCTGATGATGATGTGTCATGGTGTAATCGCTCTATACTTTGGTAAAATCGAGGCATCTAAGCCCTTCCCCTGAGAACACCCCAATCCTGCATGGGAACACCCACTTATGGGTGGGGCTTGAGTTAGTCCCACCCATTTTGGGCCTGGGACAGCACAAATTTGCCATTACTGTCCCTGATTTTCAGAGACAGTCCCGCCAAATTCGGGACAGTTGGCAACTATGCTCACTCAGGCCGTCACTCCCTAAGGTCAGTGTATTGAAGGAGGGGCACCCTTTGTTCCCTCAGGCATTCCTTGTAGCTGTGGGCTCTGTGCCTGATGGTAATTCAGGGATGCCCATAGTGTTAATATCCATATGGGTGCTAGGCAGGGCACTTGATGAAAATGCAATGGCCAGCGTGTGGTGTTACGAGAATCAGAAACAAGGCCAGATTGAGCTTAATGAATGTATCTCCTTACTGTGTACACAGTAGGAGTTGTAGTACATCCAACAGTTATCTGCACACAGTGCCAATTCATCTCAGATGTACAAGCATGAGCTAAGCAGTTTGGTCCTCAGGTTACTCCTTCTCTTGCTAAAATGTCTGTTACCGAGTCTCTGGCTAACAGCTACAATCTGGCAACAGTGGCTGCAGTGTCCACTATTCTGGGAATCATAGGGTGTCTTAACTTGTTCGCCTATGCAGCAGCAGGGTCTTAAGTTGGATTACCTTGCTGTCTCTCTCTCTCTTGCTGTAGCCATGAAGATCCTTCTCATTTCATCCTTGCTTGCATTAATTTCCTGGAGCTTATGGAGGTGACATTTCTCTAGGGCTTGGAGCTGAAGTATATGGAAGAGGGGCACATGGAGACTGCTCTATCTTCCTCCGCTCTACAGCTACTCTGACTAGAATCTTCTGGAACCAGGGGGTCGAGACAGCCTGAGCTCCGGAGAGGACTGGGCCCAGATGGTTATCTCTGGCCATGTCTGGCTCATGCTTGAACAACTAAGTGTGCAGCGCATAGCATTAACATTATAAAGTTATATAACAAACCAGACACCCCCTGTAGGTGCAGCTATAGTGGATACAGAGGTAACAGCCACATCTGTGCCCAGGAGCCTGCAGGGGCTCAAAAACCCTCAAAGTAGGGGATACTGTACAAGTTACCCCTCCATGTGGGCTAATTAATTGTGTATGATCTGTTCTGGAGCGCTGTATGGCGGTATAATATATATATATAGTAATGCTAGAATTGAATATTGTAATTATATAATCTGCGTGGAGGAGCTGTGCTACTGATTCGGGGGATTCACACATATGAATCAGTTCCTTTTGCGACTTTTGTGACTTTCCAGACAGCACAGTCACACAGGATATAGCGGTGTCAGATATGACACATAGATTTCAGCTCTGCACATGACTGTCAGCTCACCAGCCCACCAAGCCTAGGCCAATTTCCAAATGTCACAGCTGCAGCTTTCTTCAGGTTGACGGTCTATTAGTAGTGCTGTAGCGGTTGTTATTAAAGGTACATGAAATCCATTTTGTTCACTTGCTATTGACAAATCTCTGCATTTCCCAGCGAGCGGCTGCTGTTTACCACGGCAAGTATTTTCTTCCTGATTGGCAGCTCCTTTCAGTCTCCACAAAGCATGCCAAGTCCACCAATGATCTGCTTCCTCAGACCGGAGTGGTGCTGAAGTTTCACAAGACTCAAGTGCGTATCCTGAACACCTTGGAGAAATCAAAGCATTCTTATTTTAGACTCCAGAATGTATCTCCTTACTGTGTTCACAGTAGGAGTTGTAGTACATCGAACAGTTATCTGCAAACAGTGCCAATTCCTTTCAGATGTACAAGCATGAGCTAAGCAGTTTGGTCCTCAGGTTACTCCTTCTCTTGCTAAAATGTTTGTTACCGAGTCTCTGGCTAACAGCTACAATCTGGCAACAGTGGCTGCAGTGTCCACTATTCTGGGAATCATAGGGTGTCTTAACTTGTTCCCCTATGCAGCAGCAGGGTCTTAAGTTGGATTACCTTGCTGTCTCTCTCTCTCATGCCAAGTCCACTAATGATCTGCTTCCTCAGACCGGAAAGGTGCTGAAGTTTCACAAGACTCAAGTGCGTATCCTGAACACCTTGGAGAAATCAAAGCATTCTTATTTTAGACTCCAGAATATTTGTAAATGTTGTAATGCTGACTTAGGGTCCATTCACACGTCCGTATGTGTTTTGCGGATCCGCAAAACACGGACACCGACAATGTGCATTTTGCATTTTGCGGACCGCACATCGCCGGCACTCTTATAGAAAATTGCGGACAAGACTAGGACATGTTCTATTTTTTTGCGGAACGGAAGTGCGGATCCGGAAGTGTGTATCCACAAATGCAGATGCGGACAAAATTGCGGAACAGATGCGGACCCATTTTGCGAACGTGTGAATGGACCCTTACTCGGCTTCATAGCTATAGGGGTACAATATGCTAGATGCAGTGGTATACACTACTTCAGGAAGATCTCAGAGGGGCAAACATTATTATCTGTATTAAACAAGTGAATCTTTAAAGACCATGTACCCAGGAGAGGAGTCACAGTAGAAAGAGGGATGGTTGTAGTTACGACTCACTCTGACGTTCCCCTGGGCCACACACATTTTTTCCCTTTGGTTCTGGGGTTCCCCTGCCTTATGGTACTTTGGGGTGCTCTTGAAGCTAAGGAATTCTGACGTGCAAGGTAGGGTCCTCTGCAGTAGTGCAGGAGACAATGATGAGGCAGTTGTGCAGTAGAACAGTCCTTTACTGAAGATTTGAGTTCAAGCTCAGTGACAGTTCTCAGCATGCATGGACTGGCAGTTATTACATAAGTGCAATCACTACAGAGCTGCAGTAATAGTTAATAGGCCAAGATGTGTATTTAGAGCAATATGCTTCACACTCTAGCTGACTGTAGCATAAGCATTCAGAATAGGGGCGCAATACCTTCTGTTGTATGATGCAACCACAGGGCGGACCCTAACATCAGACTATGCTTAGCACCTTTTTTACAGGTTGCCATACTCACAATTTATGTTACTACAGTTGTATACTGTGTGATGCAGTATGGTCAGCATATCTGCCTTTTATGTTTGTCCAGTTCTCTTCTGGACAATGTCTGCTATGGAGTCTATGAAGTCCTTTTAGACAGCTTATTTCCACAAGACTTCTACTTGCACCTCCTTTACACTGGTATGTTTTTTTTTTGTGCTTTCTTTTGTCTTTCTGCTGCCTTGCTGTGGCTGGTACCTGATCCAGGGCTGGCTTTACTCTTAGCTCTAGCATCTGCTCTACTCACTCCTCTGTCTAGACTCATACAAACACTGCACAGTTCTAAATCCTTCTCCCTATGGCAGTGCTTCTCAATTATTTTCTGTCATGCCCCCCCTAGGAAGAAGAAAACATTTTGCGCCCCCCGCGCGACTGTAAATAGTATCATTTGTCTATAAAATTGTTATAGTACACCTTATTATTGGTATCCTCCTGCGTTGTGCTTTGTACCCCTTCCACTCCTGCATTCCTGCTATTATGCCCTTTTTTATCTAGGTTACCTTCAGGGCTTCGTTTACCTGCAGAGTGTCTTTTTGCACCTTCCCCCTCCTCCTTTTGATCCAGGGTACTGCCTTCTAGTTCGTATACTTTTTCCTCCTCCATCCCCTGGTTATTATTTCTTTTCCCCTTTTCAGTTTTATTATCAGATTTTGTGTTTGTCCTACCTCCTCTCCTTGACCCCTGCTCTTTATGTTCTTTCTGTGCTTCAGCACTTGTTTTCCCACCTGGTGATGCTGCGGATGTATCTTTGCGACTCTGCCTTGATGACATGCCGGCGTCCTGCTCTTTCTCCTCTGTGAGTGGCACTAGGAACCGGCGTATTGATTCCTGTATGTCTCCACGGGTCCTCTGCATGTGTCACGTGCGTTGGCGATCACGTGGTCCTCCGTGTCGGGCTGCTACTGGGGCTGCGCTGGGACAATCTCCAGTGATCGCGCCGCGCTGCTCCCTCTCTCCAGCCGTAGAGTTGCTAGGCAACCGACGCCGTGTGGGACGCCGCTTGCGAGTGAGTCGGATAATCCGATCTGGACATCCAATATGACAGTGTTTTGCCGAGGTCAAACGAGCCCCCCTTTACGCCCCACTATTTGAGAAGCACTGCCCTATGGGGAGAGGAAACAGCCACAATTAGTGGCTGATTTTTATTTATTTTTTCTTAATTTTTATTTTTCTGTTATATAGAAAACATGTACAAAATCGGACCATCCAAAGATCCATATTACATAAATCAACAATAGTGGCTGATTATTAAAGGGAACCTGTCATCAACTTTATGCTGACCTCACTGAGGGCAGCATAAATTAGTGACAGAAATGCTGATGTCAGCGGTGTGTCACTTATGAGCTAATAGTAAGTGGTTGCTGAGAACCAACATCTTAATCACTGCAGCCCAGGCCTTGAGAAGAGTCAGATCTACCTGAGAAGAGTCCTGGTTATACATAATCTCCTGCTCTCCTCCCATCTGCTGATGGTTGGCAGTTCTCTCCTAGACAGAAAGGGAGAAAACTAGGTAGAAGACGGTCAGTCATCAGCAGGAGAGCAGAGATTCATGAATAACCAGGACTCTTCTCAGGCGGCCGGGACTCTTTTCCAGGCCCAGTCTGCAATGATTGTGAAGTTGGTTCTCGGGAACCACTTACTTTTAACTTATAACTGACAGACCGCTGAAATCATCTCGCCTGTCTCTACTTTATTCTGCTGTTAGTATGGGCAGCATAAAGGTGATGACAGGTTCCCTTTAAGTCCTATTTACTCTTAACTGCTTGGTGCACAGAAAATGCTGAATACACAAAAAAGTACCAGGGGCATTGCTAGGTTAAAGCATTCGGGGCCTGGGCCCCTGATGTTTTGTCCCGGGCCCCGAATGTCCTGTCTGCCAGCTAGATACATGCCAGCTAGATGACATCACAGGTCATATGACCATGTAAAACATGCATGGTTGAGAAGGACCTGTGATGATGTCACAGTCATGTGACCAGTGCAGGAGAGGAGGGCAGTGAAGAGGAGAAGAAGCTGTGGTGATGTCTGCTACATGAGAAGAGGTAAGTGAGGGGAGAGGCAGAGTAATGCTGGGAGTTGTGGTTATTTAACTGAGACTGTATGTTAGGGCTGGAGGGAGGGAAGTTATTTACATGAGACTGTATGTTGGAGGTGGCTGGGGAGGGGGTCATGTTATTTACATGGGACTGTATGTTGATGGTGTCTGTAGGAGGGAATGATGATATTTACATGGGACTGTATGTTGATGGTGGCTGTGGGAGGGAGTGATGTTACTTACATTGGACTGAATGTGGTGTGTGTGGAGAGGGGTGAAGACTTAGAGAACTGGGCCAAATTCACTGGGGCTTGGGCCCCGGATCTTTTGAGACCCTAGCAACCCCCCTGCAAAGTACGTTTTTAAGCATGCTTTAGCCTAAATACAGGAAACGCACAGAAAACCCTGATTGCAGGGGAACCACTGCAGTAGCGGTGGGATACTGTACATGCACCATAATAACAGCAAAAGTGCCTCCATAAACAGTGCCATCAGAGTGACCCTATAAATAACCCAGAAGAGCGTCCTCATTAACAGTGTCAGCAGAGTACTCCCCAAAACTATCAGTATGGTGCTTCCCCATAAACAGTGTCAACATGGTGTCTCCCCATAAGCAGAACCAGTATGGTGCCTTCCCATAGACAATCTCAGCAGAGTGTCCTCATAAATACAGCCAGCAAGCTCCAGCCACAGAGTCAGCAGACTACTCCTATTAACAGTGCCAGCAGACTGCCACCTCCACCCTTTCCTTTCCCCCTTTCAAGATATATGGTACTGGTGAGAGTGAGAGGCTACAGCGGTCAATGCACTCTGTGTAATAAATGTGAATATCCTACTATGGAATCATGCCGACCCAAAAACAGCCAACAGAGTGCCCCCATATATTGTTCCAGATTTGAGCCCTCTATAATAAAAATCAATGTGGTTCTCCCACATAAATAGTGCCAGAAGAGTGCCCTATAAACATTGCCAGCAGAGTGCACTATGAACAATACCAGCAGAGTTCCCTATAAACAGTGCCAGTAGATTGCCCTATAAACAGTACCAGTAGTGTGCTCTATAAACAGTACCAGCACAGTGCCTTATAAACAGTACCAATGCCCTATTGACAGTATTAGCTGAGTGCCCTATAAACAGTGCCAGCAGAGTGCCCTATAAAAGGTACCAGCAGAGTGCCCTATAAACAGTGCCAGCATAGTGCTGTATAAACGGTACCAGCAGAGTGCCATACAAACAGTGCCAGCAGAGTGCCTTATAAATAGTTTCAGCAGCGTGCTCTATAAACAGTACCAGCAGAGTGCCCAATAAACAGTACCAATGCCCTATTGACAGTATTAGCTGAGTGCCCTATAAACAGTGCCAGCAGAGTGCCCTATAAACAGTACCAGAAGAGTGCTCTATAAACAGTGCCAGCATAGTGGTGTATAAACAGTAGCAGCAGAGTGTTCTATAAACAGTTACAGCAGAGTGCCCTATAAACAGTACCAGCAGAGTGCCCTACAAACAGTGCCAGCAGAGTGCCTCATAAACAGTGCCAGCAGAGTGCCTCATAAACAGTACCAGCAGAGTTCCCTATAAACAGTGCCAGCAGAGTGCCCTATAAACAGTGCCAGCAGAGTGCCCTATAAACAGTACCAGCAGAGTGCCCTATAAACAGTACCAGCAGAGTGCCCTATAAACAGTACCAGCAGAGTGCCCTATAAACAGCACCAGCAGAGTGCCCTATAAACAGTACCAGCAGAGTGCCCTATAAACAGTACCAGCAGAGTGCCCTATAAACAGTACCAGCAGAGTGCCCTATACACAGTGCCAGAAGAGTGCCCTATAAACAGTGCCAGCAGAGTGCCCTATACACAGTACCAGCAGAGCGTTGTATAAATAATGCCAGAAGAGTGCCCTATAAACAGTACCAGCAGAGTGTTGTATGAACAGTGACAACAAGGGGGCCTTTAAACAGAACCAGCAGAGTGTTCTATAAACAGTACCAGCAGAGTGCCCTATAAATAGTGCCAGAAGAGTGCCCTATACACAGTTCCAGCAGAGTGCACTATGAACAGAAGCATCAGAGTGCCCTATAACCAGTACTAACAGAGTGCCCTATAAACAGTACCAGCAGAGTGCCTTATAAACAGAACCAGCAGAGTGCCCTATTAACAGTGCCAGCAAAGTGCCCTATAAACAGCAGCAGCAGAGTGCCCTATAAACAGTACCAGCAGAGTGCCCTATAAACAGTGCCAGCAGAGTGCCCTATAAACAGTACCAGCAGAGTGCCCTATAAACAGTGCCAGCAGAGTGCCCTATAAACAGTGCCAGCAGAGTGCCCTATAAACAGTGCCAGCAGAGTGCCCTATAAACAGTAACGGCAGAGTTCCTGCCATAAACTGAGAAAACATGGCACTACATTAAACTTCTACCCATAAACAGGGCCAACAGAGTGACTACATAATGCCTCCAATAAAGAGAGTTAACCTAGTGCCTGCCCAATAAGCAGTGCCAACAAGACTGCCCCTTTATAAACGCTACTTGAAGAGTGCCCTTCAATAAAGAGTACCAATAGTGCTCCCTATGAGCTGGTACGGAAGAGAACCCCTCATAACTAATACTGCCTGCAGGTGCCGGCAAACAAGCCAATACAAAATACAAAAAGTGAATGCAGTGTCGCCCCAATAATAAGTATCAGAAAAATGCTCAATAACTGTGCCAGGAAACCCTAGGAATCAATGATACAATTCTGTATGCCTGCAGCTGCACTAGGGGGAGGCTCAATACATTCATATTTATGAAGCTTATATTAATCTATCTATCTATCTATCTATCTATCTATCTATCTATTATTATTATTATCTATCTAAAATATATAAAACAAAGTACAGCAGAACTTCTAGTTGAAGTGAAAAAGTGGTGTCCCTTATTCACCCAAATAGCAACGTTTCAGTCCTCTTAGGCCACTTTAACATCTGCGTTTTCCTTTCCGGTATTAGAATCCGGCAGAGGTCCTCAAAACTGGAGGAAAACCCTTCCGTGTTGTCCCCAATCATTGCCAATGGGGATAATACTGAACAAAAGTTCACAGAATGCACCAGAATGTATTCTGTTTTGTTGTGTTCCCATGCCGGACACAAAACCGCTGTAAGCAGAGATTTTCTGAGCAGCATAGGAAACTAAACATGCCGGCACCAAAAACCATGTAAGTCAACGGTGCCGTGCCTCACAATGGTATTTGATGCCTGATCCGGTATGTTAATTTTCGATATAATACAACCGGATCCTTTCTGAACGGGTGCAGCCAGTTGTATTATACCAACAGATGAGTTTTCCGGCCGTTTTGAGATCCTATGATAGATCTCCAAACCAGAAAGGAAAACGCAGATGTGGAAGTAGCTTTAGGGGGGATTCGCATTAATGTTATAAATTCCATGATAGCAGAGTTATAATGGAATATAACGGAATTTTAGGACGGAATGCAAAACAGAAGCCTTTACGAGGCATTCCATTTTGCTCCGTCCTGGTACCTGTTTATGGGGGTGTTATGTTCAGTTATACATGACAGAAAAAATAGTCCTGTCTGTATGTCTGTCTGTGTATTTAGCATTCAGCCTCATTTAGGACAGAATGAAATGGGACACTGGTTAGGGACGGATATCCGAATACTGAACAAAATGGTATGAAGACGCGGACACCATTCTACCTTCTTAACAATCTTAATATCACTTTGCATTGGAAATGTGTACGAAGTGTGTGCACGGCTCAGATGCATCCTCAGGAAATCATTACGGTCTGTAGAGACCTCCTGCATCCCATTGTGCACTCGCTTGTCAAAATTTGATTGTTTTCCTAACATTGGTGGAATTACCAGTAACTTTCGTCTGTCCATTAGCTGAGGATCTACATCCGGAGCTTTAATTCCCCGACCCTTACAGCGTAAGCCAGTCCCCTATTCATTCATTATGTGCGCTAATTCCACCATGAGTGGCCGCGCACCTGTCAGGACAACAACAATAAGGTCCTGGAAGGAGTTCAGGGAATTTTTCCTCATCATCAGCTCTCACTTTACACTAAAACCCAGGTAAATCTACAGGGATCTGTAAGATATTTCCTGAATGCTGATTTCCCAGTAAATATAAAAAAGTTGCAAAAACTTTACCGTTTTATTACACCATGGAGATTCCAATACATTTACTCACACAAAGCATGGTGCCCTGTCCTCTGCCAGAAGAACTCCAGGTCCCAAAAGGTAATTCTTGGAAATACGTTGTTCTCTTGAATGTAGTAAATGGATGTTTCCCCAACAATCCAATCCATATTCCATTTACCATCATGGTAATTGACTCACTTTCTAGAAGAATTTTTAGTTTTTTCCAAAAAGTTTCTAAAACCGAAGCACCAGAAATCCACCATATGCATTCATGGAGTGACCCAGGTGGTCGAGGTGCTGCTGCTACTGATGTACTGTGTTATATCTACTGCATGGTCTGAAGGGTCGGAGTAGGACACAGTGGTTTAACCTTCGAACTTATTTGTCCTTGAAAGGTACTGATTTTCCTTGAGAAAATACAGTTGGACTTAGGGCTCATGCTCACTGCCGTAGTTTTGGTTCACCTCCGATCCGTGTTTTTTGCGGATCGGATGCGGACCCATTCATCTCAAAGGACAGCACATCTGCGCTTCTGTTCCACGGTCGTGCAAAGCAATAGAACATGTCCTATTCTTGTCTGTTTTGCAGACAAGGATAGGACATTTCTGCAGGCGTAAAAACAAATGGCGGTATGCACTCCATGAGAATAGTATGCAAATTAGCTCTTCTTTAGAAGGAGGAAAAGTGACTCCCTTGTGCCATCTATAGATAGTGACCATGTAAGCGAATGGCTGACTCAATGAAGAGCTACCCCGAGCTACCCAAGTGGCTCCTTAATGGGTCGATGAAACAGCGGCTGCTGTACAATGCTGTTCCCCGGGCGCCACGTTCATCGGTGACCTGTGGTCCGTGCTTCCCATTTCACCGCTGCAGTCCTGGGCTCTGTGTCTGTAGGTGTTATTGCTTTTGAAGATTTCGCTCCACAGCTTCCACTCAGCCCTGGACACAGCATGAGTTTGGCTAATTTCATTTTACAATGCTCTAAGGGCAGAGCGCATCACTCCTTGGGCTGTGTGGGTTAGGTCAGGTGACCTCGCTGACCAACTCTAGCTCTCCTGAATGTATTTAAGTGGTTCAGCCCCCTTCCCAGATGCCTCAGTGTCAATGTCCTTGAGTTTGCTGGTTCCTGATACTCTCGTGTGCTCCTGATCTATACTTCGTCCCTATACTTCGTCCCTGCTTGCTTTGTCTCTCCTGTTGCCGACCCAGATTGCCTGACCTGTACCTGTGCCGCCTGCCCTGACCTATTGCCTGTCTGACCACGTCTGTGCCTTATCCTTCGGTCCTGCACCGTTGCTCCTGGTAACGTCTCTGCCCACCTGTCTACGCTTGTACTTCCGGTACCGCTTGGACCAGCTGCCACTGACTTGGGGATTGCTCTGGAGTAGCCCCTGGCAACTACCCTAACGGCTCAAGTCTATCCTCACCATCTGAGGCTCTAGTGAAAACCAGGTAGTTGCTTAGACACGCCCCTTCAGATTTTAGCCAGTCAGTGGCACAGTGGGTTCACACCCACTGATCCATGACAGTCGGACATTGACTTACAGTATTGGTTAGCTTTCTTTGTTTCAAGAGCAGAGGTAATTTTCATATTGAATCCTTGTGTCGTGCCCTGGTCCCTTGGGACTACCCTAATAACTACTAGGGAAATCTGAATTTCTAGAAAGGGATCCTCGGTCATGGTCCTTTATCTATTATCCTGAGCAGAAAGCAGCCAGAAAGAATATCTCTTCCTCTGGAGGACTCAATACTTCCAAACATTTGGTTGGCAGACCAAAATGTATTACTTAATTTCTCCTGTGGTGGACCTTCAGGCTCTGTACTAATTGTTATTTTGGAATTCTGAATTACTAGAGAGGGATCCCCGTTCATGGTCATTTATCTATCATCCTGAGCGAAGATTAACTGTACAAAAAAACATTTTTTGCTCTGGAGGATCAAATACTTCCATACATTTCATGGGCAGCCCAACACGTATTACTTAATTTCTGCTGTGGTGGATCTTTGTGCAGCTCCTGTTATAAAGAACATCTCTACCTCCGGAGGACACAACACTTCCATATATTTTATAGGCACCCTATTTCTCCTGTGGTGGGATCTTTGTGATCTTTACCCATAACTATCCCCCAGCCATGGTCCTTTATGTATCATCCTGATCAGAAAGTATCTAGAAAGAGCATCTCTTGTTCTGGAGGACCCAACACTTCCATATATTTCATGGGCAGCTCAAAATATATCACTTAATTTCTTTTGCGGTGGACCATCAGATCTGAAGAAATACCTAGTAGGGAATTCTAAATTAATAGAGAGGGCTCCCTAGTCATGGTCCTTTATCTATAATCCTGATCAGAGAGCAGCTACAAAGAGCATCTTTTGCTGTGAAGGACCCAACGCTTCCAAAAAGTTTATGGGCAGCCTATTAATTTCAGTTACCAACACATATTGCTTAATTACCTCCATGGTAGCAGCCCAAGCCCTTCTATAATACCTCTTAGGGAATTCTAAATTAATAGAGAGGGATTTTTGGTCATAGACTTTTATCTACTATCCCGAGCAGAGAGCATCTCTTGCTCTGGAAACCCCAATATTTCTATGCATTTCATGGACATCCTATCAATTTCAATCTCTTAATCTCCCCTCTAGGGGCACTGCAGGAAAAATGAACACTTGTGGCAGGTTCTTCCAGAAATTGCCGATGATCACTGGGGATGCCAGCAGTAGGAACCTCTATGATCAATTGATCATTGAGGGACCCTTCTAACAAAAAGGAATGGACAACCTCTTTTAAGACAACATTCTACTGTTCCCGGAAAACAATGCGGTGTATTTAGTCCAAGTATCTTGTGCCCATGTTGTTTTCTATCTTATTTCCAGATTAGATTCTAGGTCCTCACCTGTTATCTCTATCATACTTTCTAATTTCCACAATGGAAAGTCACTCAGAGTTCACCCACACAGCCAAGGCCAGGGTATTTCATATGTCAGTAACTCAAGACAGCAAGCGCTATGAACACAACCCTATATCTGCAAATAGACCCGGACATTTCTATCATTTACATTTCAACTACAATATTCTTCCGAGGGGGCTCATACTGAAATCTGAAGAGCCCTTCGGGAGCACAGACGCTTCTGTCTTGACACAAATAGCAGGTCAACTGTAGGCAATTTACAGAGTAAGCAGTTCATTGTTTACAAGATAAACTGTGCTCTAATAAGAGAATTTGTGTTAGTTTTATAATTTATCCAACAAGATAATTAACCTCAACTGAAAACGAAGTGTTTCCAAATTAATACCAAAAACAAAGAAGGGGCACACTCAAAAGGGCTCACTTGAAAAAGCAATGATGTACAATTTATTTGACCTAAAAACACATCCCCTAAAAATCAATGTACATAAAATGCAAAATCTATACAGATATAAGACCTCTATAAATATAGGAATGAGTCCCGTATATCAATGCACCTGTCCCAGTGTAATTCCTATAGCATGTATGCCGGCTGTTTCCCGTTGAAATAAGGCCCGTACTGATCAATAGACAAGATGGTACATATATGCCAGCTATATAGTACTGAGAATGTGACACGTATGTCAGTATACCGCAGCCCGATGTAAATCAATGGACAAACAGTACATGTACCGGTATGATGATAAACGCTGTATAGCACTTAGTGCCAATGACTTCTGGTATTTCCAATTGAGATCCAATTGATATATGCGGCAGTATTCACAATTGATAGCACAGCCAAAAGTCACCTAATGCATTCAACAATGCCCCAGGAGCTGGGTCTTACCCGTCTTCACTGCCTCTTTTGCAGCACTGATTCCAGGCGGCCGCTTCACCAGCGGCGTCCCACGCGGTGTGCTAGACCTCAGCGTGGCATCCCACGTGACCTGGTTGCTTAGGAGACCGGGCGAAGCTGAGATGACGTCACAAATAGGCGACCGCTTGCCCAGAATCCGGACAGAGCTGATTCTCCTTAGTTTTCTTTTCTTATTGCAGATTGCAAATATTCAGTGCAACGCTCAGTTTATTCGTTGTTTTCATTAAATTGAATGCTCAAAAAATGTTTTGTCTCACTCCCATTTCTTCTTGTTGCATGTTGAAGCTCTACTTGGAACCTTGTTAAGATCCAGCCATGCTAAATATGATTTTTTGCCATTTTTCAAGTGGTCTTAAACTTTTGATCAGGACTGTATATACCCAATAATATTTCATATATAAGCAAAATAATACAAAAGCCCAAAAAAATACATGTGCCTACAAAAACATTTATATAAAAAAAAAAAGTATTTATCAGTGTTAATAACAGGGTAATTTTTTTGTTTTGTTTCCGTATTACTGTCATATAAATTACATCTTAATTAACGTGGTAGAATTTAATAGCGTTTTTGTAGCTTTTGTTTTCATGATTGTCACGGAACCATGAACCAGACGTACAACAAGAGATAAGTGAAAATAAGAAGGCTTTATTGAAAATAAAGCTGTAAAGCAAAAGTCCAAACGGATGGTGAAACCGAGCAGAGTCTTTGCGAAGCCAGAGGTCAGGAACCAGAAGGGTAGTCAGACGAAGCCAGGATCAGGAACCAGCAGGGTAGTCAGACGAAGCCAGGATCAGGAACCAGCAGGGTAGTCAGACGAAGCCAGGATCAGGAACCAGAAGCAGCAGCAGTCTTAGAAGCATGTGAACACAAGCGGACCAAGCAAGGAACTGAAGCCACAGACCTCCTATATATATGAGCTAGGCATCCAGCTCCTCCCAGTGGGAAGGAGGAGCCGCAGGGTGGAAGGCTACAAGAAACCCAGAAACCAAGATGGCCGCCAGCACATGTCAAACGAAGGAGAACAGCAGGAAGGTAAGACCATGACAGTACCTCCCCCTCAAGGGCCCCTCCTCCGCGGAGCACAAAACGGTTTCTGAGGGAAGCGTGCGTGGAAGGCTCGGAGCAAGGCAGGAGCATGGACATCTGCGGAGGGAACCCAGGAACGCTCCTCTGGACCATAACCACGCCAATGGACCAAAAACTGCAACCGACCGCGGACCAGGCGTGAGTCCAGGATATTGCTCACCTCATATTCCTCACGATTGCCCACTTGGACCGGACGAGGCCGAGGAACCGAGGAAGTGAAACGATTACACACCAGTGGCTTCAACAGGGAGACATGAAACACGTTGGAGATCCGCATGCCAGGAGGAAGCGCAAGGGCATAGGCTACCGGGTTTACCCTGCGAAGCACTCGGAAGGGACCAACAAAGCGAGGCGCCAGCTTGGGAGTGGGCACTCGAAGGTTGAGGTTGCGGGTGGACAACCATACACGGTCTCCGACCTGGTAGGAAGGAGCAGGCGCTCGTCTGCGATCAGCCTGGAGTCTCTGGCGCTGCGCAGAGACCTCAAGGGACTTCTGGATCTGTACCCAAGAAGCACGTAGGACGGAAAGGTGATCCTCCACAGCCGGAATATCCTGGGGAGAGAATACCTCCGGTAACACGGCAGGTTGGAACCCATAATTGGCCATGAAGGGAGACGTCCCAGAGGAAGAGTTCACCGCCGTGTTCCTGGCAAACTCAGCCCAAGGCAGGAGGTCAACCCAATTGTCTTGGTGATCGGAGACATAGCAACGAAGGAATTGCTCCAAGGCCTGATTGGATCGTTCTGCGGCCCCATTGGACTGAGGGTGGTAGGCCGAGGAGAAGGAGAGATGAATCCCCAACTGGGAGCAAAAGGCGCGCCAGAACCTGGACACAAACTGACTCCCCCGATCCGACACAATCTCCTTGGGCAAACCGTGCAACCGGAAGACCTCCCTGGCAAAAATCGTGGCCAACTCTTGTGCAGAGGGTAACTTCTTGAGAGGAACACAGTGGCACATTTTGGAAAACCGATCCACAATCATGAGAATGACCGTATGGCCTCGGGATGCAGGGAGGTCCACAATGAAATCCATCCCCAGGTGTGACCATGGGCGCTCCCCGGTGGCTATGGGTTGCAGAAGGCCCAACGGAAGGTGCCGAGGGGACTTACTCTGGGCACAAACGGAGCATGCCGCTACATATGCGGCGATGTCGGAACGTAGGGAAGGCCACCAGAACAGACGTGAAACAGCCCAGGACAGCTGATTCTTTCCAGGATGCCCCGCGGTCTTGGAATTATGGTAGGTTCGCAACAACCGAGTGCGCAACTCCTCAGGCACAAAACATCTGCCGTTGGGTCTCCCAGAGGGAGCACCAGATTGAGCCGCCAAAATCTGCTCACCCAGAAGAGAGGTCAGGCTGGTGCGAATGGCGGCCAGGATCTGATTCGGAGGTATGACCGAAGTCGGAATCGACTCCTCCCTGGACAGCTCGGAGTACTGCCGTGATAAGGCATCCGCCCTGATGTTCTTGGAACCGGGTAGGTAGGAGACCACGTAATTAAAACGTGACAAGAACAGAGCCCATCTGGCCTGACGTGGTGTCAATCTCTTGGCCTCAGAAAGGTAGGTCAGATTCTTGTGGTCCGTCAGGATGAGAACCGGAACCACCGAACCCTCGAGCAAGTGCCTCCATTCTTTAAGGGCCTGCACGATGGCCAATAACTCCCTGTCACCAATCTGATAGTTGCACTCCGCGGAAGACAGTTTCTGGGAGTAAAACCCACAGGGAAGCAGAGGACCCTCTGGTGTTCTACGCTGAGACAGAAGGGCGCCTACTCCCGTCTCAGACGCGTCCACCTCGAGGACAAAGGGCAACCCAGGGTTGGGATGCGACAGAATCGGAGCCGACACAAAGGCGGACTTTAGGGCCTCAAAAGCTCGGATGGCCTCGAGCGGCCAGACCTGGGAATTACTGCCCTTCCTGGTCAGATCCGTGAGAGGCTTGGCCAGCATGGAAAAGTCCCTGATGAACTTCCGATAATAATTGGCGAAGCCCAAAAAGCGCTGCAGGGAACGAAGACCACTGGGCTGGGGCCACTGTAAGACAGCCGATACCTTCTCAGGATCCATGGAGAACCCCTCAGCGGAAATGATGTAACCTAAGAAGGTTACCTGGGATCGGTGAAATTCGCATTTCTCAAGCTTACCGAACAGCTTGTTCTCTCGTAACCGTTGCAACACTCGTCTGACATCCAGAATGTGGGCCTCCATGGATTCAGAATATACCAAGATGTCATCCAAATAGACCACCACGCACTGCTGCAACAGGTCACGGAAAACATCGTTGATGAATTCCTGAAAGACTGCGGGCGCATTGCACAACCCAAAGGGCATAACCAAGGATTCATAATGACCGGTCCTGGTGTTAAACGCGGTCTTACACTCATCGCCCGCCTTGATCCTTACCAGGTTATATGCCGCCCTCAGGTCGAGTTTGGTAAAGACCGTGGCCCCTTTAAGGCGATCGAACAGCTCGGAAATCAAGGGTATCGGGTAAGCGTTCTTGATCGTGATGCGATTGAGACCCCTGTAATCGATGCAAGGCCTCAACTCACCGCCCTTCTTTTTCACAAAGAAAAATCCAGCCCCTGCCGGGGACGAAGATTTGCGAATGTGTCCGCGTGAAAGCGCCTCCCTCACGTACTCCTCCATGGCCTCATTCTCCGCTACCGACAGTGGATAGACTTTGCCACGAGGAGGAACGGCACCAGATTGTAACTCTATGGCACAATCGTATGGGCGGTGCGGAGGTAGGGCAACCGCGCGCACCTTATCGAATACATCCCGGTACTCCTCGTATTCAGGAGGCAACAGAGAGTCCGAGGAAGTACACAGCAACTTGACAGACCCATGGATGCAACTAGCCCCACACTGCGGTGACCACGAGAGGATCTCGACCGATCTCCAATCGAAAGTCGGATTATGCTTCTGGAGCCAGGGGTACCCCAAGAGCACCGAGTAGTGTGGAGACGAAATAACCTGGAGGCAGACCGACTCTCTGTGAACGGCACCAATGGCTATCCCCACTGGAAGGGTCTCATGAGTCACGTGTGGCGGCAGAAGGGGTCTGCCGTCTATCGCCTCAAGAGCCAGTGGGGAACCTCGAGCCTGCAGAGGAATGGAATTGGCGGCAGCGAACACACTATCAATGAACAAACCACCAGCACCAGAGTCCACCAACGCCTGGGTCGTCACCGAGCCCCCGACCCAGGAGAGGACAACAGTGATCAGTGGTTTGTCAACACGGGAAACCGGGGACGAGGAGACTCCACCCAAGATCTGCCCCCGACAGGATCTCAGGTACGAGCGTTTTCCCGGACGGTTCGGACATGCCAACCGAAAATGCCCACCGAGACCACAGTACATGCATCGGCCCTCGCGTCTCCGGAGTGCCCTCTCCCCCTCGGACAGGCGAGCAAACCCCAGCTGCATGGGTTCACCCCCAGACAAGTCATCCCCAGGAGGCGTGGGAGGAGAGGGAGGCACGGGTGGGACAGCAAACGTAGGCACCAACCTGTTAGAAGACCTCCGCAGGTTCTCCTTAAAGGAAGGTCTCTCCCTGAGTCTGGTGTCAATCAAAATCAGGAAAGAAATAAGAGACTCGAGCTCAACTGGTAGGTCCTTAGCTGCAACCTCATCCTTCAAGGCATCCGAGAGACCATGAGAGAAAGCAGCGACCAGAGCCTCATTATTCCAGCCCACCTCTGCTGCCAGGGTACGAAACTCAATGGCGTATTCAGCTACGGATCGTGAACCCTGTCTGATGGACATAAGGAGCTTCGCAGCAGAGGCAGCACGAGCCGGCACATCGAATACCTTCCGAAGAGAAGCAACAAAACCGGAAAACTCGGCAACCACCGGATTGTTGTTCTCCCATAAAGGGCTGGCCCAGGCCAAGGCCTTGTCCGAGAGCAGCGAGATCAAGAAGCCCACCTTTGATCTCTCAGTAGGAAAGGCATGTGGCAGCAACTCGAAATAAATGCCCACCTGGTTAAGGAAAACACGGCACTGAGTTGGCTCTCCCCCAAAGCGCTGTGGAAGAGGGGCAGAACCGGTCATACCCCGAAACACCGCAGGCGCAACAACAGGTGTCGGGGTAGACTCTGGCGCAACAACCGGAGCGGCAGTAGGAGCGGGCCCAGGAGCGACAACCGGCCCATCGGCAACGGGAGCGAAATGAGCCGTGCGTTCAAGCAGGGTTTGCAACGCCACAGCGAACCGACCCAACAGGTGATCCTGCTGATCAAGTCTGGCAACCAGCGTGGGTAGCGAGGATGGCCCTGTACCGTCAGAATTCATGGCTTGGTCCTAATGTCACGGAACCATGAACCAGACGTACAACAAGAGATAAGTGAAAATAAGAAGGCTTTATTGAAAATAAAGCTGTAAAGCAAAAGTCCAAACGGATGGTGAAACCGAGCAGAGTCTTTGCGAAGCCAGAGGTCAGGAACCAGAAGGGTAGTCAGACGAAGCCAGGATCAGGAACCAGCAGGGTAGTCAGACGAAGCCAGGATCAGGAACCAGCAGGGTAGTCAGACGAAGCCAGGATCAGGAACCAGAAGCAGCAGCAGTCTTAGAAGCATGTGAACACAAGCGGACCAAGCAAGGAACTGAAGCCACAGACCTCCTATATATATGAGCTAGGCATCCAGCTCCTCCCAGTGGGAAGGAGGAGCCGCAGGGTGGAAGGCTACAAGAAACCCAGAAACCAAGATGGCCGCCAGCACATGTCAAACGAAGGAGAACAGCAGGAAGGTAAGACCATGACAATGATATCTACATTGTACCGTATTTTTTGCCCTATAAGACGCACCTAGGTTTTAGAGGAGGACAATAAGAAAAAAATATTTTTCATTATATCTAAGGTCAGACCAGCAATCAGACCCTCAATATTATTCAGACCTCAGCTGACAGCCCCAATCAGACCCCCAATGTTTATAAGACCCCAATAAAACCTCAGATCAGACTCCCAATCAGATCTCAGCTCAGACCCCAAAGTGTACGACCCCCATTCAGACCTCAGATAAGAGCCCCAATATAAATGAGACCCCCATTCATGCGCTGCAGTTGCCGGGTTCTCCTTCTCTCTTCAGGTATATGCTGCACAATTTAAATGTCTTTGACCTGTATTCGCCCCATAAGACGCACCAGCGTTTCCCCCCCATTTTAGGGGGGAAAACTGTGCATCTTATGGGGCGAAAAATACAGTAATTACATATACAGTATACCTAACTACAGACTGAAGTTGTATGTTCCTTAAAGGGATCCTGTCACTATGAAAATGCAGTAAAATTTGCGGGCAGCATGTTATAGAGCAGGAGGAGCTGAGCATATTGCTGTATAGACTTGTAGGAAAAGATTCTGCATAACCTATATTTATTTC
The DNA here is from genome assembly GCF_905171765.1 of Bufo bufo. Classification (NCBI taxonomy): domain Eukaryota; kingdom Metazoa; phylum Chordata; class Amphibia; order Anura; family Bufonidae; genus Bufo; species Bufo bufo. Next base: position 420,924,022 of record NC_053394.1, read on the forward strand.
ATTTGAATTCCTGTTCATTCTGAGCTGTGAAGTCCAGGAGGCGGTCCTATCAGTGATTGACAGCTAGCTGTGAATACACAGTCATGGAGGGAAGCCTGCCAGTCACTGATAGGACCGCCTCCTGGACTTCACAGCCCAGAAAGAGCAGAAATTTAAAGGGAACCATTTTTATGCTGCTAGGTTCTATCAGCTCCAGCACATGCCAATGAGTCCCCATATTCATGAGCTCACGGCTTTCCCCGCCCACCTGCTTTTGATTGACAGTTTTTTTCCATATGAATCAGCAGCAGGTGGGTGGGGAGAGCCAGGAGCTCATGAATATCAGGACTCCTTCAGCATGCGCTGGAGCTGTTTAGCACAAGAATGCAGCAATTAAAGAAAGTGACCCAGCTTCTGTTAGGTAGGACACCATAAATCTGGTGACAGAATTAAATACAGGTTATACGGAATCTTTTCCCATAAATGTATATGTCGATCTGCTCAGCTCAGATACCATGTTCGATGTGACAGGTTCACTATAAATAATGCAACGCTATTCTGAAGACATAAAAAAAATCCCTCTTTTATTTACAGAAAACCTGAAGACTTACAAAAAAAGTTTTTTTCTATGCACGGCTCACGAAATAGAACGCTTAAAAACATTTAACATTTAAGAGACTGATTCCGTTGTAGAGCAGGGCACATAAATTACATTATTAATTTGGTACAAATAAAATTATGCAAGAGAGAAATTAAAAAATAAATACAATCACCTACTATATAGAAGAATAATCAAAATATGACAATCAATGATTTCATAAATTCTGAAAGAAATGACAAATATGTCAGTACTGTAAATAAAATTACTAAATAAAAAAAATATATATATAAATAAATATATATATATATATATGTATATAAAAATAATTAAAAAAATAATGTTTTCTCTGTAAACGTATCAGTGCCTTCAGACTGGATTCCCACTAGCAGTTTTTGATGCAGTTTATGGTGCTTTTTTTCTTTTTACCCAAACACGGGCGTGTGTAATAAAGAAAGGAGAAGCATCTCTGCTGTCTATTGCTCCATCCTGTTAGATTCATTTCTGGTTATATCTTTTTGCTTTTTTTTTTTTAAACTTCCAAAAGTTTTTTTAAACTGGACACTTTATGTTTTAGAATTGACATTTTTGCTTTTCAGCACTAATTCACAGGAAGTGCAATTAATTGTAGGGCATGTGTATTTCAAAGCCTATTTCTCAAAAATCCACAATAAACAGAGAGAAAAAAAGCATATTTTTAAAAAATTTTATTATTAAAAAAATGAAAAATGTTCAATATTTTTCAAAAGGTTTCAATAATATTCTATATAACAGTTGAAAAAAAATCCGCCAATAAAGAGATGCATTAACCTTCTAGGAAATATAGACATATTCTTGATTATTATTTTTTTTTTCCATTGTTTAAATTAACTATAAGTAAACTTATTCAAATATTTTAAAAAAATTATATATTTTTAAATTGGGGGGGGTTGAGTCCGCACAACCTGTCTGTAGGTGCAGATCACTATGGCGAAATACATATACAAACGGAAAATGCAAATGTGATCGCACACTACATCCAGCATTCTGCCCTGCCTCCATGCTGGATGAGACATTGGTGTACATTTTGGCCAAAGCGTAATAAGCCATTCACCGCGTCAAGGTCGTCTCATTTGAGTGGTCCCTAACGCTATTTCCTACCTGTTTATGGGCCATGACAGCCACACAAAGTCCAGGGAATGCAGGTCAGCATGCAAGCCAAGCACATTCTGCTTTTAACCCCGTCCGGTGCCATTACAGCTTTCATCGGATCCAGGGATGCAAGTACCAACATGCATGCTGAGCCCACCATATACTTCTACTGCTTTTTTCTTGCTATAATACAAATTCTAACAGTCTATTCAGTAGGACTATCAGCTGTGTATCCACCTGACTTCTCCTCAACGCATCTGATGGTCCCAACCCCATTTATAAGGCAAGAAATCCCACTTATTAAACCTGACAGGGCACACCTGTGAAGTGAAAACCATTTCAGGGGACTACCTCTTGAAGCTCATCAAGAGAATACCAAGAGTGTGCAAAGCAGTAATCAAAGCAAAAGGTGGCTACTTTGAAAAACCTAGAATATTACATATTTTCAGTTGTTTCACACTTGTTTGTTATGTATATAATTCCACATGTGTTAATTCATAGTTTTGATGCCTTCAGTGTGAATTTACAATTTTCATCGTCATGAAAATAAAGAAAACTCTTTGAATGAGAAGGTGTGTCCAAACTTTTGGTCTGTGCTGTATATATATTAATAGAGCAAAAGAAGGCAGCACTCCAGATGATAATGAAAAAGTGGACGGTTTATTCACTCATCAGCAACGTTTCAGCTCTCTCTATGGAGCCTTTTTCCAGCTGAGTAACATGTGCAAAATTACATATATAAATAGTGCAGATAATTGCCAAAGTACAAATTGATACATCATATGATAAAGTGCAAATGCATAAATATTACAATCATATTACAAGTACAATCAGTGTATCATCATGATTCAATATAGCAGCAATACAAATATAATCATAAAAATTCCATAATGTGATAAATGTCATGTAGAATCACCAAAATTTCATAATTGCTAATCAAATGTGACAAGTGAACAAGAGTGTTTGACATAATATAACAAATTAAAAAGTTAAAAACCTTTGAATGAATCACTTTTGGCCGAATAGACATGGTGGGAACTGTTGGCGTCCGGAAGAGAAGACGGCGCATGCGCCGCTCCAACCACTATCGCGAGATTCACAGAGATAATTCGTGGTATACCAACCACATCAAAGATGGCCGTTTTGGAACATTGCTCTAGGGCGCATGCGCATGCCAATGCAACCGCCCATGTATATTTGACAGACACTTGTACAGTGCCTGAGCGCCGCAGCATATAGCAGACAAAGCTGATCCATTCATCGGGGACCGGCGAGTCAACGTCGGTCACCAATAGGATATCTGTGTCAGCAGGATGATGCGGTATTCACACCGTTAACATCCCGCTGTCCAGAATAACAGCAAATCCGCTCCATGTCCCTTACAGCCACACAGTAGGCAAAGTCCACTGTAAGTAAGTCAACTGAAGGGACACAGACAAAACTGCATCGGGGCTCATAATAATATTTTATTTATATTAAATATGTCAGCAACTCCCGTCTGTGTAGGTGCCACCCAAGTCCCATGAGGGGGCTGGAGTCACACCATCACACAGACAGGGGCTGTCCCCAAACATTAGTTATACATATTACAGAATACAAAGGAGGGGGATCGCCAACATAGTTCCTCCAGTCTTCGCCATACGTGAACATTTGTACTTTATATTTCAAAATAATATCCTATAAAAAAGAGAGAAAAATATTTAATATATAGCACATGTTGTTTTCCACATAAGCCATCAAACTAGGGGAGAACACACATGAGATCAATGACTAGACAACCCTGAACTCCACATTTAAGCCCTGTGGCCTTAAAGTGCCAAGTGTGTAGATCCAGTAAAGCTCACGTATATACAGTATATAATTTTTTGTGTGTGTGTATATATATATATATATATATATATATATATATAAAGTAAAGAGCAGCATACAAATTAATGGGTGCAATCCCCCCAAAAGACCGGCGACCAGGGTCCACTTGAATATATTAATTAAAAGAAGGCAGCACTCCAAAAGTTCAGTAAAAAACAATGGACGGTTTATTAACCCATCTAGCAGCAACGTTTCAGCTCTATTCAATGGAGCCTTTGTCTAGCTATATATATATATATATCTATACTGTATTTTGAGGTGTCTAATAACCTTAAAAATATTTAATATTTTGACAACTGTTTTTAATTCTCAGTATTATTCGCTAAAAAATCCAAGAAGATGGAGATACCGTTGCCCTTCGAAAACTATTAGGTAAATTCTTGGTTTCTAGGTGTCTCCACATACACACGCTAATAATATTTTTGGATGATACAAACCAGGCCTTGGCCTAGCCTTAAAATTAGACGTCTTCACACCTTCCAAGTGCAATTTATATGCCATGTAAAGTGCATTTTAAGCTGATTTTATTAATATAAATAAAACATTAAAATGAAGAACTGTGATAGATGCAATAAAGACTCTCCTTATGATTTAAGGCATATTGAGAGCTGATCGTGCACATTTTCCGCTAGACTCATAAACCTGGAATGTGGTGGTAATCCTTGATCTGCATTAAGAGGACCAATGACAGCTTTCATTTTTTATCATTATTTTTTTGCTTTATTTATAGTTTACTTTTTTTTAAAACAATGGGTATTACAATATAAATAAATAATTTCATATCAACATTACTGAAAGCACAGTAAATGTGATAGAAATCACAAAGCTAAAAAACAAAAATAAATAAATAAAGGGAAAGAGAGAAAAAGGCACACATTAAATAATGCCCCCCCCCCCCCCCCCCCTCTTTAAGGGTTTTTCTCATCACAGAAAACTTCTTTTACATGTGAGCTGTAGTGAGAATCAAGTGATCATCCACAGGGCTGGCTCCCGACACCCAGGCATCAGCCAATCAGACATCTCATCTGTAGCGGATCCTACAAAGGAAATGTATTATTAGATGGTGGCCATTAATATGAATTCCTATGTAATGCTCTGAGTCTCCACCAGAGGGGGAGCTTCTCTTTTAGATTGGCTCTTCATTAGGGCTTCTAGAGGGGGTCCCAAGTGGGGGACCTTTCTCTATGATGCTCATATAAACTAATAGTGGGTATAAACAGGGGTTGCGTTCATGAGACATCCCCTTTAAGGATTATTCATTAATATAGATCATTTTGCTCCTAGCCAGTACAGTACGTGTACTTTTGCAAATTGCAATGCAGCCATAATTCACACAAAAACATTGGTTATGCTTGCTCCCTCATTTAGGTTTGTATATATTTATAAAAAAAATTGTATAAAGATTTCCTGAGCAATGCACCAAGTAAGCCATTTATTACGTATATCTACCTGCCAGCATTAGGATATCTATTTTCTTCCAAAAGGACCCAACGATTTTCAGTTAGAACTTGACAAGATTTAGATTGTAGCATGGAGAGAAGCCAAGACACATGGCGATCAGCTGAAATCTGCACCAGCTATTATTTTTTAGAGAGGGTTGTCTAAATTATTATACACTGCCTGTCCAAAAAAAAAAGTCGCCACCTGGATTTAACTGAGCAAATGAGCCTCCTATTGGATAATTACTGCATTGGCGATTATCTTTCAGCTGGCAACAAGTTATTTAACTCCTTAAGGACACAGCCTTATTTCACCTTAAGGACCAGGCCATTTTTTGCAAATCTGACCAGTGTCACTTTAAGTGGTGATAACTTTAAAACGCTTTGACTTATCCAGGCCATTCTGAGATAGTTTTTTCGTCACATATTGTACTTCATGACACTGGTAAAATGAAGTAAAAAAAATAAAAAATTATTTATAAAAAAATACCAAATTTAGCAAAAAAAAATAAAAAATTGCAAATTTCCAAGTATCAATTTCTCTACTATTACAGTATAATACATAGTAATACCTCCAAAAAATAGTTATTACTTTACATTCCCCATATGCCTACTTCATGTTTGAATCATTTTGGGAATGATATTTTATATTTTGGGGATGTTACAAGGCTTAGAAATTTAGAAGCAAATCTTGAAATTTTTCAGAAATTTTTAAAAACCCAATTTTTAGGGACCAGTTCAGGTCTGAAGTCACTTTGCGAGGCTTACATAATAGAAACCACCCAAAAATTTTACAAACGTCGTTAACCCTTTAGGTGTTCCACAAGAGTTAATGGCAAATGGAGATAAAATTTCTGAATTTGAATTTTTGGGCAAATTTTCCATTTTAATCCATTTTTTCCAGTAACAAAGCAAGGGTTAACAGCCAAACAAAACTCAATATTTATTGCCCCGATTCTGTAGTTTGCAGAAACACCCCATATGTGGCCGTAAACTACTGTACGGGCACACGGCAGGGCTAGAGAGAAAGGTGCGCCGTGTGGTTTTTGGAAGGCAGATTTTGCTGGACTGGTTTATTTACACCCTGTCCCATTTGAAGCCCCCCTGATGCACCCCTAGAGTAGAAACTCCATAAAAGTGACCTTATCTAAGAAACTACACCCCTAAAGGTATTCAAAACTGATTTTACAAACTGTGTTAACCCTTTAGGTGTTGCACAAGAGTTATTGGCAAATGGGGATAAAATTTGAGAATTTAAATTTTTCGGCAAATTTTTCATTTTAATCTATTTTTTCCAGTAACAAAGCAAGGGTTAACAGCCAAACAAAATTCTATATTTATTGCCCCGATTCTGTAGTTTGCAGAAACACCCCATCTGTGGCTGTAAACTACTGTACGAGCACACAGTAGGGCGTAGAGGGAAAGGTGTGCCGTATGGTTTTTGGTAGGCAGATTTTGCAGGACTGGTTTATTTACACCATGTCCCATTTGAAGCCCCCCTGATTCACCCCTAGAGTAGAAATTCAATAAAAGTGACCCCATTTTGGAAACTACGGGATAAGGTGGCAGTTTTGTTGGGACTATTTTTAGGGTACATATGATTTTTGGTTTATCTATATTACATTTTTGTGAGGCAAGGTCACCAAAAATAGAAATTCTGAAATTTAATTTCCATTTGTCAATAACTCTTGTGGAACACCTAAAGGGTTAACAACGTTTGTAAAATCACTTTTTAATACCTTGAGGGGTGTAGTTTCTTAGATGGGGTCGCTTTTATGGAATTTTTACTCTAGGGGTGCATCAGGGGGGCTTCAAATGGGACATGGTGCCAAAAAAAAAGGCCATCAAAATCTGCCTTCCAGAAACCATACAGCGTTCCTTTCCTTCTGCGCCCTGCCGTTTGGTCATACAGCAGTTTACAACCACATATGGGGTGTTTCTGTAAACTGCAGTATGAGGGTAATAAATATAAAGTTTTGTTTGGCTGTTAACCCTTGCTTTGTTAGTGGAAAAAAATGTATTAACATGGAAAACGGATCCGTCCAGACTTACAATGTAAGTCAATGGGGACGGATCCGTTTGAAGTTGACACAATATGGCTCAATTTTCAAACGGATCCGTCCCCCATTGACTTTCAATGTAAAGTCAAAACGGATCCGTTTGCATTATCATGAACAACGGATCCGTTTGCATTATCATGTTTTTTTTGTTCATGGTAATGCAAACGGATCCGTTCTGAACGGATCTAAGCGTTTGCATTATAGGTGCGGATCCGTCTGTGCAGATACCAGACGGATCCGCACCTAACGCAGGTGTGAAAGTAGCCTTAATAAGTCTACTTTTTTTTAAATTTATTTTAGTTTTACTAAATAATATTTTTCAAATATTTTTTTTTGTTTTAGTGTCTCAAGTCTGAGAACCAGTTTTTTATCCGATTGTCAGTGGCTAAATTGCGATATAAATTTAGAACTCCATGGAAGTGTGGTACTCCCTGAAGCAACCAATAATGCAGAGGCCCGGATGATTGGGGCACGTGTCACATTGAGTAGTGGTGTCCTTCCGTATCCCCCTCCTGTGACACACTCTGCACCTTTTTTGGGTCCGTCCCTTCTTTCCAGTATGGGGGACCACACCTGGAAAGTGTTGGCCAGGGACGATCCGGGCGCCTCCAGTTCCCGAGGTACTTCGGCCTGCTCTTTCTCTGTCCGAAAAGATCAGGGCCTTGAGGACTGCCTCATAGAACTGAAGGAATGTCCCTGTGTTGCCAGCGCTCTGGGACAGCACAAAAGAGTTGTACAAGGCAACCTGCACCAAGTAGACCGCAACTTTTTTGTACCATGCCCGGGTTTTGCTCATGGCATTATATGGCTTGAGGACTTGATCAGAGAGATCAACTCCTCCCATATACCGATTGTAGTCGACGATACAATCGGGCTTGAGGACCGTTGCCGCGGTACCTCGCACAGAAACAGGGGTGATGCCGTTACCATGAATTGTGGACAGTACAAGGACATCCCTCTTGTCCTTATATCTGACCAGCAACAGGTTTCCAGTGGTAAGGGCACGGGTCTCACCCCTGGGGATAGGTACCTGGAGGGGGTGGGCAGGGAGGCCGCGTTGATTTTTCCGCACGGTCTCACAAGCGGACGTGGATCTGGCGGCGAGGGACTGGAACAAGGTGGTAACCCTTTTCTAGCAGTGGATGCATAAGGTCCCACACAAGTTTCCCGCTAACACCCAGAGTGGGGGGACATTCTGGGGGTTGAATAAGGGAATCTCGCCCCTCGTACACACAAAACTTGTAAGTGTACCCTGAGGTACTCTCACAAAGTTTGTACAGCTTCACGCCATACCTCGCCCGCTTTGAGGGAACATACTGGCGGAAAATGAGTCTCCCCTTAAACGCAATGAGAGACTCGTCAACCGCGACCTCCCTTCCAGGTACATAGGCCTGCACAAATTTGGCCCCAAAGTGATCGATGACCGGCCTGATTTTGTACAGGTGGTCATAGGCAGGATCACCTTGGGGGGGACATGCTGCATTATCTGCATAATGCAGGCATTTCCGAATGGCTCAAATTGTGAAAGAGTGGTTCAGGGAGCATGAGACATCATTTTCACACATGGATTGGCCACCACAGAGTCCAGACCTTAACCCCATTGAGAATCTTTGGGATGTGCTGGAGAAGGCTTTGCGCAGCAGTCAGACTCTACCATCATCAATGCAAGATCTTGGTTAAAAATTAATGCAACACTGGATGGAAATAAATTTTGTGACATTGCAGAAGCTTATCGAAACCTCCATCCAGTCTTTTGGTGCCTCTACCACGTTTTCCTCCAGGATGTATTTAGCTCCATCCATCTTCCCATCAACTCTGACCAGCTTCCTTGTCCCTGCTGAAGAAAAGCATCTGCATAGCATGATGCTGCCACCCACCATGTTTCACGGTGGGGATGGTGTGTTTAGTGTAATGTGCAGTGTTGGTTTTCTGCCACACATAGCTTTTTTCATTTAGGCCAAAAAGTTCAACTTTGGTCTCATCTGACCAGAGCACCTTCTTCCACATGTTTGCTGTGAACCCTACATGGCTTGTGGCAAACTGCAAATGGGACTTCTTAGGGCTTGCTTTCAAAAATGACTTTTTTGTTACTACTCCTCCATAAAAGCTACATTTGTGGAGTACTCGACTAATGGCTGTCCTGTAGACAGATTCTCCTACCTGAGCTCCTCCAGAGTGACCATGGGCCTCTTGGCTGCTTCTCTAGTTAGTGATCTACATGCCTGAGCTGTCAGTTTAGGTGGACGGCCATGTGTTGTTAGGTTTGCAGTTGTGCCATACTCCTTCCATTTTCGGATGATGGACTGAACAGTGCTCAGTGAGATGTTCAGAGCTTGGGATATTTTTTTTGTAACCTAAATTTTCATTACACTTCTCCACAACTTTATCCCTGACCTGTCTGATATGTTTCTTAGTTTTCGTGATGCTGTTTAATCAGTAATATTCTCTAACAAACATCTGAGTTCTTCACAGAACAGCTGTAGTTATACTGAGAATAGATTACACACAGGTGAACTCTATTTACTAATTAGGTGACTTCTAAAGGCAATTGGTCACATTGGATTTTATTTAGGGGTATCAGAGTACAGGGGCTAAATACAAATGCACACCACACTTTTCTGATTTTTATTTATAAAAGATGTTGAAAAACATGTATCATTTTCTTTTCACTTTGCACATACTTGCTACTTTGTGTTGATCTATCACATTAAATCCCAATAAAATAAATTTAAGTTTATGGATGTTCAAGGGGTAGGAATATATATATAATTTTTAAAAACAAAAAAGTTGGCTCAAAAAGCTTTAACTTCCTTACCCCTCAAAGCAAAGGTGGTAAATTATATGTAACGTATTTTGGTAGATGTTTCACAAAACCTCATAAGGGTTAAGGCAAAGTGTTGACATTTTTGTTGTTTCGTCATTTGTTGTTCTCTTCGGCTTCCATCCTGTTTAAAAACTCACATAATAAAAATGAAGCTGCTAATTTCCTCGCATCAAAAGTGCGGGCCAGTTTAGGACCTCTATGGAGTTTCCTCTATTTAGAGTTAACAGCACAGCAGCCTTAGCGGTTATCAGAACTGTTTACAGCATCAAAACAGCTGTGGCCGAGATTAAAGATCTTATCACATGGACCCTTTAATCTTAAAGCCCTGTGGCCTGTGCACATGTTCCGTGAACATCCTCTGGGAAGCCGTTGCAGGTGCCAACTTCATCATGCTTATGGATCCATCAATACAGATCTCTGACTTCCTTAGAAGGCAACTTTTCTGCTGATTCTACACACAGACTGTGTGTCAACCACTGGCAGCCCTTAATGCCTGCATATATTATGTTTTATGTCTTTTTTCGCCCAAAATCAGGCAACAGTCTTCTATGCTTGTGTGCAATCCGGACGGCACCCTTATAGAATACAGATACCTTAAAGGCAATGGTGCAATTCACATGAAGCGTGCAAACAAGCACACAGCATGTGCCATTCTTGTCCATTTTCCATGTGGATGCCATATGAACATTCATATGCATCCATGTTTTGCAGAGACTAATCAAAACGGCCATCTGAATCCCGCGTCAGTGTTTGCAAATATACCATTTATGTGTTTTTTTTTACGTTTTTAATTTGTTATTTTTTTTGTATTTAAAAAAACTATGCTTTGAAAAAGAAGACCTGAGACTTGATTTGTGCAACCATTTTTGTGGACTTTTTTTTAAAGAGTTTTTATGGTGTTTTTGGACATATCTTGCACTTTTATATAGGAAAGTACCGTATTTTTTGCCCTATAAGATACACGTTTTTCCCCACCTTGTAGTTGAATTTCACTGACAACTTCCATTATGGAAGCGCACATTAGTACAGTAGGACCAGGGATCGGTGAATACATTGCTCCTTGTGCTGATTGTACTCACCGCTCCCTGGTGTTCCTCTGCGCACAGCATGAGGACGTCAGTGTGCTCTATGACCTCATACTATGCGACAATGGGTCACAGCACAGCAGGAAGAGCGCAGGATCTCTGGAGTGGCGGCTGGAGCAGGAGAGGTGAGTTGATATTTTTTTTGTTTGATCTGAGATCTGATCAATATTGATGGTCTGATCTGAGGTCTAATGAAAAAAAAAAAATTCTTATTTTCCTCCTCTAAAACCTAGGTGCGTCTTATAGACCAAAAATGCGGTATATACTCTTGCAATGCCACTTTCTCTGTATGCAAAAATTGCTATGTAAAAATGCCATTAAAAATGCAATTTTTTTTCAAGTAGGCCCAGACGATTAATGGAGGTCTATGGAAGAAAAACATTAGAAGGTGAGGGGAAAATGCCAGATCCACAGCATGCTGCCATCTGAAAAAAAAAATATGTAATTGTCCCAAAAAGCAGTTTTGAAGGATAAAGTAACTCCAATACAAAAAAACGCCTATCTGTGCTGCATATAATAATTCCCATAGAATTCTATATCACATGAAATGCAATGCAAAATGGCAAAAAGTGCTCATGTAAAAAATGCTAAAAACAAATACCGTGTGTGACAACACCCTTCTCAAACACTGATAGCATATCGCTAGGAGCAAGTGTGGCCACCCTCCATTTACCGCAATGGGACCTCTGAGACTAGCTGAGCATGCTGCTCAGCTATCCCTTAGCTTGGATGCAAAGGGAACCCAACTGCCAAATGCCACTGGTGTCTTCTTATGAAGCAGAACGGCCTTTGGACTACCTCAGATACTAAGACCCAGATGCCACTACTATCTCAAAACCTAATATAGCTATGTCTTTGCTTAGTCAGACCATGAGGTCTTCATCTAGAGTATGTGTAGGTCAGTGGACTCATCACCATGCTGGAGCCGTAGTCTTCTGCTAAGTGATCCATTGGACCATGGATGAAAAGAAGCCACAAAGACACAGGCATGGTGTCTTCTTGCAGGTCATGACTTTGTGTGAGGAGGACTATACCAAAGCCAAACAAACATGCCAAGATTTCTCCATATGGTAAGGTGCTATTATGTGTTTGTGGAGCAGTTGATAGTAATTACCATCCAATGAAACAGTTTACAAAGACACTACAAGGAATACAACGATCCTCTACTAAATTTACCATCCAAACATTGGCTATTTATGCCAACTATTTCTAACATAGCCCATCAATCATGTGTTGCCTTCAGAATAACCTCCAACTCCCATGTATATTTGCTCTTGGACTTTCCCTCCTCCGAAGTTCATGAGTCTGATCTGATAAACACCTCCCACCCCATCCATATTTCCAGAGCAAGTCCTCCCAAGTCTTAACATTAGGCTAGAACTGGAGACATGCCTTCTTACAATAGCCTATAATCTTTCCAAATGTCATGTCTTATTAAAGAGATGGCACATGTCCATGATGGGGCCAAATATAAGGGCTAGAAGAATCACAACAGCTCGAGTGAGGATTCCACTCTATTCCAGTTTCCTCTGCCCACAATAATTATAATAGTTGCAAGCATGTGCACTTTTCTAATGATGCGGGACTGCCACTAAAGGGTCATTTCATGACGGCATAGTCACTCGCTTCATACCACTGAAGCCAACTGCACTCACATTTAAAGGAGTCTTTCCATAGTTCACTCTGACAGGACCTAGAGAAATGTTTTGAGAATTATTTTTCACAAGCCTGCTGTCTTCCTTATTGTGTGCCATAGGGACAAGTGAAAAAAGTGGCCAAAAGTACCAACCACAACATGCAGACTATAAAAATAATGAAAAGAAAAACCTGAGATTGAATGAGAGTCTTCCTTAAAGTGCCCTAGTTATAAGTCCTTCAATAGGTTGAACTAAAGAACTCCATAACTGGCCATACATGTGACAAAGTTGATAAAGGCTTGTTTGGCCAACAGCAATTTCTTCTGGCTCCTTCAAAAATATATGACTGAGCATGCATGTTTATTTTAATAGGGAGGAAGGATTGATGCTATGCCAGACTAATTTCTCTGTCATCCCACATCTTCTGCAGGGAGAAGTTGAGAGGCTTCTATACATAATATGTAGTTGACTGATATGAGTGGGATAGGCCAACTTTATCTTATGGGTATGGCCAACTTAAACGTTAACATGTAATGACCCCAAGCTCGAGACATGATATAGAACATGATAATATCTTACTAACAAAGCCCTGTTACTCACATAGATCCAGACAGCTCCACATTCATTTCTCCAGTTGCTCGGCTACATTTTCTTCAGGCTGGCTCCTATGGGGAATGTCCTTTCTGCAGAAGCTCTTTCCCACAACTTCAAACAGTATATACAGCTCATGGTAATTGAAGGATGGAACTAACATGTTCGACTAACTCAGAAGGTGAACGTGCATATTACAGAATAAACACCACCGGAGTCAGTTGTATGATCATAGTAGGTTAAAGGGTTGCCTGGTTGAGAAAACCCATTTCCAAACCTACATCAATTATTTGGAATGGACAACAAGTATAAAGAGTGTCTCTTTCTCTGGAGAACCTGGCACATCTGTGCATTATATGGATAAGTCATTGATTTCAGCGAAACCATGTAATCCTTTATTTCACCTGTTGTGGTGCTAAAGGGAGATTGAATACTTATCTTCAGGTGTTCTCTGAGGTTGCAGCAGTGAGAAACTCTAAATATATTATTGTCCAAAGCAGAGAAAACCTCTTTGTAAGTATCTTATAGATGGCCCTCTTATATGACTGTATCATTATTGGATCTAGTAGATTTCACAGATGAAGGTGGAATTCAGTCAATTATAAGTTCCTAAGGTGGAAGGAAGTCAATGATACATTCCTAAGGTGGAAGGAAGTCAGTGATAAGTTCCTAAGGTAGAAGAAAGCCAATAATAAGTTACTAAGGTGGAATTCAGTCAATGATAAGTTCCTAAGGAAATAATTCAATTATACATTCCTCTGGCATTCCTCACCTGGTACATGAGCTTGTAACATCTTAAAGGGCCCTGCTACAGTACCTGCGCAAGCTGCAATTGGCGTCACAAACTATTACACATACAAACTGACCCACTGCATAGCATCCCCACTGACCCAGTGTCCTGCTCATTGCATAAGTGGCGTCACGAACAGGATCGTATTGAATTGTGTGTCCATCCCTAACTACAGAACCGGATCCAATTGTGCGCTAAAACGGACCTAATCGCATGTTCCACAGTATTATCAGGGCTGAACATTGTGCAAAAACCGTTGAAAATGGGCTTGCTTACTTTTATTGCTGGACCAGAAAAAGCTGCATTGTACACATCGGCACTACAAGGGTTAATCGGCCATGTTTCCCTCATGGCGCAGCAGCTCATTCAGGATTTCCAAGATGGCGAAGATGTCGAATACATGCCCCCTCAAGAGTGCAAAACTAGCGAACACGCCCCCCAGAAGCAGGAACAGCTAGTAACTCCCCCTCAAAGGCGCGAAAATGTCAAATACGCTCCCCTGGGAGCGGGAAAAGAAGAGACTGCCCCCAGTGAACTTTCTATTGTGGACCGAGGGGATAAAGACTCCACCCTCTGGGCCACTCCCTTAGAACTCGCTGTCTGCTGGATGCAAGAGGTCGCCAAGATGGCCTTTCCCCAGCCTAAGTGGAGCCAAATGATCTTTGGAGACGATCCAGTCTACCCAGAGTCCCCACCGGAGATCCAGGTCTCCCAAGTCTCAAAGAAAAGTGGGCCCTCTGTATTTGCTGTCACTGCGGAGGCTGTGGATTCCTCCCTGCCAACAAGAGCAAGACCGCCTGCCTTACCTAGCATCCCGGAGGTTCCGGAGAAGACCGCTGCTGAGGTCCCGGTTCCTGCTGCACAAGGCCCAGACCTGATGGAATTCCCGGAGGCTGTGGATCCCTCCGCCTTGTCAAGCTCCCCCGCGGAAGACGACGTGCCAAGCCAGATGGAGGTCGATGTTGAGACTGTTCCCGCGGAGGACGCCGCTGACGCAGCACCCATCGCCACTGACAAGTCGCTGGCTGAGACAAAGATGGCACCCCCAGACGGCACCCAGGAGGCACCGGAACCGGCCGCGACGACAGCTAGGAGCTGCCCCGCTCCCTGAGGCCCCGGTCCGTGTCCGCCCCTGCACCGCGCCCAGAGACCCCAGCACCTGCCGCCAGGCCCAGGCCTGCACCGTGTCCGTCACCGACTGGTGCAGCGGAGGCGGCTGGTGATTCCACTCCGCCGCCCAGCTATGACAAATTGTGTAGTCTCAACCCTGATGTTCCCCACGAGATTACCGCATTTGCCCAGACGG
Organism: Bufo bufo; assembly: GCF_905171765.1. Classification (NCBI taxonomy): domain Eukaryota; kingdom Metazoa; phylum Chordata; class Amphibia; order Anura; family Bufonidae; genus Bufo; species Bufo bufo. The sequence goes on from NC_053394.1 coordinate 420,939,331, forward strand.
TATGGGAATACAAATCCACCGTTGAAGAGTGGGTCAAACAAGTGATAGACGACCCCCAGCCGGGAGACCCCAAGTTGACCAGGAGAACCGGGACAGTTTTATGGTTTTCTGTGGAGCGGGGTGTTGGGTTCCTACAGGATAACTACTCAGGAACCAAAGTTTTTGTGGGCTGTCGCTCAGTGAAGCGGCACTATTTGCCTCAGGCCCGGCATAATTTGTATATTGGGGACCAGGTTGAATACACCCCCATGCGGTCCATGCAAGGACTGTTTGCGTCCGGAGTCACTCTCCTGGACAAGCCGCTTTCCCCTGCCATTACCCCAGAGACCTGGCAGGAGGATCCAGGCTCTGCGGGCAGTACCCGTTGTCTACAGGAGGCACCGGATGGTCGCATGCACTTCAGGGAGAAGTCCCAACCTGCACCTGCACCTTTGATCCCAGACCTGTCGCCACCACCAACCTTGAGAGTGGGACAGATCAATAACAGCGTCCTGACCTTTAATCCCAAGGTCCAGCCATGTTTTATGCCGCCCTACATGCTGCCCTGGAAGCAGCCCCAGCAAGCTGCACCAGCTCTCCCTGCTCCCATGCAGCCAGAAATTCTGCCAATTCCTGCACCGGCTGTGGATTCCGGGTTGCAGCAAGTCACTGCAGCATTTTCAAAGCTGTCGGCACAGCCAATTCCTACAAACACCGGTAGAGGGCAGTGGCGCACCACTACCAACACTACCCTAAGCTACCAACAGAGGCTGGAACATCCTCTCATGCGCTTTAGCAGCTCTAGTAGTGGTGAGGAGCTGGATACCTGCCTGTAAGGTGTCCTCTATAAAAGAAAAAATATACTCATCAGTGACATTTGGGAGCCACGCCATGGACTGCTACCTGACGGGTGAAGACCTGTTTGGCATTTGTGTGCTGTTTTAACCGTTTTGTTTCAGGTTGCCAGTTTTGTCCTCATCCAGATGGTCATGTCAGTTAGGACTCCCCCCATCAGCACTTAACCCCCTCATCTCCAAGTTAACCGTTTTATCCCCTTTCTCAGGTTACTTGATAGCCTGTTGCTGCTATTAACTTTTAACCCTTTGGATTATAATTAACTTTTGCCCTGTGGATTGCAAAGAACTTTTATCAATTTCCAGAGGATTCTACAAACTTCAAGCACTTCCAGGAATACGGACTCAAGTTATTGTTGAGCCTACTCTTGCACTAATAAATTGCACTATTTTATAAAATGTTTTATTGCAATATAAAAGCTTGCACTCAATCCTCAGGTTATTTAATATTTTTGCACCGGTACCAGTTTACAGTTATGTAACGTTTAAGATAACATGCCCATTGTGTGTATTATCATTCCAGATGCCGCAATGTGAATTTATGCACTGTTTACAATGATTGCACTTAACCATTGCACTTAACAAAAATGTAGCAATTTACTTAAAGTGTGCCTTTTTACAGCTCTTGTTCTTTCCCTTCTTCATACGGACTGTCATCATAGGGACTTTGAATACTAATGGCCTACACCCGGGTAGGACCAAGTGGTAAGTCCAGACAGGTCCAGTAACTTCACAGGTACCCCTGCTGCTTCGGGAATCGTTAGAAGCCCTAGGCTGCTCCTTCCCGCTTGTTTTATGTTCCGGATTGTTCCCATCCGGAGGTGTCTCATTTCCAGGAGATCCATGGGAACGTACTGCCCTCCTCCTGTGACTTGCCAGAAGACATGGAGACGATAAATACCTCCCCTTCTGAGCGTTTGCCTAAGGTAAGGCGCCTCAAGCCTTAGAGCCATATATTCTAGCTTCCTCATAGACATCATAGTGATCGTGCTATAATTCAAATTTCTTCAGGCTATGATGCAGAGAAGGGAATACAGGATAAAGCCACCCTTCTATTTGCGGGCTTTGCATTACACAATGGTGGGACTATGGAGTAAAGACACTCCCATGCTTTCTTTGATGTTTTAGGGCCAGAACATACAAAGTCAGTCAGTAATGTTTGCTTTGTGCAGTATTTAGGTTACCTGGTTATACCAAGAGAAGGAAACTGTGTGTTGGACACCTTACTCTAGCGGGCAGGAACCTCGAGGAAACCGTTTCATGTTTTGTCTATGTAATGTCTTATATGTAAAATTCATGCAGCACTCTGTATTTTATTGGGTACCCAGAGCTTACTCCTCACCCGCCTGTCTTGCGCCGAGGACGGCTTATCTTAAAGTAAAGGGGTATGTAACATCCCAGAGTATGTCACTAAACTCTTTTCCCCCTGCTACAACATGTTAGGTGTTTATGTATTGTCATCAGGTGCGATTTAACTGTGCATTTTCATCATATGTACTTTCCAGGCCTGTATTATGTATTTGCTCTAATTTCCCTGTCCGCTAGCAGGTGGCAGCAATATGTAGCAGATCAGAGCTAGGTTAGTATATCTAGTCTGGAATAGGCCATTCCAGGCTAGCCCCCCCCCCCCCCCCTCTTTGAGGAGGAGTGGAATGTTCCCACATCCTGCCTCATGGGGAGGAAGGAAAGTTCTAGTTAGTGTGTACCAGCCCCCTCCTTGGGGAAGGCTGTGTTAGTAGGAGCTCCCAGAAACAGGGATCTCAACTTAGGATCCAAGCCTCGGCTGAGGCCCAAGCACCTTCCTTCCCAGCCTGAGTCATCTTCCTCAGCTGGATGACAAGCAAGCAGCCACCTCCAGATCTACAGATCTCCAGGAAGCCATTCCCTGCGAACAGAACTGTGAGTGTTAATCCAAAGACCAGGAGAAGCCAAATACCTCCTTCAGCTAGTCAGACCCATACCAAGCAGATTACAGACAGAGCAGAAGACAGATACCTGCCAGTTCTATTAGGCATATGATAAGAAGCAGAATATATATAGATTCCTGCCACATATTGCCAATACCTGCTGGGACCCCAGACTATTGCTGTATTTTGTATGGATTCAAGCTGCACCCATTAAGTAAAGACAAGTTGAACTTTATCTCAAGTCTGGATTTCCTTCATTCCTCAATTACTCCTACTAACTGCACTCAATTTATTGCATGTGAGCCAGGATACAGGAGTCCAGCCGTACAAAGGTAGGAGACACCGTTGACACTACCATATCTGCTACACAGAGACATTATCCCCCTCTGGCATTCCTCACCTGGTACATGAGCTTGTAACATCTTAAAGGGCCCTGCTACAGTACCTGCGCAAGCTGCAATTGGCGTCACAAACTATTACACATACAAACTGACCCACTGCATAGCATCCCCACTGACCCAGTGTCCTGCTCATTGCATAAGTGGCGTCACGAACAGGATCGTATTGAATTGTGTGTCCATCCCTAACTACAGAACCGGATCCAATTGTGCGCTAAAACGGACCTAATCGCATGTTCCACAGTATTATCAGGGCTGAACATTTTGCAAAAACCGTTGAAAATGGGCTTGCTTACTTTTATTGCTGGACCAGAAAAAGCCGCATTGTACACATCGGCACTACAAGGGTTAATCGGCCATGTTTCCCTCATGGCGCAGCAGCTCATTCAGGATTTCCAAGATGGCGAAGATGTCGAATACACGCCCCCTCAAGAGCGCGAAACTAGCGAACACGTCCCCCAGAAGCAGGAACAGCTAGTAACTCCCCCTCAAAGGCGCGAAAATGTCGAATACGCCCCCCTGGGAGCGGGAAAAGAAGAGAATGTAGTACTTTTCTCTCCGCTAAAAAAGCGTTTTCCCGACTGGAAACCGAATGGGCCCCATTACAGTCAATAGTATCTTTTCGGCTCAGTTCCTGTCAGTTATGTGCCAAATCCAGCACTTCTATTATTTTCCCTGTTCTGCTCCTATAATGGAGCAGAAGGATGGAAATAAAAAACAATTGATGTGAAAGAGCCTAGACAGAGAGACAGATACCCACTTATGATGTCACACTAACTTGTGATGTCACAGCAACTCATCTTACTGAAGCTCACTTGTGATGTCACAGTAGCTTACCTGCCCCCCCAGTAATATGCCCACATTGTGCCCCTAGTAATATGCCCATATTGAGCCCCCATTAATATGCCCACATTGTGCCCCCAGTAATATGCCCACATTGTGCCCCCAGTAATATGCCCACATTGTGCCCCCAGTAATATGCCCACCATGTGCCCCCAGTAATATGCCCAGCTGTGCCCACAGTAATATGCCCACATTGTGCCCCCAGTAATATGCTCAGCTGTGCCCCCAGTAATATGCTCAGCTGTGCCCCCAGTAATATGCCCGGCTGTGCCCCCAGTAATATGCCCACATTGTTCCCCAAGTAATATGCCCATCTGTGTCCCCAGTAATATGCCCAGCTGTGCCCACAGTAATATGCTCACATTGTGCCCCCAGTAATATGCCCAGCTGTGTCTACAGTAATATGCCCACATTGTGCCCCAGTAATATGCTCAGCTGTGCCCCCAGTAATATACCCAGCTGTGCCCCCAGTAATGTGCCCACATTTTTCCCCAGTAATATGCCCACATTGTGCCCCCAGTAATATGCCCACATTGTGCCCCCAGTAATATGCCCACATTGAGTCCCCAGCAATATGCCCACATTGTGCCCACAGTAAAATGCCCACATTGTTCCCCCCAGTAATATGCCCACATTGTGCACCAAGTAATATGCCCACATTGTGCACCAAGTAATATGCCCACATTATGCCCCCAGTAATATGTCCACATTGTTCCCCCCAGTAATATGCCCACATTGTTCTCCCCAGTAATATGCCTTCATTGTGCTCCCCAGTAATATGCCCACATTGTGCCCCCAATTGTATGCCCACATTGTTCTCCCAGTAATATGCCCACATTGTGCCCCCCAGTAATATGCCCACATTATGCCCCCAGTAATACACCCACATTATGCCCCCAGTAAAGCGCCCACATTGTTCCCCCAGTAATATGTCCACATTGTTCCCCCCAGTAATATGCCTATATTGTGCTCCCCAGTAACATGCCCACATTGTGCCCCCCAGTAATATGCCCACATTGTGCCCCCAGTAATATGCCCACATTGTGCCCCCCAGTAATATGCCACATTGTGCCTCCAGTAATATGCCCTGTAACGGCATACAGGGGAATGCTCCAAACTCCCGAACTGAACCTCACGAATAGCTGCTAGCAGACGAATAGGAAACGCACCCAAGCGGCTTACACTCCTAGCAATCAGTCTCTAACAGCATACAGTGAATACCCCCAAGAATGAGACGAGGCTCCGTGTTGAGGGTCAAGCAGTGGTCACCCAGAGCTGTGCCTTTTATTGATCTTATATAACATTGGTACACATCAGTACCACCCACAGGGTTTTGTAAAAACAACCAATAACCACGTACAATACAGTAAAACACTCCCACACAAAATCCTCCCCTCTGCCTGTGATATAATTAGGGTACAATGGGTTGATGCAATTATCACAGGCAGGAGAATACACAATGTCCTCTGTCCTGGAGACAACCGAGGAGTAATTCAATTGTCTCTCAGGACAAAGGGAAATCGCCAATACACACTTTACAGTACACATAGACATTTAACATATCCCAAAATGGCACGAATTAGACCAGGGGTTCAAAAGTTTGTAAAAGTCCTTTGTGAACAAAGGAAGCATGGCTGATGAGAGGGCCCATAATCCTGGGGCAAGAGGCTGGCAACCAGGCCCCTCCAAAACCCAGTGGCGAGGTTAGTTTCGCCACACATCTCCCCTTTTCCAAACAGACTAACAGGGTATCTGACCTTCTGCCGGTCAGTGCCCTTGTTAGTCCAGCAGCCCACCCACAAAATAGAAACAGCAGTACAGCCCACCCACAATAAATGGTTACTACTCTTGAGCAAGGGATAAACTTGTCCATGTCCAGGTGCCTCACCACGGCTGTGTGGGGGATTGGTAGACTGCCTTGGTGGGTTGCTGAGTGGGCAGAGACCAGCGGTACTCTGCCCTGGTGCCAGCGCTACCACGGAAGTAGCCTGGTTAGAGCCTGGTTGTTGGAGGGGGAGACCGACTGTCTCCCCTTTAGATACACCGCTCTGCTGTTGTAGGGAGAAACCGACTGTCTCCCCTTTAGATAGACCACCATGCTGCTGTGGAGGGAGACCGACTGTCTCCCCTTTGGCTAAATAACCCTTTTGCTGGGGGACAGGACTGACTGTCCCTACCCCGTGTGCTGTGAGTGCAGAGACCACGGTCCCATCTGCACGGTTGTGGGGCTTACTGTCTCCCCCTGGTGCGTTAAACTGCCGCTGGGGGATGGAGACTGGGCTCCCAATTCCCTGCATATCACACTGCCGCTGGGGAATGGAGACTGGGCTCCCAATTCCCTGTACATCACACGGCCGCTGGGGAATGGAGACTGGGCTCCCAATTCCCTGTAGATTACACTGCCGCTGGGGAATGGAGACTGGGCTCCCAATTCCCTGCATATCACACTGCCGCTGGGGAATGGAGACTGGGCTCCCAATTCCCTTCATATCACACTGCCGCTGGGGAATGGAGACTGGGCTCCCAATTCCCTGTACATCACACGGCCGCTGGGGAATGGAGACTGGGCTCCCAATTCCCTGCATATCACATTGCCGCTGGGGGACAGGACCGACTGTCTCTGCCCCCTGTAACTTAGCCTGCCGCTGGGGAATGGAGACTGGGCTCCCAATTCCCTGCAGGACTGGTGGAGAGACCTCGATCCCATCTCCACCGGCCACCTGGTGTTCTTCCCAGTAAACCTCCACAATATCCTCCCAGCTGAAGGGCACTGGACCTGGGTCTGTCATCTTGCTGTCCTGCTGAGCCTTCCCCATGGAGTGGAAGAGATCTCGGTAGTCCTGCTCCAGTTCCCACTCCAGGGTTGCTAGGTGAGCCAGGTCTTTCTCTACCTCATGGGGGTCATCCCAATCCTGCCTAGCCTCCCTCTCGTAGAAAATGTCCTGAAGTCTGGACTGTGCAGGGCTCCCGAAGTCAGGCTCTGCAAAGGACTCCCATAACAAGCCAGGACCATCAAACTCCTCTCCCTCTGGCTTGTCATGCTCAGCTGTCCAGGGTATATACTGTGCCATATACCACCAGAGCGCCTGGTAGGCATCCTCCAGCCATAGCTCCTGCCATACCCGGTGCTCTAGTTCCTTCACCTATTCCTCCAGGGGCTGCTCTCCCAGGAAGGGCATCCGCAGGGCCACTTGCTTCTGCAATCGCTGCTCTTCACTGGGGAGACTCTCGCCTCACTGGTATTGTACATTATCCAGGGCCTGGTACCAGATGCCTTTCCTTAATGCATCCCGGCCATCCAGGTCTTCCTCATCGTATGCCACTGCTGGTTCCATACTGCTGCTGTCAGGGATGCTGTACTGGGACATGCGTTGCCCTCAAATTGTAATTCCAGGGAATGATGTTTCTTTGTAGCTGTCCCTCTGGCTGTGGGAACGATCCCGCCGCTTGCCACCAATTGTAACGGCATACAAGGCAATGTTCCAAACTCCCGAACGGAACCTCACGAATAGCTGCTAGCAGACGAATAGGAAACGCACCCAAGCGGCTTACACTCCTAGCAATCAGTCTCTAACAGCATACAGTGAATCCCCCCAAGAACGAGACGAGGCTCCGTGTTGAGGGTCAAGCAGTGGTCACCCAGAGCTGTGCGTTTTATTGATCTTATATAACATTGGTACACATCAGTACCACCCACAGGGTTTGTAAAAACAACCAATAACCACGTACAATACAGTAAAACACTCCCACACAAAATCCTCCCCTCTGCCTGTGATATAATTAGGGTGCAATGGGTTGATGTAATTATCACAGGCAGGAGAATACACAATGTCCTCTGTCCTGGAGACAACCGAGGAGTAATTCAATTATCTCTCAGGACAAAGGGAAATCGCCAATACACACGTGGAGACAATAGGACAGACATCACCACTCAAACATACAATGTCCCACCCATTACAGTAACATAGACATTTAACATATCCCAAAATGGCACGAATTAGACCAGGGGTTTAAAAGTTAGTAAAAGTCCTTTGTGAACAAAGGAAGCATGGCTGATGAGAGGGCCCATAATCCTGGGGCAAGAGGCTGGCAACCAGGCCCCTCCAAAACCCAGGCGAGGTTAGTTTCGCCACATGCCCACATTGTGCCCCCCCCCCCGTAATATGCCCATATTGTGCCCCCCAAGTAATATGCCCATATTGTGCCCCCCAAGTAATATGCCCACATTTTGCCACCAGTATTATGCCCACATTGTGCTCCTCATATAAAGTTAAAAAAAATAAACACCACATACTTACCTAGTTCCTAGCAGCCGCAGCAGGACATCGGCTGCTCTGGTCTGTGGAGGAGGTGGAGCCGAGGCTAACTGCCAGCTGGCCCCTCCCCCCACACAGATCAGAGGTGTGGAGAACCGGCAGGGGGGAGGAATGATGAAGCAGGGAGCAGATGCCGGCGACGGCTTTTTGCTTCATTATGGCAACTGTCTCTGCTTCCTATGGACGCAGGCACAGCTGCCAGAAAGCGGGACATACTTCCCCCATACCGGGACAGTGGGAGGTATGCTATATTGTTATGTATTTTGTATTGTATCATATGGCCGTATCTATCAGTAAGGTATATGGATGACAAATGTTTACCCAGAATAGTGCTAAAAACCCTGTCCCTCTCCTGTTGGTAGGACCTGCTTCCTGCCAGAAGGGGGAGTTCCTGTTAAGCTACAGAGGAGGAAGGAAGCACACGTCTGAGCTCCTGCTTCTTGCTGGGACTGATTTTCAGAGACAGTCCCGCCAAATTTGAGCTATCCTGGGCCAAAAATGGGTGGATCAATACTTCATCAGGGCTACTACCACTCCCATCGCCTGCACCAGCAACTTCTGGGCTCGCTGCAATAGCAGCCTACCTAACAGAAACTCACTTGTGATGTCACACTACATTGTGATGTCACAGCAATGAAAACCTCCAGGTGAAGTCACAGCAGCTTAACTGAAAGATACCCACTTGAGATGTCACCGCAGCTTACCTGACTGATCCTCATCCTATATGGACTCCTTGGACAGAAAATCTCATAGCTCCCTACATAAGATCCAATTAGACAGAAGAAACCATGCTAGTGGCCCTATTGTCCTATTAAGGTCTCTGTGCATCTGCTTGGGTGGCACATATGTCCACCTCTTATAACTCACACCATTTTGACAACGGTAATGGCAACATTCAGTTGTCAATATATTTAATAAATTTCCAATCGGAATAACAGAGGAACCACACATTCTAAGAAAAAATGCCCTAGAATTGTAATTTCATGTGGCATGAATGTATTTACTAGAAGAGACATGTCCTCTGTAGATACAGTGACCTGTCATTGGTTGTCAGTGTGAACCCTAGAATCCTGCGAGGTTTCTCTTACGCCTGGTGCACACTGGAGTTATGGATATGCTTGTATGCTAATGTTCATTAATATTTCCAATTTAACAATTGGTGGAGTGGAATATAATGGGATTTTCTGATGTTCTTCTCCCGGAGACAATTACCACTGAAACATTCATGATTTTTTGACAAAGAATAACTTGCTGCCGCCGCCGAGCTATATGTCTACAGATTCCCTGCAAAGTTCTCTCTTGCTTCCCACTTTCTTGACGTTTTATTTCAGATTAATCTGGACTTTTAATCAAGGGAATGACATTGGAAATTTACTCTGTCCTGGACTATTTTTGCGGCTGAATCATAAATCCTCATATCTGAGATACTACTTGCAGTATGCTCGATGGTTGGCTCAAACCCAAGAGAAATAGTGGCCTAATTCTCATCCGTATTTTACATGTATAAAGTATAAAGATGAAGCATAGCTGAACTTGTAATTTAACTCCATTTGGACCATTGAAGGCATGGAGTCTCGTCTTCACTCTGGTATGGACATTGTGCCAAGGGTTGTGGCCCCATGGTATTGTCATTCTGGGTCTAGGTCATGCACTGACTGTCTGACAGAAGGATTTGGAATTCCAGAAAATCATAAAAGTCAGAAGTTATTAAAGAGGGAAACTTCAAATTGTATGGCACCAGATATGGCTAGACCAGAGTGGAAAAATCACAGAATAGAGTGGCCTTACTGGGAGGAAATGCTCAAACCCCAAATACTGTAGCAGATCTTCCACATGTGATCCGTTGCTAATGGCAGTCCACAGCAAAAATGCATACAATGGAGGAAGCCGGCAGCGGACCACATGTAGTGTTGTCTTCTACTGGACCTATGGTACTTGGTTTTATAAAAAAAAAACATTATGGTGTCAGGCCAGCCTTGGCCCACTGGATGGTCATTTAGTTCTGTGGTGGGCCAGTCTGATCCTGTCAAATATACACCATGCCCGAGAATAGAGTGGTTTAGCATATAAGATATCTGAGGATGGTCAGAAGTTAATGAAGAGGGAAACTTGAAATGATGCCAAGAGAATAGCACCAGATATGCCTAGACTAGAGTGGAAGGTTCTTGACTCCAAAGTCAGATGCAAGTGGGGTAGTCTTCTACTGGACCCATGGTACTTGGTTTTATTAGGCGCCTTGACCAACTTGAGGGCTTGCTAATACTTTGGTGGTCCAGCCTGATCCTGTCAGATACACACCACAGCTAATGATGGAATACCTGAGGAATTGGTGGTTTTTTACCTAGGAGAGATTGAAACCAGAGGTTGTAGGAAGATACATCTGAAAGCATGGGAAGAGGTAGGTACCAGCTGACAGAAACAGACCGCTTGGATCTCTACTGATCACTAGAAGAGGTTCTGTCCCTCAATGCATGACCTTAGTGATGAAGGGCAGTCGAACATGCATGATGCCAGTCTAGGGTGCTGATGGAGACAGCCAAATACACTGCTCGGCTGTTGTGGGAAAAGCTGTTTAAAAAAGTAGCTTCACTAGTGGCCCTATGCAAAACCACGCTATGATGTCATCGTGAGGTGCTTCTGGCTCCACTACATACATAAACTGAACTCTGCTCTGATCTGGATTAGGAATTGGCACTTTTCAGACGGGGCTGAGATGGGTTAAACGTTCAAGAATCTATTTGCTCTTGCTTCTGTTTTTCTACAAAACAAAAGGTTGATGGGAAAAAGCACATCAACTATAAATATTCCGTTCAGATGGCACCAGGCCAATAGGTTTTGGCGTAGGCATAGTCGGCTTGTTAATAGTCCTACATCATTGCTAACGTCAACCTAGTTAATGGTTAGACGGGCCGCTTGGCTCACTGTCTATCTTGTGGGCGCACACCATTGCCAACTAACACTTGACTGCTGTTAACCCCATTACGAACAGGATAATTGTTTCTGCGTGATGATTCAGTTGTGGTCATTTTGCTTTCTTGAGGATGTGCCAGCATGAAATTACACTTCATTCTTAAAAATATATATTTTATAATGTTTGTGCACCTTAAAGGGGTTGCGTGTGAGTCAAATAAATGTCAGGATTTCTTATTTTTTTTAATTGCGCCATTTTTGTCCGGTATTGCAACCACAACATCAGCCCTGGTTTGTTGTGTTCTGGGAACTTGGGGGTTTAATTTTTTCTCATGGACAGTTCTTGTGTTATAATGCCCAACGCAGTCCATCTCCCAGGCACAGCCACAACTCTGCTTACCTGCTCCCCTGTGACTCGGACTCTCCGGCATCTCTTCCCTCCTTGCCAGCATCCTTCTCCTTCATGCAGGCAGAGGCATATGACACGTGCATGGTCCCTTGGCCTCTTAAAGGACCATAGCTCATGCAACCTAATTTTCACCAGCTAATAGCTAGCTAACTGGAGTACTTAAGACACCTTCACCTGTGGTAGAGTGCCTGTTCAATAGATTCTAGTTCACTAGTGTCCTGCAAAGGTTTTTTGTTATATGTTCATCTGTCTATGTACTGACTTCTGCCTGATCTCCGGTCTGATCCTAAACTGCCTGCCCTGACTTCGACACATTTATTAAATCATACATACTCTACCTGCCCTTACATCGCCTATTGCTCTCCTGTGTCTGTTGACCCCCGTGGGTCAGCTGTCACCTGAACAGGGACTACTGTGAGAGGTAGAGGTCTAGTGGCTCCCCTACAGCAAAGTCCAGGTTAAAGTGTGAAGACCAGTTGAACCACTAAGATAACAATCTCATGAGTAGACCCAAGCCAAATATGTTCAAGTCACATGGTAGATCCATATTCGCTTTGTAAGGTCTTTTTCACAACAAGAGCACGTATGCAGTATTTTACGGGTAACTCTGACAAGGCAGAAATTTTATAGACTAAGAACAGATATGCAAGTTATTCATACCCTGAATGTGTGATTATTTTGTGTCACCATTCTGTAGTGGATTGGGAGTGATTAAGCTTGGATGTAATTAATACAAATAAACTAAATTCTAGTACTCAGGGTCAGTCTGCTTTATGGCCCTAGAGAGGAATGTTCTGTTTTATCTGAGGGGTGATATCAGAGATCTAACTTGAAGATCCTAGGCCGTGCAAAATCTTTAATAGGTCCCCCCACGCACCATGTGCCATTTATCTTCTTATGTGGTAGATGGACTATCTCAGGCACCAGAGCTTTTCAGAACCAACCATTTATGGAGACTACATGAAAGCTACCTCTTACTGGAACCCATTACTTTCTACAGAAATACTGTAGCCAAAGAGAATATGACGTGGTCATTCTTCTTGCAGAATGCAAGGTTTTGTTGCCATTTGCATCAATTGACATTCGGTAAAAACATTTTAGATTTATTTGTAAATCGTGTCATAAGCAATAGATCCTAGTGGCACATTGTTGTCTCTAAATTCTTTTTCAAGTGGAGTTGTCTTCTGCTGGACTATTGGTATGCTTTCAGAACTTGAGGCCACATTGATTCTCTGATAATTTGATGGTCCAGACTAACCCAAGGTGGAGCCGAGAAAGGAGTGGTTAGAGAAGTATCAATCTGGCAGATACAGGGAGATGGGATTTAACAGATTAATGAATACAACAGGTTGGGAGGCAGTGATCTGGTACAAAAGGGAAGGAAAGACACGGAACATTGTAAAACTAGGTAAGAAGGGGCATGGTTAATGTTAGAGCTGGAAAAGGAAGAGCCTTGCACATAATAGAAATGGGAAGGAGGGGCCTGGCTCATAGTAGAACTTGGGAAGATGGGGCCTGTCTCATAGTAGAATTGAGGAAGGAGGGGCTTGGCTCACAGTAGAACTTGAGAAGGAGAGGCTTGGCACACAGTAAAACATGGGAAGGAGGGACCTGGCTCATATTAGAACTTGGGAAGGAGGGGTCAGGCTCAAAGTAGAACAGGGGAAGGAGGGGCCTGACTCATAGTAGAACTTGGGAAGGAGGGGCCAGGCTCAAAGTAGAACATGGGAAGGAGGGGCCTGACTCATGGTAGAACTTGGGATTTAGGGGTCTGGCTCATAGTAGACCTTGGGAAGATGGGACCTGGCTCATAGAAGAATTGTGAAAGGAGGGGCCTGGCTCATAATAGAACTTGGGAAGGAGGGGCCAGGCTCAAAGTAGAACATGGGAAGAAGGGGCCTGACTCATAGTAGAACTTGGGAACTAGGGGCCTGGCTCATAGTAAAACTTGGGAAGATAGAACCTGGCTCATAGTAGAACTTGGAAAGGAGGGGCCTGGCAAATAATAGAACCTGAAAAGAAGGGACCTGGCTCATAGTATAATTGAGGAAGGAGAGGCCTGGCTCATAGTAGAATTGATGAAGGAGGGGCCTGGGTCATAGTAGAATTGAGGAAGAAGGAGCCTGGCACACAGTAGGCTGTGAAAGGAAGAAACTGGCACATAATAAAGCTAAGAAGGAAGGATCTTACCCATAGAACAGCTCAGGAAGGAAGGGCATGGTACATTGTAGAACTGGCGAAGAAAGGGCATGGAAAGGAGGGGTCTGGCACAATGTAGAAAGAGTAGAGCTTGGGAAGGAAGGGCCTACAAGTAGTAGAGCTTGGGAAGGAGGCACCTGGTACAATGTAGAACTGGAGAAGGAGGGGCATGGCTTATTGTAGAATTGGGAAAGGATGGGCCTGGTACATAATAAAACTGGGGAAAAATAGACCTGGCGCATCTTGCAGTTGGGAAAGGAGGGGCCTGGCTCAAAAAAAGAACTGAGGAAGGAAGGATATGGTACATTGTAGAGCTGGAGAAGGAGGGGCATGGCACATTGTAGAACTGGAGAAGGAGGGGCCTGACACATTGTAGAACTGGAGAAGGAGGGGCCTGGCACATAATAGAGCTATTAAAGTATAGGTCTTGCAAAAAGTAGATCCATGGAAGGGCAGTTCCGTCATATAGTAGAGCTTGTAAACTACTGATTTTGTAATATAACAGTCAAGGATGAAAAGCTCTAAGATAGAAAACTGGGGAAGCACAAAACCACAAAATTAGGTGTGTAATGTCCCATCATCAGTGACCTCCACTACATCCACAGCAGCTTCTATTCTTTTGCCAACAAAAAAAAAAAGACTCATGCCTCACGAAGAGAAACATAGTTGAAAACTTATATTCAAAGATTTTACAGGCAAATAATAATAAGACTCAGTAGATTTCCGTACAACCACATCACTACCACATAGACTACTGGACCAATCTCTCTGGGACTATGAGTCAGTCAATCCAGAGCATACAGAAACGTAACGTGGGAGGGAAACTCTTTTCTGTACATTTTTAATAGCAAAAGTGAAAACTTGTCCTTCAGGAGAATGTATTGTCATTGCTTTTATGTGTATGGTTCTGAAAACAGGGATCAGTCAGAAAGAGAAATTGCCCCTGGCTGCTCTGTAAGCCACTTTGTATCTGAAGTTTCTGCAGGCTCTTCAATGTAGGGGCAGCTCAATATGAAATTAATGATGTACAATTAGTTTACACTTATACCTTCATTAAAGATCCCGTCTCATGAAGACAATCCCTTTCAGTATGCCTTACTGGGCCACACAGATGTGGCAAAAGGAGGTCTCTTGCTCAGGACCACCCTGTAAGAGCTAATGCAGAATGACTTTTAGTCTGGTGGACCTTCTATGTGAATCTAAGGGTGGTTGTAGCTTCAGTTGTAGCTTTCCCTTATGATAACACTTGATTACTGAGGGGCATCTGAAGTTTGCTTCAAAATTAAAGGGATTCTTATGAAAAGACATCCCCTTTTTATATCGTTAACCTGAATGTATATATTGTAGTTTATTTTAGCCTTAAGTAAAGGTTTGTGCACCATGTATGACTCAGTAATTCAGAAGCCCTCAGTATCACAAAGGCACAAAATCCAACATATTTTAATCATTTTGAGATCTTGAGAGCCCCACTGTGTATACCAGTATTACAGTGGGCATCTGAGAAATGTGTAAGGGTGACCACACACATTAGATAAATGGTTGAACCACCAATTTTACCTCAAGAAGGTAACTTTTTTCAGTATGCCATAGAGTTGTCACGGATAGACGTCTTCTACTCAGCACAAGAGCCAGTACATTTTAAGATCTTGAAAAACCCACTGTAAATGCCAGATTTACAGTGGATATCTGATAAATCTGACCACACACATCAGATAAGTGGTTGAACCTACCAATCTTGTCTCAAAAAGACAACCCCTTTCAATATGCCCTATTGTGCAATATGGATATCCATTGAGAGAGGTCTCCTACTCAGGACCATCCTCTAGGAGCCAATGGAGAATAACTTGCAAACTGGTGGATCTTCTGTGTGATGCTAAGGCTGGTTGTAGCTTCTGTTGTAGTACCCCCTATGATAGTAATTGGGAGTGGGTTTTTATGAAGAGACAGCCCCTTTAACTATTATTAAGATGGCTGCATACAGTTTATTTCAGCCACCACGTATGACTTAGTAATTCAGAAGTTCTCAATATCACAAAGGGAGAATATCCAACATATTGCAATCATTTTTAGATCTTGAGACCCTTGTAGTGTATGCCCGTCAGAGGTGGATTGGCCATAGACCCTACAGGGAAATTTCCCAGTGGGCCGATGCCCAGGGGGCCGCCCAAGCTCTCCTCATGCCCGCCAGACAGGTACATAAAGATCATTAATTATTGTAAGAGTATCAGGCCCCTATGTACCTGGCCAGCGGCCGTAGGTGCCCTCCTGAGTTGAACTGCATTGTTGTCCTCAGGACGATGATACAGTTTCATACTGTGGCGTGGGCGGCAGTATTTTGTGCTGCACTGTGGTATTTGGTGCTGCTGGGGTGGTACAGTATTTTGATCTGCACTACAGTGGACCATCCTACAATATAAGGTCACTTTCATATCAGCTCTTGATACCAGCATTACTGTGGACATTTGAGAAATGTATAAGGGTGACCATACAAAATAAATAAATGCTCAATTCCACCCGATTGGTCAACTATCTACTATGTATGGGTGTTTCTTGACTTGCATGCCCAATCCTTTGCTTTCATGGTAGACAAGCTTCTCTTCGAGGGAGCTGGCTGTGGCTTGTCTGCCTTTCATCGCTGGGAATGATGGCTGCCAACAGAAAAAGCTGATGTCTACAGTAAGTGTACTGTCAAATGTATTTTTTACATATTCTTAAATTCTTATTTAACTAAGAACAGCCATGCAATTTGCATAAAAGTTGGGTAAATCCACCCATAACGTGTCTGGGGACAACCAGCCAGTTTTCTAATGACAGGTGGAAAAAGAGATTTTTTTTAACATCCTATTGAAGATAATACAGTTCAAGAAGCTTACATGAGGAGGTTGGGGTAGATAGCCATTGACAACTTACAACCATCTAATGTGTATGGCCAACTTGGTAATCTGTAGGCTTTCGAAATGTGTTAGTTGTCCTGACATTCATGGAACTACATTCTTGTGTCCTGTACAAAGCCAGATAGGGTTGTCTGGGCTTCCAATATTGATGGCCATCTGCAGGATAGGTCATCAATATCAAATCGGCAGGGGTCGGACACCCGGCATCCTCTCTGATCAGCTGTATGAGGAGATGGTGCATGCAGTGCGCACGTGCCGTCTCCCGTCTCTCTTCCTGCTCACCGCTGCTGTCTATGGCAAAGCAGCAGCGAACAGGAAGGGAAGTCGGAGACGTCTCATACAGCTGATCGTGGGAGAATAGGTCATCAATATTGAAAGCCTGGAGAACCCCTTTAACCAAGTTCTGCCTGTGCATTATCGCCTGCATCATTAGGAGAAATAGCATCAGACAGAAGGCAGGTGGCAGGCTGCGTTCTCTGTTTTCTTGTGGCTCCTGCACAAAAGGGTGTACAGAGCCAGAAGCATGTGAGAAAGACAGTGCCTGCAAGATCACAACTCCTGCAGAATCTGTCACTGTTGATAAACTGTGCTGCACAATTAATCCCAGTGATTAAAGATTTAGCAGATGATTGCAAACGTCGCATTATGGGAAGAAAGCCTGTATTACACAAACTCCATACGAGAGCTCGAATACTTTCAGACTGCAGTATATGTCACTTTTATGGAGAATACATGGCAATACTATACCATAATGATCTATGATGTCATATCATAGAGTGGGATGCAATGTGATATGATATAACAAAACAAAATACCATACAATATAATACAAAGCGCAACAAACCAAGGCATATCATAATACAGCACATATAGAGTACCATAACCTAGCATAACATATCATACCAAAACATACTGTATAATACATTGTGTAGCATAATTTACCATAATGTAATATAACACATCAATATAACAGTACAATAATGCAATATAATACAATACACAGAATATCATAGCATGATATAACAAAATAATGAAATGCATAGTATGACATACTCATAGCATATCATTACATATAATACAATCTAATAAACAACATAACATGACAATAGAAATTTCTTACGCCCGTTGTTTAGGTCCGCATCTGAGCCTCATTTTTTGCGGCTCGGATGCGGACCCACTTACTTCAAAAGATGCAGACAGAACTCTGTTTGCTGTCCCCATATCTTGCTCCCTTCCGTATCCCCACAAAAAAAAAAATAATAGAACATGTCCTATTCTTGTCTGCATTTCTATTATGAGCGGCCCGTTCCATTCCACAAATTTCAGAAAGCACATGGGCGGCATCCGTGTTTCGCGGACCGCAAAACATGGCGTGGTCGTGTGCATGTAGCCTAAGGCTGAATCACCATTTAGC
This sequence comes from Bufo bufo, assembly GCF_905171765.1. Lineage (NCBI taxonomy): Eukaryota > Metazoa > Chordata > Amphibia > Anura > Bufonidae > Bufo > Bufo bufo. The sequence goes on from NC_053394.1 coordinate 420,957,454, forward strand.
TTTCCGTTCTTCTAATGCATCAGAAGAAGAGAAAAAAAAAAACAGGAACAGTAGTCATCCGTTTGAGCCATTTCCGTCTGAGATCCGTTTTTTTATTTATAAATTCTTTATTTTCCAATTTTTTATAAGAAGACAGGGTAACATGACATGTACAAGGATAGCCATGAAGAGTTTGCATCCGTTGTCATACAATGATAGACATAATGGTCAGATCACAAACAGACATGGATTATTGTTATTGCTATTGTTGTTCAGTTCCCTCTAACATGGGAGGCATTATTTTAGTGTCCCACTACGTAAGGGTGGGCACTACTCAACGGTCAATTGGGTCACGTTGTTCTCCACCTCCTGTGGAACATGGTTATGGTATTTTATTGCATTGTAATGTATAATTTAATGGTATTTCCTGTGTACCAGGCCTGCTAGGGGTGTTGTTTATCCTCCTAAGCTGTAGAGGTAGCTAGGGAACCCCCTAGTATATATAGTCAGGTCCAGTTCAGGAGAGAAGGAGAGAGTGTGGTCAGAAGCCAGGATTGACTTTAGCCAAGTGTTAGCTGAAGTGCAGCTTCTAACATGCAGCTAGATAGCCCAGGCTCCTAGCTTGCCCCCAGGAGAAGAGGTTCCCTCCTGAAGTTATCCTGCATCTTACAAAGTACAAAGCAGTGCTAATTTTAACCAGCAAAGTAGAAAGCTGAAAGGCAGAAGGTTATTTGCAGCAAGTGGATTCATACCAGAGGAAGGTTCCCCTCCCAAGGATAAAGCCAGCTATTAGGCATCCGGGCCTTGGAGAAAGTCAGACAGGATTCTGCACAAAGTACAGCCTGATCTGAGAGTTTATTCCCTCTGAGTTATCTTGCTAGGATTTTACCTGCGATTTATGTCAAGCCTGCCTGATACCATTATCCTGCATATGGAACTTTATCTGAAACCTGTAAATAGTTGAACTGTTCAGTAAAAAGGAGTTCTGGTTCACTACAACTGTGTGTACCTCAATTATTCCTACAACAAATTGGTGTCCCACCGTTACCGGCACTGGCGTCACGAACTATAAGGGATCTTGCCACCAGCACACTAACACCCAGGGCACCACACCTACCACCCGGCCTGGTCCCTATATACAGAGAGTGCCCCAGAGGATCCATGTGCCAGCCTCTCCATCACTGCTATATGCCTGCCCAGGGTCTTCTACAAATTGTGAGTACCAAGAGTAACCCTCGGTTTGCTAACTGACCCCCATGACCTCACATTCGCTCACCCTGCAGGACTGGCGTACTGCATTATGAGAGAGAGAGATTTAGCGGATCTGATTTTCTCCCCAAGAAATCCGTGTTGAGCTCAAGGAGGGAAACAGAAATAAGAGACAAGAAATAAAGTATGAGAAGGAATAAGAATAAAGAGAGGAAAAGGTCAAGATGAAGTAGGGATGGAAGGAGGGGAGGGTACATCGACAGATGATGCTTTTTCTCAATTGCCAGTGCATCTATCAACCAGGAGTCATCTCCGCCAGAGATCTCCAAGGACTCCACACCTTCAGGAACTTATCATGAGTCCTGTTGATCCACCCAGACATCTCTTCGAATTGGCAAATTTGGTTGACCTTAGCTTTCCACTCTGGTATGGAAGGAGGATTCGTGTCTAGCCAATGTAGGGGAACGACCATTTTGGCTGCTGCCAGGAGGTGCGATACTAGATTCCGTTTGGATGGGGCATAATCAGGTGTGGGGAGGGCCAAGAACACCATCTCCAGTTTAAGCTTGAATTCTGGGGTTGTAAGTTTTTGGATTAACGCTCCCACTTCTCTCCAATAGGACTTAATCCGGGGGCAGTCCCACCAAATATGTGACAAGGAACCTATTCCTTCTCCACACCTCCAGCATTCTCTTGTAGCAGACAGACCTCTCTTGAAGAGAAAGTCAGGGGTTCTGTACCATCTTGTTAGCATTTTAAAATGATTCTCCTGTAGACGAGTACAGGCAGAGAATCCATGTGAGTTTGCTAGTACCTTTTTGACCTCTGCATCATCTAGAACTTTGTTCAGTTCCTTTTCCCACTCCTTGAGATACAGGAGTTTCAGTGGTTCACCCAAGCCTCCTACCAATGGATAGAGCTTCGCTACTTTCCTAGAAACAAGGAGTGGTGAGTAGACCAATTTCTCAAAGTCAGTTAGGGACCTTTGGAGGGAGTACTGCTCTTTCAACTCTCCGCACACAGCTCTGATATGAGGTTTCATGAGAAAAAACCCAGGCGAGTCAACAATCGTACGCGGGAGAAATCCAAAGATGGAGAGCTCCACGTCAGGTGCGACTTCACCCATTCTAGTCGATGCTAGGTAAGACCACAACTGCGGTTTATCCCGGTTGGTTCTATTTAGGAGGTCCGGAATAAGGCTTACCAGCATCAGGGGAGATGGGATAGGTGCCAAACATTTCTCTCCAGACCTCTCCCAGTCCTCTGAGCATAGGGTATATAGTCATATCTCTTTGCATGTGTTTATCTGGAAGCCATAGGTGTTTCTGAAAATGTTGGCCTGCACTATGTCTACAGATAGCTTGTACGTCTGGTTGTCTTTTAGGGTCCACCAATTCCTGCTCCTTACATTTAACCAGAATTCTGTGAGAAATACGAGGCTTCCTACCTTTCCATAGGAACCTAGAGAAATTCCCCCGTACACTCGAGAAAAAGGATTTGGGGAGCCATATTGGAACTAATTGCATAATGTATAAGATTTTGGGCATCACATAGGCTTTTAAGATGTTTTTCCGCCCCATCCAGGAGAGATAGGGGAGACTAGGTTTGAAGCAGACGTTGTATCTCTCCTAATAGGGGGGTGTAGTTGTGCAGGTATAAGTCGTTGGTGTCTTTGGGGATTTGGATCCCCAGGTATTTAATTGGCCCTTTAGTCCAATGGAATGGAAGATGAGCGCTTAAGGCGGCTACTTTAGATACTGATAGAGAGATATTTAAGAGTTCGGATTTGGCGTGATTTACCTTAAAGTCAGAGAGTGAACTATATGTATCTATTTTGTTCACCAGAGGGCCTAGCCCTCTTTCAGGGTCTTTTACTAAGAACAATAAGTCATCTGCAAATGCAGTGCATTTTAATTCTCTTTGGCCGTATTTAACTCCCGAGATGTCCAGCGATTGTAAGAGTGTTTCCACTACTAAAATGAACAGCGAGGGGGACAGGGGGCATCACTGCCTAGTCCCGTTTGTGATGTCGAAAGTCGGTGAGAGCATACCATTGACTTTCAATCTGGCATGAGGATTTCGGTAGAGAGTAAGGATTGCCTGTATAAAGGTGTCTGGAAAGGCAAAGCGTTGTAGAGTCAATTTCATAAACCTCCAATTGACTCTATTGAACGCCTTTTCGGCGTCGATGCTAAGTAAGGCTAGAGGGAAGCCTTTTTTATGAGCCATGTGTATGGCATGAAATATTCTGTGAGTATTGTCTTTCCCCTCACGACCCTGGACGAAACCTGATTGTTCAGGTCCTATTAGAGCTGGCAAGAGCCTGCTCAATCTGCATGCTAAGACCTTGGCCCAAAGTTTTAGGTCCAGGTACAGGAGGGAAATCGGACGATAGCTTCCACAGTTTTGGGGGTCTTTCCCTTCTTTAGGGATTAGGGTAACGTGGGATTCCAGCGTCTGTCTGGGTAAGAAGTCACCTTGTAGTAAGGCATTGCAGACTTCTGTAAACCTGGGGACTAAGATATCCTGAAACTTCTTATAGTATAGCAAGGACAGACCGTCTGGTCCTGGACTCTTGCCTGGTGGGAAGCTTTTAAGAATGTCTGTTACTTCTTCCGCTGTTATCGGTCTAGTGAGGTATGTAGAATCCTCCTGTGTGATAACCAGAAGGTGGAGAGAGCCCAAAAAGTCCTTAATGTGCTGTTCTTTTTGGAGTTTTCTATCAGTCATACCTTTCTGGTGGAGGTTATATAGGGCTGAGTAAAATTCTTTGAAAGCCCTAGCTATCTCTGGGGTTTCCTGTGTTAGGCTGCCATCTGGTTGCTTTATAGAGGAGATGTAAGTTATATTCTTAGTAGAGTTGAGCGAACACCTGGATGTTCGGGTTCGAGAAGTTCGGCCGAACTTCCCGGAAATGTTCGGGTTCGGGATCCGAACCCGATCCGAACTTCGTCCCGAACCCGAACCCCATTGAAGTCAATGGGGACCCGAACTTTTGGGCACTAAAAAGGCTGTAAAACAGCCCAGGAAAGAACTAGAGGGCTGCAAAAGGCAGCAACATGTAGGTAAATCCCCTGCAAACAAATGTGGATAGGGAAATGAATTAAAATAAAAATTAAAAAAATAAAAATGAACCAATATCAATTGGACAGAGGTCCCATAGCAGAGAATCTGGCTTCACGTCAGCAGAGAATCAGTCTCTTCATGCCATAGCAAAGAATCTGGCTTCATGTCAGCAGAGAATCAGTCTTTTCATGCCATAGCAGAGAATCTGGCTTCATGTCAGCGCAGAATCAGTCTTCATGTCATAGCAAAGAATCAGGCTTCACGTCACCCACCACTGGAACTTGCCACTGTCACACATTTAGGCCCCGGCACCCAGACAGAGGAGAGCGGTCCCGTAACAGAGAATCTGGCCTTATGTCAGCGCAGAATCTGTCTTCATGTCATAGCAGAGAATCAGGATTCACGTCACCCACCACTGGAACAGGCCACTGTCACACATTTAGGCCCCGGCACCCAGACAGAGGAGAGCGGTCCCGTAACAGAGAATCTGGCCTGATGTCAGCACAGAATCTGTCTTCATGTCATAGCAGAGAATCAGGCTTCACGTCACCCACCACTGGAACAGGCCACTGTCAAACATTTAGGCCCAGGCACCCAGGCAGAGGAGAGAGGTCCTGTAAAAGAGAATCTGGCCTTATGTCAGCGCAGAATCTGTCTTCATGTCATAGCAGAGAATCAGGCTTCACGTCACCCACCACTGGAACAGGCCACTGTCACACATTTAGGCCCCGGCACCCAGACAGAGGAGAGCGGTCCCGTAACAGAGAATCTGGCCTTATGTCAGCGCAGAATCTGTCTTCATGTCATAGCAGAGAATCAGGCTTCACGTCACCCACCACTGGAACAGGCCACTGTCACACATTTAGGCCCCGGCACCCAGGCAGAGGAGAGAGGTCGCGTAACAGAGAATCTGGCTTCATGTCAGCACAGAATAAGTCTTCATGTCATAGCAGAGAATCAGGCTTCACGTCACCCACCACTGGAACAGGCCACTGTCACAAATTTAGGCCCCGGCACCCAGACAGAGGAGAGGTTCATTCAACTTTGGGTTGCCCCGCAATATAATGGTAAAATGAAATTAAAAATAGTATTGAATGAGGAAGTGCCCTGGAGTACAATAATATATTGTTAAGGGGAGGTAGTTAATATCTAATCTGCACAAGGGATGGACAGGTCCTGTGGGATCCATGCCTGGTTCATTTTTATGAACGTCAGCTTGTCCACATTGGCTGTAGACAGGCGGCTGCGTTTGTCTGTAATGACGCCCCCTGCCGTGCTGAATACACGTTCAGACAAAACGCTGGCCTCCGGGCAGGCCAGCACCTCCAAGGCATAAAAGGCTAGCTCTGGCCACGTGGACAATTTGGAGACCCAGAAGTTGAATGGGGCCGAACCATCAGTCAGTACGTGGAGGGGTGTGCACAGGTACTGTTCCACCATGTTAGTGAAATGTTGCCTCCTGCTAACACGTTCCGTATCAGGTGGTGGTGCACTTAGCTGTGGCGTGGTGACAAAACTTTTCCACATCTCTGCCATGCTAACCCTGCCCTCAGAGGAGCTGGCCGTGACACAGCTGCGTTGGCGACCTCTTGCTCCTCCTCTGCCTTCGCCTTGGGCTTCCACTGGTTCCCCTGTGACATTTGGGAATGCTCTCAGTAGCGCGTCTACCAACGTGCGCTTGTAGTCGCGCATCTTCCTATCACGCTCCAGTGTGGGAAGTAAGGTGGGCACATTGTCTTTGTACCGGGGATCCAGCAGGGTGGCAACCCAGTAGTCCGCACACGTTAAAATGTGGGCAACTCTGCTGTCGTTGCACAGGCACTGCAGCATGTAGTCGCTCATGTGTGCCAGGCTGCCCAGAGGTAAGGACAAGCTGTCCTCTGTGGGAGGCGTATCGTCATCGTCCTGTGTTTCCCCCCAGCCACGCACCAGTGATGGGCCCGAGCTGCTTTGGGTGCCACCCCGCTGTGAACATGCTTCATCCTCATCCTCCTCCACCTCCTCCTCATCCTCGTCCTCCTCGTCCTCCAGTAGTGGGCCCTGTCTGGCCACATTTGTACCTGGCCTCTGGTGTTGCAAAAAACCTCCCTCTGAGTCACTTCGAAGAGACTGGCCTGAAAGTGCTAAAAATGACCCCTCTTCCTCCTCCTCCTCCTGGGCCACCTCCTCTTCCATCATCGCCCTAAGTGTTTTCTCAAGGAGACATAGAAGTGGTATTGTAACGCTGATAACGGCGTCATCGCCACTGGCCATGTTGGTGGAGTACTCGAAACAACGCAACAGGGCACACAGGTCTCGCATGGAGGCAAAGTCATTGGTGGTGAAGTGTGTCTGATCCGCAGTGCGACTGACCCGTGCGTGCTGCAGCTGAAACTCCACTATGGCCTGCTGCTGCTCGCACAGTCTGTCCAGCATATGCAAGGTGGAGTTCCACCTGGTGGGTACGTCGCATATGAGGCGGTGAGCGGGAAGGCCGAAGTTACGCTGTAGCGCAGACAGGCGAGCAGCGGCAGGGTGTGAACGCCGGAAGCGCGAACAGACGGCCCGCACTTTATGCAGCAGCTCTGACATGTCGGGGTAGTTGCGAATGAACTTCTGCACCACCAAATTCAGCACATGCGCCAGGCAAGGGATGTGCGTCAAACCGGCACTCCCAGAGCTGCAACGAGATTTCGCCCATTATCGCACACCACCAGGGCGGGCTTGAGGCTCACCGGCAGCAACCACTCGTCGGTCTGTTGTTCTATACCCCGCCACAACTCCTGTGCGGTGTGGGGCCTGTCCCCCAAACATATGAGTTTCAGAATGGCCTGCTGACCCCGGGCTGTGCTGAAGTTGGTGGTGAAGGTGTGTGGCTGACTGGATGAGCAGGTGGAAGAAGAGGAGGAGGAAGCTGAGTAGGAGGAGGAGGAGACAGGAGGCAAAGAATGTTGCCCTGCGATCCTTGGCGGCGGAAGGACGTGCTCCAAACAGCTCTCTGCCTGGGGCCCAGCCGCCACTACATTTACCCAGTGTGCAGTTAGGGAGATATAGCGTCCCTGGCCGTGCTTACTGGTCCACGTATCTGTGGTTAGGTGGACCTTGCCACAGATGGCGTTGCGCAGTGCACACTTGATTTTATCGGACACTTGTTTGTGCAGGGAAGGCACGGCTCTCTTGGAGAAGTAGTGGCGGCTGGGAACAACATACTGTGGGACAGCAAGTGACATGAGCTGTTTGAAGCTGTGTGTGTCCACCAGCCTAAATGACAGCATTTCATAGGCCAGTAGTTTAGAAATGCTGGCATTCAGGGCCAGGGATCGAGGGTGGCTAGGTGGGAATTTACGCTTTCTCTCAAATGTTTGTGAGATGGAGAGCTGAACTCTGCCGTGTGACATGGTTGAGATGCTTGGTGACGCAGGTGGTGGTGTTGGTGGTACATCCCATGTTTGCTGGGCGGCAGGTGCCAACGTTCCTCCAGAGGCAGAGGAAGAGGCCGAGGCGGCGGCAGCAGCAGAAGAGGCCGAGGCGGCAGCAGCAGAAGAGGTAGCAGGGAGAGCCTGAGTGACTTCCTTGTTTTTAAGGTGTTTACTCCACTGCAGTTCATGCTTTGCATGCAGGTGCCTGGTCATGCAGGTTGTGCTAAGGTTCAGAACGTTAATGCCTCGCTTCAGGCTCTGATGGCACAGCGTGCAAACCACTCGGATCTTGTCGTCAGCACATTGTTTGAAGAAGTGCCATGCCAGGGAACTCCTTGAAGCTGCCTTTGGGGTGCTCGGTCCCAGATGGCGGCGGTCAGTAGCAGGCGGAGTCTCTTGGCGGTGGGTGTTCTGATTTTGCCCACTGCTCCCTCTTTTGCTACGCTGTTGGCTCGGTCTCACCACTGCCTCTTCCTCCGAACTCTGAAAGTCAGTGGCACGACCTTCATTCCATGTGGGGTCTAGGACCTCATCGTCCCCTGCATCGTCTTCCACCCAGTCTTGATCCCTGACCTCCTGTTCAGTCTGCACACTGCAGAAAGACGCAGCAGTTGGCACCTGTGTTTCGTCATCATCAGAGACGTGCTGAGGTGGTATTCCCATGTCCTCATCATCAGGAAAAATAAGTGGTTGTGCGTTAGTGCATTCTATCTCTTCCACCCCTGGGGAAGGGCTAGGTGGATGCCCTTGGGAAACCCTGGCAGAAGAGTCTTCAAACAGCATAAGAGACTGCTGCATAACTTGAGGCTCAGACAGTTTCCCTGATATGCATGGGGGTGATGTGACAGACCGATGGGCTTGGTTTTCATGCACCATCTGTGCGCTTTCTGCAGAAGACTGGGTGGGAGATAATGTGAACGTGCTGGATCCACTGTCGGCCACCCAATTGACTAATGCTCAGGCCTTACCATCCTTAGAACGGCATTGGGCCCCACCAAATATCGCTGTAAATTCTGCTGGCTACTGGGACCTGTGGTAGTTGGTTCACTAGGACGTGTGGCTGTGGCAGAACGGCCACGTCCTCTCCCAGCACCAGAGGGTCCACTAACATTACCACGACCATGTCCACGTCCGCGTCCCTTATTAGATGTTTTTCTCATTGTTCCCCTTCACCACAATTTTGAGAATGGCAAATTTGGGAATAGTTTTTCAACCCAGAAAAAAAAGTGTGCTTTTACGGTCACTACAAATAACTTGACCAGCTAAAACAGTACAGATTTGGTTAAATAGAGATGTGAGGCCTGTTTTTTTTTGCGCTGTGTGACAGGTATAGGTTTAATCACAGAATCAGACTTCTATCAGCACGCTAGCGTGTGTCTTAGGTTTTTCTGAATGACACTATCAGTACCTTCAATGTAAGATATTCTTTTTGGGATAGATTTCAAGTAGACCTCAAATACCAGAAACTAGTTATTTTGAGAATGGCAAATTTGGGAATGGTTTTTCAACCCAGAAAAAAAAGTGTGCTTTTACGGTCACTACAAATAACTTGACCAGCTAAAACAGTGCAGATTTGGTTGAATAGAGATGTGAGACCTGTTTTTTTTTGCGCTGTGTGACAGGTATAGGTTTAATCACAGAATCAGACTTCTATCAGCACGCTAGCGTGTGTCTTAGGTTTTTCTGAATGACACTATCAGTACCTTCAATGTAAGATATTCTTTTTGGGATAGATTTCAAGTAGGCCTCAAATACCAGAAACTAGTTATTTTGAGAATAGCAAATTTGGGAATGGTTTTTCAACCCAGAAAAAAAAGTGTGCTTTTACGGTCACTACAAATAACTTGACCAGCTAAAACAGTGCAGATTTGGTTGAATAGAGATGTGAGACCTGTTTTTTTTTGCGCTGTGTGACAGGTATAGGTTTAATCACAGAATCAGACTTCTATCAGCACGCTAGCGTGTGTCTTAGGTTTTTCTGAATGACACTATCAGTACCTTCAATGTAAGATATTCTTTTTGGGATAGATTTCAAGTAGGCCTCAAATACCAGAAACTAGTTATTTTGAGAATGGCAAATTTGGGAATGGTTTTTCAACCCAGAACAAAAAGTGTGCTTTTACGGTCACTACAAATAACTTGACCAGCTAAAACAGTGCGGATTTGGTTTAATAGAGATGTGAGACCTGTTTTTTTTTTGCGCTGTGTGACAGGTATAGGTTTAATCACAGAATCAGACTTCTATCAGCACGCTTGCTTGTGTCTTAGGTTTTTCTGAATGACACTATCAGCACCTTCAATGTAAGATATTCTTTTTGGGATAGATTTCAAGTAGGCCTCAAATACCAGAAACTAGTTATTTTGAGAATGGCAAATTTGGGAATGGTTTTTCAACCCAGAAAAAAAAGTGTGCTTTTACGGTCACTACAAATAACTTGACCAGCTAAAACAGTACAGATTTGGTTGAATAGAAATGTCAGGTCTATTTTTTAGGCGCTGGGTGACAGGCTCAACTTGCCCCTGATGTAATATATGGCCAAAAAATAACCACACTGTTGATGGTTAAATGCACTTGGGTGACACAGGCTCAGCCTGCACCAGATGTAGTATATGGCCAAAAAATAACCAGACTGTTGATGGTTAAATGCACTTGGGTGACACAGGCTCAGCCTGCACCAGATGTAGTATATGGCCAAAAAATAATCAGACTGTTGATGGTTAAATGCACTTGGGTGACACAGGCTCAGCCTGCACCAGATGTAGTATACGGCCAAAAAATAATCAGACTGTTGATGGTTAAATGCACTTCGGTGACACAGGCTCAGCCTGCAGCTGATGTAGTATATGGCCAAAAAATAACCAGACTGTTGATGGTTAAATGCACTTCGGTGACACAGGCTCAGCCTGCAGCTGATGTAGGATATAGCACAAAATAACCACACTATCGATGGTTAAATACACTTGGTGATAGCTTGTGCTGGCGCACCACAAGTCACAAAATGGCCGCCGATCACCCCAGAAAAAAAGTGATCTAAAAATGCTCTGGGCAGCCTCAAAAAAGTGAGCAAGTCAATAATAGCACTTCAATGATCCACAGCTGCAGATCGATCACAGAATGAATTCTTTTGGAGGAGTTAATCTGCCTAATCTCGCCCTAACGTCGCAGCTGCAACCTCTCCCTACACTGATCATAGCAGAGTGACGTGCGGCGCTACGTGACTCCAGCTTAAATAGAGGCTGGGTCACATGCTGCACTGGCCAATCACAGCCATGCCAATAGTAGGCAAGGCTGTGATGGCCTCTTGGGGCAAGTAGTATGACGCTTGTTGATTGGCTGCTTTGCAGCCTTTCAAAAAGCGCCAAGAAAGCGCCGGACACCGAACCCGAACACGGACTTTTACGAAAATGTTCGGGTCCGTGTCACGGACACCCCAAAATTCGGTACGAACCCGAACTATACAGTTCGGGTTCGCTCATCCCTAATTCTTAGCCTTCTTAAGCAGAGAGGACATCAGCTTTCCTCCTTTGTCGCCATGGGCGTATATTTTATGTTGAAAGTTCAACATCTGTCTGATCACCCTTTGGTTGAGAAGGTCACAGAGTTGCAACCTAAGCTCTATTAAGTTTTTTGATGTTCGATTCTTAGGGAAGTCTTGTGCAATTTTTCTACTGTTGCTATCTTCTCTAAGAGTGTGTCTACTGCTTTTTGTCGTTCTTTCTTAACCCTGGTGCCCAGAGAGATAAAACAACCTCTGACAAACGCCTTGTGGGCCTCCCATATAATGGGTTGTGAGCTGTGTGCAGAAGAGTTAATCGCAAAGTACTCTGTCAATTGGGTCCTAACCTGGTCTAGATGAAGTTGATTGAGGAGTAGAGATTCGTTCAGTTTCCAGCTCAATTCTCTTTTTGGTAGAGAGGCCAGGGTGAAGGTCGCCGAATATGGTGCGTGGTCCGATACAGTGATAGTTCCGATCTCAGCTGACCTAAAAGAGGGGAGAAGAGGTGCAGAAGTCTGAATGTAGTCTAACCGCTGATACGACCCATGTGGGACGGAGTAGAAGGAGAAGTCTTTATCTGTGGGGTGGAGGCTACGCCATACATCTATCAAATGTAACTCATGGAGTTTCTTGTGGAGTTTACTAAGGTGTTTTTGAGTTATATGTGACTTAGATGAGAATGAGTCCACACTAGGTTCAGGTCAGCACCAAGGATTGTGTCCCTCGGCAAAAAGCTTGAGGGTGTCAAGGGCTTGCAGGAGCCAATGAACTGGAGCTTTATTAGGGACATAAAAATTAGCTAAAGTGAATTTGCGTTTTGCTATTAATCCCTTGACTAATAGGAGCCTCCCTTCCGCATCTGAATGTTGTTTCAGGAAGGTAAATGGGACTGATTGATGAATTGCTATGGCGGCCCCTTTAGAGGCTGACACTGGCTGAGTACTGTGATACCAGAATGTGTATGGACGTTTCGGAAGTCTTGGCATTTTCTTCTGGCGGAGGTGAGTCTCCTGGAGGAATACAATATGTGAGCCTAGTTTTTTAAGAGCAAGCATGACCTGACTTCGTTTCTGAGGTGAATTGATACCTTTTACATTAAATGTAGAAACTACTATGTCAGTCATCTTAGGTGAGCAGTGTTACCTAGTTTTGTGACAAAGAACCCTCTGTGTACTTGTCTGAAGGGTAGGTTCAGGGATTTGGGTGGAATACAAATAGAGAAGAGAGTCAGGGGGGGGGAGCAAGAACAAGGAAAATCAAGAGAAATAGAGAAAATAGTGTAGTTAATCAGTTACTGGATATGAGGCCAGTAAGTAGAGGCTGTCACATAAGGAGTTATCCGTAGTGTATGTAGACAGCAAGGGGGTGAAACACAAGAAAAACTTTTAGCCTGGTCGCGTCGTCCAGACATCACAGCTAACAATATTAAAGCTATTCTTTGGTGACCTATATACCTCAATTATTGCTAAGCCCTTAGCCCTTAGATGGGGGGGAAGGGGGAGGGGAAAGGGGAGGGGAGGGGGGTAAGGCTTAGCAGGCATAAAACTACCTTTCGGGTAGAGATGTGCTCAGTACGTTAACCCTAACATGTATCATCAAGTAAGCATACATTCTTGACATAAACTTTCAGGCAAAAAGGTGTAGAATGCATTGCACTAAAACACATCTGTACCCGAGAGTCACAGATGCAAGCCCCCAGGGAAGGGCAAGGCCTAATAAGCATATATATAGAACATAGAAACATAGAATGTGTCGGCAGATAAGAACCATTTGGCCCATCTAGTCTGCCCAATATATCTGAATACTATGGATAGCCCCCGGCCCTATCTTATATGAAGGATAGCCTTATGCCTATCCCATGCATGCTTAAACTCCTCCACTGTATTTGCAGCTACCACTTCTGCAGGAAGGCTATTCCATGCATCGGAAGGCTATTCCATGCATATATCTGGGCTCCCAGGTAGAAATCCGCTGGATACATTAACCAAAAATGTGTTAGAGAACAGACATCGCAAATACAGCTTCAGACAAAAAAAAAATGCTGATAGCATTGAGCAGGGACATACTAGTGTCCAAATATCACATATATGAACCTTCATGTATGAAGGCGCTGAGTACATATATACGGTAACATATTGGTGTTTAAACACTACATATACAGTATGTGCCCTCAGTAAGGTGTTGAGTACTCTGAACAGAAACATATTGTTATCTAAGCATCGCACTAACAAACTGTTAAATAAGAAAGTGCTGAGTACATTAATCCTAGAATCGTTATAACTTAAACGTAAACAAGGTGCAAGGTGCACCGGAAAGCTAATTGAGAGATAATGGTGAGCGTGGGCCCCTAGGATACATGATGACTCAGCTTCAAGTCACCAAACATGTAGGGATAAAATGGCTAGGTCTGCCCAAGGTGTTATACGTGCAAGGACTGTCCCATCGAAAGTATTCCCATCAGGGCCCTCCCGTGTCCTCAATAATACTGAACCGGATTACAGCACGGTGTGTCCTCATGTTGGAGGGTCTGCGCCTCCCATCAGGTGTTTAGTTGCTTTGCTGTTCTTGGCACGTTGGACTCTTCTCCAAGATTCTATTTGTGGCAGGACCGGTAATGCTGCCGGGCAGGCCATAGGTAGCCACGAAGGGATGTCAATGGGCTGAATACCGATGCGCTCCCACGCCCCATCCAGGTCTTCTGGAGTGTGTATAGCAATGCGTTTCCCATTCTTAAGCACTGACAGTCCAAAGTTATACATCCAGGTATATGGGATCTTTTGTGCCCTTAATGCATCTAGAAGGGGTTTCAATATGCGCCTCTTCACAAGCGTTGAGGGCGATATGTCCTGATATAGCGCAATATCTGTGCCTCCATATGAAATTCGGCCTTAAGTACGCGCCGCCTCCATGACACGCGCTGTGTCTATGAATGATAGTAGGCCGCAGACTACGTCCCTCGGCCTCTCGTTTGGCTTCGGCTGGGGTCTCAAGGCCCTATGTATGCGTTCGATGATAATGGACGCAGCCGAGTCCGGGTTTAATAACTCAGCGAAGATTTCCATGGCTACCTTGCGAAGTGACTCCGCAGCCCAGGACTCAGGTAGGCCTTTTATACGAATATTTTGTCTCCTGCTGCGATTTTCTTGATCCTCCAGCAGTAAGAATGCTCTATTGAGCTCAGCGGCATGACCATTCAGGCATTCCGCCACTCCTGTGGCGTGCGACCGCAGTTCTTGGGCCGTATGCTCCAGGGCCTCAACCCTGTGGCCCACTTGAGATATCTCTGTTTTTATATCAGCCAGTTCTGTAAGTACCGGTCTAAGGGCTTTGTCCAAAGCTTGACCGAGCACCTTGGTGAGAAATGACTTGGACACAGGAGCCGGGTCTCGCTCGTCAGTTGCACTGTCTGCTTCTGAATCATCAGCTTCCGCTTCAGTCTCGCGCGCCGCCGCCATCTTGGCATTAGCTCCCGGAGAGTGCGAGCTTCTTTTTTTTAGAAATTTCTGCATGTCCTGTTGCCCTTTGTGTGTTCTTGGTGTATCCGGGGGTTCTAGCCCTTTGTCTCGACCGTATTTGACCATTGCTGTACAGGTCACTGCTGTTTAAAAGGCTGTAGATGTTGGAACGTGGAGGAGCAGTTCTTTCACACAGCCATCCACGCCAGCGTCTAAGCTCCGCCGCCCAAGATCTGTTTTTTTAGAGGGGAAAAAAAAGTACTGCATGCAGGACTTTTTTTCCGTCTAAGAAAACGGATCTCAGATGGAAATGTCTCAAACGGATGACTACTGATGCAACAGGATTCGTTTTTTTGCAGGATCTTGTTTTTTTTTCTCTCTCTTCTTCTGAGGGATCAGAAGAACGAAAAGCTTAATGGTGAACGGTGAATGGTGAACTCAGCCTAACATAATGTACCATACTGTAATAGAGCATAGCAATATACCAGCACTACAATGCAACATAAAAATTATAACTATATTATAACACAATATAATACAACATAATACAATACAAAGAATATCACAGCATAATATAACAAAAATCATGCAAAGTATAGTATAACATAATCCTAGCATATCATTGCATATAATAAAATACAGCCATAATTTATTCCTTTATTTATTCCATACTATATCATCATAGCATATTATTATTCCGCCACCGATGCACGTAAGAGAAATCTCTGATGAGTGTGTACAAGCAATGGAAAATAGTGAACTCGCTATAATCATTCCCCTAGTGACACCGGTTCAATGTAGAATTCTAGCACGAGATATAAAATTGATATGCTTTTATTGAATGCACCTTGAGAAATGATAATAGAGATCAAACTTCTCTCTCCAGCTCTACGATGCATGTCTGACAAACAGGAAAAGACAGCAGGACACAGGATGTGAGTTCACAGAAGAGTCGGAGTTACAAGATGAATTGCATAATGAATTACAACTTAGATAACTTCATAAAGCCAAATATAACAATGGCCGCTAGATGGCATCAAAGTACACTAAGTATAGAGAATAACTTATAACAGAATACAATAATAAATTCTAGCTGAAAGCCATAGCTGGGACAGCACAATATTAAACATTTTAGAGAATAACATAATATAATATAATACATATCAAATCCTCAGATCATATAATAAAAATGCCATAGAATAATATAACAGCATATCATCACATAATACAATATGCAGAAATTATACTTAAAGGGGTTGTCTCATCTGCAACCAATGTCAGATAGGTGTAGTTCCCACCTCTAAGACATGCATCTATCACCAGAACCGGACCCCTGAAGTGAGCAGAGACCTGCCATGCATGTGCAGCTGCCCTCCATTCATTTCTATGAGACTGGCAAAAATAGCTGAGCACAGGCTTGGCTATCTTCGGCAGTCCCATAGAGCTGTGGCCGTAGTGTGCTCTCCATTCATTTCTGTATTTTTGGAATTGCCATAGAACTGAATGGAGAGCACGCCGCGCATGCACGGTGCGCTCTCCTTCACTTTCTGGGGCATAGGTGCAGGTCCCAGAGGTGGGACACCCACCTAACTAACATTGGTGCCATATCTAAGCGGTATGCCACCAATGTCTCAGATAAGACAGACCCTTTGAAAGGCAGTATTATAGCATAAAATAATATAATAGGAAGCAAAACAAGAAAATGTATAACGTTATCATCGCTTAATATCCTAAAACATTGCATAATACAGCATTATGTCTATCATAGTATAACATAACATAGCATAATATAACAACATAACAATAGTAATATAATAAAAGCACATTTTGCCAGGAATGTTGCTTTAAATTTGGGGAAATATAGTAAATAAAGTATCTTTTACCTATCACGAATAGAGTTGAGTGAACCCGATCTGTAAAGTTCGGGTTCGTACCCAACTTTAGGTTTTTCGGCACCCGAACCCGAACATTTACGTAAAAGTTCTGGTTCGGTGTTCGGCGATTTTTATGGCGCTTTTTGAAAGGCTGCAAAGCAGCCAATCAACAAGCGTCATACTACTTGCCCCAAAAGGCCATCACAGCCATGCCTACTATTGGCATGGCTGTGATTGGCCAACTGCAGCATGTGACCCAGCCTCTATTTAAGCTGGAGTCACTTAGCGCCGCCCGTCACTCTGCTCGGATTAGTGTAGGGAGAGGCTGCAGCTGCTGTGAGGGAGAGATCAGGGAGCAATCTTATCAAGAACTGGTTTATGTACTCAGCAATCTACAGAAAAAGTGTTTTGTGGGTGCAGTGCACAATTTTTTTAAGCCTGCCCTGAGCCAACTACTGCTGAAAACAAACTTTTTTTTCTTCATTTCATCAATATCAATACCTGATCGGCAGCCATTTTATGCAACGATAGTGCACCAGCATAGGCTATATGCAAGTCTAGAAATACAGCTTTGGCATACTGGGGTGAAAAAACCCTCTAATATACTGCACATCTGGGATTACACGTGCATAAGTGACTGTCACATTCAGAACAGAAATACAGCTTTTTGGTTAGGGTGAAAAAACCCTCTAATATTCTGCACATCTGGGATTACACGTGCATAAGTGACTGTCACATTTAGGACAGAAATACAGCTTTTTGGTTAGGGTGAAAAAAACCTCTAATATACTGCACATCTGTGATTACACGTGCATAAGTCACTGTCACATTTAGGACAGAAATACAGCTTTTTGGTTACATACTGCACATCTGTGATTACACGTGCATAAGTCACTGTCACATTTAGGACAGAAATACAGCTTTTTTCTTACTGGGGTGAAAAAACCCTCTGATATACTGCACATCTGTGATTAGACGTGCATAAGTCACTGTCACATTTAGGACAGAAATACAGCTTTTTGGTTAGGGTGAAAAAACCCTCTGATGTACTGCACATCTGTGATTACACGTGCATAAGTGATTGTCACATTTAGACCAGAAATCCTGCTTTGGCATACTGGGGTGAAAAAACCCTCTGATATACTGCACATCTGTGATTACACGTGCATAAGTCACTGTCACATTCAGGACAGAAATACAGCTTTTTGGTTAGGGTGAAAAAACCCTCTGATAAACTGCACATCTGTGATTACACGTGCATAAGTGATTGTCACATTTAGGCCAGAAATCCTGCTTTGGCATACTGGGGTGAAAAAACCCTCTGATATACTGCACATCTCTGATTACACGTGCATAAGTGATTGTCACATTTAGGCCAGAAATACGCCTTTTTGGTTACTGGGGTGAAAAAAGCCTCTGATATACTGCACATCTGGGATAAGACGTGCATAAGTGAGTGTCACATTTAGGCCACAAATACCGCTGTCATATAGAGTTTAAAAATTATTTTTTAGTGCAATACCCTACATCAGGGTTTTTATTGGCGGTTAATTTTTTTTAACAGACTTAACCACTTTTTATTTTGCTTTGTAAACTATGAGGCAAACATCTAATAAGGGACGCGGTCATGGTGGTGGTGGTGGTGGTGGTGAAGCCTCTGGTGCAGGGAGAGGACTTGGCCGTTCTGCCACAGCTACACGTCCTACTGAACCTACTACCTCAGGTCCCAGTAGCCGCCAGAATCTACAGCGATATTTGGTCGGGCCTAATGCCGTTCTAAGGATGGTAAGGCCTGAGCAAGTACAGGCGCTAGTCAATTGGGTGGCCGACAGTGGATCCAGCACGTTCACATTATCTCCCAACCAGTTTTCTGCAGAAAGTGCACATGTGGCACCTGAAACCCATGCCCATCAGTCTGTCACATCACCCCTGTGCATATCGGTCTGAGCCTCAAGTCATGCAGCAGTCTCTTATGCTGTTTGAAGACTCTGCTGGCAGGGTTTCCCAAGGGCATCCACCTAGCCCTTCCCCAGGGGTGGAAGACATAGAATGCACTGACGCACAACCACTTATGTTTCCTGATGATGAAGACATGGGAATACCACCTCAGCACGTCTCTGATGATGACGAAACACAGGTGCCAACTGCTGCGTCTTTCTGCAGTGTGCAGACCGAAAAGGAGGTCAGGGAGGAAGACTGGGTGGAAGACTATGCAGGGGACGATGAGGTCCTAGACCCCACATGGAATGAAGGTCGTGCCACTGACTTTCAGAGTTCGGAGGAAGAGGCAGTGGTGAGACTGAGCCAACAGCGTAGCAAAAGTGGGAGCAGGGTGCAAAAGCAGAGCAGCCGTCGCCAAAACAGTTCGCCTGCTACTGGGCACCGTCACCAGGGACCGAACACACCAAAGGCAGCTTCAAGGAGTTCCCTGGCATGGCACTTCTTCTGCTGCTGCCTCGGTCTCTTCCTCCACCTCTGGAGGAACGTTGGCACCTGCCGCCCAGCAAACAGAGGATGTGCCACCAACAACACCACCTCCGTCACCAAGCATCTCCACCATGTCACACGGAAGCGTTCAGCTCTCCATCTCACAAACCTTTGAGAGAAAGCGTAAATTCCCACCTAGCCACCCTCGATCCCTGGCCCTCAATGCCAGCATTTCTAAACTGCTGGCCTTTGAAATGCTGTCATTCAGGTTGGTGGAGACGGACAGCTTCAAACAGCTCATGTCGCTTGCTGTCCCACAGTACGTCGTTCCCAGCCGCCACTACTTCTCCAGGAGAGCCGTGCCCTCCCTGCACAACCAAGTATCGGATAAAATCAAGTGTGCACTGCGCAACGCCATCTGTGGCAAGGTCCACCTAACCACAGATACGTGTACCAGTAAGCACGTCCAGGGATGCTATATCTCCCTAACTGCATACTGGGTAAATGTAGTGGCGGCTGGGCCCCAGGCGGAGAGCTGTTTGGCGCACGTCCTTCCGCCGCCAAGGATCGCAGGGCATCATTCTTTGCCTCCTGTTGCCTCCTCCTCCTACTTGGCTTCCTCTTCCTCTTCTACCACCTCCTCATCCGGTCAGCGACAGACCTTCACCACCAACTTCAGCACAGCCAGGGGTAAACGTCAGCAGGCCGTTCTGAAACTGATGTGTTTGGGGGACAGGCCCCACACTGCGCAGGAGTTGTGGCGGGGTATAGAACAACAGACCGACGAGTGGTTGCTGCCAGTGGGCCTCAAGCCCGGCCTGGTGGTGTGCGATAATGGGCGAAATCTCGTTGCAGCTCTGGGACTAGCCGTTTTGACGCACATCCCTTGCCTGGCGCATGTGCTGAATTTGGTGGTGCAGAAATTCATTTACAACTACCCCGACATGTCTGAGCTGCTGCATAAAGTGTGTGCTGACTACTGGGTGGCCACCCTGCTGGATCCTGGATCCCCGTTACAAAGACAATGTGCCGTCCTTAATTCCCTCACTGGAGCGTGATCGGAAGATGCGCGACTACAGGCGCACGCTGGTAGACGCGCTCCTGAGAGCATTCCCGACTGATGCCGGGGGACAAGTGGAAGCACAAGGCGAAGGCAGGGGAGGAGGAAGAGGTCGCCAACGCAGCTGTGTCAGCGCCAGCACCTCAGAAGGCAGGGCCGACATGTGGAAAAGCTTTGTCACCTTGCCGCAACAACCGGCCCCAACTGCTGATATGGAGCGTGTTAGCAGGAGGCAGCATTTGAACAACATGGTGGAACAGTACCTGTGCACACCCCTCCACGTACTGACTGATGGTTCTGCCCCATTCAACTTCTGGGTCTCCAAATTGTCCACATGGCCAGAGCTTGCCCTGTATGCCTTGGAGGTGCTGACTTGCCCTGCAGCCAGTGTACTCTCTGAATGTGTATTTAGCACGGCAGGAGGCGTCATTACAGACAGACGCAGCCGCCTGTCCACAGCCAACGTGGACAAGCTCACGTTCATTAAAATGAACCAGGCTTGGATCCCACAAGACTTGTCTGTACCTTGTGCAGAATAGACATTTATACCACCATCAAACATACATTCTTGTACTCAAGTCAAGTGCAATGATTCTTTGTTTTATTTTTTTTTATTTGTCCCAATATTTTGGGGGCTACCTACCCCAATAAAAAATAAAAAAAAACATTGTTGGCTACCTCCTCCTCCTCCATTGCTGCCTCCACCTACAACACAAAATTCACCGCCTCCTGAACCTCCGACTCCATATCCACCTCCTTCTCTGAGTTGCAGGTTAATAATTTGTAATTTTTAGTTATTTTATTTCATTTTAAGTTATTTCCCTATCCACATTTGTTTGCAGAGCAGTTGCCATGTTCTTAAGCACATTTTACTGCCTTTTACATCCCTCTAGCCTTTTCAAGGACTATTTTAGAGCCATTTTAATTTAAAAAAGTGGCAATTTTAGTGCCCTAAATTGAAAAAATTCTTATTTTCAATTGAGTGATATTTTACCATTTTTGGCGTATACAAACCCCTGCTGAGCCTGGGTGACAGGGGCCTAAATCTCTCAAAATCCTCTGTTGTATTGCTGGGTGACATGAACCCCCTTTTGCCATGAATGAACCTCTGCTCTGCCTGGGTGACAGGGGCCTAAATCTCTCAAAATCCTCTGTTCTATTGCTGGGTGACATGAACCCCCTTTTGCCATGAATGAACCTCTGCTGTGCCTTGGTGACAGGGGCCAAAATCTCTCAAAATCCTCTGTTCTATTGCTGGGTGACATGAACCCCCTTTTGCCGTGAATGAACCCCTGCTGTGCTTGGGTGACAGGGGCCTAAATCTCTCAAAATCCTCTGTTGTTTTGTTGGGTGACATGAACCCCCTTTTGCCGTGAATGAACCCCTGCTGTGTCTGGGTGACAGGGGCCTAAATCTCTCAAAATCCTCTGTTGTATTGCTGGGTGACATGAACCCCCTTTTGCCGTGAATGAACCCCTGCTCTGCATTGCTGACAGGGAACTAAATTTAGTGAAAACATCTGTTACTGATCGGAAGATGCGCGACTACAATCGCACGCTGATGATAGCATTCCCACCTGACAGCGGGGGCACAGTGGAAGCACAAGG
This sequence comes from Bufo bufo, assembly GCF_905171765.1. Classification (NCBI taxonomy): domain Eukaryota; kingdom Metazoa; phylum Chordata; class Amphibia; order Anura; family Bufonidae; genus Bufo; species Bufo bufo. Next base: position 420,979,026 of record NC_053394.1, read on the forward strand.
CGAAGGCAGACTGCTGGTATCCAGGGTAACAGGGGAGGGGATACCACCTTTAACTCACCCTTGGCCCCTTTACCTAACCTTGACCCATAACAAAAGACACTGACAACTGTATCATTTTATTGCTGGATGGTGATCGGCCACAGCTTCTTTATTAAAGCGGCAAACCTTAATAAACCATAATATCGGAGCAGTATGCCAAAGGCTGGACTCCCAGAGGGCCAGTTAAACCGTAATCATCAGAGCGGTCTGCCAAACGCTGGACTCCCAGTGGGCAGTTACGCCATCTGCTACCACCATATCTCCGCTGTAACTCAAATGCTGCCAGCTGTGACTTCATAAACTCGACCAGAATTTGCAGCTCTCAAAAGCCGTAATCATCGGAGCAATATCCAAAACCGCTGGACTCCCAGTGGGGGCCCTTAAGAATAGAAAAAAACAAAACAGAATAACCAAGTATCCATATCTGATCATAACCGTGCACCTCGACCCGCCTCCCAAGAATAACCGCAAAGGGAGGGAGGGCCAATCTGCTTCCACTTGCAAGAGGAAGTGACCAGAACAGAGAGGAGGTATATGTGACCTTCAGGATTTCCTGCCCCGCCCCCATCCTGTCTAAGGAGGATCCTCAGTGAATTAACCCTTAATGACCCTAATCTGCAACCTACTTAACCATTACTAAGACGCCCCTAAGGGGAAAAGGGGGAAGGACCATCAGTCCCTGAGCACCCTCCCTATACAGTCGGGCGCTTGCCAGAGGAGGAGGAAGAGGTCGCCAACGCAGCTAGGGCACCGCCAGCACCTGAGAAGGCAGGGTTAACATGGCCCAAATGTGGAAAAGCTTTGTCAGCCTTGGAGGTGCTGACCTGCCCTGCAGCCAGTGTATAGTGTGAACGTGTGTTTAGCACGGCAGAGAGCATTATCACAGGCCACAGCCAATGTGGACAAGCTTACGTTTATTAAAATGAACCAGGCATGGATCCCGCAGGACTTGTTCGTACCTTGTGCAGAATAGACATTTATACCAGCCTCAACCATCCATTCAAGTACTCAAGTGCACTTATTCTTTGTTTTATTTTGTTATATGTCCCAATATTTTGGGGGATACCCCAATTTAAAAATAAAAAATAACACAAATCAGTGTTGGCTACCTATTCCTCCTTCACCGCCGCTTCCACCTACACCGCCATGTCAACCTACACCGCCACATCCACCCATACACCGCCTCCTCAACCTCCTACTCCTAGATCCAGATTGTTATTTTACATTTTTCTGTATTTTATGTTATTTTAAGTCATTTCCCTATCCACATTTGTCTGCAGAACAGTTGCCATGCTCTTAAGCACATTTTGATGCCTTTTGCAGCCCTTTAGCCCTTTCCAGGACTATTTTAGAGCCATTTTAGTGCCCAAAAGTTCGGGTCCCCATTGACTTCAATAAGGTTCGGAGTCAAGTTCGGGTCCCGAACCCAAACTTTTTTTTCAAGTTCGGCCGAACCTGCCGAACCCGAACATCCAGGTGTCCGCTCAACTCTAATCACGAACAATCCCTTATAATTACAATACAAGGATGAAGCTACAGGTGGTACAGAGGTAACAGTCCCACCCAAGTCCCAGTGCTGGCAGGGACCTATAGGACACTCAGCCACATGAGACGACACCAAGATTGAAAATGACACATGGGCGGTGGGGGTCTGTTACAAATGTTGCCCTGGGGCCGCAGTTACACCTCTGCTACAATCCATAGCTCCTCTGATGTCAGGCCGACAGAAAAATGACCTTATCCACACCTCAACAGGAGTCATAAATTATGGATATCTGCGGGGTATCGGGTGGTAGGGGGCACTACTTCCTATCCTTTGACCCTCAGCCTCTGCTTTAGATTTTAATTACATATGGACATAAATAACACAAGGTCCTTACTTCAAACTTCACGTCAACGTGGATTTATGGAGAACCAAAAAAGTTTAGTTATCGTATAAGGGTGCATGGAAAACTGAAAAAGTCCGTTCACATGCATAGAAAAAATTCTGGCGGGACAAATATGCCATGGAAATGAATGGCATGTGAGGATGGGCTAGCAATATTAAAATCCTAGAATACTCCTTTAAGGACGTAACACCCTGACCTTCAGCTGAGATCACCATAAGGTTCTGTTCGGTTCACTAGATAGGGACGTCCACTCTGAAACCTGTGTACAATGAAGTAAGCCTTTTCTAAAAATAAAAAAAAAAAGTCATCCATTTGCAGTTACCGCGCACAATTTTGTATAAACTTCACATTTTTTCATTGTATTACGTCTTATCCAGGTCTGTATGTTTATATGGTGCGGAAAAGAAGGCTCCATAGTGTAAATAGATGACCTGATAAATGTCACGGTGTATGGACAGTGATGGGATATATTTCATGTTATTTTAAGCCAAGTCTTATTTTCGATAAGATTTATGGCTACTGCCTTGAACAGGAGTCATTGGTATTCAGTGTTAGGACCATTAGCCATACTGCTAAACCCTAGTGTGAAGAAGTTAGGCTACTTTCACACTCGCGTTTTGTGCGGATCCGTCATATACAGTCCTCATTAACCCCTTGACAATATCCACCGTACATTTATGGCCGGTGCCTGGTCTGGAGCGAGAGCGCCATAGCCACCAGGTGCCTGCTGTTTCAGATAGCAGGCACCTGGGTTAACGCCAATCGCAGACATTTAATGTTGTGTTCAATTGTGACCATGGCATCTGAGCACTGAAAACCCAGGAGAGCTGCATTCCAGAGAATGGAACACCTTCCCCTTGCGTTCCCTACAAAGATCCCAGGCCTATCACATGTATAATCCAATGTAGGCCTGTAGGTGGCAGCACAGTATTAGAATATACAGAATTTTCCACACACTAATGTATTAAATCACATTCGTGTGTGGGAAAGGCAATCTGATGATTACACATTCAGGTCCCCTGAGGGGGGGGGGGGGGGGGGCTTAAAAAAAAAGTTAAAGATTTTTTTTTATATAAATAAATTAAAATCACACCCTCTCCCCATAATTTAAATAAACAATAAAAAATAAACATCATAGGCACTAGCATGTTCGAAGATTCCCAAACTATTAAAATATAAAGGTATTTATCCTGTACGTTGTTTGCAGTTTTATTATTACTTCACCTCCCTCACACCTCAGAATATTCCAAAGTTTTTTTTTTTCAGTATTAAAACACAAGAAAAACTATACAAATGTGGTATTGCTGTAATCGTACTGACCCGGAGAATAAAAAGGTCAGTTTTAACGCATAGGGAACACTGTAAAAACCCATAAAATTGTGGTGCAATTGCATTTTTTTTCCAATTCCACCCTTTTTGGATTTTTTTTCCAGTTGCCCACTACATCATAAGCAGTATTAAATGGTAACATTAGAAAGTGCAACCTGTCCGGCAAAAAACAAGCCCTCTTACAGCAATGTGAACGAAAAAATAAAAAGGTTAGTACAATGCAACATTTTAATTCATATCATGCTATTTCTAGACCCTGTTCTGTCCCACCTAACCTCATTCTGAAGGTCTCAGCTAATGGAAAGTCTGTACCCTGAGCTCCCCATAGGGATGGTCAGAATGCTCATGAACTGCTCTGCCTGACCACAGAAACTATCACAGGCACGTTGTCCTCTCTCTTCCAGGAGGTGCAGTTGTAAGGTTTGACCAGAGCCAACCTTTTATACATGACGTCTTGGCTGGAGCAATTGTACATAAATGTTGGCTGTTTAGCATGTTATCTAGTCTAGGACGCTACCCCTTTAAAAAAAAATTATGGTAATGATTAGTGGGGCTCTGCATACATATCTACAAGTTTAAATGTTGTCTTCATGATGAAGATATGCTTTTAGCATTGTCCTTAATCCAGCTAAGAACTTTGCCATTTTATTACATGTGGGTTTTGATACTGTCATGGCGAATGTCTGAAGGACCTCTGGTCACATGGTCAGATCTGCAGGTCCTCAAGTCCAAATAGTGCATTGCTGTTGTGGAGATTGTCAGGCTTCTCTCTAGAGGTTGCTGCACCAGAGAACAGTTGCTGATACAGTATAGAACATAGAAACATAGAATGTGTCGGCAGATAAGAACCATTTGGCCCATCCAGTCTGCCCAATATACTAAATACTATGGATAGCCCCTGGCCCTATCTTATATGAAGGATAGCCTTATGCCTATCCCATGCATGCTTAAACTCCTCCACTGTATTTGCAGCTACCACTTCTGCAGGAAGGCTATTCCATGCATCCACTACTCTCTCAGTAAAGTAATACTTCCTTATATTACTTTTAAACCTTTGCCCCTCTAATTTAAAACTATGTCCTCTTGTAGCAGTTTTTCTTCTTTTAAATATTCTCTCCTCTTTTACCTTGTTGATTCCCTTTATGTATTTAAAAGTTTCTATCATATCCCCCCTGCTGATACAGTCCTGATCAAAAGTTTAAGACCACTTGAAAAATGGCAAAAAAATCATATTTTACATTGTTGGATCTTAACAAGGTTCCAAGTAGAGCTTCAACATGCAACAAGAAGAAATGGGAGTGAGACAAAACATTTTTTGAGCATTCAATTAATTGAAAATAACGATTAAACTGAAACAGGCTGTTTTTCAGCTGATCTAAAATTTAGGACCACATGCCTTTAAAAGGCCAAATCTGTGCAAAGATGTGGATTCATTGTCATTTTCTGTCAGCTAGTCACACGTTGTGATGGCAAAGGCAAAAAAACTCTCCCTTTTTGAACGTGGTCGGGTTGTTGAACTGCATAAGCAGGGCCTCTCACAGCGCACCATCGCTGCTGAGGTGGGACGCAGTAAGACAGTCATTTGGAATTTCTTAAATGATCCTGAGGGTTATGGAACAAAAAAGTCAAGTGGAAGACCCAAAAATAATTTCATCAGCACTGAGCCGGAGGCTCCAATTGGCTGTCCGTCAAGACACTGGACGATCCTCGACCCAAATTAAGGCCCTTACTGGTGCTGACTGCAGCCCCATAACCATCAGACGGCGTCTGAGACTGAAGGGCTTCAAAAACAAAAAACTTCTTCAAAGACCTTGTATCCTTGAACGCCACAGAACTGCTCGTTTGGACTTTGCAAGAGAGCACCAAACATGGGACATTCAAAGGTGGAAGAAAGTTTTATTCTCTGATGAGAAAAAATGTAACCTTGATGGTCCTGATAGTTTCCAACGTTACTGGCATGACAAGCAGATCCCACCTGAGATGTTTTCTACGCGCCACAGTGAAGGGGGCGCCATAATGGTTTGGGGTGCTTTTTCTTTCAGTGGAACAATGGAGCTTCAGGAAGTGCAGGGGCGTCAAACGGCCGCTGGCTATGTCCAGATGTTGCAGAGAGCATTCCTCATGACTGAGGGCACTCGTCTGTGTGGTAACGACTGGGTTTTTCAACAGGACAACGCTACAGTACACAATGCCCGCAGGACAAGCGACTTCTTCCAGGAGAATAACATCACTCTTTTGCCCCATCCTGCATGTTTCCCTGATCTAAATCCAATTGAGAACCTTTGGGGATGGATGGCAAGGGAAGTTTACAAAAATGGACAACAGTTCCAGACAGTAGATGGCCTTTGTGCGGCCGTCTTCACCACTTGGAGAAATGTTCCCACTCACCTCATGGAAACGCTTGCATCAAGCATGCCGAAACAAATTTTTGAAGTGATAAACAATAACGGCGGAACTACTCATTACTGAGTTCATGTTTGGAAGTTGGATTTCTGTTTTGGGGGGGTTTAGTTTTTTTTGGAGGTGTGGTCCTAAACTTTTGATCAGCTGAAAAACAGCCTGTTTCAGTTTATTCGTTGTTTTCATTAAATTGAATGCTCAAAAAATGTTTTGTCTCACTCCCATTTCTTCTTGATGCATGTTGAAGCTCTACTTGGAACCTTGTTAAAATCGAGCCATGCTAAATAAGATTTTTTGCCATTTTTCAAGGGGTCTTTTGATCAGGACTGTACAATGGGCAACTCAGTAGAGCGCAGAGATGGCCTGCAGTAGTAGGAGCACGCAGCCTAGCTGCAGTGAGTGTTGTGGAGGAAGTGAGGATAGCCAGAAGAGTGAGCAAAGAAGAGGAAGTGCCTAAAATGTGTGTGTCAAATACTGAACACTTCGATCTATGTGCCCAACTGGAGAACACCATGGGCTTAAGAAATCCTACAACATACAGTACCCCTGCATCAGGGTGGAGTCACTAATACAGAGACTGTTGATATTTATGGCTTCTAAATAGCTGTGCTGTACATACTGCCTCTAAAGACTGAGCCCAACTGGAGCAACCACCACGAATAATGTTCCCTCATAGTGAGAGGCTGCAATCACATGTTTACCATAAAACCACCATGATAAACATGTGGTTGCAAAATGTTTAAGTGGGTAACACTGACATGGAAAAGGACTTAGGAATTTTAGTGGACAGCATACTAAGGCTACTTTCTATGACACAATCTGGCACAATAGAAAACGGATCCGTCCTCCATTGACTTTCAATGGCGTTCAAGACGGATCCGTCTTGGCTATGTTAAAGATAATACAAACGGATCCATTCTGAATGGATGCAGATGGTTGTATTATCTAAACGGAGCCGTCTGTGCAGATCCATGACGGATCCGCACCAAACGCGAGTGTGAAAGTAGCCTAGGCTGTAGAAACCAATGTCAGGCAGCTGCCGCCAAGTCCAATATGATAATGGGTTGCATCAAAAGGGGCAGAGATGCCCGTGATAAGAACATAGTCCTACCACTTTACAAATCACTAGTCAGACCACACATGGAGTACTGTGTACAGTTCTGGGCTCCTGTGAACAAGGCAGACATAGCAGAGCTGGAGAGGGTTCAGAGGAGGGCCACTAAAGTAATAACTCGAATGGGTGGACTACAGGTCCCAGAAAGATTATCAAAATTAGGGTTATTCACTTTAGAAAAAAGACGACTGAGGGGAGATCTAATAACTATGTACAAGTATATCAGGGGTCAGTACAGAGATCTATCCCATCATCTATTTATCCCCAGGACTGTGACGAGGGGACATCCTCTGCGTCTGGAGGAAAGAAGGCTTGTACACAAACATAGAAGAGGATTCTTTACGGTAAGAGCAGTGAGACTATGGAGCTCTCTGCCTGAGGAGGTGGTGATGGTGAATTGAGTCCAAGAGGGGCCTGGATGTATTTTTGGAGTGTAATAATATTACAGGTTAGGCTCCATTCAGACGTCTGTAACGTGTTTTGTAGATCCTCGGATCCGCAAAACACGGACTGCGGCAATGTGCGTTCCGCACATTGCCGGCACTTATAGAATATGCCTATTCTTGTCCGCAATTGCGGACAAAAATAGGACATGTTCTATTTTTTTTCGGGAACGGAATTGCGGACCCGGAAGTGCGGGTCCGCAATTCCGTATCCGGGCAGCACATCATGCTGCCCCATAGAAATCAATGTGTCCGCAATTCAGTTCCGCAAAATGCGGAACGAAATTCCAGACGTATGAATGGACCCTTATAGTTACTAGAGAGGGGTCGTTGATCCAGGGAGTTATTCTGATGCCTGATTGGAGTCAAGAAGGAATTTTTCCCTAAAATTAGGTGTTTTTTTTGCCTTTCTCTGGATAATCTTGCAGGATAACAGGCTGAACTGGATGGACAGATGTCTTTTTTCAGCCTTACAAACTATATTACTATGTTATAGGCCCCTAATAAGACTGGTCCCCAATCACTTACCTCTAGGTTGTATTATAGGTTGATTCACAAAACCAATCTAGATAGAGAGTATGTAAGAAAGATGGTGGTGCAGGAAGGACACGGACACACTTGGATTTGTCTCTTGTAAGGCATGAGGCTTGAACAAGGTTCTACCAAGTGCTAACTGTCTCTGGGATGGAGGAGGTAGATGGTCGTTTGGCTACAGTCTGTCAACACCAATTTGTTTTGTCCTCGTCAATGGGAATGTGAGACAGCCCCATCTTAATGAACCTTGGCTTTTTGGTTCAAGCAGAACCTTCCACAGAAACCTCCATGAGGAACTACAGAGGCTCTCATTCAGACAGAGAGTCGTGCTAGCTATAGGTTGGTGCGGCACTAATTCAGGTTGCTCACCAAACTGCTCTTTTGGTGGCAAGAGCCTAATTTACACAACGCCATCCAGACGGGGGACACAGCACATGCGGGCATGCATTTTCCCGCAATGATCCAGATGCACAATTCATAACAAACATGGCAACTGGAACTAGTCATCTCCCTGCGCCAACAGCCGCACCATACTGTTCCAAGACACCATCCTTTCCCTTACAATTTTCTACTAATAAAGTGTATAAACAACATTGGCAGATAAAATGCTCTCACAATACAACAAACCCTCGCATTACAAGTGGACCTTCAGAATAATTTCATCTTGTGAGCCCAAGGATGAACCCAGATCACCAAGGATGCTGATCATAATGCTTTCACCATTCTAGACCACCTGGAAAATGGGCATTACTGCCTTCAAAACCCACCAGGATATTACCAACAAGTTCTTCTCTTTCCAGTGATATTGGCATTGACCCCTTCACTTTACTAACCCACCAAGGATGTTGGCATTAAAGCCATCACTATCCTAGATCATTAAGGATGTTGGTATCTGGCTGCTCTATGGCTAAATATCTGGGCACTATATGGCACAAAAGGTTCAGAGTAAGCAGCGTCCACATTAAATTTAGGCCTTATTTACGCATCTCTGATGATATCCGTGACAAGGTGATCAGTGGCTCTTCTGTTAAGATGTTCATGAAGAATCTGTGTTTGGTCCATGTGCGTCTTTTGCCCTCCATGTGTCATCTGTATGTCATGGACACTGCTAGGCTGAACATTAATTTCCAGAGCATCTCCTACCAATGGAATGGTCAGTGAAAACCACTGAGAAATGTGAGCTCCAGGAAACTCCACCCAGGAAGTGGCCACATTATGGGTGGAATGGCCTCTAACAAACTCAGGGATCCAAGTTTTGGGATATAAATCTTATTCTTATGACTTTTTTAAAGGAAATGTGTCACAAAAATTTGTTTCTGCAAGTTAAGACCAGATAGCGACAGATTTTTTCAATCTGCTTTTACGGTATTTCCCTATTGCAGATTTATTTATTCTATTTTCTGAACATGATTATGGGGGCGACATCTTGCCTGAGCTGTTCTTAACAGCATTTGGAAAGCATTAAGTATATTGCTTTACGGCAGCCCCGTGGGTCATAGACATAATGGTCAGGAGGGGACCTCATTGACTTCTGTGGGAGAGTTTTCTGGTCATGCTCTGTGACCTGTGCAGAGGTCACTGTACAAGGAAAGAATAGAAAAACTTTGACAAACACTAAGGGCCGGTGCAAGGATTTTTGCCAACACACGCGACCCCCTATCTCACCTGGCCCTGGTCCCATCTGCAGCTGCTGGCTTTTCCTCTGTGTGTTCCTGGTATCTTCTCTCTGCTTCAGACAATCGCTGGTTTGAGGACCGTATTTTTCGCCCTCTAAGATGCACCGGCCCATAAGACGCACATACACTAGGTTTTAGAGGAGGATAATAAGAAAAAAAAAATTCCATTACACCTCAGGTCAGACCAGCAATCAGACCCCCAATGTTAATCAGACCTCAGATCAGACCCCCAATGCCTCAGATCAGCCCCCCATGTCAGTCATCAGCCCCCCATGTCAGCCATTATGCCCCCATGTCAGCCATTAGCCCCCCATGTCAGCCATTATGCCCCCATGTCAGTCATCATGCCACCATGTCAGCCATTAGCCCCCCATGTCAGCCATAAGCCCCCATGTCAGCCATCATGCCCCCATGTCAGCCATTAGCCCCCATGTCAGCCATTATGCCCCCATGTCAGCCATTAGCCCCCCATGTCAGCCATTAGCCCCCCATGTCAGCCATCAGCCCCCCATGTCAGCCATCATGCCCCCATGTCAGCCATCATGCCCCCCATGTCACATTTCTCCCCCTCCATGTCAAATCACCCCCCTATGTGACATCAGCCCTCCATGTCATATTTCTCCCCCTCCATGTTACATTTATCCCCCTCCATGTCACATTTCTCCCCCTCCATGTTACATTTCTCCCCATGTCACATTTATCCTCCCCCATGTCACCTTTCTCCCCCCATGTCACATTTCTCCCCCTCAATGTCACATTTCTCCCCCTCCGTGGCACATCACCCCCTCCTTTTTACATCACCCCCATGACCCCTATTGTGTCACATTTCTCCCCCCCTTCCATGGCACACCATCCCCCCCCATGTCTCATTTCTCCCCCCATGTCACATTTCTCCTTCCCCATGTCACATTTCTCCCCCCCCCTTCCATGGCACACCAACCCCCCCTGGGCACATTTCTCCCCCTCCATGGCACTGCCACTGGCGCTCACCTACCACTCCAGTCGGCAGTCTGACTGTGTGTGACTCACAGCATTAGTCACCACCACCTTCTCCAGTCCCTGCTGCTGCCCGCCGCCACGCAAGTGACACCCCGTGACCGGCCGTGCTCACTCACGTACTGCTCTGTGAGTGAGCTGCCGCCGGGGCCGCACGCAGCGCAGCTGCGCAGGCTGGGGAGGGAGCCCAGTGGCTCTGCGGTGCAAGAACTACTCGGACTCGGAATACTCGCACCGTTGGCCGCACGCAAGTGAATTGATTTATTTAATTGATTTATTTTTTCCGCCCACCCCTTCTCTGCGCTGGGTGCGCCCTAAGGCAGCCGCTTGGTCTGGCTTATGGTAGCGCCTGGCCTCCAATCACTTACTATGAATGTTGGATCCTGTCCTATCTATACACAGCGGTGATATCATTACAGGTAGGATTGGAATGACAGATAAGCAGGTAACTGCAGTAAACTGATTTGTACAAAACCAGAAGTGGCCCCAATTATTAGACATAGTGGCCAGTGCGAAAACTGCACAATTTTATGTGTTTTGTTTATATATAGATATTGACTTAATATAACATCACCAAAAATTGCTCCTAGAGGCTCATTTGCCACTGTGAGGAATATGGATTAATATTTACTGTCAGCCATGTCCTCACACCCACCATTTCCTGAAAGATGGCAGAGGAAATCAAGCTCCACAGGGGGGCCCTGCTTCAAATCCGCAGCCAGATAGCAGAAAACTCCTAGCAGGCCACATTTGGTTAAGTTTCACACCTCCAGTCAGACAGCACGGATCCTGCAGGAAAACCCCCAGCAGGAGGTATCAGCCCTTGCCAGGATCAATGATACCTCCCAGACATGTTGGCACCTACATTTCATAAGGAATTATGAATCGTTCGTCCATCCCCGGCATAATTCAGTGATCTTTTTGCGATCCTGGGGCAAAGCCAAACATCCACGTCGTCCTGGCTTGAAGCTAGGATGCCCGGGAGGGGAGATATACATATCTCCCCACAGAAACCAAATAACGGTACCATAATTGGACTCTAGTTGTAGCCGGAACCCAGGCGGAACCATCTTCCTGCAACATTCTGGTCTGGGGCTATGAGCCCTAATGGATTTTATGGGTCATTTGCTGCCAGCACCAGAGAAGGAGGAGGGGACCCTATCCCTAGGCGGGGAGGGGAGCGGCCAGCTACAGGTTATAAGCCAATTCAAGCCCGCGGGCGGTGTCTTTCTCTGAAAGAGGGTCACATCGTGCAATGTGTTTGGAGGGACCTGCAACCGGCTGACATCACTGCCCTCCATGTGAATACAGCTAACAACTCATCACTACCCAAAGTACTCATATGTCTGGTAAACTGACTTATTGCTCTGCTTAACCTTGTTGTACCTATATCACCTGTATCTGTAACCTCAGACCGCTGTATATATTCTCTGTGTATATTGTGTTATCTAGTGTGCCCTTAAGGAGATGAAATATATCATTTAATCTTGTGCTATCTGGTATCTCGATCACGAATCCCCAGTTCTGTGTTTCGGCCTAGGTATAAGCTACCGTGGGTTGGTTTCTTACCCTATATAATCCCGTTAGCGGACCGGGCTTATATCTAACGAGAAGCTGGTGGCAGATACCCGGGCTGAGCCATGGTAAAGGCTCTCTCAGCTTGTTGCCTCTCTGTGCCCGCGTGGACAGGAGGTGTCTGTGTAACCTGTACCAAGACTGACCTTACCTGCTCCTCTGGAGGGCGTAACGACCATACTGCGTCTCGTGAGCTCGATGTAGGTGAGGTCAAGCGGGCACAAGGCGTGGTATTCGTCACAGCCACGAAGTAATGTTTTAACTGTAGCAATGACGAGCCAATCCCTGCATAAGGCCAATCATAACAGCACAGGACAGCTGGAGCCAGGGGTTGGCTGTAGAAGTCATGTGCAGTATATGGACGTGTCATTGCCGCAGTCAGGGTAAAAAAGACCTTTTAACTTGGTAGGTCCCTCCACAGTGCTATGAAATAATACGTTTGGGAACAGGAAGGCGGGTTTAAACTGCTTGGTTGATGGCTCCGAGGCAGCTTGCACACTGCACCCGATGATAGAGCCCAGGCTCCTCACACGTAGAGGACATAGGAGGCCATCGACCACTTTTCTCTTCCTCTTCTAGTATGTTATGTATTTGTTCTTGCTCATTTATTTTTAGGTTTTAGCTTATTTTCATTAATGTGTGTCACTCACAGGCAACATCCTTTTAAACCCTATTAAACTCTATTAAACATCCATCCACCCACTGCAATCTACTACACACTAGTTCTTCACCTATGATAATAAATTAAAACAAAAATATCCACATTAATATTTATTTCTAGAAGTCGCCTCTGGGAAGGTTTGTCCTTGGAAGCACCGTACCTTTGATCCGGAATACGTGACACTCTTGAAGACAATCAGTATTCTACGGTAGAACTCCGCTGCTTTGAATAAAGGGACTGTCTGAGTTTGCAAATTTTCAATACCATGTCAGCGTGCTAGGCTATTGTGTCTGTGTTTGTTAGTAAAATTCGGGAGCCATAGCACAAATGGCTTTAAAATGATTTAGTCAAATGAGACTGGTTCATGTATGTAGTCAACAACCTGATGGTCCATAATCCAGACCCAGGTATAGGATATATCATACATAGATATTGAACAAAAACGATTGGAGTAAGGGGGACCTCTGGGTATTGGGATTCCCCTGTCCTTGAAAACATCACAAGGGTTTGGAGTCCACTGCAGGTCAATCCTCCGGTTGTGGTCCTTGGTGGCAGACATGGATGGGAGGGTAAGTCAAAACATTGGGTGCAGAATGTGGTATAAGAATCCTTAAAATACAACTTAAAATTAAAAGCTTTGTCAAGGTCCTAAAGACTGGATAAAGGGGTTATGCCTCATCACAAACAGCCCAATAAGCGGGTCTTCATTGATCAGGCTTCTGTAATCCCCCAGCATTCATTCCAGATTATTCCAATGCTGGCATTTCATTCAGATGTTTGAGAGAAGGATGCTCTTCATGGTTCAAAGAGGGTGTCCTAACCAGATGACCCTTCCCCCATGGTGACATCTATTATCCATATACTCTAGTTGGACAACTCCTTTCAAGAGCCTATCTCAGTATGATCAACCTTATTAAACCAGGCCTGGTAGGGCTGATCATGCTACTTAATCCAGACCCAGGTATAGGATATATTATACATAGATATTGAACAAAAAACTATTGGAGTAAGGGGGACCTCTGGGTATTGGGATTCCCCTGTCCTTGAAAACATCACAAGGGTTTGGAGTCCACTGCAGGTCAAATCTCCGGTTGTGGTCCTTGGTGGCAGACATGGATGGGAGGGTAAGTCAAAACATTGGGTGCAGAATGTGGTATAAGAATCCTTAAAATACAACTTAAAATTAAAAGCTTTGTCAAGGTCCTAAAGACTGGAGAAAGGGGTTTTGCCTCATCACAAACAGCCCAATAAGCAGGTCTTCATTGATCAGGCTTCTGTAATCCCCCAGCATTCATTCCAGATTATTCCAATGCTAGCATTTCATTCAGATGTTCGGGAGAAGGATGCTCTTCATGGTTCAAAGAGGGTGTCCTAACCAGATGACCCTTCTCCCATGGTGACATCTATTATCCATATACTCTAGTTGGACAACTCCTTTCAAGAGCCTATCTCAGTATGATCAACCTTATTAAACCAGGCCTGGTAGGGCTGATCATGCTACTTAAAACAATGCAAATGAATGAGGGAAGGTCATAAAGCTCACCCCTAAACCACTTTGCAGGGTACAAAAAATGTGACGGTGCACGGAGAAGCAGCTCCGAAAACTGTACAATAATGATAAGAAAAATCCAGCACTGCATCTCGATAAAACGATTCTTTATTGGTCACTTCTTAAAAAGATCCATAAAGTGCAAATTCACAAACAAAACACACCTCCAGGATCTAATTGTACTGAACACCTGCGTTAACCCCTTGAAGCCTGAAGGGCAAATATCACTAATGAATTACCCCTCAAATACCAGGATATTAGCAGTACGGGAAAATAAGGAACAAAAACAGCATTATTATAGACAATATTTATCACAAAAATGTAATAAAATATGTGATTTCAGATCGTAAGGTTAAACCTACAATCTGATATCACATTTTGTTATGCCATGACGAAGGACGACATGAGTAGCATGATTAAAACAATACCTTTCTTTTGTCTGTATGTTAAACAACTGCAGACAGATCTGTATTTTTATTCATATGCAAATGAGCAAGTTTGAGCACCAGGGGGTGGGACTGAATCCTTGGGGCACTGCTTTTGTAACGCCCCTGTACTCTGCACACTTTGCCCTCCCCTTGATTGACAGTGCTACACATCAGCATGGTTAGGGCAGAACCAGACATCCCATCATGCCTCTCATATCTGAGAAACAGATCTTTACTAAGCTAAATATGGGGATTCAGGGTTACTGTAAGTATAAGTATCAGAAAAGAAGTAAAATTCATCCAAGAGCTCTGTCATAGCATGATATCATATACAGTACTTACAGCCTAGCAAGTACAGCGTACCTGGCATCAGGCCATTTTACAATACACATACCATTTTCATTTTTATCAACTTTTATTATGGGTTAAACGAGGGATAAAATTTTTTACTAAAGCAAATGTCTACAAGTTTCAAGCCTAAGACCTCTACATAGAAGGCAGAACAATTACCTCCAGGCTATAGCCTTACTATGGATAAATATACGAACATTTGTTCATATTTATCCATTTGTTCCTATATTCTGACTGATCGGGTGATCAGTTTCAGACTAGAGCACCTTTGCCATACGGAGAAGGGCGGTGAGCTATCCACGACAACTTATTCTATATAGCCTTACTATATTGAGAATAGTAGTTTTCTATACTTAGAAAGCTAATACATATTAATGGTTTCTGCTGTACTTGCTAGGCTGTAAGTATTGTATATGATATCATGCTATGCCACATTCATACAGAATACTCCCCATATTTTGTTAGTTCAGTTTAGTTTAGTTAGTTTAGTTTCTTATTGTAAAAGCAAAGTCTGAGCCAGAGCTGGGCGTCACAGATAGGAAAGGCATGAAAGGATCTGCAGTTCTACCCTCACCATGATGATGTCTAGCCCTGTCACAGGGGGTGTTACAAAGTATTGCTCCAAGGATTCAGACCTGACCCTTCGTGCTCCAACCTGCTCATTTGCATATAAATAAAAATGCTGATATCTCTGCAACTGTTTAACTTACAGACAAAAAAAAGTTATGGTTTTAATCAGTATGATAACCCTACCAGACAGTATTCCTGGTTTAATAGGGTTGATCATGCTGACAGAGGCTTTTTAAAGGGGTATTCTGGTTACAGGGTATTTCGGCTATCTCTGGAATTCCTGTGGGTAGGGGATAACTTAATTTAACCAGAATACCCCTTTAAGGCAGCTACCCATCCTCCACCCTAACCAAAATGTGTCAAAAAGGCTTGTTTTATTCTGCAAATTTTTGGGGATAATCTCAATCCTACCACTACTGCCAAGTCGATTTAATTTTTTTAGTATTTTTATATTTTTTTTTTTTGTATTTTTTTTTTTGGGAGGGGGGGGGATCTGAAACATACCCATTCAGTTAAATTATCCCTACCATAAAATGGTCTATTATGTCGATCGCTGAATTAGTATATAATGTCAGCACATTCCATGTTTTGTATTGTTCTGGCTCAGGAGGGGTTAACACGGAACAGTGCGATCTCTGTTCTAACAAGTATGGCTGACAATAGAGGCGCCTTGTTCCGAAGAATGGGCAATTCATTATGATATTCAGTAAGGATTTTCTGCATGCAGCGTGTAAGCCGATTAATTGGAGTGATTATATTGTGGTCCTGAAATCATAGCTCTCAAATCTTCTGAACTATGTTCAACAGAAGGAGCAACTGCAACCAGGTGCCAACGCCATGGGAGGCGGAGGTGCTTTTGCAAGTTACATAGGTGGTAGCAAACAGAGCTATCTCAATCCCACCTACTTCATTAATGGGATTGCCCAGGCTTAGAAAAACATGGCGGCTTTCTTCCACAGCGCCACCACTGTCCACTGGTTGTGTGTAGTATTGCAGCTCAGCCCCATTCGCCTCAATGGTCCTGAGCTGCAATACCAGACTACACCCATGGACAGGTGCGGCACTGTTTTCTAACCCCAGCCAACCACTTTTAATACTATAGATTGGATAGAAAGTTTAGAAACAGTGTCACTCTCGTCCACAGGCTGTTCTTGGTAATGCAGCTTAACCCCATTCGTTTGTATACTGTCATACTAAACAGCCCATGAACAAGAATGGTGCTATGTCTGGTAATCGTGGACAACCCCAAGTGCCAAAGCAATGGTTACGACACCAGTAAATGTAACTGAGCATTAAAAACTAGTTACTTTTGTAATTTACTTTTCATTAAAAAAATGTCCCAGTTGTGAGATATTCTCTTTACTTCATTATAATGGTGCCCCTTAGTGTTAAATCTGTATAGTAATGTGCATGTCCACTAGAGCTGAGCGAATCGAAGCTGGCGAAGTAGAATTCGATCCGAATTTCAGGAAAAATTAGATTCGCACCGAATCTGAATTTCCTCACGCTTCGTGGTAACAAATCGCATTTTTTCCTAAAATGGCTGCTGCACGTTAGGACATGGAGCAAGGAACTCTGGGAACGAGGGATCACCCATAATGCCATGCATGCAGCCAATCAGCAGCCAGCCCTGTGATGTCACAGCCCTATAAATAGCCTCGACCATCTTGGATTCAGCCATTTTCTAGTGTACTTAGTGCAGGGAGAGACGTCAGAAGGCGCTAGGGACAGTGTTAGGAAAGACTTTGAAACTTTTATTTTGCTCAATAGAAGTTCAGGGAAAGAACATTAGAAGTGTAGGGAAAGCATAGTGAGAAATTATTCCCCAGTATAAAAGGAGAACAGGGTTCAATAGGGGAATGTACAGCCTGGGTAATAGGAACAATCCTATTACACCTTGCTGCACTGACTGCGGATCCAAATTGCCATTATACAGCTCTGTAATTCCAGCAAACCGTTCTTGTTATTGGGGTCTTATTAGCCCTTGTGCGATGCAGTTATATATGTGCTAAAGCCTTTTTTTGTCGTGTATTAGTGGGGGAAAAAAGCAGGTTTATTAGCCAATGTGTGTTGAAGTGAGAAAATTACAGCCCTTTGTGACGTGTATTAGTGGCTAAAAAAAATATTATTTGCCGTTCACGGCCGCAGTTATATGTTCTAAAGTCTTTTTTTGGCGTGTATTAGTGGGGGAAAAAAGGGGCTTGTTAGCCGTTGTGTGGTGAAGTGCGAAAATTACAGCCCTTTTTGGCGTCTATTAGTGGCAAAAAAAAAAAAATGATGTTCACGGCCACAGTTATATGTTCTAAAGCCTTTTTTTTGGCTTGTATTAGTGGGAAAAAAGAAAAAGGGCTTATTAGCCGTTGTGCGGTGAAGTGAGAAAATTAAATCCCTTTTTGGCATGTATTAATTTCCTTTTTATTTACTTATTTGATCTAACAATATGTCAGACAGAGAAGTGCCAGGCCCTGCACAGGGGAGGGGCACAGGACTAAATGTTTCTGGCGCAAACACAGGTCGCAGCAGAGTAAGGGGGCATGGCAGCAGGAGTTACTTCGAGAGGCCTGAGCTCCCAGTGTCAGCTAGCACTCGTGTCTTGACCAGCAACCCAGCGGTTCTTGAATGGTTGACTCGATCTTTGACTTCTTTGCAAGTGACATCAGACACCCCCAGCCAAGAGTCAGTGGGTTCGTCAGACAACCATTAGTTGGCATTGCCCGGAAGCAGGCCCTGTGCCCTCACCTGTCCTCAACCTGCCTCTGTCCTTCTCTGTTCCCTCCCTGTATTATATACTGTGGGCTCAGCTCCACTATACAGAGAGGACAGTCAGCAGCTACTGCCCAGCCAAGATCCGGAGAAGACATCTGCTGCTTCCTCCAGTAGGCAGGCAAGTAGTGATGAGGAGAGTGGCGTAGGAGCTGGTGTTGCAAGCGGTCAGGCTCCTGGCTCAGAGACCATTGAGGAGGGCATCAGTGACGTGTAGACAGTACTCGATGATGTTGTAGTCATTTGCAATTGGGATCCGGGTGATGAAAGGGCGTCATCATCATCGGGAGAAGAGGGAGGCAGCTTGTGCGTGAGGCAGCGGTGGATCCAGCAAATCGATAGCGTGGCCGGGAGTCAGCAGGGTGGCAGCAGTGGGAGGTCAGGAGCCAAATGTGCCAGGGGTAGACCACCTGCTTTGCAGGAGCCTTCCGGGCCAGAAAGTAGTGGTGCAGTGGTTCACGGAGGCAGTGGCGGTAGCAGTCAGTCAGTATGGAGTGTTGGGGGTAAAATCACCTATTTGGCGGTGTGGCAGTTTTTTGTGAAGCCTCATGGGGGAGGTGAACATGGCCATCTGTCGAATCTGTGGGCAGAAGGTGAAGCGTGGCCAGGGTGCTAATGTTCGCACCACGGCCCTGCTTCAACATATGCAGCGTCACCATAAAGTAGCCTGGGAGAACCATTGCTCCAATGTGGTGGTCCAGCCTGCCTCAGCAACTGCTGCATCACTCAGTGTCCGGCACCCAATTTCAGGCAGTCAAGGCTCCACCACCTCAGCCGAAGGGAGCTGTCTGTCCTTCCCATCATCTGCTGGTCCTGATGCTCCTGCTCCTCCTTCTCCTCGTCACGCATTCCCAGGGCCGTCTTTACCAAGGGGCAAAAGGGAAAGCTGCCCCGGGCCCAGTTGCTCCTGGGGGGCCCAAGGCTTTTTTGTGTGAACATTACATCAGAAAAAGGTGACAGGGGCTGTTATGTTAATATACTGTAAACTACTGTATAGTGGGGTGCTGTATACTGTGGGGGGGCTGTATACTGTGCTGGGTCTGTACACTGCGTGCAGAATTATTAGGCAAATATTTTGACCACATCATCCTCTTTATGCATGTTGTCTTACTCCAAGCTGTATAGGCTCGAAAGCCTACTACCAATTAAGCATATTAGGTGATGTGCATCTCTGTAATGAGAAGGGGTGTGGTCTAATGACATCAACACCCTATATTAGGTGTGCATAATTATTAGGCAACTTCCTTTCCTTTGGCAAAATGGGTCAAAAGAAGGACTTGACAGGCTCAGAAAAGTCAAAAATAGTGAGATATCTTGCAGAGGGATGCAGCACTCTTAAAATTGCAAAGCTTCTGAAGCGTGATCATCGAACAATCAAGCGTTTCATTCAAAATAGTCAACACGGTCGCAAGAAGCGTGTGGAAAAACCAAGGCGCAAAATAACTGCCCATGAACTGAGAAAAGTCAAGCGTGCAGCTGCCAAGATGCCACTTACCACCAGTTTGGCCATATTTCAGAGCTGCAACATCACTGGAGTGCCCAAAAGCACAAGGTGTGCAATACTCAGAGACATGGCCAAGGTAAGAAAGGCTGAAAGACGACCACCACTGAACAAGACACACAAGCTGAAACGTCAAGACTGGGCCAAGAAATATCTCAAGACTGATTTTTCTAAGGTTTTATGGACTGATGAAATGAGAGTGAGTCTTGATGGGCCAGTTGGATGGGCCCGTGGCTGGATTGGTAAAGGGCAGAGAGCTCCAGTCCGACTCAGACGCCAGCAAGGTAGAGGTGGAGTACTGGTTTGGGCTGGTATCATCAAAGATGAGCTTGTGGGGCCTTTTCGGGTTGAGGATGGAGTCAAGCTCAACTCCCAGTCCTACTGCCAGTTTCTGGAAGACACCTTCTTCAAGCAGTGGTACAGGAAGAAGTCTGCATCCTTCAAGAAAAACATGATTTTCATGCAGGACAATGCTCCATCACACGCGTCCAAGTACTCCACAGCGTGGCTGGCAAGAAAGGGTATAAAAGAAGAAAATATAATGACATGGCCACCTTGTTCTCCTGATCTGAACCCCATTGAGAACCTGTGGTCCATCATCAAATGTGAGATTTACAAGGAGGGAAAGCAGTACACCTCTCTGAACAGTGTCTGGGAGGCTGTGGTTGCTGCTGCACACAATGTTGATGGTGAACAGATCAAAACACTGACAGAATCCATGGATGGCAGGCTTTTGAGTGTCCTTGCAAAGAAAGGTGGCTATATTGGTCACTGATTTGTTTTTGTTTTGTTTTTGAATGTCAGAAATGTATATTTGTGAATGTTGAGATGTTATATTGGTTTCACTGGTAAAAATAAATAATTGAAATGGGTATATATTTGTTTTTTGTTAAGTTGCCTAATAATTATGCACAGTAATAGTCACCTGCACACACAGATATCCCCCTAAAATAGCTAAAACTAAAAACAAACTAAAAACTACTTCCAAAAATATTCAGCTTTGATATTAATGAGTTTTTTGGGTTCATTGAGAACATGGTTGTTGTTCAATAATAAAATTAATCCTCAAAAATACAACTTGCCTAATAATTCTGCAATCCCTGTATATTGTGTGGGGGCTGTATACTGTGTGGGGGCCTGTATACTGTGTGGTGGGCTGTATACTGTGTGGGGGCCTGTATACTGTGTGGTGGGCTGTATACTGTGTGGGGGCCTGTATACTGTGGGGGGGGGGGCTGTATACTGTGTGGTGGGCTGTATACTGTGTGGTGGGCTGTATACTGTGTGGGGGCCTGTATACTGTGGGGGGGGGCTGTATACTGTGTGGTGGGCTGTATACTGTGTGGTGGGCTGTATACTGTGTGGGGGCCTGTATACTGTGTGGTGGCCTGTATACTGTGTGGTGGCCTGTATACTATGTGGGGGCCTGTATACTGTGTGGGGGCCTGTATACTGTGTGGGGGCCTGTATACTGTGTGGGGGGGCTGTATACTGTGTGGGGGGGCTGTATACTGTGGGGGCTGTATACTGTGTGGTGGGCTGTATACTGTGTGGTGGGCTGTATACTGTGTGGGGGCCTGTATACTGTGTGGGGGCCTGTATACTGTGGGGGCTGTATACTGTGTGGGGGCCTGTATACTGTGTGGGGGCCTGTATACTGTGGGGGGGGGCTGTATACTGTGTGGTGGGCTGTATACTGTGGGGGGGGGCTGTATACTGTATGGTGGGCTGTATACTGTGTGTGGGGGGCTGTATACTGTGTGGGGGCCTGTATACTGTGGGGGGGCTGTATACTGTGTGGGGGCCTGTATACTGTGTGGGGGCCTGTATACTGTGGGGGGGGCTGTATACTGTGTGGTGGGCTGTATACTGTGTGGGGGGGGGCTGTATACTGTGTGGTGGGCTGTATACTGTGTGTGGGGGGCTGTATACTGTGTGGGGGCCTGTATACTGTGTGGGGGCCTGTATACTGTGTGGGGGGCTGTATACTGTGTGGGGGCCTGTATACTGTTGGGGGCTGTATACTGTGTGGGGGGCTGTATACTGTGTGGGGGCCTGTATACTGTTGGGGTGCTGTATACTGTGTGGGGGCCTGTATAATGTGGGGGCTGTATACTGTGTGGTGGGCTGTATACTGTGTGGTGGGCTGTATACTGTGGGGGGGGCTGTATACTGTGGGGGGTCTGTATACTGTGTGTGACTGTATACTGTGTGTGGGGGGGCTGTATACTGTGTGGTGGGCTGTATACTGTGTGGGGGCCTGTATACTGTGGGGGCTGTATACTGTGTGGTGGGCTGTATACTGTGTGGGGGCCTGTATACTGTGGGGGGGGGCTGTATACTGTGTGGTGGGCTGTATACTGTGTGGTGGGCTGTATACTGTGTGGGGGCCTGTATACTGTGGGGGCCTGTATACTGTGGGGGGGGGGGCTGTATACTGTGTGGTGGGCTGTATACTGTGTGGTGGGCTGTATACTGTGTGGGACTGTATACTGTGTGGGGGCCTGTATACTGTGGGGGGGGGGCTGTATAGTGTGGGGGGGGGCTGTATAGTGTGGGGGGTGGCTGTATAGTGTGGGGGGGGCCTGTATAGTGTGGGGGGGGCCTGTATAGTGTGGGGGGGGGCTGTATAGAGTGGGGGGCTTTACTGTATACTGTGGGGGTCTGTATACTGTATACTGTGGGTGCGGTATAGTGTGGAGTGCTATACTGCTGTACTGTATAGTGTGGGGGGCTGTATCATGTATAGTTTGGGGTGCTGTATACAGTGAGGTGTATACTGTGAGGTGCTGTATACTGTGGGCTGCTTTACTGCTCTACTTATATACTGTGGGGTACTGTATAGTGTGGGGTGCTATACTGCTCTACTATATACTGTGGGGGCCTGTATAGTGTGGGGGGCTATACTGCTGTACTGTATACTGTGGGGGTCTGTATACTGTATACTGTGGGTGCGGTATAGTGTGGAGTGCTATACTGCTGTACTGTATAGTGTGGGGGGCTGTATCGTGTATAGTTTGGGGTGCTGTATACAGTGAGGTGTTGTATACTGTGGGGGCCTGTATACTGTGGGCTGCTATACTGCTCTACTATATACTGTGGGGTACTGTATAGTGTGGGCTGCTATACTGCTCTACTATATACTGTGGGGTACTGTATAGTGTGGGGTGCTAAACTGCATACTGTGTGGTGCTGTATACTATAGGGTGCTATACTGCATACTGTGTGGTGCTGGGGTGCACTGTAACACTAGGGTGAGCCGAGCCCTGGTCTCCTTCCTGCAGAGCGGTGCCCACTTCCAGCCTGAGCCCAGCTGCCCAGAGCACTGATCCTGGGCCGCTGGAGTCTTCAGAACTGGAAGTATTTACAGTCATTCACTGTACTCTACCAGATGTGTGGATTTTTTGTGTGTGTGTTGTGGTGGAGGGCGTGCTTGCCTAAGGTGTGGGAAGGCGGGATCCAGGGGGCCCAAGTAAATTTTTGCCCAGGGTCCAATCAATATTAAAGACGGCCCTGCGCATTCCGTCAGCAATCGATCACCGAAGCAATTGCCAAGAGACAACAATATGCGTGCACTCATCCAACAGCGCAGAAGCTGAATGTGCTCCTGTCCAAGTTGCTTGTGCTGCAGTCCCTCCCTTTCCAAGTGGTGGACTCTGCACCTTTCAGAGAACTGATGGCTTGTGCCGAGCCGAAGTGGAGAGTCCCAAGCCGTCATTTCTTTGCCAAAAAGGCAGTACCAGCCCTGCACACACATGTAGAACAGAAGGTGGGCCAGTCCTTGAGCCTGTCAGTGTCTGCCAAAGTGCACGGCAGCTCTGACATGTGGAGCTGTAACTACGGTGAAGGACAATATATGTTCTTTATGGCCCACTGGGTGAATGTGGTTCCTGCCCAGCCAAACCAGCAACTTGGCCAGGTGACGCCGCTTCCGCCTCCTCGTTCTCACGCTGTTGGTCCTGCGGCAAAGTCCGCCTCTGCCTCCTCATCCTCCACCTTGTCCTCAGCCTCCACTGCAGGGACAATTCAAAGTGCCCCACCAGCTTACAATATGTGCAGGGCACAGCAGTGTCACGCTGTTCTGCACCTAGTTTGCCTAGGCGAACGGAGTCACACAGGGGAGGAACTTCTCTGCGTCCTTCATCAAGAAATTGCATCCTGGCTTTCTCCGCGACAACTCAAAATCAGAAACATGGTGACCGACGACGGGAAGAAAATGGTGTCCGCTCTGCGTCAAGGAAGGCTGAGCCTTGGTCCCTGCATGGCGCACATGTTCAATCTGGTTGCCAAGTGTTTACTGAAGTCTTCCACCCATCTGAAAGACATCCTAAAAATGGCCAGGAAACTTTGTATGCACTTCAGCCACTCGTACACCGCCAAGCACACCCTCCGTGAGCTACAGCGGCAGAACGGCATCCCAAAATATAGGCTGATAAGCCATGTTTCCACCTATTGGAATTCCACCCACCATATGTTGGACCGACTGTACGAACAGAGAAAGGCCATAAACGATTTCTTGATGATACAGGTGGACAGAGGTACTCCCCTGTGTAACTTCGATGTTAGCCAGTGGCAGATTATGCGTGACACCTGCCGTTTTCTCTTGCCCTTTGAGGAGGCCACTTTATTTGTCAGTCACCAAGACTACGGGATGGACAACGTCATTCCACTGATTCATATCCTGGAAAAGTTGCTGGTAAATCTGGCTGGTCAGGGGACTGAAGACGTGGCGCCTACATCTCATGGCCACATGAGTCCTGTGGGGGCTGAACTGGAGGAGAAGGACATTGGAGCACAAGCAATGTGTAGCGAAATGGGTGGTTTTTCTACACAGGTGACAGGAGAGGAGGAGCAGGAGGAGCAAGAGGAAGATGAGGCAGATGACCCAATGCATGCAAATCTCCCAATGCATGCTCACTTGCTTGCATAGTGACAGCCGAATTGTCACCATTCGACAGAGGGATGACTACTGGCTCTCCACCATGTTAGACCCTCGCTACCAGTCCAAAATGGGGGCCTTTTTTACACTCGCTGAGAGGGAGGACAAACTGAACTACTATAGAGACATCCTATGTAGTCAGTTGGCCGCTGCCTATCTGCGCCATCGTCCATCCTCTCGCAGGTCTGACCGGGGGGGCCCTCTGTGCTCACGTTCCACTGCCATGGCTGCTGGGGAGGAGTGGGGTGGTAGGAGCAGTACCAGCTCCATCAGCAGCAGCCTGAGTCTAGAGTCGCTGATGAGCAGCTTTCTTCACCCGCATAGTGAAGAAACTACTCACCAGCAGCTATACATAGAGCAGAACCTGAACCAGCAGGTGGTGGCATACTTGGAGTGCACCCTGCCAGCCGTCATTGAAGATCTGCTGGACTACTGGCAGAGTTTGCCCTGGAAAAGCTGTGCTGCCCGGCCAGCAGTGTGGCATCAGAGCTGGTGTTTAGTGCGGCGGGGACAATAGTTACCCCAAGGAGAACTCTCCTGTCCACCCATGTGGAGAGACTGACCTTTGTCAAGATGAATCAGGCATGGATCAGCCAGGATTTCCACCCACCAATGCCTGATGCATCAGATTATATCATCCATGCTGCCTCACCCAAACTTTGACAAAAGAGACCGTTTTCTTTTGGCTACCTGCCTCAGCTACTATTTTGATGCTGCCATGCTGTCATCATTTATTTGAACTTTCTTCTGATCTGTCAGAAGGAAAGAAAAATGAGACGCACAACGGATCCTGTCTGTGTAGCAGCTGTAAGGCCTGTATAGTCCCATCAGAATTGGCTTATGATTTGGTAGCCAAAAGCGGGAGTGGGTACAAAACACAGAAGACATGCAAATATTCCATTCACGTGTCATCTCTGTTTTGGATCCACTCTTGTTTTTTTTTTGGCAGGATTACTGACCAAATGCTGACCGAGTGAAGGCGGATACTCAACAGACAGGATCGTTTTTTTGAGGGGGTTATAGTTCTGACAGATGAGAGGAAGGGCAAAATAATCAGTGATGTCTACACAAACTTACTGCTGACACCCTCTCCACTCTGTCGGGGGGCTCTACTTGTATAAGTGTTTAATAAAACAGGTTCTGTAGACATCCATGTGAAATCAGCTGACAACGGTGTTAAAGAAGTGCGCTTTTTCACGCTATAGGAGGATCTTGGGGCTCTGCACTGTTCTTTATACCTGGCGCTAACATTGACCTGTAAGGCTGAGTTCACACTTGAGTTATTTGGTCAGTTTTGGCACCGTAACTGCCCAAAGAAGTGAAGTGTGCAGTGATTCAAAGAGCGACGCCTGTCATGTGCATGTCATACTGACTCACAGTATTGTTTCACTACCACAGCAGACTCACTATGCGTGTTACTGCAAGGCACAGTGTTCTACACCACTATAAAGGCTCTATGCAGCCAGGAAATAGCTGTTTTTTTAACGAGATTCGACACAAATTAATTTGGATCGAATCAAATCTTTTCAGATATTTCAGTGAACCGACCGAATCGAATTTTTGTGAAATTCGCTCATTTCTAATGTCCACCTACTCATCATCAAGAGCGCCTGCTCTGGTACCCACTGGAGAACCCACTGGAGGCATGAATAGTAATAATGATGAGGGCAGGTTCTGTTTGATGAAGGGCTTGAGAGAGTCTACTGTCATCATGCATAGTGTGGAGACACACAGGACCAGCACCAGGTGTCACGGTGTGGGGCGCCATTAGCTACCATGGCTGTTCCCGTCTGGTTTACGCGTAGGGAACATTGACCAGAATTTGGTATGTCCAGAACATCATGGAACCACTCTTACTGGCTTTTTTGACTCAGGAGATGTGGTGCTCCAACAAAATATCACCATCCACACATTGCCAACTTTACACAACATGCTCCTCGGGGTATCCAGAAGCTCCCCTGGTCAGCACAATCGCCAAATATCTTCCCCATTGCAAATGTTTGGGACTGGATTGGGTAACGGATCTCCAAGATGAAAGAGCTTGGAATGACCACAGGAGGACATCCAGCATCTGTATGACCGTCACCATGTAAGAGTGGCAGCCTGTATCTAACCAAGGGGAGATGCCACCCAGTATTAATGTGACCCTATCTCATCATATACCCTGCCACAGAACCCTAAATATAGGGGGTACCACCTTGGTTATGTGAACATTGACCAAGCACCAGCAGCAGTATATAATTTGTCAATCTCAGCTCCATTATATTTTCCAGGTCTTTTTTTCTTTATTTTTACTAGTGTATTACACTGGAGTCTCAAAGATTAGGTAACTGCACTGTGGCATTGTCTGACATGTGGTTGGACCTTGACTGGTTGTTAGGGTCAACAAGGTCTCTTTTGGTAGCCACTAGCCGCTGTGTACACCTGTCCCTGTTCCTTTCTACCTTGAATTCTGAACTCATTGAAGCTGATTAATGGCCAAACATTCTCATCTGCTCTGACAAAACAGAATTATTTTCTATAGTAACGGGGATGCTTCGCCCTCAGACACACGGGATCGCTGTTCCAAGAAAGATCTGAATGAACATGACCAAAGTACAGGTTTAACCTAGGTCACCGCGTTTGCTTGAGAGAGGAACACAGGAAACAGCACTCCATATACTCGACTCCTTCAAAGGGATCAGAGTAATTAATTTTTAGAGCGTTTTTAGCTAATTACTTTAAAAGCAAGCTAGAACTTGTTCTGATATAGGGTGACTGACAATGCAAATATACTTTGAGGGTATTGCTTATCATGGAAGAGACCCTGCTGATTTGTCTCTTGTGCCACCTAGATTTTTTAATGGGCAGACAGGGTAACTACCTATAAAAGCTCTCTTATGGGTCAGACATTGATTTACCGGGTAGCTACCTATAGGTGGCACTAGAGAGAATGATATCTTCCTGGAGAAAAGTTAATTTGCATACTTTTTCCCATGAAGCATTGCCAGTAAGACAAAAAACATCAGTGGAATCTCCTCATTGAGAACCAGTACCTGCCCTCAGCAGTATTAAAGGTATCTCATCTTAGCAATCAGTACGCTATCCAAAAGATGGGCAAGAACCCTAAAACTGCTGATTTGAGAGTTCTGTTTGGTTGATATCCCGTTTCCTTCACACTTTATGTGAATGACGGAAATATCCAAGTTCTGTACTTGGCTGTCTCCAGCTGTCCCATAGAGAATAAAAGGAGTGGCAGTGCACAACTGGGACTTCCATTCATATGGTTGAATACAGTAGGCCTTTTATTCTAGGGATCAGTGATTTCCCCACCTATCAGATACTTATCCTGTGCATAGGTGATCAGCTAAAAACTTAGCACAAACCCTTTAAATGAGAAAATTCTGGCTAGACACCACTAGTGGGATCTAAAGACCTTAATAGTTGAACTCAATAACAGAACAGTATGCAATGATCTCCTAAGCTCCCCCTAGTGGTGGCTTAAAGCAGCCTGAATATATGTCCTATAACTCTATGTCTAAGCAGTAAATATGATAATCTGCAACAGGGAACTAGAAATACAACTGAGAAATTGAAACCATTTCGGATCATATTTGTCAACTTTGTGAAGCTGAAATTTGTTTTTGCGCATGGACATGACCCTTTTTGAAGGCCCCACCCCTTTCTTGTGAAGGTCAGATAACAGTATTGTCTAAAAGTAAAGGAAAAGTGGCTGATTTTCTCCAGATAAACATGCCATTTCTTTGTCACTTTAAGGAGCTATGCCATGACAGATGTAAAAAATAAATTTCAGACATCATATAGTACATGAAAATCTCTTTCTAACCAGCCGTGTACCTCATATGGATCCAGAGATCTCTACATTAATTGATCAAATTGTTCTGTTAGATTTAATTCAGGCTGGCTCCTCAGGGGCATGTCCTTTCTGTGGTAGCTCTTTCCCTATCACAGCTAAGGACTGTGTCCTTTCTGTTGTAGCTCTTTCCCTATCACAGCTAACGGCTGTGTCCATTCTGCTGTAGCCCTTTCCTGTAACTGCCACAGCTTCTATCAGGGGGCAGTTGAATATTTAAACTGAGTGCGTGCGACCATCACAGTGAGGTGGTCAGAGAAATAAGGACATACAGCAGGTGGCGCTATGCAGTTAGATTTTATTGAACAGCTCAGTGGATATAATACATTTTAAATTTAATGCAATTACAAAAGTATTCAGATCCAGATACTGGTTTCAAAAATGTAGAATATTTTTCATGATACAACCCCTATAAAAAGCAACCCTGATGAGGGACTGGAGACCATTTCATCCCAGGAGCCTTTTAGCAAAGCCTTGGCTTGCTTTCATGATGCCAGTCTATTATAGTCAAATATGGAAGAAAAAAAAATTCCAAAAAGTTTTATATGATGTAAAATGAATTCATCTGGAAAAGGCCTGATTTAGTTGTAATGTTCTCATTGCGATTGTACAGAGACATCTTTCCAAAAATAGCAGAGCAGACGAGTCTCTGCAGCTGTCTAAAGAGCTTAGTGCATGGGGAGGGAGACAGATTGGAACATTAAAATTATTAACTTGGCAATAAGTGAGGTCTCTCCATTTTCAAAGCATTATTTTATCTTGCGTCATTTGTGACAATCTTGAAATAACGAGCAAAAAAAAAATATACGATTTTACGCTTTGGCTGCACAATTTTAGGCATTAGTTGCTCGGTGGAACATAATTTTCATGATAAACAATCGAAACATATTTTGCAATAGAATTGTACTTACTCAAGATGTATTTGACCCTATAACAAAGTCATTAAATCATCGGCTTGATAAAAAGTAATCTCAGCCATTTATATTGGGTTCTTCTTAGGAAAGTTTTGAATGCTCCCCATTCCCCAGAGCATTTATCATATAAAAGCAATAGTGAGGGCACACTTGCCAACTGAGTAGCAGCAAAAATGTTACAGCTCCCAGCATGTGCCCAGAGATATCCTGTGCCTTCATATTTTCCTGTAGAGATTTACTGTACTCCGTATGTGCCTGATCAGTAATGAGCGGCAAAGGCAATATTCAAATTCGCGATACTTCAAATTCGAGAATTTGTGATCTCCAGTCATTGTTTACTTGATTGCGAAAATCGGCAATGTAATATATTTGCGATAAATTCGCGATTAGAATATTCAACACTATTCACGAATACGAATATATAGCACTATATTCAAAATATTTGCAAATTCTTAAAGTGGCGATATTCCTGATTAAAATTTGCGATTCGAATATTCGCGCTCAACATTATGCCTGATACACTGTGCAGACAAGACTCAAAAATAAATTCAGGTCCCTGAATGTATTCAGACCCCAGACCAGATCCCTAACTAAATTCAGAGTCCAGACCAGGTCCCTAAATAAATTCAGATACCAGACCAAACCCCTAAATAAATTCAGATACCAGAACAGACCCCTATGTAAATTCAGACCCCCAGATGAGACCCCTAAATAAATTCAGACCCCAGACCAGACCCCTAAATAAATTCAGACCCCAGACCAGATCCCAAACTAAATTTAGAGTCCAGACCAAGTCCCTAAATAAATGCAGATCCCAGACCAGACCCCTAAATAAATTCAGATACCATACCAAACCCCTAAATAAATTCAGACCCCAAACCAGATCCCTAACTAAATTCAGACTCCAGACTAGGTCCTTAAATAAATTCAGACTCCAAACAAGACCCTTAAATAAATTCAGACCCCAGACTAGGTCCCTAAATAAATGCAGATCCCAGACCAGACCCCTAAATAAATTCAGATACCAGACTAGACCCTTAAATAAATTCAGAGTCCAGACCAGGTCCCTAAATCAATTCAGATACCAGAACAGACCCCTAAATAAATTCAGATTAACCTCTAGACCCCAAAATAAGTTCAGACCAGACCACTATGCAAATTCAGACCACAGATGAGATCCCTAAATGAATTCAGACCTCAGAACAGACACATAAATAAATTCAGACCCCAGACTAGATCCCTAACTAAATTCAGAGTCCAGACCAGGTCCCTAAATAAATGCAGATCCCAGACCAGTCCCCTAAATAAATTCAGATACCAGACCAAACCCCTAAATAAATTCAGATACCAGAACAGACCCCTATGTAAAATCAGACCCCAGATGAGACCCCTAAATAAATGCAGACCCCAGACCGGACCCCTAAATAAATTCAGACTCTAGACCAGATCCCAAACTAAATTCAGAATCCAGACCAGGTCTCTAAATAAATTCCGACCCCAGACCAGATCCCTAACTAAATTCAGAGTCCAGACCAGGTCCCAAAATAAATTCAGATACTTGAACAGACCGCTAAATAAATTCAGACCCCAGACTAGGTCCCTAAATAAATGCAGATCCCAGACTAGACCACTAAATACATTCAGACTCCAGACCAGAGTTGCAGCAAAAATGTTACAGCTCCCAACATGTGCCCAGAGATATTGTGTGCCTTCATATTTTACTGTAGAGATTTACTGTACTCCCTATGTGCCTGATACACTGCGCAGACAAGACTCCGTAAAAAAATTCAGATACCAGACCAGATCCTTAAATAAATTCAGACCCCAAACAAGACCCTTCAGACACTCCAAAAAGTTGCAATCAAAGACAGTAGTTTATTAATTCCATCCAAAATTATATAAAGACTTTGGCCAATGGTTCAGTCTAACCTAGACCTTGTTCACGGCCTGTTACATAAAAAATATAGGGTAAATAAAGCTTGGTAGCATAATTACAAAAATCTGATATGATTACAATACAATGATGTCATAGGAGTATAATTAAGTTGAGATGAGTAAGTATCCCATGCTAGTCTGTATACTCTAGCATCCCCATTGTATGAGGGCGGAAGAGTCTGTAGTAAAATTCCCAGTTTAAGCATGCCATGTATTTAGATTCTTATATTATGAAGGAGGTGCGGAGGACCTGAGTTGTGCCCACAGTCACTCATTATTAGTAACTATAAAATAGGTATAGAATAATTAAGTCAAAGGCATTGATGGGTAGTGGATTATACTTACCTTCTTGTCATCGATAAGTGTTTGTAGGGAGAATGGCGTGTTGCTGCCATAGTGTCCGCCGGTCCGGTTAAATCCCGTGCGCACAGTGGTCTCCACTGATTTAACCGGACCGGCGGACACTATGGCAGCAATACGCCATCCTCCCTACAAACACGAGGCGGGGAGAGACAAACGCCCGCTGCTGTCCGCACATGCACATAAAGGCGCGGTGCCGGCAGCGGGTAGAGGATCAATGAGTCCCCTAGAAGTGCCTCAGGAGAAACCCATTAATGTGTAATATCTTAGTTGGGACCATCATAGTTGGAGCAAATGGATGCATGCCATACAAGAATCATCATTGCACAATAATAGCAGGGTAATAAGGTACAATAATACTGTTATAGAAATGGTAGACATCTGACATGACCTGACAGTATTAGAATAAAATAATAATCCCAAAATGGTCGGTGACAGGAACAAAATAGCAAATGAATAAAAATGAAATAAAATAGAGCAAAATCCAGTATAACATACAGCGTGCAAACTAAAAGCATGTAGCCGAAGTTAGCATCAGTAACAGGAAACTTAACAATATCCAATGGATAGCCGGGTATTAGTAGAATATCGAGCAAGACAAAACAGAGCACAAAAAATCACATGGATTACTACCTGTGACGTGTGAAAATTCATTTTATCTGAAAGGCAAATTAAGTTGGAGGGTTAATATGATCAAAAACATAAGGCTCTAGACCTACAGGTGAAACTTGAAAAATTAGAATATCGTGCAAAAGTTTATTTATTTCAGTAATGCAGCTTAAAATTAGAATTTTGCGAAAATGTTCAATATTCTAGGCTCAAAGTGTCACACTCTAGTCAGCTAATAATCCATATCCCCTCGACAAAGGGTACCCGAGATTGGGACTTTGGGGTTTCATAAACTGTAAGCCATAATCATCCAAATTATAACGAATAAAGGCATGAAATATCTGGCTTTGCATGTAATGAGTCTATCTCATATATTAGTTTCACCTTTTAAGTTGTATTACTGAAATAAATCAACTTTGCACGATATTCAAATTTTTTGAGTTTCACCTGTATATAATACAGAAATCAAAGTCTCTATCTAGGCCGTGAGATTATAGTGTATTTAGTTCAAAAATCCAAAAAGCTTCCCGTTGCTTTAGTTGTGTGATTCTGTTGCCCCCGCGCCTTGCCAGTAGAACGTGTTCAAGAATTTAAGTTGGTTTATCTGGTGTTTGCGCGTGATAAAATGATATGGGACAGGTAATTCTGTTTTTTGGCACCTGATGTCAGATTTATGTTTATGTAACAGGCCGTGAACAAGGTCTAGGTTAGACCGAAACGTTGGCCACAGTCTTTATATAATTTTGGATGGAATTAACAAACTACTGTCTTCGATTGCAACTTTTTGGAGTGCCATGGTATTATTATAACTGTTCTACGCAAAAATTTACCACTACTAGGAGTGCCGACCAACTCTTCATCCTTAAATAAATTCAGACTTCAGACCAGACCAATAAATAAATTCAGATTAAACTCCAGACCCCTTAATAAACTCAGACCAGACCCCTAAATAAATTTAGACCCCAGACCAGGATCCTAAATAAATTCAGACCCCAGACCAGATCCCTAACTAAATTCAGAGTCCAGACCAGGTCCATAAATGAATGCAGATCCCAGACCAGACCCCTAAATAAATTCAGACCCCAGACAAGACCTCTAAATAAATTCTGATTCCAGACCCCTAAATAAATTCAGATCCCAGACCCCTAAATAAATTCAGATCCCAGACATCTAAATAAATTCAGTCCCCAGGGCAAACTCCAAAATAAATTCAAAACAGACTGCTAATTTTGCTCAGACTAGATTCCAAATTATTCCATTTGCCTGACGAGATGCCCCAAAATTAATCCAGACCCAAACAAATCAGTTCAAAC
This sequence comes from Bufo bufo, assembly GCF_905171765.1. Lineage (NCBI taxonomy): Eukaryota > Metazoa > Chordata > Amphibia > Anura > Bufonidae > Bufo > Bufo bufo. The sequence continues at coordinate 421,012,767 of NC_053394.1, forward strand.
CACCAATTCAAATAAATTCAGATGCCAGACAAGAACCTTAAAGTTAGACTTCAGACCAGTAAATAAATTCAAATTAAACTGCAGACCCCTAAATAAATTCCATAACTTAGAAAAAGACCTATCCTCAGGTCAGATCATCAATATCTGATTGGCGTGTGGTCTGACTCCCAGCACCCCACAATTCAGCTATTGGAAGGTGTGGCCTCTTCTTTGGCTTCTAATATCATGTCCACTTGGACTTTGTGCAGCTCATTCCCATTCAAGTGAATAGGATTAAGCTTCAAAGCCAAGTACAGCCACTATACAATGTACAGCGCTGTGCCTGGTATACTATGAAGAGGCCACAGTTCTCGTCAGAGGACTGGTGTCCCTTCAAATAGTTGATTGGTGGTGGTACCGTTAGTTGGACCCTCACCAATCAGACATTGATCACCTGTCTTGTCAATAGGTCGTCAATATTTAATTCCAAGAAAACCCCTTTAATTCAGACCCCAGACCAGACACCACTATGTACTTGCTGTGGCAAAACCAACCTCGCCACTGGGTTTTGGAGAGGACTGGCTGCTGGCCTCTTGCCCCAGGATTATGGGCCATATACTAACTTTTAAACCCCTGAACCGATTCAAGTGAATTTTGGATAGGTTTGTCCCCAAGTTATACTGTTTAAATTGATGTAAGTTATATGTATGGCCAATGTAAACTCACAAAGTTGTAACAATTTATAATAAGTGTAACTTGTCAGCTTGGGAGGAAAATGCTGGGTGTGTTTCTATTGTGCCATTGTCCCATTGTGTGTTTAAATGGTGATGTCTGTTCTGTTGTCCTCACATGTGTATTGGCGATCTCCCTTTGTCCTCAGAGATAATTGGATTGCTCCTCAGGTTGTCTCCGGGACAGAGAGGAGGAGACCATGATGCATTGTGGGGATATGTTGTCCTATGTCACAGTCTTCATTCTGGTCCTCTGGGGGCGTGAACGATTGGTTGCTGTAGTTACATTGTATGTGTTGTAAATTACTGATTGGTTGTATTTCAAACCCCTGTGGGCAGTACTATGTTTGTGGTTTATGAATAAAAGAGGCTGTACGTGAAGTACAGTCAGACCACTGCTTGACCCTCAACACGGAGCCTTGTCTCGTTATTGGGGGGATTCACTGTATGCTGTTAGAAGACCGATTGCCAGAAGTGTAAGTTGATCCCTGTTCGTCTGCTAGCAGCTATTCGTGAGGTTCCAGTTTGAAGTGCTATTTTGTATCCAGTTCGGGAGGTTGGTGTATCCTGCAGTAGCTGTGCCTGTCTCTCAGAAAGGGGCACATCGCCTAAACGGATTTTAACCCCTGGTCTGCTGAAACGGTCCGTTACATTGGTGGCAAGCAGCAGGATCGTTCCTACAGCCAGAGGGACAGCTACAAAGAAACATCATTCCCTGGAATTACAATTTGAGGGCAACGCATGTCCCAGTACAGCGACCCTGACAGCACCAGAATGGAAACAGCAGTGGAGTACGATGAGGGTGTCATGGATGACCGAGATGCAGTCCGCAAAGGCATCTGGTACCAGGTACTGGGTATTGTGTAGTATATGCAGGACGAGAGACTCCCCACGGAAGACCAGCGGTTGCAGAAGCGAGTAGCCCTGCGGATGCCCTTCCTGGGAGAGCAGCCCCGGGAGGAATGGGTAAAGGAATTGGAACTCCTAGCATGGCGGGAGCTGTGGCTGGAAATGCCTACCAGGCGCTCTGGTGGTATGGGGCACAGTACCTACCCAGGACAGCTGAGCATGACAAGCCGGAGGGAGAGGAGTTTGATGGTCCTGGCTTGTTATGGGAGACTTTTTCAGAGCTGGAGTTTGGGAGCCCTACACAAGCCCGGTTCCATGATCTCTTGGAATGGAGGGAGAGCAGGTATGACTGGGACGACACTCATGAGATTGAGCAGGACCTGGTCCACCTGGTGACCCGGGGGATGGAGCTGGAACAGGGCTACCAGCAGCTGTTCCACGCCAGTGAGAAGGCTCAGCAGGACAGTAAGGTGACAAACCCAGTCTCCATTCCCCAGCGGCAGTGTGAAGTGCAGGGAGAGGAGAGCAGCGTCCTCCCTCCCCAGCGGCAGGCTGAGTTACAGGGGGCAGAGGTAGTTGTTCCTGCCCCCCAGCAGCAGAGGGATATGCCGGGAAGGCAGTGTGAAATGCAGGGAGAGGAGAGTAGCGTCCTCCCTCCTCAGCGGCAGGCTGAGTTACAGGGGGCAGAGGTAGTTGTTCCTGCCCCCCAGCAGCAGAGTGATATGCCGGGAAGGCAGTGTGAAATGCAGGGAGAGGAGAGCAGCGTCCTCCCTCCTCAGCGGCAGGCTGAGTTACAGGGGGCAGAGGTAGTTGTTCCTGCCCCCCAGCAGCAGCATGATTTTTTGGGAATTGGGAGCCCAGTCTCCATTCCCCAGCGGCTGGAAGTATGTATGGGAGAGGAGCTCGTTACCCTCTCTCCCCAGCTGCAGCTTAACGCACCAGGGGGAGACAGTAATCCCCACAACAGTGCAGATGGGACCGTGGTCTCTGCACTTACAGAACAGGGGGTAGAGACAGTCTGTCTCCCCCTCCAACAACCAGGCTCCAACCAGGCTTCTTCCGTGGTAGCGCTGGCACCAGGGCAGAGTACCGCTGATCCCTGCCCACAAAGCAACCTCCACTCCAAGCCAGGGAGCAACACAGAGACCGGGAGTACCAGCTTCCAACATAACCTTGGTGGGCTCACTGGACAGAGACAGGCTACCAAATGCAACAGGTCCAGTATTGGGTTGTGGGTGGGCTGCCAGACTAACTCAGGTACCGACCGGCGTGAGGTCAGGTACCTGGTTAATCTTCCCTGGGGGGGGGGAGATGTGTGGCGAAACCAACCTCGCCACTGGGTTTTGGAGAGGACTGGCTGCTGGCCTCTTGCCCCAGGATTATGGGCCATATACTAACTTTTAAACCCCTGAACCGATTCAAGTGAATTTTGGATAGGTTTGTCCCCAAGTTATACTGTTTAAATTGATGTAAGTTATATGTATGGCCAATGTAAACTCACAAAGTTGTAACAATTTATAAGTGTAACTTGTCAGCTTGGGAGGAAAATGCTGGGTGTGTTTCTATTGTGTGATTGTCCCATTGTGTGTTTAAATGGTGATGTCTGTTCTGTTGTCCTCACATGTGTATTGGCGATCTCCCTTTGTCCTCAGAGATAATTGGATTGCTCCTCAGGTTGTCTCCGGGACAGAGAGGAGGAGACCATGATGCATTGTGGGGATATGTTGTCCTATGTCACAGTCTTTATTCTGGTCCTCTGGGGGCGTGAACGATTGGTTGCTGTAGTTACATTGTATGTGTTGTAAATTACTGATTGGTTGTATTTCAAACCCCTGTGGGCAGTACTATGTTTGTGGTTTATGAATAAAAGAGGCTGTACGTGAAGTACAGTCAGACCACTGCTTGACCCTCAACACGGAGCCTTGTCTCGTTATTGGGGGGATCCGCTGTATGCTGTTAGAAGACCGATTGCAAGGAGTGTAAGCTGATTCCTGTTCGTCTGCTAGCAGCTATTCGTGAGGTTCCAGTTTGGAGGGCTATTTTGTATCCAGTTCGGGAGGTTGGTGTATCCTGCAGTAGCTGTGCCTGTCTCTCAGAAAGGGGCTTATCGCCTAAACGGATTTTAACCCCTTGTCTGCTGAAACGGTCCGTTACACTTACTGCTCCTCATGTCCTATTGACCTCTGGACATAATGTCCATATAAAGAAAAACGCAGTCGGCACTGCCTAATGTGGTTAATGTCCAACAGGATCCACGCCTGCACCATAAACATGCGTCAGTTCGGTGGTGCTCTGCCAAGTAGACATATATTCAAATAGTTGAAAGAAGAAAAAAACGCGGCACTCACCATCAACTTCCTTTTTGAAGCTTTATTGTAAGTAAAATCACGGTAGATGTGGGGCACCGCACAGATACATCAGGCAACAACCGTTTCGCACTAGATTGCGCTTTGTTAAGCCCCCCATGACGCGGTGGGGAGGTGTACTATATACATCACTCCCACTCCCACGTGATGATCGAACAGGTGAAAAGATCACTTCAATCTACAACTTGATGTTCTTATAAAAAACATATAGATGAACATCAATGTAATCTAAAACCATATCATACAAACACAACTAAGTCATTTTTGTGTTTGTAATTGTGAAATGTTGTGTAGATGTGAACATTGATCGGAACGCCCCTTTAAAGGGTTTGTCTCTTCTGAGATATCGGTGGCATATCACTAGTATACTTCTGTGACTTTATCAGTAGTGATAAATCAAGAGGGAAAAAAAGCAGGCTGGTTTGAGAGCTGCATTTATACAAGCAGGCAAATAACACGAGTTTGTGAGCGTTCGCGTGTTTGAGTTCCAGTGTGTGTTTGTATTAAGTGTGTAACTTTAGATTACGTGACTTGAGATTCAGGGACTTTAGGAGGGGACGGCAGTAATTTACATTCTTATCACTGCACTATATTGTATTTTTTCTCTTTTCTTGCGTAATCCCCATTTAGTATGAGTACCATTATTGACAGCGCAGTCCAGTGCACATCTTGTCTGATGTATGCAGTCCTGGAACAGCCGTTTGAGGGTGCATATATTTGTCCAATTATTAGGGGTACAGATAGGGCGATCTGTCACAAAGATCGGGATCGTCGAACGGTGTGTTGTCTTCCTGGCGCTCGAGTTCGACACATCGCGGATCAGGTTGACAGATTACTAGGAGGGGCTAGAGAAGATCCAGCGGTCATGGTCCATATCGGAACCAATTACAAAGTTAGAAGTAAGTGGAGAGTCCTTAAAAATGATTTTAGGGATTTAGGTCAAAAGCTTAGGGCAAGGACCTCAAAGGTAGTGTTTTCCGAAATACTACCTGTTCCACGAGCCACACAAGAAAGGCAACGGGAGATTAGGGAGGTTAGCAAGTGGCTCAAGAACTGGTGTAGGAAGGAGGGGTTTGGGTTCCTGGAGAACTGGGCCGACTTCTTTGTTGGCAACAAGCTCTATCTGTCACGGTCATATTGTTGTTTGACCGTGACGCAGTTGCCGTGCAGACTCGTTGCTGGTGGCACGTGTAGTTTTTGGTTTGCATGTGCAATTCCCCTTTAAGGTGTGCCTCCCTGCTGTTTGGTGTGCTAGGGATTAATCTTCTAGCTAGTGGGGATTATGTTGTGATCTGGGTGTGGCCGCAAGCTTGTTAGATATCTGTGGCTTGCAGGCTCGGGGCAGTTGTTCTACAGCCTTGTTTGGTCATGGAGCCCTGCTCCTTGCCTGGGTGATGATGCCCAGTCCTTGAGGGCCACCTTATTGGACATAAATTGTCTCTCCTTATGTTTGCTCTGGGTTCCCTACCTCACTTGTTATTTGTTAGGTGTTAGTTTATGTTCAGGGTGTGTTGTACGTCTTCATGGTTGTTACATGTCTGGGCTGTTGTTGATGTTTTTTCTTACATGTATGTTTGACGTTTGCCCTGTATGTTGTAGCCTGTATGCAGCGCTGCTTGGGGCTGCCTTGCTCTGTGTGAGCATGGAGGGCTCTGGCAGAGTTGGCATGCTGGATTCCTGTGTGGGTTGTTTGTACTGTGACCTGCTGTGTGTTCAGGCTCCTGTACTGATGCACGGGTTCCAGTTGTGGAGGCTTCGGCAGGTAAGTGAGTTGTCTTGTTGTTCTTACCTGCCGATCCTCTTGCTGTGAATGGTCTCTCCTTTTCCCTTTGTTGCTAGGCCTGTGGAGACTCTGGTTCATCCGTGTCTTGGATGAACCTGGTTGTCTCAGGTCCCTGTCTCCTAACATGGATTTCAGGGTTCTGAGGTTCCAGCGTATGGGCCCTCCTACCTTATGGGTCGGCTCATACAGTTAGGAGAACAGGGCCATATTTAGGGATGTTTTAGGAGGTGACCTGCTCCCTTATTCCGGTGTACTGGCCTAGCAGCTACCCTTTATCTCTTTACATTGTACGGTGGGGGGTTTCCCCCACTCCCCACCGTGACACTATCGTAGGGATGGGCTGCACCTCAATGGGGAAGGGGCAGCTGTGTTGGGGGAATAGATGGCTAGAAGGTTGGAGGAGTGTTTAAACTATGGACTGGGGGGAGGGTAATTACATTATAGAATGGGAAGATAGTGCAGATAGAGACCGGGAGCAAGGCAATGGGAATGGGGAGGAATGGAAGGAGGAACTAGAACAGCTCAGAAGGAAAAGTGTAGGGTAAAAAATATACATAAACCTCTTAAATGTATGTATACTAATACCATAAGCCTGACTAATAAAACTGGGGAACTGGAATTAGTGATGTGTGAGGAGGACTATGACATAGTGGGAATAACTGAGACATGGCTGGATGATAGCTATGACTGGGCAGTTAATGTACAGGGTTACAGTCTGTTTAGAAAGGATCGCCAAAACAGGAGAGGATGAGGGGTCAACCTTTATGTAAAGTCCTGTCTAAAGCTCACACTCCGAGAAGATATAAGTGAGGGTTATGAACATGTGGAGTCACTGTGGGTAGAAATACATGGAGGCAAAAACAATAATAAATTACTAATAGGAGTTTATTATAAACCACCTAATATACCAGAGTCCACAGAAAATCTACTACTAAACGAGATAGACGAGGCGGATATTATGGGGGACTTCAACTACCCAGATGTACTAAAACTTGTATATCTCATAAAGGAAACAGGTTCTTGGCAATAACTAAAGACAATTACCTTTCCAAACTGGTTCAGGACCCAACTAGACGGACGGCCATACTGGACTTAGTATTAACCAATAGGCCTGACAGAACAACAGACTTGCAGGTTGGGGGACACCTGGGAAATAGTAACCATAAAGTAATAACCTTCCAATTATCATTCAGTGTTTCTTCAGGGAGGAACAAAAATACCAAACTTCAAAAAAGCTAAATTTAGCCAACTAAGAGAGGCCATAGGCCTAACTAACTGGGACAAAGTCCTCAAAAAATACAGCCACAAAATGGGATATTTTTAAAAGCATCCTAAAATCTAAGGCCTAGTTCACACGAATGCTTTTTTTGCGGGTGTACGGACCGTTTTTTTGTGTTCCGTATACGGTCCGTATACGGAACCATTCATTTCAATGGTTCCGCAAAAAAACGGAATGTGTTCCGTATGCATTCCGTTTCCGTATTTCCGTTTTTCCGTTCCGTTTAAAGATAGAACATGTCCTATATTTGGCCGCAAATCACGTTCCGTGGCTCCATTAAAGTCAATGGGTCCGCAAAAAAAACGGAACACATACGGAAATGCATCCGTTTGTCTTCCGTATCCGTTCCGTTTTTTGAACCATCTATTGAAAATGTTATGCCCAGCCCAATTTTTTCTATGTAATTACTGTATACTGTATATGCCATACGGAAAAACGGAACGGAAAAACGGAAAGGAAACGGAAACACAACGGAACTCAAAAACGGAACAACGGATCCGTGAAAAACGGACCACAAAAAACTATAAAAGCCATACGTGAACTAGGCCTAAGTGTGAGAGGTACATACCTTATGGGAATAAAAGGTTAAGGAACAAGAAAAATAAAATGGTAAAGAAAGCAATAAATGACAAAAAGAAGCATTTAAATCACTAAAAAAGGAGGGTAGCACGGAAGCACTGAAAAACTATAAGGAGAAAAATAGAATATGTAAAAAACTAATAAAAGCAGCCAAACTAGAGACCGAGAGATTAATTGCCAAAGAGAGAAAAACTAACCCTAAAATGTTCTTCAATTATATAAATGGTAAAAAGTATAAATCTGAAGGTGTAATGAGGGGGGAGTCGCAGAGAGCAATGAGGAGAAAGCAAAGCTGTTAAATATTTTTTTCTCCAATGTATTCACTGAGGAAAATAAACTGTCAGATGAAATGCAGAATGTAAAACTTAATTCCCCATTAAAAGTGTCCTGTCTGACCCAGGAAGAAGTACAGCGGTGTCTTAAAAAGATTAAAATAGACAAATCGCCAGGATCGGATGGCATATACCCTCGTATCCTAAGATAATTATGTAATGTCATAGCCAGACCCTTATTTCTGATATTTAAGGACTCTATAATGACAGGGAGTGTTCCACAGGAATGGCGCATAGCAAATGTGGTGCCAATATTAAAAAAAGGGTGCAAAAACAGAGCCTGGAAACTATAGGCCGGTAAGTTTAACATCTGTTGTGGGTAAACTGTTTGAAGGTTTTCTGAGAGATGTTATCTTAGAGCATCTCAACGGAAATAAGCAAATAACGCATATCAGCATGGCTTCATGAGGGATCGGTCATGTCAAACTAATTTAATCAGTTTCTATGAGGAGGTAAGTTCTAGACTTGACAGCGGCGAATCAATGGATGTCGTGTATCTGGACTTCTCCAAAGCATTTGACACTGTACCACATAAAAGGTTAGTATATAAAATGAGAATGCTTGGACTGGGAGAAAACGTCTGTATGTGGGTAAGTAACTGGTTCAATGATAGAAAACAGAGGGTGGTTATTAATGGTACACACGCAGATTGGGTCACTGTCACTAGTGGGGTACCTCAGGGGTCAGTACTGGGCCCGATTCTCTTCAATATATTTATTATTGATCTTGTAGAAGGCTTGCACAGTAAAATATAATTTTTTGCAGATGACACTAAACTGTGTAAAGTAATTAATACTGAAGAGGACAGTATACTACTACAGAGGGATCTGAATAGACTGGAGGCTTGGGCAGAGAAGTGGCAGATGAGGTTTAACACTGACAAATGTAAGGTTATGCACATGGGAAGGAATAATGCAAGTCACCCGTACATACTAAATGGTAAAACACTCGGTAACACTGACATGGAAAAGGACCTAATAATTTTAGTGAACAGCAAACTAAGCTGCAAAAACCAGTGTCAGGCAGCTGCTGCCAAAGCCAATAAGATAATGGGTTGCATCAAAAGGGGCATAGATGCCCGTGATGAGAACATAGTCCTACCACTTTACAAATCACTAGTCAGACCACACATGGAGTACTGTATACAGTTCTGGGCTCCTGTGAACAAGGCAGACATAGCAGAGCTGGAGAGGGTACAGAGGAGGGCGACTAAAGTAATAACTGGAATGGGGCAACTACAGTACCCTGAAAGATGATCAACATTAGGGTTATTCACTTTAGAAAAAAGACGACTGAGGGGAAATCTAATAACTATGTATAAATATATCAGGGGTCAGTACAGAGATCTCTCCCATCATCTATTTATCCCCAGGACTGTGACTGTGACGAGGGGACATCCTCTGCGTCTGGAGGAAAGAAGGTTTGTACACAAACATAGAAGAGGATTCTTTACGGTAAGAGCAGTGAGACTATGGAACTCTCTGCCTGAGGAGGTGGTGATGGTGAGTACAATAAAGGAATTCAAGAGGGGCCTGGATATATTTCTGGAGTGTAATAATATTACAGGCTATAGCTACTAGAGAGGGGTCGTTGATCCAGGGAGTTATTCTGATTGCCTGATTGGAGTCGGGAAGGAATGGCTTCTACCTCACAGTTTTTTTTTTGCCTTCCTCTGGATCAACTTGCAGGATAACAGGCCGTACTGGATGGACAAATGTCTTTTTACGGCCTTATATACAGTCGTGGCCAAAAGTTTTGAGAATGACACAAATATTCGTTTTCACAAAGTTTGCTGCTAAACAGCTTTTAGATCTTTGTTTCAGTTGTTTCTGTGATGTAGTGAAATATAATTACACGCACTTCATACGTTTCAAAGGCTTTTATCGACAATTACATGACATTTATGCAAAGAGTCAGTATTTGCAGTGTTGGCCCTTCTTTTTCAGGACCTCTGCAATCCGACTGGGCATGCTCTCAATCAACTTCTGGGCCAATTCCTGACTGATAGCAACCCATTCTTTCATAATCACTTCTTGGAGTTTGTCAGAATTAGTGGGTTTTTGTTTGTCCACCCGCCTCTTGAGGATTGACCACAAGTTCTCAATGAGATTAAGATCTGGGGAGTTTCCAGGCCATGGACCCAAAATGTCAACGTTTTGGTCCCCGAGCCACTTAGTTATCACTTTTACCTTATGGCACGGTCCTCCATCGTGCTGGAAAATGCATTGTTCTTCACCAAACTGTTGTTGGATTGTTGAAAGAAGTTGCTGTTGGAGGGTGTTTTGGTACCATTCTTTATTCATGGCTGTCTTTTTGGGCAAAATTGTGAGTGAGCCCACTCCCTTGGATGAGAAGAAACCCCACACATGAATGGTCTCAGGATGCTTTACTGTTGGCATGACACAGGACTGATGGTAGCGCTCACCTTTTCTTCTCCGGACAAGCCTCTTTCCAGATGCCCCAAACAATCGGAAAGAGGCTTCATCGGAGAATATGACTTTGCCCCAGTCCTCAGCAGTCCATTCACCATACTTTCTGCAGAAGATCAATCTGTCCCTGATGTTTTTTTTGGAGAGAAGTGGCTTCTTTGCTGCCCTTCTTGACACCAGGCCATCTTCCAAAAGTCTTCGCCTCACTGTGCGTGCAGATGCGCTCACACCTGCCTGCTGCCATTCCTGAGCAAGCTCTGCACTGGTGGCACTCCGATCCCGCAGCTGAATCCTCTTTAGGAGACGATCCTGGCGCTTGCTGGACTTTCTTGGACGCCCTGAAGCCTTCTTAACAAGAATTGAACCTCTTTTCTTGAAGTTCTTAATGATCCTATAAATTGTTGATTGAGGTGCAATCTTAGTAGCTACAATATCCTTGCCTGTTAAGCCATTTTTATGCAACGCAATGATGGCTGCTCGCGTTTCTTTGCAGGTCACATGGTTAACAATGGAAGAACAATGATTTCAAGCATCACCCTCCTTTTAACATGTCAAGTCTTTATTTTAACCCAATCAGCCTGACATAATGATCTCCAGCCTTGTGCTCGTCAACATTCTCACCTGAGTTAACAAGACGATTACTGAAATGATCTCAGCAGGTCCTTTAATGACAGCAATGAAATGCAGTGGAAAGGTTTTTTTTGGGATTAAGTTAATTTTCATGGCAAAGAAGGACTATGCAATTCATCTGATCACTCTTCATAACATTCTGGAGTATATGCAAATTGCTATTATAAAAACTTAAGCAGCAACTTTTCCAATTTCCAATATTTATGTAATTCTCAAAACTTTTGGCCAGGACTGTACTATGTTACTATGAATGAATGAAAGATGTCTGGGCCCCTTCTCTCTGCACGGGCACTGAGAGGAGTAAAGGAAGCTACTAAGCATGTTAGTCCATGCAGGAGAAGGTGGACCAGAAGAGTAACCAGCAGGGGGCGCTACCAGAGAGGAAAATCTAATGTGCATAAAAATCCAAACACTATATTTATTGCATGTATATTGCAACAATACTTCATATGCAATTCCCTCTTTATTACATAGTAATGGTTTTCATGGTAAAACCCCTTTAAGGCGAAAGGGGCGAATAAAAAAAAAAGAAAACCTGTTATTCTCGTCTACTTTATTACACTGGTAGAATTAGTTTGCAGGTGTCATAAAGCAATGTAATACTCCAAAACCTGAACTTCAAGTCGCAGATTGAATTCCCCTTTAAGTCACATATTTTTCTCTAGAATTTCATATTCCCGGCATTGCTTTCAGTTTGTAATTTAAAAACAACTGCACAGCCTAAGACTTAAAGTGGTTGTTTTTAACTTAAAAACTGAAAGCAATGCCAAAAATTTGAAGTATTGCTGTGATCTATGACACCTGCAAACTGATTCTACCAGTCGAATAAAGTAGATGAGAATAACTTGGGGGGGGGGGGGGGGTGGAAACTATGTCATAAATAAGGCATTGCAGAAGAAGTATTGTAATATACATGCAATAAAAATAGTGTTCGGGTTTTTATGCACAAGATTCTCTTGCAGTGGTGAACGCACATGCTTAGTAGCTTCCTTTACTCCTCTCATTGCCGAGATAGTGATCTCATAGAGAAGGAGCCCAGACACCTTTCATTCATTCATCTCAACTGATAAAGTCATAGAAGTATATAGCTCTATCTCTTTCTAGACAGTGGAGAAGGGAATTGTGGGGGTGGGGATTACATGCAATAGCAATATCTACACTAGTGGAAAATGATAAAACAACACCTGGAAAACGTAATGGGATTGAACTGAGATTGACAAAGTATAATGGTCTAGTGGTGCTTTGTCAAGTGTCACACAGCCAAGGTGGTGCCCCCTTTTTTTTGGACCCATAGTTCAGGAAAGTTGGTTGTTGGCTCCTGTACATGGGAGATCCGTCACCCCATCCAGTCCCAGATATTCTCGATGGGGGAGAGATCTGGAGATGCAACTGGCCAGGGGAGCTGCTGGAGACCCTGAAGAGCACGTTGTGTAGTGAAGGCCACTGTGTAGTACAGACAGTGTGTTGGGGGCATTATCTTGTTGGAGCACCACATCTCCTGAGTAAAAGAAAAGGCAGTATGACCGGTTCCATGATGCCCTGGACATACAGAATGCTGGTCAATGTTCCTTCCACGAATACTAGATAGAAACATGGTAGCTAATGACACCCCACACCATGAAACCCACTGCTAGTCCTGTGTGTCTCCTCATCATGCATGATGGCAGCAGGCACTGTCCAGCCATCCTGTGAACTCTGATGTGGCCATGTACACCAAGTCAGAACCTGCTGTTATAAAGACCCACTCATAATACTCCTCTGGAAAAAAAAAGATGTGCTAGTCAGTTCTCACATTAGTCAGTGTTTCAAGAGAAAATTGCCCTGGTTAGCTGAGTGCCCTTTGTCGGGTTCTTAAAGGTACTCTTTCTCATTAGGGAGACCACCTAGTATGCATGAGAAGTATTGTATTCCAGCCAATGCTGCTTTGTGTTTCTGGAGAAAATACATGCAAAAACCTGACCTTGTGGTGGTAACCTTAGTGTTCTTTTCTATTTGGAAGAAAGGCTAATTTAAATATCTTTCCCAGAACACTGAAGGTATGAAAATTAGCTTCTTATGAAAAAGCACTGATTGAACAGTTCGAGGCTACCATCATATTTATCTACTGGTGGTAGCCTCAAACTGTTCAATCAGTGCTTTTTCATATTAAGATTTTCTCTCTCTTTCTCTCACACATTCTCTCACAAACTCTTTCTTCCTCTCTATCCTTTTAATAGTACTTTTGATTCTGGTAAATTGATTGTAAAGTAAAGTAAGGATCTTGGAACTTTGATCACTACATCTAACATCCCCCAGCATTGCCATATGCTTTTTATCTTAACTCCTTCTAGGTTTTCTTTTTTTCTTTTCCAGTAGTATAGCTATAGTGTATATTCCAGTAGTGGAATTGCAGAAGCTGTGTGTGAGGGACTATTTTCCATGCAGGAAAGGAACCAGTTAACAATAGATGACTAGAATGCACTGCTGGGAGATGCAGGTGCTTAATGGGCTACGGCCCGCCCAAAGAGAGGGAAGAGAAAAGTCTTCCAAATATGTGAGTTAAAAAAAAGAGAGAAAACTTGAAAATTACACTTCACCACAGCATATTTGCATTGATATACTTAAAATAATGGTGTGCCTTACACCAGATATTTTTATTTATTTTTTAAATTCATTGAATGTTCTCTTTAACCCCTTGGCGGAACATGACTTACTAGTACATTATAGCGGGAAGTGACTGTGCAAATTGACATACTAGTAAGTCATAATGATCGCGCCAGCACATGAGTTGGGCACGCCGGATAAATGCAGGGGCCCGGCTGTGACTATATCCACCAGCATCGCTGGAAACGCTGATACCGGCAGATTAAACCCTTATATGCCGCTATCAACGCTTACTGCGGCAAATAAGAGGATCACAGAGGAAGGGGGCTCCCTCTGCCTCTCCATTGGCTCCCCGCGCTGCCGTGACAGGGGGCTGATAGCTGCCATGGCAACCTCAGGCCTCGCAAAGGCCTTGGGGTCTGCCACGTACAGAAGCCTGTGAGTCCAAGCCCACAGGCTGGGTCTCACAGGCACACTGTCAGTGTGAAACTGACAGTTTCAATGCAGTACAATACAGCATGTCAGATCAGACCCTGAAATGTTAAAGTCCCTGTACTGGGACAAAAAAATAAAAATAAAGGGTTTTTATAAAAATATTAAAAATCATATGATCATAAGAAAAATCAAATAAAAACTGTGCCAAAGTGCAATATTGAACAATCAAAAAATCTTATGTAACCAAAAATGGTAGCAATAAAAACGTGAACTCTTTGCACGAAAACAATACAGAAAAATAAAAAAGAATGTGCGTTTCAGAATATGGAGACACAAAAACATGATTTTTTTTCAAAAATGCTTTATGTAAAACTGAAACAAAAAATAAAAATTGACATATTTAGTAAAAAAAAAAACTGTGCCCGAAGAGACATTTTTGGTTACCTTGCCTCACAAAAAGCAATCAGGCAATCAAAAATCATATGTACCTCAAAATAGTACTAATAAAACTGTCATCTTATCCCGTAGTTTCCATAATGGGGTCACTTTTTGGGAGTTTCTACTTTAGGGGTGCATCAGGGGGTCTTCAGATGCAACGTGGCAACTTAAAAATATCCCAATTAAATCTGCCTTCCAAAATCCGTATGTTGCTCCTTCCTTTCTGTGCTCTGCCGTACAGCAGTTTCTGAAGAATCAGGGTAATAAATATTGAGATTTATTTTGCTATTAACCCTTACTGCCTTAGGCCTCATGCACACGACCGTTGTGTGCATCCGTGGCCGTTGTTCCGTTTTCCGTGATTTTCTGCGGACCCATTGACTTTCAATGGGTCAGTTGAAAACTCGGAAAATGCACCGTTGTTCATCCGCGGCCAAGATCCGTGTTTCCTGTCCGTCCAAAAAATATGACCTGTCCTATTTTTTTGACGGACAACGGTTCACGGACCCATTCAAGTCAATGGGTCCATGAAAAAACACGGATACACACAAGATTGGCATCCGCGTCCGTGGCCGTAGGCTACTTTCACACAGACGGATCCGCAGATCCGTCTGCATAAAAGCTTTTTCAGAGCCACACCTGAGGGGTTAATTGTGCGTATCATAGCCCCCTGTAAGAGATCAGGTGCTGCCAGGCAGGAGGGGGCAGACCCCCTCCCCTGTATTTAACTCATTGGTGGCCAGTGCGGCCTCCCCTCTCCCCCCCTCCCTAATTAAAACCACCCCCCATCATTGGTGGCCAGTGCGGCCTCCCCTCTCCCCCCCCCTAATTAAAATCACCCCCCCATCATTGGTGGCCAGTGCGGCTTCCCCTCTCCCCCCCTCCCTAATTAAAATCACCCCCCCCATCATTGGTGGCCAGTGCGGCCTCCCCTCTTCCCCCCCTAATTAAAATCTACCCCCCATCATTGGTGGCCAGTGCGGCCTCCCCTCCCCCCCCCCCTAATTAAAATCACCTTCCCCCATCATTGGTTGCAGCGGAGAATTCCGATCGCTGGGGCTCCGATCGGTAACCATGGCAACCAGGACGCTACTGCAGTCCTGGTTGCCATGATTATTTAGCAATTTTTTTGAAGCTTTATACTTACCTGCAATGTCTGTGTCCGGCTGGGCGCTCCTCCTACTGGTAAGTGCCAGGTCTGTGCTACAGGCAATGCGCCGCACAGACCTTACACTTACCAATAGGAGGAGCGCCCTGGGCGGGGGGAGGCGCTAGAGGGGGGGGAGGCCGCACTGGCCACCAATGATGGGGGGGGTGATTTTAATTAGGGGGGGAAGAGGGGAGGCCGCACTGGCCACCAATGATGGGGGGGGTTATTTTAATTAGGGGGGCGGAAGAGGGGAGGCCGCACTGGCCACCAATGATGGGGGAAGGTGATTTTAATTAGGGGGGGGGGAGGGGAGGCCGCACTTGCCACCAATGAGTTAAATACAGGGGAGGGGGGTCTGCCCCCTCCTGCCTGGCAGCACCCGATCTCTTACAGGGGGCTATGATACGCACAATTAACCCCTCAGGTGCGGCACCTAAGGGGTTAATTGTGCGGATCACAGCCCCCTGTAAGAGATCGGGTGCTGCCAGGCAGCAGGGGGCAGTCATGTACGAAGTTCTTAGTATATTCTAATTTGAAGCGTCCCCATCACTATGGGAATGCCTCTGTGTTAGAATATACTGTCGGATATGAGTTTTCACGATCTAACTCAAATCCGATGGTATATTCTAACATAGAGCCGTTCCCATGGTGATGGGGACGCTACAAGTTAAAATATACCATCGGATTGGAGAAAACTCTGATCCTATGGTATATTAACTCCTGACTTTACATTGAAAGTCAACGGGGGACAGATCCGGTTGTAATTGCACCGTATTGTGTCAACGTCAAACGGATCCATCCCCATTGACTTGCATTGTAAGTCAGGACGGATCCGTTTGGCTCCGCACGGCCAGGCGGACACCAAAATGACTTTTTTTTCATGTCCGTGGATCCTCCAAAAATCAAGGAAGACCCACGGAAGAAAAAACGATCACGGATCACTGAACAACGGAAATCCGTTTTGCGGACCTTAAAAAAAACGGTCGTGTGCATGAGGCCTTATAGGAAGAAAATGGATTTTAATGGAAAATCTGCAAAAAGAAGTGACATTTTGAAATTTCTCCTCTGTTTTCCATTAATTCTTGTGGAACACCTAAGTTTGTAAAAAATCATATTTGAATAACTTGAGATGTATAGTTTCTAAAATGGGGTCATTTATAGGTGGTTTCTATTATGTAAGACCCACAAAGTGACTTCATAACTGAATTGCTCCTTTAAAAAGCGAGTTTTGGAAATTTTCTTAAAAATTGTAAAGATTACATCTAAAATTGTACTCCATCTAACAACCCCCCAAAAAATTTACTAAATAATGCCAACATAAAGTAGACATATAGGAAATGTAAAGAAATAACTATTTTATAAGGTATCACTCCCTATCTGTCTTAAAGCAGAGAAATTGAAATTTTGGAAATCGCTATTTTAGATTTTTTTTATAAATATATGAAATATATTGACTCAAATTTACCACTGCCATGAAGTACAATGTGTCGCAAGAAAACATTCTCAGAATGGCTTGGATAAGTAAAAGCGTACCAAAGTTATTACTACATAAAGTGACACATGTCAGATTTCCAAAATTTGGCCTGGTCCTTAACCCTTTAAGGACCCATGATGTAGCTGTATGTCATGGGTCCGATCCCTAAACATGGCGCCCACTCGCGCTTGCAGCGGGGGCCTGCCGTTGGGTTTCTGCTATTTTAAATACATCTTACCTTTCAGATGCCGTGATCAAATGTGACCACGGCATCTGCGCAGACCGGAACCGGAAGTCGCTCGCTTCCGGTCCGGTAACAGCGTTCCCCGGCTGAGATCGGGGGACCAGTTACCTTGAGCTAATTGACTGAAGCCTCAAGCAGGCTTCAGAGTCAATTAGATGTATATATCAATACAGGCCACTAGGTGGAAGCCTTATATTGATATAGTGCAAATGAAGTTTTCAATGATGGCTATTTAGCCATCACTGAATACTATGGGCAATCGAATGATTGCCAGTTATTGACACCCAAGTGACTTAAAAAAAGGGAAAAAAAAGGAAAAAGGTTTTTACAAATATTAAAAATAAAAAAAGTTCAAATCACCCCCCTTTCATTAAAATAAAAATACTTAACCAATAAAAAAAATAAACATGCCCATACTATTAAAATATAATAATATTAATGGCATATGGCAAATGGCGTAGCGGGAAAAAAATAAAAACAGCCAATTTGCCATTTTTTGTCACTTCAACTACCCAATAATTTTTTAATAAAAAGTGATCAAAAGGTCACACACACTTAAAATTGGTATCACTGAAAAGAACAGATCGTCCCGCAAAAAATGAGCCCTGTACACATAACTACAAAAAAGTTATAGGGGTCAGAATATGGTTATGAAAAAATATATATTTTTCTCAAAGGAAAAAAAAATTAATTCTGTATTAAAACGCAAGAAAAATTATAGAAGTATGGTATCGTTGGAATCGTACTGACCTGGGGAATGAAGATAACAGGTCAATTTTACTGAATAGTGTACAGTGTAAAAAATAAATAAATAAAAACCTTTATCAGAATTGCATGTTTTCCCAATTCTACCCCATTTAGAATTTTTTTACCCTACCAGTGATGCCAATTTTAAGTGTGTGTGACCTTTTGATCACTTTTTATAAAAAAATTATTGGGTAGTTGAAGTGACAAAAAAATGGCAAATTGGCTGTTTTTATTTTTTCCCCACTACGCCATTTGCCATTAATATTATTATATTTTAATAGTATGGGCATTTTCGCACGCGGCGATGCCATCTTGACTCACAAGTCCGGCGATCCACAGGTAAGCCCTTACCTGTGCCTGTGCGCGAGCCTGTCTGAAATCAAATGCGGTCACCGGGAGCAGGCAGTTCCGAGAACAGCCCGATGAAGGTCCCCGGCGGCTGTTCTCAGAACTGCCTGCTCCGGGTGACCGCATTTGATTTCAGACAAGCTCGCGCACAGGCACAGGTAAGGGCTTACCTGTGCATCGCCGGACTTGTGAGTCAAGATGGCAGCCCGCATGTGTTCGTTGGCAAACACTGCGAACTGGCCATCACTGCTCCCTACTACATGGCATGCAACCGTAAATGGTGCCATTAGAAATTACAACTTGTCCCACAAAAGTTAGGACTATGGGAAGGCAGGGAGTGAAAAACAAAAACGCAAAAATGGAAAATCCCAGGGTCCTTAAGGGGTTAAGGTGAAAAATGTCTCGGTCACGAAAGGGTTAAAGGACTTGAAAGGAGTTTTTCTCCCCTAAAACAGTAGCACTCTGGTCTATAGGCTGTGTTTGGCATTGCAGTTTAGTCCTATTGTCTTGAACACTGTAATACTATTCACAGCCCCTGGACAAGAGTGGTGCTATTTCTAAAAAAAAGACTATTTTGTATTTACTGTAAAGTTGTCAAACAAAAGAAAAGGTCTGTCTAACCATGCTGAGCTTATTATGGCCATTTCTGAAATCCACAGAATTGTCCAATGTTGTTCTGTTTTCCCTTGTGTTTGCTGCAGGAAAAGAAGACTGCCAGTGCAGTGCAAGCCAGAGAGAAGACCTCTTCTGTGTGTGCTGCTGCCAAGTAGGCAAAGACAGAAGCCTTGTCCGGGGAGATACCATCCCTTGAGATATCAAGCTACCAAAAAAGCAACTGTGCTAAGAGTCAACCTCTGATAGAGAGCTTTTATAGAAGGTTGAGGACCATTACAAAAGGACACTAAAGCGGGTAAAGGTAATGCAAGCATATGGCTTTGGACTTCACTGCACATGATTTGAGTTATATTGCTTCAGGCACCAGCCATACTATGCCTACTACTTATATTAGCACTGTGCCACTTATCATCTTCAGGTAAAAAAGACTCCTACTTGTTATAATCAATCTGGCCTGGTCATTACCATTTCAACATTCTATCACGCCTCATGGTGAAACGGCCGTCGCTGTTTTGACCTGCAGGAAAGTTTGTCCGCCCCTGCCATGTCTGTATTGTCTTATTCAGACGAATAAAGGAACTGTTTTCTACTAATGGTGAGTGCCGCCTTACACTTTATTCTACTATTTATGAATTCCATCACTCCTATGTTGTCCTCATGCTTTGCTCCCCGCTATCCATCCACCATCAAGGGCACCCTGGCCATCATCAAGCAGGAGCCTCCAAACCCAGGATGTGCCCTGAGGGAAAGAATGGGTGTGCCTCTCCAACCATTGCAGCTATGGCCTAGGGGAGAGTTGGTGTAGAATTTGCCAATTTGAGGACTATGGCCACCCTCATTACCACCATCGCCACTCTCAAACTCTCCGCCCCTGCACTCAAGACATGAGCTATTAGTTACAGCAGTTAGGACCCCCACATGTGTAATATTGCACCCAAGTAGGAGCTCAAGTAGTTATCTAGTCCTAGCTAACAGATATTCCCATCTTGCATTACTAGGGTGTGCCATCCCATTATGAGAGGTGGGGGTTTATCCTCTGGGACTCCCATGCTCTTCACTGTCCTTCTCTGCAGAGGGCTACTGCAGCCACCCACTTTTCATGGAAATGCAGCCAGTCTAGCGCGCAACCCGTTGGCAAGGACTGCCACTGTACAGGGAAAGCAGTAAGAGGACGGTGGAATATACCAGCACTGCAGGCCTGCCTTGTCAGTGTGAGTGGGGGTTCAATCTCGGACTATAAACTCATCAATTAATAAAATGGGATTACCCTTTTAAAGAGGGTTTTATACTTTCATAAGATGTTGCCCTATTGGAGACAGCCAGGAACGGACTGGCCATAGACCATATACGGAAACCTCCTGGTAGGCTGATGATAAGGGTGGCCGCCTGAACCCTCCTCATGCTCACCGAACAGTTACGTACCAATCTGATGTTCTCAGCATTAATTAAGGCTAGAACCAACGGGTTCGGGACTGTATTAGAGTTAAATATTGCGGCCGGATTGGCAGTGTTTTGTAGTACTGTGGAGGGGGAGGCAGTAATTTGTGCTGCACTTCAATATTTTGTTCTGCTGGGGCAGTATTTTGTGGTGCACCATGGAATTGTTGGACCTGCTTACTTGTGTTGCCCAACCTTCTGTCAATTTGGACCCACCAGAGATAGAGATACTCTTTGTATTTGCTCTACTGTCTAGCCAAGAGATGAGGATCCTGATTAGGACCTCTCTATTAAGTGGACAACCCCTTTAAGTGACAACCTCTGTAGGAGACGTTTCCAGTACCATATTCTTCAAATATTAATATTCAGACCATAAAAATATGTGATGTTCCAGAAGGACCCCCAGAGTCCCTTTGCCTTGTCCATTCATTTGTGTGCGGCTGCCATGCAACATCCCTCTAACCAAGTTAAACCGTTGTTACTGAAGTCCCCGGCCTCTGAAACAGATCACACATCTTTCTGTAATCACGTTATTGTAGAAGCTATATTTAAAGAAATGGTCAGAGTTATTAGCGAGCTATTTTTACATGCACACACCAGATTTAATGACTTAAAATCTCCGCATCCAGGAAGTGATGTCATCAGCTGCCTTATAAAAAGGTCATTATCCAGTGATTTATGTCTGTTGTCTTCTGAAACCACACATCTGTATATGGAGCTTCAACAACATAAAAGACACAACACCAGATGGGTACAAAATCTTTGGTTTTGGATAAATATAAGATGCTATCTAGGTCTCTATAATGCATTAGATATTGGGTCTGACAATGGTGGTGGGACAACTGGTCCCCAATGTCTTAGAGGCCCACAAGTGACCAGCCGTCTTGATCTAATGATATTATTCATAGCCAGACGTATGAGAACACCTGAAAAACCACATCCATATTGGCATGTTGGACATAGACAGCAGAAGGGCCTACATGCAAGAAAAGTATAAGACCCACTTGCTCTTAAAAAACTCAGCATAGAGCGTACAAGTTCCTGCAAGATTTTCATGGCCCTGTTACAGAAGGACATTGTCAAGAAGAAACAGAAATGTGAATTCTCTAAGTCTCTAAAATGCCAGTACCCTTATTTTCCTTCACAGGAAGAAGAGGCCAAATCTAGTCCATAAAAAGAATTCTTGGACCATTGTTACGTTTCTACCTTTACAGTGGGGTTTCATTCTCCTGCATTTCATCAAGCAAACATTTAACATAGTAACATAGTAATATAATACATAATGCCGAAAAAATACATTTGTCCATACAGTTCGGCCTGTCATCCTGCAAGTGGATCCAGAGGAAGAGACCCCTCTCTAGTAGCTATAGCCTGTAATATTATTACGCTCCAGAAATACATCCAGGCCCCTCCTGAATTCCTTTATTGTACTCACCATCACCACCTCCTCAGGCAGAGAGCTCCATAGTCTCACCGCTCCTACCGTAAAGAATCCTCTTCTATGTTTGTGTACAAACCTTCTTTCCTCCAGACGCAGAGGATGTCCCCTCGTCACAGTTACAGTCCTGGGGATAAATAGATGATGGGAGAGATCTCTGTACTGACCCCTGATATATTTATACATAGTAATTAGATCTCCCCTCAGTCGTCTTTTTTCTAAAGTGAATAACCCTAATGTTGATAATCTTTCAGGGTACTGTAGTTGCCCCATTCCAGTTATTACTTTAGTTGCCCTCCTCTGGACCCTCTCCAGCTCTGCTATGTCTGCCTTGTTCACAGGAGCCCAGAACTGTACACAGTACTCCATGTGTGGTCTGACTAGGGATTTGTAAAGCGGTAGGACTATGTTCTCATCACGGGCATCTATGCCCCTTTTGATGCAACCCATTATCTTATTGGCCTTGGCAGCAGCTGCCTGACACTGGTTTTTGCAGCTTAGTTTGCTGTTTATTAAAATCCCTAGATCCTTTTCCATGTCAGTGTTACCCAGTGTTTTACCATTTAGTATGTACGGGTGACTTGCATTATTTCTTCCCATGTGCATAACTTTACATTTGTCAGTGTTAAACCTCATCTGCCTCTTATCTGCCCAAGCCTCCAATCTATCCAGATCCCTCTGTAGTAGTATACTGTCCTCTTCAGTGTAAATTACTTTACACAGTTTAGTGTCATCTGCGAAAATTGATATTTTACTATGCAAGCCTTCTACAAGATCATTAATAAATATATTAGAGAATAGGGCCCAATACTGACCCCTGAGGTACCCCACTAGTGACAGTGACCCAATCTGAGTGTGTACCGTTAATAACCACCCTCTGTTTTCTATCACTCAGCCAGTTACTTACCCACATACAGACGTTTTCTCCCAGTCCAAGCAGTCTCATTTTATATACTAACTAGTGATGATCGAGCATGCTCAGCCGAGCACCGGTTCGGCTCGAGCATCACTATGCTCGGCAGATCCGAGCACTCTGCCAAGTACCACATGTGCTCGAGCGCCATGCTCGAGTCTCCTCCCCGGACGTTTGGCGCCTTCTAAGCAGCCAATAAACATGCTGGTAAGTATTGCCATCACATTTCTACTGGCATTACAGCGATTGACTGGCCGGAACACGTCATCGGGTGCTATATAGCACCCGGTCACGCGGGTTCGGCTCATTGCGAGTCAGGGAGAGCTGCTGTTAGGAAGGGACAGAGGGAGTGTAGAGCGAATTTGATCTCAAACCTTTCAGAGACCCAAAAGTCCTTTTAAGGACTATTGTTAGAGGTGGCAGCAAAATTTATTTTGGGGGAATTATTTTTTTGTGTCAGGGCGACCATTAGTGATATTCATTTTCTGCATTCTACAAACGCTGCTTCCTTTGACCAGTGAGAAGCAAATCAGCACTGATATCTAGGCCGTGTGTGACGCCTATATTTAATCCAAATTGCAGTTACACAGTCAGTTTCTGTATTAAACAAACTCTGCTTGCTGTGCCCAGTGAGAAGCAAATATACACTTATTTCTAGACAGTGTGTGAGGCCTATATTTTATGCAAATATCAGTGACATTCAGTGTCAATATGAAGAAGGCGAGTATTAAGGGACGGGGAAGTGGACGTGATTCTGATGGTTCATGCAGAGGCCGTGGCTCAGGGCGCATTGTAACTGTGCCTGCTGCCAGATCACAAGGAAAACAGTCATCCACGATACCTAGCTTCATGTCCCAGTTTGCAGGGCGTCGCAAGACAACACTCTTGAAGTCAGACCAGTGCGACCAGGTGGTCGGTTGGATTGCAGCAGATAATGCTTCCACTGGGTTAAGCACCACCCTGTCTTCCACCAAGTCCAGTCTCAGTAGCCAACAGTCTGGTCAACAACACAATCCTCACCCTGATCATCCTTCCTCCCACCATGTAGAGTCTGGCCAAACAAGCGATCTGGTACTCGGATGTTCCGAGGAGCTATTTTCACCCCCATCACTTAATTTGGCCCTCTCCCCAAGCACTCTTGAAGAGGGACATGAGATCTTGTGCCCTGAGTCTCAACCTCTAGAGCCTTCAGACTCACAAGATGATGTGTTTAAGGATGTGGATGATGACGAGACACAGTTGCCATCAAGTCAACCACAATTACTGTCTGCAGAGGTTTATAAAGAGGATGATATACCGTTGTCAATCACTGAAGTTGTGTTGGGGTCAGCAAATGAGGAGGATGATCGGAGTGGGGAAGTTGAAGAGGACTTGGTGGACGATGAGGTCACTGACCCAACATGGGAAGGCGGAAACGCGAGCGAGGACAGCAGTTCCGAGGGGGAGCGATCTGCAGTACTGCAACAGGCTGGAAGAGGCAGTGGGGTGGCAACAGGGAGAAGGTGGGCCACACCAAACAGGCTCGCAAGTGTTCCACGGAGCACCCGCTTGCGGAAATCTCCCTTGCCAAGGGGTAGGTGTTCCGCTGTATGGTGCTTTTTTGCGGAAAGTGCAGACGACAAAAGAATAGTAGTTTGCAACCTGTGCCACACCAAAATGAGCCGAGGTGTGAACAGTAGCAACCTCACCACCACCAGCATGGCACATGGCAGCCAAGCACCGCAATAAGTGGGAGGAACGCCTGGGTCCACAATCTGTGTCCGCGGGTCACACAACTGCCTCCTCTTCCGCTGCACCTGTACCGTCGCAAGCACCATCAGCGACCACATCCACTTCCCTGTCCCAGCGCAGCGTCCAAATGTTTTTCCCCCAGGCATTTGAACGCAAGCGCAAATACCCAGCCACCCACCCACAGGCCATGGCACTAACCGCACAACTTTCTAAGTTACTGGCGGTTGAAATGTTGCCATTTAGGCTTGTGGACACCGAGGCCTTTCGCGGCCTGATGTCGACGGCCGTCCCTCGGTACTCAGTCCCCAGCCGTCACTATTTTTCCTGGTGTGCCGCCCCCGCCTTACACCAGCATGTGTCTGCTAACATCACCCGTGCCCTGACCAACGTAGTTACTGCTAAGGTCCACCTAACGACTGACACATGGACAAGGGACGCTACATTTCCCTGATGGCACACTGGGTGAACGTAGTGGAGGCTGGGAGCGACTTGTACCCTGGGATGGCACAGGTGCTACCGACACCCAGGCCCTACTTCCATCAGGGTTACCGCTAGCACCTATGTAAGTGACTCCTCCTCCTCCACTTCCACCTCCGAATTCTCCGCGTGCAGCACCAGTCAGCCATCAGCTGGTAGCTGGAAGCAGTGTAGCACTGCTGTGGGGATGCGTCAACAGGCCGTTCTGAAGATGATATGCTTAGGGGATAAACAGCACACCGCCGCAGAGCTTTGGCAGGGGATAAGAGACCAGACTGAGCTGTGGCTCTCGCTACTCAACCTGCAACCAGGCATGGTTGTGTGTGATAATGGGCGTAACTTGGTGGTGGCTTTGGAGCTCGGCAAGCTTACACACATCCCATGCCTAGCCCACGTCTTTAACTTAGTGGTTCAGCGGTTTCTGAAAACCTACCCCAATTTGCCCGAGCTACTGGCGAAGGTGCGCCGCGTGTGTGCACATTTCCGCAAGTCATCAACAGCTTCAACCGGCTGTTGTGCGACGTGAGCACGCGCTGGAACTCCACGTTACACATGTTGGCCAGGCTTTGTGAGCAGCAAAGGGCAGTAATAGAATACCAGCTGCAGCACGGTCGTCGCCTTTCCAGTCAGCGACCGCTCTTCACAAGCGAGGAGTGGGCATGGATGTCTGATCTCTGTGAGGTGTTAAGAAACTTTGAGGAATCGACACAGATGGTGAGCGGCGATAACGCTATTGTCAGTGTAGCCATCCCACTTCTGTGTCTACTCAAACGCTCGCTGCTCACAATTAAGGTCGACGCTGTTCGTGGGGAAGAGTTGGAAATGGGGAAAGAAGACATGACCCTGGGTGATAGCCAGAACACCTCAGTTTGTCTTCTCAGCGTGTATTGGAGGAGGAGGAGGAGCAGGGGACGGTTGCCTCCGCTACACAGGGTAGTAGCCATAGAACTTTAATTTTATCTGTTCAGCGTGGGTGGACAGAAGAGGAGGAAGAGGATGAGGAGATGGACAGTCATCCTCCTGATGATGACAGCGAAGTCTTGCCCACTGGTACTCTGGCACACATGGCTGACTTCATGTTAGGCTGCCTTTCCCGTGACCCCCGTGTTATACGCATTTTAGATAACAGGGATTACTGGGTGTTCACCCTTCTGGACCCCCGCTACAAAGAGAACTTCTCATCTCTCATTCCTCCAGTGGAGAGGACGAGCAAAATGGTGCTATACCAGAAGTTGCTTGTTGACAGATTGCTGCAAAAATTTCCATCTGACAGCGCTGGCAGCAGAGTCCGTACTTCCTTGGGCAACCGAGGTGGGGAGACAAGGGGAACACACAGCAGTTCCAGCAAAGGCAGGGCAACACTCTCCAAGGCCTGGGACAGTTTTATGACACCCCGCCAGCACCCTCAACATGATGTACGTCTTGGTGTCACAAGGAGGGAAAAGTTTTGGAAGATGGTAAAGGAGTACGTAGCAAACCGTGTCAGCATCCTCAGTGATCCCTCAGTGCCTTACAACTACTGGGTGTCCAAGCTGGACACGTGGCACGAACTGGCGCTCTACGCCTTGGAGGTGCTGGCCTGCCCTGCCGCCAGCGTTTTGTCTGAGAGGGTATTTAGTGCTGCTGGTGGCATTATAACAGATAAGCGTATCCGGCTATCAACTGAAAATGCTGACAGGTTGACTCTTATAAAAATGAACAAGGCCTGGATTGCCCCTGACTTCTCCACTCCACCAGAGGAAAGCCACGACTGAACATAAAGGCACTTTAAATGTGTTGTTTAGAATGTACTGAATACTCTGTATTCCCATGCACCCCTTCCGCCACAAAAATGGGTATATGTTTGAATCTTCCTTTTCTCATCCTCCTCGTCCATCACGTATATGCCTTCTCATATAATTTTTCGGATGGTCAGCTCACCAGCAGGCCCTCACCCATAATGTTTTAAATGGTCAGCTCACCAGCAGGCCCTCACCCATAATGTTTTAGATGGTCAGCTCAGCAGCAGGCCTTCACCCATAATGTTTTAGATGGTCAGCTCACTAGCAGGCCCTCACCCATAATGTTTTAGATGGTCAGCTCACCAGCAGGCCCTCACCCATAATGTTTTAGATGGTCAGATCAGCAGCAGGCCCTCGCCCCTAATGTTTTAGATGGTCCGCTCAGCTGAAGACCCTCTCCCCTAATATTTTAGTGGGTCACCAGCAGGCCATCAATCATACTTTACCTCTCCTGTATAACGTTTCCTCATCCTAAATACCTATGACATTCCCTGTAATTTTTTTGTACTCGTTCCAATGACAGGCTCTCTTAAGAGTCCTGTATTGTTATTTATCGTCACTACCTCCCTGGATCGGTACTGGGAAATTTGCGTGCCCCCGTCTGCCTTTCTTGGAAGTGGTAGCCGTGGCCATCCCTCAGGCTCCTTCTCCGGAAGCAAACCCTGATTCCCCATTACCCGTGGTTACCATGGTAGACGCAAAAAAGAACATCGAAAGTTGATAGAGCAGACATCCGAATAGATAGTCAACATCACGGGGACGTGCGATCAGCTTAGAAGTTATCTAGAGTTAACAAAGCGGCAGCAGGCCCTCACCTACAATTTTTTACACGGTCAGCTCAACGTCCGTTCCTCTTCCAAGTTCATTATCATCAGATGATAGTCTGGTCAACACAATCGCAATCACCGGGGGCCACGTAACTAATTAGCACGGAGGAATGAACCACACAAATCGACTCGATCCACACGCTCAAAACGGCCATGCACCACCACCCACAGAATTGCGAAATAGGTATCAATCTGTCACTCCTTTCTGTGTCCGGGACGGGTGAGGCTTCCCGTGCGTAGTCAAATTAAGCCACAGGCTCCACTCCTGGTGGTGCCCTTCCATCAATTAGTTTAAGTTTCAGCTTTGCAACCATACTCCCCCCCGGAACCCAAAGACTTTAGTTTCCCAGACAATGCTCGGCGGGAAATGGGAATAACGCTGTCGGGGATCGTCTTCGAACCTCCAACTTAAGTTGTTGATTAATGAAAACGTTCGTGGCAACAAAGGTTTCGGCTGTGGTTCGGCTTGTGCCGGTACAAGAATTTCACCTCTACAGGTACAATACGGATGCCACCGGCCGTTCCTCTATCAATGAGTTCAGTTTGATCGTCCAAGAGTCCGGTCAACACAATCGAAACCACCGGCCGTCCCTCTTAGTCATAGCCCCAGTTCCGAAAATCACGAAAATTTTTGGCTGAACTTGCTCTTTATATAAAAGTAAATATACAGGAAAAAATGTTTCCTAACAATTTTTCATCTAAAATCGCTTTTATCTTCGGTTTTGTGAGTTTTATGGTCAGTCTGTAAAAGTGGCGTACAACTCAGGCAACATCGTTACCAGCATCGACATTGTAGTCAAAGATGCATCCAGACATCCTCCCCATGCTGTCCCCGACCCATTTCGGTGGTGTTTCCATCAATTTTTGACCTTTTCCTATGAACCAGGCACCCTCCCCTCTTCAGAGCAGGGGGTTTCTGGTTTAATGCTCAGGTCCTCCCATTGACTTCTATAGGGCTCGGGTGCTCGGTAGAGCACCCGAGCATCCCGGTGTGCTCGGGCAGAGCACCCGAGCATCGGGGTGCTCGATCATCACTAATACTAACCTTTTATGTGGTACAGTATCAAATGCTTTGGAGAAGTCCAGATATACGACATCCATTGATTTGCCGCTGTCAAGTCTAGAACTTACCTCCTCAAAGAAGCTGATTAAATTAGTTTGGCATGACCGATCCCTCATGAAGCCATGCTGATATGGCGTTATTTGCTTATTTCCGTTGAGATGCTCTAAGATAACATCTCTTAGAAAACCTTCAAACAGTTTACCCACAACAGATGTTAAACTTACCGGCCTATAGTTTCCGGGCTCTGTTTTTGGACCCTTTTTGAATATTGGCACCACATTTGCTATGCGCCAATCCTGTGGGACATTCCCTGTCAGTATAGAGTCTTTAAATATCAGAAATAAGGGTCTGGCTATGACATTTTTTAATTCTCTTAGGATACGGGCATGTATGCCATCCGGTCCTGGCGATTTGTCTATTTTAATTTTCTTAAGTCGCTGTTGTACTTCTTCCTGGGTCAGACAGGACACTTTTAATGGGGAATTTATTTTTACATTCTGCATTTCATCTGACAGTTTATTTTCCTCAGTGAATACATTGGAGAAAAAAATATTTAACAGCTTTGCTTTCTCCTCGTCGCTCTCTGCAACTCCCCCATCATTACACTTGTCCATCTCCATTCCAGGCAACCCTTGGCTGTTACTTGCTTTGTTCCAATCCATCACCATTCTTCCACTCCCAATTGCAAGTTCTCTTTCACAGACATAGGTCACATTCAGTCTACATGATGACCAGCTCACTATGATGACACCCTTGTTCATGAATTAAGGTACTTAATTTATAGTTAGCTAATCTATGTTTGAAATTCGACTCTGACCTTCACCTTAGTCTTGTCTGTGGAATTTGCCTTCATCTTACTCCTTCTGGTTTGTTGCCTAATACTTGCAATCTATCCCCTCCTGGCCAAGCTTCTGGTTACTTCTTTGTTTTCTTTGTCTTGGCTGTTTTCTCAATTTCATCCCCTAGATTAATTTTAGCGCTGATTCTTCATCACTCCTACAGTACACCCGTCACCAATTGGTGACTAGTTTGGAAACCAAGACCTGGGAATCCAACTGGGAAATACCATACCTTTCTGCATTTTAAGAGTTCACTTCACTCCACAGTGATCTCCGGCTTATGTGGCACTACTCAACTACTTGCCCTCAATTCATGAAGCTCCCAAAAAACTGTTCTTGTGTGCATGTTGCTTCAAAAAGACATTTATAACTTGACAGTGTATTATGCAACCACATCTAGGAGCCAATTCTATGACCTTACCATGTCTTGGTTGATGTCTTCTTGTCTGTATCGCATGACATTATCATTCAACCAAGTTCCCTGTGAAAATTCTAATTTTTTCCAGTTTATTATGCACGTGAAGAGCATTAGGACTGTATGTGAGCGTTAAGATGGGTTTAAAAGGGCCAATGGAGCCGACTATTACCAGGAAGGAAGTGTTCCTTCCCAACAGTTGGCTGCTCGTTCAGTGAAGGAGACCAGGGCATTTACATGCAACGATCTCCTTCACAGTATGAGGATGAGGGATTGTTATTGCGATCCCCATACAGAATCATTGTTTCTGTTTAGACAGCATGATCAGCTGCCAAGAAACAATGATTGGTGGTGCCTGCACGAACGATAGGATCTCCCAATGACCGAGCGTTTTGCTCATTCATCGGAGGATCAGCGACACATTTAGATGGCCAGATTATCGGGAATGAGTGTTCGCAGTAACGGTCATTCCCGATAATCTGGACGATTATTAGTTCATCTAAATCCACCTTTACGGAAGCTGAAGAACTCCAGTCACCTGAGGTTTGTGGATTCTCTGCAGTGTCTGTTTATCTAAGGGATGTTAAAAGGCCTCTTGTGTTTACTGAAAAGCGCTCAGTCTTTGCAAAGAAGATAAAATCAATGATTGTTTAATTGCATGTAAAAGACAAAGTGGACTTGCACCGTAATGTTACTCAGCATAAAGAATCGCAGGACCCGGGCATTTTTACAAGCATCAATTGTTCAGGAAAAATTCACGTTTGACCTAGGAAATATGTGCCCCCCACCAGAACTGGAACTTAAATACAATTTTAGCAAGAAATGTCCAAGAATTGCACATGGAAGAAAGTATGAAGGCCAAATACTTGAAGGATAAATCCAGCCAAAGAAAGTACATTTTAGCTAGGTCCTACACATGGAGATCATGGGAGTTCTTGTTAGTTTCTCATAGTATGGCATCTCTACTACCAGTACAGTGGTGTTATGTCCTGCCTTATCAGAAATACATGTGCACCTGAATGATGTTTTCAACATCGAATATCGCTTCCATCTCCATCTGACTACTGGCCACTGCACCAACAAAAGGCAGATTACCTACTGGCAATCCATGGCCACCACATATAAAACATTATCTTGGGACCTTTTATGGACATCATAGAGGGTGGTCTGCTGCTAAAGAGCCCTTCTTTTAGCCAGAAGGAAAATCCCTAAAGAAAAAACAGCTCTTGCTCACTACTGTTGACCATAGGCCATCGATATCTGATCTACAGGGGTCTGATACCCTGTACTGCAATAACCAGTTCCATCCATTGCACAATAAATGGAGCTGTGTAGTTTCGGCACCGATTTCCAGCACCAGAGCTACCTCAGGACACCCGATTGGTGGGTGTTCAGAGTGTTGGACCTCTGTCAATTAGATGTGGGTGGCTCATCCTGAGGATAGGCCATCAGTAGTTAAATCCAGGACAACTCCTTTAATCATAACCACTAAACCACCATCTAGACTATGTGTAATTTATGATAAGAATCTCCAAGCTAGGTACACCCCTTGAAAGGCTTTTAGAAAAACACGGCTGCTTTTATTCACCATAGGTTGTTTCAACTTAAGTATTGCAGATCAGCTCCATAGAAGTGAACGGGCCTAACCCAAACTGTGAATAGGGGTGGCGTTATTTGTGGGAGAAAGCAGCCATGTTTTGTAACCTTGCACAACCCCTTGCATGTATTATGAACCCTACAAGGCCACCACATCCTTACGTGCGGACATACAGGTAATGATAGAGTTGTAGAGCACACGTAGGACTAGAAGATATCCCACAGGGCATGCAATCAAGATAAATTGTGTTCTTATGAATTATCTATTATGGTACCATAACAAACACAAATAATTGCTGACTTGCAAAATAGTCTGAACGCACGTGCATGGTCTGATTAGAGAAGCAGCAATCCATACATTATAGGAGACTTGTTCTGCAAAGCCTATGGTGATGGCAGATAGTGGCCTACTTAGCTGTGTTATTAGGGGTTTGCAATCCATCTTTCCACAGGTGGAGAGCATTTGTTGCATTACAAAACACAGCTATGGGTCCATATTGTCATGATACAAGCATTAACCATTCATGATCGAATGGGAGCAAATTCTAATTATGCAACCATGATAAAATCAGGGTCCTCATCCCAAGAGTCAGGACACAAGGTTAACGTGCTACCTCTACCAGATGCTATCAAGCAGAACTTTTGTAACAAACTTATAATATCCACCTAGTAGAAACTATTAGTTAAATGGGAGCGTAGATATTGTAAAGAATATGTCTACACTTCATACAATAGCTTCCTGGTGAGCTTGTGATTAGAACCCTCAGCCAATATGAATACAAGCTTCAGTTTACAGCTTAATATTAATGGAGGCTCTTGGGCGAAAAATGTAGAGCTTATCCCATTTTTGGATTTAGACCCGACCCACTATTTCAATAATACACTTACTGACCAACAAAAAAAATTCTGCATCAAGAAGGAGATGTTGAAATGAAGCTTTCTATATCTGACTGTGATAGTGATAAATGGAAGTGATTACAATATTAGAGGAAAAAAGTTTTTGGGGAAAACTTTACAATTGAAAGGATGCTCTAGAACCTCCTTTCTAGGCACATCTAGCCTGAATACAAGACGAGATACAGCCTCTAGTCTGGATACAAGATGAGGTACAACCACTAGTCTTGATACAAGATGATATACGGCCTCTAGCCTGGATAAAAGATGAGATATGGCCTCTAGTCTGGATACAAGATGATATACGGACTCTAGCCTGGACACAAGATGAGATACAGCCTCTAGCCTGGATACAAGATGAGATACAGCCTCTAGCTTGGATACAAGATCAGATACGTCATCTAGCCTGCATACAAGATCAGATACGGCCTCTAGCCTGGACACAAGATGAGATACAGGCTCTAACCTCTATACAATATGAGATACGGCCTCTAGCCTGGATACAAGATGAGATACAGGCTCTAACCTCGATACAATATGAGATACGGCCTCTAGCCTGGATACAAGATGAGATACGGCCTCTAGCCTGAATACAAGACCCTATACGGCCTCTAGTCTGGATACAATATTAGATACAACCTCTAGTCTGGATACAAGATGAGGTATGGCCTCTAGCCTGGATACAAGGTGAGATACGGTCTCTAGTATGGATACAAGATGAGATACAGCCTCTAGCCTGGATACAAGATGAGATACGGCCTCTAGTCTGGATACAAGATGAGATACGGCCTCTAGTCTGGATACAAGACGAGATATGGCCTCTAGTCTGGATACAAGATGAGATATGGTCTCTACCCTGGATACAAGGTGAGATACGGTCTGTAGCCTGGATACAAGATGAGATACGGCCTCTAGGCTGGATACAAGATGAGATATAGCCTCTAGCCTGGATACAAGATGAGATACAGCCTCTAGTCTCGATACAAGATGACATATGGTCTCTAGCCTAGATGCAATATTAGATACGGCCTCTAACCTGGATACAAGATGAGATATGGCCTCTAACCTGGATACAAGATGAGATACAGCCTCTAGCCTGGATACAAGATGAGATACAACTGGGCATGTATACATACAGGTTCCTTGCGGTATCCCGGGCAAATTTGCCTACAGACATTACAGCTGGCCCTGTGGATCCTGCACACTCGAAGGTTGCTGAAGCTGGTGTCCCAGCTGGTCCCATTTATGCTGGATTTGTGATAAATCTAGTGACCGGGCAGCCTAGGAAGTGTTGTAATCTGGAGCAGATATTCCTGGGACACCCTTGCTGTGTGGGCGAGCATTATCTTGCTGAAAAATACCAGTTGGAAGTCCTGCCATGAGAGGAACACATGTGGCGTCAGAATCTCCTGCATATATCACTGAGCTGTTGGTGTCCCTAGTATCACTACTAGGAGTGACTGTCGTATGCGATGGCTCCTCAAATCATTACGCCAGCAGCTGGGGCAGAGTGTCACTCCACAGCAAAGGCAGGAATGAAGCGCTCACCTCGAGGCCTCCATACTAGAACCCATCTATTGTCAGATCCCAAACAGAGCCTGGATTTGTTGCTGGAGATGATCCCGTTCCAGTCTTTAGCAGTTCAGGTTTCTCGTTCATGACACCAGTGCAAATGAAATGAAGGCTAATGGGTGCCATGACACCAGATCTCCTTCTGCCTGGAAATAGTCCAGGCAGAGACAGGGGTGAGTAATGAAGGGACCACCTGGGTCTGGATGGTGGACAACAAAACGAGGAAGGTCAGAATGGCATAGATGGCTGGCAATTGATAGAAACCACCATCCTGCTTCTCTCAGTCTAATGATGCACCCCCACTCAAAGTCTGTAAACTATGCAAAATGCCTTGCAGTGTGTTGTAGAGGCATGTCTAACAGTGAACAATCTCTCACGAAGAGGTACATATCACGGTCGGCGTGGCTATCACATACGTGACACAGAGGGAGGGAACGAGGAAGGCCCTGCCCAAGTGAGAGGGAAGATGGTGACCCCTGACTCACCTGGCGGCTGGCACCTGGCTGCCCTGACGTCCCTAGACGGGTTCCGCAGCCGTACGCCGATCACGTGCCTAAAGCCCTGGCTTTCCCTGAGCTGAGCCCTAGGTAGTGAACAGGGCGGTGGGAACACTAGTCCGCACCACTGATTCTAAGGGAAAACACCAAGGGGAGGACAGACAACACAGACTCAACATATATTCCCAGGTGTGCGACAACAGGAGACAACAATAAGCCCAACAGGGATCCGGAGGGTAGCACTCAGGAACGACAACCAGGATAAACCACTCCAGTGGGTCAGTATAGATGTCCAGGCAGGAAGCTCTATAACTGGCAACTAGAGAAGTGTGAGGGGAGAATATCAGGAGGTAGGGAGTGGCAGACAAGAAACAGCTGAGGAGGAGAAGCTACGGATCCCTGAGAGAGACAAAAAGGATAGCAAGGCAAGCACAGAAAACAATCACTGAGAAACAACGTGATCTTTAGATATAGAGCGCGCAGCCACCCGCTGCGACTTCCTGACCCCGGGTATAACGGAGTCAGACGTGGCTCTTGATACCCTCGTGACAGTACCCCCCCTTTCACGAGGGGCCTCCGGACACTCAGGACCAGGTCTCTCCGGATGAGAGGCATGGAAAGTCTGAATTAACCTGTTGGCGTTTACCTCTGACGCTGGAACCCACATTCTTTCCTCGGGACCGTAACCCCTCCAATGCACCAGATACTGAAGAGAGCGGCGGACCCGACGAGAATCAACAATTCTGGCTATTTGAAACTCCAGATTACCAGCCACAATGACAGGAGGAGGTGGCAGCGGCAATGGTTCTAGAGGTGGAACATACTTCTTGAGTAACGATTTATGGAAGACGTTATGGATCTTAAAAGTCTGAGGTAGCTCCAGGCGAAAAGCCACAGGGTTAATGACGGCTACTATTTTATAGGGACCAATGAACCTAGGTTTCCAAGAAGGAACCCAATTTCCAAGAAGGAACCTTCAACTTAATATTCCTAGAAGACAACCACACATAGTCATTCACTCCTAGGTCCGGACCTGGCGACCGTTTCTTATCGGCCATGCATTTATATTTACCACTCATCTTTTTCAAGTTAACTTGCACCTTCTGCCATACCGATGAAAGAGATGAAGAAAACCTTTCCTCTTCGGGAACCCCAGAAGACCCCCCCTCTTTGAAAGTACAAAATTGGGGATGAAAACCGTATGCACCAAGGAATGGTGACTTGCCAGTGGACTCCTGATAATGATTATTTATGGCAAACTCAGCTAACGGTAAATATGATGACCACAACTCTTGGTTTTCAGACACAAAACACCTTAAATATGTTTCTAGATTTTGGTTGGTACGCTCAGTCTGTCCATTCGACTGAGGATGGAAAGCTGAGGAAAAGGACAAGTGGACCCCCAAACGGGAACAAAAAGCTTTCCAAAACTTAGAAATAAACTGGGTTCCCCGATCCGAAACCACATCGGAAGGGACCCCGTGAAGCTTCACGATTTCACTGATAAACACCTGAGCAAGAGTTTTAGCATTAGGAAGTGCGGGTAGCGCAATAAAGTGTACCATTTTGCTAAACCTGTCTACTACTACCAAGATAACAGTTTTACCCGCCGACAACGGTAAGTCAGTGATGAAATCCATTGACAGATGTGTCCATGGCCTATTGGGGATGAAAAATGGCAATAAAGACCCTGCTGGACGTGTATGAGAGACTTTCGCGCGTGCACAAGTAGAACAAGTAGACACGAAATCCATTACATCCTGACGCAACCTTGGCCACCAAAAACGACGAGATAAAAGCTCCAAGGTTGCTTTACTACCCGGGTGTCCAGCAAGTGCCGAATTATGATGTTCTTTTAATAATTCAAGACGCAGGTTTAACGGTACAAACAATTTCTCTGAGGGGCAAGAGGCCGGGGCGTCCCCCTGGGCCTCTAACACCTTCCCCTCCAGAACAGAGTGTACAGCAGAGACAACCACTCCTCTTTGTAAAATAGGTACCGGATCACAAACATTACCCCCTCCAGGGAAACTACGAGATAATACGTCTGCCTTGGTATTTTTTGCCCCAGGACGATAGGTGATTACAAAGTTAAATCTGGTAAAGAATAGCGACCACCTAGCTTGTCTAGGGGTGAGACGCTTAGCCGATTCTAGGTACAGAAGGTTCTTGTGATCCGTAATCACCGTGACGGGGTGGATAGCTCCCTCTAAGAAGTGACGCCACTCTTCAAGCGCCAGTTTAATTGCCAACAGTTCCCTATTTCCAATATCATAATTCTTCTCCGCAGAAGATAATTTTTTGGAAAAGAAAGCGCAAGGACGCCATTTGCCAGGAGACGGACCCTGAGACAATACAGCTCCCACTCCCACCTCTGACGCATCTACCTCGACAATAAAAGGCTGGGAGACATCAGGTTGAATTAGAACAGGTGCCGAGGTAAACCTCTCCTTTAGAGAGGAAAATGCATCTTTAGCGGCGTCAGACCATTTGGAAAAATCCGTCCCCTTCCTAGTCATGTCGGTAAGGGGTTTAACGATCACTGAATAATTTTTAATGAACTTTCTATAGAAATTAGCGAAACCCAAAAACCGTTGTAGGGCTTTAAGGTTCTCAGGAAGATCCCAATCTAAAATTGCCTGGACCTTCCCAGGATCCATGCGGAAACCTGAAGCAGATAATAGATATCCCAGGAACTGTAATTCCTGAACAGCGAAGACACATTTTTCAATTTTCGCATATAATTTATTCGTCCGTAGGACCTGCAGTACTTGCCTGACATGCACCTCATGTGTTTTCAGATCAGCCGAATAAATTAAGATATCATCTAGGTATATGACTACAAACCTGCCGATGAGATGACTAAAAATATCATTAACGAAATGTTGGAAGACAGCAGGGGCATTGGTCAGACCGAAAGGCATAACTAGATTTTCATAATGCCCCTCAGGGGTGTTAAAAGCTGTCTTCCACTCATCCCCTTCCCTGATACGAATCAGATTGTAGGCCCCCCTAAGATCAAGTTTGGAGAACCACTTAGCACCCGCAATCTGATTAAAAAGGTCAGGAATGAGAGGAAGA
The DNA here is from genome assembly GCF_905171765.1 of Bufo bufo. Lineage (NCBI taxonomy): Eukaryota > Metazoa > Chordata > Amphibia > Anura > Bufonidae > Bufo > Bufo bufo. Next base: position 421,050,319 of record NC_053394.1, read on the forward strand.
GGGTATGGGTCACGGATGGTTATCTGGTTTAACTCACGGAAATCTAAGCAAGGACGCAGGCCCCCATCTTTCTTTTTAACAAAGAAAAACCCTGCAGCCACGGGTGAAGAAGAGGGTCTGATGTGTCCCTTAGCCAGACTCTCGGAGATATAATCTTTCATGGCTTGTCTCTCGGGACCCGAAAGATTATACAACCTGGACTTGGGTAATTTTGCCCCGGGAATCAGGTTAACCGGGCAATCATAAGGACGATGAGGTGGTAGTTTCTGACAACCCTTTTCAGAAAAAACGTCCTCAAAGTCCGAAATAAATGTAGGTAGGGAAGCTATGGAGGCGATTAAGCAATTGTTATTTAAGCAATTCTCTCTGCAATGCTCACTCCACTCCAATATCTCCCTGGCCTGCCAATCCACCACTGGATTGTGCGCTACCGACCAGGGAAGACCCAATACCACCGGAGAGGGAAGGCCCTCCAGAACGTAACATGAAAGACACTCATTATGGTGGTCCCCTACCCGAAGGTGTAAATTACGAACAATGTGGGTGAGGTTTCTCTGAGACAGAGGAGCAGAATCTATAGCGAATACGGGAATAGGTCTCTGCAGCGTACAGAGAGACAAACCCATAGTGCGGGCAAAATGGGCATCAATCAAGTTTACCCCTGCTCCACTGTCTAGAAAAACAGAAATAGACTCTGTCTTAACACCAAAAACAATAACCGCTGGTAACACAAATTGAGATGTTCGTATGGAGGAAACGTATACCCCCCGGCTGACATCCTCCGCACAGCCCGGGGTTAGTAGTTTTCCGACGGTCTTTTGTTTTTGAGAAAGGAGGGACAGACATTAATGAAATGACCCCTCCCCCCACAGAAAAAACAAGCCCCCCCCCTACAGCGAACCTCAGGAGGACGGACCTGACGAGAAGTTCCGCCTAGCTGCATAGGCTCATCTAAGTCAGTACAGGCTGACTGTTGCTTGGGAGAGGTAACCAATTGCTCCGGAATTTTCGATCTCTCCCTAAGACGTCTATCTATTCTGATAGAGAGGGACATAACAGCATCAAGGGAAAGGGGGGTCTCATACAGCGCCAGTGCATCCTTAACCCTTTCAGATAACCCAGAGCAGAACTGACTCCTGAGAGCCGGGTCGTTCCACTGAGTATCCGTAGCCCACCTACGGAACTCTGAGCAATATTCCTCTGCTGACCGATCTCCCTGTAGGAGTCTCCGTAACTTCGACTCAGCCAGGGCGACTCGGTCAGGGTCATCATATATGAGACCCAAAGCCCCAAAAAATCCCTCCACTGACCGGAGAGCCTGGGAACCAGGGGGTAACGAGAACGCCCAGGATTGCGGATCCCCCTGAAGCAGGGAAATGACAATCCCTACCCGCTGTTCTTCATGACCTGAGGAGTAAGGGCGCAACTTAAAATATAATTTGCAGGCCTCACGGAACGTCGCAAATTTGTCCCTTCCCCCAGAAAATCTGTCGGGAAGAGCAACCTTGGGTTCAGTGACAACCTGGTTACCCATAGCAACCGCTGGGGGTGCGGTCTGCTGCATTTGCTGCTGTTGTTGGAGAACAGACGCCTTCAATCCTGCCACCTCCAAAGACAGGCTTTGAAGCTGTTCTGCCAAGGCATCAATAGGATCCATATTGGATTCTAAGTAGAGAGAGAAAAAAAAACAACAAACAAAAAATTCTATAAATTTTTTTATTTTTTATTTTCTCAAAAAGTAAGGGCCAGTTATAATATCACGGTCGGCGTGGCTATCACATACGTGACACAGAGGGAGGGAACGAGGAAGGCCCTGCCCAAGTGAGAGGGAAGATGGTGACCCCTGACTCACCTGGCGGCTGGCACCTGGCTGCCCTGACGTCCCTAGACAGGTTCCTCACCCGTACGCCGATCACGTGCCTAAAGCCCTGGCTTTCCCTGAGCTGAGCCCTAGGTAGTGAACAGGGCGATGGGAACACTAGTCCGCACCACTAACTCTAAGGGAAAACACCAAGGGGAGGACAGACAACACAGACTCAACATATATTCCCAGGTGGGCGACAACAGGAGACAACAATAAGCCCAACAGGGATCCGGAGGGTAGCACTCAGGAACGACAACCAGGATTAACCACTCCAGTGGGTCAGTATAGATGTCCAGGCAGGAAGCTCTATAACTGGCAACTAGAGAAGTGTGAGGGGAGAATATAAGGAGGTAGGGAGTGGCAGAAAAGAAACAGCTGAGGAGGAGAAGCTACGGATCCCTGAGAGAGACAAAAAGGATAGCAAGGCAAACACAGAAAACAATCACTGAGAAACAACGTGATCTTTAGATATAGAGCGCGCAGCCACCCGCTGCGACTTCCTGACCCCGGGTATAACGGAGTCAGACGTGGCTCTTGATACCCTCGTGACAGTACAATACTCAAAAGTTGCCTCTGAGAGCTTTTTTTTAGGACAGTGGGGGAAACACTTTTACTCCCTCTTCTAGCAAGACCCAGTATCTAATTAGCCCAATCAGTGTGGAGGGAGACATCTAAGAGAGGTTTCCAGAAAAGTGGGGGTCCAACAGAGGAGACTACCCATGTAACTAGTGGGTGGGAAGAAGATATCTGGGAGCTGAGCCTCGGATGTAGCAGAACTGATTTTGATAATTGGCCAGATCATTGATAATATTACTACGTGTTACTTATTTCCATTACTGACCTGACCATGAATGGGAAGCTGAGTGGGGCCTACATTCAACTTGGAATTTGCTAAAAATGAATGAATGGATCCTCACTGTGGGGGGGGGGGGGGGGGGGGGGGGCACTGGAGGAGGAACATTTCATCACCATTCTATGGTAACAATACTGATCCGTAAACCATAGGTTGGTTGTACAAAGAGTTTCCCACACTAGGATTATGTCTATTTGCAAGGAAGGATCCAAAGAAAGAGAGGATTAATTATTTAAGAGTCCTGGGTAGATGCTGAGCTGAAAAATGTGAGCAAATTAATAAAAGTTAACTGCAGGGTCTATGAAATTAAAATCTAGTGGGTGGGCCCTAGCCCCTTCGCTCCTCAGTATTTTATTTTTTTTCTTTCCTCAGGAATGTCACAAGACATGTATCATTTTACACTGCAGGATCAACCCTACCAGACAATATGCCTAGTGTAACAGGGTTTATCCTGCCGACAACAGGTGCTGTTTAAGGATTTCTTATTTGTCACCAAGGACATGACATTTTCCATCTCCTAGCAGATACAGTTGTAGAACATATAGCGTGCCATCAAGATGAACATTGTACCCATCATGGAGCTCTGTAGAGATACAAAGCAATGCAGCTATTTGTCCGGACTCATTTACAGCATCGCTCTTCTGTATGAATTGTGGAGACATGAAAAACCTTTCATTCCCTTTGTGGGAATATAGAAATTAACCTTGTGTACCCCATGTCTCCAGTTTTGGAATGAGGGCCTTTGACTACCCATGGAAGCAGATGTATCGCAAGGAGGGAGTTGGCATAGCTCAATTTTACATTTGGTTGCTGTTTTAGGTAATTAGCCAGCATTTTAAAGGGGTGCTGGCACTATGGGGGGGCTGGCACTATGGGGGGGGGGGGCTGTTTTTTCTCTGCGATTAGCAACTAATAGAAGGTACAGTTTTATAACAGTAAGATAGCCCTACCAGGCATTGTGCTTAGTTCCCAGGTGATAGATGGTGATAGTCCTCCATTTGAAAGACTTGTCCAGGGTCTGCTTAGTTTTTCCCACAACAGCCCCACTAATATCCATGGGTTATTTCCAGTACTGCAGCTCAGCCTCTTTGATGTGAATACTGCACTATACACAGGAGCAGTGCTGTTCCCTTTTCTTCTAATTCTGGAACCCCTTCTAATATTAAAGGGGTTATGCCATGAGTAATGCAAACAATGATAAATCATATAAATAAAAATCTATTTCTAACAAAGTTAGAGCCAGCCCTGTACCTCACATGGACCCAGAGAGTTCACCATTCATTGCTCCAAATGTTCTGCTAGATTTATTTTAAGCTAGCACCTCAGGAGTGTGTCCTTCCTCAGGGGTGTGTCCTTCCTCAGGGGTGTGTCCTTCCTCAGGGGTGTGTCCTTCCTCAGGGAGTGTGTCATTTCTTCTGCAGCTCTCTCACTTTCACAGCATAGCCGGTGTGTCCTTTCTGTTGCAGCTCTCTTCCTTTAACTGCCACAGCTTCCAACAGTAAATACAGCTGGAGGCAGTTGAATAATGGAACTGAGCATGTGCGACCACCTCAGGGAGGCGGACAGAGAAATAAAGAAAAGAGCAATAAGATACAAATACATTTTCTTGAATAGCTCATCGGCTATACAAAATTTTTAATGACATTCAATTACAAAAGTATTCAGATCCAGGTGCTGTAGAATATTTTTCATGGAGCGACCTCTTTAGGTAGTAATGACTATAGAGTAGACAAGTTGTGGGTCTCCTATAGGTTTGGACACCTTACATAGTGGAATGGGGAAAAAAGGATTATTTAATCCGCAAAGATGAATCATGACTGAAATAGAGAATGAATGCTGGGAGCTTGAGAGTGCAACCTACATTGGATGTGAAGTGAGTTCTTATTAATCTCCTGCACCACAGGGAGCCATCAAGTGTAAGAACGATTTGGAGAAGGACGCGTTGCGCTCACCTGGGTTCATTAAGAAAGCAGCTGAGCTGAGTACTGCAGTAAGTCATCACCTGCAGGGGAGAATCCCAGTAATGCATTTGAGGTCCCGTCAGATAATTAGTGACTGTGAGGGGTCCGCATGTGAGAATGCTATACAGTAGGCCACGTGTTACGTCCCTTGTGGCCCCTTATTTCATACACCGAAGGAGTCAAGAGTAGAGATATAACGGTTGCAATGTTGCTTTCTGGGTTCATTGCTGTAAATGAATATGTAATATTTCATCTTCCTGTAACAGGGATGAGAATATTCATGATCTGTTGCATCAGCCCCATGGTGTGGTTAGTACTTTATCAATGGAATTAAAGTAAGGGGAAAGGTTCGACCGTCTGAGTCACGCTCCGTGTGGAGAGGCAGATATGGAAGCGTTCAGAGGTGTGGGATGAATGATAATACTTACAGGGGAGGAAGGTGAGATCACTAATGTCCATTTATAAGTGTCATCAGTAAACATCAACATACTGACCGTCTATGATGGCAGCTAGAGGTCTATACAACCCCGGAGAAACTTATCTCGTCCATTATCTCAAGATTCAGAATAGACAGGAAGATGACAACGATTCCTTGATTTGTTTTATTCTGCTTCTATTCTCGTTCTATTGGGCCATCACCTAGGCATATCTGTTTCTGGGAAAGCTGAGTGTGCAATCGATATGGCAAGAGTGAACGTACCATAACTTAGGACCTAACAGCACAGTAGAAAAGTTCCTTCCTGATGTCTAAAACCGGTTATACATCTGAGATCAGCATGCATGTGTTGTGAATGGGATTGATGAGGAAGCCGATTCCAGATATCTCTGCTGGTGTCCTCGTTCCTCTAGGATGGGGCATGTTAAAATCTAACTCCTCTCTCCTCCAACATCTGCAGTTGGGTAAGAGTTAGGAGGTTCTCATACACATAAGATGACTGGTCAACCCCTGGGTTCAGACAACATATGTCTAATATGGAATAACTTTAGGCTCTGTTCTCAATGCTAATGTGAGCCTTGGTCAGCGGTTTCCATGAGGTTTGCATTTTGATGGCACATTTTGATGGCAAAAATAGCACAGCATGCAGCGGAAGCCTCAAGTCAATGGGGCCCCGTCTGGCACCACTTGGATCTGCCATGATTCCAGTGTGAACATAGCCTTGGTATAATGCAGGTTATGAAAAAAATTGGAATTGTCCTAGATGTCCTCTTTATGGCATATCTTCAAATTATGACCTGCTTTGGGGTTCTTGAGACAAAGTGGTTTCAAGGCCAGTAGCATGCCATGAGACTTTACTGCACAATGCCATGGTTTTACGATGTGTTTTTTTTTTCACTTATGGCTTATACAGGTAAAAAGTCACTTGGTTTTAATGCATTTCAGCCTTATCACTGGCCCTCGGTAGACTTGGACCTTCTGTGTCTGGTCTACCACTTGACTCTACCCCAATATTAAAGCTGTATAACCGTTCAAACACCATCTCTCAGTCAATGCTGAGAAGGGTAACCAAAGAGAGAGACCTTTTCATTACAAAAGCTAATTTAAAGATCAGGGTGAACTGACCACAGACCCTACAGGAAAATTTCCTAGTGGGCCCAAGCCCAGGGGTGGCCGTATGAGCCCTCCTCGTGGCTGCCAGCTGGGTATATAACTGTCACGCTCGTGTTGGGAGGAAAACACCACACCGAGCATAGAAGGGAAAGGGGATACCAGAATAAGGCCTGGAAAATAGGGAAGGAAGATGGACACCTACTAGAGAAAACCCTAACTCCAGTCCTCACAGACTACCAGTATGAACAGCCCCCAAAGGTAGGCAAGTTCATACACCGGATACCTAGAATCCTATCTCACCCTATAGGACCCTGGAACTAATGTCAGGACTGAGTCTAGGTTGAGAGGAAGGAAATCCGGCACTCAAAATTGATGAAGTCGTAGGTTCCTTTATTTAGTCATGCGATGTATCAGGTACAGAGGTACAGAATGATTAATAACCAGTGATGCCCTTGTCAGTCTACGCATTTCAAACGACAACGTTCTTATTCATGAGTAAGAACGTTATAGTTTGAAACACGTAGACTGACAAGGGCATCACTGGTTATTAATCATTCTGTACCTCTGTACCTGATACATCGCATGACCAAATAAAGGAACCTACGACTTCATCAATTTTGAGTGCTGGATTTCCTTCCTTTCAACCTGTTATAACAAGGCTTCATCCTTTATATCCGTGCACCTTGCAAGAAAAGGTGGGTGAGCTGGAATCCAATTACCTACAGGACTGAGTCTACCTGTTGCTCCAAAGGGAAGGACGAACAGGAGTCTCCCTCAGGCCTAATGACAAACAACAGGGAAAGGCAACACACACATAAGTATAAACAAAATACAAAAGGGAAAGGAAATACTTATCTTCAATGAAGCTTTGGTAGCACCAGGAACTCAGCCGAGAACCAAACACAAGCTAACCACAAGTCCAACAAAATCTATAAACCGCATAGCATAGTGGGAGAAACAACAATAAATGGAGAAGGTAAAATGACCACAATAGCCACACCTGGGGAAAGAAGGTGTGGCAAGCACCATAAACAACACAGACGTCATTTGATCCAAAAGGAAAACATGTCAGATCAAACCACGTGTTGCCAGTCTCACAGATCTCCTGCCACCTGTTGCGGGAACGTCAGTATGTTTCGGTACATCCATGACAATAACAATCTGATGCTCTCAGCATTAATTCTAGGAGAATAAGATACCAATGCACCTATGCACCTAGCCAGCAGGTGCAGGTGTCCTCCTGAACTCAACTGTATCGCCATCCAAGGATGGTGATACAGTTGAATACTGCGGCGAGGGTGGCAGTATTATGTGCTGCATTGTGGTGTTTGGTTCTGCAGGGGCAGTACTTTGTGCTGCATTGTGGCATTGCTGCCCCACCTACTTCTGTTGTCCTTGCCTACTTGAATTGGCCCGCCTTCTGTCAATTTTTGAAACTGCCTACAACTTGGGGTCACTTTTCTGGAAGAATATCAACGTAAAAATAATATGACTCGGCCCATGGGGGCATCAGTTGAAAATCTTTGTGGGCTTAATTTCTTAATTAGAACATGAATGCTAAAAGAAACTGGATAATGTAGGTGATCGATCCCTTTATTTTAAAAATATTCTGGTACACAACCAACACTGATAAGAAGACAAGAGTGAGGTTATCACATGATGCTGGGCTAAACAAAAACTCTCAGTCATCCTGATGTAGGGGTGGAAGATCTCACCACCCACATGGAAACCTGTTGAAAAATCATTGATCACCATCATGCCAATTTAAAATAACTTCAAGCATGAAACGCCAGATGTTACAATGTATAATTTCTATAGCAAACATGTTGTGTCTCCAGGCAACTACACTATGGCCTACTCATTAACCTGAGGAAAAGACGGAATGTAACAGCATCGTCCCCACCGGATATGTCCTTAGATACCATATGTAGAAAAGTACTCCACGCGTTAAGTTACCTTCAAGTCTAAGCTTGTCACATAATTAGTTGAGTTTGGGAATTCAACTTGATATTTCCACAGATCTTCCAGAAAGACCCAATGGAAATTGTCTCTCCACCTAAAAGTTGCTACGCTGTAAGTCAATGTCCTACCCTTTGACGAGGTGGACATTGAGTCAAACTTGGTCATATTTCAAGACTCGTCAAAGGGTTGACCATTGACTTACAGAGCCACTACCTATTGTTAGTTTTCATCCTTCTTGAGGAGAGCTAATTTGCATATTTTCTTCCAGGGAGCATTGCCTGTAGGACTCCCTACGCCACCTGGATCTCCACAAGGAAAACCAGTACCCCCTGAGAGAAAGATTCAAAATATAGTATACATGTTATACCTATGTATGGTATCCTTCCAGCCCAAGCCTTTTCATTGGTGGATTCATACTAGTGGCTTTTTAGTGGAGATCAGGACATATAGCGGTGTATTGGTTCCAGAAGACTAAGGCACTCTTCAACTATGACCAATGCTTGAGGAGCTGCTAAGGATAGGTCATTGAGAAATGCCAGAATGGTCATCTGAGGCATCTTCTAGACTAGTAACTAAACCTGGGTGTAAATTCTTTGCCAAGTCCTAGCCCCTAATCTTACCTTGTCTGCAAAGAGATATCTCCCAATATTTGCATCCTCATTAGTGGAACTATCATTAGGCTTATGGGTCTGAAGACATCACTGGACATGTTAGTGACGGAAGAGCATCTCCAGGGCTAAAAAGAACCAAAGAGGAGAAATCCAGCCTAGCCAAGAAACTATTATCTCGACAAGGAATGGCTGAGGTTCTCATAAATGAGCTGTTGAAAATACAGACCTGATGCCCACAAAGTAGAAGTGCAGATAATGGCTGAGTTAGAAAATTAAGGAAATGTGACGGGCACCACAGTATCGGATTTACTGAAGTAAGGGCTTCCAGCCCAAGCCTTTTCATTGGTGGATTCATACTAGTGGCTTTTTAGTGGAGATCAGGACATATAGCGGTGTATTGGTTCCAGAAGACTAAGGCAATCTTCAACTATGACCAATGCTTGAGGAGCTGCTAAGGATAGGTCATTGAGAAATGCCAGAATGGTCATCTGAGGCATCTTCTAGACTAGTAACTAAACCTGGGTGTAAATTCTTTGCCAAGTCCTAGCCCCTAATCTTACCTTGTCTGCAAAGAGATATCTCCAAACATTTGCATCCTCATTAGTGAAACTATCATTAGGCTTATGGGTCTGAAGACATCACTGGACATGTTAGTGACGGAAGAGCATCTCCAGGGCTAAAAAGAACCAAAGAGGAGAAATCCAGCCTAGCCAAGAAACTATTATCTCGACAAGGAATGGCTGAGGTTCTCATAAATGAGCTGTTGAAAATACAGACCTGATGCCCACAAAGTAGAAGTGCAGATAATGGCTGAGTTAGAAAATTAAGGAAATGTGACGGGCACCACAGTATCGGATTTACTGAAGTAAGGGCTCGGCCTGCAAAACAGGTGAATTGATATTTGTGGAGCAGCACTTAGCGGAATAAAACAATTAATGCTCAAATTTACAACATAAAAAGAACAGCAGGGGGGGGGGAGGGCTCAGAAGAAATGACTGCATGGTTTACTTATTAACAAGCCGCTGGTGTGTTCCCGTGGCAACCTTTAGTAAAGACAGCATTACAATTAGCCGATGATACATTGTGGATCATGGGCTCCGCTGATCTAATCTCTTCTGCTATCTACCTACGGCCCATATTTATATTAATTGAGCAAGACTGATAGGCATGAATCTACTGGAAATTAATAAAAGACGTTATAACTAACCAGGAGGCAAAAATAGTATCTTAGCTATTACAGCCTGGGCAAAAGACAGAGGCGGAACTGGAGACTCCTCAAACCCAGTGCAAAATCTGTAATAGGGCCCCTAAATGTGTCCCTAAAGGGCATCTGTCAGCAGTTTTTTGCACCTATGAAACTGGCTGACCTGTTACATGTGCACTTGGCATTGAAAGACAGAAACATGCAATGCGACAATTAACTGCAATATAGAGTACAAAATTGCATAATAATAACAAGTGCTACACTATAAGTGCGAGATACTTGGCAAATCGTTTTGTACAAAATTATTTGAGCCCGTCTGCCGAGCGTCAAGGCGATCTCTGTTAGACGGGTTCCTACGCTAAATTCTACCTGTTAGGTGCCATGACGGCTACCATACACTTCAGGGAGTGTAGGTTACACAGTAGGCCCACTCCACGACACCACCGGCGCCAAATGGCTACCAAGGACTGCAGTGAGAGTCCACAAACTATCTCACTCCTGGTGCCATGGCTTCCGTGAGTGAGGGGGAGCAGGCCTGACTATGTACTAACACTAATTAAAATCAGCCTATAGGTTATTATTATGCAATTTTGTACTCTATATTGCAGTTAATTGTCGCATTGCATGTTTCTGTCTTTCAATGTTGTTCCCTGCCATAGCAATGTGCTTCTGCGGTTTGGTATGTGCTGACTGACCCCCTTTTTTGTTTTTTCTTTGCAGTTTATACTGGAGGTGTGGCTGCCTCCTCAGTCATGCACTCCTGACCACCCTGTCTGCCCTATAGGCTGATTTTAATTAGTGTTAGTACATAGTCAGGCCTGTTCCCCCTCACTCACTGAAGCCATGGCACCAGGAGTGAGATAGTTTGTGGACTCTCACTGCAGTCCTTGGTAGCCATTTGGCGCCGGTGGTGTTGTGGAGTGGGCCTGCTGTGCAACCTACACTCCCTGAAGTGTATGGTAGCCGTCATGGCACCTAACAGGTAAAATTTTGTGTAGGAATGTGGAACCTACACTCCCTGAAGTGTATGGTAGCCGTCATGGCACTTAACAGGTAGAATTTAGCGTAGGAACCCGTCTAACAGAGATCGCCTTGACGTGCGGCAGACGGCTCAAATAATTTTGTACAAAACGATTTGCCAAGTATCTCGCACTTATAGTGTAGCACTTGTTATTATTATGCAATTTTGTACTCTATATTGCAGTTAATTGTCGCATTGCATGTTTCTGTCTTTAAATGTTGTTCCCTGCCATAGCAATGTGCTTCTGCGGTTTGGTATGTGCTGACTGACCCCCTTTTTTTTTTTTTTATGTGCGCTCGGCAGCTGAAGAAAACTGTGTTGGTCCCATGTTCATATGTGCCCGCATTACTGAAAAAAATTTTGTTTTACAATATTCAAATTAGCCTCTAGGAGAAATCGGGGCTTTGCCATTACACCTAAAGGCTGCCGCAACCTCTCCACTTTGATTGACAGGACCAGGCAGTGCAAATGTGATCATATCTGGCCCTGACTTCTACTAAAGTCAAACAAAGTGCAGAGGATGCAGCAGTTGCAGAGAGAGCAGAGCCTCTAGGTGTAATGGTAACGCCCCCATTGCTCCTAGAGGCTCATTTGCATATATTAAAACATAATTTTTCTCAGGCACATATGAACATGGGACCAACACAGATGCCTTCAGCTGCCAAGCGCACATGGAACAGGTCAGACACTTTTATATGTACAAATCTGCTGACAGATGCCCTTTAAAGGCTATGTACACCTTCGGGCAAATTATTTTTATCATCGGCTAAAAGTAATTATTTTCAATTGGTACAGGGTTTAAAAATCACTCTGTTTGCACGTTATCACAGTGAGTTTTCTTTGAATCATGCCATCTGATGACTCAGGTATAGCTCTTATTTATAATCTCCTGATCTCATAAACACTTATTTAAGCCATATTCTTATCAAATTGATAAGAATTGAGCTATAGTAAGTATTTATGAGGTCAGAATATCAGACCTAAGAGACCTAAGGGCTACACCTGAGCCATCAGATGACGGGATTCAAAGAAAACAGACTGATTTTTAACCCCGTATCTCCGAAACCACTGATAATTTTTAATAAAGACCAATTGAAAAAATATATATTTTAGCCCAAAATGCGGCAAATGCAATCATAAAAAAATACATAGCCTTTAATAGTACTAGCCTTATTCCATGGGGGAGGGGCCTACTGCCCCCACCCCTTAGTTCCACCCCTGAATTTTTGTAAAAATTTATGTTTATAGATCCTCTTGAAGTACAAGTTTATTGAATGACGGACTATTGGTCATTGCAAAGGCAGAAATGAAGGGAAGAACTTACACAGTTTAGAGCATTTTTTTTAAATTTATTACTGGCCTCCTTTCATGGGGACTGGGAGGTGTCCTACGCTACCTACCTCCCAGTCCCAACCCTAAGGTGCGGTAAAAACTATTTTTAAAGACCCTCTTGAAGTAGAAATGTTATCATATGGCATGCCATGGACTTTGTATCAATGCAAGAGTCAGAAATGATAGGTAGAACATAAACCATTTGAAACACCATTTTTAAATGACTACTGGCCTCCTTCCATGGGAGGAGTTTTACCCCTAGACCCACCCATGAGGAGCCGTAACAGCTATATTTAAGGATCCTCTTGAAGTGCAAGATTATTCAATGGTGTGCTATGGACTTTGCATCAATGCAAGAGGAAAACATGACAACTGGAACATACTGGTATACAGTTTAGATCCGTTTTTTTAATGAATTACTAGCCTCCTTCCATGGTGGAGGCGTCATACTGTACATACCCCCAGTCCCAACCCTGAGGCGCGGTAAAAGACCCTCTTGAAGTAGAAGAGGGTACCATGGGCTTTGTATCAATACAAGAGTCAGACACATAAACTGTTTGAAACACCAATTTTAAATAAGTACTGGCATCATTCCATGGGGAGGAGCTCTAGGCCCTAGTCCCCACCCCTGAGCAGCTGTAAGAGCTATTTAGCTATAAGAGCTATTTTTAAAGATCCTCTTGAAGTGCAAGTTTATTCAATGGTGTGCTATGGGCTTTGCGTCAATGCAAGAGGAACATATACAGTTTGGCTCAGCTTTTTTAATGAATTACTGGCCTCCTTCCATGGTGGAGGAATCCTAATCCACCTACCTGTAGCTCCACCCCTGAATAGCTGTAAAAACAAGTTTTATAGATTCCCTTGAAGTGCAAATATATTCAATGGCTTGCCATGGACTTCGAGTCACTGCAAGAGGCAGACATGACTGGTGGGACACCTACCACTAGTCCTTCCCCTGAATTTCTTTAAAAAACTATTTTTAAAGATCCTCATATTACAAGTTTATTTGATGGTGTGCTACGGGATTTGTGTGAGACGTGAGACGAGTGGAACATAAACAGTTTGGGATGGCTTTTTAATTAATTGCTTTGCATATTTATTGCCTTAATAGCGGTAAAATGCAAAGTGCTCAAATTGCAAACAACATTCGATCTCTCAGCCAGGGTTGAGTTTACCATTAGGCAAAATATCAGGAAAGGAAATACACAGCAGGCAGCTGCCAAGGGCAAAAGTTAACATCTAATCAGATGTGTCACAATGGCTCCATTACAGGTGGTTTGAATGGACGTTATGTCTCTGTTTATCTTTGTGAATTGGACATGGAGGATTCTATTAATAGAACCGCCACATGGTGCTGACAATAGCATATATGTGTACATATACACCCACCTACTTCATCTAGTGTGTATAAAGTGACCCCCCCTGCCTAGGAACATTGGCAACATTACAGGGATACCATAATCTGTATACAAAATCTGTAATGCATGGGCAGACTGTATGTTAATTGGGCAACAAAATGGACCACCTGATTATCTTCCATATAAACTAGGGGGTCCAGAGGTGGCCCCCATTTTCTACTTCCTCAGTGGCTTTTGAGATTTGATCTACTGCCCAAGTTTCTTACATTAAAGGGGTTTTCACGTTATAATAAAGTGATAGCAAATAGGATATGGCAACAGCTCCTCATGGGTGGGGTCTAAATGACAGGATCTCCCATAATCCTCAGAATAAAGGGCCCCTAGATATGGTTTGGCCCTGTAATAGATTTTTCCTGTACAATATCGCCCTTGGCCACTCAACTGGATAGCTCTGTGTGGCTTCATTTTCAGAAACAGTAGAGGTCCCAAAAGTTGGATCCCACCAATCAGAATGCTAATGATATTCCAAAACCTCCCCTTTAAGTGACATTATTGTGTTGGACATAGTTATGTTAGTAGATCCAGCCAAAGGTCTGGAAGAGTCTCAGTCAGTGATATCAAGTACCTGTAAACTTAAAGGGGTATTCTGGTAACAAGAAGTTATCCCGCTATTCCCTTTGAGACACCCAAGAATTGCGAGCATGGGGTCCCCTGTCCCCTATTTAAACATGCTTGTAGGATATGGCAGAAATGTTTGATAGATGCAGGTCCTACTTCTGGGACCCACAGAAACCTTTCTCCAGAACAGGGTTCCCCCAACCCCTCAATTTGCGGCTGTTGTGGAGACGTGACCAACCCAGCATGGCTCTCTAAATTCACTTCAATGGGAGTTCTGAAGAACAAGGCCAAGCACCTCCCTAGATGGGACAAGGGTCAGGGGATCCTCATTCTGGAGATAGATATGTATCCCAGACATGGAACCTGTGCGATCAGCGATTTATGCATATTATGTGGATATGCCATATATGTCTTAGATGAAAATACCCCTTTTATATGAGGCAAGCTTTTTTTGTCTAGAAAAAGCGCCACTCTAGTCGTTAGGCTGCATCTGGTAATGCAGTAATCAAGCAAATGAGGCTGTTTTAATATCAGACACAGGCAACGAACAAAACTGGCGAAGCTAAAACATAAAGAATATTGGAAACTTACATCTTGGGATTCATATACATAAGTGGAAAGGGGGAAAAATATGGTCCCTGATTTGAGATCTCAGGGACTGCGACGGCAGCAGACGAGGGATCATTTAAAGAGACACTGGATATAAAATGCTTCACAAAGCTTCTAAAAAGAGTTGCTAATATCATTAAATATGGTTGCAGCCATCTTTCTGCACTTTCTGCCACCAATCCCTTTGAGGAACACTATGGTCAGCCCAAAATGGCCGCTTCCAGTCCCCAAAAGATACCATTCAACTGCAGATTAAAAGAGCTAAGATCTGCACTAGGAGTCTGATTTTTAATACCAGGAAGGGTGGTCACTAGACGCCTTCTTTTATTTTTTATTCATTTTCTTAAAGGTACGGAGTGCCTTTAAATATGCTCAACATGGTGGAAATTCCAATGAATCTGGTTTTGAATTTTTGCTGGGGGTGGCTTGCAATGTCTCGTTACTCATTTTATAGCATGAAAATAGAGAGTTAATCACTGTTTGTCCACAACCCATAAAGCAAAGGACTGTTTACATTCGCTTAACCTCATTCATGTTTTTCTTTGCTTCCGCAAAAGCCTGGAAAGTGTGGCGTGGAACAGGTTGATCAAGTGAGCGTACACCTCCACCTCGCAGGCGTCTATAAAAGAGAAATCCGGACATGACATTCCGTGATCTTGCTAGTACAAAAGTGTTTACCGCCCTGCCAGCACTGAATAGCTCAAGGCAACCGAGTTATTTAGCGTAGCTCCTGAGGGACTGATGTCAGGTGGAAGCGAGAGCTTTCTTTTTTATCGCAGCCAGATCCACATGTCTCTGCGGACGAAGAACAGATGATCAACAATCCCAAAGGGGCGGCCGCGTAATCCGCTGCTTTGTTGTTAGCTGGAACACCTGTACAGACGAAGGGGGAGGAAGCGTTGGCATCAGAGCATCTAGCACAAAGCCCGTAGTTTGGACTCATTGTCCTTGACATGGAGGAGAACCTTGGCATGTAGACAACCAAAGCTGCAAGGCGTCAAACTCCGCTACCACTTAGGCTTTTACACCTACTACTTGTTGTTGTTCTGACGAGCGTTGGACTGAAATCCTGTAGGCCTACCAGAGAAAATGATTCTGAGGTCCACTCTCTGTGTATATAGAACCTTAAGTTCCCTGTTTTTATTAGGGGTTCATTATGATCAGAGCTTGACCCACCGTAGGATCTCCTGATACTCTGGTGAGCCAGTCCGACCCTGGTTTTGATACACTCATTGCTCACCTTGGCTGGAGGATTTTCAAAACCCAACTTTCGATGAGAACTTTGTGGACCAAAATGACAACCAAATTTACAAACAAAATATTACCAATGCAAGGAATTCAGGAGACATATTCTGTATGCATTGTGGACATCACAGAGAAGCTCTCTCTCTCTCTCTCAATGGTTGGTTTGCTTAGTATATTGAAATGGGGGGTGGTCCTCAAACTTTAAGAATCCTAGGGCCTGTGAATGATATACCTGGCTCCTAATGGACCAGTTCGTACTTAAAAATTGTGTCTTTTACTGAAATCTCGTGGGGGCAACCAGCTTGGTAGTTGCAATAGTCCTACAAGGGACAACTAGCATAATGGTTATTTTAGGAATGCTCTTTCCTCAGTACTTTGTTCCTGGCATTGCGCTCAACACAGTGGGTGATGACTATCCCTCGTGGTGGTCTCGCTCACAAGGGCAGGGTTAAAGATGGCTAGGGGCTACTTAGCAAAGGTTCTTCACCATGTGGCTCACTCTCAACACAAGTGTGACAATAGACTGTGGTTTCACTACTCGAGGCACACACTTCCTAATTGCACTTGGTCAGCCACCACGTTCTAGTGAGCGAGCCCGTCCGCCCATCTCCTACAGTGAGGAGAGATAGAGTGGGATATCTATACAAGCGCTTCTCTCCCCTTGTTCTAGAGATTGGTAGGGGTTTCAACACTCAGACCCCCATCGATCTAATCTTTTCATATGTCTCTATGACATATCAAAAGTTTTACCAAAACTCAACAACGCTTTAAGGGTTTGCTTTTATAGGAAAGTTGTAGAAGACCATGATGCGCAATGTGCTTTTCATTCACGTCAGGGCCTCGTTGTTGAGATAGGAACGGGTCACAGAGGTAGGACCTGTTGGACATTTATGGCATATGCTATGGATACGCCATGTATTTCCAGATGGGACAATCCCTTTAAGTAAAGTGGTGCACAGCCAAGATGCAACTGGTTTACAATTTCTGACAAGGCGAGAACCACCATCTCAGACCAGCAGCAGAAAAAGGTCTAAATTCCCACCGCTTCCTAATGGTCGAGAGGGGTTAACACAAGAGCCCGCCCTTCACGTGGCCGCCGCGGCTGTGTGCTCCTGCCTCGTAGAAATGAGGATTAACAAGATTTCTTCTTCCAGATTATCAGGAACTTCTAGCGCAGAGACAGATCTAAGAAGCAAATTAATTAATAATAGGAAAACCGCCTCATTACTGCTCGCTGTTCAACCTGATGAGCTTGGATCATTTCCTGAAGCCATCCTGTCCGTCTCTTCCTCTCACATGAAGGATTTCATGTTTTCTTTAAAAAATTGTCTATTAACCCCACATTATCTGAATCTAAACACTTACTAAAGGTGGTGCAAAGCATGTGCATGAAATCTAGAGCTTTTCTGATTTGTAAATCTCCCCAATGTGAAATGAGCAGATAGATAGATAGATATAAAATAGATATTTGGATAGATATGCGATAGATAGATTATAGATAGATAGATAATAGATAGATAATAGATATCAGTCTATATCTATCTCATCTCAAATCTATCTAATGTCTATCTATCTATCTATCTATCTATCTATCTATCTATCATCTGTCATGACTCTTCTACCCTAGAAAAACAGGTTATTCAAGGCTGAAGTTCACTAAGGGATGGCTTAACATCTGACTATCCAGAAGCAAAATAATGTAAATGAGGTTCTCAGACCTCATCCTGTCTAACATATGTCAGGCAAAGTCATGTAGGACTTGGAGGATGATGGAGGTTGTTTCCCCTTCTGCTAGCTAGAGCTGTGGGCCATGTCCAGCCATGTCTACTAGCATCAATACTGCGGTTCAACCGTTTGGTGATTTAGGGATGCCATGCTCCTGTCCCATCAATAGAAGTATTTATTCATGCTAGGTATGGGGTAGACCCAAAGGTGTAATTTTTTGGGGGTGTAGGGAGGTTGGCATTAAAAGTGTTGACCGAGCTCCTGGCTTCTAAGCAGCCACTTAGTTTGGTAAGCGTAGATATGGAAGGCGAGTGTCCTCTAGACACAGGTGGGTAATTACCGACAGAGATTTTAATTACTTAACGCCGCCTTTCTGGTAACGCAGAACTATAGAGAACGTTGCTAAGTAAGCATGTTGTAGGATGGGAGAGGGTGCAGGGTGGCACCACTTCACCCTCATGTGGATGCCTTATGCCATGCATGGATGAAACAAAAGGCAGCCAGGGCAGCGCATAAGAACACAAGACTGGCAGAGCTTGCGTAGCGTGTACAGCACGGAGACTCATTAGGAAGCTTGCCATCTAATAGGTCTCATTAATCTTTCATCCGATTTGGTTGCCAATGAATTTTTAATGATAACACGATGTCCTAAAGACAATCCCAGCCTTAGAGAGGCCACACTATAGAATATACTGTACAGACTATTGAGGGTATACATTAACCTATCAGCTTCTATTTTACATTGACTGTAAATGATGATATTCTGGCTGCCTATAGGCGCCACTAGGGGGAGCTCTCCGCATAGCACGTAGACCTGGACTTTAATCAGCATGTTTTTAACTAAGGTCTATTTTCTCTCTGTTTGTTGCAAAGCTGGTCACAGCTCATCTCCTCCCTGCACAAGTGACAGTGATCACCCACAACTCTTCCACATAGAAGTCAGTGAGTCATCTCCAGACTACAGGTTCCTATGGTTTATCTCTCTTAATGCTATTAACAGCACTGAATCTGAAAGACTTTCCCATACTTTTATGTAATTCTTTGGGTGAAAGTGCAGTGCTCTTTTTGTTAACTACCAGGCACAGCGCCATACATTTCATAGTATCTGCCTGGTATTGCAGCTCAGCCCAATTTACTTAAATGGAATGTGACATCAGATAATAGCCTATAGTTTAATTACCACTTTTATATTAAACATGTTTTGTAAGAATTGTTGGTGTTTCTTTTTTTCCACATCACATTATATATGATTTAAAATAAGTTTTTAAACTGACTCATATTTGTCAAACACTTTCTGCTCTGAACAGATAACATCTCAGCAGTCATCTCATCATCATCAATCATAGGAATACTATGACAGGCACACACTGGGAGGAAAATACCTGTTTTCCCAGACCATACCCTTCACTGTGTCACAACATATATATATATATATATATATATATATATATATATATAAAACAGAGGATCGGTGGCGGATCCAGAGCCTGGTCTCGCGAGGGGCACTTCCAGATTATTTTCTGTCCGCCGCCACAAAACAATGGTGCTTATAGAACTACACAGTGTAGCGGTATACTGTATATTGTGTGGCACAGTGTAGAGGTATACTGTATATTGTGTGGCACAGTGTAGCGGTATACTGTATATTGTGTGGCACAGTGTAGCGGTATACTGTATATTGTGTGGCACAGTGTATGCTATATGTGTATAACATAAACATATTAACATGAAAACTTACAATTACTTGGCTTGGCCCTTGGGGATCTCGGACACCACTTCCACACTTTGGCCGGGGGCTCGGCGGAGCTGATGTTGTGTTTTATCCTAATGAGAAAGATTTCATTATACGGATTTGGAGAAGGGGCAGAGGAATAGCAGAGCAGGGAGAGGCTGGTGCTGCTACTAGGGGGTCATACCATGGGGGAGTAATAAAGCCCACCATAATGCCCCCCCCCAGTAGAAATAATTCTCCTTATAATGTGACAGTGCAAAAAATACCCCCTTGTAATGCCCCCAGGTGAGCTAATGTTCCCATAGTGCCCCCATAATGTGCCAGTATAAAATACCCCTATATAGTGCCCCCAGTAAATGCCCCCATAGTGCTCCACACCCTCCTTCCTCCTAGTGCCCCCATAATGTACCAGTATAAAATTCTCCAGTAGATGCCCTCAGTGTCCCCCATAATTTGCAAGTATAAAATACCCCTTCTTAGTGCCCCCCCCGTAGATGACCCCATAGTACTCCTCTCCCACCTTTCCCATAGTACCCACCATAATGTGTCCCAGTATAAAATTGTACTGTACAGAGCGCCCCATATAAAATACCCCTTCTTTGTGGCCTCAGTAGATGCCCTTATAGTGTCCCCAATAACGTGCCAGTAACAAGAGCAAACCCCCAATCATGTGCCGGTAATAAGGCCCCCATGTGCCAGTAATAACAGCCCCCCCCCATGTGCCAGTAATAACAGCCCCCCCCATGTGCCAGTAATAACAGCCCCCCCATGTGCAAGTAATAACAGCCCCCCCATGTGCCAGTAATAACAGCCCCCCATGTGCCAGTAATAACAGCCCCCCCTGTGCCAGTAATAACAGCCCCCCCATGTGCCAGTAATAACAGCCCCCCCATGTGCCAGTAATAACAGCCCCCCATGTGCCAGTAATAACAGCCCCCCATGTGCCAGTACTAACAGCCCCCCATGTGTCAGTAATAACAGCCCCCCCATGTGCCAGTAATAACAGCCCCCCATGTGCCAGTAATAACAGCCCCCCCCCATGTGCCAGTAATAACAGCCCCCCATGTGCCAGTAATAACATCCCCCCATGTGCCAGTATTAATAACAGCCCCCCCATGTGCCAGTAATAATAGCCCCCCCCATGTGCCAGCAATAAGAGCCCCCCCATGCCAGTAATAACAGCCCCCATGTGCCAGTATTAATAACAGCCCCCCATGTGCCACCAATAACAGCCCCCCGTGCCAGTAATAACAGCCCCCCCATGTGCCAGTATTAATAACAGCCTCCCCATGTGCCAGTAATAACAGCCCCCCCATGTGCCAGTATTAATAACAGCGCCCCCATGTGCCAGTAATAACAGCCCCCCTGTGCCAGTAATAACAGCCCCCCCATGTGCCAGTAATAACAGCCCCCCATGTGCCAGCAATAACAGTCCCGCCGTGCCAGTAATAACAGCCCCCCCATGTGACAGTATTAATAACAGCCCCCCCATGTGCCAGTAATAACAGCCCCCCATGCCAGTAATAACAGCCCCCCCATGTGCCAGTAATAACCGCCCCCCCCCCCCGTGCCAGTAATAACAGCCCTCCCCATGTGCCAGTAATAATAACAGCCCCCCCATGTGCCAGTAATAACAGCCCCCCCCCTGTGCCAGTAATAACAGCCCCCCCCCCCCTGGGCCAGTAATAACAGCCCCCCATGTGCCAGTAACAGTATTGTATATATAAAAAAAAAAATAAACACTTATACTTACCTCCATGTCAGCGATGCGATGCAGGCCTCTTCCGGCCTGTGTCCCACGCTCTACGGCTCAGGCGGCGCGATGACGTCATCGCGCCACCTGTGCCGGCCTCTGATAGGCTGCCGGTCTAGTGCCTGCAGCCTATCAGAGGAAGGGAAAGGGAGACGCCTCTCCCTCCCCTGCCGCAGCACAGCCATCTGTATCGCTGTTCTGAGGACGGCGATATAGATGAGTATGGAGATGAGCGCTTCCACAATGGAAGCGCTCATCTCCCTGTGCCCCGCGGCCGCCAGCTCAGGGGGGGGGGGCAATTGTCCCGTTGCCCAACCCCCCCCCCCCCCGATCCGCCACTGCAGAGTCATAGCTACAAATTATATCTATGACCACTGCTGCTTTCTCGGACACAGCACCATTCAAACTCCTCCTTACTACACGACTACGGGTCAAGGGCTCAGGACCCCCATTCTAGGAATCGGTGGGGTCAGTGGGGTCCAAGCAAGGGTTCAACAAGCTAGAAGTAGGCAGGGCCAGAAATACCAGAGTGTAGCACAAAATACCGCCCCAGCAAAACCAAATAACACAGTGCAGCATAAAATGCTGACCTATCAGCATACTGAAGACAGTTATACAGTTGAATTCAGAAAGGCAGGCCAGGTGCAGAAGTACCTGATGCTTCTAGCGTTAATTAATGCTGAGAGCATCAGATCGACCATGAGGGGGGCTTGGGTGGCCCCCTGGGCATCGGCCCACCGGCAAATTTCCCTGTAGAGTCTGTGGCCAGTCCGCCCTTATCCATTGTGGTAAACCGCTTTGTATTATTTGAATGTTGCATATAATAGAGGCACTATATGTTGGTATTTTGTGGGCTACATATGGCAGTATTTTCTTAGCACCTTATGGTCCTATTTTGCTTGTCACATATTTTCCAAGAAAATTGCGCTGGATGGGTCTTCTGAGTGTCTGAACCTCGCCAATGTAAGGCAGTAAGGAGGAACAGGCTGCTCTTGTGATCAATGGGGGTCTCAGCGATCATACATTTATTACTTGTCCTGTGGATGAAGGTCATCATGGTACAACCCCTTTAGGGGAGTATTATTTGGAGGCTACACATAATTTAGACTCTATATGGGGTATGTTGTGGACTGTATATGGCAGTATTTTCTATGTGGTCCTGGCCAGGTCTCCAGTGCCACCCATGGATGTTTTTACGACATGCTCTGGATGTTTACTGCATCTGGATATTTGTACACCGCCACTCTTGTCTGGATGTTCTTAGCAGAGCATGCAAGTTCTTAAATGCAAACATTTTTAATATGAGTAAAAATATTGTTTTGCCCAAAGCAGGAGAAGCCACTGGGAAGATTGAAGTCTGTCCTCATCTTCAAGACCTGTCATCTCTTTCCATGGTGCTTAGTGGAACCCACCTCCATTCATGGTGGAGAGTCGACGGACCTAGAAAGTCATTAGGGACCACCAGGGGTGCACCTAGCCTTTCTGCTGCCTGAGGTGAAAACGGAAACGGCCCCCCCCCCCCCCCCAATGCAAATTTCTTAACCTAACCCCTTTGCCACCCTCTTGCCCCTACCTGGTGCTGCCTGAGGTGATCGCCTCACCTGGCCTCATTGATGCTGCAGCCCTAGGAACCACCCCAGAAGACCCTTCATGAGGTCACATCCTGTGGTCATGGGGGGAGTGAACTCCATTTCAGTTTTGTATGGCGCCCCCTGATTCTGGGGTTGGGACCATAAATGAGTTCTGCTCAAACATCTCCTAAAAAAAAGAAGTGGTCTCCAATCTATGGTTCGACAGCTATGGTGAAGCTGCAACTCCGGCTGTCAGAGCATGTTGGCCATAGCGACCACTGTCCTAGGGTATGTCTTCCGTCAAGGCCTTGCAATACTCAATAGCAGGGTTCAGCAACCTTCAGCACTCCAGCTGCTGTGAAACTACAACTCCCAGCATGCACACTTGCTCAGCTGTTCTTGTAACCCCCAAAGAAGTGAAAGGAGGATTCTGGAAGTTGTAGTTTTAGAACTGCTGGATTGCCGAAGGTTGATGATCCCTGCTCTTTAGACAGCAACCATCCTTCCTCACTCTCCCATACACATGCACACTTGGCTGAGCATGCACGTATTGCAAATGAGAAAGCAGGAGAAAGTAAACAAAAGGATTGGGCATGTCACAATCCAACAGCCCCATCTTCTCTCGGGACACCGCCGTGCACATAGGCCAAAGGTTTCGGGGGCTACTTTCCATTATGCAGCATTGTGCACCTGTCTTTACAGAAAACAGAAGCTCGCTGTCGCTCTGATATAGGTATTTCCATTTTTGGTTCCTTAGTAACAATTTTTTTTGGCAAATGAAGTTGAAGCTGAAGACATCTATTCCTGACTCAAAGAACGCTCTCGTGGGTGTAGCCTGGAAATGGCTAGATTGCCAGCACCTCCTGTAAAAAAAAAAATGCTAATAAAGAAGAACATCATATTCAGAGTGATTATGCAGCAATTAACTATGCAAAAGCTCCTGTGCTTTCTCAAAATAGTGATGTCATCACACGTGATGACGTCACACAGAGAATCGTCAGCCATCTAATCCTGGACTAGTGAGCAACATTTGTGTGGCTTCAGGCTGTGAGCGACTAGAAAAGCCAAGAAGACTGACAGAGCGGCACAAGTGGGGGGTGGCACAGCAGGTGACATCATAATAATCCTGCGAGTGACATCATAAAGGACGCGGGAAAAGAAAGGTCAGGGGCAAAGGAGAAGGCAGGTACTGAACGTGGAGGAAAACAGGCAGGGCGGGTATGGGACTGAGACTATAATATATAGGGGGTGGTGGAGGAGACAAGAAAGGTCTATGTATGCGCTAAATCTAACGGTATAGGGAGGAATAAGCAAAACTATATAAAAAAGAATTGTAAAATGTAAAAAAATTGCTATCCCCCCCAAAAAAAATACTGCCATATAGTGCTCAAACTGTGTGATACAATGCAATGTAACAGTGTCATAGTGCACCTGAGAAATACCATCATACAGTGCCCAAGTAATAGTGTCATATGGTGCCCAGTTAATTCCACAGCACAGTGCCAAACAGTGTCCATAACACCACCATGGAGGGGTTCAACAATAGGACCAAGCAAAGCAGTGCCTATACAGTAGATAGATAATAGATAGATAGGAGATAGATAGATAATAGATAGATAGATACATGGGTGTAGGAACCCCCAAAAATCGGGGGGGGGGACAGTATTTTTGCTCGCCGGGTATATTCTTATTCAGTAAACTGCGAGTTGTTTATATTGTTAAATTTGTGTGTGTGTGTGTGTGTGAAAAATCTCACAACAAAAAAATATGCAAAAGGGACAGTTCTTTGTTTATCTGGTCACAAAAATTAACCAAACGTTTGACATATATTTCAGTTATTCCGGGTACTTTCTCTGGGTACCCCCCCCCCCTTCCCCACCGAAACAATAATCTCCCCTTATATATAATTTACTTACAGTTCTGAAGACTCAGGGGTGCTGACAGGCTTGGCCTCAGGGGTGCTGACAGGCTTGGCCTCAGGGGTGCTGGCTGGCTTGGCCTCAGGGGTGCTGGCTGGCTTGGCCTCAGGGGTGCTGGCTGGCTTGGCCTCAGGGGTGCTGGCTGGCTTGGCCTCAGGGGTGCTGGCTGGCTTGGCCGGGCAGAAGGAGTGTGGGAGACTGTGAAGCCTTTTTCTCCAAGCTGCTCCGGATCAGTGCTCTGGGCAGCTGGGCTCCAGGCTGGAAGTGGGCACAATAAGAAAAAAATATTTTTCATTACACCTCAGGTCAGACCACCAATCAGACCCCCAATGTTAATCAGACCTCAGCTAACAGCCCCAATAAGATCCCCAATGTTATTAAGACCTCAGATCACACCTCAGCTCAGACCCCAATATGAATGACCCCCAATCAGACCTCAGATAAGAGCCCCATGCCTCATAGCAGCCCCCAGTGCCTCTCCAGCAGCCCCCCAGTGCCTCTCATCAGCCCCCCCAGCGCCTCTCATCAGCCAGTAATAACAGCCCCCCCAATCTTGTGCCAGTAATAACAGCCCCCCCAATCATGTGGCAGTAATAACAGCCCCCCCAATCATGTGCCAGTAATAACAGCCCCCCCACAATTATGTGCCAGTAATAACAGGCCCCCCTCCATTATGTGTCAGTAATAACAGAGCCCCCCCAATCATGTGCCAGTAATAACAGCCCCCCCAATCATTTGCCAGTAATAACAGCCCCCCAATCATGTGCCAGTAATAACAGCCCCCCCAATCATGTGCCAGTAATAACAGCCCCCCCAATCATGTGCCAGTAATAACAGCCCCCCCAATCATTTGCCAGTAATAACAGCCCCCCAATCATGTGCCAGTAATAACAGCCCCCCCAATCATGTGCCAGTAATAACAGCCCCCCCAATCATTTGCCAGTAATAACAGCCCCCCAATCATGTGCCAGTAATAACAGCCCCCCCAATGATGTGCCAGTAATAACAGCCCCCCCCAAACATGTGCCAGTAATAACAGCCCCCCCAATCATGTGCCAGTAATAACAGCCCCCCCAATCATGTGCCAGTAATAACAGCACCCCCCAATCATGTGCCAGTAATAACAGCCCCCCCAATCATGTGCCAGTAATAACAGCCCCCCCCCCAATCATGTGCCAGTAATAACAGCCCCCCCAATCATGTGCCAGTAATAACAGCCCCCCCAATCATGTGCCAGTAATAACAGCCCCCCCAATCATGTGCCAGTAATAACAGCCCCCCCAATCATGTGCCAGTAATAACAGCCCCCCCAATCATGTGCCAGTAATAACAGCCCCCCCATTCATGTGCCAGTAATAACAAGGCCCCCCCATTCATGTGCCAGTAATAACAGCCCCCCCCAATCATGTGCCAGTAATAACAGGGCCCCCCCAATCATGTGCCAGTAATAACAGGGCCCCCCAAATCATGTGCCAGTAATAACAGCCCCCCCAATCATGTGCCAGTAATAAAAGGTCCCCCCCATTATGTGCCAGTAATAACAGGGCCCCCCCCCCATTATGTGCCAGTAATAACAGGGCCCGGCCCCCCCAATCATGTGCGAGTAAAACTAAGTATTGTATATATTTAAAAAAAATATATAACACTTATACTTACCTCTTTGGAGCGATGCGATGCAGGCCCCTTCCGGCCTGTGTCCCGCGCTGTACGGCTCAGGTCGGCCTAGTGCCTGCAGCCTATCAGAGGAACTCTCCCTCCCCTGCCGCACAGCCATCTGAGGACGGCGATACAAACAGATCACTATGGAGATGAGCACTTCCACAATGGAAGCGCTCATCTCAGTGCCCCGCCGCACACATTGCCCCGATGCGGTGCCGCTGGGGGGGAATTCACCATACCTGTCATCCCCCGCATTATTTCCTGGGGGGGATCCGCCCCTCGCCCCTCCCCCCGGTTATTAGACCCATAGATAGATAGATAGATAGATAGATAGATAGATAGATAGATAGATAGATAGATAGATAGATAGATATGAGATAGATAGATAGATAGATAGATAGATAGATAGATAGATAGATAGATAGATAATAGATAGATAGATAGATGATAGATAGATAGATAGATAGATAGATAGATAGATAATAGATAGATAGATAGATAGATAGATAGATAGATAGATTATAGATAGATTATAGATAGATAGATAGATAGATAGATAGATAGATAGATAGATAGATAGATAGATAGATAGATAATATATAGATAGATAATAGATAGATAGATAGATAGATAGATAGATAATAGATAGATAGATGATAGATAGATAGATAGATAGATAGATAGATAGATAGATAATAGATAGATAGATAGATAATAGATAACAGATAGATAGATAGATAGATAGATAGATAGATAGATAGATAGATAGATAGATAGATAGATAGATAGATAGATAGATTATAGATAGATAGATAGATATGATAGATAGATAGATAGATAGATAGATAGATAGATAGATAGATAGATAGATAGAGTAACATTATATTTTTAAACCTCTGTTGGTTATTGAGTTATTAAAGTACAGGATGATATTTATATTCTATATTATCCTGTTGCCATGGAGACTGAAGGGAGTATATATACTGAGTGTTATGCCCTGGCAATACATAGGCATTACATAAAAGTTAGCAAAAATATATATATATTACAGAAGCAAAAAATTAACTTGTAATTTATGAAGAAGCTACAGACCTTGGGAAAGCACTGGGGAGGGCTACTGCTACAGCCTGTTGCCTTACAGCTTCCTCGCGTTTGTTAGGCCTCATGCACACGGCCGTTGTTTTGGTCCGCATCCGAGCCGCAGTTTCCGTTGCTCCATTCCGTGGTCCGCAAAAAAAACAGCGGACAGCAATGCACACAACGGTCGTGTGCATGAGGCCTTAGGCGGAGGATGAAGATAAGACATATATACTTTTTTATTGTTTTTACAGTGAACCCAAAGTGTTTTACTACAGTTATACATGAGCATCACTACAGGACGGGAGGAAGAACCAGAGTTCCCCTTTAAAAGCGTATAAGTAATAAGAGATCAAGATGTATAAATAGAAGAGGGGTTATATGTTAGAGTCTAATTTTGTCAGCTTGGCCTCTGTGTTATGCAGGAGGTAGGAGCTGAAGGTGGAGGACAAAGAAGAGAAGGGATTACATGGGTTTGGATTTGTGGGACTGTAAGGAGAGAAAAAAACGAATCTGCAAACTTACAAATAAAAGTATAAAAAAGGTTAAAAAAAATAATAATTATCACACAGCATAGAAATAAGAGAACCATGCTCTGTCAAAGAATACTCCCACATAATACAGAAGTAAATGTGCAATACAGTAGCCAGTAAACGTCATCATGTCCCCAAATCTAAGCATTGAATAGGGAAGCATTATTGCAATACACATGTAGGTTTTCTTATATACATTACATTTCCCCCTCTGGTAACGCCCCCTGCTGTTTCTCCTTCTGGTCCACCTCCTCTTGCAGTGGTGGACGCACATGCTCAGTAGCTCCCTTTCCTCCTCATAGTGATGCGGTCCAGGCACCTTCCAATCCTTCCTTCCGACTTCTAAATTCTAGAAATATATGGCTCTATCTCCCTCTAGACAGCGAAGAAGGAAATCGTGGGGAGGCGTCACACACCCTATGTGTCTCTGGGATTAACTAAGGAGTTAACATGAGCTAATTGCGGTGCTTCTTGGTAGATACAAGTGCTTGAGGAGCTGCTGCCCACCCACAAAAAGGGAAGAAAGACTTCCAGATATATGGGTGCTTAGATAACCATTATAATTCCACGAAAGAGTTGTCCATGTGGGACAACTCTTGGCTGTTGGTTCTTCCACTGAGGTCCCGATGGGTTTTGCGCTCCTGCGTCTTCTTGTTTGGCTGCATATATCTGACAGACATATATCTGCAGTGGAGGAAAGGGTTAACAAGCGCTAATTGTAGGGCTCCCTGGGAGAGCCACATGTTTGATGAGCTACTGCCCACACGCAGAAAGGGAAGAAGGTCCTTCAGGTAAGGAGAATTCATGGGACAACCCCTTCAAACAGGTCAAAGTGCTCATAATACCGCCATTTGGTGACTAAATAATACAGACATACCCATCCATAAAACCAATATAATGTCCTACACCATAAATGCAATGCTACCATACTGCGCCCCAAAACAGCTCCTTGTAGACACCTGCCCGTGATTTTCTCCAGCGAGACGCGTGGGACACAGAGATTTTACTGTACGCCGCCACCGTCTGCCCACAGATCTGCCAATCTATTCATCCTCCCCCACGCTCAACCCCCTTGTTATAGCAGCTACTGTTTCCACCGAGGTGAGGAGCGATGATTCTTGCTAACGGGATCTAAAGCTTCTTGAACAAGTCTCAGAGACTTATTTCTTAAGAAAGCAAACGTCTAGCAAAAGATGTGAGATTTATGGAGCCCAATCAGACGGAAAAGGCTCATAAAGCGAAGGAAAGTTGGATTGACATAAAGCTATTTCGGATCCTTCCAAGAGTCAGATGAGATGTGAGGATTAGGAGCAGGCCCGGTACCTTGGACGGATGTCAAGTGCTCTGCTTCTGAATAATCTAGCGCAATGGTCTCCAACTCGTGGCTGTTGTTGAGAGACTACAACTCCCAGCATGCTGTGACAATTAGAGTTGAAGTTTTGCGGAAGCTCGGGGGTCATTTGGAGACGACCGCACCCAGAAGATCTAGACAAGGAGTCCTGGGGCGCAGTGGTGTCTCTAGCTTTCAAATTTTCGGGGGGCACACTGGGGGCCAGGACAAAAGTAGGGGGGGCAGCTATAACAACGATACATTTACACAAGTTCGCTTAGAAATGCGATACTTTACCCAATACCTAAAACCGCAACAGGGAAGAAAAGTCCTGCTGTCTGTGGTTTAAAAAAAAATAAAAAAATCACTCAGATTTCAACATGTCCTAGCTGCCTGTGCATGACACTTTTATAGGGAGGGGGATCTGTGGATGACACTGCTATGGGGGGGGGGGGATCTGTGGATGACACATACCGTATATACACTGCTCAAAAAAACAAAGGGAACACTTAAACAACACAATGTAACTCCAAGTCAATCACACTTCTGTGAAATCAAACTGTCCACTTAGGAAGCAACACTGAGTGACAATCAATTTCACATGCTGTTGTGCAAATGGGATAGACAACAGGTGGAAATTCTAGGCAATTAGCAAGACACCCCCAATAAAGGAGTGGTTCTGCAGGTGGTGACCACAGACCAATTCTCAGTTCCTATGCTTCCTGGCTGATGTTTTGGTCACTTTTGAATACTGGCAGTGCTTTCACTCTAGTGGTAGCATGAGACGGAGTCTACAACCCACACAAGTGGCTCAGGTAGTGCAGCTTATCCAGGATGGCACATCAATGCGAGCTGTGGCAAGAAGGTTTGCTGTGTCTGTCAGCGTAGTGTCCAGAGCATGGAGGCGCTACCAGGAGACAGACCAGTACATCAGGCGACGTGGAGGAGGCCGTAGGAGGGCAACAACCCAGCATCAGGACCGCTACCTCCGCCTTTGTGCAAGGAGGAACAGGAGGAGCACTGCCAGAGCCCTGCAAAATGACCTCCAGCAGGCCACAAATGTGCATGCGTCTGCTCAAACGGTCAGAAACAGACTCCATGAGGGTGATATGAGGGCCCGACGTCCACAGGTGGGGGTTATGCTTACAGCCCAACACCGTGCAGGACGTTTGGCATTTGCCAGAGAACACCAAGATTGGCAAATTCGCCACTGGCGCCCTGTGCTCTTCACAGATGAAAGCAGGTTCACACTGAGCACATGTGACAGACGTGACAGAGTCTGGAGACGCCGTGGAGAACGTTCTGCTGCCTGCAACATCCTCCAGCATGACCAGTTTGGCATTGGGTCAGTAATGGTGTGGGGTGGCATTTCTTTGGAGACAGCCCTCCATGTGCTCGCCAGAGGTAGCCTGACTGCCATTAGGTACCGAGATGAGATCCTCAGACCCCTTGTGAGACCATATGCTGGTGCGGTTGGCCCTGGGTTCCTCCTAATGCAAGACAATGCTAGACCTCATGTGGCTGGAGTGTGTCAGCAGTTCCTGCAAGACGAAGGCATTTATGCTATGGACTGGCCCGCCTGTTCCCCAGACCTGAATCCAATTGAGCACATCTGGGACATCATGTCTCGCTCTATCCACCAACGTCACGTTGCACCACAGACTGTCCAGGAGTTGGCAGATGCTTTAGTCCAGGTCTGGGAGGAGATCCCTCAGGAGACCGTCCACCACCTCATCAGGAGCATGCACAGGCGTTGTAGGGAGGTCATACAGGCACGTGGAGGCCACACACACTACTGAGCCTCATTTTGACTTGTTTTAAGGACATTACATCAAAGTTGGATCAGCCTGTAGTGTGTTTTTCCACTTTAATTTTGAGTGTGACTCCAAATCCAGACCTCCATGGGTTGAAAAATTTGATTTCCATTTTTTTATTTTTGTGTGATTTTGTTGTCAGCACATTCAACTATGTAAAGAACAAAGTATTTCAGAAGAATATTTAATTAATTCAGATCTAGGATGTGTTATTTTTGTGTTCCCTTTATTTTTTTGAGCAGTGTAGCATCTTATGCTATATGTGTCATCCACAGATCCACCCCATGACAGGGTCATCCCCATTTCCCCCTCTATAACAGTGTCATCCACAGATCTCCCTCCCCACCGCTCACAGGAGTGTACATTTGACATTTCTAAACTGTAATCCATATCCTGCAGTAACTAACTTTAAATCCGGATTCAAGGACCGCTCATCTCTACTAGTACCTTAACCTTACACCACTCGGCTAGCTTCGGTAACAGGGCCAGGCTACAGCCTACAGGTACTGCCTGTTAGTTGTTACCGAGCGAGTGCTGATTTCTGCAGGTCAGAGGATACGGATTACAGTTTAGAAGAAATGTACACTCCTGTGAGCGGTCCAGTGGCGGATCCAGAGCCTGGTCTCGGGAGCAGCACTTCCAGATTATTTTCTGTCCACCGCCACAGAACAAGGGTGCTTATAGAACAGACTCCACAGTATAGCGATATACTGTATATTGTGGGGCACAGTGTAGAGGTATACTGTACATTGTGTGGCACAGTGTAGAGGTATACTGTACATTGTGTGGCACAGTGTAGAGGTATACTGTATATTGTGGGGCACAGTGTAGAGGTATACTGTATATTGTGGGGCACAGTGTAGCGGTATACTGTATATTGTGTGGCACAGTGTAGAGGTATACTGTACATTGTGTGGCACAGTGTAGCGGTATACTGTACATTGTGTGGCACAGTGTAGCGGTATACTGTATATTGTGTGGCACAGTGTAGAGGTATACTGTATATTGTGGGGCACAGTGTAGAGGTATACTGTATATTGTGGGGCACAGTGTATGCTATATGTGTATAACAAACATACTCCACATGAAAACTTACAATTACTTGGCTTGGGCCTTGGGGATCTCGGACGCCACTTCACCACATAGGCCGGGGGCTCGGCGGAGCTGATGTTCTGTTTCATCCTAATGAGAAAGATTTCATAATAAGGATTTGGAGAAAGGGCAGAGGGATAGCAGAGCAGGGAGAGGCTGGTGCTGCTACTAGGGGCTCATACCATGGGGGAGTAATAAAGCCCACCATAATGCCCCCCCCCAGTAGAAATAATTCTCCTTATAATGTGACAGTGCAAAAAATACCCCCTTGTAATGCCCCAAGTTGAGCTAATGTCCCCCATAATGGGCCAGTGTAAAATACCCCTATATAGTGCCCCCAGTAAATGCCCCCATAGTGCTCCTCTCCCCCTTCCCTCCTAGTGCCCCCCATAATGTACCAGTATAAAATGCCCCATATATAGTGGCCCAGTAGATGCCCTCAGTGTCCCCCATATAAAATACCCCTTCTTAGTGCCCCCGTAGATGACTCCATAGTACTCCTCTCCCCCCTTCCCCATAGTACCCACCATAATGTGTCCCAGTATAAAATGCTACTGTACAGAGCCCCCCATATAAAATACCCCTTCTTTGTGGCCTCAGTAGATGCCCCTATAGTGCCCACCAATAACGTGCCAGTAACAAGTGCCCCCATCACGTGCCAGTAACAAGAGCCCCCCATCACGTGCCAGTAACAAGAGCCCCCATCACGTGCCAGTAACAAGAGCCCCCCATCACGTGCCAGTAATAAGCCCCCCATCACGTGCCAGTAACAAGAGCCCCCCATCACGTGCCAGTAACAAGACCCCTCCATCACGTGCCAGTAATAAGCCCCCCTAATGTGCCAGTAATAAGCTGCCCCCTCAATGTGCCAGTAATAAGCTGCCCCCCCATGTGCCAGTAATAACCTGCCCCCCCAATGTGCCAGTAATAAGCTGCCCCCCCCAATGTGCCAGTAATAAGCTGCCCCCCCATGTGCCAATAATAAGCTGCCCCCCCAATGTGCCAGTAATAAGCTGCCCCCCCCAATGTGCCAGTAATAAGCTGACCCCCCCAATGTGCCAGTAATAAGCTGACCCCCCCAATGTGCCAGTAATAAGCTGCCCCCCCATGTGCCAGTAATAAGCTGCCCCCCCAATGTGCCAGTAATAAGCTGCCCCCCCCCCAATGTGCCAATAATAAGCTGCCCCCCCAATGTGCCAATAATAAGCTGCCCCCCCAATGTGCCAGTAATAAGCTGCCCCCCCCAATGTGCCAATAATAAGCTGCCCCCCCAATGTGCCAGTAATAAGCTGCCCCCCCCCAATGTGCCAATAATAAGCTGCCCCCCCAATGTGCTAGTAATAAGCTGCCCCCCCAATGTGCCAGTAATAAGCTGCCCCCCCCAATGTGCCAGTAATAAGCTGCCCCCCCCCCCAATGTGATGTGCCAGTAATAAGCTGCCCCCCCAATGTGCCACTGCTGGGGCGCCACATTCCAAGACCTCTGTGTCTTCCTACGTTCCTTCGTCTACATTTGGTTTTCCACTTCCTCCACCATGATTGGAGGAGGCCGACATTGGCTTTTGGGCCCCACAGCAGCTGCTACCCCGGTAGTGATACCCATGGCCCCAAGATCATAAAGAAAGAGGACAACACTATGTCTGTACAGTAATGGCTAGAATAGTTCTTTAAAGGGCATCTGTCAGCAGTTTTGTACCTATGACACTGACCTGTTCCATGTGCGCTTGGCAGCTGAAGACATCTGTGTCGGTCCCAAGTTCATATGTGCCCGCATTGCTGGGAAAAATGAAGATTGAATACATGCAAATGAGCCTCTAGGAGCAACGGGGGCGTTACCATTACACCTAGAGGCTCTGCTCTCTGTGCAGCTGTCACATCCTCTGCACTTTGGTTGACAGGTCCAGGTGTGATGAGGTTTTCACTGCCTGGCCCTGTCAAAGTGGAGAGGGTGCAGCAGCTGCAGAGAGAGCAGAGCCTCTAGGTGCAATGGTAACGCCCCCGTTGCTCCTAGAGGTTCATTTGCATATATTAAAACCTCATTTTTCTCAGCATTGCAGACACATATGAACATGGGACCGACACAGATGTCTTCAGCTGCCAAGCGCACATGTAACAGGTCAGCCAGTGTCATAGGTACAAAACTGCTGACAGATGCCCCACACAATCTAGTCATATTTTTAGAAAATGGATCCTTGAGGATAAACAAAGTAGATCTCCTTCTCCTGCTTGATATTTACACTCACATAACACCGACATACGGAAAAAAAAAACTGATTATATATAGGTTCCAGATACTTACACAGCCCATATAATGCCACCATATAGTGCCATCACAACATGCAGCATCCAAATGATATTCACTTATGTACAATATTACCACCATATGGTGCTTACATAATAGTGCAATTCACAAATAATGACACTATAGCTGCCCTGCTAACCCATCTGGGACTGTTTTATAGAAAATGGTGCAAAGCCAACTTACAATTTTTCCTCTCATTATGCTTCCACATAGTGCAAGAAAATACTTCCATAATACATCCTATATAATTCCAACATATGGCGCCAAAGCAATACTGTCATATGCAACACACAAAATACTATGTTATAGTACATTCATTATATCCCTATAATACTCACCTGAAGAGCCTACATGATACCGCCATTTAGTTCTCACATAGTATCCCCAAATAATACCATCGATATGCATCTAGTAGCTTCTCCACAGACCCCTCCAGGGCCAAGTTTTATAGTAAATGGGGCCCTTGTTAACAAATAAGATCAGCCTTCTTACTTTGCAATTTTTTCTTGTAATTTCAGTTTACATAATACCAACATACAGTCAGGTCCATAAATATTGGGACACCGACACAATTGTAACATTTTTGGCACTATACACCACCACAATGGATTGGAAATGAAACAAACAAGATGTGCTTTACCTGCAGACTGTCGGCTTTAATTTGAGGGTATTTACATCCAAATCAGGTGAACGGTGTAGGAATTACAACAGTTTGCATATGTGCCTCCCACTTGTTAAGGAACCAAAAGTAATGGGACAGAATAATAATCATAAATCAAACTTTCCCTTTTTAATACTTGGTTGCAAATCCTTTGCAGTCAATTACAGCCTGAAGTCTGGAACGCATAGACATCTCCAGACGCTGGGTTTCATCCCTGGTGATGCTCTGCCAGGCCTCTACTGCAACTGTCTTCAGTTCCTGCTTGTTCTTTGGGGCATTTTCCCTTCAGTTTTGTCTTCAGCAAGTGAAATGCATGCTCAATCAGATTCAGGTCAGCTGATTGACTTGGCCATTGCTTAACATTCCACTTCTTTCCCTTAAAAAACTCTTTGGTTGCTTTTGCAGTATGCTTTGGGTCATTGTCCATCTGCACTGTGAAGCGCCGTCCAATGAGTTCTGAAGCATTTGGCTGAATATGAGCAGATAATATTGCCCGAAACACTTCAGAATTCATCCTGCTGCTTTTGTCAGCAGTCACATCATCAATAAATATATGAGAACCAGTTCCATTGGCAGCCATACATGCCCACGCCATGACACTACCACCACCATGCTTCACTGATGAGGTGGTATGCTTAGGACCATAAGCAGTTCCTTTCCTTCTCCATACTCTTCTCTTCCCATCACTCTGGTACAAGTTGATCTTGGTCTCATCTGTCCATAGGACGTTGTTCCAGAACTGTGAAGGCTTTTTAGATGTCGTTTGGCAAACTCTAATCTGGCCTTCCTGTTTTTGAGGCTCCCCAATGGTTTACATCTTGTGGTGAACCCTCTGTATTCACTCTGGTGAAGTCTTCTCTTGATTGTTGACTTTGACACACATAGACCTACCTCCTAGGGAGTGTTCTTGATCTGGCCAACTGTTGTGAAGGGTGTTTTCTTCACCAGGGAAAGAATTCTTCGGTCATCCACCACAGTTGTTTTCCGTGGTCTTCCGGGTCTTTTGGTGTTGCTGAGCTCACCGGTGCGTTCCTTCTTTTTAAGAATGTTCCAAACAGTTGTTTTGGCCAGGCCTAATGTTTTTGCTATCTCTCTGATGGGTTTGTTGTGTTTTTTCAGCCTAATGATGGCTTGCTTCACTGATAGTGACAGCTCTTTGGATCTCATCTTGAGAGTTGACAGCAACAGATTCCAAAAGCAGATAGCAGACTGGAAATGAACTCTGGACCTTTTATCTGCTCATTGTAATTGGGATAATGAGGGAATAACCCACACCTGCCCATGGAACAGCTGAGAAGCCAATTGTCCCATTACTTTTGGTCCCTTAACAAGTGGGAGGCACATATGCAAACTGTTGTAATTCCTGCACCGTTCACCTGATTTGGATGTAAATACCCTCAAATTAAAGCTGACAGTCTGCAGTTAAAGCACATCTTGTTTGTTTAATTTCAAATCCATTGTGGTGGTGTATAGAGCCAAAAATGTTAGAATTGTGTCGATGTCCCAATATTTATGGACCTGACTGTAGATATATACAGTCCACATAATACCACCATAGACACCATAACTATACAGTCCTATACAGTCCACAAAAAAACACTGTAGAGTGCCTTAATTATATGCAGATTCCAAACAATACTTCTCTTTCCAAAACTCATCATTTTTTCCTGTGATTTCAGCTCACATAATACCGCCCTATAGTGCCAAGAAGATACTACCATAGACAGATTACAAACTATCATCATAGTGTGCCAAAACAATACTACTATACAGAGCCCACAAAATACTATACAGTAGTGCATTCATTAGAAGCAGTATCCAAATAATACCCCCTTAAAGAGCCTACATAATCCCGCCATTTAGTTCTCACATAGCATTTCCAAATAATAACATCCTAAAACATCTAGTAGCTGCTGCACAAACCCATCCATGGTCCTGGATAACAATCAAGGTAGGCCCCTGCTTGCAACTTTTTTCTGTAGAGTGCCAAGGAAACACTCCCTTATAGCACCCAAACAATATCGCCAAAAGAATACTGTCCTATATAGCCCATAAAAAAAGGACCATGTAGTGTCTTAAGGGTATGCAGCATCCAAATAATACTCGCTTATATAATACCGCCATAAAGTTTCAAAATAATACTGAAACTCCCAAATAATACCACCGTAAATTCCTAATTAATTCTGGATGGTTTTAAGGTTGCTCCTAGGGTTCGGATCATGAATTGCCCAGTTTTCCACCCCCCAAAATCAGCTCAGGATGTAGACGAGGTATACTTTGTTTCTAAGGATGCCTATAGCAGAATACCTGGATAAACAAGGGCCTGTTCTGTAGCACATGAAGAATTTATAGGTTTACAAAAAGTAACACTAACTACTTGTATCTCCTTTCTCCGCAACTGTAACTGACCCATCTTAACCCGGCTATTTGATACCGTCCTGAGGGTTTTATCTCGCTCGTACAATAGGCGAACACTCTGGGGTTTCGTTCTCTCTCTCTTTTTTTTTTTTCCCTCTATTCAGAGCCGCCACCAGCTCAGAGAATGGAAAAATAAATTGATTTTTCCTAATGATGCAGCTCAGACAAGATCAGGTTTTTAGCCGCTGCATACTAACCTCTTCATCAGGACACATTTACCACCGCAGGACGCGGAAACACAAAATCCACTTCTTTTATCTCGGACCGGTCATTTCCAATGCAAATTCATTTCAT
The DNA here is from genome assembly GCF_905171765.1 of Bufo bufo. Classification (NCBI taxonomy): domain Eukaryota; kingdom Metazoa; phylum Chordata; class Amphibia; order Anura; family Bufonidae; genus Bufo; species Bufo bufo. The sequence goes on from NC_053394.1 coordinate 421,088,385, forward strand.
GTATTATTTAGAGGTGTTTCCATTCCCTAGGAAAAAAATTAATTAAAAAAAACAGGCAAATCCATTAAACTTAAATAATCCATCAAATGAATAAAAATATGTTTTTTTTTGTAATTTTTTATTGCGAAACATTGTAACAAAAGATGAGACAAAGGCATAACAAATAAAAAATAAATAAATAAATAAAGTTGCTTTTGCTTTTACTTGAGGTTCCATTATGATTGTTTTCTTATATTGTATATTTATATTTTATATTATATATATTATTTTTATATTTTATATTATATATTATATATATTTTATGTTATATTTATCTTTTATATTATATATATTATATTTTATATTTATTTTTTATATTATATATATATTATATTTATATTTTATATTTATATTTTATATTATATATTATATTTTATATTTATTTTTTATATTATATATATTATATTTATATTTTATATTTTTATTTTATGTTAGATATATTATATGTTATATTTATATTTTATATTAGATATATTATATTTAATATTTATTTTTTATATTATATATATTATGTTTTATATATATATATATATAATATTTTACATTTATATTATATATATATATATTATATTTATATATTTTTTATATTCTCTATTTTAGATTAATTGATTCAAATAAAATAAAATTTTTATCGTTTTTATAATGATAAAAATGTTGCAAAATTGAACGGTATCTAATTTATTTTTTTTTTTTTGATGCAAACCCAAAAATCAGGTCAATCCAAACAAAAGACAGGACAATCTGGAGATTAAAAAAAACTATATGTGGAACCATAAGCTGCTAGACCCCCTATGTCAGATCTGTACCAGAGCCCCCCATCTGCCATTTGTGATGCTGTTCTTGATAGAAAAAAATTATACCTGCTCAGCTTTAGAAAAAAGGATCTACTTTTTTCTCTAAAACAGCGCCCCTCTTCTCCACAGGATGTGTCTGGTATTGCAGTTCAGCTCTGCTTACTTGAATATTGCAAGAAGGGGGTCAAAAATCTATCCTTTTTCCAAATTTCATGTTGTGCCATGTTTTAAACCCATTACGTATCCACAGCTTAGGAGGTACCTGATCAGTGGGGGTCTGATCGCCAGGGACTCCCATGATCACGAGAAGAGGAATCCTGTGTCTCCCTTTATAAATGCAGTTGATCATACGCTCTGGAGCTCCGATCCTTTTACAGTCCCATAGATGTTAGTGGAGCGGCAGCGTGCATGCTCGGCTAAAGACACAGGACCTCCGCTCTTGTGATCGGTGGTAATCCCAGCGGTCAGACCCCTGCCAATCAGGAACTAACCCTTTCAAAAATGTTTAAAATGTTTTCTGACTGTTTAAGGGCTCATGCACACGACCATATGTCATTAGTATCTGATAGGTCATTAGTATCTGATCGGTGAGGGTCCGACACCCGGGACCCCCGCCGATCAGTTGCAGCCTCCTTGCAACTTACTAAGCACAGTGCCGTCCATTGTATAGTGGCTGTGCGTGGTATTGCAGCTTGAACGTGACGTCAGAAAGAAACTACAGTCCTATGGCCATGTACAGTGCAGCCATGAGCATTTAATGTGCCGCCATATGGTGCACTGTATTACAAAGATACCATTTCTCAGTGAAATTGGAGACATGCAGAGATAGAATACGGCCCAGAGTACGTCCGTGTGTCCCTTTATACACATTGCAGCTTATATAGACCCATAACATGGCCGTGTGTATGAGACCTGCTGACAGGGCCGGATTAACGTAGGGGCTGATGGAGCTGCAGCTCCAGGCCCCTACCATAAAATAGGCCCATCCGCCAGCCAAAACGCCGTCGGGAGCGGCCCGCGCTAAAAGTCCTCTGTTGTACACAGCGCAGCGTGCAGGAGGGATAACCGCGGGCACACTGAGGTCATATCCGGCGGGCCGCGGCATTACAGGAACAGCACCAGCTGCTCTGACGTCCTGCCGCCGGATATACGTCACAGGATATCCGGCGGCAGGACGTCAGAGCAGCTGGTGCTGTTCCTGTAATGCCGCGGCCCGCCGGATATGACCTCAGTGCGCCCGCAGTTATCCCTCCTGCACGCTGCGCTGTGTACAACCTGCTCAGCAGTTTCGACCAGCACACGGCCCACATCGCTCAGCCACACCAGCCCGCGAGACAGCAGGAGCTTCTGGAGCAGGGCAGGTATCAGATAAACTCATCCAGTTGGAAGGGAGGGCAATCATAGTGCTGTTATGATTTATGGAGACAGCTCTCAGCATGCTTAGCCAGCCTTCTATCTGGCTGTTTCTGAGCCTGTGGACTGTGACTCTCAAGAAGCACAGCCAGATAGAAGGCTGGCTAAGCATGCTGAGAGCTGTGTCCATAAATAATAACAGCACTATGAAAATTACTGACTGGCTAAGCATGCTGAGAGCTCAGTCTCTATAACATAACAAATTAAAGAAATTACTGTTTCTAGCTGCGAGTCCACAGCCAGTCCACAGCAGCTAAAAACAGTAATTTCTTTAAAGGGATTCTGTCACCAGGTTTCACCCCTGTCAGCTAAAAATATGCTGATGTTCAGGGCGTCTTCACGATTCCTAATGTGGGCTTATAAATGTCATCTGTGGGCTTATTTAGCTAAAAAAACAGCTTTTACTAACCTGTCAGTCAAACAAATAAGGTGCCCAAGGGGATGTTAATGGATGCAAGGTGCCGGCCGCACCCGCCGCCGTTCGTGCCCAGCGCCGCCTTTCCGGACTTCTGCGCCGCCTTCTAATCCTCTGTGCCGCCTCTCGCTCCCCCTCCCTCCCCCCTCCTTCTGCTGTAAGATCTCACGCTTGCGCACAGGGCTCTGCCTGATGCGCCCGTGCAGACTTCTCCATTTGGCTTCTTACAGCGAAGTGCGCATGCGCCGACACTTCGCTCAACCCCTGTATGCGCGAGATCTTACAGCAGGAGGAGGGGGGAGGGAGGGAGAGCGAGAGGCGGCACAGAGGATTAGGAGGCGGCGCAGCAGTCTGGAAAGGCGGCGCTGGGCACGAACGGCGGCGGGTGCGGCCGGCACCTTTCATCCATTAACATCCCCTTGGGCACCTTATTTGTTTGACTGACAGGTTAGTAAAAGCTGTTTTTTAGCTAAATAAGCCCACAGATGACATTTATAAGCCCACATTAGGAATCGTGAAGACGCCCTGAACATCAGCATATTTTTAGCTGACAGGGGTGAAACCTGGTGACAGAATCCCTTTAATGTGTTATGTTATTTAGACACAGCTCTCAGCATGCTTAGCCAGCCTTCTATCTGACTGGCTAAGCATGCTGAGTGCTGTGTCCATAAATCATAACACAGCTCTATGAGAATTACTGTTTCTAGCTGCTGTTGTCCACATAGTCATGTTAAATGATCACTATAGTGTCAGGAAAACAAAGCGGTTTTCCTGACACTATAGTGCCCTGAGGGTGCCCCACCCTCAGGGTCCCCCTCCCGTTTTCCCCCTCCATGTTGCCAAGATAGACGCCAAATGAAGTGGTAGTTGCAGGAACAAAATACTTTAATGGTATCGATAAAATATATATGTAATTAAGACACTGAGTGCAGTTCCACAAAAAGGCCCAGCAAAATCCTCAGCACCAGGCCCATGATGCTCTTAATCCGGCCCTGCCTGCTGATAATAAATCCCACATGCATGCTCAACTCCTGCGCTCATAGATTGAATGATCTGCAATCGATGGAGTACCCCGCAGGCGTGAAGTCATCCGCTGTGGCCCTGGGTGCCACGCTCCACGTTGTAGATATGGAGATCCTCCTCCTGAGGTTACTTTCTTCTCTTTCCTCAGAGCATTTTAATCAGTTTTACAAGTAGCAAATGATAAATATTCCCAGCGAGGGACGGAGAGGGGAAGACGGCAAGGAATGTAGAAGGCAGACATGTAAGCAACTCTGCTGCCAAACCACGGCTGAGACACGTGTGTCCTGGAGATAATGTGACCAGGGTGTCACTGCTAGGTCCTGGGCGAGGGGAAGGTCACAACGGAGCTAAACCTCCAAAAACTGACCCCCAGTAAGACTGCGTACACATTATAACAGCGCGACGTGGGGCCGGATAAAGCGGTGAAATCTCCTCCAACTGTACAGACAGAACAAAAGAATAATGTGCCAGAATCTCTGACCACAGATAGAAAGCCACCACACCAACCTCCGAGGTGTCACCAACCACTGACAGAACGGGGTCCATGGTCCCACCCTGGGAAAAGGGTTCTGAGCAGGGCCGTCTTTAATATTGATTGGACCCTGGGCAAGAATTTACTTGGGCCCCCTGGATCCTGCCTTCCCACACCTTAGCATGTAATCACGCCCTCCACCACAACACACACACACAAAAAATCCACACACCTGGTAGAGTCCAGTGAATTACTGTAAATACTTCCAGTTCTGAAGACTCCAGTGGCTGAGGATCAGTTCTCTGGGCTGGAAGTGGGCACCGCTCTGTAGTTCAGGAAGGGGCCCAGGGCTCGGCTCACCCTAGCATTACAGTGCACCCCACAGTATGCAGTATAGCACCCTATAGTATACAGCACCCCACAGTATGCAGTATAGCACCTTAAAGTATACAGCACCCCACAGTATGCATTATAGCACCCTATAGTATACAGCACCCCACAGTATGCAGTATAGCACCCTATAGTATACAGCACCCCACAGTATGCAGTATGGCACCCTATAGTATACAGCACCCCACAGTATGCAAGCAGTATAGCACCCTATAGTATACAGCACCCCACAGTATGCAAGCAGTATAGCACCCTATAGTATACAGCACCCCACAGTATGCAGTATAGCACCCTATAGTATACAGCAAAATATGTCATATTCTAGGTTCTTCAAAGTAGCCACCTTTTGCTTTGATTACTGCTTTGCACACTCTTGGCATTCTCTTGATGAGCTTCAAGAGGTAGTCCCCTGAAATGGTTTTCACTTCACAGGTGTGCCCTGTCAGGTTTAATAAGTGGGATTTCTTGCCTTATAAAAGGGTTTGGGACCATCAGTTGCGTTGAGGAGAAGTCAGGTGGATACACAGCTGATAGTCCTACTGAATAGACTGTTAGAATTTGTATTATGGCAAGAAAAAAGTAAAGAAAAATGAGTGGCCATCATTACTTTAAGAAATTAAGGTCAGTCAGTCAGCCGAAAAATTGGGAAAACTTTGAAAGTAAGGGCTATTTGACCATGAAGGAGAGTGATGGGGTGCTGCGCCAGATGACCTGGCCTCCACAGTCACCGGACCTGAACCCAATCGAGATGGTTTGGGGTGAGCTGGACCGCAGAGTGAAGGCAAAAGGGCCAACAAGTGCTAAGCATCTCTGGGAACTCCTTCAAGACTGTTGGAAGACCATTTCAGGGGACTACCTCTTGAAGCTCATCAAGAGAATGCCAAGAGTGTGCAAAGCAGTAATCAAAGCAAAAGGTGGCTACTTTGAAGAACCTAGAATATGACATATTTTCAGTTGTTTCACACTTGTTTGTTATGTATATAATTCCACATGTGTTACTTTATAGTTTTGATGCCTTCATAGTCATGAAAATAAAGAAAACTCTTTGAATGAGAAGGTGTGTCCAAACTTTTGGTCTGTACTGTATATATATATTATATGTTATATTTATATGTTATATTAGATATATTATATTTTATATTTATTTTTTATATTATATATATTATGTTTTATATTTATTTTTTATGTTTTATATATATATGTATATATATATATAATATTTTACATTTATATTTTATATTATATATATTATATTTATATATTTTTTATATTCTCTATTTTAGATTAATTGATTCAAATAAAATACAATTTTAATCGTTTTTATAATGATAAAAATTTTACAAAATTGAAAGGTATCAAATTTTTTTTATTTTATTTTTTTCGATGCAAACCCAAAAATCAGGTCAATCTAAACAAAAGACAGGACAATCTGGAGATTAAAAAAAACTATATGTGGAACCATAAGCTGCTAGACCCCCTATGTCAGATCTGTACCAGAGCCCCCCATCTGCCATTTGTGATGCTGTTCTTGATAGAAAAAAATTATACCTGCTCAGCTTTAGAAAAAAGGATCTACTTTTTTCTCTAAAACAGCGCCCCTCTTCTCCACAGGATGTGTCTGGTATTGCAGCTCAGCTCTGCTTACTTGAATATTGCAAGAAGGGGGTCAAAAATCTATCCTTTTTCCAAATTTCATGTTGTGCCATGTTTTAAACCCATTACGTATCCACAGCTTAGGAGGTACCTGATCAGTGAGGGTCTGATCGCCAGGGACTCCCATGATCACGAGAAGAGGAATCCTGTGTCTCCCTTTATAAATGCAGTTGATCATACGCTCTGGAGCTCCGATCCTTTTACAGTCCCATAGATGTTAGTGGAGCGGCAGCGTGCATGCTCGGCTAAAGACACAGGACCTCCGCTCTTGTGATCGGTGGTGGTCCCAGCGGTCAGACCCCTGCCAATCAGGAACTAACCCTTTCAAAAATGTTTAAAATGTTTTCTGACTGTTTAAGGGCTCATGCACACGACCATATGTCATTAGTATCTGATAGGTCATTAGTATCTGATCGGTGAGGGTCCGACACCCGGGACCCCCGCCGATCAGTTGCAGCCTCCTTGCAACTTACTAAGCATTTTGCCGTCCATTGTATAGTGGCTGTGCGTGGTATTGCAGCTTGAACGTGACGTCAGAAAAAAACTACAGTCCTATGGCCATGTACAGTGCAGCCATGAGCATTTAATGTGCCGCCATATGGTGCACTGTATTACATAGATACCAATTCTCAGTGAAATTGGAGACATGCAGAGGTAGAATACGGCCCAGAGTACGTCTGTGTGTCCCTTTATACACATTGCAGCTTATATAGACCCATAACATGGCCGTGTGTATGAGACCTGCTGATAATAAATCCCACATGCATGCTCAACTCCTGCGCTCATAGATTGAATGATCTGCAATCGATGGAGTACCCCGCAGGCGTGACGTCATCCGCTGTGGCCCTGGGTGCCACGCTCCACGTTGTAGATATGGAGATCCTCCTCCTGAGGTTACTTTCTTCTCTTCCCTCAGAGCATTTTAATCAGTTTTACAAGTAGCAAATGATAAATATTCCCAGCGAGGGACGGAGAGGGGAAGACGGCAAGGAATGTAGAAGGCAGACATGTAAGCAACTCCGCTGCCAAACCACGGCTGAGACACGTGTGTCCTGGAGATAATGTGACCAGGGTGTCACTGCTAGGTCCTGGGCGAGGGGAAGGTCATAACGGAGTCAAACCTCCAAAAACTGACCCCCAGTAAGACTGCGTACACATTATAACAGCGCGACGTGGGGCCGGATAAAGCGGTGAAATCTCCTCCAACTGTACAGACAGAACAAAAGAATAATGTGCCAGAATCTCTGACCACAGATAGAAAGCCACCACACCAACCTCCGAGGTGTCACCAACCACTGACAGAACGGGGTCCATGGTCCCACTCTGGGAAATGGTTCTGAGCAGGGCCGTCTTTAATATTGATTGGACCCTGGGCAAGAATTTACTTGGGCCCCGTGGATCCTGCCTTCCCACACCTTAGCATGTAATCACGCCCTCCACCACAACACACACACACAAAATCCACACACCTGGTAGAGTCCCACAGTATGCAAGCAGTATAGCACCCTATAGTATACAGCACCCCACACTATGCAGTATAGCACCCTATAGTATATAGCACCCCACAGTATGCAGTATGGCACCCTATAGTATACAGCACCCCACAGTATGCAAGCAGTATAGCACCCTATAGTATACAGCACCCCACAGTATGCAAGCAGTATAGCACCCTATAGTATACAGCACCCCACAGTATGCAGTATAGCACCCTATAGTATACAGCACCCCACAGTATGCAGTATAGCACCCTATAGTATACAGCACCCCACAGTATGCAGTATAGTACCCTATAGTATACAGCACCCCACAGTATGCAGTATAGCACCCTATAGTATACAGCACCCCACAGTATGCAGTATGGCACCCTATAGTATACAGCACCCCACAGTATGCAAGCAGTATAGCACCCTATAGTATACCGCACCCCACAGTATGCAAGCAGTATAGCACCCTATAGTATACAGCACCCCACAGTATGCAGTATAGCACCCTATAGTATACAGCACCCCACAGTATGCACTATAGCACACTATAGTATACAGCACCCCAAACTATGCAGTATGGCACCCTATAGTATACAGCACCCCACAGTATGCAAGCAGTATAGCACCGTATAGTATACAGCACCCCACAGTATGCAAGTAGTATAGAACCCTATAGTAAACAGCACCCCACAGTATGCAGTATAGCACCCTATAGTATACAGCACCCCACAGTATGCAGTATAGAACCCTATAGTATACAGCACCCCACAGTATGCAGTATAGCACCCTATAGTATACAGCACCCCACAGTATGCAGTATAGCACCCTATAGTATACAGCACCCCACAGTATGAAGTATAGCAACCTATAGTATACAGCACCCACAGTATGCAGTATAGCACCCTATAGTACTGTATACAGCACCCCACATTATGCAGTATGGCACCTTATAGTATACAGCACCCCACAGTATGCAAGCAGTATAGCACCCTATAGTATACAGTACCCCACAGTATGCAAGCAGTATAGCACACTTTAGTATACAGTACCCCACAGTATGCAGTATAGCACCTTATAATATACAGCATCCCACAGAATGCAGTATAGCACCTTATAGTATACAGCACCCCACAGTATGCAAGCAGTATAGCACCCTATAGTATACAGCACCCCACAGTATGCAGTATAGCACCCTATAGTATACAGCACCCCACACTATGCAGTATGGCACCCTATAGTATACAGCACCCCACAGTATGCAAGCAGTATAGCACCTTATAGTATACAGCACCCCACAGTATGCAAGCAGTATAGCACCCTATAGTATACAGCACCCCACAGTATGCAGTATAGCACCCTATAGTATACAGCACCCCACAGTATGCAGTATAGCACCCTATAGTATACAGCACCCCACAGTATGCAGTATAGCACCCTATAGTATACAGCACCCACAGTATGCAGTATAGCACCCTATAGTATACAGCACCACACATTATGCAGTATGGCACCCTATAGTATACAGCACCCCACAGTATGGAAGCAGTATAGCACCCTATAGTATACAGTACCCCACAGTATGCAAGCAGTATAGCACCCTATAGTATACAGCACCCACAGTATGCAGTATAGCACCTTATAGTATACAGCATCCCACAGAATGCAGTATAGCACCTTATAGTATACAGCACCCCACAGTATGCAAGCAGTATAGCACCCTATAGTATACAGCACCCCACAGTATGCAGTATAGCACCCTATAGTATACAGCACCCCACATTATGCAGTATGGCACCCTATAGTATACAGCACCCCACAGTATGCAAGCAGTATAGCACCCTATAGTATACAGCACCCCACAGTATGCAGTATAGCACCCTATAGTATACAGCACCCCACAGTATGCAGTATGGCACCCTATAGTATACAGCACCCCACAGTATGCAGTATGGCACCCTATAGTATACTGCACTCCACAGTATGCAGTATAGCACCCTATAGTATACAGCACCCCACAGTATGCAGTATAGCACCCTAAAGTATACAGCACCCCACAGTATGCAGTAGAGCACCCTATAGTCTACAGCACCCCACACTATACAGTGTACAGCACCCCACACTATACAGTATACAGCACCCCACAGTATACAGTATACAGCACCCCACAATATACAGCCCCCCACAGTATACAGCACCCCACAGTATACAGTAGAGCAGTAGAGCACTCCACAGTATACAGCACTCCACAGTATACAGCACCCCACAGTATACAGTAGAGCAGTATAGCACCCCACAATATACAGCACCCCACAGTATACAGCACCCCACAGTATACAGTAGAGCAGTATAGCACCCCACAGTATACAGCACCCCACAGTATACAGCCCCCCACAGTATACAGCACCCCACAGTATACAGTAGAGCAGTATTGCACCCCACAGTATACAGTACCCCACAGTATACAGCCCCCACAGTATACAGCCCCCACAGTATACAATAGAGCAGTATAGCACCCCACAGTATACAGCACCCCACAGTATACAGCCCCCCACAGTATACAGCACCCTACAGTATACAGCCCCCCCACAGTATACAGCCCACCACAGTATACAGCACCCCATAGTATACAGTAGAGCAGCATAGCACCCCACAGTATACAGTAGAGCAGTATAGCACACCACAGTATACAGCACCCCACAGTATACAGCCCCCCACAGTATACAGTAGCTTACAGTATATTAGCATAAAAGGCCCTGTCACCTTTTCCTGATGTAATCTTCACCAAAAAAGATCCACAGTTAAGGCAAACTTCTCCTGCAGCAACACTCCTGGTAGAAAGGACCTTTGATGACCTCATAGCCATGTGACCATTAATATTTCTAGGTTACTGTTCACATGGTGATGATGTCATCTAAGGTCCTTTCTCCTAAGAGATTCACAGCTCTCACAGTTCGCTGCCTGGAGTGCCGATGTTCCGTTAGATTTCCCTACCTCATGAGATTTCCCTACCCTCGTCACTTCCAGCTACACCGGACATGACGTGAGGAGGTGTGCTGCACCACGCAGGTACAAAACGACGGGGTAGGGAAATTTCACAGCAGAGTCAGCTGAACACCGGCCGACACTGCGCATGCGCCGGGAGCCTCACCAGCGGTTAGGGTAGGGAAAAATTACGGAAAAATTACCACATCTAGAAATTTGTAGAACTGGTTCCACAATGTCCTAGACATACAGAAGGCTGGTCAATGCTCCTTGCACGAATACCAGAAGGGAACAGCCATGGTAGCTAATCTCGCCCCACACCAGGACACTTGGTGCTGGTTCTCCGCACTATGGATGATGGCAGTAGACGCTCTCCTTCCACCCTGTTATGTCAGTGTTCAGAGATGAGAGCAGGTTCTGCTTTGGTCTTCATAATGGTCACATCAGAGTCCACAGGAGGCCTGGGGAGCGCCTATCTCCATCATGCATAGTGTGGGGACACATAGGACCAGCACCAGGTTACATGGCCGGCTATGGAATGTTGTGACAATGTTCCTTCCTCCTTCCGCCCCTGTTCCCATTTGGGTATGGGGATCAGACTCCTCTAGTGATCTGAATCCAGGAGGCCGGTCCCACAGTAATATCAGTGCATTGCTTATACCGTTGTAACGTCTATAGTTTGCCAAACGCCCCAGTCCCAGTAAAGTCCCACGACTGTATTTGTTTCCCATCTTGTGAACTGCGCTGAACTGTGAATGGGCTTGTCCTGTGATGACACCTGCCAAGTGTTTGTACAGCTGTAATTAGTGAGCTCCATCACTGAGGGAGGGCGGGCGTGCCCTGCGACTTCCAGCTCCTTCTGAAATCTGGAGAACAATCAGAGAATTGTCCGGAGCAGTCAGAGCGTCCGGATCCTGTTATATAGCAAATCCCGTATATTTTCTGGGGTCCCCCAAACCCACCTTAATGACTGATATCTCGCCTGTAGAAGAACAGTTCTCGCATACTGAAGCTCCATGGATCGGCCGCTCGGAAATGTGAAGCTCCTCCGTATCCAGGGACGTCCAGTCCTTTACCAGGTTTCCGGCCTGGGTTATGGACAGGACGCCACTTCCTTTGTGGACGGACGGGGCCTCAACCGTTCCTCTCCCTGGCGCATGAGTCCACCCTATCTGCGCGTATACGCCAGGGAGTAGAATGGTTCACGCCGTGTCCGTAGCACCTGGAGATAGGCCATCAATATGTAAATCCCGGGGAACCCCTTTAAGAATGATCCGTCTGATTTACCATACTGTATGTCATTCAGGACAGAACTCTGTAGGAACCACGGTTTCTCAACTCCGGTCCTCAGGGTCCACCTACCGGTCAGGATTTGAGAATATCCTACAGAATGAATACCTGTGGTAAGTCCTGATGCATGGACACTAATTCTATCACCTGTCAATACTAAGTAAATCCTGAAAACGTGACCGGCAGGTGGGTCCCGAGGACCGGAGTTGAGAAACCCTGGTCTAGACTAAGAAGCTTACAACATGGTAGGTAAGGGACAGGTTCATGCCTCCCAAGGGGTAATGGAGAAACAGGACCTTATATTCTGGGCGTGTCCCATTGCAGCAACATATGCTGCTCACCTGTCCTTATGCAGCAGGGTGGAGCGTAGTATTAAAGGGGACGTCCCAAGATTAAAAAACTATGCAGTGGGGATCCGACTGCTGAGAACAACGCCGACCGTGAGAAAAAGGGTCCTGTGTGTCCCAGTATTCCTGGAGCGGTGGTTAGATAATTGGGCATACTCAAAGACATTCATTCAGCGTCACGTAGGCACACCCTTCTCATGATTGATGGGGGGCCCCCAGCAGTCAGACACTCACCGATCAGGCTCCCCCTTTATGTTTTAATCTTGGCACAACCCCTTTAATTGAACGCTTGCACAGTACTGCCCTTTAGTCAGTAATGCAAAGACTTTATACAAATCAAAGCTTTCTGGAAGAGATTGGGTTAAAATCTGCCTGTAAAAAACACTTATGGCGGTGTGCGTCACCGTGTCACAATTCTGACAGGCTTGTAATTTCCAGTTGTCGCTCCTTCTCCCCTGCACAATACACTATTATGTATTCCACATTAACATATAACTGCTCTGCCGTGTGTCACTGTACGAAAGCAAGCTGTGAAGAGCCTTACCTCTGTCACGATTCTTACATTACTAGATCCTCCGGTAAGGACAGCGTTCCTTCCAGGATTTAACGCAGGAGGCTTTTCCAGGGTTAGAAAAACATCGCCACCCCTGCCATCAGGTGGTGTCTGGTATTGCAGCTGAGCTCTATTAAAGTAAATAGGGCTGAGGTGTAATACCGCACACAACCTTCAGCAAGTGTGGTGCTGTTTTTGGAAGATGGGATGGTTATAGATGTCATAAAGTAAAGCAATGGTTGCAGGATGCACAAAGCAGTCTGCAATCTGGAGCCATACATCAGACTCGAAGGGGCTGTCCTAGGGTTGTCTGTGTCTGCGTTATAGCGCCACAGCTGTCCATGGGTTGTTTAGGGTATTCCAACGTTGTTCCTTTTACTTCAACAGAGCTGAGCTGCAATACCGCACAGAAACTGTGAACAAGGGTGGCGCTCTTTCTAAAAGAATGCAGCTATGTTTTTCTAAACTCGGACAGCCCCTTTAATACCAATAGTAACCCATGCATACAACTGCAAGGTCCAGTCACCCAGGCTGGGATTTGTAGTACTTGAACAGTCGGAGAGCCATCTTGATTTTCTGCCTTTAGATTCTGTATTTTGTATGTCCCAATCCTTCACCCACTCCGTGATTTAACTGTAGAAAACTCATTTGTTTCTGTTAAATCTCCCCCCAAAGCTTCTCTTTACAGAACCACGCAAAGTCAATTACATGAGGATGAAAGGAATGAGGGCAGCTGCGGGCAGGGGCAGGGAGGTAAGTCGGTGACCCACATCTGAGAGCCGCAGGTAGGAGCTCAGCCTAATCGTACCGTACTTCTGTGCTGTGAATTCCCCACACGTATGTTATGTACCAAGAGCAAGTCTGCCAACTGTAGGCTCACACTGGGCAGTTCTGGGGAAGGAAACGACAAAGATTCAACCCATTCTTTGTGGTGGTCATGGAGCAGCACCACTTCAGTGCCATGGGGATCCAGAACTAGGAATGCCAGCAATCCGGCGGGTCTACCATTACAGACTGGTGGTTGAGGATCCGGAGTCCAAATTCATTTTAGGGTCTGGTCTAAATTAATCTTAGTGGTCTGATCTGGGGTCTGTATTAATTTGAGGGCCTGGTCTAGGTTCTGAATTAATCTTAGTGGTCTGGCCTAGAGTCTGTATTAATTTTAGGGTCTGGTCTGGGGATCTGAGTTAATTTTAGGGTTTGGTCTAGGATCTAAATTAATCTTAATTTCTGGTCTGGGGTGTGACTTAATTTTAGGATCTGGTAGAGGATACAAATTAGTCTTATTGCTCTGGTCTGAGGTTCAATTAGTTTTAGGGTCTGGTGTGTGGTTGGAATTAAACTTAGTGGTCTGGTCTGGGGTCTGACTTAATTTCTAGGGTCTGATCTAGGGTCTGAATTAATCTTAGTGTCCTGGTCTTGGGTCTGACTTAATGTTAGGTTCTGGTATGTGGTCTGAATTAAACTTAGTGGTCTAGTCTGGAGTCTGACTTAATTTTAGGGTCTGATATGTGGTTTTAGAGTTATTACACGTGCAGATTATTGCAAAGATGATCGCTAATTAACGTTTGTAAGGCGGGGGCTAATCGGCACTCTGCTGCCGGCAAACAATGAGACAGTATAGGGAAGAGCGATTCATTAGTGATCACTCATCCCTATATGATTAGGAGATTGCTGTATGTAATAGCAGCAGTGTCCTCCTCTAGCGAGCAGGCGATTGACGGGAGGGAACACTTCCCTCACAACAATCGTCTGCTCTATCTGCCCGTGTAATAGGGCCTTGAATTAATCTTTGAGGTCTAGTCTGGAGTCTAACTTAATTTTAGAGTCTGGTCTAGGGTCTGAATTAATCTTAGTGGTTAGGTCTAAGGTCTGATTTCATTTCAGGGTGTGGTCTAGGGTCTGATTTGATCTTTGTGGTCTAGTCTGGGGTCTGACTTTATGTTAGCGTTTGATATGTGGTCTGAATTAATCTTAGTGGTCTGGTCTGGGGTCTGACTTAAATTTAAGGTCTGGTCTAGGGTCTGAATTAATCTTTGTGTTCTGGTTTGGCATCTGACTTCATTTTAGGATTCTGAATTAATTATGTTGTCCTGGTCTGTGGTTTGACTTATTTCAGGGTCTGGTATCGGGTCTGAATTAATAGTGATCTGAACTGGGGTTTTACTTCATTTCAGGGTCTGGTATGTGGTCAAAATTAATTGTAGCTGTCTGGTCTGGGGTCTGATCTGCGGTCTGAATGAATTTAGGGGTCTACTCTGATTTTCCTACTAATAACTAATAATTTGACCTAAATAGTTCTGCAAAGTATGCATAGCACTAACAAGACACCATCTTTACTGTCGGTGTCAAGCTCGGACCTTCACATGATCAGAGGTCCGGGCAAGTGGACCCTTACTGAAACGAGTTGAGTGCATCACATTTCAGCACATTTTATGCCAAAATCTAGTTGTACTCACATTAATAAATGTGGACCACGGCTAATGCTCTTGGAACTGTATGAATAAACTGACAACTAGGTGTAAACATTCTCCTTCCCAATCGGAGTTGACTGTGTCGGAATGGACCCAATAGGTGTCAGTTTATTCATTATTTATTCCAGGAGGAAGAACAGAGGATAGCGCAGAAAAAATGATCCAGAATTATTTCATGACAGACATGTCAGGAGAAGTGTCAGGACACTACGGACAGAACTGAGTACTCCACACCTGTCCATCAGTTGTGTCTGGTATTACAGCTCATCTCAATGGAAGTGAATGGGGCTGAGCTGCAATACCCCACACAACCTGTGAGCAAGGGTGGCGCCATATTTGGAAAAAGGCAGCCTTTATTTCTAATTTTGGACAACCCTTTTAATATGTTATAACTCTGTTCAGATGGGGAAGAGACGGCCATTGTGTAAAAGAAAGGCAATACCGTTTTAATGACGTGAACGTATCGCATGGCGCATAATTCATTGTGTGCTACATTTGCAGTAGGCAAGACATAGATGAATCCATGGATGGGTAATTAGATGGAGAGACCTTTCTGAGGTAATCGACTACCTTGAAGGAAGCAGAATAAGGTTAACATAATTAATGACAGTAAGACAACGGCATGCATCAAAACCAGTTAACATCTCAAACAAAGCCCATTGTTCCCACATCCAAATGACATTTGTGAACTGAAGCCTCTCGAGGCTCTTACCCTCTGAGGAGGTAGTGCAGAAAACCCTATTTTCTTCCAATTCGCAGATGCAATCATCGTTAATAATATATAATTTTGATGTTTAAGGCTTTTGTGGAGCAGTGAGAACAATGTTCTGCAGGCAGCCGGCCTACTGATGTGATACTGTGTTAACTGCTTTGCTACTACAAAAGCAATGTTCTCACCATCCGAAAATGAGAGTACCTGCAACCTACATGGAATATGGTCATGTGCATGTCTCCTAAATGACCCCTGAAGGGTGTGGTTTATGCAAATGTCCACAAAACTGATGTTTCTGAGAGATTTAATGGGCAGAGCTATCTCTGTACTGTGACATCACTGTGTACATAATCCTGTACTGTGACATCACTGTGTACATTATCCTGTACTGTGACATCACTGTGTACATTATCCTGTACTGTGACATCACTGTGTATATTATCCTGTACTGTGGCATCACTATGTACATTATCCTGTACTGTGACATCACTATGTACATTATCATGTACTGTGACATCACTGTGTACATTATCCCTGTGCTGTGACATCACTGTGTACATTATCCTGTACTGTGACATCACTGTGTACATTATCATGTACTGTGACATCACTGTGTACATTATCCTGTACTGTGACATCACTATGTACATTATCCTGTACTGTGACATCACTATGTACATTATCATGTACTGTGACATCACTGTGTACATTATCCCTGTGCTGTGACATCACTGTGTACATTATCCTGTACTGTGACATCACTGTGTACATTATCCTGTACTGTGACATCACTGTGTACATTATCATGTACTGTGACATCACTGTGTACATTATCCTGTACTGTGACATCACTATGTACATTATCCTGTACTGTGACATCACTATGTACATTATCATGTACTGTGACATCACTGTGTACATTATCCCTGTGCTGTGACATCACTGTGTACATTATCCTGTACTGTGACATCACTGTGTACATTATCATGTACTGTGACATCACTGTGTACATTATCCTGTACTGTGACATCACTGTGTACATTATCCTGTACTGTGACATCACTGTGTACATTATCCTGTACTGTGACATCACTGTGTACATTATCCTGTACTGTGACATCACTGTGTACATTATCCCTGTGCTGTGACATCACTGTGTACATTATCCCTGTACTGTGACATCACTGTGTATATCATCCTGTACTGTGGCATCACTGTGTACACTATCCCTGTACTGTGACATCACTGTGTACATTGTCCTGTACTGTGACATCACTGTGTACATTATCCTGTACTGTGACATCACTGTTTTTATTATCTCTGTACTGTGACACCACTGTGTGCATTATTACTGTACTGTGACATCACTGTGTTTATTATACCTGTACTGTGACATCACTGTGTGCATTATCCCTGTACTGTGACATTACTGTGCGTATTATCCTGTACTGTGACATCACTGTGTGCATTATCCCTGTACTGTGACATCACTGTGTACATTATCCCTGTACTGTGACATCACTATGTACATTATCCTGTACTGTGACATCACTATGTACATTATCCTGTACTGTGACATCACTGTGTACATTGTCCCTGTACTGTGACATCACTGTGTACATTGTCCCTGTACTGTGACATCACTGTGTACATTATCCTGTACTGTGACATCACTATGTACATTATCATGTACTGTGACATCACTGTGTACATTATCATGTACTGTGACATCACTGTGTACATTATCCTGTACTGTGACATCACTGTGTACATTATCCTGTACTGTGACATCACTTTGTACATTATCCTGTACTGTGACATCACTGTGTACATTATCCTGTACTGTGACATCACTTTGTACATTGTCCTGTACTGTGACATCACTGTGTACATTGTCCTGTACTGTGACATCACTGTGTACATTGTCCTGTACTGTGACATCACTGTTTTTATTATCTCTGTACTGTGACACCACTGTGTGCATTATTACTGTACTGTGACATCACTGTGTTTATTATACCTGTACTGTGGCATCACTGTGTGCATTATCCCTGTACTGTGACATTACTGTGCGTATTATCCTGTACTGTGACATCACTGTGTGCATTATCCCTGTACTGTGACATCACTGTGTACATTATCCTCTACTGTGACATCACTATGTACATTATCCTGTACTGTGACATCACTATGTACATTATCCTGTACTGTGACATCACTATGTACATTATCCTGTACTGTGACATCACTGTGTACATTGTCCCTGTACTGTGACATCACTGTGTACATTGTCCCTGTACTGTGACATCACTGTGTACATTATCCTGTATTGTGACATCACTATGTACATTATCCTGTACTGTGACATCACTGTGTACATTATCATGTACTGTGACATCACTGTGTACATTATCCTGTACTGTGACATCACTGTGTACATTATCCTGTACTGTGGCATCACTGTGTACATTATCCCTGTACTGTGACATCACTGTGTACATTATCCCTGTACTGTGACATCATTGTACATTATCCCTGTACTGTGACATCACTGTGTACATTATCCTGTACTGTGACATCACTGTGTACATTATCCCTGTACTGTGACATCACTGAGTACATTGTCCTGTACTGTGACATCACTGTGTACATTATCCTGTACTGTGACATCACTGTGTACATTATCCTGTACTGTGACATCACTGTGTACACTATCCTGTACTGTGACATCACTGTGTACATTATCCCTGTACTGTGATATCACTGTGTACATTATCCTGTACTGTGACATCACTGTGTACATTATCCTGTACTGTGACATCACTGTGTACATTATCCCTGTACTGGGACATCACTGTGTTTATTATCCCTGTACTGTGACATCACTGTTTACATTATCCTGTACTGTGACATCACTGTGTACATTATCCTGTACTGTGACATCACTGTGTACATTATCCCTGTACTGTGACATCACTGTGTACATTATCCTGTACTGTGACATCACTGTGTACATTATCATGTACTGTGACATCACTGTGTACATTATCCTGTACTGTGGCATCACTGTGTACATTATCCCTGTACTGTGACATCACTGTGTACATTATCCCTGTACTGTAACATCACTGTGTGCATTATCCTGTACTGTGACATCACTGTGTACATTATCCCTGTACTGTGACATCACTGTGTATATTATCTCTGTACTGTGACATCACTGTGTACATTATCCTGTACTGTGACATCACTGTGTACATTATCCTGTACTGTGACATCACTGTGTACATTATCCCTGTACTGTGACATCATTGTACATTATCCCTGTACTGTGACATCACTGTGTACATTATCCTGTACTGTGACATCACTGTGTACATTATCCCTGTACTGTGACATCACTGTGTACATTATCCTGTACTGTGACATCACTGTGTACATTATCCTGTACTGTGACATCACTGAGTACATTATCCCTGTACTGTGACATCACTGTGTACATTATCCTGTACTGTGACATCACTGTGTACACTATCCTGTACTGTGACATCACTGTGTACATTATCCCTGTACTGTGACATCACTGTGTACATTATCCTGTACTGTGACATCACTGTGTACATTATCCCTGTACTGGGACATCACTGTGTTTATTATCCCTGTACTGTGACATCACTGTTTACATTATCCTGTACTGTGACATCACTGTGTACATTATCCTGTACTGTGACATCACTGTGTACATTATCCCTGTACTGTGACATCACTGTGTACATTATCCTGTACTGTGACATCACTGTGTACATTATCCTGTACTGTGACATCACTGTGTACATTATCCTGTACTGTGGCATCACTGTGTACATTATCCCTGTACTGTGACATCACTGTGTACATTATCCCTGTACTGTGACATCATTGTACATTATCCCTGTACTGTGACATCACTGTGTACATTATCCTGTACTGTGACATCACTGTGTACATTATCCCTGTACTGTGACATCACTGAGTACATTGTCCTGTACTGTGACATCACTGTGTACATTATCCTGTACTGTGACATCACTGTGTACATTATCCTGTACTGTGACATCACTGTGTACACTATCCTGTACTGTGACATCACTGTGTACATTATCCCTGTACTGTGACATCACTGTGTACATTATCCTGTACTGTGACATCACTGTGTACATTATCCTGTACTGTGACATCACTGTGTACATTATCCCTGTACTGGGACATCATTGTGTTTATTATCCCTGTACTGTGACATCACTGTTTACATTATCCTGTACTGTGACATCACTGTGTACATTATCCTGTACTGTGACATCACTGTGTACATTATCCCTGTACTGTGACATCACTGTGTACATTATCCCTGTACTGTGACATCACTGTGTATATTATCCTGTACTGTGACATCACTGTGTACATTATCCTGTACTGTGGCATCACTGTGTACATTATCCTGTACTGTGACATCACTGTGTACATTATCCTGTACTGTGACATCACTGTGTACATTATCATGTACTGTGACATCACTGTGTACATTATCCTGTACTGTGGCATCACTGTGTACATTATCCCTGTACTGTGACATCACTGTGTACATTATCCCTGTACTGTGACATCATTGTACATTATCCCTGTACTGTGACATCACTGTGTACATTATCCTGTACTGTGACATCACTGTGTACATTATCCTGTACTGTGACATCACTGTGTACATTATCCTGTACTGTGACATCACTGTGTACATTATCCCTGTACTGTGACATCACTGAGTACATTGTCCTGTACTGTGACATCACTGTGTACATTATCCTGTACTGTGACATCACTGTGTACATTATCCTGTACTGTGACATCACTGTGTACACTATCCTGTACTGTGACATCACTGTGTACATTATCCCTGTACTGTGACATCACTGTGTACATTATCCTGTACTGTGACATCACTGTGTACATTATCCTGTACTGTGACATCACTGTGTACATTATCCCTGTACTGGGACATCACTGTGTTTATTATCCCTGTACTGTGACATCACTGTGTACATTATCCTGTACTGTGGCATCACTGTGTACATTATCCTGTACTGTGACATCACTGTGTACATTATCCTGTACTGTGACATCACTGTGTACATTATCATGTACTGTGACATCACTGTGTACATTATCCTGTACTGTGGCATCACTGTGTACATTATCCCTGTACTGTGACATCACTGTGTACATTATCCCTGTACTGTGACATCATTGTACATTATCCCTGTACTGTGACATCACTGTGTACATTATCCTGTACTGTGACATCACTGTGTACATTATCCTGTACTGTGACATCACTGTGTACATTATCCTGTACTGTGACATCACTGTGTACATTATCCCTGTACTGTGACATCACTGAGTACATTGTCCTGTACTGTGACATCACTGTGTACATTATCCTGTACTGTGACATCACTGTGTACATTATCCTGTACTGTGACATCACTGTGTACACTATCCTGTACTGTGACATCACTGTGTACATTATCCCTGTACTGTGACATCACTGTGTACATTATCCTGTACTGTGACATCACTGTGTACATTATCCTGTACTGTGACATCACTGTGTGCATTATCCCTGTACTGTGACATCACTGTGTACATTATCCTGTACTGTGACATCACTGTGTACATTATCCCTGTACTGTGACATCACTGTGTACATTATCCTGTACTGTGACATCACTGTGTACATTATCCTGTAATGTGACATCACTGTGTACACTATCCTGTACTGTGACATCACTGTGTACATTATCCCTGTACTGTGACATCACTGTGTACATTATCCTGTACTGTGACATCACTGTGTACATTATTCTGTGCTGTGACATCACTGTGTACATTATTCTGTACTGTGACATCACTGTGTACATTATCCATGTACTGGGACATCACTGTGTTTATTATCCCTGTACTGTGACATCACTGTGTACATTATCCTGTTCTGTGACATCACTGTGTACATTATCCTGTACTGTGACATCACTGTGTACATTACCCTGTACTGTGACATCACTGTGTGTATTATCCCTGTACTGTGACATCACTGTGTACATTATCCTGTACTGTGACATCACTGTGTTTATTATCCCTGTACTGTGACATCACTGTTCACATTATCCTTAATCTATTTTATGGGGTTTTCCTAAATAGATTGACATTTTAGGATTGACCATCGATGTTTAATCGGTAGGGGACCAACCAGGACAATGACGAGCCTTAGCTTTGCAGTACAGCTGAACCATTTACACTTACTCAACGGGAGCAACATGGCTCCTTAAGGTTTTTTTTGACTGTTTTTTGATGACTTATCCTCAGTTGGTGTCGTAGCTCAGCCCCATTCATTTGAAGTGGACGGAGCTTCACCTCAGCCATGTGATAGATGAACGTGACGTCACTGGCCTAGGCTAAGCTGTGATTGGTATTGCACCCCATTGTTCAGCTACTGATCAACATAAAAAGTCAAAAAACCCTTTTAAGGTGCATTCTAGTGAGGTCAAGTGGGCACCTATACACTGGATTGTGCATAACTGGGGCTCCTATTGATCACCAAAAATAGGGGTCCTGTGTCCTCCGTTTGAATAGAAGGGTGGCCGAGCATGTGCTTGCTGTACAGTTGAATGGAGCAGCAGTGTGCATGCTCGAATTACACTTTACCCTATTTGTTGTGGCCTGGGACCCCCCCGCTGGTCTAATAGTTATTCCCCATCCAGTGGATAGGGGGGTAACTTGTTATAACCGGAGGACCACTTTAAATCTGGAGTACAGCGTGATTAGAATAAACAGGGTGCGCTGTCACTTTAATTTCCCCTCACTTGTAGCCTGATATCATGTCATGCAGAATATTCCTGAGATCATTTGCATCATAATTATGTCCAAAAGTAATCCGATCCCTGGAACTTTCTGTCCTTCAGCGGAAAGGAATACGCAGGGGGGGATTTATATCTTGTCGAATGCAAACACTTGTCACTCCGAGGGATGAGAGGTAACAGCGCACACTGGATCACAAGTGTCTTCTTCCGTAATGGCGGGAGTGAACCACCTGGCACTGCGCTCTGAGCTCATACTGACGCATTTTACTCCTGCAATAGATGAAGATTTATATTGAGGATGATCTTCCAGCAGGGGACCTTCTATTGCCCCCCTTATGTCCGATGTATAAACTACGGACGCAGTCCATGGGAGCCTGGAGATAGAGGGGCCAGCCATAGTTAAGGCCATCCTCAGGAGTAGCTTTATGTTGGCACTTTCCTATATGTTGTGCTGTCATACAGTGCACAAATAACCATAGAGTATGGTCCAAAAATATCACTGCTGTGTATTGGCTACATAATAATACTGCCATATAGCTGACTAAATTTAAATCATATGGTAGCAGATAAGACAATAGCGCCATAAGATAGCAGATAAAATAATACCTCTATATAGTAGCAGATAAAATAATACCGCTATGTGATAGCAGATAAAATAATACCACTATATGGTAGCAGATAAAATAATACTTCTATATAGTAGCAGATAAAATAATACCTCTATAAAGCAGCAGATAAAATAATACCGCTATGCGATAGCAGATAAAATAATACCACTATATGGTAGCAGATAAAATAATACCTCTATGTGATAGCAGATAAAATAATACCTCTATATAGTAGCAGATAAAATAATACCTCTATAAAGTAGCAGATAAAATAATGCCTCTATATGGTAGCAGATAAAATAATACCTCTATATAGTAGCAGATAAAAATAATACCTCTATGTGATAGCAGATCAAATAATACCTCTATGTGATAGCAGATAAAATAATACCGCTATGTGATAGCAGATAAAATAATACTTCTATATAGTAGCAAATAAAAAAATACCTCTATAAAGCAGCAGATAAAATAATACCACTATATAGTAGCAGATAAAATAATACTTCTATATAGTAGCAGATAAAATAATACCTCTATAAAGCAGCAGATAAAATAATACCGCTATGTGATAGCAGATAAAATAATACCACTATATAGTAGCAGATAAAATAATACTTCTATATAGTAGCAGATAAAATAATACCTCTATAAAGCAGCAGATAAAATAATACCGCTATGTGATAGCAGATAAAATAATACCACTATATGGTAGCAGATAAAATAATACTTCTATATAGTAGCAGATAAAATAATACCGCTATGTGATAGCAGATAAAATAATACCTCTATATGGTAGCAGATAAAATAATACCTCTATATAGTAGCAGCTAAAATAATACCTCTATGTGATAGCAGATCAAATAATACCGCTATGTGATAGCAGATAAAATAATACCGCTATGTGATAGCAGATAAAATAATACCACTATATGGTAGCAGATAAAATAATACTTCTATATAGTAGCAGATAAAATAATACCGCTATATGGTAGCAGATAAAAATAATACCTTTATAAAGTAGCAGATAAAATAATACCGCTATGTGATAGCAGATAAAATAATACCACTATATGGTAGCAGATGAAATAATACTTCTATATAGTAGCAGATTAAATAATACCTCTATAAAGTAGCAGATAAAATAATACCGCTATGTGATAGCAGATAAAATAATACCACTATATGGTAGCAGATAAAATAATACTTCTATATAGTAGCAGATAAAATAATACCTCTATAAAGCAGCAGATAAAATAATACCGCTTTGTGATAGCAGATAAAATAATACCACTATATGGTAGCAGATAAAATAATACTTCTATATAGTAGCAGATAAAATAATACCTCTATAAAGTAGCAGATAAAATAATACCGCTATGTGATAGCAGATAAAATGATACCACTATATGGTAGCCGATAAAATAATACCGCTATGTGATAGCAGATAAAATAATTCCGCTATATGGTAGCAGATGAATTAATACAGCCATACTCCAATCATTGCTAATTACTAATTGCTTCCTGTCGCCTGGGCCAGCGCATGCCACCCAGTGACCTCAAGGGTTAAAAAGCTTTTCTGGGACCCAGCAAGCCCAATCAGCCCACCTTACCCAATTCTAGCTCGCAAAAGAAAGATTCCACCTTCTCAAAGCTATGTGGATCGGCTGCTCTGGTACTCATACCTTTCTTGTGAAATCGCCAACATCACGTCCTTCAGTCTGAATTCCAAGTTTCCGGCCTGGACTATGGACTGGACGTCAGTTCCGCTGTGGACGGGGCCAGGACTGTTTGTCTCCCTTGGCTTCAGGAGTAAAGGAGATGAGCAGTTCTTGCCCTGTCCACAGGACCTCTCCCATCCTGGTCTTCTGAAGTGACATGCCCATCCAGGGGTGCATCTAGCCCTTCTGCTGCCTGAGGCCTCATTGGCGCTGCACCCCTGTGCCCATCCATAGACCAGACTGGGAACCTGATATCCTGACTGATGGACATGACATCGTCGGATGGACATGACCGGGTTCCAGATGCCACAAATTATTCTGCCTGTATTAATGAGTATTAGAGAGGAAGCAGATGAACAAGCAGGGGGTGGCAGACTGAAATCAGTAAGGTGCACAGACCCCACCAAATATGTCTAACGTATGCCTGTGGTATAAGATAGTCTCCCTGACTGATTCCTTTTCACTGAGTTTGGACAAAGGGAAATGTTTCCACCGCACCTCGAACTGGACTTTCAAGATGTGATCTCTGAACTTGGTTTTTGTTTGACCAGGAAAGAAACTGCAAGAATAACTTTCCCCTATGAATTTGGAAAAACCGTAACCATAGACCTGCCCCAGGACCGGGCCCACGGCCTCACGCTGTGTAAAGTGGAGTTCACCCTCTGGACACGGGACTTAAAGGGTTCCTGTCACAGGAAAGGAACATCTGTGCAGGTGATCCCATCCCTCTGAATGATATGAAATAGCCAGTCCCTGGTGGTTATTGCCGCCATCAGCTTGTGATCATACATGGTGGTAACCTTCTCCTGTATGGTGCCGGAAGGGCGTCCAGAGGCGTCTGACAGTTTGCACCGGTGGGGTCTGCTGCTCCCTGGAATATTCTGTATCAGATGGCGGCAGAATATCAGCGGGGTGTACATGACGGTTCATGGAAAGGTAAAAATAATGCACATGGACAGGTGATTAGTTAATACCGAATTCTATCTCATATCTATCTATCTATCTGTCTGTTATCTATCTATCTATCTATCTGTCTGTCTATCTATTATCTATCTAAGTATCTGTCCCATATCTATCTATCAATTCAAATTCAATAAAGCTTTATTGACACGTCCAAGTAAAACATTTAGCATTGTCAAAGCAAAAGACATAAAGGTATTGTAGAGGGGGGTTTGATGTGAGAATTAAAGGGGGTGGATGTTGGGTTAAAGGGGCAGTATGGGGGTATAATAGTCCATGGTGTCTCATCTTCCTCTCAGGTGGAGACAGGTAGAGACATATTGGGCAGCAATCTCCACAGTGGACTCCTCTTCCCCCAGTAGGATATGGAGTTTCCTCCGCTCATCTACTATCTATCTATCTATCTATCTATCTATCTATCTATCATCCTACCAGTAGGAAGTGGAGTTTCCTCCGCTCATCCATGGAAGTGACATCCGTGATGTGAGCGGAGAGTCTCTGGAGGTAATCGGCCCTCACAGGTGAGTATTTGCTGCAGTGTAGCAGGAAGTCGGCCTCTGCTCTGCGGCGGCTTGTATGTCTGCCTGTGCCGCCCCGTCTCCATCTCTAGGATGTGGGCGCTCAGTCTGTACAGGGTCAGGGTCTGTCTGTGTTTGGGGTGGGGTATCCTCTCCAGGTAGCACGCCATAGTGTAGTCCCTATGCAGTGAGTTTCTAGGAGTTGTTTATTTTGCTTCTCTATTGCTCTACATATCATTCTTCTATGTATCTATCTTTCCCATATCTATCAATCATCTATCTGAAACCTAACGTACAGGTCAGGGGCGTAGCTAAAAGCTCATGGGCCCTGGTGCAAGAGTTCAGCTTGGGCCCCCGTCCCTCAGTGCTTGTTGGCAAGGGGTAGGGGAGCACATATCCTTCCTGCTGCCTGAGGCAAACATTGAAAGGGCACCCCTCATGCCAAATTATTAACCTAACCCCTTCCTTAACCTAACCCTTTGACCAGCATGCACTTTCTATAATGCCAGTGTCTTATGTGGCACAAGGGTCTTTGGACCCCCTCAGGCTCCTGGGCCCGGTAACGACTGCTACCTCTGCACCCCCTATAGCAGTGATGGCTAACCTTGGCACTCCAGCTGTGGTAAAACTACAACTCCCAAGATGCCCCCCTTGCTTGGTTGCACTCAGAACTCTATAGAAATAAATGGAGCATGCTGGGAGTCGTAGTTTCACCACAGCTGGAGTGCCAAGGTTAGCCATCACTGCCCTATAGCTACTCCCCTGGTACAGGTTTGGAGTCTCTTTAGAAAGGGTCGTCATAACCAGAGAGGGAGGAGGGGTAAATAGAACTGTGGGAAAGCAATAAATGACAAACAGAAAGCATTTAAATCACTAAAACAGGAAAGAAAGCAAAGAAGAGCTAAAAAATATATATAAGAAAAATAGAATATGTAAAAGACAGCTAAAAGCAGCCAACCTGGAGGCACAAAGATTCATTACCAAATAGAATAAAACTAACCCTAAAATGTTCTTCAATTATATAAATTGTAAAAGTTTAAAAGGGCATCTGTCAGCAGTTTTGTACCTATGACACTGGCTGACCTGTTCCATGTGCACTTGGCAGCTGAAGACATCTGTGTTGGTCCCATGTTCATATGTGCCTGAGAAAAATTATGTTTTAATATATGCAAATGAGCCTCTAAGAGCAATGGGGGCGTTACCATTACACCTAGAGGCTCAGCTGTCTCTGCAACTGCTGCGCCCTCTCCACTTTGATTGACAGGGTCAAACAGTGTAAGACCTCCTGCACACAACCGTTTTTTTCCCCCCGTTTAATGGCCGTTTTTTGCGTTCCGTATAAGGTCCGTATAGGGAACCATTCATTTTAATGGTTCCGCAAAAAAAACGGAATGTACTCCGTATGCATTCCGTTTCCGTATTTCCGTTTTTCCGTTCCAAGATAGAACATGTCCTATTATTGCCCGCAAATCACGGCTCCATTCAAGTCAATGGGTCCGCAAAAAAAAAACGGAACACATACGGAAATGCATCCGTATGTCTTCCGTTTCCGTTCCGTTTTTTGCGGAACCATCTATTCAAAATGTTATGCCCAGCCCATACGGAAAAACGGAACAGAAACGGAAACACAACGGAAACAATAAAAACGGAACAACGGATCCGTGAAAAACGGACCCCAAAACATTGAAAAAGCCATACGGTCGTGTGCAGGAGGCCTAAATGTGATCATGTCTGGCCCTGTAGAGAGAGCAGAGCCTCTAGGTGTAATGGCAACACCCCTATTGCTCCTAGAGGCTTATATATATATTTATATTAAAACTTCACTTTGGGTAATTAATTTTTTCCCCTGAAATGAGAAAAATTGGCTTCTACCCCATGAGTGTTCTTTGCCTTCCTCTGGATCAACTTGCAGAATAACAGAATAATATGGTACTATGTATCTATTTCCTATAGAGAAATGAAGGACAGACAGATCTGTAACTAGCAATAAACTCTGAACTGGTTTATATCTTTTTTTTTTTCTCCTAATTTTGTCCTTTCATTAATGAGGATATAATGAATATTTAGCGCTCAGCTTAAGCGGCCGCCAGTTCTCTAGATGGAATTCGCCCAATTAATCATGGGGCTCTAAGCTCCACTTACCAAGACCTGTTCCAGTGTAAGCGTATTAGCGGTGGATACTGGACGTATTATAGTCTCGATTACACACATCTTACTCAGCGCCGCGAAAATCTTGGATCTCTATTAGTCCAGGAGAAAGGTTACGTCTCCACAAGAGCCCGCTGACATTTTGCAGGTTACACGTTGGTCCAGGCGCAGGTACAGTACGATTCTGCTGTGCTGGTTATGGGAAATGTCCATGGCTGACCATCCCCCCCGATCAGATCAACCCATCATAGCTGGGAGCATCTTGCTAGATGGTACAGACATGAATCCTTAATATTACTTTCCACAATAATGCTTATACCAGACAGGGTGCCCTTTGTGTTCCCATGAGCTCAATTGGGGCAAAACAGGTAGGCCTTTACTTTTTGCCTTTCCTCATGGATGGTGTCAACCTTCACGGAGCTCTTCCTCTCTACACTCCATGAAAACTGTAAAATGACATACAAGGGATCTGTGCCCGCTGCGACTGCTACCTCTACACCGCCTATAGCCATGCCCTTTCATCTGCACTGCCATAAAGCCTATAGGGAGTGAGAAATGCTGGATCTATTTGTCCTCATTCCTAGTGGGTGGTGGTAGCTTGCACTGGGCTCCTCCTGGCGGAAAGTCACACCATTGTAATTCCTATTGGAGAGCACAGACATGCACTGCTGATGGAGGTGGGTGGTAGTCCCTGCACGAGCACCAAGGACAGGGCTTTTTCTTTTAACCTTTTATATAGAGCAGTGTTCCTCAACTCCGGTCCTCAGGGTCCACCTACCGGTCATGATTTGAGAATATCCCACAGAATGAATACCTGTGGTAAGTCCTGATGCATGGACACTAATTCCATCACCTGCTGAATACTAAGGAAATCCTGAAAACATGACCGGCAGGTGGGTCCTGAGGACTGGAGTTGAGGAACACTGCTATAGAGGACTGTCTCCTCTACACCTTCCCTTTCCATGCAGTGCTCTCCTCTACACCTTCCCTTTCCATGCAGTGCTCTCCTCTACACCTTCCCTTTCCATGCAGTGCTCTCCTCTACACCTTCCCTTTCCATGCAGTGCTCTCCTCTAAACCTTCCCTTTCCATGTAGTGCTCTCCTCTACACCTTCCCTTTCCATGCAGTGCTCTCCTCTACACCTTCCCTTTCCATGCAGTGCTCTCCTCTAAACCTTCCCTTTCCATGCAGTGCTCTCCTCTAAACCTTCCCTTTCCATGCAGTGCTCTCCTCTACACCTTCCCTTCCCATGCAGTGCTCTCCTCTACACCTTCCCTTTCCATGCAGTGCTCTCCTCTAAACCTTCCCTTTCCATGCAGTGCTCTCCTCTACACCTTCCCTTCCCATGCAGTGCTCTCCTCTACACCTTCCCTTTCCATGCAGTGATCTCCTCTACACCTTCTCTTTCCATGCAGTGCTCTCCTCTAAACCTTCCCTTCCCATGCAGTGCTCTCCTCTACACCTTCCCTTTCCATGCAGTGCTCTCCTCTACACCTTCCCTTTCCATGCAGTGCTCTCCTCTACACCTTCCCTTCCCATGCAGTGCTCTCCTCTACACCTTCCCTTTCCATGCAGTGCTCTCCTCTAAACCTTCCCTTTCCATGCAGTGCTCTCCTCTACACCTTCCCTTTCCATGCAGTGCTCTCCTCTACACCTTCCCTTTCCATGCAGTGCTCTCCTCTACACCTTCCCTTTCCATACAGTGCTCTCCTCTACACCTTCCCCTTCCATGCAGTGCTCTTCCTCTACACCTTCCCTTTCCATGCAGTGCTCTCCTCTACACCTTCCCTTTCCATACAGTGCTCTCCTCTACACCTTCCCTTTCCATGCAGTGATCTCCTCTACACCTTCCATTTCCATGCAGTGTTTGCTTCTACTCCTTCTCTTCCCCGGCAGAGCTCTCCTCTACACCTTAATTAAAATTTAATTTAATTGGGGAACCTATGGTCAATTTCAGTAGACAAAAATATGACTATTGTTTTCATTGAGGGCTTTATTGCAAAAATGTTAATATTTATTCAAGGGATGGAGACGAGCTGCAGTGCTAGACACAGCCAATGATGAAGGGTGGCACTGTTTCAGGGGGGGGGGGGGGGAATCTAATTTTCTAATTTAAGCAACTTATTTTCTATAAAAGAATTGCTAGCAAACATCTCAGTCCTTTCTTACTCCACCAAGAGAAAAGAAAATCCCAAAAAACATAAATATTTGAAATTTTATTTTATTTTAGAAATAATAAAATAAGACATAATATTAAAAAAAATTCTGTACAATCCAGGATCTGTGCAGTACATTTTAGGAAGACTTTGATGCAGTAAAATAAAAATAATAAAAACACGTTTACAAACAAAAAGAAGAGAATTATTTACAATGATTGTCATCTGCCGATCCCAATGTAGAAACAGCCAGCCAAACATGGAGGAAAAAAAATAAAGTAAAATTGGCTAAAGATGGTGACCAGGCTGCACCCACGCCCCTTTATCAAGGTGGGGACAACAAGAGTTTAAAGACATTACAGTACATCTTATCACTAGATCCAACAGGAAATAAGAATCTGCGCGTACAAACCCTTTGTCTTTACCGTAAAAGGTAGAAATATTTTTGAACATTTCTTGCATTCATTAGATAATATTTAATAAATATAATAACTTATCCCTGTTGCAAAATGTGTCAAGGGGAGAAATTAGCTCAAGTACTAGACGTATTAGTAAGAAATCTTATCCTTGTGTGGTCTTGACTTCTAGATCTCAAAACAAGATCCGTCACAAAAAGGTCAAAAACTTGGAATATGAGTGTTTTGGCATCTAGTGACCCTACGGCCTTCTCCATGAGGAACGCTGCAAAAAAAAAAAAGAAAAAGTCTAGGGTGCCACTTATGTTAACACTCCAATGTGCAAGCACTAAGACGACTGTATATGTAAAAATGTCCATATATATATATATATATATATATATATATATATATATATATATATATATACACGGCTTCCTTAGTGACCTCACATACAGTGCTCTGGTTAAGACATCGTTCAAAATGTCCCAATTCAAGTATTTCAGGAAGGAAAAGGGGTCTCGTAATAAACGTATAATACAACAGCAACTTCCATATTTAGCTCGATCCAGCTTTACGGTCTACAGCCCCTCATCATGGAGATGGTAGGGTCACTTGAGCCTTGTGTGATAGCCTAGCACCATGCCGTGCGAAATATAGTGGAAGGAGGGAAAGTAAAAATAAAAAAAATATATATAAAATTATAATAAAATAATTAAAAAGGAAAAAAAAAGAAAAAAATACAAAAAGAATAAAAATGACAAAATAAAGAATGCATTTAATTTTTTTTTGTGTAAATATTCATTTGGTAAAATTTGATTCCCCTTTCTGATAATAAAAGTGCAAATTTGCAAGGTAAAGACAAAAGGTTTTTGGAAAAGGAAAAAAAAAAAAAAGCAACTAAAACAGGTTAAAAATTGTCGAATCTCCAAAAAAAAAAAAAAAAAAACTTTCAAAATGAAAAAAGACCATGCTTAAATAAATAACATAAGCCCATAACATCGGAGACAGGTTGAGGTTCGTAAATATCTAAATTCTGCACTAGAATCGACTGCACTTTATTTATACCTCTATTGGCATATCGTGTTTTTTATTATTCATCTTTTTTTTATTTCATTTTTTAAATATTTTTCTACATCATATTATTTACATTTGGCTTTAAATACAGAAAATATGGATTATTATAAAAAACTGTTCTCTTTCAAAATAACAGAGGGGCGTCTCGTTAACCCCTTTAGGGTGTTATGTTTTATGTGCGATCGGACAAGGGATTATCCTAAATTAAACTTTGGGGGGGGGGGGGACTAAATTAAAAAAAGGGAAATAATAAAAAAGTGCATAGCAGCCTCTTTCAAGTTTCGGACTGGTTTGCAACTAAGTGTTATAACAAAAAAAAATAAAAAATAAGACTTAGTTACTTGCATCGGGCACTAAAAACTGTGCTTTTTTGTAATAAATTCCCAATTTAAAAAAAATAATAAGATCCGTCCCTCCTCTGTGACTGAGACCGCCATTTGTTATAATAATGAACCATGACTATAGTCAGAACACCTTTCATGTATATTACACATATGATATTTCCAGCTAGTTCATTTAGCTCCGATGTAAGAAAAAAGATTTAAAAATAAATAAAAATTCCTTGTCAGCTAGTTGGCCCAATGCTTTCAATCTGGTTTCTATGGGGACAGCCGTTCTTATCACACAATCTATCATTAGTCTAGAGCATTTTAATTAAGATGTGACTGGGAAGGGGGGGGGGGACGGGGGGACTAGAAATTTTCTAATTTTATGGATTACAGCGGGCCTCGAAAAGCTGGAAATCAATATTTTTGTATTTAGCGGTGGGAGGTAGCAACAAAGGACGTCACAGAGGAGATACGTCTTCATGCATCTCGTGGAATATTTTACTACGGGGTTGCGCTGACCCGGTTTAGAAGGTGGTTACACAAGGTGGTGGTTAGAAGGTTATGGTTACACAAAAAAAAAAATAATTAAAAATAATATATACTCTTTGGTTTTGCTTTGTCTTCCCTTTTAACGATGTGATTAGCAGCAGAAAGCATCTCATTAACATCCATGGGGGCTAGAGCGTAGACTTTGTTCCTTCATGGACTGATAGATATCTAGAAAATCCAAACCTCATTACATTCTCCACATTGTACATCAACATATAATCCAACACATTCATCCCATCAACAATTTGTCATGGACCTCGTTAGACCAATGTGTTGATGTCAGTTGGTGGTTGTCTATTCTGGTAAACCATGTCTGGTCAACCAAGACCATATTTTGTGTATCACTCGATTTGAGCATAGTACAGGTGTACATAGAGGAGAGTCTCATGCCACCTCCTCAAAACCATTGAGAGGACCTACTACTTGGTCCAACCCCACGTAGGAGAGATGGGTTTCATGACCATCAGGTTTGTCTTCCATCTCTTATTTACTAATGTCAAGGGACTTGTGGAGAGGAAACTAGAACACAAAAATAAAATTAAAAAAATCACGCTACCATGAGGAAGGTAGACAGCTTTGACTTAGGCCTTTCTTTCCACAAGTATCTACCTCTATGGTACATACACCCTTATGTACATATAAAAAAAAAATACATAGAAAATATGGCCTGCTACCAGCCACTGAAAATCTGAGCTAAAGGTGGCCATACACATTCGACAGAGGTCAACCAAAGTCAAAAAAGTGTTTGAAAATGAAATGATTGACCATATGGTTTCAACATGTCCAATTCTTCGTTCTCAAGGGAGATAAGCCACCACCAGTGGTGTCTGGCAGTGGTTTACTCAACCCTCTTCATTGAGATAACATGCCCGCTTGGCTGAGCCTATGGGGAGGTCAGGAGGAACCAACGGTCTATGGCCAGCTTTAGAATCCACGTTCGATACATTGCTACATCAGGTATCACCGTTTCATTGCAGAACTTTTTTTTTTTTTTTTTTACAAAAGCCAAAGTGGCCTTCACAGGTTGACATCCAAGTGACCCCAGATCAGAACAAGGATATTTTTAATGGCATATAGATAACAAGACACGGTTTAAAGCTTTCGTCTCTCACACCCTTTTCCATCGCATCTTCGGCTGGATGTATTGGCTGACTAGTCGTTGCTGAAATACAATTTTTTTTGGACTCAAAAAACATCTGGGACTCTATGTGAGAAAGGGAGGGCAGATAAAAAAGGTTCCACGTCAATGCAGATTGGAATCATTCTCTAAAGTGGAGAACTTATCTCCAACTTTTTGTGACTTTTTTTATGCATTCACGTGACTCTGGCTGAGGACTCAGGGGGTTAGTGTCTCTCTCCTGTGCAGCCTGAGATGAGAGGCTGTCCTGCTCAGACGACACAAAGAGAAAAAAAAATGTCAATATGGCCCGCACATGGCTCCTCATACCAAAAGAGTCCTCAGCCAAACTCAAGGAATGTATCAAGGATTTCACTTTCCCGTGTTTACAGTTATCAGAGATTCCTTTACGGGGTTCTCCTGGCCAAAGAATCATTTCTTTCCAATACGTTTATTCAGTTCCAAATAAGGTTCTTTATTCCAAATTTTTGATACGAGATCAATCCACCCAAGGCCTCTCCCCTATCTCTGGAAATGAACTCCCTGCACTTTGCAACCATCCACGTGATGACACATAGCAGCTTTTCTCCTCTTCCCTCTCTATCTGGAGGACATCTAGTCAGTCCATCTAACGAAGCAAAAATAAAATAAAAACTCTAGGTGCCCCTGAGGAGCCTGCAACAGGTAACACTTAAAATGTAAAAATAAATGCTCTATTCCATAGGGCCTAATGGGTTAGAAAATATGCTGATTCAATTTCCAAAAAATTGGAACGTCCCCAGCACACCTGACCTTGCATTATACTTTTTTTCATAGTGCCCCCCCCCAAGGGAGGTAATTTGTGCCCCTATTCTACTCACAGAGTACCCCTCCCTCTCCATATACGAAGGCTATTACGTAGCAGCAGGCGTTTACACCAAGTTTCCCCATTGCTCCTGAAAAGACGACCTCCCAGCAAGCAGGGGGTTTGAACACAAGTTTAGCATTTTCTTTGGTATAGGTTTTAGAATTTTTTTACCCCCCCAACCCCCATATAAAAATATACACTACTCCACCCAGGACCAC
Source organism: Bufo bufo (assembly GCF_905171765.1). Taxonomy (NCBI): domain Eukaryota; kingdom Metazoa; phylum Chordata; class Amphibia; order Anura; family Bufonidae; genus Bufo; species Bufo bufo. Next base: position 421,123,960 of record NC_053394.1, read on the forward strand.
GTTGCAGAGTCTTTCTCTAAAGTGAATATATTGTATCTGTGTGTGAACACGGTTCAAATACAAAAATTTCATTTGGCTTTTTTTCTTTTTTTGGCCAACTCCTTGGTTGCCGTTTTTGCCCCTGAACCCAACACTGAAACATTACAAAACACCGCAGTAGAATTGACAGGGTGTGTGTGTGTGAATAGCAGCAGCTCCGGACGTTAAGGCAGAGATTTGCCTATTGTTATGCCATTAAAAATGGACTTGTTCCCAATATTACAAAAAAAAATAAAAAAATACCCAAGAGGTTGAAAACCCAACGAGCTTGTCTGCAAGTTCAAGTTTTACCATTTTTTTTTTCCAAACCCCCCCCCCAAAAAAACATACATAATATGCATTTTACATTATGTGCCTTCTGGTTACACTTTAGTGCTTTGTCTCTATATCCCAGCTGCCTGTCCTTTTTTTTTACGTTATAGGTATCACCAGGAACAACTGGTGGAGCAAAGGGGGAGGGGGGCCTTCAAGAGATGGTCCTACAAGAGGTTTATGGGATTTCCTCTAGCGTCCCATTGTGAGGGTGTGCCCAGTAACATGGAACACCAGTATGCAAGTTCCAGTTTAGATCACCACGGCCTACACCTCTCCCGACATTTGCAACAGTTTGCTTGACAGCATCGAGCACCGTCTCCGTATCACCTCTGTCCAACAGTACCGACGTCTGAAAACGGCAGTGGGGACCGCTGCTCAGCCATGCACGTTGACCAGCTAAGTTGACCAGCTGAAGCTAGCAGTTTTTTTAGTCATATCTCAGATTCTCTCCTTAGCGGCCTAGGGTCGAGGGAAACTTGGTTGTGGTGGTCTATATCTGGATGCATGTCCGTGCTCATGCTATCCGGTAGACCCATGTCACTGCCTTCCTCCTCTTTGCTCGTGAGCGATACTTCGTTCTCGTAGCAAAAAGTATTTGGGTTGGAAAGTATATATTTCTTTTCCGCTAAGTCCCTGGCACTGCAAACCGGGGTATTGGGCACTTCGTAGGTTTTGTGGAAGCGGGAATAGTCCACCTTGTAGTAATGTTTTTCTTCGAAAAGGACAGGTTCGTAGCGGTGACCCCAGTAGATTTCATTAGCAAGGTAGGAGCTCCGACACTGAGTGGTCATGGCCGTAGCTTCCACCATACCTTCCAATATGACCACTATTTCAAAGTCAGAATTGTCCAAGTCTTGTTTACTAAGATCATACAACGGACTGTCTTCGTCAATCTCATGGACAATGGTGATGGGAGAAACTAAGAATATCCGGTCTATGCCGCTGTCAAAGCCAACGTTAATGTCTATTTGATCTAAGGGGATGTACTCCCCTTCGGACGTGATGCGGGACTTAAGGAGTTGGGCTCGGACGTGAGCCTCTACGAGGTGACTCTTTCGGAGATTGCCCACTCTCCACATCAAGCAGAGTTTGCCGTCTCTCATGGCTATGACAGCGGTGTCACTGAAAACCAAAGTCTCGTTCCTCTTTTTAGGTTTGGCCATTTTAGCCATGACAGCACCGATGATAAAGGCGTCGATGATGCAGCCAACGATGGACTGGAAGACCACCATGAACACCGCCATGGGACACTCATCCGTTACGCATCGGAATCCATAGCCAATGGTCGTTTGGGTCTCGATGGAGAAGAGGAAGGCTGCTGTGAAACTCTTGACCTCTGTCACGCAAGATCTATGGTTTTCTGGTGCCCCCAAGTCATTGTGAAGAAGAGCTATCAGCCAGAAGACACAGCCGAAGAAAAGCCAAGACAGTATGAAAGCCAGGCAGAAGATGACCAGCATCCACCGCCAACGAATGTCCACGCACGTGGTAAAGATATCGGATAGGTAGCGCTGCCCCTTCTCGCTCACGTTGATGAACTGGACGTTGCAGTGGCCGTCTTTCTTGACGAAGCGGCTTCGGCACTGCTGCCGGGTATGGATTTTGCTCTTTCCATTCCCATACCCGTTGGCAACTGCCATGGTTGCCAGCTTCATCCCGTTCTCTTCTGAAGACACAACGCTGTAGCGGTTGCTTCGCACGCTGCCCATCACTTCAGTTGAGGACTGAGGTGCTTCTGCTTTAGAAAACAGTCTAAGTTTCTGCAAAACCCTTTGGAGAAACAGTTTTGAAGGCTCAGAGGAAACAATCAAGGGGGAAAAAATGGTAACGGAGAGTTTCCTGTCTCAGAAGGACCTTGGTTCTACCAAGGAAGGTCTTCTGGCTTGAGGTGGGAGGGAGCGGTTGTCAGCAGGTTCTCATTGTCACGCTGATGTCATGTCCTGCAAGAAAAATAAAGATTTGATGTCAATGCGCAAGGAAGTGGTAAAGTTAGCCTTCCTTCTCCAGGTTCCTTCCTTTCCTATGCAAACAAGTCCATTAATATCATCTCCTGCTGGATCTCCTTCTGAGCATACTCAACGCTCCTCATCCAAACCTCCTTACAGAACCAAGAATGCCACAAGGCAAACTAAAAGAACTATGGCTAATTATCTGCTTCTTTCCATGACATACAGATGTAGCAGTGCTGAGGTAGTCATTTGGTTTAACATATATAACACATCACAGTTTGTCACCACCAACTTCAAGCTAAACATGTATGGTGCCACTCATCTACTAAGAAGGTGCAACCAGAGCCCTTGTGTCTCCTTATGTGGCACAGGGGCTTTCGGGACCCCCTTGGGCACCAGCTACGCATATCAAATACAATCCTTACTCTAATGGGAGATGCCATAACTGACCTGATCTACCCAAGGGGGGGGGGGGGGGGGGGGTGCCGAGGTGGATTTTTAGGAAGTGGTTGTATAGGGGTTGGTCATGGAGGCTGGGGCACTATCCATTGGGATGATGGCTGTCATGGTCTTCTCCATACCTGAATTACATTCTAGATTATTAAAAAATATATATATGAAAAAAAAAGCCACCCATATGGTGTAGCCTCGGCAACCGTCCCTTGTGACGCAGCGACTACACCAGATCCTGTGAGAATCATTACCCAGAAGATGACCCCAGGAATGGCCGCGTCCCTCACATGACATTTCTCAGATTCTCACGCACATACTTGGAAGGAAATAAGGAACCTGTCCTCAGTCCAAGGAGTTTCTGTTCCTGGCTCCTTGAACTTTCTGATGGCCTCCATGCCATGTTCCAGGTTGGTCTCTTAGGATGTTTATCCCAAGACACGTCCATGTTTAGAGAACGGAGTACCTTATGTTCTAATGGGTAATGGGAGATGTAGCAGAGCCAAGTTTGTGCTGCTAAAGGGGTTGTAGAAAATTAGAGTAAAAAAAAAAGAAAAAAAGGGGGGGGGGCTGCCCCCCCGAAAAATAAATAAGCCACCTATAGGTTGCATTTGGTATTGCATGAGGCTTAGATACAATACCAGATACAGTCCACAAACATGTAATGTAATAAGACTAGCTGTAGGCCTGGGTGAGGCCACAAAAAAACACAAAAAACATTTGGACAAGTGACAAACTCAAATCTGCTCCAGCAAAACTATGAACTTTCATCCAATAGAAATCTCAGTTTTATTTTGAACCTACTGCAACAGCTCTGCTACATCTTTTTAGGGTTATCCCAACATTGAACACCCATCCTGTTAAATTAAAGGGGTATTCTGGGGTTAGATTTGCAAATTTTTAGTATACCTTGTTCCTTCCCATTTTCAAGAGCTCTGCACTGGTCAGTGAATGGTGTATCCAGATCCATCCAGAACCTGCTGGGTTGTTACAATTGTATCCAGTCCTCTGTAGCCACACAATTAGGCTGAATACAAGGTATTAGTCAGCAAGCAGAGATCTTGAAAAATGGTAGGCAACGGAATGGCAAAATATATTAGAAAGTTATGCTGAAACCCCCTTTAGGCTGGGTTCACACTTGAGCGTTTTACAGCGCGTTCAAACGCGCTGTAAAACGCTCAACACATGAAAACCAATGCTTCCCTATGGCCCTGGTTCTCACTTGAGCGTTTTACAGCGCGTTTGAACGCGCTGAAAAACGCCCTACGCTCAAACAAGTTCTTGAGCTTCTTTGGGGCATTTTGACGCGCGTTTGTTGCCATAGGACACTGCAGTCAATCACACAAACGCGCATTTAGGCTGGGTTCAGACCTGAGCGTATTTGATATGCGCGTTTAACGCACGTTTTTGTCGCGCGTTTTTATGCACGTTTTTTGCAATAGTAAATGCGCGTTTGTTGCGCGTTTGTGTGATTGACTTCAGTGTCCTATGGCCACAAACGCGCGTCAAAACGCCCCAAAGAAGCTCAAGAACTTGTTTGAGCGTAGGGCGTTTTTCAGCACGTTCAAACGCGCTGTAAAACGCTCAAGTGAGAACCAGGGCCATAGGGAAGCATTGGTTTTCAGGTGTTGAGCGTTTTACAGCGCGTTTGAACGCGCTGTAAAACGCTCAAGTGTGAACCCAGCCTTACTATTGCAAAAAACGTGCATAAAAACGTGCGACAAAAACGCGCGTTAAACGCGCATATCAAATACGCTCAGGTCTGAACCCAGCCTAAAGGGGGGGCGGTAGAAGAGTCCTGCTTGCAAATTGCACCCCCAAGAAATCATCTGCTGAGGCAGGGCACAAACAGGAGCCATACGCTGTAACCCTGCGCCCACCCCGAGCCCAGGAGCAGTGCCACCACCCGCTGCTGAGGGGCAGATGTCCTCACACAAGTGGTCAGTGGTCATCCTTGCCCTGGCAATGGACATGTGTTTGGGCAGGCAGGTGACATTGAGTCCCTAAATACTGCAATATTGTCCTCATTTTACCTAGGGTCATCAGCTATTCCTGGTGATCCCCGAAAGAGTCTAACCACCATCATCCAAGTAATGCCGGCGTGCCAGGCTGCAGATGCCCACCGGTGCCAACCACCTGTGTAACCCATGTAAGACAGCAAGCAGCCTGATCTCCTCAACCTCCACGGGCTGCCTTGGAAATAACAAATAGGTCACTTGACTTTGGGCAGATGTTCACAGGTGTAGCAGAGCTGATCTTGTCCTGTGGCACAACTAGGAGAACGGGCAAAAACCTACTGCATCTTCTTAACAAAGTGAAAGACAGGTCCGGCTCTGCTACATCCGCCTACATTATGCATTGCACAACACTGGCCTAAACCCAAGATGAATCCAATAAGTCACTGATGGGCAAATCAGAATATTTTGTCACTGTGCGAGTGCACGTGACAGATGTAGCAGTGCTGAATTTATCATTTCACTTTTAAGGGCAGCCTGGTTAAGAGGCTATAGTAAATGCACCAGATACAGCATGGGGAGAACTTGCTACAGAGCTGTGTTTGCAATTTGGTTTTGGTAATTTTACCTAGGACAGCAAATAAAATGTCATGTTTGACAGCCTCTTCCAGGGGGTTGGGGGTCTTCTGAATAGGACCCCTTGTGCATTAACCAGGGCCAAATGTATCTATTGGAAGCTTAACAACATATTCAGTTCTGCTGCACCTGTATGCATGTAACACCGGCCATCCATCACTGAACATCTTGTTTGGAGCAGGAATAGCAGAGCAGAACATGCAGTGTAGTGTGGTCCTTATCCCATGCTTTGATCTTTACCAGACAAACATGACAAACCCCCACAGCTATACCCAGAATAGTAGCACTAGAGCAGGTGGTATAAAGATATTCTACAGGGGAGCCCATAAGCAATGGGTTGGGTGAAGTAACAGATGTAGCAGTGCTGATTTTATATATTTTTTCTCTTCATGGTTGTCTCAGATGCGCCTGCAGTCCTGAGCAAATCCACAGTAGGGATTATTGGTGAGCAGGTTTACCTGCAGTCCTATGTAAAATGCATCTTTTGACCTCCAGGGACACAGTATTTGTGCACTGTGCTCAAACGATGCATCTGGTTTATCTGCAGTCCCATGTAAACGCACAGATAGCACATTGCCATGTGACTATGCCAAATGACAAACTCAGTTCATCTACTGTACACCTGTGTGTCATCCTGCTAAAAAAAAAATATATATATATATATAAAATTAATAAAAAAACTGTGCATAGAGATGTAGCAGAGCTGAATGTTTCACTGATCGCTTTTCTTTTGTGCACCACCATCAGTCTGAGTTTAAACAATGTATCAGGGTTATCTGCAGAGTGATGCTCATTGACAAGCCTAGCTCTGCTACATCTATAGACATTTTCCTGCAGTAAAATGGTGTAGACAGATGTAGCAGTGCCGAGTTGGAACTCGTTTAAGATTATTATAGTAGCTTTTCCTTGCAGTCCTATGAAGTTCCATAGACCTGCAGTGAATGATAAACTCAGCTCTGCTACATCCATATGAAAACATTGCAGAAGGATAGAAGCGTGCACACAAATGTAGAAGAACTGAATTCGTCTTTAAAGATAATTAATTATTGTAGGTTTCCCCTGCAGCCCTATGAAAATCCACAAGTATGACAAACTCAGCTCTGCTACATCTGTGACATTAGGTCACTGAAGAACAGGGAAACTGTGCCGTCTCTATTCTGTTCTTCTGATGCCCTGCAGTAGGGAAGCAAGGATTACATCACGCCCTCCGAATAAAGTGTTGCCCTCTTGCTCACCCAGACGGGCGGAAATTTTTTTCAGATGAGCCCCCGCCCCCCCCCCCCCCCCCCCCCTTTCTGGTGTCTATTATGGGCGCACAGAATGAATGAAAAGTGCAGCATGAAGTAAACCGCTGCCGACTTCCTAAAATAATAAGCATGTGCTCAAATTCCTCATTTTGTCAGCCCCCCCTCCTATTAATAACATCTTACGCCCTAAATTTAGCTCAGGGCCCGCTCTCGCCCCGTCATGTTTTCCATAGGTGCAGAATTGAGCGGTACCAGATACACATATCCACGTCCCGACCAATCAGAGGCCGCGTACGCTTGGCCGCTTCTTTTTAATGCTTTGTAAATGACAAGAAACTAGACGTAGCAGAGCTGAGTTTGTCATTAAACCGCCCTGTGTAAAGCCGAAAGCCACGACATTACCACGAACCGCTGCAGGACATTATGTATGTGACTGCTGCCGCTGACAAACCCAGCTCAACTACATGGGTGTAATGATGAAGTAGAAATTCTTGTCCATAAGGCTTATTGCACACGAATTTGTGGATCCGCAATCCACGGGCGCCGTTGCGCGTGCATTCCGCATCACGGATACGGACCCATTCACTTCAATGGGTCCGCAAATCCGGAGATGCAGAACGGAAGCACGGAACGGAACCACTACAGAGTGCAGGTTTCGTCCCGCAAAAAGATAGAACATGTCCTGTCTTTTTGCAGAACGGCCGGATCGCGGACCCATTAAAGTGAATGGGTCCGCGATCCGCTGCGGCTGCCCCGCGGTGGGTTTTCGTGCGTTGCGGCCTGCAATTTGTGGGCTGCAGCACGGCGATGGGGCGCACACGACTGTATGGCTTTTTCAGTATTTTGTGGTCCTTAAAAAACGGATCCGCAAAAAAAATACGGATGACGTTCGTGTGCATTCCGTTTTCTTGCGGAACGGAACAGCTGGCCCCTAATAGAACAGTCCTATCCTTGTCCGTTATGCGGAACAATAATAGGACATGTTCTAGCTTTGAACGGAACAGAAATACGGAAACGGAAGGCATACGGATCCATTGAAATGAATGGTTCTGTATACGGTCCGTACACGGAACGCAAAACGAAAAAAATAAAATAAATACACAACACGTTCGCGTGCAAGAAGCCAAAGGCCTCCTGCACACCAACATGTGCGCCCCGTGGCCATCCTGCGGCCGCAATGCACGAACACCGACCGCGGGGCAGCCGCAGCGGATCGCGGACCCATTCACTTTAATGGGTCCGCAAAAAGATAGGGCATGTTCTAAATTTTTTTTGCGGAACGGAAGTAGGAAACGAAACCCCACAGAAGCACCCCGTAGTGCTCCCGTTCCGCACCATTTCGCATCTCCGGATTTGCGGACACATTGAAGTGAATGGGTCCCCGTCCATGATGCGGAATGACAACGGAACGGTGCCTGTGTATTGCGGATCCGCAAATGCGGTCGTGTGCCGGAGGCCTAAAACTATTATTCTAGCAGCTAAGAGGAAGTGGCAGGGTCAGATGTAGCAGAGCTGAACTGTAACTCATTAAATACATTGGAAGTTGGGCTAAGTGACACACACAACTCAACTACATCTAAGTAACCATTCAATTATATCACGACGTAGCAGAGCCGAGTGTGTCATTCAGTTCTTAGTTTGTGAAAATTCACAACAGATAATGCATTCTGCCAGATGACTCCCTCAGCTGCACCCATACTATGGGTCTCAAGTGACACCCGGGCACCTCTGCTTCATGTCTGCAATAAACCCTGGAGGATTATTGCTGCGAGGCTCCTGTTCTAGTGTTTGGACAGGGTTTGCAATGTTCTGAACACAACCGGCCGCTTCACATTTGTTTAAATTAGAATGTCTGGTCCGTCTTCATGTTTGGAAAGTGTCTTCTACATGGAGAGAACAAGGAGTGCCAGGGGCAGCAGCGGGTACTGATGCCAGCAGACTATCCCAAAGCACCGTCCCTAAGCATAACCATGGACCTTACCCACATTGCACTCATTTTTTAGCATCCCGATGTAGTAAAGCCGAGTTTGTCACATGAACTAAAGTTCGCTTTCTCATCTGCCATGACTCCTCTTGGTCATGTTATGGTTTTCCCTACAAACCTTATCGCGGTATACACCCAATAACAAATTCAGCTCTGCTGCATCCTTCGATGAACTGTTCATTCACATGCACAATTGCCTATCATTGAAGAGTACGCAGGAGCAACTCTGCAGCACGACTCGTGTCTGGTGAATGCATTAAAAGTTCGGAAGGATGTAGTAGAGTTGAATTTGTCATGTAACGGTTTGCAATAGGAGTATAACTCATTGGGACGTGACTCCTCTCTAATGGTTTTGGAAAACTCGGCGCTGCTACATCGGTGTCATGTAATCTAGCCACCGGTTGCAGGTGTGCACTGACTACTGTACAGAAGGGGGCGGCGCTGAGTAGAGCAGATCCCAGGGACCTGGCGAGCCCTGAGAGATGGAGACAATTCCCCAAATGACGCCACGCATCTACACGTTGCTACGCCAGGGCGACACCGCTACTGTACTCTGCCTCCTCCAGTCAACCCTCTGTAAACACTGCAACCACATACTGAAACTCTGCTGCTCCTGCCGTCCACACAACCCCCAAAAAATATAGTTATACATGTAGCAGGAACGAGTTTGTCATTTGGCACAACCTATTGTGACACGTAACGCGTTTTCCATAGGACAATGTGTCACCCTCCCGAGTTATCTTAAATCAGTGAGCCATCCTAATGCACCAAATAAAAACAGCTTAATGACACGCTCAGCTCTGCTACATCAGCATATTGGCTTTGGCTAAAAGCATGCGGTGCCTAAAACTTGCAAGTCATCCTGAAAGCTTACATGACAGATTTCCAGTAGCAGATGTGAACAATGCTGACATGCACCTGTGCCACAAGTGCAGCCGCGATGTAGTGTTGGGTTTGTTTGGGCACATGTGGCGCTGTGATGCCAAGGTAAACAGAGATGTTACCGCTCGCGGCTTCATCTGGTCACCCTGGGGAAAAAAAAAAAAAGTGCCGCAAGTGGTGACAGGCTGAAGGGTCTGCAAATCAGTTACATGTGTTTGGAACTGTACATGTGTAGTGCTGCTGAGTTTGTTATGCAACTGCTCTGACATCTTGTAGTAGGTTTACCTGCAGTCCTATGAAAATCCACACATTATGCGATCAGCTGCATCTGTATAGGACAAGCGCTTGGACGACCAACCCTCTCACTTGCAGTCCAAACAATATTCTAAGATGAAGCTGAGCTAAAATTGTTGACCCAGTGTTTTTTTTTTCTTCTGCAAGATACCGGATTTTGATCTGATGATCAACTATGGTCAATGAGAAACGCAGCCCTATGACATCTGACAAACTCATCCCTTCTATATCTGAAAATCCAGCTTTGCTACATCTTAAAAAAAAACCAGTTTTGTGACACAACAAACTTATCCCTACTACATCTGAACGTTTTGTTACATCTGACAAACTCAGCGCTGCTACACCTGACAAATGAAGCTTAAACCTGCGCTTGGCAACCAATATCATATTCTATGGCACCCTGTCCACGTCTACTCACTCCAATACCCCTCATTTTAACTTGTACCGGCCCTTTAAAAAAATATCCCCCAAATAGTTCAGATTCAACGGCGACATCTGTTCGACAATATGCAAGAGACAGCCGGCATCGGAGGACGAGATTACGTAGCCGCACAAGACGCATCTTACTACCATCACATTAGAATGTCACGATGTAGCAGAGCTAAATTTGTCATTGACCTTTGGGCAATGCAACCTGCAGCCCTAAGTAAAAAAAAAGAAGGAAGAAGAGAGAACACATAGCGATATCACTGTGATTTGTGCCAAATGACAAACTCAGGTCTACTACAGCTGAAATCATACCCTGAGGTTTCATCAACCCACGCGTTTTAACTCTAAGGGTGCCTCAAGACGACGACTGTATACAGGCGCATCGGCGCAGCGCAGCTTTGCGCTTTACGGCGTCAGCTGTCAGGATCGAAATGCGCAACAAGATGCAACTTTGATCATTTAAAAAGCCCCGATTTTTTTAAAACATTTTTTTTTTGTTCATCGCCTCCAATTGGCCCTATTTCGGAGAGGGGAGCGACGATGACCAACGGATAAAGTATTTTCAGGCGAGAAGAGAGACGGAGCGCAGATGTCAGTAAAACCGTGCGCCCCGATTCGCTTTTAAGAAATTCCAACTACTGTGTCCCGCAGCTGCTGCGAGCACGAACAGATGCTGTGAACAGTCTGAGCCCAACTGTTGCTCGGGTGATCGTGTATTTATAGCCGGCAGATCGTGCAGCGGAATTATCTAGAAATTCTCCCCGTCAGGTAGAAGAGAACTAACCAAGATCTCTCAACAGATGTAGCAGAGCCGGGTTTGTCACAATTCCAGTTCTGTGTCCCTGTGAGGTCTTCCATAACCTTACACTTTTAAAAAAAAATATAAAAAAAATAAAAAAATAATCACACTTCTTACCGGCAGGCAACGGAGCTTCTATTTAGCTTCAGCTATAGCAGAGCTGAATTTGTCATGCGTCCTAATTTTTGCCCTGTAAATCAGTTTAACTCCCAGACATCACCATGGCATATTTGGCTTTGCTACACCAGTCCCAATTGGGAGGGGGCAGATGTAGTTGAGCTGAGTTTGTCATAATCAAAAAGGACATCACGATTTGCATTCGAATTCCATGTAGGTGCAGCAACGTAGCAGAGCTGAGCTTGTCATGTGTCACAATGTTTTGCTCTGTACGGAAAATTTGATGGGCAGAGCTGAATTTGTCGTTCGTCGCCATTTCTGTTAGACGGCGAATTCAGCCCTGCACATAAAATCATTCCGCTTAGGTGCGGATGTAGCTGAGCCGAGTTTGCTTTTGCGGCGTTAAAGCCTCAACGAGCGGTGCTGTGTTGCGTGGGGGGGGGGGGGGTAGGTGACGACTTACCTTGTTGCTCAGGGGAAGTACATTGTAACCCAGGTGATAAATAAGATCCAGTGGCGTTGGCGATACGGAGCGCCCATCCAAACGGTTTCCCAAGCCCCACTAATCCCAGGGATAGCTCACTAGGCGATTATTCACATCCTCTGCCTATCTCTTAACAAGCCATGTGCTCTTAAATAGCTCGCCGGCATGCTACACCCATAGGTGCCGCTCGCAGCCAATGGGGCGCCAGGGGACGGCCTGAGTGACAGCTGGGGGTGGGGCTTAGCGCAGCTCATTGAGGGGAACTTTAGTGCAAAGAACAGATGGAGCAGAGATGAGGCTGAGAGGCAGGAAAATAATACCGCGTCCACACCGCGCATTTATACCACAATATAGGCAGATGTAGCAGAGCTGAGTTTGTCATATAAACCATTTATGGCCTGCGGCGCGCTGGCTGCGCTAACCGTGACATCGCTGTTGATCTCACATAGGACTGCAAAGACAGGTGTTGGCCCTGTGCTTTTGCATAGGACTGCACTGTCCGGTTAACTCATGGTGGGCGCTCTTACCTAGGACTGCAGAGGCGAGTGTGTCCTTTGGATTTACATAGGGCTGCGGAGGGATACATGTGCTGCATGTAAACAGTAGGGCAGTGCAAGGTACCGATGAAGGCGAGGTAAGTGAGTCTCTAACAAACGGGGTTTTATCGTTCCATACAGATGTAGCAGAGTTGAATTTCTCGTTTAGTGCTTTAGGCCCCATTCACACGTCGGCATTTTGCGGAACGGAATTGCGGACCCATTCATTTCTATGGGGCCGCCCGGATACGCACTTCCGGGTCCGCAATTCCGTTCCCGAAAAAAAATAGAACATGTCCTATTCTTGTTGGCAATTGCGGACAAGAATAGGACTTATTCTATTAGTGCCGGTGATGTGCGCCCCGCAAAATGCGGAACGCACATTGCCGGTGTCCGTGTTTTGCGGATCCGCGGTTCCGCAAAACACGCTACGGACGTGTGAATGGACCCTTACTCTGCAACAATCGCAGTAGCATGATGAGCTTTGCCAAATGATCAACCCGGCTCTACCCGATCGACAAACTCAACTCCACTACATCTGGACGTGCCTGACAAGGTGTCTATTACAGATGTAGCAGAGGTGAACTTGCCAATATCTGATTGTACTTCAGTGAGCTTTGATGGTACAGGCTGTTTACTGTAGACACTGTCAAACCAAACTTCTGTGAGCGGAACCATGTTACAAACTCAGCTCTGCTACATCTGTATACAACATTAGTTACCTCTGGGTCAGCAGGACATGGACTGACCAGTAAACACCTCCGGCGCTCTCAGTCCCCGCAGACGCTGTACGTGATTGGAGGTTCTCTGGGGCTCTTCGAAGTTTTCGAAGCAATCTGAGCCCCAATAAATCCAATATTTCCATGATTACATATGTAGCAGAGCTGAATCTGCGCAGCTTCCCATGTGCACATGAAAAACTCTCTTCAGCAGTTTTATCTACAGCTCTACTAAAACTAAAGGTAACACAATAGTGACAGCAGCATTACTGACAGGCACTGCTACATCTGGGTATAGTATAATATTACTCAGTACTGTACTGGATGGATGGATATTGACTTTGCAGTAAGCCATATTCCATATAACATATACACAGGTATGTTCGGATGTAGCAGAGCTGACTGTGGTGATGTAATTTGATACATTGTGGCACCTGATACTTTCTGTACTGGAAATAGACAAGTGGTCTGAGCTGAGTTGTACCATAGAAGTATACACAGATGTAGCAGAGCTGAGTAGGTTGACATCCTGATAGTCTCACTTTACATAGGACTGCAGTTACACCTGAGTACAAAGTATACAGTTCAGTGATCAGATCAGCTCTGCTACATCTGTGGTTGATGCTCAGACGCCCCGGGGTACGGTCAGCCTGGTTTTACCCCGCCCATAAGTGCATTATGCCGCGCTGCGGAGAGAGAGAGAAGAGCGCGATCGATACAAATTCGGTTTCGGGTTTTGTAATTGATCCGATTACACAAGGCGCGCGGCTCGCGGCATTTTCGCTATGATCTCGTCGCTCGCCAGATCGTCTCCTGACCCAGATTTCTTAGACAAACACAGTCCTTTCTGTTCCTTCCCTGCGGCGCTGACCGACCCGAACAAGGCACAATTTCATTTTATCTGCACCTGGGAAAGCTGGGTGACAGCAAATATGGCCGCCATAACAGCAGCGCATACCCAGCTTTTCTAGACTCATGTGCCATTATAGATCTAAGGAGATTTTTTTTTTTATCGGTTCCTGGGAAAGCTGGGTGATGCCCTTCTGGTGTGCCAGTCTGCACTGCTTTTCTGCACAAAATGAGCAATGCTACAGGCTCTACCCATAGAGGAAAGTGTTTGACCTTGGGCTGCAGTTGCAAGGGACAGATGCACTACATGCATGCACCGTGTCAGTCTTCACCGCCATTCTGTCATTTTATTCGTGAATTAGCAGGATCACGATGAAACGCGCCGGAGATCCTGCAGAGTGGTTGACCCTGTGGAGGACAAATGAAAAAGCGTTAGCAACTCGCCGTCACATGACCGCGTCAAAACATTTCCAGTGCTGACCGTTGAGAGGCAAACATCTGTTGCTGCAGCCTGCGTGCGCCTATTAATACCCGCTAATTGGAGGTGTGTGTTTCTTGGCCCTAAATGATAGACTAGCGTGTTTACAACCCTGCATAGAGGAGATGTAGCAGAGCTGACAGTGTCACTGCACCCTATACGTGGCAACTAGTGATAATTCATAGAGCTGTATCTGCAGTCCTATGAGAAATCACTTGTGATATCGCCATGGGGAAAGCCAAGTGACAAACATGTTGCTCTGCTACCTATGATGGACACAGCTCTGCTACGTAAGATGGACACAGCTCTACTACATATAAGGGACACAGCTCTCCTGCATATGACGGACACAGCTCTGCTGCATATGACGGACACAGCTCTGCTACATATGACGGACACAGCTCTGCTACATATGACGGACACAGCTCTCCTGCATATGATGGATACAGCTTTGCTACATATAGTGGACAAAGCTCTGCTACATAAGATGAACACAGCTTTGCTACCTATGAGGGACACAGCTCTGCTACATATGAAGGACAAAGGTCACTAACATATGATGAACACAGCTCTGCTACATAGGATGAATACAGCTCTGCTACATATGAGAGACACAGCTCTCCTATGTATGATGGACACAGCTCTGCTGCATATGATGAACATAGCTCTATACATATAAGGGACACAGCTCTGCTGCATATGAGGGACACATCTCTCCTATGTATGATGAACACAGGTCTGCTACATATGATGGACACAGCTCTGCTACATATGACAGACACAGCTCTGCTACATATGACAGACACAGCTCTGCTACATATGAAGGACACAGCTCTGCTACATATGAAGGACACAGCTCTGCTACATATGATGAACACAGCTCTGCTGCATATGAGAGGGACACAGCTCTCCTACTTAACACAAATTCAGCTCTGCTACATATGACCGACAGCTCTCCTGCATAAGACAAATTCAGCTCTACTACATATGAGGGACCCAACTCTCCTACATATCAGCAATTCAGCTCTGCTGTTCCTGTTTACAGTATACAAAATAAATGATTACACAGTCGTCACTGTCTTTGAATCCCCACAGCTGTTTCTGGAAAAGCTGGGTGAGGGGCACTATAGCTGCCATTAAAGCACTCAGCTTTCCCACAGTCCTGAGCAGCACATCCGCGATGCAACAGTCCTGGGAAAAGCTGGGTGACAATCAATAAGATATGCGTCACTTTACAATGCCCAGAGGGTTGGCCACTCAGCTTTCCACAAACCCTGCCTAGTTATACTCAGCACGTTTCCTGGAGAAGTGAGAGCAGCCATATTGGTTGTCACCCAGCTTTCCCAGGTCCCTGAATGGTAAACTTACCTAGATATGGCTTATACCCAATTGCATTGCTATATCCAGGCATGCTTGCTCTTCAGGAGTCTGGAAAAGCCTTGTGGGAGCAGTGAGAGCAGCCATACTGACTGTCACCCATACTGACTGTCACCCAGCTTTCCCGGGGCTCTGAAAGGTAAACCTGCCTAGTTCTGGAGTCATACACCTGCTCCTGCTCTTCAGGAATCTGGAAAAGCCTTGTGGGAGCAGCCATATTGGTTGTCACCCAGCTTTCCCAGGGCAGTGTGCTGCCTCCGAGCTCCCGTAGGGGGCGGTGATGAGGCAGCTGTTCAGGGTGACCCACTTTCGCTGGTGGCGGGCAGTAAGTGGGTCACGGTCCATGCGTGGGTTTATGGATTTGCAGGTGAGTAAATGATTGGATTTCGAGCAGGCCCCGTCTTCGTAAAAGCTTTACGCGTAATGAAATCGTTAAGACTCCGTACGCGGTCACACAATCAAGTATAGCCGGCGTGTAGAAGAGAAGGACCCCAAGACATCTCACAGCTGAGGGTCTGCTACAATTGGATCCAGCCTGGACTCTAAACGTATCCTCTGTATTAGTATTAACCCTCCTAGCATTGGGCCTGCACAGGTTTTCATCCGCTGACAGCAAGCAGAGAGGGAAAAGAACCGAAACCTGAAGTATATTAAAAAGTTGACAAACGTTTCATTTTGCAGTTCTAGGATGACCCCTTGCCATAAGACGGGTGGACATCCTAGTGGGGGGGGGGGGGGGGGGGGGGCTCCTGGGGGATTGGGGGTCTGTCGCTGGGGTAGGTGGTCCTGCAGACGTGTCATGTAAGGCATCACAGGGTTAAAGGAGTTCTCCGCTCGGTGCAATCTGTAATCTATGGGAAGCGTTCGATTCCCCTGCAGCTCCCCCACAGGGGAAAGGAAGAATTGCATGTTGCCCAAAGAAATGATGCGGAAATTTCTAGTTACGCCACCGATTCAGGATGCCCTAAAGAAGATGACCCCATTAGTCAAAGCCCCCCCCCACCAGTGACTGTCATAGAAGTCAGGGGGAAAATACAGGATTTAAAAAGAAGCGGTGGTTCAAATTCAGGAGTGCCAAGTAGCAAAATACCCCTCCTCTATTTAATTTCACCAAGGTAAAAATTGAAAGGGTTTTCGGAGACTTGGATCCTCTCGATAGGCCATCAGTATCTGATCGGTGGGGGTCTGACACCCGGAACCACAGCGGCCTTCTCTCTGCTCACCAAGCACAGCGCCGTACGCTGTATAGTGGCTGTGCTTGGTATTGCAGCTCAGCCCCATTCACTTCTATGGAGCGGGGTTGCGCCTAGGCCATATGACCGATGAAAGTGACGTCACTCGGCCCAGGCAAAGCTGAGAGAAGGCCGTGGCGCTAATATGAGCGCCGCTGCCTTCAAAAACAGCTGATCAGCAGGGGTCCCAGGTGTCGGCCACCACGATCACATACTGACGACCTATTCAGAAATAAAAACAGCACTACTGAGTTCTCTTGATTCCGTAGTCCATGAGGTGGCGCTGACAGCAGCGTTGGGCCCTAGCCTATGAGCCCCTTGTACACAAGTAAGAGAAGAATACAGCGCAGCTCCGTGTCTTCAAGGATCCAGCAAGCAACTGCTTGAGAAAGACTCTGTGAAGTCGAAACATCACACATATCTTGAATAAACCTGAAGTATCCTTCAAGACACGCGGTGATACGGAAAACTCCTTTAAGGATGAGCAAATTCGTATTGTGTTCGACTCGTTTTGTCTTTCCTTTTGCCCTCTTCCGTTTTCCGGACATTTTATTAAAAGGCCTATAAAAACGTACAGGTTTTAGATTCTTAAATGGTACGAGCAAAACTGCAAGCGTTTGTCCCGAAATTTTATGACAGAGGTGCAATTAAATGTCCCGAATCTCCCTCCCTTCCGGAAACGCAGTGTACGAATTTACGGATGTGAAATTCGGTACAATTAAAGAACACTTTTTTTCACAGAATAACATGCGCTCACTAAAATTTGCACAATATTTCTGCAGTGAAAATGTGATGATACGCATCTTGTCCACTAGATGCTGTGATGTAAGACGCTTTCACTATCATAGTTAGGAAAGAAAAGTTTTTCCCTAAAAAAAACCTGACAATTTTGGCAAAAATATGCAATGTAGAACTGACTGCCAGAAGATGAGCTGAAAGTAGCTGCCAGAAAATACACCTCTCACTCCCTCCTGCCTAACCTAAAATCCTAAATATTTATCTCCCTAAAATCATATGCTGTCCCTCCCAATCACCTATTCTCTCCCTATATTCTTGTGCTGTCCCTCCCTATCACCTGTTCTCTCCCTATTGTCTTATGCTGTCCCTCCCTATCATCTATTCTCTCCCTATAGTCTTATGCTGTCCCTCCCTATCATCTATTCTCTCCCTATAATCTTATGCTGTCCCTCCCTATCACCTATTCTTTCCCAATAATCTTATGCTGTCCCTCACTTTCACCTATTCTCTCCCTATAATCTTGTGCTGCCCCTCCCTATCACCTATTATTTGCCTATAAACTTGTGCTGTCCCTCCCTACCACCTATTCCCTCCCTATAGTCTTATGCTGTCCCTCCCTATCTTCTATTCTCTCCCTATAATTGCATGCTGTCCCTCCCTATCACCTATTCTCTCCCTAGTCTTATGCTGTCCGTCACTATCTTTTATTCTCTCCCTAAAATCTTATGCTGTCCCTCCCTATCTCCTATTCTCTCCCTATAGTCTTATGCTGTCCCTCCCTATCACCTATTCTCTCCCTATAATCTTATGCTGTCCCTCCCTATCACCTATTCTCTCCCTACAATCTTCTTATGCTGTCCCTTCCTATCACCTATTCTCTCCCTATAATCTTATGCTGTCCCTCCCTATCACCTATTCTCTCCCTACAATCTTCTTATGCTGTCCCTCCCTATCACCTATTCTCTCCCTATAATCTTATGCTGTCCCTCCCTATCACCTATTCTCTCCTTACAATCTTCTTATTCTGTCCCTCCCTATCACCTATTCTCTCCCTATAATCTTATGCTGTCCCTCCCTATCACCTATTCCCTCCCTATAATCTTATGCTGTCCCTCACTATCACCTATTCTCTCCCTATAATCTTATGCTGTCCCTCCCTATCACCTATTCTCTCCTTACAATCTTCTTATTCTGTCCCTCCCTATCACCTATTCTCTCCCTATAATCTTATGCTGTCCCTCCCTATCACCTATTCCCTCCCTATAGTCTTATGCTGTCCCTCACTATCACCTATTCCCTCCCTATAGTCTTATGCTGTCCCTCACTATCACCTATTCTCTCCCTATAGTCTTATGCTGTCCCTCCCTATCTCCTATTCTCTCCCTATAGTCTTATGCTGTCCCTCCCTGTCATCTATTCTCTCCCTATAGTCTTATGCTGTCCCTCCCTATCTCCTATTCTCTCCCTATAATCTTCTCATTCTGTCCCTCCCTATCACCTATTCTCTCCCTATAATCTTATGCTGTCCCTCCCTATCACCTATTTTCTCCTTACAATCTTCTTATTCTGTCCCTCCCTATCACCTATTCTCTCCCTATAATCTTATGCTGTCCCTCCCTATCACCTATTCCCTCCCTATAGTCTTATGCTGTCCCTCACTATCACCTATTCTCTCCCTATAATCTTATGCTGTCCCTCCCTATCACCTATTCTCTCCCTATAATCTTATGCTGTCCCTCCCTATCACCTATTCTCTCCCTATAATCTTATGCTGTCCCTCCCTTTCACCTATTCTCTCCCTATAATCTTCTTATTCTGTCCCTCTCTATCACCTATTCCCTCCCTAAAGTCATATGCTGTCCCTCCCTATCTCCTATTCTCTCCCAATAATCGTATGCTGTCCCTCCCTATCACCTATTTTCTCCCTATAGTCTTATGCTGCCCCTCCCTATCACCTATTCTCTCCCTATAATCTTATGCTGCCCCTCCCTTTCATCTATTCTCTCCTTATAGTCTTATGCTGTCCTTCCATATCACCTATTCTCTCCCTATAGTCTTATGCTGTCCCTCTCTATCACCTATTCTTTCCCTATAGTCTTATGCTGTCCCTCCCTATCTCCTATTCTCTCCCTATAGTCTTATGCTGTCCCTCCCTATCACCTGTTCTCTCCCTATAGTCTTATGCTGTCCCTCCCTATCACCTATTCCCTCCCTATAATCTTATGCTGTCCCTCCCTATCACCTATTACCTCCCTATAATCTTATGCTGTCCCTCCCTATCAACTGTTCCAACCCTATAATCTTGTGATGTCCCTCCCTATCACCTATTCTCTCCCTATAATCTTGTGCTGTCCCTCCCTATCACCTATTCTCTCCCTATAATCTTCTTATGCTGTCGCTGTCACGAGGGTGTCAAGAACCACGCCTGACTCCGTTATACCCGGGGTCAGGAAGTCGCAGCGGTTGGCTGCACGCTCTATGTAAGATAGGGCTGTTTCCTTATGGTAGCTTTCTGGGTTTGCTTTGCAAACCCTTTTGGCTCACTCAGGGATCCGTAGCTCCTTCTCCTCAGCTGTTCCTTGTCCAGCACTCCCAAACCTCCTTATATTCCCCTCTCACACTTCTCTGGTTGCCAGATATAGAGCTTCCTGCCTGGACATCTATTCTGACCCTCTGGAGCTGTGTTGCTGCGTTCTCTGGTAGTTGGTCCAGAACGCTACCCTCCGGATCCCTGTTGGACCTTTGTGGTCTATTGTGGTCGCCCACCTGGGTGTATGTGTTTGTCTGTTTTGTCTGTCCTCTCCCTGGTGTTTCCCTCTTAGTGACAGTGGTGCGGACTAGCGATCCCACCGGCCCGTTCACTATCTAGGGCTCATTTTAGGGAAAGCCAGGGTTTAGGCAAGTGATTGCCGCACGGGTGAGGAACCCGTCTAGGGACGTCAGGGCAGTCAGGTGCCAGCCGCAAGGTGAGTTAGGGGTCACCACCTTTCCCTCTCCCTTGGGCAGGGCTTTCCCTTTTTCCTCCCTGTGCGTGACGCCGGTCATTACAGTCGCTCCCTATCATCTATTCTCTCCCTATAATCTTATGCTGTCGCTCCCTATCACCTATTCTCTCCCTATAGTCCTATGCTGTCCCTCCCTATCACCTATTCTCTTTCTATAATCTTATGCTGTCCCTCTCTATCACCTATTCTCTCACTATAGTCTTATGCTGTCCCTCCCTATCTCCTATTCTCTCCCTATAATCTTCTTATGCTGTCCCTCCCTATCACCTATTCTCTCCCTATAATCTTCTTATGCTGTCCCTCCCTATCACCTATTCTCTCCCTATAATCTTATGCTGTCCCTCCCTATCACCTATTCTCTCCCTATAATCTTATGCTGTCCCTCTCTATCACCTATTCTCTCCCCATAGTCTTATGCTGTCCCTCCCTATTGTCTATTCTCTCGCTATAATATTCTTATGCTGTCCCTCCCTATTGCCTATTCTATCCCTATAATCTTATGCTGTCCCTCCCTATCTCCTATTCTCTCCCTATAATCTTATTATGCTGTCCCTCCCTTTTGCCTATTCTATCCCTATAATCTTATGCTGTCCCTCCCTATCACCTATTCCCTCCCTATAATCTCATGCTGTCCCTCCCTATCACCTATTCTCTCCCTATAATCGTATGCAATCCCCCCTTATCACCTATTCTCTCCCTATAATCTCATGCAGTCCCCCCTTATCACCTATTCTCTCCCTATAATCTTCTTATGCTGTCCCTCCCTATCACCTATTCTTTCTCTATAATATTCTTATGCTGTCCCTCCCTATCACCTGTTCCCTCCCTATAATCTTCTTATGCTGTCCCTCCCTACCACCTATTCTCTCCCTATAATCTTCTCATGCTGTCCCTCCCTATCTCCTATTCTCTCCCTATAATCTTCATTTGCTGTCCCTCCCTATCACCTATTATCTCCCTATAATCTTCATTTGCTGTCCCTCCCTATCACCTATTATCTCCCTATAATCTTATGCTGTCCCTCCCTATCTCCTATTCTCTCCCTATAATCTTCTTATGCTGTCCCTCCCTATCACCTATTCTCTCCCTATAATGTTCTTATGCTGTCCCTCCCTATCACCTATTCTCTCCCTATAATCTTATGCTGTCCCTCCCTATCACCTATTCTCTCCCTATAATCTTATGCTGTCCCTCTCTATCACCTATTCTCTCCCCATAGTCTTATGCTGTCCCTCCCTATTGTCTATTCTCTCCCTATAATATTCTTATGCTGTCCCTCCCTATTGCCTATTCTATCCCTATAATCTTATTCTGTCCCTCCCTATCACCTGTTCTCTCCCTATTGTCTTATGCTGTCCCTCTCTTTCATCTATTCTTTCCCTATAGTCCTATGCTGTCCCTCCCTATCACCTGTTCTCTCCCTATAGTCTTATGCTGTCCCTCCCTATCACCTGTTCTCTCCCTATTGTCTTATGCTGTCCCTCCCTATCATCTATTCTCTCCCTATAGTCTTATGCTGTCCCTCCCTATCTCCTATTCTCTCCCTATAATCTTATGCTGTCCCTCCCTATCACCTATTCTCTCCCTATAGTCTTATGCTGTCCCTCCCTATCACCTGTTCTCTCCCTATTGTCCTATGCTGTCCCTCCCTATCTCCTATTCTCTCCCTATAATCTTATTCTGTCCCTCCCTATGACCTGTTCTCTCCCTATTGTCTTATGCTGTCCCTCTCTTTCATCTATTCTTTCCCTATAGTCCTATGCTGTCCCTCCCTATCACCTATTCCCCCCCTATAGTCTTATGCTGTCCCTCACTATCACCTATTCCCTCCCTATAGTCTTATGCTGTCCCTCACTATCACCTATTCTCTCCCTATAATCTTATGCTGTCCCTCCCTATCTCCTATTCTCTCCCTATAGTCTTATGCTGTCCCTCCCTGTCATCTATTCTCTCCCTATAGTCTTATGCTGTCCCTCCCTATCTCCTATTCTCTCCCTATAATCTTCTCATTCTGTCCCTCCCTATCACCTATTCTCTCCCTATAATCTTATGCTGTCCCTCCCTATCACCTATTCTCTCCTTACAATCTTCTTATTCTGTCCCTCCCTATCACCTATTCTCTCCCTATAATCTTATGCTGTCCCTCCCTATCACCTATTCCCTCCCTATAGTCTTATGCTGTCCCTCACTATCACCTATTCTCTCCCTATAATCTTATGCTGTCCCTCCCTATCACCTATTGTCTCCCTATAATCTTATGCTGTCCCTCCCTATCACCTATTCTCCTTCTATAATCTTATGCTGTCCCTCCCTTTCACCTATTCTCTCCCTATAATCTTCTTATTCTGTCCCTCTCTATCACCTATTCCCTCCCTAAAGTCATATGCTGTCCCTCCCTATCTCCTATTCTCTCCCAATAATCGTATGCTGTCCCTCCCTATCACCTATTTTCTCCCTATAGTCTTATGCTGCCCCTCCCTATCACCTATTCTCTCCCTATAATCTTATGCTGCCCCTCCCTTTCATCTATTCTCTCCTTATAGTCTTATGCTGTCCTTCCATATCACCTATTCTCTCCCTATAGTCTTATGCTGTCCCTCTCTATCACCTATTCTTTCCCTATAGTCTTATGCTGTCCCTCCCTATCTCCTATTCTCTCCCTATAGTCTTATGCTGTCCCTCCCTATCACCTGTTCTCTCCCTATAGTCTTATGCTGTCCCTCCCTATCACCTATTCCCTCCCTATAATCTTATGCTGTCCCTCCCTATCACCTATTACCTCCCTATAATCTTATGCTGTCCCTCCCTATCAACTGTTCCAACCCTATAATCTTGTGCTGTCCCTCCCTATCACCTATTCTCTCCCTATAATCTTGTGCTGTCCCTCCCTATCACCTATTCTCTCCCTATAATCTTCTTATGCTGTCGCTGTCACGAGGGTGTCAAGAACCACGCCTGACTCCGTTATACCCGGGGTCAGGAAGTCGCAGCGGTTGGCTGCACGCTCTATGTAAGATAGGGCTGTTTCCTTATGGTAGCTTTCTGGGTTTGCTTTGCAAACCCTTTTGGCTCACTCAGGGATCCGTAGCTCCTTCTCCTCAGCTGTTCCTTGTCCAGCACTCCCAAACCTCCTTATATTCCCCTCTCACACTTCTCTGGTTGCCAGATATAGAGCTTCCTGCCTGGACATCTATTCTGACCCTCTGGAGCTGTGTTGCTGCGTTCTCTGGTAGTTGGTCCAGAACGCTACCCTCCGGATCCCTGTTGGACCTTTGTGGTCTATTGTGGTCGCCCACCTGGGTGTATGTGTTTGTCTGTTTTGTCTGTCCTCTCCCTGGTGTTTCCCTCTTAGTGACAGTGGTGCGGACTAGCGATCCCACCGGCCCGTTCACTATCTAGGGCTCATTTTAGGGAAAGCCAGGGTTTAGGCAAGTGATTGCCGCACGGGTGAGGAACCCGTCTAGGGACGTCAGGGCAGTCAGGTGCCAGCCGCAAGGTGAGTTAGGGGTCACCACCTTTCCCTCTCCCTTGGGCAGGGCTTTCCCTTTTTCCTCCCTGTGCGTGACGCCGGTCATTACAGTCGCTCCCTATCATCTATTCTCTCCCTATAATCTTATGCTGTCGCTCCCTATCACCTATTCTCTCCCTATAGTTTTATGCTGTCCCTCCCTATCACCTATTCTCTTTCTATAATCTTATGCTGTCCCTCTCTATCACCTATTCTCTCACTATAGTCTTATGCTGTCCCTCCCTATCTCCTATTCTCTCCCTATAATCTTCTTATGCTGTCCCTCCCTATCACCTATTCTCTCCCTATAATCTTATGCTGTCCCTCCCTATCACCTATTCTCTCCCTATAATCTTATGCTGTCCCTCTCTATCACCTATTCTCTCCCCATAGTCTTATGCTGTCCCTCCCTATTGTCTATTCTCTCCCTATAATATTCTTATGCTGTCCCTCCCTATCACCTATTCTCTCCCTATAATCTTATGCTGTCCCTCCCTATCACCTATTCTCTCCCTATAATCTTATGCTGTCCCTCTCTATCACCTATTCTCTCCCCATAGTCTTATGCTGTCCCTCCCTATTGTCTATTCTCTCCCTATAATATTCTTATGCTGTCCCTCCCTATTGCCTATTCTATCCCTATAATCTTATGCTGTCCCTCCCTATCTCCTATTCTCTCCCTATAATCTTATTATGCTGTCCCTCCCTTTTGCCTATTCTATCCCTATAATCTTATGCTGTCCCTCCCTATCACCTATTCCCTCCCTATAATCTCATGCTGTCCCTCCCTATCACCTATTCTCTCCCTATAATCGTATGCAATCCCCCTTATCACCTATTCTCTCCCTATAATCTTCTTATGCTGTCCCTCCCTATCACCTATTCTTTCTCTATAATATTCTTATGCTGTCCCTCCCTATCACCTGTTCCCTCCCTATAATCTTCTTATGCTGTCCCTCCCTATCTCCTATTCTCTCCCTATAATCTTCATTTGCTGTCCCTCCCTATCACATATTATCTCCCTATAATCTTATGCTGTCCCTCCCTATCTCCTATTCTCTCCCTATAATCTTCTTATGCTGTCCCTCCCTATTGCCTATTCTCTCCCTATAATCTTCTTATGCTGTCCCTCCCTATCTACTATTCTCTCCCTATAATCTTCTTATGCTGTCCCTCTCTATCACCTATTCTCTCCCCATAGTCTTATGCTGTACCTCCATATTGTCTATTCTTTCCCTATAATCTTCTCATGCTGTCCCTCCCTATTGCCTATTCTATCCCTATAATCTTATGCTGTCCCTTCCTATCTCCTATTCTCTCCCTGCAATCTTCTTATGCTGTCCCTCCCTTTTGCCTAAACTATCCCTATAATCTTATGCTGTCCCTCCCTATCACCTATTCCCTCACTATAATCTTGTGCTGTCCCTCCCTATCACCTATTCTCTCCCTATAATCTTCTTATGCTGTCCTTCCCTATCACCTATTCTTTCTCTATAATCTTCTTATGCTGTCCCTCCCTATCACCTATTCTCTCCCTATAATCTTCTTATGCTGTCCTTTCCTATCACCTATTCTTTCTCTATAATCTTCTTATGCTGTCCCTCCCTATCACCTGTTCCCTCCCTATAATCGTCTTATGCTGTCCCTCCTTACCACCTATTCTCTCCCTATAATCTTCTTATGCTGTCACTCCCTATCTCCTATTCTCTCCCTATAATCTTCATTTGCTGTCCCTCCCTATCTCCTATTCTCTCCCTATAATCTTATTCTGTCCCTCCCTATCACCTGTTCTCTCCCTATTGTCTTATGCTGTCCCTCTCTTTCATCTATTCTTTCCCTATAGTCCTATGCTGTCCCTCCCTATCACCTGTTCTCTCCCTATAGTCTTATGCTGTCCCTCCCTATCATCTATTCTCTCCCTATAGTCTTATGCTGTCCCTCCCTATCTCCTATTCTCTCCCTATAATCTTATGCTGTCCCTCCCTATCACCTGTTCTCTCCCTATTGTCTTATGCTGTCCCTCCCTATCTCCTATTCTCTCCCTATAATCTTATGCTGTCCCTCCCTATCACCTATTCTCTCCCTATAGTCTTATGCTGTCCCTCCCTATCACCTATTCTCTCCCTATAGTCTTATGCTGTCCCTCCCTATCTCCTATTCTCTCCCTATAATCTTATGCTGTCCCTCCCTATCTCCTATTCTCTCCCTATAATCTTATGCTGTCCCTCCCTATCACCTATTCTCTCCCTATAGTCTTATGCTGTCCCTCCCTATCACCTATTCTCTCCCTATAGTCTTATGCTGTCCCTCCCTATCACCTATTCTCTCCCTATAATCTTATGCTGTCCCTCCCTTTCATCTATTCTTTCCCTATAGTCTTATGCTGTCCCTCCCTATCACCTGTTCTCTCCCTATAATCTTATGCTGTCCCTCCCTATCACCTATTCTCTCCCTATAGTCTTATGCTGTCCCTCCCTATCACCTATTCTTTCCCTATAATCTTCTTATGCTGTCCCTCGCTAGGAGTTTCAGTCGGCAGAGGCAGTACTACAACACTGCTTCCTTCCAGGTCACAAGTAAACAGCAGAATGCAGTTCTGTTCACTCTGCACAGGCACCTTCCTGATTGGCTGATCCAGGCTGTCTATCAGCCTGTGAGCCAATCAGTACAAGCCCTCCGCCCCATTAACTTCCTCCCGATGTCATGTGACCATCCTTCTTCATCCCTCGTGGTTTCGCCGACCAAATCTCACAGTACAATTGGACTGTGCACCGTTTTATATGATCCAGTCGAAACGAATCGCAAAAGTTTCGGATTCTTTTGGGGGTGGAGGGAACAAAAAATTTCAGTAAAATTTGTAATGATGCCGCTATGTTGTGAATCAAGTCGCTCATCCTTAATATAAATGTATCCATATAAGAATTTGAACAAAGGAAGTCTGACCGTCGGGAACCTCACCAATCACAAGAGCCGGGGTCCCCCGAAGCATGCGTGCGGTTATATTTATTCCCTACAGGAAATTATAAGTTAAAGGAGTTTTCCGGGATTTTGATACAGATGACCTAGCCTCAGGATAGGTCATCAGTATCTGATCGGTGGGGGTCCGACACTAGGGACCCCTGGGATCACCTGTTGGAGAAGGCACCAGCCCTCCTGTGAGCGCCGCGGCCTTCTCCGCGCTGTAAATTGTATAGCGGCTGTGATTGTCATCGCGCTCAGCCCCATTCACTTCAATATGGGGAGGTTGGTGACTTCTCAGACCCCCAACAATCAGATACTGATGACCTATCCAGAGGAGATAGAAATCCCGGAAAACCCCTTTAAATTGTCGCTAAAAATTAAATGATATCTAATCAGATTAATGTCACATTTATTTAAAATGTCAGGGCTCTGGTTTCCTGATACAGAGCTCCAAACACTCTGCTGCCTGCAGTCACCACCAGGGGGAGCTCACTGAATAGGGGTTTACACAGCTGTCTGAGCTCAATACTGCCTCTATACCTGCCGAGCTCCCCCTTGTGGTGACTGAAGGAATAAAGCATTTTATTAATATATGTTGTCCTTACCAAGTGATTCAGGGGCACCCGCCATCAGGTCCGAGCAGTAAACTCTCCTGCCTGTGTCTTCCTAAATGCCTCATCATGTGACATGTCTGAGGAACCAGGGAACCACTGGGCGTCACTTTCCTTGCAGGAGCTCATGCAGATATGTGTGAATCTGTATATGGCGTCACCCTGGCTGGTGAAGACTGCAGGCATAAGGCAAGACAGCCCCCTTAAGACCCCGCCTATGCAGAGCTCTGAGGGCAGAAGGAGGAGGAGCTTATCAGTCAGGTGACTCTGCATCAGGGAAGAGGTAGGACGGGAGCCGTGCTCCAGAGGCTGCTGTCTGGTGAGTGCTGACCGTGTGGGGTCAGTGTATGAGGGGCTGATACTGAGGGGTCAGTGTATGAGGGGCTGATACTGTGGGGTCAGTGTATGAGGTGCTGATACTGAGAGGTCAGTGTATGAGGGGCTGATACTATGGGGTCAGTGTATGAGGGGCTGATACTGTAGTGTCAGTGTATGAGGGGCAGATACTGTGAGGTCAGTGTATGAGGGGCTGATACTGTGGGGTCAGTGTATGAGGGGCTGATACTGAGAGGTCAGTGTATGAGGGGCTGATACTATGGGGTCAGTGTATGAGGGGCTGATACTGTAGTGTCAGTGTATGAGGGGCAGATACTGTGAGGTCAGTGTATGAGGGGCTGATACTGTGGGGTCAGTGTATGAGGGGCTGATACTGAGAGGTCAGTGTATGAGGGGCTGATACTGTGAGGTCAGTGTATGAGGGGCAGATACTGTGGGGTCAGTGTATGAGGGGCAGATACTGTGGGGTCAGTGTATGAGGGGCAGATACTGTGAGGTCAGTGTATGAGGGGCTGATACTGTGAGGTCAGTGTATGAGGGGCTGATACTGTGACGTCAGTGTATGAGGGGCTGATACTGTGAGGTCAGTGTATGAGGGGCTCAGTGTATGAGGGGCTGATACTGTGGGGTCAGTGTATGAGGGGCTGATACTGTAGTGTCAGTGTATGAGGGGCTGATACTGTGAGGTCAGTGTATGAGGGGCTGATACTGTGAGGTCAGTGTATGAGGGGCTGATACTGTGGGGTCAGTGTATGAGGGGCTGATACTGTGGGGTCAGTGTATGAGGGGCTGATACTGTGGGGTCAGTGTATGAGGGGCTGATACTGTGAGGTCAGTGTATGAGGGGCTGATACTGAGGGGTCAGTGTATGAGGGGCTGATACTGTAGTGTCAGTGTATGAGGGGCTGATACTGTGAGGTCAGTGTATGAGGGGCTGATACTGTGAGGTCAGTGTATGAGGGGCTGATACTGTGGGGTCAGTGTATGAGGGGCTGATACTGAGGGGTCAGTGTATGAGGGGCTGATACTGTAGTGTCAGTGTATGAGGGGCTGATACTGAGAGGTCAGTGTATGAGGGGCTGATACTGAGAGGTCAGTGTATGAGGGGCTGATACTGTGAGGTCAGTGTATGAGGGGCTGATACTGTGACGTCAGTGTATGAGGGGCTGATACTGTGAGGTCAGTGTATGAGGGGCTGATACTGTGGGGTCAGTGTATGAGGGGCTGATACTGAGGGGTCAGTGTATGAGGGGCTGATACTGTAGTGTCAGTGTATGAGGGGCTGATACTGAGAGGTCAGTGTATGAGGGGCTGATACTGAGAGGTCAGTGTATGAGGGGCTGATACTGTAGTGTCAGTGTATGAGGGGCTAATACTGTGAGGTCAGTGTATGAGGGGCTGATACTGTGAGGTCAGTGTATGAGGGGCTGATACTGTGAGGTCAGTGTATGAGGGGCTGATACTGTGAGGTCAGTGTATGAGGGGATGATACTGTGAGGTCAGTGTATGAGGGGCTGATACTGTAGTGTCAGTGTATGAGGGGCTGATACTGTGAGGTCAGTGTATGAGGGGCTGATACTGTGGGGTCAGTGTATGAGGGGCTGATACTGTGGGGTCAGTGTATGAGGGGCTGATACTGTGGGGTCAGTGTATGAGGGGCTGATACTGTAGGGTCAGTGTATGAGGGGCTCATACTGAGAGGTCAGTGTATGAGGGGCTGATACTGTGGGGTCAGTGTATGAGGGGCTGATACTGTGGGGTCAGTGTATGAGGGGCTGATACTGTGGGGTCAGTGTATGAGGGGCTGATACTGAAAGGGTCAGTGTATGAGGGGCTGATACTGTGGGGTTAGTGTATGAGGGGCTGATACTGTGGGGTTAGTGTATGAGGGGCTGATACTGAGGGGTCAGTGTATGAGGGTCTGATACTGAGGGGTCAGTGTATGAGGGGCTGATACTGAGAGGTCAGTGTATTAGGGTCTGATACTGTGGGGTCAGTGTATGAGGGGCTGATACTGAGGGGTCAGTGTATGAGGGGCTGATACTGTGGGGTCAGTGTATGAGGGGCTGATACTGTGGGGTCAGTGTATGAGGGGCTGATACTGTGGGGTTAGTGTATGAGGGGCTGATACTGTGGGGTCAGTGTATGAGGGGCTGATACTGTGGGGTCAGTGTATGAGGGGCTGATACTGAGGGGTCAGTGTATGAGGGGCTGAAACTGTGGGGTCAGTGTATGAGGGGCTGATACTGTGGGGTCAGTGTATGAGGGGCTGATACTGAGGGGTCAGTGTATGAGGGTCTGATACTGAGGGTTCAGTGTATGAGGGTCTGATACTGAGAGGTCAGTGTATGAGGGGCTGATACTGAGGGGTCAGTGTATGAGGGGCTGAAACTGTGGGGTCAGTGTATGAGGGGCTGATACTGTGGGGTCAGTGTATGAGGGTCTGATACTGAGAGGTCAGTGTATGAGGGGCTGATACTGAGGGGTCAGTGTATGAGGGTCTGATACTGAGGGTTCAGTGTATGAGGGGCTGATACTGAGAGGTCAGTGTATGAGGGGCTGATACTGAGAGTTCAGTGTATGAGGGGCTGATACTGAGGGGTCAGTGTATGAGGGTCTGATACTGAGGGTTCAGTGTATGAGGGTCTGATACTGAGGGTTCAGTGTATGAGGGGCTGATACTGAGAGGTCAGTGTATGAGGGGCTGATACTGAGAGTTCAGTGTATGAGGGGCTGATACTGAGGGGTCAGTGTATGAGGGTCTGATACTGAGGGTTCAGTGTATGAGGGTCTGATACTGAGAGGTCAGTGTATGAGGGGCTGATACTGAGAGTTCAGTGTATGAGGGGCTGATACTGTGGGGTCAGTGTATGAGGGGCTGATACTGTGGGGTCAGTGTATGAGGGGCTGATACTGTGGGGTCAGTGTATGAGGGGCTGATGCTGTGGGGTCAGTGTATGAGGGGCTGATACTGTGACGTCAGTGTATGAGGGGCTGATACTGTGACGTCAGTGTATGAGGGGCTGATACTGTGACGTCAGTGTATGAGGGGCTGATACTGTGACGTCAGTGTATGAGGGGCTGATACTGTGGGGTCAGTGTATGAGGGGCTGATACTGAGAGGTCAGTGTATGAGGGGCTGATACTGTGACGTCAGTGTATGAGGGGCTGATACTGTGGGGTCAGTGTATGAGGGGCTGATACTGTGACGTCAGTGTATGAGGGTCTGATACTGTGACGTCAGTGTATGAGGGTCTGATACTGTGGGGTCAGTGTATGAGGGGCTGATACTATAGGGTCAGTGTATGAGGGGCTGATACTGTGAGGTCAGTGTATGAGGGGCTGATACTGCTGGGTCAGTGTATGAGGGGCTGATACTGTGACGTCAGTGTATGAGGGTCTGATACTGTGACGTCAGTGTATGAGGGTCTGATACTGTGGGGTCAGTGTATGAGGGTCTGATACTGTGGGGTCAGTGTATGAGGGGCTGATACTATAGGGTCAGTGTATGAGGGGCTGATACTGTGAGGTCAGTGTATGAGGGGCTGATACTGCTGGGTCAGTGTATGAGGGGCTGATACTGTGGGGTCAGTGTATGAGGGGCTGATACTGTGACGTCAGTGTATGAGGGGCTGATACTGTGGAGTCAGTGTACGGAGCATTAATTTACATCTTCTGGTCTGGCTGTTACATTTTACCTTCTCTGATACATTGCAAATTATCAGGAAGCAATGGACTGTAAGGCCCCTTGCAGACGAGCGTTCCTCCCTCAGCGAGTCCGCATCGCAGCTCCTGGCCTGACCTCCCAGCGCTGCCGTTGTAACATAGCATTATATTGATTTATGATGCTATGTAACCCTCACAGTTCTGGAATGTACTGGATAACACTGGCATAATGCTGGGAGGTCAGGCCGGGAGCTGCGATGCGGACTCGCTGCGGGAGGAACGCTCGTCTGCAAGGGGCCTAAAGCTGTATATATTCTAGCATTAGGTCTCAGTTTTCAGCCTCAGTACCATACCAGCGGAGATCTGGAAAATTGTGGAAACATTGGAACACAAAGTACATTGGAGGAGATCTGCAGAGCTCTTCCTTAGTGATCGAGTGGTCCCACAGATGCTCAATTGGGTTCAACTCTGGGGAATTAGGGGCCGTGTAATATATTGTGTTGTCCTGCGGGAAGATCCCATCTGCCGCCTGAGAAGACAGTCAGCATGTATGGGTGTACGTGATCTGCAAGGATGGATTCATACACAAATCGGCTGAGAGCACCTTCCACATGGCTGGGTGGCCCAAAGGATACCACGAAAACCATAAGCCAGACCATAACGCTGCCACCACCAGCTTGTGTTCTTCCAATGGTTGCAGGGTGTTTGTTCTCTGATGTCTCTCTCCTGACACGCCAACGTCCATCCGCCAACATGACTTATCAGAAAAGACAACCCTCTGCCAATCAGTGGAGGTCCAATTCCAATTGTGCCACGAAAATGAAAGCCTTTTCTGCCAATGCAGAGGTGCAGTGACCATCCATGTACTTCAGAGCCCCATACGCAGTAGGGTTAGACGAACTGTTGTGTTAGACACACGTCTGGTGAGCTGCTCCTCTGTAGTGTCGGTCCGCCCTCGCCCACCTTCATACCCAACATTCACTTCTGACATCGGTGGCACGTGCTGCTCCGCAGTTTCCACGTCGCTTATTCACAATGCTGCCATTTGTTCACCCATCATACATATTCACCACAGCGGTACGAGAACAGTTCATACTGCGCAGTGTCAGAAATACCGCCACCGAAAGCCAATAATTGTCTCTTTTTGCAACTCTGATAAATCGCCCCTTTTACCCATGACAGCGATGAGAGATATGTGTGCAGACAGCCTATCATACACCTTACATACCCACCGAGCCCGCTCAGCACACCTTATATACCCACCAAGCCCACTCAGCACATCGTATATACCCACCAAGCCCACTCAGCACATGGTATATACCCACCGAGCCAGTTCAGCACACCTTATATACCCACCAAGCCCACTCAGCACATCATATATACCCACCGAGCCAGTTCAGCACACCTTATATCAGGGCTTGACAAATTTCCTTGGAATCTAGGAGCCAGCTAAAAAAGTTAGAAGCCAGGCGGAGCCGCGTCATAAAGCCCCTAGTAGGTGCCCCTATAGTGCCCCCCCCCCCACTTCTCCATAGAGCACCCCCCAATAATGCTGTATACCATGTTACATATACTGCCGCTCCGTCCCCTATTGACTATAACGGGGACGGGGGTGGAGCTCCGGCGCAGCATGGCAGTTGGCGGTGAGAGGCCGCCGGACTAAAAAGTTGGACATGCAGTACTTTTACCATGCACTGCCGTGCTGCGCCAGAGCTCTGCCCCCATTATAGTCAATGGGGACAGAGCTGCGGTCCGGCGAAACAGCGGAAGGACGGATCCGACAGGGTGAACAGCCTGCCAGATCCATCCTGCTGCAAGTGTGAAAGTACCCTTAGTTCTATAGCTACTGAATGAGACAGAAGAAGGGATGCCTTTAACATATAGATCTCCTTGAGAAGCCAATTTGATCCTAAAGGGTTAATTCAACCTGTAATCTAAACTCTGTCCTGTCACTTCTCTTATCTCTCTGCTCCTGTCCCTAATCTTATCACTACTGCAAAAGCAAACAGCCTCAGTGTAAACTGTTCTAGAGTCTGACTGACGGTTCTTTTAACTCAAAGAATCGAATGAGTCACTAACTAATCGGATCTTTAGATTCTTAACCTGTGACTCATTCGATTCTTTCTTCTCCCTGTACTTGTGTCAGTGGCTCAGAGCTGCTAGTGCTTGCCTTGCCTCAGCTCTGATTGGTTGGTGGGCGGGGAGGGGAGGGGCTGGCAGAAGCAGCTTCCACTCTAGGATCAGATTACACTCCTCCCGAGCCCCTCCCCTCCCAGCTGCCAGCGTCTCTGCTATTGTGTGCTGTGACGGAGCTGTTTCACACGGTGCTGCCTCCGGACAGAACGGCAGCTCCGCACCCATCGCCCGGGCACCTTTGAAAACGGGCTGACAAATACCCAAGCGCCAGGACTAAATTCCTGGTCGCCATGGCGACCTGGCGCCTGGGATTTGTCGAGCCCTGCCTTATATACCCACCAAGCCCACTCAGCACATCGTATATAACCACCAAGCCCACTCAGCACATGGTATATACCCACCGAGCCAGTTCAGCACACCTTATATACCCACCAAGCCCACTCAGCACATCGTATATACCCACCAAGCCCACTCAGCACATGGTATATACCCACCGAGCCAGTTCAGCACACCTTATATACCCACCAAGCACACTCAGCACATCGTATATACCCACCAAGCCCACTCAGCACATTGTATATACCCACGAGCCAGTTCAGCACACCTTATATACCCACCAAGCCCACTCAGCACATCGTATATACCCACGAAGCCCACTCAGCACATCGTATATACCCACGAGCCAGTTCAGCACACCTTATATACCCACCGAGCCCGCTCAGCACACCTTATATACCCACCGAGCCCGCTCAGCACACGGGACTTCTTTCATGAGCTACACACTGCCTACTTGGCTGTGTGTTTGGCCTGTGTCGGGTATTGCGGCTCGGCCCTATTCAGACCCTCCTTTCTGACCCTAGACAACCCCTTTTAAACTATTTGGCTTGGCCTTCGAGGGTAACAGTGTTATACTATGTAAGAATACCCGATACATTAACCCTTCAGTTGCGTGACATTTCATGTAATGTATGCAACACGTTATGACTAGTGATGAGCGGCAGGGGCAATATATTTGAATTCGCGATATTTCGCAAATATTTGGGCGAATATTCGCCATATATTCGAGAATTCGCGAATTCATGATCTCCAGGCATTATTTTCTTGAATGCGAAAATTCGCATAAAATTCGCATAAAATATTCACCTAAAAATTTGCATGAACTGGTATTTAAAAAAAATCGAATATTCGCAATTACGAATATATTTAGCGATATTCTAAATATTCGTGAATTCTCGAAATTCGCAATTCGAATATTCGTGATCAACACTAGTTATGACGTGACAGTCGCAAAAAATCCAGATACAGTTGAAACCAGAAGTTTACATACACTATATAAAAAGACACATAAGCATATTTTTCTCAATATCTGACCTGAAATCGTTCATCTATACAAACAATTATATGCAAGATGGGAATGTCCAGCCATCATACCGCTCAGGAAGGAGACGGGTTCTGTGTCCCAGAGATGAACGTGCTTTGGTCCGACATGTGCATATCAACCCAAGAACAAAAGTAAAAGACCTTGTGAAGATGATGGCGGAAGCTGGTAAGATTGTGTCCACATGGGCTGAAAGACCACTCTGCCAGGAAGAAGCCATTACTCCAAAAGCCAGATTAATGTTTGTAAATGTACACAGGAACAAAGACCTACATTTTTGGAGACATATCCTGTGGTCTGACGAAACTAAAATGTAACTTTTTGGCCATAATGACCATCGTTACGTTTGGAGGAAAAAGGGAGAAGCTTGGAAGCCTGAGAACACCATCCCAACTGAGAAACACAGGGGTGGCAGCATCATGTTGTGGGGTTGCTTTGCTGCAGGAGGGACTGGTGCACTTCACAAAATAGATGGCATCATGAGGAAAGAAGATTATGTGGAAATTCTGAAGCAACATCTCAAGACATCAGCCAGAAAGTAAAAGCTTGGGTGGAAATGGGTCTTCCAAATGGACAATGACCCGAAGTATACTGCCAAACTGGTTACAAAGTGGCTTAAGGATAACAAAGTCAATTTTTGGAGTGGCCATCACAAAGCCCTGATCTCAATCCTATTGAAAATTTATGGGAAAAGCTGAAAAGGCAGGTGCGAGCAAGGCGACCAACAAACATGGCTCAGTTACACCAGTTGTGTCAGGAGGAATGGGCCCAAATTCCGACCAACTATTGTGAGAAGCTTGTGGAAGGATATCCAGAACGTTTGACCCAAGTCATACAGTTTAAGGGCAGTTGTACCAAATAATAATGAAATGTATGTAAACTTTTGACTTTGCAGAAAGTAATAAAAATGCCTTAAAACATTCACTCTCTCATTATTCTAGCATTTGGCAAATAATAATAATTATGGTAATCCTAATTGACCGAAAACAGGAAAGGTTCATTCTGATTTCATGTCAGATATTGAGAAAAACATTTATATGTGTCTTTTTATATACAGGGTGGGCCATTTATATGGATACACCTTAATAAAATGGGAATGGTTGGTGGTATTAACTTCCTGTTTGCGGCACATTAGTATATGAGGGGGGAAACTTTTCAAGATGGGTGGTGACCATGGTGGCCATTTTGAAGTCGGCCATTTTGAATCCAACTTTTGTTTTTTCAATAGGAAAAGGGTCATGTGACACATCAAACTTATTGGGAATTTCACAAGAAAAACAATGGTGTGCTTTGTTTTAACGTAACTTTATTCTTTCATGAGTTATTTACAAGTTATAAAATGTGTTCAATGTGCTGCCCATTGTGTTGGATTGTCAATGCAACCCTCTTCTCCCACTCTTCACACACTGATAGCAACACCGCAGGAGAAATGCTAGCACAGGCTTCCCGTATCCGTAGTTTCAGGTGCTGCACATCTCGTATCTTCACAGCATAGACGATTGCCTTCAGATGACCACAAAGATAAAAGTCTAAGGGGGTCAGATCGGGAGACCTTGGGGGCCCATTCAACTGGCCCACGACGACCAATCCACTTTCCAGGAAACTCTTCATCTAGGAATGCTCTCACCTGACACCCATTATGTGGTGGTGCACCATCTTGCTGGAAAAACTCAGGGAACGTGCCAGCTTCAGTGCATAAAGAGGAAAACACATCATCATGTAGCAATTTCTCATATCCAGTGACCTTGAGGTTTCCATTGATGAAGAATGGCCCCACTATCTTTGTACCCCATATACCACACCATACCATCAATCTTTTTGTTCTAACAGTCTTGGATGGATCTATCCAATGTGGGTTAGTGTCAGACCAATAGCGGTGGTTTTGTTTGTTAACTTCACCATTCACATAAAAGTTTTCCTCATCACTGAACAAAATCTTCTGCGTAAACTGAGGGTGCTGTTCCAATGTTTGTTTTGCCCATTCTGCAAATTCACTGCTTCGATCTGGGTCACCCTCGTTGAGATGCTCCAGTAGCTGGAGTTTGTAAGCGTGCCATTTGTGAGTAGCTAATATCCGCCGAAGGGATGTTCGACTAATGTCACTCTCCAGTGACATGCGGCGAGTGCTACGCTGTGGGCTCTTGCTGAATGAAGCTAGGACAGCCACTGATGTTTCTTCATTAGAGACAGATTTCATGCGTCCACATTTTGGCAAATCCAACACTGAACCAGTTTCACGAAACTTAGCAAGCAGTTTGCTAACTGTAGCATGGGAGATGGGTGGTCTCGTAGGGTGTCTTGCATTGAAATCTGCTGCAATGACCCGGTTACTGCGTTCACCAGACATCAACACAATTTCTATCCGCTCCTCACGTGTTAACCTCGGCGACATGTCAATGGTTGTAAACAAAGAGAAACTTGTAAATAACTCATGAAAGAATAAAGTTACGTTAAAACCAAGTACACCATTGTTTTTCGTGTGAAATTCCCAATAAGTTTGATGTGTCACATGACCCTCTTCCTATTGAAAAAACAAAAGTTGGATTCAAAATGGCCGACTTCAAAATGGCCACCATGGTCACCACCCATCTTGAAAAGTTTCCCCCCTCACATATACTAATGTGCCACAAACAGGAAGTTAATATCACCAACCATTCCCATTTTATTAAGGTGTATCCATATAAATGTCCCACCCTGTAGTGTATGTAAACTTCTGGTTTCAACTGTCTGTCATGCACAACTTCTATTATAGTCAATGAGGGAAAAGTCACGCGACTTGCGACACAAGGTCGGACATATCTGGAGTTTTTGCGTCTGTCGCTTGCCTACAACTTGCCGGAATCACAGTTCTAAAATAGTCATGCGACGACAAGTTGCAGACAAATCGCACATGTTTTTGTGCTTCACGATTTTTCTCCGACTTGGAGTCGTGTAGCCGAACCCTTATGGGATTGTGTTATAAGGGACAGAGTGATACATTGTTGGGATACCAAGGTATGTGCTGCAGCCGTCCCTCCTATAGAGGTTATCTATAGGTTCCCCTATAGGCTCCAGTCTATACGCTCGCACATGTGTACCCAGACCGTGTCTCCGGATGTAGCGTGCAATGTAGCGGCTAATAATTATCGAGCATCCTTATGTAATGGCGTGTGTGAATGCTCTTGTCACGGCTCTCAGACCTTGTTGTGACAGCTTTTCATTGATTTGTCTGCTGCTATTTTTAGATGTAGAAGATCCGGTCTGGTGCCATCTGACTGTGAAGAATATCGCCTCGCCAAAAAAGAGCCCTTTATCAAAGCAAACAGTGCAGAACTGAAGTTCCAGACATCGGAGGTACGAAGCTACAGGCCAGGCTGGTGGCTCCACCGGAGAAACACGACCATGTGCAGACTAGATAAGGTGCAATCTCTTTTAGTTCCTATAAGGCCTGATGGTACAAATGTTGCAGAGGTGGTCATCACTTACCTCCAGACTTCCATCATATTACAGAGGTTAGTAGAAAACACCATTGTGGCCAAGTCAGGAGGACTCTCATTCCCAAAGAACCTCATTTGCCTAAGGTCCAGCTATCAGGAGAGGGTCTTCTTGGTTTCTTTACTGGTATGACCCTGGTCGTATACAGAAATAATCTGCATCCTGAAGGGGAAATATTTCTTTCTACTGAGGTCAGGATGCATTCCTTGGACCACCACAAGTAAAGAGGGTCCACGCACAGAGGCAGAAGTCCAGGAGAACCTTTCAAGACTTTTAGATGAAGACATATAACTACAGCGGTCATTTGGCTGACAGCTATTCCTCCCAACCCCCCCCCCCCCCCCATATGCATTTATGTTCAGCTAGCCAGAGCATGTTTTCAATGAGGAGAGAGGCATGAGCTGCTGCCGATCCTTGTATTTCCCCAACATAGGTGTCAGAGGAAAGTTGAGACATCCCATACACAGTGGCTGGTTGGCCAGTCCTGCTGGAATCATGTGCATGACGACCTTTACACGATTTAGATATTTTGCTGGTTGAACCGGTATGTTTCTAGGAACTTGATGCATCACTGAAGCTTGAGGCACTACATGTCTCCTTCTTTACAGATATCACTAGTCTCTGTGAGAAAAACTCCTCCTTTGTTATCGAGTTTAATACGGTGGAATTATAGTTCTCTCCGAGCCATCAGGCGTGTGAAGACAAAACAGTCATTAGTCCCCTGCCAGGACCTTCTTGTACAAAGGTAGTGAAGGATAAAAATGTCCGCAGTTATGGCCTGTTCTGTGTTAGGTTCTTCTACTCTCATTATGAGGACATCTAAACATATCTTAAAGGTTATGTACACCTTTGGGTGCATTTTTTTTGTTATTGCATTCATTTTGAGCTAAAAATCATGTTTTAAATTGGTCTTTATAAAAAAATATGGAGCCCTTTTTTTTTTCTGTACAGGGCTGTGATGCTCTAGTAGCAGGATCTGAATTTTCTCTCTCTTCCGTCAGCCCGCTCACCTAACAGGCTCCTTATCTCTGACCTTATAACACTCATTATAGCTCATTTCTTATCCGGCAGAGGGTCTCAAAACCGGAGGAAAACACTTCTGTTTTTTCCCCATTCATTGTCATATGGGGACAAAACTGAACAAACCAGAACGGAGTGCACCAGAATGCATTCCGTTCCGGTTTGTTGCGTACCCATGCAGGACACAAAATTGCTGTAAGCGAGAAACTGAACAAGCCATGTAAGTCATGGTGCCAGACCTGTTTTTTTCGGAAACAGTGGGGGGCATTTATGAAGCCGCGTTAAAAAGCCAGACGTTAAGGCGCACGGCATTTAGGCGGGGCAAAAGGGGCATGGCTTTGTGGAGGGAGGTGTGGCTTCGCACCGCCACAGCACTTGCTATAAGTTTCGCCAGAAAGTGGCGGAAGTTATAGCTGAAGTCTATGCCAGCCTGTAGCTGAAAGACTTCACTTTCTGTCTCACAGCAGGGCAGAGATTCTTCCTCTTAATAAATTAGGCGCATCTCACGCCAGTGCAAGGAGATCAAGACTGGCGGATAGATCTGCCAGTCTTGATATATCTCCCCCAGTGACTTTCATTGGTTTTAGTGCCAGATCCAGTTTCTTCATTTTCGATATAATACAACCGGATCCGTTCTGAACGGATGCAGACAGTTGTATTATTAGTATGGAAGCATTTTGCTGTGGTTTTGAGATTCCCTGCCAGATCTCAAAACCGTACAGCAAAAACGCTGATGTGAGAGTAGCCTTAGTGTTCATGACCTCTTAAGACCCTATTACACGGAGCAAATTCTCGTGCATGCAAGCGAAAGCGAACGAGAATCGTGTGATGAAATGAGTATGAACGATTTAAAGACGAGCAACAAATAACTCGTTTATTGTCCAAGCGACAAATAACTCGTTTATTGACGTTCCTCGTTATAGATCAGTTTGTATAATATGGAGTCGTCTACTCGCTAACGATCTCATTCACGCCTTGTGACCAAGGCACAAAGCGAAAGTGAAAGTACCAGTCAAACAGCGATAAAAAGTTAACCCTGTGTGACAGAACGGCTCAATATTTTTTAATAAAGACCAATTGAAAAAAAGATTTTTTTTTTTTAGCCCAAAATTATTAAAATGCAATCATAAAAAAAATTGCCTCCGAAGGTGTACATAGCCTTTAACCTCTGCAGATTCTTCATCTGAGGAAGTTGGCCCCTTATAGGGACCCGTAGGGTCTGTTTTTAGTATGTGGCACTTGACTCGTTATCCCAGTAATGGAGGAGGCACTGTTCAGCAGAACAGTACTTTACTCCAGTTGGGAAAACAAGAGTTACAGTTGCAAATAGAGGCACTAGGGTTGGCACGCAGCTTGGTGGTTACAGTCTCGATTAGCCACGTTGCTTAGTAGCTACCATTAACGGCACACAACTTGGCGCTACAATGTCTCTGCCACCTGACTTGGGAGTGGTCTGTAACCACATGCAAAGATACACAGCACCTTCTGCACAAAGAAGGGGGCCCTTCCAGACAGAAGTGAATGCAGCAGTCCAGTAGATACTTGAAGTTATCCACAACCATTGGGATACACAAAACCATCCTCTTACTAGTCACAGAGAGGACAGATTGGCGCATCTCCATAGAGTTGTCTCCTTTGGGTCATCTCCATAGAGACCTCTCTGTGTGCAACCACTAAGCATGATTCTTATGACCTCTGGCATCTTCGTAGATCTTCAGTTGTCAGCAGCAGTGTCAGTCCCAGTTCTGGCATCTGACACCTCTTACTCTGTACCTCACAATACAAACTTCACTGCTCAAAGACCATGACCCAAGCAAAAACTCCTTGCTTTATACCCCAGTACCACCTTGTCATGGAGACCATGTGGCACAGCGCACCTGCATCCACACATGACCGTAGACCACACCAGCCACAGTCTGTGCCCATTGTATCAAGTGCGAAAAATACCATCTTTGAAACACAACCTAGTTGTCTATCCTTATTTACAGCAATGAATATTACTGCCATTGGAGTCACGTCCTCCATGTACAGCTACATACACAGATTATTTCACACATATGTCCGGGCAGAGAGGTTGGCCAGTTGGGTAAGGTCCACAGATCGAGCAGCTGAGGTGGTGCCGGTGACAGTGGAACATAACCATATAAACCATAACCCTACTTGGATCTGTGGAGTGGTGATAGTCAATTTCCCTATTCTATTTATAATCTTATCATGTATAATTGTGTTTTACACTGTTACAATGTATTATAATTTTTTACATCAGTTGTAAAATGTATCGGAGATTTGGTTTTGGAGATGTCTTGAAATTATCAGGATCATTATAAGTGGAGATAACCCCAAGGAGATAACCCCCTCTCTCCATTAGGAATGTTGTGACTTGTAAGGACTAAGAAGCTTGAGCAGGAGAGCAATGAGGAGGGAAACCAGTGCTAAAGTGAGACACAGACAACATGAGGCTGGGCAATAGAGAATACAAAACATCAAGGTGAACATCACTTCAGGAAGTACCTAAAAGCAAATACCAAGGAGATGCACAGCTAGTTTTTGTTGGTTTTCAAGTGGTAATAAGTCCACCTTAAAGACCAGAGGTCAGACAGAAATACTCATATTTCTAAAGGTTGTAAAACTTAACTGTAGGGTAGCTGAAGGTTGACCAAGAGTGATAATTATTGGTTATCTGCAGGGATAAGTCTATTTTCACCTTAGGCTTCCATCTACATTCGAATCCAAATATTCACAGATGGGCTCCAGTGAATTAGATGACAGCAAAAACCTGCATGGAGGCTCCTGATGCCTAGGAACACACAACTAATACTCATCACAAGCAGTCCATCAACAAAGAATTGGCACATCTCGTTCATTGCAGGAGAAATGTATTCAAGCATATTCTTCCTAGACATACAACATTATAACTGAATAGTTTGGACAAGTCAAAACGACAGCTTGTGCTATCTCCTATGATCTATAATGGTATGTCCAGGTCAAACTCACTCCCTGCTCCTGCCCTGACAATGGAGTTCAGTACCCTCAGGCAACTTTGATGGAAAATTGGTTCTCAGATGTCTTATTGAAGTCATTATGGGTAGAAGCCATAGCAGTACAAAGAGCAGACAGATGGCTTTACGAGGGTATGTGATGGTCATTTTTCAAGAACAGGCTTGACTTTTTGGGACAAGCTGGTTCTTGAGGAAGCCTGAAAGATGTCTTCAGTGGAATTTTTGAAGTGAAGGACAAGCATTCCTTAGGTCTTTAGATGGGGAGTTCTTGGATCTCATATGGCCACTTTACTATTCTCCATAACCCATTAATGACCTACAAGCTTCTCCTCACTGCCCTTCTATTTCATTGTCCTTCTTAAACAGGTTTACTTTTGTCATTCTCTACTCAGTTGTCTTCCCTATAAATTAAAATATCAGAGCTCCTGTGTATCTGTTATAGAGCTCCTGTGTATCTGTTATAGAGCTCCTGTGTATCTGTTATAGAGCTCCGGTGTATCTGTTATAGAGCTCCTGTGTATCTGTTATAGAGCTCCGGTGTATCTGTTATAGAGCTCCGGTGTATCTGTTATAGAGCTCATGTGTATCTGTTATAGAGCTCCTGTGTATCTGTTATAGAGCTCCTGTGTATCTGTTATAGAGCTCCTGTGTATCTGTTATAGAGCTCTGGTGTCTCTTTCATCTCCTTAAGGACACAGCCTTATTTCACCTTAAGGACCAGGCCATTTTTTGCAAATCTGACCAGTGTCACTTTAAGTGGTGATAACTTTAAAATGCTTTTACTTATCCAGGCCATTCTGAGATTGTTTTTTCGTCACATATTGTACTTCATGACACTGGTAAAATGAAGTTTAAAAAAAATCATTTTTATGTATAAAAAAAAATCTAGTTTACAAAAAATTGGGAAAAAATAGCAAATTTCCAAGTTTCAATTTCTCTACTTCTATAATACATAGCAATACCTCAAAAAACAGTTATTACTTTGCATTCCCCATATGTCTACTTCATGTTTGGATCATTTTGGGAATGACATTTTAGTTTTTGGGGACGTTACAAGGGTTAGAAGTTTAGAAGCAAATCTTGAAATTTTTCTGAAATTTTCAAAATCCCAATTTTTAGGGACCAGTTCAGGTCTGAAGTCACTTTGTGAAGCTTACATAATAGAAACCACCCAAAAATGACCCCATTCTAGAAACTACACCCCTCAACGAATTTAAAACTGATTTTACAAATGTCGTTAACCCTTTAGGTGTTCCAAAAGAGTTAATAGCAAATGGAGATAAAATTTCTGAATTTAGATTTTTTGACAAATTTTCAATTTTAATCCATTTTTTCCAGCAATAAAGCAAGGGTTAACAGCCAAACAAAATGCTACATTTATTGCCCCGATTCTGTAGTTTGCAGAAACCCCACATATGTGACCGTAAACTACTGTACGGGCACACGGTAGGGCGTAGAGGGAAAGGTGCACCGTGTGGTTTTTGGAAGGCAGATTTTGCTGGACTGGTTTATTTGCACCATTTCCCATTTCAAGCCCCCCTGATGCACCCCTAGAGTAGAAACTCCATAAAAGTGACCCCATTTTGGAAACTACGGGATAAGGTGGCAGT
This sequence comes from Bufo bufo, assembly GCF_905171765.1. Taxonomy (NCBI): domain Eukaryota; kingdom Metazoa; phylum Chordata; class Amphibia; order Anura; family Bufonidae; genus Bufo; species Bufo bufo. Next base: position 421,168,173 of record NC_053394.1, read on the forward strand.
TTTGTTGGGACTATTTTTAGGGTACATATCATTTTTGGTTTATCTATATTACATTTTTGTGAGGCAAGGTTACCAGAAATAGAAATTCTGAAATTTCATCTCCATTTGCCAATAACTCTTGTGGAACACCTAAAGGGTTAACAACGTTTGTAAAATCAGTTTTGGATACCTTGAGGGGTATAGTTTCTTAGATGGGGTTGCTTTTATGGAGTTTTTACTATAGGGGTGCATCAGGGGGGCTTCAAATGGGACATGGTGCCAAAACAAAAAGGCCATCAAAATCTGCCTTCTAGAAACTGTGACAAACTCCCCTCTTTTGAGGTTGCCACGAGTGCTTGGAGAGGACTTCTGTGGAGGACCCACAGATGGCAGGTGGAGATGGGACCGAGGTCTCTCTACCAGCCCTACAGGGATGCTGGGCCGCCTGCCCAGCTCTCCAGCGGCAGTGCATATCACAGAGAGAGGAGACAACCGGTCTCTCTCCCCAGCGGCAACCTGAGTTCCAGGGGGAGGAGATGCTGGGTCCCTCTGCCCTACAGCAACCAGAGTCCTGGGGAGGAGAGGCAACCGGCCTCACCTTCCAACAGCAGCCGGAGATACCAGGAAAAGGGGAACACAAACCCCTCTACACGGGCGCAGATGAGACCGCGGGCTCTGTGCCAGTCCTACAGGGATGCTGGACGGTCGGTCCAGATCCCCAGCCATCTCCGCAGGGATACCAGGAGGAGGAGGTAAGCGAGCCCTCCCCTTCCCAGCTACTTCCCAACCGAGTTCTGGGGGCAGGGGATGAGCCTGCGATACCCACTGATCCCTCCAACCGAGTTCTGGGGGCAGGGGATGAGCCTGCGATACCCACTGATCCCTTCCCAGCAGAAGAGCTGGCATCCGGGCAGAGCGCCGATAGCCTCTGCTCCACCAACCCCCTTTTTACAGGACTGGCTTGCACCCCACTCACCCCAGCAGAAGTGCTGGCATCAGGGCAGAGCGCCGCTAGCCTCTGCTCCACCGACCCCCCTTGTTACAGGACTGGCTTGCACCCCACTCACCCCAGCAGAAGAGCTGGCATCCGGGCAGAGCGCCGATAGCCTCTGCTCCACCAACCCCCTTGTTACAGGACTGGCTTGCACACCCCTCGCCCCAGCTGAAGTGCTGGCATCAGTGCAGAACACCGATGGCCGCTATTCCCCAAGTAGCCCCAGCGGTTTGCCTAGCTGCACCAGGGAAACTGAGGATGCGGAACTGTTTCACCACAACTTGGGACCTACAGACCAGTACTGTCCCTGGTGGGTGAGTTACCCTGTTAACTATTTACCGTGGGTGGGCAACTCTGCTAATGTTTCTGTGTGGGTGGGCTTCCCGACTAATCTAGGTACTGACCGACAGGAGGTCAGATACCTGTTTAGTCTTAACCCCAAAAGGAAGATATGTGACAAACTCCCCTCTTTTGAGGTTGCCACGAGTGCTTGGAGAGGACTACTTGCCCGCCTCTTACCATGCGATTATGGTCCCATGTTGTATGCACCGGCTTTGTGCAGAAAAGCCATGAGTACAGCCAGGCCAAAGAGACTTGTACTAACTTTTGAATTCCTGGTCTAATTCGTGTCATTTTGGAATGTGTTAAATGTCTATGTGTATTGTAAAGGGTGGGACATTGTATGTTTGAGTAAGTGATGTCTGTTCCATTGTCTCTCTGTGTGTATTGGCGATTGTCCTCTGTCCTGGAGACAACCGAGTTGTAATTCGATTGTCTCTCAGGACAGAGGGCAATGTGTATTCTCCTGCCTGTGTTGATTATGTTAACCATGGTGTCTATGTGGGTTGTAACCTTTGTGTTATGGGTTAATGTATGTTTGTTGTGGGTGTCTCCCTTGCATGGGAGCAGGGGATAAAAGCAATTGTATTTTTCAATGTGAGGTCTTCCAGTAAAGTATTTCTAGCATTCAGCTTGGGCTAATGTATAGACTTATTTGGCGATACCAGCGATAATAGCGATCTATTGCTCTGTGGATTACTTGGCTGTGCTATTTCAAGGGGAGAAGGGAATACTAGATGGTGACACGGATGATACCGTCACAGAAACTATTCGGCGTTCCTTTCCTTCTGCGCCCTGCAGTTTGGTCATACAGCAGTTTACGACCACATATGGGGTGTTTCTGTAAACTGCAGTATGAGGGTAATAAATATTAAGTTTTGTTTGGCTGTTAACACTTACTTTGTTATTGGAAAAAACAGATTAAAATTGAAAATTTGCCCAAAAATTGTTTTTTGGCACCATTTTTATTTTTTACCGTGTTCATCTGAGGGGTTGGGGGGTATTTTTATAGAGCAGATTATTACGGACGCGGCGATACCTAATATGTAAACTTTTGTTTTTGTTTTACTAAATAATATTAATTTTTTAAAAAATTTTTTGTTTTATTGTCTCAAGTCTGAGAACCAGTTTTTTATCCGATTGTCAGTGGCTAAATTGAGATATAAATTTAGAACTCCATGGAAGTGTGGTACTCCCTGAAGCAACCAATAATGCAGAGGCCCGGATGATCAGGGCACATGTCACACTGAGTGGTGGTGTTCTTCCGTATCCCCCTCCTGTGACACACTCTGCACTTTTTTGGGGTCCGTCCCTTCTTTCCAGTATGGGGGACCACACCTGGAAAGTGTTGGCCAGGGACGATCCGGGCGCCTACAGTTCATGAGGTACTCCGGCCTGCTCTTTTCCGGTCAGAAAAGATCAGGGCCTTGAGGACTGCCTCATAGAACTGAAGGAATGTCCCTGTGTTGCCAGCGCTCTGGGACAGCACAAAGAATTGTACAAGGCAATCTGCACCAAGTAGACCGCAACTTTTTTGTACCATGCCCGGGTTTTGCGCAAGGCGTTATATGGCTTGAGGACTTAATCAGAGAGATCAACTCCTCCCATATACCGATTGTAGTCGACGATACAATCGGGCTTGAGGACCGTTGCCGCGGTACCTCGCACAGGGACAGGGGTGATGCCGTTACCATGAATTGTGGACAGTACAAGGACATCCCTCTTGTCCTTATATCTGACCAGCAACAGGTTTCCAGTGGTAAGGGCACGGGTCTCACCCCTGGGAATAGGTACCTGGAGGGGGTAGGTAGGGAGGCCGCGTTGATTTTTCTGCACGGTCCCACAAGCGAACCTGGATCTGGCGGCGAGGGACTGGAACAAGGGGATACTACTATAAAAGTTATCCACGTACAGGTGGTAACCCTTATGTAGCAGTGGGTGCATAAGGTCCCACACGAGTTTCCCGCTAACACCCAGAGTGGGGGGACATTCTGGGGGTTGAATACGGGAATCTCGCCCCTCGTACACACGAAACTTGTTAGAGTACCCTGAGGTACTCTCACAAAGTTTGTAAAGCTTCACGCCATACCTCGTCCGCTTAGAGGGAACATACTGGCGAAAAAGGATTCTCCCCTTGAACGCAATGAGAGACTCATCAACCACGACCTCCCTTCCAGGTACATAGGCCTGCACAAATTTGGGGGGGACATGCTGCATTATCTGAATAATGCAGACATTTCCGGATGGCCTCAAACCGGGAGTGTGTCATGGGCGTACTGTAAACCCCCAGTGGGGTCTGGTAGGCATTACTGGAGTGGGGACGTCCTCTGACACTAGGTTTCTTGACTAGGCCCATATGCAGTACGTGGCCCCAAAATGTCCTCATCTCGGCTGCACTGACCGGAGGCCAGCCACCGGGCCTAGTCAAAAAGGAGCCCGGGTGTTGAGCAACAAACTGTTGGGCGTACAGGTTTGTTTGCTCCACCATTAGATTTACAAAGTGGTCACTGAAAAAAAGACTTATTCAGTGAAGCCCACTGTGGAAATCTGGATTCCTGATTGGCCTACAAACTCAGGAATCACGGGCTCAAAATGCTCTGAGGTACACCAGACAAGTTCACCGGCAGGGGGCTCCGGTGGATTTAACTGGTGGACCGGAAAACTAGTACGAGCCCCAGAGCTGCTCGTACTAGGGTGGGCCACAGGGTCCCTAGCATGGCGGTCCCCTTGCTCCCCCTAGCGGCGTCTCCGCCGCCTTGGGGGCTCATCATCATCGCTAGATGACAAAAGGAAAGTAGGGTCATCCTCGTCCTCACTGGGACTCTCGGACTCGGAGGCAAGCTGGGTGTATGCCTCCTCAGCCGAGAACATCCGGCGGGCCATAGGGGAGTGTGTGTGTGCGTGTTAAACTTTATTTGGTGTGCGTGTGTGTGGGGGCACGGGTGTTCGCGAACTCACCCTAAACCTAACAGACAAAAAAAAAAAAAAAAGACTAACTAAAAAAATTTGAAAAAATGTGAAAAAAATAAATAAAAAAATTCAAAATCGCTGATCAACCGTCCGAAGTTGATCAGAAGTGGGGTGTGCGATGCGCTAACAGTGGCCGGACGCTAAGAGTGCCACAGTCAGCGTACGCACAAAAAGAAAATATACTGCTTGCGCTCTAAAAAAGTTGTGGGGGGGGGCAGGGGGGCAAGCTGCAGCACCCCTGGGGGGTCTAGGGTCACACAGCTGTGCTGTGGACCCCAGACACCCGATTTAGGGTGATGCAATCAGAAACTGTTTTGTTTTTTTCTTCCACTAACTCTCCCTGAATATCCCTGCCTAACCTAATCTGACCCTAGCCTTTCCCTAAATACCTGGGTGGTGCTGGGGCACAGATGGGGTGCTGGGGTGCTGGCTGGAGATCGTGCAGCTCTGGATCTGACGTGTAGCACTCCTCTCTCCTCGGCTCCCGGACACAAAAGGAGGAGGAGAGGAGCGCTGCAATAATTTGAATGACCCGCCCGCCCAGCCGACCAATGAGAGCGATCCTGAGAGGTGATGGCACAATCACCTCTCCGGATCGCAGGATGGTCATTGGTGGTGTATTATCACACCACCGATCACCATCCTGTTCTGGGTTATCGGGTCCCCAGAGACCCGAATAAGGAAACGCAGCAAACCGCAGGTTTGACTTAAGCTCTTGTGTATCAGTTATAGAGCTCTTGTGTATCAGTTATAGAGCTCTTGTGTATCAGTTATAGAGCTCTTGTGTATCAGTTATAGAGCTCCGGTGCATCAGTTATAGAGCTCCGGTGCATCAGTTATAGAGCTCACCTGGATCAGTTATAGAGCTCACCTGGATCAGTTATAAAGCTCACCTGGATCAGTTATAGAGCTCACCTGGATCAGTTATAGAGCTCACGTGGATCAGTTATAGAGCTCACCTGGATCAGTTATAGAGCTCACGTGGATCAGTTATAGAGCTCACGTGGATCAGTTATAGAGCTCACGTGGATCAGTTATAGAGCTCACGTGGATCAGTTATAGAGCTCACCTGGATCAGTTATAGAGCTCTGGTGGATCAGTTATAGAGCTTCAGTGGATCAGTTATAATTTTCATTGACATAGCACATTATAACTGAATAGTTTGGACAAGTCAAAACGACAGCTTGTGCTATCTCCTATGATCTATAATGGTATGTCCAGGTCAAACGCACTCCCTGCTCCTGCCCTGACAATGGAGTTCAGTACCCTCAGGCAACTTTGATGGAAAATTGGTTCTCAGATGTTTTATTGAAGTCATTATGGGTAGAAGCCATAGCAGTACAAAGAGCAGACAGATGGCTTTACGAGGGTATGTGATGGTCATTTTTCAAGAACAGGCTTGACTTTTTGGGACAAGCTGGTTCTTGAGGAAGCCTGAAAGATGTCTTCTGTGGAATTTTTGAAGTGAAGGACAAGCATTCCTTAGGTCTTTAGATGGGGAGTTCTTGGATCTCATATGGCCATTTTACTATTCTCCATAACCCATTAATGACCTACAAGCTTCTCCTCACTGCCCTTCTATTTCATTGTCCTTCTTAAACAGGTTTACTTTTGTCATTCTCTACTCAGCTGTCTTCCCTATAAATTAAAATATCAGAGCTCCTGTGTATCTGTTATAGAGCTCCTGTGTATCTGTTATAGAGCTCCTGTGTATCTGTTATAGAGCTCCTGTGTATCTGTTATAGAGCTCCTGTGTATCTGTTATAGAGCTCCGGTGTATCAGTTATAGAGCTCCTGTATGACCTAACACTTTAATTTCTGGGGAGCATGATCTGTAGCGAAACTTCCAGTTACTCCTTATTTTAGAACAAAAATGTAATTAAAATGTGGACAATGTATTATCTCTTATCTTAGAAGAATATGGTAAAACGATCTGGATGACCCTATAACCATTCAGATCCCTCTCCAGAAGAACAGGACCTGTACACAGGGTGATGGAGACTATGCTTCTTTGTTCCCCAGTGCGGGTCTTGGTTGTATTGTTGATAGGAATATACGGTGGCTCAGGATGGACATGACACACATTTCACAGGTTCATTCACCATAGGTTTTCATAGGAGAAAATCCATACATGTGTAAAAGGGGAAATGACAGCATCCAGCCCTGAGAACTGACAGTTTGCCGTAACCACATGCGGTTAATGTTGCAATCAGCAAACTCCTTAACCAAATGCCTTCCATACTGGTTTCTGTTGCTGTAGTTTATGGTATAGTTTGCATTTACACTGACGAGCAGAAGGGTAACAATATTTATAACTTTTGACTTTCAGGCTCCATATCTCACCATCCACTAGAGCTTGGAACGTGAGACTACCATCATTTTATAGACAATCATCTTGGCTATCTCTTACATAAATTGGACTTGCAATGAATTAGCATATGATTAGTTATGCAGATTATTGTCATGTAACTGCATTGTTACTGTTTTGCTCCTGGTGGTGGAAAAATCTTTTTCTTCTTGTATACTATAAATTACAACCTGTTCTCACATTCCCTAATAGCTCAGTGTGTCATTAGGTTGAATACCAGGAACAGCCATGAAGAAGATTTCCCATGAAAAGAGAACCCGCATCATCCAGCTCATCGATAGCGGTATCTCAGCCAAGAAAATTGCTAAACTGCATCATGTGAGCATCATGACAGTTGGAAGAATACGAAATGAAGTCCATTCATCCACTCCAAAGCCAAGAGGCGGACGTTCAGGCAAAATATCGGAGTCAACAAGTCGGCTCATTACGAGGTCTAACAGTTCTGGCGAGTCAAACACTGCAGTGGAGGTGGCTCGTATGCATCGTAATAGTGAGACGTCCATGAAAGCACCTTATGACGTGCATTACTCAGGTCTGGAATGGTGGCCCGAAAACCATGAAGAAGTCTGGACTTCAATATCAACATTAGAAGCATTGTCTCGAGTTTGCAAAAAAGTACGAACAGTGGACAGTTCTGATGGGTGCTAATAGGTCTGGAAGAAACAAGGGAAAAGGGGGCTAAAGGATCGAGAAATTGAAGTAACTCTCAAGTTCGGTGGAGGAAGACTGATGATATGGGGTTGTTTTACAGCCAAAGGCATTGGATACTTGACCAGGATTAATGGTGGTCTCAATGCTGAGCTATATGTGAGTATCCTACAAGACGAGTTACTTCATACACTCGAGTACTATGGGTATGATAAGGACAACATAGTGTTCCAGCAGGACAATGACCCAAAGCATACGTAGAGATTGGCAAAAATATGGTTCAATGACAATGAAGTAGAGATGCTGGATCGGCCCCCTTAGTCCCCAGACCTCAACCCAATCAAACACTTGTGGGTAGAGGTTAAGAAAAAGCTGTTGTCATGGCATACCTATTACTCATTCTATTGTCATCCGACTCTTTAACACTTTTGCAACTGTGGCTGCTCAGGGTGCAATTTCCCTCAAGTGCGTTTCTCCGCATTGTTGAGCCCTATTCTAGAGGATCGTTTCTTCATGTCCTATCCCTTTTGACTAACACTGATATTTATTGTTCTATTGTATGCGTTGTAATTGATGCGTTGTAATTGTGGGTTGTTGTAGGTTTAACTGTTTGTATTATTTCAGAAAACCCCCTATACATGGACTTTAGGAGACATGACGCTAATTGGTTGAGCCAATTGGGATCAGTATTTGGAGAAAAAACTTCATCCGATGTGGAGAAACAAGACATTAAGGATTTGAAGCAGAAGATCCATGACTCCCTTAGGAGGCGTACTAGACTGTGGTGGAATAAGGCAGCATTGGGAAATTACCTATAAAAAAATATTATCCCGCGGGGCCTACGGATCCAAATTTTCCCGACCCTGGAAATTGAAGATCCGGAGTTTACAGGCAAGTGGGAGGAAACTCTCACTAGGTGTTCCCAAACCTTAGTGGAGTTGTTGATTGGGGCCGACCGCAGATCCCTTGAAACTGTTGAGAAAGAGATTAATTGCTTGAAAGAGAAGATTCAACAAGCGTTGACTAAAGAAGAGTTGGAGGCATTTGACAAGGTCTTAGAGCAGGATCTGGTTAAGTGTGAAAAAGAGATCCAAACAATTAAGGCCACCAAATTTCAGCGGGATCTGAGAGATTACCAACAGAATAAAGTCTTTAGGTGGCAGAGAACGTGGGATAGAAGACGGTCCATATCGAGTAACTCCATCACTTCTGAAGAAGAATGTGGACAGCCTTTTTTAGGGGAGCGCCAAAAATCCAGGCGAGGACCAGATATAGACAGAGACAAGTACAATCTGCGCACCCCATCTCAGAAGAGAACAAACGGGAACATCAGCGACAGGGACAAGAAATCTAAGAATTGAAGGTAATACATTTATCTAACATTACCCTGATTGTCCCTCAGAGACAGGTTTTACAAAAGGGTTTGTCCTTTTCCCCTACGGGGAAATTAGATTTTTTTGAGGCAGTTAAGGATCTTGAGCTTTTTACACGTATGTTAATATTGAAGAAACATTTTAGTAAGAGTGAGGATAAATCAGCACTTATCACTGTAACTGAACAACAAGCGATGCAAGACCTGATGTCTCTTTTAGATGAGCAGGAGGGTAGGCTGGAGACGACGACTCCTGTACATCTGCACCGGAGATCGCAGACGTTCCCCCCCAGGTCCCTATGCCCAGTGGTGGATATCTTCACTAAATTAGTGAAGCAAGATTTTAAGAAAATTATATCGAGGAAAGACAGAGATAATTTGACCCCATCACAAAGGAAAGCATTGAGGGAATTAAAATCTCTCAAAGATGTGGTAATAAAACAGGCGGACAAGGGGGGTAACGCTGTGATCTGGCCGGTGCAGTTATATGAGAAGGAGGTCTTCAGGCAACTTAATGACAGATCCTGTTACAGGCGCCTGGATGGGAATCCTTCGGTCCAGTTCCAGGCAGAACTATATATACTGCTGCATGAGGCAGTGGAAAATAACGTCATCAGCCCTAAAATGATGGAGGGATTGATGGTGGAGTCTCCGGTCAGCCCTACATTGTATTTGTTGCCCAAGGTGCACAAGAATGCCACCAATCCCCCGGGACGACCCATCGTCTCGGGGATTGGTGGATTGTGTGCCAACATTGGCAAGTTTATTGATTTTTACCTTAAGGGCTGTGTGGAGACTCTACCATCATTCGTGCAAGATACGTTAGATATGTTAAAGCGATTGGATGGATTGTACTTGGAGAATGACATGCTTCTGGTCACCTGCGACGTGGAGTCCCTGTACACGTCGATATGCCACGACCAGGGTTTGAGAGCATCGAGACATTTTCTTTCCATGACGAACCTGGACGACGAGCTTATTGAATTGATCCTGATATTATTAGAATTTTTGTTAACCCATAACTATTTTCAAGGATCGGTTCTTCCTACAGCTCCGGGGAACTGCTATGGGGCGACTTGTGCACCCTCATATGCTAATTTGTTCCTGGGGCTGTGGGAGGGAGAGGTCGTCCAGAATTCGGTGGGATTTGACGCTGCTCTGCTCTGGTCGAGGTATATCGACGACGTGTTTTTCATCTGGCAGGGCTCCACGTCGCAGTTGGATGACTTCTTAGTGGGCCTTAATTCCAATGATCGTAATATTAAATTAACCTGGAAGTACAGTCCACTGGAAGTGGACTTCTTGGGCATAATGATCAAGAAGGATAGAGGGGGTATGATCATGACGGATGTACACAGAAGGCCCACGTCGGTGAACGCATTATTGCATGCTACTTCATCACACTATCCCAAGGTAATTCAAGCTATACCGAAAGGTCAATTTATGAGGATGAGGCGTATATGTTCTGAAGATGAGAGGTTTGAACAACAATCCCTGGACCTGACCGAACGATTCCTAGACAGAGGGTATCAGATGGGAGTTGTCCGAAGAGGCTATGAGATGGCTAAAACTAAGACGAGAGATGCTCTTCTATCTAGGAAAAAACGATCACAACAAAAAGATAGCACGGCAAGATTCATTACTCCATTTAATAGCGAATGGCGTACAATGCAGGAGATAATGAAGACACTGGTCGGTGCTGCTGACAGATAGGGATCTGCGGTCGTCTCTACCCAACTATCCACAAATTACATGAAGGAAGTCGAAAACACTACGTGATATCTTGACGAGAAGCCATTATGTAGCGGATATTCCAAGAGGAATCTTTGGGAGCAAGGGCCCCCCGTGGGGATCGAGAGCTTGTGGCAAGTGTGCTGCGTGTATCTACATTGAACGTTCCACCACTTTCTATGACTCCTCCGGGGAGTCGGAGTTTAAGATTGTACATCATATAACCTGTACCACAGAAAGAGTCGTGTATTGGTTGACTTGTCCGTGCCAATTGATTTATATCGGCATGACAACTAGAACCTTGAAAACTCGGATATTGGAACATGCTAGCAAAATTCGTACAGCCTCACAATGTGAAGATCAAGACGTGGAAGAGTTACAATCTGTGCCGCGACACTTTAAGTGCCATAATTGTGATCCCAGCGTCCTGAGGGTAAGAGGGATAGATAAAGTGAGGTTGGGAGTGAGAGGAGGAGGTGATGTAAAAAAAGCATTACTACAAAAGGAAACTAAGTGTATTACTTTGCTAGATACTGTGGTTCCAGGTGTATTAAACGAATATAATAGCTTCAAATCCTTTCTGTAAGACGTGAATTTTATATGTGGGTATATAAGATTTTTTTAATATATGTGTTTCATTTCTGTTTAGACTTTTGATGGAGGGGGATATGACTGTATGGCAGATATGAGCGAGCCTGTCAAATCGCGTGAACTGAGATGAAGACATGGACCGTGTCCCTATGATGGATGTCATCAACTACCAGTGATTTAAGAATCGATGTGAAGAGGAAGTTCTTAACACTTTATTAATTTATGGCATTTTTATGTTAATTCCCCCCCCCCCAGATTATGGGGTACATTTGTCCTTGCGCCAGTGGACTGGGTCATCGCGTGGTGGCGTCCCATTCCACCGTCCACTTGGACAACGGACCCTCTTATATTTTTTGTGCGGCGCCGACTTGCCACTGGCGGTAGCGGCGAGCCGACATCTGTGTAACAACGGGGTCGGTTTTTCTGCTGCTGGTCACTGGCGGTCGGGGTTGCTGTAATCAACCAATTATATTTGTTTCATGGCACTTTCATGTGATAGTATTGGGCACAATTGTTTGTACATTGGTAGTTGATGCACGTATGCACTTTATCCCATGCATTATGAGGGTCCTCAAACTAATGTAATGTTCATTAAATAGATCAGTATAGTAGAATGATATGAGCTACGAAGGGGGTGTATGAGATTAGGGTTAAGGGATATAAGCCTGTTTTTGTAGGCATTTTTTATAATTCATGAAATAATTTTTATATATACATATGTATTTTTCTTTTGATGACGGTATTATGGGATGTTTCTTTTTTGATGACTGTATCATGTGATCCTTGGCTGGTGATATTATATTGAATATGTATGGGGTCAAAGGATTATGCACCTGAGGGTCTTGTAATAGGGACTGTAGGACCTTTCGGGATGGTCACATGATGTTGACGTCATGATCGGCTGGCAGCTGATGATCACATGGTCCTTTCATGAGTGTACAAGGTCCTAGGATGTATGACTTGAGAACGGGGATTGAAGGACCTTTGAGGTGATCATGTGACGGTGACGTCGGGATCAGGTGACCATCTCGTGATCACGTGGTTGGGGGTGACGCGGCCGGCGCATGCGCTGTGTGGCTGCTGTCCGGACGTGCTCCAATTAAGTCGCAGGTTTGGGCGACAGGGAGGAGCTGAAGGAAGCAGTCACACATCATGGGCGTGATCATGGTAGGTAAATGATTGATCCCTCCTCTTTCGTCTATATATGCCCAACTTGTCTTAGTGTTGAATGTACCTCCTGACGAAGCCTACGTGGCGAAACACGTGTCGAGGTTGAGGCATTTGGGGATCCATTGACACCATGAGCAGCAGCAATATGGGTATGTAATGTGAGACTTGGTGTGGGTTGGACTGGCGGTATTAGTTATCATTTAGTAGTCATTAGCCACCAGATATATCATTATACAGCCACAGTCTTACTATTAACCTGGGTTTCAATGAGGAGGATGCCAGGATAGTTTGGATAGTCATGTACAGTCAGGTCCATAAATATTGGGACATGGACACAATTCTAACATTTTTGGCTCTATACACCACCACAATGGATTTGAAATGAAAGGAACAAGATGTGCTTTACCTGCAGACTGTCAGCTTTAATTTGAGGGTATTTACATCCAAATCAGGTGAACGGTGTAGGAATTACAATAGTTTCCATATGTGCCTCCCACTTGTTAAGGGACCAAAAGTAATGGGACAGAATAATCATAAATCAAACTTCCACTTTTTAGTACCTGGTTGCAAATCCTTTGCAGTCAATTACAGCCTGAAGTCTGGAACGCATAGACATCACCAGACGCTGGGTTTCATCCCTGGTGATGCTCTGCCAGGCCTCTACTGCAACTGTCTTCAGTTCCTGCTTGGCCATTGCATAACATTCCACTTCTTTCCCTTAAAAAACTCTTTGGTTGCTTCTGCAGTATGCTTTGGGTCATTGTCCATCTGCACTGTGAAGCGCCGTCCAATGAGTTCTGAAGCATTTGGCTGAATATGAGCAGATAATATTGCCCGAAACACTTCAGAGTTCATCCTGCTACTTTTGTCAGCAGTCACATCATTAATAAATACAAGAGAAGCAGTTCCATTGGCAGCCATACATGCCCACGCCATGACACTACCATCACCATGCTTCACTGATAAGGTGGTATGCTTAGGATCATGAGCAGTTCCTTTCCTTCTCCATATTCTTCTCTTCCCATCACTCTGGTACAAGTTGATCTTGGTCTCATCTGTCCATAGGATGTTGTTCCAGAACTGTGAAGGCTTTTATAGATGTTGTTTGGCAAACTCTAATCTGGCCTTCCTGTTTTTGAGGCTCACCAATGGTTTACATCTTGTGGTGAACCCTCTGAGTGTTCTTGATCTGGCCAACTGTTGTGAAGGGTGTTTTCTTCACCAGGGAAAGAATTCTTCGGTCATCCACTACAGTTGTTTTCCGTGCTCTACCGGGTCTTTTGGTGTTGCTGAGCTCACCGGTGCGTTCCTTCTTTTTGAGAATGTTCCAAACAGTTGTTTTGGCCACGCCTAATGTTTTTTGCTATCTCTCTGATGGGTTTGTTTTGTTTTTTCAGCCTAATGATGGCTTGCTTCACTGATAGTGACAGCTCTTTGGATCTCATCTTCAGAGTTGACAGCAAATGCAAATAGCACACTTGGAATGAACTCTGGACCTTTTATCTGCTCATTGTAATTGGGATAATGAGGTAATAACACCCACCTGGCGATGGAACAGCTGAGAAGCCAATTGTCCCATTACTTTTGGTTCCTTAACAAGTGGGAGGCACATATGCAAACTGTTGTAATTCCTGCACCGTTCACCTGATTTGGATGTAATTGCCCTCAAATTAAAGCTGACAGTCTGCAGTTAAAGCATATCTTGTTTGTTTCATTTGAAATCCATTGTAGTGGTGTATAGAGCCAAAAAATGTATAATTGTGTCGGCGTCCCAATATTTATGGACCTGACTGTAACATGTTTGTGGAGATATGGTATTGTCATCACTACCTATTACTCATTCTATTGTCATCCGACTCTTTAACACTTTTGCAACTGTGGCTGCTCAGGGTGCAATTTCCCTCAAGTGCGATTCTCCGCATTGTTGAGCCCTATTCTAGAGGCTCGTTTCTTCATGACCTATCCCTTTTGACTAACACTGATATTTATTGTTCTATGTAATTTAATAAAATTAATAATTTTTATACAAATAGCATCCTCGCTTTTCATGGTGTTTAGTCATGGCTTGGAGTTTGTTTGCCGTGACACTTTCGCCGCCCATGCTGGTTGCCGGGGGCTTTGTGGTGTTGTTATGCATGTGTGTGCGCTTTCCCTTTAAGGCTGTTTCACTTCCCTTCTGGTTAAGGTGTCCACTAGTTAAGCACGGGGTTAAGGTGTGTGCTAGGTGGAGCTGGGGGTGACCTCTTGGGTCTTATAGTCTTGGTGTTGAGAGCCTGAGTTCTAATTCACTTCAACCTTTATTGGGGCTGGATGCAATGCTCCTTTCTGGGCATTTCCAGCTGCCCTGTCCTTGAGGGCCACCTTGTGGGACATCAAGATAAGATGCCTTTATTGTCACTGTACAATACAATGTAATACAATGTACAATACAATGAAATGTTGTTTGGAGCAATCAAGGTCCTTGCCTATGTCTACCCTTCCCCATTGTTGTTATGTATGGTGCTGCACTTATGGGTTGATGTTTGTTTAGTTGTTTGTTCCATGTGCGGTTTGTCTATGGTGTGGATGATCACGCATGGTTGCTAGACATGTCATGTTTGTTATACCTTCGGAAAGGGGTCCCTGGGGTTCCCCGGAGGGGGAACTACATGACAGCAAGCTGTGGCTTCTGGTAAGTGATCTTGTCGTTCTGTTGTCTGTGGTCATCTGGCCACAGCAAAATCTGATATTTTCCCTTATGGTGGGGGATGCAGTGTTTATACTTATTGTATTGCTACTACTGGTGTCCGTGAGGACTAATTTTAACACCGCTTTAATCCTACACCTAATTATCACATTAAAACTTAACTTTTATTTTAATTTACTTATAGTAGTCAGTCATTTAGAAAAGCGATTTAAAACTTTAGCTGGTCACTCAGTTTACACTATCCGAATTGTGGATGTTCCTACTATTGTCTCATAGCTAGGATGGATACATAATTTCACTGCTGGCTGCGTGCTGCCAGTGTATCAGTGGATACAAAATCTCAGATTTGTCACATACTATCCATTCTAGTCAAGTGTTAATGAACATAAGTATCTGTAGCTGAGTGCTTGCTGTATTAAAAATATTGAGCGACGCTGCCCCCCAACATGTTTCGCCGTGCACCGACGTCTTCAGGGGTTAGGGCAGTATATGGGCAACAGGACACTTATCTGCCATTCTGTTGTTGCTTGCTGTCTCCTCCTACTAGGCCTGTGGGAGACTCCGATTTATCTGTGTTGTGGATAATTCAGCTGTCTCTTATTCCTTACTTCCATATTTTAGGGACCGATAGGGTCAATAGGGCCCAGGTTCCGGTGCATGAGCTTTCCTACCATCTAGGTTCGCTCATGCGGTTAGGAGGTCAGGGATAGGATGTAGGTGGCAATAGGAGGTGACCTTCTCCCTTACCCTGGCTTGCAGGCCTAGTGGCTTTCCATAATTTCAGGCATTGGACGGTGGCAGGGGAGTGCTGGCAGCCTTAGTCCTGGGGGGCAAATCCAGTCAAGTGGCCCATTTTAGCCCTGCCCATTATTAAAAGCCCCTCCTACATATAATAGGCCACTCCCAACAAACACTGTACAGCTGACATTCTATAGTTGAGGCCTGTCTCTACACATCATACAGAGAGGGGAGATCCTGTCCTGGCTGCACTGCCTGCTTCACATTATACAATAAACAGCCGGCTACAGCCAGGAAGCTCCTCTCCTCCCTCCCCAGATCCTGCTCAAGGCCTGTGGTTTCCCCGACCATCTGCCACCCGCCCGTGGCCTGCTGCCCCCTTTGGCTGTCCTCACCCAGCTCTGAATCCTCCTTCTGCAAATGGCAGGGAGAGGAGCCGGAGCATCTCTTCTCCTACATAGAGCCACATACCTCTTACATCCAGTGATGTCACCTTTGTTGTAGATGTTCTCTTTCCTCATCTTCTCCATTCAGACCAGACCGCCATGATGATTTTTCTGCCATCTCTCGTCTCTGCAGAGATTGAGAAACAGACATTAGTTTCCCACATTTCCATCATCTTCACATCTCCTGAACACCCTTTCCTGCCACCCCCAATACTATACTGCAGAAACAGTCCCTCTGGAAATACTACTACCACACAGATAGTGCCCCCAATACTGTGCCCGCTGTGCCCCCAATACTATACTGCAGAAACAGTCTCTCTGGAAATACTACTACCACACAGATAGTGCCCCTTTCAACAATTATTGGCACACAGTGCTCTAAAAAATAACTGTGCCCAGACACTAATAGTATAAAGATAATGTCCCCCAAAAATAATTGTGCTAAGCTGGTACTATGCCAGGGTGCCCCCAAAGTAACAGTGCTCCCCAGTAGTAATAATGCCCCTATAGTGCCCTAGTAATCATGTTCCTTATAGCCCCCCAGTAGTAGTAAAGCTCCCCATAATACCCCTTAGTAGTAATAATTCTCCCTATAATATGACAGTACATGAAATACCCCCGCTTAGTGCCCGCAGTTGAGCTAATGTCCCCATAAAGTATGCCAGTATAAAATACCCCTATATAGTGCCCCAGTAAATGCCCTCATAGTGCTCCTCTCCCCCTTCCCGATAGTGTCCCCCATAATATGCCAGTAAAAAAAGCCCCTTCTTAGTGCTCCAGCAGATGCCCCTATAGTGCTCCTCTCCCCCACAATGTGCCAGTAAAAAATGCCCCTTCTTAGTGCCACCATATGCCCCAATAGTGCTACACTCCGCCATAGTGCCCCCCATAATGTGGCAATAATTAAAAAAGCCCCTTTAGAGCCCCAAGATGTGCCAGTTAGAAATTCCCCCATAGTGCCCTAGTGCCAGCTCCCCTCAGTGCCAGCTCCCCCCCATTGTGCCAGCCCCCCCATAGTGCTATCTCCCCTATAGTGCCAGCTCCCCCTATAGTGCAAGCCCCCCATAGTGCCAGCTCCCCCCATAGCCATAGTGCCAGCTCCCCCCATAGCCATAGTGCCAGCTCCCCCATAGCCATAGTGCCAGCTCCCCCCATAGCCATAGTGCCAGCTCCCCCCATAGTGACAGCTCCCCCATAGTGACAGCTCCCCCATAGCCATAGTGACAGCTCCCCCCACAAAGAAAAAAACCCCCCACTACTTATCTCCATCAGCAGCGATGCAGGCCTCTTCCGGCCTGTGTCCCTGCTGTGTGCGGCCCGGCTCAGGCGGCGCGATGATAATGACGTCATCGCGCTGCCTGAGCCGGCCTATGATAGGCTGCAGGCATTAGTGCCTGTGGCCTATGAGAAGAACAGGGGAGGGACACGCCTCTCCCTCCCCTGCCCCACAGCACAGCCATCTCCTACTGCCCGCCGCAATTACATACAGGGCCGCGCCGCCTGTGGTGATCGGCGGTGCGGCCCTGAGGAATAAAAAATTGATTAAAAAAATATTATTTGTTAAAGACGGACGTTTTTTGGGGGGCTGCCTGGGGGGCAATTGCCTCCCTGCCCCCCGGCCCAGCCCGCCCCTGGTGGGGGGTTTCCCCCACTCCCCACCGTGACAGCTGTATTAGTTGCCAAGTGAGTCGACCAGTATGCACCAACATTGAGAACGTGTAGAAGAGACCTTGGAACAGATTTCGGCCTAGACATGCTTGAATCTGATCGAGAGCATGCCCAGAAGGATTCAGGCAGTGTTGAAAGCCAAAGGTGGATTTAGAAAATACTAACAAAAGAATAAAAATAAAAATTTCTAATTTTAGGAGCAAAACAGTAACAAGGCAGTTACATGACAAGAATCTGTACAACTAATCATATGCTAAAGAGTTGCAAGTCCAATTTATGTAAGAGATAGCCAAGATGATTGTCTATAAAATGAGGGGAGTCTCAGGTTTGAAGCTGTAGTGGATGGTGAGCCTGAAAGTCAAAAGTTCAAAACATTGTTACCCTTTTGCTCGTCAGTGTATTGGTGTGGTACCTATGCAACTATTGATTTATTTACCATTTATTATGTACTTCCATCCTATGCCACGGCCCTGTATAATGATCATAATCACTTATGTAACATTATATATGGAAAATTACGAATTCATATTGTACCACTGTGCATCTTCAATTTTCATATTGAAAATTTTGGAGGTTAACGTGTCTTATTCCATTACATGTCTTATTTAAGAGACATTCTCCTTTACAAGCTTTACTTGAATATTGTTCTGCATGGAGACACTGTATGGTGGTACATGGAGTACACCATTCTGCTCCATAATTTAAACCTACAGGAACGCTGTTGGATGTTTATTTGCTTCATGAAGGCAACATTAAAGGGTTTCTGTCACCAGATTTAACCCTTTTAAGCTAGCTGACATTAGCGATGTGCTAAAGTCATCTAAACCTAACTAGCCTATTCCTACTTTTATCTATGCCCCGTTACGATAAAAATCTAACTTTTATAATATGCCTCTAGGAGCAGGGGGGGGGGGGGGGGGGGGGTGTTGTTCCTGCTCCTAGAGGCTCCGTTCTCCCACCTTTGTCGCCTCCCTCCAAGTCCTGATTGACAGGGCCAGGCAGCGCTCGCATCTGTCTGTCAGCCCTGTTCTCTGGTGAAATCTCGCGCCTTTCAGCTTTCAGCGCAGGCGCGGTGAGGGAAAGACGCTTCCTCAACGCGCCTGGCCGAATACTGAATGGCCAGAGAGATTAATTAGCATATTTAAAAAGTTAGATTTTTGTCGTAACGGGGGCATAGATAAAAGTAGGAATAGGCTAGTTAGCTTTAGCTGACATTAGCACATCGCTAATGTCAGCGAGCTTAATAGGGTTAAATCTGGTGACAGAATCCCTTTAAGCAATTCTGTATATAGTCCCCATTACAAATTGCCTACTATTTTATTTCTTCAGCATCAGTGGCTGTCAGTAGAAGTGAGAAGCAATACTTCATGAGCTGTGGAAGAAATCCATCCAGGAACAAAACTTTGCTGATACAAGAGAGCTAGAGAAGACAGCAGCATCCTGGATACATAGTACAGTGGCAAGAAAAAGTATGCGAACCCTTTATAATTATATGGATTTCTGCACAAATTGGTCATAAAATGTGATCTGATCTTCATCTAAGTCACAACAATAGACAATCACAGTCTGCTTAAACTAATAACACACAAAGAATTAAATGCTACCATGTTTTTATTGAACACACCATGTAAACATTCACAGTGCAGGTGGAAAAAGTACAGGGAGTGCAGAATTATTAGGCAAATCAGTATTTTGACCACATCATCCTCTTTATGCATGTTGTCTTACTCCAAGCTGTATAGGCTCGAAAGCCTACTACCAATTAAGCATATTAGGTGATGTGCATCTCTGTAATGAGAAGGGGTGTGGTCTAATGACATCAACACCCTATATCAGGTGTGCATAATTATTAGGCAACTTCCTTTCCTTTGGCAAAATGGGTCAAAAGAAGGACTTGACAGGCTCAGAAAAGTCAAAAATAGTGAGATATCTTGCAGAGGGATGCAGCACTCTTAAAATTGCAAAGCTTCTGAAGCGTGATCATCGAACAATCAAGCGTTTCATTCAAAATAGTCAACAGGGTCGCAAGAAGCGTGTGGAAAAACCAAGGCGCAAAATAACTGCCCATGAACTGAGAAAAGTCAAGCGTGCAGCTGCCAAGATGCCACTTGCCACCAGTTGGGCCATATTTCAGAGCTGCAACATCACTGGAGTGCCCAAAAGCACAAGGTGTGCAATACTCAGAGACATGGCCAAGGTAAGAAAGGCTGAAAGACGACCACCACTGAACAAGACACACAAGCTGAAACGTCAAGACTGGGCCAAGAAATATCTCAAGACTGATTTTTCTAAAGGTTTTATGGACTGATGAAATGAGAGTGAGTCTTGATGGGCCAGATGGATGGGCCCGTGGCTGGATTGGTAAAGGGCAGAGAGCTCCAGTCCGACTCAGACGCCAACAAGGTGGAGGTGGAGTACTGGTTTGGGCTGGTATCATCAAAGATGAGCTTGTGGGGCCTTTTCGGGTTGAGGATGGAGTCAAGCTCAATTCCCAGTCCTACTGCCAGTTTCTGGAAGACACCTTCTTCAAGCAGTGGTACAGGAAGAAGTCTGCATCCTTCAAGAAAAACTTGATTTTCATGCAGGACAATGCTCCATCACACGCGTCCAAGTACTCCACAGCGTGGCTGGCAAGAAAGGGTATAAAAGAAGAAAATCTAATGACATGGCCTCCTTGTTCACCTGATCTGAACCCCATTGAGAACCTGTGGTCCATCATCAAATGTGAGATTTACAAGGAGGGAAAACAGTACACCTCTCTGAACAGTGTCTGGGAGGCTGTGGTTGCTGCTGCACGCAATGTTGATGGTGAACAGATCAAAACACTGACAGAATCCATGGATGGCAGGCTTTTGAGTGTCCTTGCAAAGAAAGGTGGCTATATTGGTCACTGATTTGTTTTTGTTTGGTTTTTGAATGTCAGAAATGTATATTTGTGAATGTTGGGATGTTATATTGGTTTCACTGGTAAAAATAAATAATTGAAATGGGTATATATTTGTTTTTTGTTAAGTTGCCTAATAATTATGCACAGTAATAGTCACCTGCACACATAGATATCCCCCTAAAATAGCTAAAACTAAAAACAAACTAAAAACTACTTCCAAAAATATTCAGCTTTGATATTAATGAGTTTTTTGGGTTCATTGAGAACATGGTTGTTGTTCAATAATAAAATTAATCCTCAAAAATACAACTTGCCTAATAATTCTGCACTCCCTGTATGTGAACCCTTGGATTTAATAACTGGTTGAACCTCCTTTGGCATCAATAACTTCAACCAAACGTTTCCTGTAGTTGCAGATCCGACGTGCACAACGGTCAGGAGTAATTCTTGACCATTCCTCTTTACAGAACTGTTTCAGTTCAGCAATATTCTTGGGATGTCTGGTGTGAATTGCTTTCTTGAGGTCATGCCACAGCATCTCAATCGGGTTGAGGTCAGGACTCTGACTGGGCCACTCCAGAAGGTGTATTTTGCATTCTGTTGTTGATTTACTTCTATGCTTTTGGTCGTTGTCCTGTTGCAACACCCATCTTCTGTTGAGCTTCAGCTGGTGGACAGTTGGCCTTAAGTTCTCCTGCAAAATGTCTTGATAAACTTGGGAATTCATTTTTCCTTCGATGATAGCAATCCGTCCAGGCCCCGACACAGCAAAGCAGCCCCAAACCATGATGTCCCCACCACCATACTTCACAGTTGGGATGAGGTTTTGATGTTGGTGTGCTGTGCCTCTTTTTCTCCACACATAGTGTTGTGTGTTTCCAAAGAACTCAACTTTGGTTTCATCTGTCCACAGAATATTTTGCCAGTACTGCTGTGGAACATCCAGGTGCTCTTGTGCAAACTGTAAACATGCAGAAATGTTTTTTTTGGACAGCAGTGGCTTTATCTGTGGTATCCTCCCATGAAATCCATTCTTGTTTAGTGTTTTACGTATGGTAGAATCACTAAAAGGGATGTTAGCATATGCCAGAGGCTTTTGTAAGTCTTTAGATGACACTCTAGGATTCTTCTTCACCTCATTGAGCAGTCTGCGCTGTGCTCTTGCAGTCATCTTTACAGGACGGCCACTCCTAGGGAGAGTAGCATCAGTGCTGAACTTTCTCTATTTATAGACAATTTGTCTTACCGTGGACTGATGAACAGCAAGGCTTTTGGAGATACTTTTATAACCCTTTCCAGCTTTATGCAAGTCAACAATTCTTAATCGTAGGTCTTCTGAGACGTCTTTTGTGCGAGGCATCATTTACATCAGGCAATGCTTCTTGTGAAAAGCAAACCCAGAACTGGTGTGTGTTTTTTATAGGGCAGGGCAGCTGCAACCAACACCTCCATTGATTGGACTCCAGTTGGCTGACACCTCACTCCAATTAGCTCTTGGAGATCTCATTAGTCTAGGGGTTCACATACTTTTTCCACCTGCACTGTGAATGTTTACCTGGTGTGTTCAATAAAAACATGGTAACATTTAATTCTTTGTGTGTTATTAGTTTAAGCAGACTGTGATTGTCTATTGTTGTGACTTAGATGAAGATCAGATCACATTTTATGACCAATTTGTGCAGAAATCCATATCATTCCAAAGGGTTCACCTACTTTTTCTTGCAACTGTATGTACTATGTATTACAAGGGGAGACTGATCACTACAAGTTGCAGTGGGAGGAAAATCACATACTCTTCAGCACCAGTGGCTGTCGTTACAAGTGAGAAGAGATACCTTGTGAGCTGTGGAAGGAGAAATCCAGGAATGAAGCTATGCTTATACATGAGAGCTAGAGAAGACAGCAGCATCCTGGACACACATCATGTATTACTACGGGGAACAAGTCACTAGAAACTGCAGGGGATGGAGAATCACATACTCTTCAGCGTCAGTCGCTCGCAGTGCACGTTAGAAGAGATACCTCATGAGCTGTGGAAGCCGAAATCTATCCAAGAATAAAGCTGTGCTGATACATAAGCGCTAGAGAAGACAGCAGCATTCTGGACATGGGAGGGACATATCTATGTTAGAAAAGTCTGAAACCAGGAGCAGATTGCAAACTGCACATCAGGGGGTCTGGAAATGAATAAAGGAATGAAGATTGCAGCTTGAAACCTTTTTCCCTTTTACTCAATGTAACCACGAACATATGCAAAAATATTTTTTTTTCTATGCCAAAGGCGTCCATAACCTTTAAAGCTTAAGATGTAGGTCAGCAATAGAGATGAGTTATTGATTGACTCCTTGATCTATTGATTTACCCAACCCACCAAGCCTGTGGAATTCAGTGAATTTACCAGTTTGCAGATTATTCTCTTTGATTTGCCAACTGCAAAGTCAAGTCTGTTCTCCCAATCCTTATGGCAGGCAAATTTCAAATAAGACACCTTTAAAGAGGACCTATCACCAATCTAAAAAGGGAAATATGTATATGTTCTAGTTGTCCTTTTAATTAGAGTATACTATAGATGACTTCTACATTGCCCTAAATTTAGTAGGATTAGCACAGGAGAGACGAGTCTGATAGTGTAGGTCCCGTCTGCTGTAAGCCACCTTGTCACTGGTAGATGGGCCCAACACAATTTTGAACAAAAATGTGTGCAAAGTGCTTTTTCATATGGTAAGTATAGAAGTAATGCACTCTACTTTTATCCATGTTTCCTTTGTTTGAATATGTCTTTGTGCATGGAGCATTGTGCTGCTGAATATACTGTTTGTTTGCTCTTGCATTGCATCTCTGGTAGTATGCATCTGTACCTTATTTTATATTGTTTGGAGGCACTGGTCTAACGTTAACTCTTGCATTATATATTCTAGTTGGTATACTTTTACTTGTGAATATGAGCCTCCTCCCCCCTCATTTCTGAAGTAATGTTCCCTGAGATTTCTGGCACCACACATGTCAATCTGAATTGAGGTGTGGTTAGTCACTTCTCATCTTTGTTAGGGGAGGGTCCCCCCTTGCTGTGATGATCTCTGTCACACAGCCTCCTGATGTAGAGTGATCTCACGAGAACGGGGACTTCTCGCAAGACCACGCTGTACCATATCTTCCGATGGAACATCGTCTCACTGAGACTGGATTGAGCCGGTGTCGCAGAGAAGAGCCCAACCACTACCAAAGAAAGCTCTTCTCTGTGTCGGAGTCTCACTCCGCTCTCAGTGAGACACTGTCCTGTCGGAAGCAATGCAAACACTGAAAATATGGATAAATCTGCATTGCATTACTGCTATACTTACTATATGAAAATTAGAAGCTCTTTGCGCACAATTTGATCAAAATTGTGTTGGACCCATCTACCAGCAACAAGGTGGCTTGTAACAGATTGGGACCTACTCTATCAGACTCGCCTCTCCTGTTCTAAGCCTACATAATTGAAGGCAATGTAGAATCCAGCTATAGTATACTCAGATTCGAAACCTAACTGGAATATATAAATATCTCACTTTTTTTGTATTGATGACAGGTCCTCTTTAAGAAGTATGCACCCTAAATCTTCCTAACTACAGGAAACACATTCAGATATTTGGAAAAATACCTGATCTTTATTATACAGATATCTTTAATAATTGTGATTAAAAGACACAGCAGCAGATACCTAAAGATACAGAAAACATACTTAGAGAGAGTTCACATCTCCTTTCCATTTTCCTTTCTTCTGATCCGTCACAGGAACAGGATCCTGTAAAAAAAAAAAATATGGATCCTGTTCCTAAGTTATGCACATTTGGCATCCGTTTGAGCCATTTCCGCCAGAGATACGTTATTTTAGACAGAAAAAGTCCTGCATGCAGTACTTTTTTTTCCGTCTGAAAAAAAGGATCAAACAGATGCCAAATGTGCACAGGGTCTGTATTTTTTATTTAATTTTTTAAATACAGTATCCTATATTTTTTTTGCCCTGTTCTTCTGATGTATAAGAAGAACGGGAAAATAACGGTGATGTGATCTCTCTCCAAGAGACACCCAGTGTGGTTAATGAGTCACCTAAAAGAAAGACAAATCATATCCCAAAGGGGTATATCATATATTTAAATTATAAAAAGCTGGGTAAGTATTATAAATAATAACAATAATGCATAAAATATGGCTGTTTAATATGGTTAAAAATATAGATTTTATGGAATGTAAATATGCCCCAACCAAGTATGAACATCACGCAAAAGGTATATTACAGCCAATCCCATGTGCAAAGAGTTATCTCCCAAGGAAGAGAACCATCTCACAGGCACCACCTATTGGAAGCGGCTCCCAAGGAGTCAAGATCAGACTTTCCAACAAGCTTTGAAATTTGACAAGGTAATATAGCCAAGCTATCTATCCATCCGTAGAGAGCTATTTCCCTTGTCAAATCCCAAGGCTTGTTGGAAAGTCGGATCTTGACTCATAGGTAACCACTTCCAATAGGTGGCGTTGGTGAGATGGTTCTCTTTCTCGGGAGATACCTCGTTGCATATTGTTTTCCCATGAAGCATTGGCCATTGGCATTCCAGTAAGTCTCCATACAGGACTGATATCTTTAAGGAGATTCAGGGCACCCTGCCTAAGCTACAATTAAACAATAAATACCATAGCCTGAGATCAAAGGTTCAACCTAAGAGATGTGAACCCGCACCAGACAACATATATAGTACACAAGTCAGGGGGGACATGATCATATATAGTACACAAGTCAGGGGGGACATGATCATACATTTAGACAGCCATCATTTTAACTTTTGGACATGGAGTGCTCAAACAACCAAGGGTCTGTTGTACCCTGGACACACGTTTCGCTACACACAGCTTCGTCAGGAGACCTCATATTATCTGTGCAGGTTTACATCTCCTGGGTTGAACCTTTGATCTCAATCTATCGTATTTACTATTTAACCCCTTGCCAACCTCCGGCGGTGCAGCGGGAAGTGACTTCTCGACCTCTGCAGTGTAACACAAAATGGTCACTGCGCCTAATCACATAGTGACTGGTGAAGGATAACTGCTTTGCCCGGCAGGCAGCCATCTTGGTTGAGGGCCAAGGGAGGTTTTAACTCCCCCCTGCAGCTCTAATTAGCAGTGCAGACCGTCCAATCGCAGCTCTGGCATGGTACAAACCAGTCGGAGGGCTCAAGTGGGGGGGCTGATTGGTGCTAAAACAGTAAGCACCAATCTGCCCCAAGGTCAGGAGTGTTGTGTGTCCCCTGCCAGCGCTGCTATTGATTGGTACAACAGAAGTGTGCTTCTTTATGGAGGAACTAAGTGCAAAACAATCTAGGCAATGCATTGGTCTGGCTTTTCCAGTCTTCTCCCGGACAGAAGAAGGGTGCATGCTGAGGAAAGGCCTGAGCTAGCTGTTCCTGTCTCTCTCTAAGAAGGCTGATATCCTGGACAAAGACTGGTGGCCCATGATCTGTGGCAGAGTATCCCCTTCTCAGCGTCTTCTTTTGGTCACCCATGTGGTCTGGCATGAGTCTTTTCTAAGCACTGATACCTAAATGCAGAACACTAGTGTCACGGATGGTGTTGCAGAAAGCTGGAACTTATAAATAAACATCGGACTGGCTTGATCCCAAACTAAGGAGCATATGGGTGAGCCCTATGAAACCCCTAGAGCTCTCCCTGACTGCTATGCCCATGCAAAGATCTTTATGGTAGACGATTGCATGTCCACGCACCTAATACTATCTGACACCTGAAAACCCTATAATAGTGAGGGGACACGACCACCGGCTCCCTGCACTTAATACGGACGGAGTCAGGGTCACCTACAATCAAGCCGGCAAGTAAACACAAATAAAGGAAACAGACTTATCTGAGGAATCAGGAGAGAGCATCCAGCAGTGAACAACTCATCCAGGAAGAAGTATAAATCGCAAAGTGAGGCAGTATGGGAGGGAATATAAAGGGAGACGATCAGTGCAAATAGATGACAGCTGGGAGAAGGAAAGGAGATGACAAAGTGAAACCAAAACAAAGAACTTCATGCAAGAGGTAGCGAAGAACGTCTCACAGACCTTCTCACAGAGCTGGCGGTGACAACTAGGGTCTCTGAATGCTCTCCTTATATACAGTTTCTAGCTGAACTAGAAACCTGGAGTGGAGTGAAAAAACTCATCCCAAACAAACACAATGTTACAATTCTGGTCTCTCTTAGACTTGCATTAGAGCTTCAGTAATACTCAATTGCAATGAGACAGAAGTTTTTCCAGACAAAAACAAGTCTTCAGACATAATAACATAGCTAAACCAGACATTTAAAAGGTCAGTATGTCTGGTTTTGGTGGTAAACAAGTATTTTTTCCCCCTCCAAAACGTGCTCTTCTATAACTTATGGTAGTTGTGGAAAATTACTAGTATTAGCTAGAAAGTCCCAAAAGTCTCTCAGTATTCCTTAACCCTTTCCACACTGCTGTGCAAACACAGTGTAAATTAACACAATATATATTACAACAAACATATACAGTTGCAAGAAAAATTATGTGAACCCTTTGGAATGATATGGATTTCTGCACAAATTGGTCATAAAATGTGATCACAGTCTGCTTAGACAATCACAGTCTGCTTAAACTAATAACACACAAAGAATTAAATGTTACCATGTTTTTATTGAACACACCATGTAAACATTCACAGTGCAGGTGGAAAAAGTATGTGAACCCTTGGATTTAATAACTGGTTGAACCTCCTTTGGCAGCAATAACTTCAACCAAACGTTTCCTGTAGTTGCAGATCAGACGTGCACAACGGTCAGGAGTAATTCTTGACCATTCCTCTTTACAAAACTGTTTCAGTTAAGCAATATTCTTGGGATGTCTGGTGTGTATCGCTTTCTTGAGGTCATGCCACAGCATCTCAATCGGGTTGAGGTCAGCACTCCAGAAGGGGTATTTTCTTCTGTTTAAGTCATTCTGTTGTTG
The DNA here is from genome assembly GCF_905171765.1 of Bufo bufo. Classification (NCBI taxonomy): domain Eukaryota; kingdom Metazoa; phylum Chordata; class Amphibia; order Anura; family Bufonidae; genus Bufo; species Bufo bufo. The sequence goes on from NC_053394.1 coordinate 421,195,758, forward strand.
ATTTACTTCTATGCTTTGGGTCGTTGTCCTGTTGCAACACCCATCTTCTGTTGAGCTTCAGCTGGTGGACCTATCGCCTTAAGTTCTCCTGCAAAATGTCTTGATAAACTTGGGAATTCATTTTTACTTCGATGATAGCAATCTGTCCAGGCCCTGACGCAGCAAAGCAGCCCCAAACCATGATGCCCCCACCACCATACTTCACAGTTGGGATGAGGTTTTGATGTTGGTGTGCTGTGCCTCTTTTTCTCCTCACATAGTGTTGTGTGTTTCTTCCAAACAACTCAACTTTGGTTTCATCTGTCCACAGAATATTTTGCCAGTACACTGGATGTGTGCTGTATCCAACCATATTAATGGAGAGTTGAGTGAAAGAAAAAAGTGCACAAGCAACAGGGATAAGTGCAGCCTTGAAATGATTGTCAAGAAAAGGCCATTCAAGAATTTGGGGGAGATTCACAAGGAGTGGACTGCAGCTGGAGTCAGTGCTTCAAAAGCCACCACAGACATAACCAGCACATGGGCTACAACTGTCACATTTCTTGAGCCAAGCCACCTATGACCCAAAGACAACGTCAAAAGCGTCTTACGTGGGCTAAAGACAAAAAGGTCTGGAGTATTGCTCAGACGTCCAAAGTCCTGTTTTCAGATGAAAGTAAATTTTGCATTTCATTTGGAAATCAAGGTCCCAGAGCCTGGAGGAAGAGTGGAGAGGCACACGATCCAAGTTGCTTGAGGTCCATTGTGAAGTTTCCACACTCAGTGATGGTTTAGGGAGCCATGTCATCTGTTGCTGTTGGCCCACTGTGTTATATCAAGTCCAAAGTCAGCACAGCCATCTACTAGAAAATTTTACAGAACTTCATGGCTCACATCTGCCGATAAGCTGTATGGAGATGCTGATTTCATTTTCTAGCAGGACTTGGCACTTGCCCACACTGCCAAAAGTACCAATGCCTGGTTTAATAACCATGGTATTACCGAGCTTGATTGGCCAGCAAACTCTCCAGACCTAAACGCCATAGATAATTTACAGTATGAGAGACACCAGATCCAACAATGTAGTCAAGCTGAAGGCCGCTATCAAATCAACCTGGGCTTCTATAACACCTCAGCAGTGCCACAGGCTGGTCGCCTCCATGCCACGCCGCATTAATGCAGTAATTCATGCAGAAGGAGTCCCAACCAAGTATTGAGGGTTTATACCGAACAGACTTCTCAAGAGGCCTACATTTCTATGTTAAAAACATTTTTTTTTATTGGTCTTATATAATCTAATTTTCGGAGATACTGACTTTTAGGTTTCCATTAGCTGTAAACCATAATCATCAACATTAAAGGTAATTGAATTGATAGAATATAGGAGCTTCACTTTTGGAATTAAATTACTGAAATAAATGAACTTTTCAGTGATATTATAATCCATTGAGATGCACATGTATAGGTAACTCCTTTTAACTGCTGCTGTGTCTTTTTAATCATGAGTATGATAAAGTTCAAGTATTTTTCCAAATATCTGCATAAGTGCTCCCCGTGTTCCCATATTAGCAGTTTTTAAGACTAATTGTGTAGGTGAATTTTAATAAGGTTGTGTGCAAGCTGAGGATTTCTGTAGGATTATCAATTAGCTAATTGCATGTTACACTAAGCCAGTGAAGGCAATGCAGATTACAGTCATTATAGCACTGATAGATCCGAGGGGTAGAATTACACAACCCCGTGCCCTGCCTTTCTGAACACGGTTACTATGATTGGCCAAGTGCTATTATTTCTGTATTTGCTCCCTTACTGGATTACACTGACTGCTACTATTATTGTACATTAGAATAGCAATTAAAGGGGTATTCCAGCCCAAGAAATGGAGCATTATGGAGAGAGCAGCCAACTTTTCTGGGCATCTCCTTCTTCTGGAACCTGGGGGCTCTGACTATGGAGATGATATAAACCCTATCCCATGCTTATGTCATATCCTATTTGGCTGGAATACCCCTTTAATTTTAGTCGACATAGAGCCCACCTCATACATTTTCTATGAAAGGAACCCAGCTTAGTTTTTCCTCAATTCCCCCACACCTACAGTACAGACCAAAAGTTTGGACACACCTTCTCATTCAAAGAGTTTTCTTTATTTTCATGAAGGCATCAAAACTATGAATTAACACATGTGGAATTATATACATAACAAACAAGTGTGAAACAACTGAAAATATGTCATATTCTAGGTTCTTCAAAGTAGCCACCTTTTGCTTTGATTACTGCTTTGCACACTCTTGGCATTCTCTTGATGAGCTTCAAGAGGTAGTCCCCTGAAATGGTTTTCACTTCACAGGTGTGCCCTGTCAGGTTTAATAAGTGGGATTTCTTGCCTTATAAATGGGGTTGGGACCATCAGTGGCGTTGAGGAGAAGTCAGATGGATACACAGCTGATAGTCCTACTAAATAGACTGTTAGAATTTGTATTATGGCAAGAAAAAAGCAGCTAAGTAAAGAAAAACGAGTGGCCATCATTACTTTAAGAAATGAAGGTCAGTCAGTCAGACGAAAAATTGGGAAAACTTTGAAAGTAAGGGCTATTTGACCATGAAGGAGAGTGATGGGGTGCTGCGCCAGATGACCTGGCCATCACAGTCACCGGACCTGAACCCAATCGAGATGGTTTGGGGTGAGCTGGACCGCAGAGTGAAGGCAAAAGGGCCAACAAGTGCTAAGCATCTCTGGGAACTCCTTCAAGACTGTTGGAAGACCATTTCAGGAGACTACCTCTTGAAGCTCATCAAGAGAATGCCAAGAGTGTGCAAAGCAGTAATCAAAGCAAAAGGTGGCTACTTTGAAGAACCTAGAATATGACATATTTTCAGTTGTTTCACACTTGTTTGTTATGTATATAATTCCACATGTGTTAATTCATAGTTTTGATGCCTTCATAGTCATGAAAATAAAGAAAACTCTTTGAATGAGAAGGTGTGTCCAAACTTTTGGTCTGTACTGTACACCGATCAGCCATAACATTAATACCTAAAAATGTGTAGTTTACCCCTCAAGTCACCAATATCCCTATGATAGCCCGGCAAGGCATGGACTCTGAAGTTGGTATTTTTTTGCAGTATGGTTGCGGCATTAACCTGCTGAAAGAGGCCACTGCCATTAGGAGGCACCACTGCCATGGGGCGGTATAATGGTTAGGTAGGTGGTCACATTCGCATGAATCCAGGACCTAAGGTTTCCAGCAGAACATTGCTAGAGCATCACACTGCTTCTCCTAGCTCAGTGATGGTCAACCTTTTAGAGTCCGAGCGCCCAAACTTGCAACCCAAAACCCACTTTTATCGCTAAGCGCCATAACATATATCACATATCTTCCATGTACTTTATCATTTATCTATAATAGCCTGACTACATTCAGTGCGCTGCCTGTGCCATTCATAGCATGCCCTGCGCTTATGAATGGCAGAAAAAGTCTAAGGCATATTGTTACACCTTAGACTTCTTCCAGGGTGCCCACAGAGAGGGCTCTGAGTGCCGCCTCTGGAACTCGTGCCGAGCTCATCTTCTCCCCATAGGCCATCCTGATGCCCAGCACATGCACGAACTGTCCATAAGTTGTAACCTGGTTCATCAGACCAGGTCGCCTTCTTCCATTGCTCCATGGTCCAGTTCTGATGCACACGTGTAAGCTTTTTGGGTGGTGGACAAGGATCAGCATGGACACGCTGACTCTTTGCTGGTATCAGCTAGTTTTCACTCCCTTTTTGAGTGTTGATTTTCACAACCTTCCATTACTGTTAATCAGTGCTAATGGCCTTTATGAAGAAATTAGATAATATGGGAAAGGACAAGGATAATGAATTTCAAGACTTGTCTGTCCCCCCAGGGAACTCCTGAAATTATCCTGTGCCCAGGAATATATGGCAACTAAGAAATAGATATGTAAGCTGGTGTTGAAGGGTGGTTCAAATATTATTCCTGCCTGGGGCGAGCCCAGCTGGGCATGTCCATCACGGGCAGGAAAAGATTCATGCAGACTGTGAATCGACACCAAATGCTCTTCTCACTCAATCTGAATTTGATCTGTCAGGACATGGACAGATCCTTTGAGGACTGTGATAAAGGGACATAAGTGCAATCACACCCATCAAGTGTCCACACTTTCCTACTAAGCCGACACATGGGGATCAATATGTAGTGTGTGCTAATATATCTTGTCCCTGCCAGGAATCAGCCAGACAAAAAAACGTTTTTTGTCCGGGCAAATCCAAGCATATTTGCAAGTCAACTATTTGCATATAGTCAATGGGGTCCAGCAGGCAGGTGGCACTATCCGGCGCTACCAGATCCGGAGAATTCGGGCAGGTTGTCCTCAGTCGGGAACAGACTGGTGGAAATCTGTGCTGCAGCTGTGAAACTAGCCCATGTCCGAAGCACAGGCAACGAGTCGTTCAATGGGTTTACTGCTTAATGCCCAGTGACACTTTTGAGGCTGTTGCCCTCAGGAGCTTTATGATCGGCGGTGCTGCGCCTGCGCGAGATTTCCGGCGGCCGAAAGGAAGAAGCCAGGGGTGTAGCTGGAATGTATTAGATGACGTAGCGGAGGGGGCGGCGCCGTTCACCTCGGCTGTGGGATTTCTAATCAGGTGGCGTGCTTGGGCTGGAAATTAAGGCGGGCTGGGCTCAAGAGAAGAAGAATAACGCCCCTCTGGGCTCCTTGGAGGTTCATTTGCATAACATAAAAAGCGCTATTTTATCAAAATGACATCGTGAAACGAAAAAAGAAGACCACAGCAGGAAAAGAAGGTAGTTTATTGTACATGGCAATGGTGACAGCTTAATATGCTAAAACCTGGCGACAGATTCCCTTTAAATTTGACATTGTTTTTAATATAGGAGAAAATCCCAAGCTCCAGCACACAGACAGTATCAGTCGTTTTAACCAATCTAATAACGAGAATAGGCAAATCTATTCTCAGCCTGGAGGGAAACTGTGACATAACGCACATTCACTCGCCTGGACCGAGGATCAAGCACAGATTGTTCAACACAGGAGCAAAAGACTGAGCAGAAATAGGCAGCGAAGTGAAGAGACCAGGAAATTCTGGTTAGAGATTTCAGGTTCTGGAGCTGACGAGAAGGTTTGGTTATCTGGAATTGTTGATACTTTACTTTCATTCATTCTGGATTTGTAGTAACCAGAGCTGAGTTGTTTGGGTATCAGGTTCAGCTTCTTGGATGTCCAAGGAGAAATCGGAGCTGGATCCTAGGACCTTGGTACTCGGCTCTGAAAACAGATACTCAAGTGGTTTTTCCACTTGTGCCAGGACAAGGTGGACTTTTATTTCTATGTATATTAAAGAGGGCACGTTGACTGTCAGGAACATGACGTCAATTTCGTCCTCCAGAATTCCTTCCAAAAAAGTAACGTTTTGTTACTTGGTAAAGGACTGGATAATCAAACACATCATCCACAGACTTAAAGAGCACCTGTCAGCAGAACCAACCCTATTAAGCAAGGCACCCTGCCTGATGGAGTTGATCCTGCTGATTAAAATGATATCTGTCTTGTGAAAATCGGTTTCAGCGTTCCCAAGAAACAAGACGTAGGGCTTCAGTGCACCAAGCACCTTAAGGCTCCATTCACACGTCCGCAAAATGGGTCCGCATCCTTTCCGCAATTTTGCGGAACGGGTGCAGACCCATTCATTCTCTATGGGGACGGAATGGATGCAGACAGCGCGGCCCCGATCTTTGGGTCCGCAGCTCCGCTAAAAAAGATAGAGCATGTCCTATTCTTGTCCGCAGGCATTTCTATAGGGGTGCCGTGCGGGTGTGTTGCGGATCCGCAATTTGCGGGTCCGCAACACACCACGGACGTGTGAATGGAGCCTAACTCTGCTTTCCAGTGCTGGCTCGCCCCTCGGTGCACTGATTCCCTAAGTGGCATAAAAAACAGAATCCTTGTTACTCGGGAAAGCTGTAACTGATTTTCATAAGACAGGTCTCATTTTAATTAGCAGGATCAACCCTTCTGGAAAGGGCTCTTTATATTAACCGACATTCTGAATTCTTAGTCTACTTTCACACTTGCGGCAGAGTGTTCCGGCAGGCAGTTCCGTCGCCGGGACTGCCTGCTGGATCCGGCAAAACGTATATGACAACTGATGGCATTTGTAAGACTGATCAGCATCCTGATCGGTCAGAAAAATGCATTGAAATGCCGGATCCGTCTTTCCGGTGTCATCCGGCAAAACGTATCCGGCATTTATTTTTTTTAACCATTTTTTCGGTCTGCGCAGGAAGGACGGATCCGGCATTCCGGTATTTTGAATGCCGGATCCGGCACTAATGCAGTCCTATGGAAAAAAGGCATTTAGGCAAGTCTTCCGTTTTTTTGGCCGGAGATAAAACTGTAGCATGCTGCGGTTTTATCTTTTGCCTGATCAGTCAAAATGACTGAACTGAAGACCTCCTGATGCAAACTGAATGTATTACTCTCCATTCAGAATGCATGGGGATATGCCTGATCAGTTCTTTTCCGGTATAGAGCCCCTAGGACGGAACTCAGTGCCGGAAAAGAAAAACGCTAGTGTGAAAGTACCTCTACACTGGCTTCTTAGTCATATACTTACCATGATGAAGGACTTAACTAAAACCAGGTGACGTGATTCGCCTCTCATCAAAAATCCAGCATCCACCATTGTCACGTCTATCGGTCTGGATAGGATCTTTCCAGTGTAAGTACCGGACAGCGACATCATTTTCGAAGGACGGTGCAGTGGACTGGGCCAGAACTCTTCTTCATTCTTTGGCACCAGGAGGTGGAGCGGAGAAGAAAGGGTCAGCGATAGCACTGGCTGAGATGACAGCACCATGAATGATGGGTTTGGTGAGGACATGAGTATAGGAAGCTGAGCAGACCGGAAGAAAACAATACCAGAGCTAAGAGAGAACGGGAGTCACACAAAAAGCTGGAAAACAGGGTGGAAAGGTATTTGGAGACGTTGGGGCCACATGCAGTAAGTATTAGCAAGTTTTAGAAAACCCCTTTAAAGGGGTTGTCTCTCAATAATTGTTTCCCAATTCATTGATCCTGGCCTATAGCTTACTGTATACATGTCCTGTGCACACGTGTGTTTTCACGATTACAGACTACAAATAAACCTTGTGTGTAATCGGATTCTGTAGTCCTGAATTACTTTTATCCGCCTTCGTTACTGTTTTGTCAAAAACTTTAATATATGTGACTGGTTATTTCTGCAATTTTTATTTCTTTGTTCATTTTCAGACCCCATGATATTCAGTTGCAAACTTTTCTCATATTGATGTGCAGGGGCGGATTAAGTGCATGATAGGCCCGGGGCTGTCTACCAAACTTGGCCCCCCCCCCCTCTCCATTTTAGTTTTTTGTTATTTTTTTGTATGAAGAGGCTGCGGTGCTTCATGGGCGCCACAGTCTCTTCTTAGGCCATATGACATCTTCAGACTAAAAAAAAATACCCCAAATTGGGTCCTAAACTGAAAAATTTTGTCACCAAATTTAAAATACATATAATTGTAATAAAAAAAGACATGGAGGAGAATACAGCACCACACATACCTCTTACATTCAGTGACATCTCCTGTCATGTAGACCTTCTCTTTCCTCTTCTCCTCCATTTGACCCAGACCGCCATGACAAATTCTTTCAGCCACATCTCGTCTCTACAGTTTGTAACACAGACAGGTTAGATTTCTCAATTTTTCCATCACCCTCCCCATCCTGGTGTCCCCACAGCGTCATCCTGCCACCCCCAATACTGTGCCCGTTGTGCCCCCCAATGTCCAAGGTACTATACTGCTGAAAAAATAGTAACCCTAATAGACATAATTGGGGTAATTTATCAAACTGGTGTAAAGTAGAACTGGATTTCCAAAAGAGCTGTCAAATATGAAAGGTGGAATCTGATTGGTTGCTATGGGCAACTAAGCCAGTTCTACTTTACACCAGTTTGACAAATTACCCCAAATGTCCCTATAGTGTCCACAGCAGCTATAATGTCCCCTAGAGTTCCCCCAGTAATAATAACACCCTCTATTGTGCTCCAGGCAATAATCCCTGTATAGTGTCCCCAAAAATAATAGAATTGCCCCTACAGTGCCTCCCAAATAGCAACACCCCCATATAGTAATTTCCACCACAATGCCCCCACATAGTAATCCCCCATAGTAATTTGCCCCCAAACTGCCCCCATATAGTAGTTTGCCCCCCACACAGTAATTTACTCTACACTGCCCCCACATAGTAATTTCCACCACACTGCCCCCACATAGTAATCCCCCCATAGTAATTTGCCCCCAAACTGCCCCATATAGTAATTTGCCCCACACAGTAATTTGCCCACACCGCCCCCACACAGTAATTTGCCCACACTGCCCCCACACAGTAATTTGCCCACACTGCCCCCACACAGTAATTTGCCCACACTGCCCCCACACAGTAATTTGCCCCACATAGTAATTTGCCCCCACATAGAAATTACCCCACACTGTCCCCACATGGCAATTTCCCCCACACTGCCCCCACATAGTAATTTGCCCCCACACTGCCCCATATAGTAATTTGTCCCCACATAGCAATTTCCCCACACACAATAGTTTCCCCCACACTGCCCCCATATAGAAATTTGCCCCCACACCGCCCCCACATACTGCCCTCATAGCAATTTGCCCCCACACTGCCCTCACATAGCAATTTGCCCCCACACTGCCCTCATAGCAATTTGCCCCCACACCGCCCCCACATAGCAATTTGCCGCCACACTGCCCTCATAGCAATTTGCCCCCACATAGCAATTTGCCCCCACACTGCCCCCACATAGTAATTAGCCCCCACACTGCCTCACATAGTAATTAGCCCCCACACTGCCCTCACATAGCAATTTGCCCCCACACTGCCCTCACATTGCAATTTGCCCCCACATAGTAATTAGCCCCCACACTGCCCCCACATAATACGGTAATTAGCCCCCACACTGCCCCCACATAGTAATTACCCCCCACATAGTAATTAGCCCCCACACTGCCCCCACATAGTAATTACCCCCACATAGTAATTAGCCCCCACATAGTAATTAGCCCCCACACTGCCCCCACATAGCAATTAGCCCCCACACAGCAATTTGCCCCCACATAGTAATTAGCCCCCACATAGCATTCCCTCCCATAATAATTTGGCCCCATACAGCCCCCACATTCCCCCCCCCCAATGTACTCGATTTAACTTCCCTAATATGTCCTCCTGTGTGCCCCCCCCCAGTAGGCACATGAAATAAAATAAAAAATAAATGAACAAAAAAATTAAAAGATAAATACTCACCTACTGTATGTCCAGGGCCAGGCGCTTGCTCGCAGAGTTAGGCGCGTCACAGTGCTGCGTCCCGGCACAGGCGCGCGATGACGTCATCACGCACGCCTGCGCCGGGATTTCTCTACCGCATAGGCCTCAGGCCTTTAAGGCCTGAAGCCTATGGCGGTGATCGCGGACGGGACAGGGAGCTATGCGCTCCTGTGCCCCGCAGCAGTATGTGGGCGTTCGGGTCAGCGTTGGGCCCCACAGCGGTGCTGGGCCCGGGGCTGCCGACCCGAACGTCCCTATTGTAATCCGCCACTGTTGATGTGTCCCTCCCAGTAATACATGTTGGATGTGTGATCTGTGTGTCCAGGATATTGCTATCTTTTCTAGCTCTAATGTGTCAGCAAAGCTTTGCTCCGGGATTAACTACCCTTTCTTCAGTTATGATGGATCTTCACTCCCTTGTGCTGACAGTCATTGATGCAGTCTGCTTTCTGTCTACACGTATAAATATCCTACCTGATTCTGCCCCTGTAGGTGTTTTTCTCCCTATCTACAAGCTGTCCTCCATGATGCTTTTCCCCTCTCCATACTCTGATCTGCTGTGTCAAACCTCTTCCCCCTCCCTGCTGCTGTCTCTAACATTGAGAGAAGGGAGGGAGAGAGCAGAGAAACAGGAGGCGTGCTCTGATGGATTTATGTCATATTCAGCAGCTAGGTGAAGGATTTGCACAGACTCTGCGGAAGCAAAATGGTAGGAAATTGTTAAAAAATACGATTTAGGAAGTTGCACAATTTGCATTTGGGAAGCAGATAATGAGAAGAGGAGCTGTGACAGCATTTTTATGTACCTTGCCTGAAGAAGCTGACATGTCAGTAGAAGCAGTCTCAGATCTGACCACTAACTCCTATTCCTTAGGAGATCTAACAAAGGGCCCCTTAGGCTACTTTCACACTTGCGGCAGAGTGATCCGGCAAGCAGGATCCAGCAATCTGCATGCAAACGGACAGCATTTGTAGACGGATCCGGATGCGGATCCGTCTTACAAACGCATTGCATGTCATCCGGAGAAACGGATCCGTTATATATTTTTTTCACATTTTTACCGGATCCGGCATTGCGGTATTTTAAAAGCTAGATCCGGCACTAATAAATTTCAATGTAAATTAATGCCGGATCCGGCATCTGATCCAGAATTTTTGACGGAGATAATACCGTATTTGCTCCGTCCAAAACGCCGTTCAGTGACTGAACTGAAGACATCCTGATGCGTCCTGAGCGGATTACTCTCTATTCAGAATGCATGGGGATAAAACTGATCAGTTCTTTTCCGGTATGGAGCCCCTAGGACGGAACTCAGCGCCGGAAAAGAAAAACGCTAGTGTGAAAGTATCCTAATACGAGTCTTTGTCCAAAAAGGATATAATAAATCTTTTTTAAAAAACAGACGTAATAGAGGAAGTATCTGCTGAAATCACATGCGGCGGTTCCACAGCACGAAGCCTAGAAGAAGCATAGCTGTCCAGGGAGGGAACTATTTCTTACCTGCCATTAGTTCCTGTGAAGCATGTTCTAGGCGTGGGAGACGTAGGCAATCTAAGAAGGGAATTATATGAGAAGCGATGGCGTTTTAAAAGATCTTGTCCTGCACCCTGATGTGAGTGTGCAGCACTATTCTGGATCTTCATGAGTAGGAGTGCAATAGCTCGCTTGCACATGGTTGCTTAGTGATGAATAGCAGCGAATTGCAGCCCCCTCCTGCACAAATGTGTATAAGAACAAAGAAGAACAAAAAAAGACTATTGTCTTGGTGCCCGTTCAGATGTTGCTGCAGCTTTGGCCTTTTTATTTTTTATTTTCCAAGTGTTTTCAAACAGAAGGACACGTTTTTTCCAGTCAAGATAACTTTTTCCAAGAGCGCCGCAGTGCCATTGTTTACTGTGAGAATTTAAAGGGGGAACTGCACTTTTAACTCTTAAAGGGCATCTGTCAGCAGTTTTGTACCTATGACACTGGCTGACCTGTTCTATGTGCGCTCGGCAGCTGAAGGCATCTGTGTTGGTCCCATGTTCATATGTGTCCGCATTGCTGAGAAAAATTAAGTTTTAATATATGCAAATGATCCTCTAGGAGCAACGGGGGCGTTACCATTACACCTAGAGGCTCTGCTCTCTCTGCAGCTGCTGCACCCTCTCCACTTTGATTGACAGGGACAGGAGTGATGACGTTTTCACTGCCTGGTCATGTCAATCAAAGTGCAGAGGGCATGGCAGTTGCAGAGAGAGCAGAGTCTCTAGGTGTAATGGTAACGCCCCCGTTGCTCCTAGAGGATCATTTGCATATAGTAAAACATAATCTTTCTCAGCAATGCGGACACATATGAACATGGGACCAACACAGATGCCTTCAGCTGCCAAGCACACATGTAACAGGTCAGCCAGTGTCATAGGTACAAATCTGCTGACAGATGACCTTTAAAGTGGTATTGCGACCTCATAAATTCTGTGCTGCGGCCCCATCATAGTCTTTCTCTACACAATGGTGCGCTGTCAACCTCTGCGCATGGGAACCACAACACGACTCCATTCAGCTGGGATTGGCTGCACAGCTCAGTGGCCAGAAGCACATTGTGTCGGGGAACACAATGAAGGGCGCTGTGGCCCCTTCTTTCTCAGGAACATGGGGGTCCCAGAGATCACAATGTGATGGAATATCCTAGCTATAAGCCATCACTTTACGAGATGGAAATACCCATTTAAAGATGATAAAATTGGCGAAAAGATCTACATTCCTTTTCATGAAACAGTGCCACTCTTGTCTGGGGGCCATGTCTGGCATTGCAGCTCAGCTATATACGGTTATGGCTCACTTGGTAGCCATACAGGGGTATTGAACTTCCCATCTCGTATACCTCTGAAGTTCAGCATGATATCTAGTAATAGTCTAAAGCAGGGATGCCCAACCTGCGGCCCACCAGCTGTTGCAAAACTCCAACTCCCAGCATGCCCAGACAGCCTACAGCAGAGCATGGTGGGAGTTGTAGTTTTACAACAGCTGGGCGGCCGCAGGTTGAGCATCCCTGGTCTAAAGCAATCAGCACTAGAGCCGTCCTCAATGGAGCCCTAGGCAGTTGACTACTTTGCCCGCAATTTTACAACCTTGTCTGTTTTCTCTCCAACTATGTCATTGCGGGGATAGTAACCTGCACAGTATTCACATGCTAGAGCAATGTTTTGTGCTCCAAAGCTGCCCTTCCTTTGTCAACCATTTAGGGCTATGTATAATTTTTTGTTTCGTCAGTTTTGGCTCAAAATATACAAGTACTTCGGCTTTCTCTCCCGGGAGCTTATCTCTCTGAGAACAAAAGGATCAGGCATGTTGAAATCATCAATTTTGGCCAGCATTTATCTATCGTGTATGACCTGCTTAAAGGGAGTCTGTCCTCTCTAAAATCAGTGTCACTGTAGCATGCAGCATACTGCCATCTACCGTAGGTTTCATGACACTTATCCATACCTTTCTTGTAGAAATTGGGTCCTCTAATCCAGACAAATATAGTTTTCAGTGCACCATGGGTGGGGCCGCTGAGTTCAGTGCACCATGGGCGGGGCCTCTCTGCTCAGTGCACCATGGGCGGGGCCTCTCTGCTCAGTGCACAATGGGTGGGGCCTTTGCTCTGTGCACCTGGCTTCCCCTTCTAACTCTGAAATCTGAAGGACTGTCAATCTAACAGGGAGGCAGTTGGTGGCATTACTGGAGGAGCAATGTCGCATCAGGCAGGGCAGAACCGCCCAAGGTGCATAAAAAGAAGCCTTTATCAGGATTACAGGACCGTATTTTCCCCAAAAAAAGTATGGTAATATTTCGGGGCACTTACCCTACTTGGCGATATTCTTAGTTTGAAACTGATTATGGAGGTAACACACTCCCGTTAGGAAAGCTGGGTGACAACCAATATGGCTTCAAGTACTGTTAGAGCCCTGCGTGACAAGAAATATAGAAGCCATAGAAGTATCATGGCATGCAGGAAGTGGTCTGTGGCACATGTGGCAATAGCCCAGACGATCACCCTGCTGTCACCGCCGTAGCATGCCTGAGCTCCAAAGGACGTTTTTATCCTCTTCAAAGGAATCAGGAACTGAAACCTTCCTTGGTTCCGATAATAAGTCTTCCCAGAAAGTAATTTCTTAAGAACATCTCATGATTTTTATCTAAATTTTCGGCATTGTACAGAGCACAAAAGATTTCCTTCAGGCACGTGACCCTTAGATGGTGGAATTTGGTATACAAAACAGAGTTGTCTACTAACAACTATTAACTTTCCTTACGGGTTTTTTCCCATTTATTGGGACTTAAGCGCATACTGGATGTTACTCTTCACAGAAGTCTGGGTATTATGCATATGTTAGAACTAGAGATGAGCGAATCGAATCCCACAAAGTGGAATTCGATCCGAATTTCAGGATAAATTCGATTCGCCTCGAAGCCGAATTTCCTTGTGCTTCGTGTAAGCGAATCGATTTAACCTGAAATAGTGTAAAAAACAAAAAAATTCATACTTACCTCCTCCATTTGCTCGCGACGGGCCGCCATCCGCCATCTTGATTGAAGATCTCAGCCGAAATCCCGTGCGTGGTGACGTATGACATCAGCACGTCGGCCAGCGTGACGATGTAATCCCGCGCCGCACGAGATTTTGCGCCAGATCTTCAAGCAAGTTGGCGGCCAGCGGCCTGTCGCGAGCAAATGGAGGAGGTAAGTTTGATAAAAAAATAAAAATGTATGTTAATTTTACACAGTTTTTACACTCAGATGCCGCGATCATGTATGAACGTGGCATCTGAGGGGTACAATGATGGTGGGGCGGCGCTATCGCAGAAAAAATGTTTTGGGTAAAATTCGGCGAATCAGCAGAATCGAACTTTTGAAGAATTTGCTCGTCTCTAGTTAGAACTTCCGCCCCTCAGTGTATTCCTATGTGATGCAGCTTCAGCCTGTCTCCCCTGCCTCCTGCTTGTGATAGGTGTCTCCCTGTCATCAATTACAAGCAAGAGGCAGGGAAGAGCAGTGTGAAGCTTCATCTCATAGGATACACTGGAGATTTAGCACACAGCACACACACAGAGTACAGACAGGCAGTGTGAGTCATTGGAGTTTTATATAAGGCTAGGTATACATCACGTTTTTGCCATCCGTTTAACATCCGTTGAGCTGGCTGTAGATGTGACCTATAACTATTGCCAGTTTCTGGCATAAGTTATAGTAAATCCGGTAGGATGTGTTAGGCTCCACTAAGCCATTTAGAAAAGTATTGAGAAGCTCAAAAAAGTCTCAAATCATAAATAGCGGCATAAAGACAATAATAAATGCCCCTCTATATCTTCAGCAGCTCTCTATACATGGGGTCATACAGAGGAACAAGGACTGCAGAGGGGGAGTGTCGTGAAAACTTGCTGGAGGGATTTGGTGATGTAACGCTGTGGTTCACAGGAAGTCAGACATACAGGACAGACTGGGAACATGTCTACACAGGAGAGCAAGGTGTGGACTGGGGGCCAGCCTGGGATCACATGACACAGTTGCCCATAATGAATGGGTGCAAAATGTATGGGTAAAACTGAGAAAAAAAAAGGACTGCTTCCTTAAAGGGGTATTCCCATCTCAGACATTGGGGGTATATTACTAGGCTATGCCCCCAATGTCTGATAGGTGCGGGTCCCACCTCTTAGACCTGTGTCAATGCCTAGAATGCAGCTCGCATTGTCCCGGAGTGCCCACAGCGCATGCGCGGCCCCCCTCCATTCATTCCTATAAGAGCGCCGAAAATAGCGAGCAGTGGCTGCACTTGTGTGGTGCGCCTCCCATTTATTTCAGTGGGAATTTTTAAAATTTTAGGCACTCCTATAGGAATGAATGGATGGTGGCGGCGCATGCGTGGTGCACCTTGTGGGACTTTGCGGGCTTCAGTTCTAAGCACCTGACAGCCATTGGGGGCATATCCTAGCGATATACCCCCAATATCTGAGATGGGAATAACCCTTTAACTCTATGTCGGTGCAGGGAAAATGGAGTTCAGTATCAGAACTCAGAAATCAATTAGCACAGGATATCTGACCTAAAAACGTCGTAATAAAAGGCAGAAATTTACAAACCTTTCATCTGTTTTTGGTGCTAATTTTTCGAATGCTGGCACAAAGATTTTTGTATGATAATGAAAAATAGAAGAACTTATGCCAATTTCCAACCTTTTCTAAGTCAGTAATTGGTTCAGTTCTGTACCTGTAAGTTGACAGGGGATACACGGAATCAGTGATTGACAAGCCCTCGGGAGCTAAACTACTGTAAATTACTTAGGTGCTATCATCAGCCTCCCAACGTTCTGCCAGATCCACTGTACCCCAGATACCAACGGAACTGGACAGAAGCCATTGACTTACAGCAGGGTTTGTCAAGGTGTCTGTCATAGGTTTTCAATGGGATTCAGGTCTGGAGAAAGTGCAGGCCACTCCATTTGAGGTCCTCCAGTCTCCAGCAGCCGTTCCCTAATGATGTGACCTCAATGAGCTGGGGCATTGTCGTCCATGAAGATGAAATTAGGCCTGTGTTGTTCATGCAGAGGCACAATGACTGGATTAATGATGTTCTTCAAGTAGTATGGGCTTGTCACTGTACTATTCACAAAGTGTAGGGCAGTTCTGTATTGACTAGACACACCTGCCCACACTGTAACACCACCACCACCACCAAAGGCTCTTCTGGTGATAACAGTGGCTGATGCAGAGCGCTCTCCTTGACGTCTCCAACATCATTGGCGGCCATCATTTCTGCTCAGCGTGAATTGACTTTCATCAGGGAACAGCACTGACGCCTACTAGTCCCTTGTCCAGCGTAGATGCTCCCTGGCTCATGCAAGACAATGATGCCTGTGGTAACTTACCCCTGCAGGTCATCTAGCATGCAGACCACTCTGTTGTAAATGGTTTTGAATGGCCTGACGTCACACTTGGGTGCCTCTTGCTTCCCTCAAATGTGCCTGCTGATGACCATGCTGTGACACTCTAAACTCAGTGGCCACTTCCGTATGAGAACATCCTGCTTGAAGCCTCGCAATGACAAGGTACTGTAGATCAATTGATAGGTGTCGTCTTGGTCTCATGATGTCAAAGTGTGAACAGCATGATGAGGAGGAATGTTTAAATACCAATTCTAATTGAACCCGGAAATTTATTTTACAATTCATGGATCAAACACCTGTTGTGAATTTTGCCGTTAAGCTCCTTGTTAGAGAACAGCAAGTTGTGCAAAAAATACTGAAACATCGAACAGTTGGACATGTGCATTCAGAAGTTTAGAGAAGGTCACATTAAGTTCACATGTAAAGGTTAGAGTGCATTTTAGGTCCATCCTGAAATTTTACTCACAAGCCAAATATCCCTAACTTTTTGTGGGTAGTGTATGTGAATAGTAATCACATCTATTGACATGGGTGGAATCCATTTTGCATCTTGCACTGTTGATCCATACCGTGTGCATATATTTATAAACCTCCGTACGCTTTCCTGCCACTTTTCGAGTGGGCCTGAAATTCAATAGCCTCCAGTCATCGCACCGTGTCAGCAAGATTACCAGTTTCCTAACATGTGCCTTCCAAAATTAAGGCGCTTGTAAATGGATGTGACCCTCATAGTTGGAGAATATTTTCCAACATCTGCCTTCCAAATATAGAGCCGTCCGATATAGATGGGAAAAGACAGAATTCTTTGTCGAAAACCCAAGCATTGCCGGCTGTTCGGAGAGAAATATTTCTGCCGTCATTAAAGCCGATCTGTCAGCTGAATATGCAGAGCACAATACCTACCACTAATCCCCATAAAAAAAAACGGAGAACAACACAGGACCAAAGTCATGTTGAAATAATTTTTATTATGATTAAAACCAAACGCTGCGGCTGAGCATTCATAGACAAAAACTGGATGGACACTCTGGCCATGGATGGCCATTTGATGAATGGGTTAAATACAGAACACAAGTTCTTTATAAAGGTAAGAACCACCAACATATGCACCCGAACAAAAGCCAGAGAGCCAACCACACATGGGTGTATAATTAGGTATATTAGAGAACGTGCACTTTTAATAGTGACCATTGACCCATTTTATTAATGATCCAACTGTACATTGGTGGTGGTAAGTTCACTGTATCCACTAGATATGCCAAGATCAGCTTGAGGTTTGTGGTTGATGTCTGTTTACTTCAGATGGATGACAGCGTATTGGCCTTAGTTTGCATATACCATCTGAATATATTGGCCTTAGTCTGCAATTCTTCTGCCAGAAGGACCATTCTCTGTGGTTGGCCAGGATCCCTTTTTAGCATTATTTTCTTCTAATTTCAGATTCCCTGGTGTTCTAGAGCTGAGAAACTGTTAACTTTCAATTCCTTGGTAGTCTGCAGTTGTAAAAGGGTTAACTATAAATGTCTTAGCGGTGTAGAGTGCTGAGAGGGTTAACTGCAAATTCCCTGGTGGTCTACAATTGAGAAAGGTTTCATTGTAAATGCCCTGGTTGGCTAGAGATCTTAGAGAGTTAACTGTAAAATCCCTGGTGGTCTACAGTTCAGAAAGGGTTAACTGTAGTTTCCCTGATGGTCTGGAGTTCGGACAGGGTTAACTGTAAATTTTGTGGTGGTCTAGATATCTAACAGGATTAACTGTACATTTCCTGGAGTTCTAGAATAGAGAAAGGGTTAATTGTAAATTCTCCGGTTGGCTACAGATATAAGAGGTTAAGCTGTAAAATCCCTGGTGGTCTGTAGTTGTGAGAGGGTTCATTGTAAAATCCCTGGTGGTCTATAGTTGTGAAAGGGTTCATTGTAAAATCCCTGGTGGTTTAGAGTTTTGAAAGGGTTAACTGTAAATTCTCTGGTGGTTTAGAGTTGAGAAAGGGTTGTAGTAAACCTCTTGAAGGTCTAGAATATTGAAATGGTTAACTGTAAACTCAGTGGTGGTCTAAGTTGAGAAAGGGTTAATTGTAAATTCCTGGTTGGCTAGAAATCTGAGAGGGTATGTTGTAAATTCCCTGGTGGCCTAGAGCTGATAAAGAGTTCATTTCAAATTCCTTGGTGGTCTAGAGCTGAGAAAGTGAGGTTTAGGTGAATATTTCCTGGGGTTAAAATTGTAAAATCACTATTGGTCAAGAGTTGAGAAAGGGTTAATAATTCCCTGGTGGTCTAAAGTTGTAAACTATCGAGTTGGTCTAGAATTGTGAAAGGAATTAACTGCAAAATCTCTGGCAGTCCATGTTGAGAAAGGGTTAATTCTAAATTTCCCAGTTGGCTAGCGATCCGAGAGTGTTAACTAGAAATTCCCTGGTACTCTATACTAGATAAAGGGTTAATTGTAGATTCCCTGGCGATCTAGGGTTGTGATGGGGTTGTCCCTGGTGGTCGAAAGCTGTTAATGGTTGAATTTTGTATTCCTTGGTGGTCTAGGCAAGTGAAGGGGACAGTGTTAAATTCTAGTTGTTCCTGGGGAGGGGGGGGGGGGTCTAGTCCTTGTGGTGGGTCCTGGAATATAGGGCTTTGGGCAGTTGTCAGGTTTGTCACTACCGCAAAAAAAACAGCCCTGTTGTCAGCCCTGTCCTTCAGGCAAAGCATTGCAGATACCCCTGTTAATAGGAACCCAACCTGATAACAGGCTGCTGCCATGACGGAATATACTGTGTGCGATCCGAGCGAAGAATAATAACACACGGTATAACTGTGGCCCCCGATCATACCTGTCACCCGTGCGTGCTCCATAAATCGTCATGGCAGAGATGAAACTAAATTGCATGTTCCTAAATTTATGGTAATGCATGAAATATTCCATTATGCAATAATTATATATCATAAAGCAATCTGATGTGTCTCTGGAAGATATTTTTGCACCTGTAAAATTCTATTTTTTACTATGGGAAGCAGTAGGGCCCGCACGCCGTTTCCCGGTGGAGATGGGGTCGGCTCTATGTTCATGTGGGCCCCCTTACACAGTGATAACTTTCTGAGTACAGATAATATAGTAGATGTCACCTGCAGTCCTATGTAACAGCACAGATAACACAGTCATGGCTATCTGAGTACAGAAAATGTAGTAGTGTTACTTGCAGTCCTATGTAAAACCACAGATGACACTAGTGCTAATAATGTGGTAGTGTTGGGCTACTTTCACACTCGCATTTGGTGCGGATCCGTCATGGATCTGCACAGACGGATCCGTTAAGATAATACAACCGCATGCATCCTTTCAGAACGGATCCATTTGTATTATCTTTAACATAGCCAAGACGGATCCGTCTTGAACACCATTGAAAGTCAATGGAGGACGGATCCCTTTTCTATTGTGTCAGATTGCGTCATAGAAAATGGATCCGTCCCTATTGACTTTGGCTCAGTTTCGTCAGACGGACACCAAAACGCTGCAAGCAGCATTCTGGTGTCCACCTCCAAAGCGGAATGGAGATGGATCGGAGGCAAACTGATGCATCCTGAGCGGATCCTTTTCCATTCAGAAGGCATTAGGGCAAAACTGATCCGTTTTGGACCGCTGAGACCTGAACGGATCCCACAAACGGAAAGCCAAAACGCCAGTGTGAAAGTAGCCTTACTTGCAGTCCTATGTAAAACCACAGATAACACTAGTGTAGATCATGTGGTAGTGTTACCTATGTCCTTAGTGTGCCTCCCTGTGTCTCTCCCACGGACTCCATGCTGGCGGTGCTGCCCCCTCTTTCATCTTGAGAGTGCTCCACTTGCCCTCTCATATATGAGCGCCATATGCTGCTCCCCATGAAGCTCTGTGTACTCCAGGACTGCAGCACATCCTCCCTCACTGGGCTGCTTGCAGGCACACACAGCTCCTCCACCTTCCACAAGCTGCTGCAGTCGGGGTTTGTCAGCACTTCCTACATTTTGTCATGTGACCATAAAGGAGCATGTGACCAGTGACATCACAGACCTTCTTCTAACAACTCCATTCTAGCATAGCATCTACCGAAACTCCATCTACCCTGTTTTGAGTCCTGAGGCCGCCCACCCTAGCAGTGCCCATGGCAAAAATTGTCTGCATTGCTGGGGTAAGCTGCCCTAGAATTCAGAACAGGCAGGACACAGCTGCAGGAGTGAGCGGGCAGAGTGGGCCCCAGCACTTGCCTGGGTATGCCGGGTGCTGACGCCAGCCCTTTTGCATGTGCACAGTGACGCTCCTGGGACAGTATGGAAACAGCCTAAAGAGGGCGCTTGACTACTTCTCCAATTCACTATATTACTCTGCATGTGCAGCTACCGCTCCAGATGACCCGAATAGAAGGAAGTCCTGATGGTTGGACATCAGGGGTGCACCTAACCTTTCTGCTGCCTGAGGCGAAAACTAAAACGCCTACCCCCCCCATGCCAGTTTCTTAACCTAACCCCTTTGCCAAAATGAAAGTTCTCATTGCCCATGGCCCTTCCGCTGCCCCCCTCATGCCCCAACCTGAGTCGATCGCCTCATCTGGGTTCATTGGTGGTGCACCCCTGTTGGACATAACCTATTGAAGTGCCTCATGTATTTTATGGTGGAAGCTGTGCCCATTAGATGATCAAAGCAGTGGTCTAACCAATGCCTCAGTATCCCCAATACACATAAGTGACTGTTCTGTCCTGTATTGTGAGGCCTGCCAGGCTCCACCGCCGTTTTATTGGTGGTGGATCTCCCCAGTTCACCAACAAAGACCCAATGTCTAGATGACCTCATGCACCAGAAGCAGGGATTTCCTCTGTCCCATTACATGCTTTCCATTTATTTACCTTCTGGGTGTCTTTTATGACTAGAGATTCCCGTACCGGTGAGGGGAGAATACCGCCCACATGTGGTAATGGAAAATCGTCCATATGGCAGAACATTGAGGGATGTTCTGAAAAAGGCTATTCATGGCTCCGGGTAGTAAAATTTTAGAAAAAAAAAAACTCTTCTAGCATTCAGTGATATGGAGCAATTGCCCCCCGAGAGTAGGGGTATTTTTTTATATTAATCCCATGATCAGACATCATATATAACATGACAACCTCTTTCTAACAAAGCTAGACCCAGCCCTGTACCTCACATGGATCCAGAGATCTCTCCGTTCATTGCTGCAACTGCTCTGCTAGATTTATATGGGTCGTGTCCTTTCTCAGGGGGTGCGTCTTTTCTGCTTCAGCTGGTGGTAGTTGAAGGATGAAACTGAGAATGTGCTTCCGTCTCAGTGAGCAGGACAGAGAAAATAGAAGAAGAACAAACAGCAGGTGGCGCTACTGATAAATTTCATTGAATAGCTCAGTGGCTATACAAAATTTTGAATTACATGCAATTACAAAAGTGTTCAGATCCAGGGGCTGGTTTGAGAAAAGTAGAATATTATTCAGGGGACAACCCCTTTAATAAATGTGGTGCATTTTTTGACCATCCGTGCACCACAATATCAATTGTACTACAGCTTTAAAATGGGGTGGATTTGCACTATACTTTATGTCGCCTCCTGGTGCAAATTGTTGCAAATTTTTTGGTTGCAACACAAGGAAACTCGCTCACATTTAACGGTTATGTACACCTTTGGTGATAATTTTTCTTTATGATTGCATTTTACTCATTTGGGGCTAAAAATCTTTTTTTCAATTGCTCTTTATTAAAAATATTCAGCCATTCTGTCTTAGGGGGTTAACTTTTTCTAGCAGTGTGCATCTTACTTTCAATCTAATAACCATTATCTCAAATTTACTAAGAGGTCATAAACGCTTATTCTTCCCAGTAAGATAAGGATTAAGCTTTAATGAGTGTTTATAAGGTCTGAGAGCAGAGATAAGGAGCCGTCAGCTCCCTGTCTGATGGAGCAGAGAGAAAATTTAGATCCTGCTAGTAGAGCATCTCAGCTCTGTACAGAGAAAAGGACTCCATATTTTTAATAAAGAACATTTAAAAACGATTTTAGCTCATAATGAGTACAATGCACTAATAAAAAAAAACTGCCCCTAATGCTCCATACGTCCGCAATTCCGTTCCACATTTTGCGGACCCATTCATTTCTATGGGGCCGCACGATGTGCTGCCCGGATCCGGAATTGCAGATCCGCACTTCCGGGTCCGCAATTCTGTTCCCGAAAAAAATAGAACATGTTCTATTCTTGTCCGCAATTGTCCCATTGAAATTAATGGTTCCATATACGGTCCACAACAAAAACGGAACAGACACCGAAAAAAAATACGTTTGTGTGCATGAGCCCTAAAGGTGTACATAGCCTTTAATGAATAACTTCCCCTTCTGTGCCTACAGAAGTCTATGGGTTTGAGTAGGGGTTTGCAACAATTTTTTTTTACTTTTAAAAGTTGCAGTTTGCATAAAAAGTTGCAAAACTTCAAAAATCGTGCACATAAAAAAAAAAAAAGATGACATCTTGCCATATGTGCCCTAATAAAGCCTAAAGAGGAGGATTGCCGGATGGGACTTACCCTTTAAATCATCAATATTACACCTTCAGTTCCGGACAGAATTCCACATTTTATCTTGAATTGTGTTTGACTTTCCAGTTAACTTTCCAAAAAATATTTGCACGACCGTGCGGCCAACGGCTGGTAAACAGCGCGATACACGCTGCCGAGACGCGGACTGGAAATGACTGCTATGCCATGCGTCTTATCACGTCTTATCAGTATAAGAAAAGATAATAAACTGGGAAGTTTTTTAATCAAAGGCACCTTAACAATTCCTCCTCCAACTTCTGCCAGGACTGGATCAAGATGTGTTGAGGCTCTGGTGAAAAACATCAAATAGGCAGATACAGGATGAGCAATGTATAGTTATCAGCTAATAAAATGTCAGGTACTATACAGTGCCGAGATAATAGTACCGTGATGGGTGTATAGTGCACTGCTATACAGTGCCAGTATGCTACCATAAAATTTCCAGCCATAGAAACAGCCCTCAAATAATACAGCTGTACAGTCCCTCACTAATAACGTCTTTCTAAATGCCTTCGAGTTGATATCGTACTACTGTAGAATACCCTGGCGTAATATTGTGCACTATGCTGCCACATAGCCTCATATGACACAATCTACAATCTGACACCTTTCAGTCATCGCCAGAGGTAGTTACAGTACACCGTTATACAGTGAACATGTAATGCCAGTATGCTACCGTAAAATTTCCAGCCATAAAAACTGTTCTCAAATAATACTGCCATACAGTCTCTAACTAATAACATGTTTCTAAATGCACTTTAATTGATATCAGACTAGAGTACCCTGGCCTGATACTGTGCACTATGCTGCCTCGTATCCCCCTATGTAGCACGCTAGCTGGGATGCAGTGTCTGACACCAGTCTATCATTGCCAGCAGTAGCTAGAGTGCACATTACAGTACATTTCCACTCATGTATACAGTCCTCAAATAATACCGCCATACAGTGCCTAACTACTAACATCAATGTTTCTGAATGCACTTTAGTTTATATTAGACTAGAGTACCCTGGCCTACCCCCCTCATGTGGGATATCCGGGCTGACCTTCTTAAATGGAATGCCCCACTGCTCTCATGGATAGGGCGGATTTATTCCATCAAAATGGTTATATTGCCTCGTTTGCTTTGTTTATTCCAATCCATTCCCATCCCGGTTCCCATAACTGACCTCCGGGCGGTACATCGTGTTTTTTCCACTTTTATGTGGGCAGGCAAGTGCCCACGCATTAAACTCACAACTATGTTCTTGCACAAGAGGCTGGGGGAGTTTTTCTGTTCCTAACTTAAGAGGAACCCGTCATCAACGTTATGCTGACCTCACTGAGGGCAGTATGAAGTAGTGACAGGCGCACTGATTTCAGCGGTGTGTCACTTATGAGCTAAAAGTAAGTGGTTGCTGAGAACCAGCATCATAATCATTACAGCCCAGGCCTCGAAAAGAGTCACATCTACCTGAGAAGAGTCCTGGTTATCCATAATCTCCTGCTCTCCCGCCCATCTGCTGATGATTGGCAGTTCTCTCCTAGAGAGAAAGGGAGGAAACTAGGTAGAAGACTGTCAGTCATCAGCAGGTGGGCAGGGAGAGCAGGAACTCATGAATAACCATGACTCTTCTCAGGTGGCCAGGACTCTTTTCAAGGCCCAGTCTGCAATGATTGTGAAGTTGGTTCTCGGCAACCACTTACTTTTAACCTACAGTCAGGTCCATAACTATTGGGACATCAACACAATTCTAACATTTTTGGCTCTATACACCACTACAATGGATTTGAAATGAAACGAACAAGATGTGCTTTAACTGCAGACTGTCAGCTTTAATTTGGGGGTATTTGCATCCAAATCAGGTGAGCGGTGCAGGAATTACAACAGTTTGCATATGTGTCTCCCACTTGTTAAGGGACCAAAAGTAATGGGACAATTGGCTTCTCAGCTGTTCCATGGCCAAGTGTGTGTTATTCCCTCATTATCCCAATTACAATGAGCAGATAAAAGGTCCAGAGTTCATTTCAAGTCTGCTATTTGCATTTGGAATCTGTTGCTGTCAACTCTCAAGATGAGATCCAAAGAGTTGTCACTATCAGTGAAGCAAGCCATCATTAGGCTGAAAAAACAACACAAACCCATCAGACTGATAGCAAAAACATTAGGCGTGGCCAAAACAACTGTTTGGAACATTCTTAAAAAGAAGGAACGCATCGGTGAGCTCAGCAACACCAAAAGACCTGGAAGACCGCGGAAAACAACTGTGGTGGATGACAGAAGAATTCTTTCTCTGGTGAAGAAAACACCCTTCACAACAGTTGGCCAGATCAAGAACACTCTCCACGAGGTAGGTGTATGTGTGTCAACGATCAAGAGAAGACTTCACCAGAGTGAATACAGAGGGTTCACCACAAGATGTAAACCATTGGTGAGCCTCAAAAACATGAAGGCCAGATTAGAGTTTGCCAAACGACATCTAAAAAAGCCTTCACAGTTCTGGAACAACGTCCTATGGACAGATGAGACCAAGATCAACTTGTACCAGAGTGATGGGAAGAGAAGAGTATGAAGAAGGAAATATGTCTGTGAAGATTCTCATTTATCCAGTTCATGGTATATCTGTAAAGAATAAATCAAGGCAACTGGACTTATTGTAGATTTCTCTAGAACGAGTGAAACGTTTTCAAGAAATCTACAGTAAGTCCAGTTGCCTTGATTTATTCTTTACAGATATGGAGAAGGAAAGGAACTGCTCATGATCCTAAGCATACCACCTCATCAGTGAAGCATGGTGGTGGTAGTGTCATGGCGTGGACATGTATGGCTGCCAATGGAACTGGTTCTCTTGTATTTATTGATGATGTGACTGCTGACAAAAGCGTGTTTCGGGCAATATTATCTGCTCATATTCAGCCAAATGCTTCAGAACTCATTGGATGGCGCTTTACAGTGCAGATGGACAATGGCCCAAAGCATACTGCAAAAGCAACCAAAGAGTTTTTTAAGGGAAAGAAGTGGAATGTTATGCAATGGCCAAGTCAATCACTGGACCTGAATCTGATCGAGCATGCATTTCACTTGCTGAAGACAAAACTGAAGGGAAAATGCCCCAAGAACAAGCAGGAACTGAAGACAGTTGCAGTAGAGGCCTGGCAGAGCATCACCAGGGATGAAACCCAGCGTCTGGTGATGTCTATGCGTTCCAGACTTCAGGCTGTAATTAACTGCAAAGGATTTGCAACCAAGTATTAAAAAGTGAAAGTTTGATTTATGATGATTATTCTGTCCCATTACTTTTGGTCCCTTAACCCCTTAAGGACTCGGCCCTATTTCACCTTACGGACTTGGCCATTTTTTGCAAATCTGACCAGTGTCACTTTAAGTGCTGATAACTTTAAAACGCTTGGACTTATCCAGGCCATTCTGAGATTGTTTTTTTCGTCACATATTGTACTTCATGACCCTGGTAAAATGAAATTAAAAAAATCTTTTTTATTAATAAAAAAATACCTAATTTAACAAAAATTTGTAAAAAATTGCAAATTTCCAAGTTTCAATTTCTCTACTTCTATAATACATAGTAATACCTCCAAAAATAGTTATTACTTTACATTCCCCATATGTCTACTTCATGTTTGGATCATTTTGGGAATGATATTTTATTTTTTGGGGTTGTTACAAGGCTTAGAAGCAAATCTTGAAATTTTTCAGAAATTTTCAAAAACCCAATTTTTAGGGACCAGTTCAGGTCTGAAGTCACTTTGCGAGGCTTACATAATAGAAACCACCCAAAAATGACCCCATTCTATAAACTACCCCCCTCAAGGTATTCAAAACTGATTTTACAAACTTTGTTAACCCTTTAGGTGTTCCACAAGAATTAATGGAAAATAGAGATACAATTTCAAAATTTCACTTTTTTGGCAGATTTTCCATTTTAATAATTTTTTTCTAGTTACAAAGCAAGGGTTAACAGCCAAACCAAACTCAATATTTATGGCCCTGATTCTGTAGTTTACAGAAACACCCCATATGTGGTCGTAAACTACTGTACGGGCACACGGCAGGGCGCAGAAGGAAAGGAATGCCATACGGTTTTTGGAAGGCAGATTTTGCTGGACTGGTTTTTTGGACACCATGTCCCATTTGAAGCCCCCCTGATGCACCCCTAGAGTAGAAACTCCATAAAAGTGACCCCGTCTAAGAAACTACACCCCTCAAGGTATTCAAAACTGATTTTACAAACGTCATTAACCCTTTAGGTGTCCCATAAGAGTTATTGGCAAATGGAGATGGAATTTCAGAATTTAAATTTTTTGTCAAATTTTCCATTTTAATCAATTTTTCCCAGTAACAAAGCAAGGGGTAACAGCCATATGGGGTGTTTCTGTAAACTACAGAATCAGGGCCATAAATTACGTAAACAGCTGTACGGGCACACGGCAGGGCGCAGAAGGAAAGGAATACCAAACGGTTTTTGGAAGGCAGATTTTGCTGGACAGTTTTTTTTGACACCATGTCCCATTTGAAGCCCCCCTGATGCACCCCTAGAGTAGAAACTCCAAAAAAGTGGCCCCATTTTAGAAACTACAGGATACGGTAGCAGTATTGTTGGTACTTGTTTAGGGTACATATGATTTTTGGTTGCTCTATATTACACTTTTTGCGAGACAAGATAACAAGAAATAGCTGTTTTGGCTCCGTTTTTATTTTTTGTTATTTACAACATTCATCTGACAGGTTAGATCATGTGATATTTTTATAGACCAGGTTGTCACGGATGCGGCGATACCTAATATGTATACTTTTTTTAATTTATGCAAGTTTTACACAATGATTTCATTTTTGAAGCAAAAAAAATCATGTTTTAGTGTTTCCATAGTCTGAGAGACATCATTTTTTCATTTTTTGGGCGATTACCTTGGGTAGGGTATGATTTTTGCGGGATGAGATGACGGTTTTATTGGCACTATTTTGGGGTGCGTGTGACTTTTTGATCGCTTGCTATTACACTTTGTGTGATGTAAGGTGACAAAAAATGGTTTATTTAGCACAGTTTTAATTTTAAATTTTTTACGGTGTTTATCTGAGGGGTTAGGTCATGTGATATTTTTATAGAGCCGGTCGATACAGACGCGGCGATACCTAATATGTATACTTTTTTTTTATTTATGTAAGTTTTACACAATGATTTCATTTTTGAAGCAAAAAAAATCATGTTTTAGTGTTTCCATAGTCTGAGAGCCATAATTTTTTCAGTTTTTGGGCGATTACCTTGGGTAGGGTATGATTTTTGCGGGATGAGATGACGGTTTTATTGGCACTATTTTGGGGTGCGTGTGACTTTTTGATTGCTTGCTATTATACTTTTTATGATGTAAGGTAACAAAAAATGGTTTATTTCGCACAGTTTTTATTTTAATTTTTTTACTGTGTTCATCTGAGTGGTTAGATCATGTGATATTTTTATAGAGCCGGTCGATACGGACGCGGCGATACTTAATATGTATACTTTTTTTTATTTATGTAAGTTTTACACAATAATATCATTTTTGAAATAAAAAAAAAATCTGGTTTTAGTGTCTCCATATTCTGAGAGCCATAGTTTTTTCAGTTTTTGGGCGATTATCTTAGGTAGGGTCTCATTTTTTGCGGGATGAGATGACGGTTTGATTGGCGCTATTTTGGGGTGCATATGACTTTTTGATCGCTTGCTATTACACTTTTTGTGATGTAAGGTGGCAAAAAATTGTTTATTTAACACAGTTTTTATTTTTTATTTTTTACGGTGTTCATCTGAGGGGTTAGGTCGTGTGATATTTTTATGGAGCCGGTCGATACGAACGCGGTGATACCTAATATGTATACTTTTTATTTATTTATGTAAGTTTTACACAATAACAGCTTTTTTAAAGCAAAAAAAATTATGTTTTAGTGTCTCCATATTCTGAGCTATAGTTTTTTTATTTTTTGGTCAGGTAGGGGCTCATTTTTTGCGGGATGAAGTGACCGTTAGATTGGTTCACATGACCCCCCCCCGGCTTTGTGACAGGATGCCCGCTGAATAATTTCAGCGGGCATCCTGTCACAATTAACCCCCGCCGCGCCGCAATCTACTTTTAAACTTAGGACGTACCGGTACGTCCTCAGTCCTTAAAGAGGACCTTTCACTAGATTAAAAAATCTAAACTAAGTATACAGACATGGAGAGCGGCGCCCAGGGATCTCCGTGCACTTACTATTATCCCGGGGCGCCGCTCCGTTCGCCCGGTATAGCCTCCGGTATCTTCACATGTTAGGCTCCACCCAGTGGAACCTGCCGGCGTCTCCTTCTCCCATGCTGTAGCGCTGGCCAATCGCAGCACTCAGCTCATAGCCTGAGAGAAAAAAAAAACTCTCAGGCTATGAGCTGAGCGCTGCGATTGGCCAGCGCTACAGCATGGGAGAAGGAGACGCCGGCAGGTTCCACTGGGTGGAGCCTAACATGTGAAGATGCCGGAGGCTATACCGGGCGAACGGAGCGGCGCCCAGGGATAATAGTAAGTGCAGGGGGATCCCTGGGCGCCGCTCTCCATGTCTGTATAGTTAGTTTCGATTTTTTAATCTAGTGAAAGGTCCTCTTTAAGGACTTGGGAAACAGGGTGTACGGGTACGCCCTAAGTCCCTAAGGGGTTAACAAGTGGGAGGCGCATATGCAAACTGTTGTAATTCCTACACCGTTCACCTGATTTGGATGTAAATACCCTCAAATTAAAGCTGACAGTCTGCAGTTAAAGCACATCTTGTTCGTTTCATTTCAAATCCATTGTGGTGGCGTATAGAGCCAAAAATTTTAGAATTCTGTCGTTGTCCCAATATTTATGGACCTGACTGTATAAATGACAGACTGCTGAAATCATCTCACCTGTCTCTACTTTATACTGTCGTTAGTATGGGCAGTATAAAGGTAATGACAGGTTCCCTTGAATAAAATACTATAGGGCGGCCCGTTTAGCTCAGCTATTTCTTATTCATAGTCGCTGCACACCCCCTCCCCTATCTGGGTAAATGTGGAGACTGCCGTCATAGCACCTCACACTTGGCCCATGTAATTATGGGGTTCTAGTGCACTCCCAGCTGACCTCAAAACTAGGGCCCTCCTAACCTTTTATGCTATTCAGTACACTTTAAGTTTGGACTTCTAACAATCTAAACCAGTGGTGCCCAACCATTTTTCGTCTGAGGGCCGCACTAGACTTGGTATAAATTTTGCGGGCCGGAACCAAGTAGCTTTGCCAGAAAGTAATGCAAACGCTGTGAGGGGGCACGTGTGAGCATTACTACTGTGAAGAGGGCACATATCTGGGCATAGCTACTGTGAGGGGGCATGTGTGAGCATTACTACTGTGAAGAGGGCACATATCTTGGCATTATTACTGTGAGGGGGCATGTGATGTATACATGCGTGTAATGTATGTAGTGCAGTATGTGATAATCACACACTGCGCTACATACATTACACACATGTATACATCACATACTGCGCTGTCACCTTCTTCTGCAGGTCTACCTTGATGTCTGGTCTTTAGGCTTCAGTCAGATCCTTCACTGCCATGCTTGCGCCGTGTGCCCGACACCACCAGGAGCTGGCCCCTCCTCCTTTCATCTCCCGCCGGCTTCTCCTACAGCAAGGTGCTCTATCGCTCCAGTGCCCGCCCAATCTTACCAATCAGGGGCGTAGCTAGAAATTACTGGGCCCCATAGCAAAAAAAATTATGGGCCCCCCCCCTCCCGGATCTCCCACCCCCACATACCTATCGGACCTCGCACCCCTTTCAGAGCTCCCACCCCAACATCCCCACACCCCTCCCTAGATCCCCCTCAGTGTCATCCACAGATCCCCCTCAGTGTCATCCACAGATCCCCCTCAGTGTCATCCACAGATCCCCACTCAGTGTCATCCACAGATTCCCCCGAGTGTCATCCACAGATCCCCCCGAGTGTCATCCACAGATCCCCCTCAGTGTCATCCACAGATCCCCCCCTCAGTGTCATCCACAGATCCCCCCTCAGTGTCATCCACAGATCCCCCCACTCAGTGTCATCCACAGATCCCCCCTCAGTGTCATCCACAGATCTCCCCTCAGTGTCATCCACAGATCCCCCCTCAGTGTCATTCACAGATCCCCCCCTCAGTGTCATCCACAGATAACCCCCCTCAGTGTCATCCACAGATATCCCCCCCCCTCAGTGTCATCCACAGACCCCCCCCCCTCGGTGTCATCCACAGATCCCCCTCAGTGTCATCCACAGATAACCCCCCCTCAGTGTCATCCACAGATAACCCCCCCTCAATGTCATCCACAGATATCCCCCCCTCAGTGTCATCCACAGATATCCCCCCTCAGTGTCATCCACAGATATCCCCCCCTCAGTGTCATCCACAGATCCCCCCCCTCGGTGTCATCCACAGATCCCCCCCCTCGGTGTCATCCACAGATCCCCCCCCTCAGTGTCATCCACAGATATCCTCCCCCCCTCGGTGTCATCCACAGATCCCCCCCCTCAGTGTCATCCACAGATAACCCCCCCTCAGTGTCATCCACAGATAACCCCCCCTCAGTGTCATCCACAGATATCCCCCCCTCAGTGTCATCCACAGATATCCCCCCCTCTGTGTCACCCACAGATATCATCCCCCTCAGTGTCATCCACAGATATTCCTCCCTCAGTGTCATCCACAGATATCCCCCCCTCAGTGTCATCCACAGATATCCCCCCCACCCAGAGCCGCTTCCTAGCTAATTTATTCACTGCACTTGCCTCTGTGAAATTGAAGAGAAGCGCCGTAATCTCGCACAGGCGCACTGGCAGAGGCCAGGAAGACGGTGCATGCGCACTTCGATGCCTCTGCCAGCGCGCCTGTGCGAGATTTCGGCGCTTCTCTTCAATTTCACAAAGGCAAGTGCAGTGAATAAATTTGCTAGGAGGCGGCGCTGGGCGGGGAGATTGCAGGCACAGGCAGCATCGCTTTGCTGCCTGTGCCGTTCGCAGCGCGCCCTGCGCTGATAAAGTCCGGTCACTGTGCCGGCCACATGACACGGCTTCACGGACCGCATTTGGCCTGCGGGCCGTAGGTTGGGCATCACTGATCTAAACCATCCCCCTTTACTCCACTGCTACGCAACCCAGACTTTCCCCCAGGCGTTTTCCTGGTGGTCTGACAGAGGCCTAACGCGCCTACAGGCCTAACGCGCCTACATGACTTCCTGAGTAGAGGGAAGGTGATGTCCTCAGAACAAGTACGAACCAAATATTCTCCACCACAATCCGAGGAATATGGGTTATTACAAATCTTGGTCACCCCCTGCGTGGGGCTCACTTGGTAGTGCAGTACCGCAATTTGTATTTTTTGTCTGATATACCTTCTAAGGGCTCATGCACGCGAACGTATTTTCTTTCCATGTCCAATGCGTTCCAACCATATGCGGAACCATTCACTTCAATGGGTCCGCAAAAAAAACGGAAGGTACTCCGTGTGCATTCCGTTTCCGTATGTCCGTATTTCCGTTCTACAAAAAAATAGAACGTCCTATTATTGTCCGCATTACAGACAAGGATAGTACAGTTCTATCAGGGGCCAGCTGTTCCGTTCCGCAAAATGCGGAATAGACACGGATGTCATCTGTATTTTTTGCGGATCCGTTTTTTGCGGACTGCAAAATACATACGGTCGTGAGCATGAGCTCTAATAAAAAAATTTAAACTAGCGTACCCTGGCCTAATATTACATACTATGCCGCCACATAGTCCCTTATTTAGCAGTCTAGTAGGGATGACACATCCCACAAGACCAGCCGTTTTGGAGCTCATTCACTCATCTAGACATCACAATTTTGCCCTTGTCGCTCCGATTTTTACGTATTCCACAATTCACTTGCTGCCTAATATATCCCATGAGTATATAGCCACACAGCTCCTTCTGGTCTAACATGGATCTGTAGGGGGCATAACCACTGCAGAGGGAAGAGTACGGCAAGAGCAAGCCCTGAGAAACTTTACAGAGCAAAGCCTGCTGGGATTGGTTAGAAAACCCAACAGGAAGCTGAAGAAAACAGGAAGTTCTGCATGTAAACATCCTGCCAGGATGTGGTAATGCTGATAACGGGGGGAGGAAAGCAGACATGAAAATTGGGAATATGCAGTACCTGGGGTACTCTAGGCAGATAAAAAATAATTCCATTGTAGGCCCAGAGATCCCCTTTAAAGGGGTTGTGTCACTTCAGTAAATGACATTTATTGTGTAGAGCAAGTTAATACAAGGCACTTACTAATGTATTGTTATTATCCATATTGCTTCCTTTGCTGGCTGGATTCATTCATTCGTTTCCATGGTTACGACCACCCTGCAATCCATCAGTGGTGGTCGTTCTTGCACACAATAGGAAAAAGCAGCAGCCTATGTGCACTCCTATGGTCCCGGCCACCAGAGAGGCCAGCGCTTTTTCCTATCGAGTGCAAGCACGACCACCACTGATGGATTGCAGGGTGGTCGTAACCATGGAAACGAGCAGTGTATAATGTAATGAAAAATTTATCCAGCCAGCAAAGGAGGCAATATGGACAATCACAATACATTAGTAAGGCTACTTTCACGCTAGCGGCACGGACCTCCGGCAGGCTGTTCCGTCGGGTGAACAGCCCTTTAGGATCCGTCCTGCCGCTAGTGAACATGTGCCCCCGGAATGACTATAATGGGAGCGGAGGCACGGCAGCGCACGGCAGAGGCTGCCGGAATAAATGTCGGACATGTAGTTTTATTCCGGCAGCCTCTCGCCGGAACTCCGACCCCATTATAGTCAATGAGGACGGAGCGGCAGTCCGGCGGCACACGGTCACTAGCGGCAGGACGGATCCGGCAGGCTGTTCACCCGACGGAACAGCCTGCCGGAGGTCCGTGCCGCTAGTGTGAAAGTAGCCTATGTGCCTGGTATTAACTTCCTCTACACAATAAATGCCCTTTGCTGAAGTATGACAACCTTTTAAGGATGATTCTTGATTTTTTATGTTTTTTTTCAACTCTGCCATTGAGAATGGGCGCACAACTAGCCACCTCATTAGGCCTGGGGAACGGGACCTCCGTTTTCTGGATCTCAGTACTCCGACCTTCACTGCTAAGTTTATTATCCCCCATCCCATAACTTTAAAGGCACAGGAACATTTTCATTTTTGTACGTTTGAGCATTCAGACAGCCGTAACTTTTTTATTTTTCCCTTGACTTAGCCGACTTTGAAATTACAAATTAATTAAATTCATTCAATCAATTACCCTGCTGTAGTCAGCATCCACTTTGTGGACCCCCATTCTTGATATAAGTGCGAGTCCCTCCGATGTGATGGGAACCCCTCTTAGGGCTGCATCACAATTCTTCTTAAAACCTTTCCTAAATATAAATATTTTTTTTAACCACCTGATAGTCCAGAATATCAAGAATCTGGCAGTGAAGGGTGTCCAAGCCGCAGAACCCCACTCAGCTATTTCTTCCGCGTGATGAATGAAGTCATTACGTAAACTTGTTTGTTCCTTGGGCGTGACAATGGATGGAGGGCTCTGACCAGTCTGAACGTGGAATCTGGCAAAGTCGTGTTTTCCAAGTGGTGAAGGGAACTGGATAAGGTCCATCAGGAAAAAGGTGGTTTTCCCCAAAGACAATAACATTTACAAAATCCAAAACCTTACTGCGTGCAGGGCTGACCTCAAGTCCAGTAAATCGCGGGGAAGGAGAAGAAGGAGAATGTCTTTTATTATATGAGGAGTGAATTTTGTTTTACAGAGAAGGTTGAAAAAAAACACTTGTTTTTTTAACTTCACAGACAAAAAAATGGATTGTTACAACTTTCTACACATATAAATTTGTACCTATCTGGGCATTTATCACAAAGGATTTGGTTACTTTAACCACTTCAGCCCCCCTAGCTTAAACACCCTTAATGACCAGACCACTTTTTACACTTCTGCACTACACTACTTTCACGGTTTATTGCTCGGTCATGCAACTTACCACCCAAATGAATTTTACCTCCTTTTCTTCTCACTAATAGAGCTTTCATTTGGTGGTATTTCATTGCTGCTGACATTTTTCACTTTCAGTTGTAAAATTTTTCAAAAAAAATGACATCCATATATAAATTTTTCTCAAAATTTATTGTTCTACATGTCTTTGATAAAAAAAATGTTTGGGTAAAAAAAAAATGGTTTGGGTAAAAGTTATAGCGTTTACAAACTATGGTAGAAAAATGTGAATTTCCGCTTTTTGAAGCAGCTCTGACTTTCTGAGCAACTGTCATGTTTCCTGAGGTTCTACAATGCCCAGACAGTAAAAAAAAACCACAAATAACATTTCGGAAAGTAGACACCCTAAGGTATTCGCTGATGGGCATAGTGAGTTCATAGAACTTTTTATTTTTTGTCACAAGTTAGTGGAAAATTATGATTTTTTTTATTTTTATTTTTTCCATACAAAGTCTCATATTCCACTAACTTGTGAAAAAAAATAAAAACTTACATAAACTCACTATGCCCATCACAAAATACCTTGGGGTGTCTTCTTTCCAAAATGGGGTCACTTGTGGGGTAGTTATACTGCCCTGGCATTTTAGGGGCCCTAATGTGTGGGAAGTAGTTTGAAATCAAAATGTGTAAAAAATGCCCTGTGAAATCCTAAAGGTGCTCTTTGGAATTTGGTCCCCTTAACCCACCTAGGCTGCAAAGAAGTGTCACACATGTGGTATCGCCGTACTCAGGAGAAGTTGGGCAATGTGTTTTGGGGTGTCATTTTACATATACCCATGCTGGGTGAGATAAATATCTTGGTCAAATGCCAACTTTGTATAAAAAAATTGGAAAAGTTGTCTTTTGCCGAGATATTTCTCTCACCCAGCATGGGTATATGTAAAAAGACACCCCAAAACACATTGCCCAACTTCTCCTGAGTACAGCGATACCAAATATGTGACACTTTTTTGCAGCCTAGGTGGGCAAATGGGCCCAAATTTCAAAGAGCACCTTTCGGATTTCACAGGGCATTTTTTACACATTTTGATTTCAAACTACTTCTCACACATTAGGGCCCCTAAAATGCCAGGGCAGTATAACTACCCCACAAGTGACCCCATTTTGGAAAGAAGACACCCCAAAGTATTCCGTGAGGGGCATGGCGAGTTCCTAGAATTTTTTATTTTTTGGCACAAGTTAGCGGAAAATGATGATTTTTTTTTGTTTTTTCTCACAAAGTCTCCCTTTCCGCTAACTTGGGACAAAAATTTCAATCTTTCATGGACTCAATATGCCCCTCAGCGAATACCTTGGGTTGTCTTCTTTCCGAAATGGGGTCACATGTGGGGTATTTATACTGCCTTGGCATTTTAGGGGCCCTAAAGCGTGAGAAGAAGTCTGGAATATAAATGTCTAAAAAAAATTACGCATTTGGATTCCGTGAGGGGTATGGCGAGTTCATGTGAGATTTTATTTTTTGTCACAAGTTAGTGGAATATGAGACTTTGTAAGAAAAAACCAAAAAAAACAATTTCCACTAACTTGTGCCCAAAAAATGTCTGAATGGAGCCTTACAGGGGGGTGATCAATGACAGTGTGGTGATCAATGACAGGGGGGTGATCAGGGAGTCTATATAGGGTGATCACCCCCCTGTCGTTGATCACACCCCTGTAAGGCTCCATTCAGACGTCCGTATGTGTTTTGCGGATCCGATCCATGGATCCGTAAAACACATACAGATGTCTGAATGTAGCCTTACAGGGAGGTGATCAATGACAGGGGGGTGATCAATGACAGGGGGGTGATCAGGGAGTCTATATGGGGTGATCACCCCCCTGTCATTGATCACCCCCTGTAAGGCTCCATTCAGACGTCCGTATGTGTTTTGCGGATCCGATCCATAGATCCGTGGATCCGCAAAACACATACGGACCTCTGAATGGAGCCAGCCTTACAAGGGGGTGATCAATGACAGGGGGGTGATCAGGGAGTCTATATGGGGTGATCACCCCCCTGTAAGGCTCAATTCAGACGTCCGTATGTGTTTTGCGGATCCGATCCATGGATTCGTAAAACACATACGGACGTCTGAATGGAGCCTTACAGGGGGGTGATCAATGACAGGGTGGTGATTAATGACAGGGGGGTGATCAGGGAGTCTATATGGGGTGATCATCCCCCTGTCATTGATCACCCCCCTGTAAGGCTCCATTCAGACGTCCGTATGTGTTTTGCAGATCCGATCCATGGATCCGTGGATCCGCAAAACACATACGGACCTCTGAATGGAGCCAGCCTTACAAGGGGGTGATCAATGACAGGGGGGTGATCAGGGAGTCTATATGGGGTGATCACCCCCCTGTAAGGCTCCATTCAGACGTCCGTATGTGTTTTGCGTATCCGATCCGTGGATCCGTAAAACACATACGGACGTCTGAATGAAGCCTTACAGGGGGGTGATCAATGACAGGGGGGTGATCAGGGAGTCTATATGGGGTGATCACCCCCCTGTCATTGATCACCCCCCTGTAAGGCTCCATTCAGACGTCCGTATGTGTTTTGCGGATCCGATCCATGGATCCGTGGGTCCGTAAAACGCATACGGACATCTGAATGGAGCCTTACAGGGGGGTGATCAATGACAGGGGGGTGATCAGGGAGTCTATATGGGGTGATCAGGGGTTAATAAGGGGTTAATAAGTGACAGGGGGGGTGTAGTGTAGTGTGGTGCTTGGTGCTACTTATTACAGAGCTGCCTGTGTCCTCTGGTGGTCGATCCAAGCAAAAGGGACCACCAGAGGACCAGGTAGCAGGTATATTAGACGCTGTTATCAAAACAGCTTCTAATATACCTGTTAGGGGTTAAAAAAAATCGCATCTACAGCCTGCCAGCGAACGATCGCCGCTGGCAGGCTGCAGATCCACTCGCTTACCTTCGGTTCCTGTGAACGCGCGCGCCTGTGTGAGTGCGTTCACAGGAAATCTCGCGTCTCGCGAGATGACGCACAGATGCGTCCAGGAGGAATGAATCGACCGCCGCCAGGATGCATCCGTGCGTTAGGCGGTCGGTAAGCAGTTTTAAAGAGCACATCTCAGCAGGATGGACCCTATTAAACCAAGCATACAGTCTGACAGGTTTCTGCTGATTAAAATGACACTTGTCTTGTGAAAATCGGTTGCAGCGTTCCCAAGAAATAAAGACTTTTATTCTTCATGCACCTGATGGCTTCAGTAGACTGAGGGGCGTGACCAGCCCTGGAAAGCTAAGGTGCATGGAGGGGCTAGGCCCCGCCCATAAGGGAACTGAAGTTCTCATTTGCCAAAAGAATAAAACAGTTTTTTCTCAGGAACACCGCAACTGATTTTCACAAGACTAGTATCATTTTAATCAGCAGGATCAGTCCTACCAGGCAGTGTGCTTGGTTTTATATAGTTGATACTGCTGACCGGTGCCCTTCAAGAGCTTATTCTCAGTATTTGCAGTGAAAAATTAGTGAGTTTGAATTATTTTAGGCAGACTGGAATGCCTATCAGCTAGGTCAGGGGTGGACAACCTGCGGCATTGCAGCTGTTGTGAAACTACAACTCTCAGCATGCATACTTGCTCTGCTCTTCTCAGAACTCTCATAGAAATAAATGGAGCATGCTGGGAATTGTAGTTTCACAAGAGCTGAAGTGCTGCAGGTTGCCCACCCCTGAACTAAGTCCTATTATTTGCAGTTCAATTGACAGATGTTTTGTAAAAATAAATATAGATGGATGACCCTTTTTTTTCCGGCTGGATTCGCCCATATTTCATGGTGTTTTCATTTGCGTTTTCGAAAGTGTTATTTGGGATCCGTGGTTGCTGCAGCTGGATGATACATTAAAGGGTTATTCCCAGTTGCATATTTATGCTGTTTCCACAGGATACCCACCACTGGCACTTGAACCTATGTCGAGAATAGGACCCTTCTCATGGAAAGGGGGTAGACTTTTGCAGAGAGAATTGCCTCTCGACGTCTCTTTCAGAGGTTTCTACTAAGACTGTACCATCTTTTCTTTCTGAATTTTCGGATGTGTTTTCTGAGAGTGGTGTTCAGGAGCTGCCCCCTCACCGGGAGTACGATTGCCCTATTAATCTCATCCCAGGCGCCAAGCTGCCAAAATCTCGTTTATACAATCTCTCCCAACCTGAAAGGGTCGCTATGCGTCCTTATATCTCTGAGAGCCTGAGAAAGGGACACATACGACCCTCGAAGTCCCCTGTTGCCACTGGTTTCTTTTTTGTTAAGAAAAAAGATGCTTCTTTAAGACCTTGTCTGGATTTCAGGGAGCTGAACAGTATCACAATTCGTGACCCTTATCCGCTTCCTCTGATCCCGGACCTGTTTAACCAGATTGTTGGGGCTAAAGTTTTTTCCAAGTTGGATTTAAGAGGGGCATACAACCTGGTCAGGGTCAGAGAAGGGGACGAATGGAAGACGGCCTTCAATACCCCTGAGGGCCATTTTGAAAATTTGGTTATGCCTTTTGGTTTGATGAATGCTCCAGCCGTCTTCCAACATTTTGTGAACAGCATTTTTTATCATTTAATGGGAAAATTTGTACTGGTGTATCTAGATGACATTTTGATTTTTTCTACTGATTTCAAAACCACCTACGTCAGGTCTTGCTGATTCTGCGGGAGAATAAATTGTACGCTAAACTGGAGAAATGTGTGTTTGCGGTTTCAGAAATTAAATTTCTGGGTTTTCTTCTCTCCGCTTCTGGTTTTCACATGGACCCCGAGAAGGTCCGCGCTGTGCTTGATTGGGAGCTTCCTGAGAATCAGAAGGCGCTGATGTGCTTTTTAGGTTTTGCCAATTATTACAGGAAGTTCATTTTGAATTATTCCTCTGGTGTTAAGCCACTGACTGATATGACTAGAAAGGTGGTAGATTTTTCCTCCTGGTCGGTAGAGGCGCATAAGGCCTTTTCTAGTATCAAAGAGAGTTTTGCTTCCGCTCCCATCTTGGTACAACCTGATATCTCTCTGCCCTTCATTGTTAAGGTGGACGCTTCTGAAGGTGCGTGTGGGTGCGGTCTTGTCTCAGGGTCCCTCTCCTGCCAAATGGCGATCGTGTGCCTTTTTCTGAAAGAAACTCTCCTCCGCAGAGAGAAATTACGATGTGGGAGATAGGGAGTTGTTGGCCATCAAGTTAGCTTTTGAGGAATGGCGCCATTGGCTAGAGGGAGCCAGACACCCTATTACCGTGTTTACCGACCATAAGAATCTGGCCTACTTGGAGTCAGCCAAGCGTCTGAACCTGAGACAGGCCAGATGGTCTTTGTTCTTTTCAAGGTTTAATTTTGTTGTCACGTTCCACCCTGGGGTTAAGAATGTGAAGGCGGATGCCCTGTCACGTTGTTTTCCGGGAGGGGGGAACTTTGAAGACCCGGGTCCCATTTTGGCTGAAGGGGTGGTTGTGTCTGCTCTTTATCCTGAATTGGAGGCAGAGGTTCAGGCAGCCCAGGCAGAGGCTCCTGATCTTCGTCCCCCTGGGAGGTTGTTTGTGCCTCTCGCTTTACGACACAAGGTTTTTAAGGAGCACCACGATACTGTCCTTGCTGGACACCCGGGGAGTAGAGCCACAGTGGATCTTTTTATTCCTTTTCCTGGGTTGCCCAATGCTAAAACGCTGGCGCAGGCATTTATTGATCACATTGTCAAATTGCATGGTATTCCTTCAGACATAGTCTCTGATAGGGGCACGCAGTTTGTTTCTAGATTCTGGAAGGCTTTCTGTTCTCACTTGGGGGTTCGGTTGTCATTCTCTTCTGCTTTCCACCCGCAGTAGAATGGCCAGACAGAGCGCGTCAATCAGAATCTGGAGACATATCTGCGCTGTTTTGTGGCGGAGAATCAGGAGGATTGGTGTTCTTTTCTCTCCCTTGCTGAGTTTGCTTTAAATAACCGTCGTCAGGAGTCCTCTGATAAGTCACCATTTTTTGGTGCATATGGGTTTCATCCGCAGTTTGGGACATTCTCTGGAGAGGGGGCTTCTGGTTTACCTGATGAGGAGAGATTCTCCTCGTCTTTGTCATCTATTTGGCAAAAGATTCAGGATAATCTGAAGAGCATGAGTGAGAGATATAAGCGTGTGGCGGATAAGAGACGTGTGCCTTGTCCTAACCTGAATGTTGGTGATCTGGTGTGGTTGTCTACTAAGAATATCAAATTGAAGGTTCCCTCCTGGAAGTTGTGTCCTAAGTTTATCGCGCCTTACAAAATCTTGTCCATCATCAATCCCGTTGCCTACCGTCTTGATCTTCCTCAGATTCGGAAGATCCATAATGTTTTTCACAAGTCCCTATTAAAACCTTATGTCCAACCCACTGTACCCTCCTCTTTGCCTCCTCCTCCGATTGTGGTTGATGGTAATCTTGAATTTCAGGTCTCTAGGATTGTGGACTCTTGTATTGTCCGCGGTTCTCTTCAGTACCTCGTTCATTGGGAGGGTTATGGTCCTGAGGAGAGGATGTGGGTTCCCGTGGCGGACATTAAGGCCACTCGTCTTCTCAGGGCATTCCATAGGTCCCATCCTGAGAAGGTGGGCTCTGAGTGTACGGAGTCCACTCGTAGAGGGAGGGGTACTGTCACCGCCAGATCTCTGAGAAGTTCTGATAGACGTTCTTCAGTACCTCCTGCATGATGTTCTTTTGTTTTGCTTTCGCTTTGACATCTCTTCTCCCTCTCCCAGCTGTCATCTATTAGCAGTGATTGCCTCCCTATATATCTCCTCCCATACTGCTTCACTTTGCGGTTTATACTACTTCCTGGATTGGGTTCACTGCTTGAAGTTGCTACTGCTGGTTCCTCAAGAAAAGTCTATTTCTGTATTTGTGTTTTCCTGTTGGCTTGATTCTAGGTGACCCTGACTCCCTCCGTATTGAGTGCAGGGAGCCGGTGGTCGTGTCCCCTCACTATTATAGGGTTTGCAGGTGTCACTCAGTCTAAGGCACGTGGACATGCAACTTTCTATCATTGAGATCTTTGCATGGGCTGAGCAGTGAGGGAGAGCTCTAGGGCATTAATAGGGCTCATCCTTTTGTTCCTTAGTTTGGGATCAAGTCAGTCGGATCTTTATTTGTTACTTATTGTTTCCTGCAACACCATCCGTGACATATACATTAGACAAAAAAAAAAAAAATGACCTTGTGAATAGCCCCCTAGACTTTAAAGAGGATCTCCAGGCTTTGAATATTGATGACCTATCCTCAGGATAGTTCGTCAATATGGTTGAGCAAATCAAACTCCATGAAGTAGAATTTGATCCGAATTTCAGGGAAAATTTGATTCACCACGAAGCGGAATTTCCTTGTGCTTTGTGGTAGCGAATAGATTTTTTCTGAATGGCGATAAAAAATTCAATCATGCTTACCTCATCCGATTTAGTGCGAAGAGCTGGCTGCCGCCCTCTTGATTGAAGATCTTG
Organism: Bufo bufo; assembly: GCF_905171765.1. NCBI lineage: Eukaryota > Metazoa > Chordata > Amphibia > Anura > Bufonidae > Bufo > Bufo bufo. The sequence continues at coordinate 421,238,068 of NC_053394.1, forward strand.
CACAAAATCTTGTGCGCAGTGACGTATGATTTCACCACTCCAGCCGGAGTGATGACGTCATCAGGAGCTGCGCAAGATTTTGCATCAGATCTTCAATCAAGATGGCGGCAGCCAGCTCTTCATGATCAAATGGATGACGGTAAGTATGATTTTTATTTTTTATTTTACACTGTATTATTGCTATCAGATCCTGCGATCGGCTATGAACGTGGCATCTGAGGGGTACAATGACAGGGGGCGTTGCAATTGCCACTCCCTGTCATTGCACCCATGAATTACAAACTGTCACGGTGTGGTTCACTGTGACAGTTTTGGCCGTGTAGGCTGGCTGCATGCCCCCTTGCATACTGGCTGCAGGCTGCCTCCTGTGTATGCTGGTTGCTTGGGGCTGTCTGCTGGCTGCAGTGTTTTGTGGAACTGCTGCCTGTGAATGTTTGCTATCCCCATGTCTGCTTCTCTGTGCAGTTCTTATCACTGTTGCCGTGCAAGCTGGCTGCAGGCTCCCTCACATACTGGATGCAGGCTGATACTTGTGTATGCTGGTTGTGTAACGGTCGGGTACACACACACACAGGGGGAAGGGAAGTGACCACTGCGCTCCACCCTTACCCCTGGCCCTGCCTACTTGCCTCGCGAGTCCTAATGACAGGGGACAACTGGACGGCAATCCCTAACTTGGAATAAGTGCAGGGATGACAGACAGACAAACAACAGAACGTGAACGGACCGAGTCAATACCAAGAGAATAGTCAGGTGGGAGCCGAGGTCACAATACCAGGATGGATGCGCAGTACAGAAGGAGCAGGCAAAAGGATGGTCAGGGAACAGGATCAGGTAAGTATTCAGCAGTCCAACAAATAGCCAGGAACCTAGAAATTAACAGGCAACCTGTAGCCAGCAGGCTGCCTGTATTTATAGTGGGGAGTGAGGGTCATGTGACGTGGCCAGCGTCACATGACCGACAGACCAACCAGTCGAGCACCGAGTGATCAGCTCGGCGCTCAAGGCAGACTTAGGAGCAGGGAGCCACCCAGCTAGTAAAGCCGCCCTGGGAATGAGGTCAAACACAGATCCTCATTCCCAAAGCTAAGCAACAGGTCTGCGGGCGATGGGAGACCGAGTGCACCTTCGGAACCCCGTGACAGTACCCCCCCTTTTACGAGGGGCCACCGGACCCAAGACTTCAGGCGATGGCTTTTCAGGGTGTTCTAAATGAAATTTACGAACAAGTCTAGGAGCATGAACCTCCCTGGCAGGTACCCAGGATCTCTCTTCAGGTCCATACCCCTTCCAGTGAATCAGGTACTGCAAGGAATTACGCACCTTCCTGACATCTGCAGCGTACTCAAGTTGTGTGTAGTAGGTGTTTCTGGGTGATGTAGTGCAATATACACTAACCTGGTACAGCTGACTCTCTGCAAGGGCAGGTATAGGTAAGGAATAGTTCGTGACGCCAGTGCCAAGTAAACGGTGGCACGCCGTTTGCGGATGCAGGAATAAATCGAGGAAACGTAGTCTTAAAACAGAACTCCAACTTTAGTAGTTTTCCAAGCAGAGACAATATAGGAAATGCAGTTCCTAAGCATACAGTTGATTTTGCAATTCGGTCGATGCAGGCAATTCAGTTATAGCAGGGTAATTACAGAGTGTTGAACACAGGACTTGCAGCACAGGAGCTTGCACTCTAATTCTGTCTGATCCTGGAATACAGCAATTCTTCACCAAGGCCCATTAACCTAGTTCTGGCTTTATATCCTTGGCTATGGCTTCTATAAGTACCTCCTCTGTCTTTCTGAGTACCTCTGGCTTTCCTGATCTTTGCCTCTGTCTCTCTCAGCTTCTGGACACTTCCTCAGGCTCTAGAAACTTCTGAGCTGTGGTCTAGACTGACTTCTGCACTCCACACTAGATCAGGTTACACTGACTTTCCCTTCCTTGTCTGGCCCTTATATAAACTAGGGCTCCCTAGCTCCCTCTAATGCCTAAGAGCTGGAATGACACCCCTAGCAGGCCTGTACTTGCAAGTTTCATAGCAACAGGGAAATACACGCATTACATTACATGACATTTTATAAAACTGACATATACCAACTTCCCCATAATTAAGGAGGGACGACAGCACACCAAGTGACCTTTGGTAGTGACGGGTATTACAGTCCCCGTACACTACATACCCCACTGCTTTAAGCTGAGTACGACCTCGTACTCCATCATGGGTCGCCCAACTGGAATCTCTACCTGAAATAGAAAAAGAGACATGCAGGCATACATACATGTAATTAATCTGCATTTACATTTACATCAGGTCCAATTGGCAAAGGTGCAGGGTAGTGACAAGGGGCGTCGTTCTCTTCTCTCAGGATAGTGAATGGAACGGGGGCGCTGACCTGGCACAGCGTAACATTAGAACCAGGATAGTCCATGACAATGAATAAGTCCATGATAAAACAGTAGAAAACGGTATAAAAGTTCTTGGAGGCTCAAATAACAAACATGAGTCCGTACCCAGGTTATTTCTTATTAAATCACAGAGGCTCTCATGCGGTGGAGTCCATCTCTGGGCACATTTCCTTAGTATGAAGTTGCACAATAAAATGACAGCATAATAACGGAACTACCCAGGGGTTTCCTGTGGGTGTAGCACAGGCAAGGGCTCACGTGGGGGAGTCCATTCTTGCGCACAAATGTCCAACAAGGTATTCCCAGTAACAACGGTTTGGGAGGAGACGCCACCAGAATAGTCAAAGTCTCCTAAACGGACTGGCGGGCGTCCCCTGGTCATCCGGGTAGACCTTCTCAGTACAGGGGTCTCCTCTTCCCTTAGCAACGAAGAAGAAGGGACAGGAGCAACAGGAGGGTCTCCATCAGCGAGACCCTGGTCAGGAACAACTGGAACAACTGGAACAACAATATCCACAAGAGGGGAAACTGGATCCGGGGCATCTTGAACCGGCTCTTCTGGAGGTGAAGAAACAGCAGGGGCCGGAGCAGGCACCAGCAAATTCAACCAAGGTGTCAGAAGCCAATGCATGGGATCAGCGTCATACCTCAGATTACTAACAGCCTGCATAGGATCCTCGGGCTGTATGGCTGACTCTGACACCGGATACTCTGATCCAGAACTCTCGGCACTAGGTTCTGGCGTCAGGCAGAGTTTCAACCGGTTTCGGTGTACAATTTGGGATCCCTTGTCTTCCCGGGTGATCTCATAAGTGTGAGTTCCAACATTTGGGATTGCAGTGACAACATAAGGACTTCGCTCCCACTTACTGTCCAATTTGCTGGTACGACGGTTATTCTTTAACCATACCACGGCCCCTATGGTCAAGGGTTCTGCATGGGCTGCCTGATCATAGTCTCTCTGCTGTCGGTCTCTAGCAAGGTCCATACGTTCCTGAACAATGGCTTTGGCTGCATCCAATCGCCTTTGGTGCTCAGCAACCCAGTCGGTGTTAGGTAATGGGTTAATGCAATCAGGCACATGTATGTCCAATGAATGATCAGCAGGCAATGTCCCTTGGCGCCCAAACATCAAGTAAAAAGGGGTATACCCGGTGGAACAATGTATGGTATGATTGTATGTGAACATGAGCTGTGGCAACAGACTGGGCCAATCTCCTCTGTTTTCAGGAGGCACGGCCCTCAGCATCTCTATCAAGGTCTGATTCATTTTTTCACATAATCCGTTACCTTGAGGATGGTAGGCCGTCGTCCGGATCTTCTTACAGTTGTGTAAGCGGCACAGTTCATGGAACAGATGGGACTCAAAAGCAGGTCCTTGATCGGTGAGGATCTTTTCTGGACATCCGTAGGGCAGGAGAAAGTGCTTCCAGAACATTTCGGCTGTAGTCTTGGCTGTCTGGTCTCTCACAGGCACTGCTACAACAAACTTTGTGAAATGATCAATAATAGTCATGGCATAAGCATACCCTGAGCGACTAGGCTCCAGTTTTACATGGTCGATGGCGACAAGTTCAAGAGGACGGGTACTTACAATGGGTCTCAGTGGTGCCCTCTGATCATGGTGCTCACTTCGTTTCAAGGCACAGGCTACACACTCTCGACACCACTTCTCCATGTCTTCTCTCATGCCTACCCAGTAAAACCGCTGGCGGATAGTAGCTTCAGTCTTTTGGACCCCAAAGTGACCGGATTGATTGTGGTACATCTCCAACACCATACCTGCATCTCGTCGGGGTATGAGAATCTGGTGTACTCTTTCGTTGGACACTGGGTCTAGGCTTCTCCGTAGCAATAGGCCCTTTTGTATGAAGAGTTGATGGCGCTGTCTCCACAATTTGATGAGCTCAGGATCTGCACTTTTACGCCGGATCCTCTCAGGGGCTCTGCCACTAGTAATGAAGTCCAACAACTCACCCAGCACTCTACTTTCAGACTGTAGTTTCACCCACCTTTCTTCTTTAGGTTCAGGCCTACTGGAGGGCGAAGGAACTGCAGCTCTGTTATTGGTAGCTCGAGCCTGATCCTGTTGAGCAAATTTGTTATAGAAAGCCGGCATCTCTACATCTTCCCAAGCATCTCGCACATCATCAGGAGCTGTCTCTGTGGGAAGCCTGGATAAAGCATCAGCGTTATCATTAGTACGTCCAGCACGATACTTTACAGAGAAATTATAGTTGGCAAGGCGAGAGGCCCATCTCTGCTCCAAGGCCCCCAATCTAGCTGTATTGAGATGTGCCAGAGGGTTATTGTCAGTAAATGCAATGAACGGGGTGGCGGCTAGATAATCCTTGAATTTTTCTGTCACCGCCCACACTAATGCCAGGAACTCTAGTTTGAAGGAACTATAATTCTGGTCATTTTTCTCAGCTCCTTTCAGGGAGCGGCTTGCATATGCTATCACTCTCTCTTTTCCCTCTTGGATCTGGGCTAACACAGCTCCCAGGCCTCGCTTGCTAGCATCGGTATAAAGATGGAAAGGCTTGCTATAATCTGGATAACCTAACACTGGAGGCTCGGTCAGTTTCTTTTTTAGCAATTGGAACGCTATCTCTCTTTTCTCATTCCACTCAATGGGCACAGGAGTTCTAGGACTCTTTTTGGGTTGCCCCCTCAAGAGCTCCTGGATAGGATCAGCTATTTGAGCAAAATGGGGGATAAAACGTCTATAGTAGCCGGCAAAACCAAGGAAACTCCTCACCTCTTTGACAGTAGTAGGAACCGGCCAATTACGGACAGCTGCTAATTTATCAGGGTCAGGTTGCACTCCCTCTCCGCTTACTATATGCCCCAGGTATCTTACTGCAGGCTTGAGCAGGTGACACTTGGATGGCTTTACCTTCAAGCCATATTTGATAAGGATTTCAAATACTTCTGCCAAATGTTTCAGATGGTCCTCATATGTTTTTGAGTACACAATGACGTCATCTAGATACAGCAGCACTGTTTCGAAGTTTTTGTGACCCAAACACCGCTCCATTAGTCTCTGGAAAGTTCCTGGGGCATTACATAGCCCGAACGGCATACAATTGAATTCGAACAGGCCCATGGGAGTAGTGAAGGCAGTCTTTTCTCTATCTGCAGGGGCCATGGGTACTTGCCAGTAGCCACTGGTCAAGTCCAATGTGGAGAAATAGGCAGAGGAGCCCAGAGCAGTTAGTGACTCCTCAATGCGGGGCAGTGGGTATGCATCTTTGTGGGTTATTTGATTAATTTTCCTATAATCCACACAGAAACGGATACTACCGTCCTTCTTCTTTACAAGAACCAGGGGTGCAGCCCACGGACTACGGCTGTCCCGGATCACATTAGAGTCTTTCATTTCTTGGATCATTTCCTTTACAGTCTGATATGAAGTAGGTGGTAAGGGTCTGTATCTCTCCTTGATAGGAGGATGAGAGCCAGTAGGTATGGTGTGTTGTATGACACTAACCTCTCCATAGTCAGTAGCATGCTTACTAAAGGCCTGGTGGTGCTCCTTGACAAGCTGTAGAATCCCTTCTTGTTGATGTTGGGGGGTAGTCTCGTCCCCTACATGGAGCTCTTCCCACCAGGGCACTTGTGGCTGGGTCACCGGCGAACATCTGCTGTCTGCAGCTGGCGGCTTTTCTGTCACTGGAAGACGAATGATGTCTTGGAAGGACACCTGGGACAGCTGGGCAACAGGGCAATGCTTAGTAAGCGCAACAGGATGATTACTCAGATTAATCAGACGGACAGGTACTTTACCTTGGGAGACGTTCACCAGGCACTTGGCAGCTCTCACATAAGGATAATCCTCCATCTGGAGTGGTTTCACCAGGGCTGGATAATCTCGGCCTTCGACTCCCAGGACAGCACGACACCACAAAAGAGTTTGAGAATTAGGAGGCAAAGTCACAGGCTTAATATCACGGATCCTGGCAGTACAAATTTCTCCTTTCCCATTAGCAAACCTCTGCTGGGCACTTAACACTGTAATAGTCTTTTGAATCACCCTCCTGGATGCAGAGGAAGCAGTGGGCAAAGTCTGATGTAATACGGCAAGTATTTCTGAATAACAGTTTTTGAAGACATTGGTGCCTAGAATGACAGGATGTCCTCCTCTGTCACCGGCCTGTACTACGATCACTCCCTGTTGAGGCAGGGTTACTTCTCCCACCTGCAGGGTGGGTTCCCAGTATCCATGAACCTTTACTGGTTTGCCATTGCTGGCGATAATTTCCACCCAGGATTCAGGCGGTTGGGTCAACTGGTTGGTGTCCCAGAACTTTTCAAATGCAGGCAGCTGAATAGTAGTGACCTGAGACCCAGTATCTAATAGGGCTTCAAAGGGGACCCCGTTGATCTCTATATTGATTTTAGGATGGGATCCTACATAACGTGGCATCCAATTTGGATCCTCTGGACCTAGTCTTCTACCTCCCGAGGGGTGGTCCTCAGCCTCAGGGGTTGCCCGTTTAACTGCCAGCACGTGGATTCTGTGTGTCCCAGCTTTTTGCAGTATGTACACACGGGCTTCTTGCGACCTCTATTACGCCTCCCAGGATCCCTGGGGTGAGTCTCTTGGTATGGAGGTGAGAACGGCCTAGGAGATGACAGGAACTCTTCTTCTGTCATTATGGGTTTTTCCCATTCCTCTATTTTTCTGCACACCTTCTCTAGACTTTTAGTGAGGTGATTTACTTGCTCTGTCAGCATGGCAATAGTATCGGTAGCTGACACTTGAACAGCTTGGCCGGCCTCAGCTCGGTTAGTGACAAGCGGTTTTGGCTTGCAGGCTGATGACTCAGATAGGGCGCTCAACTCAGGAGATACTGTGGACCCCAGAATTTTTATAGCCAGTTCTTTAAAGTCCAGAAAGGTACTGTTAGGGTGCTGGGCGGACAGCATCTTTAACTGGGTCCTTATTTGTTCACTAGACACCCCGTTGATAAATTGTTCCCTCAGGGTCTGGTCCCGGTTATCAGCCTCTTTGGGATCTATCTGGATTACAGCCCCTAAAGCTTCCTGAAGTGATAGGGCAAAGTCACGGAGGGACTCACCGGACTTCTGTTTCTTGCCAAAGAAGTGCATCTTTATCTCTGAGGCAGTCCTAGTTTCAAAAGTGGCTCTGAGGCGGGTGAAGATCTGTTCTAGAGTACTCCGCTCAGTAGCAGGCCAGGATAATACCTCCCTGCGGGCAGCTCCCTCCAGCTGCGCTAGCAGGATTTCCATTTGCTGGTCGGCATTTATAGGGTACAATCGGAATAGTGCCAGCAACTTTTCTTTAAAGTCCCTTAGGGTATGGGTCTCTCCCCTGTAGCGGGGGAACCATGGGGCCCCGAAATAGTAGGGCATGGTAAAGGGCATCATGCTAGGGGCTGTAGGGTGATCAGGAGCCGCAAGCTCTCCTGGGGCCGGCTGCTCAGGCACTCCTGGCTCTGACATGGTAGTCTATTGAGAGGTGGCCGCTGGCGACTAAAGGGGCCGGAACACTCCCCTTCCCTCCGGTTACAAGTGCTTACCGGTATCGCTGGTCTTGCGCAGGCCAAGTCTCGCGAGATTCCGGACGTCCTGAGACCGCGGTGACGCAGGAGAAGCAGGGCCGCGGCGGTGCGATGATGAAGAGGGGCGGGACTCTCTATGTCTTTGCAGGGATCCGCCCACGAATGTCCTCAGCGGCGCGGGAAACTTTACTCCAGGCAGCCGGTGGCCATCTTTAGCAAAACGCTGTCCATTCACTGACAGCAAGCAGGATTGTAAAAAGTCCACAAAACCACACTCCAATGCGGCGATTTTCTTCCTCTGGGTAGCGCAACACTGCACAGCGCTTTTTAGAGGTTTTTGGTACACTTTGGGTACGATTTTCAGTCCACAAAGTCCACTTGAATAAAACAGGCAAATTGTCACTTTGGTCACAGGGCAACGGTATAAGGCACAAAGTTCACGCTTCTTGCACTAGAAAGCGTGCGTATCCTGTTCGTGACGCCAAAAGAGATGTGCAGCGTACTCAAGTTGTGTGTAGTAGGTGTTTCTGGGTGATGTAGTGCAATATACACTAACCTGGTACAGCTGACTCTCTGCAAGAGCAGGTATAGGTAAGGAATAGTTCGTGACGCCAGTGCCAAGTAAACGGTGGCACGCCGTTTGCGGATGCAGGAATAAATCGAGGAAACGTAGTCTTAAAACAGAACTCCAACTTTAGTAGTTTTCCAAGCAGAGACAATATAGGAAATGCAGTTCCTAAGCATACAGTTGATTTTGCAATTCGGTCGATGCAGGCAATTCAGTTATAGCAGGGTAATTACAGAGTGTTGAACACAGGACTTGCAGCACAGGAGCTTGCACTCTAATTCTGTCTGATCCTGGAATACAGCAATTCTTCACCAAGGCCCATTAACCTAGTTCTGGCTTTATATCCTTGGCTATGGCTTCTCTAAGTACCTCCTCTGTCTTTCTGAGTACCTCTGGCTTTCCTGATCTTTGCCTCTGTCTCTCTCAGCTTCTGGACACTTCCTCAGGCTCTAGAAACTTCTGAGCTGTGGTCTAGACTGACTTCTGCACTCCACACTAGATCAGGTTACACTGACTTTCCCTTCCTTGTCTGGCCCTTATATAAACTAGGGCTCCCTAGCTCCCTCTAATGCCTAAGAGCTGGAATGACACCCCTAGCCGGCCTGTACTTGCAAGTTTCATAGCAACAGGGAAATACACGCATTACATTACATGACATTTTATAAAACTGACATATACCAACTTCCCCATAATTAAGGAGGGACGACAGCACACCAAGTGACCTTTGGTAGTGACGGGTATTACAGTCCCCGTACACTACACATCCACTATTTTAGACACCACATACTCGACAGCATCATTAACAAGAACCGGCGGAGGCGAGGCTTTTGATGGTACTACCGGTTCAAAATATTTTTTAAGCAGAGATTTATGGAACACATTATGAATGTGGAATGACTCGGGCAGCTCCAACCTAAAAGATACCGGGTTAATCACTTCCGTGATCTTATATGGTCCAATAAAACGAGGAGCAAACTTTTTAGAATCTACTTTAAGAGAGAGATTCTTGGAGGACAACCATACCTTATCCCCAACCTGAAAATTCACCCCCCTTGAACGTCTCCTATCGGCCTTGAGTTTCTGAGAACTTTGAGCCTTTTCTAAGTTCGATTGAACCCGGGCCCAAACTGTGCACAGTTCAGAGGAGAGCCTATCCGCCTCAGGGTTAGAGGAGGAGACGGATGACCCAGAATAAAAACGGGGATGGAAACCATGGTTACAAAAGAAAGGTGAAACCCCAGCAGAAGAATTGACACGGTTATTCAAAGCAAATTCATCCAATGGAAGATATTTCACCCATAATTGCTGGTCATCAGCAACATACGACCTCAAGAATTGTTCGACAGACTGATTAAGGCGTTCAGTCTGCCCATTACTCTCAGGGTGGTAGGCAGAGGAAAAAGACAATGAAATTTTACATTTTTGACAGAAGGCCCTCCAGAATTTGGACACAAACTGCACACCCCTGTCAGAAACAATATTTTCCGGGATACCATGCAATCGAACAATTTCTTTCACAAAAATAGACGCCAAGGTTTTGGCATTCGGGAGTTTAGACAGGGGAATGAAATGGACCATCTTGCTAAACCTATCGACCACTACCCAAACTACAGTCTTACCCTCCGCCGGCGGTAGGTCAGTTATAAAGTCCATCGAGATATGGGACCAGGGTCTACTGGGAATGGGTAGGGGTCGTAGGTTACCAGCAGGGCGAGTCCTAGGTGTCTTGGATCTGGCACAAACCTCACAGGCTGACACGTAGGACTTGACATCCCTAGTTAGATTGGGCCACCAATAGATTGGGCCACCAATAGTACACCTTAGTGCCCTCAACACCCGGATGTCCACAAAAGGCAGAATCGTGACACTCACCCAACAGCTGGAGACGAAATTGTACGGGAACAAACAACTTATCTGTTGGGGTGGATACCGGTGCCAGATGTTGTTCAGACCTAATGCGAGCCGAGATATCCTGGGTAAGAGCTGCTAAGAAGATTTTTGCTGGCAGGATGGATTCAGGTGGTACCTCAGTAGGTTGAAAAGCCTGGAAGCTCCGAGATAATGCGTCCGCCTTCACATTTTTACTTCCCGGCCTGAACGTAAATCAAAACGAGTAAAAAACAGAGCCCATCTGGCTTGACGGGGATTCAACCTCTTAGCAGACTCGAGAAACATAAGGTTTTTATGGTCAGTGACAACAGTTACACAATGCCTTGCCCCCTCCACAGAATATAAACAACTGGCGCCAGGAGGTAAAGAGAACGCCCAGTCCTGGGGATCACCCTGTAATCGGGAAATGATAATGCCCACGCGTTGACTCTCGGGGCCAGAGGACACGGGGCGCAAACGGAAGTAAAGTTTACAATTCTCCTTAAAAGAGAGAAACTTCTAACGGTCTCCAGAAAAGGGTTCTGGGAGCTTAATCTGGGGCTCAAAATGCGGACTGGGGGCCTGAGGAGTGGAAGAACCTTGCCCTAACTCAAAAGAACTGAGTTTTTCCCCTAACTTCTGCACCCTCTGCGTCAGATTAGAGACATGGTCAGTCAGGGTCACCAGAGGATTCATAATACAGTGGTTATTGGGCCTGTTAATCTGTAACGGTCGGGTACACACACACACAGGGGCAAGGGGCAGGGAGACTTAGGAGCAGGGAGCCACCCAGCTAGTAAAGCCGCCCTGGGAATGAGGTCAAACACAGATCCTCATTCCCAAAGCTAAGCAACAGGTCTGCGGGCGATGGGGGACCGAGTGCACCTTCGGAACCCCGTGACAGTACCCCCCCTTTTACGAGGGGCCACCGGACCCAAGACTTCAGGCGATGGCTTTTCAGGGTGTCATGGGGGACCGAGTGCACCTTCGGAACCCCGTGACAGGTTGCTTGGGATTGCATGCCTGCTGCGGTGTACTGTGTGTGTACTGAGGCCTGTGTTTGTGGATTCCCGTGTATGCATCTATGTGGCTCATGTCTCTGGTGCCGTGTAGGCTGGCTGCATGCGCTTTGTGTACTGGCTGTAGATATCCCCATGCATGGTTCTGTAATGTGTGCTGGCTGCGGCCTTGTGTGTGAACATGGCCATAGTATGTATGCATTTCTGTTGTGTCGCGGGTTGTTTGTGCTCTGGCGTACTGACTGCGGTGGACTCCGTGTATGCTGGTTGCCTGGAGCAACGTCCAGTACTGCAGCCTTCACTTCCCTGTTCATGCAGGCTCCCCTCCCTGTTTGGTTCTGATGGGGTTAACTTCCCCTGGTCCGTTCCTGGCCGTGGTTTCCCAGGTGCCCTCGTTATCCAGCTATTTCTATCTGCGAGCTGTTGGGGTCAGTCTATCTTGTGTCTTGCTGGGTGTAGCCCCTTGCTGCTGACCCAGGGGGTTTAGCCATCTGCCCTTGTTTGTGGTGTTGCCTGGTGGTGTTGATGTTATGTCCTTGTCCTGTCTTCTGTACCTGGCCTGTGATGAAGTTGTTATCCTTGTCCATGCTCTGCCTGTTCTTCTGTACCTGTTCTCTGTCTGGATCCACTCTGTCCATGTTTAGCCTAGCAGTGCTCTAACTGCGTCTGATAGCCTGCTAAACTGCTTCCGATCATGTCTGTTCCATGTCGAGCCTACTGCTTTTGATCTAGTCCGTTCCTTGTCTATCCTGCAGTGCCTTACTGCTTCTGTTCCTGTTTGTCCTGCCTTCGTGAGAGGGTCCCTGGGTTCTCCGGAGGGAGGATCTCTTGTCTGTGTGCAGCTCTGCCTGAGACCGCCATGCTTCCATTCCGCTTGGAGTCCAAGCATCTGCTTCTGTGCTGGTTCCCTTTCGTCTTGTTGTCTGTTCCTTGTGCTGTGTTGTGTGGGTTCCAGTTCTGTTGTTGTCTTTACGTTGGTGGTTTCACCAGCCTGGTTCCTTGCAGGTAGGGGCCAAGTGTACCGGGACCTTCCTGGAGGTGCGACCAGTGAGCCCTCGGCCCAGTTCATTCCCACCACCAGGGGCTCTGTGAAGAACGGGGCTAACTGGCTCTCCGCTCTCTCGGTTTTGCCTCTGGTCTGCCGGTGCACTTGGTTCTGTGGTAGTGCTATCACCATTGCCTAACCTGCTTATTGTCATAAAGTTCTCTGTGTGTCCTTGGTCTGTTTTTACCTGTGTCCTGTTTGCATGACGTCCAGGAGGTCTGCCTTGGGCCTCCTGCATGTGACACAAAGAAGTGCACTTCATGACGAAGTAATTAGTCACAAAGGAAATTGTTTTGTAAAAGTCTGCGAAGAAGCCAAATCAAATTTTTCAATACTTTACTCATCAATAGTCATCAATATCAGACTGGCGCGGGTCCAACACCCGGCATCTCCACCGATCAGCTGTATGAAGGGAAGGTGCGTGCAAGGCGCACGTGCCGTCTCCCGTCTCTCTTCCTGCTCGCCATAGCAGCAGCGAGCAGGAAGAGAGAATTAGATGGCATGCGTACACTTCGCGTGCCTTCCTTTCATACAGCAGGGGTGCCAGGTATCGGACCCCCGCCAATCTGATATTGATGACCTATACTGAGGATAGGTCATCAATATAGGAGAGCCCAGAGAACCCCTTTAACTTTTTTTTTAAAAAGCCGCTTTCTTGTAAGTGGAGAGAGCCACACATTCATGACCACCTCTCCATTTGCAGTGGCCATAAGACGGGGACCCTTTAAAGTCTGCAGTGGAATATAGAAAAACACTGCACACCAATCATTTTGGTTTGTGGCAGTTTGTTGGTGTTTTTTATTCTTCCCTCTCTATCGAACGTCAAAAAAAGTTTACAAAATAAATAAAAGGTTTTTGAAATTGGATTTTTTTACAAGTATTAAAAAGTAGTGTGTGCGAAGGAGGCTTAAAAAAAATCGGTTATTACGTAGGATTTATAGCACTCACCTATGTATAGGACGGAGATGTGCTCCTCTGGGAAACTCCCACTAAAGGTTGTTTTTCGGTCTGACACATTTTGCTGATACATTTCTTAATATATGTTTATGGGGGTGAAAGATCTGTTTTTCTAAAGCAGAGCTCCAAATTCCCCACACATGAAAGAATTAAAGGGGTATTCTCATCTTACGCACAGGGTATGCCGTACAATTCTGATAGATGGAACAAGCACCTGTCTCCAGAAAGGGAGTCGCCAGGCCAATGACTTTTGAGATGATCACTGGCCACCACATCAAGGTGGAGAATGAATGGTAGACATGTCACGAACCAGTGGGTGTGAACCCACTGTGCCACGTGTCCTATCTCCTCTAAGGGCGTTCTCTAAGTGAACCCCTTATTCTTCACAGTACCCCTGATGGTGGGGATAGACTTTCCCGAGGGGAACACCAGGTCGATACCTCTTGAGGAGGATAGGCACATGAGGCAGCTGGTCCAGGCGGACCAGGAGGTACCTGAGAAAGGTACCAAAGGTGCAGGCGTTGTCGGCATGCTGAGTAGTAACCAGGAGCAACAGTGCAGGACCGAAGGATGAGGCAGAGGCGAAGTCGGACAGACAAAAGGTCAGGGCAGGCGTCACAGGTACAGGTCAGGCAATCCGGGTCGGCAACAGGAGAGTTAAGGCAAGCTGGCAGGGATGTAGCAGATAGCAGAGTCCAGAAATACAGGTACAAGTCAGGAATACAAGCAGAAATCAGAAACCTTAGCAGGACACAAGGACCTTGCATATATGCAGACGGCCCAACGTCTGAACCCTTGCCAAGCTAGATGGGCACTCTTCTTCTCCCATTTTGATTTTTTAGCTTTACTTTCACCCAGCCAAGAAGAACATCAAGGCGGATGCTCTGTTTCAGTCATTTGATTTCTTCGACCAGCAAGAGGAGCCCCAGTACATTGTAGATCTTGCTCGCTTGATCACAGTGGCTCCTGTTCTGGTAAAAGACATCCTTCCCGGGAGGACATTCGTGCCATCTGCCAAGAGAAAACGTATTCTAGCTTGGGGGCACAACTCCAAACTGGCTGGTCACCCAGGGATTTGCAAGACCACAGAACATTTGTCTTGCCACTACTGGTGGCCCACACTGTCTAAGGATGTGCGTGATTATGTGTCTGCCTGCACTGTCTGTGCTCAGAATAAAGACCAAACCACCCAGGCTGTTGTTACCTCTTCCTGTTCCTGATGCCCCATGGCAACACATTGCCATGGACTTTGTTACAGATCTGCCCTCTTCTGCAAATGTACAGCTATCTGGGTGGTCGTGGACCGCTTCTCCAAGATGGCGCACTTTGTTCCTTTTGCTGGACTGCCCTCGGCTGCTGAACTTGCTAAACTGTTCGTGAGACACATATTCCGCTTGCATGGTCTACCTTGGCATACTGTTTCCGATCGCGGAGTCCAGTTTAACTCTAAGCTCTGGAGAGCTCTTTGCCGGTTGCTCGAAATTGAGCTGGAATTCTCTTCCGGTTATCATCCCCAGACCAACTGGCAAGTAGAGCAGGTCAATCAAATATTAGAGAACTATCTCCGACATTTTGTTTCAGCCCAACACGACAACTGGGTACAATTGCTACCTTGGGCTGAATTCTCCTATAACAACCACTCTAGTAAGTCTACTGGATCCTCTCCGTTCTTTGTCGTTTATGGACAACACCCTCGTACTCTCCCTGTTCCTACATCTTCTGGGGGTACCAGCTGGGGATTCCTCGTGTAGGGATTTTTGAAGATTTGACGTGACACCAAGGACTGCTTCAACAAAACGGTGACCTGCATGAAAGCGATTGCAGACAAGAGAAGAAGAAAGCCACCACAGTTCTCGTCTGAAGATAAGGTATGGCTCTCTTCTAAAAACATCCGCTTAAGGCCTCTTGCACACGACCGTATGGCTTTTTCAGTATTTTGCGGTCCGCAAAAAATATGGATGACGTCCACGTACATTCCAATTTTTTGTGGAACGGAACAACTGGCCCCTGATAGAACAGTACTATCCTTGTCCGTTATGCGAACAATAATAGGACATGTTCTATCTTTGAACGGAACGGAAATATGGAAACAGAAGGCATAAGGAGTACCTTCAGGTTTTTTTGCGGATCCATTGAAATAAATAGTTCCGTAGATGGAACACAAAAAACTGAACATAAACGAAAAAAAAAAAGTTTGTGTGCAAGAGGCCTAAGGGTTCCCAGTTTCAAGTTTGCTCCTAGGTTCCTTGGATCCTTTGAAGTATTGAGGAGGATCAACGAAGTGACATACAAATTACATCTGCCTCTCTCTCTCTGCGTATTCCTAATGCCTTCCATGTGTCCTTACTAAAACCAGTAGTCCTTAATCTCTTATCGACAGCTCCTTCTACTCCAACTCCGGTATCTGAAGATTCTGATGAGATATTCGAGGTCAAAGACATCCTGGAGATCAAAAAGCGTGGCAAGAAGACCTACTATCTTGTGGACAGGAAGGGCTTTGGTCCTGAGGAGAGGTCTTGGGAACCAGAGAAGAACATTCATGCTCCGAGCTTGATTAAAAAGTTTCTGTCTAGTCGTGGACTCAAGAAGCTGTTCCCCTGCTTACCGCCGCGGTGCCGGGTGCCGTGGTCTGCGGCCAGTGCTTCCCATTCACCACTGCAGTCCTGTCTGTGTAGGTACTGTTGTTCTGGCATCCACTCCACAGTTTCCTCTCAGCCCCGGCCACAGCATGCTTGCTGCTTGTTTCCTGCAGCACTTCCTTAAGGGCCGGCGTGCGTCACTTCCTGGGCTTTATGGGTTAGGTCATGTGACCTTGCTGACCAATCCTAGCCCTCCTGCGCATATATAAGTGGCTCAGCCCCCTTCCCAGATGCCTCAGTGTCAAGGTCTTTGTGTCCTGCTAAGGTTCCTGATTTTTGCTTGTGTTCCTGTGTTCCTGACTCGTACCTGTATTCCTGGACTCTGCTACTGTTAGATCCCTGCCTGCTTGCCTTGACTCTCCTGTTGCCGATCCAGATTGCCTGACCTGTACCTGTGCCGCCTGCCCTGACTTTTTGCCTGTCTGCTTCTGCCTTATCCTTTGGTCCTGCACCTCTGGTACCTTTCTCAGGTACCTCCTGGTCCGCCTGGACCAGCTGCCTTGTGTGCCTATCCTCCTCAAGAGGTAGCGACCTGCTGTTCCCTTCGGGAAAGTGTATCCTCGCCATCAGGGTTACTGTGAAGATCGAGGGATTCACTTAGACAACGCCCTTAGAGGAGATAGGACACATGGCACAGTGGGTTCACACCCACTGGTTTGTTACAGTGCTGCCCTCTCCATTCACTTCAAGCATTCCCCATTGTTTCCATGACTCACGTAGAAGCGAACAGAGCACCATGCACCTGCATGGCCACCTCTCCGTACATTCTCCAGTGGCCACCTTAGAGATAGGGCTGGGTGACCCCTGTTTTGTAGGTAGATGTGGGTCCCAGATGTGGGATCCTGGAGATATGCCATAAATGTCCAAGATTGGAACACCACTTTAAGCACTAAATGTCTACACCACTAGAGGGAGCTTTATACTGCATACTAGTATTCAGTAAGCTCATGAGCTCCACCCAGTGGTGACAGAATTGTATTATTTATCTTGTGTCTTTGCATTGATTTTTAGCTCTGTAGCGGAAAATTAGAGCTGTGGTCCAGTTCTGATTCCCCAACTGCAGGGGTCTTGGCACTTCACAGTGCTCACATACCCTTTCAGACATGGTGACAATCTCAGTCCTTCCTCTGCCATACTACTGTTTCAATTATCTAAAGCAGTGGTGCCCAACCATTTTTCATCTGAGGGCCGCACTAGACTTGGTATAAATTTCGCTGGCCGGAACCAGGTAGCTTTGCCAGAAAGAAATGCAAACGCTATGAGGGGGCACGTGTGAGCATTACTACAGTGAAGAGGGCACATATCTGGCATAACTACTGTGAGGAGGGCACATATCAGGGTATAACTACTGTGAGGAGGGTACATATCAGGGCATAACTACTGTGAGGGGGCACGAGTGAGCATTACTACTGTGAGGGGGTACATATCTTGGCATAACTACTGTGAGGGGGCACATATCAGGGCATAACTACTGTGAGGAGGGCACATATCAGGGCATAACTACTGTAAGGAGGGCACATATCAGGGCATAACTACTGTGAAGAGGGCACATATCTGGGCATAACTACTGTGGGGGCACATATCTGGGCATAACTACTGTGAGGGGGCACATATCTGGGCATAACTACTGTGAGGGGGCACGTGTGAGCATTACATCTGTGAAGAGGGCACATATCTTGGCATTATTACTGTGAGGGGGCACATATCTGGGCATAACTACTGTGAGGGGGCATGTGTGAGCATTAAGTCTGTGAAGAGGGCACATATCTTGGCATTATTACTGTGAGGGGGCATGTGATGTATACATGTGTGTAATGTATGTAGTGCAGTATGTGATGATCACACACTGCACTACATACATTACACACATGTATACATCACATACTGCGCTGTCACCTTCTTCTGCAGGTCTACCTTGATGTCTGGTCTTTAGGCTTCAGTCAGATCCTCCACCGCCATGCTTGCGCCGTGTGCCCGACACCACCAGGAGCTGGCCCCTCCTCCTTTCATCTCCCGCCGGCTTCTCCTACAGCAGGGCGCTCTATCTCTCCAGTGCCCACCCAATCTTAACAATCAGGGGCGTAGCTAGAAATGACTGGGCCCCATAGCAAAAGAAATTATGGGCCCCCCCTCCCGTATCTCCCACCCCCACATACCTATTGGACCTCCCACCCTTTCCAGAGCTCCCACCCAAACACCCCTCCAGGACCTCCCACCCCAAAATCCCCCTAAGTGTTGTCCACAGATCCCCCCCCTAAGTGTCCTCCACAGATCCCCCCCTTCAGTGTCGTCCACAGATCCCACCCTTCAGTGTCGTCCACAGATCCCCCCTTCAGTGTCGTCCACAGATCCCCCCCTTCAGTGTCGTCCACAGATCCCCCTTCAGTGTCCTCCACAGATCCCGCCCTTCAGTGTCGTCCACAGATCCCGCCCTTCAGTGTCGTCCACAGATCTCCCCCCTTCAGTGTCCTCCACAGATCCCACCCTTCAGTGTCCTCCACAGATCCCCCCTTTAGTGTCATCCACAGATCCCCCCCTTCAGTGTCCTCCACAGATCCCCCCCTTCAGTGTCCTCCACAGATTCCCCCCCCCCCCCCAAGAAAGTTAAGAAAACATGCACAAACCTTTTTCAATGTTTTCAATAATATTTATAAATAAAAATAAAACCCCATAATAAAATAAACCTCTGCACACCCCCTTAACGAAATAAACCCATTAACCCCCCTTAATAAAACCCATTAACCACCCCTTAATAGACCCCTTAACCCTTCCTTAATAAAATAAAAACCTGCACCCCCTTAAACCCCAGTATAATAAACATTGGTGGCGCAGTGCGCCCCCCCCCCCAACATAATAAACATTGGTGGCGCAGTGCGCCCCCCCTCCCTAGTATAATAAGCATATAAACATTGGTGGTGCAGTGCGCCCCCCCCAACACCCTAGTATAATAAACATTGGTGGCGCAGTGTGACCCCCCAACATAATAAACATTGGTGGGCAGTGCGCCCCCCCTCCCTAGCATAATAAACATTGGTGGGCAGTGCCAATGAGGGTTAAAAAAATAAATAAAAATTAACTCACCACCTCCAATTGATCGCGTAGCAGCCGGTCTCCTGTACTTTCTTCAGGACCTGTCAAAGGACCTGTGGTGATGTCACTGAGCTCATCACATGATACATCACATGATCCATCACCATGGTAATGGACCATGTGATAGAGGCTGGAGCTCAGTGACGTCACCACAGGTCCTGAAGAAATTACAAGGAGACCGGCAGCAGCTACGCGATCAATTGGAGGAGGTGAGTTATTTTTTTATTTTTTAACCCTCATTGGCACTGCCCACTGCCCACCAATGTTTATTATACTGGGGGGGGGGCCGCACTCAATGTTTATTATACTGGGGGGGGGGGGGGGGCGCACTCAATGTTAATGAAGAAAACTGACCTGTTAATACAAATGCAGGAGGCGGGTGCCGGAATCAAATAGCGGCACCCGACCTCTATGACAGGGAGCGGCACCTGAGGGGTTAACTGCCGCTGATGAGGCTGATCGCAGCTCCCTGTCATAGAGGTCGGGTGCCGGCTATTTGATTCCGGCACCCGCCTCCTGCATTTGTATTAACAGGTCAGTTATCTTCATTGGTGGCGCAGTGGCCACAGCCCCTCCCCCGGCCCTGTCCCTCTTCTTATTGGCCGCGGCGGCAGCAGCACAGGGGGAGGGAGAGACCATCTGGAGCCCTGCCCCTATCACAGCGCCACGCCTGGCCCACTCGCCACATTTTTTTATCCTCAGTCGCGGCGGGCCCCCAGTGGCGTAGGGCCCCATAGCCATTGCTATGGCTGCTATGGCGATCCCTACGCCACTGGCACCCCCCTTGTGAGTGTCCTCCACAGATCCCCCCCTTCAGTGTCCTCCACAGATCCCCCCTTCTGTGTCCTCCACAGATCCCCCCTTCAGTGTCCTCCACAGATCCCCCCCTTCAGTGTCCTCCACAGATCCCCCCCTTCAGTGTCCTCCACAGATCCCCCCTTCAGTGTCCTCCACAGACCTCCCTTTAGTGTCCTCCACAGATCCCCCCTTCAGTGTCCTCCACAGATCCCCCCCTTCAGTGTCCTCCACAGATCCCCCCTTCAGTGTCCTCCACAGATCCCCCCTTCAGTGTCCTCCACAGATCCCCCCCCTTAGTGTCCTCCACAGATCCCCCCCTTCAGTGTCCTCCACAGATTCCCCCCCCCCTTCAGTGTCCTCCACAGATATCCCCCCCCCACCCAGAGCCACTTCCTAGCTAATTTATTCACTGCACTTGCCTCTGTGAAATTGAAGAGAAGCGCCGTAATCAGGGGTCGAGTCGAGGGGGAACGTGTGGGAACGGCGTTCCTGCACTTTTTTCATGGCAGGAACGCCATTCCCTTTCAGGGCAAAAGGACCAGGAGGAAGCGGTGAAGGCTTTGTACTCACCGCCGTCTTCCTGGTCCTCAGCTGTGGGCTGTGAGGGCTGCGCACAGGAGCCGAGTGAGTCGCTCTGTGACGTCACTCCGTGGGCAGCCTACAGCAGTAGAAGAGGAGCGTCTGAGTCCAGGAACAGGAGAGGTAAGTGTAAGCTGATGAGAGGCACTGATGGGGGGCTGATGAGAGGCACTGACGGTGGGCTGATGAGAGGCACTGCCGGGGAACTGATGAGAGGCACTGACGGGGGGCTGATGAGAGGCACTGACGGGGGGCTGATGAGAGGCACTGACGGGGGGCTGATGGAGAGGCACTGACGGGGGGCTGATGAGAGGCACTGACGGGGGGCTGATGAGAGGCACTGACGGGGGGCTGATGAGAGGCACTGACGGGGGGCTGATGAGAGGCACTGACGGGGGGCTGATGAAGAGGCACTGACGGGGGGCTGATGAAGAGGCACTGACGGGGGGCTGATGAAGAGGCACTGACGGGGGGCTGATGAAGAGGCACTGACGGGGGGCTGATGAAGAGGCACTGACGGGGGGCTGATGAAGAGGCACTGACGGGGGGCTGATGAAGAGGCACTGACGGGGGGCTGATGGAGAGGCACTGACGGGGGGCTGATGGAGAGGCACTGGGGGGCTGATGGAGAGGCACTGGGGGCTGCTATGAGGCATGAAGCTCTTATCTGAGGTCTGATTGGGGGTCATTCATATTGGGTTCTGATCGGAGGTCTTATTGGGGTATTATTGGGGTCTTATTAACATTGGGGGTTTGATTGGTGGTCTGACCTGAGGTGTAATGAAAAATATTTTTTTCTTATTGTGCCCACTTCCAGCCCTGAGCCCAGCTGCCTAGAGCACTGATCCGGAGCAGCTTGGAGAAAAAAGGCCTCACAGTCCCACACTCCTTCTGCTCGGCCAAGCCTGTCAGCACCCCTGAGGCCAAGCCAGCCAGCACCCCTGAGGCCAAGCCAGCCAGCACCCCTGAGGCAAAACCAGCCAGCACCCCTGAGGCAAAACCAGCCAGCACCCCTGAGTCTTCAGAACTGTAAGTAAATTATATATAAGGGGAGTTTTTGTTTTGTTTTGATCACAATGTGTACATTTGGCTCAGTCCGCAGCGACACAAATTACAGCATGCTAGATTTTCTGTGCTTTTTTCCCCCCGCTACACGTAGCTTTCAAAATCCCATTCACATGTATTGTATTTTAAAGGGGTTTTCCCATCTCAGACAATTGGGGCATATCGCTAGGATATGCCCACATTGTCTGATAGGTGCGGGTCCCTATATATATTTGTTTATTTCATGTTAATTTTGCAGTTGTTTGTGTAAACTGGCGCTTTACAATAAATGTTGCACTGAATTTTCAGCGAAATATATATATTTTTATGGGGGGGGGGGGTTGCAGTGGATCTTGGGTGAGTTCCCACACTTTTTTTCCCAGGACTTGACCCCTGGCCGTAATCTCGCACAGGCGCACTGGCAGAGGCCAGGAAGACGGTGCATGCGCACTTCGATGCCTCTGCCAGTGCGCCTGTGCGAGATTACGGCGCTTCTCTTCAATTTCACAGAGGCAAGTGCAGTGAATAAATTAGCTAGGAGGCGGCGCTGGACGGGGAGATTGCAGGCACAGGGAGCATCGCTTTGCTGCCTGTGCCGTTCGCAGCGCGCCCTGCGCTGATAAAATCCGGTCACTGCACGGGCCGCATGACACGGCTTCGCGGGCCGTAGGTTGGGCATCACTGATCTAAAGGGGTTTGAGCAGTTTGTGATATAGCAACGGCTCAATGGACCCCACTTGATGAGATCTGAGATCTGACATTTACAGCGGCTCATTATAATTTGGACAATTATAAGGGGAAATTAGCCTTCAGTAGGGATCACTTCAAGTCCAGCCACCGTGCAGTCATCTGCACTCCGCAAGTGTCCGTCATCTGATCTATATAGAAAACCACGGACACTTCAACACATCCTTGATGGGATTGTCATGTGAAGTCACAGATGACCATATGTTCTTAGCATCTTCACTTTTGCACTTAGTCAATGAAATGTTCTGAATCTCAGATGATGTCTAGGCCTCAGCAGCTGTCGGTCTGGACTTTTGCATTCCTCAAGTTGCTGATATGAACAGTGCTTAAAGGGGTTATCCCATGATTAAAGTATGAAAAGAAAATGAGACATCAAATAGTTCATGACAATACTTTTCTAACAAAGCTAGAACCAGCCCTATACCTCACATGACATGGAGTTGCAAAAAATTTCAGATCTAGGTGATGGTTTGAAACTGTAGAATAATTTTTGTTAAGCAACACTTTAAACGGTTTAGATCATAGGAAATTACACTGCTCAAAAAAATAAATGGAACACAAAAATAACACATCCTAGATCTGAGTTAATTAAATATTCTTCTGAAATACTTTGTTCTTTACATAGTTGAATGTGCTGACAACAAAATCACACAAAAATAAAAAAATGGAAATCATATTTTTCAACCCATGGAGGTCTGGATTTGGAGTCACACTCAAAATTAAAGTGGAAAAACACACTACAGGCTGATCCAACTTTGATGTAATGTCCTTAAAACAAGTCAAAATGAGGCTCAGTAGTGTGTGTGGCCTCCACGTGCCTGTATGACCTCTCTACAACGCCTGTGCATGCTCCTGATGAGGTGGCGGACGGTCTCCTGAGGGATCTCCTCCCAGACCTGGACTAAAGCATCTGCCAACTCCTGGACAGTCTGTGGTGGATAGAGCGAGACATGATGTCCCAGATGTGCTCAATTGGATTCAGGTCTGGGGAAGGGGCGGACCAGTCCATAGCATCAATGCCTTCGTCTTGCAGGAACTGCTGACACACTCCAGCCACATGAGGTCTAGCATTGTCTAGCATTAGGAGGAACCCAGGGCCAACCGCACCAGCATATGGTCTCACAAGGGGTCTGAGGATCTCATCTCGGTACCTAATGGCAGTCAGGCTACCTCTGGCGAGCACATGGAGGGCTGTGCGGCCCTCCAAAGAAATGCCACCCCACACCATTACTGACCCAATGCCAAACTGGTCATGCTGGAAGATGTTGCAGGCAGCAGAACGTTCTCCACGGCATCTCCAGATTCTGTCACGTCTGTCACATGTGCTCAGTGTGAACCTGCTTTCATCTGTGAAGAGCACAGGGCGCCAGTGGCCAATTTGCCAATCTTGGTGTTCTCTGGCAAATGCCAAACGTCCTGCACGGTGTTGGGCTGTAAGCACAACCCCCACCTGTGGACGTCGGGCCCTCATATCACCCTCATGGAGTCTGTTTCTGACCGTTTGAGCAGACACATTTGTGGTTTGCTGGAGGTCATTTTGCAGGGCTCTGGCAGTGCTCCTCCTGTTCCTCCTTGCACAAAGGCGGAGGTAGCGGTCCTGCTGCTGGGTTGTTGCCCTCCTACGGCCTCCTCCACGTCTCCTGATGTACTGGTCTGTCTCCTGGTAGCGCCTCCATGCTCTGGACACTACGCTGACAGACACAGCAAACCTTCTTGCCACAGCTCGCATTGATGTGCCATCCTGGATAAGCTGCACTACCTGAGCCACTTGTGTGGGTTGTAGACTCCGTCTCATGCTACCACTAGAGTGAAAGCACCGTCAGCATTCAAAAGTGACCAAAACATCAGCCAGGGAGCATAGGAACTGAGAGTTGGTCTGTGGTCACCACCTGCAGAACCACTCCTTTATTGGGGGTGTCTTGCTAATTGCCTATAATTTCCACCTGTTGTCTATTCCATTTGCACAACAGCATGTGAAATTGATTGTCACTCAGTGTTGCTTCCTAAGTGGACAGTTTGATTTCACAGAGGTGTGATTGACTTGGAGTTACATTGTGTTGTTTAAGTGTTCCCTTTATTTTTTTGAGCAGTGTATATAAGTCAAGGCTGGAGAGGTAAACCACAGCCAGGGTACTGACCTACCAAGTACATAGACACGCAGGTGGCAGTTCCTCTTGAAGTTCAGAGTCGGTCTATGACAAAAACATCATTAGAAAGCCATCATGACCCTCCAGAAACACTAAGCAAGGACCACATTGCCCTAGATGGTTACATCATATGGTCTAAGGAGGAACGATCAAGACAAAAGTGATTTATCTTGCTTGTTTTCTCTGGGATAGATAGTGCCATGGATGAAAATCAATACTCTGCTATGCAACAAGGTAGAGCTCAAGTGCTTGGACTGCTCAGGCACAGTTGGCATGGTGAAGATAAGATGGAGGGTATTGCTTATGTGTTCACCAAAAATTCCCACCTTTTCTGGATGCCAGAAATGATAAGGAACAGTAGATGTTGGAAACAGATTCGCCCCGCATCAATGACAATCTGAGGAGACCCAGGAAAAGCAACTCTTCTCAGAAGACATCAGCTCTCACAAAGTCCACCTTGTCTAGCCTCCTCCAATATAGGCTCCATGACTTGATAATGAAATGATATGCCTAATGTTAAGTTGGTGACAGAAGGGATTATTTTGTGGTAGATTGGCTGGCGGAGCTGTTATGTTCCCATCTGGAGATGTGGATACTCTAAGCCTTTTGTCCGGAAGAGCAGGTCTGTGGACAAGTGGCGCTGATGTAGCGGTCAGGAGGACAAATGCAGCAGCAAAGAGTGGATGGTCTAGGAGAAGTTGATGTAGACATAATCAATGAACCAAACTAGTATAGCAAGCATGGGCAAACAGGACTGCTTCCTGAGTAGTCAGGTGGCATCTCGCTGCCTAAGCCTTGGTTTAGGATGACATCACTGCTGCACGCTTGCAGGAGAAGTAATCGAGACCGAAGAGGGGAACAAGGTAACGCGCAGCACTGGAACCAGGACAGATGACCAACGAGCAAGTGTACAGTCAGCTCTTGAAGTTGATGAGTTGGAGGCAGGAAAAATGAGCAAGTGTAAGAATCTGAGGGACTTTGACAAGCACCAAATTGTGACATTTAGAAGACTGGGACAGAGCATCTCCAAAAACAGCTGGTCTTGTGGGGTGTTCCCAGTATGTGGTGGTTAGTACCAGTGACACTGTCATGGACGCTCAAAGTGTATTTATGGCCATGGGGAGGGAAGGCTTAGGCCTGCGTGGTCCGAATGAAGAGTTAGTGTAGAGCAAATTGGTGAAAATGTATATATATATATATTCCATAGGTGTGGAAATGTTCATGTGACTGTGTGGAGCAGAACCTTTTGCACCATTTTGGTGCAATCTACAGCAATTGTACTGCAGATAAATAGGGATAAGGGCAACTGTGCAACGCTCGTGTGACTTTCCTCCTCTCGGAGCGCCGTAGTCTATAGATACAGTATAGAAGTAGTAACCTCCCTGCCTCATAGAGTATCCATTAGTTCCTGTGTGCACAAGGCCGCCGTACAAAGGTTGATACAATGCAGTGACATGCTGTGGACCTAAACGATTGCTCTCCTTCCCTTTTGAATGATTTATCTTTCCTTCCTTTCACATTGACTTAGCAAATTTTCCCTGCCTCTGTCTTGCAGTAGTTCCAGCAGTCGTCCACTGGGGGCAGCGCTGCTCTGTACTAGGTTACCTGCTGTGACCACGCATCTTCTGTACGTACAGCCTGTGTGTTGGGGCCTGTACGGATGTAATTTTATATAAATGTAATCAAAGCAATCATTTCTACATATAAAATAAAGTGCCTATTATCACACATTGCAGTTTGTTTCTCAGAGTTAGGGCTCTTGCACACAAATCTATTTTTCTTCAATTTCCGTATATGGAATCATTCATTTCAAGGGGGCTTGAAAAAAAACCGGAAATGACTAATGTGTGCTTTTTATGTCGGCATGTCCATTATGCAAAAAAATAGAACATGTGCTATTCTTGTCTGTTTTGCAGGTTATAATGAATCCGCAAAAAAAATGTTTGCAACACGGATGTCATCTACTTTTTTTGCGACCGCAGACCGCAAAATACGTACGGTTGTGTGCATGAGCCCTTAGGGTTTTTGCTGCATATTTTTGTACTTTTGCATTTTTAGTGGAGTTTTTTTGCACCTGCGGTAAAAACGCCAACTCCAGATGTTAGCTGAAGGCCTATGGGAAATATGAAACACAGAACATACAAGTTTTTTGTTTTTTTTCCCTGGAGTTTTTGTTCATTAGGCGGCTATTTTGTCTTTCTGGATTCTTTTCAGGAGGGCAGCGTGCTAGAGCGCTAGGCTTTTTTTTATTTTATTTTTTTCAGGGATTTTGACACTTCCTTCTCTTCAGGAGAAAAAAAAAACCCTGAGGAAAAGGAATTTAGTTCGGGGGTTTATTTTTATTTATTTTTTAACTTGTAAAAAAACGGCAAAATAACCAGATACTTTTTTGCGGTGTTTTTTTTTTGCACACAGTGAAGGACATTTATGAAAGGTTTTACGCCACTATTGCGGAATTAAAAAGTCGCAAATAATGGCGCAAATAATTTTTTTATTGTTTAGGCTACATGCACGCAATCGTATTTTGTATCCCTGTCCCATCTGCATTTTTTGCGGATTGCACACGGACCAATTAATGAGTATGCAAAAAAAATGCATCCATGTGTCCGTTCCACAAATTATAAAGCATGTCCTATTAGTAATTTCTAGTAATGAGAGTGAGAAAACTGTGGACTGCACACGGAAGGTATCTGTATTTTGTGGATCCGTGATTTTTTGCTGACTGCAGTACGGACACGGTCACGTGCATGAGGCCTTAAAAGGTGGTGAGAAAAGTGAGCAGGGCTTAGAAGAGGGGGCATGGCCGTCTCGCGGCCCAACATATTAAGGCTTCATGCACAGAACCATATTTTGTATCCGATGTCACCCATGTGCTATCCACATCCATGTGTCCGTTCTGCAAATTATAGAACATGTCCTATTCTTGTCCGTATTGCGGAGACGAATAGTAACTTCTAGTATTGTGAGTTAGAAAAATGGGGATTGCGCATGGAAAGTGTCCGTTTTTTGCGGATCCGTCATTTGTGGACCGCAATATGGACACGGTCATGTGCAAGAGGCCTTACTGGCATAAATGATATTTCAAATCTATGGCAGCTCATCTCTGGCGTAGAGATTAATTTATGGCACACATACTGTCTGGAGATGCACCAAATGTATTAAGAGGCCCAAGCATCTTAATAAAGTCACGGCATTCTGCACCGATGGAGTTTATACTAAGACCGGCATTTGTAACTCCAGTCTATAGTGTAGTATATCTTCATGGTGTTTTTTTCCCTACAGAGAAGGTGATGTGAAAACACATGAAAAAAAATCCCAAAAAGATCCAGAATTTTGCATTTTAAGAAAAAAATGGCACCTAATAAACAAAAACACCAGGAGCAAAAAAAAACTAA
Organism: Bufo bufo; assembly: GCF_905171765.1. NCBI lineage: Eukaryota > Metazoa > Chordata > Amphibia > Anura > Bufonidae > Bufo > Bufo bufo. Next base: position 421,265,893 of record NC_053394.1, read on the forward strand.
AAAACAAAACAAAAACACTTGTGTGTGCTGCATTTCATGTTTTCCTTAGACCAACATCTGGAGGTTTGAGGTGCTCCTGCTCCAACAGCCCAGATCACAGAAGCACCAGTCCAAGTCATGTTATCCCTTAGATGCAGCGGTAAATAGCGACCTAGCATCTTAGAGGTTTATAGGGAGGGAGCTCCCGCTGTCAGGCATTGGCACCCCGCGAGTGAGAATGTCGGGTGCCAATGTCTTCGCATGGCAGCCAGGGGCCTAGTGAAGGCCCCCCGGTATGCCTTCAGTTTATGCCCTATCAGGATGAGCCTCTCTGGCGCAGCTTAGTAGACTGCCTGTCAGTATAGCACTGACAGTATAATACACTGTACTACATAAGAAGTACATTGTATTATAGAAGAGATCAGAAGATCATCTGTTAAAGTCCCCGTATGGGACTATTAAATAGTAAAAAAAATAATAATAATTTAATTTAAAAAATGACCCTGTTCCATAAAATAAAAAAATAAAAAAGATGCAAAAATAAAATCCCCTTCATATATTTGGTGTTGCAAAAAAGAGTTATTACTTTGGTTGTATTTCTGTTTTTTTTCCTATCACCCCCAGAAAGAGTTATTAAAAGATAACCAGTAACCTATGTGTATTCCAAAATGGTGCCATGAAAAACTACAACTTGTCCAACAAACAAGCCCTCATACGGCTACATTGATGGAAAAACTAAAAATGTTATTGCTTTTGGAACGCGATCCATCACATGGACCCATCACCATGGTAAAAGATCATGTGATGGATCATGTGATGACCGGAGTGACGTCACCACAGGTCCTGTTGCTGCAATGAATGCTCACCACAGGTCCTGTTCAGCAAAGAAGGAGACAGACGAGAAGCCGGCAGCGCGATCAAGTGGACTAAGGTGAGTTAAGTTATTATATTTTTTTTTTAACCCCTCCAGCGCTATTTTACTATGCATTCTGTATTCAGAATGGTATTATTTTCCCTTATAACCATCCCGATCGTCTCCTAGCAACCGCGCGTAAAAATCACACCGCATCCGCACTTGCTTGCGGATGCTTGCGATTTTCTCGCAACCCCATTCACTTCTATGGGGCCTGCGTTGCGTGAAAAACGCACAAAATAGAGCATGCTGCGATTTTCACGCAACGCACAAGTGATGCGTGAAAATCACCGCTCATGTGAACAGCCCCATAGAAATGAATGGGTCGGTATTCAGTGCGGGTGCAATGCGTTCAACTCACGCATCGCATCCGCGCGGAATACTCGCCAGTGTGAAAGGGGCCTTACTCACCACTTTCTCATCTTCCTTGGCCACTTGCTGTGCTGTGACTGCACCCGGCAGAAGGACGTCTGTTCTCTGTGACCAGAGGCTGCCAGCGCGCCAGGAAGACCTGTAAGGGCGCTGGATGTTAGAAGCGGTGGCGTCCGGAGCAGGAGAGGAAAGTTGATTATTTTTTTTTTGGTCTGTACTGTTGTCTGATTAATATGGGGATCTTATTTCAGGTCTGAATAGGGGGTCTTTTGCACATTGAGGTCTGATCTGAGGTCTGAATAGGGGTCTTATGCACATCGGGGTCTGATTGGGAGCCCATTGGGTCTGTAATTTGAGGTTTAGCTGGGGGTCATTCACATTGGGGTTCTGATCTGAGGTCTAATGGGGGGTCATTCACATTAGGGCTCTGATCTGAGGTCTGATTGGGGTCATATTCACATTGGGCATCTGATCTTTGGTCTTATTCACATTGGGGGTCTGATCTGAGTTCTGATTAGAGGTCTTATTAACATTGGGGTCTGATCTGAGGTCTGATTAACATTGGGGGTCTAATTTGGACTCTGAGCCGAGGTCTAATGAAAAATATTTTTTTCTTATCCCCCCCCCCCCCCCTCTAAAACCTAGGTGAGTCTTAAAGGGCAAAAAATACAGAAATAAAAAAAAAAATTGCGTGGTTACTAAAGTGCAAAATGCTTACAGGTGGAAGGGGTTAATGTGTGTATTCACACATCGATCCATAGAGACAGCATGCCTTATCTTTGTCCGTGGCTATGGACCCTCATGCACATTATAGTCTATGGGTCCATGAAAACCATGGACAACACAGATGAACCATTGGTAGGAGAAGCTCTGGATTGCAGCCATTGACGCTACTGTTCCTACACCGGTGCAGCTGGTGGCGATTTCTTTGCGTCTTACACGCCAAGATATCTACCCTGATGCCGCCAGCTCTTCTACGTCACTGTGGAGTTGGGGTTGGCGTATTCTGCAGTAGAGCTGCTGATACATATCACATCCCTGTCGACAGCGGTGATCTATATGGAGCTGTCCTCTTGCAAATTCTTTTGAGTATAAGTTCTTTGCCTTTGACAGCATCACAATTCCCTTTATGCCCTGACAACTGCATTTGGTCAAGGTATGCTGGGAGTTGTAGTTTTACCTCGACTGCAGAGCTTGTGGTTCTAGACCACTAGTTTAGAGGAACAATATTCCCTGTAATCTATGGTCACCTTGCACAATCCACATGCAATCTGAGCAGCATTTAGTGGCACCTACAGGGGTTGTCACTTCCCTTCCCCCACACAAGAGAAACCGGGAAGTGAGCCAGGTCAGGCAGAACTATCTACGCTTCGAGAATTAGATCATAATGCCAAACTGGAGCACAACTGGGGCAGCATACTGGGTTCTGCAATACATAGTTTTACGTTGTGCTTTATTATTTTTTAGAAAAAAAAAACTCAGAAATGCTACTCACACAGTGTTTTTTGTTACATGTTTAAGGCATTTTTGAGACATTTTAGCCCACATAGTGTTTTTACCACCTAGCATTTCTTAAAGAGGTTGGCCACCTTTTGAGGGGCTTTTGGCACCCCCTCCCTAGACAGACCTACAAAGGGAAGCATACTTATCTGCTACTGGATTCCGGCTCCTTCTCTTTTCCTCCTTGGCTCCTTGCTCGGGTCCTCCACTGTCAACATCCTCTTTGAAACCACTGCAGCCAATCAGTGACCACAGCGGTGACCTGCTCCCCTTGCTTCAATTGGTCAATTGGTCATGTGACGCAAGGAGAGCAGGTCACCACTGCAGCCATCAGTTGGCTGCAGCAGCGTCAAAGCAGATAGGGACCCAAGCAAGGCAGCCAAGGCCCAGGAACTAAGGCACCGGGACCCAAGGGGTGAAAAACACTGCTACAAAAATGCTTGTGCTTGCTGTTTCTCATAGACTTCCATGGAACTAACATTTTTTGCCTAAAAAATGGTGCAAAAAACTCACTAACCTAGGGTCGTCTTATATAATTCTCTTTGGGGGGGGGGGGGGATTAACCGATTCTGTGCAAAAAGATAATCTCAGAATAAATCAGATGTGATCATATGCTCCCAATTTATAGGCCAGGAATCTTCTTCTATGTGTTTATTGGGTATTTCGCTATAATCTGTTTATGGAGGATCATTTCTCGCTGTGTTCTCTCAGTAAAAACTGTTTATCACTCAATAGTCTAGAGCTCACACTTGTCTTATACACATCCAGATGTTGATTCCGTAGTACTTGACCAGCGGGATTCTCTGCTATCTCCTGCATGTTTCTGTCATTACTGCAGCACTAAAATTATATTCATGAGAATGAGCAGTGCAGTAGATATGCCCAGTAATAACTGTAATATCCGACCGTCCAGTGTCCTATTACTTGTCAGGATGAAGAAGGTAAGATATTGTGGCATGGGCTGGTGACAATGTGGTGTACTGGGACACTGTGGTATAGACTGAAGGCACTATGGTAAACTGGGGGTAAAACTGGATAACTGGATAACTTGTGGTTTATGTGGGCACTCTGACAGGAACTGGAGACACTGGTATACTGGGTGCACTGTGGCATGGACTGGAGACACTGTGGTTTACTGGGGGCGCTGTGGCATGGACTGGAGATACTGTGGTTTACTGGGGGCACTGTGGCATGAACTGGAGGCTCTATGGTTTACTGGAAGCACTGTGGTAGGTTTACTAGGGGAATGGTGGCAGGGACTGGAGACACTGGTTTACTGGAGGCACTGTGATAGCGTCACGGCTGGGAGTGGGGGAAACCCCCCCACGGTGCGGTGTCAAAGGGATAACGAGTAGCTGCTAGGCCAGGACGCCGGGATCAGGGAGCAGGTTACCTCCTAATGAGTCCCTAATTCTGACCCTGACTCCTAACCGTATGAGCCAACCCAGATGGTAGGAGGGCTCATACTCCGGAACCTCTGGGCCCTACTAACCCTCAGGAAATCCCTGGACTAGGAGCAGGGTAAGACGACCTGTTCCTCCACAACACGGATGAACGGGAGTCTCCACCGGCCAAGCTGCAAGGAGAGGGGAACACATACAGCTATAAGGAGATGGCAGGTAAGTGAAGCCAGTAACACACTTACCTGCCACAGACACACTGACTGGAACCCGTGCACAAGTGCTGATGTCCACACCAACACAAAAGGACACAGCACACACCACAAACCACACAGAAACCCAGGACACCATAGCTGCAATAATGTGGGACACCACAAGAACATAATCTTAAAATCTTCTATCTTCTATGACCACAAGGGTGGCCCTCACTGGACAGATGGCATATGAAGACCAGGAGGATAACTCCAGCATACACCATGGCTGGAGTACCCCCCAGCTTCAGGCATCCAGCAGAGGCTAAATAGCCCAAGCAGCCGCACCCACACACACATAAACCCAGTGTTAAAACACTAGGAAGGGAGTTAACCCTTCCAACACCAGACAAGGGGAGGAAGCCACTTAAAGGGGAAGTGCACACACAAGAATAGAAAGCTACACGTTGCCGCAGGCAACAGCAAGTGTAGCAACAGTGTCACAGCGCACATCATAGGCCGTGACAGATAGGGACTGGAGACACTGTCTTTTACTGGAGGTATTAAGGCATGGACTGGAGACACTGTGGTTTACTGGGGTACTGTGGCATGAACTGGGGTCTCTGTGGTTTACTGGGGGCACTGTGGCATGGACTGGAGATACTGTGGTTTACTGGGGGCACTGTGGCATGAACTGGAGGCTCTATGGTTTACTGGAAGCACTATGGTAGGTTTACTGGGGGCATGGTGGCAGGGACTGGAGACACTGGTTTACTGGAGGCACTGTGATAGGGACTGGAGACACTGTGGTTTACTGGAGGTACTGAGGCATGGACTGGAGATGCTGTGGTTTACTGGGCCACTGTGGCATGAACTGGGGGCTCTGTGGCATGGACTGGAGACACTGTGGTTTACTGGGGTACTGTGGCATGAACTGGGGGCTCTGTGGTTTACTGGAGGCACTGTGTCATGGACTAGAGGCACTGTGGTTTACTGGGGGCACTGTGGTGTATTAAGGGCACCGTGGTATGGAATGGAGACATCGTGGTTTACTGGTGTACTGTCGCAGGGACTGAAGACACTATGGTTTACTGGAGGCAATATGATAGGGACTGGAGACACTGTGGTCTGCTGGGGGCACTGTGACAGGGACTGAAGACACTGATTTACTAGGCACGGTGGCAGGGCTTGGAGACACATCACTGTAGCCAGAGACAGCCCCCTCCTGTAGTGAATTAGAACACAGCGCATTATACTAATTGATGCAGTGCTGTTTTGTAGGCATCTTTATGTAGGCTGTTATATTGTTATTACGATTCTATACCTATTATTACCATAAGGATTACCTTGCATATAACATCTGCCCCTCACAGCAGCAGTAAACCAACATTTATATAGGAAGTCCTATCATTTGTGCTGACTGCTACAGAAGGACAGTATTTTGTATCTAGCCTTCACTGGTATAGTACTGGCAAAATGGAAAACAAAAACAGCCCAAAAAAAATAAAAAATTAATTCTATGACTATTGAGTTTAAAAAATGTCCTTCTAGGGTTCTGTCACAGTAAACAGCTGAAGATTCTCTCTAGATACGAGATAAGATATGGGCGATATGAGATGCGGCTGGTAGAGGGGGGCAGGAGAGTGCCGGATCACTTTACTCCAAGGCCTTTTCAGGACAAGCCCGGTTCCTAAGTTCATCTCGTCCTAGGCTAGTATATAACCATAGTCCTTACATGATCCAGTCTGATTCTCACCCAAGGGGAACCCTTTTGAAGAAATTGTGCCAGATATTGAGTTCTGTTCCTGCTCAGGATTAAAATAATTCACAAGGTTTTCATCTTTTCCAACAGCTGGCTGATCTCATTAACCGTATTGTTGATACAGTCCAATCCCCAGAATGCACTCATGTATAGATCAAATGAGAGGGGTGCTACGCCCACCCCCTTATAGACACAGCAGAACGCCCCGCTTTTGGCCAGAGCAATCATTAACGAGCAGCCTAAATGATGATGATACATTTATGCAAATGAGCAAAGCAATCATTCACGAAAGAAAACGATTTATCAAGTGTGGCTAATACTTGCTAGTTCATGTAGTGTCATGTACTGCCGAGGGGAAAGTGTGAATTAAGAGAAATCGACCTCCAATGAGGTTGCTTTTGCTAACTCTTTATGTATTGGAAGAAGCTACAAAAATGTCCTTCTGGAACCACAAGAAAAATTAGCTACCTTTCAGGAGGCCTAAGGTTATGTCCATGTACCTATAAGGAGGCCTAGGGGTACGTCCACGTACCTATAAGAAGGCCTAGGGGTATGTCCACGTACCTATAAGGATGCCTAAGGGTACATCCATGTACCTATAAGGAGGCCTAAGGGTACATCCATGTACCTATAAGGAGGCCTAAGGGTACGTCCATGTACCTATAAGGAGGCCTAAGGTATGTCCATGTAATTATAAGGAGGCCTAAGGGTACATTCACATATCTATAAGGAGGCCTTAGGGTAGGCCACATATCTATAAGGACTCCTTATAGATAAGTGAACGTACCCTTAGTCCTCCTTATAGACATGTGAATGTACCCCTAGGCCTCCTTATTAAGGAGGCCTAGGGGCACATCCATGTACCTATAAGGAGGCCAAAGAGTATGTCTATGTACCTATAAGGAGGCCTAAGGGTGCGTCCATGTACCTATAAGAAAGTCTAGGGGTATGTTCATGTACCTATAAGGAGGTCTAATGGTATGTGCATGTACCTATAAGGAAGCTTAGGGGTACATCCACTGACCTATAAGGAGGCCTCAGGGTATGTATTTGTACCTATAAAGAGCCCTAGGGATACGTGTCACGATCAGTGTGGGGGGACGACGACTCCACACTGAACACAGGAGGGAAGGGGAACAGTAACTGGACCTGGAAACTAGGGAAGAAACAGGTCACCTCCTAGACAACCCTAATCCGGGCCCTAACTATCTATTAATATGAATAGACTCTGAAGGTAGGAATATTCATATGCAGGATACCTAGGCCTTTATATCCCTATTAGGCCCTGGAAAAGGTTAGGACCAGAGACAACCCATTCCTCAGGCCCAGATACAAACAACAGGGAATATAACAAACACAAACAAACGTGCCCATAGCAAACAATCAGATTCTACCCTTCATTTTCCAAACAAGCTCTGAAAAATGAAAGGTGGAATTTGGTTGCTATGGGCAACTAATCCAGTTCTACTTTACTCCAGTTTTGATAAATCTCCCCCTCTGTTTTTGAGCAACTACAGTCGTGACCAAAAGTTTTGAGAATGATACAAATATTAGTTTTCACAAAGTTTGCTGCTAAACTGCTTTTAGATCTTTGTTTCAGTTGTTTCTGTGATGTAGTGAAATATAATTACACGCACTTCATACGTTTCAAAGGCTTTTATCGACAATTACATGACATTTATGCAAAGAGTCAGTATTTGCAATGTTGGCCCTTCTTTTTCAGGACCTCTGCAATTCGACTGGGCATGCTCTCAATCAACTTCTGGGCCAATTCCTGACTGATAGCAACTAATTCTTTCATAATGACTTCTTGGAGTTTGTCAGAATTAGTGGGTTTTTGTTTGTCCACCCGCCTCTTGAGGATTGACCACAAGTTCTCAATGGGATTAAGATCTGGGGAGTTTCCAGGCCATGGACCCAAAATGTCAATGTTTTGGTCCCCGAGCCACTTAGTTATCACTTTTGCCTTATGGCACGGTGCTCCATCGTGCTGGAAAATGCATTGTTCTTCACCAAACTGTTGTTGGATTGTTGGAAGAAGTTGCTGTTGGAGGGTGTTTTGGTACCATTCTTTATTCATGGCTGTGGTTTTGGGCAAAATTGTGAGTGAGCCTACTCCCTTGGATGAGAAGCAACCCCACACATGAATGGTCTCAGGATGCTTTACTGTTGGCATGACACAGGACTGATGGTAGTGCTCACCTTTTCTTCTCCGGACAAGCCTTTTTCCAGATGCCCCAAACAATCGGAGAATATGACTTTGCCCCAGTCTTCAGCAGTCCATTCACCATACTTTCTGCAGAAGATCAATCTGTCCCTGATGTTTTTTTTGGAGAGAAGTGGCTTCTTTGCTGCCCTTCTTGACACCAGGCCATCGTCCAAAAGTCTTCACCTCACTGTGCGTGCAGATGCGCTCACACCTGCCTGCTGCCATTTCTGAGCAAGCTCTGCACTGGTGGCACTCCGATCCCGCAGCTGAATCCTCTTTAGGAGATGATCCTGGCGCTTGCTGGACTTTCTTGGACGCCCTGAAAGCTTCTTAACAAGAATTGAACCTCTTTCCTTGAAGTTCTTGATGATCCTATAAATTGTTGATTGAGGTGCAATCTTAGTAGCCACAATATCCTTGCCTGTGAAGCCATTTTTATGCATCGCAATGATGGCTGCACGCGTTTCTTTGCAGGTCACCATGGTCAACAATGGAAGAACAATGATTTCAAGCATCACCCTCCTTTTAACATGTCAAGTCTGCCATTTTAACCCAATCAGCCTGACATAATGATCTCCAGCCTTGTGCTCGTCAACATTCTCACCTGAGTTAACAAGACAATTACTGAAATGATCTCAGCAGGTCCTTTAATGACAGCAATGAAATACAGTGGAAAGTTTTTTTTGGGATTAAGTTAATTTTCATGGCAAAGAAGGACTATGTAATTCATCTGATCACTCTTCATAACATTCTGGAGTATATGCAAATTGCTATTATAAAAACTTAAGCAGCAACTTTTCCAATTTCCAATATTTAGCTAATTCTCAAAACCTTTGGCCACGACTGTACAACACCAATCAGGCTCCATTCACTTCTATAGGACTTCCGAGGACTGCCAAACAGGTGTGCAACTGGGGAGTTGTAGTTTCATAATGGTAGATTTGCATACCTCCCAACTTTTTGGATGACCCAAGAGGAACACTTGTGGTTTATTGTGTGAAAGATCCACTTTTCCTGCATATCTATACACTTCAATAGTTTTTTTTTTATTTCTTTACACAATAGCGCAAAAATGATCTGAATAAAAAAATGTCTAAAATCCAAATTGCATCTAATAATGAAATAATATGCAAGCTGGGCTTTAATACAGGGAGTGCAGAATTATTAGGCAAATGAGTATTTTGACCACATCATCCTCTTTATGCATGTTGTCTTACTCCAAGCTGTATAGGCTCGAAAGCCTACTACCAGTTAAGCATATTAGGTGATGTGCATCTCTGTAATGAGAAGGGGTGTGGTCTAATGACATCAACACCCTATATCAGGTGTGCATAATTATTAGGCAACTTCCTTTCCTTTGGCAAAATGGGTCAAAAGAAGGACTTGACAGGCTCAGAAAAGTCAAAAATAGTGAGATATCTTGCAGAGGGATGCAGCACTCTTAAAATTGCAAAGCTTCTGAAGCGTGATCATCAAACAATCAAGCGTTTCATTCAAAATAGTCAACAGGGTCGCAAGAAGCGTGTGGAAAAACCAAGGCGCAAAATAACTGCCCATGAACTGAGAAAAGTCAAGCGTGCAGCTGCCAAGATGCCACTTGCCACCAGTTTGGCCATATTTCAGAGCTGCAACATCACTGGAGTGCCCAAAAGCACAAGGTGTGCAATACTCAGAGACATGGCCAAGGTAAGAAAGGCTGAAAGACGACCACCACTGAACAAGACACACAAGCTGAAACGTCAAGACTGGGCCAAGAAATATCTCAAGACTGATTTTTCTAAGGTTTTATGGACTGATGAAATGAGAGTGAGTCTTGATGGGCCAGATGGATGGGCCCGTGGCTGGATTGGTAAAGGGCAGAGAGCTCCAGTCCGACTCAGACGCCAGCAAGGTGGAGGTGGAGTACTGGTTTGGGCTGGTATCATCAAAGATGAGCTTGTGGGGCCTTTTCGGGTTGAGGATGGAGTCAAGCTCAACTCCCAGTCCTACTGCCAGTTTCTGGAAGACACCTTCTTCAAGCAGTGGTACAGGAAGAAGTCTGCATCCTTCAAGAAAAACATGATTTTCATGCAGGACAATGCTCCATCACACGCGTCCAAGTACTCCACAGCGTGGCTGGCAAGAAAGGGTATAAAAGAAGAAAATCTAATGACATGGCCTCCTTGTTCACCTGATCTGGACCCTATTGAGAACCTGTGGTCCATCATCAAATGTGAGATTTACAAGGAGGGAAAACAGTACACCTCTCTGAACAGTGTCTGGGAGGCTGTGGTGGCTGCTGCACGCAATGTTGATGGTGAACAGATCAAAACACTGACAGAATCCATGGATGGCATGCTTTTGAGTGTCCTTGCAAAGAAAGGTGGCTATATTGGTCACTGATTTGTTTTTGTTTTGTTTTTGAATGTCAGAAATGTATATTTGTGAATGTTGAGATGTTATATTGGGTATATATTTGTTTTTTGTTAAGTTGCCTAATAATTATGCACAGCAATAGTCACCTGCACACACAGATATCCCCCTAAAATAGCTAAAACTAAAAACAAACTAAAAACTACTAACATGGTTGTTGTTCAATAATAAAATTAATCCTCAAAAATACAACTTGCCTAATAATTCTGCACTCCCTGTATATAGATAGGAACCAGGGAAACACATTCTGAATCAATACTGTAAATGTAATAATTCAAATCTATACCTCGGATCAAAAAGAGGGACATTTAAGGAGCAAAGAGGGACAGAGGGCGGTATGGATGTTTTTTTGGGTCAAAAAGAGGGACACTTGGGAGGTATGGATGTTTTTTTTTACCTCAGGATCTTCAAATGCAGGGAGCAGTTGACATCCCTAGACCTAACAGTATCCAGCTAGTTAGTATCAGCTAGAGCAGGTGTCATCAACCTCTGTCATTATAACTGTTGTGAAACTGCAACACCTATCAGGCTCCATTCATTTCTGTAGGACTCCTGAGAGCAGCTGAGAAGGTGTACAACCTGGGAGTTATAACAAACACAAAAAGGGAATATAACAAACACAAACAAACGTGACACTTAACTTCTGTAGAGACGGACGAGCAGGAACACAAGAGACAAACTCACACCAGCTCAGCCAAACCCAAATGAAGCTATCTACTGCATAGTCAGAAGGGTGGGGTCAGACTATAAAGGGTAGAAGTGATGACCACTGAGCAACAGCTGAGTAAAGGGAAGTGGTCATTAACCCTATCAACACTGAATCAAGAGAAATCAAGAAGGCTGTTAGATTCCTCCACTCTCAGCCAATCTCGTTGATTTCCTGACATCAGTCACCTGAGGGACCGTGACAATACGTCCACGTACCTATAAGGAAGCCTAATGGTATGTTCATGTATCTATAAGGAGGCCTAATGGTATGTTCATGTATCTATAAGGAGGCCTAGGGGTATGCCAAGTAACTATAAGGAAGCCTAGGGGTACATTCACATATCTATCTATAAGGAGGCCTAAGGGTACATCCACATATCTATAAGGAGGCCTAAGGGTACGTCCACATAGCTATAAGGAGGAATAAGGGTACATCCATGAACCTAAAAGGTGACCCATTTATTTCTATGGGGCTGTGCACATGAGTGGTGATTTTCAGGCATCACTTGTGCGTTGCGTGAAAATCGCAGCATGTTCTATATTGTGCGTTTTTCACGCAACGCAGGCCCCATAAAAGTGAATAGGGCTGCGTGAAAATCACAAGCATCTGCAAGCAAGTGCGGATGCGGTGCGATTTTCACCCATGGTTGCTAAGGGAAAATAATAGCATTCTTAATATAGAATGCTTAGTAAAATAGTGATGGAGGGGTAAAAAAATTTTTTTTAAAATAATTAAACTCACCTCATCCACTTGTTCGTGCTGCCCGGCTCGTCTTCTTTCTTCTTCTTTGATGACCTTGGAGGAAAAGGACCTTTAGTGACATCACTGCACTCATCACATGGTCCATCACATGATCCATCACCATGGTGATGGACCATGTGATGAGCGCAGTGACGTCACCAAAGGTCCTTTTCCTCTCAGGTCATCAAAGAAGAGAAGCCGGGCTGCGCGAACAAGTGGATGAGGTGAGTTTAATTTTTAAAAAATTTTTTTAACACCTCCATCCTTTAATTTATTAAGCATTCAGTATTAAGAATGCTATTATTTTCCCTTATAACCATGTTATAAGGGAAAATAATAAAATCTACACAACACCGATCCCAAACCCGAACTTCTGTGAAGAAGTCTGCGTACCAAACATGCCGATTTTTCTCACGCGCGTGCAAAACGCATTAAAACGCTTTGCACTCGCGTGGAAAAATTGCGAATTTTACGCGACGCACCCGCATCCTACCCGGCCCTCACACGCGACTCCCATGTAAAAGAGGCCTAAGGAGGCCTAACGATACGTCCACATTAACCACCTCCGGACCGCCTAACGCAGGATCGCGTTCCGGAGGTGGCAGCCCTGCGCAGAGTCACGCATATATGCGTCATCTCGCGATGGCCGAGATTTCCTGTGAACGCGCGCACACAGGCGCGCGCGCTCACAGGAACGGAAGGTAAGAGAGTTGATCTCCAGCCTGCCAGCGGCGATCGTTCGCTGGCAGGCTGGAGATGTGTTTTTTTTAACCCCTAACAGGTATATTAGACGCTGTTTTGATAACAGCGTCTAATATACCTGCTACCTGGTCCTCTGGTGGTCCCCTTTGTTTGGATCGACCACCAGAGGACACAGGTAGCTCAGTAAAGTAGCACCACTACACTACACTACACCCCCCCCCCCGTCACTTATTAACCCCTTATTAGCCCCTGATCACCCCTGATCACCCCATATAGACTCCCTGATCACCCCCCTGTCATTGATCACCCCCCTGTCATTGATTACCCCCCTGTAAAGCTCCATTCAGATGTCCGCATGATTTTTACGGATCCACTGATAGATGGATCGGATCCGCAAAACGCATCCGGACGTCTGAATGAAGCTTTACAGGGGCGTGATCAATGACTGTGGTTATCACCCCATATAGACTCCCTGATCACCCCCCCTGTCATTGATTACACCCCTGTCATTGATCAACCCCCTGTAAAGCTCCATTCAGACGTCCGCATGATTTTTACGGATCCACTGATAGATGGATCGGATCCGCAAAACGCATCCGGACGTCTGAATGAAGCCTTACAGGGGCGTGATCAATGACTGTGGTGATCACCCCATATAGACTCCCTGATCACCCCCCTGTAAAGCTCCATTCAGATGTCCGCATGATTTTTACGGATGCACTGATAGATGGATCCGATCCGCAAAACGCATCCGGACGTCTGAATGAAGCCTTACAGGGGCATGATCAATGACTGTGGTTATCACCCCATATAGACTCCCTGATCACCCCCCTGTCATTGATCAACCCCCCTGTCATTGATCACCCCCCTGTCATTGATCACCCCCCTGTCATTGATCACCCCCCTGTCATTGATCACCCCCCTGTCATTGATCAACCCCCCTGTCATTGATCACCCCTCTGTAAGGCTCCATTCAGATATTTTTTTGGCCCAAGTTAGCGGAATTTATTTATTTTTTTCTTACAAAGTCTCATATTCCACTAACTTGTGTCAAAAAATAAAATCTCACATGAACTCACCATACCCCTCACGGAATCCAAATGCGTAAAATTTTTTAGACATTTATATTCCAGACTTCTTCTCACGCTTTAGGGCCCCTAGAATGCCAGGGCAGTATAAATACCCCACATGTGACCCCATTTCGGAAAGAAGACACCCCCAGGTATTCCGTGAGGGGCATATTGAGTCCATGAAAGATTTAAATTTTTGTCCCAAGTTAGCGGAACGGGAGACTTTGTGAGAAAAAAATTAAAAATATCAATTTCCGCTAACTTGTGCCAAAAAAAAAAAATTTCTATGAACTCGCCATGCCCCTCATTGAATACCTTGGGGTGTCTTCTTTTCAAAATGGGGTCACATGTGGGGTATTTATACTGCCCTGGCATTCTAGGGGCCCCAAAGCGTGAGAAGAAGTCTGGTATCCAAATGTCTAAAAATGCCCTCCTAAAAGGAATTTGGGCACCTTTGCGCATCTAGGCTGCAAAAAAGTGTCACACATCTGGTATCGCCGTACTCAGGAGAAGTTGGGGAATGTGTTTTGGGGTGTCATTTTACATATACCCATGCTGGGTGAGAGAAATATCTTGGTCAAATGCCAACTTTGTATAAAAAAATGGGAAAAGTTGTCTTTTGCCAAGATATTTCTCTCACCCAGCATGGGTATATGTAAAATGACACCCCAAAACACATTCCCCAACTTCTCCTGAATACGGCGATACCACATGTGTGACACTTTTTTGCAGCCTAGGTGGGCAAAGGGGCCCATATTCCAAAGAGCACCTTTAGGATTTCACAGGTCATTTACCTACTTACCACACATTAGGGCCCCTGGAAAATGCCAGGGCAGTATAACTACCCCACAAGTGACCCCATTTGGGAAAGAAGACACCCCAAGGTATTCCGTGAGGGGCATGGCGAGTTCCTAGAATTTTTTATTTTTTGTCACAAGTTAGTGGAAAATGCTTATTTTTTTTTTTTTTTTTTTTTTCATACAAAGTCTCATATTCCACTAACTTGTGACAAAAAATAAAAAGTTCCATGAACTCACTATGCCCATCAGCGAATACCTTGGGGTCTCTTCTTTCCAAAATGGGGTCACTTGTGGGGTAGTTATACTGCCCTGGCATTCTAGGGGCCCAAATGTGTGGTAAGGAGTTTGAAATCAAATTCTGTAAAAAATGACCTGTGAAATCCGAAAGGTGCTCTTTTGAATATGGGCCCCTTTGCCCACCTAGGCTGCAAAAAAGTGTCACACATCTGGTATCTCCGTAATCGGGAGAAGTTGGGGAATGTGTTTTGGGGTGTCATTTTACATATACCCATGCTGGGTGAGAGAAATATCTTGGCAAAAGACAACTTTTCCCATTTTTTTATACAAAGTTGGCATTTGACCAAGATATTTATCTCACCCAGCATGGGTATATGTAAAAAGACACCCCAAAACACATTCCTCAACTTCTCCTGAGTACGGGGATACCAGATGTGTGACACTTTTTTGCAGCCTAGGTGGGCAAAGGGGCCCACATTCCAAAGAGCACCTTTCGGATTTCACAGGTCATTTACCTACTTACCACACATTTGGGCCCCTAGAATGCCAGGGCAGTATAACTACCCCACAAGTGACCCCATTTTGGAAAGAAGAGACCCCAAGGTATTCGCTGATGGGCATAGTGAGTTCATGGAAGTTTTTATTTTTTGTCACAAGTTTGTGGAATATGAGACTTTGTATGAAAAAAAAAAAAAAAAAAATCATCATTTTCCACTAACTTGTGACAAAAAATAAAAAATTCTAGGAACTCGCCATGCCCCTCACGGAATACCTTGGGGTGTCTTCTTTCCAAAATGGGGTCACTTGTGGGGTAGTTATACTGCCCTGGTATTCTAGGGGCCCAAATGTGTGGTAAGGAGTTTGAAATCAAATTCAGGAAAAAATGAGGAGTGAAATCCGAAAGGTGCTCTTTGGAATATGGGCCCCTTTGCCCACCTAGGCTGCAAAAAAGTGTCACACATCTGGTATCCCCGTACTCAGGAGAAGTTGAGGAATGTGTTTTGGGGTGTCTTTTTACATATACCCATGCTGGGTGAGATAAATATCTTGGTCAAATGACAACTTTGTATAAAAAAATGGGAAAAGTTGTCTTTTGCCAAGATATTTCTCTCACCCAGCATGGGTATATATAAAATGACACCCCAAAACACATTCCCCACCTTCTCCTGAGTACGGAGATACCAGATGTGTGACACTTTTTTGCAGCCTAGGTGGGCAAAGGGGCCCATATTCCAAAGAGCACCTTTCGGATTTCACAGGTAATTTTTTACAGAATTTGATTTCAAACTCCTTACCACACATTTGGGCCCCTAGAATGCCAGGGCAGTATAACTACCCCACAAGTGACCCCATTTTGGAAAGAAGAGACCCCAAGGTATTCGCTGATGGGCATAGTGAGTTCATAGAACTTTTTATTTTTTGTCACAAGTTAGTGGAATATGAGACTTTGTAAGAAAAAAAAAAAAAAAAAAATCATAATTTTCCGCTAACTTGTGACAAAAAATAAAAAGTTCTATGAACTCACTATGCCCATCAGCGAATACCTTAGGGTGTGTACTTTCAGAAATGGGGTCATTTGTGGGGTGTTTGTACTGTCTGGGCATTGTAGAACCTCAGGAGACATGACAGGTGCTCAGAAAGTCAGAGCTGCTTCAAAAAGCGGAAATTCACATTTTTGTACCATAGTTTGTAAACGCTATAACTTTTACCCAAACCATTTTTTTTTTACCCAAACATTTTTTTTTTATCAAAGACATGTAGAACTATAAATTTAGAGCAAAATTTCTATATGGATGTCGTTTTTTTTTGCAAAATTTTACAACTGAAAGTGAAAAATGTCATTTTTTTGCAAAAAAATCGTTAAATTTCGATTAATAACAAAAAAAGTAAAAATGTCAGCAGCAATGAAATACCACCAAATGAAAGCTCTATTAGTGAGAAGAAAAGGAGGTAAAATTCATTTGGGTGGTAAGTTGCATGACCGAGCAATAAACCGTGAAAGTAGTGTAGGTCAGAAGTGTAAAAAGTGGCCTGGTCTTTCAGGGTGTTTAAGCACTGGGGGCTGAAGTGGGTAATATAAGGATGCCTAAGGGTACATTCACATAGATTGTATCCGCCAGAAAAATCCGCCAAAGAAACACCAGGCTGACCCTTGGATTTGTGCCTTGAGGCAGATCTTCAACTGTTTCGGCTCACAATAACTGATGGAAATAACTGACAAAATAACTGAAGTGTGTGAACTCAGCTTTAGGGCTCATGCACATGAACTTATCTTTGGTCGGCGTCCGTTCCGGCTTTTTTGCAGCCCATTTTAATGGAGCTGTGAAAAAACTGAAATAACTCAGTGTGCATTACATATCCGTATGTCCGCAAGTCCGTTCCACAAAAAAATAGAACATGTCCTATTCTTGTCTATTTTCCAGACAAGGACAGGCATTGTTACAATGGATCCGCAAAAAAATAAAATAAACTGATGTAACACTGACGTAACACGGATGTCATCCGTTTTTTTTTATTTTTTTTGCGGATCCGTGTTTTGTGGACTGCAAAATACATACAGTCGTGTGCATGAGTTCTTAGATTTTTCAATTTTTTAATCTCAGTGGCTTCAAATGCAGGAAGCAGTTGATGTCCATAGTCCTAACAGTATCCAGCTAGTTAGTATCAGCTAGAGCAGGTGTCATCAACCTCTGTCATTATAACTGTTGTGAAACTGCAACACCTATCAGGCTCCATTCATTTCTGTAGGACTCCTGAGAGCAGCTGAGAAGGTGTACAACCTGGGAGTTGTAGTTTCACAACAGCTGAAGTGGTAGATTTGTCACTTTTTAATCTCCGGGCCTTCAAATGCAGGGCGTAGCTGATATCCATAAGGCCAACAGTATCTAGGTGTTGTTTTAAGTATCAGCTAGAGCATTGGTCATCAGCCTGTGTCAATCTTAACTGTTGTGAAACTGCAAGGTCCATCTGGCTTCTATAGGAGTCCCGAGAACGCTGAGCAAGTGCACCTGCTGGGAGTTGTAGTGTAACAACAGCTGAGATGATAGATTGGTCACTGATTAATCTCAGGGTCTTCAACTGCAGGGAATATCTGATGTCCATAGACCCAACAGTATGTAACCGGTTAGTAAATATCAAATAACAGCCGAGCAAGTAGTTGCTGACCCCTGAGCTGTAGAGTCATAGAATGGACATGCAGGACCTACAATAATATATGTAGACACTTTCTTAGCCCCAGTCATTTCTAATATGTTTTGGTGGAAAACCCTATTTAATTAGTTCCATCCTCCTCTCAAGCTACTCACCAGCATGTGTTTTCCTGGGAACCTGCTCTGTCAGTCCACTGCCATTCTTGGAATTTTTTTCGAGCAAGACATCCTTCACCAGAATTTGCTTTAGTCTACATCTTCCAAAAAGAAAAAAAAAACCACAAAGGCAAGAGTGTGAATTTATCATTGAAGAAGTTGCTGAGTACTTGGATATAGCAAATCCTGAGATCTATGGAGACCTTGCCGCCAGTGAAATAACAGTCTCCAAGGCCAACATCTATTTTACTCTATGGCAACGTGGAAGGAGTAGAGTCCCAAGACAACGGGAGGATTAAATGTGGCAGGAAACATTTTTATAAAAGACGTCCAATGTAGTTAACACATCTTCTGCGAGGGAGAGATACCAGACAGGGCTCTGGTGGGTGGGGGCGATATGCTCTTAGTCTCTTAATGCACATTATATAGCCATTAAATCTTTCACTATGTAAGAAGCATTCGATGGCTCGAATCCAGCAATGGAGAGATCAGATGAGATCTGAACATCATGGGGACTCTTCTACATGATGGATTTAACTTTTCAGAATCTTGTCTTAAATTGCGCTTGCTGAAAAAAGAGTGAATTTATGTGCAAAACTATAGTATGTGCATGAATACACAGAGGTCAGGATTAGGCATGTCCAAAAAATTTCTAAGACGCTAATCTTCTAAGTAGGACTATAGGTCAATAGGCCGCAGGATGTCTACCTGACCTTTGGTTTGACAGGCATAAAGTATGTTTGTCCAGATTACCATGGTCCCTAAGCTCGCTAGGCCCTGGCATCAACCCCTGTGGGCACAGTATTGTTGACAAAAAGTAGCTCTGAAGTTGGAACTTTTCTTCGAGGGAGCACCTGCGGTGGACACGGAATGGGCGCCTAGGACATTAAATGAGAAAATCTAGGAGCAGAAACTGAAAGAGGCACTAAAGTGGACATCTGGGGCACTTTAAGGGGGCACGACCGCAGCTGAGGCCCTTAAAAGAGTATTCCCATCTTAAAAGGGAGGTCCAACCTAGGATGGAGCATTGACATGGCATTCAAGCACATATGACTTTGGAGGGCGGTGGTCACGGGAGCAAGCCACTTCTGGTTCAGCAGGGCCAGCAGCAGAGCATGTTGGATGGGTGTATTTTTTTTTAACCTGGCACCAGTTCTGTCAGCTCCTAGGTTGGACAACCCCTTTAAAGTGCAGGGACCACCACGAATCCTGTGAATGAAGGGGCCATAGTGCAGGTGTAGCACTGTATTCCCTTCATTGCCCTAGACCTCCACGGTGCAGGGGACTACAGTGCTGCCCCATTCAAGTGAAAAAAATCCACTTTATAAGATGGGTACATCCCTTTAAGGAGGCACTCTGCAGCACAGGGTAAGGTGCTAAAGAGGACATACCTGCGGCTGAAGCACTAAGGGAGCACATGCTGACAGGGGCGCATAAAAAGGCTCTTCTGTGGCAGAGATACTAAAGGAGGCACACTTTTGGCTAAGGTACTAAAAGGGGCAGCTAAGGTAATAAAGGGGGCATACTTGTGGCTAAGATACTAAAGGGGGGAACATTTGTGGCTAAGGGACTAAAGGGGGGCACACCTGTGGCTAAGGTACTGAAGGGGCACAATTAGGGATAAGTATTAAATGGGGAAAATTTGTGATTAAGGTACTAAAGGGGGCACACCTGTGGCTAAGGTACTAAAAGGAGCCCACTTGTAGCTAAGGTAATAAAGAGGGCATACTTGTGGCTAAAATACTAAAGAGGGACACATCTGTGGCTAAGGGACTAAATAGGGCACACTTGTGGCTAAGTTACTAAAGGGGGCACAATTGAGACTAAGGTACTAAAGGGGGCACACTTGTGACTAAAGTAATAAAAGGGGCACACCTGTTGCTAAGGTAGTAAAGGGAGCACACTTGAAACACTTGCAAGTGACATTGATGACTTACCTGTAATGTGTAAATTATGCTCAGCGTGTCCCACGTAAGAGCTGCAACCTTATTTCAGTTTTCAAGTGTTGAATGGTTAGCATTTCCCACTAGCAACGTTCACCAGGAAGAAGTTATTTTGCTTCTTCTGGATATCCTTCATTAGGCTACATGCATATGAACGCTGTTTGTTTCCGTGTCCGTTCCGTTTTTTTGCGGATAAGATGCACCCCTTGCACACCGTGTGCTGTCCGCATCAGTATGTCCGTTCCATAGCCCTGCAAAAAAAATAGAACATGTCCTATTCTTGTCCGTTTTAGGCATAGTTACAATGGATCCGCAAAAAAAAACGGATGGCATAAGTTTTTTTGGCGGATCTGCAATTTGCGGACCACAAAACACATACGGTCGTGTGCATGGAGCCTAATTCTAAAAACGGACATGAAAAATTGATGAATTTGGCAGTTATTTCTAGACCCACCCTTCTAAGAAAACCCAGAGGGTAGTAGGCCCCCAGCTAAAATAATGTCCCCCAAAGTGTAGGAATTTTTTTATTTTTGTTTTGCTGCCCCCAGCTTTAATAATGCCCCCTATTTTGGCCCCAGCTAAAATAACGTCTCCCACGTTGTAAATAATTTTTTTATAGTGCCCCCAGCTAAAATAATGTCTCCCACGGTGTAAATAATTTTTTTCTAGTGCCCCCAGCTTTAATAATGCACCCATGTAGGCCCCCAGCTAAAATAATGTCCCCCATAGTGTAAGAATTTTAGTTTTTACCGCCCCCAGCTTTAATAATGCCCCCAATGTAGGCCCCCATCCTAAATAATGTCCCCCATAGTGTAGGAATAATTTTTTAAATGTCCCCAGCTTTAATAATGCCCCCAATGTAGGGACCAATCTTAAATAATGTCCCCCATAGTGTAGGAATAATTTTTTAAATGTCCCCAGCTTTAATAATGCCCCCAATGTAGGGACCAATCTTAAATAATGTCCCCCATAGTGTAGGATTTTTTTTTTTTACCACCCCCAGCTTTAATATTGCCCCCAATGTAGGCCCCCATCCTAAATAATGTCCCCCATAGTGTAGGAATCTTTTTTTTTTATGTCCCCAGCTTTAATAATGCCCCCAATGTAGGGCCCCATCTTAAATAATGTCCCCCATGGTTTAAATAATGCCCCCATAATGGCCCACCGATGTTTTTTTTTTTAACTTTAAAAAAATAAAATTAAAATAAACTCTCACCTTATCCACTTGCTTGCGCTGCAGCAGTCTCTTCTCTCTTCACTGAACAGGACCTGCGATGTGCGCAATGACGTCACTGAGCGCTTCCACGTGGTTATGTCACCACGCATATTGCAGGTGACATAACCAGGTCCTGCTCAATGAAGAGAGAAGAGACTGCCGCAGCGCGAGCAAGTGGATGAGGTGAGTTTTTTTTTTTAAACCACTAAATGGCCATAAAGATAAAGTGTACCCGTTTTTAACGGCCGTTAGACGTGTGCACTCCTGTCAATCGGCCGTTAAAAACGGTCCCATTGATTTCGGTGGGGTCCGTCTGGCCGTGGAAACGGACAAAAATAGGACATGTCCTATTTTTGGATGGACGCTATTCACTGGCTGTTAAAAGAACGGCCATGTGAATAGCCCCATAGACTTTCATTGGTGCTAAAAATGGCCGTGTGACGGCCGTTACTTAAACGGCCATCACACGGCCATAATTCACTGTCATGTGCATGAGGCCTAAGGGCTTATGCACATGAACGTATTTTCTTTTCGCTTTCATTCTGTTTTTTTTGCGGCCCGTATACGGAACCATTCACTTCAATCGGTCCGCAAAAACAACGGAAGGAACTCCATGTGCATTCCATTTCCGTATTTCCGTTCTGCAAAAATGTAGTGCATGTCCTAATATTTTCCGCAAATCACGGTCCGAGGTCCCATTCAAGTCAATGGGTCCGCAAAAAATACGGAACGCACACGGAATACATCCGTATTGCATCCGTATTTTGCGGATCCATACTGTAGAAATGCTATGCCCAGCCCATATTGTTCATGTGTTTGTGATTAATAAGTTACTGTTTCCGTTTCCGATTCTCAAAAAACTGATTGCATACGGAAACTATACGGATATGTTTTGTGGAATAACGGAAGAGGACTTAAATCAGAAAAAAAACTAAAAACTCAGATACGGAACAACAGATCCGTTAAAAACACACCTCAAAACAACAACGGTCGTGTGCATGAGCCCTAAAACTGATTGCGTTCTAAGGATTTGTCCTCCAATTAAAAGTACTGTAGTTGCTATTTACACATTCACCGCCCCCCTACCACCACCCTTAAATTGTC
Source organism: Bufo bufo (assembly GCF_905171765.1). Classification (NCBI taxonomy): domain Eukaryota; kingdom Metazoa; phylum Chordata; class Amphibia; order Anura; family Bufonidae; genus Bufo; species Bufo bufo. The sequence continues at coordinate 421,288,458 of NC_053394.1, forward strand.
ATTTGAAATACATGTCACAGTTAATACATTAAAAAGAACTTTGTCTCCCTGGGATGTACAGGACACATGTGTATGACGCCACTTCATCCTTTGGCCCACAAGAGGGCGCAACACAGAGCTAATGTATGTCACTGGAAAGCAACTTGCAAACCTGCTGTGATCATGGAGCAACATGCTCTTCTCCCGTATTTCTAATAATGCAGATTATACAAAAGGACATTCATGGATAGTTAAGGAGATTTTTTAATGTTTTTTTAATTGGTGAGGTGTGAGACATGAAGACATTTTAAATCAGCAGCAAAAAAAAAACAAATAGCTAAAAAATCCCGGGGAAAAACTTGAAGGGAACCTGTCATCAACTTTATGCTGCCCATACTAATGGCATGATAAAGTAGAGACAGGTGAGATGATTTCAGCGGTCTGTCATTTATAAGTTAAAAGTAAGTGGTTGCCGAGAACCAACATCACAATCATTGCAGACTGGGCCTGGAAAACAGTCACGGCCACCTGAGAAGAGTCCTGGTTACTCATGAATCCCTGCTCTCCTGCCCACCTGCTGATGACTGACCGGCTTCTACCTAGTTTTCTCTCTTTCTCTCTAGGAGAGAACTGCCAATCATCACCATGACTCTTCTCAGGTAGATTATACTCTTTTCAATGATTATGATGCTGGTTCTCGGCAACCACTTACTTTCAGCTCATAAATGTCACACTGAAATCAGCATTTTTGTCACTAATTTATGCTGCCCTCGGTGAGATCAGCATAAAGTTGATGACAGGTTCCCTTTAATGAATCCCCAGTTACAAATATTGCACACGTTGTCTCAGTAATGTCTGACTTGCTACCGACAATGAAGCGATAGCTGTCTCTTTGGCCCAAAACCTGTTGCTTCTCAGTGGTCTTGGTGGGTCAACGAGACATTGACACTTGGGTCAGTGATCGAGAAATGGATTGGAGCTGCAGGTCTTAACAAATCCTGGAAAACTCAGATTCTGGAAAACTCATCAGAAATGAGCAAATCAATTTTACTGATTCAGAATATTCCCCAAAAATGTACATTCTAGTGAACACAAATTTCTTTTTCAAATTCATTTACTTGTTTAGGCAAATCTGAGATATTCATGTGTTACAGTAACTTACATTCCACTGGGAAAGAGACAAGTAAGTCAATTCTCCTTCCAAAAGGACAAAATGTACTAAATGTCCCCATATTATGCTTCCCCAAATGAAATGTGCAGATCAGTTCTCCTTCCAAAAGGACAAGAAAACTGAGTGCTTCAAGAGAAAACTGCCCAGGTTAGCTGAGAGGCCTTTGTTGGCGACTTGGGGGTGCCTTTTCTCATTAGGGAGATGACCTAGGGCAGTGATGGTGAACCTTTTAGAGACCAAGTGCCCAAACTGTAACCCAAAACCCACTTATTTATCGCAAAGTGCCAACACGGCAATTTACCCTGAATACTACAGTCCAATATAGCATATCTTCCATGTACTTTATAATTTAGATATAATAGCCTGCCTGCATACAGTGCACTGCCTGTGCTGTTCATAGTGCGCCCTGCGCTGATGAATGGCATGAAATGTCTGAGGCATATTGGTACACTGTAGACTTTTTCCAGGGTGTGGGTGCCCACAGAGAGGGCTCTAAGTGACGCCTCTGGCACCCGTGCCATAGGTTCGCCACCACTGACCTAGGGTGTGTGAGGAGCATTGTAGTCCAGCCAATGCGTTTCTGGGAAAATATATGCAAATTAGCACTAGAGGCCTAGTAAAAACAGACACAGAAGGAAATAGGGAAAAGGACTTATCTAGAGATGTGTTGGAGCAGACGATCCACCAAACTTCCAGAGCTCACACAAGGCAGAACTATAACCTGCAAGGGCTATAGGGAGAGGGAGAAATAAATAGCTTCACCAATTACCTAAAAAACAACACCTGGGAGGAGGTGGGATTCAGTTCTAACCCACAACCAAACAAACTGTCAGATCAAGTCACGTGCAACAACTCTGACAGATCTCCTCAGAACACCCACAGGGCAGGGCGTGACAGTACCACCCCGACCCCCCTCTACGGGTGACCTCCGGACACCCAGGTCCAACTTTATCCGGATGTGCCCTGTAAAAGGCATTGACAAGGCGGCTAGCATTAACATCGGTAGCCGGAACCCACATTCTTTCCTCGGGACCGTATCCCCTCCAATGCACCAGGTACTGAAGGGAACACCGAAGAACACGTGAGCTGAGAATTCTAGAGATCTCAAACTCCAGATTACCATCAACCAAAACAGGAGGAGGAGGCAAAGGAGATGGTTCCGCAGGTTCCACATATTTCTTCAACAATGACCTGTGAAACACATTATGGATCTTCCAGGCCTGCGGATGCTCTAGACGAAACGCCACCGGATTGACAATTTTGTAAGGGCCAATAAATCTTGGACCCAATTTCCAAGAGGGTACCTTCAGCTTAATGTTTTTAGTAGACAACCACACCAAATGACCCACACACAGGTCCGGATCAGTCATACGTCTCTTGTCAGCCATCCGTTTATATCTTTCACCCATATTTTTCAAATTAACTTGAATCTTCCACCAGATAGATGACAAAGAGGAAGAGAATCTCTCCTCATCCAGTATCCCAGAAGATTCGGTCCCAGAAAAAGTACCAAACAGGGTGAAAACCATATGCGCCAAAAAATGGTGACTTATCAGTTGACTCCTGCCTACGGTTATTCAAGGCAAACTCAGCTAAAGACAAGAACGAGGATCACTCATCCTGATTCTCAGCGACAAAACACCTCAAATAGGTCTCCAGGTTTTGGTTAGTGCGCTCAGTTTGACCATTCGACTGAGGATGAAAAGCCGAAGAGAAAGACAACTGAATACCCAGACAAGAACAAAACCTGGAAACAAATTGCATCCCCCTATCAGACAACACATCAGAGGGAATGCAATTTAATTTCACAATGTTATCAATAAAAACCTGAGCGAGAGTTTTCACATTGGGCAAACCTGATAATGGTACAAAGTGAGCCATGTTGCTGAAGTGGTCCACTACCACCAAAATCACAGTTTTCCCAGAGGAACTCGGCAAATCAGTAATGAAGTCCATGGACAAATGCGTCCAAGGACGAGATGGGATGGACAAAGGAAGAAGAGATCCTGATGGCCGAGTGTGAGCCACTTTCGCGCGTGCACAGGTCTCACAAGCTGCTACATAACCCTCAACACTTTTACACAACCCTGGCCACCAGAATCTCCGGGAAATAAGATCTACAGTGGATCTACTTCTAGGATGTCCCGCAAGGACAGTATCGTGATGTTCCTTGAACACCTTGTATCGCAGTTCGGAAGGAACAAACAACTTGCCTGGAGGACAAGAATCAGGTGCCTCCTCTTGAGCCCCCAACACTTCCGTCTCCAGCTCGGGGTAAAGAGCAGAAACCACCACCCCATCAGCCAAAATCCCCCCCCTTCCCCCCGAAAGCTACGTGACAACGCATCCGCTTTGACGTTTTTAATCCCAGGGCGATAGGTGACCACAAAATTGAACCTGGTAAAAAACAATGACCATCTAGCCTGCGTAGGATTTAAACGCTTTGCAGATTTCAGGTAAGCCAGATTCTTATGGTCAGTAAATACTGTAATCAGATGGGTAGCCCCTTCTAGTCAATGACGCCACTCTTCAAAGGCCAATTTGATGGGCAACAACTCTCTATTCCCAACATCATAATTTATTTCGGCGGCCGAGAGTTTCTTGGAGAAAAAATCACAAGGGCGCCATTTGCTAGGAGAGGGACCCTGCGACAAGACTGCTCTGATTCCCACTTCTGACGCATCAACCTCCACAATGAAGGGTTGAGACACATCAGGTTGCATCAGAATGGGAGCAGAAGCAAAACATTTCTTAATATTAGAAAAAGCCTGTAATGTCTCATCCAACCAGACAGAGAAGTCAGCACCCTTCTAGTCATATCTGTCAAAGGTTTGACAATGGTGGAATAATTCAGGATGAATTTTCTGTAGTAATTAGTATATCCCAAAAACCACATCAGGGCTTTCTGATTCTCCGGCTGGTCCCATTCCAGTACCGCACTGACCATTTCGGGATCCATACGAAAACCGGAGGCAGAAAGCAAGTGCAATAGAGCCGGGGCGTGGTACGGTTACGCAGACGCCAAATTATGCAGTGGGTCTGGATATGGGTATATAAGTCTATAGTTTTTGTTTGTGACGCCAATTGCAGCGTGCGCAGGGTACAATCTCAGGGCCCTTTAAGGTGTTGCAACTCACGTGCCAGGTTATGAATGCCAGAGTGGGGTAATGTCTCTGTGTGGTAGTAGTAATGGTGTCAACGGTGTCTCCTACCTGGGTACGGCTGGACTCCTGGATCCTGGCTCACTTGCAATAAATGAGTGTGTTGTTAGTAGGAGTAATTTAGGGTTTTGGTAGCAGTAAATGAGATCCAGACTTGAAATATAATTCAACTTGTCTTTACTGGAGGCAGCATTAATCCATATGAGGTTACAGCAATAGTCTTGGGTCCCAGCAGGTATTGGCAATATGTGGCAGGGATCAATATCTCTTCTGCTTCTATCATGTGCCTAGAGAATATGGCAAGAATCTATCTTCTGCTCTGTCTATCTTTTGCTGTGTATGGGACTGACTAGCTGAAGAGGAATTTGGCTTCTCCTGGTCTCTGGATGGTACTCACAGTTATGCTCACAGGAAATGGCTCGTCCTGGAGTTCTGGAGATGGCTGCTTGCTTGTCAACCAGCTGAGGCTGAAGGCTCAGACTGGGGATGAAGATCTTTGGTCTCAACCGAGACAAGATCCTGGGTTGGGATCCCTAGAACTGGGAGCTCCTACCAGCACAGCCTTCCCCTAGCCGGGGTGGCTGGCACACTAACTGTTACTTCCTTTCCTCCCCATGAGGCAGGACATGGGCCAGCCCACTTCTGCTCATAGAGGGGGAGCTAAACTGGAATTAACTATTCCAGTCTAGATATGCTAAACTGTCCAAGTTCCTGGCAACACATTGCTGCCACCTGCTGGTGTACATGGAAATTACAGCAAAGTACATGTAACAGGCTTAGAAAATGCACATTTGTGAGGAATATTACACAAAATCACATTAGATGACAAGGCACATGTTACCAACAAATAGTAGCGGGGAAAAAGAGTTTAGTAACATAACTCTGGGATGTTACACAAGTACCCCAAAAACGGCAGCTCCTGAACCGCAAACACACATTTTTCCAACTTAGCATACAATATATTCTCCCAAAGGATCAATAACACTTGTCTCAAAAGATTCTGATGAGTCTTCATATCGGGTGAGTAAATTAGTATGTCATCGAGGTAAATAACAACGAACCTCCCCACCAAAAGATTAAAAATGTCATTGATAAAGCGCTGAAAGACTGCTGGAACATTAGTTAAACCAAAGAGCATGACTAGGTTCTCGAAGTGACCCTCGGGGGTATTGAAGGCCGTTTTCCATTCATCTCCTTCCCTGATTCTGATCAGATTATAAGCTCCTCTTAAATCCAACTTAGAAAACACCTTGGCACCAACAATCTGATCAAATAGATCCGGAATCAAGGGAAGGGGATAAGGATCACGGACAGTAATGAGATTCAGTTCCCGGAAATCTAGGCATGGTCTAAGGCAGGGGTGCACAACGTTTCCTGGTTGGGGGCCACATTGCCAGACTGAACCAATGACGAGGGCCGAAATTTAAATTTAAAGGTGTATTAACAACTGAAATATTGTACTTATGGCATATTGAACACACATTATATACCAGGGATGGCCAACCTGAGGCTCTCCAGCTGTTGCAAAACTACAACTCCCAGCATGCCCATACTGCCTACAGTTATCAGCCTACAGCAAAGCATGGTGGGAGTTGTAGTTTTACAACAGCTGGAGAGCCACAGGTTGGCCAGCCCTGTTATATACCATTAATGTCTAGTTACACTTCAAGGACTCCCATCTAATGGCAGAAATACATGTAAGCAGCCACAAGACATAGGCATACATGTCTGTTACCAGATGGTTGGGGGCCGCACAGAATGGTATCAAGGGCCGCATGTGGCCCCCGGGCCACAGATTGTGCACCCCTGGTCTAAGGGATCCGTCCTTCTTCTTTGCGAAAAAGAAGTCAGCGGCCATAGGAGACTTAGACGGTCTAATATGTCCCTTTGCCAAACTCTCAGCAATATACTCCCGCATAGCTACTCTTTCGGGTTGAGAAAGATAATATAACCGAGATTTTGGCAATTTTGCTCCGGGGATAAGATTGACCGGACAATCATACTCTCGGTGAGGGGGCAACTCCTGAGCTCCATCCTCCGAGAATACGTTCGAAAAATCGGAAAGAAACTGAGGCACCTTAGTGGACACCCCGAAATAGAGGCACTAAGACAATTGTTCATACAAAATTCACTCCAATTACTGATTTGTCTTGTTTGCAAATCAATGGTAGGGTTATGTTTTATCAACCATAGTAAACCCAGAACCATCGGAGCAGGCAAACCTTTCATAACAAAGCAAGAAATGAACTCAACATGAGAATCACCCACCCTCAAAATGAATATCCCGGACAATATGAGTTAGATATCTTTGCGAGAGGGGGGTCGGAATCTATAGCAAACACTGGTATCTCTTTGCTTAATGCGGTAGTTTTAAAATCATGACTCTGAAGAAATTGAAAATCAATAAGATTAACCCCTGCGCCACTGTCAACAAATACCTTTAACTCAAAATTTCCAGAGTCTAGCGCCACCATGGCAGGCAGGAGGAATCGGGTACTGCAGGTAGGATACGAATATGCTTGCTCTGACTCCCCATTCACACTACCAAGAGTAAGGGAGTTTTTTTTTTCCTTCGAAGGAATCCCCTATTTGTTTTTCATTACCACTTCGAGGTTTAATAAAAGGGCACAGATTAGCGAAATGACCTTTTTTACCACAGAAGTAACACAGTCTATTCAGCTTCCCAAAATTCTTATTACCAGAGCAAGAAGTAACCTGACCCAATTGCATAGGCTCCTCTCCAGCCGCCCCTAATTCAAGTGTCATAGTACCCCGAGGGACAGGAGGGACTGATTCTCCACCAGACAGCACCCCCTGTCCGAGGAGAAGCTTGCCCCTCTCCCTAAGACCTCTATCAATCCGTACGGCCAAAGACATGGCCGCCTCCAAAGAATCAGGTTTTTCATGAAATGCAAGGGCATATCTCAATCTCTCAGCCCCTGACAGAACTGACTACGGAGTGCAGGATCATTCCACTCCGAGTCAGTCTCCCATCTTCTAAATTCAGCACAATACGACTCAGCAGTACGTTCTCCCTGGCACAAGCTGCGCAACTTAGATTCAGTCATTGAGACTCGGTCTGGGTCATCATAAATCAGGCCCAGGGCTCCGAAAAATTCATCCACTGACCAGAGGGACTGTAAACCGGTCGGCAGAGAAAAGGCCCAAGACTGAGCGTCACCTTTTAACAGAGAAATAATAATCCCTACTCTTTGGTTTTCGTCTCCAAATGAAATCGGAGGCAGATGAAAATACAATACAATTTACAGGACTCCCTGAACCGAACAAAGTTATCACTTCCCCCGGAAAACCTATCAGGGAGAGCGACCTTAGGTTCCGGGCAGACCTGGTTGCCCCCGGCGGTGCTAGACGCCAAAGTACTCTGACACCGTGCAACCGAATTGCGGAGGTCAGCTACCTCCAAAGACAATCCCTGCATGCGATCAACCAAAGCATCAATAGTTTCCATTTTGCAAACAGCAAGGGAAAAATTGACTGTATGGCGGGTTATAATGTCATGGTAGGTAAGATAAGGGAAGGAAACATAACACGACAAGGAAAACAAAACAGCAGACTAGGCTCCAAATGCTAGGGAACAAAGGGGTAACCTCCTAGCAATCCTTCAAACACTTTCCCTAAGCTGCTATGCCCATGTGCATATCTCAATGGTAAATATGCACATGCCCACGTACCTAAGACTATAACACTCTGAACCAAACCCTCAGCTGTAGGGAAGAGGGAAAGAGACACCCAGCTCCTTCAACAACCGAAGGAGCTAGCGTCACCCTAGAGACCTAGTAAAAACAGACACAGAAGGAAAAAGGGAAAATGACTTATCTAGAGATGTGTTGGAGCAGACGATCCACCAAACTTCCAGAGCTCACACAAGGCAGAACTATAACCCACAAGGGCTATAGGTAGAGGGAGGAATAAATAGCCTCACCAATTACCTAAAGAACAACACCTGGGAGGAGGTGGGATTCAGTTCTAACCCACAACAAAACAAACTGTATGATCATAGAAACATAGAATGTGTCGGCAGATAAGAACCATTTGGCCCATCTAGTCTGCTCAATATACTGAATACTATGAATAGCCCCTGACCCTATCTTATATGAAGTATGGCCTTATGCCTATCCCATGCATGCTTAAACTCCTTCACTGTATTTGCAGCTACCACTTCTGCAGGAAGGCTATTCCATGCATCCACTACTCTCTCAGTAAAGTAATACTTCCTGATATTACTTTTAAACCTTTGCCCCTCTAATTTAAAACGATGTCCTCTTGTAGCAGTTTTTCTTCTTTTAAATATTCTCTCCTCTTTTACCTTGTTGATTCCCTTTATGTATTTAAAAGTTTCTATCATATCTTCTCTGTCTCGTCTTTCTTCCAAGCGATACATGTTAAGGTCCTTTAATCTTTCCTGGTAAGTTTTATCCTGCAATCCATGTATTAGTTTAGTAGCTCTTCTCTGTCACGAGTCTCGAGTCACGTGCAGCAACTCTGAGGCCCCTTTCACACGGGCGTCATGTTTTTGGGCCGGATGCGTTCAGGGTGCGTTCAGGGAAAATCGTGCGATTTTACTTGCGAGTGCTTCAGTTTTGTATGCAATTGCGTCGCGTTGTTGCGTTTTTGCCGCGCGTGTGACATGTGGATGGCATGCGTTTTTCCCGCGCGTGAAAAAAAAATTAACCATCCACTACATTCACCTGTGACTGCAAAGACATATAAGTACCCCCAGCATGCATAGTTTTTTTAACCTCTCCATTTTTTGGTGGAGTGGTTGTCGTGTGGTAGTTGTGTGTGTCTCTGTGTCTGGTTTTGGATTTTCCTTTGCAGGATGTCTACTTTCACCCTGTCAACAACTGACCATGTGTTCTTGCACTGGCTGGTCTTCCGCTGTTTTGGAGAGCAGCCAGAAATGATTGAGGAGGAACCGCGGAGAAAGCGTATGTGGGTGCATCCTATAATTTTGCAGCGGGCCAGTAAAGGTCTCTTTGTTGTCTTGTACTCAGAGCTCCGTGCGCTCCCTCCGAAGTTCTTCAATTTTTGCCGCATGTCGGTGGTTACCTTTGATCGGCTGTTGGGGGAGTTGAGGCCTGCCTTGACTTTCCAGGACACCAACATGCGGCGGAGTGTGTCACCTGAAGAACGTCTTATTATTACTTTAAGGTAAGACTATATATTATCAGACTCATAAATGAATGACCCACTGTTTGCCAATACATAGCTGTTTGGTCTATGGCCTGTGTCTTCTGAACTTTACCTCTTCTATGTATAGGTACTTAATAATAGTCACAAAGTATTGTATATATTGATTTTTTAATCATAAACAGTGTGTGCTTTTGGCGCTGCCGCTTTGTATTAAGTCATTTGGTGTACCAACAAAGTAACTGATTAGTCACACAAGATTCCAGTTCCACGGGGGTTAATGATTAAAATCTTGGCTGTAATGATGAGGATACTTCACCTGTGTGTATCTGGTAATGGTCTGAAAGTTGTTTTTGCTAAATGCTCTTAACTTTATTTAAAGTATGTATGAATATAAAGTATTGTTTTCTAATCTTGGATTATGGGCTATTTACATTTCAACTTGCCAGACACATTGCCATTAAATAATGTAAATTAAAGAAAAAGATTTTAACACTTTTGCTAAGTAGTGTATTCATTTTTTATTTATTTATTTTCATTTCAGATATCTTGCGACAGGAAATTCTTATTCGTCCTTACATTTTGTTTTTAGAATGGGGACCTCCACAATTGCTCGCGTGGTACGGGCTACATGTGCCGCCATTTGGTTGACACTGAAGGCTTCAGTGCTGCCACCTACAACTAGGCAGCAGTGGCTTGATATAGCCCAGGGCTTCCAGGAGAGGGCTCAATTCCCAAATTGTATTGATGCCCTTGACAGGAAGCACATAAGAAGCCACCAAACTCAGGGTCCCGATACTATAATTATAAGCAGTTTTTCTCTGTAGTTTTGTTGGCCTTGGCTGACACAAACTACAGGTTTATAATTGTAGATATTGGGTCCTATGGAAGTACTGCAGATGCACGCATCTTCAGGGCTTCCAGAATGGGTCGCTGGCTTCAGTCCAACCAACTGGACGTACCACAGCCAGCAAACCTTCCTGGCTCTACTGGGCCACCAGCGCCTTATGTGGTTGTAGGGGACGAGGGTTTTGCCCTTTCAAGCCACCTCATGCGCCCCTTTCCTCGACGAGGTTTGGATGCCAAGAGGCGCAATTAGAATTTTCGCTTACGTAGAGCCAGAAGGTTTGTGGAGTGCGCCTCTGGCATTTTTTCTCATAAATGGCGTGTTTTCCTGTCGCCCATCCAGCTGGCTCCACAAAATGTGAATATGGTGATCAAGGCGTGTGTAGTGCTGCATAACTACATACGTACCTATGAGTCAATACCTGATGAGGACGCCCAAGTCTACAGTCCGCCATCAGGAAGAGACACTTTACGACTTGGAGGATCTGGATCTGCTGGACTGAGAGTGCAGGAGATTTTTTCAGATTATTTTATGTCCCCTATAGGTTCTTTTCCTTTTCAGCAGTAGACTGTGACTCATGGACGTGTGTTTTTGCCAGTTTTTTTTTTTTTTACCTGGATGGATATCTTTTAGTTAGCTTTTGTTTTTGGTAGTTAGGGACTCGCAAGATAATGAGGACCCTGGACGTGGGTTGCGAGCTTACATATTTTGCTTACATATATATTGTTTTCAACACGGTATGTGAAATATGTACTAATACCTCATTCCTACACATTTTTAAAAATTCCCAACACATGTATGCATGCTTTCCCATCATCAGTAATAAAGTTGTAGCTGGCTGCATTTTGATGTCCCACCAAAATCTCATTAACATGTGTCTTGGCACATAACTCCATCTGTATTGTGTTTACTATAGTGTGTCTAAACGGACATTAAATTGTGGAGACCATGTCATGTATATATGTATAAGAATTAAAAATATGTTGAATAAAGTGTTGCAAATTTAATATCTAGGTGAAATATACATTTATAATAGTCTGGGTACTGTTATCTTCCAAACAATCTACACAATGTGTGTATGTATGTGTGTATATATATATTGTTAACTGTATTTGGCTAAGATTACTGTATAGTATATTACTATACAGTATATCTTACAATACCGTATATTAACAGTACTATAGTATTGTATTTTATTAATAAACAATACAACACTATAGAGTAGACTATTATTAATGTTGTGTATGTGTTGCTGATACATAAATATAAATATGCAATGTATATAATAAAGAGAAGTAACAATATAACTTGGTTAAATAAAACTCGGTTTATTAGAACATAAACTTATGAGTCATATCGACTTTGTTGAAAATAAAACGGTTTTGTTAATGAAATAAATCAAAATATAACATTTATAAATTTGTATAACGCCCAGATGGTGATGGTGGGGCCTGAAACTGTGGCCCAGGGTAGGCGGGTTGTGAAGGGGGGCCAGAGTACTGCGATGGGCCAGGCTGAGAAGTGATGGGTGCACACTGCCCATATGCCGACTCAACATTATAATGTTGCCCATATGGGCAAGTAGGTGGCCCATAATGTCCCCTTGGAGGTTGAATTTGGGGAGGAGGCGGTAGTGAAGGCTGTGAGGCCTGGGAAACTGGCATTTGCTGGGGGCCATACAAGTTTCCATGGAGCCGCCAATTTTCAAGGCCCCTGTAAATGACGTTTGGGTCTTCGGGGGGAGTGGCTGCATCCAGAACGATATTGATAGCTGCTTTGGTTTGCAAAACTCGTTCTGAAGGCAGCCGGCGCAAATATGAGGCCAGACTACGGGCATAAAGGTCAAACTCATAAACTCATCCTCCTGCCGGGCTCTTGATAAATAATCCAGATCCTGTGTATTTACATTAGTCTCGGCAGGAGTTGTTGCCCGTCGTCTGGCCCTGCTGGCTAGAGCCAAAGGGGTGGGTGGGAATCAGCTCCCAAAACAGGTGGTGGCCTGAATGGTGCGGAGCTTGCTCCTGGTGCAGTGTCCACCTGTGATGGACCAGAGGGAGTGTCTTCCTCACAAGCACTGGACAGCTGTGGTGCAGACTCCTCCTCTTCCTCCTGTAGGTTGTCCTCCGTTCTTTAAAAAGAATACAAAAATAGTACATTATAAGATGAACAGTATTTTCGTTTATTACTATTCACGTCACATATTAATATAATCCTCCAATTATTTATAGCACATAGTACTACATGACCTACACAACTTATTACATTTTGGAGATTAGAAGTGTCATCGCTGTCCCTAAACACCAATTCAAATACCGACTATAAATGAGTAATGAAAGCTGTTAGCGCACATACGTGTCGGGCCCATCTACCAGGCTTTTAAGGTGGCTTCCGCAGATGGGTCCCTAACACTATAAATATACGAAATGCTCCAGCACCATGGTAGATGATGTTAAAAACCCCGGTCTTTATTAGCACCAAAAATTCAGGTGAATACAGCAGTCAAAGGATAACACTGGTGCCCCCCGGTTACCCGGATCTACGCGTTTCGAACAGGTGTGTTCTTAGTCATGATCCTAAATGTCTCATATGTTTCCAGCTGAAATACCATCCACCGGCCATCATCCCCGCCCACTCTGGGAGGGGTATAGTGGACTTAGGCGGGTAGTAAAATCAGCCAGGTCCATATGAGACACCTGTGCAAACCTCATTACAAGTTACATAGTTTACATCCCAATAGTGCTACATACAAAATTTCATAAAATACATAGAAAAAGTATACATGAACAAAAAATATTTCTTTATATATATATATAGCTAACATAAAATCCTTTATAATCTAATCTCCCACAGATGATCCTTGCGCTACTATTATTCCATACAGATTAAGTTGTACAATGGCAGTTAGTATGGTACAGAAAAAGGGAGGAATAATACAAAAACAGCATAACGGAGCAAATTTCATAATAATGTATTCATTTGTTTCTTATTTGCATCGTGATTTTCTTGTGATTGCATATATCCATGAGCTAATCCCGACATCCATCCGGTGTGTCACTTAGCAATAGTTGCATATCCCCATCACACTCGAAAATCGCATGGTGTGAACAGGGACTAGAAAAAAGAACCCATTAAACACACTATGTTCAGTAGTCAGTCATGAGGTTGCACTACACCATACTTGCAAAAACAATTTGGCCAGCAGACATGTTAAAAAATTATTAGCCGGTGATTGCTATTAAACATATTGCTTTGAGAATACAATTAGACTTCACACATAAAATATTTTCAAAATCAGGGTCTATGTACTTTCAATAACCCATTTCTCCTGTTCGGGTTAGGATCTTTATATATATCTTCCTAATATGGTAGAAAAATAGATCCGAAGGGAGAAAAGACTTAGCTGACCGGTATTGTTTCAGCATATATGGTATATATAGATCTTCATATGTTTATCCCTACCATTCACAGAAGAGCTGACATAAGATTTATTATAACACATAGAACATTGTGTATCCATCCAGACTGTTGATATACATTGGAGGTCCATATATAAGATACAGTAAATATCCCCTATATTTCTCTTCTGATACCATTACCGTTGAAAAGATGGACAAAATTTTTTTTCATATTATATAAAGTTTGACCGGCAGATATCAATGTTCTAAAACACATATGCGTCTATAATGTGCTATCTATCACTCGCATATCCAAAGGATCGTCCTCTAATATATATAGAAGCTACACGGTAATCATCCATGTATTCCAATATAAGAAGGTAGACAGAATCCACACCCCTCATACTATATGATTGTTGGATATGAGCACTATATATCACACATGTGTTCAGAGCTCACTTGAGCTCTGAACACATGTGTGATATATAGAAGATATATATAAAAAATTTTGTCCATCTTTTCAACGGTAATGGTATCAGAAGAGAAATATAGGGGATATTTACTGTATCTTATATATGGACCTCCAATGTATATCAACAGTCTGGATGGATACACAATGTTCTATGTGTTATAATAAATCTTATGTCAGCTCTTCTGTGAATGGTAGGGATAAACATATGAAGATCTATATATACCATATATGCTGAAACAATACCGGTCAGCTATGTCTTTTCTCCCTTCGGATCTATTTTTCTACCATATTAGGAAGATATATATAAAGATCCTAACCCGAACAGGAGAAATGGGTTATTGAAAGTACATAGACCCTGATTTTGAAAATATTTTATGTGTGAAGTCTAATTGTATTCTCAAAGCAATATGTTTAATAGCAATCACCGGCTAATAATTTTTTAACATGTCTGCTGGCCAAATTGTTTTTGCAAGTATGGTGTAGTGCAACCTCATGACTGACTACTGAACATAGTGTGTTTAATGGGTTCTTTTTTCTAGTCCCTGTTCACACCATGCGATTTTCGAGTGTGATGGGGATATGCAACTATTGCTAAGTGACACACCGGATGGATGTCGGGATTAGCTCATGGATATATGCAATCACAAGAAAATCACGATGCAAATAAGAAACAAATGAATACATTATTATGAAATTTGCTCCGTTATGCTGTTTTTGTATTATTCCTCCCTTTTTCTGTACCATACTAACTGCCATTGTACAACTTAATCTGTATGGAATAATAGTAGCGCAAGGATCATCTGTGGGAGATTAGATTATAAAGGATTTTATGTTAGCTATATATATATATAAAGAAATATTTTTTGTTCATGTATACTTTTTCTATGTATTTTATGAAATTTTGTATGTAGCACTATTGGGATGTAAACTATGTAACTTGTAATGAGGTTTGCACAGGTGTCTCATATGGACCTGGCTGATTTTACTACCCGCCTAAGTCCACTATACCCCTCCCAGAGTGGGCGGGGATGATGGCCGGTGGATGGTATTTCAGCTGGAAACATATGAGACATTTAGGATCATGACTAAGAACACACCTGTTCGAAACGCGTAGATCCGGGTAACCGGGGGGCACCAGTGTTATCCTTTGACTGCTGTATTCACCTGAATTTTTGGTGCTAATAAAGACCGGGATTTTTTACATCATCTACCATGGTGCTGGAGCATTTCTTCTATTTCCTTCATCTGCAACTGGGACTGGCTTGAGTCCGCTCCGTGCACCGCTGTGCAGGACGCTGAGGTGAGCTGGCTGTAACCCTTTTCATGCACTATAAATATACTGCCTCACTTTGGACTTACTCAAGCCTACAATATTCAGGGCAGTGTAGGAACCAGCTACAAACGTACTCTACTCAGTAAGTCCCAGGTAGATGGGCGTGTTCTTGATATAGCTGCTATCAGACAATGGTGGCATATCCTAGTGATATGCCCCCATTGTGTTAAGATGGGAATACCCCTTTAACAACATAGTCTACAAACAGTGTATATGGATAAACATGTAGTGGTCATTGTGTAGAATAAACGTACGGACGCAGCTCCATGACCTCACGGAGGAACATCAGTTGGTTCCGGAACATATATGGCCTTTTCTTGGTGGCCCCGGAACCACTCCTCGCATGGTGATGCATTTCCTTGCGGAACTGGTCCCTGCAGCTCCGCCAACGATTCTTTACATCATCGACTTGCAAAAAAAAAAAGGAACATTAACCAAAATATACAGTCCTACAAATGATAACATACGACATGTGCTATGCTAGGGAGGATAACATACAACATGTGCTATGCTATTGAGGATAACAGACGACGTGTGCTATGCTAGGGAGGATAACATACGACATGTGCTATGCTAGGGAGGATAACATACGACATGTGCTATGCTAGGGAGGATAACATACGACATGTGCTATGCTAGGGAGGATAACATACGACATGTGCTATGCTAGGGAGAATAACATACGACGTGTGCTATGCTAGGGAGGATAACATACGACGTGTGCTATGCTAGGGAGGATAACATACGACGTGTGCTATGCTAGGGAGGATAACATACGACATGTGCTATGCTAGGGAGGATAACATACAACATGTGCTATGCTAGGGAGGATAACATATGACATGTGCTATGCTAGGGAGGATAACATACGACATGTGCTATGCTAGGGAGGATAACATACGACATGTGCTATGCTAGGGAGGATAACATACGACATGTGCTATGCTAGGGAGGATAACATACAACATGTGCTATGCTAGGGAGGATAACATACGACATGTGCTATGCTAGGGAGGATAACATACAACATGTGCTATGCTAGGGAGGATAACATACAACGTGTGCTATGCTAGGGAGGATAACATACGACATGTGCTATGCTAGGGAGGATAACATACGACATGTGCTATGCTAGGGAGGATAACATACAACATGTGCTATGCTAGGGAGGATAACAGACGACATGTGCTATGCTAGGGAGGATAACAGACGACGTGTGCTATGCTAGGGAGCATAACATACAAAATGTGCTATGCAAGGGAGGATAACATACGACATGTGCTATGCTAGGGAGGATAACAGACGACGTGTGCTATGCTAGGGAGGATAACATACAACATGTGCTATGCTAGGGAGGATAACATACGACATGTGCTATGCTAGGGAGGATAACAGACGACGTGTGCTATGCTAGGGAGGATAACAGACGACGTGTGCTATGCTAGGGAGGATAACAGGCGACGTGTGCTATGCTAGGGAGGACAGCAAGGATCACACAGGTAAAACATTGGCTACTTACCCAAATTCTGGCGGCTTTTGCCATGTGTTTTTTCCCAAATGGATGCAAAAAGCTCCTTGGTTATTTCCATCCAGGCCTGATCTTTCTTATACCGATCGTGGTAGTCATCACTCCGCGTATCCCAGATGCAGGGCCTCTCTTGGACAAGGACTATCAGCCTCTCGACATTCATTGGCCGTGGTGTCCTTGGCATGGCTTTTTGGATAAATCAATGCTCTGCAAGGGCTGGAAGAGTGTGCTGATAACCACTAAAACCAACTCCTGCCTCATGTGCTGTCTTGAGCCAGACACTGAGCAACTCAACTTCCTGTCTGAAATCCATTCTGTGTTGCTAAGTTACTTGCGTTAAAAACGCAACGCAACGCATGCCATCCGGATGCACTACGATTTTCACGCAGCCCCATTCATTTCTATGTGGCCTGCGTTGCGTGGAAAACGCACAAAGAGGAGCATGCTGCAATTTTGACGCAACGCACAAGTAATGCGTCAAAAACAACGCTCGTGTGCACAGCCCCATAGAAATGAATGGGTCAGGATTCAGTGCGGGTGCAATGCGTTCACCTCACGCATTGCACCCGCGCGGAATACTCGCCCGTGTGAAAGGGGCCTGACAGATCTCCTCAGAACACCCACAGGGCAGGGCGTGACAGGTATCGAGTATCGCAATACTTTTTTTATAGTATCGAAGTCGAATCAAAATTTTGGTATCGTGACAACCCTAATTAGCACATGTTACTTCTTTTTGGAAGAAAAGCTAATTTGAACATATTTTCCAGAAACCCAAAGGTGGGCAAATTAGATTTGCTTTATCAAAAATACAGATTGAACAGAGGCAACCACCATGGGAAAATCTTATTATGAAAAAGCACTGATACAAGGCTACCACCAGGGGAAACTTTATTATATTAAAAAGCACTGATTGGGCAGTTTGATCCTACCACCAGCAGAAAATCTTATTATAAAAAAGCACTGATTGAAAAGTTTAAGGCTACCTACAGGGAAAAGTCTTATTATAAAAAGGACTGATTGAACTGTTTTAGGTTTCCACTAGGGGAAAGTCTTACTATGAAAAAGCACTGATTAAACGGTTCGAGGCTGCCACCAGGGGATTTTCTGGTATGCATCAAGGTGGGTAGAATCAATTTGCACATGAAACGAATTTCAAGAAATTCGCTCATCTCTACACTGAATGTTTTTAATGCTAAATTTAACAATTTTTCCACAATTTTGCACATGTTTATAAAATGCCATAATAATATGCATCCATACCACACAGCAATAGCGTTGAAATCATGTTACTGCTATAGGGTGCAGCCCTAGTTTGCCCCATCCTTGTCACAACTGGGTGGCGACAACCTGTAAAGGTCACCCGCCCCTGAGGAGCTACATTGCTAGCAAGCCAACATGTGGTTGAGATGTCCCAAGGGTAAAGGAAAGGGCATGGAGAGAGAAGGTAATGCTGACATCACAGTTGACCACTGCCATGTGGAGATAGGTGTCTCTAGCTTCTTCCAGGAGAATGTATGGTGCAATGTCTTTGTGTCTCCAGTGTTTCAGATCACCATGCAGATAAGAAGAAATTTCTCAAAAAGGCAACAACTGAGTCATGAAGGACACAAACAGTTGTGTTGCAATACTGGCGCTGGAAGTCAGGAAAAAATTTACATTTTGTGCACAATGTTAAGAGGGCCTGTGTAAAGCCACCAGCAGGGGGATTAAGCAATGGAAATTCAATATTTTATCTGAAAGTCCAATGGATAAACCAGGCGAAAGAACACTTCCTGCACAAATGGTCTGAGACTACCTTTCATATTTTCAGACCTTAAACTAATAGAGTTGCAGCACAGCATGCAATGACATACTAGAGAACCATGAACTTCCAATGTGGTGGTCATATTTTGGGGAAGATTTGCCATGACAATGCTCATGTTCAAAACTTGTCTGGCCTGCTCAACACCTTGGCCTCTGCCCCATTGAACACCTTAAGAAAAACAAGAATATCACTGGGAGAATCATCCAGTTGATGTTCTAATATAGGCGATCTTCTTTGAAACGCCTTGGCCACTCTGTTTGTAACAGGGTTCCGAAGGTGCACTCGGTCCCCCATTAGCCGTAGACCTGCTGCTTAGCTTCGGGAGCGAGGATCTGTGTTTGACCTCGTTCCCAGGGCGGCTTTACTAGCTGGGTGGCTCCCTGCTCCTAAGTCTGCCTTGAGCGCCGAGCTGATCACTCGGTACTCGACTGGTTGGTCTGTCGGTCATGTGACGCTGGCCACGTCACATGACCCTCACTCCCCACTATAAATACAGGCAGCCTGCTGGCCACAGGTTGCCTGTTAATTTAGGTTCCACCTGTGGTTTTGTCTTTCCTGGCATACTTACCTCCTGCTGAATTCCTGACGATCCTCTGCCTGCTCCTTGTGTACTTTGCTGCTCTCCTGGTATTCTGACCCCGGCCTCCTCCTGACGATCCTCTGCTGACTCCTTTGGTACTACACGACTCTCCTGGTATTTATGACCCCGGCTTCTCCTGACGATTCTCTGCTTGCTTCATTTGTACTTTGTAGCTTTCCTGGTATTGACTCGGTCCATTCTTGTTCTGTTGCTTGTCTGTCTGTCATCCCTGCACTTAGTCCAAGCTAGGGATTGCCGTCCAGTTGTCGCCTGTCATTAGGACTCGCGAGGCAAGTAGGCAGGGCCAGGGGTAAGGGTGGAGCGCAGTGGTCACTTCCCTCCCCCCTGTGTGTGTGTGTACGCGACCGTTACAGATTAACAGGCCCAATAACCACTGTATAATGAATCCTCTGGTGACCCTGACCGACCAGGTCTCTAATCTGACGCAGATGCTCACCTATGGGGGCGGGGTTTTTCTTCGTTAAGAAAAAAGATGGTGGTCTTAGGCCATGTATCGATTACCGGAGATTAAATAAAATCGCTGTCCAGAATAGATACTCCCACCCATTGATTCCGGATTTATTTAACCACGTTCTGGGGGCAACCTGGTTTTCCAAAATTGACCTGAAAGGGGCATATAATCTAATCCAAATCAAGGAGGGAGACGAATGGAAGACGGCGTTCAATACTCCGGTAGGACACTTTGAATATCAGGTGATGACTTTTGGACTCAGCAATGCCCCAGCTGTGTTCCAAAACTTCATGAATGACATTTTTAGGGAGTTCTTAGGTAAATTTGTTGTTGTCTATCTTGACAACATTTTGATATTCTCTCCTGACTTCGAATCCCATGTGTCTCATGTTAAACAAGTATTAGAGGTGTTGAGGGAGAATCAGCTATCCGCTAAGCAAGAGAAATGTGTCTTTGGTGTACAGGAGATTCTGTTTCTAGGGCATGTTCTGACTCCTCACGCCTTTAAGATGGATCCTGGTAAGGTACTAGCAATTAAGGAATGGGTAAGACCTTCATCCTTAAAGGCCTTACAACGGTTCCTAGGATTCGCCAATTACTACCGTAAATTTATTATGAATTTTTCCGTAATTGCTAAACCGTTGACCGACCTTACTAAAAAGGGGGCGGATTTGGAGAATTGGTCTACTAAGGCCATTTCTTCATTTTAAAAATTAAAAAAGGCATTCAGTAGCGCTCCCATTCTGATCCAGCCTGATCAGGAAAGACCTTTTATTTTGGAGGTGGATGCGTCCGAGGACGGCGCAGGAGCAGTCATTTCACAAGGTCCTGCTACCCTCACTAACCTGAGACCATGTGCCTTCTTCTCCAGGAAATTCTCTCCCACGGAGAGAAACTACGACATAGGGAATAGGGAGCTTCTGGCCATTAAATGGGCATTTGAGGAGTGGAGGCATTTTCTGGAGGGGGCAAGGCATTGTGTAACTGTTGTCACTGACCATAAAAACCTTATGTTTCTCGAGTCTGCTAAGAGGTTGAATCCCCGTCAAGCCAGATGGGCTCTGTTTTTTACTTGTTTTGATTTTTCCATTACGTTCAGGCCGGTAAGTAAAAATGTGAAGGCGGATGCATTATCTCGGAGCTTCCATGCTTTTCAACCTACTGAGGTACCACCTGAATCCATCCTACCAGCAAAAATCTTCATAGCAGCTCTTACCCAGGATATCTCGGCTCGCATTAGGTCTGAACAACATCTGGCACCGGTATCCACCCCAACAGATAAGTTGTTTGTTCCCGTACAATTTCGTCTCCAGCTGTTGGGTGAGTGTCACGATTCTGCCTTTTGTGGACATCCGGGTGTTGAGGGCACTAAGGATCTGGTTTCTAGATCTTATTGGTGGCCCACTCTAACTAGGGATGTCAAGTCCTACGTGTCAGCCTGTGAGGTTTGTGCCAGGTCCAAGACACCTAGGACTCGCCCTGCTGGTAACCTACGACCCCTACTCATTCCCAGTAGACCCTGGTCCCATATCTCGATGGACTTTATAACTGACCTACCGCCGGCGGAGGGTAAGACTGTAGTTTGGGTAGTGGTCGATAGGTTTAGCAAGATGGTCCATTTCATTCCCCTGTCTAAACTCCCGAATGCCAAAACTCTGGCGTCTATTGTCTAAACTCCCGAATGCCAAAACTCTGGCGTCTATTTTTGTGAAAGAAATTGTTTGATTGCATAATATCCCGGAAAATATTGTTTCTGACAGGGGTGTGCAGTTTGTGTCCAAATTCTGGAGGGCCTTCTGTCAAAAATGTAAAATTTCATTGTCTTTTTCCTCTGCCTACCACCCTGA
Organism: Bufo bufo; assembly: GCF_905171765.1. Taxonomy (NCBI): domain Eukaryota; kingdom Metazoa; phylum Chordata; class Amphibia; order Anura; family Bufonidae; genus Bufo; species Bufo bufo. Next base: position 421,310,198 of record NC_053394.1, read on the forward strand.
AAGTAATGGGCAGACTGAATGCCTTAATCAGTCTGTGGAACAATTCTTGAGGTTGTATGTTGCTGATGACCAGCAATTATGGGTGAAATTTCTTCCATTGGCTGAATTTGCTTTGAATAACCGTGTCAATTCTTCTGCTGGGGTTTCACCTTTCTTTTGTAACCATGGTTTCCATCCCCGTTTTCATTCTGGGTCATCCGTCTCCTCCTCTAACCCTGAGGCGGATAGGCTCTCCTCTGAACTGTGCACAGTTTGGGCCCGGGTTCAATCGAACTTAGAAAAGGCTCAAAGTTCTCAGAAACTCAAGGCCGATAGGAGACCTTCAAGGGGGGTGAATTTTCAGGTTGGGGATAAGGTATGGTTGTCCTCCAAGAATCTCTCTCTTAAGGTAGATTCTAAAAAGTTTGCTCCTCGTTTTATTGGACCATAAAGGTTCACGGAGGTGATTAACCCGGTATCATTTAGGCTGGAGCTGCCCGAGTCATTCCACATTCATAATGTGTTCCATAAATCTCTACTTAAAAAATATTTTGAACCGGTCGTACCATCGAAAGCCTCGCCTCCGCCGGTTCTTGTTAATGATGCTGTCGAGTATGTGGTGTCTAAAATAGTGGATTTCAGGAAGGTGCGTAATTCCTTACAGTACCTGATTCACTGGAAGGGGTATGGACCTGAAGAGAGATCTTGGGTACCTGCCAGGGAGGTTCATGCTCCTTGACTTGTTTGAAAAATTCATTTAGAACACCCTGAAAGGCCATCGCCTGAAGTCTTGGGTCCGGTGGCCCCTCGTAAAAGGGGGGGGGTACTGTAACGGGGTTCCGAAGGTGCACTCGGTCCCCCATTAGCCGCAGACCTGCTGCTTAGCTTCGGGAGCGAGGATCTGTGTTTGACCTCGTTCCCAGGGTGGCTTTACTAGCTGGGTGGCTCCCTGCTCCTAAGTCTGCCTTGAGCGCTGAGCTGATCACTCGGTACTCGACTGGTTGGTCTGTTGATCATGTGACGCTGGCCACGTCACATGACCCTCACTCCCCACTATAAATACAGGCAGCCTGCTGGCCACAGGTTGCCTGTTAATTTAGGTTCCACCTGTGGTTTTGTCTTTCCTGGCGTACTTACCTCCTGCTGAATTCCTGACGATCCTCTGCCTGCTCCTTGTGTACTTTGCTGCTCTCCTGGTATTCTGACCCCGGCCTCCTCCTGACGATCCTCTGCTGACTCCTTTGGTACTACACGACTCTCCTGGTATTTATGACCCCGGCTTCTCCTGACGATTCTCTGCTTGCTTCATTTGTACTTTGTAGCTTTCCTGGTATTGACTCGGTCCGTTCTCGTTCTGTTGTTTGTCTGTCTGTCATCCCTGCACTTAGTCCAATCTAGGGATTGCCGTCCAGTTATCCCCTGTCATTAGGACTCGCGAGGCAAGTAGGCAGGGCCAGGGGTAAGGGTGGAGCGCAGTGGTCACTTCCCTCCCCCCTGTGTGTGTGTGTACGCGACCATTACACTGTTTCTTGAGAGGCTTCGGTACTGTAGGTGAGTAATCTGTGAGTACCTGTGCCCTAAACAATACTGCCCTACATTTCCAGTCCGAACCGTATCGCCTTCCCCAGAAAACTACCACTATTTTGGCAAGATTCTCATAGTTAACCTACAAGGCATTCAACCAATAACTATAGAGGTAAGAGGTGACCACATACTTTTGCCCATGTGGTGTAGACATGTTTTATTGACATGCTCCTTTCCTACAGAGGGTTAAGCCTCCGTTTCCTCTACTGAGGAAACATCAGTGCAAAGGCCTTGTGGTGGATATCTCCTGCACACGTCTGGTGCACAGACAGTTCAAGTCAAGTCACTCGAGGACGACTTTCATTTTCAGACAGCTATTGGGCGTTGCAGTATAAACAGCTGACAGAACTTTGTCCTTCCAACCACGATCCTGACAGAGTTAAATCAGCAGCAGGTGCAATCTACTTCTTCACTCTTTCTAATCTTACCTCCCACATTAGCAAATAGATTATTGGTACAAGTTCTTGCCTTATTTTCTCTGCAGGGACATTAAGAAGTTTCCTTCCAGGTCTACGATTGGCCTAAAGTTTCACAAGCTTTTCCAGAACAGTTCTTTCCAAAGCTCAGTCACGCTAGCTGACATATTTTCCCTTTCCAGTATCAAGACGGCAAGGCTCTCGAGAAATGAAATTCAAAGAAACAAAGACGTTGCTGTCTAATCGTGAAGCCATCAATGAGATTGGACCTGCTGTTAACCCACTGACAACCTAGGTGGTCAGGTTCTTATAGTCTTCTAATAGTCTGGATTTGAGCAGGGGTACTTGGCTTTGAAACATTAGTAAACACCACTCTCCGGTCCTCTGTTTAATGGAGAACCAGGAACCATGTATATTAAGCTAGGTAGATGTAGGAACCAAACAGAGAAGGCAGTAGTGCAACCTTCAAATATCCAGCCATTGATCAGAACCTTCCATGAAAGCTCCACACCCTGCCACTCCCAGCTTAAACTGCGTCAAATATTTGATTATTTTGGACAAAAATGAAAGAATAGGTCCTGCATCTCCGATTCCCATGGTCTGATAGACGTACAAAGTTGACACAAGTCTACTACAAGATCTTTTAATTTGGCACACGGTAGCTGCTCGCGTCATGCATGGTCACATCTTGCCACAACCAGATATAAGGTGTTATTATAGGTCCTACCCATACCATGCTAGCTGTTCAGTTGTGTCCAATTACAAGCTTGTTGCTTGTTACCAATAGTAGCAAGCAGGATAATGAGTACAGCTATGGAGTACATATAATACAGAATATAACTCAGAACCAGCAAAGGATAAGTAATGTAATGTACATACTCAGTGACGCCAGCAGCAGAATAGTGAGTGCAGCTCTGGAGTATAATACAAGATGTAACTCAGGATCAGTGCAGGATAAGTAATGTAATGTATGTACACAGTGACTCCACGAGCAGAATAGTGAGTGCAGCTTTGGAGTATAATACAAGATGTAACTCAGGATCAGTAAAAGATAAGCATTGTAATGTATGTACACAGTGACTGCACCAGCAGAATAGAGAGTGCAGCTCTGGAGTATAATACAGGATGTAACTCAGGATCAGTACAGGATAAGTAATGTAATGTATGTACACAGTGACTGCACCAGCAGAATAGTGAGTGCAGCTCAGGAGGATAATACAGGATGTAACTCAGGATCAGTGCAGGATAAGTAACGTATGTACACAGTAACTCCACAGGCAGAATAGAGATTGCAGCTCTGGAGTATAGTACAGGATGTAACTCAGGATCAGCACAGGATAAGTAATGTAATGTATGTACATAGTGACTCCACCAGCAGAATAGTGAGTGCAGCTCTGGAGTATAATACAGGATGTAACTCAGGATCAGTACAGGATAAGTAATGTATGTACACAGTAACTCCACAGGCAGAATAGAGATTGCAGCTCTGGAGTATAGTACAGGATGTAACTCAGGACCAGCACAGGATAAGTAATGTAATGTATGTACATAGTGACTCCACCAGCAGAATAGTGAGTGCAGCTCTGGAGTATAATACAGGATGTAACTCAGGATCAGTACAGGATAAGTAATGTAATGTATGTACACAGTGACTCCACCAGCAGAATAGTGAGTGCAGCTCTGGAGTATAATACAGGATGTAACTCAGGATCAGTACAGAATAAGTAATGTTATGTATGTACACAGTGACTACACCAGCAGAATAGTGAGTGCAGCTCTGGAGTATAATACAGGATGTAACTCAGGATCAATACAGGATAAGTAATGTAATGTATGTACACAGTGACTGCACCAGCAGAATAGTGAGTGCAGCTCTGGAGTATAATACAGGATGTAACTCAGGGTCAGTACAGGATAAGTAATGTAATGTATGTACACAGTGACTGCACCAGCAGAATAGTGAGTGCAGCTCTGGAGTATAATACAGGATGTAACTCAGGGTCAGTACAGGATAAGTAATGTAATGTATGTACACAGTGACTGCACCAGCAGAATAGTGAGTGCAGCTCTGGAGTATAATACAGGATGTAACTCAGGATCAGTACAGGATAAGTAATGTATATACACAGTGACTCCACCAGCAGAATAGTGAGTACAGCTCTGGGGTATGTAACAGATAATGTAATGTCCATATTTCCAAAGATAAACATCTGATCTAAGAGTTTGTATTCTATCTTTATAGCATGAAGTGAAGACCACAGAAGAACCTTTTATTTGGAGCTTTCTTGTAAATAAGTTCGGGGAATCATTTCCATCGCAACCTCTTGACGTGCATCAGATGGTATTTAGCAGATTTTCTGGTAAATGCAGGCTTTACCTTGTATGACCCCACTTTCCTAGAGAGGCAATGTCTTCTAGACTAAACTATACCCTGCGGCTACTGACCTAATGCCTCACACCAGATCTGTATGGATATGTCCATCATCGCACATCGTATTCTGCTGAGCGGAGGTGAGCTATGATTATTCACCTCCGTAGGATTAAAGCCTGCACCTGTGTCTTACTCTTCCTTACCTTTGGGAGACTTCTGTTTTGATGAGTTAAATATCTCCTTTGGATGTCTCCTCACCAGCTCTGAAGAATATTCTGCATGGTCGTGCTCAGTCATTAGATAATTAAATGTATCATATATAATGTAGGCTTCAATTTCTCACCGTTTTCAAGATCATGTTCACACTAATTCATTGCACCAAGACTGGCAGCAGAATAAGGTCAGGATGAGTTCTTACCATCTGAATGTAAGCAATGAATGTTTCCAATTTGGTGACAAATTGAAATGCATAGCGTATTAAAAAGCTTCAAAGTTTTCTTTATACAATTAGATACTTTGTCTTATGACCTATTAGGACATATGGATGCCAGAAAGGGAATTCCTCTCTTTGAAGACCTCTTTATGAGCCTAAACGTGTGGGCTAAATCTGGGCAGGTATTACACGTATGATTAGATGTGTAGTAATACTATTTTTTTTCTATGGCAGCTGGAATGTCTGGTTGACCAGCAGTCTATTAACATGGGGTTTCAGGAGCCAGTGGTATAGAAGGGGTGAATGAATATCAGCCGTGGTATCCCTCTAGCTTGGGAATCCCTTCTTGTACTGAATGAATGACCATTAATGTGAAAGGACTACAAACACGTGAGGGGCTTATGATAAACCAGCAGTCAGTAAACCAGGGCAAAACTACTGCTAGGGTGCTAAATGGAAGACTCTCCTTTCTTCCCAGGCTTCTTGCTTGGAATGACCAGCTGCACCAAGGTGATTTGTTCCTGCAGGTGATATATGGTCATAACCCATCAAATAATCCACCAGAAGTAAATTGTGATGTGCTCTTAATCTTTATTGTGTTCGTACAGTGAAAAGAAGTGGAAAGACCACTCTGTTTACTTTGTATGGATCCGTAGATCTCCATAATTTATATATATATATATATATATATACAGTACAGACCAAAAGTTTGGACACACCTTCTCATTCAAAGAGTTTTCTTTATTTTCATGACTATGAAGGCATCAAAACTATGAATTAACACACGTGGAATTATATACATAACAAACAAGTGTGAAACAACTGAAAATATGTCATATTCTAGGTTCTTCAAAGTAGCCACCTTTTGCTTTGATTACTGCTTTGCACACTCTTGGCATTCTCTTGATGAGCTTCAAGAGGTAGTTCCCTGAAATGGTCTTCCAACAGTCTTGAAGGAGTTCCCAGAGATGCTTAGCACTTGTTGGCCCTTTTGCCTTCACTCTGCGGTCCAGCTCACCCCAAACCATCTCGATTGGGTTCAGGTCCAGTGACTGTGGAGGCCAGGTCATCTGGCGCAGCACCCCATCACTCTCCTTCATGGTCAAATAGCCCTTACTTTCAAAGTTTTCCCAATTTTTCGGCTGACTGACTGACCTTCATTTCTTAAAGTAATGATGGCCACTCGTTTTTCTTTACTTAGCTGCTTTTTTCTTGCCATAATACAAATTCTAACAGTCTATTCAGTAGGACTATCAGCTGTGTATCCACCTGACTTCTCCTCAACGCAACTGATGGTCCCAACCCCATTTATAAGGCAAGAAATCCCACTTATTAAACCTGACAGGGCACACCTGTGAAGTGAAAACCATTTCAGGGGACTACCTCTTGAAGCTCATCAAGAGAATGCCAAGAGTGTGCAAAGCAGTAATCAAAGCAAAAGGTGGCTACTTTGAAGAACCTAGAATATGACATATTTTCAGTTGTTTCACACTTGTTTGTTATGTATATAATTCCACATGTGTTAATTCATAGTTTTGATGCCTTCAGTGTGAATCTACAATTTTCATAGTCATGAAAATAAAGAAAACTCTTGGAATGAGAAGGTGTGTCCAAACTTTTGGTCTGTACTGTATATATAGATGTGTGCACTTGGGATGGAGTCCAAAACTTCCAAAGAACATCCCATATTCCTTTCTGGAAGAATATCCAAAATCTGAATGTCAACCTTTGAACAACATGTCCTTTTAGAAATAATATTCTGTGCTGAATTGGAGCTAAGCTCTTTTGAAACAGAGCTCGAAATCCTCTGCATAGGTGCCTGCAGCCACCACTAGAGGGAGCTCAGGAGCATACTGCAGACAAGTCACATAGGATAAAACCTTATGCAGCACGCTTCTCTGCTCTGCAATTTGGCGTTTAACCTGGTATCCGTCTGTCTTCTATCTCATACTCCAGGAAGCTCAGATATGAGGAGCTGTAGGGTGAGCTCCTCACACTGTAGAGACCTCCTTTCCCCCAACAGGCTCCACAGAATTTTTACCTGATATAACACAAGGCAAATGGTCATGGAGTCCTAAGGAGTTATCCAGCAAAAAGCATTTATCACCTTATCCACACGATATATGATAAATTTATCATCTGTGACAACCGCCGCAGGCACCAAGAATGGATTCTAGCGTGGTTGTCACCCAGTAGCTGGCATCCATTAAAAGCAAACAGTCACTTTTTTTTACGGTGCCACTAAACCAGAGTGCTGTTATAGTAATTGGAAATCAAACCTCGAGGAAAAAGAGTCTGGGACTCTTCTCCAGCAGCATCGGACGTATGCGTACTACGGAGATGAAGCCGAGGACCGCGCACCTTTCTTCACTGGATATGCACTGCCCATCGGGCACATGCAAGGTGAGATAGTTATACCTTGTACAGCACAGTTCGCATGTGCCCGATGCTGCTGGAGAAGAGTCATGGACTCTTCTCCAGATAAATTTGATTTTCATTTACTTTTCTTTGCTGGGATGGGCGAGTTTGCTAGGGGCATGTTTGGGACCCTTAATCCCAGCTATATATCATAACAGTCTTTGTGTTTCATGGCCCCCTAAACCAGTGACAGGTTATAGTAGATTTACTATCTCATCGGAAAGGACATTTTTAGTTGTTGCCTTGTTGTTTCACCGACCTCACCCCAGGCGAAACAAGAGAAAAGCGGGATATATGTAGTATATGGCTGCATTCAGACAGCTCTATTGTAGCTTCATTTTTAGCAGGATCTGGACTACCCATTATTCTAGTTAGCTGAACTTAGGTCGCTATATAGTTCTCTGGGTAAGTTAAAGGTTTGGCCCATCTCACATTTTGGTGGCACCAATGTCCCATAAGTGCGGATCCCACCTCTGAAACCCATTCCTATCTCCAGAATGTGTTCCAAAGTGATCGAGGGCGCACCGCACAAGCACGGCCAACCTTTATTCTCTTATATGGGAGTACCGAGAATAGCTGAGCACTGGTGAATGGAAATAACTGAGCACTCTCGCTCAGCTGAAGTGAATGGACAACATGTCATGCATGGGCAGTGCGCTCTCCTTCACTTTAAAGGCCATGCTGTAGAAATAGGTAAAGGTCCCAGGGGAGGGACCCACACCTATCGGACATTGGTGTATGTGCTAATGATATGCCACCAAAGGGCGAGATGAATCAACCCCTTTAAGATCACTTGAACCACTGTGAGTCTTGTGGCCATAATAGTTACATAGTTAATATAGTTGAAAAAATACATAAATCTATCAAGTTCAATAATACGTGGTCACATTGCACCCCTCTGAATGCGGTCCTTGATGGTCGTGATTGTCCTTTGACAATAAAAGCTTGTGTGATTTCAGTCTCCCAGTGAACTCCTATGGGTGTTCCGCTTCTGTACAGTATATGCTAAAGACAACATAATGACATGAGTTGTCACTGACAGATGCTGCTCATCACCAATACCTCTATACAAAGAGGTCCATCATCATCATCTACTCTATGTGCCTCTGAAGGTATCTCATATTAGTCTCTTTAAATGCTTCCTTCATAAACACTTGACCTCACCTACCATTTCCATGGGATGAATGGAAGATTTTTTTGAATACTGCAAAGTCTTAATGGCTAATATAGTTGGTATGTCTCATCTATAAAGAAGAACCTACGTTTTACATGACCTGGGTGTGTCTATCTGAGGCACAGGCAGCAGTTGGTAACTATCCGAGGTTAAGAAAGCTAAGTGTTACTACAACGTCATGAATGAGCCTCTTCATTTAGGATTCTAATGACATTTTGCTCAAAGTCTTAAATATTTTTTGGTAAGAACTTTCTTCCAGGTCTTGGGAAGTTGGGTTGTGCTCTGCGTCGTTTTCATAGTTGCTATCTGTAGTATCTAACGATGACACTGTGGTAACGCTTTGGGACATGCTGGACAAGCCATTGGGCATGGAACGTGGATATGCGATGTTGAGTAAGTCTTTGGACAGCGAGGTGGTAGATGAAGCATTGGGCAAGAAGTTGTTCATTGAGTTGGTGATCTCAACGGTGGACAAGACATTAGCTATGGATCTAGGAGGTCGCATTCTAGATACACCGTTAGACATGGAGGTAGTGGACGGACTTGCGGGCATGTTATTGATGTCCAGCTGCTTTGCGCTGCAGAACGGGGCATAGTATTCAGTCATTTCCTCAAACTGCTCACAATCCACTTTATAATATTTTTTCTTTGCCTCTAAGATGTTGTTGAATCGGAAGCCCCAAAGGATTTCCCGGGGCAAGTAGGACGTTCTAGACTGATGGGATGTTCCAGTAGAGTCCCCTGTGTAGACAAATGTAACCAAGATCTCAAATCTGGCTGCAGCCACCGCTTTACGATCTAGAGCATATAAAGGACTATCTTGGTCAATAACATGGACAACAGTAACTGGCGTGACCAGTATGATTTGATCATTGACTAGTTTGAGATCTTTGTATTCCATGACAATCCCTTTCTCATGGTCTTCATAATAGCGTAATAGTTGGGCCCTCACATTACCCTCAACTACATGTTTTGAACGGAAGTCACCAATCCGCCACATAAGGCACAGTTTTTCATCCCGCATGCCGACAAGAGCAAAGTAGCTGAAACGTACAGTCTGAGCCCTTTTCCGGGCCGTGGCCATCTTGGCCATAGCAGCACCTATAATAAATGTGTCAATGATGCAGCTGAAAACGGATTGCAGAGTGACCAGCAGTATTGCTAAAGAGCATTCCTCAGTAACGCAACGGCTACCATAGCCAATAGTCGTCTGCGTCTCGAGGGAGAACAGAAATGCTCCCGCGAATGTGTGGACATTGTCAACACAAGGGGTTATGTCCATGTCACTGAGATCTCCGTGTTGCAAAGCGATGATCCAGAAGATAAACCCGAACAAGAGCCATGTTAAAATGTATGATAAGGAAAATATAATCAACATGTGACGCCACTTGATATCGACCAACGTGGTGAAGATGTCCACAACGTAACTCTCCCACTCGCCAATGATGCTCTTGAAATAGACATTGCAGCTGCCATCTTTTTGCATAAACCGGTGTTGGAAGGATTTCTTCTGATAGACTAAGCTTTGCTGGTACCAGCTGTGCTCTTTTACGTTGACCAGTTTCCAGGTATCTGTAGCTTGACTCATCTTGGTGGTCGAGGTGAATCGTCACACAATAGTAAATTCAGTCTTCACTCCTGAAAAATAAATTATTTCATAAGAATTAGTGAATTTCATCTACTTTTTCATATTTATCCTATGACGTATGACTACTTTTCACCACCTGGTAAATTTTTTACAACTTAGCTAAGTTTTGTTCACTGATGGCAGTCTTCAGTGGCCCAGTAGGCTATGAGAAAATAGGAGTCTACAAATGCCTCTTGACTGTGAACACTACAGAATGCGCTGCCCATGACGACATAAACTAAGACATAACGTGTCCACGTCCTATCTAATAGAGAAAGTGCTCCAAGCTTTGTGGACTTTTAAATAGTATTTGGCTGAGAATTAATAGTTCTACAGGACAAGAGTGATTGTCCTTTTTCTGGAAATACTTGGAGAGTATTGTTATGTCTTGAAGGATTCTCTTCGAAGACCAAGCCTGGAGAAAGATACATGGCAGCATTGACAACTTTTGTAAAGGGGAAGTCAGTGAAACCAAACGTAAAACCCCTCTGAGTGGTAGCAAGGACAGGGGCTATTCTGGGCACCATTGAGAGGAACGGGTACAATTTATGGGTTTAAAATAAAAGTAAGTCTTCAAATTTCTTTATTTTATCATTGCAGGTGCATTGGTGAGGATATGGTGCCTGTCACACAGATACAAGCTAGAGTGGTCAAGGAAATGTCAGGAAAGGATGAAGATGGCCAATTAAATTGATGATTGTCCATCTGACAACTATCATTCAGAAGTTTAGGGATCTAGGGTAGGAGGACATACTAAAACCTTTGCCATATAGTGGTATTGCCATCAGGGACATTTATAGCATATCAGTAAGACATGCCCACATTAGGGAACCGCTGTCTCTAGAACGAGGCCCTGCAGTGAACAGAGAGTAAGCACGGCTTCCTCTCCATTCAGTGTGATGCGACTTCAGAAAATAGCCATGCTGGCACATAGCAGTGAATGGAGGGTGCTCTCCATTTACTTCTGGGACCCATTTTGAGATAGAAGCGGATCTCAGAGGTGGGACCGGCACCTATTGCACATTCGTGGCATATTCCATTGATATGCCATAAGTTTCCCAGATGCCAACAGCCCTTTAAGGTGGCCATACACCTTAGATAGCTGCTGAATGAGCCATCTGCTACTCTTCCTGAGCTTCACTTGCCTATACATGCCTAATTTGGCCAGGTGTGCATGTGTTTTCATCTGGGAGAGGGTAATAAACCACGGCTTAATGCCTCTGGAGGTGACATCTCTCTTTGATAGCAAAGGATCGGCCATGTCCAGCATGAAAAGTGTCCTGTTTCCCCCCCCCCCACCCCACATCTGCTGTTGAAATTTGGTGCACTCTGATACACATTAGATGAGATGAACACCCCATCAAAATCGTATGGTTTGGTTTCGTCCAGTGTGTATGGCCACTGTGGGAATTCACTCTGGTAGACAAGCGTACGCAGTATAGAGGCAAAGACCAGTTTGTAACTCAAAAACTTCAGTATTTTATTCACACTTATGGCAACAAAACAGTACGACAGTCCATTTGCAGTTGGTGTTCGTTCACACCTAGACAGTTCATTCAGGAAAGAGTCACCTGTTATCCTAGGTGTTAGTTCACACCCGATCGGCATTGCTCAGGACAGAGCAGACCTCCCAAACTCAGGCCTCCAGCCTAGCACACGGCTCAGATCCCAATCCAGCGATTGCCAGAGCTCCTCTGTCAGAGAGGTAATCACACCCAGCTGACACTGCTGGCTGTTTTTTTTTTTATAGGCCAGTCAAGACCCGGCCTGGAATGTGGGGAGTAGTCACCCACCCAGCACTTTGACTACTCCTAGTAAGAGCCGTCCTGGATCAGCTATTACAGCTATATTAAATAGCAAGGTGTCAAACAGCAACTGCTACTGACACATGAAAACTGGCTCTTACTCCACCGAGGCCAGGAACCTCGGTGACACATACCTTCCGTCAACGACGGTCCTTTACGCCATCCTACACCACCTATAGGCATCCACAGAACTTGTCCCACCCCAACCTTCACCCATGGACTTGAATATGAATGGGGCCACCAGCTAAAAGTCGAAGCAGACTTTTCTTGCGCAATGGATTGCTTTGTCTCTCATAGATAATAATTCTGCCTTTAAGTCTGTTTTCCCCTTTAACCCAGAAAAGTGAATGTTACACCATGTTTGTTCCTTTTTTTTTTCTTAAGCCAGTTTTAATGAAAGCAGAAGTTTACAACCAACATGAAAAAACTAAAGCAACAGCAACGAGGTTTCAAATGGAAAACACGCTCCTGGTTTTAATTGTTTTCACGTTCACTGCTTCAAACAATAGTTATTTTAGAAAGAACCACAAACATCAGGGAATAAAATCCACTTAAATCAGAAGCTACCGGTTGATTCTGCTCTAAATTACAGAGGGAACATTTTTACATCTATTGTGTCAGTTTATAAAAATGCTGTAACACCACTTTCCTGAAATAAGAAAAAAATAAGTTCTTTTGGTTCTTGCATGATGAAGTTTTCATGTCTCAACAAGACTCACAAAACAGCAGATGATACCGGGAACATTCTCCTAATTGTCACAATCACACAAAAAGTGCAGCTGCACAGCGCAGCCGGGGACAGCGCTAAATATACCAGCAAATTATTCTTCAGAACAGATAGCTTTCACAACCCAAGACGACATAAAGAGATCTGGATACATTTTTTTTTTCTTCATAACTTTCATTTTTTTTGAACGGCAGCTGTTTTATCTTGATAGTTGACATTTCATATGATCTCATACACAGTACCCACCTCTGTGTCCATACAGAATACCTCAGGTCATAAATAAAAGTCTGACTGTGCTCCAGAGGATTCATGTATGAATAAATGTAGATTTAGGAAAGAATATAAACTAACTGAAATATAAATATGATAACACTGCAACCTATGGATAGAATAACGATGCCTACAATACTGCTTCCTATATAATACAATAAATAACCTAATAGAGCCTCCTATAGATAATACAATAAATAATATAGTACTGCGCCCTATGGCACTATAATCCTGCCTCCTATAGACAAAGCTATTACTAATATAATACCTCCCTCATGTTCAGGACTCAAACTTCTATATTACTGCCTCTTGTGTACAAAAATATAACTACTATAATACTGCCTCCGATGTACAAGAATATAACTACTATAATACTGCTCCTATGTACAAGAATATAACTACTATAATACTGCTCCTATGTACAAGGATATAACGATTATAATACTGCTCCTATGTACAAGGATATAACTACTATAATACTGCTCCTATGTACAAGGATATAACTACTATAATACTGCTCCTATGTACAAGGATATAACTACTATAATACTGCTCGTATGTACAAGAATATAACTACAATAATACTGCCTCCTATGTACAGGAATATAACTACTATAATACTACTCCTATGTACAAGAATATAACTACTATAATACTGCCACCTATGTACAAGGATATAACTACTATAATACTGCTCCTATGTACAAGAATATAACGATTATAATACTGCTCCTATGTACAAGGATATAACTACTATAATACTGCTCCTATGTACAAGGATATAACGATTATAATACTGCTCCTATGTACAAGGATATAACTACTATAATACTGCTCCTATGTACAAGAATATAACTACTATAATACTGCTCCTATGTACAAGAATATAACTACTATAATACTGCCACCTATGTACAAGGATATAACTACTATAATACTGCTCCTATGTACAAGAATATAACGATTATAATACTGCTCCTATGTACAAGGATATAACTACTATAATACTGCTCCTATGTACAAGAATATAACTACTATAATACTGCTCCTTTGTACAAGAATATAACTACTATAATACTGCTCGTATGTACAAGAATATAACTACAATAATACTGCCTCCTATGTACAGGAATATAACTACTATAATACTGCTCCTATGTACAAGAATATAACTACTATAATACTGCTCCTATGTACAAGGATATAACTACTATAATACTGCTCCTATGTACAAGAATATAACGATTATAATACTGCTCCTATGTACAAGGATATAACTACTATAATACTGCTCCTATGTACAAGGATATAACGATTATAATACTGCTCCTATGTACAAGGATATAACTACTATAATACTGCTCATATGTACAAGAATATAACTACTATAATACTGCTCCTATGTACAAGAATATAACTACTATAATACTGCTCCTTTGTACAAGAATATAACTACTATAATACTGCCTCCTATGTACAAGGATATAACTACTATAATACTGCTCGTATGTACAAGAATATAACTACAATAATACTGCCTCCTATGTACAGGAATATAACTACTATAATACTGCTCCTATGTACAAGAATATAACTACTATAATACTGCTCCTATGTACAAGAATATAACTACTATAATACTGCCACCTATGTACAAGGATATAACTACTATAATACTGCTCCTATGTACAAGAATATAACGATTATAATACTGCTCCTATGTACAAGGATATAACTACTATAATACTGCTCCTATGTACAAGGATATAACGATTATAATACTGCTCCTATGTACAAGGATATAACTACTATAATACTGCTCCTATGTACAAGAATATAACTACTATAATACTGCTCCTATGTACAAGAATATAACTACTATAATACTGCCACCTATGTACAAGGATATAACTACTATAATACTGCTCCTATGTACAAGAATATAACGATTATAATACTGCTCCTATGTACAAGGATATAACTACTATAATACTGCTCCTATGTACAAGGATATAACGATTATAATACTGCTCCTATGTACAAGAATATAACGATTATAATACTGCTCCTATGTACAAGGATATAACTACTATAATACTGCTCCTATGTACAAGGATATAACGATTATAATACTGCTCCTATGTACAAGGATATAACTACTATAATACTGCTCCTATGTACAAGAATATAACTACTATAATACTGCTCCTATGTACAAGAATATAACTACTATAATACTGCCACCTATGTACAAGGATATAACTACTATAATACTGCTCCTATGTACAAGAATATAACGATTATAATACTGCTCCTATGTACAAGGATATAACTACTATAATACTGCTCCTATGTACAAGAATATAACTACTATAATACTGCTCCTTTGTACAAGAATATAACTACTATAATACTGCTCGTATGTACAAGAATATAACTACAATAATACTGCCTCCTATGTACAGGAATATAACTACTATAATACTGCTCCTATGTACAAGAATATAACTACTATAATACTGCTCCTATGTACAAGGATATAACTACTATAATACTGCTCCTATGTACAAGAATATAACGATTATAATACTGCTCCTATGTACAAGGATATAACTACTATAATACTGCTCCTATGTACAAGGATATAACGATTATAATACTGCTCCTATGTACAAGGATATAACTACTATAATACTGCTCATATGTACAAGAATATAACTACTATAATACTGCTCCTATGTACAAGAATATAACTACTATAATACTGCTCCTTTGTACAAGAATATAACTACTATAATACTGCCTCCTATGTACAAGGATATAACTACTATAATACTGCTCGTATGTACAAGAATATAACTACTATAATACTGCCTCCTATGTACAGGAATATAACTACTATAATACTGCTCCTATGTACAAGAATATAACTACTATAATACTGCTCCTATGTACAAGAATATAACTACTATAATACTGCCACCTATGTACAAGGAATATAACTACTATAATACTGCTCCTATGTACAAGAATATAACGATTATAATACTGCTCCTATGTACAAGGATATAACTACTATAATACTGCTCCTATGTACAAGGATATAACGATTATAATACTGCTCCTATGTACAAGGATATAACTACTATAATACTGCTCCTATGTACAAGAATATAACTACTATAATACTGCTCCTATGTACAAGAATATAACTACTATAATACTGCCACCTATGTACAAGGATATAACTACTATAATACTGCTCCTATGTACAAGAATATAACGATTATAATACTGCTCCTATGTACAAGGATATAACTACTATAATACTGCTCCTATGTACAAGGATATAACTACTATAATACTGCTCCTATGTACAAGAATATAACGATTATAATACTGCTCCTATGTACAAGGATATAACTACTATAATACTGCTCCTATGTACAAGGATATAACGATTATAATACTGCTCCTATGTACAAGGATATAACTACTATAATACTGCTCCTATGTACAAGAATATAACTACTATAATACTGCTCCTATGTACAAGAATATAACTACTATAATACTGCCACCTATGTACAAGGATATAACTACTATAATACTGCTCCTATGTACAAGAATATAACG
The DNA here is from genome assembly GCF_905171765.1 of Bufo bufo. Classification (NCBI taxonomy): domain Eukaryota; kingdom Metazoa; phylum Chordata; class Amphibia; order Anura; family Bufonidae; genus Bufo; species Bufo bufo. Next base: position 421,326,638 of record NC_053394.1, read on the forward strand.
ATTATAATACTGCTCCTATGTACAAGGATATAACTACTATAATACTGCTCCTATGTACAAGAATATAACTACTATAATACTGCTCCTTTGTACAAGAATATAACTACTATAATACTGCTCGTATGTACAAGAATATAACTACAATAATACTGCCTCCTATGTACAGGATATAAATACTGCTCCTATGTACAAGATATAACTACTATAATACTGCTCATATGTACAAGAATATAACTACTATAATACTGCTCCTATGTACAAGAATATAACTACTATAATACTGCTCCTTTGTACAAGAATATAACTACTATAATACTGCCTCCTATGTACAAGGATATAACTACTATAATACTGCTCGTATGTACAAGAATATAACTACAATAATACTGCCTCCTATGTACAGGAATATAACTACTATAATACTGCTCCTATGTACAAGAATATAACTACTATAATACTGCTCCTATGTACAAGAATATAACTACTATAATACTGCCACCTATGTACAAGGATATAACTACTATAATACTGCTCCTATGTACAAGAATATAACGATTATAATACTGCTCCTATGTACAAGGATATAACTACTATAATACTGCTCCTATGTACAAGGATATAACGATTATAATACTGCTCCTATGTACAAGGATATAACTACTATAATACTGCTCCTATGTACAAGAATATAACTACTATAATACTGCTCCTATGTACAAGAATATAACTACTATAATACTGCCACCTATGTACAAGGATATAACTACTATAATACTGCTCCTATGTACAAGAATATAACGATTATAATACTGCTCCTATGTACAAGGATATAACTACTATAATACTGCTCCTATGTACAAGGATATAACGATTATAATACTGCTCCTATGTACAAGGATATAACTACTATAATACTGCTCCTATGTACAAGAATATAACTACTATAATACTGCTCCTTTGTACAAGAATATAACTACTATAATACTGCTCGTATGTACAAGAATATAACTACAATAATACTGCCTCCTATGTACAGGAATATAACTACTATAATACTGCTCCTATGTACAAGAATATAACTACAATAATACTGCCTCCTATGTACAGGAATATAACTACTATAATACTGCCTCCTATATACAGGTATATAACTACTATAATACTGCTCCTATGTACAAGAATATAACTACTATAATACTGCCTCCTATGTACAAGAATATAACTACTATAATACTGCTCCTATGTACAATAATATAACTACTATAATACTGCTCCTATGTACAAGAATTTAACTACTATAATACTGCTCCTATTTACAAGAATATAACTACTATTATACTGCTCCTATGTACAAGGATATAACGATTATAATACTGCTCCTATGTACAAGGATATAACTACTATAATACTGCCTCCTATGTACAAGAATATAACTACTATAATACTGCTCCTATGTACAAGAATATAACTACTATAATACTGCTTCCTATTTATAAGAATATAACTACTATAATACTGCTCCTATATATAAGAATATAACTACTATAATACTGCCACTATGTACAAGAATATAACTACTATAATACTGCTCCTATGTACAAGAATATAACTACTATAATACTGCTCCTATGTACAAGAATATAACTACTATATTACTGCCTTCTATGTACAAGAATATAACTACTATAATACTGCCCCTATGTACAAGAATATAACTACTATAATACTGCTCCTATGTACAAGAATATAACTGCTATAATACTGCCTCCTATGTACAAGAATATGACTACTATAATACTGCCCCTTTGTACAAGAATATAACTACTATAAAACTCCTACGTACAAGAATATAACTATTATAATACTGCTCCTATGTACAAGAATATACAGTCTGGTCCATAAATATTGGGACATCGACACAAGTCTAACATTTTTGGCTCTATACACCACCACAATGGATTTGAAATGAACAAGATGTGCTTTACCTGCAGACTGTCAGCTTTAATTTGAGGGTATTTACATCCAAATCAGATGAACGGTGCAGGAATTACAACAGTTTGCATATGTGCCTCCCACTTGTTAAGGGACCAAAAGTAATGGGACAATTGGCTTCTCAGCTGTTCCATAGCCAGGTGTGTATTATTCCCTCATTATCCCAATTACAATGAGCAGATAAAAGGTCCAGAGTTCATTTCCAGTCTGCTATTTGCATTTGGAATCTGTTGCTGTCAACTCTCAAGATGAGATCCAAAGAGCTGTCACTATCAGTGAAGCAAGTCATCATTAGGATGAAAAACAACACAAACCCATCAGAGAGATAGCAAACACATTAGGAGTGGCCAAAACAACTGTTTGGAACATTCTTAAAAAGAAGGAACGCACCGGTGAGCTCAGCAACACCAAAATACCAGGAAGACCACGGAAAACAACTGTGGTGGATGACCGAAGAATTCTTTCCCTGGTGAAGAAAACACCCTTCACAACAGTTGGCCAGATCAAGAACTCTCTCCAGGAGGTAGGTGTATGTGTGTCAAAGTCAACAATCAAGAGAAGACTTCACCAGAGTGAATACAGAGGGTTCACCACAAGATGTAAACCATTGGTGAGCCTCAAAAACAGGAAGGCCAGATTAGAGTTTGCCAAACGACATCTAAAAAAGCCTTCACAGTTCTGGAACAACATCCTATGGACAGATGAGACCAAGATCAACTTGTACCAGAGTGATGGGAAGAGAAGAGTATGGAGAAGGAAAGGAACTGCTCATGATTAGGGATGAGCGAACCCGAACTGTATAGTTCGGGTTCGTACCGAATTTTGGGGTGTCCGTGACACGGACCCGAACATTTTCGTAAAAGTCCGGGTTCGGGTTCGGCGCTTTCTTGGCGCTTTTTGAAAGGCTGCAAAGCAGCCAATCAACAAGCGTCATACTACTTGGCCCAAGAGGCCATCACAGCCATGCCTACTATTGGCATGGCTGTGATTGGCCAGTGCAGCATGTGACCCAGCCTCTATATAAGCTGGAGTCACGTAGCGCCGCACGTCACTCTGCTATGATCAGTATAGGGAGAGGTTGCAGCTGCGACGTTAGGGCGAGATTAGGCAGATTAACTCCTCCAAAAGACTTCATTCTGTGATCGATCTGCAGCTGTGGATCATTGAAGTGCTATTATTGACTTGCTCACTTTTTTGAGGCTGCCCAGAGCGTTTTTAGATCACTTTTTTTCTGGGGTGATCGGCGGCCATTTTGTGACTTGTGGTGCGCCAGCACGAGCTATCACCAAGTGTATTTAACCATCGATAGTGTGGTTATTTTGTGCTATATCCTACATCAGCTGCAGGCTGAGCCTGTGTCACCGAAGTGCATTTAACCATCAACAGTCTGGTTATTTTTTGGCCATATACTACATCAGCTGCAGGCTGAGCCTGTGTCACCCAAGTGCATTTAACCATCAACAGTCTGGTTATTTTTTGGCCATATACTACATTAGCTGCAGGCTGAGCCTGTGTCAAAGAAGTGCATTTAACCATCAACAGTGTGGTTATTTTTTGGCCGTATACTACATCTGGTGCAGGCTGAGCCTGTGTCACCCAAGTGCATTTAACCATCAACAGTGTGGTTATTTTTTGGCCATATATTACATCAGGGGCAAGTTGAGCCTGTCACCCAGCGCCTAAAAAATAGACCTGACATCTCTATTCAACCAAATCTGCACAGTTTTAGCTGGTCAAGTTATTTGTAGTGACCGTAAAAGCAGACTTTTTGTTCTGGGTTGAAAAAGCATTCCCAAATTTGCCATTCTGAAAATAACTAGTTTGTGGTATTTGAGGCCTACTTGAAATCTATCCCAAAAATAAAATCTTACATTGAAGGTATTGATAGTGTGATTCAGAAAAACCTAAGACACACGCTAGCGTGCTGATAGAAGTGTCATTCTGTGATTAAACCTATAACTGTCACACAGCGCAAAAAAAAAAAACAGGTCTCACATCTCTATTCAACCAAATCTGCACAGTTTTAGCTGGTCAAGTTATTTGTAGTGACCGTAAAAGCAGACTTTTTGTTCTGGGTTGAAAAAGCATTCCCAAATTTGCCATTCTGAAAATAACTAGTTTGTGGTATTTGAGGCCTACTTGAAATCTATCCCAAAAAGAAAATCTTACATTGAAGGTATTGATAGGGTGATTCAGAAAAACCTAAGACACACGCTAGCGTGCTGATAGAAGTGTCATTCTGTGATTAAACCTATGCTGTTTGAAGACTCTGCTGCCAGGGTTTCCCAAGGGCATCCACCTAGCCCTTCCCCAGGGGTGGAAGAGATAGAATGCACTAACGCACAACCACTTATTTTTCCTGATGATGAGGACATGGGAATACCACCTCAGCACGTCTCTGATGATGACGAAACACAGGTTCCAACTGCTGCGTCTTTCTGCAGTGTGCAGACTGAACAGGAGGTCAGGGGTCAAGACTGGGTGGAAGACGATGCAGGGGACGATGAGGTCCTAGACCCCACATGGAATGAAGGTCGTGCCACTGACTTTCACAGTTCGGAGGAAGAGGCAGTGGTGAGACCGAGCCAACAGCGTAGCAAAAGAGGGAGCAGTGGGCAAAATCAGAACACCCGCCGCCAAGAGACTTCGTCTGCTACTGACCGCCGCCATCTGGGACCGAGCACCCCAAAGGCAGCTTCAAGGAGTTCCCTGGCATGGCACTTCTTCAAACAATGTGCTGACGACAAGACCCGTGTGGTTTGCACACTGTGCCATCAGAGCCTGAAGCGAGGCATTAACGTTCTGAACCTTAGCACAACCTGCATGACCATGCACCTGCATGCAAAGCATGAACTGCAGTGGAGTAAACACCTTATAAACAAGGAAGTCACTCAGGCTCCCCCTGCTGCCCCTTCTGCTGCTGCCGCCTCGGCCTCTTCTGCTGCTGCCTCGGCCTCTTCTGCTGCTGCTGCCGCCGCCTCGGCCTCTTCCCCTGCCTCTGGAGGAACGTTGGCACCTGCCGCCCAGCAAACATGCGATGTACCACCAACACCACCACCTGCGTCACCAAGCATCTCAACCATGTCACACGGCAGCGTTCAGCTCTCCATCTCACAAACATTTGAGAGAAAGCGTAAATTCCCACCTAGCCACCCTCGATCCCTGGCCCTGAATGCCAGCATTTCTAAACTACTGGCCTATGAAATGCTGTCATTTAGGCTGGTGGACACACACAGCTTCAAACAGCTCATGTCACTTGCTGTCCCACAGTATGTTGTTCCCAGCCGCCACTACTTCTCCAAGAGAGCCGTGCCTTCCCTGCACAACCAAGTGTCCGATAAAATCAAGTGTGCACTGCGCAACGCCATCTGTGGCAAGGTCCACCTAACCACAGATACGTGGACCAGTAAGCACGGCCAGGGACGCTATATCTCCCTAACTGCACACTGGGTAAATGTAGTGGCGGCTGGGCCCCAGGCGGAGAGCTGTTTGGCGCACGTCCTTCCGCCGCCAAGGATCGCAGGGCAACATTCTTTGCCTCCTGTCTCCTCCTCCTCCTACTCAGCTTCCTCCTCCTCTTCTTCCACCTGCTCATCCAGTCAGCCACACACCTTCACCACCAACTTCAGCACAGCCCGGGGTAAACGTCAGCAGGCCATTCTGAAACTCATATGTTTGGGGGACAGGCCCCACACCGCACAGGAGTTGTGGCGGGGTATAGAACAACAGACCGACGAGTGGTTGCTGCCGGTGAGCCTCAAGCCCGGCCTGGTGGTGTGCGATAATGGGCGAAATCTCGTTGCAGCTCTGGGACTAGCCGGTTTGACGCACATCCCTTGCCTGGCGCATGTGCTGAATTTGGTGGTGCAGAAGTTCATTCGCAACTACCCCGACATGTCTGAGCTGCTGCATAAAGTGCGGGCCGTCTGTTCGCGCTTCCGGCGTTCACACCCTGCCGCTGCTCGCCTGTCTGCGCTACAGCGTAACTTCGGCCTTCCCGCTCACCGCCTCATATGCGACGTGCCCACCAGGTGGAACTCCACCTTGCACATGCTGGACAGACTGTGCGAGCAGCAGCAGGCCATAGTGGAGTTTCAGCTGCAGCACGCACGGGTCAGTCGCACTGCGGATCAGACACACTTCACCACCAATGACTGGGCCTCCATGCGAGACCTGTGTGCCCTGTTGCGCTGTTTCGAGTACTCCACCAACATGGCCAGTGGCGATGACGCCGTTATCAGCGTTACAATACCACTTCTATGTCTCCTTGAGAAAACACTTAGGGCGATGATGGAAGAGGAGGTGGCCCAGGAGGAAGAGGAGGAAGAGGGGTCATTTTTAGCACTTTCAGGCCAGTCTCTTCAAAGTGACTCAGAGGGAGGTTTTTTGCAACACCAGAGGCCAGGTACAAATGTGGCCAGACAGGGCCCACTACTGGAGGACGAGGAGGACGAGGATGAGGAGGAGGTGGAGGAGGATGAGGATGAAGCATGTTCACAGCGGGGTGGCACCCAAAGCAGCTCGGGCCCATCACTGGTGCGTGGCTGGGGGGAAACACAGGACGATGACGATACGCCTCCCACAGAGGACAGCTTGTCCTTACCTCTGGGCAGCCTGGCACACATGAGCGACTACATGCTGCAGTGCCTGCGCAACGACAGCAGAGTTGCCCACATTTTAACGTGTGCGGACTACTGGGTTGCCACCCTGCTGGATCCCCGGTACAAAGACAATGTGCCCACCTTACTTCCTACACAGGAGCGTGATAGGAAGATGCGCGAGTACAAACGCACGTTGGTAGACGCGCTACTGAGAGCATTCCCAAATGTCACAGGGGAACCAGTGGAAGCCCAAGGCGAAGGCAGAGGAGGAGCAAGAGGTCGCCAACGCAGCTGTGTCACGGCCAGCTCCTCTGAGGGCAGGGTTAGCATGGAAGAGATGTGGAAAAGTTTTGTCACCACGCCACAGCTAAGTGCACCACCACCTGATACGGAACGTGTTAGCAGGAGGCAACATTTCACTAACATGGTGGAACAGTACCTGTGCACACCCCTCCACGTACTGACTGATGGTTCGGCCCCATTCAACTTCTGGGTCTCCAAATTGTCCACGTGGCCAGAGCTAGCCTTTTATGCCTTGGAGGTGCTGGCCTGCCCGGCGGCCAGCGTTTTGTCTGAACGTGTATTCAGCACGGCAGGGGGCGTCATTACAGACAAACGCAGCCGCCTGTCTACAGCCAATGTGGACAAGCTGACGTTCATAAAAATGAACCAGGCATGGATCCCACAGGACCTGTCCATCCCTTGTGCAGATTAGATATTAACTACCTCCCCTTAACAATATATTATTCTACTCCAGGGCACTTCCTCATTCAATACTATTTTTAATTTCATTTTACCATTATATTGCGGGGCAACCCAAAGTTGAATGAACCTCTCCTCTGTCTGGGTGCCGGGGCCTAAATGTGTGACAGTGGCCTGTTCCAGTGGTGGGTGACGTGAAGCCTGATTCTCTGCTATGACATGAAGACAGATTCTGCGCTGACATAAGGCCAGATTCTCTGTTACGGGACCTCTCTCCTCTGCCTGGGTACCTGGGCCTAAATGTGTGACAGTGGCCTGTTCCAGTGGTGGGTGACGTGAAGCCTGATTCTCTGCTATGACATGAATACAGATTCTGCGCTGACATAAGGCCAGATTCTCTGTTACGGGACCTCTCTCCTCTGCCTGGGCCTAAATATGTGACAGTGGCCTGTTCCAGTGGTGGGTGACGTGAAGCCTGATTCTCTGCTATGACATGAATACAGATTCTGCGCTGACATAAGGCCAGATTCTCTGTTACGGGACCTCTCTCCTCTGTCTGGGTGCCGGGGCCTAAATATGTGACAGTGGCTTGTTCCAGTGGTGGGTGACGTGAAGCCTGATTCTCTGCTATGACATGAAGACAGATTCTGTGCTGACATAAGGCCAGATTCTCTGTTACGGGACCTCTCTCCTCTGCCTGGGTGCCTGGGCCTAAATGTGTGACAGTGGCCTGTTCCAGTGGTGGGTGACGTGAAGCCTGATTCTCTGCTATGACATGAATACAGATTCTGCGCTGACATAAGGCCAGATTCTCTGTTACGGGACCGCTCTCCTCTGTCTGGGTGCCGGGGCCTAAATGTGTGACAGTGGCCTGTTCCAGTGGTGGGTGACGTGAAGCCTGATTCTCTGCTATGACATGAAGACTGATTCTGCGCTGACATAAGGCCAGATTCTCTGTTACGGGACCTCTCTCCTCTGCCTGGGTGCCTGGGCCTGAATGTGTGACAGTGGCCTGTTCCAGTGGTGGCTGACGTGAAGCCTGATTCTCTGCTATGACATGAAGACAGATTCTGCGCTGACATAAGGCCAGATTCTCTGTTACGGGACCTCTCTCCTCTGTCTGGGTGCCGGGGCCTAAATGTGTGACAGTGGCCTGTTCCAGTGGTGGGTGACGTGAAGCCTGATTCTCTGCTATGACATGAAGACAGATTCTGTGCTGACATCAAGCCAGATTCTCTGTTACGGGACCTCTCTCCTCTGACTGGGTGCCTGGGCCTAAATGTGTGACAGTGGCCTGTTCCAGTGGTGGGTGACGTGAAGCTTGATTCTCTGCTATGACATGAAGACAGATTCTGCACTGACATAAGGCCAGATTCTCTGTTACGGGACCGCTCTCCTCTGTCTGGGTGCCGGGGCCTAAATGTGTGACAGTGGCCTGTTCCAGTGGTGGGTGACGTGAAGCCTGATTCTCTGCTATGACATGAAGACAGATTCTGTGCTGACATGAAGCCAGATTCTCTGCTATGGCATGAATAGACTGATTCTGTGCTGACATGAAGCCAGATTCTTTGCTATGGCATGAAGAGACTGATTCTCTGCTGACGTGAAACCAGATTCTCTGCTATGGGACCTCTGTCCAATTGATATTGGGTCATTTATTTTTATTTTTATTTTTATTTTAATTCATTTCCCTATCCACATTTGTTTGCAGGGGATTTACCTACATGTTGCTGCCTTTTGCAGCCCTCTAGCTCTTTCCTGGGCTGTTTTACAGCCTTTTTAGTGCCGAAAAGTTCGGGTCCCCATTGACTTCAATGGGGTTCGGGTTCGGGACGAAGTTCGGATCGGGTTCGGATCCCGAACCCGAACATTTCCGGGAAGTTCGGCCGAACTTCTCGAACCCGAACATCCAGGTGTTCGCTCAACTCTACTCATGATCCTAAGCATACCACCTCATCAGTGAAGCATGATGGTGGTAGTGTCATGGCGTGGGCATGTATGGCTGCCAATGGAACTGGTTCTCTTGTATTTATTGATGATGTGACTGCTGACAAAAGCAGCAGGATGAATTCTTAAGTGTTTCGGGCAATATTATCTGCTCATATTCAGCCAAATGCTTCAGAACTCATTGGACGGCGCTTCACAGTGCAGATGGACAATGACCCAAAGCATACTGCAAAAGCAACCAAAGAGTTTTTTAAGGGAAAGAAGTGGAATGTTCTGCAATGGCCAAGTCAATCACCTGACCTGAATCCGATTGAGCATGCATTTCACTTGCTGAAGACAAAACTGAAGGGAAAATGCCCCAAGAACAAGCAGGAACTGAAGACAGTTGCAGTAGAGGCCTGACAGAGCATCACCAGGGATGAAACCCAGCGTCTGGTGATGTCTATGCGTTCCAGACTTCAGGCTGTAATTGACTGCAAAGGATTTGCAACCAAGTATTAAAAAGTGAAAGTTTGATTTATGATTATTATTCTGTCCCATTACTTTTGGTTCCTTAACAAGTGGGAGGCACATATGCAAACTGTTGTAATTCCTACACCGTTCACCTGATTTGGATGTAAATATCCTCAAATTAAAGCTGACAGTCCGCAGTTAAAGCCCATCTAGTTCGTTTCATTTCAAATCCATTGTGGTGGTGTATAGTGCCAAAAATTTTAGAATTGTGTCCATGTCCTAATATAATATTTATGGACCTGACTGTAACTACTATAATACTACCTCCTATGTACAAGAATATAACTATTATAACACTGCCTCCTATGTACAAGAATATAACTACTATAACACTGCCTCCTATGTACAAGAATATAACTACTATAATACTGCCTCCTATGTACAAGAATATAACTACTATAATACTGCCTCCTATGTACAAGAATATAACTATTATAATACTGCTCCTATGTACAAGAATATAACTACTATAATACTGCTCCTATGTACAAGAATATAACTACTATAATACTGCTCCTATGTACAAGAATATAACTACTATAATACTGCTTCCTGTGTACAAGAATATAACTACTATAATACTGCTCCTATGTACAAGAATATAACTACTATAATACTGCTCCTATGTACAAGAATATAACTACTATAATACTGCTCCTATGTACAAGAATATAACTACTATAATACTGCCTCCTATGTACAAAAATATAACTACTATAATACTGCTCCTATGTACAAGAATATAGCTACTATAATACTGCTCCTATTTACAAGAATATAACTACTATAATACTGCTCCTATGTACAAGAATATAACTACTATAATACTGCTCCTATGTACAAGAATATAACTACTATAATACTGCTACTATGTACAAGAATATAACTACTATAATACTGCCTCCTATGTACAATAATATAACTACTATAATACTGCCTCCCATGTACAAGAATATAACTACTATAATACTGCTCCTATGTACAAGAATATAACTACTATAATACTGCCTCCTGTGTACAAGAATATAACTACTATAATACTGCCTCCTATGTACAAGAATATAACTACTATAATACTGCTCCTATGTACAAGAATATAACTACTATAATACTGCTCCTATGTACAAGAATATAACTACTATAATACTGCTCCTATGTACAAGAATATAACTACTATAATACTGCTCCTATTTACAAGAATATAACTACTATAATACTGCTCCTATATACAAGAATATAACTACTATAATACTGCTCCTATGTACAAGAATATAACTACTATAATACTGCTCCTATGTACAAGAATATAACTACTATAATACTGCTCCTATGTACAAGAATATAACTATTATAATACTGCTTCCTGTGTACAAGAATATAACTAATATAATACTGCCTCCTATGTACAGGAATATAACTACTATAATACTGCTATGTACAAGAATATAACTACTATAATACTGCTCCTATGTACAAGAATATAACTACTATAATACTGCTCCTATATACAAGAATATAACTACTATAATACTGCTCCTATGTACAAGAATATAACTACTATAATACTGCTCCTATGTACAAGAATATAACTACTATAATACTGCTCCTATGTACAAGAATATAACTACTATAATACTGCTCCTATGTACAAGAATATAACTACTATAATACTGCTCCTATATACAAGAATATAACTACTATAATACTGCTCCTATGTACAAGAATATAACTACTATAATACTGCTCCTATTTACAAGAATATAACTACTATAATACTGCTCCTATATACAAGAATATAACTACTATAATACTGCTCCTATGTACAAGAATATAACTACTATAATACTGCTCCTATGTACAAGAATATAACTACTATAATACTGCTCCTATGTACAAGAATATAACTACTATAATACTGCTCCTATGTACAAGAATATAACTACTATAATACTGCTCCTATATACAAGAATATAACTACTATAATACTGCTCCTATGTACAAGAATATAACTACTATAATACTGCCTCCTATGTACAAGAATATAACTACTATAATACTCCCTCCTATGTACAAGAATATAACTACTATAATACTGCTCCTATGTACAAGAATATAACTACTATAATACTGCTCCTATATACAAGAATATAACTACTATAATACTGCTCCTATGTACTCTTAAACAAAACATTTCCCATTAAGCACATGTAAAGTGGGAAGGTTGCGCGCTTGTGAATTCCAACAATCCTCAATAATGGGCTGGAGACGTAAATAGCACGGAGCGGCAGACACTTGCACAAACTTAAAAGTCATGCAACGAGGCAGCAATTTGCACTCAAATATCTTAGAGAAACAAACACAATGACATTTAATTCCTCTAATTGAATCCAGACTCCATAAAAAACGCCATGGAAGTGCAGAAGGTTGGCGCTATAATAAGCACCAGCAGTCTATAGTTCAGACGATTATTTGTGTCTTCTGATTTTTCCTAGATGTATACCGAGATTCCACCAGCTTAGCACGTAATAGTACCGTTCAGCAGACGTCCAACTAACCCATCTGCTACAAAACACGTGAGGACAGCATTCAAAGAATTTGACATTCACTGTGGCTGGTGGGGGTAGCTGCACTCATTGGAGGGTTACAGCCCCTTAGAGCCCTTTTACACTGCCAAGGATTGAACAAGTTTGTTCGATCACTTTCTTCAAGCGGCACCTAAAATGTTCGTTTGTCGGCCTGTAAAAATAGGGGACGTGCTGCCGTCAATATTCAAGGTAAATGGGGGGAAGAATGATCATAATTACGATCATTTGTTCACTTTGCATTGGTGCATGTGTAAGGCTACTTTCACACTAGCGGCACAGACCTCCGGCAAGCTGTTCCGTCGGGTGAACAGCCTGTCGGATCCCTCCTGCCGTTAGTGACCGTGTGCCCCTGGACTGCCGCTCCGTCCCCATTTACTATAATGGGGGCGGCGTGTAGTTCCGGCGGGGGCATGGCAGCGCCCGGCGAGAGGCTGCCGTTATAAATGTCGGACATGTCGTAGTTTTATTCCGGCAGCCTCTCGCCGTGCCTCTGCCGGAACTCCGCCCCCGCCCCCATTATAGTCAATGGGGATGGAGCGGTAGTCCGGGGTACCACGGTCACTAGCGGCAGTACAGATCCGGCAGGCTGTTCACCCGACAATGGGCCGCCCGTTCTGTTCCGCAAATTGCAGAAGGCACACGAGCGGCTTCCGTTTTTTGCGGACCGCAAAAAACGAAACGCTCGTGTGCCTGAGGCCTTAGAGAGGACCCTTACTCTATGACATGTTCATACCTCTGTCCTTTGAAGGAGTTGCTGCCAATGTTGCTATGGAGCCGTAGGCTGGTGGGACTGTTAGCCTTGTTTATTCCCTTCATGATCTCTATAGTCACATTTATCTGCTATAATTTGTGCAAAAATGCTTCCAAAATGGGGCAGTTTTGCAAAAAGGTTCCCTACACACCGTACCTATTTTATTTAGTGAATACATACGCAACATGCCTGGATTTTGTGACCATGTATGCAACTGCATGGTTATAGTGAACATACATATTTAAGAATGAATATAGTGACCATGTATATGTGTGGTCATACAGGAGTGTGTGTGTTTGTAGTGAGCATACATATTATTTACCAATGATTGTATATAGTGAGCATGTACAGTATATGTGTGGTCATACAGGAGTGTGTGTATATAGTGACCATGTATATGTGAGGTCATACAGAAGTGTGTGTATATAGTGGCCATGTATATGTGAGGTCATACAGGAGTGTGTGTATATAGTGACCATGTATATATGTGGTCATACAGGAGTGTGTGTATATAGTGGCCATGTATATGTGTGAGGTCATACAGGAGTGTGTGTATATAGTGGCCATGTATATGTGAGGTCATACAGGAGTGTGTGTATATAGTGACCATGTATATATGTGGTCATACAGGAGTGTGTGTATATAGTGGCCATGTATATGTGTGAGGTCATACAGGAGTGTGTGTATATAGTGGCCATGTATATACACTCACCTAAAGAATTATTAGGAACACCATACTAATACGGTGTTGGACCCCCTTTTGCCTTCAGAACTGCCTTAATTCTACGTGGCATTGATTCAACAAGGTGCTGATAGCATTCTTTAGAAATGTTGGCCCATATTGATAGGATAGCATCTTGCAGTTGATGGAGATTTGAGGGATGCACATCCAGGGCACGAAGCTCCCGTTCCACCACATCCCAAAGATGCTCTATTGGGTTGAGATCTGGTGACTGTGGGGGCTATTTTAGTACAGTGAACTCATTGTCATGTTCAAGAAACCATTTTTCCAGTCTTCAACAGTCCAATTTTGGTGAGCTCGTGCAAATTGTAGCCTCTTTTTCCTATTTGTAGTGGAGATGAGTGGTACCCGGTGGGGTCTTCTGCTGTTGTAGCCCATCCGCCTCAAGGTTGTGTGTGTTGTGGCTTCACAAATGCTTTGCTGCAGACCTCGGTTGTAACGAGTGGTTATTTCAGTCAACGTTGCTCTTCTATCAGCTTGAATCAGTCGGCCCATTCTCCTCTGACCTCTAGCATCCACAAGGCATTTTTGCCCACAGGACTGCCGCATACTGGATGTTTTTCCCTTTTCACACCATTCTTTGTAAACCCTAGAAATGGTTGTGCGTGAAAATCCCAGTAACTGAGCAGATTGTGAAATACTCAGACCGGCCCGTCTGGCACCAACAACCATGCCACGCTCAAAATTTCTTAAATCACCTTTCTTTCCCATTCTGACATTCAGTTTGGAGTTCAGGAGATTGTCTTGACCAGGACCACCCCCCTAACTGCATTGAAGCAACTGCCATGTGATTGGTTGATTAGATAATTGCATTCATGAGAAATAGAACAGGTGTTCCTAATAATTCTTTAGCTGAGTGTATGTGAGGTCATACAGGAGTGTGTGTATATAGTGACCATGTATATGTGTGGTCAGACAGGAGTGTGTGTATATAGTGACCATGTATATATGTGGTCATACAGGAGCGTGTGTGGTAAGTATGCAGTGACTATGCGTAGTTGTACATGTAAGAACTGAGTATATTGTATGCATTTAGTGGCAGAATGTTTCACTATCTACTTGGCAATCTATAACAATGAATTACATTAAGAGCTCGGCCTTCCCTGACAAACGGGTATTTCTTGCTCTTCATACTGAAGTCCTGGTGACATTGTGTATTGGCTGTTCCTCCAGTGGCACCACATCACGTGGATGTAATTAGGCAGCGGAATTGTTTTATGGAACAGAGTTGCTGTTGTGCGTGTTTTAAAAAAAAAAAGCGCTAAATAATGCCACAAAAGTGTCAGCAAACAGGAACCGCCAAACCCTTCTGGTGTGACATTAGTCTAAGGGTGGTTACAACTATTTTTGATGCAGTTTTTAGAGCTTAAGCCAGAAGTGGATTCAGTAGCTTTTCTTATTTTTTAATTATTGTTTTTACTGTATTTTTTTTTTACTTTTGTTTTCAGTCCCACCAGTGATTTGGATTTCTTCTATAATTCTGTATGGCAGTGCATTGTGTCTGTCAGTGGAATGCTGTCAGGCACGCCTCTGGCATGTGTGCAGGGCGGACTTGTCTGCACTGAGATACCCCGACCTCTTTTTAGCTACCTACGTGATGAAGACGCTACTGAACGTGGTACTGCCAGGATCAGAGTTTTACCATGGGGTCCAGGCAGTGTTAGACTGGCCCACCAGAGTACCAGAGGATCCTGGTTCTGATACCATAGTGTGCCCCTATTTTTTGAGATACTCCTCCCTCTTTTTAGCTACCTACGTGACACAGATGCTACTGACCGGGGTACTGCCAGGATCAGAGTTTTACCAAGGGGTCCAGGCAGTGTCAGACTGGCCCACCAGAGTACCAGAGGATCCTGGTTCTGATACCATAGTGTGCCCCTATTTTTTGAGATACTCCTCCCTCTTTTTAGCTCCCTACGTGACACAGATGCTACTGACCGGGGTACTGCCAGGATCAGAGTTTTACCAAGGGGTCCAGGCAGTGTCAGACTGGCCCACCAGAGTACCAGAGGATCCTGGTTCTGATACCATAGTGTGCCCCTATTTTTTGAGATACTCCTCCCTCTTTTTAGCTACCTACGTGACACAGATGCTACTGACCGGGGTACTGCCAGGATCTGAGTTTTACCAAGGGGTCCAGGCAGTGTCAGACTGGCCCACCAGAGTACCAGAGGATCCTCCGGAGGGTCAGGTTCTGATACCATAGTCGGCCCCAATTTTTTTTAATCAATTAGATGTTATGATGATGATATGGGGGTCCTGATAATAATTTCCTCTGGTGGGCCCGAGGAACCCAAGTCCAACCCTGGGGCCAGGTGCTAGAAGCTGAAGGTGCGTCCATGTTGCTGTGGTGGAAATGTAGTGTTAAACGGCTCCTATTGAAGTCAAGGGGTACAGCCGCTCCCCACTAGAGTTAATGGGGGGGGTCTGATTGCGGGGATCCCTCTTTTAGGACACCCTAATTGTGTATACTTTGGGGGAAGCCAGAGTAACCCAAATACGAACCTGGTGCTAGAAGCTGGAGGTGCGTCCATATTGCTGTGGGGGGAAATGTAGTGTTACATGGCTCCTATTGAAAACAAGGGGTACAACCGCTCTCCACTAGAGCTAATGGGGGGTCTAATTGTGGGGACCCCTCTTTTAGGACACCCTATTTGTGTATACTTTAGGGGAAGCATACAACAAAGCATTGTCACGGCTACATTACAGCTTGTAAACAGATATTTCTGCCAAAGTGTAAAGTCCACGGCATATCTCGGTAGAGTACAGCCCGTCCCGGGTAATCACATCTACAAGCATCTGTAATTGTATTTGTCTGTAATCTGACGTGATGGCCATACTGCACGGGAGTTCGTTTATGTAGTCAGGGACTGGAGCAACCCCAAAGACTGCGATGAGGAGGGTCCGTGCCTGAACCGTTGGTGGGGGGGTTTGAACCATTGGTGGGGGGATTTGTGAAACCCGTCATGTTGGCTGGAACGCTGAACACGTTTGCTGTCGTTCTGGCAATGCTAGATGAAAAAGCAAGGCAGGGAGGCAATAGGTGGGCAGATATCCATCTTATTAACATGGATGGGGGGGGGGTCCTAAAGGCCTCCATACACATTAGGCTATCGTCAGCCAAACCTGCCAAGTTGGGAGAGATTTTGGCCAACACCTATTGAAGTGGTGTGGGCACCTTAAAAAGGTACAGCTGGGTGTTACCAGTTGGGGGGGGGGGGTGTCCCTGCATAGCTGTTTTCAGACTGTCCCATTTAACTCCATAATGGGGTTGTATCATCTCAGACATTGGGCGCATATGTCTGATAGGTGCACATCCCAACTCTGGGACCTGCACCTATCTTTAGAATGAAGCCCTCAAAGTGAAGGAGGGCAGACCGCACATTCATCTCTATGGGAGCGCCAAAAATAGCCGAGTCCCATGGAACGCAAGCGCGGCCACCACTCCATTCACTTCTATGGGGCTGACGGACATAGAGCTCGGCTATTTTCGCCACTCCCATAGAGATAAATAGAGGGCGGCTATGCATGCGTGGTGCGCCCACCTTCATTTAGCGGGCTCCATTCTAAAGATAGGTGCAGGTCCTAGAGTTGGGACCCGCACCCATGAGACATTGGGAGCATATCCCAGCAGTATGCCCCCAATGTCTGAGATGATACAGCCCCTTTAATCACTGTCCACTGGGTTTGAAGGGGGGACTTTTGGCATCACTGTAGAAGAGGGCTATGAGAGCTTCCCTGAGCACTACCATTATAAAAATGAGCTGTTACTAAGCTCTAATCCTAGTAGTTTAACCATTTGATTGGTGTGGTCCCTGACATGATCTTCGGTCAGTAAACACGGTTTCCCAGTGATGCAATCAGAGACTGGGGGACCCATCCACAGTCAGCCTTGAAGACTCAGAAAGGACCTCAGGGTTGTCTGTTCAGTAATCCTGCTTTTAGGACACATTTGTGTTGCCAGGATATAATACAGCACATAGGAGTATAATAATACATTATAACTTTAAAGCAAAGTTTTAAAATAGCAATCTGTTAAAGGTCAATTACCAGCAGGATCAACCCCATTAAATCAGACATGCTGTCTGATAGAGTTGCTCCTGCTGATTAAAATGATACCTGTCTTGTTAAAATCGATTGCAGCGTTCCTGAGAAAAGTCCCTTTCATTCTAAATGCAAAGGATGGCTTCAGCGCACCGAGGGGAGGAGCCGCACTCCTCAGATTTCCAGTGCTGGCCACACCCCTTGTTGCATTCGATCTCTCCTTTTCTTAAAAAATAAAAGTATTTTATCTCAGGAACGCTGCAACTGATTTTCACAGGACAGGTATCATTTTAATCAACTGGATCAACCCCACATGACCGTATGCCTAATTTAATAGGGTTGATTCTGTTTACAGATGCCCTTTAATGGGATTAAAAATAGTAAATGTAAGAAAAAAAAAGTGAGCATTTAATATAAAATACATGTATTATAAAAAAAAAAAAACCTGGGCATATTATATGTTCACCTGGATAATTTATGTATCAACTGAACAATGTAAAAAATATACAAAAGAAACATGCCAAAAAATTCTATTAAAAAATTATCTAAATTGCATGGTAATAATGACTCTTAAACTGCTCTGGAAAAAAATATAAATTCTTCTGCATAAAACAAGACCTCGCACAGCCACATTGATGGAAGATGGGGGGAAAAAATAAAAAAATAAATGGCTTTGGTCTCCGGCTGCTCAGGGATACGTCAACGCTGAGGCCAGCGAATTGTGCAGGTAGTATTTCCGGTCCACTGGGGATGGGAACCTCAGTGCTCAAATGGAGCAGCAGATTCTTCATGTTAAACACTCTCCCGGCGCTAACTAAAATCTGTTTTCAGGTAACCCCTTTAAGGGAAAAATGTTGCGCCTCCTTATTGGGATAGTGATATTTGGGCACCAGGGCTCAGGTGCCGTTTCTGTATCTGGACCCTCTATCTCTACGCCCTGGTATCTCACTGTGTATTTAAATAAGAATGCTACTTTTTACTGACAGCAAGCAGAGGTCTTGACAAGTATAAAGCGATCAAAAACAAACTTTATGAGAAAGTTACATCGTGCATTAGGCTGTGGTTATAAAATACTGGACAGCACCCTATTAGTCAGGGGTCAGCAACCTCCGGAACTCCAGCTGTTGTGAAACTACAACTCCCAGCATGCTCCATTCACTTCTATGGGAGAGCTGAGAACGGCCAAGCAAGTGTGCGTGCTGGGAGTGGTAGTTTCACACCAGCTGGAGTGCTGAAGGTTGCTGATCCCTGCTATAAGTAAATTGCCTTGTGTGAACACGGCCCGACCTTCTGTTTACATCCAGAGTACAACGTTGCGGTAAACGTCGGCGCTATAGAAATAAAACATGTCAATCCCTGCCCAATGGACGGTGACTTTCGCACTCCATTAAAACATGTCCTTTTATTTTCTTTAGCTACAAGTGGAACTCCCCTTTAAGCTTTGTTGGGGGGGGGGGCGCACTGTTCCAGTTAAGTTGGAAGCTATCTTAGTAGTCACCCAGCTTTCCCCAGGAACAGATATCAAGAGCTGGATCCGCTTTCTAATAACGAGGACATCTCGAGGACGTATAAAAAGAGCTACAATCAGATACAAAGTTGCAGACAGCGGCTGCCAACAGAGAGCACCAGCTTCATTATGTTCTCTCCTACCTGACTATGGGCTCCGCGTGATTTTCCTTCTGTCTCTTCACAAGCCGCAGCCCTGCAGATCATCTGGAAGTGTTTAAGCCTCTGGAAACCACCGTAAGTCATTGTAATCAGGCTGTCTTGAAATGATAGGGATTGTTGTCCCAGTCACAGGTGTGGTTGTTCTTAGGAAACTTTCCCATGTGTTGTCATTGCTGCCAAGCTTGGGTGGTGCCACCGCCACCCCTGCTGTACTGTAGTCACACATCTCATTTCGACATTTGCTGACCATCAGAAAAGAGGAAACATTTCCCAGCACGGCTGAGTTCCTCTTACAAGCTAGGTCTTAAAGGGGATGTACAAAAATAATGAAAACAGCAGGCGTCTAGATCTCTCACAGAGAGTGGAAAGGTCGGTGGACTGACACACATCCCATTTTTATGATGGGAAGCTTCTTAGTTATATCCGCTGCTGGGAAAGCTGGGTGACTACCACTATTACTGCATGGTCATGTGACAAATATTGTATGTTATGCAAGGAGTGGTGCATGCCCTGCTAGTAACTAGGGTGATTGCTCCAGAGGTGGCCATGATATCATGAACCAGATTCCTGGAAGAGATTCTTATAAAGGTTCCTGATGGCCGTACGTCCTACCATGAAGCATCTGTGATATGCACATCCTACCACTGGGACCTGCACCCTTAGGCTACTTTCACACTCGCGTTTGGAGAGGATCAGTCATGGATAATACAACTGTCTGCATCCTTAACATAGCCAAGACGGATCCATCTTGAACACCATTGAAAGTCAATGGAGGACGGATCCGTTTTCTATTGTTCCAGATTGCGTCAGTGAAAACGGATCCGTCCCCATTGACTTACATTGTGTGTCAGGACGGATCCGTTTGGCTCAGTTTCGTCACGCTGCAGGCAGAGTTTTGGTGTCCGCCTGCAGAGCGGAATGGTGACAGAACGGAGGAAAACTGATGCATTCTGAGCGGATCCTTATCCATTCAGAATGCTTTAGGGCAAAACTGATGGGTTTTCGACGGCTTGTGAGAGCCCTGAACGGATCTCACGAACGGAAAGCCAAAACGCCAGTGTGAAAGTAGCCTTAGCCAGAACGAGAGGGGTTGTGGTAGCTGCCATAAAACTGAATGGAGAGACCAGAGTACATGCATGACACCTCCACATACATCTCACCAGGTGGAGAACAGGGGTTAAAGCCCCAGAGGTGAGACCCACATCTATCAGACATTTGTGGCATATATGTCTATGGAGGAAATTGCTCATAGGGAAGTATGTTAGTCTCCATATCGTTTTAATTCTGGGGGTACTGTTTCTCCTTATGGAGAGCGTCTAGTAGGCTTGAGAAGTCTTATAGGCCAGGCAATGGTCTTCTGGGAAAAAGATATGCAAATTATCTTTCTTTCCAAAAAGAAAAGAAAGCGGAGCCTCTAATGCCCCCAGATGTAAGGTAGCTATGCTGTAAGTCAATGCTAGATTTTTAAGGAATCTGTTCCTTAGATATTAACTTGAATGTTATTGGAGGAGTTAGTGGTGATCACTGCAGGCCAAGCAAATTTTTCGGCAGTTCTACTTCTATGACCAAGACTGATGGCATATGCTGTGTAGTCGAGGAGGTACTGGTTCTCATTAAAGAGACTAAGCTGGTGTATGAAGACTTATTTTCAGGCAAGGCTTCATGGGAAAGAGATATGCAGATTAGCTCATGTCAGTCACACCTCCAAACAGAAGAGTGTCCCAGCAATGTATCCAGAAAGTGACCAGATACCAGCAGTGTAGTGGCAACGGACAAAATCACTAAGGCCCACCTATATGGTATCGCCGCACTTGCCATAACCCTGTCTAATAAAGATAACATTATTTAAACTGCCCGGTTAGCAATCTCTAAACAAACAAAAAAATTACCCACAGAATTGTTATTTTTCAATTCGATCCCCCCCAAAATAATAAATGTTAATCAATAAGTCCCATGTAGCCCAAAATCATATCAATGACAACTACACATTGTCCAGCAAAAAACAAGCCCTCATATGACTACACTGGTGGAAAAATGAATACGGTATGACTCCGCGACATACAAAAACCTATGATTTGTGTGTGAGATGTGTCCTTATTGTGCAAAAGTAGCAAAGAACACGTAAAACTACCAAAGTTTGGTGCTGACCCGTAGAATGAAAGTAACGGGCCAGTTACGCCGCACAATGAGTATTGTAAATATAAAGTGGGGAAAAAACAATGGCGTAATAACTAATATGTTATATGTACCCCAAAATGGTGTCAACAAAACACACCACTCATTCTGAAAAAACAAGTCCTCATACAGCTAAATCGGCAGAAAAATAAAGGTTTTAAGAATGAGATGATAAAAAAAAAAACATGTGGGCCCTAGTGCTAAAATGGGCTTGGCATTTAAGGGTTAAGTGGGTTAAAAATATAAAAATATACATTAAGAAAAGCCATACTCACCTCTCAGTTCCCCCGCTGCTGCTGTTCTGATGATGCTTAGGTCCCCGCCGCTCTCCACTTCCTGTTCCTGTATTGGCACACAGGAAGTAGGTGGAGACACCCGATCAGCCAATGACCGTCTGCCCCATTTTAAGAACAATGTCTTCCCCCTGGAAATTTGCTTTAAGCAACATCTCTCGAAGATCCAACGGAGGTTGTTGGGGATGTGACCTTAGTGTCACACGGCGATCCACCTAAATCGGTGATGTGTTGAGCAGTATTCTATCTATTCAGCTCCTTAAATTATGGGGGGGGGGAATCACATGTATAAACCGTTCCATCTTTTGAACCGTATACCTTCAATAAGCCCATGTGTTTCAATACTTCCCTTCGGACAGCATCGGTCGGACAAGCAGAGGTGATATTTACTAAATCCCAAGGTTGGTGGACGTGGACAGGAGCTCCCCATTCCAAACGGTCCTCAGCCAGTTGTAGCTTGTTTTGCTTCCAGAAGCCATCATCCATCACAATCAAGAATGAAATTATAGGCTCTGAACTTTGGACAGACACCTTCGTGCAGCCCATAGGCTTGTTTTCAGGTCGTGTTTTTTTGTCCCGAGTTAAGGAATGTTTTCATTCTTTGTCTTAACTTTCCAGATGTTTCCACGGATCTGTGTTTTTCAGAGATGAGTTCCATGGTCTTGTTTTTGCTCTTTTGCTTTATATATTCTGGTGTCATTTTTTCCATTTGCAGAAGACAAGGCTGGTGTCTGCGGTGAAAGCTAATAAAAGCGTGCAGGTGAACAGAACACGGAGAACCATGTAGTTGATTTATATGGAGGTCAGGCCCTCCTGGCCCATGATAGCACTAGGAGGAGGCATGCATTTCACTTTTTGCTGTACAGCCCACTCTGCACCAGGGATCAGGAAAGTCTTTTCTGTATATAGGCTTTGGGAATGGCAAATTTCTGATGACATCACGTGGACCTGGTGCAGCTGTCATGTTTTACTTAACTCCTAGAACAAGAGGTGCCCTACAGCACCCTTAATAGACAAGCCCAGGAGAACTTGTGCAGCTCTCCGTCAGCCTCAGAGGGTCCAGACGGCCATAACAAGCTTGATAGAGAGCCATTCTTAGGTAGCAGCCCAACAATGAATTTCCTGAAGGCACCTCCATACTACACTATATTTAAAGAGAGCCTGATGCTGAGGCTAGTTTGACATCTGGCAGAGTCCGTCAGAGAATGGCGGGAATGGGCCGGACACAAACCCCAGCATGCAGTGGTTTCTCGGCATATTTGCCAGACTCAATCATAGTTAATGAGGTCCGGTAGACAGGCGGCAGTATTCTCTATCTAAACAGCCTGCCAGAGCCTCTGCTGCAGATGTCAAACTAGCCTAGACAATCAAGTAGACCCTGATGCCATCACTAGACATTGTATATGATGACATCGCGTGAGATCGACTCTGATTACATCATATGACATTACATACCCTGATGATATCACATGACAAATTAATATAATGACATCACGTGATGTTGAATACGATGACATCACATAATGCTGAATATGATGACATCAAATGAGATCGAATATGATTACATCACATGATGTTGAATATTATGACATCATATGACATTGAATATGATGACTTCATGTGACATTGACTATGATAGCATCACATGACATTGAATATGATGTCATCACATAACATTGAATATGAGGAGGACATCACTTAATACTGAATATGATGACATTATATAACATGGAATGTGATGACGTCACGTGACTTTAAATATGATATCACATAACATTGAATATTATGACATCACATACTCTGATGATATCACATGACATTGAATACGATGACATCATTTTGGATAGGGTGTACTATAAACATGGTGCAATCACGATCATATGGCATTGTGCTGCCCTCATATAGACCAGTTATTTCTTACTATATGTAGGAGCCCCGTAATATTAGGGGCCCATTGTATTTCTTCATCCCCTATTGATATCGCATTACTCTATGAGAGCTGGACCCCACAGCTATATATTGAACTACAAATGGTCTCCTTATAAAGGCTCATGCATGAAGCGGTAATATAGGTACATACATACATCCATAGAAATCTATTATCCATACTGTCCCTCTGCATGCCTCCAATCATGGCATGCTCAGTTATACAATATGGCGGCACAGGAGATAACCATCGTGATTGTGTGTCACACCACACGGCTTTACTATGTTACCTACTGACTCTCGCATTATGTTCACCACGCTCAACCCTCTTCACGCAGTGGGTTGCACATTAGTGGCAAAGAAAGAGTTAATCATGTCGTATAAAAAGGCCTAAAACAGGTTTTCCCTCTTATACGGAGCATTAGATAAGACAAGCTATCTTTCCGGTTATCTGACACCTCATTTTAATTTAACCTTTAGCAATTATAACCTATTTTGCTTTGGTCGTGAACCATACAATAAGGCGCCTGTGCATTACCGCACTGTAGAGTCTTTGTACAATGATGGGTGTAACCTCCGCGTATTCCTGGAATTACTTTATAGTCACATTATGAATACAGGGCCTTAAAGGGGTATTCCCATCTTCTTTCTTAGGATCAGTGAGGGTCCCAGAGGTCAGACCCGCACCGATCATAAAGTGATGGCATGTCCTAATGATATCCTAACCCACTTCATAAAATAGGAATACCCCTTTAGGGAGAACTTCACTCACAAACTGCATTTCAGTATTAAGAAAAGTACACGCGATAATCCTTCTCCATTCACATCCAAAGCTGCACTTTAAAAGTGCAGAAGGCACTACATCACGGAAGACTATTTCCAAAATGTTGTCATTGGCATCAGGATGGGCCACCAAATTTGTCTCTCTCTAGCCAGGGCACAAGCTTAAAGAGCACCTGTCAGCATGATTAACCCTATTAAACCAAGCATACTGCCTGGTAGGCCCGATCTTGCTGATTAAAACGACACTTGTCTTGTGAAAATCGGTTGCGGAATTCCAAAGAAAAAAATACTTTTATCCTTTATGCAAAAGAGGGCTTCAGTGCATCAAGGGGAGGGGTCTACCTCAGCTTTCCTGTGCTGGCCACGCCCCTTAGTACATTGAAGCCCTCATTTGGATAAAGAATAAAAGTCTTTATATTTAGGAAATCCACAACCGATTTTCACAAGACAGATATAATTTTAATCAGCAGGATCAACACTACCCGACAGTATGTCTAGTTTAATAGGGTTGATACTGCTGATGAGTCCCCTTTAAATTCCCCATACGCATTAATCCAGAATCAGCAGACAGTCTAATGTGTGTGGGGAGCTCCTGGGTCTAGATCGAGTTAGAAGAGTGACAGAACAGGCATGTGGAATATCAACTCCCCATACTTTTGTTCTCGTGGGAGATAAGCCACCACCAGAGGTGTTTAAAGGGATCTTCTCCTCTCTCCCCTCTGAAAAATATTAGTCTATATTGAGATTTTATAATTAGTTCCAACACATCCCAATATTGTAACCTGTCATAACATCAAAGGCAATTTAGTTTTTTCCAAAAACGTTGTCCTCAACATATTCCTAGAATCTTGGACACTGCCGTTTACTACATCTGACCAAGAATAGGTAGATATTTATAGATGATTGCCCTGACTTCACCTCCTCAAAAGTTGCAGTCGGTTGCTGAAAACATGACTACAAGGGATTATCTTTGCAGAAATAGAGTTCATAACCTCGGGCTTCCGACAAATCTCGGAAGTTTGTGATGTCTATGGAGTGCTTGGTGCAGGAAGCTCTGGAGAAAACAGAAAGCAGATGGACAACTCGCCGAGGTTTTATAATAACAGGGAAATCAAAGTGAAGATGTCACCAAGCATCCTCAGGAAACAGCAGCCAAGGAGCCTTCTAAAGAAAAGCGGAAAAGTGAAGAGGAAATGGATTTTGTTTGGACATGACCTATGGTGACTATGGACAAGCTAAGGCATCCTTCTGTAAACAGCCACCGGTCACACTTAACCCCTCCACGAGCAAATGGGATAATGGACGTAGACAATATTTTACCTACTAAAGCCAAAACTAGAAAAGTGATATCATATTGAGCATCTACAGTGTGCCCTAATAAAGAGGAGACTCACCAGAGTGCTAAATAGAAATGGCGTGCACTGCCACTTGGCCAACCAGAAGCTAAGAGGACACTCCTATGAAAAAGTTTCTAATCCCACCTTGTTAGAAAGGTCCCTTGACAGTTGTAATCTAGTAAAACAGTGTTCAATTTCCCTACAGCACCCCCACAGGAGAAATAAAGTATTACACAGTGTCCATTGATATCAGTGGATTGCCTGTTCAATGCAGACAAGGTTCTTCAGATTGAGAGATATAATTGCTTTCTAATTTGGCCAAGAGATGAGGGTCCTGAACATAGGACCACTACTCCACATTGTTTTCTCTAACCTAGACACATTTGACGTTCCTAGGGTGAAGGTCCAGTCGGTTCCCCCAACAAATCTCAAGGACAATATACTGGACATCACACTCTCATGGCACCTCACCAAAAACTTTGGGATCAGCCATCATATCTCTGGTGTCTGGGGCCAGCTTTCATTGCAAGGAAACATCTTTTTGGGAGCATATTAGGTGGTATGGCCGCTACATCGATGACCTGATGTTTATTTGGTCTGGTGGTGTGGCGGCCATACCACCCTTTGCCCAATACCTCAATTCTTGTGTCAATGCTATCCATGAACCACTAAAGATTTCCGTCTTGGACTTGCGCCTGAGGGGGAACTCGGCCACTGCTACTATACACACTTCCACCTTTAGGAAATCCTTGGCAGGCAACACTATATTGCACTGATCCTCTTGTCACCCACCACACACAGTACACAATATACCAAAGGGTGAAATGATCCGTGCTAGACGGAACTGCACAAATGTGAACTCCTTTATGGAGGAAGAAGGGGAAATTATGAGCAGATTGACACAAAGGGGATATTCACGTAAACATATAGATAGTTGTGTACAGCAGACATTAGACATGGATAGAAACCTGCTAGTTTACCCTGCGAGGAGACAGATACAAACTGAAGCACGGGTATCATCATCAGACATAACCCTCCAGAGTACATTTGTAACACAATATAGCGTGGAGTTTCCTGAGATCTGTAAGATCATTAAGCAACATTTTCTGGTCCTGGCATTTGATAAGAATGTTTTTCCTGGATGTATTTTTATACCCCGTCAATAAAGTATTGATTTTACCTCTGCGAGACTGAGTTGGATTTTGCTTTTAATTTGGACTTCAAGTTACCCGCATCCAGGTGCGTTTTTTTTTTCCGTGCTCACAGCAGAGAAGGAGCAGGTGAGAGCAGCTTTTTTTCAATTGTTAGAAGGAAACATCTTTGTGCTTCTATCCCACCAAAAGGACTTCTTTGGAAGTGACATCTGCAGTTTCTGAAGTATCTTTTACCTTAATTTAAGCAGAGCTTCATAATAGACAGTTGTCAGTCATGTTTTGACATTCAGCTTTTTTATTAGCTAAGAATCCTACTTTAAAGAGCACCTGTCAGTAAGATAACCCCTATTAAAACAAGAGTACTGCCTGGTAGGGTTTATTCTCCTAATTAAAATGATACCAGTCTTGTGAAAATCGGTTGTGGCGTTCCTGAGAAAAAATACTTTTCTTCTTTACACAAATGAGGGCTTCAGTGTACTGAGGGGTGTGGCCAGCACTGGAAAGCTGATGCGCACTGCGGGGCTATGCCCCACCCCTTTGAGTGCTGGATCCCTACTTTTTACAAAGTATAAAAGTATTTTTTCTTGGGAACGCCACAACCGATTTTCACATGATGGGTATCATTTTAATCAGCAGGATTAACCCTACCAGACAATATCCTTAGTTTAATGGAGTTGCTCCTGCTGACAGGTACCCTTTAAGTGATGTCACAGAGCAGAGGTAGTGGTCACCCCTGGTGCCTGAGGAAACCCAAAGGTACCAGTATTAAAAGTAGCTCATGGTAGGTTGGGGTACTCTGTTACAGATTTGGGGATCAGGTACTTCAAGTTATACCTCTGGTCAGAATTGGACAACCCTCTTCCTGGCAATCATCTGATCACGACAGGTCTGAATTGCTCAGCCTTGGCCATTGGCAAATTTTTTATGTACCAAGACCTCCAGAGCAGGAGCCACTCTCTGACCAACTGATGGGGGTCATCTATGACATCCAAAAGCCCTACCAGGACATATAGGCAGGGTGGTCTATTTTTGTTGCTTTTCTGCTGCAGAATTATTATTCCAATCAAGTTGTATGAATGCTGATAATTATTACTGACATATTAGAATATAATTTATTTACAATAGATTCACATTACAGATGCTTTGGCAAGTCAATAGTCTAAGTCTGAGAGACTTCAGAAAAGAACTGGCCCTGAGAACCAATCCCGTCCAATTAGGACTCGTTGAATTTGCTGCTCCCATGGCTTTTCCTTGCCAGTATAAATCACGTTTTGGATGATGTGTTTCCTGCCAAAGACAAAAGCTGGGAACCACCTCAACGACTTGGGCATGCAAAGGGCATTCTTTGTAACGTGGTGGCACGGACACGGCAGCAAGTCATTCTTCTAAATGTCGCTCGTAAATTAGATGTGGAGTTGTGCTGCTGTCAAAAACTTCCAAAAATACTGGGTTGTAAGCAAATTAATTGTATTACGTACGTTCGCAGAATCAGGGCTGATGTTTCCTCTTGATGTTCCTCTTCCTTGCATTATATAGTATGAGAGATTAGGTTGGTTGCAACCACTTAAAGGCTAGGATATGATATGGAACCTGCACCGCGTATGTTCCGGGGGCTCCCTATTCATTACTATGGGAGTTCCGAAAATAGCTGAGAGAGCACGCTCAGATATTTTCAGAAGTCCTATGGAAATGAACGGCGAGCGCAGCCACTGCTGCATTCACCTGTATGGGGCTGCTGGAAATAGTCAAGCCAGCGCTCGGCTATTTTCAGAACTCTCATAGAAATGAATAGAGAGTGGCCTCGCATGCTCGGGTGCCCTCTGTTCACTTTGGGGGTCCCGTTCTGGAAATAGGAGCTGGTCTCCGAGGTGGGACCCACACCTATCTGACACTGGTGATAGATCCTAGCCATATGCCACCAATGTCTGAGGTGACACTTTTACACTGTCTGGTCCTGTCAATCAAAGTGCATGGGGCGTGGCAGTTGCAGAGAGAGCAGAGCCTCTGGGTGTAACGGCAACGCCCCCGTTGCTCCTAGTGGCTCATTTGCATATATTAAAACATCATTTTTCTCAACGATGCGGGCACATAGAAACATGGGACCAAGAGCACATGCCACAGGTCGGCCAGTTTCATAGGGACAAATCTGCTGACAGATGCCCTTTAAACCTACAATTATCTAACGTGTATGGCCACGTTTGGGGAATGGGAAGAGCTCA
This sequence comes from Bufo bufo, assembly GCF_905171765.1. Taxonomy (NCBI): domain Eukaryota; kingdom Metazoa; phylum Chordata; class Amphibia; order Anura; family Bufonidae; genus Bufo; species Bufo bufo. Next base: position 421,356,070 of record NC_053394.1, read on the forward strand.
GAGAGGTCAGTGTGATCAGGATATCGCCCTTGAGGCTTAGTACGATATCTTCTTTGGAAACTCTTAAATTAGCAATGACTTCCCAAAGTCACACATGCATGCTTGGACTTGGCAGAAGGAGATGGGGTTATTTGCTACCCTGTCATGATACTTAGCAAAACGTAGAGATATCAATCGGGATACACAAGAAGCAATTATAAATTAATGGGGTATTCCCACCTCTGAGACCTGCACCCATGATGAGCATAGGGATCGCCAATCCTTCGGGTTAGATATGGCTTAGGTGATTGCATGTCAGCTGATGGGATCTTTTATCGCTGATTAACCAGGGGACATGCCGCCGACATTATAGACAATCGGCATGACCGATTGCGGCGCCTGAGGTAAAAGGCCCTTTAAACGAGCACCAATTGGCTTGGCATTTCGATGATTGGCACACGTTTTACAAAGTAGCAACGTATTTCAGAAACAAAGTAAGGGCACTTTCTCACCAGCAGGGATCTGCAAAAACGCTTCCGTTACTGACAAATACAACCGTCTGCGTCCGTTATGAGCGGATCCGGTTGTGTTATCTTTAACATTGCCATTGACAATGAATGGGGACAAAACGGAAGCGTTCCCCCCCCCCCCGCTATTGAGATCCTATGATGGATATCAATAGCAGAAAGGGAAAGCGCAGATGTGAAAGTAGCCTAAGGCCTCATGCACACAGCCGTATGTATTTTGCGGTCCGCAAAAAATACGGATGACGTCCGTGTGCATTCCATATTTTGCGGATCGGACCAGCAGGCCCCTAATAGAACAGTCCTATCCTTGTCCGTAATGCGGACAATAATAGGACATGTTCTATTTTTTTGCGGAACGGAAATACGGACATACGGAAACGGAATGCACACGGAGTAACTTCAGTTTTTTTTGCGGACCCATTGAAATGAATGGTCCCGTATACGATCCGCAAAAAGAAACACGGAAAGAAAATACGTTGGTGCGCATGAGGCCTTATGCATAGGATCCTTTTTTTTTTTTTTACAGGATCCTGTAAAAAAAAAACAGATCCTGTTGCATCAGTTGTCATCCGTTTGAGCCATTTCCGTCTGAGATCCGTTTTTTTTAAGACGGAATACAAAAATACTTCATGCAGGACTCTTTTTCCTGTCTAAAAAACGGATATCAAATGGAAATGGCTCAAACGGATGACAACTGATGCAACAGGATCCGTTTTCTTTTTTACAGGATCCTGTTTTTTTTCTCTCCCTCTTCTTTTGACGAATCAGAAGAACGGAAAGCTAAACGGTGATGTGAACTCCGCCTAACAATTTACCGTAGTACAAAAACAAAGTAACGTCTTATTTCAGTAAGGCCTCCTGCACACGACCCTAGGTGTCCTGTTGCCGTTTTGCGGATCCGCAATACACGGGCACCGCAAATCCGGAGATGTGGAATGGTGCGGAACACGGAACCCTACGGGAGCACTACGGAGTGCTTCCGTGGGGTTTCGTCCCCTACTTCCGTTCCGCAAAAAGATAGGACATGTGCTATCTTTTTGCGGAACGGGCGGATCGCGGACCCATTAAAGTGAATGGGTCCGCGATCCGCTGCGGCTGCCCCGCGGTCGGTGTTCGTGCGTTGCGGCCTTGCAGCACGGCCACGGGGCGCACACGTTCGTGTGCAGGAGGCCTAACAAAGTAACAACAACAAAAAAGACCCCACCAAACCGCTTTCCATAGCTCAGCTTCCTAGACCTCTGCTGGCGGGATATTAGGATTAGGCCCCATGCACACGAATGCATCCGTTTTGCAGTCTGCCTATTTTGGATCCATAAAATACAGATACGCTTAGTGCTTTCCACATCCGTATGTCTGTTCTGCAAAAAGGTAAATGAATGTCCGCAAAATGCGGACCGCGGGGCCATTGAAAGCAATGGGTCAGCAAATAAAATGTGGATGGCACCCGGACCACATGCGTATTTGGGGGATCCGCGGACTGCAATGCAGATACAGTGGTGTGTATCAGTCACACCTGATTTCTGACACTTTGAATGGAGACAAGCTCTTGAGAAAAGCAGTCAGAACTGGTCATCGTCCGTCATGAATACAGATGTCCGCCTGTTTATTAATGTAGAGCGGTTTAGAGCGGTTACCATATGGTCCCGGCCTAATGTGGTGAGGAACATGTCACTCGTATAGTGTCGGCTCGCTCTATCCAGTTTGAACAAGCTTAGAGATGTTTTTCTCGTAATGATCAGCGTAAATTTAAACATTTTTTCCATTTGTAGACAGGACACACGATCGGCCTTGATCCCACTTACAAGCTCCCGCTGCCCTCGTGAAATGAGAAATTACATATGTAGAGCCCCTAGAAAATAATGCACTGGACAAAAAAACAGGCGTAATGATGAGGTCTATTGCGAATGGCGTTAAATGGCGGTCAAATGTTATCATCGGGGGTAAGGGATTGGAAGGAGAATAAAGAGAAAAAACACCACATACAAGTCACCTAATAAAGGGCCACTCTCTGCAGCAATGAAATCCTACACATTAGGCCTCATGCACACGACCGTTGTTGGGTTCCGTGTCCGTTGTTCCGTTTTCCCTGATTTTCTGCGGACCCGAACTCGGATAATGCACCGTTTGTCATCCGCGTCCGTGATCCGTGTTTCCAGTCCGTGAAAAAAGTAGGACCTGTCCTTTTTTTTTTTTAACGGACAACAGTTCGCGGACCCATTCAAGTCAATAAGTCCGTGAAAAAACACGGAGGCACGCAAGATTGTCATCCGCGTCCGTGATCCGTGTCCGTTTTTTTCCTATCATTTGCAAGGCAAACTTAACTTAGATTTTTTTTTCACTCTTCATGTCTGGTGATCCTCCAAAAATCAAGGAAGACACACGGAAAAAAAAACGGAAACGGATCACGGAACAACGGAACCCTGTTGTGCGGACCGTGAAAAAATACTGTCATGTGCATGAGGCCTTATCGTGTAACACCCAAAAAGATGTAAAAAAAAAATCCTCCGGAGCTAAATGCCTACATATTTAGGGCACTTTCACACTTGCGTTTTTCTTTTCCGGCACTGAGTTCCGTCCTAGGGGCTCAATACTGGAAAAGAACTGATCAGTTTTATCCTAATGCATTCTGAATGGAGAGAAATCCGTTCAGGACGCATCAGGATGTCTTCAGTTCAGTCTTTTTGACTTTTCAGGACGGAGATAATACCGCAGCATGCTGTGGTTTTATCTCCGTCCAAAATTCCGGAACACTTGCCAAAATGCCGGATCCGGCATTTTTTTCAAATTGAAATGAATTAATGCCGGATCAGACCCCCCGTGTTCCGGCAAAACGGATCCAGCATTGCGGTCTGCGCATGCTCAGACCGCAAAAAATGTGAAATTAAAAAAAATAAATGGTGTTTTTCCGGATGACACCGGAGAGACGGATCTGGCATTTCAATGCATTTGTCATACGGATCAGGATCCTGATCCGTCTGACAGATGCCATCCGTTTGCGTCCGTATTGCCGGATCCGGCGGGCAGTTCTGGCGACGGAACTGCCCGTCGGAATCCTCTGCCGCAAGTGTGAAAGTACCCTTCGTAGCAAGCGGTCAACACAGAACAGTACCATAGAGAGCGCCAAAATGTGTCTGTGTGGTGCCAAATGTAAAGCGTTGCGGAATATGTCAGTGCTATATAAGGGAGTATAATAAATAATGAGTACATATGGTTTGCAAATAATGCGTACATATAATGCCCAAATCACGTTTATACGTAGGGGTCATTTATTATGGGAAGTACGCCACTTTTTGGACATTTGCAGTCAAATCTGCAACTTTTCCCCGCTCACGCCACTTTCTTGAAGTGTCCGAAAAAAGGGGGCGTGGCATGGGCGGAGAAGGAGGCCGCCAGTAAAGTGCCAGCCTCTACCTAATTTAGGCACATCAAGCGGCAGTGGACATGAATTAAGACCGGCGTCTAAATCGGCAGTAAATGTCCCCCATAGTGTCCAAATAAATTGTATGTCAAGTGGCAAAATAGTGTATACATATAGGGGGTCATTTTGAAGGCGCTGCACTGGCGGTGGATCGCTGAAGTTATGTAGAGGCGCCGGCCTCTAGATAACTTTGGCGGATCCACCGCCACTCCTAAATCTAGCCCAGATTTAGACCATTTTCTACACCTCAAACAGGTAGAAAATGGTAAAGGAGTGAGCCCACACCCACTTTTTAAGACCTGGCGTGAGCAGGGAAAAGTCACATATTGCGAAAAGTCGCAGATTGCGGCCCAAAGAACCTTATTGGCGCAATCTGCACCAGAAATACGCTAAATATAGATGTACTTTAAATAAGTAACCTCCATAGTGCACCATACAATGCCTTTGTGGTTCAGACATGGTAGAAATGTACCACGGGTGGGGGAATGTAGAGTGGCCCTGGAAGAAAGCCTAAAAGTGGCCCCATGTTGTAGGCAGGTCCAAATTGACAGAAGGAGGGGTTACACAAGTAGGCAGGGACATCAATACTTTAGTGCAGCACAGAATACTGCCCCAGCAGAACCAGATACCACAGCACAGAATACTGCCTCATCAGAACCAGATACCACAGTGCAGCACAGAATACTGCCCCAGCAGAACCAGATACCACAGCACAGAATACTGCCCCAGCAGAACCAGATACCACAGTACAGCACAGAATACTGCCCCAGCAGAACCAGATACCACAGTGCAGCACAGAATACCGCCCCAGCAGAACCAGATACCACAGAATACTGCCCCAGCAGAACCAAATACCACAGTGCAGCACAGAATACCGCCACAGCAGAACCAAATACCACAGTACAGCACAGAATACTGCCCCAGCAGAACCAGATACCACAGTGCAGCACAGAATACTGCCCCAGCAGAACCAGATACCACAGTGCAGCACAGAATACTGCCCCAGCAGAACCAGATACCACAGTGCAGCACAGAATACCGCCCCAGCAGAACCAGATACCACAGTGCAGCACAGAATACCGCCCCAGCAGAACCAGATACCACAGTGCAGCACAGAATACCGCCCCAGCAGAACCAGATACCACAGTGCAGCACAGAATACTGCCCCAGCAGAACCAGATACCACAGTGCAGCACAGAATACCGCCCCAGCAGAACCAGATACCACAGAGCAGCACAATACAGGGAGTGCAGAATTATTAGGCAAGTTGTATTTTTGAGGATAAATTTTATTATTGAACAACAACCATGTTCTCAATGAACCCAAAAAACTCAATATCAAAGCTGAATATTTTTGGAAGTAGTTTTTAGTTTGTTTTTAGTTTTAGCTATTTTAGGGGGATATCTGTGTGTGCAGGTGACTATTACTGTGCATAATTATTAGGCAACTTAACAAAAAACAAATATATACCCATTTCAATTATTTATTTTTACCAGTGAAACCAATATAACATCTCAACATTCACAAATATACATTTCTGACATTCAAAAACAAAACAAAAACAAATCAGTGACCAATATAGCCACCTTTCTTTGCAAGGACACTCAAAAGCCTGCCATCCATGGATTCTGTCAGTGTTTTGATCTGTTCACCATCAACATTGCGTGCAGCAGCAACCACAGCCTCCCAGACACTGTTCAGAGAGGTGTACTGTTTTGCCTCCTTGTAAATCTCACATTTGATGATGGACCACAGGTTCTCAAAGGGGTTCAGATCAGGTGAACAAGGAGGCCATGTCATTAGATTTTCTTCTTTTATACCCTTTCTTGCCAGCCACGCTGTGGAGTACTTGGACACGTGTGATGGAGCATTGTCCTGCATGAAAATCATGTTTTTCTTGAAGGATGCAGACTTCTTCCTGTACCACTGCTTGAAGAAGGTGTCTTCCAGAAACTGGCAGTAGGACTGGGAGTTGAGCTTGACTCCATCCTCAACCCGAAAAGGCCCCACAAGCTCATCTTTGATGATACCAGCCCAAACCAGTACTCCACCTCCACCTTGCTGGCGTCTGAGTCGGACTGGAGCTCTCTGCCCTTTACCAATCCAGCCACGGGCCCATCCATCTGGCCCATCAAGACTCACTCTCATTTCATCAGTCCATAAAACCTTAGAAAAATCAGTCTTGAGATATTTCTTGGCCCAGTCTTGACGTTTCAGCTTGTGTGTCTTGTTCAGTGGTGGTCGTCCTTCAGCCTTTCTTACCTTGGCCATGTCTCTGAGTATTGCACACCTTGTGCTTTTGGGCACTCCAGTGATGTTGCAGCTCTGAAATATGGCCAAACTGGTGGCAAGTGGCATCTTGGCAGCTGCACGCTTGACTTTTCTCAGTTCATGGGCAGTTATTTTGCGCCTTGGTTTTTCCACACGCTTCTTGCGACCCTGTTGACTATTTTAAAATGAAACGCTTGATTGTTCGATGATCACGCTTCAGAAGCTTTGCAATTTTAAGAGTGCTGCATCCCTCTGCAAGATATCTCACTATTTTTGACTTTTCTGAGCCTGTCAAGTCCTTCTTTTGACCCATTTTGCCAAAGGAAAGGAAGTTGCCTAATAATTATGCACACCTGATATAGGGTGTTAATGTCATTAGACCACACCCCTTCTCATTACAGAGATGCACATCACCTAATATGCTTAATTGGTGGTAGGCTTTCGAGCCTATACAGCTTGGAGTAAGACAACATGCATAAAGAGGATGATGTGGTCAAAATACTCATTTGCCTAATAATTCTGCACGTAGTGTATACTGCCCCAGCATAACCAAATACCACAGTACAGCACAGAATACTGCCCCAGCATAACCAGATACCACAGTACAGCACAGAATACTGCCCCAGCAGAACCAAATACCACAGTGCAGCACAGAATACTGCCCCAGCAGAACCAAATACCACAGTGCATCACAGAATACCGCCCCAGCAGAACCAGATACCACAGTACAGCACAGAATACCGCCCCAGCATAACCAGATACCACAGTACAGCACAGAATACTGCCCCAGCAGAACCAAATACCACAGTGCAGCACAGAATACTGCCCCAGCAGAACCAAATACCACAGTGCATCACAGAATACCGCCCCAGCAGAACCAGATACCACAGTACAGCACAGAATACCGCCCCAGCAGAACCAGATACCACAGTACAGCACAGAATACTGCCCCAGCCGAACCAGATACCACAGTACAGCACAGAATACTGCCCCAGCAGAACCAGATACCACAGTACAGCACAGAATACTGCCCCAGCAGAAACAGATACCACAGTACAGCACAGAATACTGCCCCAGCAGAACCAGATACCACAGTACAGCACAGAATACTGCCCCAGCAGAACCAGATACCACAGTGCAGCACAGAATACTGCCCCAGCAGAACCAGATACCACAGTACAGCACAGAATACTGCCCCAGCAGAACCAGATACCACAGTGCAGCACAGAATACTGCCCCAGCAGAACCAGATACCACAGTACAGCACAGAATACTGCCCCAGCAAAACCAAATACCAGACTGCAGCACAGAATACTGCCCCAGCAGAACCAGATACCACAGTACAGCACAGAATACCGCCCCAGCAGAACCAGATACCACAGCACAGAATACTGCCCCAGCAGAACCAGATACCACAGTACAGCACAGAATGCTGCCCCAGCAGAACCAGATACCACAGTACAGCACAGAATGCTGCCCCAGCAGAACCAGATACCACAGTACAGCACAGAATACTGCCCCAGCAGAACCAGATACCACAGTACAGCACAGAATACTGCCCCAGCAGAACCAGATACCACAGTACAGCACAGAATACTGCCCCAGCAGAACCAGATACCACAGTACAGCACAGAATACCGCCCCAGCAGAACCAGATACCACAGTGCAGCACAGAATACTGCCCCAGCAGAACCAGATACCACTGTACAGCACAGAATACTGCCCCAGCAGAAACAGATACCACAGTACAGCACAGAATACTGCCCCAGCAGAACCAGATACCACAGTACAGCACAGAATACCGCCCCAGCAGAACCAGATACCACAGTGCAGCACAGAATACTGCCCCAGCAGAACCAGATACCACAGTGCAGCACAGAATACTGCCCCAGCAGAACCAGATACCACAGTGCAGCACAGAATACTGCCCCAGCAGAACCAGATACCACAGTACAGCACAGAATACCGCCCCAGCAGAACCAGATACCACAGCACAGAATACTGCCCCAGCAGAACCAGATACCACAGTACAGCACAGAATACCGCCCCAGCAGAACGAGATACCACAGTACAGCACAGAATACTGCCCCAGCAGAACCAGATACCACAGTACAGCACAGAATACCGCCCCAGCAGAACCAGATACCACAGCACAGAATACTGCCCCAGCAGAACCAGATACCACAGTACAGCACAGAATACCGCCCCAGCAGAACCAGATACCACAGTACAGCACAGAATACTGCCCCAGCAGAACCAGATACCACAGTACAGCACAGAATACTGCCCCAGCAGAACCAGATACCACAGTGCAGCACAGAATACTGCCCCAGCAGAACCAGATACCACAGTACAGCACAGAATACTGCCCCAGCAGAACCAGATACCACAGTACAGCACAGAATACCGCCCCAGCAGAACCAGATACCACAGTGCAGCACAGAATACTGCCCCAGCAGAACCAGATACCACAGTACAGCACAGAATACTGCCCCAGCAGAAACAGATACCACAGTACAGCACAGAATACTGCCCCAGCAGAACCAGATACCACAGTACAGCACAGAATACTGCCCCAGCAGAACCAGATACCACAGTACAGCACAGAATACTGCCCCAGCAGAACCAGATACCACAGTACAGCACAGAATACCGCCCCAGCAGAACCAGATACCACAGTACAGCACAGAATACCGCCCCAGCAGAACCAGATACCACAGTGCAGCACAGAATACCGCCCCAGCAGAACCAGATACCACAGTACAGCACAGAATACCGCCCCAGCAGAACCAGATACCACAGTACAGCACAGAATACTGCCCCAGCAGAACCAGATACCACAGTACAGCACAGAATACTGCCCCAGCAGAACCAGATACCACAGTACAGCACAGAATACTGCCCCAGCAGAACCAGATACCACAGTACAGCACAGAATACTGCCCCAGCAGAACCAGATACCACAGTGCAGCACAGAATACTGCCCCAGCAGAACCAGATACCACAGTGCAGCACAGAATACCGCCCCAGCAGAACCAAATACCACAGTGCAGCACAGAATACTGCCCCAGCAGAACCAGATACCACAGTGCAGAACAGAATACTGCCCCAGCAGAACCAGATACCACAGTGCAGCACAGAATACTGCCCCAGCAGAACCAGATACCACAGTGCAGCACAGAATACTGCCCCAGCAGAACCAGATACCACAGTGCAGCACAGAATACTGCCCCAGCAGAACCAGATACCACAGTGCAGCACAGAATACTGCCCCAGCAGAACCAGATACCACAGTGCAGCACAGAATACTGCCCCAGCAGAACCAGATACCACAGTACAGCACAGAATACTGCCGCGCACAACAGTATTCAGTTGTGTCACAATCCTGGCGATACAGTTAAATTCCGGATGGAATCTGCGGCCGCTGTCCAGATGTATAGGCATCTGATGCTCCTACATTAATTAATGCTGAGAGCGTCAGATCGTTATGTGCACGGCTGGTGGCCATGAGGGGGGCCGCCTGAGCCCCCAAGGCATCTGCCCACTGGGGAATTTCCCTGTGGGGTCTATGGCCGGTCAACCCCTGGTGGAGGCACTGGGGAAGCTGCCCATGTTTTCTTCCAACCTGACCCCTTATATTGTAGATTATACAGAAAGGTGACAGGCGGCGGCACCGATCCCTCTGCGCAGTCACTGCTGACATTCTTCACAGCGCAGCCATACCAGAAATACTTATGGTGCAACCAAACAGGAAAATCCTGAGACGACATATTACATCCAGGATTTCTATAAAAACACAGCGAGGTGACAGACATTTGACTCAAGCGCGCCTCTGGTCTTACTAGTCGCTGCACGCCCTTTAATCAGGATCATTCCGAGGCTTCCCTCTAATTACATAATGACAGAAGCATGAGGAAGCGCGGACCACGGGTGCTGCTCGTGACAGGGAATAGCGCCCTAAAATAATTAGCTGAATCCAAGGTATTAAAAATACCATAAAATGATGTAATATTCAGCGGTGTATAACTGCTGAGCTGAACGTCATACACCGGCAGTACAATAAAAAAGTAGAGTAAAAAAGTCTGCAAAATGTTTCTATGTGGAGATGTGAGAGTCGTGAGGCTGCACTACTGAGAGTCTGATGCAATACACAGCACTAGCAATAGGCAGTAATACAGAAATTTCTAAATTTTTGCTACCCAGACGCGGCCCCCCATTTATGCACCAGAATAAAGAGCGTATAACAACAGCACATGATATGGCAAATCCATGCAGTACGAGGACGACCATTCGTTTAGTACTGGCCTGTGACTACTCCCTGTGATCATTCCTGATTGTCTTGTAGGTGGAGACGTCTGACTGTGTCGATCAGACAACCCCTTAAAGACTGGCCATTTAAAACTGCAAGATGCTGCTTGCCCCTGGTAAGACAGGCTGCTGGACATTTAATGCAGAGAAGCCTTAATAGTGACCCCTGCTGGACACAAGCTGCAATCACCAACTAGAACACTTAGTTAATCTTTGGGGACTTTTTTTCTTATACCCTAGGATCTGATTTATCAGCAGTTCTCAAATGTATGCATTATATATATATATATATCAGTAAGGCAACATTCACACGGGCGCACTGTCTGTTTTTAATGGCCTTATTGCATCCATATTGCGTCCGTTTTAAATGGCCATTAAAAACGGATGAATTGCATTGACTTTTTTTTAAACATCTTTAACCTCGCAGTGCCCTCACAGTACACATAATACCCCCTAGACATCACATGGCCCCCATAATGCCCCCAGTATGAATAATGGGCCCATAATGTCCCCCCAGTATGAATAATGGCCCCCATAGAGACCCCTAGTATGAATAATGGCCCCATAGTGCCCCCAGTGTGAATAATGGCCCCCATAGTGCCCCAGTATGAATAATGGCCCCATAGAGCCCCCCAATATGAATAATGACCCTCATGGTGCCCCCAGTATGAATAATGGCCCCCATAGAGCCCCCCAGTATGAATAATGGCCCCCATAGAGCCCCCCAGTATGGATAATGGCCCCCATAGAGCCCCCCAGTATGGATAATGGCCTCCATAGAGCCCCCAGTATGAATAATGACCCCCATAGTGCCCCCAGTGTGAATAATGGCACCCATAGTGACCCCAGTGTGAATAATGGCACCCATAGTGACCCCAGTGTGAATAATGGCACCCATAGTGACACCAGTGTGAATAATGACCCCATTAGTGCCCCAAAGGATTATTAATGCATCCACTTGTGGCCCCCAGTATAACTAATGCTCGTATTAGTGGCCCCTAGTACTAATTATGCCCCCGTTAGCTCCCCCAGTTCTGCTTGTGGTAAAAAAACTAATGACTCACTTTACGCACAGGGACAGTCGCTCCTCACTTGATGCAGAAAGACCTGCACTCCAGTGTGATGACGTCACTATGTGCTCCCAGTGTGATGACATCACTATGCGCTCCCAGCGTGATGACGTCACCATGCACTCCCAACGTGAAGATGTCACCATGCGCTCCCAGCGTGAAGACGTCACCATGCGCTCCCAGTATGATGAAGTCACCATGCGCTCCCAGTATGATGACGTCACCATGCGCTCCCAGTATGATGACGTCACCATGCGCTCCCAGTATGATGACATCACTATGCGCTCCCAGTGTGATGACGTCACCATGCGCTCCCAACGTGATGACGTCACCATGCACTCCCAACGTGAAGATGTCACCATGCGCTCCCAACGTGAAGACGTCACCATGCGCTCCCAGCGTGAAGACGTCACCATGCGCTCCCAGTATGATGAAGTCACCATGCGCTCCCAGTATGATGATGTCACCATGCGCTCCCAGTATGATGATGTCACCATGCGCTCCCAGTATGATGACGTCACCATGCGCTCCCAGTATGATGACGTCACCATGCGCTCCCAGTATGATGACGTCACCATGCGCTCCCAGTATAATGACGTCACCATGCGCTCCCAGTATGATGACGTCACCATGCACTCCCAACGTGAAGACGTCACCATGCACTCCCAACGTGAAGACGTCACCATGCACTCCCAACGTGAAGACGTCACCATGCACTCCCAACGTGAAGACGTCACCATGCACTCCCAACGTGAAGACGTCACCATGCACTCCCAGTATGATGACGTCACCATGCACTCCCAACGTGAAGACGTCACCATGCGCTCCCAGTATGATGAAGTCACCATGCGCTCCCAGTATGATGAGGTCACCATGCGCTCCCAGTATGATGACATCACCATGCACTCCCAGTATGATGACATCACCATGCACTCCCAGTATGATGACGTCACCATGCACTCCCAACGTGAAGACGTCACCATGCACTCCCAGTATGATGACATCACCATGCACTCCCAGTATGATGACATCACCATGCACTCCCAGTATGATGACGTCACCATGCACTCCCAACGTGAAGACGTCACCATGCACTCCCAATACGATGGCGTCACCATGCACTCCCAATACGATGACGTCACCATGCACTCCCAGTATGATGACGTCACCATGTGTTCCCAGCGTGATGATGTCAGCATGCGCTCCTAGTGTGTTTAGGTCATCACGCCGGAAATGCAGGTCCTACTACATTAAGTGAGAAGCGACTGTCCCTGTGCGTGCAAGTGGATGTGGTGAGTCCATTTTTTTCATTTAAACCCCTAAAAGCCCATTTTTCATAGATAAATTATTCCAGCCAGCAAAGGAAGCAATACGGACAATCGCAATACATTAGTAAGCGCCTTGTATTAACCTTCTCTACATGATAAATGCTATTTGCTGCAGTGAGACGACGCCTTTAATGACTTTGAATGTAGCCGAAAGGATCGGACTGGTTGGAGGAGGTTTCCGCAGTGTGCAGTGATACCTGAAGCCGAGCATTGCCGCCTGTGTGTTTACAGACGACACTGACACATCCACTTAAAGAGTCAATTGTTTTGTGTTTTCTCAATTTAAGACAAGAGATAAAGAGTCCGATAAGGACTTACCTCTGTAAAACCGCAAACCCCAGAGCGCCTTTCTCTGGCTCCAGCAGGCCAGCGCTGCAGCCTGCAGCAGTGATCACGGGCAGCGATACGGCGGCTTGTGAGGACGGGTAGGATTACCCTGGCAGGGCGGCAGCGTGAACTTCTGCACATAGGAGCGTCTCCAATCTCATGACCTTTGTACATTTCCGCAAGGAAACCTGCAGCACAATACTCTCGGTGCAGATTTTTGCCACTCTGGATTAGGCTATATGCACACGACCGTTCCGTTTTTTGCGGTCCACAAATTGCGGATCCGCAAAAAAACAGAATATACCAGATACCACAGTACAGCACAGAATACTGCCCCAGCAGAACCAGATACCACAGTGCAGCACAATATACCGCCCCAGCAGAACCAGATACCACAGTACAGCACAGAATACCGCCCCAGCAGAACCAGATACCACAGTGCAGCACAGAATACCGCTCCAGCAGAACCAGATCCCACAGTACAGCACAGAATACTGCCCCAGCAGAACCAGATACCACAGTACAGCACAGAATACTGCCCCAGCAGAACCAGATACCACAGTACAGCACAGAATACTGCCCCAGCAGAACCAGATACCACAGTACAGCACAGAATACTGCCCCAGCAGAACCAGATACCACAGTACAGCACAGAATACTGCCCCAGCAGAACCAGATACCACAGTGCAGCACAATATACCGCCCCAGCAGAACCAAATACCACAGTGCAGCACAATATACCGCCCCAGCAGAACCAGATACCACAGTGCAGCACAATATACCGCCCCAGCAGAACCAGATACCACAGTGCAGCACAGAATACCGCTCCAGCAGAACCAGATACCACAGTGCAGCACAATATACCGCCCCAGCAGAACCAGATACCACAGTGCAGCACAATATACCGCCCCAGCAGAACCAGATACCACAGTGCAGCACAGAATACTGCCCCAGCAGAACCAGATACTACAGTGCAGCACAATATACTGCCCCAGCAGAACCAGATACCACAGTGCAGCACAGAATACTGCCCCAGCAGAACCAGATACCACAGTACAGCACAGAATATCGCCCCAGCAGAACCAGATACCACAGTGCAGCACAATATACCGCCCCAGCAGAACCAGATACCACAGTACAGCACAGAATACCGCCCCAGCCGAACCAGATACCACAGTGCAGCACAATATACCGCCCCAGCAGAACCAGATACTACAGTGCAGCACAGAATACCGCCCCAGCAGAACCAGATACCACAGTGCAGCACAGTATACTGCCCCAGCAGAACCAGATACCACAGTGCAGCACAGAATACTGCCCCAGCAGAACCAGATACCACAGTGGAGCACAATATACCGCACCAGCAGAACCAGATACCACAGTGCAGCACAGAATACTGCCCCAGCAGAACCAGATACCACAGTACAGCACAGAATACTGCCCCAGCAGAACCAGATACCACAGTACAGCACAGAATACTGCCCCAGCAAAAACTAATACCACAGTGCAGCACAAAATACTGCCCCAGCAGAACCAGATACCACAGTGCAGCACAGAATACCGCCCAGCAGAACCAGATACCACAGTGCAGCACAGAATACCGCCCCAGCAGAACCAGATACCACAGTGCAGCACAGAATACTGCCCCAGCAGAACCAGATACCACAGTGCAGCACAGAATACTGCCCAAGCAGAACCAGATACCACAGTGCAGCACAGAATACTGCCCCAGCAGAACCAGATACCACAGTACAGCACAGAATACTGCCCCAGCAGAACCAGATACCACAGTACAGCACAAAATACTGCCCCAGCAGAACCAGATACCACAGTGCAGCACAGAATACTGCCCCAGCAGAACCAGATCCCACAGTACTGCACAGAATACTGCCCCAGCAGAACCAGATCCCACAGTGCAGCACAGAATACTGCCCCAGCTGAACCAAATACCACAGTGCAGCACAGAATACTGCCCCAGCAGAACCAAATACCACAGTGAGCACAGAATACTGCCCCAGCAGAACCAGATACCACAGTGCAGCACAGAATACTGCCCCAGCAGAACCAGATACCACAGTGCAGCACAGAATACTGCCCCAGCAGAACCAGATACCACAGTGCAGCACAGAATACTGCCCCAGCAGAACCAGATACCACAGTGCAGCACAGAATACTGCCCCAGCAGAACCAGATACCACAGTGCAGCACAGAATACTGCCCCAGCAGAACCAGATACCACAGTGCAGCACAGAATACCGCCCAGCAGAACCAGATCCCACAGTACAGCACAGAATACTGCCCCAGCAGAACCAGATACCACAGTGCAGCACAATATACCGCCCCAGCAGAACCAGATACCACAGTACAGCACAGAATACCGCCCCAGCAGAACCAGATACCACAGTACAGCACAGAATACTGCCCCAGCAGAACCAGATACCACAGTGCAGCACAATATACCGCCCCAGCAGAACCAGATACCACAGTGCAGCACAATATACCGCCCCAGCAGAACCAGATACCACAGTACAGCACAGAATACCGCCCCAGCCGAACCAGATACCACAGTGCAGCACAATATACCGCCCCAGCAGAACCAGATACTACAGTGCAGCACAGAATACCGCCCCAGCAGAACCAGATACCACAGTGCAGCACAGTATACTGCCCCAGCAGAACCAGATACCACAGTGCAGCACAGAATACTGCCCCAGCAGAACCAGATACCACAGTACAGCACAGAATACTGCCCCAGCAGAACCAGATACCACAGTGCAGCACAGAATACCGCTCCAGCAGAACCAGATACCACAGTACAGCACAGAATACCGCCCCAGCAGAACCAGATACCACAGTGCAGCACAATTTACCGCCCCGGCAGAACCAGATACCACAGTACAGCACAGAATACCGCCCCAGCAGAACCAGATACCACAGTGCAGCACAATATACCGCCCCAGCAGAACCAGATACTACAGTGCAGCACAGAATACCGCCCCAGCAGAACCAGATACCACAGTGCAGCACAGTATACTGCCCCAGCAGAACCAGATACCACAGTGCAGCACAGAATACTGCCCCAGCAGAACCAGATACCACAGTGCAGCACAATATACCGCCCCAGCAGAACCAGATACCACAGTGCAGCACAGAATACTGCCCCAGCAGAACCAGATACCACAGTACAGCACAGAATACTGCCCCAGCAGAACCAGATACCACAGTGCAGCACAGAATACTGCCCCAGCAGAACCAGATCCCACAGTACTGCACAGAATACTGCCCCAGCAGAACCAGATACCACAGTACAGCACAAAATACTGCCCCAGCAGAACCAGATACCACAGTGCAGCACAGAATACTGCCCCAGCAGAACCAGATCCCACAGTACTGCACAGAATACTGCCCCAGCAGAACCAGATCCCACAGTGCAGCACAGAATACTGCCCCAGCAGAACTAAATACCACAGTGCAGCACAGAATACTGCCCCAGCAGAACCAGATACCACAGTGCAGCACAGAATACTGCCCAGCAGAACCAGATCCCACAGTACAGCACAGAATACTGCCCCAGCAGAACCAGATACCACAGTGCAGCACAGAATACTGCCCCAGCAGAACCAGATACCACAGTGCAGCACAATATACCACCACAGCAGAACCAGATACCACAGTGCAGCACAAAATACTGCCCCAGCAGAACCAGATACCACAGTGCAGCACAGAATACTGCCCCAGCAGAACCAGATACCACAGTGCAGCACAGAATACTGCCCCAGCAGAACCAGATACCACAGTGCAGCACAGAATACTGCCCCAGCAGAACCAGATACCACAGTGCAGCACAGAATACTGCCCCAGCAGAACCAGATACCACAGTGCAGCACAGAATACTGCCCCAGCAGAACCAGATACCACAGTACAGCACAGAATACCGCCCAGCAGAACCAGATCCCACAGTACAGCACAGAATACTGCCCCTGCAGAACCAGATCCCACAGTACAGCACAGAATACTGCCCCAGCAGAACCAGATCCCACAGTGCAGCACAGAATACTGCCCCAGCAGAACCAGATACCACAGTGCAGCACAGAATACCGCCCCAGCAGAACCAGATACCACAGAATACCGCCCAGCAGAACCAGATACCACAGTGCAGCACAGAATACTGCCCCAGCAGAACCAGATACCACAGTGCAGCACAGAATACCGCCCAAGCAGAACCAGATACCACAGAATACTGCCCCAGCAGAACCAGATACCACAGTGCAGCACAGAATACCGCCCCAGCAGAATTAGATACCACAGTGCAGCACAGAATACCGCCCCAGCAGAACCAGATACCACAATGCAGCACAGAATACCGCCCCAGCAGAACCAGATACCACAGTGCAGCACAGAATACTGCCCCAGCAGAACCAAATACCACAGTGAGCACAGAATACTGCCCCAGCAGAACCAGATACCACAGTGCAGCACAGAATACTGCCCCAGTAGAACCAGATACCACAGTGCAGCACAGAATACCGCCCCAGCAGAACCAGATACCACAGTGCAGCACAGAATACTGCCCCAGCGGAACCAGATACCACAGTGCAGCACAGAATACTGCCCCAGAGGAACCAGATACCACAGTACAGCACAGAATACTGCCCCAGCATAACCAGATACCACAGTACAGCACAGAATACTGCCCCAGCAGAACCAAATACCACAGTGCAGCACAGAATACTGCCCCAGCAGAACCAGATACCACAGTACAGCACAGAATACTGCCGCAGCAGAACCAGATACCACAGTGCAGCACAGAATACCGCCCCAGCAGAACCATATACCACAGAATACCGCCCAGCAGAACCAGATACCACAGTGCAGCACAGAATACTGCCCCAGCAGAACCAGATACCACAGTGCAGCACAGAATACCGCCCCAGCAGAACCAGATACCACAGAATACTGCCCCAGCAGAACCAGATACCACAGTGCAGCACAGAATACCGCCCCAGCAGAACCAGATACCACAGTGCAGCACAGAATACCGCCCCAGCAGAACCAGATACCACAGTGCAGCACAGAATACCGCCCCAGCAGAACCAGATACCACAATGCAGCACAGAATACCGCCCCAGCAGAACCAGATACCACAGTGCAGCACAGAATACTGCCCCAGCAGAACCAAATACCACAGTGAGCACAGAATACTGCCCCAGCAGAACCAGATACCACAGTGCAGCACAGAATACTGCCCCAGCAGAACCAGATACCACAGTGCAGCACAGAATACCGCCCCAGCAGAACCAGATACCACAGTGCAGCACAGAATACTGCCCCAGCGGAACCAGATACCACAGTGCAGCACAGAATACTGCCCCAGAGGAACCAGATACCACAGTACAGCACAGAATACTGCCCCAGCATAACCAGATACCACAGTGCAGCACAGAATACCGCCCCAGCAGAACCAGATACCACAGTGGAGCACAGAATACTGCCCCAGCAGAACCAAATACCACAGTGCAGCGCAAAATACTGCCCCAGAGGAACCAGATACCACAGTGCAGCGCAAAATACTGCCCCAGAGGAACCAGATACTACAGTGCAGCACAGAATACTGCTCCAGCAGAACCAAATACCACAGTGCAGAACAGAATATCGCCCCAGCAGAACCAGATACCACAGTGCAGAACAAAATACCGCCCCAGCAGAACCAGATACCACAGTGCAGAACAAAATACCGCCCCAGCGGAACCAGATACCACAGTGCAGCACAGAATACTGCCCCAGAGGAACCAGATACCACAGTACAGCACAGAATACTGCCCCAGCAGAACCAGATACCACAGTGCAGCACAGAATACCGCCCCAGCAGAACCAGATACCACAGTGGAGCACAGAATACTGCCCCAGCAGAACCAAATACCACAGTGCAGCGCAAAATACTGCCCCAGAGGAACCAGATACCACAGTGCAGCGCAAAATACTGCCCCAGAGGAACCAGATACTACAGTGCAGCACAGAATACTGCTCCAGCAGAACCAAATACCACAGTGCAGAACAGAATATCGCCCCAGCAGAACCAGATACCACAGTGCAGAACAAAATACTGCCCCAGAGGAACCAGATACTACAGTGCAGCACAGAATACTGCTCCAGCAGAACCAAATACCACAGTGCAGAACAGAATATCGCCCCAGCAGAACCAGATACCACAGTGCAGAACAAAATACCGCCCCAGCTAAAGTATTCAACTGATTGGACGGCAATACAGTTGAATTAAGGAAGGCACCTGAAGTGGCCCGCAATAATGCTAAGTGCATCTGACTGCTATGTTCCCGTCTGGCGGCAATAAAGAGGGACGGGGTGGCCCCCCTGTAGCTTATATGGCCAGTCTGCACCTGCAAGTCACAAACCCTCTTCGATCCAGGAGCAAAAATTGTCAAAAAAAAACACTCACAGTGGTAGAATTCTGGTGCATTTTGACTTGTAAATCTGCCCCAAAGGTTTTTTGTTTTTTCTTCTTGAAAAACTTTAACCCGTTAATAACCCACTATTTTTTCCAGTTTTAGCCCCTCCATGTTTAAGTAGCCATCACTTTTTTCACTCCATCACCCATTACACCGGGAGCCACCACATTTGCTTGCTGCACTAGGCAAATGGCGTGCATGCCATAGGGATTTTTCCTCTTCTTTCTTAAAAATAGCGGTGCTCCTGATGAAATGTGGCGTGATAGCCACACAGAAACACGTTGAGCGGGGCACAGGGCTTTACCAGCATATGGACACTCACCGGTCTCACTCATCACTGGCATGCATCACTGCATATGAGTGTTAACCGTATCCCCCTACACAATTTTGGGAGTACTATACTCTGCAGTGATTGATTTTATTAGGGTGTTGTGAATATGTGGGGCTGTCTGGTGAATTTTAAGTATTACCATCTCCCCCCACGGTCTCTGTTTGTGCCTGTATGCCGCAAAAATAGGTCCTGCATCCACATACGGCGGTCCTACGGTCGGGCCCGGCTGGCACATGCTCGTGTGCATGAGCCCTAACTAGGCAGATTTCTGGGAAAGCTAGGTGACAACTTCCAGCTTTATGGAGGACCATGCTGGTTGTCACAATAGTTTTGCCAGAAGCTATGCCTAGAAAAAAGTATGAATACAAGTCCTGACGACCTGGTAGAGCAGGACGGCTCAGATTTTTGTCTGAATCTTGAGTAATATTCTTTGTGTTTCCTCAGGTGTCATTTGTATTGTTTTTCGCACTTGTCACGATAGTGAACCTAAGCTCCGCTGCTGTTTCTTTATTAAAACCACTACTTTAATTTCATGTTTCGGATTCAATAGCTAAAGGTATCTTTTACAACATCAGCAGCGATTCCCCCAGATCCCTACATGCACATGCATACTTGGCTCGACCGAGCATGCATGTGTTATCAATGGGGAGAGAGCAGCTTCCAGACACCTCCTGCAGCAGATTATCTACCTAGAGGAAAAAAAAAAGATTCAGCATCGAAATTCAGCATGCCTGATTCCTCTTTCACTAGGGAAGAGTCGGGAGGCCACAAGGTCGTCAGCCAGTCCCACGGAAAAATCGGCAGATTTGACCAACTTTGCTCTTACATATAGGGGCACCTCAAAGAAGTTGGCCCACACAGCATCAGTATCCACAGGACAGGTGAGAAATGTAGGACCGACCACTGGAGGGTCCAACTACTAGGACCACAGCAAGAATAGGGGCCCCTACGTCCAATGAGCAAAAGGCGCGGTAGTACACACACGTGACCGCTGCACTATTCACTTCTGTGGCACTGATGCATGTTGAATGGACAATCCTGCATCACTCGATTCATACAGTGGCCTCAGGGACCCCCATTCTCATGATAGGCGGGGGTCCTTGCAGTCGGAGAAAATACATTTAGGGACACATTTTTTTGAAGACTGACGTTTTAACCGTTGCGCCGGCGCGCCGCTATATCTTCTCCTGAAATACGCCTAATGTACGCATATTTCAGCATAGTAAATGACCTCCTATATTGTCTTACACTTTACCAGTAAATATAGGTGATAAATGTTGTTTATGGGTGACACGTGTGTCACATGCCACAATAACCTGGTCGTAAAGTCATTCGGAAACCTTGTAAAACTTAGACAAAGAGACAAACAGTCAAAGTTACCAACAGCATAGCGATTATCATCGTGATGTAGCAGAGCTTGACTTGTCCGATTTATTATTTGGTATATTACTACTGTGATACAGTATCTAAAGAATATCGCCATATAGTGAGGAAGAAGAGATGCTAGGCTTCGTTCGGGTGGAGGATGATGTCATCAGCGCATGCACAGTGCTGGAAAAGCAGAGGCACTGCGCATGAGGCAATAGTGTAGACCAGGACACAGGAGTGAGATTACAGGACCTGTCAATCACAGGGACAAGGGGAGTGGCTGTAAGTGGAGCAGAGGGGATTGGGCTCGCCCCTCGGGGCACCGAAAACCTCATTTCGATATCACAATGGTGCAACAGAGACACATAAATACGGTATTGTTTTACTCATCAGGATCAACCCTGACGGGCAGTATGCCTGCTGACAAATGCTCTTTTAAGGGGTTGAACCACAAAACATATTTTGCATTTTACAATTTTGTAATCTCCTTAGGGAGAGAGCACCTTAATCAGCGTGAGGAGACTTATAGGCCATACATTGAATTCTGGGAGGGAAGGGATGCAAGTGAGCTCTTAACAAGCTCTGCCTCTAACGCCACCAGATGTAAGGCAGCGATCCTATAAGTCAATGTTCAGCTCTTTAACTAAGCCTTGAGACATGACTTGGATATTAAATAAGCCAGCATCTCATCTGCAGACAGCTGTTTCGGGGTGATTGCCCCTCATCAGTGCAGAGCAGAGAGAACTGCTATCATTCATCCCCATACAGATTCTTTATTTACCCACAGCAGATCCGTTTCCACAGAGCAGTGACGGGGAATTTTATGTGCCGCATGAAGATGTGATCCTCTGACGATTGGTGGTACTTTCACACTTGCGTTGTTTGATTCCGGCAGGCAATTCTGTTGCCTGAACTGCCTGCCTGCCTGATCAGGCAAACTGTATGCAAACGCATGTCATTTTTTCTGACTGATCGGCCATTTTTCAGACTCAGGGCTTGTTCACATGACCGTGTGAAGCCTGTGCCCGTGCTGTGGACCGCAAATTGCAGTCCGCTAAGCACTAAAAAGATAGAGCAAGTCTTTTTGCGGTGCGGAAGCACGGAACGGAACCTCAGAAAGCAATCCGTAGTGTTCCGTTCCGTGGTTCCGTTCCGCACCTCCGGATTTGCGGACCCATTGAAATGAATGGGTCCGTCTCCGTGATGTGGAATGGCCACGGAACGGGACCCGTGTATTGCGGATCCGCAAATGCGGTCCGCAATACTGGCAAGGGCTTCACACGGTCGTGTGAACGAGCCCTTAGGCCTCTTTTTTTTCCGTTTACGGGCTGTTTTTTACGTTCCATATACGGAACCATTCATTTAAATGGTTCCGGAAAAAAAATTTATGCATTCTGTTTATGTTTTTCCGTTCCGTTGAAAGATAGAACATGTCCTATTATTGCCCGCAAATCCCGTTCTCTGGCTCTATTCAAGTCAATGGGTCCGCAAAAAAAACAGAACACATACTGAAATGCATCCGTATGTCTTCCGTATCCGTTCCGTTTTTGCGGAACCATCTATTGAAAATGTTATGCCCAGCCCAGTTTTTTCTATGTAATTACTGTATACTGTATATGGCAGACGGAAAAACGGAACGGAAAAACGGAAACACAACGGAATCAAAAAACGGAACAACGGATCTGTGAAAAACAGACTGCAAAACACTGAAAAAGCCATACGGTCGTGTGAATGAGCCCTTATCAGGATCCTAAGTATTAAAAATAAGACCAGGCACTCAAATATGGAATCGGATGAGATATCTATTTATTGGAGATTATACTCCCTAAATACTCCCCAAAAGCTCCGAGTATAATCTCCAATATATAGATATCTCATCCGATTCCATATTTGAGTGCCTGGTCTTATTTTTAATACTTAGGATCCTGTTTTCTGTGACTGGGTGGGTCACAAAGACCAAGAGCACCTCACCCTAATTACTCAGCCGTAGTCATCCACAGACACTTTGTTTGGACTTATCAGGATCCTGATCAGTCTGAAAAATGCATTGCAATACCGCATCCGTTTTTTCCGGTGTCATCCGTGTGCATGCGCAGACCGGAATCCGGATCCGTCAATGCGGCAATTTTCCGGCATTCAGGCAAGTGTTCCGTTTTTTTGGCCAGAGATCAAAAAAGCGCAGCGTGCTGCGGTATTATCTCCGTCCTGAAAAGTCCGAAAGACTGAACTGAAGACGTCCTGATGCGTCCTGAACGGATTGCTCTCCATTCAGAATGCATGGGGATAAAACGGATCAGTTCTAAGCCCCTAGGACGGAACTCAATGTCGGAAAAGAAAAACGCTAGTGTGAAAGTACCCTAAAATTAGGAACACTTAATCTAGATAATTGCCCGATCCTCGTGCGAAATTGCCATTAGTCGCCCCTAGCCAGAGCCAATGTTTTTATGTACTTTGGCTACTTGGAAAGACAGCTCAGCCGGCTACTGAAAACTTGCCACAAAAATAAAAAAAAATAAAAAATAAATGTAATAATTTAAGCAGCACAAAATGTTTCCCGAGTCTTGATCCCGCGGTGGCAGTTCCCAGGGTGGGCAAGTTATCACAGGGAGCTGCCGACTATCTGCGCACCCTTTTATGTACAGTAGTGATACCGCGTTATAGCCTAAATATTATCAGGCTGCGCCCACGCCATCCGGGCTGGACCTCATCCAATGCAATGGAAATATCAAAGAGGCGAGAGGCGAAAAATTATCTGCCCAAACTTTTCCTGTGTTCAACCCGAGCGGCTGCAACGTCTGAAGAAAAGCGATTCCATCAGCTGGCAGAAAGATGAAGCGGGGATCGTATTCAAGAGGTACAAGTGAGATTAGGTTATACATAATGCAGCTCCAGAAAGGGGGGGTGTCAGAGATTAAAAGGGGCTCTGAATAAATAGTTGTCGTCCCCCCCCCCCCCCTCCCCAAGGAATCACATTAGCTCATGGGTACAGAGCATTCACCACTGCAAGAAGATTTCTCCAGTATAGACTTAAAGGGGTACTCCAGCCATCAGCATCTCCTATCCACTAGGCTAGATTGGTGGGGGGTCCGGCTCTAGGTTGTCTCTACTGTAGCATGGTATACCTCCGATTTCAGTGAATGAATTTCCTCCACTGACCAGATCCCATTGGTAGATGTATGGTGACCATCGACCTTCTCTGTTATAGGAGAAGAGAGAAGATTAAAGGGGCTTTCTGGGATTTTGATATTGATCGACTATCTGCAGGAAAGGTTATCAATATGAGATCGGTGGAAGTCAAACTCCCGGCATCCCCCACTGATCAGGTGTTTGAGGAACTGAGCTCTGGTGAGCGCCGCGGCCTCCTGGCGGCTAAACAAGTTCAGCGCCGCCCATTGGATAGTGGCTATGCTCGGTATCGCAGCCCAGCCCCATTCACTTGAGGCCACATGACTGATGAATATGACGCCACTGGCCTCGGAAGAGGCCGAAGAGCACCGTGGACTCTTCATATAGCTGATCACCAGGGGTGCCAGGAGTCAGACCCGCGCCAATGTGAAATTGATGACCTAGGGGGCTAGGAGTCGGACTCCGCCAGTCTGATACTGATGAGTCAAACAGCTGCTCGGGGGGATGCCGGGAGTTGGAATCCCACCGATCTCATATTGATAACCTATCCTGAGGATGGGCCATCAATATCAAAATCCTAGAAAACCCCTTTAGGCTTCTTTCACACGGGCGCTGCGGGAAAATGTGCGGGTGCGTTGCCGGAACACCCGCGATTTTTCCGCGCGAGTGCAAAACATTGTAATGCGTTTTGCACTCGCGTGAGAAAAATCACGCATGTTTGGTACCCAAACCCGAACCCGGACTTCTTCACAGAAGTTCAGGTTTGGGTTAGGTGTTGTGTAGATGTTATTATTTTCCCTTATAACATGGTTATAAGGGAAAATAATAGCATTCTGAATACAGAATGCTTAGTAGGTGATCAATTGAGGGTTAAAAAAAAAATAAAAAATTAACTCACCTTCTCCTCTTATTCGCGTAGTTCCCGGTCTCTTCTTTACTTCTTTAATGATGAGCTGTGGGCTAAAGGACCTTTGGTGACGTCAGATCACATGCTCCAATCACATGGTACGTGATGTGGTGATGGACCATGTGATAGGAGCATGTGATCTGACGTCACCACAGGTCCTAGCCGGTATTTTCATCTTTTAAGAAGTAAAGAAGAGACCGGGAACTACGCGAACAAGAGGAGAAGGTGAGTTAATGCTATTATTTTCCCTTATAACCATGTTATAAGGGAAAATAATACAGTGAATAGACTGTCACCTAGCAACCATGCGTGAAAATCGCACCGCATCCGCACTTGCTTGCGGATGCTTGCGATTTTCACGCAACCCCATTTACTTCTATGGGGCCTGCGTTGCGTGAAAAACGCAGAATATAGAACATGCTGCGATTTTCACACAACGCATAAGTGATGCATGAAAATCAGCGCTCATGTGAACAGCCCCATAAAAATGAATGGGTCGGTATTCAGTGCGGGTGCAATGCGTTCACCTCACGCATCGCATTCGCGCGGAATACTCGCCCGTGTGAAAGGGGCCTTAATCTTCTCTCTTCTTCTAAGGCCTCATGCACACGACCGTATTTCTTCACGGTCCGCAAAACGGGGTTCCGTTGGTCCGTGATCCGTGACCGTTTTTTCGTCCATGGGTCTTCCTTGATTTTTGGAGGATCCACGGACATGAAAAAAAAGTCTTTTTGGTGTCCGCCTGGCCGTGCGGAGCCAAACGGATCCGTCCTGAATTACAATGCAAGTCAATGGGGACGGATCCGTTTGACGTTGACACAATATGGTGCAATTTCAAACGGATCCGTCCCCCATTGACTTTCAATGTAAAGTCAGGAGTTAATATACCATAGGATCGGAGTTTTCTCCAATCCAATGGTATATTTTAACTTGAAGCGTCCCCATCACCATGGGAACGCCTCTATGTTAGAATATACCATCGGATTTGAGTTACATCGAAACTCAAATCCGACAGTATATTCTAACACAAAGGCGTTTCCATAGTGATGGGGACGCTTCTAGTTAGAATATACGACGAACTGTGTACATGACTGCCCCCTGCTGCCTGGCAGCACCCGATCTCTTACAGGGGGCTGTGATCAGCACAATTAACCCTTCAGGTGCCGCACAGGGGCTGCCAGGCAGCAGGGGGCCGACCCCCCTCCCTCCCCAGTTTGAATATCATTGGTGGCCAGTGTGCGGCCTCCCCTCTCCCCCCCCCCCCCCCCCCCCGATCATTGCTGGCAGCGGAGAGTTCCGATCGGAGTCCCAGTTTAATCGCTCTGCGGCTCCGATCGGTAACCATGGCAACCAGGACGCTACTGCAGGCCTGGTTGCCATGGTTACTTAGCAATATTACAATATTAGAAGCATCATACTTACCTGCTGGCTGCTGCGCTGTCTGTGACCGGCCGGGAGCTCCTCCTACTGGTAAGTGACAGGTCTGTGCGGCGCATTGCTTAATGATCTGTCACTTACCAGTAGGAGGAGCTCCCGGCCGGTCACAGACAGCGCAGCAGCCAGCAGGTAAGTATGATGCTTCTAATATTGTAATTTTGCTAAGTAACCATGGCAACCAGGCCTGCAGTAGCGTCCTGGTTGCCATGGTTACCGATCGGAGCCCCAGAGCGATTAAACTGGGACTCCGATCGGAACTCTCCGCTGCCACCAATGATCGGGGGGGGGGGGGGGAAGGCCGCACACTGGCCACCAATGATATTACAATAGAGGGAGGGGGGGAGGGGGGAGCGGGGGGGGAGGCCACCAATGATATTACAATAGGGGGGGCGGGGGGGAGCACACTGGCCACCAATGATATTACAATAGGGGGGGAGGGGGGTCTGCCCCCTGCTGCCTGGCAGCCCCTGATCTCTTATAGGGGGCTATGATATGCACAATTAACCCCTCAGGTGCAGCACCTGAGGGGTTAATTGTGCGGATCACAGCCCCCTGTAAGAGATCGGGTGCTGCCAGGCAGCAGGGGGCAGTCATGTACACAGTTCTCAGTATATTCTAACTAGAAGCGTCCCCATCACTATGGGAACGCCTCTGTGTTAGAATATACTGTCGGATTTGAGTTTTCACGAAGTGAAAACTCATCTCTGAAAAAGCTTTTATGCAGACGGATCTTCGAATCCGTCTGTGTAAAAGTAATCTACGGCCACGGATCACGGACGCGGATGCCAATCTTGTGTGCATCCGTCTTCTTTCACGGACCCATTGACTTGAATGGGTCCGTGAACCGTTGTCCGTCAAAAAAATAGGACAGGTTATATTTTTTTGACGGACAGGAAACACGGATCACAGATGCGGCTGCAAAACGGTGCATTTTCCGATTTTTCCACGGACCCATTAAAAGTCAATGGGTCCGCGAAAAAAAACGGAAAACGGCACAACGGCCACGGATGCACACAACGGTCGTGTGCATGAGGCCTAAAACAGAGAAGGTCGATGGTCACCATTCATTTACCAATGAATTTAATCTCGAAGGTAGGCCATCAATATCAAAATCCTAGAGAACCCCTTTAATATTTATTGACATAACTATAGGAGATCATGATTGTAGAGGGAGCCCACCACATAAGGCTCATAACGGTTGGCAGACCCTGGCTGAAGAACATGATCATTGTGTAATGAAAAGCTCTGCAACTTTCTAATAAGCTCTGCATTTCAATTCATCACCACTTTCAAGATCTCTGCTTGCAGTCCATGAAATGGAACCTTCTCACCTGCAACCTGTACAGAACCGGATACATCTCGCCGCTTGTTACAGTGTATCCAGTCTAGACAATCCTCTGTGAGATGGACTCTGCCCATTCACCTCTTCTGTAGAATCACCCACCTTATAGTCCAGAGGCTGACCACTAGGTCCTAGGTCATGTACAGGATGTTCCTCCTCTAGGCCATAGAGATCCAGATGTCTTCTGTCTCACCCAAGATGTTCACCCAAGTGTTCACCAGCCTCCAGAATTTCCCTGTCCTCCTCTTGTACAGCCGCAGAGGAGAACAGCGCGGCTTCTGACTACCTTGCAACTCAAGGAAGTCAACAAAGGTGTTTTTAGAATCCAGGTAGGCATGAATAGGAATGAGTGCAAATATTTGTTTGAGACCGCCCCGCTTTGTAAAACTTGTTTGTCGAAGTGACTACGGATTTCCTTTTTACTTGTCGAAGACAAGGAAAAAGATGGAGGCAAAGTGATCTGGATCTACAAGAAAATCTGACCTGAAGACTTAATTATTACAAAGACGACCTACAGGAACAATGAGACAGATTTGGCATCTGGCTATGGACATGTGGATCAAACGTAGAGGCTGCCTTAGGCTACTCTCACACCGGCGTTTTGGCTTTACGTTTGTGAGATCCGTTCAGGGCTCAGCGGTCCAAAGCGGATCAGTTTTGCCCTAATGCATTCTGAACGGAAAAGGATCCGCTCAGAAAGCATCAGTTTGCCTCCGTTCCGTCTCCCTTCCCACTGGAGGCGGACACCAAAACGCTGCCTGTAGCGTGACGAAACTGAGCCAAACCGTTTTCTCTGACTCCGTCTTGGCTATGTTACAAATAATGCAAACGGATTCGTTCATGGCGGATGCATGCGGTTGTATTATTGTAACGGATCTGTTTTTGCAGATCCACGACGGATCCGCCCAAAACGCGAGTGTGAAAGTAGCCTTAGAGGTAAATGGTCCCTGTGGGGTGGTCTTATACAGGATGCCAAAATAATACCAGGATATACCATAATTAGGGTGGTTCGCATTGGCATTACGGAATTCCGTTCCGAGTTATAACAGAATTTTAGGGCGGAAAGCAAAACGGAAGCCTTCAAGAGGCATTTTGTTTTGCTCCGTCCTAAGGCTACATTCACACGACCATTTTGTGTGGACCCATTCATTTCAATGCGGCCGCAAAAGATGCGTACAGCACACGGCATGGTTCCCTTCCGCGGCCCCCGCAAAAAAGATAGAGCATGTCCTATTCTTGTCTGCAACTGCGGACAAGAATAGGCATTTTCTATGGTAGCGGCGGCCATGTGCGAAAAGCACACGGGCAGGTATCCGTGTTTTTCGGATCCACAAAACACTGCAGTCGTGTGAATGTAGCCTAATGTCTATGGTACCCAATAACGGTTACATGTCGACGTGACAATGCCTCTTAAAGGTTTCTGTTTTTCTTTCCGTCCTAAAATTTCAATAGATTCCGTAATAACTCTGTTATAACGGAATTCTGTAACGCCAATGCGAACCCGCCCTTCCACTGCCATATGCTGACCACCGGAAAAAAATACAGAACAGTGCCATAGCAGCAGGGATGCGCAATGCCAACTAATACTGACATATGGTGGTCACATAATATACATCCCATACAGGAATCAGAGCTCCGTACAATATCTACTGCAAATAATGCTGCAATTCAATTACCCCCCGTACACTGACAGCACTGACAGATGGTAAACGTGCGCAGCGGGGATGACATGGTGGGGACCGGAGCGAACTCCAATCCAAGGCCTTAGATGCTGCAGACTGTAGTGACTGCGGCACCTACATTGTTTTACAGAGGTAGTGGACCTCCTCTGGAAGCCCGTTGGTACCCCACAACCGCCTAGCGGTGTCCTAGGGCGTTTGTAACCCCTGTGACTGCTGTAGTACGACTGTATCCGGCCATGCTGATGGTTGCTGTGCCGTGTTAGGTTACAGATGACCTTGGATAATCTGATAATCCAGGAAGGTCTCTGCCCTCTGATGGTGTGAGAAGGGTGACTTATTGTTACCACCCCATCTGCAAACAATGGCTTTCCTCCTCTCTAAGGGCTCTATCACACCAACAGATTATCTGACCAGTTTGGTTGGTGTGTATAACAAAAGATCTGTGTGTGCAAATGGCCATCTGCTGTATTAGATTAAAAGATCAGGAAGACGTTAGTGGAGGAGACCGCAGCTATTACACGCAGCGATCTCCTCCACAGTATCGGGAGCAGTGATCTCTAATGCCATCGCTTGTCCCCATACTGACTTGTTGTTTGCCGGCAGCAGAGTGGGATTAGACAGCACGATGCTTAAAAACTCCAGTTGCTGGATGAACGAGTTTGCTCGTTCATTGGGTAATCAGCGGCAGTATTACACTGCCAGATCAGCGAGCGACTATCCGGCCAACGTAATAATGGCTTACAGCCTGTCATGTCTGCAGGGTTTTCATAGCCCTTAATAAGGCTGCGTTCACAGGTGAAAGTAAAAATGGCCACGAAAAACTGACTCACTGTCCGGTTTTCGCTGGCCATTTTCAACCATTTTTGCATCCGTTTTTTAAGGATCGCATCACCTTTTAGCTTTCCGTTCCTCTGATCCGTCAGATCCTGTTAAAATAAAACGTATCCTGTTGCAACAGTATTCGTTTTTTTTACAAGATCCTGTAAAAAGTTGTCATCCGTTTGAGCCATTTCCGTCTGATATCAGTTTTTTTTTTAGATGGAAAAAAAAGTCCTGAATGCAGCACTGAGAGCAGAAGGACCTGACACTCCCATGACATCACCACGCCGGGCACGTCAGGTCCTTCCGCATCCTAAAAAGTTGTCATCCGTTTGAGCCATTTCCATCTGAGATCAGTTTTTTTTTTAGACGGAAAAAAAGTCCTGAATGCAGCACTGAGAGCAGAAGGACCTGACACTCCCATGACATCACCACGCCGGGCACGTCAGGTCCTTCCGCATCCTAAAAAGTTGTCATCCGTTTGAGCTATTTCCATCTGAGATCCGTTTTTTTTTTTAGACGGAAAAAAAGTCCTGAATGCAGCACTGAGAGCAGAAGGACCTGACACTCCCATGACATCACCACGCCGGGCACGTCAGGTCCTTCCGCATCCTATGAGGAGCGATGTGCGAATGTCCCGTCGCGTGCAATTGGGTGAGGTGAGTTTTATTTACTTTTTTTTTTTTAAAACAAAAGGGCATTTTTCACTAATATACTCATTTCTAACAGCCGTCAGACAGTGTACAAATAACTATACCGGTCATCATCACGTTCTCAAGGTCATATAGTACAGCTCCATACAGTGCAAGTCGACACTGCCATAGAGTGCTCAAATAATGCCGCTATACAGTGACCATGTAACAACTTCATAATGGAGCAATGGGCTGATGCTGTAACCCCCTGTCGGATAGGACTGGATCATTTTCGAGACCTCTGCTTGTTGTCAGTGAACAGAAACATTCTTTGCATTCCATTACTGAAAGCCTGTCCCGGTTTTGTCCAGCGTACGCTTTGTTTGGACAGTCACTCAGACACGGGGAGGACAAGCTTTCGGCACGCTGCAGGGATATGCGGGTAGATGCGCTAGGAGACACATCCAAAAGAGCGCAGACCTTACCGTGAGCGATGGCGTCCTGTTTACCATGCACTTTCATCACGTCAGAAGATTGGCTGCGGTTTATGAGGTAGTCGTGATAAGAACATTAACACCAGCAAAAACCGCCGTAGTTTCCGCCTAGTGAGTGTGGGGGTGCCCCGAGTTTCATCCGAGGCGAAAGAAAAATACTGCGGTTGTAAATTTCAGAAAAAAGAAAAGTCTGGCAGCAGCTTATTGCCCTATTTCCATACAGAGCACATGCATGCTCAGCCAAACATGCATGCCTATGGTCGGATGTTGGCTGAAGAGCATTCGGCGGACTGCTATCTAAAGCGTATGGCCATGGAGGGCAACCTAAGGATTCCAGTAGCAGAAGCTGACCCCCACAAGGATGCAGGAAGAACTATTTCTTCTTTTCAAGGTTAATCGGACCCTTACGGGAGTCGATACCGGGCGTGTACAGCTCTCGCTCTTACCTGCCAAGGATGTGGCTTCTTGAGGGGCTCTGGCAGCTCCAGCCCTCACTCGTGAATCCTCAGGAATGGCTCAGAGTAGTTAACAATATAGTTAATGATCAGGAATTGGGTTAAATATTTACTCTAGATGAATGATCTGACCCTGATAAGGCGGAGGTGACCTGGCTGCATGCTCTAGGACATTCCTTGCAGTGCATACAATGAGTTATTATATGACCCAACCGAATGCACTTGTCATAAACTAATAGTAAACACTGAAACAAAGGAGACACAATACTGTACACCAGAGAATCGCACGCAATGCAGTTTTATAATGGAGATGTAGAGAGGGATGACTATAGATCCTCAGGGCAGGTGCACACCACTGATATATCAAGTGAAAAAAATCTAACGCCATCTGTCATGGGTCTGCATGAAGACGTGCTCCAATTGAATGGGGCTAACCAACCCAGTAAACTCTATAGAAAAAGCTGGGTCACTTTGTACATTCATTACTCCAGAGCTGCACTCACTATTCTGCTGGTGCAGTCACTGTGTACATACATTACATTACTTATCCTGTACTGATCCTGAGTTACATCCTGTATTATACTCCAGAGCTGCACTCACTATTCTGCTGGTGGAGTCACTGTGTACATACATTACATTACTTATCCTGTACTGATCCTGAGTTACATCCTGTATTATACTCCAGAGCTGCACTCACTATTCTGCTGGTGCAGTCACTGTGTACATAAATTACATTACTTATCCTGTACTGATCCTGAGTTACATGCTGTATTATACTCCAGAGCTGCACTCACTATCCTGCTGGTGGAGTCACTGTGTACATACATTACATTACTTATCCTGTACTGATCCTGAGTTACATGCTGTATTATACTCCAGAGCTGTACTCACTATTCTGCTGGTGCAGTCACTGTGTACATACAATACATTACTTATCCTGCACTGATCCTGAGTTACATCCTGTATTATACTCCAGAGCTGCACTCACTATTCCGCTGCTGGAGTCACTGTGTACATACATTACATTATTATCCTGTACTGATCCTGAGTTACATCCTGTATTATACTCCAGAGCTGTACTCACTATTCTGCTGGTGCAGTCACTGTGTACATACATTACATTATTATCCTGCACTGATCCTGAGTTACATCCTGTATTATACTCCAGAGCTGCACTCACTATTCCGCTGCTGGAGTCACTGTGTACATATATTACATTATTATCCTGTACTGATCCTAAGTTACATCCTGTATTATACTCCAGAGCTGTACTCACTATTCTGCTGGTGCAGTCACTGTGTACATACATTACATTACTTATCCTGTACTGATCCTGAGTTACATCCTGTATTATACTTCAGAGCTGCACTCACTATTCTGCTGGTGGAGTCACTGTGTATATACATTACATTACTTATCCTGTACTGATCCTGAGTTACATCCTGTATTATACTCCAGAGCTGCACTCACTATTCTGCTGCTGGAGTCACTGTGTACATACATTACTTATCCTGTACTGATCCTGAGTTACATCCTGTATTATACTCCAGAGCGGCACTCACTATTCTGCTGGTGGAGTCACTGTGTACATACATTACATTACTTATCCTGTACTGATCCTGAGTTACATCCTGTATTACACTCCAGAGCTGCACTCACTATTCTGCTGGTGCAGTCACTGTGTACATACATTACTTATCCTGTACTGATCCCGAGTTACATCTTGTATTATACTCCAGAGCTGCACTCACTATCCTGCTGGTGCAGTCACTGTGTACATACATTACATTATTATTCTGCACTGATCCTGAGTTACATCCTGTATTATACTCCAGAGCTGCATTCACTATTCTGCTGGTGCAGTCACTGTGTACATAAATTACATTACTTATTCTGTAGTGATCCTAAGTTATATCCTCTATTATACTCCAGAGCTGCACTCACTATTCTGCTGGTGCAGTCACTGTGTACATACATTACATTACTTATCCTATACTGATCCCGAGTTACATCTTGTATTATACTCCAGAGCTGCACTCACTATTCCGCTGCTGGAGTCACTGTGTACATACATTACATTATTATCCTGTACTGATCCTGAGTTACATCCTGTATTATACTCCAGAGCTGTACTCACTATTCTGCTGGTGCTATCACTGTGTACATACATTACATTATTATCCTGCACTGATCCTGAGTTACATCCTGTATTATACTCCAGAGCTGTACTCACTATTCTGCTGGTGCAGTCACTGTGTACATACAATACATTACTTATCCTGTACTGATCCTGAGTTACATGCTGTATTATACTCCAGAGCTGTACTCACTATTCTGCTGGTGCAGTCACTGTGTACATACAATACATTACTTATCCTGCACTGATCCTGAGTTACATCCTGTATTATACTCCAGAGCTGCACTCACTATTCCGCTGCTGGAGTCACTGTGTACATACATTACATTATTATCCTGTACTGATCCTGAGTTACATCCTGTATTATACTCCAGAGCTGTACTCACTATTCTGCTGGTGCTATCACTGTGTACATACATTACATTATTATCCTGCACTGATCCTGAGTTACATCCTGTATTATACTCCAGAGCTGCACTCACTATTCCGCTGCTGGAGTCACTGTGTACATATATTACATTATTATCCTGTACTGATCCTAAGTTACATCCTGTATTATACTCCAGAGCTGTACTCACTATTCTGCTGGTGCAGTCACTGTGTACATACATTACATTACTTATCCTGTACTGATCCTGAGTTACATCCTGTATTATACTTCAGAGCTGCACTCACTATTCTGCTGGTGGAGTCACTGTGTATATACATTACATTACTTATCCTGTACTGATCCTGAGTTACATCCTGTATTATACTCCAGAGCTGCACTCACTATTCTGCTGCTGGAGTCACTGTGTACATACATTACTTATCCTGTACTGATCCTGAGTTACATCCTGTATTATACTCCAGAGCGGCACTCACTATTCTGCTGGTGGAGTCACTGTGTACATACATTACATTACTTATCCTGTACTGATCCTGAGTTACATCCTGTATTACACTCCAGAGCTGCACTCACTATTCTGCTGGTGCAGTCACTGTGTACATACATTACTTATCCTGTACTGATCCCGAGTTACATCTTGTATTATACTCCAGAGCTGCACTCACTATCCTGCTGGTGCAGTCACTGTGTACATACATTACATTATTATTCTGCACTGATCCTGAGTTACATCCTGTATTATACTCCAGAGCTGCATTCACTATTCTGCTGGTGCAGTCACTGTGTACATAAATTACATTACTTATTCTGTAGTGATCCTAAGTTATATCCTCTATTATACTCCAGAGCTGCACTCACTATTCTGCTGGTGCAGTCACTGTGTACATACATTACATTACTTATCCTATACTGATCCCGAGTTACATCTTGTATTATACTCCAGAGCTGCACTCACTATCCTGCTGGTGCAGTCACTGTGTACATACATTACATTATTATTCTGCACTGATCCTGAGTTACATCCTGTATTATACTCCAGAGCTGCATTCACTATTCTGCTGGTGCAGTCACTGTGTACATAAATTGCATTACTTATTCTGTAGTGATCCTAAGTTATATCCTCTATTATACTCCAGAGCTGCACTCACTATTCTGCTGGTGCAGTCACTGTGTACATACATTACATTACTTATCCTTTACTGATCCTGAGTTACATCCTGTATTATACTCCAGAGCTGCACTCACTATTCTGCTGGTGCAGTCACTGTGTATATACATTTATATCACTTATCCTGTACTGATCCTGAGTTACTTCCTGTATTATACTCCAGAGCTGCACTCACTATTCTGCTGGTGGAGTCACTGTGTACATACATTACATTACTTATCCTGTACTGATCCTGAGTTACATCCTGTATTATACTCCAGAGCTGCACTCAATATTCTGCTGGTGCAGTCACAGTGTACATACATATCCTGTAGTGATCCTGAGTTTTACAGCAAGACACGGAGGCTTCGTATTGCTTTCTCCTTCTTTACTTCCACCAATAGCAGCAAAGGAGAAATTAACATAAACATAACAATAAAGGACCCTCCCCTGACAGATCCTATAATAAGCAGTGTCCTCTTGCATATCTTCCTCTTTCTTTGCTGCTCCACCAAAGCTAAGTGATTTCTGTATTTGATTATGTGATTTTACATATTATGAAGCCATTATGTCTTTACCAGGTGTATTAAGGCTTGTCTAGTATATATATAGCGCTCTGCCCTTTGACAGGGTTCCCCTTTTTCCCCTCATTTGTGGGCATTTGATTATTGAATAATTGTATTTCCCCTGCTCCTATCGCGGCTTCCATCTGGGGGCCGTCTCCCCCCCCTCATCCTCGCTTCTCCCTGAGAATCTTTCTCATTATTTGCTCCCTTCTGGCTTTGGGGGCGCTCTGCGTCTCCCCTCTTTTCCTCCCTACCTTGTCGCCGCTCCGATTCCTTCCCGCTGGTCCCCGGCGGTAGTGGTGTCGGCGGCATCTTGCAGTTGCTTCCCGCGGCTCCGAGATCTCGCGAGATCTCGGCGGCCATCTTGGGGAGCTCCCGCCCGTCCTCTCGCGGGATTTCGGAACATACTACCGTGCTGGTCAGTCCTTCCAGCTCCGGATCGGCTCCTGCAGTGCGGCGCTTGGGGTGATTAACCCCTCTTAGTTGTACTTTCTACCCCTTAGTAGCGACCCTTATCCAGGCATCCCCTTTAGGTTCTCAGCTTTTAGGAGATAGATATTATAATATTCAGAATCATGTCATCTGACCGCTCTCCCTCTGGACCTAATCCCCCCCCATCCACTGGGGACCCCAGCTTACCAACCATGAGTGCACAGGCCCTGGAGCTACAACGCTCAGTGTCCAGTGCTATTATTGAGGCCATGGGATCAATGTCCTCCATGATCTCACAGACCATATCCCAGGCCTTATCTGCCCATGCTCCTGGCCCCTCTACTCAATTGCCTGTACCCACTAACCCGCAGCCTACCATTGAACCTCCTGCCCAGGAGACTTTGATTGGTGTGATCCAAGCCACCCATGATAGCGCGCTTAGATCGCGCAAAAGAGCCTTACCGCGCCAGGCAGAAAGGGCGCGAACGTGGAAATGTGCTAGAGCACAAACTAATGACATAGATTCGGATAATGAATCTGACATGGAGGCTTATGCGGAGGCAAGTGACCACTCTGATGGTGAGTTGGAGATGGAACCTGAGTTTCCAGGCACCTCAGGCCCTAGGCCTTCCACATCTGGGTCCGTGGGCGCATCCGCCACTGCCCCTAACACGGCTTCTACCCTTGTAGATCCATCAGGCAACCCGTTATTTGACCCTGATGCCCTCCACCACCCTAGGTCGGCGGAGTGGCTGCCGGTAGCTCATGTGAGCGACTACCTTGAGCATTGGGTGCGTCGTCCTCTCAGCAAAGAGGCGCGCAGCAAGCTCCGTGCGGAATGCCCCAGACCATTGATCCCCAACAAGGTCTGTGAAACGCCATCTGTGGATCAAAAAATGACACAGTTCTTGGCTAAAACCGGCTGGAATCCCCGTAAGGGACTAGATTCCGCAATAAAGAGTTGTCAGGACAAGCTCCTCGACATTTTTGGCCCCCTCGCCAAAATCTTTGAGATGGCCGAATCGGCCAGAGTGGACGGCTCTCCGATAGATCCGGAGGAGCTTACTGGCTGGATTCAGAGAGCCATTTGCATTGCGGGCAGCACCAACTCCTCCCTGGCCATTGAAAGGCGTAAAGCCATTCTGTTTAAAATTGACCCTAAATTGGCCAACTTGGCGCTCACTGAGACAGGGAAGGATGCTCAGGGTCAACTGTTCGGGGATTCCTTCATCAAGGACCTCAGCAGGTATGTAGGAGCATTTACTGCCCTGGACAAGGCCCAGTCCTCCATGAAAAGGGTCTTTCAGGGACGGGTCTCCACCAGGGCCGGCAGTAGTAGGGGCCGTCTGTCCGGCCGCTCCAGTTACCAAGCCCGCAGCTCGGGCAGAGGCTCCTTCAACCAGAGACCTCCCTTCCAGGACCAACGGAACCCTCCTTCGTTCTTCCCGGCCAGAGGCGGCCAATGGCGGTCCAGGTCCGTTAGAGGGAATCCGAACTTCCGGAAATCTTTCGGTAAGTCTTTCCCCAGTGGGGACTTCTTTACCTCCTTGTGTCGGGGGCAGACTCCGTCTATGTTCCCACGTTTGGTCCAGCATTACATCAGACCCATGGGTACTGAGCACGATACAGGGTTTCCGCATAGAACTTACGGGTTCGCCAGATCTCGTCCTTTCTCCCCCACCCCTGGCAATACCAGACAGGGAACTAGTGGATGTAGAATTGTTTTCCCTTTTTCGCAAGGACGCAATAGAAAGGGCCCCTCCTACCCCGGGGGGCGTTCTCAGCCACATTTTTCTAGTGCAGAAAAAAGGTGGACAAATGCGTCCAGTGATAAATCTCCGGGCCCTGAATGCTGTGGTGCGCTATCGCCACTTCAAGATGGAGGGGATTCACCTCCTTCGGGACTTGCTGATTCCGGGGGACTGGATGGTGAAACTGGACCTCAAAGATGCCTATCTTACGGTCCCGATTGCCTCCTCATCCAGGGATCTCCTGCGCTTCCTTTGGAGGGGCGAAGTGTGGCGCTTCACTTGCCTGCCGTTTGGCCTTTCTTCAGCGCCTTGGTGCTTCACCAAGCTTCTGCGCCCAGTCATGGCCTGGCTGCGGAGTCGTGGGGTGCGTCTAGTCATCTATCTGGACGACATCCTCATTATGCATCAATGTCAGTCGTCTCTGCTACAGCATCTCCAGTGGACATCGGATCTTCTGACGGGTCTGGGCTTTCTACTCAACCCCGAGAAATCCTGCCTCACACCGACTCGACGGATGGAGTTCCTGGGCATTACGGTGGACTCTGTTGCGGAATCTCTCAGTCTTCCTTCAGAGAAGTTGCGGACGATACGCAAGGAGTTGAGACATGCTCTCTCCACTTCCTCCCTATCTCTACGCCACCTGGCTCGCATCATTGGGCTACTAGCCTCCTCTATCCAGGCAGTCTTCCCCGCTCCGCTCCATTATCGGGCTTTACAGCGCCTGAAGATCGCCCACCTTCGTGCCGGGGCGTCGTTTGCAGATGTGGTGGTTCTGGATCAGGAAGCTCGGGAGGAACTTCGTTGGTGGGTAAGCAACTTGGAAGCTTGGAACGGCAGAGCAATCTTCGGATTCCAACCAGAATTTACGGTGGAGTCGGACGCGAGTCTCCAGGGCTGGGGTGCCCACTGCGAGGGTATTTCCACTGGGGGTCGATGGTCGGAGACCGAGACCCATCTTCACATCAACGCTCTGGAACTTCTAGCGGGGTCGTTTGCCATCAGGAGTCTCACCAAGGGCATAGCTCACGCAAGCATCCGTCTACGCATGGACAATGTGTCGGCGGTCAGGTATGTCAATCACCTAGGCGGCACCCAATCGGCCACCTTAGCCCGGCTGGCGAAGGAGTTCTGGTCCTACTGTCTGTCCAGGGACATCATGATTCAGGCGGAGTACCTTCCGGGTCTTCACAACTACCGAGCGGATCGGAGTTCCCGATGCTTCACGGACGGCAGCGACTGGAGGCTGAATCCAGAGATGTTCTCCACAATCTCGGACATCTGGGGTCCTTGCTCCATAGACCTTTTTGCGTCCCGGCTCAATACTCACCTGCCCAGGTTCTTCAGCTGGCGCCCGGATCCGGAAGCAGAGGCAGTGGATGCGTTTCTCCAGGATTGGTCTTCAGCCCTACATTACGCGTTTCCACCGTTTGCCATGATTCCGAGGATGCTGCTACAGACTCGTCGTCAGGCGGCGGAATTGGTGGTGGTGATCCCCTTCTGGGGTCTCAAGCCTGGTACCCGATCCTCCTGGAACTCCTAGTGGATGTACCTCTCCTCCTGCCGGCTCGGACGGATCTTCTCCTGGACCCTCTAGGTGCCCCACACCCCCTGCTGGTCGAAGGCTCCCTTCAACTTCTAGCGTGCCGAATCTCAGGACTCCAGGAGAGGTCGAGGGAATTTCGGAGGCAACTAGACGCCTCCTGGACAACGCTTGGGCTTCCGGCACCCGAAAATCTTACCGGGCAGCTTGGGGATCTTGGGTTAGCTGGTGCGTGGAACGGGACCTGGATCCCATTTCGGCATCTGTGACCCATTTGTTGCAATTCCTTACATCTCTCTTTGAAGCAGGAAAAGCTTACCGGACCATCAATTTGTTCCGTTCAGCGATTTCTTCGACTCATCAGGGATTTGAGGGTGTTCCTGCTGGTCAACACCCTTC
Organism: Bufo bufo; assembly: GCF_905171765.1. Taxonomy (NCBI): domain Eukaryota; kingdom Metazoa; phylum Chordata; class Amphibia; order Anura; family Bufonidae; genus Bufo; species Bufo bufo. Next base: position 421,396,715 of record NC_053394.1, read on the forward strand.
GGTGTCACGCCTATTGCGTGGCTCACGCTTGGCTCGGCCTCCTCGGCCACGTTTCACCACTACGTGGGATGTTTCCCTGGTCCTTTCTTTCCTCTCTGCTTGGCCTGACAACGCGGCTCTTTCCCTCCGTCAATTATCGGCCAAATTGCTTACCCTCTTTTGCCTGATTTCCTGTAAGAGGGTATCTGATGTCAGGGCTCTGGATCATGATGCGAGATCCTTTACCCCCGAGGGTGTTACTTTTAACATCACGCGGCGCACCAAGACCAATATTCGGTCTGTGTCCTATCCCTGTTTTCCGTCTGCTCCGGCGCTCTGTCCTGTAGCTTGCTTACGGGAATATGAGTTGCGCACTCGGACTCACCGCTCTGCGGACAACCCACAACTTTTCCTCTCTATTCGCCATCCCTTTGGCCCGGTGACCAGTCCCACTTTGGCGCGTTGGATGAAGTGGGTCATGTCCCTTTCTGGGATTGATACGGCGGTCTTTACCGCTCACTCGGCCAGGGGCGCGGCTGCCACTGCCCTGGCTGTTTCGGGGGCTCATTTGGAGGACATTCTGCGTCTGGCTGACTGGTCTAGGGCCACGACGTTCACAGAATTTTATTTCCGTCCGCCCCCTCATGTGTTTTCATCTATTATTGAGCAGCTTTGAACTTGCAATACGAAGCCTCCGTGTCTTGCTGTAAAACTAAATGATTTTCCTATTTCATGACGTAAAGTCATAGTTTTATTAAAGACACGGAGGCGAGTATTGCCCGCCCTGGGTTTTCTACTGCCCGCCCTGTTTTTGTGACGTTATGATGATATTTTTGACTGTTACATTGTCTTTTATTGTTATTTATGACATGTATTGCCATTAAGGTTTATTTATGGTTCTGTCTTTCAGCGACCTTTGATGTACGACCATTATCGGGTCGAGATTGCTCAGTGTTACCCAATTTTTACACTGGTTATATTATTTATTCTGTTTCAGGTTGAAAGCCCCTTGGCAGATGGAATTCCGTGTTGTTCCAGATTTCCTGAGATGTTAGCCATGTTGGCTTGAGTTCTACAGTTGGACGGACCAGGATGGTCGTCGTTTTCGGATCCAGTTCCAGTTTCGGTTACGGGTTCGGTGATGGTTTGGCGTTTGGTGTCGTGGATTTAAAGAAAGAGGAAGATATGCAAGAGGACACTGCTTATTATAGGATCTGTCAGGGGAGGGTCCTTTATTGTTATGTTTATGTTAATTTCTCCTTTGCTGCTATTGGTGGAAGTAAAGAAGGAGATAGCAATACTCGCCTCCGTGTCTTTAATAAAACTATGACTTTACGTCATGAAATAGGAAAATCATTTAGTTATATCCTCTATTACACTCCAGAGCTGCACTCACAGTCCTGCAGACTTCAGAGCAGCTATCTTCTACCATTACCTGTTTGTTTAGTATCTTGCTTGTACACCAGTTGCTACACAATAATCTATATGTGGAAAAAGTAGCTCTTTACTCTTCCCCTGAGTTAGAGGAGCTCAGCTAAGCTTTTAGGAGTATGTCTGACAACAAGCTTGCTGACTGTTTCTAAGAACAACCAGCTGAATTATGAATCTAGCTCTGAAGTTTATTATAAACTTTAAAGCGAACCTTTCACCAGGATTTCACCTAATAAACTATTACTAGTACCTTATAGATTATGCTCATTCTGTTTAAATGCATTCTTGTCCCGCTTTCCTGGGATGTATATTGATGAAAAAAACGACTTATAAAGTCCTCGTCTCCAGCTCCTGCAGTCACGGTGGAAGTCAAGGGGGTAGCCCTTCCCTCACTCCGGGCTGTACCTCCCCTGCCCTAACCCCTCCTCTAACTAGTGTAACTGACACCCGGCTCAGTCGCCGGGACCGCGCTTGTACTGGCGGCGCATGCGCCGTTGGTCTCAGTAGCAGCGCGATCCCGTCTATCGCGCGACTGAAGCGCGATCCTGTGAGTGAATTGTGCATGCGCCGTCCGTCCCCGATGCCTCCCTGTCTTCTATTCAGGCGCGCGCCTGAAGAACAGAAGACAGGGAGGCATCGGGGACGGACGGCGCATGCGCAATTCACTTACAGGATCGCGCTTCAGTCGCGCGATAGACGGGATCGCGCTGCTACTGAGACCAACGGCGCATGCGCCGCCAGTACAAGCGCGGTCCCGGCGACTGAGCCGGGTGTCAGTTACACTAGTTAGAGGAGGGGTTAGGGCAGGGGAGGTACAGCCCGGAGTGAGGGAAGGGCTACCCCCTTGACTTCCACCGTGACTGCAGGAGCTGGAGACGAGGACTTTATAAGTCGTTTTTTTCATCAATATACATCCCAGGAAGGCGGGACAAGAATGCATTTAAACAGAATGAGCATAATCTATAAGGTACTAGTAATAGTTTATTAGGTGAAATCCTGGTGAAAGGTTCGCTTTAACTCAGCATCAGTACAAGTTAATCAATGTTGTATAAACACAAAGTAACTCTTTTATGAAGACTTTATATACGACGGTTGTATGTGGCAGTGTGTTTAACGACTGATCTTGCCGGCAGCAAGGAAATTCGATCCTCGATGGAAACCCTGAAGCCACTGGTGGACACAGGTGGTTTAGGACAACCTCTGTCTGTTGCTGCTTAGGGTCCTTTCACACAGCAAAGAACAAGCACTGATTGACGATGTAACAAGTTGATCGGTGATTGTTTAAAGGACCTTTTAGATGGCTAGATTCAGTGTGAAAGGGCGACGATCAGTTGTTACTACGATCGTTTCTTCCCATTCTGTTTCCTTCTCTACATTCGCAGCCCCTGCCACTTTTCTGAGAAGAAACTCTAATAATAGAAGGAATGTCTATTTATGCAATTCCCTAATGCACATCACTAGTAAGCTGTCATGTTCTTCTGCTATTTGTGTCAGTCTACACTGCACGTGTTGCATTATTGTCATAAAGCAGGAATCCTGCATCGTACATTAGTCACTAAAACGGCTTCCCTGATGCTGTTCTACATGAAACTATGTGATTGTTCGTATACTCTGTCAATTGGAGGCAGCCATTGTACTAAAATCCACATGGCCATGCAGATAAATACACAGTATATTCCTCCGCCGCTCCCTTTTTTGTCACCGTTCTGGTTGTGTGTCAGTTTATACTGTACCGTTAAGATTGTATTCATGAACCAGGAAGCTCAGGATGAGCGTTACACAGTGTATGGTGCCGTCTGGGATAAATTATTAAAAAATGCAGCGGCAGAACACTCAAAGTTAATAAAAATAACTTAAAAAAATAGGGCACTTATTGTGTAAGCACTAGAGCTGCCCACACCGGTGACTCTTTATATAAGAAATGACTCAAATGTAATATTAGAACAAAGCATCGGCTGAAGACGGACGCAAGAGCTGAGGATGCGGGAGAAAAGAATAAGGTCAACGGGGGGCTGCAAATACTCAGAGCCCTTTCCATGTAAACTGCTGGTGGAGGTAAGTATGCAGCCACCAGTACCCCAGTGAAATCCAGTGCTGATCATATTGGTTGGCACCCAGCTTTTTCAGGTACAGATAGGATCGGTAAGTAGGTGAACAGAATGTATCACGTCTAGCAGAGGACAAGTGAAAGACGGGCAGTTACTGGAGAGCTATGTGTTTAGATAATGCAGATTACGTATATGCTCCGCGTCACCATTCAGACCTCTTTTGTGTTCACAATGGGTTAATGACGCACTCACAACTCTCGTATTTTAATGATGCGAACATTTCGAGTGTTCACCAAGGAAACCGGCTTCTGGCATCTCATCCTATCAGCAGAAGAGGAGATGTGCTGAGCAAAGCACAAAGTGAGCGTGCTGCATGAGAAGTATAGGGGGTCATTTATTAAGACCAGCGTCCCTTGTTGGCTTCGATTTAGACCATTTTCTACACTTAAAACATTAGCAAAAAATGATAAATGAGATGTTCCTGCTGGACCACCCTCTTCGCCACTCACGCTACGCCCTTATTTTTGGACCCTGCGTGAGCGGGGAAAAGTCACAGATTGTAGCAAAGTAATCCTTGCGCCTATAGAGTTCTACTGGGGGGAGGGATGGTGTATAGTATGAGCAAAACATAGGAGCAGTATTATAGTAGTTATATTCTTGTACATAGGAGCAGTATTATAGTAGTTATATTCTTGTACATAGGAGCAGTATTATAGTATTTATATTCTTGTACATAGGAGGCAGTATTATAGTAGTTATATTCTTGTACATAGGAGCAGTATTATAGTAGTTATATTCTTGTACATAGGAGGCAGTATTATAGTAGTTATATTCTTGTACATAGGAGCAGTATTATAGTAGTTATATTCTTCTACACAGGAGCAGTATTATAGTAGTTATATTCTTGTACATAGGAGGCAGTATTATAGTAGTTATATTATTGTACATAGGAGGCAGTATTATAGTAGTTATATTCTTGTACATAGGAGCAGTATTATAGTAGTTATATTCTTGTACATAGGAGCAGTATTATAGTAGTAATATTCTTGTACATAGGAGCAGTATTATAGTATTTATATTCTTGTACATAGGAGGCAGTATTATAGTAGTTATATTCTTGTACATAGGAGCAGTATTATAGTAGTTATATTCTTGTACATAGGAGGCAGTATTATAGTAGTTATATTCTTGTACATAGGAGCAGTATTATAGTAGTTATATTCTTCTACACAGGAGCAGTATTATAGTAGTTATATTCTTGTACATAGGAGGCAGTATTATAGTAGTTATATTATTGTACATAGGAGGCAGTATTATAGTAGTTATATTCTTGTACATAGGAGCAGTATTATAGTAGTTATATTCTTGTACATAGGAGCAGTATTATAGTAGTAATATTATTGTACATAGGAGGCAGTATTATAGTAGTTATATCCTTGTACATAGGAGGCAGTATTATAGTAGTTATATTCTTGTACATAGGAGCAGTATTATAGTAGTTATATCCTTGTACATAGGAGGCAGTATTATAGTAGTTATATTCTTGTACATAGGAGCAGTATTATAGTAGTTATATTCTTGTACATAGGAGCAGTATTATAGTAGTTATATTCTTGTACATAGGAGGCAGTATTATAGTAGTTATATCCTTGTACATAGGAGGCAGTATTATAGTAGTTATATTCTTGTACATAGGAGCAGTATTATAGTAGTTATATTCTTGTACATAGGAGGCAGTATTATAGTAGTTATATTCTTGCACATAGGAGCAGTATTATAATCGTTATATCCTTGTACATAGGAGGCAGTATTATAGTAGTTATATTCTTCTACACAGGAGCAGTATTATAGTAGTTATATTCTTGTACATAGGGGGCAGTATTATAGTAGTTATATTCTTGTACATAGGAGCAGTATTATAGTACTTATATTCTTGTACATAGGAGCAGTATTATAGTAGTTATATTCTTGTACATAGGAGCAGTATTATAGTAGTTATATTCTTGTACATAGGAGCAGTATTATAGTAGTTATATTCTTGTACACAGGAGCAGTATTATAGTAGTTATATTCTTGTACATAAGAGCAGTATTATAGTAGTTATATTCTTGTACATAGGAGCAGTATTATAGTAGTTATATTCTTGTACATAGGAGCAGTATTATAGTAGTTATATTCTTGTACATAGGAGCAGTATTATAGTAGTTATATTCTTGAACATAGGAGGCAGTATTATAATAGTTATATTCTTGTATATAGGAGGCAGTATTATAGTAGTTATATTCTTGTACATAGGACAGTATTATAGTAGTTCTATTCTTGTACATAAGAGCAGTATTATAGTAGTTATATTCTTGTACATAGGAGCAGTATTATAGTAGTTATATTCTTGTACATAGGAGCAGTATTATAGTAGTTATATTCTTGTACATAGGAGGCAGTATTATAGTAGTTATATTCTTGTACATAGGAGCAGTATTATAGTAGGTATATTCTTGTACATAGAAGCAGTATTATAGTAGTTATATTCTTATACATAGGAGGCAGTATTATAGTAGTTATATTCTTGTACATAGGAGGCAGTATTATAGCAGTTATATTCTTGTACATAGGAGGCAGTATTATAGTAGTTATATTCTTGTACATAGGAGCAGTATTATAGTAGTTATATTCTTGTACAAAGGAGCAGTATTATAGTAGTTATATTCTTGTACATAGGAGCAGTATTATAGTAGTTATATTCTTGTACATAGGAGCAGTATTATAGTAGTTATATTCTTGTACATAGGAGGCAGTATTATAGTAGTTATATTCTTGTACATAGGAGCAGTATTATAGTAGTTATATTCTTGTACACAGGAGCAGTATTATAGTAGTTATATTCTTGTACATAGGAGCAGTATTATAGTAGTTATATTCTTGTACATAGGAAGCAGTATTATAGTAGTTCTATTCTTGTCCATAGGAGCAGTATTATAGTAGTTATATTCTAGTACATAGGAGGCAGTATTATAGTAGTTATATTCTTATACATAGGAGCAGTATTATAGTAGTTATTTTCTTGTACATAGGAGCAGTATTATAGTAGTTATATCCTTGTACATAGGAGCAGTATTATAGTAGTTATATTCTTGTACATAGGAGCAGTATTATAGTAGTTATATTCTTGTACATAGTAGCAGTATTATAGTAGTTATATTCTTGTACATAGGAGGCAGTATTATAGTAGTTATATTCTTGTACATAGGAGCAGTATTATAGTAGTTATATTCTTGTACATAGGAGCAGTATTATAGTAGTTATATTCTTGTCCATAGGAGGCAGTATTATAGTAGTTATATTCTTGTCCATAGAAGCAGTATTATAGTATTTATATTCTTGTACATAGGAGCAGTATTATAGTAGTTATATTCTTGTACATAGGAGCAGTATTATAGTAGTTATATTCTTGTACATAGGAGCAGTATTATAGTAGTTATATTCTTGTACATAGGAGGCAGTAGTATAGTAGTTATATTCTTGTACATAGGAGGCAGTATTATAGTAGTTATATTCTTGTACATAGGAGCAGTATTATAGTAGTTATATTCTTGTACATAGGAGCAGTATTATAGTAGTTATATTCTTGTACATAGGGGCAGTATTATAGTAGTTATATTCTTGTACATAGGATGCAGTATTATAGTAGTTATATTCTTGTACATAGGAGCAGTATTATAGTAGTTATATTCTTGTACATAGGAGCAGTATTATAGTAGTTATATTCTTGTACATAGGAGGCAGTATTATAGTAGTTATATTCTTGTACATAGGAGGCAGTATTATAGTAGTTATATTCTAATACATAGGAGCAGTATTATAGTAGTTATATTCGTGTACATAGGAGCAGTATTATAGTAGTTATATTCGTGTACATAGGAGCAGTATTATAGTAGTTATATTCTTGTACATAGGAGCAGTATTATAGTAGTTATATTATTGTACATAGAAGCAGTATTATAGTAGTTATATTCTTGTACATAGGAGGCAGTAGTATAGTAGTTATATTCTTGTACATAGGAGGCAGTATTATAGTAGTTATATTCTTGTACATAGGAGCAGTATTATAGTAGTTATATTCTTGTACATAGGAGCAGTATTATAGTAGTTATATTCTTGTACATAGGGGCAGTATTATAGTAGTTATATTCTTGTACATAGGATGCAGTATTATAGTAGTTATATTCTTGTACATAGGAGCAGTATTATAGTAGTTATATTCTTGTACGTAGGAGCAGTATTATAGTAGTTATATTCTTGTATATAGGAGGCAGTATTATAGTAGTTCTATTCTTGTTCATAGGAGCAATATTATAGTAGTTATATTCTTGTACATAGGAGGCAGTATTATAGTAGTTATATTCTTGTACATACTAGGCAGTATTATAGTAGTTATATTCTTGTACATAGGAGCAGTATTATAGTAGTTATATTCTTGTACATAGGAGCAGTATTATAGTAGTTATATTCTTGTACATAGGAGGCAGTATTATAGTAGTTATATTCTTGTCCATAGGAGCAGTATTATAGTAGTTCTATTCTTGTACATAGGAGCAGTATTATAGTAGTTATATTCTTGTACATAGGAGCAGTATTATAGTAGTTATATTCTTGTACATAGGAGCAGTATTATAGTAGTTATATCCTTGTACATAGGAGACAGTATTATAGTAGTTATATTCTTGTACATAGGAGGCAGTATTATAGTAGTAATATTCTTGTACATAGGAGGCAGTATTATAGTAGATATATTCTTGTACATAGGAGCAGTATTATAGTAGTTATATTCTTGTACATAGGGGCAGTATTATAGTAGTTATATTCTTGTACATAGGAGCAGTATTATAGTAGTTATATTCTTGTACATAGGAGGCAGTATTATAGCAGTTATATTCTTGTACATAGGAGCAGTATTATAGTAGTTATATTCTTGTACATAGGAGCAGTATTATAGTAGTTATATTCTTGTACATAGGAGGCAGTATTATAGTAGATATATTCTTGTACATAGGAGCAGTATTATAGTAGTTATGTTCTTGTACATAGGAGGCAGTATTATAGCAGTTATATTCTTGTACATAGGAGCAGTATTATAGTAGTTATATTCTTGTACATAGGAGGCAGTATTATAGTAGTTATATTCTTGTCCATAGGAGAGGATAGACGTGTGCTGTTGAGCTCCCTGCAGGGAGGGGGCATGGCTTCTGACCCAGGTGGAGGAGAGGGGAGCTGGGCTGATGATCCACGGAAAGCCCAGAGCCTGGAGTGTGGCCTGCAGCATGGAGAGGAGAGTTTGGAAATGGTGGCTGGTGAGTCTTCTTAATGCAGCAATGTTTCTGACTTGAAAATAAATATGACCAGAAAAAATGTATTTAAACTTGAAATGAAGATCCACAGATTAAGAGATGAAATTAGCAAAGAGTCTGATCCTAGAACAAAGCTGATGACGTGTGAGTGTCTGGATGATTGCACACGTGAGCTGGCTGTACTGAAGGGGAGTCTGGAGGAAGATACAAGTATAATATCTAAAATACAAAACTGGGCAAGTGACAAAAAGAATTTAAAGCTGAAGTTGTGAAAAGGAGAGAAATTCTTAGAAAAACAGAAACTGAATATGAGACTGGTTGCAATGTTGTGAAGCAGAGGAGCCCTATAATATATGGGGGTGCAGAGACTGGAGGATCACAGCTCTTGTGTGAACCATGTTTGGGGTCTGAGCCATCAACCTCTGCAAATGCTGCACGGGGTTAAGTGCAGTGGACTTTGTTTGTAGCACTGATGAATTGAATTCGAGTGTCAGTCTTGTGCTGCAGCAAGAAAACTCTTTATGTGCTGATATGGTCAGTGAGACCACGCTCAGTACTTTGACAATGTACCCCATATTGAACCAACTGCACAGCGTGCAGCAGAGGTTACAGACATTGTACAGGACCCTCAGCTCTCCACAGTGCAGGCAGGACTATCTGCAGCTGAGGAGCGGCCGAGTGCTGATCCATCTGCTGAAGAACCTCAGTACAGGAGACTGTTCTCTAATGTCTCCAGACCGGCGAACCCCCCACCTCAGAGGAGGAACGCAGTCAGAATCAGGTTCACAGGACCAGAGGAGAACATCCCCTCCAGACTGTACATTGGGAAAGTTCTTCTGAAAGAGTTCATGAAGTTTAAGGCTTCTGAGGTGGACGCTCTGATCCATATTCCCTCCACCACGAATTATGATGTCAGCTTTAAGCTTCAGTACAGTCTGGATTTATTCTGGAGCATTTATAATGATACTAAAGAGAACAAGATTTGGGAGCACCTCAGAGTGATCCAGCTGTCTAGGCCCCAGGTGGTCACGGCCACTGTCCTCTTCCAGTCAGAGGTGGTCGCACTGGCCGATCTGGAGCTCTGGCTGAACAGACAGTGTATAGTAGAAAGCCGACCAACAGAAATCTATGATGGGGAGGGTATATGGAATGGGGGCTACACTGTCATCGTCCAACACAACGGGGTGACCAGCCATCTGCCGCACTCCTACCTGGGCTCTGAGAGAGGGATATGTTATTACCCTGGGCAGCCGCGCCTGTGCCATAGATGTGGGGGCAGACACTTCGCCCACAGCTGCTCTCGCACCAAGTGCTCATTATGTGGACAGTTGGGGCATGTAAAGGACGAGTGCACAGGCCCGGTCATCTGTAACCTGTGCTTAGGACAGGGCCACGCGTTCCGGGACTGTCCGCACGCAGAACACAACAAGATTACTGAGGAGATGTTCACAGAAAACATGGAGGAAGATCAGGAGGATGTTGCTGCAACTACATTATACACATGCTGACACATGGAGTTATAGTCTTGTACATAGGAGCAGTATTATAGTAGTTATATTCTTGTACATAGGAGGCAGTATTATAGTAGTTATACTCTTGTACATAGGAGCAGTATTATAGTAGTTATATTTTTGTACATAGGAGGCAGTATTATAGTAGTTATATTCTTGTACATAGGAGCAGTATTATAGTAGTTATATTATTGTACATAGGAGGCAGTATTATAGTACTTATATTCTTGTACATAGGAGCAGTATTATAGTAGTTATATTCTTGTACATAGGAGCAGTATTATAGTAGTTATATTCTTGTACATAGGAGCAGTATTATAGTAGTTATATTCTTGTACATAGGAGCAGTATTATAGTAGTTATATTCTTGTACATAGGAGCAGTATTATAGTAGTCATATTCTTGTACATAGGAGCAGTATTATAGTAGTTATATTCTTGTACATAGAAGGCAGTATTATAGTAGTTATATTCTTGTACATAGGAGCAGTATTATAGTAGTTATATTCTTGTACATAGGAGCAGTATTATAGTAGTTATATTCTTGTACATAGTAGCGGTATTATAGTACTTATATTCTTGTACATAGGAGCAGTATTATAGTAGTTATATTCTTGTACATAGGAGGCAGTATTATAGTAGTTATATTCTTGTACATAGGAGACAGTATTATAGTAGTTATATTCTTGTACATAGGAGCAGTATTATAGTAGTTATATTCTTGTACATAGGAGCGGTATTATAGTAGTTATATTCTTGTACATAGGAGCGGTATTATAGTAGTTATATTCTTGTACATAGGAGGCAGTATTATAGTAGTTATATTCTTGTACATAGGAGCATTATTATAGTAGTTATATTCTTGTACATAGGAGCAGTATTATAGTAGTAATATTCTTGTACATAGGAGAAATATTATAGTAGTAATATTCTTGTACATAGGAGGCAGTACTATAGTAGGTATATTCTTGTACATAGGAAGCAGTATTAGGCCTCATGCACACGACCGTATTTTTTTGCGGTCCGCAAAAACAGGTTCAATTTTTCCGTGATCCGTGACCGTTTTTTTTGACGGACAGGATACACGGATCACGGTCTCGGCTGCAAAACGGTGCATTTTCCGATTTTTTTCCACGGACCCATTGAAAGTCAATGGGTCCGTGAAAAAAATACGGAAAACGGCACAACGGCCACGGATGCACACAACGGTCATGTGCATGAGGCCTTATAGTAGTTATATTCTTGTACATAGGAGGCAGTATTATAGTAGTTATATGTTTTTTACATAAAAAAATGGTTACATGTTGGGTACTGAGCCTGAAGTAATATGTGGAAAGATATTGTGACTGGATATAAGACATACTTATACTAGACAACATTTATAAACCTTCTCGATGCAACAGATGGTTGTCGCCTGTCACAAATCATATGTAGTAGAAACATAGAACCACAATCAGATTTTTTCCATCTGCTTCATGAGCTTGCAGTAACTTTTTTCACTTTCTTACAATGTGATGGAACCATTTAAAGGGAACCTGTCACCATGAAATTGCAATATTAGGGTACTTTCACACTAGCGTTTTTCTTTTCCGGCATTGAGTTCCGTCCTAGGGGCTCTATACCGGAAAAGAACTGATCAGTTTTATCCCCATGCATTCTGAATGGAGAGAAATCTGTTCAGGATGCATCAGGACGTCTTCAGTTCAGTCACTGCGGTATTCTCTTTGTCCAAAATTCCGGATCAGTTGCCGGAATGCTGGATCCGGCATTAATTTACATTTAAATGTATTCGTGGTATTAAAAATACCGGAATGCCGTATCCGTCCTTCCAGTCTGCGCATGCGCAGACCGGTAAAAATGTGAAGAAAAAAATAGAAACAAATCCGTTTGTCTGTATGACAAACAGAGAGACGGATCCGTTCTTGCAATGCATATTTGAGACGGATCCGCATCCGGATCCGTCTACAAATGCTGTCCGTTTGCATGCAGATTGCCTGATCCGGCAGGCAGTTCCGGCGTCGGAACTGCTTGCCGGAGAACTCTGCCGCAAGTGTGAAAGTAGCCTTAGCCACAGGCAGCGTGTTATAGAACAGGAGGAGCAGAGCAGATTGATGTATATTTTTATGGGAAAAGATTCAGTAAAACTTGTAATTTATTCATTTAAATTCCTGCTCATTCTCGGCTGTGAAGTCCAGGAGGCGGTCCTATCAGTGATTGACAGCTATCTGTGTATGCACAGTCATAGAGAGAAGCCTGTCAATCACTGATAGGACCGCCTCCTGGACTTCACAGCCCAGAATAAGCAGGAATATAAATGTATAAAGTACAAGTTTTACTGAATCTTTTCCCACAAAATGATATAGCAATCTGATTGCCTACTCCTGCTCTTTAACATGCTGCCTGCAGCTCAAACATCCTGTTTAATCTGAGAGGCTCCCTTTAAAGCAGACATATCATGCAAAAGACGATTTCCATTTTGGTTTAACATATAGCTCTGTTTATCCTGAGCTTCCTGGTTCATGGATCATGGAACTACTATTATGGACATGCAGCGGCCACATCAGATCATCTTTCCGAGACAGGAGGACCTGGTGCTTGTTCTGCCTCTCATCTTCCTAGTAAAAGAGAGAAGAGCAGCATGGTCAAATGTCCCAACTTTGAGCAGGTAAATGGGTCACTGGGACCCTCAACCCAACAAGAGATGAGCAAAGTTTCCAAAAATTCGATCCGGCTGCTTCGTCGAATTTTACAAAAAAATTTGCTTCGTGAGGAATTACTTCATCGCGAAGCGCATTTTTTTTAAAGTAGCGGGTGAAATGACGGGGAGCTGCGATAGCACTGCTCCCCACCATTGTACCCCTCAGATGGCGCGTTCATACATGATTGCTGCATCTGAGAATAAAAATGCAGTGTAGCATTTACAGAAAAAAAGATTAAATCCTACTTACCTCCTCCATTTGCTCGCGACAGTCCGGCCCCCGCCATCTTGCTTGAAGTTCTGGCGAGAAATCTCGCGCAGACCGGCGGAGTGACGTCATACGTCACCACGCATGGGATTCCGGCCGAGATCTTCAATCAAGATGGTGGCGGCTGGCACGTCGCAAGCAAATGGAGGAGGCAAGTAGGATTTTTGAATAGTTTTTTACACTATTTTAGGTTAAATTGATTCGCTACCACGAAGCATGAGGAAATTCGTGGCAAATCGAATTTATCCTGAAATTCAGATCGAATTCCACTTTGTTGGATTCGATTCTCTCATCTGTAAACCTAACCATGGGAGCAATTAAAAATGCTTATTTGGGTATCAACTGGGCGTCAAATCATGGACCTTCCTGACTATCAAAGGGTTAAGAACATGTTCTTCAACAAACCTGATATCCTTCTGAAAAACTGTGCATGGGTTTAAGGTTTCCATACATTTTGTCTCTAAAGACAGAGAAGAAAAGGAAGAAAAAAAAATCCCTACCAGCTTTATTACTTTTGGCAGCTATTAATTTTCCTACCTTAGGAAAGTGAGCCCTTATAAATGAAATTAGCATTATGAAGGCCAGCATGAGAAGTTTTCCATTCATTTGAGCCCCTTCTCCTCTCCTATCAGGTAATTGTCAGACCTCCAGTTGGTCTCAGCATCTCCTTGTTTTGTCTATCCCGGTGAACTCGTGTTCAAGTTTTCCTCCTTGGGTTGGTGAACCTGTCTGCTTTTTAAAAGCTGGAATGCGACGAGGGAATTGTGCGAATAAGAGGCTTGATTTTATTGTGGTAGACCAAGTCTTCCTGTTAGAGGCGAAATGAAAGACGATAACCTTGTGCCAGTACCAAGGAGTTTACTGAATTAAGGCAGCTCGAAAGGAGAGATGAGGAAATTTCCAACCCTGGTGCCCACTGACCTTCTCTTGACACTCCTTCTCGAAAAGCTTTAAATGAAGCATAGAAAGGCGGGAGCAGACTGGCATTGACCAGATTTGACATCTTAGTATTTTATTTTAATAATAAATCAACTATAAACCAGTAGTCAAAAAATTGTCCAAAAACATTGATTCTTAGATTTTCAAAGGTGGAACCATCTGATGACAGACCTTACCAATCTTGTAGAGGTTGTCACCCAGCTGAACCCCTTAACACATATCGTAATTCTCTACATGTACGGCATTAGTATTCAGGGAATGTATGGAGCGGGCTCACACACTGAGCTTGTGCTATACATGGTGGATGTAATACAGCAGACACCCGCCAGCAGTGACTGTGATCGGTGATGACTCCAGCCCCAGTCATTCAAAGGGATTGTCTCATCTGAGACATTGGTGGCATATCGGAAGGATATGCTAGCAATGTCAGATAGGTGTGGGACCAACACCTATCGACAGAATGGGACACCCAAAGTGAGCGTAAAGCAGCCACACATGTGCGCCCGCCTTCCATTAATTTCGGCTATCTCTGGCAGTCCTGTCGAAGTGAATGAAGGGGTGGCCTTGCTTGCTTAGTGCTCTATCCATTCATGACACTTCCATGCTCACTGGGCTATATTTCGAACTCTCCTTCACTTTCAGGGGCCTGTTCTGGAGATGGTTGCAGGTCCCAGAGGTAAGACCCGTACCTTTCTGACATATCCAAGAGATAGGCCACCAGTGTCTCAGATGAGACAACCCATTTAATCCCTTAGATGCTGCTGCTAATTGCGATCGCAGCATCTGTGGGCAAAATCATTTGGCTTCAATTAGTTGCTGTGACAGCCGGGGGTCATGTGAAGGCTCCGCGGTCTGTCATAGCCTACTACCTGCAAAGCTGTGCCTGAGGAATGGCCTGATAGTCAACCTGTAAAAATCCTATAGACTTCAGTAGTATTCTATTGCAGTTTGTGGGACAAGCGATCAGATGATCACATGCTCAAATAGACAATAAGAGAAAATCCTAGGGCTTATTTTTTCAGGATGACTTAAATGTTTTTAATGGTGTCCTTTAATTTACCATAGCTCATATTGTAAAATGGGGAAAAAAATTCTTTGTCGGGTGAGATTTTTTGGGTTTGTGTTTACAGCATTCATTGTACACTTAACACGAGGAGCTTATTCTGCGGGTCAGTAAAATTATGGCAACACCAAATTGATATAATTTCTGTTATTATATTATCATTATTATTTTACCACTTTTTCAGAAATGTAAAACTTTTCAAATCTTTTTCTTTGCAATGCCGTATTCTGACACCCATAAAGTTTTTATTTATTTATTTATATCTACAGAGCCTTGTAAGTGCACATTTTTTCTGGGTAGAGCTGTAGTTCTTATTGGTACCATATGACTTTTTGATCCTTTTTATTCTTATATTTGAAGGAGGGGGGGGGGGGCAACATGACAAAAAAAAAATAGCAAATCCGCTATGTTTGTCTTCATTAGGGCTCATTCAGACGGCCGTATGAATGAGTCCGCATCCGTTCCGCAATTTCGCGGAATGGGTGCGGACCCATTCATTTCAATAGGGCCGCAAAAGATGCGGACAGCACATCGTGCTGTCCGTATCTGTGGTTCCGTTCCGCTGCTTCACAGACAAGAATAGGCATTTTCTACTATGGTTACGGCCATGTGCGGTCCGCAAATGAGGATCCGCAAAGCACTACGGTAGTTTGAATGGACCCTTACTGTTGCGGTGTTTGCCATACATGATACATTTTTTTGTATTTTAATGGTTTGTACATTTATAGATACCAATTTTTTTTTTTATATAGTTTCTTTTTCTATGCAAAATTGGCAAGGAGGTGATTAGAATTTTTAATATTTTTGTGTTTTTTTTATATTTAAAAAAACAAAACATTTATTGTAATTTTTAGTCTCCTTAGGGGACTTGTACAAGTGATCTTTTGATCGCTTTTATGACAGACTGCAATAAATACTTTTGCAGTCTATCGCATTTTTACAGGCTGTTTTCAGGATGTGCCACAGGCACAGCTTTGCAGGCAGTTCACTATGGCAGACTTGGCAGCCTTCACAAAGCCCCAGGCTCCCATAGCAGCTGATTGGAGCCCCGTTTTTTTAACGCGGGGTCTCCAATCGGAGGGTAGAAGGAGCCCCTATTTCTTTCTAACCTCTCAGATGCCATTAACCAGGATCGGTGTATTAGGGTGCATTCACATCACCGTTTAGCTTTTCGTTCTTCTGATCTGTCAGAAGAAAAGAGACAGAGAAAAAAACAGGATCCTGTAAAACAAAACGGATCCTGTTGCATCAGTTGTCATCCATTTGAGCCATTTCCGTCTGAGATCCGTTTTTTTTTTAGTACTGCATGAGTTTTTTCCCGTGTAAAAAACTGATTTTAGACGGAATGGCTCAAACGGATGACAACTGATGCAACAGGATCCGTTTTTTTTTTACTGGATCCTGTTTTTTTTTCTCTCTCTCTCTTCTTCTGACGGATCAGAATAACGGAAAGCTAAACGTTGATGTGAATGCACCCTTACACAGTTAGCATCCACTGTATATGGGGCCGGATTGGCTGATGACCCCGATCCATACACATCTCGCGCCCTGTTGTACTGTTACGTCAGGGTCGTGAAAGAGTTGTCCATGGTTTTTTAAGTGATGGCCTATGCTCAGGATAGGGCATCATTAGCTTATCGGTGGGGTCTGACACCCCGCACCCCGGCCCATCAGCTGTCTGTGTAGCTCTGTTGATGGAAGTCAGCATTATTATAGTGGCGGGAACTCGCTTCTACAGCTCCCATTGACTTCTAGTATAGTTTGTATTTGGATTGAAATTTGCCTGACGGACCATGTCCAGATACTTGTGGCCTCCAAAGTAAGGGGGTGTCCCTGCACAGTCTACCACAGGCAACTTTGATTGGATTGTGTCAAACTGTGCAGGGACAAACTCCCAACTGGACCTTCAAGGTAGACTGCAGGCAAATCATTTCTGAACTACTATTAGGAATAATAGAGGAATAAAGCTACATAAGGTCAGAAGAAGAGATGCTCCAGAATTGTTATTACGTGGGGGATGCAAATAGTTACTAAAACAGACATGTCAGGAGAGGGGACGGGTCCTCTTTCATCCACATCCCTTTGCTGAACTTGATGGAAGTATTTTCTATCATACTATATAACCATATGTAGTGAGGATGCGCTGTATACCAGTGGCGGTGTTCTTTAACCAGATATCAGTACTTTTTGTTACTTTCACTACTTGATACATTTTGTATTTAATTAGAACAACAGATAATAACGATTAATGGGATCGAACCTCAGCGTCTTTCAAGATGGTTGAAGAGATCAATATCTCCTTATGCAAATGGACAATAAATAACATCAGACGCGGGGTGGGGGCGGTTAAATCTGCCCCCTTAACCCACTTTCATATTCTTCCATCTTTTACATAACACCCTCATTACTAGAACGACTTGATACAGCGAGAAGACGGCGTATTTGGTGTGATGGATTGACACACTTGTACCGTATTTGAGGGCACGTTGCGGAAGTGTTATTGATTCTCTGCGATAGCCGTCAGTAGAGTCGAGTAGGAGCTTTGTCAGACCGAGCGCATTATAAAAATTACAAAGGGTCCGCTCCTTTTCATCAGGCATCATTATATTGTATTTTTTATAGCACAGTGGACATATTTTCCTTAGAAAGGATTGTATGATATTTAAAAAAAAAAAAAACGCACCACCTTTGTCCGTGGATTGTGTCTGGTATTGCAGTAGTCAGCCCATGGTAGATTGGTTGTTTCTGGAAAGATCAGACCCTTTTTTCCTTAAGGCCCCTTTCACACGGGCGAGTATTCAGCGCGGACGCCATGCGTGAGTTGAACGCATTGCACCCGCACTGAATACCGACCCATTCATTTCTATGGGGCTGTTCACATGAGCTGTGATTTTCACGCATCACTTGTGCGTTGCGTGAAAATCGCAGCATGCTTTATATTCTGCGTTTTTCACGTAACGCAGGCCCCATAGAAGTGAATGGGGTTGCGTGAAAATCGCAAGCATCCGCAAGCAAGTGCGGATGCGGTGCGATTTTCACGCACGGTTGCTAGGAGACGATCGGGATGGAGACTCGATCATTATTATTTTCCCTTATAACATGGTTATAAGGGAAAATAATAGCATTCTGAATACAGAATGCATAGTAAAATAGCGCTGGAGGGGTTAAAAAATAAATAAATAAATGTAACTCACCTTAATCCACTTGATCGCGGAGGCCGGCATTTTCTTCTGTCTCCTTTGCTGAACAGGACCTGTGGTGAGCATTCATTACAGGTCAAGGACCTGTGGTGACGTCACTCCGGTCATCACATGATCCATCACATGATCTTTTACCATGGTGATGGATCATGTGATGACCGGAGTGACGTCACCACAGGTCATTTTCCTGTAATGAATGCTCACCACAGGTCCTGTTCAGCAAAGGAGACAGAAGGAGATGCCGGCCTCCGCGATCAAGTGGATTAAGGTGAGTTAAATTATTATTATTTTTTTTAACCCCTTCAGCGCTATTTTACTATGCATTCTGTATTCAGAATGCTATTATTTTCCCTTATAACCATGTTATAAGGGAAAATAATACAATCTACAGAACACCGATCCCAAGCCCGAACTTCTGTGAAGAAGTTCGGGTTTGGGTACCAAACATGCGTGATTTTTCTCACGTGAGTGCAAAACGCATTACAATGTTTTGCACTCGCGCGGAAAAATCACGGGTGTTCCCGTAACGCACCCGCACATTTTCCCGCAACGCCCGTCTGAAAGAGGCCTTAGGGATTGTGCAGTTTAAAACATACCCTGGGACAGTCTGGGTTATTTGAGGGGGGTCATCTTTTTGGGATCCTCATCTCTTGGTCAGGGTGAAGAGCAGTTATAATGAGCATCTCTCGCTGGGGAGACGTTGTCCTGTCCTGCATTACAAAGACAACTCATTGATTTGAATGGACATTGTGTAATGCTTCATTTCCCCTTGTGGTGGTGCTGCTGGGGAACACTTACTGGCAGGTTTTATTTACAGATTGCCGCTTATTGCTGAGGAGGATTGTTTTTGAGCAGCTTGTCTTATGTTCTCACATGGTGGTGTGGGTATTCTAAGTCATTTATCCAGTAGAGCTGGTTTTGTAGTAGCCTGGGTAAGTAGCGCTCATGTAGCAGAGCAGGGAAGTAATCATAGATGTAGAGGAGCTAAATACACAGTTGTAACTCAGCCATATGACTGGAACAGCAGTACTTAAGGGCTGGTGTCGTATAGCAGGATGAGAAGTGCAGCAGACACCAGACAGCCAATTTAGCTGAGCTGAACTAGTGTGACACGTTGTCGGTATGAATTACTTGCTTTCACATTGGATTTGCAACATGGAGACAGGTGGCACAGAAAATGTTCCAGATTTTTTTCCTATTAAGACCATGCACCATGCAGGCTCTGGCACTACCGATGTCCTCAGGCTTGGGCCTCTTGCACACGACCGCAAAAAATACGGAAGACATCCGCGTGCATTCCGTATTTTGCGGAACGGAACAGCTGGCCCCTAATAGAACAGTCCTATCCTTATCCATAATACGGACAATAATAGGGCATGTTCTATTTTTTTTGCGGAACGGAAATGCGGAAATGGAATGCAAATGGAGTACCTTAGGTTTTTTTTTTGCGGACAGATTGAAATTAATGGTTCCGTATACAGTCCACAAAAAAAACGGAACGGACACGGAAAGAGAATACGTTGGTGTGCAAGAGGCCTTGGTCTGTGTCACTATCCGTGTGGTTTCCATGCCCTCAGGGCATATGGCTTTCTCAGTATGTGGGTAACGAGTGCCCTGAACAGGTTAAAAATCACTGCAGGTAATTACAGCAACCATTACAAAGAGGCGAAACTAGAGCATACCAGCAATGACACGTTGTTGTTCCCGTCACAAGGTCGTGAAGGTTGTTCTGTTTTGACTGCGATTGCGTTCCAATGTTCAGTTTTTATTGCGCGGGTGCAATGCGTTTTGCACGCGCTTGTTAAAAAACTGACTGTGGTACCCAGAGACGAACCCAGACTTCTTCACTGAAGTTCGGGTTTGGGATCGGTGTTCTGTATATTTTATTATTTTCCATTATAACATGGTTATAATGGAAAATAATATCATTCTTTAATTCAGAATGTTAAGTAAAATGTCCATTGTGGGGTTAAAAATAAAAAAAATGTAACTCACCTCATCCACTTGATCGCACAGCCGGGCTCTTCTTCTATCTTCATTCAGCAGGACCTGTGCTGATGTCACCGCGCTCACCACGTGGTGAGCGCAATGACGTCACCGAAGGTCCTTTTCCAGCCAGGTCCTGCAAGAAGAAGAGCCTGGCTGCGCTATCAAGTGGATGAGGTGAGTTACATTTTTATTTTATTTTTTTAACCCCACAATGGACCTTTTACTTCTGAATTAAAGAATGCTATTATTTTCCATTATAACCATGTTATAATGGAAAATAATAAGGTAAATGGGGTCCCGGGTAACTCATCCCTTGTCTCATTAGCAACCATGCGTAAAAAAAATTGCATTGCATCCGCACTTGCTTGCGGATGCTTGCGATTTTCACGCAACCCCATTCATTTCTATGGGGCCTGCGTTGCGTGAAAAATGCGGAATATAGAACATGCTGCGATTTTCACGCAACGCACAAGTGATGCGTGAAAATCACCGCTCATGTGAACAGCCACATTGAAGTGAATGGGCCCGGATCCAGTGCGGGTGCAATGCGTTCACCTCATGCATTGTACCCGCACAGAATTCTCGCCCGCGTGAAAGGGGCCTTACACTATACCGGAAATTCTCAGACGTTTTCTGGCACCAAGGAATCCAGTAGTAACATTACAGTGTCTCTTTGTAACCCTAGGCACGTTCCATGGAGCCAGGCGTATGTAATTATTACACATGTCTCCAGCAGGTATGCGCCATCAGAATACTCAGACTTCGCCCTCTTGAATAACTTGGAAGATGCTATAATTCTGCATAATGATTTTTCAGCTCTCTATGGGTTACCATAAAGCATGAGCCTATGGAGTCCAATGTGCAGTACCCCAGAGCAGGTGGTATCTGCAAATGGTATCTTGTTTGATGTTATGTAATGGTATGTCATATATTGTACCTAACATAGCATGATATGGAAGGCACAGCCAGGGTTAACAATCCTGGCTTAGCCCTTGTAGGTTAGGTGTGGGGGGGGGGGGGCAGCCTTTGTAGGTGGCTAGGTGTGGGTGGGTCCCAGCCCTTTTAGGAGAGTCTAGACTGGAGTTCAGGGGGAGAGGAAGCTGTGACCTATGATCACTCCTCCTAGGACCAAAAAATCTACAGAGACTAACAGATCTCTGCATAATCTACAGAAGGAGAAAAGGAGTAAGACCAATGAAAGATCTAGAATACTTAGAATCTGCAAGACGAAGCATTGGAGTCAGAAAGGTAACCTGCTACTACAGCCATTCCAACTTTTCTGCTGTGAGGGACACCATTAGGACACCTTTCACATTTGGACACGTTCTGGCCAGACGTGACTTCAAAATCCTGTATCCCGCAATGGACACTACAGCCATTATTGCCTAAGTACTGTTGCCAGCAATAGATTCTACTGAGAGAAACTTTAGCAGAATAGTGTATAAAGAGTGCCATAACTCCCAGCTTTGCCAGCCTCCATACCTAGCTATCTAAGGAAAGGATACAAACAAAACTATGCTTTATTGTTGTTGAATGTACTACAACTCTCATTTGGTACTTGACCCTTAGGATACCAGAGATTTTGTTTTTGCATTTTCATTTTTCTTTCCTATCTTCCTTGAGCCATAACTTTTTTATTTTTCCATTCACTCAGCTGTATGAGGGCTTTTTTTTTTTTTGCTAGTTTTTTCTTTCCAATGCCACCATTTAATATGGCATTCAATGTAGTGGGAAAAAAAAGTGGAAAAAAAATGCAATTCCTGCACCATTTTACGAGTTTTGTTCCCACGACTTTCTGTTTTCGTCAAAACTGACCTGTACCCTTCATTGTCTGGGTCAGTACAATTACAACAATACCACATATGTATAGGATTTTATGTCTAAATAGTGTAAAAATAAATGTAAACTTTGAGAAAAAATTTTTTTTTTACATCGCCATATTCTGACCCCCATTACTTTTTTATAGTTATATTTACTGAGCTGTAAATTGGCCAATTTGACCCTTTTTTTTTCCTTTACACCATTCGCCGTCTTGGAAAAGTATTTTTATATTTTAATAGTATGGGTGTTTTTCGGTTGCGGTGATACCCATGATGTTTATATTTTTTGTTATTTATGTATTTTTTTTATTCTACGGGTGGTGATTTAAATTTTTATATTTTTTATATATTTTTTTCTACTTTTTTGTTATGCTTTTGAAGCTCGTATTTGAGCCTACAAAATCCAATTTTTATTTTTTAATTCTGAACAATCATGGATTTTTTACATCTATTTATTGCTCAGAATTGCTAATTTCTTATGTTGGAATGCCACCTGCGAGACCCAGCATATTGAATTCAATCACCAGCATCCTCATTGGCCGCAGAGGATGCTGGTACGAATCTCACTTGATCATGGCATCTAAAGGCTTAAATTACAGCGATCTGCATTATTGCCGTCTACGGTAATTAGCCTCGGGTCTCTGCTGTTTGAAACAGTGGAGACCTGCTGGCCATGACACGCCATGTTTGCCCATCGCTCCAGCGCCGTACATGTATGGTGCAGGTAGTGAAGGGGTTAAAGTGTAGCTGTCATATATTTTTTTTGTAATGTGTAGGGGCAGTGAATCAGACCATTTTTGTAATATATTTAAATTGGTAAAAATTGTACATTTTTATTAGAAAAATAGCTCTAAAGTGGCCAATTGTGTGTCTTAGCAATGCTCCCTGCCTTCTGTTTACTTAACTGTGGAAACGTGCTCTACGCTGACTGCTGCTGCTCTCACAGCCTCTCTCCACATTTATATATATATATATATATATATATGTATATAATATTAGTGTACAAAGTTGAATATTTGCAAACTCTTGCAAAAGCTACATTTTGTGCAATTTGCTTCTTCTTGCAATTTTTGAAACAAGTGGGTGGAGCTTCATGAAAGGAGGTGGGGCTGCGGTCAATGTGATAAGTCTACTAACGTTTACACCATAATTTATAGCATAAATCTGTGCCAGCCTGTTGTTGCTGGTGCTGTGCACGTCTTAAACTTGACACACCTAAGAATAGTATGAATCTCCACACTAAGTACACCTTTCCCTCTATGTTTTGTAGCATGCTTTGGGTAGTTTGGCTAATATGCCTAGTCTCTTTTGATGGACATTGACTTACATTACTATAGGTGGCACTAGAGAGACAGTGTTTTTTCTGGAGTAGGACTAATTTGCATATTTTTCCCATAGAACATTGTACATAGCGTCAAACTGAAGTCTCTCTGGCCAACCAGAGGTAATGATTCTGAGGACCCACCCTCTGGTGCTTTGGTGGGCCACTCCGGCCCTGATTGTACGGATCCATTTACATGGGCTGATGCACACGTGAATGGGAACAAACCACTCATTCGTGATCATTGCCACTCATTTTCTATATGGGGATGAATAATCCCTACTACGATCGTTCGTCCCCATACAGATTCATTGCTTCTTGCCCACATGGCCCTGTTTACATAGAGTGATGTACTGCTGACATGATTCTATGTGCCACATAAAAGATCCCACCACCCGACATTTGTGATCTGTCAACCTCTGCATGGGAGCTTTTATACGAACGTTCGTTAACAAGAATTGTCCCAATCCTCGTCCCAAAGACTCTATACATTTTCAATGGGTGTCAGAACTGTTACAATGTAATAGTTAATCCTAGGGAGATATTTCTATCTGGATCAGAAGGCTCTAATTGTGTGATAAATAATCAAACTGGTCCCCAAAGACTAAATTATTTACCTCAATGACCCTGGTAACATAGGCTTTGGTTGCCACTCCTTATAGTTATGCCCTTAGCTGTAGACATTTTATCACTTTGCTTCCCCCCCTATGTCCTTGCACCACCTAGGAACATTGGAACCATTGACATGGACACGGTTTACAAGCTGCATTCCTTATGTTTTACATACTTGATCTTCAGTTTTATTTTAGTCAAGGATTGCAGGTTGTGAAGAAGCCACTGTTATGAATTTCAAGAATACTATTCAGGGGAGTACATGTAGTAAAGAGATCCTCAAAGAAATGTTCAAATAGATCCCATCCTCCTGTGCCGGTGGAAGACACTATGTATTCATTCCACCCAGTACTGGAAGACCAAGCTCATCCTTTGTAATAGAAAACACAACTGTATTACTGGGCTATAGTTAGTTATTTTTGAAGCTTGGGGGAGGGATCTTCACAATTTCATCCCACCCATGAGGAAACAGAAGAGAAGAGAGAACCTTATATGGGTTGTCATTGGCTGACGTTTTGGTATTTGCTTCGATATATCTTTGTGAGGGCTATTTTTAGGGTAATAAATTCAGTATCTTTTGGTCATTAGTTTGGCTTCTAATTTACCAAGTATTTTTTTATCAGAAAATCCAGGCATAAAATGAAGATGGTTATATAACAGAACATAACTGAGTCAGTGAGGTTTATTAGACTGAGTTAAAGTATGTGCCAGTCATGCCAAGCTTGCTGTCAGATATAACTATGAAAAGAACTTAGGAATGTCTGTCAGACGAAGCATTCCATACAAATCAATAATAATGTAGTGTGGGATGAATCATGGTTTAGTAGTATTAGACACAATGGAGTTTGATTACTTGCTGTTCCCGCAACAATTGTGTGGTATAGCTTTGAATGAGCTGAGATTGACTACTGCAGACATCAATTTTTACCTGAAAATAACAAAACTGCATAGAATGATAAATTGCATAATATTATCCAAAATAATAAAAAAAAAGAGAAAATGTGCACCTCGTGAGAAGTCAGTTGCAAATTTAAAGTTTGTGTTAAAGCTACTCTAGTGTGTTCTACGACCCCTAGTTGTCTAGTGGGTAATGGGATGTTTATAGTGCCTGGCAGCCCAGTGGTGATGTTGATAATCCCTAGTGGAGTATAAATTCGATTTACAATAATTGATGACCCAGTAGGACTTTTGTTTTTTGTCCCTGGTGGTCCAGGGTGAACCCTGTGACCTCTTTTACTATGCCAGTAATCAAAGAGGATGTTACGCAATGGAAAAGGAACCACTCTGTCAACCGAACAGATATGACTTTGGGCAACTCTTAAGGGAATTATCCTGGCAGTCCCCTGGTGTTCACCTTTAACACCTGTAACTGAATTTCATTGCAGGGGAACCATCAGGCCTCTACCTTCTGGTATGTTCTCTGTTTGGTTGAGTGCTGACCCATGGGGGAGCACCAAAGAAACAGGCAAATCTGGAGCACCAAAGGAACCGGCAAATCCTTATTCAGGGTCAGGCACTGGTCTGGACAGTCAGAGTACATGTAATCCCATACCAGTCCGAGGTCAGGGCGCGCAACTCAGTGTCAGTGTGGAGGTCAGGCAGTAGTCAGGTCAGGCAGCAAAGAGTCTGATCTAGGAAATAGGTAGAAGTTGATATACAGGCAAACAAGCATATATCATCACACCTTAGCAGGACACTTGAGAACTATAAACCTATTGCTCAGGCAACTATAGGGGAAGGTGCCTACAGTACCCCAAGGTCAGCCATTTTGGCACGTGACAAAACTTTAAAAGCCAGAGGGAGCATGTGCACAGGTACAGACGGAGGGGCCTTGCGGACAAGCCAGCCGCGTGCTGTGGGGAGGGACAAAGGAACCCTGGTAGACAGGCTCCCTAGGAAGAAGGGGACAACGGGAGGTGGGTCTGCTCCGCTGGGATTCAGAACACTGGGGCAGGGGAGCAGAACAGTAGTGGCCACTCAAGTGCAACAAGTCTAATACTGTATGAGGAACCTGACTGTAAAAAAAGTTTCTTCTTGTTATTAAACCCTTGCCCCAACACCTCACGATTATCTAAACTGAGCATTAAATTTATGGAACTGGTGGGAACAAATGAAGTGCTGACTCTGGCTGGCTTTGCTTTGAGTAATCTTTCTGCCCGCATTTCAATCACCCGCTAATCCTAATTTTGATAAGACTGAGTCAGTTTTTACCAGAAAAGAACAACTCTGCATAAGATGAGAAACAAAATCATAATAATCTTAGAAGGTAAAGAGAATAATAAAGAGAAAATGAGTATCTGCTGAGAATAAGTAGAAGTTACAAAGTTACTCTAATGTCTTCTATGACCCCTAGTGGTCTAGTGGGAATGGGGATGCTTTATAGCCTCTGGTACCAGTGGTAATGTTTCTAATCCCTAGTGGCACAGTAGGGAATTAGTGGGATTTTTAATCTTTGATGACCTATTTGACCTTTATTTTCTTATTACTAGTGGTCTAGTGTAAACTCTGTAGCCTCTGAGTTACTTTTTGACAGAAAATAACAAATCTACACATGATGATAAAAAACATAATATAATCTAAAAGGTAAAATGAATAAAAAGTGAAGTATTAAAGTTACTTCAGTGTGTTCTAAGAGCCCTAGTGATCCAGTGGGACTGGGGATGTTACTAGTCCCTGGTAACAGTGGGAGAATTTCTAATTCCTAGCAGAACAGTGGGAATAAGTGAAATTTACCTTTAAGAGGTGTTATAAGGGTTAAAAGTTTTTTGTGATGCCAGTTGCACTTCAGCAACGAGGGACTAGGTCATCCTATGTAGGTGGAACCCAGTGTAGGAATGCCAGAGTGGTGTGAGGGTTGACTATTGTGTCCCTCTAGGTGTGGCTTTAGCACTTGTCACGGTGCTCCTACCTGGATATCCTGGAACCAGGCGTAGTCGTCCGCAGCGGTGCAATTGAAATGAATAGGTGATAGTCCAGACTAGTATTGAAGTAGTTAACCGCTTTACTTGGCCTAAACTTCCACCAGGGAACAATCTTCCAACTTTATATTAGTTGCCAGCAAGCTTTGGCATAAGGTTCTGGCAGGCAAACACTCTTAGCTCTGCTATGTCTGAACTCTTTCAGCTCTGATATTTTGGCTGGCTTCAAGAGAAACTTTTCCTTTGCTGCTTTCAGCTGTAACTTCTCTCTTTGTATGACTCTATCTTTCTCATGTGCTGTATCTTGTCCAGGGAACCTTTCCTCCTGGCTTCTGAGGCTTATAGCTTGGGCCTCTGGGCCCAGCAGAGCAGACAGTGCTCTGCTGGCTAGAACACAGCCATCGCTTTACAGGGGCTGGTCTCAACTAAATCCTGCAGGCTCGTCCAAGAGGGACAAGGGCCTGCTCCTTCCCCTTACAGGGGATACTCTGAACTCCTCCTCTAATTGACTAACTCCTCCCTCTCTATAGAGCGGAATAGAATGGAAGAAAGGTTTCATTCTATCTAACACAGCTCTGCTAGAAGTGCTGCCATCTGCTGGTGAACCAGGCACATTACATGTCAAACCGTTACCAAATCATAAATACATTTACACATTGTGCAGGACCTGGTATGAATACACGTGATGTTACAGGGTACACCATTAAGGATAGTGGAGGGGTAAAAAGAGTGGTAATGCCCTCTAGCAGGGCTTTACATGGGGGAATAAAAAAATAATATAGAAAATGGTCTTGTTATCAAACTATTGTCCCATCACCTCACAATTAGCTAAATGACCCATTGAGCACAAAATAGCTGGAAGTGTGCACGCTGGCTTTGGTTTGAGCAATCTTACTGCCCACATTTCATTCACTTATTAATCCAATTTGTGATAGGACTGAGTCAGTTTTTTCCAGAAAGTAACAAATCTGCCTAATATGAGAAACAATAATAATATAATAATAATAATAATAATAATAATAATAATAATAATATCCAGAAGGTAAAGAGAATAAAAAAGATAAATCGTGTATCTGTTGAGAATAAGATAAAGTAACTGCAATATTTTTTACGACCCCTAGTGGTCTAGTGGGAAAGGGGATGTTTATAGCCCGTTACCTGTGGAAAAGTTTCTCCTTAGTGGCACAGTGGGGAATTTGTGGGATTTTTAGTCTTTGATGACGTTTTTTTTTTTTTTACATCCTTGTGGTCTAGTGTGACCACTATGTCCTCTTTTACTCGGCCAAGGATCTAAGAGAAAAAGTGAAAATTGAATCTAAAAACAATATTGTCCAGAAGGTAAAGAGTTACTCCAGTGTATTCTACAAGCCCTAGTGGGAAAGGGGGTTTTATAGCCCTAGTGGCCTAGTGGGGAATTCATGGCATTTCCAGCGTTGATCCAGATTGACTTTTTTTTATCCTTGGTGGTCCAGATTTTCTGTTATGACCATTTTGTTCTGAAAACTGAAATTTGTACAATATATATAGTCCTGGAAATGTTTACCCCGGTATCCATTTTGCTGTGCGTTATCCTCCTGCCGCTTCTCATTAACCCAGTAATCCCAGTTTGGTAGTCAACTATTTATTGTGACTTGAAAATGCTCTTGGCTGGTGGATATGACATGACGTTATTGTAGTGTTGGCACAATTGTTGGGACCAGATATTTTTGACTAGTAGTAGAAGAATTGCTAGATACTCACCTTTGCTTATAGAAAACGAAATACATCAGCTTTAAATTACACCTACCAATGAATGGGGCCATATTTACAGGCATCCTGGGGACAGGTACCGTGGTCAACTTAAGCTACTTTTACATATGCGCTTTTCTTTCTGGTTTTGAGATCCAGCAGAGGATCTCAAAACCCAGAGGAAAACACTTCAGTTTGATTTATTACAACCGGCTGCATCAGTTGTATTAAATCTAAAATGAACAAACCGGATCCGGCACTAACACTTTTGTAAGTCCTGTCCGAAAAAAACCTGGATCCGGCACCACTGACTTGGGCCCTATGCACACGACCGTATGTATTTTGCGGTCTGCAAAAAACGGATCCGCAAAAAATATGGATGACATCCGAGTGCATTCCGTATTTTGCAGACCAGAACAGCTGGCCCCTAATAGAACAGAACTATCCTTGTCCGTAATGCGTATTTCTTTGCAGATCGGAAATACGGACATACGGAAACGGAATGCACACGGAGTACCTTCCATTTTTTTGCGGACCCATTGAAATGAATGGTTCTGCATACGGTCCGGAACGGACACGGAAAGAAAATACGTTCGTGTGCATGAGCCCTTACATTGTTTTTAGTGCTGGATCCAATGTTTTTCAAACTGGACACAAAACCGTAGTTTGCAGCGGTTTTGTGTCCGGTCACAGAAGGCAAAAAAACAGAACGGAATGCATTCTGGTGCACTCCATTCCGGTTTGTTCAGTTTTGTTCCCGTTGACAATGAATGGGAACAAAACGGAGGCGTTTTCCTCCAGTTTTGAGATCCTCTGCTGGAAAGAAAATCACATATGTGAAAGGAGAAAAACTGGAGTCATCCCAGAGAAAAACGGGAGTCATTATAGCGAAAGCAGAGTGAAGAAACAAGAAAGCCGGGACTGTCCACTTCCAAGAAGCCTGAGTGACTGTGTGACAAAATATAATCACTCTGTTGAGTACTAATGGCTTCTATAAATTACTGTATTCCTTAAGCCAACAGAAAGAGGGAGAGGTCACAAGCTTTACTGACTTAGCATGTTTAAATAAAAGCTCCTTGTTAATTCATCACTACAGATTAATGATTACTCTTACGTAAGGAAGGTAAACGTCTATGCTCAAGATTTCAACAAAACAGTCACAAACTGAAGCAGCTTTCTTCTGTAGGTGGTTGGAATATCAGATTTTCATGGAAAACCATCTTTTTTTTAATCCAAAAGAAAGAGTGGCTGCGCATGTGTCCACCTTAGTCACTAGAGATGAGCGAAACTTAAAAAAATTCCATTCCGCCGGTTGGCAGAATTTTTTGAAAAAATTTGGTTCGATACGAATTTATTTGCGACGAATCACGTTAAAAACGGCTATTTCCTGGCTGCAGAGACCCTTTCTAGATGTGTAGAACACTGTGCCTTGCAGTAACACAAATAGGGAGTCTGCTGTGGTAGTGAAACAATACTGTCAGTCAGTATGACATGCAGATGACAGGCGTCGCCATTTTTAGGATGTCTCGCAGATGGGTGGAAGACTTCAGGAACCGCTTGACAACCAGATTGAACACGTGTGCCATGCAGGGCACATGGCTCAGCCCGCCTTGACGCAGCGCCGACACCATGTTCTTCCCGTTGTCGGTCACCGTGGTTCTGATTTTGAGTTGTCGCGGAGAAAGCCAGGATTTGATTTCTTGATGAAGGACATGGAGCAGTTCCTCCCCTGTGTGATTCCGTTCACCCAGGCAAACTAGGTGCAGAACAGCGTGACACCGCAGTGCCCTTCACATGTGGTATGCTGGAGGGGCACTGTGAAGGGGCACGGTGGATGATTAGGAGGCAGAGGCGGACATTGTCGCAGGACCAACGGCGTGACACCGTGGAGGCGGAAGCGGCGTCACCTGGCCAAGTTGCTGGTGTGGCTGTGCAGGACATGTATCATCCCTGACCGTAGTTATAGCTCCACACAGCGCTGCCATGGACTTTGGCAGACACCGACAGGCTCAAGGACTGGCCCACCTTTCCTTTCTACATGTGTGTGCAGGGCTGGTACTGCCTTTTTGGCAAAGAAATGACGGCTTGGGACTCTCCACCTCGGCTCAGCACAAGCCATCAGTTCTCTGAAAAGTGCAGAGTCCACCACTTGGAAAGGGAGGGACTGCAGCACCAGCAACTTGGACAGGAGCACATTCAGCTTCTGCGCTGTTGGATGAGTGCACGCATACTGTTGTCTCTTGGCAATTGCTTCGGTGATCGATTGCTGATGGAATGACTGCCGAGGAGGAGTAGGAGGAGGAGCAGGAGCATCAGGACCGGCAGATGAACGGAAGGACAGACAGCTCCCTTCGGCTGAGGTGGTGGAGCCTTGACTGCCTTAAACTGAGTGCGTGCCACTGGGTGATGCAGCGGTTGCTGCAGCAGGCTGGACCACTGCATCGGAGCCACAGTTCTCCCAGGCCACTTTATGGTGACGCTGCATATGTTGATGCAGGGCCGTCGTGCCAACATGTGCACTCTGGCCACGCTTCACCTTCTGCCCACAGATTCTGCATATGGCCATGTTCACCTCCTCCGGCGGCTTAACAAAAAACTGCCACACCGCCGAGTAGGTGATTTTACCGCCAACACTAAGCACTGACTGACTGCTACCGTAGCTGCTTCCGTGACCCCGTGCACCACTACTTTCCGGGCAGGTAGGCTCCTGCGAAACAGGTGGTCTACCCCGAGCACGTTTGGGTACCGACCTCCCACTGCTGCCACCCTGCTGACTCCCGGCCACACTAGCGACTCGCTGGCTCCGCCGCTGCCTCATGGGAAAGCTGCCACCCTCTTCTCCTGATGATGAAGCCCCTAATTCACCCGGCTCCCAAGTGCAATCAGCTACATCATCATCATCGAGTACTGTCTGCACGTCACTGATGTCCTCCTCAACCGTCTCTGAGTCTGGAGCCTCACCGCTCACGTCACCAGCTCCCATGCCACGCTCTTTATTACTACTTGCCCGCCTACTGGAGGAACCGGCGGATGTCTTCTCCACATCTTGGCTGGCCAGTAGCTGCTGACTGTCCTCTAGTAGCTCGTCCTCGCTGTATAGTGGGGCTGAGCCCACAGCATATAATACTTCTCTGGCTGAGGGAACAGAAAAGGACAGAGGCAGATTGAGGACAGGTGAGGGCACAGGGCCTGCTCCCGGGCCATGCCAACTAAGGGATGTGTCTGACAAACCCACCGACTCTTGGCTGGGGGTGTCTGATGTCACTTGGGACGAAGGGGATGACCGAGTCAACCATTCAAGAACTGCTGGGTTGCTGGTCAAGACACAACCGCTAGAGGACACCGGGAGCTCAGGCCTCTCGCTGCGACTCCTGCTGCCACGCCCTCTTACTCTGCAGCGACCTGTGCCTGCGCCAGAAACATTTAGGCCTCTGCCACTCCCCTGTGCAGAGCCTGGCACTTTTCTGTCTGACATACTGTTAGCTCAAAAACATAAATAAAAAGGAAATTAAAACACCCCAAAAAGTCTGTAATTTTCTCACTTCACCACACAACGGCTAATAAGCCCTTTTATTCCACTAATACACGCCAAAAAGGACTGTAATGTTCTCATTCACCACACAAACGGCAAATACTTCTTTTGTGCCACTAATACAAGCAAAAAAGGGCTTTAGAACATATAACTGCACCGCTGAATGGCAAATAGGCCCTTATCTTTTTCCACTTATACACGACACAAAAGGCTTTAGAACATATAACTGCACCGCTGAACGGCAAATATATTTTTCTTTTGCACTAATACACAACAAAAAGGGTTTTAGAACATACAACTGCACCGCTGAACAGCAAATAAGAAAAAAAATTGTGCCACTAATACACGCCAAAAAGGGCTGTAATTTTTGCACTTCACCACACAACAGCTAATAAGCCCTTTTTTCCCACTAATACAAGCCAGAAAATGCTTTAGAACATATAACTGCACCGCACAAGGGCAAATAAGACGTAGAAATATTTCCTTGTAATAAACCCTGTTAATGGCTGTATCAAACAGCACTTGCACCCCAATAACAAGAACGGTTTGCTGGAATTACAGATCTGTATAATGGATATTTGGATCCGCAGTCAGTGCAGTAAGGTGTAATAGGAATGTTCCTATTACCCAGGCTGTAACCCACACTACTGAACCCTGTTCTACATAAATGCTGTGGAATGATTCCTCCCTATCCTTTCCCTACACCTTGAATAATCTTACCCTGAACTTGTAAATGTTTTTTTTTAGCACAATGTAGTCTTTCCTCGCACTTTCCCTAGCGCCTGCTGTATTGATGAGCGGCATAGGCAATATTCGAATTTGCGATATTTCGCCAATTTTTGGACGAATATTCACCATAAATTCGCAAATTTTAGAATTCGTGATCTCGTCATTATTTACTTGATTGAGAAAATCGGCAATGTTATATATTCGCGATATAAATTCACGATTAGAATATTTGCAATCAACACTATTCGCAAATACAAATATATAGCACTATATTCTAAATATTTGCAAATTCTCAAAGTGGCAATATTCACGATGAAAATTTACGATTCGAATATTCGCGCTCAACACTACTGCTGATGTCTCTCCCTACACTAAGTACATTGGAAAATGGCAGAATCCAAGATGGCTAAGGCTATTTATAGGGCTGTGACATCACAGGGTCGGCTGGCTGCTTATTGGCTGCATGCATGGCATTATGGGTGATCCCGCCTTCCCAGAGTTCTATGCTCCATGTCCTCACACGTGCAGTAGCCATTTTAGGAAAAAATGCGATTCGTTACCATGAAGCGTGAGGAAATTCGGATTCAGTGCAAATAAAATTTTTCCTGAATTCGCATGGAATTCTACTTCGTCAACTTCGATTCGCTCATCTCTAGTGGTCACCAGTAACCTTTTATTTTCACTATGGTTAAGATCCTAGTGGCTGGACCCTTAGAAAGTCATAGATTTATGGCCTATCTATTGAACGAACATAAAAGTGATAATGTTCCCATGGTAAGACAAACCCTTTAAGCAGGATTGATCATATGAAATACTCGTAAGATACCAGCAGACGTTTGGCAGATAGCTAACGACTGTAATCGAAAACCTTGAAACCCATTTGACCATTGGTACTGCTGAATGGACATGTCCATTTCCACTGAGATCTGAGTTTGAGTGGCTACCAGTCACCATTGGTGGTACTTTTCTTGAAAGACAATACAGGACAATACAGGATTTTGACGCCACATCACATATTAGCTCTACATTACATCCAGGTGAAAACTATAGGTTCCACCAACATCAAAGTTTTTCTTTTTGGGCTTCACTAGTCAAAAGTAGTCATGCCTGGGCTTCAACAGCAGTCATCATCCATGACAGAAGAGGGTTGTGTACATATCATTAGTTCTTAGATCTCGCATTAATAACCTCATGAGAGTGCCAACCACAAAGCCTAGGTTAATGCCCCTTAAGGGGAATCCTGATGAAGCCAGCTGTAATAGAATACTTCTACCTGGGCAGAAATGTCATGTCATGGGACAGTGGAAATTTCTTACTGAATCTACGGCCTTTTGGTGACATGTCCTATCTTATTAAGAACTGTGGGGCGCCTCACCAGTTTTACAAGCACTGGTCTAATGTCTATGGGCACAGAGAATCTCAAATCTATCGAAACAATTCCAAACAAATCCAATATACCTAGATGGCCTACATGAAGCGAGCAAGTAGATGTACCTCACCTCTGGCTAGGATGTCTGATTGGTTGGAATCCATTTTTTGTAAGAAAAACATCTACATGTCCCTAGGGTTGCATGGCTTTCTGGCAATTATTCACAAATTGCTCTTAAGCCGGTCTGGGTGTTTATACTCAGTACACGTGATAATATTTTCTTTGTGATAACTCATAGGAACGTATAGGAAGGCCTAATGGTAGGGAGAAAACAATAGGAAATGAGAAAGAGACAGAGCGTACCTTTGACGTAATATCATGTCTCGGTGGGTAGGTCCTCGCCATCGCTCGTGTCAAAATGTTATTTAAAGGAAAAAGTTAATTGTTAGCTATTTGTACATGTCTTTGATTATAGTAGGTTTTTGTTACAGGTTCTAGAAAAATCACCCGGGTGGTCTATGAGGTTAGTATAGAATGTGTATGTTGTATCTAAGCCAAGTAAATACACGTTGATGGACATACGTGGGATGTGACATTTTCTTTCTGGCCTGGAACTCTTCACGAAACTATGGATGTCTATCAACATGTTATCTGATATAATCATTACGAGGAAATTCCACATTAAATTATCCACAAAGACATTTTAAAAGATAACATTGGTGGAGTCTTTATGTAAGAACCCTAAGAATTCTCCAAACAGAGGGGTTGATCTGGTCTGTAGGTCACTCAGAACCCTACTTGCTTGTAAGAGGCTCTGCTTATGATGTATGGCTATTGACCCTGACACAGTAGCTCACTTGAGGATGATGGAGTAATGGAGGAAGACAGGAGATTTCAAAGGAACAGAACTTTACTCCTCTTGTGGTAACAAACACAATGGTTACAAACAGTGGCACTTGGTTGGGTGGTTATAGTCACAATTGGGCATGCAGATTGGTGGTGAAAAGTATTGTTGCACAGCTTAGTGGTTACAGTCTCATTTGGGTGTAGAGCTTGGTAGTGGCAGTCTCTGAATCTCCCACAGTTTGGTAGTCTCAGTCTCTGATTGGCGCACAGCTTGGAAGTTGCTATTTCTGATGGGCCCACAGCTTGCATTCACTGATGGGCACACAGCCTAGTAGTTACAGTCTCTGTTGTACACACAGCTTAGTAGTTGTGGTCTCTGATGGCCACACAGCTTGTTAGTTGCACTCTCCGATAGCCACACAGCTTAGTAGTTGCAGTCTCTGATGAAACACATCTTAGTGGTTGTAGTGTCTGATGGGCACAACGTATGGTAGCTGCATTCTCTGTTGGGCACACAACTTGGTAGCTGCATTCTCTGATGGTTACACAGCTAGACAGTTGCAGTCCATGATGGGCGTACAGCTTGGTAGTTGCACTCTCTGATTGTCACATGGCTTGGAAGTTGCAGGCTTAGGTGGACACAGTTTGGCAGTACAGTCTCTAATGGACACTCTGCTTGGTGGTTACAAGTAATGGTGCACAGCTTGGTGGTTGAAATCTGTCATGGGCACAGAAGTTGATGGTACAGTCTCTGATAAGCTCACAGAGCAACTGACAGTATAAGTTCATGCAGGGCCTCCATTGTCTTGCCACTGTCTCGGTGTCTACTCATGCTTTTAGACTGGAACAGCACACCAACCACAGCAGTTTGCTTTAGTAACTGGAAGTGGTCTGAGAATGCTCAACCCCTCTCTACAGATCCATTCCTTTATCAGTTGCAGTATTAGTCCCATGCAAAACTTTCTTGCACCACACAGTCTATTTATATTTCACTTTACACTAGTGACTAGAATTCATGCATAAACTGCTAATAGGAATAATAGAGCAATGGCACTGCATACAGTCATAAGAATAGATGCACCGGAATTGTTATCACAGGGGTTATGCAAGTAGTTACTAAAACAGACATGTCAGGAGAGGTGACAGCTCCTCTTTAATTGAAGGGTGCTGGCCAGTGCTATGTGGTAGCATCTCCAAAATGCTGCTCTGAAATTTCTAACTCTTGGAGTGGTCATTAAGGACATCATATTGCAATGTCAATAGGAATGGAAGAGAAAATTGTAGCAGAGTGATGTCCTCCCCCTGGCCAGGCTCTATCACCTGGAAGGGATTCTACTTCAGCTTTAGGAACCCAAAGTCCACTCGATGGACTTTTTTCAGCTCTACTTACTAAAAGAAAATTAAACTGAGGAACCATCTTTCCAGATCTGAACAGATAAACACATGAATAATATGTATTATGTTCTATTTCATTACTTTATCATGAAAGTGCTGGATTAGTGTCAACAGCTGAACTTAAGATAATTTCTTAAAATTGTGCGCTGAGTCATTGACAGATAAAGTGTTGGTTGTATTGCCACCTGCTTTTCTTTCAGTACATAGAGCAGAGCGAACCGGTTTCCTAGAAAAACTAGAAATGTATGCACATTATCACGTGTGAGAGAAGGTTATATCAAGGCAGCAGATCAGTGCTGAACTAAATAAAACTTGAGTGGTAGGTATGTGATAACTATCTAGAGAATCGTTCTTTATGAAGGTAGGTACATCAAGTGCTCGGCAATGTACAGGCTCGGTTACAAGGTTGTCATGCTGTCCTCAATAATGAAGATGTTTTGCACGTGTTTCCTACAATTTGAAGTTTGAGCTGGTTTGCAGACCATGCTCAATGATAGAGCAAGATCCCCGATGGACCCTGTGACTTTTTGACCATCTGATGTGTATGATGACCCCCTGACTCTGCTATAGGAGTCTGAAAATGTCTTTCTTCCCTCTCTGCATTCACTATATATGAATGCTCAGCTGAGCCAAGCATGGATATATATGAGAGTTAGCTGTCAACCAAACAATCATTCTGTTACCTAATGTCTATGGCCAGCTTTAAAAACTATATGGAAAAAAGTATTGAGGCACCTATATATTCCACCATCAGGACCTTTTATGACCTCCCATTCTAAATCTATAGGCAGTGGTACGGGGTTGTCCTCCTTTTGCTCCTCTGGGAAGGCTTTCTATAAGATTGGAGTGTGTCCGTGGAAATTTTTGCCCATTCATCCAGAAGATCATTTGTGAGGTCAGACACTGATGCTGGTGCTGGATGAGAGGGCCTGGCTCACAATCTCCATTCTAGTTTATCCCAAAGGTGTTTCATGGGGTTGAGGTCAGGGCTCTGTGTGGCTGGTTAACTTCTTCCACAGCAAACTCCCCTAACCATGCATTTATGGACCTTGCTTTGTGCACTGGGGCACAGTTATGTTGGAACAGAGAAGGGCCTTCCCCAAATTGTTCCCACAAAGCTGAAAATGTACAATTGTCCAAAATGTATTGGTCTCCAGAAGCATTAAGATTTCACTTCACTGGAACTAAGGGGTTGAGGCCAACCCCTAAAAAACACCTCCATAACATTATCTCTCCTCCACCAAACTCTACAGCTGGTATAGTGCCGTCAGGCACGTAACGTTCTCCTGGCAGTCACCAAACTCAGGCTCGTCCATCAGACCTAGAGATGGAGAAGCACGATTGGTCACTCCACAGAAGACGTTTCCACTGCTCCAGTGGTGGCATGCTTTACCCCACTCCATCTCACACTTGGCATTGTGCTTGGTGATGTAAAGCTTACATGCAGCTGCTCATCCATGGAAACCCATGCCATGAAGTTTCCGATGCAGCACAGTTTTTGTGCTGATGTTAATGTCTGAAGTTTGCTCTTTGCAGATATGGAGTCAGCAGAGGGTTGGTGACTGTTATGCACTATGCACTATGCTCCTTAGGGCTCATTCACACGGCCGTATGAACGGATCCTCATCCGTTCCGCAATTTTGCGGAAGGTCTGCGGATCCATTCATTTCTATGGGCCCTCAAAAGAGGGTGCCGTCCGCATCGGTTATTCCGTAACGCGGCTCCGCAGAAAAGATAGAACATGTCCTATTCTTATCCGCAATCACGGACAAGAATAGGCATTTTCTATTATGGTTGCGGCCATGTGCGGTCCACAAATTGCGGAACGCACATGGCCGGTGTCCGTGTTTTGCGGATCCGCAAAGCACTACAGCCGTCTGAATGGGCCCTTAGCACTAGGTGACCTGCTCTGTAACTTTACCTGGTCTCCACTTCATAGCTGAGTTGCTGTTTTTCCTTACATTTTGCAATAATACATATAACGGATATTGGTGGAATATCTCAGAGGGAAGAAATTTCTGGTAGTGACTTGTGGCAGTAGTGGCATCCTATTACAGGACCATGCTGAAATTCAGTGAGCTCTTTAGAATGACCAATTCTTTCACAAATGTGTGTAAAGGCAACTGCATGGAGCGGGGCTGGATTTTATACACCTGTGGTATTGGCAGACTGCAGGGCTAGATTTAGAAAACCTGTGGTAATGGCACAATAAAAAATCTGAATTCAGTGATCAAGACACGTGTCCCAATACTGTTCTCTATATAGTGTAGATTTACACTGAACAAAAATATAAATGCAACACTTTCGGTTTTGCTCCCATTTTGCATGAGCTGAACTCAAAGATCGGAAAAATTTTCTACATACACAAAAGACCCATCACTCTCAAATATTGTTCACAAATCTGTCTAAATCTGTGTTAGTGAGCATTTCTCCTTTGCCGAGATAATCCATCCCACCTCACAGGTGTGGCATATCAAGGTGCTGATTAGACAGCATGAATATTGCACAGGTGTGCCTTAGACTGCCCACAATAAAAGGCCACTCTGAATTGTGCAGTTTTCTCACACAGCAGAATGCCACAGAGGTCGCAATGTTTGAGGGAGCGTGCAATTGCCATGCTGACTGCAGGAATGTCTACCAGAGCTGTTGCCCTTGCTATGAATGTTCATTTCTCTACCATAAGCCGTCTCCAAAGGCGTTTCAGAGAATTTGGCAGTACATCCAACTGGCCTCACAACCGCAGACCACGTGTAACCACATCAGCCCAGGACCTCAACATCCAGCATGTTCACCTCCATGATCGTCTGAGACCAGCCGCCCGGCCAGCTGCAGCAACAATCGGTTTGCATAACCAAAGAATTTCTGCACAAACTGTCAGAAACCGTCTCAGGGAAGCTCATCTGCATGCTCGTCGTCCTCATCGGGATCTGGACCTTACTGCAGTTCGTCGTCGTAACCGACTTGAATAGGTTATTGGTTAATTACTCAGGGCCTCCCCTTAAACCTCACACTCTCACCTCCCCCAATACCTTCCCAATAAGACACCACACACTCTGCTTGGATTAAATCGGCCACAGCAGCCATTTTATTATTAAAATAAATACGTCCATAAATAACAATAACATTAACCTTAACATTAACCCCTGACGAGAAGATCGTAGAAGCCCCAAAATTTTACCATCCATAAGAAGCCAACCTGGCAATTCCATCTTGCCTCCAGCCGTAAAACACCAGCTTGGAGACACAAACTGATGGACGCCTCTCCGAACCAACCAAGTGCCTGAAACTATGAGAGTCCAGCCCCACCATTGAGGCTCTCCCATTTCCAATACCGTCATATACCACCAGCTTCTAGGATCTCCCACCGCCAACGACGCGCAGCTTGAACCCTAAAAACTTCCTTCAAGCCTGCGCGTTCCTCCACAAACGTAAAGCCCGTTCGATTCCAACCTGCAAACCCAGGGCCCACAAATCAATGCCCACAGCATTCTAATGAACCCCATCCGCTCTCCAAAATCCTCCACTCCCCGACTCCAAATCAGTGCCTGACCGCCACTGCCCCATTACGCGCCATAAGCCTCACAATTGCCCTATTAACCTTCACTCTGGCCTTGTTAATGCACTCCACCGAACGTGCCTCCCTCCAGGTCTTACGGGCTACTATGTCAGACCAAACCGTTACCAGACCCGGAAACATGGACCACAATCTCAGAAGGTCGAACTTTATATCCTTAATCAATTCCCTGCAAGGCTTGACTCCCAAATCATTACCCCATTACATGCAACACTAATATATCGGGGGCTCGATCCAACCTCGCAAAACGGTGCACTTCCCTTAACACGCTCCCCCATAACATACCCCTACACCCCAGCC
The DNA here is from genome assembly GCF_905171765.1 of Bufo bufo. Taxonomy (NCBI): domain Eukaryota; kingdom Metazoa; phylum Chordata; class Amphibia; order Anura; family Bufonidae; genus Bufo; species Bufo bufo. The sequence goes on from NC_053394.1 coordinate 421,437,329, forward strand.
ACCGTAACACCGCTTCATCCCTACTGAAACCAAGCTGCCGTCCTTGTGGTCGCACGTCCGCCCGAAGCGCCCCCCAGAAAACAAAAGAATGCCCAAGAATCCACACCAAAACCGCACCTGCAACACAACAAAAAGGGGATTAATAACAGCTCCACCAATCACCAACCACCCAAACGAACATAAGATTTAAAACGCGAAGATTCCCACCTCCCTATCTTCTTAATCACCTCTTCACTCAAACCCAACCTGGCCGCCTCCGTTGCCGCCCCAATCCTGAAGGAATGACCCGTAAAATCCCTAAAGTCCATTTCTAATGCCCCCAAACATTTTTTAAACACTGCCACAAACTGAAAACCTGACAGAAATGACCCTTCCTCGTGCCGTAGCAGGGGTCCCGTCTCCTCAAAACTCACCCCCTCCCTGTATTCTCTTAAGCAGCGTACCGAACACAACACACACCCCGGCACCTCAAACAGTGTCACGCTACAGCCTCTACCCTCCCTATCCGTTTTAGATAAGCGGATCCGCACCACCACCCTATCACCATACAAGTCCACATCACCCCCACACAAACTACCTGCCTTACGAACACTGGGACACACTAGTTCACCCAAACGAAAAACGCTAACGAAAAAGCCAACCTAAACAACCGCACCTCACCCACTGATCTACAAATCAAACCCACCTGCGCACCAATCCGCAACAATAAAGCGAACTAAACTGGCCACCTACGATCAGCCACTCGCTTACCCCTTCTACATCCTTTCAATACCTGTCGTACCAAGAAGGTCTCCGTAACATCCTGGAGGCCCCTTAATTTAAACCCGAACGCCAAACCCGCCATAACCCGAATCACCTGCGCTACCGACCATCCATTCTCTGCCATGTTCCCCAAGAACAATACCAACGGAATCTCACCCTCATCAATGCCCATACCCAACTCAGCGCACCACCGCTCCCAATCTCTCCATGCCTTACCGTAGGCCATCCAAGTTCCAGCGCTCAAAGACTCCCTCAACAACCCTGCTACTGTACCTCCAAGAGCCCCCAAAGAAACTCGGGAGACACCAGCCCGACTGCCTCTGCTTCCGGGGCCAGCTGACGAAAACGCTCCCACTGTAAACGAGAAAGAGAGTCAGCTACCCCATTATCAACACCCGGCACATGTACAGCCACAATCCAAGTGCTAATCTCTAAACAACGTAACACTAAATGCTGCAATAACTTAACCACAGGGGGAGACGACGCCGTCAGCCCATTGATCGCCTGCACCACCCCCAGGTTGTCGCAGTGAAAACGAACCTTCCTATTGCTGAACCTATCCCCCCAGAGCACCACCGCCAGCACAATCGGAAACAACTCCAGCAACGCCACGTTCCGAACCCAACCCCTCAACACCCAAGACTCGGGCCACCGTCCCGCACACCACTGGCCATTACAGAACACTCCAAAGCCCACACCCCCCGCAGCTTCCGAATATAAATCAAAATCGAAACTATCCACCGCATCTCCCAACACCAATGCCCTACCATTAAAATCCCTCAAAAACCTCTCCCAAACCGCCAAGTCCCCCTTCAACTCGCGACCCAAGCGAATAAAATGATGCGGGGCAACCACCCCCCCTGTAGCGGACGCCAACCTCCAACATAAAATGCGCCCCATCGGAATAATCCGACAGGCGAAATTTAACTTTCCCAACAATGATTGCAAGTCCCGCAAGCGAATCTTGGGAGCCCTCACTGCATTCCCCACCACCATCCTCAAATCCTGTACCTTTTCCTCCAGCAACCGACACTCCATTCTAACCGTGTCAATAACGATGCCCAGAAAACTCAACTCCGTCGTGGGCCCCACCGTCTTCCCCGCCGCCAACGGCACCCCAAATGACTCAAAAACAGACTGTAACGTGGACAACAACAACGAACAAACCCGCGAATCTGCCGGAACTAAGCATAAAAAATCGTCAAGGTAATGGATAAGCGACACACACCCCGAGACATCCTTCACTACCCATTCCAGGAAAGAACTGAATGTTTCAAAGTATGCACAGGACACCGAGCACCCCATTGGCAGACACCTATCCACAAAATACCCGCCATCCCAGAAACAACCTAACAAGTGTAAACTATCTGGGTTAACGGGCAACAACCGGAACGCCGCCTCAATGTCCATTTTTGCCAATAAGGCCCCCAGCCCCAATTTACGTACCCAACCTACCGCCGCATCAAAGGAGGTATAGACCACCGAACAGAGCTCAGGATCAATACCTTCATTGACCGACGCCCCCTTTGGAAAGGATAAGTGATGAATGAGCCGAAACTTGTTCGGCTCTTTCTTGGGCACCACCCCCAAAGGGGAAACCTGCAAATTCACCAACGGTAACTCAGCAAAAGGCCCATCCATTCTACCCAACGCCACCTCCTTAGCCAGTTTCTCTGATACCACCTCCATATGCTCTAAAGCCGAACGCAGAATCTTCCTAACCCCCAACACCTGCTCCCCCGGGCAAGACGGAATACTGAAACCGTCTGTAAAACCTTTCCTCAAAAACTCTGCCGCTCCCCTGTCTGGGTATCTATCTAGGTACCGCGCTATCACGCCCACCCGCACCCGCGTCTGACCCTTTCGCACCAGCCTCCCCCCCCCTCTGCTTCGCTCCCCTGAAACAACGGCTAGCCCCATGACCTCCCCCGCAGGAAGAACACTCGTGCTTGAATTTACACTTTGGCCCAAACTTGCAACTCCCCTCATTAAAGGGATTCTGTCACCAGGCTTCACCCCTGTCAGCTAAACATATGCTGATGTTCAGGGCCTCATCAGGATTCATAATGTGGGCTTCTAAATGTGATCCGTAGCCTTATTTTGCTAAAAAACAGGTTTTACTAACCTGTCACTCAAAGAAATAAGGTGCCCAAGGGGATGTCAAGGGATGCAAGGTGCCGGCCGCACCCACAGCCGTTCGTGCCCAGCGCCGCCTTTCCAGACTTCTGCACCGCCTCCTAAGGCTCTGAGAGGCTGGCGCCAGAGTGCAGGTCATACCTGGGTTGAGCGAAGTGTCGGCGCATGCGCACTTCGCTTTAAGAAGCCAAATGGAGAAGTCCGCACGGGCGCATCAGGCAGAGCCCTGTGTGCACGCGCGAGATCTTACAGCAGGAGGAGGGAGGGAGAGCGAGAGGCGGCACAGAGGATTAGGAGGCGGTGCAGAAGTCTGGAAAGGCGGCGCTGGGCACGAACGGCTGTGGGTGCGGCCGGCACCTTGCATCCCTTGACATCCCCTTGGGCACCTTATTTCTTTGAGTGACAGGTTAGTAAAACCTGTTTTTTAGCAAAATAAGGCTACGGATCACATTTAGAAGCCTACATTAGGAATCCTGATGAGGCCCTGAACATCAGCATATGTTTAGCTGACAGGGGTGAAACCTGGTGACAGAATCCCTTTAAAGAGAAAGCACAAGCCCTTGGCCGCTGCCGTTGCAAACCCTGATTGACCAGTCCCCCCGTGCTCCCCCGGAAGGGCTGCCCGTACCGTACAGGCACCGTCACTTTCATCCACAGCCCTATGTCTTTATGATCCCACCGCATGCTATGGCGGACCTCTTTCCTCTGACAAAACTGCTCGTCATATCTCAACCACCCAGAACCCCCATAGACCCTATACGCCTCCCCTATAGCGTCCAAATAACAGAAAAGCACCGAACAGCTGTCCAGCTCCTTCTCCCCAATCACACTTGCTAATATGGCTAACGCCTGCAGCCAGTTCGCAAACATGCACGGTATCAGCCTATAACGCCACTTTTCCTCTTCCTCCCTCTTCGTTCCATACCGTTTACCTAAGTCGAGATTAAAACGCTCCAAAGGGAGAAGCGAAAAAATATCTACATATTCTCCCTGCCATATCCTATCCCTGACCTCCTGCTTCAAATGCGCACCCAGGGGGCCCTCAAAACACACGTACACCTCCCCCTCGCCGCATCATCCAACCGTGGCCTGTCGTCATCGCCGCCCGCCTGCGTCTGCACCGACACCGAGCCCCCCGCCCCGACGCCCGAGCTACCCGTCCCCCCACTACCTCCAGGCCCAAACCCCCATGCTTGCAGGGGTGCTGCACCCGACACACCACCCCCAGACTCCACCCCAGCTAAACCACACAGTAACCGCCCCAACCCCCCAATAATTTCCTTCTGCCCCCCTCCAAAACCACTCATCCCCGCACCTTGAGCCAGCGCAAGAAACGCCCCCAATGCCGCCTCAACTGGCTGCCGGGGTGCTATGAACCCCGCAGCTAAAATTCCGGAATCCTGACGCTGCGACCCAGATGTCATCGGAACAGACGTCATCCTCCCGCTTGACCCAAGCATCCCAGCATCCTCCACGCTGGACGCGCTGCGCGCCGAACCCGATTCGTAATTTTCTTCCCCGTGGGCAGGACCAGCTGGATGCTGTCCGTCACTCTGCTGAGGCCGGTGCACCCTCCCCCTCTCCTGGTGCACAGCCTCGTGTCCCCTGCTGCTGCCTCTCCCACGCCGAGCAGCCCTCTCCCCCGACCGAGAGGGGGGAGCCTGCAGTACCTGCTCCTGCCACCAAACCGCCTGCCGCAGAGGACGGGGCACTGGACACCCCGCCCCTCACTGGGCCCCGCCGAACCATTGGATTCCTCCCGCGCCGGGAGGACCTGGAGGGAGTCTACACACTGACCCCCTGGCGCGGAGGGTCCCCAGAGGGGCTCCTGACACGGCGCCGGACCCTGGGGGTTTCATCCGGGCTCAGGCACGCCGGCGGGCGTACCCGCCGCGGCCGGGTTGCGCTTGGCAGCGGGCTTGCTGTGCCCTCCGCCCCCCCCTGCAACAGGCTGGCTACCTGCTCCTGAAGCCAGTCCGGTCCCATGGCGTCCGCTGCCGCCCTCAGCTGCCGCAGCATCTCCTCCACCGCTTGGGACATCGTGCTGGTAAGTTCTCCAGTTCTTTTCCTCCACAAAATGGCGCCGGTTCTCCCCCAGCCACCTCCTTTTGAAACCTAAATCTCGCCCCCCTTATCTCCCTAAACACCTCCTCCCCACCACTATTAACTCACTCCTGCCCTGGCCCTTCCTACCAAAACCTTTCATGCCGGCCTCCCCTTACCTTTCATCCTAGTCCGGCCTCTCTTGAGTGGGCAAATGCTTACATTCGATGGCATCTGGCACGTTGGAGAGGCGTTCTGTTCACGGATGAGTCCCGGTTTTCACTGTTCAGGGCAGATGGCAGACAGCGTGTGTGGCGTCATGTGGGTGAGCGGTTTGCTGACATCAACGTTGTGGATCGAGGGGCCTATGATGGTGGTGGGGTTATGGTATGGGCAGGCATATGTTATGGACAACGAACACAGGTGCATTTTATTGATGCCATTTTGAATGCACAGAGATACCGTGACGCGATCCTGAGGCCCATTGTTGTGCCATTCATCCACAACCATCACCTCATGTTGCAGCATGATAATGCACGGCCCAATTCCTGGAAGCTGAAAACATCCCAGTTCTAGCATGGCCAGCATACTCACCGGACATGTCACCCATTGAGCATGTTTGGGATGCTCTGGGCCTGCGTATATGACAGTATGTTCCAGTTTCTGCCAATATTCTGCAACTTCACACAGCTATTAAAGAGGAGTGGACAACATTCCACAGGCCACAATTAACAACTTGATCAACTCTATGCGACGGAGATGTGTTGCACTGCGTGAGGCAAATTGTGGCCACACCAGATACTGACTGGTTTTCTGAACCCCCCCCCAGTAAGGCAAAACTGTGCACATTTCAGAGTGGCCTTTTATTGTGGGCAGTCTAAGGCACACCTGTGCAATATTCATGCTGTCTAATCAGCACCTTGACAGATTTGAGAGTAATGGGTCTTTTGTGTATGTAGAAAATGTTTCAGATCTTTGAGTTCAGCTCATGCAAAATGGGAGCAAAACCGAAAGTGTTGCGTTTATATTTTTGTTCAGTGTACATTTGCAGGATTAGAAAAAAAAGTCTTATTTTTTCAGAAAGAGCACCACTCTTGTCCATGGGTTGGTCCCATATTTCAGTATGAATGTAAAAAAAAAGCTGTAATACCACAGACATCCTAACAGGAAAGAGTGGCACTCTTTCAGGACAACTCCCCTAACAAAAACTTATGGCATTCACCTCTTATTAGCAGGTGGAGCACAGTTGTTCAGAAATGATCAACTTTTTGGATGCTATACTATTTGTAACCATTACCTACTTACTCTGTACTCCAGGTAACATTGGTTCACAGTGCACTTGTCGATGTCTTGGCGAAAGAAGTTGTCATTCTTGTTTACCGTCACTGTGTCAGATGATTAAAGAGTTCTTGAGGAAAAAGAACATCCCATACTAAACCGGTCTGAAAAGTACAACATGTTCCTTGCAGTCCTTTAAATATCTGTAGGGACTGTCAATGCTTAGATGTTCAATAACTTCCACATGCATCGAAAAATCTGCTAGAGAACTATATTTTCGATTCATTTTACTTATATAAGTTAACTGTAAGAAAGTAATTTTAAAGCAAACTCAGTCACTGCTACCAGTCTCATTGTACCAGTCAAGTTAGTAGGAAGCCAAGGCTACCCCTAGGTTTTTCACCAGAGCCTGCCATAAGGCTGAATGTTCTTGGCTGCTAGGGACACAGGTTATATGTGCGGAGTAAGGTAGCAGAAAAATGCTAAAGCTTGCTAGAAGCATATTTACCATATGGATCAAGGCTGTAAAGAGTAGTCTACAAGCAGGGTTAAAAGCAGGAGAGACAAATGGTGACATTCAGGTATTGTGTATGCCAGCTCGGCTTTTTTCTAAATCCCCATAGCGGTCAATGAAGGGTGGCTATACTTGTGCGGTGCGCTCTCCTTCACTTCTGGGTGGGGGTCCATTCTGAAAATAGAAGGTGGGATCCTAGTGATATGCCATCAATTTCAAAAATAGGATAACCCTTTTAAGCTACACAGCCCTATGAAATTTTGCCCCATGCTACATTTCCTCTCTAATTCCACGCGTAACCTCCATACTACCAATGACAACACACCAATGAAGGCTTCCTTCACAACTCCCCTCTCTTCGAGATCTTTCTCCCTCACTCCATCCAACATTCTCCAAACATCCAAGCCATCATAGGCTCACCGAAAGCAAAGCCCCATCAATCAATTTTCCAAAACTGGCCCCACATGATGTACCTAGACATCCTTGTATCCGCCTATCGAATGTATAATTTGTATCAAAATGTCTGCAAACTGTTACAATGTGCTATGTAAAGGTGTATAGAACTGGATGGTATGCTATAAATTATAATAAAATTGTCTCCTAAGTAGAGTTGAGCGAACACCTGGATGTTCGGGTTCGACGAGTTCGGCCGAACTTTCGAAAAATGTTCGGGTTCGGGATCCGAACTCGACCCGAACTTCATCCCGAACCCGAACCCCATAGAAGTCAATGGGGACCCGAACTTTTGGGCACTAAAAAGGCTGTAAAACACACCCGGAAAGGGCTAGAGGGCTGCAAAAGGCAGCAAAATGTAGTTAAATCCCCTGCAAACAAATGTAGATAGGGAAATGATGAGTTAACATAAAATAAATAAAAATTAAACAATATTAATTGGAGTGAGGTCCCATAGCACAGAATCAGGCTTCAAGTCACCCACCAATGGAGAAGGTCACTTACTATTATTTTGACCACAGCACCCAGACAAAGGAGAGAGGTCCCACAGCAGAGAACCAGGCATCATATCACCCACCACAGGAGTAGGCCACCATTTAGTTACTTTGACCCCTACACCCAGACGGAGGAGAGAGGTTACACAGCAGAGAATCAGGCATTTAGATCACCCACCACAGGAGTAGGCCACCATTGAATCAGACCCCGGCAACCATGTCAGATGGCACAAGCATAAGCTTTATATCAATCAGCACAGGAGAAGGCGACTTTGACAGACTTTGACCCCTACACCCGGACGGAGGAGAGAGGTTTCAAAGCAGAGAATCAGGCATTTAGATCACCCACCACAGGAGTAGGCCCCAATTTAATGGGACCCCGGCAACCATGTCAGATGGCACAACCATCAGCTTCATATCAATCAGCACAGGAGAAGGCGACTTTGAAAGACTTTGACCCCTACACCCAGACGGAGGAGAGAGGTTTCACAGCAGAGAATCAGGCATTTAGATCACCCACCACAGGAGTAGGCCCCCATTGAATCAGACCCTGGCAACCATGTCAGATGGCACAACCATCAGCTTTATATCAATCAGCACAGGAGAAGGCGACTTTGAAAGACTTTGACCCCTACACCCAGATGGAGGAGAGAGGTTTCACAGCAGAGAATCAGGCATCATATCAACCACCACAGGAGAAGCCACCATTTAGTTACTTTGACCCCTGCACCCAGGAAGAGGAGAGAGGCACCACAGCACATATTCTGGCATCATATCAGCCACCACAGGAGAAGCCACCATTGAGTTACTTTGACCCCTGCACCCAGGAAGAGGAGAGAGGCCCCACAGCACATATTCTGGCATCATATCAGCCACCACAGGAGAAGCCACCATTTAGTTACTTTGACCCCTTCACCCAAACAGAGGAGAGAGGTTCCACATCAGAGAATCAGGCATCATATCAACCACCACAGGAGTAGGCCACAATTTAATGGGACCCCGGCAACCATGTCAGATGGCACAACCATCAGCTTCATATCAATCAGCACAGGAGAAGGCGACTTTGAAAGACTTTGACCCCTACACCCAGACGGAGGAGAGAGGTTTCACAGCAGAGAATCAGGCATTTAGATCACCCACCACAGGAGTAGGCCCCCATTGAATCAGACCCTGGCAACCATGTCAGATGGCACAACCATCAGCTTTATATCAATCAGCACAGGAGAAGCCACCATTGAGTTACTTTGACCCCTGCACCCAGGAAGAGGAGAGAGGCCCCACAGCACATATTCTGGCATCATATCAGCCACCACAGGAGAAGCCACCATTGAGTTACTTTGACCCCCGCACCCAGGAAGAGGAGAGAGGCACCACAGCACATATTCTGGCATCATATCAGCCACCACAGGAGAAGCCACCATTTAGTTACTTTGACCCCTGCACCCAGGAAGAGGAGAGAGGCACCACAGCACATATTCTGGCATCATATCAGCCACCACAGGAGAAGCCACCATTTAGTTACTTTGACCCCTGCACCCAGGAAGAGGAGAGAGGCACCACAGCACATATTCTGGCATCATATCAGCCACCACAGGAGAAGCCACGATTGAGTTACTTTGACCCCTGCACCCAGGAAGAGGAGAGAGGCCCCACAGCACATATTCTGGCATCATACTAACCACCACAGGAGAAGCCACCATTGAGTTACTTTGACCCCTGCACCCAGGAAGAGGAGAGAGGCCCCACAGCACATATTCTGGCATCATATCAGCCACCACAGGAGAAGCCACCATTTAGTTACTTTGACCCCTGCACCCAGGAAGAGGAGAGAGGCACCACAGCACATATTCTGGCATCATATCAGCCACCACAGGAGAAGCCACCATTGAGTTACTTTGACCCCTGCACCCAGGAAGAGGAGAGAGGCCCCACAGCACATATTCTGGCATCATATCAGCCACCACAGGAGAAGCCACCATTGAGTTACTTTGACCCCCGCACCCAGGAAGAGGAGAGAGGCACCACAGCACATATTCAGGCATCATATCACACACCACAGGAGAAGGCCTCTTTCAGTGATTTAGGCCTTTGGACCCAGACAGAGGAGAGAGGCACCACAGCACATATTCTGGCATCATATCAGCCACCACAGGAGAAGCCACCATTGAGTTACTTTGACCCCTGCACCCAGGAAGAGGAGAGAGGCCCCACAGCACATATTCTGGCATCATATCAGCCACCACAGGAGAAGCCACCATTTAGTTACTTTGACCCCTGCACCCAGGAAGAGGAGAGAGGCACCACAGCACATATTCTGGCATCATATCAGCCACCACAGGAGTAGGCCACAATTTAGTTTATTTGACCCCTGCACCCAGGAAGAGGAGAGAGGCCCCACAGCACATATTCTGGCATCATATCACACACCACAGGAGAAGGCCTATTTCAGTGATTTAGGCCTTTGGACCCAGACAGAGGAGAGAGGTCAGAGATTAGCTTCATATCCCCCAGCACAGCAGAAGACCGCTTTATTTGACTTAGGCCTCAGCACCCAGACAGAAGACAGAGGTAGCATGGCAGAGGTTATGGCTTCATGTCACCCGTTAGTTTAACCGGCCACTTTCATCTGGTTAGGCCCCGGCGCCCAGACAGAGAAGAGTTTCATTCAACTGTGGGTTTCATAAAATTTGTATCAAATAAAGAAGTGGCCCGTAGCACAACAAGACATGTTTTAGGCAGTTAATAAGGACTACTCTGCACAAGGGAGGGACAGGTCCTGTGGGATCCATGCCTGGTTCATCTTTATGAAGGTCAGCTTGTCCACGTTGGCTGTGGACAGGCGGCTGCGCTTGTCAGTAATGACGCCCCCTGCCGTGCTGAATACGCGTTCAGATAAAACGCTGGCCGCCGGGCAGGAAAGCACCTCCAAGGCATAACATGCTAACTCTGGCCACGTGGACAATTTCGAAACCCAGTAGTTGAATGGGGCCGAACCATCCGTCAGGATGTGGAGGGGTGTGCAGACATACTGTTCAACCATGTTAGTGAAATGCTGCCTCCTGCTAACACGTTCCGTATCAGGTGTCGGTGCAGATAGCTGTGGCGTGGAGACAAAACTTTTCCACATTTCTGCCATGCTAACCCTGCCCTCAGATGAGCTGGCCGTGACACAGCTGCGTTGGCGACCTCTTGCCACTCCTCTGCCTTCACCTTCCATCTGTTCCCCTGTGACATGTGGGAATGCTCTCAAGAGCGCCTCTATCAGCGTGCGCTTGTACTCGCGCATCTTACGGTCGCGCTCCAGTTCAGGAATTAAAGTGGGCACATTGTCTTTATACCGGGGATCCAGCAGGGTGGCCACCCAGTAGTCTGCACACGTTAAAACGTGGGCAACTCTGCTGTCGTTGCGCAGGCATTGGAGCATATATTCGCTCATGTGGGCCAGGCTACCCATGGGTAAGGACAAGCTGTCCTCTGTGGGAGGCGTATCGTCATCGTCCACCGTATCCCCCCAGCCACGCACCAGTGATGGGCCTGGGCTGCCACCCCGCTGTGAACTTGCGTCATCCTCGTCCCCCTCCACCTCCTCCTCCTCATCCTCCTCGTCCTCCAGTACAGTGCCTTGGCTGGCGACTTGTGAACCTGTCCTCTGCTGCTTAAACAAACCTCCCTCTGAGCCACTTCGAACAGACTGGCCCGAAAGTGTTAGAAACGAGCCCTCATCCTCCTCCTCCTCCTCCACCTGGGCCACCTCCTCTAACATCATTGCCCTAAGTGTTTTCTCAAGGAGACATAGAAGTGGTATTGTAACGCTGATAACAGTGTCATCGCCACTGGCCATGTTGGTGGAGTACTCGAAACAGCGCAGCAGGGCACACAGGTCTCGCATGGAGGCCCAATCATTGGTGGTGAAGTGGTGCTGTTCGGCAGTACGACTGACGCGAGCGTGCTGCAGCTGAAACTCCACTATGGCCTGCTGCTGCTCGCACAGTCTCTCCAGCATGTGCAAGGTGGAGTTCCACCGGGTGGGCACGTCGCATATGAGGCGGTGAGCGGGAAGGCCGAAGTTCCGCTGTAGCGCAGACAGGCGAGCAGCGGCAGGATGTGAACGGCGGAAGCGCGCACAGACGGCCCGCACTTTATGCAGCAGCTCTGACATGTTGGGGTAGTGGTGAATGAACCTCTGCACCACCAAGTTCAGCACATGCGCCAGGCAAGGGATGTGCGTCAAACCGGCTAGTCCCAGAGCTGCCACGAGATTTCGCCCATTATCGCATACCACCAGGCCTGGCTTGAGGCCCACCGGCAGAAACCACTCGTCGGTCTGTTGTTCAATACCCCGCCACAACTCCTGTGCGGTGTGGGGCCTGTCCCCCAAACATATGAGTTTCAGAATGGCCTGCTGACGTTTACCCCGGGCTGTGCTGAAGTTGGTGGTGAAGGTGTGTGGCTGACCGGATGAGCTGGTGGAAGCAGTGGAGGAGGAAGCCGAGTAGGAGGAGGAGGCTACAGGAGGCAGAGAATGATGCCCTGCGATCCTAGGGGGCGGAAGGACGTGCGCCAAGGAACTGTCCGCCGGGGGCCCAGCCGCCACTACATTCATCCAGTGTGCAGATAGTGAGATATAGCGTCCCTGGCCGTGCTTACTGGTCCACGTATCTGTGGTTAGGTGGACCTTGCCACAAATGGCGTTGCGCAGTGCACACTTGATTTTATCGGACACTTGCATGTGCAGGGAAGGCACGGCTGTCTTGGAGAAGTAGTGGCGGCTGGGAACCACATACTGCGGGACAGCCATGGCCATCAGCTTTTTGAAGCTGTCTGTGTCCACCAGCCGGAATGACAGCATTTCAAAGGCCAGCAGTTTAGAAATGCTGGCGTTCAGGCCAAGGGCTCGAGGGTGACTCGGGGGGAATTTGCGCTTCCTCTCTAAGGTTTGAGATATTGAGAGCTGAACGCTGCTGTGTGATATAGTGGAGACGCTAGTTGACGGTGGCGGTGGTGGTGGTGTCGGTGGCACATCCTCTGTTTGCTGCTCGGCAGGTGGCAACATTCCTCTCGAGGCGGAAGCCGAGGCAGCAGCGGTAGAGGGAGCAGGGGGAGCCTCAGCGAGTGCCTGGTTTTTAAGGTGTGTACCCCACTGCAATTCATGCTTTGCATGTAGATGCCTGGTCATGCAGGTTGTGCTGAGGTTCAGAACGTTAATGCCTCGCCTCAGGCTCTGATGGCAGAGCGTGCAAGTCACTCGGGTCTTGTCGGTAGGACATTGTTTAAAGAAGTGCCATGCCAGGGAACTCTTTGAAGCTGCCTTTGTGGGGCTGGGTCCCTGTTGGCGATGTCCAGTAGCAGGCGAACTCTGGGGGCGGCGGCTCGTCTGCTTTGGCCCCCTGCTCCCTCTTTGGCTTCGCTGTTGTCTCGGTCTCACCACTACCTCTTCCTCTGAACTGTGAAAGTCATCGCCACGACCTTCAGTCCATGTGGGGTCTAAGACCTCATCGTCCTCTGCATCGTCTTCCACCCAGTCTCCCTCCCTGACCTCCTCCTGTTCAGTCTGCACACTGCAAAAAGACGCGGCAGTGGGCACCTGTGTTTCGTCATCATCAGAGAGTCGGTGACTCTGCTGTGGTGGTATTCCCATGTCCTCTTCATCTGGAGACATAAGTGGTTGTGCGTCAGTGCATGGTATGTCTTCCTCCACTGGGGAAGGGCTAGGTGGACGCCCCTGGGAAACCCTGGAAGCAGAGTCTTCAAACAGAAGAAGAGACTGCTGCATAACTTGTGGCTCAGACCGTTTCCCTGATATGCTTGGGGGTGATGTGACAGACTGATGGGCTTGGTTTTCAGGTGCCACCTGTGCGCTTTCCGCAGAAGACTGGGTGGAAGACCATGTGGTGAACGTGCTGGAAGCACTGTCGGCCACCCAATCGATTAATGCCTGTACCTGCTCAGGCCTTACCATCCTAAGAGCGGCATTGTGCCCCACGAGATATTGCGGTACATTCTGCCGGCTAGTTGAGGGAGTTCGTTCCCTACTGTGTGCGCCTGGGGCCGAACGGCCACGTCCTCTACCAGCAACAGAGGCTCCACGGACACCACCACGACCGCGTCCTCGTCCCTTAATAGTATTTTTCTTCATTGTTGCGATTCAACTCGCACCACAATGAAATATATTATTTTTTATAAGCAAAATCCCCTCACTGGAATACTTTGACTTTTGACTGTATGGATTACAGATGGAATGACTGTTATATGTGAGTACCGCTTTCTTTGACAGATTCTAGTATGGGTACATATATGTTTTCCCAACCCCAGCACATTAGTTTGCTAATTCCAGATGTATGAAACGCAGGCCTAACTGTATCTAGTATATTGAACGCCAGATAAACTAACTTGGCCTTTTTTAAATAAAAAAAAAATTCCCTCACTGGAATACTTTCAGTCTTTTGACTGTATGGATTACAGATGGAATGACTGTTATATGTGAGTACCGCTTTCTTTGACAGATTCTAGTATGGGTACATATATGTTTTCCCAACCCCAGCACATTAGTTTGCTAATTCCAGATGTATGAAACGCAGGCCTAACTGTATCTAGTATATTGAACGCCAGATAAACTAACTTGGCCTTTTTTAAATAAAAAAAATTCCCTCACTGGAATACTTTCAGTCTTTTGACTGTATGGATTACAGATGGAATGACTGTTATATGTGAGTACCGCTTTCTTTGACAGATTCTAGTATGGGTACATATATGTTTTCCCAACCCCAGCACATTAGTTTGCTAATTCCAGATGTATGAAACGCAGGCCTAACTGTATCTAGTATATTGAACGCCAGATAAACTAACTTGGCCTTTTTTAAATAAAAAAAATCCCCTCACTGGAATACTTTCAGTCTTTTGACTGTATGGATTACAGATGGAATGACTGTTATATGTGAGTACCGCTTTCTTTGACAGATTCTAGTATGGGTACATATATGTTTTCCCAACCCCAGCACATTAGTTTGCTAATTCCAGATGTATGAAACGCAGGCCTAACTGTATCTAGTATATTGAACGCCAGATAAACTAACTTGGCCTTTTTTAAATAAAAAAAAAATTCCCTCACTGGAATACTTTATGGCTTTTCACTGTATGGATTACAGGTGGACTGGTATTAGTAGGGGTGACACAAGCACACCCAAGTCCCTGATGTAGGATTTCTATGGCACAGACCACTATTACAAGTGATTAATGGACGTTGGGAGAGATTGTGCTGCAGCACTAGTCCCAAGATGGCCGCCGCCTATCAGCCCAGTAACATGTGCCACAAAATGGTCTGCACAACCTTTAAAAAAAATAGCCTTGGACTGTGCTGCTAAATCGCTATTGGTCTGAATCCCAGGTGTAGATGTCTGACTTGTTTGGAGCTTTGGAATGCACACTGTGGCAGCTTCTGCTGCAGCACTACAAGTCGCAAAATGGCGGCCGGCGGTCAGCCCGGGTACATGTGGATGGAAAAATCACTCTGGCCACTCTAAAAATAGCCAATCCCTATCAAAAAAGCAGCTCAGCTGCAGTTGTTCAGATGAATCACAGGTGGAGGAGAGAAATTTGCTTCCAGTTATTCAATTATCCCTGCCTATTCTCGCCCTAGCATCAGCTGCGTCTATCCCTGTTCTATTCACATCGGGAGTGAGCACGTCCCGACGTGCGCACAAGCTTATAAAGAGGCTGAGTCACATGCTGCACTTGGCCAATCACAGCCTTGCCAATAGTAGGCATGGCTGCGATGGCATCTTAGGGCAAGTAGTATGATGCATGTTGATTGGCTGCTTTGCAGCCTTTCAAAATGCGCCAAAATACATGCCGAACGACGAACCCGAACCCGAACTTTTACGAAAAAGTTCGGGTTCGGGTCCGTGTCACGAACACCCCAAAATTCGGTACGGACCCGAACTATGCTCGAACTGTTCGCTCAACACTACTCCTAAGTGCTCCTAATTCTTCTGACCTTGCCAACTGGATTATCATTGACTCTTCTGTGGTATGTCCATCTGGTGTTCCAACAGGACTACTGTATATTAATTCCTTTTGTACCTTGACATAACTATGTCTATTCTTATCTGCATGCGGTCCTGCTGAAGACAGGCTATCCATTTGACCTTAGAGACATTAGACACAAGAAACCAAAAGTTCAAGAATTTTGTAACGTAAAAATTTGATTTGTTTAGCATCAAATTAATCATCTCTGTTAGGCCCCCCCTTCTAAAACTTTATTCACGTTTGCTTGGTGCATCTAAGAACATAGAGAAACTCTCCGAAAGCTAACCAGAACGGTATTCATCCGGTAGATATATTTAGGATGATATTTGGTAGATGAAACATAAAAATCTAAATCAATGACTCAAACCCAATGTTGTGAAATTTGCTAAACTGTTTAACACTGACTCTTCCATCCAGGATATCTTTTCTTTTTTTTTTTTTTTCTCCATTGTCAAAACGAATTGTGGGCCAAGAAACCAGATACTTCCCAGAAGTTTGGCACAGACTCTTTCCTACTATAGTTATCTATGACTCATATTTCAGTATATTGAGGTCTTTCTCAGCCACCACAGGACATAAAGCACCATGCGATGTTCAGCAAGAGTGCAGGCACGTCTTTGCGGACTGTGCAAGCCAATCTCTAGAGAGGACACTGAGGTATTGAGTCAGGCGTGCCGGAATTATGATGATGAACTGGTAGTTGACTCTACAAGCTAGCCATGTGATCCAACATGACCTCATTGTACTTGGGAGAAGACATCCGCCATAAACTAGGCTCTGTCAGAGAGCTGTCTGGTAGTAAACTGAAAGAAAATATTATTTCTAGCTTTAAGAATTAGTCCCAGAACACACACAGACTCGCACACATGCTTGGCATATGAAATATATTTAGCAAAAAGTGAAAATGTTTACAAAATTATCTTATCTCCAAGCTCAGCTCAGGCGCTGGTGATTTTTTAATTTTTTTTTTCAAGTGACTGCATACATAGCACTTTCTAAGAACAAAGCCAAAGACAATGTTCAGTGTTAAAGGAAAGCAGAGAGACATTTCCACGCAAATAGACTTGGTGGAGAAATGTCATGATGTGCGGAAAAATGTGTGGGTGGCGGTTCCCTATTTCCATAAGTGAATTTTGCATTGATTTATCGATATTGATGGAGGCATCGGTAGCTAGGAAATAGAAATGTTAATTGCCCTAAGTGTGGACATAAAAAAAACATGGGGCCTGTCGAACAACTTTTACTTATTTTGAGCTAAAAATCATTTTTCCAGTTGGTCTTTATTAAAAAATGTTCATCAGTTTTTGTCCTACAGGGTTAAGTTTCAGCATATCTGCAGAATTTCACACTGAGCTGTCAGGTTACTGATGTGACCGCTTGATCTATAGTGCTCATCTCTGAGCACCTGACAGCCCATAAACACTGATTTAAGCCATAGTATTGTCAGTTTGATAAGAATTTAGCAACAATCAGTGTTTATCAGGCTGCTGGGAGTTCAGAGATAAGGGCTATACATCCAGGCATCAGAGCAGCAACCTGACGGCTCAGTGTGAAACTGAAAGCCTATACTCCACAGATAGGCTGGAACTTAAAGGGAATGTGTCACTGTACCTTTCATGGGGACTAGATAAGTAGTCAGCAGCCTTCAACTATTTTAAAGACCTTTTCAAATCTAATCTAATCAAATTAGTGTCTTCTTTGGACCAAAGATCTTGGGGTGCAATGAATTATCATAGAAGCTTGCTAGTAAGGACAAAGCAGCTTGGAACAGATTTATTTCAGTGGTTTGTAGGCTTTCACAAGGAATACATGGAAAGAAGATCCTTTGGGTTGCCACAGATGGTGGTCAGTGTCACTTGTGTGAAATCTGTGAGCAATAGCTGGTGGGAGTCAAAACCAGTTCATAGCAGCATAATCAGGATATGGAATTTGTAGTTAAGCAAAAGGTCATGGTTGGTAGATTTCATGCAATACGATAATCCAAGCAGAAAATAGCAGCTCACAGGGTCAAGCCAAGGCAATCCAAACACATTAAAACCTATTTCTCAGTCAAGAAGCAGTTGGCTAAAGGTCCCTTAATAGCCATACAGTTCAGTACTGAAACAGTTTTAAAGGGCATCTTTCACCTAATCTGAGCGTTTTAGACCGCTCAGATCAGGTTATAGACTCATTACAATCGTACCTTTCTCTTCTGTGTCCCTCGTCCAGATCATGAAAATAACACTTTTTAAATGTATGCAAATGAGCTTCTGAAGGTGCCCAGGGGCGGCCTTACTGGGTGATGTGCCCAGAAAAACACACCTCTTTCAGCCCTTCTGTCCTATTATTACCTCCTCCTCTGCCTCCAGCGGCGGACGTCCCGAGTGGCATAAGAAGAAGTCAGGCTGGAAACTGGCCCGCACCTGCGCATTGCTCTGCCCATTATGGGCAGAGGAACAGCTTTTCATATTGCGCATGTGCCGGCCAACTAAAGACAGCCGGCCGGCGCATGCACAATATGAAAAGCTGTTCCTCTGCCTATAATGGGCAGAGCAGTGCGCAGGTGAGGGCCAGTTCCCAGCCTGACTTCTTCTCTTGCAGCTTGTGACATCCGCCGCCTGGAGGCAGAGGAGGAGGTAATAATAGGACAGAAGGGCTGAAAGAGGTGTGTTTTTCTGGGCACATCGCCCAGTAACGCCGCCCCTAGGCACCTTCAAAAGCTCATTTGCATACGTTTAAAAAGTGTTATTTTCATGATCTGGACGAGGGAAAGGTACGATTGTAATGAGGGTCAAAGAGTCTATAACCTGATCTTAGCGGTCTAAAAAATTTAGTTTAATTGGGTGTGGCCCGGTAACGTAGTATAGTCAGTGGGCATAGATAGCACAGCAGAATCTAAAGCATAGCATCTTGTCAGTGGTGATGGACATAGCAAGCAGAGAGCATGACACTGGCCAGTTACAATCTATGTAGAGATGGTTAAGAAGAATTATGACTGCACAGGCTAGGATATGCCTCAAAGTCTGGATGATTGATGGTCATCTTGATAAATTCAGGAGAACATGGGGTGTACTCAAAGGAGCATGGAGAGTGTTTCCACCAGGATATACTGGATCTTGAATGGTGCTAGCAGGCACGTTGAGGACATGATGGGAGAAGGCATGTTGGGATGGATCCATACAAGAAATGTATTGTATCATCGTAAATTTTGCAAAAAAATAAAAAATAAAAACTACACGTAGGTCTTTTCTTATCATTTTTGTATTCTTTTTAGTATGAATACATGTACATTTTGATTCATATGTTGCTTTTTCCAGATTTTATGTGAGCATTCGTCTCCCTGAATTTCAAAAGATCACAAAAACCAAGGTTGTGCAGATTACTCTAATTCTCTATACACAAACAATTAGGTAATGACACTTACTAGTCAGGAACGTAATTTGCATTATACAATGTTATGATAATTGGCACAACAGGGAGAGATTTGTATGAGAAGTACAGTACATCTTGCTTTTGACTAATTAGATTTTGGACATCATGGGGCTCACATGCTGTTCTAGCACCTTTGCTATCTGTATCTGACCCATCTAGTGACTTGCTCCAATCAAGGCAACAACTCGGTGAAGGTAGTATGTCCATTCTTGGCACCCACGGCATTCAGGTCTACCAGAGTACCAGAAGATCCTCTGGTGGGCCCAGACTCTAATACCATAGTGGACCCCAAAGTTCACAGAGAAAAAAAACTCAGTTGGCTGCCTTTGGCGCTAATTACTTACCCCAAGGGTCTACTTCTTTGATTCAAAGCCTATTAGACTTTGTTGATATAAGAATTGAACCGCCCTGAATAATTTCCTCTGGTGGGCCCAAGGAACCCCAATCCAACACTGCTTTGGTTTTCTTCTTCTCAAAATATACTGTACAGCTTCCACTCATATTCCAGAAACTCATTGATACACTGATCGGCTGCCTATGAAAATGGACATGACACACTACATTCGTAATGCCACCAAAAATTGCTTCCAACAAAAAAGAAATCTGTAAACTTGTAGCAGATGTACTGCAGGCACGCAGACTCGTCTGGGTTAGATTATTGGGGGTTTTATATTTTAAGACTCTGATTTTTAATTGAATCCTGTATACGATAGGGAGCCAGTCTCAGGGACTTAGAGGGATAAACTAATTGGAAAAAAAAGGAAATTTTCAAATCGTACAACATTTTGGACTAAGGCTGCTTTCACACCTGCGTTTAGGTGCGGATACGTCTGGTATCTGCACAGACGCATCCGCACCTATAATGCAAACGCTGGTATCCGTTCAGAACGGATCCGTCTGCATTACTCTGTCAAAAAAAAATCTAAGCCTAAGTCAAACGGATCCGTCCTGACTTACATTGAAAGTCAATGGGGGACGGATCCGTTTACAATTGCACCATATTGTGTCAATGTAAACGGATCCGTCCCCATGAGTCAGGACGGATTCGTTTGGATCCTTATCCATTCAGAATGCATTGGGGCTAAACTAGATCAGTTTTGGGCCGCTTGTGAGAGCCTTGAAACGGATCTCACAAGTGGACTCAGAAACGGCAGTGTGAAAGTAGCCTAAGTTAATTTGTTAACCAGTTTTGCAACCAATGGAAAAAAACATTTCATGCGTGAGAGCAGGTGTCTGCTGGGCCTTGTGGTTGCAGAACGCTGAAATCTTCTCATTCACATAATATAAAACAAGTACAATAAGCATGAACAAGACGAGTTCCAAACTGGTAGAGAAGGATAGAGACACAATAGGTAAAACTCTGCATTTTATTGTCCCTCTGTTATTACTCCTGGAAATGTGTACATGATTTGACAGCTGTGTACATGATTTGCCAATGAATGTTTCCCTATACAGTCTGATGGCACTGATTGGACAATGTCAGAACATGCCCCATTGATAAAGAAGGTCGGGCTATCACCCAGTTGACAATTTATTCATAGATTGCCAGGAGTAGTAAAAGAGATACAACACAATGATGAGTTTTAAGAAAAATTCGTCCAGAATTGTTATTATGTGGGAAATGCAAGCATTTACTAAAACAGACATGTCAGGAGAGGTGACAGCTCCCCTTTAACCCCTTAAAGGGGTATTCTCAACACGCTATTTGATACTTACCTGCTCCCGGGGCGCTTTCCACTTCCTGGTTTCGGCACTCGGCAGGGGGCGGGCTCCATCTTGATTGAAGTCTTCTCCCGGCCGGGCCGCGCTGTACTGAACGCGCGCGCCGAGGCCGCGCATGCGCCCTGGTGACTCCTTCCTGGCAAGTATACTATACTTGCCAGGAAGAAATCACCATAGCGCATGCGCGGCCTTGGCGTGCGCGTTCAGTACAGTGCGCGGTTGGCCCGGGAGAAGATAAGAAGTCGTCTGCGCACGCGCGGCCACCGCGATTCCTGAGAAGAGCGGTGGCCGTAACCAGGGGAGACGGAAGACAACAGTCAGGTAAGTATATGTTTATTTACTTCTAAGGGGTGGGAATTTGTTAATTAATATTTAGAAAAATGTTTACTGTTAAATCATTAACAGATCTAACAGTGATCATTAAGATGAGAATACCCATATTTCACCTTGAGGACAAGGCCATTTTTTGCAAATCTGACCAGTGTTACTTTATGTGTGAATAACTTTAAAACTCTTTTACTTATCCAGGCCATTCTGAGATTATTTTTTTGTCACATATTGTACTTCATGACAGTGGTAAAATGGAGTAAAAAAAAATCATTTTTATTTATAAAAAAAATACCAAATTTACCCTAATTTTTTTTAAAATTGCAAATTTGCTAATTTAATTTCCCTACTTTTATAATAGATAGTAATACCTCCAAAAATAGTTATTACTTTACATTCCCCATATGTCTACTCCATGTTTGGATCATTTTGGGAATGCCATTTTATTTTTTGGGGACGTTACAAGGCTTAGAAGTTTAGAAGCAAATCTTGAAATTTTTCTGAAAATTTCTAAAACCCACTTTTTCAGGACCAGTTCAGGTCTGAAGTCACTTTGTGAGGCTTACATAATAGAAACCGCCCAAAAATGACCCCATTTTACAAACTACACCCCTCAAGGTATTCAAAACTGATTTTACAAACTTTGTTTACCCTTTAGGTGTTCCACAAGAATTAATGGAAAATAGAGATAAAATTTAAAAATTTCACTTTTTTGGCAGATTTAACATTTGAATCCATTTTTTCCAGTTACAAAGCAAGGGTTAACAGCCAAACCAAACTCAATATTTATGGCCCTGATTCTGTAGTTTACAGAAACACCCCATATGTGGTTGTAAACTGCTGTACGGGCACACGGCAGGGCGCAGAAGGAAAGGAATGCCATACGGTTTTTGGAAGGCAGATTTTGGACTGTTTTTTTTGACACCATGTCCTATTTGAAGCCCCCCTGATGCACCCCTAGAGTAGAAACTACAAAAAAGTGACCCAATTTTGGAAACTACGGGATAGGGTGGCAGTTTTGCTGGTACTAGTTTAGGGTACATATGATTTTTGGTTGCTCTATATTACACTTTTCATGAGTCAAGGTAACAAGAAATAGCTGTTTTGGCACCGTTCTTATTTTTTGTTATTTACAACATTCATCTGACAGGTTAGATCATGTGGTGTTTTTATAGGGAAGGTTTTTGTTTCAGTTTTCCATAACAAATCATTTAAAAAATCAAAAGAAAAAAGCCATAGATTTATCTATTTTTTAAGCGACTGTCTTGTGTAGGGGCTCATTTTTTTCGGGATGAGATAACTGTTTGATTGGCACTATTTTGGGGTGCGTATGACTTTTTGATCGCTTGCTATTACACTTTTTGTGATGTAAGGTGAAAGAAAATAGCTTATTTTACACCGTTTTTTTTTATGGTATTCATCTGAGGGGTTAGGTCATGGGATATTTTTATAGAGAAGGTTATTACGGATGCGGCGATACCTAATATGTCTACTTTTTTTTTATTTATGTAAGTTTTACACAATGATTTCATTTTTGAAACAAAAAAAATCATGTTTTAGTGTCTTCATAGTCTGAGAGCTATAGTTTTTTCAGTTTTTAGGCGATTATCTTGGATAGGGTATGATTTTTGCTGGATGAGATGACGGTTTGATTGGCACTATTTTGGGGTGCGTATGATTTTTTGATCGCTTGCTATTACACTTTTTGTGATGGAAGGTGACAAAAAATAGCTTTTTTTGCACGTTTATTATAAAAAAAATTTACGGTGTTCATCTGAGGGGTTAGGTCATGTGATATTTTTATATAGCAGGTTCTTACGGACGCGGCGATACCTAATATGTTAACTTTATTTTTTTTACTTACGTTTTACACAATGCCAGCATTTTTTAAACAAAAAGAATGATGTTTTAGTGTCTCCATATTCTGAGCCATAGTTTTTTTATTTTTTAGGCGATTGGCGTAGGTAGGGGCTCATTTTTTGCGGTATGCGGTGACGGTTAGATTGGCAGATAGATTGGCAGATTGGTTAGATACCTAATATGTGTGTTTTTTTTCAGTTTTATATTATCAAACAAGGGGAAAGCGGCTGAGGCTGGATCTCCTCGGCTCCCATAGAAGGCAGTTCCCGATGCCGTTCAAGGCATTGGGCAGCCTCTGCATGGCATCGGGCTGCCTTCTGAGACATAGAGTCCCCGCCACAGCAGCGCGGGGACTCGATGGGCTCCCTCAAATATAAACCCCTTTTATGCCACGGTAGCGGCATAGAAGGGGTTAATCTGCAGTGATCGCCGATACGGGGGAAGTCACAGGACCCCCCTTGGCATTTCCCCAGGGTGCCTGCTGATTGATTTCAGCAAGCACCCAGTTCCGATCACCGCCTGCCGTGCGGCGGTGATCGGAAATACACAGGGCGTACAGGTACGCCCTGTGTCCTTAAGTACCAGGACATCAGGGCGTACCTGTACACCCTGTGTCTGTAAGAGGTTAAAGAGGACCTTTCACCGCTCCTGACATGCCTGTTGTAATAGCTTCATGCATTCCACATGTAATAACATTTCTTGAACATCTATTCTTATGGCTCTATGTTGTGCCTCTGATTTACAATATCAGAGGATGTCGTCAGGCACATTACACCATTTTTGGACTTACCCTACTGCAATATTAATCAGATTTTTAATGAAAATGTGGAATTTCTCTTTAAAGAGGACCTTTCATGTCCCTTTTTATAGCTTCATGCATTCCCCATGTAATAACAATTCTGGAGCATCTAATCTTATGGCTCTATGTTGTGCCAGTCCTGTATTATTTCTACTAGAAGTTATGAATGCATTACTAGCAGTCTGCAGTAAGGGTACAGAGGGGTGGTAACCAGTTGGGGGGGGGGGGGGGTGTACCTGCACAGTCTGAAAATAGTAGCACTGATTGGATAGAGTCAGTCTGTGCAGGTACACCCCCCCTCTCCCTCCAACTTGGTAGCTTGTTACCACCCCTCTGTACCCTTACTGCAGACTGCTAGCAAGTCTTTCATAACTTCAACTAGTTGAAATAATAAAGGAATGGCACAACATACAGACCTGAGAATAGATGCTACAGAATTGTTGTTACATGGAGAATGCACAAAGCTATTAAAATAGGCATTTCAGGAGCGGTGACAGGTCCTCTTTCAAGAGAAATTGCACATTTTCATAAAAAAATCTGATTAATAATGCAGTAGGGTAAGCCCGAAAATGGTGTAATGTGCTTGACAACATCCTCTGATATTGTAAATCTAGCTTTGTCAGGTTGTTATGGATATGTCACCTAACAACTACCTCATTTTCTATGGAGTTGACAGGCAGTGTTTCCCTAGCAAACAGATTACTCAGATCTGAAAATTATAGGGAATATATAACATATACAGTTGCAAGAAAAAGTATGTGAACCCTTTGGAATTATATGGATTTCTGCACAGATTGGTCATAAAATGTGATCAGATCTTCATCTAAGTCACAACAATAGACAATCACAGTCTGCTTAACCTCCTCAGGACCGCCGTACGCAGGATTGCGTCCTGGCGGCGGCCCTGCTCTTCTGGGTGGACGCATATACGCGTCATCTCGCGAGACGCGAGATTTCCTGTGAACGCGCGCACACAGGCGCGCGCGTTCACAGGAACGGAAGGTAAGCGAATGGATCTCCAGCCTGCCAGCGGCGATCGTTCGCTGGCAGGCTGGAGATGCGATTTTTTTAACCCCTAACAGGTATATTAGACGCTGTTTTGATAACAGCGTCTAATATACCTGCTACCTGGTCCTCTGGTGGTCCCCTTTGTTTGGATCGACCACCAGAGGACACAGGTAGCTCAGTAATATGTTGCACCAACCACCACTACACTACACCCCCCCTGTCACTTATTAACCCCTTATTCAACCTTGATCACCCTTGATCACCCCTGATCACCATATATAGACTCCCTGATCACCCCCCTGTCATTGATTACCCCCCTGTCATTGATCACCCCCCTGTAAGGCTCCATTCAGAGGTCCGTATGAATTTTACGGATCCACTGATAGATGGATCGGATCCGTAAAAATCATACGGACGTCTGAATGGAGCCTTACAGGGGGGTGATCAATGACAGGGGGGTAATCACCCTATATAGACTCCCTGATCACCCCCCTGTCATTGATTACCCCCCTGTCATTGATCACCCCCCTGTAAGGCTCCAATCAAAGGTCCGTATGAATTTTACGGATCCACTGATAGATGGATCGGATCTGTAAAAATCATACGGACGTCTGAATGGAGCCTTACAGGGGAGTGATCAATGACGGAGGTGATCACCCTATATAGACTCCCTGATCACCCCCCTGTCATTGATTACCCCCCTGTCATTGATCACCCCCCTGTAAGGCTCCAATCAGAGGTCCGTATGAATTTTACGGATCCACTGATAGATGGATCGGATCTGTAAAAATCATACGGACGTCTGAATGGAGCCTTACAGGGGAGTGATCAATGACGGAGGTGATCACCCCATATAGACTCCCTGATCACCCCCCTGTCATTGATCACCCCCCTGTAAGGCTCCATTCAGAGGTCCGTATGAATTTTACGGATCCACTGATAGATGGATCGGATCCGTAAAAAATCATACGGACGTCTGAATGGAGCCTTACAGGGAGTGATCAATGACGGAGGTGATCACCCCATATAGACTCCCTGATCACCCCCCTGTCATTGATCACCCCCCTGTCATTGATCACCCCCCTGTAAGGCTGCATTCAGATGTCCGTATGATTTTTACGGATCCACTGATACATGGATCGGATCCGCAAAACACATACGGACATCTGAATGGAGCCTTACAGGGGAGTGATCAATGACTGTGGTGATCACCCCATGTAGACTCCCTGATCACCCCCCTGTCATTGATCACCCCCCTGTCATTGATCACCCCCCTGTAAGGCTGCATTCAGATGTCCGTATGATTTTTACGGATCCACTGATACATGGATCGGATTCGCAAAACACATACGGACATCTGAATGGAGCCTTACAGGGGAGTGATCAATGACGGAGGTGATTACCCCATATAGACTCCCTGATCACCCCCCTGTCATTGATCACCCCCCTGTCATTGATCACCCCCCTGTAAGGCTGCATTCAGATGTCCGTATGATTTTTACAGATCCACTGATACATGGATCGGATCCGCAAAACACATACGGACATCTGAATGGAGGCTTACAGGGGAGTGATCACCCCATATAGACTCCCTGATCACCCCCCTGTCATTGATCACCCCCCTGTCATTGATCACCCCCCCTGTCATTGATCACTCCCCTGTAAGGCTGCATTCAGATGTCCGTATGATTTTTACGGATCCACTGATACATGGATCGGATGCGCAAAACACATACGGACATCTGAATGGAGCCTTATAGGGGGGTGATCAATGACAGGGGGGTGATCACCCCATACAGACTCCCTGATCACCCCCCCTGTCATTGATCACCCCCCTGTCATTGATCACCCCCCTGTAAGGCTGCATTCAGATGTCCGTATGATTTTTACGGATCCACTGATACATGGATCGGATCCGCAAAACACATACGGACATCTGAATGAAGCCTTATAGGGGGGTGATCAATGACAGGGGGGTGATCACCCCATATAGACTCCCTGATCACCCCCCTGTCATTGATCACCCCCCTGTCATTGATCACCCCCCTGTAAGGCTCCATTCAGACAAATTTTTGGCCCAAGTTAGCGGAAATTTATTTATTTTTTCTTACAAAGTCTCATATTTCACTAACTTGTGTCAAAAAATAAAATCTCACATGAACTCACCATACCCCTCACGGAATCCAAATGCGTAAAATTTTTTAGACATTTATATTCCAGACTTCTTCTCACGCTTTAGGGCCCCTAGAATGCCAGGGCAGTATAAATGTGCCCCCATTTCGGAAAGAAGACACCCCAAGGTATTCCGTGAGGGGCATATTGAGTCCATGAAAGATTGAAATTTTTGTCCCAAGTTAGCGGAAAGGGAGACTTTGTGAGAAAAAAAAAAAAATCTATTTCCGCTAACTTGTGCAAAAAAAAAATAATTATATGAACTCGCCATGTCCCTCATTGAATACCTTGGGGTGTCTTCTTTCCAAAATGGGGTCACGTGTGGGGTATTTATATTGCCCTGGCATTCTAGGGGCCCTAAAGCGTGAGAAGAAGTCTGGGATCCAAATGTCTAAAAATGCCCTCATAAAATGAATGTGGGCCCCTTTGCACATCTAGGCTGCAAAAAAGTGTCACACATGTGGTATCGCCGTACTCAGGAGAAGTTGAGCAATGTGTTTTGGGGTGTCATTTTACATATACCCATGCTGGGTGAGATAAATAGCTTGGTCAAATGCCAACTTTGTATAAAAAATGGGAAAAGTTGTCTTTTGCCGAGATATTTCTCTCACCCAGCATGAGTATATGTAAAAAGACACCCTAAAACACATTGCCCAACTTCTCCTGAATACGGCGATACCACATGTGTGACACTTTTTTGCAGCCTAGGTGGGCAAAGGGGCCCACATTCCAAAGAGCACCTTTAGGATTTCACAGGTCATTTACCTACTTACCACACATTAGGGCCCCTGGAAAATGCCAGGGCAGTATAACTACCCCACAAGTGACCCCATTTTGGAAAGAAGACACCCCAAGGTATTCTGTGAGGGGCATGGCGAGTTCCTAGAATTTTTTATTTTTTGTCACAAGTTAGCGGAAAATGATGATTTTTTTTTTTTCTTACAAAGTCTCATATTCCACTAACTTGTGACAAAAAATAAAAACTTCCATGAACTCACTATGCCCATCAGCGAATACCTTGGGGTGTCTTCTTTCCAAAATGGGGTCACTTGTGGGGTAGTTATACTGCCCTGGCATTCTAGGGGCCCAAATGTGTGGTAAGTTGTTTGAAATCAAAATCTGTAAAAATTGGCCGGTGAAATCCGAAAGGTGCTCTTTGGAATATGGGCCCCTTTGCCCACCTAGGCTGCAAAAAAGTGTCACACATGTGGTATCTCCGTACTCAGGAGAAGTTGGGGAATGTGTTTTGGGGTGTCATTTTACATATACCCATGCTGGGTGAGATAAATATCTTGGTCAAATGCCAACTTTGTATAAAAAAATGGGAAAACACATTCCCCAACTTCCAACTTCCAACTTCCAACTTAGTGGAATATGAGACTTTGTAAGAAAAAAAAAAAAGATAAAAAATCATCATTTTCCACTAACTTGTGACAAAAAATAAAAAGTTCTATGAACTCACTATGCCCATCAGCGAATACCTTAGGGTGTCTACTTTCCGAAATGGGGTCATTTGTGGGGTGTTTGTACTGTCTGGGCATTGTAGAACCTCAGGAAACATGACAGGTGCTCAGAAAGTCAGAGCTGCTTCAAAAAGCGGAAATTCACCATAGTTTGTAAACGCTATAACTTTTACCCAAGCAATTTTTTTTTTTTACCCAAACATTTTTTTTTTATCAAAGACATGTAGAACAATAAATTTAGAGAAAAATTTATATATGGATGTCGTTTTTTTTTGCTAAATTTTACACCTGAAAGTGAAAAATGTCATTTTTTTGCAAAAAAATCGTTAAATTTCGATTAATAACAAAAAAAGTAAAAATGTCAGCAGCAATGAAATACCACCAAATGAAAGCTCTATTAGTGAGAAGAAAAGGAGGTAAAATTCATTTGGGTGGTAAGTTGCATGACCGAGCAATAAACGGTGAAAGTAGTGTAGGTCAGAAGTGTAAAAAGTGGCCTGGTCTTTAAGGGTGTTTAAGCCCTGGGGGCTGAGGTGGTTAAACTAATAACAGACAAATAATTAAATGTTACCATGTTTTTATTGAACACACCATGTAAACATTCACAGTGCAGGTGGAAAAAGTATGTGAACCCCTAGACTAATGAGATCTCCAAGAGCTAATTGAAGTGAGGTGTCAGCCAACTGGAGTCCAATCAATGAGATGAGATTGGAGGTGTTGGTTACAGCTGCCCTGCCCTAGAAAAAACACACACCAGTTCTGGGTTTGCTTTTCACAAGAAGCATTGCCTGATGTGAATGATGCCTTGCACAAAAGAGCTCACAGAAGACCTACGATTAAGAATTGTTGACTTGCATAAAGCTGGAAAGGGTTAAAAAACTATCTCCAAAAGCCTTGCTGTTCATCAGTCCACGGTAAGACAAATTGTCTATAAATGGAGAAAGTTCAGCACTGCTGCTACTCTCCCTAGGAGTGGCCGTCCTGTAAAGATGACTGCAAGAGCACAGTGCAGACTGCTCAATGGTGGAGGTGAAGAAGAATCCTAGAGTGTCAGCTAAAGATTTACAAAAGTCTCTGGCATATGCTAACATCCCTGTTACCGAATCTATGATACGTAAAACACCTAAACAAGAATGGATTTCATGGGAGGATACCACAGAGGAAGCCACTGCTGTCCAAAAAAACCCATTGCTGCACGTTTACAGTTTGCACAAGAGCACCTGGATGTTCCACAGCAGTACTGGCAAAATATTCTGTGGACAGATGAAACCAAAGTGGAGTTGTTTGGAAGAAACACACAACACTATGTGTGGAGAAAAAGAGGCACAGCACACCAACATCA
Source organism: Bufo bufo (assembly GCF_905171765.1). NCBI lineage: Eukaryota > Metazoa > Chordata > Amphibia > Anura > Bufonidae > Bufo > Bufo bufo. The sequence continues at coordinate 421,467,138 of NC_053394.1, forward strand.
AAACCTCATCCCAACTGTGAAGTATGGTGGTGGGGGCATCATGGTTTGGGGCTGATTTGCTGTGTCAGGGCCTGGACGGATTGCTATCATGGAAGTAAAAATGAATTCCCAAGTTCATCAAGACATTTTGCAGGAGAACATAAGGCCATCTGTCTACCAGCTGAAGCTCAACAGAAGATGGGTGTTGCAACAGGACAATGACCCAAAGCATAGAAGTAAATCAACAACAGAATGGCTTAAACAAAAGAAAATACGCCTTCTGGAGTGGCCCAGTCAGAGTCCTGACCTCAACCCGATTGAGATGCTGTGGCATGACCTCAAGAAAGCAATTCCCACCAGACATCCCAAGAATATTGCTGAACTGAAACAGTTCTGTAAAGAGGAATGGCCAAGAATTACTCCTGACCGTTGTGCACGTCTGATCTGCAAGTACAGGAAACGTTTGGTTGAAGTTATTGCTGCCAAAGGAGGTTCAACCAGTTATTAAATCCAAGGGTTCACATACTTTTTCCACCTGCACTGTAAATGTTTACATGGTGTGTTCCATAAAAACATGGTAACATTTAATTCTTTGTGTGTTATTAGTTTAAGCAGACTGTGATTGTCTATTGTTGTGACTTAGATGAAGATCAGATCACATTTTATGACCAATTTGTGCATAAATTTATATCATTCCAAAGGGTTCACATACTTTTTCTTGCAACTGTATATAATAAATATATTTCAATAAATACCCCCATTTCTGATCTGTTCTTTTTTTTCTTGACATTGTTACGGGAGCATCTATCCTACCTGGAATCCTACTAGTAAGAAATCAGCCTGTTGGCTTCTATGGGAGACTGTAGTGAGCATGCTCTTTGCTGAAGTGTCTGTGCTAGGAGAGGGAGGAGGGAGGAGAACCTGAGCTGTGACCTTCCTTATCCATAGACAAATTAGTGTTATCCAGTGTTATCTAGTTGTTAGGTGACAAATCCATAACAACCAGATGAAGCTAGATTTACAATATCAGAGGATGTTGTCAGGCATGTTACACCATTTTCAGACTTACCCTACTGCGTTATTAATCAGATTTTTTATTTTTAGGAAAATGTGGAACTTCTCATTAAATAGGAGCTGTCACCTCACCTGACACGTCTGTTTTAGTAAATGTTTGCATTCTTCATATTCCGTATAATCTTTTATTGTAATTCTGCCCTCTGATAACACTAAGATAACTGCTCATCCTGACCCCAGTGACCGTCTGTTGTAAGGGATCAGTGTGAAAATTGCAACATTTAAGATAAAAAGTAACATGAAAATAGAAAAAATTTACAATAAGCCTTTTAATAGATTCCCTTTACTGCAACTAGACTTCTATCTCTTACTGTCCTAATAATGGCAAAAAAATTTATCTAGAACCTTCTCAAACATTCATCTTCTTTCCATGTTTTGGACTTCTCTGCTGAAGTTTGTCATAGTGGAGATGGGCATCATTCCAAATTTAGTTTTGGGGCCCCATGATTACTATGTTACCATGATAGAGTGACTTCATTTGTTAGGGGAGTCCCTGGTGCAATCATTTGGGGTCATTTACTGTGACTTCTACGCCAGTTTTTGGTGTAAAAAAGTTGCAACTTTTTTACACCATCTTCTCCACTGGGGAATGGGGCTCTGCAAATTCACTAACATTTACCTCTGTTTCTAGGTGTAAATGATGTCTGAAATCTACTCCAGTCGGGGACTGGAGCAGATTTTAAACTAGGCACATGAACTACCGGAGGACGCACCTAATTTACAAAGAGGCGCACGCCTCCTCATAAATTAGGCGTATCCTCCAGCAGCACAGGGGTTATCAAAAACTGGTCATTGATAAATAACCCCTATTATGTTAGTTGGGAGAATCCCTCCCTGTAGGAGCGGAAGGGCCTACTGGGAAATTTCCTAGTGGGCCGATGCCCAGAGGGCCACCTAAGCCCTCTTCTTGGCCAAAAGTCAGCTACATAAAGATCTGATGCTCTCAGCATTAATTTAGGCAGTATTTTGTGCTGCACGGTGGTATCTGGTTCTGCTGAGTTAGTATTTTGTGCTGCACTGTGGTATTTAGGGCCACTTTTAGATTTTTTTTCCAGGGCCACTTTAAGTTCCTAGTCCATCCCTGCCTCCCTGTCACTGTTGGGGAAGGCCGTCCATGTCACTATGTTAGGATCTGTTCACATTACGTGTAGAGCTTACATTTGGTGTATTCACACACTAGAAGAAGCCCCTGGCATATACGGCAAACCTATCCATAGGGCTCCATTTTCTTGATGGAGCATAACAGAGTGTCCCCAGAGCCATATCGTACTCTGTGGTCACTATGTCAATCATCTACACAATCTAATGAAGTCATCACTGTCCTCTCCGTTGAGATATGGTGGCCCGTATTGTCACTTCTATAATACCGAGCACCTACAACCATCGGCGCCTGATGAGGATCGTCTTACATCGTACTTACAGTTGGAGCCCCTGAGCCCTATCATTTGTTTTCGTTTTGCTGAGTGTTTCTGGATTCTATCTGTCCTGGACAGCAGAATGATTTATTCAGATCTTCCCTGCCAATACTTTTTCTTGATGTATCTGGCCCTCTAAAAATATATATTTACACAATATCAGTAGGGCACAGCCTGTTGTGTAAGGAGCTTGGATGCCTTTCGATGAACCGCTCAGGAAATAGCTGGCGTACGATCTATCTACGTCATGGAAGAAAATAGACTCGGAGTCATTGCTGGAAAGAAGTTTGACGTTTATGCACTCCATTTTTGTTCCTCGGTGCCAGGACGCTGCCTACTCCACTTAGGTCAAGAGTAATGATTAAAGGAAACTTGTTGGATTCACAACAAAGTGTGGAAAAGGACCTCATGTTTTTCAAGGCCAGAGTAAGAATATGAGCGGTAGGCTTTATACCGCGCCGAATAACGCTATGGAATGGCTGGGCAAACATTTTGTTTGGACCAGATGAGCAAGGAGAGGAAGAGTGTAATTAACGTGGCGGGTCTAGAATATTTAGGAGCGTGGGTTCAATGCCTTAACGGAGGAAACAATCAAGCAATCATTATGAACCTTACTTAGCATAGGGTCGGTAATACACGGCTACGAAAACATCAGTCAGGGTTATTGCACCTCATATATTTCAAAAAGGGGATGCATTTGTCTACAGCCTTTTTCCACGACCTCCTCGATAATGATAGCAATGACGCAGTAATGAAACTTAATTTGTTACAAATGGTGTAAGCATCACGGTAGCTGGACAGAATGAATAGTGACTCCAGGTTTTCAGGACCACACATGGAGGGAATAGCTTCTACGTTAAATTCTAGAATTGACCATCATGGTGTTTATATGTTGGGAAGGGCCCAATGGACCCTCAACCACCCCAACCTTATCTTAGACCTTGATGGAGATGATCCCTGGGCCTTCACATGTTACATTTGTATGAGTATCAAACTCTGTTGGGTTAGGGTTTCAACCTATTATCTTCAAGCTGTATTGAAGAAGCAAGGAAGCCCTGTCAGATGTACAGGTGAAACTCAAAAAAATGTGAATATCGTGCAAAGATCATTTATTTCAGTAATGCAACTTAAAAGGTGAAACTAATATATGAGATAGACTCATTACATGCAACGTGAGATATTTCAGAAATACAAATAAAGATAAACAGCGTTAGTACGTTGCCTTTTTATGGTGCGTAGAGAAATATGAGGCAGAAATGCTCAGGTTGATGTCAGATGGGGAGACCTACTAGGTTTTAAAAAGAACCCAACAATTGAGTTTAAAGAGAAACTTGATCTACTCTTGACTAGAGGTTTTACAGATAAAATCATAAATAAAAAAGAGTTTGAATATTTGAATAATAAGTTCCCGGTGATGGCGGTAATATACTTTTTAACCCAAAATACACAAAAGTCTGACCAACCCCCCTGGCAGACCGATTGTGTCTGGGATAAATTCCCTCACAAGTAGACTAGGAGAATATGTGGACTACTTTCTTCAAAAGTATGTTCCACTGATACCCTCTTACCTGAATGATTCAGGTAGCGTCTTGGATCGAATTAAAGGGTTTGGTGTTTGCCCTGCTGACATGTGGCTAGCCACAATAAAGAAATAAATATATCACCAGTCCGCAATAATGCTATGCAGCAGGTCCGAAAAGTGATGTGGGTTCAATCACGTTATAAACAGGTACAATATATGAGGTTCAGACCGCGCTTCTGGTCCAGGTCAGTATGCAAGGGAAGGGGATAAAAACCTACTTGAGATCTTCATTGCCAATTTGGAAAATAAAGAATGGAATCTTAGTTTTACCAGTACTATCAGTGCGGTTGCTGTGGATTTCCTGGACCTAACTATATATGCCGAAGAAGGACGGCTCAAAACCAAGACCTTTTTTAAACCAACTGATGTAAACGGCTATATAGATTTAACGAGCTGTCATTATGCCCCTTGGTTACTTAATGTACCGAAGGGACAGGTCCAGAGAATCCACCGCAACTGCACTGATTCGGCGATTTTTAAAAAACAGAGCAATGTAATAAAGGAGCGCTTTGTTGAAAAAGGCTATAAAAATGAAGATCTGGAGAGGTGCATAAAAGATGTAACAGAACAGCAAGAGGGAACTCCCAATAAACCTAAAAAAATAGAGAAGACCATGGATTTCCGCTTTTCATTTATAACCCAGTTCACACAGTGTTCTGGTGAACTGAAAAACGCAATCAGAAGGAACTGGTCGATTTTAAAAAACGACCCAATATTGGGACGTGTAATTCCTGAGCAACCGACAGTCATCTATAAAAAGGCTCCCAACTTAAAAAACAAATTGGTACACAGCGCCAATCGTTTGGAAAATAAATATAAGAATAAAAAAACGAAAAATAGCTTTAATTGGTGTGGTTTATGCATTCCATGCAAGAACAGAAAAAGAACAGAAAAATTACAAAAGAATACGCTAATCAAAAGTACCAATAAAGACAAACAACTAGAAGTAGTAGGTGAGATGACTTGTCATAGTAAAGGGGTTGTATATGTACTGGAGTGCCCTTGTGGCCTCCAGTATGTTGGACGGACTATTAGACCTCTAAAAGTCCGCATACAGGAACACATAAGAAATATAAAAAAAGGTCTTGAAAGTCATGGAGTATCGACCCATTATAAAATATACCACCAAAAAAACCCAGAGGGTCTAAAGTTTATGGGAGTGGAATCCGTACAAAACCATTGGAGGGGAGGCAGTCTTTTGGAAAAAATCAATAGGCAGGAAACCAAGTGGATATATGAATTAGGTACACTACAGCCGGGAGGTCTAAATGTAGATTTTGACCTGCAGGCTGTATTGAATCAGTGAAAAAACGATATATTAAAAAGCATGCTCATGTGAATGGGGACGTAATAACATGGGTCTTCTTTCCCCTGGGGATGAGGAGAGTCCAGTATAGGGTTAATAGCAGGATAGGAAATACTGTGGAGGAATACACCTGACTCCTGATTAGTTGCAATGGATGAATAAGAAGGAGGGGGAGGGTGAAAACAAGTGTGCCCCTGACGAAGCTCTAGGAGTGAAACCCGGGTCGGGCAGAAGCAGCAGACACTGGGAATTTTATGTGTTTTAAAAGCTGTTTTAAGAAAGTTGTCTTGTAAGTATGGACAAATAAAAAGTTTTAAAGAAGTATTAAGGAGCTTCACTATTGCAGAAGCCATTCTTGTCCACAGAATACTTTCAGAAATCTGAAGAAAAGAAATATAGATTTGTCTGAGGTATATATCATTTGAGTCCGTGTGGGGACTGAACCAGATTGTATGGAAACGTGGCTGTTTCGACAGAACAAGAACAACCTACCACGGAGAGATTACATTTACGCCTTGTGTGATACGCAGTGTGTGAGTATAATCAGTGCAATGCAGGTAACTGTTACATACGGATTCACACTATTATAATTCCATTGGTTGCAGGATATCTACTTGAGGGATATTTGCAGCCCTCAGGCTCTCTCTGCAAACGAGGAAGTGAGAAGGATTAAGATGTGGCTAGCCACGGTTGATGTAACATCCCTATACACCGTGATCCCTAAGGACTTGGGCCTTAGGGCAATAGAAGTAGAGATGAGACAGGACCCGTTGATGACAGAGGAACAGGAGAGGTTTATCCTCGACTGTTTGGACTTTTGCCTCTGTCACAATTATTTTTGGTATAAGGACAATTACTATCTCCAGCGCACTGGGTCGGCGATGGGGGCGAAATTCCCCCCCAGTTTCGCTAATATTTTTATTGGGGCTTGGGAAAAAAAGAACATCGACCCCGTCCTGAATAAAGTAACAGCTTTTGGTGAACTTATTGTTTGGAAGAGGTTTATTGATGACTGTTTAATTGTTTGGAGGGGAGAGAGACAGGGTCTTTTGGACTTCATAGGTGATCTGAATGTAAATCAGTGGAACCTCTTCTTCACAAGTATAGTCAGGTCAAGGAAATTGATAGTATTTTTACAAACTATTTTTGTAGAGGATGACTACCTGAAGACTAAAACGTTCTTCAAGGAGACTGATGTCAACGGTTATATAGACACCTCTAGCTGTCATTATGCTCCCTGGCTTAAAAATATACAAAAGGGGCAATTAAAAAAGGTTCACCGTAATTGTTCAAAGGAAGAAGATTTTAAGACGCAGAGTGAGGCTATCAGTGAATGGTTTGTGGAAAAGGGATATTGTAGAGAGGACCTAGTGAAATGTAGGAAGGAAATAGAAAGAGAAAGAGAAAGTGAAAGAGAGGGAGATTCACTAAAAATAAAAAAAGATTTCTGCTTCTCCTTCCTTACACAGTGCATGCCGGGATTATTAAAAATGCCATTAAAAAGAATTGGTCAACCCTAAATAACGATCCAGTATTAGGGAAAGATATTCCGGATCAACCAAGTGTGATCTTTAGAAAGGCACCGAGCCTGCGGACCAAATTGGTGCATAGCTTAATACGTTCTGAGGGTGTAAGAAAAGGGAATAAATTCACCTGGTGTGGGTTCTGTCTGCCGTGCCGTAATAGGAAGAAAGAAAAGGGAAAGAGGGACACACAGATTGTGCATTCCAACCAGAAAGATCAGGACCATAAAATAAAAGGACTTATTACCTGTGAGAGTGTAGGGGTGGTCTACATGCTGGAGTGCCCTTGTGGCCTCTAATATGTGGGCCGAACTATGAGAAAATTGAAAGTAAGGATTCAAGAGCATGTCCGGAACATTAGAAAGGGACTTGAGACGCATAGTGTCTCTATGCACTTTAAAACTAAACATCAGAAAGATCCGAGTGGCCTGTCATTTTTTGGGGTCGAGCTGGTTAAACCACATTGGCGTGGAGGGAATTCCATTGAGCGGATTAATAGGAGGGAGGATAAATGGATCTATAGGATGAATACGCTACAACCTAAAGGGATGAACGTGGAGTTTGATCTGAAACCTTGCCTTACTTGAGAGAACATCCCGTACCGCAATATCCACTGGAGCCGTTCGAGGACCTTTGGCAGTACTGCTAGGGGGCTGTGATTGGCCAGAGTGGATCATGTGGGGTATGACGTGTTCTGCAATCCATGAATGAAAGTAGGCAGTCCTAGGGTGTGCATTTCCCTATTGGTTGGAATATGGGTCACGTGGGGAGGGTGGATACTTCTACATAGTAACATAGTAACATAGTGCATAAAGCCGAAAAAAAGACATTTGTCCATCCAGTTCGGCCTGTTATCCTAAACGTTGATCCAGAGGAAGGCAAAAAAAAAACCTGTGAGGTAGAAGCCAATTTTCCCCACTTTAGGGGAATAAAAAATTCCTTCCCGACTCCAATCAGGCAATCAGAATAACTCCCTGGATCAACGACCCCTCTCTAGTAGCTATAGCCTGTATTATTATTACGCTCCAGAAATACATCCAGGCCCCTCTTGAATTACTTTATTGTACTCACCATCACCACCTCCTCAGGCAGAGAGTTCCATAGTCTTACTGCTCTTACCGTAAAGAATCCTCTTCTATGTTTGTGTACAAACCTTCTTTTCTCCAGATGCAGAGGATGTCCCCTCGTCACAGTTACAGTCCTGGGGATAAATAGATGATGGGATAGATCTCTGTACTGACCCCTGATATATTTATACATAGTAATTAGATCTCCCCTCAGTCGTCTTTTTTCTAAAGTGAATAACCCTAATTTTGATAATCTTTCAGGGTGCTGTAGTTGCCCCATTCCAGTTATTACTTTAGTCGCCCTCCTCTGTACCCTCTCCAGCTCTGCTATGTCTGCCTTGTTCACAGGAGCCCAGAACTGTACACAGTACTCCATGTGTGGTCTGACGAGTGATTTGTAAAGTGGTAGGACTATGTTCTTATCACGGGCATCTATGCCCCTTCTGATGCAACCCATTATCCTATTGGCCTTGGCAGCAGCTGCCTAACACTGGTTTTTGCAGCTTAGTTTGCTGTTTATAAAAATTCCTAGATCCTTTTCCATGTCAGTGTTACCGAGTGTTTTACCATTTAGTATGTACGGGTGACTTGCATTTTTCCTTCCCATGTGCATAACCTTACATTTATCAGTGTTAAACCTCATCTGCCACTTCTCTGCCCAAGCCTCCAATCTATCCAGATCCCTCTGTAGTAGTATACTGTCCTCTTCAGTGTTAATTACTTTATACAGTTTAGTGTCATCTGCGAAAATTGATATTTTACTGTGCAAGCTTTCTACAAGATCATTAATACATATATTGAATAGAATAGGGCCCAATACTGACCCCTGAGGTACTCCACTAGTGACAGTGACCCAATCTGAGTGTGTACCGTTAATAACCACCCTCTGTTTTCTATCATTGAGCCAGTTACTTACCCACTTACAGACGTTTTCTCCCAGTCCGAGCATTCTCATTTTATATACTAACCTTTTATGTGGTACAGTGTCAAATGCTTTGGAGAAGTCCAGATACACGACATCCATTGATTCGCCGCTGTCAAGAACTTACCTCCTCATAGAAACTGATTAAATTAGTTTGACATGACTGATCCCTCACAAAGCCATGCTGATATGGCGTTATTTGCTTATTTCCGTTAAGATGCTCTAACATAGCATCTCTCAGAAAACCTTCAGTTTACCCACAACAGATGTTAAACTTACCGGCCTATAGTTTCCAGGCTCTGTTTTTGGACCCTTTTTGAATATTGGCACCACATTTGCTATGCGCCATTCCTGTGGGACATTCCCTGTCAGTATAGAGTCCGCAAATATCAGAAATAAGGGTCTGGCTATGACATTACTTAATTCCCTTAGGATACGGGGGTGTATGCCATCCGGTCCTGGCGATTTGTCTAGTTTAATCTTTTTAAGTCGCTGATGTACTTCTTCCTGGGTCAGACAGGACACTTTTAATGGGGAATTTATTTTTACATTCTGCATTTCATCTGACAGTTTATTTTCCTCAGTGAATACATTGGAGAAAAAAATATTTACCAGCTTTGCTTTCTCCTCGTTGCTCTCTGCGACTCCCCCCTCATTACTCTTTAAAGGGCCGACACCTTCAGATTTATACTTTTTAACATTTATATAATTGAAGAACATTTTAGGGTTAGTTTTACTCTCTTTGGCAATTAATCTCTCGGTGTCTAGTTTGGCCGCTTTTATTTGTTTTTTACGTGTTCTATTTTTTTCCTTATAGTTTTTCAGTGCTTCCGTGCTACCCTCCTGTTTTAGTGATTTATATGCTTTCTTTTTGTCATTTATTGATTTCTTTAGTGTTATGTTTATCCACATTGGTTTCTTTTTGTTCCTTAACCTTTTATTCCCATACGGTATGTACCTCTCACAATGAGATTTTAGGATGCTTTTAAAGATATCCCATTTTGTGGCTGTATTTTTATTTTTGAGGACTTTGTCCCAGTTAGTTACGCCTATGGCCTCTCTTAGTTGGCTAAATTTAGCTTTTTTGAAGTTTGGTATTTTTGTTCCTCCCTGTAGAAACGCTCTTTTGAATGATAATTGGAAGGTTATTACTTTATGGTCACTATTTCCCAGGTGTCCCCCAACCTGCACTTCTGTTGTTCTGTCAGGCCTATTGGTTAATACTAAGTCCAGTATGGCCGTCCCTCTAGTCGGGTCCTGAACCAGTTGGGAGAGGTAATTGTCTTTCGTTATTGTCAAGAACCTGTTTCCTTTATGAGATATACAAGTTTCAGTTTCCCAGTCTATATCTGGGTAGTTGAAGTCCCCCATAATAACCACCTCATTATGATTTACCGCCTCGTCTATCTCGTTTAGTAGTAGATTTCCTGTGGACTCTGGTATATTAGGTGGTTTATAATAAACTCCTATTAGTAATTTATTGTTGTTTTTAACTCCATGTACACTGCGTGCAGAATTATTAGGCAAATGAGTATTTTGACCACATCATCCTCTTTATGCATGTTGTCTTACTCCAAGCTGTATAGGCTCGAAAGCCTACTACCAATTAAGCATATTAGGTGATGTGCATCTCTGTAATGAGAAGGGGTGTGGTCTAATGACATCCACACCCTATATCAGGTGTGCATAATTATTAGGCAACTTCCTTTCCTTTGGCAAAATGGGTCAAAAGAAGGACTTGACAGGCTCAGAAAAGTCAAAAATAGTGAGATATCTTGCAGAGGGATGCAGCACTCTTAAAATTGCAAAGCTTCTGAAGCGTGATCATCGAACAATCAAGCGTTTCATTCAAAATAGTCAACAGGGTCGCAAGAAGTGTGTGGAAAAACCAAGGCGCAAAATAACTGCCCACGAACTGAGAAAAGTCAAGCGTGCAGCTGCCAAGATGCCACTTGCCACCAGTTTGGCCATATTTCAGAGCTGCAACATCACTGGAGTGCCCAAAAGCACAAGGTGTGCAATACTCAGAGACATGGCCAAGGTAAGAAAGGCTGAAAGACGACCACCACTGAACAAGACACACAAGCTGAAACGTCAAGACTGGGCCAAGAAATATCTCAAGACTGATTTTTCTAAGGTTTTATGGACTGATGAAATGAGAGTGAGTCTTGATGGGCCAGATGGATGGGCCCGTGGCTGGATTGGTAAAGGGCAGAGAGCTCCAGTCCGACTCAGACGCCAGCAAGGTGGAGGTGGAGTACTGGTTTGGGCTGGTATCATCAAAGATGAGCTTGTGGGGCCTTTTCGGGTTGAGGATGGAGTCAAGCTCAACTCCCAGTCCTACTGCCAGTTTCTGGAAGACACCTTCTTCAAGCAGTGGTACAGGAAGAAGTCTGCATCCTTCAAGAAAAACATGATTTTCATGCAGGACAATGCTCCATCACACGCGTCCAAGTACTCCACAGCGTGGCTGGCAAGAAAGGGTATAAAAGAAGAAAATCTAATGACATGGCCTCCTTGTTCACCTGATCTGAACCCCATTGAGAACCTGTGGTCCATCATCAAATGTGAGATTTACAAGGAGGGAAAACAGTACACCTCTCTGAACAGTGTCTGGGAGGCTGTGGTTGCTGCTGCACGCAATGTTGATGGTGAACAGATCAAAACACTGACAGAATCCATGGATGGCAGGCTTTTGAGTGTCCTTGCAAAGAAAGGTGGCTATATTGGTCACTGATTTGTTTTTGTTTTGTTTTTGAATGTCAGAAATGTATATTTGTGAATGTTGAGATGTTATATTGGTTTCACTGGTAAAAATAAATAATTGAAATGGGTATATATTTGTTTTTTGTTAAGTTGCCTAATAATTATGCACAGTAATAGTCACCTGCACACACAGATATCCCCCTAAAATAGCTAAAACTAAAAACAAACTAAAAACTACTTCCAAAAATATTCAGCTTTGATATTAATGAGTTTTTTGGGTTCATTGAGAACATGGTTGTTGTTCAAAAATAAAATTAATCCTCAAAAATACAAATTGCCTAATAATTCTGCACTCCCTGTAGACACCTCTAGCTGTCATTATACTCCCTGGCTTAAAAATATACAAAAGGGGCAATTAAAAAAGGTTCACCGTAATTGTTCAAAGGAAGAAGATTTTAAGACGCAGAGTGAGGCTATCAGTGAATGGTTTGTGGAAAAGGGATATTGTAGAGAGGACCTAGTGAAATGTAGGAAGGAAATAGAAAGAGAAAGAGAAAGTGAAAGAGAGGGAGATTCACTAAAAATAAAAAAAGATTTCTGCTTCTCCTTCCTTACACAGTGCATGCCGGGATTATTAAAAATGCCATTAAAAAGAATTGGTCAACCCTAAATAACGATCCAGTATTAGGGAAAGATATTCCGGATCAACCAAGTGTGATCTTTAGAAAGGCACCGAGCCTGCGGACCAAATTGGTGCATAGCTTAATACGTTCTGAGGGTGTAAGAAAAGGGAATAAATTCACCTGGTGTGGGTTCTGTCTGCCGTGCCGTAATAGGAAGAAAGAAAAGGGAAAGAGGGACACACAGATTGTGCATTCCAACCAGAAAGATCAGGACCATAAAATAAAAGGACTTATTACCTGTGAGAGTGTAGGGGTGGTCTACATGCTGGAGTGCCCTTGTGGCCTCTAATATGTGGGCCGAACTATGAGAAAATTGAAAGTAAGGATTCAAGAGCATGTCCGGAACATTAGAAAGGGACTTGAGACGCATAGTGTCTCTATGCACTTTAAAACTAAACATCAGAAAGATCCGAGTGGCCTGTCATTTTTTGGGGTCGAGCTGGTTAAACCACATTGGCGTGGAGGGAATTCCATTGAGCGGATTAATAGGAGGGAGGATAAATGGATCTATAGGATGAATACGCTACAACCTAAAGGGATGAACGTGGAGTTTGATCTGAAACCTTGCCTTACTTGAGAGAACATCCCGTACCGCAATATCCACTGGAGCCGTTCGAGGACCTTTGGCAGTACTGCTAGGGGGCTGTGATTGGCCAGAGTGGATCATGTGGGGTATGACGTGTTCTGCAATCCATGAATGAAAGTAGGCAGTCCTAGGGTGTGCATTTCCCTATTGGTTGGAATATGGGTCACGTGGGGAGGGTGGATACTTCTACATAGTAACATAGTAACATAGTGCATAAAGCCGAAAAAAAGACATTTGTCCATCCAGTTCGGCCTGTTATCCTAAACGTTGATCCAGAGGAAGGCAAAAAAAAAACCTGTGAGGTAGAAGCCAATTTTCCCCACTTTAGGGGAATAAAAAATTCCTTCCCGACTCCAATCAGGCAATCAGAATAACTCCCTGGATCAACGACCCCTCTCTAGTAGCTATAGCCTGTAATATTATTACGCTCCAGAAATACATCCAGGCCCCTCTTGAATTACTTTATTGTACTCACCATCACCACCTCCTCAGGCAGAGAGTTCCATAGTCTTACTGCTCTTACCGTAAAGAATCCTCTTCTATGTTTGTGTACAAACCTTCTTTCCTCCAGATGCAGAGGATGTCCCCTCGTCACAGTTACAGTCCTGGGGATAAATAGATGATGGGATAGATCTCTGTACTGACCCCTGATATATTTATACATAGTAATTAGATCTCCCCTCAGTCGTCTTTTTTCTAAAGTGAATAACCCTAATTTTGATAATCTTTCAGGGTGCTGTAGTTGCCCCATTCCAGTTATTACTTTAGTCGCCCTCCTCTGTACCCTCTCCAGCTCTGCTATGTCTGCCTTGTTCACAGGAGCCCAGAACTGTACACAGTACTCCATGTGTGGTCTGACGAGTGATTTGTAAAGTGGTAGGACTATGTTCTTATCACGGGCATCTATGCCCCTTCTGATGCAACCCATTATCCTATTGGCCTTGGCAGCAGCTGCCTAACACTGGTTTTTGCAGCTTAGTTTGCTGTTTATAAAAATTCCTAGATCCTTTTCCATGTCAGTGTTACCGAGTGTTTTACCATTTAGTATGTACGGGTGACTTGCATTTTTCCTTCCCATGTGCATAACCTTACATTTATCAGTGTTAAACCTCATCTGCCACTTCTCTGCCCAAGCCTCCAATCTATCCAGATCCCTCTGTAGTAGTATACTGTCCTCTTCAGTGTTAATTACTTTATACAGTTTAGTGTCATCTGCGAAAATTGATATTTTACTGTGCAAGCTTTCTACAAGATCATTAATACATATATTGAATAGAATAGGGCCCAATACTGACCCCTGAGGTACTCCACTAGTGACAGTGACCCAATCTGAGTGTGTACCGTTAATAACCACCCTCTGTTTTCTATCATTGAGCCAGTTACTTACCCACTTACAGACGTTTTCTCCCAGTCCGAGCATTCTCATTTTATATACTAACCTTTTATGTGGTACAGTGTCAAATGCTTTGGAGAAGTCCAGATACACGACATCCATTGATTCGCCGCTGTCAAGAACTTACCTCCTCATAGAAACTGATTAAATTAGTTTGACATGACTGATCCCTCACAAAGCCATGCTGATATGGCGTTATTTGCTTATTTCCGTTAAGATGCTCTAACATAGCATCTCTCAGAAAACCTTCAGTTTACCCACAACAGATGTTAAACTTACCGGCCTATAGTTTCCAGGCTCTGTTTTTGGACCCTTTTTGAATATTGGCACCACATTTGCTATGCGCCATTCCTGTGGGACATTCCCTGTCAGTATAGAGTCCGCAAATATCAGAAATAAGGGTCTGGCTATGACATTACTTAATTCCCTTAGGATACGGGGGTGTATGCCATCCGGTCCTGGCGATTTGTCTAGTTTAATCTTTTTAAGTCGCTGATGTACTTCTTCCTGGGTCAGACAGGACACTTTTAATGGGGAATTTATTTTTACATTCTGCATTTCATCTGACAGTTTATTTTCCTCAGTGAATACATTGGAGAAAAAAATATTTACCAGCTTTGCTTTCTCCTCGTTGCTCTCTGCGACTCCCCCCTCATTACTCTTTAAAGGGCCGACACCTTCAGATTTATACTTTTTAACATTTATATAATTGAAGAACATTTTAGGGTTAGTTTTACTCTCTTTGGCAATTAATCTCTCGGTGTCTAGTTTGGCCGCTTTTATTTGTTTTTTACGTGTTCTATTTTTTTCCTTATAGTTTTTCAGTGCTTCCGTGCTACCCTCCTGTTTTAGTGATTTATATGCTTTCTTTTTGTCATTTATTGATTTCTTTAGTGTTATGTTTATCCACATTGGTTTCTTTTTGTTCCTTAACCTTTTATTCCCATACGGTATGTACCTCTCACAATGAGATTTTAGGATGCTTTTAAAGATATCCCATTTTGTGGCTGTATTTTTATTTTTGAGGACTTTGTCCCAGTTAGTTACGCCTATGGCCTCTCTTAGTTGGCTAAATTTAGCTTTTTTGAAGTTTGGTATTTTTGTTCCTCCCTGTAGAAACGCTCTTTTGAATGATAATTGGAAGGTTATTACTTTATGGTCACTATTTCCCAGGTGTCCCCCAACCTGCACTTCTGTTGTTCTGTCAGGCCTATTGGTTAATACTAAGTCCAGTATGGCCGTCCCTCTAGTCGGGTCCTGAACCAGTTGGGAGAGGTAATTGTCTTTCGTTATTGTCAAGAACCTGTTTCCTTTATGAGATATACAAGTTTCAGTTTCCCAGTCTATATCTGGGTAGTTGAAGTCCCCCATAATAACCACCTCATTATGATTTACCGCCTCGTCTATCTCGTTTAGTAGTAGATTTCCTGTGGACTCTGGTATATTAGGTGGTTTATAATAAACTCCTATTAGTAATTTATTGTTGTTTTTAACTCCATGTACACTGCGTGCAGAATTATTAGGCAAATGAGTATTTTGACCACATCATCCTCTTTATGCATGTTGTCTTACTCCAAGCTGTATAGGCTCGAAAGCCTACTACCAATTAAGCATATTAGGTGATGTGCATCTCTGTAATGAGAAGGGGTGTGGTCTAATGACATCCACACCCTATATCAGGTGTGCATAATTATTAGGCAACTTCCTTTCCTTTGGCAAAATGGGTCAAAAGAAGGACTTGACAGGCTCAGAAAAGTCAAAAATAGTGAGATATCTTGCAGAGGGATGCAGCACTCTTAAAATTGCAAAGCTTCTGAAGCGTGATCATCGAACAATCAAGCGTTTCATTCAAAATAGTCAACAGGGTCGCAAGAAGTGTGTGGAAAAACCAAGGCGCAAAATAACTGCCCACGAACTGAGAAAAGTCAAGCGTGCAGCTGCCAAGATGCCACTTGCCACCAGTTTGGCCATATTTCAGAGCTGCAACATCACTGGAGTGCCCAAAAGCACAAGGTGTGCAATACTCAGAGACATGGCCAAGGTAAGAAAGGCTGAAAGACGACCACCACTGAACAAGACACACAAGCTGAAACGTCAAGACTGGGCCAAGAAATATCTCAAGACTGATTTTTCTAAGGTTTTATGGACTGATGAAATGAGAGTGAGTCTTGATGGGCCAGATGGATGGGCCCGTGGCTGGATTGGTAAAGGGCAGAGAGCTCCAGTCCGACTCAGACGCCAGCAAGGTGGAGGTGGAGTACTGGTTTGGGCTGGTATCATCAAAGATGAGCTTGTGGGGCCTTTTCGGGTTGAGGATGGAGTCAAGCTCAACTCCCAGTCCTACTGCCAGTTTCTGGAAGACACCTTCTTCAAGCAGTGGTACAGGAAGAAGTCTGCATCCTTCAAGAAAAACATGATTTTCATGCAGGACAATGCTCCATCACACGCGTCCAAGTACTCCACAGCGTGGCTGGCAAGAAAGGGTATAAAAGAAGAAAATCTAATGACATGGCCTCCTTGTTCACCTGATCTGAACCCCATTGAGAACCTGTGGTCCATCATCAAATGTGAGATTTACAAGGAGGGAAAACAGTACACCTCTCTGAACAGTGTCTGGGAGGCTGTGGTTGCTGCTGCACGCAATGTTGATGGTGAACAGATCAAAACACTGACAGAATCCATGGATGGCAGGCTTTTGAGTGTCCTTGCAAAGAAAGGTGGCTATATTGGTCACTGATTTGTTTTTGTTTTGTTTTTGAATGTCAGAAATGTATATTTGTGAATGTTGAGATGTTATATTGGTTTCACTGGTAAAAATAAATAATTGAAATGGGTATATTTGTTTTTTGTTAAGTTGCCTAATAATTATGCACAGTAATAGTCACCTGCACACACCGATATCCCCCTAAAATAGCTAAAACTAAAAACAAACTAAAAACTACTTCCAAAAATATTCAGCTTTGATATTAATGAGTTTTTTGGGTTCATTGAGAACATGGTTGTTGTTCAATAATAAAATTAATCCTCAAAAATACAACTTGCCTAATAATTCTGCACTCCCTGTATCTCTGCCCACAGTGACTCCACATGTTCATGTCCCTCACTTATATCTTCACGGAGTGTGGGCTTTAGACAGGACTTTACATAAGGGCAGACCCCTGCCCCTCTCCGGTTTTGACGATCCTTTCTAAACAGACTGTAACCCTGTACAATAACTGCCGAGTCATAGCTATCATCCAGCCATGTCTCAGTTATTCCCACTGTCATAGTCCTCCTCACACATCACTAATTCCAGTTCCCCAGTTTTATTTGTCAGGCTTCTGGCATTAGTATACATACATTTGAGAGGCTCATGTATATTTTTTACCCTACACCTTTCCTTCTGAACTGTTCTAGTCCCTCCTTCCATTCCTCCCAGTCCCACTACCTTGCCCCTGGTCTCTATCTGCACTATCTTCCCCTCCTATAATGTAATTTCCCTCCCCCCCAGTCCCTAGTTTAAACACTCCTCCAAACTTCTAGCCATCTTCTCCCCAACACAGCTGCCCCTTCCCCATTGAGGTGCAGCCCGTCCCTACGATAGAGCCTGTAGCCGACAGAGAAGTCGGCCCAGTTCTCCAGGAACCCAAACCCCTCCTTCCTACACCAGTTCTTGAGCCACTTGTTAATCTCCCTAAGGAGACCCTGCCTTTCCTGTTTGGCTCGTGGTACAGGCAGTATTTCAGAAATATAAATATAAATATAGGGCGGCTCACTAAAACCCAAGGAATGGAATAAGGTGCTCTATCCGAACAGAGCGTACCCAACGCTTGTGTGTAAGGAGTTTTTAGAGAAAGTATAGGGATGGCACTCTAGTCATAGGTAATGCATGTAAAAGAGTATTTTATTAATAATAACTGGCTGGTTTGTGCCGGCTGTTGGCAAAAAGATACAGTAATAAATAATAAAAGTTGTCTGGATATGTGGTGTTAAACCTAGGTAAAAAATAGCGATCTCCTGGAAGTAAAAAGTATAGACAATATAATATCAATGCACAAATTGTGGACTATATGACAACAATGCATAAAAAGTGAAAAGTAGATTGCTGGCATAAATCAATACGTGGCTAGTCTCTGTCAACCAATATGTGTATAGTTTGTGACAGATCCTAGGCACACAATGGCGTTCTCCTTGGAAGTAAAAAAATGTAGAACAATAAAATATCAATGTATACAATATTATCAATGCATACAATCAGGTGAAGGTAGTAAAAAAAGGATCAGATGATAATATAAAAGTCAGATGGTAATAAAATGTCAAGTAAAACTATCAGAGGTAGGTATAGGTATCAAGTTCGATGCTGTCATATAGGGAACAGATATATGTGAGATGGGGGCCCTCCTTTTTGAGGGAATTAGTATCCAATCTAAATTTGCCTCCTTTGTTTCAGATGGATAGGGTATTTCACCTCCGATTGGTGGTTATTTGTTGCAACAGTTATCCAACAGTAGTGTTTATAATAAAGTGCTGCTGTTTGGTACGTTACCCTCCTGTAGATGGGACATAGGTTGGTGAGCGGCTCCTGGCGGGCGGGTGGCGTCCACGTGTATTCTTCCCGCTCAAAATCTTTGTTCTTGCTTACGGAGCTGTATGCTCAGCCCGTCTGTTGCTGTGGCTGTTCGTCACTTCCGGTGACGTCACCTGCGCTCGCTGACTCTCCCGCTCAATTCACATCGGCGTTGCACGTGGTATCCGATGGCGGGAATATGAGGCTGCGGCTTTTTTTCAAAGGTTAAGGATGCTCCGGAGCTGTTAAGGATTAGGATCCTTTCAATTTTTGCTAGCTTAGTATGGGTATGGCTACCTCAAATTACCCCATACGCATTTCGGAGCTTACTGCTCCTTCATCAGTGGGAATGGGTAGCCTTTCCACTACCTTCCCTCTATCATCACCTTTGAGGTCCTTGCCCTAAGCTTTTGACCTAAATCCCTTAAATCATTTTTAAGGACTCTCCACCTACCTCTAACATTGTCATTGGTTCCCATATGGACCATGACCGCTGGATCTTCTCCAGCCCCTCCCAGCCCCTTCCCTGCCTTCAGCCCCTCCAGCATACAGTCCCATGTAAAATACATCACTCCCCTCCTTCAGCCCCCCCTCCCTCTGAAGCGAAACCCGGGTCGGGTGATTGATTTTTATACTCTGCTTGTTACCTTCTTTTATCCTGTAAGTACAATAAAGCCTTCGCAGTTCAACCCATGTGACTGTGCTTCACTATTTGTGGCAACCTTGATCTTTCACAGAGGTTCACAAAGGAGAGAGGAAAGTGAATCTAAGTGACCTGAATGCTTTCCCATATCCAAGGAAGTCTGTGTGATTTGGAAGGGAGGATCTTTCTGTTTGCTCTGGAGCAGCGCTGTCCATTTGAACAAACGTGAGATATTTCAGGCCTTCATTTGTTATAATTTGGATGATTATGGCTTACAGTTTAATTCAACTTTTCGAGTTTCACCTGTATACCTAATTCAGAGGGAAAATCATAATCACCATATCCAACGTCCAGGAGTTGGATACTATTACAACTTAATGACCACTTGTCAGTTTGGGCCTAAAAGGAGTTTTGGAAAGGTCTTGGTATTGACTTTAGATATCGTCATCCTCTTCAATCCCTGCTGAAGTTACTAAACGGGCCATATACTGTACATTAGACTAATGTTGACCTGTTTTGGCTGAACATCTAAACTATAAAGAGGATGTCCCAACTTTATCCTTGTGTCAGATAAGGGGGAGATAAGGATCTGGCTGTTGGATTTCAGCATGCCCAATCCTTCTTTCTTCTGGCAATAGCTTATAGAAAGAAAGTATTGGACATTGAAATTCATGCCAGGGGAGAGTCAGGAGCACCTCATATCCATAAGATTGTCAGCCAGTCCCACCAAAAACTAATTTTTTTTTCAACAATAGCCTAAAGTTTATGAGGGTCTTTACTGTGCTGCTGGCTTTAGTCCATCAAGTTCAATCTTGTTTATTCTTCCAAATTCCAGTGGATCCAGAGGAACACAAGAACCAAAGACCAAGTTCAGTAAGTTGAAAAAGTTCCTTTCTAGTAGCTGGAAAGATCCAGGATCAACATTCTACATTATTACCACCTACCATTTGTTGGGTTTCACAAGGAAGATATCTCACCTCTTCTTAAAGCCATCCATCTACACTCTCACCCATTACCAATTCCTGTGAAATTGTGGTCCAGTCTATAACCATAAGTCATGTTCTCCATGGGATTCATGTACATAATTAATTATTTTGGTTTTTAAGGAGACCATTTATGGAATTACATAAAGGTATCTTAGGCCTCGTCAGCCTCTTCTTCTGTAGGGTAAATATGTTTAGTATTGATAACCTATCCTCATAACCAAGATCTTCCATATCTCTTCTTAGTTTAGTTACTATCTATGGGCTTATTCCAGTTCTCTGATATCTTTTTCATATGCTGGTCCTGAAAATTGGACTTCATCGTCGAGATGTGGTCACACCAGTGTATTATCAAGAGGTAAAGTAATGCTTTCTTCTCCAGAAGCCAGCTTTCCTAGTACTTATGGTATTGGTTTTGCATTTGTCTACCATGTAAGGCTAGGCTCACACCAATAATTTTATCCTTTTTTAAATGTCAAATTGAGAGTTTAAGAGCCCATATATCTGTAAATCTTTTTACTATGGTGTGTGGCTTGCTGTTCCTTGCTTTAGACACCGTCAACCAATGGGATAGAAATTTTCACATTGTGGAGGTCATTGGCCTCTATGATGTGCAAATATCTGGTATTGAGATGTCCCATCCATGATCTGTAAGTTCCTGTTCGATGCTCATATTTCCCAAATTACGGCTACCCATTCTGTGCAATATATCTACTCTTCATAGAGGTCAATGGCCCATAGAGTTCAATGGCGTTGTCACTGTGAGAGAGTCCAGTATATTTGTCCACTCCTATCTCTAGATGTCTCGATCCTGGTCTTGGGAGATATTTCTCCATGGCGTTTGAATTTTGACTGTATTATGAACCTCATGACACCCATGGTCTGTATGTTCTTGCCAGTTTCTCATTTTTCCCAGTTTATGGCCACCCGTTGTGGGCAAGATATGTACTCCACATGGTGGTCAATGACCGTTTGCACCCTGAAAGAGTTCATATATGCTAGGATGGTATATATTTGTCCAGTCCCATCTGTAGATGTTTCGTTCCTGGTCTTGGGAGATTCTTCTCTGTGACATATGAATTTCTAGCGTATTATTATCACAGATGAACCTCTTGCCACCCATGGCTTATAAATTCTTGCCAGTTGCCCTTATTCCCCAGCTTATTGCTACCCATTGTGGGCAAGATAGCTGCTCCTCATAGAGGTCAATAGCGTTTCAACCCTGAGAGAGTTCATGAATGCTAGGATAGTATATATTTGAAAGGTCTCATCTAAGGATGAGCGAACCAGTTCGGTCTGAACTTTGCTATTTTTCGGACAGCAGATGAACCCGAAGAAGAAGAGGGGTTCTCACATGACCCTGAGAGGAAATGGGGAGGAGGGTTTGCCCTGATTGGCTCCCAGGCTGACAGACAGCCTGGATGACCCAATCAGTGCTGCAGCAGACAGGGAGGTGAGGAGTGAGGAGCTGTGGCCACTGTGCCTCCTAGCAGAACTGCAGCTGCTGCACTGCAGACCTCAAAAGTAACTACCTGCAAGCAAATACTTTAATTTTTTCCCCCCATTTTCAATTTTTTTTATGGGGTTTAATTTAATTAAGCTGTATATACAGGGAGTGCAGAATTATTAGGCAAGTTGTATTTTTGAGGATTAATTTTATTATTGAACAACAACCATGTTCTCAATGAACCCAAAAAACTCATTAATATCAAAGCTTAAGCTGAATATTTTTGGAAGTAGTTTTTAGTTTGTTTTTAGTTTTAGCTATTTTAGGGGGATATCTGTGTGTGCAGGTGACTAGTACTGTGCATAATTATTAGGCAACTTAACAAAAAACAAATATATACCCATTTCAATTATTTATTTTTACCAGTGAAACCAATATAACATCTCAACATTCACAAATATACATTTCTGACATTCAAAAACAAAACAAAAACAAATCAGTGACCAATATAGCCACCTTTCTTTACAAGGACACTCAAAAGCCTGCCATCCATGGATTCTGTCAGTGTTTTGATCTGTTCACCATCAACATTGCGTGCAGCAGCAACCACAGCCTCCCAGACACTGTTCAGAGAGGTGTACTGTTTCCCTCCTTGTAAATCTCACATTTGATGATGGACCACAGGTTCTCAATGGGGTTCAGATCAGGTGAACAAGGAGGCCATGTCATTAGATTTTCTTCTTTTACACCCTTTCTTGCCAGCCACGCTGTGGAGTACTTGGACGTGTGTGATGGAGCATTGTCCTGCATGAAAATCATGTTTTTCTTGAAGGATGCAGACTTCTTCCTGTACCACTGCTTGAAGTAGGTGTCTTCCAGAAACTGGCAGTAGGACTGGGAGTTGAGCTTGACTCCATCCTCAACCCGAAAAGGCCCCACAAGCTCATCTTTGATGATACCAGCCCAAACCAGTACTCCACCTCCACCTTGCTGGCGTCTGAGTCGGACTGGAGCTCTCTGCCCTTCACCAATCCAGCCATGGGCCCATCCATCTGGCCCATCAAGACTCACTCTCATTTCATCAGTCCATAAAACCTTAGAAAAATCAGTCTTGAGATATTTCTTGGCCCAGTCTTGACGTTTCAGCTTGTGTGTCTTGTTCAGTGGTGGTCGTCTTTCAGCCTTTCTTACCTTGGCCATGTCTCTGAGTATTGCACACCTTGTGCTTTTGGGCACTCCAGTGATGTTGCAGCTCTGAAATATGGCCAAACTGGTGGCAAGTGGCATCTTGGCAGCTGCACGCTTGACTTTTCTCAGTTCATGGGCAGTTATTTTGCTCCTTGGTTTTTCCACACGCTTCTTGCGACCCTGTTGACTATTTTGAATGAAACGCTTGATTGTTCGATGATCACGCTTCAGAAGCTTTGCAATTTTAAGAGTGCTGCATCCCTCTGCAAGATATCTCACTATTTTTGACTTTTCTGAGCCTGTCAAGTCCTTCTTTTGACCCATTTTGCCAAAGGAAAGGAAGTTGCCTAATAATTATGCACACCTAATATAGGGTGTTGATGTCATTAGACCACACCCCTTCTCATTCCAGAGATGCACATCACCTAATATGCTTAATTGGTAGTAGGCTTTCGAGCCTATACAGCTTGGAGTAAGACAACATGCATAAAGAGGATGATGTGGTCAAAATACTCATTTGCCTAATAATTCTGCACGCAGTGTATACATGACAACTGGCCAGTGGCGTAGCGTGGGTTGCCAGCACCCGGGGTAAGCCAAATATTGCACCCCCCAACATGTGACCACGCCCCTTTTTACAGTCCTATGTAACACCACAGATAACACGTTGATAACTCTCTGAGTACAGATAATGTAGTAGATTGGTGTGAGCCCCCAGAATTAAGAACACACACAGTATGACCTGAAGTCTGGGGCCAGAATGCAGCAGGGTGGGCCAAATTCTATATCCACCCCCCCCCCCCCCTTCCCCCAAAACAGATATTTGGATGGACATAACATACATTGCTATGAAATATACAGGAGAATACAGCACCATACCTGTTACATCCAGTGACATCTCCTGTGATGTAGACTCTTTCCTCAGTGTCTTCATTTGGAGATAGGACCGTCATGATAACTTCTTTCAGCCGCGTCTCTGTAGAGTTTCACAGATTTTTTTTAGATTCCTCACTTTACTATCATCCTCAGATAACAGACCTCCCCTCCCCCGTAGTGCCCATAAGTTATGCCCATAAGCCCTCTGTATAATTATAATATATAATGGCCCCCTCTGTAGTATAGTAATAATTATGGCCCTCTTCAGCCCCTCCAGCATATAGCCCCATATAAAATACATCACTCCCCCTGCCTTCAGCCCTTCTAACCTACAGTCCCATGTAAGATACATCACTCTCCTGCCTTCAGCCCCTCCAGCATATAGTCCCATGTAAGATACCACCCCCGCCGCCTTCAGCCCCTCCAGCATACAGTCCCATGTAAGACACATCACTTCTCTGCCTTCAGCTCCTCCAGCATACAGTCCCGTGTAAAATACATCACTCCCTGCCTTCAGCCCCTCAACATACAGTCCCATGTAAAATACAAAACTCCCCCTGCCTTCAGCCCCTCCAGCATACAGTCCCATGTAAGATACATCACTCCCCTTGCCTTCAGCCCCTCTAGCATACTGTCCCGTGTAAGATAAATCACTCCCCTGCCTTCAGCCCATCCAGTATACAGTCCCATGTAAAATACATTACTCCCCCTGCCTTCAGCTCCTCCAGCATACAGTCCCATGTAAGATACATCACTCTCCTGCCTTGAGCCCCTCCAGCATATAGTCCCATGTAAGATAAAACCCCCCGCTTTCAGCCCCTCCAGCATACAGCCCCATGTAAGACACATCACTTCCCTGCCTTCAGCCCCTCCAGCATACAGTCCCATGTAAAATACATCACTCCCCTCCTTCAGCCCCTCCAACATATAGTCCCATGTAAGATACATCACTCCCCCTGCATTCCAGCCCTCCTTGCAAACAGTCCCATGTAAAATTAATCACTCTTCCTGCCAGAATACAGTCCCATGTAAATAATGCCTCTTCAGACCCCTCTAACATCCAGTACAAGGATTATTTCTCCTTCCTTCAGCCCCTGCAAAAAGCCCCCCCAAGTAAAAATAACAGTTAATATTCTCCTCCACACACTGACCTGCAGCCTCTGCTCCTCTCTCCAACAATGTGCCCTCTAGATTCTCCTGCAAATATTGAGCCCCCGCCCCCTGGATGACGAGACTCTGCCTCTTCCCCCGACATCATACCTCCTAGGAGCAACTCCATTCTAGTTACTACGGTCGCTCTACTGCCTCATAGCATGAAGCCTATGAGGGAGAACGGAGGCTATGGCTCCCGTGGCCCTCATTGAAGTTCCTACTGCCTGGCGCCCCCTGCAATTTTGCGCCCTGCAATCTACCTGTGTGTACTAAGATAAAATTGAGAGTCAAGCCTCAAACGTCTTACGTAAATTCAGTTCCACATGGTCGCAATTTTTTTATTTTTTTTGGGGGGGGGGGGGTTAATTTAATTAAACCAGAATATATATATATATATATATATATATATGATAGACACAAGGTAGGTAAGCAGTCTACTTGTGAGTGATGAGAAATTGAGCGTCAGGCCCCAATCATCCATTTCCATGAATTCCATTTCCACACGGTTCAAATTATTATTATTTTTTTTTTTTTTTGGGGGGGGGGGGGATTACATTTGTTTAAGCAGCATAAATGTATATGAGGCATTCATCAATTCTGACATTTTATCACAGCTCAGGCTGATTCCAATGAATACACCAAACCCTGCTGGCAGTGCCCCATCTTGCCACTGTTGCTGTCTGTCTGCCTACCATCACTTTCTGTATGGCTGCCTGCTGTGGCCTACATCATGCTACTAATGCCTCAATCGTCTGTTTATTCAGTTTCCATCATACCACTTATTCCACTTTCCAACCATCATGTCCAGTGTCGGACTGGGGAACCTAGGGCCCACCAGTAAAATTTATTTTGGGGGCCCACCGTACGGATACATTCAAATATAATACATATTTTAACAAGTTTTTTATATGAACATAGACTGGTTGAGGTGCTGTACATTGTATATATGTATGTAGTGCAGTAAGTCTATTGTATTATGTGCCACTTGTGCAGGGGGTGGGAGACGAAGGGCCCACCTTGCTCAGGGGCCCACCGGGGGATTCCCCTGTACCCCTGTGGGCCAGTCCGAGCCTGATCATGTCCTGTATGACTGCTGCTGCTGCTGCCTCCATCATGCCACCGCCGCCTTCATGCCACTGCTGTGACCTGCCTACTATCATCTTCCATAAGGCTGCTGCTGCCTCCATTGTGCTGCTGCCTTTCTGCCAACATGTATAATATGGCTGCTGCTGCAACTCGCTGTAATCCCCTACTGCCACAACCATTAACTCAAAGAATTTACCGCCACTATCACTACTACTACTACTATTGCCACTACTACCCAAAAACAGCCTTCAGCCTTGTATGTTCCATACTATGCTGCTCCTGCAGCTGCCACTATTGCAGCCGCATGCCACTTTATCCGTACCGTACCCTTTCCACATCTACATTTGCACTGCTGCTGCTCCCAATTAAAATCTTTTTTTAGGCTCGTTCACAATGAGCCTCTATTTCTTCTGACAATCAACACTTGTGTGTGTCGTACGGGCAGCATTCCGACCATGTCCAGGCATCATTTTTGGATGCTTGGTCCCCCAAGCCTCTTCTTTTTATTTTTTTTATACTATGACACTGTATGTGTTTAAACATCATCTGCCCTGATCAGGGACAATTTTTGGAAGCTTTGGAATATGAAAAACCATGAGACATGCACCGGCGCGGTGTGCTTTTAAACACGCTGTATGATAATGCCGTCAAACATGCCTTTATCCACAGCTATGTACAGTGGATATAAAAAGTCTACACACCCCTGTTAAAATGTCAGGTTTCTGTGATGTAAAAAAATGATAAATCATTTCAGAACTTTGTCCACCTTTAATGTGACCTATAAACTGTACAACTCAATTAATAAAACAAACTGAAATCTTTTAGGTGGAGGGAAGAAAAAATATAAAAATAAAATAATGTGGTTGTATAAGTCTGCACACCCTCTTATAACTGGGGATGTAGCTGTGTTCAGAATTAAGCAATCACATTTACAATCCTGTTAAATAGGAGTCGGCATACACCTGCCATCATTTATAGTGCCTCTGATTAACCCCAAATAAAGTTCAGCTGCTCTAGTTGGTCTTTCCTGTAATGTTCTTAGTCGCATCCCACAGCAGAAGCCATGGTCCACAGAGAGCTTCCAAAGCATCAAAGGGATCTCATTGTTAAAAGGTATCAGTCAGGAGAAGGGTATAAAAGAATTTCCAAGGCATTAGATATACCATGGAACACAGTGAAGACCGTCATCATCAAGTGGAGAAAATATGGCACAACAGGGACATCACCAAGAACTGGACGTCCCTCCAAAATTGATGAAAAGATGAGAAGAAAACTGGTCTGGGAGGCTACCAAGAGGCCTACAGCAACATGAAAGGAGCTGCAGGAATATCTGGCAGGTACTGGCTGTGTGGTACATGTGACAACAATCTCCCATATTCTTCATATGTCTGGGCTACGGGGTAGAGTGGCAAGATGAAAGCCTTTTCTTACGAAGAAAAACATCCAAGCCAGGCTACATTTTGCAAAAACACATCTGAAGTCTCCCAAAAGCATGTGGGAAAAGGTGTTATGGTCTGATGAAACCAAGGTGGAACTTTTTGGCCATAATTTCAAAAGATATGTTTGGTGCAAAAATAACACTGCACATCACCAAAAGAACACAGTGAAGCATGGTGGTGGCAGCATCATGCCAAGGGGCTGTTTTTCTTCTGCTGGAACTGGGGCCTTAGTTAAGCTAGACGGAATTACGAACAGTTCCAAATACCAGTCAATATTGGCACAAAACCTTCAGGCTTCTGCTAGAAAGCTGAATATGAAGAGGAACTTCATCTTTCAGCATGTGTCACGAGGGTGTCAAGAGCCACGCCTGACCTCGTTATACCCGGGGTCAGGAAGTCGCAGCGGGTGGCTGCGCGCTCTATGTAGAAAGATAGTGCTATTTCTTAATGGTAGCTTTCTGGGTTTGCCTTGCAACCCTTTTTGGCTCACTCAGGGATTCGTAGCTCCTTCTCCTCAGCTGTTTCTTGTCCAGCACTCCCAACCTCCTTATATTCCCCTCTCCCACTTCTCTGGTTGCCAGATATAGAGCTTCCTGCCTGGACTTCTATACTGACCCACTGGAGCTGTGTAACTGTGTTCCCTGGTTGTTGTTCCAGAACGTTACCCTCCGGATCCCTGTTGAGCCTTTGTGGTCTGCTGTTGTCGCCCACCTTGGATTATATGTTTGTCTGTATTGTCTGTCCTCTCCTTGGTGTTTTCCTCTTAGTGTCAGTGGTGCGGACTAGTGATCCCACCGCCCCGTTCACTACATAGGGCTCATCTTAGGGAAAGCCAGGGTTTAGGCACGTGATCGGCGTACGGGTGAGGAACCCGTCTAGGGACGTCAGGGCAGTCAGGTGCCAGCCGCAAGGTGAGTCAGGGGTCACCACCTTTCCCTCTCCCTTGGACAGGGCCTTCTCATTTCCCTCCCTTTGCGTGACGCCGGTCATTACAGCATGACAACGACCCAAAGCATACATCCAAATCAAAAAAGGAATGTCTTCACCAGAAAAAGATTAAAGTTTTGGAATGGCCCAGCCAGAGCCCAGACCTGAATCCGATTGAAAATCTTTGCGGTGATCTGAAGAGGGCTCTGCCCAGGAGATGCCCTCGCAATCTGACAGATTTGGAGTGTTTTTGCAAAGAAGAGTGGGCAAATCTTGCCAAGTCAAAATGTGGCATGCTGAGTGCTGTAATAAAATTACAAGGTGCTTCAAAAAAGTATTAGTTTAGGGGGTGCACACTTATGCAACCATATTATTTTATTTTTATATTTTTTTTTCCCTCTACCTAAAAGATTTCAGTTTGTTTTTCAATTGAGTTGTACAGTTTATAGGTCACATTAAAGGTGGAAAAAGTTCTGAAATGATTTAGCTTTGTCTCATTTTTTTACATTACAGAAACCTGACATTTTAACAGGGGTGTGTAGACTTTTTATATCCACTGTATGTCAGTGTCACTAAGACATAATTTACTATTGCTGTCATTGCGTTCCAGAGCTTTAGGAGGGGGGGGGGGGGAAATCATAAAAAATGAACGAAAAGAGATAACAAGTCCTAGGAGGCTAGAAACAAATCTCGACTAGTTTGCTCATCTCTAGTCCCATCTGTAGATGTCTCGATCCTGGTCATGGGAGATTCTTCTCCATGACATCTGAATTTCTAGTGAATTATTATGACAGATGAGCATCATCAAATATGTAATACACATTTTTATCACTGTGTTGACTGAACTATGTGACCTTACTGCTCTGCCAGAGACAATTTTCCGTTTAGAGATTGCCAAAGTTGACGTGGACTTCATCAGGCATGCCTTTCATATCAAGACTAGGCTTAACCCCCGATTTCACCAGAGGCTAGGGCTTTGTTATACTGGTTGTGGTAAACAATGTTAGACACTTATTCTCATCGTCACATCAGAATTTTTGATCAGTGGGGACTTAGTGATGGGAACCCCACCATTCACTACAAAAAAAAAAAGAGACGTTCGACTGAGTGTTCTGCCCTTATGGCTCAGGTCAGCAATTTCTCTGAGGTTCCCTGAGTAAGTCACGCCTGTCTATCTTTTCTTGTCAATTATCGTTATCTTACCCTTGGAATTTGCTTGGCACAGATAAAAAGGATGAAGATTATCAGCTCTTGAAGGAAATCAATATGTCATCAATTATCAATGAGCATTTCCCGAAACATTATAGACTGTGGTAAAAAAAAGTCTGAAGGTTGCGTTGTGGAGAGGCTATGACGTAGTGATACTAGAGATGACCTGTCCAAAAGCCAGGGACGTTGCTAGGGTCTCAAAAGATCCGGGGCCCAAGCCCCAGTGAATATGGCCCAGTTCTCTAATTCAACCCTCCCCCCGCACACTGCATTTTACTGTATTTGGTATACAGCAGCATATACCTCTCACATCCAGGGCCTCCCAGGTGACGTCTCCTCTGATGTAGATCTTCTCTGTCATCATCTTCTTCATTCGGTCCAGACAACTTCTTTCAGCCGCCTCGTCTCTGCTGAGCTTGACACTCAGACATCTTAGCTTGCTCACTTTTCTATCATCATCCCCCAACCAACAGTGTTATCCTGCTGCTCGCTGTGCTTTCCAATACCCCCAAATACTATCCTGAAGAAATAATAGTGCCCCCCATAGTAATAGTGCACCTCATAGTCCCACCAATAGTAATTCCCTTCTAGAATGCCCCCATTAGTAATATTGCCCCCTACAGTGATAATGCTCCCCAAGCCTCCATTAGTTGAAGAGCCCTCCAGTATTAATAATGCCCTTACAGAGCCCCCAGTAGAAATAAAGCTCTCTACAGACTCCTCAGTAGTAATAAGGCCCCTATAGGCTCTTAGTAGAAATAGGGAGAATGTATAAGTCACACACTACTAGAGAGCCCCTAGTAGTAAAAAGAACGCCTATAATCTCCCCTATATTTATAATGCCCTACAGTACCCCCAGTATTTATATTGCTCCCTACCAGGCCTAAGGGGGGCTACTGGCACATAAGGGGGCTACTGGCACATAAGGGGGCTACTGGCACATAAGGGGGCTACTGGCACATAAGGGATAAGGGGGGATACTGGCACATAAGGGGGGCTACTGGCACATGATAGGAGGCTACTGGCACTTGATAGGGGGGCTACTGGCACATGATAGGGGGGCACTCAGGCTACTGGCACATGATGGTGGGGGGCTCTTATTACTGGCACATGATTGGGGGCATCTATGGGGGCACATCTTACTGGTACATGATTGGGGGGCATCTATTGGGGCACTTATTACTGGCACATTATTGGGTGGCACTATAGGGACATCTACAGAGGCTAAAAAGAAGGGGTATTTTATATGGGGGCTCTGTATAGGGGCATTTTATACTGGGAGGGAAGGAAGGGGCCAGGCTGCGCTGCCCATGTGTGGACTAGGGCGGCGGCGGCCGCGGGCACTGGCAGCCTGGCTGTCACGACCGTCACTGGCAATTTTACTTGCATCCCTGTTCTCTAAAGGGGCGGTTTTAGGGGGCGGTCCTATGGGTGGGTAGGGGTCGTGGTCAGGGGAGGGGGTGAGTTCCACCACCTTTTCTCTGAGAAAAAAAGCCCTGCTCCCTACTATTATAATGCTCACCCTGCAGTGCCCCCAGTATTTATAATGCCCCCTGCAGTGACTCCAGTATTTATATTGCCCCTACTATTATAATGCTCACCCTGCAGTGCCCCCAGTATTTATAATGCCCCCTGCAGTGACTCCAGTATTTATATTGCCCCTACTGTTATAATTCTCACCCTGCAGTGCCCCAAGTAATTGTAATGCCCCTGCAGTGCCCCCTGTTTTAATCTAGCAACGCCCCTGCCTAAAGCCATCATTCAAATAGCCAACCATGTAATGCACAGACACGGCAGGTCAGACGAAGAGAGAGTAGAAGCCCATTGTGGCACATAGTGGGGGGTAAAGAGCAGAGGACCCCCTCTGAGTCTATGGCATCCAGTGGTTGGCATGGAAAGATAACCCTCCACAGAATAAATTAGATCCCTTGCCTCCCCATTTGTCTGTTGCCCCATTCTATGTCTTCTTAGTAAGAATGGCGGTGTGAGCCGCGGGAGGAGGGCACTCCCCTTGTCTGTTAATATACTCGTACTGCAGAATGGGGGGGATGTGTAGAAGGGGAAGTTGAGTTGACACTCTCCTCTTTGTGGTCGCCATTCACACAAGTACAGTACATACTGTAGTGGCTTCATGACTGAAATATGCCATATACTGAATAATATGAATATACTGCAATAACCTGCTATCAACACTACATAACAGTACCCACACTACATAATAGTACCTACACTACATAACAGTACCCACACTACATAACAGTACCCACACCAGATAACAGTATCCACACCACATAACAGTATCCGCACTCCATAACAGTATCCGCACTCCATAACAGTATCCGCACTCCATAACAGTATCCGCACTACATAACAGTATCCACACCACATAACAGTATCCACACCACATAAAAGTATCTACACTACATAACAGTACCCACACTACATAACAGTATCCACACTACATAACAGTATCCACACCACATAAAAGTATCTACACTACATAACAGTACCCACACTACATAACAGTATCCACACTACATAACAGTATCCACACCACATAAAAGTATCTACACTACATAACAGTACCCACACTACATAACAGTATCCACACCAGATAACAGTATCCACACCACATAACAGTATCCGCACTCCATAACAGTATCCACACCACATAACAGTATCCACACCACATAACAGTATCCACACCAGATAACAGTATCCACACCACATAACAGTATCCGCACTACATAACAGTATCCACACCACATAACAGTATCCACACCACATAAAAGTATCTACACTACATAACAGTACCCACACTACATAACAGTATCCACACCACATAACAGTATCCACACCACATAACATTATCCACACTACATAACATTACCCACACTACATAACAGTATCCGCACTCCATAACAGTATCCAGACTGCATAACAGTGCCCATATTATGTAACAATACCCACATTAAATAACAGTATCCATGCTATGTGACAGTACCCACACTATATAATAGTACCTGCACTACGTAACACTACCCACATCACATAACAGTACCGACATTACACAAAAGTATCCATACTACAGAACTTTAACCATATCTCTAACACATGCTTCGACCCTCTCCCTGGCACTGCACCCCCTGATGGCAGTGCCATTATCAACTCTGTTTGCATCCTCCAATACCCGTCCCATTATGAGCCCAGTTCTTAACACTAGCCAAATTCTAACCATAAGATGATTGCATGCTATGGTCATAGGCTTCAGCTACGTTTTTCTAGTACACCTGCTTTCCATTCTATTGTCGTACTTATAATTAATGACCACGTTTCCGATCCATACTTCACCTTTTATTCCTAAGCTATTTTTGCCTTGGCATATCTGAGAAGATGACTGTTTCCTCTATGGCTACCTCTTTCAATTATGACACAAACTACTTTTTCGCATTAAAATCCGAGGCTAAATGTGTTTTTCTTTATTCATTCCATTGCGGTTACTGGTAATGAAAGGCAGCTGCGAGATTTCTCAGTCCGGTCAGTGTTGTGGTGTTAATCTGTGGACGTGTTAGGAAATTCTTTATTCACACACAATGGCATGATAAAAATGACCCGAGTTTCCCACATAAAAAGACGCTCATTTTGCTTATCCTGACAAAAAAAATTCAACAATATCCAGAAACCAGACGCTCATTCCTCAAAATAGAGTCAGCCGTAGAGTTTGTTTGTATACACTCAATGGAAAGCAAATTGCTGTCCACCATAATAAAACGCAAGATAAATGTCATGATTACCGCCCATCACTAAAGATGGGGTCGTTTCGAGCCGAAACGCGTTGCTAAGAATAAAAAGAAAACTACATATTCAACACTGACTTATGGGTGTCCTGTGACGACAGTGCCTTGATTCATTCACTGGATGCGGCCCCCATAGGATTTACTAACTTCCGCTGATGTCACCTTCATTCCACTAGCCATTTTTGGGTGGCAGGGTGACCCAAAAAACAGCAATTCTGCCATCTGACATTGTATTTTTTTTTATAGTGTTCACCGTGCAAGAGTCTTTTTGTAGTGCGGGTCGCTACAGTTGAGGTGATACCAATTATGCATGCTTTTTTTTTTATATATATATATATATATATTTTTTTTATTATTTATTTATTTTTTTATATAATTCTTTTTAATGGATTAGTGTTTTTTTTCTTCTTTTTTTATATTTACTAATTATATATATTTTTTTTATAAATGAAACATTTATTTATGTTTATTATTTAGATATGTGGGGGGGAGGGTAAAGCATGGCATGATCGCTGCTCTAATACACTGCAATACTTTTATAATGCAGTATGTTTTCCCTTATAAGCATTTAACACCCGCCCAGGGAATGGGACAAACTTATCTTGGTGCAAATAATTCTTACAGAAGCCCCACCTATTTTTGGGCCAGGGACAGCTCAAATTTGCTGCTGTTGGATAGAACTGAACATGTGCGACCACCTCAGCGATGCTACTGAGGTGGACTGAGAAATAAGGAAAAAAATGAACAGCAGGTGGCGCTATTCGGATGCATTTTATGGTTTTACTCAGCGGCTAGACTAAACTTTTAATAAGATATAATTACAAATGTATTCAGATCCAAGTGCTGGTTTGAAAAATTTAGAATTTTTTCAATTTAACTGCACTTATAATACCAATTACCTCTCACGTCATTACAGTCCTTATGGCTGCAGTCCAGGAGATCTCTATAGGTTGCAGCAGTATTAATGTAACTTTATTAAAATATATTTCGACCAATCACAAAGTGTACCCATAGGTCCACTTTAGGCTGTAGACACCTGAGTGCCGCACACATTTCTGCACATGTATCTGAATTCATTCACAGCAAGTGATAGATCTTAGACCTTCATTCCTACTTCCTGGAGAAGAAAACAAATGGCAGGCATAAAAAAATGAAAATCCCCTTCAATTCCAAGAGAGACGTGCAGCTCAGATATACACTCTATGGGTCGGTGGGTATTGTATGTATGCCACATAACAGTGTGTCATCTACAGATCGCCATAACAGTGTGTCATCCACAGATCCCCCATAACAGTGTATCATCCACAGATACCCCATAACAGTGTGTCATTCACAGATCCCCCATAACAGTGTTATCCACAGATCCCCATAACAGTGTGTCATCCACAGATCCCCCATAACAGTGTATCATCCACAGATACCCCATAACAGTGTATCATCCACAGATCCCACATAGTGTCATCCACAGATCCTCATAACAGTGTGTCATCCACAGATCCCCTATCAGTGTGTCATCCACAGATCCCCCATCACAGTGTGTCATCCACAGATGCCCCATCACAGTGTGTCTGTCATCCACAAATCCCCCATAACAGTGTGTCATCCACAGATCCCCCCTTACAGTGTGTCATCCACAGATCCCCCATTACAGTGTGTCATCCACAGATCCCCCATAACAGTGTATCATCCACAGATTCCACATAACAGTGTCATCCACAGATCTCCTATAACAGTGTGTCATCCACAGATTCCCCCATAACAGTGTGTCATCCACAGATTTCCCATAACAGTCACATCCACAGATCCCCATAACAGTGTATCATCCAAAAATCCCCCGAAACAGTGTGTCATCCACAGATCCCCATAACAGTGTCACATCCACAGAACCCCCATAACAGTGTGTCATCCACAGATCCTCCATAACAGTGTGTCATCCACAGATCCTCCATAACAGCGTGTCATCCACAGATTCCCCATAACAGTGTGTCATCCACAGATTCCCCATAACAGTGTGTCATCCACAGATTACCCATAACAGTGTGTCATCCACAGATCCGCCATAACAGTGTGTCATACACAGATCCCCCATAACAGTGTATCATCTGCAACGGGATGCCTCCCCCGGGCCCCTCTCTTGCGTGACCCAGGTTTAATAGAAATGCAGAGTGGTGTAGTGCGGCCTAAATGTCTCTTTACGTGTGTCACGGTGCTCCTACCTGGATACCGCTGGGCCCCAGACTTTGGCTCCGTAGCAATATCCGTAGAATATTTGACGGATTTGAAAGAATAACTTCAGTCCAGACCTTGAGATGAAGTTCAATGGCAGCTTTACTTGAATAAAGATTTCTTCAAACAGTTTTCAGGCTTTTTCTTGGTTCCAGCAGGCTTTAGCATAAGCTGGCAGGCAAACTCAACGCTGATTTATCTCTTTCCCTCTGCTGTACTGACAGGCTAGCTTAATAACTTTGTTTTCTTCTTTATGCTGCACTCCACTCTTTAGTCTGACTTAGATTCAGCCAAGAAACTATTCTCCTGGCTCTTGAGGCTTCCAAGCTTCTGCCTCCATGGCCAGCAGAGCTTAGGGTGCTCTGGCAGGCGTGGGCACGTCAGGCAGTGACGTGTCCCCTGCCCTCCTTTCCCCTGTCTAGGGAAGACTGGAACTAACTGGAAACTTCTGCCCCACCCTTCTGTCAGGAAGCAAGACTGGCCGACTTCAGCCCAAAGAGGGGAGAATAGAATGGTAAGTTCCATTCTCTCTAAATATAGCTCTGCCATTTGCACTGTAATCTGCTGGTGAACCAGGCACATTACATGAACATAACAGTTGCATAGAAAGATTATTATTGGACCATGTAGAGGACCTGGACAGAAATACAAAGATGATATTCAGATTAGCCCTTTAGGGATAGTAGCAGTCAGCAGGAGTGGTAACACCACTCTGTGGTGTTACATACACCCTTAAAACCAAGCCTCCCTCGGCTCGTGCTTAGGGTGTGCTCTAAGGGGACCCAGGAAAAGTTAGAGTGCTGCATGAAACTATTTATTATTACTGTATACGTAAACTGATATAGCAACAGCTACCACTGAGTCTCTGCCTGTATGAGTAGGGTGTCTATTCACAGTTTTCCCTCTCTGTAATAACCAGAGAACCAAAAAGGTCTGCACCTAGCTCTCAAATACTCCACAACCTGGCCACAGTCGTATATGGAGCGTGGGGGTGTCATGTACTGTAATCCCTCCACGATACTATGAGACGCCTGCAAATAGAAGAGTGGCTTTATCCTGTGTTCCCTTCCAAGCACCAAGGTCTAATCATGCTTTATGCTTCGTCACTTTGATGACTAAACAGGTAGCTAAACTTATTTTCCTAAGGACAGTGCTCAATGCCTAAGGGCAGGGATGGCAAACCTGAGGCTCTCCAGCTGTTGCAAAACTACAACTCCCAGCATGCCCAGACTGCCTACAGCTATCAGTCTACAGTAGGCCATGGTGGGAGTTGTAGTTTTACAACAGCTGGAGAGCCACAGGTTGGCCAGCCCTGCCTTAGAGCATCTAGAATTAGAAATACAATATAATACCTAGGCTTTCTGAACTAACACAAGGCAAACTAGGACCATAAGTATTCAGGGTCCTCAGAGGCAGTCAATATGAGCAATGAAGCAAATATGCTAACTATCTGGCTAACAATATAAAGTCCAAAGTCCATTCATAAAGTGCATAAGAGCTCACATTGTTATACCCATAAAAGAGTCCATACAATGGGCTAAAGTACTTGAACGTTGCAGAACCTTAGAACTTTAGTGCAAAAATATAGTGCAAAAAATGTCACACTAGAAATCACAAAGAGCTCAGGTACACGTTTGAGACTATTCTTTGGGTGCAAGCTTGTAACATTGCAAACTGTGGCACATAGTGCAAAAAGGAACAAAGTCATTTGTAATCCACATGAGGTAGCAGCAATTTTGTTAAAAACCCTGGGCTCCCACTCAACATGAGAAGGGGGAAAAAAGGGAATTGGCGCTGACATGCGCAACTTGCAGGTGTTTTTTGAAGATAGGGGGAGTCCTAACAAACCATGTCCATCTGGGTGAGGACCGAACAGGGCAACGGAACAAAACAGATGGGCCAACAAGTTCTCATCCTTCAAGTCCAGGCCATGTTGTAGCTCCCACAGTCCTTGATTTTACTTTCTTTATTTTGACTTGCCTGAAGAGCTGCTCCTTAGAGGAGGAATCGGAAATCCTCTTCACTATTGGTGCTGCTGAAGCTCATCAGGGGTCGCTCCTGCCCTTTGTCAGTGATCCGCACTGTTGTTGCAGTACTCCACTGCCCTCTAGTGGAGATGTCGGGTAATGACTGGGTGGTCAAACTGGCAATGGCTGCGGCCACTTGTTGCTTTCGGCCGCCGGAACCTCCTGCCCTGCCAGGGGGACTCAGGATCTCCGGCTGCAGGGGCTCTGGTAGCTGTGTTTCAGCTGGTGGAGTTGGAAATCGAGGACCTTTGGCTGCTGCTGACACCATCGTCCAGGGAAGCTGGTAATTGACTACCGTTGGGTTATACGAGAAGGCTGTCGTGGCCTGGTATCCCATCAGGAAGGTTGGAAGTGGCAGCAGTCCCAGGATCAATGGCTTCTCTTGGAAGCGGAAGACTTCCTCCGCAGTCTCTTGGAGGCAGCGCACACGGGATGTGGCTGCTGGATCCTCCTGCCAGCGCTCAGGTACCGGTGTAGGGACAAGGGGCTTATTCAGAAGGGTTACCCCGGTGGCAAAGCGTCCCATAGTGGATCCCATAGGGGTGTGCTCTACCTGGTCCCCTGCATATAAGCTATGGCGGGCCTGAGGGAGGTAGGGGCGTTTCACAGAACGACGACCCAAAAGACTTCCTCACCATCTTCGTCATCTGCCAGGAAGACGCTGCCGCTTTCAATGGAAAATCACAGGACGGTCCCCAGGCGTCTCTACAGCGGCAGATCCCCCGACCACAGGTGGTCCAAGACTTGGATCACCCATTCCTCCACTGCTATTTTGTAGTCCCACGTCGTCCAGGCGTGGGCCACGACCTCCGGTGGAACCAGGGGGTTGAATCGGGCGAAGGGATTAATATTCCTGGGCGGCGGAGTGAAAGCTCCAGCCACCTCCGCCGCACCAGCCGGCACGGCAGACACCTCGGCCTTTCTCTCCGGGTTCCGCAACACTTGTGAGACTCTCACTTCTTCTGGGATGGCTTCTACTTCGGGCTCACCGCCCCACACCATCTCTCCCCAGTTAGGCCTGAGAGCACACGCCATGTTGTCTTCCTCTGGCTGGCTGGAACAAACTGGTAAGGGGCCGTGGGCTACTTGAGGGTAGAGTCTTAACTTCCCGCCCTTGGACTGGGCAGTTCCCGGTGGGCAGGGTCTCTGTTTGGCGTGCTTGAGCTGGGCATTTCCCTGTTTTCCCGCTCTGGCTGTACAAGAAGAATATACGCCATCACCCGCAAAGATAGCGGATTAACCTTTCTGTAGCCGGTGCACAATTCGGCGCCTGTTTATCCTGACCAAATATAAGCAAAGTAATTTTTAGGGGGTTCTCTATTAATTCTGTAGGCCTGTGGTATAAAGGCTCAAGTGATTATGTGGCTGGAGGTACATTAGGCGGTCACTGAATAACAATTTTACTGTAGACCAGTGGAGTACAGGCCCCCAAAAATTAGGCATTCACCTGACAGAAAGGAACAAGTGATTATGTGGCTGGAGGTATATTCAGGGGCGTACATACAGGGGTCGCAGTTGTATTATATAGACTAGTAGCTCAGAATTGCACCAATATCCATTTACTATTACTGCCAGAACATGTTGGGTGTAGTAGTTTCAGCCCAACTGGGCAGTCAGAGGTTGCAGGCTACAGAAATATAGCAGAGTTAGGCTACTTTCACACCTGCATTAGGTGCGGATCAGTCTAGTATCTGCACAGACGGATCCGCACCTATAATGCAAACGCTTGTATCCGTTCTGAACGGATCCGTTTGCATTACCACGAACAAAAAAAAAAAAAAAGATAATGCAAACGGATCCGTTTTGACTTACACTAAAAGTCAATGGGAGGCGGATCCGTTTTTAATTGCACCATATTGTGTCAGTGAAAACGGATCCGTCCCCATTTATTTACATTGTAAGTCAGGACGGATCCGTTTGGCTCCGCATCGCCAGGCGGACACCAAAACGCTGCAAGCAGCGTTTTGGTGTCCGCCTCCAGAGCGGAAAGGAGGCGGAACAGAGGCAAACTGATGCATTCTGAGCGGATCTTTATCCATTCAGAATGCATTGGGGCTGAACTGATCCGTTTTGGGTCGCTTTGGAGAGCCTTGAAACGGATCTCACAGGCGGACCCAGAGACGGCAGTGTGAAAGTAGCCTTAGGCCTCATGCACACGACCGTTGTTTTATTCCGTGTCCGTTGTTCCGTTTTTCGTGATTTTCTGCGGACCCATTGACTTTCAATGGGTCCGTTGAAAACTCGGCTAATGTACCGTTTGTCATCCGCGTCCGTGATCCGTGGTTCCAGTCCGTCAAAAAAATATAACCTGTCCTATTTTTTTCACGGAAAACGATTCGCGGACCCATTCAAGTCAATGGGACCGTGAAAAAATGCGGAGGCAAACAAGATTATCATCCGCGTCCGTGCGTCCGTGTTTTTTTCCTATCATTTGCATGGCAAACTTGACTTACTTTTTTTTACTTTCCTTCATGTCTGGTGATCCTCCAAAAATAAAGGAAGACACACGGAAACGGATCACGGAAGACACACGGAAACGGATCACGGAACCGTTTCAGGGCTCTCACAAGCCGCCCAAAACTGATCAGTTTAGCCCCAATGCATTCTGAATGGATAAGGATCCGCTCAGAATGCATCAGTTTGCCTCTGTTCAGCCTCCATTCCGCTCTGGAGGCGGACACCAAAGCGCTGCTTGCAGCGTTTTGGTGTCCGCCTGGCGATGCGGAGCCAAACGGATCCGTCCTGACTTACAATGTAAGTAAATGGGGACGGATCCGTTTTCATTGACACAATATGGTTTGCATTATCTTTTCTTTTTTTTTTTTTCGTGGTAATGCAAACGGATCCGTTCAGAACGGATGCCAGCGTTTGCATTATAGGTGCGGATCCGTCTGTGCAGATACCAGACGGATCCGCACCTAACGCAGGTGTGAAAGTAGCCTTAGTTATAAAGTCATTGATAGGCCAATGAAGTATTTTACCATATGAAGGCAAAAGAAATGCATGACAAAACCAGCTCTGCTACATCATTTTTTTCATTCTGCGTGCTTCTAATGACATATAATGTACATACCTCCCAACTCTTGCCCTTGGCGAATCGCGCAGAGGTAGAGCTTGGCAGGACAGCAGGATTGCCATCCAAAATCGGCCTGTCCTGCACAAAGTGGTACTGTTGGGAGGCATGTTGGGTGAATGGTAGGAGGTTGGAGGGGGGGGGTGGCGACGGGGAGGGGGGCCCCATGGTTCAGATTTGCACCGGGGCCCCATGGATTGTGTGTACACCACTGGGTATATTAGACGGTCAGTGGATAACAATTTTACTGCAGGCCAGTGGAGTACAGGCCCCAAAAATTAGGCATTCACCTGACAGAAAATCACAAGTGATTATGTGGCTGGAGGTACTGTATATTAGATGGTCAGTGGATAACAATTTTTCTGTAGGCCATTACAGGCCCCAAAAATTAGGCATTCACCTGACAGAAAAGAAAAAGTGATTACCGTATTTTTCGCTTTATAAGACACACTTTTTCCCCCCAAAAAAATGGGGGGGAAATGGCAGTGCATCTTATAAAGCGATGGTGTCATTTTTACATGACTGACACTGATGTATCGCGGGCCGGTATGCTGCACAGCGCGGCCGGCGATACATCAGTTACAGTTATGCGGGGTGGGAGGAGGGGCTGGAGGCTTGCAACTCGCGGTGGGGCCCGATGCAGTCACTGTATTACACCAGGCCCCGCGCACAGCAGTCTCTTTGTTTGTAAAGTCTTTTTCTTTAATGCTGAAGCAATCACTCTCCTTTGATAAACTATCCTAATCACCTGAAACAGTACTCACTCTATGAATGCAGCAGTCCGGCCGGTGCATGACGTCAGTCAGTCGTGTTCCTGCTTCATTAATGAATTTGGAGAAGCGTGACTGACTGAGTGACGTCACGCGCCCGGCCGGACCGCTGCATTCATAGAGTGAGTACTGTTTCAGACGATTAGGCTAGTTTATCAAAGGAGATAAACTAGCCTACTGTGTCTGACGCACTGTTATGATTGCTTCAGCATTAAAGAAATAGACTTTACATACAAAGAGACTGCTGTGTGCAGAGTTTAACGGGACACATTTTAATAAAGTAATACTGTGACACATAGGCCATGAGGGGGACCAGCATAAGATGCTATATGTGTGTCATCCACTCATATAGCATCTTATACTGGTCCCCCTCATGGCCTATGTGTCACAGCACACATCCCCCATAACAGTGCATCATCCACAGATCCCCTATAACAGTGTGTAATCCACAGATCCCCCATAACAGTGCGTCAGACACAGATCCCCCATAACAGTGCATCAGCCACAGATCCCCCATAACAGAGCGTCAGACACAGATCCCACATAACAGTGCGTCAGACACAGATCCCCCATAACAGTGCATCAGCCACAGATCCCCCATAACAGTGTGTGAGCTACAGGTCCCCCCTAACAGTGTGTCACCCACAGGTTCCCCCATAACAGTGTGTCACCCACAGATCCCCCATAACAGTGCGTCAGCCACAGATTCCCCATAACAGTGCGTCAGCCACAGGTCCCCCATAACAATGTCATCCCCAGACTACTATTAGTTAAAAATCCACCAAAAGCACACCCTTTGGTTCCAATTTTTTTTTTCTTATTTTCCTCCTCAACAACCTAGGTGCGTCTTATAATCAGGTGCGTCTTATAAAGCGAAAAATACGGTATGTGGCTGGAGGTATATTAGACGGTGTCACGGATGGTGTTGCAGAAAGCTGGAACTTATAAATAAACATCCGACTGGCTTGATCCCAAACTAAGGAGCATATGGGTGAGCCCTATAAAACCCCTAGAGCTATCCCTGACTGCTATGCCCATACAAAGATCTTTATGGTAGACGATTGCATGTCCACGTACGTTATAGTATCTGACACCTGAAAACCCTATAATAGTGAGGGGACACGACCACCGGCTCCCTGCACTTAATACGGACGGAGTCAGGGTCACCTACAATCAAGCCAGCAAGTAAACACAAATAACGAAAACAGACTTATCTGAGGAATCAGGAGCAGGAGCATCCAGCAGTGAACAACTCATCCAGGAAGAAGTGTAAACCGCAAAGTGAGGCAGTATGGGAGGGAATATAAAGGGAGACAATCAGTGCAAATAGATGACAGCTGGGAGAAGGAAAGGAGATGATAAAGTGAAACCAAAACAAAGAACTTCATGCAAGAGGTAGCGAAGAACGTCTAACAGACCTTCTCACAGAGCTGGCGGTGACAGTACCCCTCCCTCTACGGGTGGACTCCGGACACTCAGAGCCCACCTTCTCAGGATGAGACCTATGGAAAGCCCTGATGAGACGAGTGGCCTTAATGTCCGCCACTGGGACCCACATCCTCTCCTCAGGACCATAACCCT
Source organism: Bufo bufo (assembly GCF_905171765.1). Lineage (NCBI taxonomy): Eukaryota > Metazoa > Chordata > Amphibia > Anura > Bufonidae > Bufo > Bufo bufo. Next base: position 421,510,344 of record NC_053394.1, read on the forward strand.
CCCAATGAACGAGGTACTGGAGAGAACCGCGGATAATGCGAGAATCCACAATCCTAGAGACCTGAAATTCAAGATTACCATCAACAACAATCGGAGGAGGAGGCAAAGAGGAGGGTACCGTGGGTTGGACATAAGGTTTTAATAGGGACCTGTGAAAAGCATTATGGATCTTCCAAGTCTGAGGAAGATCAAGACGGAAGACAACGGGATTGATGACGGACAAGATCTTGTAAGGCCCAATAAACCTAGGACCCAACTTCCAGGAGGGAACCTTCAGTTTGATATTCTTTGTAGACAACCACACCAGATCCCCCACATTCAGGTCCGGACCAGGCACACGTCTCTTATCCGCCACACGCTTATATCTCTCACTCATCCTCTTCAGATTACCCTGAATCTTTTGCCAAATAAAAGACAAAGACGAGGAAAATCTCTCCTCATCAGGTAAACCAGAAGACCCCTCTCCAGAGAATGTCCCAAACTGTGGATGAAACCCATATGCACCAAAAAATGGTGACTTATCATAGGACTCCTGGCGACGGTTATTTACAGCAAACTCAGCAAGGGACAAAAAAGAACACCAATCCTCCTGATTCTCCGCCACAAAACAGCACAGATATGTCTCCAGATTCTGATTGACGCGTTCGGTCTGACCATTCGACTGCGGGTGAAAAGCAGAAGAGAACGACAACCGAACCCCCAAGCGAGAACAGAAGGCCTTCCAGAATCTGGAAACAAATTGCGTGCCCCTATCAGAAACGATGTCTGAAGGAATGCCATGCAATTTAACAATGTGATCAACAAACGCTTGCGCCAGCGTCTTAGCATTGGTTAACACAGGAAAGGGAATGAAATGCGCCATTTTGCTAAAACGGTCCACTACTACCAGAATCACAGTCTTCCCCGAGGAAGGAGGCAGGTCCGTAATGAAGTCCATGGACAGATGCGTCCAAGGACGGGAAGGAATGGGTAACGGGAGGAGAGAACCCGATGGCCGTGAATGAGGGACCTTGGCACGAGCGCAGGTCTCGCAGGCTGCAACAAAACCCTCAACCGTCTTACAAAGAGCCGGCCACCAGAATCTCCGAGCAATGAGATCCACTGTGGCTCTGCTCCCCGGGTGCCCAGCAAGGACAGTATCGTGGTGCTCCTTAAAAACCTTGTGTCGTAAAGCGAGAGGCACAAACAACCTCCCAGGGGGACAAAGATCAGGAGCCTCTGCCTGGGCTGCCTGAACCTCTGCCTCCAAATCAGGATAAAGAGCAGAGACGACCACCCCTTCAGCCAAAATAGGACCCGGGTCTTTAAAGTTCCCCCCTCCCGGAAAACAACGTGACAGGGCATCCGCCTTCACATTTTTAACCCCAGGGTGGAACGTAACAACAAAATTTATTCTAGAAAAGAACAAAGACCATCTGGCCTGTCTCGGGTTCAGACGCTTGGCCGATTCCAAGTAGGCCAGATTCTTATGGTCTGTAAACATGGTAATAGGGTGTCTGGCTTCCTCTAACCAATGGCGCCATTCCTCAAAAGCTAATTTGATGGCCAACAACTCCCTATCTCCCACATCGTAATTTCTCTCTGCAGAGGAGAGTTTCCTTGAGAAAAAGGCACACGGTCGCCATTTGGCAGGAGAGGGACCCTGAGATAAGACCGCACCCACACCCACCTCAGAAGCGTCCACCTCAACAATAAAAGGTAGAGAGACATCAGGTTGTACCAAAATGGGAGCGGAAGCAAAACTCTCTTTGATACTAGAAAAGGCTTTAAGCGCATCTACCGACCACAAAGAAAAATCTACCCCCTTTTTAGTCATATCAGTGAGTGGCTAAACAACAGAGGAATAATTCAAAATGAACTTTCTGTAATAATTGGCAAAACCCAAAAACTGCATCAGCGCCTTCTAAATTCTCAGGAAGCTCCCAATCAAGCACAGCACTGACCTTCTCAGGGTCCATGCGAAAACCAGAAGCGGAGAGAAGAAAACCAAGAAATTGAATCTCCGGAGCCGCAAACACACATTTTTCCAGTTTAACATACAATTTATTATCCCGCAGAATCAGCCAGACCTGACGTAGGTGGTCTCGATGAGTCTTGAAATCAGGAGAAAAAATCAAAATGTCATCCAGATACACCAGTACAAATTTACCCATTAAATGATGAAAAATGCTGTTCACAAAATGTTGGAAGACGGCCGGAGCATTCATCAAACCAAAGGGCATAACCAAATTCTCGAAATGACCCTCAGGGGTATTGAAGGCCGTCTTCCATTCGTCCCCTTCCCTGACCCTGACTAGGTTGTATGCCCCTCTTAAATCCAACTTAGAAAAAACCTTAGCCCCAACAATCTGGTTAAACAGGTCCGGGATCAGATGAAGCGGATATGGATCACGAATAGTGATACTGTTCAGCTCCCTGAAATCCAGACAAGATCTTAAAAGAATCATCTTTTTTCTTAACAAAAAAAAAACCAGCGGCAACAGGTGACTTCGAGGGTCGGATGTGTCCCTTTCTCAGGCTCTCAGAGATATAAGTACGCATAGCGACTCTTTCAGGTTGGGAGAGATTGTATAAACGTGATTTTGGCAGTTTGGCGTCTGGGATGAGATTAATAGGGCAGTCGTACTCCCGATGCGGGGGCAACTCCTGGACACCACTCTCGGAAAACACATCCGAAAATTCAGAGAGAAAAGATGGCACAGTCTTGGTAGAAACCTCTGAAAGAGACGCCGTGAGGCAATTCTCTCTGCAAAAACTCACTCCAACCATTTATTTGCCTTGCTTGCCAATCAATGGTGGGGTTATGTTTAGTGAGCCAGGGTAGCCCCAACACTAGAGGAGTAGGTAATCCGCTTGACGAAACATGACATATCCTCAACATGAGCGTCACCCACAGTCAAACGGATATTGTGAACTATGCCCTTTAACGATCTTTGAGAAAGTGGAGCGAAATCGATAGCAAAAACAGGTATATCCTTTTCCAAAGTGCATACCTGGAAACCATGCGTTATTGCAAATTGATTATCAATGAGATTGACAGCTGCTCCACTATCTACAAAAATCTCACAAACAATGTTCTTGCTGTCTAGCGCCACCCTGGCAGGTAGGAGAAAACGGGAACTACAAGTAAATGGCATATTTTCAATTTCCGCATCAACCATGCCAATAGTAGCAAATGGAAAGTTTTTAGAGGGTTTTTTTCTTTTTGTTTTTCTTTTATTACCCTCAGAAAACTCCATGAATCTCCTAGAGGGGCAAACATTAGCCAACTGATTTATACCCCCACAACAGAAACAAGCCCTCTTCTGAGAGCTGAATCCTCTACTATCAGAGGCAAGCAAACCCAACTGCATGGCCTCCTCCTCAGAGGGGATTGAGAGAGACTGAGACCCCTGCGCACTGAATGAGACAGCCCCACTGTCCTTGGACTGAATATGACAGGAAGGAGTAGTCTCCTCTCTCTCTCTAAGACGCCTGTCAATACGAACAGCTAGAGACATGGCAGATTCTAACGAGGCTGGTCTCTCATGAAAAGAAAATGCATCTTTCAATCTTTCCGAAAGACCATGGCAAAATTGACTTCGGAGTGCAGCATCATTCCAACCAGTATCAGCTGCCCATCTCTGAAATTCTGAACAATATATCTCTGCGGACTGTTTACCCTGGCATAAAAGACGCAGTTTAGATTTAGCCAGAGCAATACGATCCGGGTCATCATATATCTGCCCCAGGGCTACAAAAAATTCATCCACCGATTGGAGGGGCCGTGCCTCGACGGGCAGCGAAAAGGCCCAAGAAAATGGAGTTTGCAAGCCTCTCTAAAGCGAACAGAATTCTCACTACCCCGGAGAACGTATCTGGAAGCGAGATCTTAGGCTCGGAACAAACTCCATGAACGCAAGCAGAACCGGTCACCTGAAACTGAGACACAGTTTTACGGAGATCTGCTACCTCCAGTGAAAGACCTTGCATGCGGTCAATCAAGGCTGAAACCGGATCCATGCTTAAGACGGTTATGGCGGTTTATAATGTCACGGATGGTGTTGCAGAAAGCTGGAACTTATAAATAAACATCCGACTGGCTTGATCCCAAACTAAGGAGCATATGGATGAGCCCTATAAAACCCCTAGAGCTCTCCCTGACTGCTATGCCCATGCAAAGATCTTTATGGTAGACGATTGCATGTCCACGTACCTTATACTATCTGACACCTGAAAACCCTATAATAGTGAGGGGACACGACCACCGGCTCCCTGCACTTAATACGGACGGAGTCAGGGTCACCTACAATCAAGCCAGCAAGTAAACACAAATACAGGGAGTGCAGAATTATTAGGCAAGTTGTATTTTTGAGGATTAATTTTATTATTGAACAACAACCATGTTCTCAATGAACCCAAAAAACTCATTAATATCAAAGCTGAATATTTTTGGAAGTAGTTTTTAGTTTGTTTTTAGTTTTAGCTATTTTAGGGGGATATCTGTGTGTGCAGGTGACTATTACTGTGCATAATTATTAGGCAACTTAACAAAAAACAAATATATACCCATTTCAATTATTTATTTTTACCAGTGAAACCAATATAACATCTCAACATTCACAAATATACATTTCTGACATTCAAAAACAAAACAAAAACAAATCAGTGACCAATATAGCCACCTTTCTTTGCAAGGACACTCAAAAGCCTGCCATCCATGGATTCTGTCAGTGTTTTGATCTGTTCACCATCAACATTGCGTGCAGCAGCAACCACAGCCTCCCAGACACTGTTCAGAGAGGTGTACTGTTTTCCCTCCTTGTAAATCTCACATTTGATGATGGACCACAGGTTCTCAATGGGGTTCAGATCAGGTGAACAAGGAGGCCATGTCATTAGATTTTCTTCTTTTATACCCTTTCTTGCCAGCCACGCTGTGGAGTACTTGGACGCGTGTGATGGAGCATTGTCCTGCATGAAAATCATGTTTTTCTTGAAGGATGCAGACTTCTTCCTGTACCACTGCTTGAAGAAGGTGTCTTCCAGAAACTGGCAGTAGGACTGGGAGTTGAGCTTGACTCCATCCTCAACCCGAAAAGGCCCCACAAGCTCATCTTTGATGATACCAGCCCAAACCAGTACTCCACCTCCACCTTGCTGGCGTCTGAGTCGGACTGGAGCTCTCTGCCCTTTACCAATCCAGCCACGGGCCCATCCATCTGGCCCATCAAGACTCACTCTCATTTCATCAGTCCATAAAACCTTAGAAAAATCAGTCTTGAGATATTTCTTGGCCCAGTCTTGACGTTTCAGCTTGTGTGTCTTGTTCAGTGGTGGTCGTCTTTCAGCATTTCTTACCTTGGCCATGTCTCTGAGTATTGCACACCTTGTGCTTTTGGGCACTCCAGTGATGTTGCAGCTCTGAAATATGGCCAAACTGGTGGCAAGTGGCATCTTGGCAGCTGCACGCTTGACTTTTCTCAGTTCATGGGCAGTTATTTTGCGCCTTGGTTTTTCCACACGCTTCTTGCGACCCTGTTGACTATTTTGAATGAAACGCTTGATTGTTTGATGATCACGCTTCAGAAGCTTTGCAATTTTAAGAGTGCTGCATCCCTCTGCAAGATATCTCACTATTTTTGACTTTTCTGAGCCTGTCAAGTCCTTCTTTTGACCCATTTTGCCAAAGGAAAGGAAGTTGCCTAATAATTATGCACACCTGATATAGGGTGTTGATGTCATTAGACCACACCCCTTCTCATTACAGAGATGCACATCACCTAATATGCTTAATTGGTAGTAGGTTTTCGAGCCTATACAGCTTGGAGTAAGACAACATGCAAAGAGAGGATGATGTGGTCAAAATACTCATTTGCCTAATAATTCTGCATGCAGTGTAAAGGAAACAGACTTATCTGAGGAATCAGGAGCAGGAGCATCCAGCAGTGAACAACTCATCCAGGAAGAAGTGTAAACCGCAAAGTGAGGCAGTATGGGAGGGAATATAAAGCGAGACAATCAGTGCAAATAGATGACAGCTGGGAGAAGGAAAGGAGATGACAAAGTGAAACCAAAACAAAGAACTTCATGCAAGAGGTAGCGAAGAACGTCTAACAGACCTTCTCACAGAGCTGGCGGTGACAGACGGTCAGTGGATAACAATTTTACTATAGGCCAGTACAGGCCCCAAAAATGTATCATTCGCCTGACAGAAAAGAACAAGTGATTATGTGGCTGGAGGTACATTAGGCAGTCACTGAATAACAATTTTACTGCAGGCCAGTGGAGTACAGGCCCCAAAAATTAGGCATTCACCTGACAGAAAAGAACTTGTGATGATGTGGCTGGAGGTACATTAGGCGGTCACTGGATAAAAATTTAAGTGTAGACCAGCAGAGACCCCAAAAATTAAGCATTCACCTGACAGAAAAGAACTAGTGATTATGTGTCTGGAGGTACATTAGGCGGTCAATGGATAAAAATTTTACTGTAGGCCACTGGAGTAGAGGCCCCAAAATTTAGGCATTCACCTTACAGAAAAGGCCTTTTATGCCGCTGTATATACACTCACCTAAAGAATTATTAGGAACACCATACTAATACGGTGTTGGACCCCCTTTTGCCTTCAGAACTGCCTTAATTCTACGTGGCATTGATTCAACAAGGTGCTGATAGCATTCTTTAGAAATGTTGGCCCATATTGATAGGATAGCATCTTGCAGTTGATGGAGATTTGAGGGATGCACATCCAGGGCACGAAGCTCCCGTTCCACCACATCCCAAAGATGCTCTATTAGGTTGAGATCTGGTGACTGTGGGGGCCATTTTAGTACAGTGAACTCATTGTCATGTTCAAGAAACCAATTTGAAATGATTCGAGCTTTGTGACATGGTGCATTATCCTGCTGGAAGTAGCCATCAGAGGATGGATACATGTTCTCATTCTGTTTACGCCAAATTCGGACTCTACCATTTGAATGTCTCAACAGAAATCGAGACTCATCAGACCAGGCAACATTTTTCCAGTCTTCAACAGTCCAATTTTGGTGAGCTCGTGCACATTATAGCCTCTTTTTCCTATTTGTAGTGAAGATGAGTGGTACCCGGTGGGGTCTTCTGCTGTTGTAAGCTATCCGCCTCAAGGTTGTGCGTGTTGTGGCTTCACAAATCCTTTGCTGCATACCTCGGTTGTAACGAGTGGTTATTTCAGTCAACGTTGCTCTTCTATCAGCTTGAATCAGTCGGCCCATTCTCCTCTAACCTCTAGCATCCACAAGGCATTTTTGCCCACAGGACTGCCGCATACTGGATGTTTTTCCCTTTTCACATCATTCTTTGTAAACCCTAGAAATGGTTGTGCGTGAAAATCCCAGTAACTGAGCAGATTGTGAAATACTCAGACCGGCCCGTCTGGCACCAACAACCATGCCACGCTCAAAATTGCTTAAATCACCTTTCTTTCCCATTCTGACATTCAGTTTGGAGTTCAGGAGATTGTCTTGACCAGGACCACACCCCTGAATGCATTGAAGCAACTGCCATGTGATTGGTTGACTAGATAATTGCATTAATGAGAAATAGAACAGGTGTTCCTAATAATTCTTTAGGTGAGTGTACATAAGACAAGGACCATTTTTTGTTCTGGGTGGTGGCGGATATGTGTGGGCTGGCATGAGGAAAATCAATTACACATGGTTGTCAAAGGTGTTGAATTCCTCCGAGATCCATGCCTCATTCGTTTTTAGAAATGTGAGGTAGTCGTGAGCTAGGCAAGTGCACTTATCGGTCATGATCCCCCCTGCTGCGCTGAACGTCCTTTCGGACAGGAAACTCAATGATGGGCAAGCCAAGAGTTCCATGGCAAATTGTGCCAGCTCGCTTCCTCCAAATCGGCCGTTAACCAGATGTAGTTGGACACCTGTCGGTCTAGGCGTTCCCTGAGGCTGGATACGAAGGGCAGCTGTCGATGGGTTGGCTGCAAGAATGATCTCATATCCGAAGTGACCAACAAATCTTCAAACCTCTCTCTTCTTGCAGGCGTGGTAGGATTGGTACCCGCACCTGTTTCGCTGTGGGTGGAAATTCCTCTGCCAGCGCCCGCAACAGCAGAATGCAGCATCTCTCGCAGCAAGGCCTGGAAATGCTGCATTCACCCTCAAAGCCTGCTCTTCTTGCTCCTCCTCCCCCCAGCCACCATCCTCCTCTGACTCCTCTTCAGACTCCTGTTGACTTGTCTCAGATGGAGTAGCCCCCCCCCCCCCTGGGAATTCATTCAGCATTGCGACTTCCTGATCTTCCTGCTCCTTGACGGCTTGATCAATGACACGACGCAATGCACGCTCCAGAAAGAACTCATTAGGTACGATGTCACTGATGGCTTCCTGGCTGCAACTGACCAGTTTGGTGATCTCATCAAATGGCCGCAGAAGTCTGCATGCGTCACGCATGAGCAGCCACTGGCGCGGTGAAAAGAAACCAAAATCCCCAGAACCTGTCCTGCTGCAGAGTTCGTACAGGTAGTCGTTAATGGCATGTTGCTGCTGGAGCAGCCTATCAAGCATATACAAGTTGGAGTTCCAGCGCGTTGGGCTGTCACAAATCAGACGTCTGACGTGCAGGTGGTGTTGCCGCTGAACGTCAGCAATGTGAGCCATGGCCATGTAAAATCTTCTAAAATGGCCAGAGATTTTCCTGGCCTGCCGCAATACATTTTGGACCCCGGGGTATTTGGCAACGAATCCCTGCACGACTAAGTTCAGGACGTGTGCCACGCACGGTATGTGTGTCATTTTGCCCTGTTTCAGCGCGCTCAGCAGATTGGCACCATTGTCCCACACTACTTCACCAACTGTCAAATTGAGTGGGGTTAGCCACTGATCGGCCTTTGACCGCAGAGCTGAAAGTAGTGCAGGACCGGTGTGGCTCTTGGCTTCCAGGTACAACAGCATGGCAACATCTCACCTGGCACGTCGAATAGGTTCTGGGGAGCTTGGGGAGTGCAGCGGAAGAGGCAGTAGGAGTGAAAAAGGAGGAGTCAGCTGAGGAGGAGACAGAGGATGCAGTAGGGGAGGAGAAGAAGAGGCAGGCCTGCATGCAATCCGTGGCAGTGACACCAAATCCACACGGGTGCCACGGGCTTGACGTCCATCGAAAGTTATGTACCTTCCCTGCCCGTGTTTGCTAGACCATGTGTCTGTGGTCAGATGTATCTTGGCACCGACACTGTGTGCCAGAGATATAGTCACTTGCCGCTGAACGTGGCCATATAGCTCTGGGATGCCCTTCTGGGAGAAATATTTCCCTCCCGGGGACTTTCCATTGTGGTGTGCCAATGGCCACAAATTTTCTAAAGGCCTCCGAGTCTACCAGTTTATATGGCAGTAGTTGGCGGTCTAGCAGTTCCGACAAGCCAGCGGTCAGCCATTGGGCAAGAGGGTTATCAGGCATCATCAACTTTTTATGCTCGAACATTTGGGCCACTGAAGACTGCCTTCTGCCAGATGAACGCGACGACGGCACGGTGGAAGGTAGAGTGGAGGACAAATGAGAGGAGAAGGAGAAGAGGCAGGACGTGGAGCACCGGGAGTGTGGCTTTGTGGGTTCTGACGATCTTTCTCCCACTGGGCTCGGTGATAGTAGGCCAGGTGCCTTCTTAAGGCGGTTATCCCTAGGTGAGTGTTGGGCTTACCGCGATTTATGCGTTGACAGCACAGGCTGCAGATGGCAACACTATTGTCAGCAGCTGACACGTTAAAAAAAGCCCACACTGCGGAGCCATGTGCCGGCGTCCTGGGAGCGCAAGATGTGACCGCGCATGGTGGATGGCTCGCTCCAGATACATTTGCAGTCTGCTTTTTGCCTCCGGTGCACTGCGAGTTCTGCCTGTTTCTCCTCTTTACCCTATCTGCTGCTCCGTCTCTCCCTCTGAACTCCCCTCCTCCTTGTGCTGATCTGGGTACTGTCTTCAGACCGCTGGGAGGCGGCCGTTGCTACCTCCTCTTTCTCATCCGATGCCAAGAATGGCTGCGCATCAGTAACGTCTGAGAATGGATGGGAAAATAATTCCTCTGACTCGAGTGGAGGGGCTATGGTGGTGGTGGTGTCTTTGGGGGTGCACACAGCAGAGAGTGAGGAGGGTGCAGATACAGAGGATGAGGAGAGTGCAGAAGAGGAAGGCCTAGTGAGCCACTCAACCAACTCTGGTGCGTCCTTTGACATAATCCCATGCACCTTCTCCAACTTCCCACTTAGGCTCTGGCCTGGTGCATCTGCCCGACCCCTACCACCCCTGCAGAACGGCCTGCCTCTTCCTCTGCCTGTCATTTTAAAAATGACCCTGTGCCAAAGTCCCTAGAGAAGAGCAGTATTTGTGGAAGCAGGTATATCGCAGTCCTTAATCAGTATTTGGTGGAAGTCGGGATATCCAAGCCCTTAATCAGTATTTTGTGGAAGCAGGTATATCAATCCCCTTCATCAGTATTTTGTGAAAGCAGGTATATCGCAGGCCTTAATCAATATTTGGTGGAAGCAGGGATATCAATCCCCTTAATCAGTATTTTGTGGAAACAAGTATATAGAACCCCTTAATCAATATTTGGTGGAAGCAGGTATATCGCACCCCTCAATCAGTATTTTGTGGAAGCAGGTATATCAAACCCCTTAATCACACCCGTTGCAAATAGTTGTATATCAGGTATATCACACCCGTTGCAAATAGTTGTTCCAATAACGCTTGTCCCTCTATATACCTGCGGTATCGCAGCAGAACCGCACACAACTGCCGCACAATACAAATGCACTATATACTTTCTATGTTAGAAAGTATATTATAGGTATATCACACACCTCAATCAGTTTTTTGGGGGGCAACAGGTATATCACACCCATTGCAAATAGTTATTCCAATAGCGTTTCTCCCTCTATCTAGCTGCGGTATCGAAGCAGAACCGCCTACAACTGCTGCACAATACAATTGCACTATAATATACTTTCTATGTTGAAAAGTATATTATGAGTATATCACAACCCTCAGTAAATCACATCTATCGATAGCACACCTATACCACTCCTTAAAAGGACTTTTGTGGCCCTATTAGCTAGCGTTTGGTGTCCCTAACAGCCTGTCCCTGCTCCACACAGCAACCTCTTCCTACACTGGCAAAACACAGAATGTAAAATGGCGGCCCGATTGGGTTCCTTGATAGGGTGGGGGTGTGTCCATGTACTGAAACGTCTCAATTGGCTGTCCTGTCCCACCCGATGGATGTGTCATAGGTCAAAGTTCGGCGCAATTCAAAAGAATATGGCACATGCGAACATCGCCATATGTTCGCATGTTCGGCGAATCACGAAAGTTCACCGCGAAATGACAGCCGGGCGAACCGCAAGGCCATCTCTACCTTTGAGTAATGTAAGGTGGAGACCCGTAGATGAATGGAAAGGCCAGGAGAGTATCAGAACAACATATGGAATCCGAGACTGTGACACCAGGAGGTTCAGGATGAGCAGTGCTATAGTTTTCATTCAAGCAGGATCGTATGTGAATAATTAACGTAAAAATTCAGCAGTGGGGCCAGAAAGACAGCTCGAAATTTTGCTGCAAAATCCTTCAACAATTGACCACCACATGCTTTTTGGTAACGGACCGTCTGTTTTTATCCCAATTTTCCAAAAATTGCTGCAGGTTTAGCCCCGATTTTGGAAGGCCGCGGGAACAAAAACGCAATGTTAAGGCCGATCATTGTAGGACTAATATACAACATCATGGCTGCGGTTCGGTGAACGCCGCCATGTGAGGTTTTAGGTTTTTATTGCTGCACTGGGGACACTTCACACAAATCCTCCACTTTTTTTTTCTTGAGTTACCAAAGCCAAGAATAGAATGCGAGACAAGATTTGGCCAAAACGGTATGGAGTATAATATAATAAATTCTAATCATTCATCAGCGTGGGGTCCAGGCCTGAGTTACCGCTTGTAGAAGACCCTGGGGTGAGTCAGAGAACAAGACAGATGTGGAAAATTGGATTCCAGGTGCCAGCGGCATGCAGGGAGGCTGCACATTTAAAGAAGCAGGATTTCTCCTGACGTGGGACACAGAAACAATACAAGATGAAACCCTGAAATAGAAAAAGTACAATAGGCCAATCTAATATGCTCTTCAGGAATGAGCCCTATATAGCGCGTTGTGTCCGTTACCATCGGTGGAAATTTTTTTTACTAGGACGCGCCCCTCTCCTGACACGTCTGTTTTAGTAACTACTTGCATTCCCCATGTAAAAGCAATTCTGGAGCATCTATTTTTATGACTCCTATGTTGTGCCATTCCTCTATTATTCCTACTAGAAAATATCCAGCTAGGTGATACCATTTGGGGGATGTCCCTGTGCGCAGTCAGACTGGCAGCACTGATTGCATAGTGGCAGACTGTGCAGGGACACCCCCCCAACTGGGAACACCCAGCAGGACCTTGAACCTGCAGACTTCTAGTAGGAGCAATAGAGGAATGGCACAATGTACAGTAATAAGAATAGGTGCTCCAGAATTGTTATTATATGGGGGATGCAAGTAGTTACTACAACAGACATGTCAGGAGAAGGGGATGGGTCCTCTTTGAAGGGGTTTCCGGGATTAGAAAAATATGGCTCCTACAGAACCAGTGCCACATCTGTACACAGGTCAAGTCTGGAACTGCAGCTCAGCCGTATTAAAAGAGAATGGGGCTGAGCTGCAGTACCAGACACGACCTGTAGACAGAGGTAGTGCGATTTTTGCACCCTAACCCTGCACCCACTGTAGCTGTACCTCTGATGGGCGCTATGTAATAAACATCTTGCTTGCGTTCTGGGCCAGGTTCGCAACTCTCCTTAAAGGCTGTGGGCATTGCATTTTTTTTTAATTATTGTATTCTACTCATTTGGAGGTAAAAATCATTTCTCCAATCGGTCTTTATTAAAACTTTTCAACAGTTTTTCCTCTAAGGATTTCACTTTCAGTGCACCTGCAGACTGTTGCCACCCCCGTCCTTGAATCCGTCAGAGAGCTGCCCTGAGGGCTCTCGATCTGTAGCTCTTACCTGTGCTTTCCTAACATAACCGCTCGACAGCCCTCTGAGCAGCTCTCTGACGGATTCAGGGGGTAGCAACAGTCTGCAGGTGCACTGAAAGTGAAATCCTTAGAGGAAAAACTGTTGAAAAGCTTCAATAAAGACCGATTGGAAATTTTTTTTTTTTTTTTTAACCAAAAACGTGTAGACTGCAGTGCTAGCCTTTAGCCTTTCCACGGCCTTTAAAGGGGATGTGCTGAGTTAGAAACTTATCCTCTAGCCAAAGGAAATATCTGATTGGTGGGGGTCCAACCTCTGGGGGCCCTCACTGATCATGAGAATGGGGTCCCATGATCCCATATAAATGAAGGTAAAATCCCCCCCCCCTCCCTTAAAGGTCGTTGCGGGGAAACCTGGTGACCAGTTGATTTCTTCAACATTTTTGAGTCTGAAACACACAGGTTCAAGCAGAGTTCTGCAACTGCGACAGGCTGTCCTCCAAGCTGAGGGTGCTCCCCTTGCTGCTTGATTGACAGGGCCGTACAATTTGACCAGCCCTGACAATATTGCTGCTTCGAGTAGCAGTGTATGTGCAGTGTATGTGCAGAGGGTCTGTTTCCGCTGCTGGAGCAGCGACTGTTCACTCGTCTCTATCCGGCAGTGTAGTGGCACACACACATTCGCTGCTCCAGCAGTGGAAACAGAGCCTCAGCGCTTGCACAGCTATTCGAAGCAGCGGCACAGGCGTAAGATTGTCAAGGGCGTTTGGCTGGGGGAGTGTCCTAAAGTGTAGAACGCTGTAGTCACAAGCCATGATGCCTCACTACCAGGCTGCACTACTACCCTGTAATTCGCTCATCTCTAGTCACAAGCCATGATGCCTCACTACCAGGCTGCACTACTACCTTGTAATTCGCTTATCTCTAGTCACGAGCCAGAGTGCCTCAGTACCAGGCTGCACTACTACCTCGTAATTTGCTCATCTCTAGTTATGAACCATGATGCCTCAGTACCAGGCTGCACTACTACCCTGTAATTCGCTCATCTCTAGTCACAAGCCATGATGCCTCACTACCAGGCTGCACTACTACCCTGTAATTCGCTCATCTCTAGTCACAAGCCATGATGCCTCACTACCAGGCTGCACTACTACCTTGTAATTCGCTTATCTCTAGTCACGAGCCAGAGTGCCTCAGTACCAGGCTGCACTACTACCTCGTAATTTGCTCATCTCTAGTCACAAGCCATGATGCCTCACTACCAGGCTGCACTACTACCCTGTAATTCGCTCATCTCTAGTCACAAGCCATGATGCCTCACTACCAGGCTGCACTACTACCTCGTAATTTGCTCATCTCTAGTCATGAACCATGATACCTCAGTACCAGGCTGTACTACTACCCCATAATTCACTAATCTCTAGTCACGAGCCAGAGTGCCTCAGTACCAGGCTGCACTACTACCCCATAATTCACTTATCTCTAGTCACGAGCCAGAGTGCCTCAGTACCAGGCTGCACTACTACCCCATAATTCGCTCATCTCTAGTCATGAGGCAGAATGCCTCAGTACCAGGCTGCACTACTACCCCATAATTCGCTCATCTCTAGTCACGAGGCAGAATGCCTCAGTACCAGGCTGCACTACTACCCCATAATTCGCTCATCTCTAGTCACAAGGCAGAATGCCTCAGTACCAGGCTGCACTACTACCCGGTAATTCGCTCATCTCTAGTCACGAGCCAGAATGCCTCAGTGCCAGGCTGCACTACTACCCCATAATTCACTTATCTCTAGTAACGAGGCAGAATGCCTCAGTACCAGGCTGCACTACTACCCCATAATTCACTCATCTCTAGTCCTCAGTGCCAGGCTGCACTATTACTCCGTACATGCTGAATTTATAAAATATATGACGTCACGTGTTTCTGTCCCCGTGTTTCATGGCTTTAATGAATGGTTTCACTGAAGTGACACATGTTCCGTCTTCTTTATTATGAGTTGGTTACAATGTAACACATTTTGGAGCGGGGCATTGACTTTCCCTTTCCCTTCTTGCTTGTGTATCCCGTTTAGATCCCTTTTGTTGTTATTTTTATCCATTGCCGCAGCCCCTTCCTTCGTGTGGCTCTTGGGTTGGAATCCTTGGGATGATTTAGATGGAAAGGCGTTTCATGTGGTATTATAACTGAAATATGGCTTTCTTAGTCTGGAAATATTATTCTTGTGGGGTTTCTGCTGGAAATCTGTGGTATCCGACTAGGCACAATACTCAGACTTTTTATTGGTAAGATTTTTTTTTTTTCTGTAGCACAGAGGACTAAGCAGACGCTCAAGTGAATGAGTATAGCGTTATTGGTAAGATTTTCTATACACCTGTCACCCATAGGAGACTCCGTCTGAAGGAACAACTGATTTTATATCAGAGCACGGAGGCTCCTATTGCTATCTCTCTCTTTACTGAATCTACCATAGCAGCAAAGAAAACATTGAGGAAACAGAAAAAACCATGGCAACAGCCCCTCCCCTCAGTCCCAGTATATATGGCCAGATAAGTACATTTGTCTATATTGTTCTGTGTCATATCAGACCTCATTATGCAGCTCGCCCTGTCAGGGTCCTCAGCCTTCCCTGATCGTGAGGACGTCGTCTGGGGAAGCTCATGCGCACGTATCCTTTTTCAGTTATATATTATATAATTATCCTATTTGCTGTAGGGGTTTTTGCCATTCCGGCATATTGAGGGTTCTTTCTACTCAGTAACCGCTTCCTTGCGGCTAGGTCTTTTTCCTCCTGCCCCCGAGTGTTGCTACGGGCGCCAGGTTTTTTTTTTGTGTTGTGCCTCATTTTCTTACCTGTCGGAGCGTGCGCTTCCTCCTGTTCTCCTTCCCTCCTCACGGGCGCCATCTTCCTTGTCCGGCCGGGGTTTCTTCTTTCTTCTTCTTCTTCTACCCAAGATCTCGCGAGATCATGCGGGATCTCGGGGGGGGAGTGGTTTTCCTCGCTACTCTTGCAGTTTCTCTTCTTCATACGCATCGGGCGGCCACGCCTCCTGTCTTCCCGCGTCCCGCTCCTTCTCGCAGGAGTTCAGCCGCAGTCTCCTCCGGCCCTGCGGACCAACGGTTGCGCCCACGCCTGCTCCCAGGCCTTTTTTCATCTGTTATACCCCAATATTCGGTTCCTCCTCCTGTTTATTCTTTCCCCTCTATACCACCGGGTTTGTCTGCGGGGTGACTTACCCCCACCAGTGTAGCTAGCATGTCTAACCAGCCCTCAAGTTTTACACCTCCCCCTGCACTACCCTTACAGGACCCTTCGCCCAGAGTTATAGAGCCCTCAAGCCTTGGCCCTGCAGCTATCGATTTCAAATGCCATTATGACGGCTATGGGCTCTATGTCCTCCGTCCTCACACACTCCATCCCCCAGGTTCTGGTGGCCCAGCCTCATACAGCTCACCAAGGGTTAAATTTACAGCTGTTGCCACCTCCTTCTGCCTCCAGACTTAGCTTCAGGGTCTGCCGGGTCCCTTACGGATCCGTCAGGAGAGCCGCTGTTTGATCCTGACTCTTTACACCACCCCCGTTCCTCAAAATGGCTCCCGGCCACTCATGTGGCACAATATATGGAGGCCATGATTCGTAAGTCTCTCAATAAGGACGCCCGCAGCAAGCTACGGGCTGAATGCCCACGGCCGTTAATCCCGCACAAAATTTGTGAAACACCAGTGGTGGACCCAAAAATGGTGCAAAGACGGGATTCAACCCAAGCAAGGGTTTAGATTCCACCCTGAGAGCATGCCAAGACAAGCTTTTGGATATAACAGGCCCTTTGGCAAAGATTTTTGACATGGCTGAATCTGCTAAAGCGGTCGGTAAACAGATGGACCCTGAGGAGCTCAGAGGGTGGATTCAGAGGGCCATCTGTTTAGCGGGAAATGTCAATACGTCTCTCGCCATAGAAAGGCGGAAGGCGATTCTAATGAAGATAGAGCCCAAGCTGGCCAACTTGGCGTTATCTGAGGCGCGCAAGGATGCCCAAGGGCTCCTATTTGGAGACTCCTTTATTAAGGA
Organism: Bufo bufo; assembly: GCF_905171765.1. NCBI lineage: Eukaryota > Metazoa > Chordata > Amphibia > Anura > Bufonidae > Bufo > Bufo bufo. The sequence continues at coordinate 421,527,438 of NC_053394.1, forward strand.
GCTAGGCAAGTATGTGGGTGCCTTTACAGCCCTCGACAAGGCGCAGACGTCTATGCGCAAAGTTTTTCCTAACCGTTTCTCCGCCAGGGCCGGCAGTTCCCGAGGCCGTCTGTCCGGAGGGTCCTCTGTCCATACCAGAGGTTCGGGTAGAGGCTTCTTTGCATACCGGGCATCTCTACAAGACCCACGACACCAACCCGCATTCTTCCCGTCCCGGGGAGGACCAGGTCGTTCCAGAGAGTTCCGAGGACATCCAGGTTCCAGACGTCCATACGGTGAGTCCCCGTCCTCCTCTACTTTCTTCTGTTGTTTATGTCAGGGGCAGACTCCGTCTTTTTTCACATGCGTGGTCAAGGGTCACCACCGACCCATGGGTCTTGTCCACGGTCAGAGGGTTCGACATAGATCTCGTGGCCATCCCGGTAGATCTGCCTCCTCCACACCCCATGGTGTTGTCCGGTCCAGCACGATCTCTCGTCCACATGGAACTGACAGAATTATACCAGAAAGGGGCGATAGAACGAGCCCACACAGGCCGCACGGGAGTTGTCAGCAACATTTTCTTAGTTCAAAAGAAGGGAGGCCAAATGCGCCCCGTTATCAATCTCAAAACCCTGAACACGTTTGTTCAGTATCGTCACTTCAAAATGGAGGGCATCCATCTCCTGAGGGACATGCTTCTCCCGGGGGATTGGATGGCCAAACTGGACCTCAAGGATGCCTACCTTCCTTGTGGTACCCAGTTCATGAGATTTACTATGTTTTCGCTGGAACGATCAAATTTGGTGTTTCACGTGCCTCTCTTTCGGTCTCTCCTCTGCCCCATGGTGTTTCACCAAGCTGATGCGCCCAGTAGTGGCTTGGCTTCGCAGCCGGGGAGTGCGGTTAATTATTTACCTGGACGATATCCTGTTCATGGCCCACAGTCCCTCCGTCCTCCAGGAATCCTGCCTGATCCCTTCCTTGTCCATGTAGTTCTTGGGTTTCACCATAGACTCCGTCACTCAGACGCTCAGTCTTCCCCAATCGAAAGTCCGAGCTTTTCGCAAGGAGCTACGACAGTCCCTAATGCTGCCTCAAGTGTCCCTGAGACATCTGGCCCGAATAATCGGTCTGCTGGCATCGTCCATACAGGCAATTTTGTCGGCCCCTCTGCACTATCGAGCGCTGCAACGCCTAGTTATAGAATCGGATGCCAGTCTTCACGGCTGGGGGGCTCATTGCAACGGTGTCTCCACCGGAGGCCCTTGGTCCCTAGACGAATCACGACTCCACATCAACACCTTGGAGCTTCTGGCGGGATCTTTGGCGATACGGAGCTTCGTCAGCGGCACAGTCAGAGCCTGTATCAGGCTCCGTATGGACAATGCATGGGCGCCACGCGTTCTTCCGTGCTGACACACTTAGCAAAAGATTTCTGGGATCACTGTTTCGCCAGGGACATCACGGTGGTCGCGGAATACCTCCCGGGCCTCCACAATATTCGGGCAGACTGGAGCTCGCGTTTCATGTCCGACTCCAGCGATTGGAGATTAGATGTGAGAATTTTCTCTGCCGTCTCGTCCCGTTGGGGCCCCTTCTCCATCGACCTCTTCGCGTCACGGTTTAATGCACAATTACCCAGATTTTTCAGCTGGCGACCGGACCCGGAGGCGGAAGCGGTGGACGCTTTCCTCCAGCAGTGGTCAGGGGCCCTTATGTATGCGTTCCCGCCATTCGTGCTGATTCCGAGGGTTCTACTCCAGATTCTGCGTCAATCAGCCGAGTTGGTTCTGATTCTACCCTTTTGGAGGTCCCAATCCTGGTTCCCCCACCTGTTAGAGCTGCTCGTCGACGACCCGGTCCTCCTGCCCGCTCACCCTTATCTTCTCAGAGGGCCAGCGGGTCAGCTTCACCCGTTACTTCAGGAAGGAGTCTTACAACTCCTCGCCTGCAGGGTGTCGGGGGTCCCTGGGACATCGCGGGCGTTTCGGAGACGACTAGACTCTTACTGGAGAGTGCATGGCCTCCCGGAACTAGACCAGCCTATCGAGCAGCCTGGGACACCTTGGCTCGTTGGTGCTTCGCTCGGGATCTGGATCCCGTTGAGGCACCTGTAACTGCAGTATTGCTTTTTCTGACGTCCCTGTTCAAAGAGGGTAAAGCATACCATACTATTAATCTTTACAGATCCACTATTTCTTCTAGACATTGTGGTTTGGATGGGTGTCCAGCGGGGCAGCACCCTCTGGTCTGTAGACTGCTCCGAGGCTCTCGTCTCTCTCGTCCTCCGAGACCTTGTTTTTCCGCGACTTGGGATGTGTAAACTGTCCTAAATTTTTTCGTTAACTGGCCGTCTAACGAACAATTGTCGTTGCGACAGTTATCAGCGAAACTGGTCACCTTGTTTTGCCTGATTTCTTGCAAAAGAGTGTCAGATGTGCGGGCCTTAGACCATGACGCCCGTTCGTTTACCCCGGAGGGGGTTACGTTTAACATCTCCCGGCGTGCAAAGACCAACATCCGCTGTGTGTCTTATCCGTTTTTCCCCTCTTTACCACAGTTGTGTCTGGTGGCTTGCCTGCAAGAATACGAATCGCACACGTTCAACTTGCGTTCTTCAGTTTTCCCTCACCTGTTTATTTCATTCCGCAGGCCCTTCACACCAGTTGCCAGCGTTACGCTCTCACGGTGGGTTAAGTGGATCTTCTCCCTCTCGGGGATTGATACATCTATTTTCACCGCGCACTCGTTTCGGAGCGCGGCAGCCACTTCCATGACAGTTTCCGGAGCTCGTTTAGAGGATGTCATGAAATTGGCAGACTGGTCTAGAGTTTCCACCTTTCGGGAATTCTATTTTCGTCCACCGTCTCATGCTTTCTCTTCTGTGGTGGCTCAACTTTAAACTTGCAATAGGAGCCTCCGTGTCCTGATATAAAATTACATGATTTTCCTAGTTTATAACGTAAAGTCATGATTTTATGAAGGACACGGAGGCGAGTATTGCCCCACTCCTCTTATTTTTTGTTCCCCCCCATGAATTGTCGAGTGGTCTTATTTTTATGATCTGTGTATTCCCTCAGCTGTTTTGTGGCTTCTGTTTTGACCCATGACAATGTTTATGCTCGTGATGATGATCCCTGTCGGCTTCTCAATGCTTCTTTATCGAACATTTTTTCCATAGGTTGAAGATGTGAAGACTTGGAGAACATGTTTCAGCACTTCTTTGGTTCCGAGGACCATTTTCCCTCTTAGACGATGTTCTTGTTCCAGTTAAAGAGTCACGGACGAGAGTTCTTCAGTCGTCCCGATTGTTTTTCGTCAGGAAGATGTTCATTCACCAAGTTGGACTCAGATGCAGATGATGGCAGTATACAAAGAAAGAGGAGGATCCCAGTGGGAAGAGGGCATATATACTGGGACTGAGGGGAGGGGCTGTTGCCATGGTTTTTTCTGTTTCCTCAATGTTTTTCTTTGCTGCTATGGTAGATTCAGTAAAGAGAGAGATAGCAATACTCGCTTCCGTGTCCTTCATAAAATCATGACTTTACGTCATAAATTGGGAAAATCATGTAATTACCGTTGTTTTCCTATCTGTTACATGCTCACCTGGTGAAATGGATCCGGTAGAGCAGATCATGAAGCAGCTTGGATAAGTGGCACTGGTGAAGCAGAGCTGAAGAGCCAATGTAGCAGAGCAGGAGGACCAGTGGAGAAAAGCTTTAGGGCCAAGGATGCATCTGCCATAAGGCGAGAGGAGTATCTTGCCTCAGGTGGCCAACCTGCCTCTGAGTTTACAGGCCTAAGCCTGTGGAGTCTGAGGCAGTAGAACGGTGCAGGTAGTTGCAATAACATCATTGCAACCTCCTGCGCCAGGACTGAAGGCAAGATGAGGTAGTCATGTACACCTACATCCTGGCACAGGTGTTTGCTATCACATTGTCGCACCCGCTGAGACCTGGCACAGGAGGTTGCATTCATGTCATCACAACCGTCTGCGCCAGGATGCCGGAACTCAGGTCGCAGGCCAGAAGAGGTCTGTGGCCTGCATTGGAGCATGGAGCAGGTTTTTCTTTATTACAGGGTGGGGGCATTATAATACAAGGATACAGACCGGCACTTCACTCCTTGTTGAATCATTCAACAAGGAGTGAAGTGCCGGTCTTTTCTTGAATATTGAAGCGGGTTTCTTCATACCCTGGACGCGAGCACCGCGACACATGAGGAGGAGTGCCGACTGTTTTGTATAGTTTAATACAAGGGTACAGGGGGCACTACAGAGGGGAATTATACATACTGGCACTACAGGTGGGCATTATACATACTGACACTACAGAAGCATTATTATATTTTAGGGGGGCATTATGACTAGACATGAGCAAATTATTAAAAAATTTGATTTGGCTGCTTCGCCAAACTTTACAAAAAAAATTGGTGTAAGTAGTAAGTGCAATTCCAAGGAGCGCCGATTGCGCCGCTCCCCATCACTGTACCCCTCAGATGCCGCATTCATAGCTGCTAGTGGCATGTGATATAAATAGTGTAAAAGTTAAAACAAATCTAAAAAAATCAGACTTACATAATCCATTTGCTCGCAACGGGCCAGACTTCGCCATCTTTCTTGAAGATCTGACACGAAATCTCACATGGTCTGTGATGACGTCATCACACCAGCCGGCATGGTGACATCCTACGTCACCACGCATGAGATTTCGTGCGAGATCTTCAAGCAAGATGGCGGTGGCCGGCCCGTTGCAAGCAAAATAATGAGGTAAGTTTTTTTAGTTTTTGTTTTTTTACACTATTTCCGGTAAAATCAATTTGCTGACTTCGTAGACTTCTCCCAACACTAATTATGACTACAAGAAGCCCTGCAGGGGTTTTTATAATAACAGGGGGTACTAGTAGGGAACCATTATAAATACCGGGTGCACTGCAGGGGGCATTATAAATACTAGAAGCATTATAACTGCAGGTGGCTTTATACATACTGGATACACTACAGGGGTGCATTATAACTATAGGGGGCACTGCAAGGAAGAATTATAATTACAGCAGGCATTATAAACGCTGGGGCACTATAGGGGGTGTTGTAACTACTGGGGACACAATGGGGGTCTTATAAATAGTGTATGTACTATAGGGCATAATAATAATAATTATTATTATTATTGTTAGGCACATTATAGAGTCATCTTTCTATTGGGGTGCTGACAAAAAAGACCCATCCTATCAACATAACCTTTTCTTAAAGTGAACCTGTGAGGCCCTCTACCTCCTCCTAAACCGGCTGTACCACTTTATATGGCAGGGGATTTAGTTTCTAAACTTGTCATTATGCCAATTTTGTGTCCCTGCATAATCGAAAGAATTGCCCCTGTACAGTCACAGAGGTGGAGCTCCTGAATAGTCACGCCGGCCAAGAGGTTGTATTGTAGGATGTCTGATTTTGATTTTCTACATTAATCATGGGATATCCCCTTAAAAGTTGTCTTTAAGAAAAAATTCACACCTACTGTATGATATCTGTATATTATGGAAATGTAGATGTTTCGCCTGAAAGTTACGCAGCTTAATCTTTCCATCAAGGACAGATTGATAAAACCGATTTGACTGTTTCATAAATGCGCACGTTTCCGGAGTGAAGGGTTGAAACAATTAGAGCTTGGCTGTGTACAAACAAACAGTAGTATTTATGTTGGAGACGGGTCATTGAAGCGCGTTTTTGGAAATATCGTTTCCCTGCTTGTTATAAAAAGATGCCCAATATCTCTCATGTTACTGTATCCAAAGGAAAGTCACGATTTCATGGTTGTCAGTATCCATTAGGCACTAAGGACACCTCCAGCTGCTTTTTTAGCTTTTACTCCCTTTTCCTTCAGCTATTTGAGGTAGCTCCACCTTTGATGGACTTTTTTTGCCACCAATACAGGGCATGGACAGGATGAACGCCCTTTACTAGCATTTGACTTTATGAGCATTGTCCTTTCAATAAACTTTGCATAAATCAGTAGTACAAGTGAAAATGCGAAACTTTGTAATATATCTTATTAGATTAAAATGCCTCTTTGTCTACTTATCAGCCACTTCACCTCCATCATCCCGCATTGATCCCTTGCTCCCAAGTCACTGCTAAAATCCACCTTGCTAGAGGCAGAAAGGAAAAGGACTATCAGCTTCGGGTTATAGAAGTCTTTAGAGGGGGAGGTGGAGTGAGCAGCAGCAGTGAGAGAGAGAGAGTCAGATTAGATGGGGTATTGGCTCCCTTTAAGAAAACCAGATGTGTATGAAAACTTAGTAGCAATGATTCATGGGAAAATAATATGCGAAAACGGCATCTTGCAGAGAAACAGGAATATCTAGCTAGTGCCACCTTTAAGAATAGGGAGTCACTTCCAAAAGATGGCACTAGTGAGACGGTTATCTTTCTCTTGGAGATACCTCTTTGCATATTATTTTCCCATGGAGCATTGCCACTGAGTCTCGATAGACAGCTGAGTGAGATGCCTCCATCCAAGCCATCTCCCTCAGCCAGCCAGAATCCTCTTCTATGTATGAGGGGCATGCACACTAAAACAGCTGTTTGTGGATGGATAGTTGGCTTGTCTATTTTAATTTGTCATATACCAAGGCTTGCTAAAAAGTCAGACCTTTTAGAAAAAGAGGCAGAAAAACACAAATGCTTCTGGTTCTAATAACTGTTTTACTGTTTCACTCACTTTTTTTTTTTTAACCAAAAACGTGTAGATTGCAGTGATAGCCTTTAGCCTTTCCACGGCCTTTAAAGGGGATGTGCTGAGTTAGAAACGTATCCTCTAGCCAAAGGAGATATATGATTGGTGGGGGTCCAACCACTGGGGACCCTCACTGATCATGAGAAGGGGGTCCCATGCTCCCATATAAATGAAGGTAAAATCACCACCCCTTAAAGGTCGTTGCGGATTGGATTCACAGCTACACTGCTCAGTACAGCTACGTTCTCCATGCTGCTGCTGTTTCTGCGGGTGTGTTATAGAGACACAGGGGAGCAGGATCTCCTCTTCTCTGTGTGCAGTGTATAGGAGACATTAAAGCAGTCAGTCTCAATCACTCTTAGGGCTTATGCACATGGCCCTTGCCTGGCGGTGCCCGTATTGTGGCCTGCAAACAGCGGGTCCGCAATATGCAGGCACTGTCCGTGTGCGCACCATATCACTTGAATCGGTCCGCAATCCATGAGACACAATGCGGTGCGGAACAGAGGATCGGAAGCACTATGGAGTGCTTCCATGGGTTTTCTGTTCGTGCCTCCGCACCGCAAAAAAGTAGTGCATGCACTACTTTTTTGCAGTGCCGGCCGTCGGATGTGGATCGTGGACCCCATTCAAGTAAATGGTTCCTGCGTCTGCATACGGCGGCACTGCGGTCAGTGCCCGTGCATTGCGGACCACTATTTGTGGCACACATTTTGTGCATGAGCCCTTAAGCTGAGCTTAGGAAAAACTGATAGAGATAGAGCCTGCAAAGGGGTAAATGGTAATAAATGCAGAATGCAGTTATAAATGGTCAAATATAATGTGATCCATCCTATACACACACACCACAACTTAAAGGGGTTTTCTGGGAATTTTTTAACTGGTGACCTATCTACTGATAACCTTTCTAATTGTGAAAAAGACAGCTGAACGACCAGAACAAACCCAGTGTAGTTTCTGAGCTTCTCAGATAACCTACTAATTCAAAATCCTCAAATTTTAGCAAAAAACATTTAACCAAATAAATAAAATAATGGTAAATTACATAAAGCAAGGCACATGCTTATATGTCCTAAGTGGAGAAGAAACTGAAAAAAATATTTGAGAATATTAAGCACAAATGCTTCCAAAAGACATTTTTCATTCAACCCTTTGTTGGCACGGACTGAAAATCTGCTCGTTGTCTGAAAGAAAAAAAAAAGAAACAATAAAAGAAAAATGAAAATCATCCACTTGATATTAATATATGAATTCTCAGCACACGGCCAACATCACAGTACAATCTGTGAACACAAAACAAAACTTGCAATTTGTCCCTTCTACTGGTGAAGCATGGCTCATTTGAATAGCAGCGAGGCGGAATGCGTGTTTGGGACCCATTATAGCTAGACACAATGTTACTCCACAGCAAACATGTGCTGGAGGGCCATTAATGATTTACCAGAGTACATCTAGTGATTAACAAGAGGAGTCGGACTGAAGAAAAAGAAAATCATGTTTTATTAAATCTGGATTTATAATATATTTATAAAGTGTTAACAAGGCCTGCTGCAATGTGTAATAAAACCTATGCAAATCATTTATATGGAGATGCATGCAAGAAATCCATGTCCTTGCCAGCTAAACAACACCACTTAGATAAATGGCGCTGATTGCCTGCTGAGTGTGACTTCACCCTTAAAGGGGTTATCTCATAAAATTAAAACTTTTTTTAAGTCATTTATTTGATTATCTGGCATACTTCTTTCCCTTTCTGTGGGTGGGTAGCAGCTCAGCAAGCACATGCATCTCCAGGACGCATTGCAATTAGCTTAAGTTAACTCCTTCCTCTCTTTCTTAAAAAAATTAAATAAATAGTCACTCATGTATAGCCCAGAGATATATATTTTAATGTAACGTGAATTCAAAATATTTGAGAATGAATAAACTTTCGCAGGCTAAGTGAATAAATATATTTACTAAGCGTAATTAAATAAACATCACTAGCCTAAATATGGGGTAGGGATCCGGTCGATCATGCTATAACACATGGCTGTCTACCTCTTATAACACATGACTGACACCCTAGGGTGTACAAGAGATAGGGCAAATCAATACTTACATCCTACCTAGGATGAAGTGCCTGGTGGAATCCCAATTAATTGTTAGTCCACAGTTACTCCCATCAGTCCGTCCTCCAGTGTGCATCACATATGTCTCTGAGATTACTCAGGAATGTGGTCTTATCAGCACAATGGGGGATGGGTACTACATTTACAAGGCACATCATTACACAGAATGGTAATAAAAAAAGGGAACAGAATCAGTACTTATAAAAATACCCTTACAATACTACAATATATACACTCACCTAAAGAATTATTAGGAACACCTGTTCTATTTCTCATTAATGCAATTATCTAGTCAACCAATCACATGGCAGTTGCTTCAATCCATTTAGGGGTGTGGTCCTGGTCAAGACAATCTCCTGAACTCCAAACTGAATGTCAGAATGGGAAAGAAAGGTTATTTAAGCAATTTTGAGCATGGCATGGTTGTTGGTGCCAGACGGGCCGGTCTGAGTATTTCACAATCTGCTCAGTTACTGGGATTTTCACGGACAACCATTTCTAGGGTTTACAAAGAATGGTGTGAAAAGGGAAAAACATCCAGTATGCGGCAGTCCTGTGGGCGAAAAATGCCTTGTGGATGCTAGAGGTCAGAGGAGAATGGGCCGACTGATTCAAGCTGATAGAAGAGCAACGTTGACTGAAATAACCACTCGTTACAACCGAGGTATGCAGCAAAGCATTTGTGAAGCCACAACATGCACAACCTTGAGGCGGATGGGCTACAACAGCAGAAGACCCCACCGGGTACCACTCATCTCCACTACAAATAGGAAAAAGAGGCTACAATTTGCAGGAGCTCACCAAAATTGGACTGTTGAAGACTGGAAAAATGTTGCCTGGTCTGATGAGTCTCGATTTCTGTTGAGACATTCAAATGGTAGAGTCCGAATTTGGCGTAAACAGAATGAGAACATGTATCCATCCTCTGATGGCTACTTCCAGCAGGATAATGCACCATGTCACAAAGCTCGAATCATTTCAATGTGGTTTCTTGAACATGACAATGAGTTCACTGTACTATAATGGCCCCCACAGTCACCAGATCTCAACCCAATAGAGCATCTTTGGGATGTGGTGGAACGGGAGCTTCGTGCCCTGGATGTACATCCCTCAAATCTCCATCAACTGCAAGATGCTATCCTATCAATATGGGCCAACATTTCTAAAGAATGCTATCAGCACCTTGTTGAATCAATGCCACGTAGAATTAAGGCAGTTCTGAAGGCAAAAGGGGGTCCAGCACCGTATTAGTATGGTGTTCCTAATAATTCTTTAGGTGAGTGTATGTATATATATATATATATATACAGGGAGTGCAGAATTATTAGGCAAGTTGTATTTTTGAGGATTAATTTTATTATTGAACAACAACCATGTTCTCAATGAACCCAAAAAACTCATTAATATCAAAGCTGAATATTTTTGGAAGTAGTTTTTAGTTTGTTTTTAGTTTTAGCTATTTTAGGGGGATATCTGTGTGTGCAGGTGACTATTACTGTGCATAATTATTAGGCAACTTAACAAAAAACAAATATATACCCATTTCAATTATTTATTTTTACCAGTGAAACCAATATAACATCTCAACATTCACAAATATACATTTCTGACATTCAAAAACAAAACAAAAACAAATCAGTGACCAATATAGCCACCTTTCTTTGCAAGGACACTCAAAAGCCTGCCATCCATGGATTCTGTCAGTGTTTTGCTCTGTTCACCATCAACATTGCGTGCAGCAGCAACCACAGCCTCCCAGACACTGTTCAGAGAGGTGTACTGTTTTCCCTCCTTGTAAATCTCACATTTGATGATGGACCACAGGTTCTCAATGGGGTTCAGATCAGGTGAACAAGGAGGCCATGTCATTAGATTTTCTTCTTTTATACCCTTTCTTGCCAGCCACGCTGTGGAGTACTTGGACGCGTGTGATGGAGCATTGTCCTGCATGAAAATCATGTTTTTCTTGAAGGATGCAGACTTCTTCCTGTACCACTGCTTGAAGAAGGTGTCTTCCAGAAACTGGCAGTAGGACTGGGAGTTGAGCTTGACTCCATCCTCAACCCGAAAAGGCCCCACAAGCTCATCTTTGATGATACCAGCCCAAACCAGTACTCCACCTCCACCTTGCTGGCGTCTGAGTTGGACTGGAGCTCTCTGCCCTTTACCAATCCAGCCACGGGCCCATCCATCTGGCCCATCAAGACTCACTCTCATTTCATCAGTCCATAAAACCTTAGAAAAATCAGTCTTGAGATATTTCTTGGCCCAGTCTTGACGTTTCAGCTTGTGTGTCTTGTTCAGTGGTGGTCGTCTTTCAGCCTTTCTTACCTTGGCCATGTCTCTGAGTATTGCACACCTTGTGCTTTTGGGCACTCCAGTGATGTTGCAGCTCTGAAATATGGCCAAACTGCTGGCAAGTGGCATCTTGGCAGCTGCACGCTTGACTTTTCTCAGTTCATGGGCAGTTATTTTGCGCCTTGGTTTTTCCACACGCTTCTTGCGACCCTGTTGACTATTTTGAATGAAACACTTGATTGTTCGATGATCACGCTTCAGAAGCTTTGCAATTTTAAGAGTGCTGCATCCCTCTGCAAGATATCTCACTATTTTTGACTTTTCTGAGCCTGTCAAGTCCTTCTTTTGACCCATTTTGCCAAAGGAAAGGAAGTTGCCTAATAATTATGCACACCTAATATAGGGTGTTGATGTCATTAGACCACACCCCTTCTCATTACAGAGATGCACATCACCTAATATGCTTAATTGGTAGTAGGCTTTCGAGCCTATACAGCTTGGAGTAAGACAACATGCATAAAGAGGATGATGTGGTCAAAATACTCATTTGCCTAATAATTCTGCACGCAGTGTATATATATATATGGAATGTAATGCCCCCCAAATTTTCTTCTCCACTGTCTAGACAGATATTGCTATTTATTCTATGAATTTAAAAGTATGGAGGAATGAATGAATAGTGTCTGGACCACTTCACTATGGGATCACTACACCAGCACTAAGGGAAAAAAGTGAACCGGGAAGTTACGGAGCATGTACGTCCACCAATGAATGCAGGAGAAGGTGGCAAGGAGGCAATGCAAGAGAGCAAAATGTATTGTAAATAAAAAAAAATAACAATATATTTATTGCATGTATAGTGTAATAATATTTCATATTTAATGCTCTACTTATTGCACATTAATACATTGCACAATCTATGGGACAACCCCTTTCAGCAGGCCATACATATCGGACTGGCTAATGTGTATATCGCTCTCTTGACTCACACACGACGGCCATTGAAACAGATCAGTCTTTTTGGATTTCAACTTCCTTTTGTTCTTGGGGAGATAAGCCTCTTCCAGATACCTCTACTCCCTCCCAATTCAAGACACATGCACACTCAGCTAAGCTGAGCATGCCTGTGTATGGATGAGAGAGTAGCAAAGATCGCTGTTTAGAGGGAGGTTTATCCTCCAGAAACGGAATCTTGAAATATCTGAATGCAAATACAATGAGCACCTCTCGTTTTGGAGGAGCCGATTTGGCCATGCTTTACACAGGCATCTCATTCATTTCAATGGGAACGGTGTAATGTTTATTTTCACCTCTGGAGGCACTATAGGGAAATTTCTGCCTACAGTTTATTAGTTTAAACAGATTGTCAGATTCTCCAAAGTGGATAACCAATTTAAGGGGGCAAAAGTCATGTTTGGGTCCCATGACTATTAGGTATCTAAATTTCAGTAATGCAAAGCACTAGTGTGTAATGGCCTCTGGACTTACCTTAGCACACATTTGCCCTCTGCCCTTATAAAATGCCTATGGGTAGCCGTGTAAACATGTGCCGGTGTCCATAACCTTTCCAAGATAGCGCTTCTGTCTTGAAAATGGTCAGCACAGACGCTGATACAGGACACTCAGGGAATGTTGCTCAAATAGATTACTCCACCAATGTCACCCTCTAGTCCCGATCCTATGCGCTTTTCCTATTATTATAGTTGAAAATGAACCTTAGGAATTGAAGGCAAAGGTGATTGGGTAATCACGGACACCATGGCACAACTTAAATTAATTTCTGGAAGAGAAATGTTGCCGCTTTAAGAGAGACACACTGTAACCTAGTGAAGTGGCCCACACAGAAATGAGAGAAGGTGAGTGATATATGAGCCGTCCTGTGCTCTGGGAAAGGACTGAATTAAAGCCGGCATTGAGGAGGAGGAGGAGAAGTAGGATAAGAGGGGAAAGGGGGGGGTAGTATCTGGAGAGGACACTTGTTTGGCAAGATCAATGGAAAATAAAAAGTGCACAGAATAAAAAAAAAATCTCTTTAAGAGCAGTCAGTGGGGAACAGCCAACAAAAACTAATTTGTATTACTGAGATGAGTGAGGGAGTACAAGACAGACAGCAAAAGGGGCGAGGAAACAAGGCAACAGTTGAGAACAGGAAGGACTGCGACACTTACACTAACACTAGTCTCGTTTTTGTTTCCATTGATGTGCATAAAGTTTCATGGAATTGTAGTTTATGTTCATAAACTTCAAAATCTAAAAATGACATAAGGCAGGAGGAAACCACCCGCCGAAGCTTACTCCGCATGAGGCCTAAACTACACTGTGCAACAAGAACATCACATGTAGGTCTTTGGAGAACGTTCTACCACGTTGTAAAATCACAATTGCAATGAGTAACCTCATTCTCCATACTTTAGGTCAAAAATATCACAGGAAGTGTGTGACGGAGATAACCAGGCACTGTACTCAGCCTCACGTCAGAAGTATCATTCTTTTGCCTGGTCCCAGTGGTTGGACAACTACCGATCAGACACAACGGGATAGGGGATACGTTTTTATGGTGGAAAAACCCATTTAAGATCTACATTGTAGCTTAATTTGTAAAATTCATTGGTTGTCAGGTTTAAAAAGCCCACTGTTACCCTATTAGGGAATTCTGAATTAATAGAGGTCAGCCCTCAGTTCAGGAATCAGGTTTCCTCAAAGATCACAGCTGATCACTTGGGTCCTAGAAGGAGGAAACTTTATGATCGTTTTATCATCAGGGGACCCTTCTGACACAAAGTAATTATCCAAAGCAGTCAAGTCCATTTAAGTAAAATTTGCTCTTAGTTGGAAATATATGGCCGGATAGCACAATTAAACTGCTTATATCTATTCTTGCTCCACTAGTAAGTGTAGATCTTAAGGTATTGTAGTCTTACCTCATTTGTCCTATATTGAGTTGAGCTCAACCCCAATAGATGCCACCACTGTATGAGCCTTTCCACTTTTTGAGTTTCATCTAAATCTTACATATAGAGATCAAAATGAAATATTTATATGACAAGTAATTGTCAAATGTGCACATAAGGCACATGACTGAATGTAAGCTCAGGAGAAAAAAAAGAGACAATGCAGCAGCACCCTGCAAATCAGATAAAGTACAACAATGCCATAGTCACAAAAATAATGATTACAAAAATTATGGTGCTAATGCTACGCTTATTTATAAAGTGAGATGCTATGGGTCCCAGTCATTTCTAGCTACGCCCCTGATTGGTAAGATTGGGCGGGCACTAGAGCGATAGTGCACAGCCTAGCCTATTAAAACATGGCTGTCCTTGCCTCCATTATATTTTAATCTCATGGTCAAAACTGTGAACCTGTTTCTGATAAACCCTTGCTGGCCAGACCACCCTTTTAGACACCTGACCCTGCCAACTCATTCCTGCTCCTCTCGCTACCTTAGATAGTTTGATTAGGCATGTTGTGCAAGGACTTCTTTGTAGAGTAGAAAATAAACCCGGGAGAAACCACCTTGGTCCATAAATCCTGGTACCAGTACAGTGCCAGTGACCAAACAGAAGTCTGTGAGAAAACAGAGTCTTATTGTTGAAGGACAGCTTTAATCTGTGAAGAAATGGGGCAGTAAGTGTTCAGTCTCCTTGCAGTGCCACCAAAGGAGAAATTAAGCATTGCACCATGTCCATTGAAATCAATGGTCTATCTGTATAATGCAGGACAGGACTGGTCCTCCAAGTACAAGAGACACTCTTTGTAACCGATCCCCGTTCTGACCAAGAGACAAGGATCCTGATCAGACCACCCTGATCTATTAATTACCTAATGGGATGTTTGAAAATGGTTCTTCTAAACTGAACAACCCCTTTAAACGGGGTCGCTCGATGACAGGAACAGATGCTTTTTGACTTGGCATTCAAAGTATCTTTTTCTTTTTGTGCAAGTTTCATAGAAAATATCAGAAATCTTAGAGATACTTGTTGACATGGGACCTTGAAGATGAAATATATTAACTTTATATGGGCCAAACCTTGAAATGGTCCAAAACTTATTTTTTGTAATAGCTATTTTGGCATCTGTAACCGGTCCATTTCATTTTTCCAATCCATTTTTCCATTTTTTTGATCAAAGACAGTCTTTAGCTCAAATGACTTCTGGATGTGGAGTTGAGGCGTATATGATAGTTTTGTCAGTTTACAAAGGTTTCGAATGAGCTGTGTATACACGTGATAAATTGTTTCCATAAGGAGATAGTTTCAATGAAATGTGTCACCAAAAAATTGTTTTATGCCAGTTAAAACCAGATAGTAACACACATCCTTTTTTTTCTAATCTGCTTTTATTTTATTTTATGAATGCAGATTTATTTATTCTGTTTTCTGAACATGATTATGGGGGTGGCCATCATGCCTGAGCTGTTCTTAACAGAATTTACACAGCATTAAAAAAATTGCTTTACGGGAGCCGGCATTGGGCATGTAGGGACGTGTTGACATAGGCAACCTGCGTCTCGCCCTCCTCCTCTCCTCCTTCGCTTTCCGCTGCGTTTCCCACTGCTCGATGGTGGGACTTGCTCTCAAGCCTCAGGCCATCTGTGGAGCCATCTGTGGCAGCTGTGTTTCCTGATGGTAGCGGTTTGCAGCGCTGGCTACTTTGAAGGTTGGTGGGCCCGCCTTCCGTTGGATGCTCTGCTGCCTGGATTTATGGGGCTCTCCCACTGTTCCCTCAGCATGAAGGTCCCCTCTGGTCCAAATTGAGCCTGGACTTCTCGGAGGGCTTTCCCCTTGTCTTACCTTTCTAGCGGGTTGTCTGGCCCTGTGCCCTCTGCCTGTCTTTGTTTCCTGGACTCCATCAATCCTGATCTTGCTATCAGTGCGCCCGCTGGTCCTGTCATTTTGCCTCCAAGTCTCGTGGATATCCCTGCTGGTTCCCCCTCTGCCGTAGTCTGTCTGATTTTTCACAAGAAGATTGGTGAGGTCGTTCTAGTTTGGGACTCATATTTGCAGTTCCTTCTACTCCTGTGCTCTGGTTGGGCTTTTTTTTCTTTTTTTTTTTTAAAAAGGCTAATTTACAAGTAGCTTACTAGGAGTATAAAGAGGGAAGGAAAAAAAGAAAAAGGAAAAAAAAAGAAAAAGAGAAGGAAAATCTATAGAAAGGAAAAAAAAAAGAATTAAGCGAAAGGAGGGAGGAAAAAAGGGAAGAGAAAAAGAAAAACAAAGAGGGAGAAAAAGGAGTGCAAAAAAAGCAGGGAAAAGGAAAGAAGAAGGGGAAAAAAAAGGAGAAAGGGCCCTAAGCAAAATATACGCTCAGGTGATTGTTCTGCGTTAAAACAGGCCAGAAACCTCTACAAAAATTTAACACTTTTTGAAATCTCCAAAGATCAGCTCGAGAGCAGGACAAAAAGGGATGCTGGATATTAATCCCCCAAAAAAATAACAACAACTCCCCAACTATACAAACGGAAAATACAAATGTGATCGCACTCTGCATCCAGCATTCTGCCCTGCCTCCATGCTGGATGAGGCATTGGTGTACATTTTGGCCAAAGCGTAATAAGCCACTCACCACGTCAAGGTCGCCTCTATTGAGTGGTCCCTAACACTAGTTCCTACCTGTTTATGGGCCATGACAGCCACACAAAATCCAGGGAATGCAGGTCAGCATGCACGCCAAGCACACTCTGCTTTTAACCCCGTCTGGTGCCATTACAGCTTTCATCGGATCCAGGGATGCAAGTACCAACATGCACGCTGAGCCCACCATATACTTCTCCTGGAGCCAAAATGGCTACTGGTAGGTTCTATATAAGCAGACTCAGTTTTATACTGACTTTAAAACCGGTGGTTGGTTTTAAAGTCAGTATAAAACGGAGTCTGCTTATATAGAACCTACCAGTAGCCATTTTGGCTCCAGGAGAAGTATATGGTGGGCTCAGCGTGCATGTTGGTACTTGCAATACCCTACAATACGTCTATCAACATTCTAAGTCAGACGACGACCCAGATCCACAACTTAATACAAAGCGGTTTGTTGCCAAGCCAACATGCTTATTCGAATCATCAGAAAGTCGACTATCAGTCTCCTTGCAGCAAACTAGAGAATACACATCAGAGTGAAACCGGCTACAACAACTTCTCTCGAGAACAGAGAATCAGAAATCTGCCCCTGCTTAAAGAGATGCCCTTCGCTTCAGAACAGTATTACAAAGACCGGATTAAACCAGAGACTTCCAACAGGTATGGCCGTGCACCACACATTCACTCTGACAACACAACACCAGCCGGTTCCAGCGCCAATCAAGCCACAATGGACTTTGCCAGGTTCCTTGTTTGACATTAGCTGGTCACCAAGGGACTTGTAAAGTTCAGTGTTGGCACTGAGAACTGTAAAGCTTGGAAGTAAAGTGATCTTCCTTCCAAAATGCCATCAGAGACATAGGTCTGTCATGTAGTGAGGACTTGGATCTCCTGGTAAAATGGCTGGGAAGTGAGTCCGCCGAACACGCTAACAGAATCAGAGACATTAATGTAAATTATCCAGATGTTGGTCTAAAAAGGGTCTGGGATAGACTTGATGAGGTTAATGGCTCAACAGAGGTCATAGAAAGTGCCTTATTCAAGAGAATCGAGGACTTTCCTAAAATAGCGTAAAAAGGCTATTAAATGCTTAGGGAGTTAAGTGACATTAATGGAGCTGAGTGTAGGAAAGGCAGAAGGAGATCTGGTGGGATTGACATTCCTCGACACCATGAGAGGTGTGAATCCCATAGTTCAGAAACTCCCATACAACCTGCTAGAGAAGTGGGTTATGTATGGTTCTCGGTATAAACAGACTTACAATGTACCATTTCCTCCATTTAATGTGTTTGTAGTTTTTGTCTCTGAACAAGCAAAAATCAGAAACGATCCTAGCTTTGATTTCATGATGTCATGTGCCACCACCTCAGCCAGTAAACCTCGTAGGGCAACGGTGGAGGTACACAAAATTAACGTTTCTTCCACACGTTCAGTCCATAAAGAGTTCAGCTCCTATCAAGGAGGAGACAAACCCAAGGACCTGAGCAGACAGTGTCCCTTACATAGGAAGCCATATTCCCTACTTAAGTGCAGAACCTTCAGGGAAAAGTCATTGGAAGACCGCAAAACCTTCCTCAAGGAGAACAACATCTGTTTTAAATGCTGCTCTTCAACTTCGCACTTCGCCAGGGACTGTGAGGTTACTACGAAGTGTGCCGAATGTGATAGCACAGATAATAACACAGCTCTACACCCTGAGACACCATCATGGGATTCGCCCAAAACCCAAGAGCATAGCGGGGAGCTGAAGGACACAAATTCTGACACTTTGGCAGTTACTTCTAAATGTACAGAGGTTTGCAGAGACCTCATAGGAGGCAGATCCTGCTCTAAAATCTCCCTAGTGAGAGTTTACCCAGAAGACGACCGAGGCAAAGCCATCAAAGTATATGCAATTCTAGACGATCAAAGTAACAAGTCGTTAGCGAAGTCTGCCTTTTTTTCATAGCTTCGACATCAGAGGACCCGGTGCCCCTACTCTCTAAAAACTTGTGCTGGTACTGTGGAGACAGCTGGAAGGAGGGCAAGCGGCTACATAGTTGAGTCCAGCGATGGTCAATTGCGTCTGCCTTTACTAACTATATTGGAATGTAACCAGATTACTGACAACACCAGCCTCACCTGAAACGTATAAGACACCTGATCCCAAACCTTGATCCTGAAGCTCAGATAGTCTTACTCCTCGGGGGGGGATATCCTACAGGTCCACAGATCAATGGACCTCACAACGCTCCATACGCCCAGAGACTTGACCTAGGATGGGTCATTGTAGGAGAGGTCTGTTTGGGAGGTGTACACAAACCGAAAACTGTCAACAGCATGCCAGTACACTTGAGAATGGACACCCATCTCTTCTCCAACCATGCGAAAATCACTTCTTCATTAAGGAACTACCTCAAAGCACTTAATCACCAGGTACCCTTGCAGGTGCTGCCTACGATGACTTCATCTGGGATGGCAATCAAGACCACCTGGGATCCACAGTCTTCCGTAAGACTAAAGAGGACAATCGTATGGCGATGTCATTCGAAGATAGACTGTTCCTAGATATAATGGACCAGGGAATAGTGCAGGACGAAACAAAAAGTTGTGTTGCACCTCTACCCTTTAAGCCTCAAAGACAACACTTACCCAACAAAAGAGAACAAGTTTTCAAACTATTTGTCTCTCTCAGGCACAGCCTACGATGTAAACCTTAGATGAGAGATCACTTCTTTCCCTTCATGGAAAAGATATTCCAGAATGGTCATGCAGAGTTAGCACCCATACTTCGAGACTCAGAAGAGCGCTGATACCTGCCCATGTTTGGGGTGTATCACCCGAAGAAGCCAGGTCAGATCAGGGTAGTGTGTGACTCAAGTGCCAAGTATGAAGGCATATCATTGAACAACGTTTTGCTGTCATGCCGGATCTAAACAACGAGCTCATAGGAGTGCTTCTCCGTTTTCGCAGAGACTCCGTTGCTTTCACGGCTGATATCCAACAGATGTTCCATTGCTTCCTAGTTAAAAAGGAACATAGACATTTCTTTAGATTAATATGGTACAAGGACAACGATCCCTCTAAAGATGATACAGAGTATCGTATGAAAGTTCACATCTTCGGTAATAGTCCTTCTCCTGCAGTTGCCATCTATGGATTGAGACGTGCGGCTCAGAAAGTAGAAGAGAAGTACGGAGCGGATGTCAGACTCTTTGTAGAGAAGTATTTCTATGTGGATGACTGTCTAAAATCAATTCCCTCAGATGAGACTGCAATCAGTCTTCTTAAAAGAACCCAGGAGATGCTCTCTCTATCTAACCTGAGGCTACACAAGATCGCTTCTAACAGCCAGAAATTGATGGAAGCCTTATCTTCTCAGGACAATTCAGATGTTTTACGGGATTTAGATCTAGGCTTTGACTCACCTCCGATGCAACGGAGCCTTGGCCTATTCTAGGACATAAAAGCTGATACCTTCACCTTCCAGGTTAGCAGAGAAGAAAAACCCTTTACTCGCAGAGGAGTACTGTCGGCCATAAGCAGTTTATATGACGCACTAGGATTTGCAGCTCCTACAATAATCAAAGGGAAAGCTATGTTAAGAGACTTCACCAGATAAGTGTCAAACTGGGACACTCCCCTTCCCATGAAAGAAAGAGCCACGTGGATGGTCTTGAAAAATTCCCTTACAGCCTTATCTGATCTTCACATAGCTCGCTCATATGTTTCTGTGCCAACTACCAAGGTTGAGACACAAAGACTTTGCGTTTTCTATGATGCTTCAGTCAAAGCAATTGCGGCTGTAGCTTACTTGAAGACGTTGGATACCAATGGACAATGCCATGTAGAGTTCGTCATGAGCAGAGCAAAACCAACGCCACTCCATGAACACACAATACCACGTCTGGAACTGTGTGCCGCGGTGTTAGCGGTGGAGTTAGCCGAACTCATCGCTACAGAAATGGACCTGGAGATTAAAGACTCTGAGTTCTATACCGATAGCAAGATAGTACTAGGATATATCTGTAATGAAGCTAGACACTTCTATGTCTACGTCAACAACAGTGTGCTAAGGATCAGAAGGTCTACCTCTCGTCAACAATGGAAATATGTACCTACGCATCTCAACCCTACAGACCAAGCAACTAGATCTGTCGCTGCTAACCGTCTCAAGGACACGATTTGGTTTATAGGCCCTACCTTTTTGTATAGGTCGACGCCCAACACAGCAGAAACTGCCATGTTTGAACTAGTAGACCCACATACTGATGTTGAGATACGTCCTCAGGTATCTGTGTTACATACAGAGACTTTGGACCGCCGCCTGAAATCCCAAAGATTCAGTAGGTTCTCTACTTAGAGATCACTTGTCCGTGCCATCACTTGCCTGACTCACATAGCTCGGTCGTACAAGGCAACCTTATCGGCAGATAAAAGTGTCTGTAGAGGTTGGCATCATTGTAAAAATGTTTACACAGCTCTCGATCTAGAGCGGTCAAAAAATTGAATTATCCAAGCTGTACAGCATGAAACCTATGCAAAGGAAATCAACTGTGTAGTCAGCCAAGGGCCTGTGCCCAAAGGTAGTGTTCTAAGGAAACTTGACCCAGTGATCAATGAAGATGGGCTCTTAAGAGTAGGTGGACGCCTTAAAGAAGCCAAGGTAGATCTGGCAGAGAAACATCCTGTGATAGTTCCTGGACAGCATCATATAGCTACTCTGCTTGTGCAACATTACCATGAACAGACAAAGCACCAAGGTCGTCTGTTCACAGAAGGAGCCCTAAGAGCAACTGGACTGTGGATAGTTGGAGCAAAGAGATGGTTGTGAAGATTAATTTTTAAATGTGTTACCTGTCGGAAACTTTGTGGTATGTCACAGACCCCGAAGATGGCGAACCTCCCATATGACCGACTAAGTATAGATCCCCCCTTCACCAATGTTGGCCTAGACGTGTTCGGTCCTGGGTCTGTGTTTGTCCGGCAAACCAAAGGATGCCGCGCGCATGGGAAACCTTGGGCGATTATTTTCAATTGTCTGTCCATCAGATCTGTCCATATTGAAGTAATTGAATCTATGGATACTTCCTGTTTCATTAATGCTCTCCGGCGTTTCATTGACAATAGAGGACCTGTCAAACACATTCGTTGTGACCGAGGCACATACTTTGTCGGAGCAGCGAGAGAACTACAACTCTCTTCCAACTTAGACGTTAACAACATAGAAAGATAACTTAGTGGACGAGGATGCACTTGGACCTTCAACCCACCACACTCTTTACACATGGGAGGTGCTTGGGAGAGGATGATAGGCATTGCACATAGAATCCTCGACTCAATCTTCTTGCAAGAAGGATCTTCAAAGCTGAGTCATGAATGCTTGGCAATCTTCATGGCGGAAATATCAGCCATCATAAATGCCAGACCACTGACTCCGATTTCCAGCGATCCTGATGACCCAACTGTTCTCACCCCCGCCAAACTGCTTACATAGAAGACTGAAGAAATTTGTGCTCCACCCGGAGAATTTAAAGATCTTTACTGAAGTCGATGGAGACAAGTACAGAGTCTTTCAAACTCGTTCTGGGAAAAGTGGAAAAAAGAAATACATTCCCACTCTGCAACCGAGGAGAAAGTGGCAAACCTGGCGATGTAGTACTAATGAAAGACTGGCAGTCACGAAGAAACGAGTGGCCGTTAGGTCTCGTTACTAAGACATTCCCGAATAAAGACGGAATTATACGCAAGGTGGAATTGAAAATACGGAGACAGGGTGAGACCAAATTGTTTCTCAGGTCAGTAGGGGAACTTGTTCTACTGTCTGCATCCAACGAATACAATAGTGATGTCGGCTGACGTCAAGCGGGGAGTGTTCTGTCCTCAGATCCAATTCTAGTTATTTCTGTGTGTTTATCAGTTTAGACATTGCTATTACCTGTGTTGTATTACATCTGCGTTATATTGTATGGTAACAGCACCATCTACTGGTGAGTTTAATGTAGTTCCCAGGGCATTGTGGGTAGCACCTTGTTCTTTGTGTCTTGTGTTTGTTTAGAAGCAGCAGCCATCTTATGTCTGTCTTAGAAGCCACACTCTCACTTGTTTTTCTACTCATCATCTGTTATACAGCCTGTTTCAAGTATAGTTGGTAAGGGCACTATCTATGTGTCATTATACTGCAGTTTATTATATGTTTGTTGCATTTGATAGCATTGTCATTGCATTATTATCTCATGTACTGTATGTATAGCAGATTATTCTGTATCCTATAAAATATACTATGGATATCTATGTTCTGAAATACTACTGTTTTTATTCTGTAGTTTCACCTTCCCTGTCAAAATCTACTAGCAATAAAAGAGAAGGTTACAGCTGCACAGCTTTTTTCTTATGAAGACAGAGGGTTTAGCTACATGTCAGATTACACACCGTGCTAACTTGTATGAAGACAGTATATGTAATGTGAGAATTCTGGGGCTACCGGAGGGCACAGAGGAAAGTTATCTGGGTCAGATGATACAAATGTTGATTTTGGAGAGTTTGGAACAGAACATTTTTCTCCTCTTTTTTTGGTGGAAAGGACACATCGGGTTCCTGGGGATAAACCAATTCCTGGAAGGCAGCCATGGGCACATTTGGTGAAGTTATTGGCCTTATGAGATATGATATTGAGAAGATTGAGGGAGTGTCCTCCCATCTTATACAACGGGAACAGACTGTCCTTTTTCCCGAACTTTTCTAAGGAGATCCAAGAAAAGAGACGCAGTTTTACTGCAGTTAAAAAATGTCTACAGGAAAAGGATATTAAGTACTCATTTGTCTATCCAGCCAAACTTCGGATTATCTTTAATGATGGAACAAATTTTTTTGACTTTTCTGATCTTGCCAGGGATTGGCTTGATCTGAATAATATTTAATTAGTTCTGCTTCTTTTTCTTTGTTATGGGTTTTCTATTCTCCTTTTTTTTTTGTCTGGGAGTAGTGGCGGGGCTGCGAGGGAGTGAGAGGGGGAGGGATGGTCCTAGCTGAGAGATCTGTTGCAGATGTGGAAGATCAAGAGGATTGGGGGGTAGGGAGGGTATTTGGGGGGCCTTGCGATGCGTCTTATAGGAAAGGGGGAGGAGGGTTGGGTATTTTGGAAACTCTCTTGGTTTTGGACTTTGTTGGCTGATATAATGTCAGTTAGAATCTTAACCTGGAATGTTCGGGGTCTGGGTGATAAAGTAAAGAGACAAGTGGTTCTTGATCTGGCACAGAGACATCTACCAGCGATTGTCTGCTTGGTGGAGACTCATCTCACTGAGGAGACTTCCCCGTGGAACAACAGAGTATGGGCTGCTTGGACTTATCACTCTACTTTTACTAGCTGTTCTAGAGGAGTGATGGTCCTTATACATAGGGCGATTGATTTTGTCTGTGAGGCATCCTCTGTTGACAAGCAGGGGAGATTTGTATTTTTATATGGCAAACTTGTTGGGAAACTTTGTATTCTGGTCTTTGTTTATATTCCACCTCCTTTTTCCTTATATGTACTGAACGCTCTGTTAAATTATATGAAACAATGGCCTGAATGCCCCTCGATAGCTGTCGGGGACTTTAATTCTGTGATTTATCCCACTACAGATAGGATTTCTATGGAAGGGGACTGCTGTACCTCTGCCCTGGGCTCACCCTTAGCACGGTTTTGTCTGGAATACGGCTTTAGGGACGTGTGGGGATTCTTAGGGCAAGGGAGAAGAGCTTACTCTTGCGTAAGCAAAGCTGGAAAATATATGTCTAGGATAGATCTGGCCTTAATAAATGAAACTTTTTTGAGTTATGTAAAACAGATGAAATATAAGGCCAGGTCTCTCTCGGACCATGTACCTCTATCCCTTGAGCTTTGCATGGCCCATGATAGATATTGGTAAGACCCTGTTTAGATTAAACCCTTATTGGATATCCCTAATGGATAATCATGAAGTAATACAACTGGAAATTGTGCGATTTTGGGATATTAACCATAATTTAGCTAAAATCCAAGTAGTGTGGGATGCATTTAAGGCCTTTATGAGGGGGATTTTTGTCAGTAACATTGCTAACTTAAGGAAAGGCTATGGTATTAAGGAGAAGCAGCGATATTAGCCATGAATGACTTTTCTAGAAATAAGATAGAAGAAAATGAAAAAGCCATTCAGCACGCAAGTCAGGCATATTCTATTTTTTGTTGGATAAGGCCCAGGAGAGGCTATTCTTTAAGGGTCAAAAATATTTCACTGAATTGGGTCGTCCGGGAAAACTTTTGTCGAGGGTGATTTCCAATCAGGACCAAAAAAACAAATACTGTAGATAACATCCGTTTAATAGATGGTAGAATTGTTAGTGATCAAGAAGGTGTAAAAGGAACTTTTTTTAAGCATTTGGTTGATTTATATAAAGCAGATAGTAATATTACGGATGAAATGATTGACTC
Organism: Bufo bufo; assembly: GCF_905171765.1. Lineage (NCBI taxonomy): Eukaryota > Metazoa > Chordata > Amphibia > Anura > Bufonidae > Bufo > Bufo bufo. Next base: position 421,552,570 of record NC_053394.1, read on the forward strand.
CTATCTGGATGCCATTTACTTTTCAGTCCTTAGACACTCAAAGGGAATCGTTTGAGGCAGATTTTTCTTTACAGGAACTAGAGGCTGCAATTAAAGCATGCTCTGGTAACTCCTCCCCTGGGTCAGATGGATTTCCATATGAATTCTATCACAAATACAGAGAGGTTATCCTCCCCAATCTCTTGAGGGTATTCGCTGACTCATTGGAAGATGAGACCCTACCAGAATCAATGACAAAAGCTGTAATAATATTAATACTGAAAAAAGGTAAGGACCCTCTAGATTTGGGGTCATATAGACCTATATCCTTATTAAACACCGATGTAAAGCTTCTTTCAAGGATTTTGACTACAAGGCTCTCAAAGGTTGGACAGGGTGGAGTGGAGATTTCTCTGGAAAGTTTTAGACAGGATGGGTTTTGGAGGCAGGTTTATAGATATGATTAAGCTGTTGTATAATTCTCCACTGGCCAGACTGAATATTAATGGGAACTTGACAACAAGATTTACTTTGAATAGGGGCACTCGTCAAGGTTGACTACTCTCCCCATTGTTATTTGATATTTATATTGTACTCCTAGCCTTGGCTGTTAGGCAGGATTCTAAGATTGAAGTATTTGGAACATTGGGGGTGGACGATCGTATTTCTTTATACGCGGACAATGTTTTATTCTTTATGGATCATACTAGTACAACGCTTGCAAGACTCATCTGAATAGTCAACTCTTTTGGCAAAGTCTCAGGCCTAGATATAAATTGGTCAAAAACCACTCTTATGCCAGTGGATGCTTTTGTCCTCTCTGGTGAGGGAACTTTGAGCAATTTGAATGTTTCTGATTCCTTTCAATACTTGGGTATGAGTATATCCCGTAAGATTGAAGATTTTCTTCAGCTTTATCTGATTCCTTTGTTAACTAAACTGAGATCAAAAATTGGGATATGGCTTCGACTTCCCTTATCCAGAGCTGACTGGTGAAGATGGTGATTTTACACCAACTCCTCTATATCCTTAGGAATTCACCTATATGGATAGAGGATAAATTTTTTAACTCATCGAGAGAATCATTAATGAAGACAGTGGGTAAGCCTTAAATTGGAATATCTATACAAGCCGTTGGAGCAGGGAGGATTGAATCTTCCCTACTTCAAGGGCTATTTTATAGCCGGGCAGCTATGGTTATATCGTGAATGGGAGAAAAGTGTATTGTGTACCACTTTGGTGAGGAGATCTTCATATAACAACATTCACACTATTGGAATCTGGGCAATTTAATAATGTCCAACAGGAGTACAGTGAGGCTAAAAAGTTACTATCTAAGTCATGGGACATTATTAAAGATGTCTGGGAATAAAAGGATCTCTCCAGTGTACTCCTCTCTGGCATAATTTCAAATTACAAGCCCTAGATGAATTAGCCGGGGACCAGTTTTGGCAAAAATATAATATTTTATTTGTGGACTGGGCTGATACGTAATGATCGCGGGTAAGGCATGCCAAAACCCGAGCTATTTGGCTTAGTTGTGCCTGGAGCCACGTGTGTGGGTATACCTGGAGAGGGCATACCCTATTGAAGTGTATGGAATGGGGTGGGAGGGGGGGGGGAGTACGAGAGACACACTGCCGGTGATCGGGTATAATGGGTATATATAGGGCACTGACGCCCCTCCCACAAATACAAGCTGTCTACAGCCTTTAATACTTGTGGACTGGGCTGACACGTAATGATCGTGGGTAAGGCATGCCAAAACCCGAGCTATTTGGCTGAGTTGTGCCTGGAGCCAAGGACACTATGCTTGCTTAACCAATTTATTGATATTCTCGCAACTCGCATGATATACAAAGCCAATGACTGAAAAGCCTGGGAGATTTCCCTGTGCGGATTGGGTATGTATCTGCTAAAGCAAGAGGCTCTCCAGCGCCCCATTGATCGGATGACATGAGCGGGGACCTGGTGTCAAGATGCTGATGATGCTGCCCCGATGCGGAATGAATGGCCCGAAATAACTTTCGGGTTGTGCCCAAGTCCTGCTGCCAGGGAGCGGATATGGGAAGTGAATTGACTCGTAGTGAGTGGCTTGCTCTTGAAGGGAAGGAGAGGACTGTCAGTAGGTGCTGCTTGCAACAGGCCCAATAATCTATTAAGGATCTGGACTGAGCACCAATTATTCTGAGTGGGGAAATATTTAATTTCAGTGGGTGGCCCCGTCTGACTCATCTTTGTCGACGGGATGCTAAGTATGTAGTGGCTATTATGCCAAGACAACTGTTATTTGCGGAGGCAGCCGTGTTCCAGTGAACTGCTAGTAAACTCTCCTGGCCGGAGAAAGCCATAGAAGCTAAGGTACATGGCAGCTTGGATTACCGTGCTGGTAAAGGGCCCAAAAGGGTTACCATCCAGTGCAGAAGCCAATTCCTGAACAACTCACTGGACACTGGTTGTCTGCGAGGAGAAATATTTTTGCATTTTTTTGGATTCCCCTAAGAGCCGCTTTAATGGCCTGATTGGACAAAATTGAATTGCAACCTGGGTTGGTGAGCCTGAAGTGGTGTTGTAAACCCGCTAGGTATGATTTAATGGTGTTGTAGGAAAGTTTATGTTGGGAGTAACAAAAAGCTATAAGAGATTTCGTCCCAGTCGCCCCGAGGATGGACAGGCCTAAATCTATCGAAAGCTTTTAACCCAGCTTGATAATTCCTAGCCGTATTTTGCGACAACGACTGCTGTATGAGGTGTTTCGCTGTTGAGACCAATGACTCTAACCCATGACAAGAGTGCTGTAGGCTGGGATTGGAGCTCCCGTGGGATCCGCGTCGGGCATCTCCTGGAGAAAAAAAAGAAAAAGTTAAACCTGGACAGTACATCTGCTGCTGTGTTTTTCTGTCCCTGGATGTGTTCACAAGAGAAACGGAAATTGAAGGAAAGGGATAATCATACTAATCTACGCAGTAGTGACATGCTCTTGGGTGATTTAGCTCTTTGTTTATCGATGATGTCGACTAGTGCCTGACTATCAGTGACGAACAAGTTGGCCCACCGTTTACCCCATACTTGAGCAGCTGCGACTATTGGGTAGAGTTCTATGAGCGGAGATGATTTTAAGGCCGCTATGTCAGAGCTCAACTCAAGGGGGCACCCATCTGCTAGCCAATGGTTACCGAAGATGGCTGCAAACCCGGCTGACCCTGCCGCGTCCGAAAAAACGATGGGTGAGAGCGCGGTTCGTGGGGGAATGAATAGTGAAATGCCATTCCAGTCTGTTAGAAACGATTTCCACATGGCCAGATCTGCCCTGGCGTGATTGTCCAGGGGTATGATGCTGTCTTGATCTGGTGCTTCGGGGAGAAGCTGAAGTAACCTGGACGTAAATTATCTGCCTTGAGGCATGACCCTAGTCGCAAAATTAAGCATCCCCAAAAGGGACTGGAGCTCCGTTTTGGTGACGGAATTTGAAAACACGGCTTTGGCTATGGCTGCTTGAATCTTAATTAACTTCTCTGGTCGAAGCCTGGCTTCCATCCGGAGAGTATCCAGAATAATACCTGGGTGGCCGGCCCTTCTGTTTTATTCTGAGCTACCAGGACCTGTAATTGGGCGAAGGTTTCTGTTAAAGTAGCTTGGCCAGACGGGTATGGATGCTGCTTCTCGACTATCAGGAAGTCATCCAGATAGTGAATGACCATCGGCAAATCTCCATGGTGGACAAAGACCCAATGGAGAGCCTTTGCCAGCTGGTCAAATAACCAGGGACTGCTTTTGCAGCCGAAAGTGAGACAGTTGGCGAAATAGAGCTTGTTGGACCATCTGATGCCATAACAACCCCAAAGCTGCGGCCGGATATGTCTGCTTTCGTAAGCCAAGAGCCCCTGCCCGAGAGCAAGATAAGTTGTACCGCCTCATCAATGGATGAATATTGCATCGAGTATTCGTCTGATGGTATCAGTGAATTCAAGCTTAGAGTAGAAGAAGCATGTGGAGCAGACAGGTCATAAATTAGGTGCTTTTCATTCGATGACTGCTTTGAAACTATGCCAATTGGATTAATGCGCCAGTGCTGAAAAGGAATATTGGTAAAGGGGCCCAAGAGAAAACCCTTGCTAACCTCTGACTGGACCAGTGACTCAACCGCTTCTGGATCACGACTGGCTGATAGCAGATTTCCACCCTCCCAATTAGGAAGGGCAATGATCCCCATATGGAAACCTTCACGGAAACCGGAGATCAAGAAATCCACAAAGACCCGATCTTGGTGGTCTTTTAAGAGTATAGAGAGTAGGTCGATGTTAACGTCGGTTAGTCAGAATTGTTTGTTAGTTGGAATTGCCAGAGCGCTCCCGCCGCTTTGGCGGTAAAAGACCGGTGGTAGTCGTAGAAAGCCGACCCACCATATTTCTGACCCAGGTCAGTGACCCGATATAGATAATTATCCAGTTCATCCCTTCTGTTCGGCTGGGCCAAACAGACGACATCCCTATATATACTGAATGCCAGCACAATTCAGGAATAGTTAGCTTCCTATTCAGGCGTGCATCCTTTGCTTTTAAGACTGCCGACACATCCCCACAATTGATGACTCGATTTTCTGGGACATCTTGGGATGCTATGAGGATGGATGCCAAATTTACGTCTCTCCCTGCCACAATATCCTTCTTGAGGTTGTCAGGTAAAAAGTGAGAAGGCGCAATTTGAGGGGTGGGCATGGGAGTACCTGAAAGAGTATGTGGAGAGGACAGAGTTGGTGCGGATGCCAGGAGTTGATTGGATGCTGACGGCTGAGATTACAGAACCCCAACCCTAGACTGAATGTCTGCCACGGAGCTGACTATACCGCTAATGGAGGATTGGAGTTGGGCTATGGATAGCTGAATTGAAGCTATGGAGGGTTGTTCCCCTGAGGGCCCGGGCTCTGTCATTAACAATCTATAAAGTTCTGCTTTTCTCGCAGATGCCGGATACCGGATCCCCTTTCTGTTGAGCTCGGCGATCAGTTTTGGGATAGTCCAACTCCGGAGCGACCTGTTGCTGGCCCGGCCCGAAACCGACGAGCCTGGCATCGATAGATTATCAACCATGTCAGACACTTGTGACATCCCGACTCAGTCTTTAATCCGAACCAAGACTTGTTCCCAGATTGCCGACGGACCTGTTCTGAATTGCCACTAACGAAAAAACCGGAAACAAGAACTAGCAAAGGTATATATGGACTGAAATATGCATGAAATGGAACCTACCGGTGCCTATGCCCTTGTTGCGCATTTCTTACCTTACAGAGGCTCTTGTCCGGCTTGAAAACAAAACAACGGCCGGAAGGGACTTCCAGGTATCTGAGGAGAACATGAAGTAGGCTGAATACCGTAACCGTGGAGATAGGATGAGGACCGCGAGATCTCTTGACAATCCAGATGACCCCTAACTATAGACTGAGCCTGGGTAATCTAGGAAACATATGACTGACTTGGCCTAGACAATCCCGATAACAAACCATGACATATAGCCAGGTATCAGCAGTGGGCTGAACCTGGGCGATCCAGGTGACATACAACATTTAACTCGGCCTGGGCGATCCAGGTGACAAAACATTGACATATAGCATAGTATCAGCAGTGGCTGAACCTGGGCGATCTAGGTGACATACAACATTTAACTCGGCCTGGGCGATGCAGGTAAAAAAACAATGACATATAGCATAGTATCAGCAGTGGCTGAACCTGGGCGATCTAGGTGACACACAACATTTAACTCGGCCTGGGCGATCCAGGTAAAAAAACAATGACATATAGCATAGTATCAGTAAGGATTGACCCCGGGTGATCCAGGTGACATACAACATTTAACTCGGCCTGAGCGAACCAGGAAACAACAAATGACATATAGAATAGTATCAGTAAGGATTGACCCCGGGTGATCCAGGCGTCATATGACATATAACGGGGCCGCAGCTGTGACGTGTAGCAATGGACTGGACATGGATGATCCAGATAACCTAAAAGAAAAAACTACACCTGGGCGATCCAGGTAAAACCATACAAATACATAGCATGGCCGCAGATGCCACAGATAACAGTATTTCCAGCGGCGACGGCAAGTAAATGGAGGGCTGAAAAGGTAAATGAAAAATGGAGAGACTCCCCCAAGTCGGGTGATATTTGCTGCCCATTGGCCCTTGAATTTGTATGAGCTGGTTCCAATGGCTGAGTAAACTGGAACCATTGGGACCCCCCTTTAATATTTTTTATTCCTTTTTTAACTGGTGTGACTGATAGTGACTAGCCTTGATGTGCTTAGACCAGTACTGGTGTGCTCAGCGCCCCTGGCCGCCTCCTAGGAGAAGCCTGGAGCTTGCACACTCCTTTTCTAAATCTAAACTCACCACCCCCCGCCTGTCTATTCCGTGCAACCGGAGGTGCTCCGGATGGCAGAGCGAGCGGTGGCCGTGAACGGGAGGATCGCTGGTGTGGCCACCTTCCTCAGCGTTCAGCCGCATGCGCCTGCGGAGGCCCGGCCGGACATGTGTGTGTCCCACCGTGACACGCACGCCATCTGCACGAACCTCTCGCGATAGAGGGAGCCCGATACCATGGCCGCAAGTATACAGCTCGCTCCATTGGAGAAGTACTTACTTCGTGACGACAAAATTCACCTTGCACTGCTGCACTGTACCGTATAGTGACCGAAGCTTAGAAGCTTAGAATCAGGCGCAACGCTTGAACCTGCCGGAAGCTGGATGTGGCTCCTCCTACTCGGGTACGAGAGACACACCGCCGGTGATCGGGTATATATAGGGCACTGACGCCCCTCCCACAAATACAGGCTGTCTACAGCCTTTATTACATGTTACACAGGTTATAAAGAATAGAGAGATACTTCCGTTCTCGGTGTTAGCACAAAGGGAGACTATTGGTAACTTGTCCTAGTTCAGATATTTGCAGTTGCGTTCGGCACTATGTAGTGTAAAGGATAAATCACTTTTGGAGATAGATATTTCTACTGTTTTAAATGATTTGTTAGGGAATTTAGATCAAAGGTTTAAGATTACACAATCTTCCGGACAAAGGGCCTGGGGAGTTGATTGCCCAAGGATTAAAGTAGAGGGTTGGGAGAATATTATTTATCAATTTAAATTTGATATGTCACAATTTTAATCATGTATTGGTACAATTTAATATTTTCCATAGATTGTATGTTACGCCCTTATGGCTTAATAAACGCGGCTTAAGAGATAGTTCTAAGTGTCCACGATGTGATTTACCTGGGGCTGATCACTTAGATATGCTTTGGTCCTGCCCAGAACTTAAACAATACTGGTCTGCGATTTATAACTTTGTTACCCATAAATTGAAACTCTCGATTCCATTTATGGTTAAATGCTGGATATTGAGTGATCTTTCTAAGGTAAATTGCCATAAATATAAAAAGATTTTTTTAAGTAGAATACTGTTTTTGGCGAGAATTTTGATTACTCGAGTCTGGTTCTCACTGAATGTTCCAAATTTGAACGCATGGATAGATTTGGTCAATAGAGTTAAAAACTATGAAAATATTCTATATAAGCAAAGAAACAGTCAGGAAAAATGGTTTAAGATAAGGGAGGCTTGGAGGTCTTAAACTTCCTCATCTCCATTTTTATCTTTTAACCCCTCCATGTTTTTTGTGTTTTTTTATCTTCTTCCATAGCGCTCTTTTCCTCCTCTCTCGATATTATTAGGGCGATAGAGGGATTTGAGACGCATCGCAAGGGTAGGGAAGGGTGGTTAAGGGGAAGTTAAAATAATATTAATTCTGAATTGTAATTTTGTATGAAGAAGAAGAAAAAAAAAAGATAACGGTTTGTACATGCTTTATTCTAATAAAAGTAAGGGGGAAAAAAAGATAACGGTTTGTATATGCTTTATTCTAATAAAAGTAAGGGGGGGGGGGAAGAAAATAAACCTGGGAGAAACCACCTTGGTCCATAAATCCTGGTGCCAGTGACCAAACAGAAATCTGTGAGAAAACTGAGTCCTATTGTTGAAGGACAGCTTTAACCTGTGAAGAAATGGGGTAGTAAGTGTTCAGTCTCCTTGCAGTGCCACCGTAGGGGAAATTAAGCATTGCACCATGTCCATTGAAATCAATAGTCTATCTGTATAATGCAGGACAGGACTGGTCCTCCAATTACAAGAGACACTCTTTGTAACCGATCCCCATTCTGACCAAGAGACAAGGATCCTGATCAGATCACCCTGATCTATTAATTACCTAATGGGATGTTTGAAAATGGTTCTTCTAAACTGAACAACCCCTTTAAACGGGGTCGCTCGATGACAGGATCAGATGTTTTTTGACTTGGCATTCAAAGTATCTTATTCTTTTTGTGCAAGTTTCATAGAAAATATCAAAAATCTTAGAGATACTTGTTGACATGGGACCTTGAAGATGAAACATCTTAACTTTATATGGGCCAAACCTTAAAATGGCCCAAAACTTTTTTTTTTTTCGTAATAGCTATTTTGGCATCTGTAACCGGTCCATTTCATTTTTCCAATCCATTTTTCCTTTTTTTTTGATCCAAGACAGTCTTTAGCTCAAATGACTTCTGGATGTGGAGTTGAGGCGTATATGATAGTTTTGTCAGTTTACAAAGGTTTCGAAGGAGCTGTGTATACACGTGATAAATTGTTTCCATAAGGAGATGCTTTCAATGAAATGTGTCACCAAAATTATTTTTTATGCCAATTAAAACCAGATAGTAACAGACAGCCTTTTTTTCTAATCTGCTTTTATTTTCTTAATGCAGATTTATTTATTCTGGTTCCTGAAACATGATTATGGGGGTGGCCATCATGCCTAAAGAACAGGCTAGGAGCACTGCCAACAGAAGAGTGAAACACAGCAGGGAGGCAGGGTGAGTAGCGCGGTGTCCCTGCCGCCAGAGAGGAGTAGAGCAGCCGGGGGCACAGCCGGGTGGCATGACACTTAAGAATAAGTTATGTCTCAAGGCCTCTGTCAAAGTTCAAACATTATAGGATAGCTACCTTCCAGATGGTGGCAGTGGAGGCACAGCTTTATTTTCTTTAAGACTTTAAGACTCCTTATGCCTACTGCATGCTCTCCACAAGGAGAAATAGTACCCCCTGCATTGCCTTAAATAAGGTTTTTATCTTTACGTGCACCGTTTGTAAATTACTTTTCTAGAGTCCATAGAGTGGTCTTGCTTGGGAGAAGAATCAAGGATGTCTGTACCTTTAACCCATCCAGTCTGGCTTGGTGGTTTTCAAATCAAGCTTCTTAAATCCTGCGCATGCGCCGTTGTCTTCTGGTTACGGTGGGTGCACAGTGAAACTTGATCCCTTTCTGACAGGCTGGTGGGTTATAGCGCATGTGCAGTACGCCAGTTTAGTCGGTACACCCAACTTCATTGCTCATGAGCCAGAACCCCGCAGTTTCTCAGAAGGGGATTCCAGATTCATTGTGCCTACGCCAGAATCAGATGACAAGGACACATGCACAGGATTTTAGACGCTTACTATGTAGTACCCCATCTTTAGGAAGATCATTCAAGCCATACTGGGTGTAGGTAGACATCCTCTCTTCTCTTGTGCCGGCCCACTCCCTTGACTCTCAAAATGGGATTAGAGGCCTTTTTTAAACAACCTTGCTCCTACTATTACATACAGTATCTGGGCATCTTTTGTATGTAAAAGAGGTGAAGTATCAGGTAATGGTGGGAGTTTAGGGACGAGAAACCAGCTAACAGGTTCACTTGAAGCAAAAGACAAGGTCACATGTGCAGGATTTCAAATGCTTACAATGTAGTACCCTGTCCTCTAGGATGTCAATCAAGCAAGATTCAGTGTGCGTTTTGAGTTGACCCTCCTCCTTGACTCTCAAAAAGGTTATTTACATATGGCACATGTGGAATTAAAAAACAATCCTGTTCCTATTCTTTGGTATGAAAAAGAGGTGACATATCAGGCATTGGTGTGGGTTTAAGGACAAAAAACACACAAAGACACAAAGGAATTAAATGCCATTGACAGTTTTGCACAAATCTTGATGTAGTAGGTCCCCTAGCAAGTAGATTGGGTCAGTGTCCTGCTGTTGGGAACCATTTATAAGACTATGAGTCTATGGTAATACTATATTATCAAGATTTGTGTGTGACAAGGATTCCCTGGTGGCAACACCCCAACACCCTCATTAGTGACTTTCTTTCCCATAGAGAAGACATGTGCAAATCTTGTTAATGCTTTATTGACGGGAGAACTACAAGTCAAATGTTGAGAGAAAAAATTAATTGATTCTAAGACTATGTTCACAAGACTTAATGTAATGATTAGTGGGTGTGGAACCACTGTGGGCTAAAACTAAGGGCGTTATCTTGACAATCTACGACTATTCACCCAGTAGCCCCTATACAGGGATTTGGATTTCACAGCAAGGGAGTCACCAGGCCACTACCTACTGGAGTAGTCCCGGTGTGGTAAACAGCTTAACCATTCTTGAGAAAGACTATGATGTAGTTGAAATGTTGCACTATCTTTGTGTGCAGTTTTATGGACCTAATTTAAATAAAGAACCCTTTAAGGACATGCTGCCGTCGATTGTGCTTTGACTAGCTAAACCATAGGGGTCAGAGACACTGGTGCTGAGCACCAAGGGATCAGGCAAAACCGTAGTCAGTAAAAGGCCGAGGTCAGGGCAGTAAGAGTTTGTGCAAATATGTGGAAGAGGTCTGAGGTCAGAGCAGGCTGCAAAGGATCAACATGGTAATCAGGCTCAGGTCAGGTCATGCAGCAGAGGTTGAGATTCAGGAATCAGCCAGAGTTCAGTATACAGGCAGACAAACAGAACGGCATCCCTTATACAAGGACTAGCACACTAGATTAACCTATTGCTCAGGCATCCCCCCTAAGGGAAGGTGCTTTAAATACCCTGAGGCGTCCAGCCATAGGCTGGGCAAGGTTAGGGTGAGTGCGCTGGCCCCTTAAGCATCAGGAACCGCATGTGCGCCTTGTGCGCCTGCAGAGAAAACACAGAAGACAACCGTAGGCCTGAGGAAGAGAATGGGAGCACACAACTCTGACAGCTGGGCCCACTGCTGGAGGTAAGGGGAGTGCCAGTGGGTCTGGCTGCCAGAGAGCAGCATCAGCCAGGTACTTAGGGTGGCACTCATGCCCGCGCAAAGGAACAAGATGATGGCGGAAAGGAGCTGTCCAAATGGAGCTTAATAGTTTGTGGAAAAATCTGAAGTGACATGTTGGATATCAAATCTGGGATCCTCCTTCGTAAGAATGGGATGTAAATTGCACAAAGATCTCAGTGTAAATCTGAATCCTTAAAAAACTGGCCATGTCATCACTCTCTTCTCTAGTATCTTGATTGATTAACTTGACAAGAGAACTGCTTCTAGATCATTCTCAGTGGTTGGTGGATCCATAAGTAGGACATTTGTAAGAAGCTATTTTTTGTATTATACTCTATTAAAGAACTTTTGGTTTTGGGTCGTCCATCTGCATAAATGATACTACACCTAGAAGAATAGTTGTGGACAAGTACAGTAAAATAGCTAAAAAAAAATATTTTGAGCAAAGAATTCCTAGTTTTCTAGTGATCAGAAGCACAATTTTTTTTCCATTTTCTTCAAAATCTTCATCTTGGGACCAGATGATCGGTGCAGTTTTGCCAGTAGTCTGACCTTTCAGAACAGGAATTTTATGCGTTCTTTTTCATATTTTAAGCTAATTTATTTGATTTCATTTCACAGAATTCTGGCAAGTAAGATAAAACTCATACACTGGGATTGACTAATGTGACCCCTGATCCGGCTCGGCGGACTTCTGGAGCAGAGAATGTAGAAGAGATGTCATTAATCTGAAAACAATTGGGTGTTCCTGAAAATTCTTTTTATTAACCGAGCTACATTTATAAATGAAAGATGGAATCAAGTTCCCCTATAATTGTTCTGCTTTGTCTGTCTAACTATGAGGTCACTCCTATTTATAATCAGGGGAGAAAGCTTAAAAAAAACCATAAAATCCCTGGGTGCATCTTCATCAGGCAGTGTCGTTTCTTAAAGGGACCATAATCTTAAAGTTGTGCAGTTGTCAGCTGTTTCTGTTACAGCTCTCACAAGGGCTGTCGCCAAGATTGAAGTTTTCCTAGGTATGTACCGGTAGTGATACAGAAAGGGTGGAGATCTCCACTTTGGACAATCTCAATCTGTTAGAAGGGTCCCTTGATAATCAGCTGATCACAAAGTGTCCTCTTGCTGAGACCCCCAGCGATCAGATGTAATCTTTGGGGAAACCTGGTAGAAGTGTTCAATTTCCCCTGCAGCGCCACCACAGATGGAATTAAGTATTACACAGTGTCCATGTCCATACATATCAATGGGTTGTCTGTATACTGCAGAACAGGAGAGGTCCTCCAGAGTGAGAGAGATGCTATTTGTCAGCAATGGCCAAGAGATGAGGACCCTGAAGAAAGAACCCCCTCTATTAACTCCTAGTTCTATAATAGGATGTATGAAACTGAGTTTTATGAACTGCACAGCCCCTTTAATGAATAATTAGGTATATTGGAAGGTGGAGCACATTGTCTATCGCAGGCAGTGTGTGGGCGGCGTTATCTTGTTTGAACACCATATCTCCTAACTAAGTCAAAAAAGGCAGTGTTACTGGTTCCACAATGTCCTGGACATACTGAAGGCTGCACAATGTTCTCTACATGAATACCAGATGGGAAGGCCATGATGTGGGGCTAATGGAGCCCCACATCATGACACTTGGTGTTGGTCCTGTGTGTCTCCGCATGATGGCAGTACGTGCTCTCCAACCCTAACCATCCAGTGAACTTTGATGACACCATCATTAGTACCAAGGCAAAATCTGCTCTCATCACTGAACACTATTGTTTGCCATTAATGGCCACATCAGAGTTCACAGGAGGGCTGGAGAGCACCTACTGCCATCATCCATAGTGCTGATATACACAGGTCCAACACCAGGTGTCATGGTGTGGAGTGCCGTTGGCCGTTCTCGTCTGGTATTTATGGAGGGAACATTGACCAGCCTTTGGTATTTCCAAGACATGATGGACCCAGTCCTACTGCCTTTTTAGACTGAGGAGACCTAGTGTTCCAACAAGATAATGTCCACACACTGCCCAAACTATACAACATGATCTTCAAAGTATCCAGCAGCTCCCCTGGCCAACTCAATCTCCAAATCTCTCCCCCATCGAGAACATCTGGGACTGGATGGGATGACGGATCTCCCATGTACAGGAGCCAACAACCACCTTGTCTGAACTATGGCTCCAAGTTGAAAGAGCTTGGAATGACCACAGGAGGATATCCAGCATCTGTATGACCATCCCCATGTCAGAGTGGCAGTATTTATGCCAGTAATGGGAGATGCCACCCAGTATTAATGTGACCCTGCCTCATCATATACCCTGCTGCAGAACCCAAAAGAAAGGGGGCACCACCTTGGTCGTGTGATTATTGACCAAGAACCACAAGCAGTTTATACTTTCTCAATCCCAGCTCATTGCACTAACTTTCCAGGTGTTCCTTTTTCATTTTCCAGTAGTGTGTTATTCAGATCTAAAATTTTCACTTCTGTGACTGCAGTCATTAAAGCACTGACGGACTTGCAAATGGCTTTAAAAAGCATACAAATACCACGCTTCTGCTGGTTCAGAACGTCCACTTTCTTCTTTTTTGGGTGCTTCTCTATTGTTACTGAATATCCTGCTATTTGCATTCGGATGCAATGTTCTTTGTGGCAGCTCATCTAAATACACTGAGCAAAAATATAAACGCAACACTTTCGGTTTTGCTCCCATTTTGCATGAGCTGAACTCAAAGATCTGAAACATTTTCTACATACACAAAAGACCCATTACTCTCAGATATTGTTCACAAATCTGTCTAAATCTGTGTTAGTGAGCACTTCTCCTTTGCCGAGAAAATCCATCCCACCTCACAGGTGTGGCATATCAAGGTGCTGATTAGACACCATGAATATTGCACAGGTGTGCCTTAGACTGCCCACAATAAAAGGCCACTCTGAAATGTGCAGTTGCCACAGATGTCGCAACGTTTGAGGGAGCATGCAATTGGCATGCTGACTGCAGGAATGTCTACCTGAGCTGTTGCCTGTGCAATAAATGTTCATTTCTCTACCATAAGCCATCTCCAAAAGCGTTTCAGAGAATTTGGCAGTACATCCAACCGGCCTCTCAACCGCAGATAACGTGTAACCACACCAGCCCAGGACCTCCACATCCAGCATGTTCACCTCTATGATCGTCTGAGACCAGCCACCCGGACAGCTGCAGCAACAATCGGTTTGCATAACCAAAGAATTTCTGCACAAACTGTCAGAAACCGTCTCAGGGAAGCTCATCTGCATGCTCGTCGTCCTCATCGGGGTCTGGACCTTACTGCTGTTCATCGTCGTAACCGACATGAGTGGGCAAATGCTCACATTCGATGGCATCTGGCACTTTGGAGAGGTGTTCTTTTCACGGATGAGTCCAGGTTTTCACTGTTCAGGGCAGATGGCAGACAGCGTGTGTGGCGTCATGTGGGTGAGCGGTTTGCTGACGTCAACGTTGTGGATCGAGTGGCCCATGGTGGCGTATGTTATGGACAATGAACACAGATGCATTTTATTGATGGCATTTTGAATGCACAGAGATACCGTGACGAGATCCTGAGGCCCATTGTTGTGCCATTTATCCACGACCATCACCTCATGTTACATCCCCATATTGCAAGGATCTGTACACAATTCCTGGAAGCTGAAAACATCCCAGTTCCTGCATGGCCAGCATACTCACCGGACTTGTCACCCATTGAGCATGTTTGGGATGCTCTGGATCTGCGTATATGACAATGATGAGGCAAATGGTGGCCACACCAGATACTGACTGGTTTTCTGATTCCCCGATCCCCACCCCCCAGTAAGGCAAAACTGTGCACATTTCAGAGTGGCCTTTTATTGTGGGCAGTCTAAGGCACACCTGTGCAATATTCATGCTGTCTAATCAGCACCTTGATATGCCACACCTGTGAGGTGGGATGGATTATCTCGGCAAAGGAGAAGTGCTCACTAACAAAGATTTAGACAGATTTGTGAACAATATCTGAGAGTAATGGGTCTTTTGTGTATGTAGAAAATGGTTCAGATCTTTGAGTTCAGCTCATGCAAAATGGGAGCAAAACCGAAAGTGTTGTGTTTATATTATTGCTCAGTGTAGAAGGATCTGTTTTTATTAATGGTATTTTTTTACTTTTAGTAAATATGTTTTCAGAGAACATCGAGTGTTCTAGCTTCTTGAGATTGGAAATGTGATCAGGGCTCAATGTACTGATTTCTATAAGAGATAAAGTACATACCGCTCTAAAATCTTTACATATAGTATCTGTAGAGCAGCCTTGTAAGTGGTCTCCACTACAGCTGCCATTCATAAATATAGTATAGCGTATAGAGCATAGTAGATGGTACCAGCAGGCCATATACATATTTCCTAGGGCTCCATAGCAAAATTGAGTAGCGCACCACCTAGTTCCCCTGTACGCGTGCATCAACACGTAATGCAAAGCTTGACTCCCTAATTTTGATGAATTTTTTATTTATTTTTTATTGTGGGTATAATTTTTCATTTAAGAAATTTAAGTGGAACGGGTATTTCATTAACCACCTCAGCCCCCAGTGCTTAAACACCCTGAAAGACCAGGCCACTTTTTACACTTCTGACCTACACTACTTTCACCGTTTATTGCTCGGTCATGCAACTTACCACCCAAATGAATTTTACCTCCTTTTCTTCTCACTAATAGAGCATTCATTTGGTGGTATTTCATTGCTGCTGACATTTTTACTTTTTTTGTTATTAATCGAAATTTAACGATTTTTTTGCAAAAAAATGACATTTTTTACTTTCAGTTGTAAAATTTTGCAAAAAAAACGACATCCATATATAAATTTTGCTCTAAATTTATTGTTCTACATGTCTTTGATAAAAAAAAATGTTTGGGTAAAAAAAAAATGGTTTGGGTAAAAGTTATAGCGTTTACAAACTATGGTACAAAAATGTGAATTTCCGCTTTTTGAAGCAGCTCTGACTTTCTGAGCACCTGTCATGTTTCCTGAGGTTCTACAATGGCCAGACAGTACAAACACCCCACAAATGACCCCATTTCGGAAAGTACACACCCTAAGGTATTCGCTGATGGGCATAGTGAGTTCATAGAACTTTTTATTTTTTGTCACAAGTTAGTGGAAAATGATGATTTTTTATTTTATTTTATTTTTTCTTACAAAGTCTCATATTCCACTAACTTGTGACAAAAAATAAAAACTTCTATGAACTCACTATGCCCATCACGAAATACCTTGGGGTCTCTTCTTTCCAAAATGGGGTCACTTGTGGGGTAGTTATACTGCCCTGGCATTCTAGGGGCCCAAATGTGTGGTAAGGAGTTTGAAATCAAATTCTGTAAAAAATGACCTGTGAAATCCGAAAGGTGCTCTTTGGAATATGGGCCCCTTTGACCACCTAGGCTGCAAAAAAGTGTCACACATCTGGTATCTCCGTACTCAGGAGAAGGTGGGGAATGTGTTTTGGGGTGTCTTTTTACATATACCCATGCTGGGTGAGATAAATATCTTGGTCAAATGCCAACTTTGTATAAAAAAATGGGAAAAGTTGTCTTTTGCCAAGATATTTCTCTCACCCAGCATGGGTATATGTAAAATGACACGCCAAAACACATTCCCCACCTTCTCCTGAGTACGGCAATACCAGATGTGTGACACTTTTTTGCAGCCTAGGTGGGCAAAGGGGCCCATATTCCAAAGAGCACCTTTCGGATTTCACAGGTCATTTTTTACAGAATTTGATTTCAAACTCCTTACCACACATTTGGGCCCCTAGAATGCCAGGGCAGTATAACTACCCCACAAGTGACCCCATTTTGGAAAGAAGACACCCCAAGGTATTCCGTGAGGGGCATGGCAAGTTCCTAGACTTTTTTATTTTTTGTCACAAGTTAGTGGGAAATGATGATTTTTTTTTTTTTTTTTTTTTCATACAAAGTCTTATATTTCACTAACTTGTGACAAAAAATAAAAACTTCCATGAACTCACTATGCCCATCAGCGAATACCTTGGGGTCTCTTCTTTCCAAAATGGGGTCACTTGTGGGGTAGTTATACTGCCCTGGCATTCTAGGGGCCCAAATGTGTGGTAAGGAGTTTGAAATCAAATTCTGTAAAAAATGACATGTGAAATCCGAAAGGTGCTCTTTGGAATATGGGCCCCTTTGCCCACCTAGGCTGCAAAAAAGTGTCACACATCTGGTATCTCCGTACTCAGGAGAAGTTGGGGAATGTGTTTTGGGGTGTCATTTTACATATACCCATGCTGGGTGAGAGAAATATCTTGGTCAAATGCCAACTTTGTATAAAAAAATGGGAAAAGTTGTCTTTTGCCAAGATATTTCTCTCACCCAGCAGGGGTATATGTAAAATGACACCCCAAAACACATTCCCCACCTTCTCCTGAGTACGGAGATACCAGATGTGTGACACTTTTTTGCAGCCTAGGTGGGCAAAGGGGCCCATATTCCAAAGAGCACCTTTCGGATTTCACAGGTCAATTTTTACAGAATTTGATTTCAAACTCCTTACCACACATTTGGGCCCCTAGAATGCCAGGGCAGTATAACTACCCCACAAGTGACCCCATTTTGGAAAGAAGAGACCCCAAGGTATTCGCTGATGGGCATAGTGAGTTCATGGAAGTTTTTATTTTTTGTCACAAGTTAGTGGAATATGAGACTTTGTATGAAAAAAAAAAAAAAAATCATCATTTTCCACTAACTTGTGACAAAAAATAAAAAATTCTAGGAACTCGCCATGCCCCTCACGGAATACCTTGGGGTGTCTTCTTTCCAAAATGGGGTCACTTGTGGGGTAGTTATACTGCCCTGGCATTTTCCAGGGGCCCTAATGTGTGGTAAGTAGGTAAATGACCTGTGAAATCCTAAAGGTGCTCTTTGGAATATGGGCCCCTTTGCCCACCTAGGCTGCAAAAAAGTGTCACACATGTGGTATCGCCGTATTCAGGAGAAGTTGGGGAATGTGTTTTGGGGTGTCATTTTACATATACCCATGCTGGGTGAGAGAAATATCTTGGCAAAAGACAACTTTTCCCATTTTTTTATACAAAGTTGGCATTTGACCAAGATATTTCTCTCACCCAGCATGGGTATATGTAAAATGACACCCCAAAACACATTCCCCAACTTCTCCTGAATACGGAGATACCAGATGTGTGACACTTTTTTGCAGCCTAGATGCGCAAAGGTGCCCAAATTCCTTTTAGGAGGGCATTTTTAGACATTTGGATACCAGACTTCTTCTCACGCTTTGGGGCCCCTAGAATGCCAGGGCAGTATAAATACCCCACATGTGACCCCATTTTGGAAAGAAGACACCCCAAGGTATTCAATGAGAGGCATGGCGAGTTCATAGAATTTTTTTTTTTTTGGCACAAGTTAGCGGAAATTGATATTTTTAATTTTTTTCTCACAAAGTCTCCCGTTCCGCTAACTTAGGACAAAAATTTCAATCTTTCATGGACTCAATATGCCCCTCACGGAATACCTGGGGGTGTCTTCTTTCCGAAATGGGGTCACATGTGGGGTATTTATACTGCCCTGGCATTCTAGGGGCCCTAAAGCGTGAGAAGAAGTCTGGAATATAAATGTCTAAAAAAATTTACGCATTTGGTTTCCGTGAGGGGTATGGTGAGTTCATGTGAGATTTTATTTTTTGACACAAGTTAGTGGAATATGAGACTTTGTAAGGAGAAATAAAAAAATTCCGCTAACTTGGGCCAAAAAAATGTCTGAATGGAGCCTTACAGAGGGTGATCAATGACAGGGGGGTGATCAATGACAGGGGGGGTGATCAATGACAGGGGGGTGATCAGGGAGTCTATATGGGGTGATCACCACAGTCATTGATCATGCCCCTGTAAGGCTTCATTCAGACGTCCGGATGCGTTTTGCGGATCGGATCCATCTATCAGTGCATCCGTAAAAATCATGCGGACATCTGAATGGAGCTTTACAGGGGGTTGATCAATGACAGGGGGGTAATCAATGACAGGGGGGTGATCAGGGAGTCTATATGGGGTGATCACCACAGTCATTGATCATGCCCCTGTAAGGCTTCATTCAGACGTCCGGATGCGTTTTGCGGATCGGATCCATCTATCAGTGCATCCGTAAAAATCATGCGGACATCTGAATGGAGCTTTACAGGGGGTTGATCAATGACAGGGGGGTAATCAATGACAGGGGGGTGATCAGGGAGTCTATATGGGGTGATCACCACAGTCATTGATCACTCCCCTGTAAGGCTCCATTCAGACGTCCGTATGATTTTTACGGATCCGATCAGTCTATCAGTGGATCCGTAAAAATCATGCGGACATCTGAATGGAGCTTTACAGAGGGGTGATCAATGACAGGGGTGTAATCAATGACAGGGGGGTGATCAGGGAGTCTATATGGGGTGATCACCACAGTCATTGATCACTCCCCTGTAAGGCTGCATTCAGACGTCCGTATGATTTTTACGGATCCGATCAGTCTATCAGTGGATCCGTAAAAATCATGCGGACATCTGAATGGAGCTTTACAGGGGGGTGATCAATGACAGGGGGGTGATCAGGGAGTCTATATGGGGTGATCACCACAGTCATTGATCACTCCCCTGTAAGGCTGCATTCAGACGTCCGTATGATTTTTACGGATCCGATCAGTCTATCAGTGGATCCGTAAAAATCATGCGGACATCTGAATGGAACTTTACAGGGGGGTGATCAATGACAGGGGGGTAATCAATGACAGGGGGGTGATCAGGGAGTCTAAATGGGGTGATCAGGGGTGTAGTGTAGTGTAGTGGTGCTTGGTGCAACATATTACTGAGCTACCTGTGTCCTCTGGTGGTCGATCCAAACAAAGGGGACCACCAGAGGACCAGGTAGCAGGTATATTAGACGCTGTTATCAAAACAGCGTCTAATATACCTGTTAGGGGTTAAAAAAAATCACATCTCCAGCCTGCCAGCGAACGATCGCCGCTGGCAGGCTGGAGATCCACTCCCTTACCTTCCGATCCTGTGAACGCGCGCGCCTGTGTGCGCGCGTTCACAGGAAATCTCGCGTCTCGCGAGAGGACGCACCGGCGCGTCCACCCAGAACAACAGGACCGCCGCAAAGACGCAATCCTGCGTATGGCGGTCCTGGGGTGGTTAATATGGCCACATTACATTTCTTCAGTGTCATTAAACCACACACCATTATTGGGCAGACTAGATGGGCCAAATGGTTCTTACCTGCCGACACATTCTATGTTTCTAACTGGCATAGATACACTTATAAATCTTCTGCTTCCATTCACACAGTATATTATACAACTGTCTGTCTGCAGCCACCATTAGGGGGAGCTCATTGCATAGGAATTTATACAGTTACCTTTAGAACCATAATCTATTTGCACTGATCTCCAGCTGGTGGTGGCTGCCAGGAAATGCAGTGAATCTATGTGCAGTTACAGCTTTTTATGTAACTGTATTGACTTTGTTTTTTTGTGGTGTGGTTTTGTTTGGTGCACTTCCAGTACCCTAGAACAGGGTCACTGCAAAGCGGTAACTGATGTAATGTATTGTTGAGTCAAAAGTTCTGATTTATTATATTTGCATGCTTAATTGCACTACATGGACAGTTTAGGGTTAACAACCTTGTCTAGGTTGCCAGGAGATGGACCTGGGTCTGCTCACTGGTGAGGAGTTATGTGTGCAAACTCCTCATAGCTAAGCCTAAGCTCAGAGAACCCTCATCTCTGAGACAATCTACAGTCAAGGAAACATCTTTACTACCAAAGTGCTCCAGAAATTATTTTTTTTATGAGGTCCACATTCTACAAGGCTGAGCATTGGAGTCAGTCAGCAAGGTAATGTGCTTGTTTATGGCAGAAGAAGACCTTACTGTTACTGCTGTGGGGAAAAATTATTGCAGCGCACCCTTGCATATTTTGAGATGGTTTGGCCAGCCTATTTTAGATCTGCCTCCCTCAGTCCACGAATTTGCAGAAAAGTTAACAAGAACCTCATTGCATGCCTATAGTTCTCTCAAGAGACCTTAAGAAGACAGAGAGAAGGAGTTCTCAGACAAGGATTTGCACTGTGATCTATTTGGGACTGTGCCTTGTTACTGTCTGAAGTACTACTACTTCTGGTGGGCACTTCAGTAAAGAGGGCAGGCCCGGACTGGTAATCTGCCATACAGGACAGATTCCTGTTGGGCCGGTCCGTCAGACCTTTTTGTACTGGCAAAAATGCATGAGAAAAACACTTTCTTTATGCTGTTCACCATAATTGAAAGAGATTGTTTTTGTTGTTCATTAAATATTATTCAATAAAATTATTCTAAAAAAATCACATTATTTTTGTTCCTTTTGCTTTACATTTAATATGTTTTTAAACCTATAACACAATATCATCATTTCATTATATTATGTATATTTACATTATATTACTGCCCCTGCATAAATACTGGGTCACAGGTACGCCCTGCAAATTAGCTCTCCTCCAGAAAGAGGAATAGTGTCTCTCTAGTGCCACCTGTAGGTAGCTACCCATTAAGTCAACATGCAACCCAGGAATGAGCTCTGAAACATGACTAGGGTGTTTTAAGGCTTTATTATTGATCGGACCTTGACCCACAAGGTGGCACCTCTAGACGGCACCAAGAGGGATGATTTTCTTTCTTCTGGAGGAGAACTAATTTGCATGCTTTTTTTCCCGGGAGCATTGCCTGGGAGTTAAATGTCCATAAGGAGACCCAAGGAGGCCAATCTTGGATAGGATAATCGATGAAAGTGAATCCTGTAAATGCTTGTAGATGAAGAGTGTCAGACTGGGGTTCCTTGAGCCCACCAGAAATAATTCTTGGGGCCCAACCCCTATATCATCAATAAAGTCTAACAGGTTTTGAATCAAACAAAGAGACTCTATGGGCAAGCGATTGGCTCCAAAGGCACCCAAGTTTTTTCTCCTGGAGCTTTGGAGCCCACATGATATTAGAGCCTGGACCCACCGGAGGATCCTCTGGTATTCTGAAGGGCCAGTCTGACCCTGTAGATGAAGATACGGAACCTAAGAATTTCCTGGAGGCATTTTTTTTCTCATCCTGTCCCAATGCCACTCGAAATCTCTTGCAAATGTTTTTGCATTTATTTTTTGCACTTGTATAAGACATTTACTCCAGCCGCCTAGTAGGAAAAGAAACCGGATTGTATTTCTCTTAAGTATCTTCCACTGCCATGCAAAATCTTTTTACACGTTTATGAGTAGAGTGAAATTTCTTGTAAGCCCCTGACGCCAAATGCAGTCTGGCGTCCGCCGTCCATTTATGTGAGAAGGGACTGGGAGTGTCAGCTCGAGAAGGGAACTATGTGTGATTTCGGAAGCTGATGGTCTATTTATAAGATCTCTGCAATTTTCAGGCATTTCATGGCACTTAAGCATTGGTTTAGAGAACGGAAATTCTCATTGAGATTTTATGGATGGAGTTAACAGCCAGCCATATGGCTCAGTCTTGGAGACCTCGAGGGCAGAGCATTGGAAGGTTTCTACTAGTTAATGTCCTGGAAAAAAAATGTCTGTGGTGTCAAAAATTCTATAAATGACAACAATTTCCTCTGCAGTATTTTGGTGCCACTCCTTAAATTCCTCACCAACTTGATGGACGCAGTAAAAGAGACGCCATTAACCCTCATCATGCCACCTGCAATATGTTCTTCTACAGGTGTTCCTCAAAAAGCCAAGACAATTGCTTATGTTAATATATAGATATCAAGCTTCCAATACCTAGAGCTACTGTACATTACCTAAAGCTACTTGGATGATAACTTTTAGTTCTGATCCATTAGGGCCCACTTGTTCTTAACTACGCTGCCCATTGGGAGACTCTGGTCGTCTGAAGTCAACCACCTGTCTCAAAATTGGTAGCATTCACATCTCCACTGCAGCTCCTCAAATGGGCTGATATGTGTATGCACAAGCTCATCAGGATCAATTTACAATATTCCTTGATGATCTTCACCCCTGAGCCCCTACAAAATCAGCTTGGTATAAAATGCTGGTGCTGGGGACAGACATGTAATGGGGGTGACCTTGCCGCCACAGCACCCATTGCCATTAGGTTGGCGGCTATAAAGGCAGCTAAGGGGCCAGTGAGCTATTATTTATAACAATCATGGTAAAAGATTTTTTTTAAACATAATTTAAAGGATATAAGTGGCTAATTGGTGGGAGTGTGACCTCTAGCACCCCACGATCATCAGAATCAGGTCCAGTTTCTCCTGAGATGAATCCATTTCTACAGGACTTGCAAAGATTAACGAGCATTGTGCTGGCCTTCTCTTAGGCAGTCCCGTAGATACTGAATGGAGCATCAATATGCATGCTCAACCCCCATTTTATTTATATCGGGAGACACAGGACCCCATACTGGTGATCGGTAGTCGTCCCAACAGATGGACCTCCACCAATCAGACACATCCCATTGTCCCACACTGTTCACTGTCCAATAGAAGCACCACTTCTTTAACACAGTGGAATAGGGGAACCCAATACATATGATAACTGGGGGTTCCAGCAAAGGACCCCTGTTGATCGTACACTTATTACCTATCCTGTGAATGGGTAATACATGTTTGTGGGCCTGTGCCTTTAAAGGTTTTAGTCACTTTCAAAAAAAAAAAAATCCTATAATGCCCTAAACTTGGGCACTGACCTAAGAAACCCTAAGCCCCCACATGTCTTTCTTCAGAATTCCAGTTCAGTGTCTCCTGCTGCCCATTAATCCAGTCTGTAAAATGGCGGCTGCCACATCCATGGTAAGCAAGATGGCAAGGGTCAGATGATGAACACCATTGCCCTGGTTTTGCTCTTGCGCTGAAAGCATTCAGGGAATGCCCATATATATACAGCATGTTCTGCACATGTTGTCAGTGCAAGTGCAGAAGAGGATGCGTCCTTGAGTAAGTGCGTACGTACGTATTTACTGCCATGTTGATTGCCATGGACGAGGCAGGTGCTGTTTACAGACCAAACACTGAACTGGGGTGCTCAGGTAAGACATGAGAAGGCTTGGGGGTTTCCTAGGCTAGTGCCTACAAGGGTTGGGCACCATAAAGTTTTTGTTTTTTGTTTTTTTAGAAAGTGGTTAGCCTCTTCACATGGACCAGTTTAGACCACTTGGTGGGCTGACCATCTCAATAAAAGTGATGCCTCTGCATGTGTTTGAATGTATGCACTCTTGGCTATGGCCACGTAAGACTCCAAGTTCAAATTTGCCCCATAAACTCTGTTACAACCATGACCTAATGTTGAGGCTTCATTTTTAAAGTTGCTATCGCTTCATACAGTATATTGCGTGTAGGAAAGAGAAAATGCGTAAGTGCGTACGTACGTATTTACTGCCATGTTGATTGCCATGGACGAGGCAGGTGCTGTTTACAGACCAAACACTGAACTGGGGTGCTCAGGTAAGACATGAGAAGGCTTGGGGGTTTCCTAGGCTAGTGCCTACAAGGGTTGGGCACCATAAAGTTTTTGTTTTTTGTTTTTTTAGAAAGTGGTTAGCCTCTTCACATGGACCAGTTTAGACCACTTGGTGGGCTGACCATCTCAATAAAAGTGATGCCTCTGCATGTGTTTGAATGTATGCACTCTTGGCTATGGCCACGTAAGACTCCAAGTTCAAATTTGCCCCATAAACTCTGTTACAACCATGACCTAATGTTGAGGCTTCCTTTTTAAAGTTGTTATCGCTTCATACAGTATATTGCGTGTAGGAAAGAGAAAATTCGACTCCTTCTTCTTTAAATCAGGTTATTTTAAGCCTTTGCCTTCCTGAATAACGTGATTGGGCAGACTAGATGGGCCAAATGGTTCTTATCTGCCGACACATTCTATGTTTCTATGTTTCTATATTTATGGCAGATCCAGTCCATATGATCAGATATATTTTAATGTCATTGGCTGCTTTCCATCACTCAACATCTTTAAATTAAAAAAGGAAAAAAAATCCCATTAATACATCCCATATTTGCAAAAGGACAAATACGATATTTGGTTGGATGAGATTATATTGCTTCCAGCTGCATGAAATAAAAACAAAGTCCTTGTCTATGGAAAAGGTGTGCGTCCCGGTGGTATATCTCATTACAGAAGTGCTCTCCTTCCCTGTCCCCGCTGTCTAAGCTGCCTTATGAGCTTGTGTTGTTGCTCAGTCTGGTTTTCTGCTCTCCTTAAGACAAAAAAAATCACAAAGACGGTAAGAAAGTTGCACGCTAAGACGTAGCTGTGGAAAGATCGTCAGCCACCCACAAAGCCCCTGCTCTTTGTTCTTCTGAGAATTATCATAACCCAGAAATATGAAGCAAAACTTTACTACACAAGGAAATTGTATTACCTATCGGACATCTGCTGTTGCCTGAATGAAAAAACAATTATGAATCCTATTCTGTCTACATTGTGACAGCAGATATTTCCATAGGCTGATTAAATACATCCAGTCATTAAAGTTCTTCAGAAATGGCCAACAAAACAAAAATAACCCTCTAACATTATAAAATTGCTGTAAAAATATATATTATGTATTTGGTTTTAGACCATGCTATTCTATACAACAGTATCCAGACACCCTAAATAAATACAGACTCCGAACCAAACTCCCTAAATAAATGCAGACCCTAAGACCAGACCACCTAAATAAAAACAGTTCTCAGACTAAACGCCTTAAATAAATGCAGACCCCAGACCAAACTCACTAAAAGAAATACAGACCCCAGACCAGACTCCTAAACAAACACAGACCATAGACCCCCTAAATAAACACATATCCCAGAGCAGACACCCTATGTTAAGACCACAGAACAGGCTTCCTAAATATATACAGACCCAAGACCAGACCCCCTAAATAAATATAGACCCCAGACCAGACTTCCTATGTAAAGACAGACCCCAGACCAGACTCCCTAAATATATACAGACCCCAGACCAGGCTGCCTAAATAAACCCAGACCCCAGACCAGGCTGCCTAAATAAACCCAGACCCCAGAGCAGACTGCCTAAATAAACACAGACCCCAGACCAGACTGCCTAAATAAACACAGACTCCAGACCAGACTTCCTAAATAAACACAGAACCCAGACCAGACTGCCTAAATAAACCCATACCCCAGACCAGACTTCCAAAATAAACCCAGACCCCAGACCAAACTGCCTAAATAAACCCAGACCCCAGACCAAACTGCCTAAATAAACACAGACTCCAGACCAGACTGCCAAAATAAACCCAGACCCCAGACCAGACTGCCAAAATAAACCTAGACCCCAGACCAAACTGCCTAAATAAACCCATACCCCAGACCAGACTTCCAAAATAAACCCAGACCCCAGACCAAACTGCCTAAATAAATACAGAACCCAGACCAGACTGCCTAAGTAAACACACATTCCATAGCAGACTGCCTAAATAAACACAGACTCCAAACCAAACTGCCTAAAAAAACACAGACTCCAGACTAGACTGCCTAAATAAATACAGAACACAGACCAGACTGACAAAATAAACCTAGACCCCAGACCAGACTGCCTAAATAAACCTAGACCCCAGACCAAACTGCCTAAATAAACCCAGACCCCAGACCAAACTTCCTAAATAAACACAGACTCCAGATCAGACTGCCAAAATAAACCCAGACCCCAGACCAGACTGCCTAAATAAAATCAGACCCCAGATCAGACTGCCTAAATAAACCCAGACACCAGACTGCCTAAATAAACACAGACACTAGACCACACTGCCTAAATAAACACAGACCCATACCAAACTGCCTAAATAAACCCAGACCAGACTGCCTAAACAAAGCCAGACCCAAGACCAGAATGCCTAAATAAACACAGACCCCAGACCAGACTGCCTAATTAAACACAGACCCCAGACCAGACTGCCTAAATAAACACAGACCCCAGACCAAACGCCTTAAATATATAAAGACCCCAGACAAGGCAACTTAAATTCCCTCTTGACTTTTAATGCACGTGTATGTTGCATGTCACAGGAGAGTGTATGATGCA
Organism: Bufo bufo; assembly: GCF_905171765.1. Lineage (NCBI taxonomy): Eukaryota > Metazoa > Chordata > Amphibia > Anura > Bufonidae > Bufo > Bufo bufo. Next base: position 421,579,785 of record NC_053394.1, read on the forward strand.
GGCTCGGAAGCTTGGCATGTGTTTAAATGTTTAATGAAAATGTTAATAAATTGTTAAAAACGTTAAAATACTGATGTTAAGGCTACATTCACGCAACCGTATGTGTTTTGCGGTCCGCAAATTGCAACATCCGTATGCCATCCATTTTTATTTTTTTTGCGGATCTATTGTAGCAATGCATAAAACGGACAAGAATAGGACATGTTTTTTTTTTTTTGCGAGGCTACAGGATGGACATATGAATGCGGATAGCACACGGTGTGCTGTCGGCATTTTTTGCGGACCCATTGAAATGAATGGGTCTGCATCCTATCTGCAAAAAAAAAACGAATGGACACAGAAACAAAATATGTTCATGTGCATGAGGTCTAAAAGTAAGTTAAAATACTCACTTATCACATAAAAAAATCAAAACAATAGAAAAAAACTTAAAAACTATTAAAATGTCACATTATTTATCCCACACAGTGAACACTACAAAAACTATCAAAATGCAGGAATTTTTTGTTATCTCGCCTGCCAAATTAAAGAGAATAAAAAGACATCAAAAAGTCATTTGTAGCCAATTTGGTACCAATAAACACTACAAGGCACCTGTAAGGGTGTTATAATACGGCAACACAAAGATTTTTAATTTTGTAAAAATAGTAAAACATTAAAAACTTTCTAAACTAATTGAGATGCCCTAGGTACAGGGCCCCCAGACCAGACGCCCTAAATACAGAACCCTATGGCAGCATGGTGAGAGTGGCTTAAAAACATAAAAAAAGTGAAACCTCTATTGATGCCCCACCAGTACTGAGTTTTCCAGTGCTCTCTATTTCCGGCTTTGTTCTCAACATGCAGGATATGCCCTCTCAGCCAATCACTGGCTGCATGGTGACCCGGCTCAGCCAGTAATTGGCGGAACGGGCATTTCTGCATGTTGAGACAGCTGGAGCTGAAAGCAGACAGCTGCAGGGATTTGAGCAGCATAGGAACCACAGCAGAGGGGAATCATGAAAGTGAGTATGGATTCTGTTATGTTTTTAAGCCCCTTTAACCCTGCTGACTCCAATTTTTGTGCTGGAAAACCCAATTAACTTGCCAGACATATTGTACTACATAGAGTCTTATCCCCATGGTTGGCATTATATCGTCGACCCCCACTTCTGTCCCACTTTACCGGATGGGCACAGGTGCCATAGCAATTACCTTTCTGCTGCTAATGTCTTGGTGGTCCATACCCGCTGGTTATCCTCTGCTCACCAGTAGCTGGGACGGCCGCTGAAATCCCATACTTGGTCCTCTTCTGCAGGCCATATCCTGTTCTTGCTAAGCCTCTCCAGCCTTCCCAGAGGGCAAGGACTGTTAAGGGGCCAGCATGCACACCCTTATCTTCCCTAACCTATGGATGGCCACCTCAGGGTACTTAAGGTACCTTCCCCTAGGGGAACTCAGAGTTGCCTTTATCCAAGTCTATTCCCTGGATATATCTTAGCTTTGAACTAAATTTAAAGACCCAAGAAAGTAGAGTAATTGCTTGCTGAGGCAAGGGGTGAGGTCTTTTTGCCATACGATCTAGGTCAATGATTAGAAAGTGATATTAAAACTGGCTGGAACAGATGTAGTTGGTTATCAGGGAAAAAAGGACAAAGAGCAGATAGTTGGTAAGAAAAGGAGACACAAACCAAAAGGGGCAAAAAAAATTGCAAAAGTTGGGCCATGCTGTAAAGGTGGAGGATAAAGTGTCTTCCACCTTTAACGGGTGTTGGCCGATTGCTGACAACTATTCCTCCCGACCCCCACATACGGTGTGACTGAGTGGAGAATGTGGAGTAAGCCACCACCAGACACCTTCAGGAGACATGGTACAGTAACTCCTGAAATGCAAGAGCCTTCTTTCCCCAGACATAAAATGTTGAAGGAGAGTTAATCCACCACCGTACACATAAGACAGTTGGCTGGTCCTATATGCTATAATTGGCACCCTACCATTGGCAGAGGCAAGGGCATATAGTTATGTATATAACTTGATTTTCTAGACATGTGGTAGATAGTGTGACAAAAAATGGGGTCATATATATAACAGACCAGACTTGACTTATAGGATTAATACAGGTTCAAGTAAGGACAAATTATGAAGAGTCACATGAGGTATAATCTGACAGACAACTCAATTTTGGGGTGGCATTATGACAAAGGTAAATGAAAGTGAAATCTATCCTCCCTCAAGAGATGTCCAGTGTAGAAAAACATTTACATAACCCTATTAAGTAAATCAGGGTAAAAAGCTCAGTTTTCTGTTCATGATCCTCATCTCTTGGCCAGAGTGGAGAGTCTTTATAAAGATCAACTCTGGCTCTGGAGGACCTATCCTGTCCTGCGTTATACAGACAATCCATTGATGTGAATTGACAAGGTGTAATGCTTCATTTGCCCTGTGGTGGCACTGTAGGGAAATGGAACACTTACGGCTAGGTTTCCCCTACAGACAATCACAGGAGACACTTTGTGATTAGCTTAGAAATATGCCCAAAATCATTAGACTCACCTGTTAAAATGAGTTTTTAAATATAAAAATAGATATAAAAAAAAAAAATCCAAATGAATGAGTAATGAATAAATGCACACCTACGTGAATTAGACCAACCCCGATATACGTACGTGCCATACGTACTACTTACTAAAAAAAAAAAATGCCGATCCCTGTTTTGAAATCTTTTGACCTCACGAAAGAATCCAAATCTGTGGTTTATTCAATTTACTAAAATAGTACGAAAAAATAAACAGAGTGAACGGCTTAAAACGCAAGTGGTGGAGTATTCTGGGGAAGAGCCATGCCGTTACCCTGAGCATTCCAGCCACGTTACAGTCTCAAGAAGAAAGACATCCGATCAGGCTAGGTTCTGATTGTCTTTTCAGACATCGGTCTTGATGTGGTTTGAGATTGGAGCTGCTTTGGAAAGCAACTTGACATTTTATAGCTGAGATATTTCATCCACTTCTTTCTACTTTCAAAAGCAAAGTATTTATACCACAGGCCATTGCCAAATGAATGAAATTGGAACCTGAGTGGGTGTTATGAAATACAGGTAGCACAGACCAATGTGCGTGACAACCTCCTATGTTATTTGAATCTCTGCTCACAATACCCTTTGAAGGTATCATAGCCCGACCCAAAATATTGCATTAATATTTCCACCTAAAAAAAAAATAGGAACATGTTTCTTATATAGGTCTGATTGAGATCTGCAACACAGTGCAACGATGCAAAATAAATAACCGTAGAAATACATATCTACAATAAAAATAAAGTATGAAAAGATTATAAAAATATAGACAATACATGTCTGATTGGGAGCTGCAACACAGCACAGCCATGCAAAATAAATAACCATATAACTACATAACATACCTACAATAAAAAAATATAAAAATATGAAAAAATAATTAAATAAATATTCAAAAATAATACAAAATATCCAAGCGTATAGAAATAATATAAAACTCTAAAATGTCCTAAACTAATTTATAAATGTTTAAAAATAATAAAAAAATATAAAAATACAATAGAAATAGAAAAATATCTAAAAATATATAAAAATTATTTTTAAATATTAAAAAATAATATAAAATATTCAAACATGTACCGTAATTAGTCTTTATTTATATAGTGCCAACATATTCTGCAGCGCTTTATAATCAAGGGTTTAATGTACAAAAGAGGAGTAAAGATATATAGCAATAATATAAAATCTAAAAGTATATAAAAAATGTATATATATATATATATATATATATATATATATATATATATAAGAAAAACATACTGCAGCACTTCCAGTAAGTGAAAAAATGTCAAGCTTGAAAATGGTCCCAGCGAGTGGACCGAAACGTCACACTGGTGAATAAAGGATCCCACATTTTTTCACCTACTGGAAGTGTTGCGGTGTGTTTTTCTTTTATCAATTGAACACTTTGGTCAAGTGCAATTCCGCTGGTACTCCTTTTGTCTATATGTTTCCTAGGTGTGCTGCCCTGGACTTCTATATTTTATATATATAGATAGATAGATATATCATAAAAATTATATAAAACATATAAAATGTATAAAATATAAAAAAATAAATAAAAGTAAATCTTTTTTTAAGAAATTTACATTTCTTTTAATGAATTATCTTACCCAATTTGGTCTAGGCATTTATGTCTTAAAAGGGTTTTCCAAGATTTCCTTACTGATGACCTTTCCTCTGGATAGTCAACACCCGAGACCCCCCGCCAATTAACTGCCTTCTTGCAGCTTACTAAGCACAGTGCCATACATTGTATAGCGGCTGTGCTTGGAATAGCAGCTCAGCCCCATTTACTTGAGTAGGGGCTGAGCTGCTTCCAGGCCATGTGATCAATGAACATGTTGTCACTGGCGTAGGAAAAACAGAGGAGCGCCACTGCCTTCTCAAACAGCTGATCAGCAGGGGTCCTGGGTGTAGGACCCCCACCGATCACATACTGATGATGTATCCAGAGGATAGGTCAACAGTATGAAAATTTTGGAAAACCCCTTTAAAGGGAACCTGTCATCAACGTTATGCTGACCTCACTGAGGGCAGTATGAAGTAGTGACAGGCGCACTGATGTCAGCGGTGTGTCACTTATGAGCTAAAAGTAAGTGGTTGCCGAGAACCAGCATCATAATCATTGCAGCCCAGGCCTCGAAAAGAGTCACATCTACCTGAGAAGAGTCCTGGTTATTCATCATGTCCTGCTCTCCCGCCCATCTGCTGATGATTGTCAGTTCTCTCCGAGAGAGAAAGGGAGGAAACTAGGTAGAAGACTGTCAGTCATCAGCAGGTGGGCAGAGAGAGCAGGAATTCATGGGTAACCAGGACTCTTCTCAGGTGGCCGGGACTCTTTTCCAGGCCCAGTCTGCAATGATTGTGATGTTGGTTCTCGGCAACCACTTACTTTTAAATGACAGACCGCTAAAATCATCTCACCTGTCTCTACTTTATTCTGCCGTTAGTATGGACAGCATAAAGTTGATGGCAGGTTCCCTTTAAGGGTGGTCTATGCCTTAAAGAAATCAATTTAAATCAGGTTTTTCTTATTTTTTTTGTTTTGGACCAATTCTCTTTCGGGGACTATGTCCACTTTCAGCATTCACCTCTTATGATTCCCTGTGACTGATTAAGCTGGTTGCTTTCATTTTGACTGCAGCAGTCCTAGGAATCTGAGATTTGACATGACCGGAGGCAGCACCTGTATGTGGTTACTATGTTCTATCCATTTTTGCATGTGATTCCTCTGCGTTCTTTGATTTGCTTCCCTGTCCTTAGACTTGCAGAAAGTGGTTCAAGAAAAAATAAAGCCGTCACGGGAAGCTGTGAAGGTCCATCAGACACTCAGTTGAGAGGCCAGACTGTTCAGTTGATTATAACTTGTCTGCCGATGGTCACTTCAGGTGGCATTTCAGTTGGTTTTCTTGATTAGAACATATTATAGGTCCTAGTAGATGGCTGGTAATCAATATGCAAGCCCCCATGGCTATTCCATTACTGTGTCCACCATTATTAATGAACCAATTGGTTTAAAGGGTTTGTCTCATCACAGACAACTCCTTTAGTCTGAGAGCCATTGAGATGATCAGTTGATCTGCTACTAAAACAGCTGATTTTGACATGGATTATGTTGTAATGTCGTATAATTTAAGATGAACAGTGGCTCCAGTTCTCCAAAGCTAAATTGGGTTTCAAGTGGTGAACCACCAACTATGAAGTCCATATGGGTCTACTTCTTTACTGCACTCCTCAACATTGAAATAGCAAAGAAGGAAAGGTCATGGAATTATGGAAATCATGGGATTGATGGACATGTTAACGATATGCAAATGCTACAAAAAAAATGGAAACATCTCAATTTATTCCGTATGGAGTATGAGTGTCACACTCAGATATACTGTATACGCACTTACAAACCTTGGCATGCTATTACTGAGGTTATTAATGGTTGTCTGAGGAATGTTCGGACACGCTGAATGCACTTGAGGATGCAAATCATCAAGATCCGGTGCCGACAGGTCCTCTGCAATTCCCGACCAATGATGTCCAAAATGTGTGTGATGGGAGACAAGTCCGAAAACACTGCAGGCCATGGTAGCACACTTAGGCCATGCAGGCTGCTCATAGTAGCATGAGCAACCTACGGCTTGGCGTTGTCCTGTTGAAAACGGCTCCTGGGACACAGGAGAAATGACCGTACCACTGGTTGCATGACCAAATCAATGTAATGCCGAGCTGTTAGTGTACCTGAAATGAAGACTAGAGGTGTCCGGCTACCGTACATTATACCACCCCACACTATAACCCCGGGAGTAGGACCGGTGTGACATTCCCTTGAGACTGATCATTGAAGAGGAGAGACCTCAGTTACAGCCGCCATTGCTGTCTTGCTGTGCACCATGATAGCCTTTGAGAGCGATGGCGTGAGGTCAGTGGAACACCAGTAGCTGGACGTCTGGCTCATAACCCAATGTCGTTTGAAGAAGTTCTAATTGAGTACCCCCAAGGAAACAGTGATAAATGTTAACATTAAAAGGCCATGCTCACGCCGCTGTGATAGGTTCTGTTCTAAGCCTCTGATAGCAGTTCCTTCAGATTTGACAGAAAGAATAGCACAGCATGCAGCACTAATTTGTAGTGTTGAGCGCGAATATTCGCATAGCGAATATTAATCGCGAATATCGCAACTTCGATAATTCGCGAATATTACGAATATAGTGCTATATATTTGTTATATCGAATATTCGTCATTTTCTCCATCTGAACACATGATTCCTTCCTGCTTAAAATGCTTGTGGGCCAATGACTCATTGGCCCACAAGCAAGAAGCAGGGAGGAATCAAGAGTTAGATGGTAAAAAATGACGAATATTCTAAAAAACTAATATATAGCACTATATCACATATATTCGTTTTATAGAATTTTTTATTTTTTTCCCCAATTAGTACAGTTATTGCCCTTCAGCATACTCCTACCCGACAAGCGTCCCTGTCACCATGGGAACGCCTGGTGGTTAGAATATACCATCGGATCTGAGTTTTCACGATCTAACTCAGATCCGATGGTATATTCTAACCACCAGGCGTTCCCATGGTGATGGGGACGCTTGAAGTTAGAATATACCGCCAGGGCACTGTGATCCGCGCAATTAACCCCTCAGGTGCGGGTTAATTGTGCTCATCATAGCGCCCTGTGCGCCCCCCCCCCCCCCACCTCCCCAGTATTAAAATAATTGTTGTGGGGGGTTGAGCCCGCACAACCTGCCTGTAGGTGCAGATCACTATGGCGAAATACATATACAAACGGAAAATGCAAATGTGATCGCACACTACATCCAGCACTCTGCCCTCCATGCTGGATGAGACATTGGTGTACATTTTGGCCAAAGCGTATTTAAGCCACTCACCGCGTCAAGGTCGTCTCATTTGAGTGGTCCCTAACTCTTGTTCCTACCTGTTTATGGGCCATGACAGCCACACAAAGTCCAGGGAATGCAGGTCAGCATGCAAGCCAAGTACACTCTGCTTTTAACCCCGTCCGGTGCCATTACAGCTTTCATCGGATCCAGGGATGCAAGTACCAACATGCATGCTGAGCCCACCATATACTTCTCCTGGAGCCAAATGGCTAATGGTAGGTTCTTTATAAGCAGACTCAGTTTTATACTGACTTTAAAACCAGCCTCCAGGACAGATTGACTGGTCAGGTGTGCTTGACTCAAATGAGACGACCTTGACGCGGTGAGTGGCTTAAATACGCTTTGGCCAAAATGTACACCAATGTCTCATCCAGCATGGAGGGCAGAGTGCTGGATGTAGTGTGCGATCACATTTGCATTTTCCGTTTGTATATGTATTTCGCCATAGTGATCTGCACCTACAGGCAGGTTGTGCAGGCTCAACCCCCCACATTTTTTCTTTGTAGCATATATTGGAGGCGTGGCGATCTCCTTTGAGTCAAGCACACCTGACCAGTCAATCTGTCCTGGAGGCTGGTTTTAAAGTCAGTATAAAACTGAGTCTGCTTATAAAGAACCTACCATTAGCCATTTGGCTCCAGGAGAAGTATATGGTGGGCTCAGCATGCAGCAATGCGCCTTCAGCAATGCGCCGCATAGACCTGTGAGTTCTCAGAAGGAGGAGAGCCTCGCAGGTAAGTAAATGCTGCTGAGTGTTTAACTAACCAGGGCTCTCCTCCTTCTGAGAACTCACAGGTCTATGTGCCGCATATGCCTTCAGCAATGCGCCGCATAGACCTGTGAGTTCTCAGAAGGAGGAGAGCCTCGCAGGTAAGTAAATGCTGCTGAGTGATTAACTAACCATGGCAGCCAGGACTTCAGTAGCGTCCTGGCTGCCATGGTAACCGATCAAAGCCCGGCCATTACGCTGGGACTCGATCTGAACTGCCTGCTGCCACCAATGACGGGGTGGAAGGGGGAAACAGTCCCCCTGAAAATACTAGTACCACATAGACAGTGCTTCCGTCAATAATTATTGGCACACAGTGCCCTAAAAAATAACTGCACATAGCAAACAGTGTCCCTAACGCTAATATTGTTGTAAACATAATGTACCCAAAAATAATTGAGCTAAGCTGATACTGTGGGTGCTCCTAACAGTAAAAGTGCTCCTTAAAGTCCCACCAATAATAACTATTCTCTCCGAGAGTGCCCTCATTAGCAGTAGTGCCCCTAGGGTGCCCCCAGTAGTGATAATATTCCCCACTGTGCCCCAGAACTAATAATGCCCCAATAGAGCCCATAGTAGTAATACTGTTCCCCATAGTTCTCCAGTAGTAATAAAGCTCACCCTAATTCCCCCAGTAGTTATAATTACCCCTATAGTGCGCCAAGTAGTACTAGAACCCTCCATAATGCCCCCAGTGGTTAGCACTGGTGCCTGTCAGTGCTGCGGTCCTGGGTTCGAATCCAGCAAAGGACTAAATCTGTATGGAGCCTGTATGTTCTCTCCATATTTGTGTGGATTCCCTCTGGGTACCCCAGTTTTTTGTCCCACACTCAAAAGATAGGGGATTTAGCTTTCCCCAGATGGCCCGCCTATAGTGCCCCCAGTAGTACTAATACACCCTATATTACCCCAGTAGTAACACATTCTACCATATTGCCCCCAGTAGTAATAAAGCCCACCACAGTGATCTTCAGTACTTATATAGCCCACCATAATGGCCCCAGCAGTGTTAAGCCCCCATTATGTGCCCCAGTAATAATTATGCCCCAGTATAGTGCCCTCAATAGTACTAATATCCCTTAAAGTCCCCCAGTAGTAATGACACCCACCATAGTGCTAATAAAGCTCCCACAATGTGTCCCAGTAGAAAATAAATGCCCCCTCATAGTTATGCCAGTAATAATAAAGCCTCCATAGTATGTCCTAGAAGTAATAAGGCCCGTCTATTGTGCCTCCAGTAGCACAAATGCCCCCAGTAGCAATACAACCCCCATATTATGTCCCAGCCACCTATAGTACTAATGCCCACCATAGCAAAGGGTTATAGTAATGAATGCCCTATAGTGGCCCAATATCATGCTGTTACAAGGTGTCAAAGGAAAATAACTTATGCATTTCCATGCTGTTGTCTGCGATGCGGTGCAGGATACAGACCTCTTCTGGACTGCGTTCCCAGCTGCTTGCAGTTTGGCCCAGGCAGTCCGGATGATGATGGTGAATTGTTTTGCCTGCGCCATCTTCTAATAGGGTTCAGGGTTAGTGCCTATGGCCCATGAGAGTGAAAGGTGGGGCAGGAAGACATTGCCTCCCGTGCCCGACCACAACCACCCCATCCTGAGGACGACAATACAGTTGAATGTCGAGAGGTCCTAGCAAACAGCAGAGGAACATTGCTGGATGCCAGGGCAATCCCAAGTACCCCCTCAGCCCTTGGGGTACACATACTTCAGGTTGAGAACCACTGCCTTAGATCACCTCCACAAAGTCACCTTAAAATTCCCCCTTTTGTTGCGTACGACTGATATTTGTGGACTTCTTTCTCAATATTCCTCAGGCTCAGTACTAAGCAGAGGCACCTGGCAGCCCCAATATCATTCCTTCTCTATCTCTTGTCCTCTGAGCAGGATAGAAAAGCTATTTTCCACAAGTCTGTCAGCAATCAGAAGTGTTTATCCAAACTCGTTTTCACTTTGAAAAAGCCTTGCAATCACTTTTTCCATGTTTCCGATAACATGTGAGTCTGGAAAAAATGCTTTTTGTCTTTTTTTTATAGGCAACACTTCTAAATCAAAGCATCAGTCTGTACTGCTGGCAAATATTATACGTCTGTGATAGCAAAAACACTGGATTGTATATATTTTATGTTATGTCTTTTCGGAAGACATCGTGACCAACAAACAAGGGAACAAAATTATTTTGAAGGAGAGACACAAATACTTGAACATTTTCACTTACAATGGGTGATGAGGGCATACTGTCCACTGCTGGAGGGGTGTCTGGTCTCTTCTAAGCTCTCAGCTGCATGCCCTTAGCTCTCCAGGCAACTCTCATGTGGTATGGCCTTAGTTGTTGTAGATGTGACCTTTCATCACAACTCTTGAGGAGCATACATTGGGTCCAATAAAACAGTTTTGGGACCAGCTTCTGTTGATCCTGCCATCACCTTGCAGCGTAATTAGGATATATTGACATCACAGAGGAGGGTGCCAAGCTCAGGATCCCCTCCATATACTAGAACAGAGTGCCCCTCTGTTAGAACAGCTCCCTATGTGACGGACCTTGCATGTCTGGACATTGCTTCCCCCTATCATCAGGGGTGAGAGAAGTCGAATCTGCTCTATCTTCATATTAAGGGTGAGTTCCCATGCAGTAGATTTCTTTCGTAAAATTCAGTAACTGTCTCCTTATTAAGTCTTTCAAAATCCTTGTGTCTGCCACCAAAGCAACCCTATTCAGAGGACCTGAGCTGAAGTCATATGCTGACATGCAGAGTTTATGAATATTTCTAGAGGAGAAGACTGTAGGATGTGCCCACAGATGTCACTGCGTACCAGTCCATTCTACGCCTTTGTGCATGGGGTTTACCCCAATCCTATGTTCTTTCATCTGCAAGCACCTCATCAAAAGAGAGAGTACTGTCTTTCTTTTGTCCTACAAAGTATTGAGGGAAAAACTTTGGAACCTTTAAACTAGGATGAGGGACTATGGTGGCAGCATGCAACGATGAGACCTATTTGGATTTTGCAATGGGCCCCTCATCCCTCTGTGCATACCCCTGTCCCCTGAAAATCGGAACATTTGGGATTGGGAGCAGAATATAAGGGGAGGAAGTTTATCACAATAGATACGCTTACTTTGAGCACAATGGGAGGTATCCTATTCCTGTGTTAATTCATCTTGTCAAAGATTACCAAAACTAATATAAGATGCTTCCCAGAAGCATATTTTTTGGATCTCTGCTCCCAGTCCTTGTCAGTTCTGACAGTTAACTGCCATATTTATGATATCCAAGGACATGGCCTCTAATAAAAAGCTATATTTCTTGCTGGAAAATGAACTTCTTTTTCTCTTTTCTCAACAAATTGTCAGCCATGATGAGAACCAGAAGTGTTCCTGTTTTAGAATAAATGGAAAGTATAAAAAAAAAAAAGCACAAAAATTCTGAAAACATTCATTACGTTTTTACTCTCGGAACAGCTCATGGTGAGGCTTGTTGGAAAAGATGGATACCCAGTATGTGTCTTTCGGCCACTTGGTAAATCCTACAATGGAAGGAGTCCATTTTGGCTTTAGGGAAACACTTTTTTTTTTAAGCAGAGACTAGAACAAGAACATTAGGGACACCCCCAACAATCGTATCTATTCCAGAGTATTAGTCTATGCCAGCACTTTTGTTTTCCTGCACAGTACTTGAGATAAAACAAGAAAGCAGGCAGAGGATGGTGGTCCTCTAGAGTCATATCTTCAGGACTAGTGGCAATAAACAGACCACAGACAGCTCTTTTAGTTGGGTTGTGCATGTGTACAATATTTGCAGTGTTGGATAGTTACTTTCATGGTGACTACAGCTAAAAGCTCCTGAAGTTGACAGCCAGAATGAACCTGGACGTGTATACCAAAATCTAGATGATGTGGTACAAAGCTTATAAATATTTTACTTGCAGCACTGCCGTAGGTGGACCAAAGAAATGTGAAGTTAGGCTGTATTGTAAGAGCCCCTGAAGAACTGGATTCCTTACTCATATGATTCTCGGTGGTTTAACCTCTTACCAGGGTCTTCATCAGCCATTCTTGCACAGTATAAGCAGACAGGACCAGAATGATTCCTCTCCCTGGTGCATGAGCCATCTCTTGGTCTCATAATCTATTGTTTCATTGCCTTGACTAAACTAGTAGCTTGAAGACAGGTTATGTTCTGTGGTTCTTCAACTCTGTGTGGAGTTATGCATTGAGGTCAGTAATGGCACATTAAATCACCATGACCTTGGTTTGTTTTCAAGTCACTGACACCATAAATACCAGTTTATTGGAGATTACAATTGTAAATTTTTTACTAGGAGACACTTTAGGAGGGAGAAAACCACGTGAAATAATTCTCTAAGTGAGAAATGCGAGCTATTTCTCCTTCCAAAAAGGCAGGAGGCTATAAGAGCTGTTAAGAACTGGATTCTTTACTGATATCATGCTCCCCGATTCAGCCTCATACGGACAGGGCCAGAACAATTCCTCTCCCTGGCGCATGTGCAGTCTCCTGGATCGACCTCATGGGCACATGAAGCAGTGAGAAGAATATTTCTGGCACCGTCCACAGCGGAAATTACCCCTCTTTCATAGCTCAGGACAGAAACCAGGTAAAGGACGTGACCTTGGCAGAAGCTGGATTTTTAGAAGAGGAGTTTCTTTTGTCCAGTTTCCCGAGTGGCCAAACCACACAATTTCAGGACAGTAAGTACATTACTAATTTTTATCCTGTGCATGGATGATGTACTGCTTCAAGAAGTAACAGCAGTAAGCATTCAGCATCTTCAAGAGTTTACATGCAATAAAACTGCATTCAAAATATCAACACAAAAGGATGAAAAAAATATGAAGACTTGGTAGTAGGTTCATCTGGAGACAAGATGAGTCTACAGGTAATCAGATGGGACTTCTAAACATCTGCTGGTGAAAACATGTTCTGGAATCACCGCATGAGGCGTTAAAGATGGCATTTGGAAGAGGTGGTCCGACGACAGTTTCATCAGGAACCATTTATTCTTTCCAGGTTCAGCTGTTCTGAATGCTATTTTGAAGGACACAACGGCTTTTTTCCCTATTCTGACCATCTGAAATCAAATCATCTTAATTACTTAACCAGCTATTTGTTGAAAGGGTCATATATTTCCGCGCAGGAGGATGTATTATCATCTGCATCGCATTCTTATGGTGATTGCAAAAGAAACATACAGACTTCTAAATATTGATATGGAGAAAACAGATTGTCTTCTGTCTGGTCCTTTAGCACAACCTACGTTGTCTTGTTCTTTGTGAACAATTTCTTAAAGGAGACTATTTAAGAAATCAAAATCTATTGATGTCCAGCAGTAGAGCAGTATGGTGGAACATACTTCGTGGTCATTAGGGCCAGAATTCTCTTTGCTCGAAGGCACAGTGGTTTTAAACATTTCCCCTTTTAATGGATTGGTTTTTATAGGCTGCTTGACTTCAGCATTCCATGTGAGCGCCCCCCAAGACTTTGGTGACCTTTGTCTAGTAGCCCCTCTAGTGGAAATCAGAGTTAGATAAAGACTTGTAGTATTCTGCTTCATTGCCTTAACCTATAGCTTGAAGACAGGTCCTGATGAATGATGCTCCAACCCTCCGTAAAGTCATGTATTGAGGTCAATAATGAATTGTAGTGTTAAGCGAATCAAAGTCAAATGAATTGACTTCGATCCGAATTTCAGGAAAAAGTTGATTCGCTGCGAAGCCGAATTTAATCGCGCTTCATGGTAACGAATCAATTTTCCCTGAAATGGCGGTAAAATAAAAAAATACATACTCACCTCATCCATTTGCGCATGAAAAGGCTGTCGCGGCATTCTTGATTGAAGATACCGTGCAAAATCTTGTGTGCAAGAATTTGCGTGGTGTCTTCAATGAAGATGGCCTCAGCGGACTCTGTGCAATCAAATGGATAAGGTAAGTGTTTATTTTTTTTTTTACCCTGATTAACCCCTGAAAGGCCTAAATGGTAGCCTCAGATGTCATGCTGAGTGACCTTTGTCTGGGTCTTGGGGTAGCTCTTTCTCATTAGGGAGACCATCTAGTATGTATGAGGAGTATTGTTGTCCAACCAATGCTGCTCTGCTTTTCTGGGAGACATAAATGCAGACTAGCATAACATGTAAATTAGCATATTTTACATATGCTGGCATCAGATTTATGATTACTGTGCTATCCCTGTACTGTGACATCACTGTGTACATTAACCCTGTAGTGTGACATCACTGTGTACATTATCCCTGTACTGTGACATCACTGAGTACATTATCCTGTACTGTGAAATCACTGTGTACATTATCCTGTACTGTGACATCACTGAGTACATTATCCCTGTACTTTGACGTCACTGTCTACATTATATGCATTTTTATTGTATTTTAACTATATACAGTTATAATAAATTGTTAAGATTCCGTGTGGCTCCATATGTATGAGTGTGCCAATCTTTCATTGACATCAGTGTGTACATTATCCTGTGCTGTGACATCACTTTGTACATTACCCTGTACTGTGACATCACTGTGTACATTATCCTGTACTGTGACATCACTATGTATGTTATCCCTGTACTATGACATCACTGTGTACGTTATCCTGTAATGTGACATCACTGTGTGCATTATCCTGCACTGTGACATCACTGTGTACATAATCCTGCACTGTGACATCACTGTGTACATTATCTCTGTACTGTGACATCACTGTGTACATTATCCCTGTACTGTGACATCACTATTTATATTATCCGTGTACTATGACATCACTGTATACATTATCCCTGTACTGTGACATCACTGTGTTCATTGTCCTGTACTGTGACATCACTGTGTTCATTATCCTGTACTGTGACATCACTGTGTACATTATCCCTGTATTGTGACATCACTGTGTACATTATCCTGTACTGTGACATCACTGAGAACATTATCCTATACTGTTATATCACTGTGTGCATTATCCCTGTACTATGACATCACTATTTATACTATCCGTGTACTGTGACATCACTGTGTGCATTATCCCTGTACTGTGACATCACTGTCTACATTATCCTTTACTGGGACATCACTGTGTACATTATCCCTGTACTGTGACACCACTGTGTACATTGTCTTGTACTGTGACATCACTGTGTACATTATGCCTGTACTATGACATCACTGTGTACATTATCTTGTACTGTGACATCACTGTGTACATTATCTTGTACTGTGACATCACTGTGTACATTATCCCTGTACTGTGACATCACTGTGTTCATTATCCTGTACTGTGACATCACTGTGTACATTATCCTGTACTGTGACATCACTGTGTACATTATCCCTGTACTGTGACATCACTGTGTACATTATCCTGTACTGTGACATCACTGTGTATATTATCCTGTACTGTGGCATCACTGTGTACATTATCCTGTACTGTGACATCACTGTGTACATTATCCTGTACTGTGACATCACTGTGTTCATTATCCTGTACTGTGACATCACTGTGTACATTATCCTGTACTGTAACATCACTGTGTTGTTCATTGTCCTGTACTGTGACATCACTGTGTACATTATCCTGTACTGTGACACCACTGTGTACATTATCCCTGTACTGTGACATCACTGTGTTCATTATCCTGTACTGTGACATCACTGTGTACACTATCCCTGTACTGTGACATCACTGTGTTCATTATCCCTGCAATGTGACATCACTGTGTACATTATTCTTGTACTGTGACATCACTGTGTTCATTATCCTGTACTGTGACATCACTGTGTACATTATCCCTGCAATGTGACATCACTGTGAACATTATTCTTGTACTGTGACATCACTGTGTTTATTATCCTGTACTGTGACATCACTGTGTTCATTATCCTGTACTGTGACATCACTGTGTTCATTATCTTGTACTGTGAAACCACTGTGTACATTATCCCTGTACTGTGACATCACTGAGTACATTATCCTGTACTGTGACATCACTGTGTACATTATCCCTGTACTGTGACATCACTGTGTACATTATCCTGTACTGTGATATCACTGTTTGCATTATCCCTGTACTTTGACGTCACTGTCTACATTATCCTGTACTGTGACATCACTGTGTACATTATCCTGTACTGTGACATCACTGTGTACATTATCCTGTACTGTGACATCACTGTGTACATTATCCCTGTACTGTGATATCACTTTGTACATTATCCCTGTACTGTGACATCACTGTGTACATTATCCCTGCAATGTGACATCACTGAGTACATTATCCTGTACTGTGATATCACTGTTTGCATTATCCCTGTACTTTGACATCACTGTGTTCATTGTCCTGTACTGTGACATCACTGTGTACATTATCCTGTACTGTGACATCACTGTGTACATTATCCTGTACTGTGACATCACTGTGTACATTATCCCTGTACTGTGACATCACTATGTACATTATCCTGTACTGTGACATCACTGTGTACATTATCCCTGCAATGTGACATCACTGTGTACATTATCCCTGTACTATGACATCACTGTATAAATTATCCGCCCAATGGTTATTTTGTATGGAAGCATCCATTGGAAAGAAAGAAATGGGGGTCAGTCAGCATCTCCCAGTGCGCAGGTGCCCATCGCCATAGCCGTAAGCGCAAAAGCAAAAACAAACAATGCAGCAGCACTCTGCTACACAAATAAATCAAGTAAATACAATTAGGCCATACTCACTATAGAAAATATGCTAATGCTACATTATAGATGTGAGATTCTTGGCAAATACATTTTGATCAAAATCATTTGTGCCTGTCCGCCAACGACAAAGTTATCTCTTTAGGACGGGAACCTATACTATATACTACCTTCAGTGGTGCCATGCTGGCCTCCATTAAGTTCAGGGAATGCAGATTCTACATGCATGCAGGTACCTACAGTGGCACCACCAGAGGTAGTATTTAGTGTAGGTTCCTGTCCTAAAGAGATCACCTTGTCATTGGCGGACAGACACAAATGATTTTGTACAAAAAGCATTTACCAAGAATCTGACATTTATAATGTAGCATCAGCATTAGTATATTTTCTATAGTAAGTATGGCAGAATTGATTATTTGTGTTTGCAGAGTGCTGGTGTAGTGCCCTAGAGCAGGGAGTACTTTGCCATTTGGACATTTGTGGATATTTGCCATATGCGAAGTTAAAACTTCTTACTTTATTGCTCTTGAAAGGGTTAACTTATACTGTTTAATACTGTGTACCTGCATTTTATATGTTGTGATATATATCCTGTTAATTATCACTGTATTTACATGGCTTTGTAGAAAGGATTATTGAATACTGAGAGAATGTTAGAACTTTGATTGAGAAGCTGGTAATTTTCCACAGCTGCCATAGGGTTGAAAGAATACCATGTTTTGGAGGGAAAACCCAGACTTGTTTACCACCATGTTTTGGAGGGGAAACCCCAGACATTGTTTACCACCAAAAAGCAGACAGCCTGACCTTTTAAATGTCTGGTTTAGCTCTGTTGTTATGTCTGGAAACTTGTTTTTGTCTGAAAAACCTGCTGTGTCATTGAGTATTATTGAAGCTCTAATGTAAGTCTATACCAGACGGGAGCTGAAACAATGTATCTGTTTGTGCTGAGTTTCTCCACTTCACCTTTCTCACTAGAAGGTTCTAGTCTAGCAAAAACTGTATATAAGGAGAGCAGTCAGAGCCCTTAGTGTGCTGCAGTTAGGGACCACTGCTTGGAAGAGAAGAGACTGCCAGACTACTGAGTGACCAGAAGAAGACGCTGAGATGGGGATACACTGCCACAGACCCTGGATCACCAGCCTTGGAGAAGGGTACCAGCCTTCTGAAGAGAAAGAGGGACAGCCAACTCAGGCCTTTCCTCAGCATCAAACCCTTCTTCTGCCAGGGAGGAGACTGGAGAAGCCAGCCCAATGCCTCGCCTGTATTGTTTTGTACCTGAATTCCTCCAGTAAAGAAGCACCCTGGTTTACTGCAGACCCTGACTCTCTGGACTTATTTCCCATTGGGGTGCACCACACCTTACCATCTCTTCTTGAGAGCAGCAACACATGGTGACACCCCGACGGTATAGTTGGGGCCACCCCAAACTCGGCCACTGCACTGGTACATTGTTTGTTTTTTGCTTTAGCATCCTTTGAAGTCAACCACACAATGCCTTTTGATAACCATTTCTGTTAATGATAAGTTCATATCTGGCTGGGGGTGTCCATGATCACTTTTACCAGAGCCTTGGAATCTGTAAAGTCGGGGGTTGTACAAATCTAGTTTTCTAGTATCTTATACTGTACTATATAATATCCTCCACATGACATCCTATGCTGTCCACCCGATGATCTGAATTTTACCTAAAATAAGACAGTCAGTTCCGAATGGTCAATCCTACTTTGAGAGCTGCAGGTTTCAGGCGTGGTGGGTTCTATTCACACCGAATTCCAATCTTCATAATATTAAAACCACGCGGCTCACTAGAGAATACACTCAGACCACTTCAGCTTACGTCGACATTAATCAATACGCCAATCACTGGTTCCTTGCTACACATCCATTCACCTGTCCTATCTCGGCCAAGGCCAGATAGGCAAAGATAGTGAAGCACCGCAATGAGATTTAATCACACACCAGTTTTTATTATACTCACAAATATGCGAGGAATATAGACATACAAAACAATGTTAACAGTGTTAATTTTTTAGATCTCACTATTTTTGTGGAGGATAATGCACTAAAGTCAAAAACATATTTTAAACCTACGGATGTAAACACATACATTGATACCACCAGTTGTCACTACGGTCCCTGGATTAAAAACATCCCGAAGGGCCAGTTTAGCCCCTTAAGGACCCATGACGTACATGTACATCATCTCTGGCCGTGATTAAGGACCAGAGAAGTACATGTATGTCATGGAGATCGGGCGAGTGCAGGAGCTGCGCCCGCCCGATCAGCGGCAGGGGTCCGGCGGTCACTGATAGCCGGACCCCTGCTGCATGCGCCGGCATCAGTGAAATCACTGATGCCGGCGCATTAACTCCTGCACAGCCGCGGTGCGAAGTCCGTGCAGGGAGAAAGCAGCCATCAGGTCCCCGCGCTGCTGTGACGGGGACCCAATGGCATGGCAGGCAGCATGATGCCTTCCTTAGGCATCGTGGCTGCCTTCCAGAAGAGCCTGTGAGATCCAGCCCCCTGGATCTCATAGGCAGGAAGTTGTAAGTGTATTACAGTGTGTAATACACTTACAGCCAATGCATGACAATACAGAAGTATTGTCATGCATTGTAAAGGGGATCAGACCCCCAAAAGTTGAAGTCCCAGAGTGGGACAAAAAATAAAGTGAAAAAAAAGTTAAAAAAATAAAGTTTAAAAAAAAATTGGTAAAATAAAAATAAAAATATCCTTTTGCCAAAATAAAGGGAAAAAAATTGTATAAAATAGGGAAAAATTGAAAAGTTGACATATTAGGTATCGCCGCGTCCGTATCGACCAGCTCTATAAAACTGACCTAACCCCTCAGGTGAACACCTTCAAAAAAATAAAATAAAAACTGCTAAATAAACCATTTTTTTGTCACCTTACATCACTAAAAGTGCAACACCAAGCGATCA
Organism: Bufo bufo; assembly: GCF_905171765.1. Taxonomy (NCBI): domain Eukaryota; kingdom Metazoa; phylum Chordata; class Amphibia; order Anura; family Bufonidae; genus Bufo; species Bufo bufo. The sequence continues at coordinate 421,599,687 of NC_053394.1, forward strand.
AAAAGGCGTATACCCCCAAAATAGTTCCAATCTAACTGTCACCTCATCCCACAAAAAATTAGCCCCTACCTAAGACAATCGCCAAAAAAAAAAAAAAACTATGGCTCAGAATATGGAGACATTAAAACATAATTTTTTATGGTTTAAAAAATGCTGTTATTGTGTAAAACGTAAGTAAATAAAAAAAAGTATACGTATTATGTATTGCCGTGTCCGTAACAACCTGCTCTATAAAAAAAAACACATGACCTAACCCCTCAGATGACCACCGTAAAAAATAAAAATAAAAACGGTGTAAAAAAAAGCCATTTTATGTCACCTTACATCGCAAAAAGTGTAATAGCAAGCGATCAAAAAGTCATATGCACCCCAAAATAGTTCCAATCAAACCATCATCTAATCCCGCAAAAATGATACCCTATCTAAGACAATCGCCCAAAAACTGAAAAAATTATGTCTCAGACTATGGAGACACTAAAACATGATTTTTTTTGTTTCAAAAATGATATCATTGCGTAAAACTTACATAAATAAAAAAAAGTTGACATATTAGGTATCGCCGCGTCCATAATAACCTGCTCTATAAAAATATCCCATGAAAAAGCAATTTTTTTCACCTTACATCACAAAAAGTATAATAGCAAGCGATCAAAAAGTCATATGCAGCCTATAATAGTACCAATCAAACCGTCATCTCATCCTGAAAAAAAATGAGCCCCTACACAAGACAGTCGCCCAAAAATTTAAAAAAACTACGGCTTTCAGTATGTGGAGACACTAAAAAAATCATTTTTTTTCAAAAATGCTTTGTTATGTAAAACTGATTGTCGCGTCCGTAACAACCTGCTCTATACAAATAGCATATGATCTAACCTGTCAGATGAATGACAAAAAATAAAAACGGTGCCAAAACAGCTATTCTTTGTTACATTGCCTCACAAAAAGTGTAATATAGAGCAACCAAGAATCATATATACCCTAAAATAGTACCAACAAAACTGCCACCTTATCTCGTAGTTTCCAAAATGGGTAGTGGGCAGTTTACAACCACATATGGGGTGTTTCTGTAAACTACAGAATCAGGGCCATAAATATTGAGTTTTGTTTAGCTGTTAACCCTTGCTTTGTTAGTGGAATAAAATTGATTAAAATGGAAAATCTGCCAAAAAAGTGAAATTCTGAAATTTCATCTCCATTTTCCATTAATTCTTTAACACCTAAAGGGTTAAAAGTTTGTAAAATCAGTTTTGAATACCTTGAGGGGTGTAGTTTCTATTATGTAAGCCTCACAAAGTGACTTCAGACGTGAACTGGTCCTTAAAAAGTGGGTTTTTGAAATTTTCTGAAAAATTTCAAGATTTGCTTCTAAACTTCTAAGCCTTTTAACGTCCCCAAAAAATAAAATGGCATTCACAAAATGATCCAAACATGAAGTAGACATATGGGTAATTTAAAGTAATAACTATTTTTGGAGGTATTACTATCTATTATAAAAGTAGAGAAATTGAAATTTGGAAATTTGGAATTTTTTTTTAAATTTTTGGTAAATTTGGTATTTTTTTATAAATAAAAAAAAAATTTACTCAATTTTACCACTGTCATGAAGTACAATATGTGACGAGAAAACAATCTCAGAATGGCCTGGATAAGTAAAAGCGTTTTAAAGTTATCACCACATAAAGTGACACATGTCAGATTTGCAAAAAATGGCCTGGTCCTTAAGGTGAAATATGGCAGGGTCCTTAAGGGGTTAAAAGAATGTTCTGGAATTGTACAGAGAAAAAAACCTATAGAGAACAGAGCGATATGATACAGGAGCGGTTCCTGGATAAAGGATATAAAAAGAAAGATCTAGAAAGATGTAGGGAAGAAATAGAGAGTGAAAAACAGGAAAACTATACCAAAAAAATGGAAAAACAAGATAAGAAGGATTATACATTTTTATTCATTACCCAATATAACTGCAGTGCGGGTTTAATTAAAAACACCATAAGAAAAAACTGGTCAGTTTTTTAAAAATGATCCCTGCTAATCCAGAATTTATATTCAGAAAGGCACCTAATTTAAAAGACCGCTTAGTGCATAGTTGTCTACCTTTTAAAAATGAGGGTGTCAAAAAGCATGTGTTCGCATGTGTGCGCTTTCTGCTTGCCATGCAAAAATTATCAAAAGAAAGATAGAAAACTAAGGGCAAATGAAGTGGTGTCTATGAGTAATGGTGTTACCTGTAAGATTGGAGGTGAATTGTCCTGTGATACTACGGGGGGTAGTCTACATGCTGGAGTGCCCCTGTGGACTCCAGTATGTGGAACGAACTCTGAGAAAACGAAAAACCCGTATACAGGAACATATCAGAAATATAAAGAAAGGGCTGGCAACACGTTTCCACTTTAAAAGGTACATAATAAAAATCCATCCAGGCTAAAATTTGTTGGAGTTGAACGCGTGACCAACAAATGGCGGGGAGAGAATCCTGTCGCCAAGATTAATCACCGCGAGGTGGAATGGATTCATAAATTGGGTGCTCTGCAACCTGCAGGGCTGAATGTGGAGTTTGATTTAAAACCTTGTTTGATATAAAAGGGACGTGTGGCTCCCTGCTAATAAGGGGAGAGCCTGTAAACTGACATGCATTCATAAACTCCTTGGAAAATTATCATGAGAAACGGGAACTTGAGTATGAATGGTAGTGATGAGCGGCAGGGGTCATATTCGAATTCGCGATATTTCGCGAATATTTTGTAGAATATTAGTCGAAAATTCGCAAATTCGAAAATTCCCAATTTTTTTTTTTACTCCAAAAATCGGAAAGGTAATGATTGTGTAATATGCGAATTTTCGGAATTCGAATTTTCGGATTCAAATTTTTTATTGCGAATTTTTCAACTTACAACTATTAGACAAAGAAGATTATAGCACTATATTAGCTAAATTGCTCTATTAAATTTTTTTTGAATATTCTCTATATTGCTATAACTTAGTTTTTTTGAATATTCGTAATATTCTAAAACAAGAATATATAGCAATATAGCGAATATTAAAAAAATAATAATATAGAGCAAAATTCGCAAACACTACTACTCCTAAAGTCAAGTATATTGCAGCCTTCTTATTGACCCACAAGCTAGAAGCAGGGAGGGATCATGTGTACTGATAAAAAAAAAAAAAAAAAATTCGAATATTCGAAATTACGAATATATATAACTATATTCGAAATTTTCGCGAATTTTCGAAGTACCTATATTCGCAATAAAAATTCGAAATTCGAATATTCGTGATCAACACTAATGAATGGATGCCTAGGGGAGAGGACTAATATATTCATAAATGGGATTTGATAGTATTCTCTGATTGGCTACACACGGACATGTAATGCTGGAATGAAATATATATGGATATTTGATGGTGTAAGAAGAAGGCCTGATGATTTTATGTATTTTAAAGTTATTAGGTTATTTTATATGTTAAACTGAAGTTTTTATTTGATAAGTAGCGGCTTTTAATTGCTGTGAGAGGAGGAGCTTAAATTGTGTACAATAAAAACACGCCCCCTTTTGGGTGGGATATGTACCCCTGACGAAGCAAAGGTGAAACCCGGGTCGGGTGACGGGAAGCCGTCTGAATTGTTTTATATGTCTATATTCCTCGCATGTTTGTGAGTATAATAAAATCTGGTGTGTGATTAAATCTCATTGCGGTGCTTCACTATCTTTGCCTATCTGGCCTTGGCCGTTATAGGACAGGTGAATGGATGTGTAGCAAGGAACCAGTGATTGGCGTATTGATTAATGTTGACGCAAGCTGAAGTGAATTTTACCTAAACCTACAATGATTCCTCCATATGTTTGCATTGATCCATGACCAGCTGTTTTTCCTGTTGGAGTCTCATCAATGGTGTAAAATATCCTATAGGACAAAGAGGAACAACATCCCATCCCTCATCATCTTGGAGACTACTAAAGGCCTCCTCTTCTTCGTCGATGTCTTGCTTTTATTACCCAAGACTAAAATGCTCTTAATTGAAATTCCTTGTAGGATTTTTGACACCCCACATGAGAGATCTGGCAGGAACTTGACATCCATCTCTATAAAGTTAATTTACCAAAAACACCTGCTCATTCAGTTTTTTTCCCCCACCCAAATCCACTGGGGAAATATCTCCTTTAGAGGCATCTGGCAGTTTTATAGCCTGTAGTGACTGTTCCCACAGGGGGGGAAGTTACTGCTCTTTCCCAAAATCATTTCATTTGTATCTCCAAGAAATCCATCAGCATCTCTGTAATATCAGAGAGAGAAAAAACGTGCAATTATTTCTTCCCTGTAAATCTTCTCTAAAGACCGACCAAAGCCAAAGTAAAATTGTTTCCATACCCGGAGTGTATATAATTCAGCCGTTATGCTGCACGATGACTGCTTAATGCACAGGCTTAGACAGCACATTATGGCTCACAAGTGGCCTGGAGGGGGGAAGATATCAATAAAGCTTTATGTCTGCAGGAGAACCGGCTACACAGTAGAGACACCTTAAAGGGGTTGTCCATGCAAAAAAAAATATATTTTACATTTTTCAAAATAGCACCTAAGTACTAAAGTAATTGCCTGTAATTAAAAATGTAATGTTGCCACTGAGTTATTCAATAAGATGTAACTGTATAGCGCCACCTACTGTTTGTTCTTTTCATCATATCTCTATCCACCTCGCTGAGGTGGTCGCACATGCTCAGTTCCATCCTTCAACTGCCACCAGCTATATGTTCCATTAAACACTGTGACAGTTACAGGGAGAGAGCTGCAGCACAAATACCACACCCCCTGAAAAAAGACACATCCCATAGGTGCCAGCTTGAAGTAAGTCTATCAGAGCAATTGGAGCAAAGAACGGGGAGATCTCTGGATCCATGTGAGGTACAGGGCTGGTTCTAGTTTTGTTAGAAAGAGATGATCATGTTCTACATGATGGCTTTTTTTCATTTATTACATTTGCAACAAGGCCTTGATAAGGTGTTGTGTCACGGTATGCTCCTGAAGGATAAAAGTGATTTTTTAATTAGTGCAAGATAGAAATGATGGTACATCCAGTAGTTGTGGGGAAAAAGTGTAGTTTCGGTCACCAGGTGATGAGTTATACTGGCTGGTAAAGTGGTAATTAAATGGCACTAGAAGTCACTTCTGGTAAAGGTGTCCACAATGTGATGCAGACTACTTGGTATTTGACTGGCTTGGAAGAGATCTAGGTGATGGGTGTCTGAGCTAGTAGTCCCTCACCTGCAGCAGTGTCTGTGAAGCAGTGATTTTGCTGATCACTCTGCTGTCTAGGCGTTTACAAGCAGTGGTCTAGATTATCTCTGTCTTCCTGGAGTGAAGATCTCACAGAAGAACTGGATACAGTCCCTTGGAGTAGGAGCTCTAAAATGCAGTTTGATGATGTCCCATCTTTCCATCACTGAATCCCTTATCCAGTCTTTGGCTGATGTCTGTAGGTCCAGGGCATCACGGCTGCAGAGATTACCCACAGTGTCACATGATGGACAGATTAAAGGGTAGCTTACTGTAGCACCCAGGGCAAGGTGCCCAAGGTGGTAATTTTGAAATTCATCCCCTTAACTTTGGTCCCTTAAAGATTACCTCTCACAACTCCCAGTATGTCTACCCTTAAGCATGTATTCTTAGAACTATGCATTATGTCATTCCTCTCTAATTCCTCCTGGAAATGTATGAATAAACTGACAACTGGGTGTCCACTCTGACATGCTCCAATCAATGCTAGGCTGTGTAAGGACACACCCCTTTGAGAAGGGAAATCGTAACACCCATTTGGTAATTTATTCAGACATTTTTAGGTGGAATAGCAGAGGAAAGACACGATAAAGTGACCTAAGAAAAGATGCCCATGAATTGTTATTTTATGGGGCATGCAAGTATTTATTAAGACAGACATGTCATGGCATGGTCAGAGGTCAGATGGACAATCAATTAAATTCTCCCATTGCGCATTTTCTTTTCACCAATCATTCTCTAATTCTTATCTATTGTTACTATTTATTATTGTTTTATTTTTTTAATGCAAAATGCACTCCCTCCCTCACAGTGCCCTTTGCAGGTGCCCGCACTGCCTACCCCTCGCCCTGTTTTATTATATCCAACCCCTTTTATTGTATGTACTGTAATTTTATAGACAAGTATTCCAGATACAATGTATCATTTATGGAACTGATTTCTTCTTACAAAAGTAAAATATTTCACTTCCCCTTAGAAAATATCAGACTATCGCAGGGTTAACCCCAGCATCCGGCGGCCCAGAGTCCAGCATATACATACCCTTGGTATCGTGTGGAGGAACGATTTTAACATATCAGATCAAGCACCTGCAGGTGACATCATGGAATGTGATATGGGATTGTGCAAGGGTAATGGTCTCCCAGAAGCAGCAACGCATGGCGTGTTAGTGAAGGAGTGGCGCCTGCAGAGAGTGGCGCGGTGAACACGGGGTCACCGAGAGACGTTGCTCATGAGCTACATTTTCCAAACTCGTCGTGAGAGAGTAAACAGCATCTGGGACACCTTTACATTTCACTCTATGTAGGTGGAAGCTCCTCGGCCCCAGTTTTGTAACTTCCCCGTCTGCCCCTAATATAGCCCTGCAGGCTTCCCATAGCATACAGGGGCTTTAGGGCTCCACATAGGGTTGCCACCCGGCCGGTAACTCAACTTTAGCGCCCCTACCGGTGCCAGGAATTTTTTGCTACCGGTAATAATAATTTTATTATTTTCCTATATGGACTGTTACTAATGAGTGCTTCCATTGTGGAGCGCTCATTAGTACAGGCTTTAACTATCGCCCCTCCCCCACTTGTGTTAAGGAAAAAAAAAAAACTCACCTCATCCATATGATGGCACCAGTGTCAGGACCCGCATTCCAGCGTGATGACGTTTCACAAGAAGCAGCAGGTCCTGTGCTGAGCCTCCAGTGAGCAGCAAATGTTCACAGCGCCGCGATCAAATGGAGGAGGTGAGTTATTATATTATTTTATTTATTAATATTGGGGGGTACTAAAGAGGGCATTAGTATTTCTGGAGGCAGTAATGGGGGCATTATTATTAACTGATGAGCACTAATGGGGGCATTACTGTTATTGGGGGGCAGTAATGGTGGCACTAATACGGGCATTAATATTACTGGGGGCTCTAATGGGGTCACTATTAACTATTCTGGGGGGAGCTAATGGGGGCATTATAAATATTGGGGGTGCTAATGGGGGCATTACTACTAATGGGGGCATTACTACTAATGGGGGCATTAGTAATTCTGGAGGGCACTAATGGGGGCAATACTATTACTGGGTGCACTAATGGGGGGTATTAATATTACTGGGGGCTCTAATGGGGATACTATTAATTCTGGGGGCACTAATGGAAGCATTATTAATTCTGGGGGGCACTAATTGGGGCATTATAAATTCTGGGGGGTGCTAATGGGGCATTATTAATTTTAGGGGGCTCTAATGGGGGTACTATTAATTCTGGGGGCACTAATGGGGGCATTATTAGTTCTGGGGGGCACTAATTGGGGCATTAATATTACTGGGGCACCAACGGGGGCATTATTAATTATTGGCACTAATATACCATTATTAATTCTGGGGGGTGCTAATGGAGGTATTAATATTACTCGGGGCACTAATGGGGTCATTATTAATACTGGGGGCACTAATGGGGGCATTAATAATTCTGGAGGGCTCTAGTGGGGGTGTAACGTTACATTACCCTACTTCGTGAGATTTCCCTACCTCCTTACTTCCGGTCGCACCGCTAATGACGTGAGGAGGCGTTCCTGAGTTTTGACGATCTGCGCATGCGCAAACGGACAGTTTAGGGAAAATCTCACAGCGGAGTTCAGCTGTACACCGGGACACATTTCGCATGCGCCGGAGAGCCTCAGTAGGGATGGATGTTCTGGAGTTAGTCGCGCTTGCGCACTGGGCTGTAATATTTCCCTACTGAGGCTCTCCGGCGCATGCGCAGTGGGACACTGCAGCTAAACTTCGCTGTGAGATTTTTCCCTAAACTGTCCGTTTGCGCATGCGCAGATCGTCAAAACTCAGGAAAGCCTCCTCACGTCATTAGCGGTGCGACCGGAAGTAATGAGGTAGGGAAATCTCACGAAGTAGGGTAATGTAACGTTACAGGGGCATTAATATTACTGGGGGCACTTATGGGGCATTATTAATGGGAGCCACATTATGACAAAGCAACTTAACATCCCCTGTTAAGGCCCCCCCCCCCCCACACACACACACAAATACACCCCTTTGGGGTGTAGCTTAACTTGTCCGTTTTTTTTTTTTTGGGGAAAGGTGGCAACCTTAGCTCTACGAGACACCAGGCTACAGATGAGTCAATGAGAGGATATGGAGGAACATTTTGTTGCAATAATGCTCATTGCCTGGGTATTGCAACAACGACATTATGTGATTGCCTGTCTCCAGACACAGTGTTATGTGTTAATAAAGCACTGCTAAAAAGAAAAGTCAGGAAGGGGAGGAGCCTTGCTGCACATGTACAGAGAGAGAGAGCTGAGAGAGAAGATGTGCTGAGATCCTGATCTTACTGAACGTTATATATTGATATGTTGTGCTGTTAATTCTGAATAAAGCCCTGTTGTTTCTCGCGCTGCGCCTGATGGAGACCTGATTCATCCGCTGCCTTCTGCTAATAATGATGCTTGATGTCATTAATAATTCAGATGACATTCAGGATTTATAGATCACTCCTATGGACACAGATAGACACAGTCGAGTCATATTATCTACTTTAACATCAACATCGTGTAGCCCATGAAGGAAGTCGCGTGTGCTGAGCGGGCTCGGTGGGTTTATAAGGTGTGCTGAGCGGGCTCGGTGGGTATATAAGGTGTGCTGAGCGGGCTCGGTGGGTATATAAGGTGTGTGATAGGCTGTCTGCACACATATCCCTCATCACCGTCATGGGTAAAATAGGCGATTTATCAGTTGCAGGAAGGGACAATTATTTGCTTTCGGTGGCTGTATTTCTGACACTGCGCAGTGTGAACTGTTCTCGTATTGCTGTAGTGAAAGTGTATGGTGAGTGAACAAATGGCACCAGTGTGAATAAGCGACGTGGAAACTGCGGAGCACCACGTGCAATTAATGTGAGAGGTGAATGTCAGATATGATGGTGCATGAGGGCGGATGATACGCTGCACTGGAGCAACTCACCGTCAAAATGAACCTGGGGCTACCAGAAGTGTGTCTAACACAACAGTTCATCCAGCCCTACTTCCGGGGAGCCGAAGCAGAGGGACGGTCACTGCACCTCTGCATTGGCAGAAAAGACTTCATTTTTCATGACAGAATTGGAATTGGATCTCCACTGATTGGCAAAAGGTTGTCTTCTCCGATGAGTCACATTTTCTGCTTCATGTAACGGATGGCCGTTGGCGTGTCACGAGAGAAACATCAGAGAACAAACACCCTGCAGCTTCCATTGCTGGAAGAACACAAGCTGGTGGGGGCAGCATTGTGGTCTGGGGAAGGTTTTGGTGGTATTCTCTAGGCCACTCATCCATGTGGAAGGCACTCTCAGCCAATCTGGGTATGAATCCATCCTTGCAGATCACATACACCCATACATGCTGATTGTCTTCCCTGGAGTGGGTAAGATCTTCCAGAAAGGCAATGTGACATGTCACACGGCTAGATATGTCTGACATTAGTTGGAAGAGCCTGACCAAGACTTCCAAGTACTACCCCGGCCCCCTATTTATCCAGACTTGATCCCAGTTGTTCAAATGTGGGACAACCTCGATGTTCGTGTTCTCTCTATGGATCCTCCTCCTCGCCCCCTCCAGCATCTGTGGGATGCACTGCAGTCAGCATGGCTCCAGATACTGGTGACAACCTACCAGGACCTTATTGAGGGCCCCCCAGCCCGTCTAGCTGCTGTCCGTGCTGCACATTCTGGATCATAGCTGCTGGTTAGAATAATGGGACTCGACGGTGTACATGTGCACAGTAGATCCGCATTCTTTTTAAAGAGCTCCCATCTAGACATTTATGGCGTATCAATACTTTTTGCCATGATTGTCCAATAGGTGCAGGTCCTACCTCAGGGATCCATTCTTATTTCCAGATCAGAGCCCTGCCACGAATGATGAGCACATTGCGCTTACACAGCATCCTCTTCATTCACAGCTCTAGGACGTCTGAATATAACAGAAGTTTGGGTATTCTTAAACCCCTTGCCCATAGTATTAATGTGGCTGTCCAACCCCCAAACCAAAAAGCCACTCCTAACGTTGCTTCAGATCCCCACGGGCCAGAACTGTGACATTCTATCTATGATTCACATGCACCGCTCAAGCAAGTCACTGGCCATAGCGGTTACATGTCCCCAAGTCGCATATGACCACAGAAACCCAGTGCTTGAGAACACATCACCACTAAGCCCAGTGTATGGCTGGAGTGTTGCACTTGACCATGGACAAGACGTTACAATTCTGGTCAGTGGGGATGGGATCTTTGACGCTGGAACAGAGCTGCTTTCAGAAGGTGAGTGTTTTTTTCATTTATTTGGACACATTTCCAGGATCAATAAATTTTGTTTTGGGGGCTGACAACCCCTTTTAGATAAATTTAGATGGGCTTTTGGTGGAGCCATTCATTGAGACTTAAAGATTAGATCAACCAAACTAGCCCAGTTAGCGGGAACGAACGTTCATTAGTGATAATTGACTGATTCGATCATCTGAGTGACACAAAATATGAGAAGCAGTAAATCTGTTTGGAGATGAATGATCGTATTAGCAATCATTCATCCCCATACAACAATGATCGGGAGCAAACGTTCACATGATCATTCCGCACTGGTATTGGCCCGTGTAAACTGGCCCTTACTTACCTTGAACCCTTGGTTGTAATATCCAGCTCAGGTGCATGGATGCCCATCAGACTCAGTTTTATCAAGCTGCCCCAGGTCTACAAATTTGGAAAAATTGGTTAAAGTTGAACTACAGGCGACTCCACCGAAACCCCCAACTCGGATTGCCTGGTAGGTTTGATCCCACCTCTATCCGTGGCCACTTTCCAACCTTAACCATTCATCCTTCTCCTTGACTGACAGGGCTAGTCATCCTTACTGTCCTCTTGCCTTCCCCATGTCTCTGTTGAATCTTAAATTGGCGCATGTGCAGTTAGCATTTGAGTCTCAGCGAAAGCCAACAGAGATGTACTGCACATGCACCGAATGAAGATTCAACCATGTCCTCTTGCCTGGCCATGCAATCCTGTGCATGCGCTGTTTAACCTTCAGCAAATAAAAACATATGGCAGCACACCATTACACATGCAAACAATAGAATTGAGGATTAGGGATTATTCTGGATTAAAGTGGTACAATACCTACTATACATAGAAAATGGAAGCTCTTTGCGTATATTTTTGATCCAACGTGTGTCGGGACCATCTACCGGCATCAAGGTGGCTTCCGCAGATGGGTCGCTAACACTAACAGAACTGCCTCTCTTGGGCCTAATCTAAGCCTACAATGTTCAGGGCGGTGTAGGAACCAGCTATATATATACTCTGCTCAGAAGCCCTGGGCAGATGGGTGGGGAGTGCTAAATCTAAAGGAGCGGGCTACCCTCCAAGCATACTGCAAGAAAATTTTAACTAGCACATCCATAGTCACAGGTGCACATCCATAAAGCTAGCATGTAGCTGGTTCCTACACCGCCCTGAACATTGTAGGCTTAGGCGTAGGGCATTCACGTATTTTTAGGTTACTTGATTTCAAAGCCCTTTTCCTCGGATGAACTTGTTAAGCGTTATTACCTCTCTATATCCGATAAGTTCATGGAAAAGAAGATAAATCTGAAATATAATTGACCTGCGGCGATCGCAGCTATTCTGGTCCTCAGACCTTTATGAATTATAGATGGAGCTTTTCTTCTGTAGTATAACGTCTCCTTCATGGACACCGCAGCCATAGAAATAATCTCCATAGCTCATAATGAGCGTGCGGATGACTATAGACGAGGCTTTATTAGGGTTTATTTCCAGCTCCTTTATTTTATTTGCAGTAAAATTCCCTGGAGTCACAATCATTTGATTGTTTTGACGTAAGCGGGATTTTAATGTCTGCCTTAATATTCCAAGAGCTTCTCTTTCAGCTAGCGGTGGGCACGTCTAAAGCAACCATAAAGGGAATGTGCAACATCATGTCATGTGTAGATCGGAGCTCAAAAGTTTCTGCAGAGAGTTACATTAATAAGATGACACTTTGTCTACCTACAGCCACCACTAGAGGGAGCTGAGGAGTTCTCATTAGTATGCAGTTAGCTCCCATGCTCCCTCTAGTGGTGGCTATAGACAACTAGTAAAATTATGTTTATGCCAGTCAGAGGTCCTTCTCCAATCAGCCACTATTTAGCAAGCACCGAGGTTTAACTCGCTAGGGGCAATATATACGAAGTGGGTGACCCTTTCCTGGTGTCATATTTGAAGAGATGAAGTATTAGTAGTCAATTATGCTCCAAATGTGCTCACCTGGGAACGGGGTGCCATACATCTGCTGAGGATGGGTTCTGGCTTTAGTCAGGTAACAGTCTTTTTAGGATATGGGTGAGGACCCCAATTCTTTAGCCTCTCAGAGATAATATATTAAAATTAAAAATAATGCAAATTATATTTTATTTAACGGGATAGAGAAGAGACGTGCGAGTTCATGCTGCCCTAGCGTGTTGCTGCCCCCGGCTAAATGTCATACATTTAGATGGGAGTCTTCCAAAATGTTGGCACGCACCGATATTCTCAAACCTTGTACGCAGTCTGAACCGTCTCCAGCGCACTGGCAGAACGGTGCGAGGTATGCAGCCAGGGCTCTATAAACACGGCTTCCAGCTGCATGCAGGATTCTCACCCACAAACTAGACACACACATACCGTCTGGGACTTTAACTCTGGATCTACTGACTCGCCTCTGGAAACCGAAGACTCTTGAATTGACGGATTTGCCAATGAGACCACTTTTTACAGTTATTTACAGTCGTGACTCCCGCACGTTGTGAATTATTTTTCAGTTTTCTATTTTTTTTGCCAGGAGGAAGCTTCTTCCCTGAGCCATCAGTTCACTGCAGAGACATACAGGGGTCATGGAGTGGATTTATTGCGCATGGTGCGCACTTGTAAGATGCCAGGTAGTCACCGATATCTACGTCTGCAACTCGTAAGTAAGTAAGTTAAGCGGTGTAAGGCTCGACCAAGGCGGAAGAGTAGAGAGGACTCAGAGAGCCGAGAGCGGGCACGTGACTCCGGCAGAGAAGGCGAAGCTGCAGTGCTTATCCCCGCCACCAGCCGACGATGTGCCCGCTCACGACCCTACACCCCCATCTGTGAGTGTGTTTGTGTGTGACCTAATGCCCGCCCCCAGTCTTAAGGTGGTCATCTGAGCATAGAGCGGTCATCTGAGCATGAGGCGGTCATTTGAGCATGGGGCGGTCATCTGAGCATGGGGCGGTCATCTCAGCATAGGGCGGTCATCTGAGCATGGGGCGGTCATCTGAGTATAGGGCAGTCATCTGAGCATGGGCGGTCATCTGAGCATAGGCGGTGATCTGAGCATAGGGCGGTCACCTGAGCATGGGCGGTCATCTGAGCATAGGCGGTGATCTGAGCATAGGGCGGTCATCTGAGCATGGGCGGTCATCTGAGCATAAAGCGGTCATCTGAGCATGGGGGGTCATCTGAGCATAAGGCGGTCATCTGAGCGTGGGCGGTCATCTGAGAATATGGTGGTCATCTGAGCATAAGGCGGTCATCTGAGCATAGGGCAGTCATCTGAGCATAAGGCGGTCATCTGAGCATGAGTGGTCATCTGAGAATATGGTGGTCATCTGAGCATAAGGCGGTCATCTGAGCATAGGGCGGTCATCTGAGAAATATTAAAACACATTGTGAAAGACAAAGATTGCCAGAAGTCTCACTAAAGCTGTTTACACTACAGGTAGGAAAGGTGGTTTAAATACACTTTTAAATGTTTGAAAACTCAATTGCAGCAATTCTATAGTGTGCACGCATATATTTGTGTAAATGTATAGCTTGTGGCTCCTGGCAGTCATAAGTTGTTGTTTTTTTGGCTCTTTGTGTCTGCACTACTGCAATTGTCAGCAACCACTGCCACTCCAGCGGTTGTGAAACTACAAATCCCAGCCCATTCATTTCTATGGGAGTTTCAAGTGCTGAAGCTTGCGGACTCCTGCTCTAGCAGCTGATATTCATGCCTCTAAACCAGTGGTCTCCAATCTGTGGCTCTACAGCTGTTTTGAAACTACAACTCCCATTATGTCCTGATAGGCTTTCAGGGCATACTAGGTGTGGTTGTTTGACAACAGTTGGAGGGCTACATTTTGGAGACCACTGGTGTAGAGATATGAATATCAGCTGCCAGGGTCAGCAACCTACAGCAGTCCAGCTGTTGTGAAACTACCAATCCCAGCATGCTCCATTCATTTTTATAGGAATTCCAAGAAAAGCAGAGTAAGTGTGTATGCTCATAGTTTTAGGTTCACAGTCAGTTGTAGTGCTGGACGTTGCTGACCCCTGCTCTAGCATCTGCTAGCCATGTCTCTACAACAATGGTCTCCAACCTGTGGCTCTACAGCTGTCTTGAAAAAGCAAATCCCAACAAGGCCTGATAGGCTTTCACGACATACTGGAGGTAGGTGTTTTACAACAGCTGGAGTACCACAGGTCAGAAGGATGGGTGACCGAATACCAAATACGGCAAGCAAATGAAGAGGAAGAGGGAGTACCAGGTGACCAAAAAAAAGACCCCATGAGAAGTAACATGCCTGACAATAGTAACTTTCAGACAGAAAAGTCAAGCTTACAATTCTGGGTTTTCAAAGCCCCAAAAATTTGTTTCATTAGGTTTGGAATGTCACCTCAAGGGCAGTGATTGGATATTACTTTCAAGTCATGCTGGATGATAGGTGTTGGCACCAGGAAGCATCAATGGTCCCTGAATAAGAGCAACACCAGATTTGAAAGTATATTAGGATTTTTATACAGGGAGTGCAGAATTATTAGGCAAGTTGTATTTTGGAGGATTAATTTTATTATTGAACAACAACCATGTTCTCAATGAACCCAAAAAACTCATTAATATCAAAGCTGAATATTTTTGGAAGTAGTTTTTAGTTTGTTTTTAGTTTTAACTATTTTAGGGGGATATCTGTGTGTGCAGGTGACTATTACTGTGCATAATTATTAGGAAACTTAACAAAAAACAAATATATACCCATTTCAATTATTTATTTTTAGCAGTGAAACCAATATAACATCTCAACATTCACAAATATACATTTCTGACATTCAAAAACAAAACAAAAACAAATCAGTGACCAATATAGCCACCTTTCTTTGCAAGGACACTCAAAAGCCTGCCATCCATGGATTCTGTCAGTGTTTTGATCTGTTCACCATCAACATTGCGTGCAGCAGCAACCACAGACTCCCAGACACTGTTCAGAGAGGTGTACTGTTTTCCCTCCTTGTAAATCTCACATTTGATGATGGACCACAGGTTCTCAATGGGGTTCAGATCAGGTGAACAAGAAGGCCATGTCATTAGATTTTCTTCTTTTATACCCTTTCTTGCCAGCCACGCTGTGGAGTACTTGGACGCGTGTGATGGAGCATTGTCCTGCATGAAAATCATGTTTTTCTTGAAGGATGCAGACTTCTTCCTGTACCACTGCTTGAAGAAGGTGTCTTCCAGAAACTGCCAGTAGGACTGGGAGTTGAGCTTGACTCCATCCTCAACCCGAAAAGGCCCCACAAGCTCATCTTTGATGATACCAGCCCAAACCAGTACTCCACCTCCACCTTGCTGGCGTCTGAGTCGGACTGGAGCTCTCTGCCCTTTACCAATCCAGCCACGGGCCCATCCATCTGGCCCATCAAGACTCACTCTCATTTCATCAGTCCATAAAACCTTAGAAAAATCAGTCTTGAGATATTTCTTGGCCCAGTCTTGACGTTTCAGCTTGTGTGTCTTGTTCAGTGGTGGTCGTCTTTCAGTCTTTCTTACCTTGGCCATGTCTCTGAGTATTGCACACCTTGTGCTTTTGGGCACTCCAGTGATGTTGCAGCTCTGAAATATGGCCAAACTGGTGGCAAGTGGCATCTTGGCAGCTGCACGCTTGACTTTTCTCAGTTCATGGGCAGTTATTTTGCGCCTTGGTTTTTCCACACGCTTCTTGCGACCCTGTTGACTATTTTGAATGAAACGCTTGATTGTTCGATGATCACGCTTCAGAAGCTTTGCAATTTTAGGAGTGCTGCATCCCTCTGCAAGATATCTCACTATTTTTGACTTTTCTGAGCCTGTCAAGTCCTTCTTTTGACCCATTTTGCCAAAGGAAAGGAAGTTGCCTAATAATTATGCACACCTGATATAGGGTGTTGATGTCATTAGACCACACCCCTTCTCATTACAGAGATGCACATCACCTAATATGCTTAATTGGTAGTAGGCTTTCGAGCCTATACAGCTTGGAGTAAGACAACATGCATAAAGAGGATGATGTGGTCAAAATACTCATTTGCCTAATAATTCTGCACGCAGTGTAGTCCGGTGAAAATATTTTAGGGGTCGGAAAACTTAGACTCTATTTCTGAACTTTAAAAAACTTGTTTTCTTCCGTCGCTATCGATCACAATTGATTTCAGATTCAAAGACTTGTTAAATGGATCTTAAACTGTAAAGAAAATATCTGGCTAAGAGACCGGACCCTAAACTACTCTATATATTTTAAATGGGACTATTAAAGCCTTTATAGAGGAACACTATAAACTCGAGGAGCTGATTCCCCTTCTTACGAAGGACGATATCACTCACTTTACATTGCTTGTAGCTCATTGAGCAAAGCCCTAATGCCCAATATAATTAGCTTATGTATCGGGATAATTAACGGAAAAAGTCCATTAGTCGACCCTGGCAGCATATTCTCTGTGTTACGTCCTAAAGTAAATTATTCAGTAAAATAATAATAAGAAAAAAATAAGAAGAAAATAAATTTTGCATAATAGCGCAAACCTTTTTGCTGCATTTTTTTCTTATATTGATCATAAAGGGGTTTTCCATGACCCAGCCAACCTACCTTCAAGGAGTTGTATCATAAAAAAAATATTCAACACTTTTCAAACCATTAGCTGGATCTGAATGCACCAGGGATGGGAATAGTTCTAGCCCCATCCACAGAGGAAGTGATGTCACATCCATAGCTAAGGCTGGAAGATGGACTTTCAGAAGAGAAGCACCCCGTTCCAGAGTCACTAATTCATGCAACTTCAGAATGGTTTGTATAATACATACTTTCTCCTGCAGATATGTACTTCGCAATTAAGGTGGGTTTGCTGGACCTACTGGGATCTGGAAAACCCTTTTAAAGTAGAACCAAAAATATATTTAAAACATCTCAGTGTGATCAAAATAAAACAAAAATGTATACTACTCACCTCTACCATCCCATGTCGCTCCCGTCCTAAGGATGGCCAGTTCCTAAGGATGGCCAGTTCCCCATCACTGTCTACATCCTTCTTCCAGACTACTCTTCTGGTGGCTTATCTCCCAAAGGGTAGAGCATGTTGAAGTCCAACTGGCCGATGGTCCTTTCCCCGACTTCTATATGTGGTAAGAGTTGGGACATCCCATACACATAGGATAATTGAAAGGTCTTGTTGAAATGTGCATTCTTAGCTAACTTACATCTATGTGAATGTTCACCTTTAGCCTCCAGTCATGCCAACCAGTTAGATCTCCACCTGTGTGTTGCCTTGAAGCCCCTGCTGGTTCATTGTCTATACAGAGCATGAATTATGAAAGACATAGAGTATAGACCAGCCAAGGCGCTGATGTGATCTGATGTAGAACTTCCAGTGCACCCAAGTGTAGTGCATTATGGGACAACTGCTAAAATCATAGGTGTGGGTCTGTCAGCAAGGGGCTTATGGATTTCAAGTGTCTGCAAGCAAGAAATAACTTAGAAAAGTCATCTTGAATTGCTATCTCAGCGCATTTTCAAGCTGGATTCCCCTGGGTCCATTTGTCGTGTGACTGAAACCATTGACCAGCCCAGACTGTATCCCGCAGCCGTGCCCAAGTGGCCCTAAGGTGTAAGGACTGGGTTGCGGTGCAGTCTGCGAGAAGGGCGCTGGACTGCAACGCATTGCATTCAGCAGAAAACCGTTCCAAGATCATCCTTCTCGGTTAAGCGTTACATTTCCTAAAATGTTTATAACTAAAAGAAAAAGGTCGCAAGGGTTTAAAGCTAATTAGTCAATTAGTTCAACCTATTAGCAACCTTAAAGGAATTCCCAGTCAGGCCCAGACTTCTTAAAGCAACATCTGCAGCTCATCACAATCCCATTTAGCCCATTAACAGCTTGCACATGTGCTAAGAAAACACGGAATTGTTTCTGTAATTATACTTCAGAGAGAAACCGTCTTAAGTTTTACTTAGGCACAAAAGTAATCTAAATCTCTGCAATGCAAGAAGGAGGGCAAGAACAAAAAAAAGAAGATTGATGGAGTCGAAGAGCACATAGTGAATATTTCCTGTGGAAAAATCTCTGCTCCTATTAACAAGAGCAACTTGTTACTTAAGTTTTTTTTTTCTTTTTTTCCAATGCTGGTTCACTTTTACAGATGCTGAGATCTTTTAACAATGCATCTGTGGTCACACTTCGACAGTAAGAACTCAGACACCGCTGCTTTTAAGACCGTGGTGCCCTGTGGGAGAATTTACACCTGAAGGGTTTTAGATGCCCGTGTTGCCACCAGGACTTGACCACTTTCAATAAGTTTTTGTAAACTGCTGTGATGACATTTGCACCTTCATGATGCCCCATTTGGGACCATTGTCTGATCACTGGTGGTTCTCATTCTTGCCTTCTTATAGGTTAGCTTATGACAATCTTGTGCTTATGCACAGCAGCCAAACGGAATAAGTAGATCCATGTATGAAGGAGGGACAGGGTGGCAGCCTAAGCGTCAATGTTCTAACTTTTGAGTAATGGAAAAGCAGGTCTCCATTTATGACATGCTGTTGAGCTTGGGGTGAGCTTGTGCTCATATACAGCAGCCACACAGAACAAACAGAGGAAAGTGGACAGGGGAGCAGCCTGAGCTTCTAATAGTGGTTTATCATTCTAGCATTATTGTAATGGAAAGCAGCTCTTCTTTATTGACTTTAGCTTGTGGTGGGCTTGTGGTGGGCTTGTGCTTACACATAGAATCCACTCAGAACAAGCAGAGCTACAATGAAAATCATCAAGGAAGGACAGGGTGCCAGAATGAGCATCGAAGGGTGGTTCATTATTCTAGCCTTTGTGTGATGGAAAGCAGCTCTCCATTTATGGTGCTTGTGTTGGGCTCGTACTCATACACAGTAGCCAAACAGAATAAAAAGCTACAGTGAAAAGCATTACGCAGGTACTGGGTGGCATATGGAGCCTTCAATGGTGGTTTTTCATTCCAACGTTTCTGTGATGAAAAGCAGCTCTCTATGACTTTCCATTGAGCTTCTGGAGGGGTTGTGTTTATGCACAACAGCCAACCAGAACAAGCAGAGTTACAGTGAAACGTAAGAAGGAGGGACAGGGAGGCAGCCTGAGCCTCTAATGGTGGTTTATCATTCTAGGTTTTCTGCAATGGAAAGCAGGTCTCCATTTATGACTGCCTGTTGAGCTCATGGTAAGCTCGTGCTTATACACAGCAGCCAATCAGAACAAGCACAGCTACAGTAAAAACAAAAAGCATGGAGGAGGTTTAGGGTAGTAGCGTGAGCCTCTAATGAGACAGGAAGAGAATTTCAGACTACCACAACCTCCACTAAATAGTGCAGCTAAGCTGGAGTCACTGACCATAGCCATAGACATTAGCCATAATCAAAGACTTATTATTTTGAAGATACAACTAAACATCTACTTGGAGCATTTCCCACTTTGTCTTGGTCTGGAGGTCTGTTTGTAATTCTGGCCACCCAATATATAATGGGTTTGAGCTTTCTACAGAACTGTCCAGGGTTGAGCTTTCTATAGAACGTTTCATTTTAAAAATCAGTGGGGGTCTGAGATGATGGAACTTCTCAAAAGTATCAGAAAATCATTTCCATGGATTTCCCTTTTAATGCTAGCCAGACAAGTACCTATGGATATCAGAAGGATCAGCCAAGGATCTCTGGTGTAGGAGGACCTGCATATTATACTTTGATGGGGGGTAACAAGTGGTATCGAGCATGCGGGATGTTGATGTTCCTGCAAGAAATAAGTCTATGCCAGAGGTGGGAGCGGCTTATGCCCCTCTCCCTATTGAAAAGCAGATACAAAAACTGATGAGAACATTGGACAGAAAACCAAAAAGTTGCAAATGTTCGAAGATGACCATCAAACACATGTCTCTTATGTCTCTTTTCCTATTGAAAAACAGGTACAATAACTGATAAAAAGTGGGATTGTAGGATCAGGTATGCTGGATGTTTATGTTCCTGCAAGAAATAAGTCCATGCCAGAGATGGCCACGGCTTATGTAACTCTCCCTATTGAAAAGCAGATACAAATGCAGCGGGCGCCTCCCCCCAGGGCCCTTTAAGAGGTAAAAAAGTAGTACTTGGTTTCGTGAGGGCACAGGGCCCCTTATTAGTGATACTCTAGATGGTACCCAGTTGTAGGAATGCCAGAGTGATGTAGGGTAGCCTATAATGTTCCTTAATGTGTTGTGCACGTGTCACGGTGCTCCTACCTGGATACGCTGGACCCCAGGCGTTGGCTCCGCAGCAAATGAAAAGGGGGGTTGTTGATGAAAGGGATGAAGAAATAAATAGAGTCCAGACCTTGTGATGAAGTTGATAACAGCTCTACTTGAATAAACGTTTCTCCAAACAGACTCAGTCTTTGTCGTGGTTCCCAGCAGGCTTTGGCATTAACGGTGACAGGCAAACTGCTCTCTGCTACGTATGCAACTTAGCTTTAGCTGAAGGCTGCAATTTCCTTTTTGTAGTCTGTCTCTAAACTAGTCCATGGAACTTTACTCCTGGCTTCAGAGGCTTCCAGCTTCTGCCTCCATATCCAGCTGAGCTGAAGGTGCTTCAGCTGGCCTGGGCAACGCCACGTCCAACAGGGATGTGCACCTGCTGCCTTCCACTATCAGGGGGTAAGCTAGACCTTCTCCTAGCAGGAGATAACTGCAACTAACTAGAACTGGTCTCCACCCTTCCTGCAGCAAGTGGGGAAAACGCCCAAGACACCACAGAGGGGGGTTAGAATGGAAGGAAAGTTTCCACTCTATGTCCCTGTAGCTCTGCCATTTATGCTGCCACCTGCTGGTAAACCAGGCATATTACACGTTAACATAATAGTTATATAATAAGAAATATGAATACACATTTTGCAGGACCTAGAAAGTAATACATAGGATGACACGTGGTTAACCATAGGAGACAGTAGCAAGGGGCAGAAGTGGTAATGCACCTCTAGGGCGTTACACAAAAACTGATGAAAACATGGAGCAGAAAACCAAAAAGTTGCAAAGTTTTGAAGGCAAACATCAAACACACGCGACATCATTTATACTTTATATAGTAATAAAAGCAAAAACGTTCTCCGTCCAGACTATCGTGTGTCCATATGTTGTGCAGAACATTTCTAAAAATAATCAAACGAAATGTATAATAACTATAAATAGCGGGAATTTTCCCCTCAAGATACATTAAAGAAGGGCGACGAGAGAAGTTAGATCATGCAATTTCCTTCCCTTTCCCCTTTTGATTGGCACCCAGCTATAACCCAAACACATTAGACGAATCTGCGCAGGTTTCATGTAACTGAAGGCAAGAAGCTGAACTAGACGACCGATTACCAGCGCCCTGCGCTAAAAATAACCCCCGGCTAATGAATTACATGGTTAAGTTTTGACTTCTAATGAAGTTGTCATGGTCTAAAGCTCTGACAGATGTCTACACTCCCAAATGGGAAAGGAGCCAAATATGAAAGAAAAAAAAAATACAAGCCGGTGGAATCGAGAAAGTTTTCCCAAAAACAAACGTTTCAATTCTCGAGGGTTGTTAAATATGGTCTGAATGGAAATGGAAAACGGGCACCTGTCCTAATGTTTATTGAGATTGGGAAACTCATAACATTGGTTTTCATGATGAAGAGAAGTCAGAGCGTTTGAAAGAGCACGATAGTCTGGCACGCAGCAGACTCCCCCCCTCTGTCTCGTATCCAAGATCTGGATAATAGGAGTCTTATGTCAGGTTAGAGAATTAGAAAGATCCCGTGGTCCTGACATTGATGATAGATGACATCCCTGGCCTGTACAAGCCATAGACCTGTGGCACTACCTGAGGCTGTTGTGGACAACACATCCTTCAGAAAGTAAAACATTTTAGATCCGAAACCAGTAAAAAAAAAAGCCCTTAAGTCGTCCTCTTCCGTTATCAAAAACTCTAATCAGCAAGGAAAACTGGGCAACATCCTATAAAACTGCACAAAAAATTAGGTGAACCCTTTAGAATGTCCAAGATTTTCACACTGCTAATAAAATATGGTCTGATGGTTATCTGAGTCACTGACAAACACAATGTTATTGTTCACACTGGGTAAACATCCACAGTGTAGACACAAAAAGTATGTGAACCTCTGAGTTAATGATTTCTCCAAGAGTATTGGCAAAAAGTATTTCAATTAAGGAGATGAGATTGGAAGTTGGGAGTTCACCAGTGGTTTTTTTTGCCCATTAAGGGCACACAAAGCCTCGTTACTGACAAATTCGTTCTCCTTCAGAATGACTGATTAGTTTGAATCATGCCTCAATACAAACGGAACATGTGTTATAGAGCCTCATGAAGCTGGAAAAGACTATAGAAGCATTGCTAAAGACCTGGGTGTACTGTATATCAATCCATGGTTAGACACATTGGAGAAGATTTAAGATTATTGTTATTCTCCCCAGGAGTAGGCATCCTGTTAAGATCACTCAGAAAGCACAATAGACAATCCGTAAAGCCCAAAACCTCAATGGACAATCCTGAAAGAGGTAAGAAAGAAGCCAGGGGTCACAGCAAAAAACCTACAGAAGGCAAACTGCCGAAACCGACAGCCAGTGAACAAGAATGGTGTTCATGGAAGGACACCTCAAAGAAAGCCACTGCTTTATTGTGGCCCATCTCAGGTTTGCCCGAGACCCCCTGGAGGTTCCACAATGACTCTGGGAAAATGTTCTATGGACAGGTAACTTTTTAGCACAGATGCTCAATTATATGTTTGGAGGAAAGCAAACACTGAACACTAGCCCCAGAATCTCATCCTACCTGTGAAGGCAGCATATGGTTAGGGGCTGGAGGAGAGGGCATCATAGTTTAGGGCTGGTGGAGAGGGCATTATGGTTTAGGGCATTAAGGATTGCGGTTATTGTAGAGGGAATTATGATTTGGGGCTAGTGTAGGGAGCATTAAGGCTTTGGACTGGTGTTGGGGCATCATGATTTAGGGATGATGGAGGGAGCATTAAGGGTTGGGGTTGGTGTAGGGTGTGTAATGATTCGGGGCTAGATATGGGGGTATCGTGGTTTGGGGTTGCTTTGCTGGACAGCTTGCAGTCCTTGAGGGAACAATTAATTCTTAGGTTTATGAGTACATTTTATAGAAGAAAGTAAGAGCAGCTCTGTATGACCTCAAGCTAAAGTGATATTAGGTGATGCAACAAGGCAACCACCTAAAGCACTTAAGTAAATTAATTAAAGGATGGTTGGAAAGGAATAATATTTGTGCTTTGAAATGCCCAAGTAACAGTCCTGACTTTAACCTTATTGAAATGTTGTGGCGTGACATAAGGAGGGCTGAAATGCATCCCAGAAATATTGATGAACTGAACCATATTTACGGGGAGGAATGGTCCAAAATTCCTCCTCAGCATTGTGTAAATCTTATTTTCAGCTACAGAAACCATTTGATGAAGGTGATTGCCACTAAAGAGGATCTACAGGCTATTAAATGAAAGGTCCACTTACTTTTTGCTCCCTGAACTGTGGATGATTGCACAATCTGCTCAATAAAAGACACGAATGCCACAAATGTTTGTGTGTTATTAGATTGTGTGAATATGTAATTGTGTAGATAACCATCAGACCCCATATTGTCAATCAATGCAGTTTTCAGATCATTCCAAAGGGTTCACTTACTGTTCTGTATGTCCAGCATTACAATGTTCATAGCTGCACCTGATGTGGTGTGGAGTAGAATGAAGACAAGTGAAAGGTTACAGGCTGAGAGTTACATAGTGGAAGGAGCATGGATTCCAGCAGAGCAGAGTATACCTGGAGAGGAGTGTGCTGATCTTGCACGTGGTCATATTGGTAAGGAAAGGGCTGTATGTGGGCATGTGTCCTGGTGAGTTACATACTGCAAAGGGTGGAGTTTCAAGCAACACAGAGTACATCAGGAGACGAGTGTGCTGATCTTGTGGGAGGCAGTGACCTATTGATTTTATGTGGTGATGTTAAGAAGAACAGGGCTGTATGTGAGTGCCCTTATGTGTGGAGGAGAATGGAGGCAAGTGGGAGGTAACAGACTGAGAGTTACATATGTACACTCACCTAAAGAATTATTAGGAACACCATACTAATACGGTGTTGGACCCCCTTTTGCCTTCAGAACTGCCTTAATTCTACGTGGCATTGATTCAACAAGGTGCTGATAGCATTCTTTAGAAATGTTGGCCCATATTGATAGGATAGCATCTTGCAGTTGATGGAGATTTGAGGGATGCACATCCAGGGCACGAAGCTCCTGTTCCACCACATCCCAAAGATGCTCTATTGGGTTGAGATCTGGTGACTGTGGGGGCCATTTTAGTACAGTGAACTCATTGTCATGTTCAAGAAACCAATTTGAAATGATTCGAGCTTTGTGACATGGTGCATTATCCTGCTGGAAGTAGCCATCAGAGGATAGATACATGTTCTCATTCTGTTTACGCCAAATTCGGACTCTACCATTTAAATGTCTCAACAGAAATCGAGACTCATCAGACCAGGCACCATTTTTCCAGTCTTCAACAGTCCAATTTTGGTGAGCTCGTGCAAATTGTAGCCTCTTTTTCCTATTTGTAGTGGAGATGAGTGGTACCCGGTGGGGTCTTCTGCTGTTGTAGCCCATCCGCCTCAAGGTTGTGCGTGTTGTGGCTTCACAAATGCTTTGCTGCATACCTCGGTTGTAACGAGTGGTTATTTCAGTCAACGTTGCTCTTCTATCAGCTTGAATCAGTCGGCCCATTCTCCTCTGACCTCTAGCATCCACAAGGCATTTTCGCCCACAGGACTGCCGCATACTGGATGTTTTTCCCTTTTCACACCATTCGTTGTAAACCCTAGAAATGGTTGTGCGTGAAAATCCCAGTAACTGAGCAGATTGTGAAATACTCAGACCGGCCCGTCTGGCACCAACAACCATGCCACGCTCAAAATTGCCTAAATCACCTTTCTTTCCCATTCTGACATTCAGTTTGGAGTTCAGGAGATTGTCTTGACCAGGATCACCCCCCTAAATACATTGAAGCAACTGCCATGTGATTGGTTGACTAGATAATTGCATTAATGAGAATTAGAACAGGTGTTCCTAATAATTCTTTAGGTGAGTGTATATCAGCAGAGGAGTGTGCTGACCTTGCAGGAGGCAGTGACCTGTCTGTGCACGTGATGATCTTGTAAGATCAGGGCTGTATGTGGGCATGTGTCAGGGTGATAGGACAGGAGCGGAGACAAGTGGAAGTTCACAGACTGAGAGTTACATCGTGGAAAGGCTACATGCACACGAACGTATTTTGTTTCCGTGTCTGTTCCGGACCCATTCATTTCAACCGTGTGCTGTCCGCACCAGTATGTCCGTTCCGTAGCCCCACAAAAAAAATAGAACATGTCCTATTCTTGTCCGTTTTAGGCATTGTTACAATGGATCCGCCCAAAAAAAACGGATGGCCTACGGATCGCAAAACACATCCGGTCGTGTGCATGTAGCCAAGGAATGAGGTTTCCAGCAGCACAGAGTACATCAGGAGAGGAGTGTGCTGATCTTGCAGGAGGCAGTGACCTGTCTATGCATGTGGTGATATTAGTGAATGGAAACAAGTGGAAGCGGACTGTTCAGTTATGTAAGCGGAGTATTAAAGGAGACGGATCGTATCTATATCTTCATTACGACTGGAGTGATTTCATGATCCACCGGTCCTCGGGCTCAGGGCGACGTTGTTAAAATTCTACATAGACATTTGATGGTACAAAGAGAGGGAATCGCGCTGCTACTACAGCTCCTTTAAGGAGGATGTCATCAGTCTGCGGAATACGTGAGCAATCTTTCACCACGTGCATATGTAAGAGAGCGGTGACGTAGTCTGCTGTATCACGCTGCGGGGCTTGTATTGACAGGGTTCGAGGCGACCTCAGTTCTGCGCATCACTCAGTCTGCATGCATTGCCATGTCTTCGATTGCTGCCTGAGGTTGTGCACAAGTTAGACACAGCAGATACAGCAGGCAATTACGTCTCCTGTGTCTGCTAGGCGAGCGCGTACGCTGCTCAGACAGACAACATACAGGCAGCGCACGCTTTATAGCCACTGAAGGCTCAGTCATTTTAGAGAGGTTCTCACCCATTATCATCATATCTTAGAAAAAAATCTAATTAAGGGTCCATTCCCACGTCCGCAGTGTTTTGCGGATCCGCAAAGCACCGGGCCGGCACCCCAATAGAAATGCCTATTCTTGTCCGCAGCTATGGACAAGAATAGGACATGTTCTATTTTTTTTCCGGAGCCATGGACCGGAAGTTCGGAATGCGGATGCGGAGAGCACACTGTGTGCTGTCCGCATCTTTTCTGTCCTCATTGAAAATGCAAAACGGATCCGGACCCAAAGTGCGGACATGTGAATGGACCCTAATAATGCATGTTGAGAACCCTCTCATAATTCCGCTGCAGCTTTGCTCTAATTTGAGAGAAATTGACATTTGAGACAGACCGGTAGCTGTGGAGAAATTACGTCTTATAAGGAAAGGGGGGGAAGAGCACACGCCCCATTCATTTTAATGTGTGTATTCACACCAGTGTTGTAGCACGTCCGTTTTTTTTTTTTAGCACAGATGCATGTTCTATTTTGTCCTTCTTCCCGGATCCATGAACACGGACAAAATAGAACATGCATACCCATTATAGTGTATAGCGTCCGTGAAAACCGCAGATGCCATCCGTGTTTCACAGATCATTAGGAAGAGATGTTTTGAAAATTATTTTTCAGCTGTTCAGTGTCAGTGAAAGGCTGAGCTCACACGGGCGAGTTTTCCGCGCGGATGCCATGCGTGAGGTGAACGCATTGCACCCGCACTGAATACCGACCCATTCATTTCTATGGGGCTGTTCACATGAGCGGTGATTTTCACGCATCACTTGTGCGTTGCGTGAAAATCACAGCATGCTCTGTATTCTGCGTTTTTCACGCAACGCAGGCCCCATAGAAGTGAATGGGGTTGCGTGAAAATCGCAAGCATCCGCAAGCAAATGCGGATGCGGTGCGATTTTCACGCACGGTTGCTAGGAGACGATCGGGATGGAGACCCGATCATTATTATTTCCCCTTATAACATGGTTATAAGGGAAAATAATAGCATTCTGAATACAGAATGCATAGTAAAACAGCGCTGGAGGGGTTAAAAAAAATAAAAAAAATTATTTAACTCACCTTAGTCCACTTGATCGCGGAGCCCGGCATCTCCTTCTGTCTTCATCTTAGCTGTGCGGAGGAACAGGACCTGTGGTGACGTCACTCCGGTCATCACATGATCCATCACATGATCTTTTACCATGGTAAAAGATCATGTGATGACCGGAGTGACGTCACCAAAGGTCCTGTTCCTCCGCACAGCTAAGATGAAGACAGAAGGAGATGCCGGCTCCGCGATCAAGTGGATTAAGGTGAGTTACATTTTTTTATTTTTTTAACCCCTCCAGCACCATTGCACTATGCGGTCTGTATTCAGAATGCTATTATTTTTCCTTATAACCATGTTATAAGGGAAAATAATACAATCTTACAGAACACCGATCCCAAGCCCGAACTTCTGTAAAGAAGTTCGGGTTTGGGTACCAAGCATGCGCGATTTTTCTCACGTGAGTGCAAAACGCATTACAATGTTTTGCACTCGCGCGGAAAAATCGCGTGTGTTCCCGCAACGCACCCGCACATTTTCCCGCAACGCCCGTGTGAACTCAGCCAAACACGGATGACAGCAAAAAAACGGACACACGGACCCAAAACGGATCAATCACGGGCATCTTCACGGATTTAAGCACAGATACGGAATGGTGTATATGAGGCTTAGGGCTCATGCACACGGACAAATTTTGTTCCATTTTTTTGTGGCCATATGCGGAACCATTCACTTCAATGGGGCCGGAAAAACGGAAATGACTCGGTGTGCATTCCGTTTCTGTATGTCTGCATGTCTGTTCTGCAAAAAAATAGAACACGTCCTATTATTGTCCGCATTACGGACAAGGATATTACTGTTCTATTAGGGGCCGGCTGTTCCGTTCCACAAAATACGGAATGCACATGGGCGTCATCCATATTTTTTGCTGATTCGTTTTTGCGGACCGCAAAATACATATGGTCGTGTGCATGATGTGGTGGGGATATGGGGGATACTCGGTTAATAGACTCCTGGGTTTCCTCCTATATTCACTTGTCTCGAAGTTGAGGGGGTAATGGGAAAAAAAATAAGGAGCAATTGACAGATACTTCACTAACTAATTATCTCAAATGCAAACCCAGCCCACCTGTGGTGGTTAATGACCGCACGATTTAACAGTAAAATTGGCAGGTGACAGCCGGACCATGTGGCCTTTACTTTTTTTCCCCACTATATAGACATTTGTATTGTAATATTACCCCACACAACCAGCGGACATGTCTGGTGCTGTTTTTGGAAGAAGGCAGCCATCTTTTCCCCTTTTTTAAAGGGACCGTCTAGTCAGGAGCTAACAAAAGTATACGTGAGTCATTACCATTACGCATCCGCAATTTGCGGACAGCAAAACACGACACGGTCGTCTGCATGAGGCCTAAAACGAATGGGTACGTGTGCTGTCACACTGAAGTGTGAATGAGGCTTTAGGCTGGGTTCACACGGGCGTTGCGGGAAAATGTGCGGGTGCGTTGCGGGAACACCCGCGATTTTTCTGCGCGAGTGCAAAACATTGTAATGCGTTTTGCACTCGCGTGAGAAAAATCGCGCATGTTTGGTACCCGAACTTCTTCACAGAAGTTTGGGCTTGGGATCGGTGTTCTGTAGATTGTATTATTTCCCCTTATAACATGGTTATAAGGGAAAATAATAGCATTCTGAATACAGAATGCATAGTACAGTAGGGCAGGAGGGGTTAAAATAAATAAATAAATAATTTAACTCACCTTAGTCCACTTGATCGTGATGCCGGCATCTCCTTCTGTCTCCTTTGCTGAACAGGACCTGTGGTGAGCATTAATTACAGGTAAAGGACCTTTGGTGACGTCACTCCGGTCATCACATGATCCATCACCATGGTAAAAGATCATGTGATGGATCATGTGATGACCAGAGTGACGTAACCAAAGGTCCTTTACCTGTAATTAATGCTCACCACAGGTCCTGTTCAGCAAAGGAGACAGAAGGAGATGCCGGGCTACGCGATCAAGTGGACTAAGGTGAGTTAAAAAAAATTTAATTTTTTTTTAACCCCTCCAGCGCTAGTTTACTATGCATTCTGTATTCAGAATGCTATTATTTTCCCTTATAACCATGTTATAAGGGAAAATAATAATGATCGGTCTCCATCCCGATCGTCTCCTAGCAACCGTGCGTGAAAATCGCACCGCATCCGCACTTGCTTGCGGACGCTTGCGATTTTCACGCAACCCCATTCACTTCTATGGGGCCTGCGTTGCGTGAAAAACGCAGAATATAGAGCATGCTGCGATTTTCACGCAACGCACAAGTGATGCGTGAAAATCACCGCTCATCTGAACAGCCCCATTGAAATGAATGAGTCGGGATTCAGTGCGGGTGCAATACGTTCACCTACTGCATTGCACCCACGCGGAAATTTCGCCCGTGTGAGCGCAGCCTTAGTAAGAGGGGAGCCTGGAGGGTCACTTCTTTAAAGGGGTTGTCTGAGGTCAGCTTTTCTGCTGCCTGAGGCAAAAACTGAAAACAGCGACACCCTCCCTCCCAATAACAATTTTTTTAACCTAACCCCTTTGCCACAATGAAAGCGCTCATTGCCCATAGCTCTTCCTCTCTCCCCCTCTTGCCCGTACCTGGGGCCTCACTTGGCCTCATTGGTGGTGCACCCCTATCTGAGGTTAAATAAAAGGGTCTGTTTTAGTTTTTTTCCAAAAACAGCGCACCTCTAGAGGCTGTATCCGGTATTGCAGTTTTCAAGAAACTGTGGCTGAGCTGCAATACCCGACGCAGCCTGTGGACGAAAGTGGCGCTGTTGTGCTGGATCATCAAGATGCCAAATTGCAGGAATGATTACAGTGTAACTGGCATCTTGATACATGCTTTGATATGGATACATATAGTTTATCTAGTTCCTGTCTTCACTAGAAGGGAAGGAGCCCCATCTCCGCTCCCATCTGTGAGGAGGTCATGTCATGTTTCCAAGTAACACAGACAAAAATAACATTTGGATTGAAGGAAGTTTTGTAGTCTGATCGACTCCAGATTCACATCTGTCTTGTTGTGTCATTATAATCAAAGGAATAATTCCCGGCGTATTATCATATCGGTTATTAAGTCATATTCCTGTGCTGCTCGAGATAAAAGAGGCATCCAAACACATGTCCTCATAGAGATGTATACCTCAGCGGAGGAAGCCTCACAAATTCCTCCACGCAGACAGTAATCCCCGCAAGATTAAAGAGTATTCTCGGAGATTTAAAGGGATATCCCCCTAATGTAATCTTAGGACCCCGTCCTGCGGCCCGGGTGGCCGTACACATTGGATAGCCGTAGGCTGATGGTTGGACAACTATTGCTTCGCAGACGCACATGCATACACGTCTGAAACTTGTATCCTTATATATAGGGATTACATTTCGGGGTAAGGCTACAGGGTTTAAAGATCCTCATATTAGTAAAATTATCCGTGGATCGTGTCCTTAATCTATTGCGGGTGCACAAAATGTGGCTTGAAATCCCTAAAGCGCCATCAGGACACACATCAGGATGTTTTCATCAACAGCTTAGTAAGAGTGCTGTCATTGGCTGGCCCTGCTGGGGGGGGGGGGCATTGTGTGGGTGACACTGTTATGGGGGACGTTGCATGCCTGGCACTGTTATGGGGGCACTGTGTGGTTGGAACTGTTATGGAGACAGTATGAATGGCACTGTTATAGAGCATTATGTGACCGGCACTGTTATGGGGGTACTGTGTGACTGGCACAGTTTTGGGGGCACTGAATGACAGGCACTGTTAAGGGTTCGCTGTATGGCTGTCACTGTTTTATTAGCACTGTTTGACTGTTTTGAGGGCACTGTGTGGCTGGCACTGTTCTGGAGCACTATGTGGGTGGTACTGTTATAGGGAACTGTGTGGCTGGAATTATTAAAGAGCACTGTGTGGTTGGCTCTTTTTTGGTGGCACTGTGTAGCTAGCACTATTATGGAGCACTGTGTGACTAGCCCTTTTATGGGGGCACTGTAATATGGCTGTCATTGTTATGGAGCACTGTGTGGCTTGCACTGTTATGGGGGCACTGTAATATGGCTGTCATTGTTATGGAGCACTGTGTGGCTTGCACTGTTATGGGGGCACTGTATGGCTGTCATTGTTATGGAGCACTGTGTGGTTTGCACTGTTATGGGGGCACTGTAATATGGCTGTCATTGTTATGGAGCACTGTGTGGCTTGCACTGTTATGGGGCACTGTATGGCTGTCATTGTTATGGAGCACTGTGTGGCTTGCACTGTTATGGGGGCACTGTATGGCTGTCATTGTTATGGAGCACTGTGTGGTTTGCACTGTTATGGGGGCACTGTAATATGGCTGTCATTGTTATGGAGCACTGTGTGGCTTGCACTGTTATGGGGCACTGTAATATGGCTGTCATTGTTATGGAGCACTGTGTGGCTTGCACTGTTATGGGGCACTGTAATATGGCTGTCATTGTTATAGAGCACTGTGTGGCTTGCACTATTATGGGGGCACTGTATGGCTGTCATTGTTATGGAGCACTGTGTGGCTTGCACTGTTATGGGGGCACTGTAATATGGCTGTCATTGTTATGGAGCACTGTGTGGCTTGCACTATTATGGGGGCACTGTATGGCTGTCATTGTTATGGAGCACTGTGTGGCTTGCACTGTTATGGGGGCACTGTAATATGGCTGTCATTGTTATGGAGCACTGTGTGGCTTGCACTGTTATGGGGCACTGTATGGCTGTCATTGTTATGGAGCACTGTGTGGCTTGCACTGTTATGGGGGCACTGTAATATGGCTGTCATTGTTATGGAGCACTGTGTGGTTTGCACTGTTATGGGGGCACTGTAATATGGCTGTCATTGTTATGGAGCACTGTGTGGCTTGCACTGTTATGGGGGCACTGTAATATGGCTGTCATTGCTATGGGGGTACTGTATGGCTGTCATTGTTATGGAGCACTGTGTGCCTCGCACAGTTATGGGGTACAGTGTATCTAGAATTGTTTTAAGGTACTGTGTAGCTGGCACTATTATGGAGTACTATGTGGCTAGTCCCTTTGTGGCTGGCACTGTTATGGGGACACTCGCTCTGTTATATACTATTAATACACCATAAATGTGTCAGATGAGAAATCTCATATAAGTTGCATTGTCCGCAGCCCAGAAAGGTTTGTGCCCCTCTGATATAATGTACGTGGGCAGCTTTCAGCCCCTTTTACATGTTTGGGACATCCACTCCTTCCTACGTCACTTTTGAACATGAGGAGAGAGGGAGAGGAGACTTAAAAGATAAGATCTGGTCCTCCTTTTGATTGAAGATCTGAGAGCAGATCTCCTCCAACCGCAATATTTAAGGGACTGTTAAAGTGGGTGTTGAAGAGCAATTCATGTCTATGTTTATAAGGCTCTGTTCACACTTCTGTCAGATTTTTCATTTTTCTGTGCAGTCACGAGGAGTATGAAAAGAATGCCAGGTCCATCATTTCCCAAGGAAGCCCCATGGACCCTATTGACTTATTCTGCCTCATCTTGTATGCAGCACTATGTCCGATGTGACAGTCTCTCATGCGAAGGCACCTGATGCCCCCTCCGACAAAAGTGTGAAGAGAGTCTAACTAACATGTTCTAAAAGTGGAGGTCTGACCTCTGGGGCCCTTAGCTCCTTCTCATTTGGAGCGCAGGAGAAGTATACACTGTTCCTCTCCATAGACCTCAATGGGTGTTGGAAATAGCCAAACCCAGCATAGAACAGGGACTGGGGACCCATAATTCTCGACAGAGGTCAGACCCCCACCTATCCTACTCCTATACCCTGACTGGTTATGAGTAAAAAAGTGGGTGTCATAGGATGATCCCTCTGAGATGTTGAAAGCACCATGGTTCACATGATGCTTGGAGACACATCACCACTGAATAAGTCATTGGCTGCAGCAGCTCGTGTGACCCCGCCCATGAGGAGCTTGAATGACTGGGATCAGAAGTCCAATAAAGAGATTCGGGAAGCTGATGGGGATGGATTTCTCCACAGGTTCCCCTGGCTGGCAGGAAATTTTTAAAAAAGTGGACAAACCCTTCTGACTGTTCACATACAATGTTATTCCTCCCAACTCCCCCATACACATGCATGCTCTGCTCGGCTGAGCTCATATGTGTTTTTTAATGGGGAGAGATTTCTCTTAAATAGGCTTACCTCACATGGCAATACAGGATCAGGCAGATTGAGCCCAACATGTCCAATCCTTCTTTCGTCAACATCTGCCATCAGGAGGGTGAAGATATACCCACGAACATGAGCTAGTCAGCTGATCCTGCCAAAATTGGTTGGTTCAGCCACAACAGTATGAGCACCTAACTATACGAAGTACAGCTCTGGAGCACAGACTGCTGCTCAACCATGAAATCATTGCTACGTCATTGAATTCACATCTGGACAATTGCTCGGTCGTAGCCTTGAAAATCCATCGACATCACCTTGAACCTGAACGGTCTCCGGCTGCCACAGAAGCTTCATCTTCCAGAACTGCAGAGCAGCGCTCCCCCGAGGCCCGTTCCCACTTCCCCGTAGCTGTTTATTACAGGCACATAATGTATATGGAAAATAGGACTCTTCATGTTTCCACTGATAAGTAATCTTCTCAAAAGCGTCTCTCACATCCCTCATAACCTGGATATTGACTGGATTCCAGATGTGCCATTGTATTTTTAGCGTCTGCTCGCCAAGTTTTTTTTTTTTCCCCCTTATTCCCATAAAGAATATTTTCCATGTTCTTCCCTCCACCTCTTTTTCCATTGACACATGTATAGCTTGTGTGATCTTATATCCATATGATACGGATACACGGCTGCGCCGCCGCCGCCGCCGCTGCCTGGCTCTCCATGCTGATCAAATTTCCAGTGCCGTATTTGCCGTGAGTTAAATGCCATTACCATTAGCATGCCTCCTTCTTCATTTCCATCATGACCCCCTTTCAAGCGTTGCCACTCGGCATTACGTTACAAGACGTATTTCTTAACATACTCTAAATTAGATAGGGATGTTTCCTGCCTGAAAATAGAAAGAGCCCGGGCCCCTTCTCGTCTGCCGCGTCCAAGACGAAGGGTAGAAAAAGAATGGTGAAAGTAAAGGGTTAAGTATTGACAGCTGGGATCTGCGAAAGAATGACAAAATATGGAGGAAAGTTTAAAAAATGGTGCCAAAAACACGCAATAATTGTATGATACAGTATCTGGAATTTTATCAAATGGGCTGATTAGGAGAGGTCATCAATATCGGATCATTGCCCCCACTAATCAGCTGATAGAAGGAGTAGCGGCACACAAGAATTAGGCACAGCTCCACCTGCTTGAAGGGGACTGAGCTGCAGTAACCAGGTACAGCCACTACACAGTATATGGCGCTGTTCCTGGTTTACTTGTATGGGACTGAGTTGCAGTAACAGGTACAGCCACTAAAAAGTATATGGCGCTGTACCTGGTTCATTTGTATGGGACTGAGCTGCAGTAGCCATGTACTGCCACTACACAGTATTATGGCGCTGTGCCTGGTTTACTTGTATCGGACTGAGTTGCAGTAACCATGTACAGCCACTGTGTAGTATATGGCGCTGTACCTGGTTCATTTGTATGGGACTGAGCTGCAGTAACCAGGTACAGCCACTACACAGTATTATGGCGCTGTGCCTGGTTTACTTGTAAACCATGTACAGCATTTCTGGGGTCCCAAGCAAAGCTATGTCTGGGGGCTCTTGATTCAGGATTCCCTGTCTGTCCACAACTGTATCTGCGTCCTTAGGCCAGGGATGATTCTAGTTTTTCTGCTGCCTGAGATGAAAATGAAAATGAACCCCCCACCCCCACCCTAAACATTGTGCCAAATTTTCAATCCAATCCCAACTCCCCCCCCCCCCCCCTACACTGCTAAAGGAATGTTTGGATTGGACATTACATACAGCACTACATACATGCAATGACGTCTCCTCTGATGTAGATGTTCTCTGCCCTCATCTTCTCCATTCGGACCAGACCGCCATGACTAATTATTTTAGCTGTTTGCCACACAGACAATACTGTGTACTCATTGTGCTCCTCAACCCCCCCCCCCAAATACCATACTTATGAAATAATGATGATATACAGATAGTCCCCAAAGTCCCACCAATCTGTCGAAATCTGCGACAGATATATGCCAAAAAGTGAATGACCCCCAATGTAATTGCCCATGTCATGCCGAATTTGAGAACACCTAATTTCCTATTTCTTTCTATTATACAATAAAAATGATTTATTAAAAAGTGTTAATAGTATATATATATATTTTTTATTTTAGGGAATAATACAATTTATTTTCTACTCTTGTTAACACTTTTTCTTCACCATAATGTAATATCATATGCGTATATACCGTATTTTTCACCCTATAAGACTCAACTGCCCATAAGACACACCTAGGTTTTAAAGGAGGAAAATAAGAAAGAGCCCCTCAATGTTAATCAGACCTCAGATCAGACCCTTAATGTTAATAAGACCCCCAATCAGATCTTAGATCAGAACCCAATTTTATTAAGAACCCCAATTAAACCTCATATCAGACCCCAATGGTAATAAAACCCCCATTCAGACACTCAGATCAGACCACCAACGTTAGGACCCCTATTCTGACCTCAGTTCAGACCCCAATGTGTAATAAGACCCGTATTCAGCCACTCATATCAGACCACCAACGTTAGGACCCCTATTTTGACCTCAGTTCAGACCCCAATGTGTAATAAGACCCGTATTCAGACACTCAGATCAGACCGCCAATGTTAAGACCCCCATTCCGGCCTCAGATCAGACCGGCATGTTAATAAGACCCCTATTCAGACACTCAGATCATACCCCCAATATTAAGACCCCCATTCAGACCTCAGATCAGACAAAAACAATAAATCAACTTACCTCTCCTGCTCCAGACGCCAACGCCGCTGTGCTGTGACCTGGTCCTCCTGTTCTAATGAGCGCTTCCATAATGGAAGGGCTCATTAGTATTCACACCATAAGACGCACTAACATTTCCCTCCTTATGGGGGAAAAAGTGTGTCTTTTAGGGCAAAAATACAGTAGGTACGGTATATAACATTTTCTCTATAACAGAACCCGGTCCATTGGGCATCGTAAAGGAAAGCACGACGGTTCTGTGAACCCCGTCTTGGTAATATTAAAGGAGAACCCCAAGTTTCCAGTTCAGTTTAGCTTATATTACCTCTTTGAGACTATAAATCCACTTGAGACGAGCTACAGTACATGTTTAAAGGTGTTATCCCATGATAAATGTAAAAATGAAAATCCAATATCATGTAGGACATGACAACCTCTTTCTAACAAAGCTAGAACCAGCCCTGCACCTCACATGGATCCACAGGTCTCCCCATTCAGTGCTCCAATTGCTCTGCTAGATGTATTTCAAGCTGGCAGCTTAGGGGGCATGCACATTTTTAGCAGGTGTGTCCTTTCTACTGCAGCTTGTGGCAGTTAAAGGATGGAATTGAGCATGTGCTTCCGTCTAAGTGAGCAGGACACAGAAATGAGAAAAAGAGCAAACAGCAGGTGGCGCTGTGCAGATAGATTTCATTGAATAACTCAGAGGCTATACTAAATTTTTCATTCCATGCTATTACAAAAGTATTCAGATTTAGGTGCTAGTTTGAAAATGTACAATATTTTTTGTGGGACAACCCCTTTAAGTGCAATTTTATTCTGCAGCGCCCCTGCAGGCAAAATAAAGCATTACACTGCTTTCTTCAAATCCAATGGAGTTGACAATGGTTGCCCAGACCTCTCGCTCATATAGTTAACCCCCCCCCATTCCATAATAATCATTTGATTAACCTTTTTCATCTATTAATCTGTTTTCATTAATGCTAATTTTATCTGTGTTCCCTTAGTCTTTTTATTTTTTTACTTTTTAAAAAATAATAATTTAATGTAGAAAAGTCCACGTCCGCATTTCCTTTACTTTTCCATGAACTTGAAGCAACTTTAATTTTGTCTTGCATTTAAAGTATATACGCACGTCTTACCCTTTTGAGGTTAGGTTATTCCGATGGGTGGATCCGGCACAAATACCAAGCCGAGATCAATGGAAAGAAATGACTTGTTTTTGTGTGTGTGTGTGTGTGTGTGTGCAACATAACATCTGATTTTTTGACATTTGGGAAACGTGGAAAGTAAGGAAATGAAATGAGAAGTAAATGTAATTATCCCTTAATACAGCGACGCATAGAAATGGGATGCTTGGCGGGGCCTTGCTCGCGGCTAAATGCAAAAAATAAAACATACAGTATTTAAGACGCCAGATGTACATTCGGGTCGCTTAAGTTTGAAGCATAAGAGCTGACGTGAATTGTGTGCCCCATTGACCATTGCCAGCGCTGTGCGCGCTCAACTAAACTGCCTCATTTTTGCATAGTTAAGTCAATGGCCAAAATGAAAATGCAAATGTTAAGTACCCAGTCAACAGTGCCAGGAGAGCTCACGTTACCATAGACCTTAGACGGGCACATATAACATGCCACCAATCAGGGTCTTACGGTGACAGTGTGCAAAAAGAAAAAGAAACATAACACAGAGTGTCTATTTATAGTATGGTGCCCAAATAATAGTGCAACATGCTAGGTCAATTCAAATTTTCAAACAAGGCTAAAGTGACACCATTCACTGCTATAAAATATCCTGTACAGTCCCTAAAAGCAGCGCCCAGAATATAAATACCATCGTAAAGTGCTTAGAGGGGTTTTCCGAGACTTTTCAACTGATGACCTAGCCTTCTCGCAGCTTAGCCTAGGCCGTATGATGTCACGTTTATAGGTCACGTGGCCAAGGCACAGCTCAGCCTCACTGAAGTGCCTTCTCAAACAGTTCATCAGCGAGAGTCCTGGGTGTCGGACCCCCACTGATAAGATACTGGTAACCTATCTAGAGGTTAGTTCATTAGTATACATGTCTCAGAAAACACCTATAAATAATAGCAACTTACAGTGACCAAATAATAAAAGTAGATGAGATGGATTCAGGAGTTTGAGCATGCTCCAGGGAGAAGAGTAGTTCTGTCCACAGTAGAAGCAACATCCTGTCTATAGCTCAAGCCAGAAACTGATAAAGAACATGACATTGGTGGAAGGTGGATTTTCAGAAGAGGAGTGTCACCTCTGACCGGGTTCCTGAGCAGCCAAACCATGTAACTTTGGACCGTTACAGGAATTTAACATACAATTAAGGTGGGTTTTTGAGACCCACGGGTCCCTAAAAACCTCTTTGACTCTCTTCCAAGAGTAAGAAAGCTCTTTCTGTTCCACCCTGTGGAGGTAGCTACACCACAGCCACACCTTGCAATGTGACTAAGGATATGAGCCAAGCCAAGAGCTTCACTCTCCACCAGATGAAACAGTACCCCTCGAGACCTACACCCTGTTTGTACTGATGAGAGGCATAAACCCCAAAACAGGTATCTGCACATCTGGCTCTTGGTTTGGCTAACATCCTTAAGTCATTTTGCAGGTCATGACAGCTTTTTAGACAGACTGCCTCACTTGCTGATAAATTTAAAGGCAGAACATTTTTAATCCATAAATTGGGTCCACCTAATCCTCTACCTCTTACCCCAGCATCAAGCAAAATCTGTAGCGAGACATCCAACTCTCACATATGCATTGACAGGACTGCTCTCCTTTTACATCACAGAGATCTTTTGGCAGCCCATCAGGGCCTATGAGGGACTGTAGCTTTGGGACCTCCTACAGCCACACCACTGCTTACACTAGTCCCTTCTAAGATGGCCTTGCTCCTCCCTTCTCATGAGATTGTGGACCATACCATTAGGATTTAGATACTATTTTAAGAAGTGTCAGTATCAGCAGCCAGACCGGAGTAATTTTACTGAAATTAAGAATAATATCTCCAAAGATTCTTTACAAATTTTTCTCCCCCCTAAATTTAGACATTTCACAAGGAAAAAAAAGTTTTTTTGGGGAAAAAAAAGTGTTAATATACAAGAACAAACGGTTCATCCATTTACCACAAGTCAAAGGAATCTTCTTGTGGCCCGTGAGAACACTCCTCGCTCGCTTTCAGCCATCCTTGTTCTAATTAAAGCTTAGTCATCGGCATAGTTGGGGTTTCTAAATATTGTTTCATGTCTGTCGGTGCCAATATGAGCGTACAATTAAAATGTAAAATATGTAGGAATTTTGCCAATTTGTCAGATCCTGCACGTTACAATTTTCCAACAACACCCATGGATTGGCATGTTTAGGTCCAGAAGCACTCGATCAACAGGAAAAGGTGGTTGAGGCGAGGAGTGATTCACTTTTTAGAAGAAAATGTAAGTTCTTTGGTAAAATCCCATCATTATTATTACTACCAGGGATTGGCCGCCGTCTTTTGTGAAGGAATGTGTGTTAAGATGTGCCAGATTCAGTTGTGACTACCATCAAGCTCATCTTAGTCATAGGATTATTACATTATTCGTCTTTTTGTGTGCACCAAGGCAGCCACTGAGATACTATACCAGTCATGTTCGCCTCACCTTATGCTGCCTTACACCTGTTCCTCATGGGTGGTCTTAACCTGCATCAAGCTCCTCCTTTTCACAGGCATGCCATTAGGAAATAAGTGGTGGTGAGGTTAGAGGTCTTCATCGAGGATCAAAAGAAGAAGAGAACAAGCTCCAGAGCCAGCTTTCCCGTGATATCAGCCACATGAAGGGACCCTGATTTTTGCAATAGATCTCATTAAAGGGTTTGTGCCACCATTAAAGGGGTTGTCTCACCTGGAACATTGGTGGTAAATCGCTAGGATATGCCTCCAATGTCAGATAGGTGTGGGTCCTACCTCTGAGACCTGCACCTTTCTAAAGAACAGAGCGCGCAAATCTCTAGAACAGTGCACTCTTTTCTTTGTTCTTTCTGTGTACATATTAGATGGTCGGCTGATTAGAAGTCAGTGGGTTTGGCCATTATTTAATCTGATGTGTATGGGCACCTTAAGAAGCACAACTTCTGCTCAAACATTCCTTGTAACGATAATTGGGCACGAGGTCCACACATTTTGGGCTCATGCACACGGCCATTGCCCGGCCGTGGCCGTATTGCAGCCCACATACAGCGGGTGCGCAATACACGGGCACCGGACGTGTGCATCCCGCATCACGGACCCATTCACTTCAATGGGTCCGCAATCCGAGAGATGCGGAACGGAGGCATGGATCGGAAGACCACTGAAGCACTACGGAGTGCTTCCGTGGGTTTATTGCACGTGCCTCCGCACCGCAAAAAAGTAGTGCATGCACTACTTTTTTGCGGTGCGGACAGATCATGGACCCATTCAAGTTGAATGAGGCCGGATCTGTCTGCGGCAGCCGCACGGGTGTCGCCGTGCATTGGGGACCGGTTCTGTGCATGAGCCCTTAGATGAAGAACCTTGGATGAAGTATTGAGATCGCTGGCCGCTCGGTCTACGTTTGCAGATTATACCCAGACACATCCATACTTCATCCTTATATTCTCCCCGTTGGAAGGGCAAGAGGTGGTGAACGCGCCACAAACGTCCTGTCTCACCACGTGCCAAGGACATCTTACAAGCTCTGAAATATTTTTCATGCTGAGAACATCCCGCAGACTTGTAGACCGCTATTAAGAATCTTTGCTTTGGCGAGGAAGCCTA
This sequence comes from Bufo bufo, assembly GCF_905171765.1. Classification (NCBI taxonomy): domain Eukaryota; kingdom Metazoa; phylum Chordata; class Amphibia; order Anura; family Bufonidae; genus Bufo; species Bufo bufo. Next base: position 421,641,196 of record NC_053394.1, read on the forward strand.
AAAAAAAAATTTCAGACGGAAAATGTGCGCTCTTTCCTATTAATTGTCCCAGTTCGATGAACTCCACTACCTCTTCAGAGTGTGAAAATCCTTCATGGGAGGCCATAGACTTTCGAGCTATTAGCCCAGACTTAACCACCTCTTAAACAACTTCCGAAAGGAACTAACCGCTTTATTGTCCGGGCCAAAAACTTTTCCAAGGAAGGGGAGACTATCCACACCCAAATTCCTGCAGGTTAGAAGGACGGAAAATTCATCTTTCATTGCTGATTTTGGAAAAAGTTATTTTACTGCCTTTAAAAATAGATGCTTTTCTTGGTTGAAGGTGCTGTGACTTCTTGCTAGGAGCCGAGGATGGTGGAAATATTTAGAAGGCAAAGAGACACGATCTTCATCAAAGAGCCTGATAATAATCAAAAGAACATAGCCGATCAAACACGGCCTCTCCCATTCATTCCAGCATTTTCCTATCTGCATTAAAATCCTTGTTTGATGTTTTATTTGTATGACTGTCTCAAGGCAGCACCAGCGCTATGATAGGTATGTCCGTAATGCTGCTTAATGTTAGACATACAGCAGGAGTCATCCTGGGGGTATGTTGTCACACACTACTTCTCATACAGACTGCTTCCCAATGTCCACTGCTTCTTATACAGACTGCTCCCTGATGTCCACTACTTCTCATACAGATGTCCCAGACTGCTCCCCAATGCCCACTAGTTCCCATACAGACTGCTTCCTGATGTCCACTACTTCTCATACAGACTGCTCCCTGATGTCCACTGCTTCTCATACAGATGTCCCAGACTGCTCCTCAATGGCATACTAGTTCCCATACAGACTGCTTCCCAATGTCCACTGCTTCTCATACAGACTGCTCCCTGATGTCCACTGCTTCTCATACAGACTGCTCCCTGATGTCCACTGCTTCTCATACAGACTGCTCCCTGATGTCCACTGCTTCTCATACAGACTGCTCCCTGATGTCCACTGCTTCTCATACAGACTGCTCCCTGATGTCCACTGCTTCTCATACAGACTGCTCCCTGATGTCCACTGCTTCTCATACAGATGTCCCAGACTGCTCTCCAATGCCCACTACTTCTCATACAGACTGCTCCCCAATGTCTACTGCTTCTCATGCAGACTGCTCCCCAATGCCCCTTACTTCCGATACAGACTGCTCCCCAATGTCCACTACTTCTCATGCAGACTGCTCCCCAATGTCCACTACTTCTCATACAGACTGCTCCCCAATGTCCACTACTTCTCATACAGACTGCTTCCCAATGTCCACTGCTTCTCATACAGACTGCTCCCTGATGTCCACTGCTTCTCATACAGACTGCTCCCTGATGTCCACTACTTCTCATACAGACTGCTCCCCAATGTCCACTACTTCTCATACAGACTGCTTCCCAATGTCCACTGCTTCTCATACAGACTGCTCCCTGATGTCCACTGCTTCTCATACAGACTGCTCCCCAATGTCCACTACTTCTCATACAGACTGCTTCCCAATGTCCACTGCTTCTCATACAGACTGCTCCCTGATGTCCACTGCTTCTCATACAGACTGCTCCCTGATGTCCACTGCTTCTCATACAGAAGTCCCAGACTCCCCAATGTCCACTACTTCTCATACAGACTGCTTCCCAATGCCCACTACTTCTCATACAGACTGCTCCCCAATGTCCACTACTTCTCATGCAGACTGCTCCCCAATGTCCACTACTTCTCATACAGACTGCTCCCCAATGTCCACTACTTCTCATACAGACTGTGTCACAGCCAGACAGCTGAGAAGCGCTCATAGGAGCTTTTCAGATCCTCCTCCTTGAATTTCTTTGTTTTGGTTTAGTTTCTCATCTCGTTAGTCTATCTCAGCTGTCATGCAGTCGGACTGATTGCTGCCCTTTAAATTCCTCCCCATAATGCAGTAGTGTGCGGCTGATACAACTTCCTGGAGTGTGTGTGCGTGCATGCTGTTCCCAGTTCCCAGTTCCCAGTCCCCAGTCCTCAGTCGTCTGCAAGTTAAGTGCTGTTTATGTATTTATGATTATCTCTTTTCTGGATCCAGGTGACCCTGACTCCCTCCGTGTCAGTGTAGGGAGCCGGTGGTCGTGTCCCCTCACTATTGTAGGGTCTTCAGGTAATAGATAGCCGAGGAACGTGGATATGCGCCCATCCACCTTTGGAGTGTTCGCATAGGCTGAGCAGTGAGGGAGAGCGGCAGGTCTATTGCAGGGGTCTCCCTTTGTTCCTTAGTTGTGGATCCAGAGAGACATTGTTTATATGGTTTTGTCTTGTTTCCTGTACACCATCCGTGACATTATCAGCCGCCAAAACCGTCTCAAGCATGGATCCGGTTTCACTTTTGGCTGAACGCTTTCAGGGACTTGCTTTGGAGGTAGCTGATTTCTGTAAGACTTTTTCTCAGTTTCAATTGACCGGGTCAGCTTGCGTTCATGGAGTTTGTGCTGAGCCTAAGATCTCGCTCCCGGATACGTTCTCCGGGGGTAGTGAGAATTTTGTGCGTTTTAGAGAGGCTTGCAAACTCCATTTTCGCCTTCTTCCCCATTCTTCTGGTGATGAAGAACGGAGGGTGGGGATCATTATATCACTGCTCAGGGGTAACGCTCAGTCCTGGGCCTTTTCGCTGCCGGAGGGGGCACGGCCCCTCCGTTCAGTGGATGAATTCTTTTTAGCCCCGGGTCAGATATATGATGATCCGGATCGTATTGCTCTGGCTGAGTCTAGACTACGTCTGTTATGCCAGGGTAAACAATCCGCAGAGATATACTGCTCAGAATTTCGGAGATGGGCAGCAGATACGGGTTGGAATGATGCTGCACTCCGAAGTCAATTTTGCTATGGTCTTTCAGAGGGATTGAGAGATGCATTTGCCTTTCATGAGAGACCTACCTCCTTGGATTCTGCTATGTCTCAGGCTGTTCGTATTGACAGGCGTCTTAGAGAGAGAGGAGAGATCTCTCCTTCCTGTCATACTCAGTCCCGGGACAGTGCAGCAGTCTCATTCTGTGCACAGGGGTCTCAGTCGCTGTCAGCCCCTTCTGAGCAGGAGCCCATGCAGCTGGGGTTGATTGCCTCTGACAATAGAAGATTCAGCCCGCAGGGGAGGGTTTGTTTTTGTTGTGGAGGTATAGATCATCTGGCAAATGTTTGTCCCTCTAGGAGATTCAGGCAGTTTTCTGGGAGTAATAAAGAGACAAAAAGGAAAAAATCTTTTAAAAATGTTCCGTCTGTTACTATTGGCAGGGTTGAGGCGGAAATTGAAGGTTTCCCGTTTGCTTGTAGTTCCCGTTTTGTCCTGCCTGCTAGGGTGGCGCTAGAGAGCAAGAGCATTTTTTGTGAGATTTTTGTGGATAGTGGAGCAGCTGTCAACCTCATTGATAATCAATTTGCAATAACTCATGGTTTCCAGGTATGCACTTTGGGAAAAGATATTCCTGTTTTTGCTATTGATTCAGCTCCACTTTCTCAGAAATCATTAAAGGGCATAGTTCACAATATCCGTTTAATTGTGAGTGATGCTCATGTTGAGGATGTGTCATGTTTCGTCCTTAGCGGTTTGCCTACTCCTCTAGTGTTGGGGCTACCCTGGCTCACTAAACATAACCCCACCATTGATTGGCAAGCGAGGCAAATAAATGGTTGGAGTAACTTTTGCAGAGAGAATTGCCTCATAACATCTGTTTCTGAGGTTTCTACTAAGACTGTACCACCTTTCCTCTCTGAATTTTTGGATGTCTTCTCTGAGAGTGGAGTTCAGGGTTTGCCTCCGCACAGGGAGTATGATTGCCCTATTAATCTCATCCCAGGCGCCAAGCTGCCTAAATCTCGTTTATACAATCTCTCCCAACCTGAGAGGGTCGCTATGCGTGCTTATATCTCTGAGAGTCTGAGAAAAGGACACATACGACCCTCGAAGTCACCTGTTGCCGCTGGTTTTTTCTTTGTTAAGAAAAAAGATGGTTCTTTAAGACCTTATCTGGATTTCAGGGAGCTGAACAGTATCACTATTCGTGATCCTTATCCGCTTCCTCTGATCCCGGACCTGTTTAACCAGGTTGTTGGGACTAAAGTCTTTTCCAAATTAGACCTAAGAGGGGCATACAACCTGGTTAGGGTCAGAGAAGGAGACGAATGGAAGACGGCTTTCAATACCCCTGAGGGCCATTTTGAGAATTTGGTTATGCCTTTTGGTTTGATGAATGCCCCAGCCGTTTTTCAGCATTTCGTCAACAGCATTTTTTATCATTTAATGGGAAAATTTGTATTAGTGTATTTGGATGACATTTTGATTTTTTCTCCTGATTTCAAGACTCATAAGGAACACTTACGTCAGGTCTTGCTCATCCTGCGGGAGAATAAATTATACGCGAAACTGGAAAAATGTGTGTTTGCGGTTCCAGAGATCCAATTTCTGGGGTTTCTTGTCTCTGCTTCTGGTTTTCGCATGGATCCCGAGAAGGTCCGCGCTGTGCTTGAGTGGGAGCTTCCTGAGAATCAGAAGGCGCTGATGCGTTTTTTGGGCTTTGCTAATTATTACAGGAAATTTATTTTGAATTATTCCTCTGTTGTTAAACCACTCACTGATATGACCAGAAAGGGGGTAGATTTTTCTTCCTGGTCGGTAAAGGCGCGTAAGGCCTTTTCTAATATCAAGGAGAGTTTTGCTTCCGCTCCCATCCTAGTACAACCTGATATTTCGTTACCCTTCATAGTTGAGGTTGATGCTTCTGAGGTAGGGGTGGGTGCGGTCTTGTCTCAGGGTTCCTCTCCTGCCAAATGGCAACCGTGTGCCTTTTTCTCAAAGAAACTCTCCTCCGCAGAGAGAAATTATGATGTGGGAGATAGGGAATTGTTGGCCATCAAGTTGGCTTTTGAGGAATGGCGCCATTGGCTAGAGGGAGCCAGACACCCTATTACCGTGTTTACTGACCATAAAAATCTGGCCTACTTGGAGTCAGCCAAGCGTCTGAACCCGAGACAGGCCAGATGGTCTTTGTTCTTTTCAAGGTTTAATTTTGTTGTTACGTTCCGCCCTGGGGTTAAGAATGTGAAGGCAGATGCCCTGTCATGTTGTTTTCCGGGAGGTGGGAATTTTGAAGACCCGGGTCCCATTTTGGCTGAAGGTGTGGTGGTCTCTGCTCTTTTTCCTGAATTGGAGGCAGAGGTGCAGGCAGCCCAGTCAGAAGCTCCTGATCTTTGTCCTCCTGGGAGGTTGTTTGTGCCTCTCGCTTTGAGACACATGATTTTTAAAGAACACCACGATACGGTCCTTGCTGGGCACCCGGGGGCAAGAGCCACACTGGATCTCATTGCTCGGAGATTCTGGTGGCCTGCGCTTCGTAAGTCGGTTGAGGGTTTTGTGGCAGCTTGCGAGACTTGCGCTTGTGCCAAGGTCCCTCATCAGGTCCTCTCCTTCCTTTGCCCATTCCTTCCCGTCCTTGGACACATCTGTCCATGGACTTCATAACGGACTTGCCTCGTTCCTCGGGGAAGTCTGTGATTCTGGTGGTGGTGGACCGTTTTAGCAAAATGGTGCATTTTATCCATTTTCCTGGTTTGCCCAATGCTAAGACGCTGGCGCAGGCATTTATTGACCACATTGTCAAATTGCATGGGATTCCTTCAGACATAGTCTCTGATAGGGGCACGCAGTTTGTTTCCAGATTCTGGAAGGCTTTCTGTTCTCGCTTGGGGGTTCGGTTGTCATTCTCTTCTGCTTTCCATCCGCAGTCGAATGGCCAGACAGAGCGCGTCAATCAGAATCTGGAGACATATCTGCACTGTTTTGTGGCGGAGAATCAGGAGGATTGGTGTTCTTTTTTGTCCCTTGCTGAGTTTGCTTTAAATAACCGTCGTCAGGAGTCCTCTGATAAGTCACCATTTTTTGGTGCATATGGGTTTCATCCGCAGTTTGGGACTTTCTCGGGAGAGGGCTCTTCTGGTTTGCCTGATGAGGACAGATTCTCTTCGTCTTTGTCATCTATTTGGCAAAAGATTCAGGATAATCTAAAGAGCATGAGTGAGAGATATAAGCGTGTGGCGGATAAGAGACGTGTGCCTGGTCCGGACCTGAATATTGGTGATCTGGTGTGGTTGTCTACCAAGAATATCAAATTGAAGGTTCCCTCCTGGAAGTTGGGTCCTAGGTTTATTGGGCCTTACAAGATCCTGTCTGTCATCAATCCTGTTGCCTACCGTCTTGATCTTCCTCAGACTTGGAAGATCCATAATGTTTTTCATAAGTCCTTATTGAAACCTTATGTTCAACCTATTGTACCCTCGCCTTTGCCTCCTCCTCCGATTATGGTTGATGGAAATCTTGAATTTCAGGTCTCTAGGATTGTGGATTCTCGTCTTGTCCGCGGTTCCCTCCAGTACCTCGTTCATTGGGAGGGTTATGGTCCTGAGGAGAGGATGTGGGTCCCAGTGACGGACATTAAGGCCTCTCGTCTCATCAGGGCTTTCCATAGGTCCCATCCTGAGAAGGTGGGCTCTGAGTGTCCGGAGTCCACTCCTAGAGGGAGGGGTACTGTCACAGCCAGACAGCTGAGAAGCGCTCATAGGAGCTTTTCAGATCCTCCTCCTTGAATTTCTTTGTTTTGGTTTAGTTTCTCATCTCGTTAGTCTATCTAGCTGTCATGCAGTCGGACTGATTGCTGCCCTTTAAATTCCTCCCCATAATGCAGTAGTGTGCGGCTGATACAACTTCCTGGAGTGTGTGTGCGTGCATGCTGTTCCCAGTTCCCAGTCCTCAGTCGTCTGCAAGTTAAGTGCTGTTTATGTATTTATGATTATCTCTTTTCTGGATCCAGGTGACCTTGACTCCCTCCGTGTCAGTGTAGGGAGCCGGTGGTCGTGTCCCCTCACTATTGTAGGGTCTTCAGGTAATAGATAGCCGAGGAACGTGGATATGCGCCCATCCACCTTTGGGGTGTTCGCATAGGCTGAGCAGTGAGGGAGAGCAGCAGGTCTATTGCAGGGGTCTCCCTTTGTTCCTTAGTTGTGGATCCAGAGAGACATTGTTTATATGGTTTTGTCTTGTTTCCTGTACACCATCCGTGACAGACTGCTCCCCAATGTCCACTACTTCCCATACAGACTGCTCCCCACTGTCCACTACTTCCCATACAGATTGCTCCCCAATGCCCACTACTTCTCATACAGACTGCTCCCCAATGTCCACTACTTCTCATACAGACTGCTCCCCAATGTCCACTACTTCTCATACAGACTGCTCCCCACTGTCCATTGCTTCTCATACAGACTGCTCCCCAATGTCCACTACTTCTCATACAGACTGCTTCCCAATGTCCACTACTTCTCATACAGACTGCTCCCCAATGTCCACTACTTCTCATACAGACTGCTCCCCAATGCCCACTACTTCTCATACAGACTGCTTCCCAATGTCCACTACTTCTCATACAGACTGCTCCCCACTGTCCACTGCTTCTCATACAGACTGCTCCCCAATGTCCACTACTTCTCATACAGACTGCTTCCCAATGTCCACTACTTCTCATACAGACTGCTCCCCAATGTCCACTACTTCCCATACAGACTGCTCCCCAATCTCCACTACTTCTCATACAGACTGCTCCCCAATGTCCACTACTTCCCATACAGACTGCTCCCCAATGTCCACTACTTCTCATACAGACTGCTCCCCACTGTCCACTACTTCCCATACAGACTGCTCCCCAATGTCCACTGCTTCTCATACAGACTGCTCCCCAATGCCCCCTACTTCCCATACAGACTGTTTTTCACGCCACCTCATTCTCGCACAGACTGCACTCCTCATGCCCCATCTTTCTCACATAGACTGCGCCCCAATACTCTCTTTTAATGAGAGATTGCACTTGATGCCCCCTTTTTTCTCACACAGACGGCTCTCATATCCCCCATGCCCCTTCTCACAGACTGCTCCCCATGGCTCCCAAAATCATAACACACTGCTCACCATGTTACCCCCACTTTTATGACATACTACAATGGAAAAGGATCTAGGAATTTTAATAAACAGCAAACTAAGCTGCAAAAACCAGTGTCAGGCAGCTGCTGCCAAGGCCAATAAGATAATGGGTTGCATCAAAAGGGGCCTAGATGCCCGTGATGAAAACATATTCCTACCACTTTACAAATCGCTAGTCAGACCACACATGGAGTACTGTGTACAGTTCTGGGCTCCTGTGAACAAGGCAGATATAGCAGAGCTGGAGAGGGTCCAGAGGAGGGCAACTAAAGTAATAACTGGAATGGGGCAACTACAGTACCCTGAAAGATTATCAAAATTAAGGTTATTAACTTTAGAAAAAAGACGACTGAGGGGAGATCTAATTACTATGTATAAATATATCAGGGGTCAGTACAGAGATCACTCCCATCATCTATTTATCCCCAGGACTATGACTGTGACGAGGGGACATCCTCTGCGTCTGGAGGAAAGAAGGTTTGTACACAAACATAGAGAAGGATTCTTTACGGTAAGAGCAGTGAGACTATGGAGCTCTCTGCCTGAGGAGGTGGTGATGGGGAGTACAATAAAGGAATTCAAGAGGGGCCTGGATGTATTTCTGGAGTGTAATAATATTACAGGCTATAGCTACTAGAGAGGGGTCGATGATCCAGGGAGTTATTCTGATTGCCTGATTGGAGTCGGGAAGAAATTTATTATTCCCCTAAAGTGGGGAAAATTGGCTTCTACCTCACAGGTTTTTTTTTTTTGCCTTCCTCTGGATCAACTTGCAGGATGACAGGCCGAACTGGATGGACAGATGTCTTTTTTCGGACTTATGTACTATGTTACTATCTTACAACCCATGGTTTACCCTTCTTTTACACAGAACACTCTCTCTCATTCGGGTGACCTCCTTTAAACCACTTTAGCTTCCTGAAGTCCAGTCTGTGTCTGTCTCCTCTGTGGTGCTGGACTCAGATGTTACCAAAGCTCCTTCACCCATTCTAGTTTTGGTTGTGCCATAATTTTGCTGCAATTTACATAGAATCACACTGTATTGTAATAATGACCATTACAGCTCCTCTAGGGGCAGAGACGGGTTTAGACATTATGTGGCCCTGGGCAAAATTTGAAGTGGGGCCACATATGAAATATTGTAACGCATTCACATTTAGTCAGTTCAAATGGCGGTATGTCAGAGTATTGCTAAGGTTTTAAAAAATCTGGTGCAAAAGCCTCAAGACATTTGCCTGCCCCCAGTTTATATATGTACAGTACAGACCAAAAGTTTGGACACACCTTCTCATTCAAAGAGTTTTCTTTATTTTCATGACTATGAAGGCATCAAAACTATGAATTAACACATGTGGAATTATATACATAACAAACAAGTGTGAAACAACAGAAAATATGTCATATTCTAGGTTCTTCAAAGTAGCCACCTTTTGCTTTGATTACTGCTTTGCACACTCTTGGCATTCTCTTGATGAGCTTCAAGAGGTAGTCCCCTGAAATGGTTTTCACTTCACAGGTGTGATCTGTCAGGTTTAATAAGTGGGATTTCTTGCCTTATAAATGGGGTTGGGACCATCAGTTGCGTTGAGGAGAAGTCAGGTGGATACACAGCTGATAGTCCTACTGAATAGACTGTTAGAATTTGTATTATGGCAAGAAAAAAGCAGCTAAGTAAAGAAAAACGAGTGGCCATCATTACTTTAAGAAATGAAGGTCAGTCAGTCAGTCAGCCGAAAAATTGGTAAAACTTTGAAAGTAAGGGCTATTTGACCATGAAGGAGAGTGATGGGGTGCTGCGCCAGATGACCTGGCCTCCACAGTCACCAGACCTGAACCCAATCGAGATGGTTTGGGGTGAGCTGGACCGCAGAGTGAAGGCAAAAGGGCCAACAAGTGCTAAGCATCTCTGGGAACTCTTTCAAGACTGTTGGAAGACCATTTCAGGGGACTACCTCTTGAAGCTCATCAAGAGAATGCCAAGAGTGTGCAAAGCAGTAATCAAAGCAAAAGATGGCTACTTTGAAGAACCTAGAATATGACATATTTTCAGTTGTTTCACACTTGTTTGTTATGTATATAATTCCACATGTGTTAATTCATAGTTTTGATGCCTTCATAGTCATGAAAATAAAGAAAACTCTTTGAATGAGAAGGTGTGTCCAAACTTTTGGTCTGTACTGTATATATATATATATATATATATATATATATCTAATGGCACTATATAAAATATCCCCCTGTAGTCCCAGTATATATTATGTCTCCATCCCCCCTGTAGTGCCAGTATATAATACTCCCCCTGTAGTGCCAATATATATATACTGTATAATGTCTCCCCCTGTAGTGCCAGTATAGATAATCATCCTCTACTCCCCCATAGTACCAATCTATAATATAAAAAAAAATAATAATAATCACTCACCCCCTGATGAAATCTGCGCTTCCTCCTGACATAAGCTTCCTGATCATGTCATTGTGCATCCTGAGTTCTACTACCTCGTGGTCTTCAGGCCTAGTTGCCTGTGGCCTATGAGGCTGAATGGTGGGGACAGGACCCATAGACTCCTGCGCCTCAAGAAGGCCACTGGAGGAGCACTCCTTTGGGGATGGGGGCCCTGGGCAATTGCTTAGTTTTCCCCCCTAAAGCCAGGCCTGCCTAGGAGTGGTTTCCAGCTTTTCCAGGCTCCTGAATAGTACAACTGGATGGTTATACAGTGACACGATACCCATTTATGAATTCCGACTGAACTAGTTGTGTTTGTCATTCAGACGTCAGGAAAAGCTGAGTGACACCCCAGGGGATACCGGTTTCTCCAGGGACTACTATATGTGCATAAAAGCTGGATATGCTCTTCAGCTCTCTGGGGAAGCTATTCTCCATGTCACCCATCTTTCCCTGAAACTGATGTGTGAGTCGGCTCAATAGATTTTTTTTTTTAGGGTTGAAACAGGTGTTTTGGGTTTTTTGGAAATGCTCTTTATGCCACTCTCTGCACACACCTGCACTTGTCGCCCGGTTATTTTCTTTGACTTACCTCTGGGTAACCTTGGCACTCTCAATGCAGAAGGGGAAAAAAAGGCTTCACAGAATAAACTTTAACAGAGAAGGTTAAAAAAATATGTCTCTTCCTAGTGGAAATACATGAAATTCCTCCTCAAAAACCATGAGAAACTAATCTTCAATTTTATCGTATTTTCCTTGTGGATTCTATGCGGCCTTTCAAGTTCTTCCAAGGTAGGGAAGGAAGCGTGTCTGCTGCGGTAGACGTGAAGCGGGGCATGAAAGCAGCTTGTTTCACGGCGAGATCCGTGGCCTGATTGTCTTGTCTGTACAGTCACCGTTAGACTTTAAAGGCTAGGGACACCTTCAGGGTAATTTTTTTTATGATTGCATAATTTGCATTTTATTCATTTTGGGCTAAAAAAAATTTTTTTCAATGTTTATTAAAACACCAATTCAGCAATTCAGAGTTTAAAATCAGTCTGCTTGCAAGCTGTCAGTTTCTGTTTTCTTTGAATCCTGTCATCTGACGGCTCATGTATAGCTCTTGTCTCTGATCTCCTGACCTCATAAATGCTCATTATAGCTCTATTCCTATCAAACTGATAAGAGTACGACTTAAATGTTTATGAGGTCAGGAGATTGAAGATAAGAGATACACATGAGCAGTCAGATGACAGGATACAAAGAAAACACAAAGCAACAGCTTGCAAACAGTCTGATTTTTAACCCTTGTATCTCAGAAACATTGGCTAAACATTTTTAATAAAGACCAATTAAAAAAATGATTTGTAGCCTAAAATGAGTAAAATACCTTTAAAATCAATGTTAGTTTCATCAAATGTTTAAAAAAAAAAAAAAAAAAAATTCCAGTGCACTTCCTGGATCAATTCCTAGCCGTTTTTCAAGGTCATTGCTTGCTGTTATTGAATGGAAATATTCCCCATTTATTTCCAAAAGGGAAGCTTACTGCAGCTCAGCCTGACCTAAGACACAGCTGTGATAACTGTACTGTAACTGTAAGGCTAAAGAATAAAACACTTCGGATGGTAGGAATATAGTAGCATTCTGTGGCAGTGGTGCAGCATTCTGTAGCAATAGAGTGTTATTTGGTGGCAGTAGTGCAACATTCTGTGGCAGTAGATCAGCATTATGTGGCAGTAGTGTAGCATTCTGTGGCAGTAGTGCAGCATTCTGTATCAATAGAGTGTCATTTGGTGGCAGTAGTGCAGCATTCTGTGGCAGTAGAGCAGCATTATGAGGCAGTAGTGCAGCATTCTGTGGCAATGGAGCAGCATTCTGTGACAGTAGTGCAGCATTATGTAACAGTAGAGGGTTATTTGGTGGCAGTAGAGCAGCCTTCTGTGGCAGTAGTGCAGCATTCTGTGGCAGTAGAGTGCCATTTGATGGCAGTGGTGAAGCATTATGTGGCAGTAGTCATTTGGTGGCATTAGTGCAGCATTCTCTAGCAATATAGTGTTTATTTTGTGGCAGTAGTGCAGCATTCTGTGGCAGTAGTGCAGCATTTTGTGGCAATGAAACAGCATTTTGTGACAGTAGTGCAGCATTCTGTGACAGTAGAGTGTTATTTGGTGGCAGTAGAGCAGCATTCTGTGGCAGTAGAGCAGCATTGTGTGGCAGTAGTGCAGCATTGTGTGGCAGTAGTGCAGCATTCTGTGGCAGTAGAGCAGCATTCTGTGGCAGTAGAGCAGCATTCTCTGGCAGTAGAGTGCCATTTGGTGGCAGTAGTGCAGCATTCTGTGACAGTAGAGCAGCATTCTGTGGCAGTAGAGAAGCATTCTGTGACAAAAGAGCAGCATTCTGTGGCAGTAGAGTGCCATTTGGTGACAGTAGAGCAGCATTCTGTGGCAGTAGAGCAGCATTCTGTGACAGCAGAGTGTTATTTGGTGGCAGTAGTGCAGCATTCTGTGGCAGTAGAGCAGCATTCTGTGACAGCAGAGTGTTATTTGGTGGCAGTAGTGCAGCATTCTGTGGCAGTAGAGCAGCATTCTGTGACAGCAGAGTGTTATTTGGTGGCAGTAGTGCAGCATTCTGTGACAGTAGAGCAGCATTCTGTGGCAGTAGAGTGCCATTTAGTGGCAGTAGTGCAGCATTCTGTGACAGTAGTGCAGCATTCTGTGGCAGCAGAGTGTTATTTGGTGGCAATAGTGCAGCATTCTGTGGCAGTAGAGCAGCATTCTGTGGCAGTAGCCATTTGGTGGCAGTAGTGCAGCATTCTGTGACAGTAGTGCAGCATTCTGTGGCAGCAGAGTGTTATTTGGTGGCAGTAGTGCAGCATTCTGTGGCAGTAGAGCAGCATTCTGTGGCAGTAGTGCAGCATTCTGTGACAGTAGTGCAGCATTCTGTGACAGTAGTGCAGCATTCTGTGGCAGCAGAGTGTTATTTGGTGGCAGTAGTGCAGCATTCTGTGGCAGTAGAGCAGCATTCTGTGGCAGTAGTGCAGCATTCTGTGACAGTAGTGCAGCATTCTGTGACAGTAGTGCAGCATTCTGTGACAGTAGAGTGTTATTTGGTGGCAGTAGTGCAGCATTCTGTGACAGTAGTGCAGCATTCGGTGACAGTAGAGTGTTATTTGGTGGCAGTAGTGCAGCATTCTGTGGCAATCCCTGCTTTTCTTATGCTTAGAAGACCAGTGGGCTGTCCTACTCAATGAATGTCAGCCTTCCCTGTGTGACTGTGTAGCTGTCAATTACTGCATAGGATCGCCCATTGGACTCCTAAGTATTGAAAGCTGGAAAATCAATAAAAAATACAAATTTTACCAAAAAAACTTTTCCATAAAACTTCATATCTATCCAGTCAGCTTCTCCTGCTCTGTACCATGCAGCCTGCAGAGGGCATTGCATGTAAAACATCGTAGTTTCTCTTTAAGAAATAAAATAAGAGAAGAGGATCAAGACCTGCTTACCTGGTCCCTGCCAATCTGGAGATTGTATGGACAGCACCTTCACCACGGCTGCCTGCTGAGGTCCCCAGTAATGGTTGTCATGCTGGTGTAGACAGGTTCCTATGTTCATGAATCAATATCAGTGCATTTGGCAAACTTTTTTCACCCAAAGATTGTAACTAAAAGTGTGTCCTCGTCCATGACACACTGCACACTGGCGTCTACATGCAAGCTATGCAGCCAAGCTGATGTAGTGCTCTGGCGCAGGGGTACTGTGAAGTCTGGACATTTGTGGACATTTGCTCCTGTTTCCCCTATGCAAAGTAATAAACTTCTTACTTAATTTCACTTGAAAGGATTAACCTTTACTGTTTATTACTGTGTAGCTGCAGTTTATGTGTTGTGATATACAGTATATCCTGTTCATTTACACTGTATTTGCGAGGTTCTGTGGAAAGGGTGAATGAATACTGAGAGACTTTTGGGACTTTGAATGAGAAGCTGGTAATTTTCCACAGCTGCCATAAGGTTTAAAGAAGAGCATACCTCAGTTCCCCTGTGGAGGCACTGCAGAAGAACTGAACACTTGCAATCTCACAGATTACAGCCCATTGCTTGGGGTCCCAGAAGTTGGACATTGTGTGATAAGCTGATGGCTGAGGTACAGTTCTGAGATGAGCAGACAACTACTTTAAAGGGGTTTTCTAACTTTATATTAACTAATCGGTGGGGGTCCAACACCCAGGACCCCCGCCTAGTCATTTGTATGGTGAGCCTCCTTGCAGTTTACCAAGCACAGCGCCGTCCATTGTATAGTGGTTGTGCTTGGTATTGCAGGTCAACCCCATTTACTTGAATGGAACTGAGCTGCACCTAGGCCACATGACCGATGAATGTGATGTCCCTTGGCCAAGGCTAAGCTGTAAAGAAGCCGCAGCGCTCCTGCAAGCCCCACTGCCTTCTCAAACAACTGATCGTTGGGGATCCTGGGTGTCGGACCCCCACTGATCAGATACTGATGAACTATCCTGAGGATAGGTCATCGGGATAAAAAAGCTGGAAAATCCCTTTACCCTATGACATAGTAAAAGTAGGGCTTATACAAACCAGGCAATATTTCATTATTTGCCAGGCGCAGCGCCATACATTTATTAGTGGCTGCGCCTGGTATTACAGCTCCTCTCAGCTCATTCCCATTTTAGTGAATAGGTCTGTGCTGCAGTACCAGGAGCGGCCACTACCAAAAAGATGGTGCTGTGCCTGGTAAACAATGAAGGAGGAATAATCTTTGCTGCAGAGCGGCAGCCTCTTCAGTCTGCAGATTAAGGCCCCTTTCACACGAGCGAGTTTTCGACGTGGGTGCAATGCGTGACGTGCACGCACAGCACCCGCACTGAATCCGGACCCATTCATTTCAATGGGTCTGTGTACATGAGCATTTTTTTTTTCACGCATCAGTTCTGCGTTGCGTGAAAAACGCAGCATGTTCTATATTCTGTGTTTTTCACGCAGCCCTGGCCCCATAGAAGTGAATGTGGCTTCAGTGAAAAATGCATTGCACCTGGAAGCAAGTGCGGATGCAATGCGTTTTTCACTGATGGTTCCTAGGAGATGTTTGTAAACCTTCAGTTTTTTATCACGCGTGTAAAAAACGCATTGCACCCGCGCGGAAAAAAACGGAACAACTGAATGCAATTCCAGACAAAACTAACTGAACTTGCCGGCAAAATGGTGCGAATTTCACTGAACGCATCCGGAGCCAATCCGTCACGCTCGTGTGAAAGGGGCCTAACAGGGGTACCGAAAGTTGGCCCCCCATGGCCCATCCTAATGATGTTTTAGCCTCAGCAATCAGTCGTTAGATTTTGTGTTCCATTTTCAAGATCTCTGCTTGTTGACAGCGACTAGGAGGATTTTTGCTTACTTCCCGAGGCTGAAAACACTTGTAGACATATTACTTCTGAAGGTTGGATACAGTTGTATCCTGTCTAGACAATCCTCCAATCAGATTTATACATTTTATCTGCACTGATACATTGTAGCAAACAATGAATACAATGTAAAGATTGTACAGTGATTAACCTTTATTAAAAATAGAAACTGAAAACCCTTTTAACTCAGATTTATTATGATGCACGAAAGAGACACATTCAGCTCTGCTACATCGGTATTGTTTTGCTAAGCTGCGTGCTCTGTGGACTTCACAGTGACTACAAAAAGCACTGTATCGCAGAGCCTTGTACATCCCATCCCCTGTCCATGGTACTGACTGGAACTACAGGACATGCCAGAGCAATTATGCCCGGGTACCAAAGGACTTTGCTGCCCTGTAGCGGAAAAAAAATCTTTTAAATGGAGATATCTCCACCTCAAGGACAAACTCAAAGTCAGCCGGTAATTTAACGTGGCTGTTGTTGACAGCTAAGTTTTGTCTCAGCTTAAAGGATATGTCCACCTTTGAAACCAGTGCATCTACAATGAGAAATAAAGCAACCCTGCAATAGTTCCTATCATTTTCTGTCTACAGCTCTCATACAGATGAATGTGTCTCCATGGTAACAGACAAAACAACAAACCCTGAGTAGTCTGATCCTGCAGTCAAACTCCCAGCTATTTGTCCTTTAATTGACTAAACTCATGTAAATTAGGAAAGGAAATCTGACTGCAGGATCAGACTACACAGGGTTTGTTTGTTGTCTGTTACCATGGAAACAGACAACAAACTTTTTATTAAAGATACACCAGGATAAAAAAAATTGGTTGCAAAGGTGGACATAGCGCTACACGCACCTAGATGAATCTTAAGGGGTGGCCACTGAGCGAGTCTGTACGAGTCCTACGAGTTTGGTCTTAACCACATGCATGCCTGGCAGCAAAAGAGTTGAAGGACTTTACTGTAGTTCCAGTATACAATGTCAAAACCTCTGCAACTTTTTATTAAACTTTATATTTGTTGCATATTTTCTGCTTGTTACTAGTGAATTAAAACATAGTTTAGATTCGGGGCCTGAACACCCGTCTTCAACATAACAGAGGTCTCTGATACATTGTAACGATAGGCGTGAAGCCGATCCTTATTATGAGAGGTCTCTGATACATTGTAACGATGTCAGTGAAGCCGATCCTCATTATGAGAGGTCTCTGATACATTGTAACGATAGGCGTGAAGCCGATCCTTATTATGAGAGGTCTCTGATACATTGTAACGATGTCAGTGAAGCCGATCCTCATTATGAGAGGTCTCTGATACATTGTAACGATGGGAGTGAAGCCGATCCTCATTATGAGAGGTCTCTGATACATTGTAACGATGGGAGTGAAGCGGATCCTCATTATGAGAGGTCTCTGATACATTGTAACGATGGGAGTGAAGCGGATCCTCATTATGAGAGGTCTCTGATACATTGTAACGATGTGAGTGAAGCCGATCCTCATTATGAGAGGTCTCTGATACATTGTAACGATAGGAGTGAAGCGGATCCTCATTATGAGAGGTCTCTGATACATTGTAACGATAGGAGTGAAGCCGATCCTCATTATGAGAGGTCTCTGATACATTGTAACGATGGGAGTGAAGCGGATCCTCATTATGAGAGGTCTCTGATACATTGTAACGATAGGAGTGAAGCCGATCCTCATTATGAGAGGTCTCTGATACATTGTAACGATGGAGTGAAGCCGGTCCTCATTATGAGAGGTCTCTGATACATTGTAACGATGGAGTGAAGCCGATCCTCATTATGAGAGGTCTCTGATACATTGTAACGATGGGAGTGAAGCCGGTCCTCATTATGAGAGGTCTCTGATACATTGTAACGATGTCAGTGAAGCGGATCCTCATTATGAGAGGTCTCTGATACATTGTAACGATAGGAGTGAAGCCGATCCTCATTATGAGAGGTCTCTGATACATTGTAACGATGGAGTGAAGCCGGTCCTCATTATGAGAGGTCTCTGATACATTGTAACGATGTCAGTGAAGCGGATCCTCATTATGAGAGGTCTCTGATACATTGTAACGATGGAGTGAAGCCGGTCCTCATTATGAGAGGTCTCTGATACATTGTAACAATGTGAGTGATGCTGATCCTGATTATGAGAGGTCTCTGATACATTGTAACGATGGGAGTGAAGCCGGTCCTCATTATGAGAGGTCTCTGATACATTGTAACGATGGGAGTGAAGCCGGTCCTCATTATGAGAGGTCTCTGATACATTGTAACGATGGGAGTGAAGCCGATCCTCATTATGAGAGGTCTCTGATACATTGTAACGATGGGAGTGAAGCCGATCCTCATTATGAGAGGTCTCTGATACATTGTAACGATGGGAGTGAAGCCGATCCTGATTATGAGAGGTCTCTGATACATTGTAACGATGGGAGTGAAGCCGATCCTCATTATGAGAGGTCTCTGATACATTGTAACGATGTCAGTGAAGCCGATCCTCATTATGAGAGGTCTCTGATACATTGTAACGATGGGAGTGAAGCTGATCCTCATTATGAGAGGTCTCTGATACATTGTAACGATGGGAGTGAAGCCGATCCTGATTATGAGAGGTCTCTGATACATTGTAACGATGGGAGTGAAGCGGATCCTCATTATGAGAGGTCTCTGATACATTGTAACGATAGGAGTGAAGCCAATCCTGATTATGAGAGGTCTCTGATACATTGTAACGATGGGAGTGAAGCCGATCCTCATTATGAGAGGTCTCTGATACATTGTAACGATAGGAGTGAAGCCGATCCTGATTATGAGAGGTCTCTGATACATTGTAACGATGTGAGTGAAGCCGATCCTGATTATGAGAGGTCTCTGATACATTGTAACGATGGGAGTGAAGCCGATCCTCATTATGAGAGGTCTCTGATACATTGTAACGATGGGAGTGAAGCCGATCCTCATTATAAGAGCTCTCTGATACATTGTAACGATGGGAGTGAAGCCGATCCTGATTATGAGAGGTCTCTGATACATTGTAACGATGTGAGTGACGCTGATCCTCATTATGAGAGGTCTCTGATACATTGTAACGATGGGAGTGAAGCTGATCCTCATTATGAGATGTCTCTGATACATTGTAACGATAGGAGTGAAGCCAATCCTGATTATGAGAGGTCTCTGATACATTGTAACGATGGGAGTGAAGCCGATCCTCATTATGAGAGGTCTCTGATACATTGTAACGATGGAGTGAAGCCGATCCTCATTATGAGAGGTCTCTGATACATTGTAACGATAGGAGTGAAGCCAATCCTGATTATGAGAGGTCTCTGATACATTGTAACGATGGGAGTGAAGCCGATCCTCATTATGAGAGGTCTCTGATACATTGTAACGATAGGCGTGAAGCCGATCCTTATTATGAGAGGTCTCTGATACATTGTAACGATGTCAGTGAAGCCGATCCTCATTATGAGAGGTCTCTGATACATTGTAACGATGGGAGTGAAGCCGATCCTCATTATGAGAGGTCTCTGATACATTGTAACGATGGGAGTGAAGCGGATCCTCATTATGAGAGGTCTCTGATACATTGTAACGATGGGAGTGAAGCGGATCCTCATTATGAGAGGTCTCTGATACATTGTAACGATGTGAGTGAAGCCGATCCTCATTATGAGAGGTCTCTGATACATTGTAACGATAGGAGTGAAGCGGATCCTCATTATGAGAGGTCTCTGATACATTGTAACGATAGGAGTGAAGCCGATCCTCATTATGAGAGGTCTCTGATACATTGTAACGATGGGAGTGAAGCGGATCCTCATTATGAGAGGTCTCTGATACATTGTAACGATAGGAGTGAAGCCGATCCTCATTATGAGAGGTCTCTGATACATTGTAACGATGGAGTGAAGCCGGTCCTCATTATGAGAGGTCTCTGATACATTGTAACGATGGAGTGAAGCCGATCCTCATTATGAGAGGTCTCTGATACATTGTAACGATGTCAGTGAAGCGGATCCTCATTATGAGAGGTCTCTGATACATTGTAACGATAGGAGTGAAGCCGATCCTCATTATGAGAGGTCTCTGATACATTGTAACGATGGAGTGAAGCCGGTCCTCATTATGAGAGGTCTCTGATACATTGTAACGATGGGAGTGAAGCCGATCCTCATTATGAGAGGTCTCTGATACATTGTAACGATGGGAGTGAAGCCGGTCCTCATTATGAGAGGTCTCTGATACATTGTAACAATGTGAGTGATGCTGATCCTGATTATGAGAGGTCTCTGATACATTGTAACGATGGGAGTGAAGCCGATCCTCATTATGAGAGGTCTCTGATACATTGTAACGATAGGCGTGAAGCCGATCCTTATTATGAGAGGTCTCTGATACATTGTAACGATGTCAGTGAAGCCGATCCTCATTATGAGAGGTCTCTGATACATTGTAACGATGGGAGTGAAGCCGATCCTCATTATGAGAGGTCTCTGATACATTGTAACGATGGGAGTGAAGCGGATCCTCATTATGAGAGGTCTCTGATACATTGTAACGATGGGAGTGAAGCGGATCCTCATTATGAGAGGTCTCTGATACATTGTAACGATGTGAGTGAAGCCGATCCTCATTATGAGAGGTCTCTGATACATTGTAACGATAGGAGTGAAGCGGATCCTCATTATGAGAGGTCTCTGATACATTGTAACGATAGGAGTGAAGCCGATCCTCATTATGAGAGGTCTCTGATACATTGTAACGATGGGAGTGAAGCGGATCCTCATTATGAGAGGTCTCTGATACATTGTAACGATAGGAGTGAAGCCGATCCTCATTATGAGAGGTCTCTGATACATTGTAACGATGGAGTGAAGCCGGTCCTCATTATGAGAGGTCTCTGATACATTGTAACGATGGAGTGAAGCCGATCCTCATTATGAGAGGTCTCTGATACATTGTAACGATGTCAGTGAAGCGGATCCTCATTATGAGAGGTCTCTGATACATTGTAACGATAGGAGTGAAGCCGATCCTCATTATGAGAGGTCTCTGATACATTGTAACGATGGAGTGAAGCCGGTCCTCATTATGAGAGGTCTCTGATACATTGTAACGATGGGAGTGAAGCCGATCCTCATTATGAGAGGTCTCTGATACATTGTAACGATGGGAGTGAAGCCGGTCCTCATTATGAGAGGTCTCTGATACATTGTAACAATGTGAGTGATGCTGATCCTGATTATGAGAGGTCTCTGATACATTGTAACGATGGGAGTGAAGCCGGTCCTCATTATGAGAGGTCTCTGATACATTGTAACGATGTCAGTGAAGCGGATCCTCATTATGAGAGGTCTCTGATACATTGTAACGATAGGAGTGAAGCCGATCCTCATTATGAGAGGTCTCTGATACATTGTAACGATGGAGTGAAGCCGGTCCTCATTATGAGAGGTCTCTGATACATTGTAACGATGTCAGTGAAGCGGATCCTCATTATGAGAGGTCTCTGATACATTGTAACGATGGAGTGAAGCCGGTCCTCATTATGAGAGGTCTCTGATACATTGTAACAATGTGAGTGATGCTGATCCTGATTATGAGAGGTCTCTGATACATTGTAACGATGGGAGTGAAGCCGGTCCTCATTATGAGAGGTCTCTGATACATTGTAACGATGGGAGTGAAGCCGGTCCTCATTATGAGAGGTCTCTGATACATTGTAACGATGGGAGTGAAGCCGATCCTCATTATGAGAGGTCTCTGATACATTGTAACGATGGGAGTGAAGCCGATCCTCATTATGAGAGGTCTCTGATACATTGTAACGATGGGAGTGAAGCCGATCCTGATCATGAGAGGTCTCTGATACATTGTAACGATGGGAGTGAAGCCGATCCTCATTATGAGAGGTCTCTGATACATTGTAACGATGTCAGTGAAGCCGATCCTCATTATGAGAGGTCTCTGATACATTGTAACGATGGGAGTGAAGCTGATCCTCATTATGAGAGGTCTCTGATACATTGTAACGATGGGAGTGAAGCCGATCCTGATTATGAGAGGTCTCTGATACATTGTAACGATGGGAGTGAAGCGGATCCTCATTATGAGAGGTCTCTGATACATTGTAACGATAGGAGTGAAGCCAATCCTGATTATGAGAGGTCTCTGATACATTGTAACGATGGGAGTGAAGCCGATCCTCATTATGAGAGGTCTCTGATACATTGTAACGATAGGAGTGAAGCCGATCCTGATTATGAGAGGTCTCTGATACATTGTAACGATGTGAGTGAAGCCGATCCTGATTATGAGAGGTCTCTGATACATTGTAACGATGGGAGTGAAGCCGATCCTCATTATGAGAGGTCTCTGATACATTGTAACGATGGGAGTGAAGCCGATCCTCATTATAAGAGCTCTCTGATACATTGTAACGATGGGAGTGAAGCCGATCCTGATTATGAGAGGTCTCTGATACATTGTAACGATGTGAGTGACGCTGATCCTCATTATGAGAGGTCTCTGATACATTGTAACGATGGGAGTGAAGCTGATCCTCATTATGAGAGGTCTCTGATACATTGTAACGATAGGAGTGAAGCCAATCCTGATTATGAGAGGTCTCTGATACATTGTAACGATGGGAGTGAAGCCGATCCTCATTATGAGAGGTCTCTGATACATTGTAACGATGGAGTGAAGCCGATCCTCATTATGAGAGGTCTCTGATACATTGTAACGATAGGAGTGAAGCCAATCCTGATTATGAGAGGTCTCTGATACATTGTAACGATGGGAGTGAAGCCGATCCTCATTATGAGAGGTCTCTGATACATTGTAACGATAGGAGTGAAGCCGATCCTCATTATGAGAGGTCTCTGATACATTGTAACGATGTGAGTGAAGCGGATCCTCATTATGAGAGGTCTCTGATACATTGTAACGATGGGAGTGAAGCCGATCCTCATTGTGAGAGGTCTCTGATACATTGTAACGATGGGAGTGAAGCCGATCCTCATTATGAGAGCTCTCTGATACATTGTAACGATGGGAGTGAAGCCGATCCTGATTATGAGAGGTCTCTGATACATTGTAACGATGTGAGTGACGCTGATCCTCATTATGAGAGGTCTCTGATACATTGTAACGATGGGAGTGAAGCTGATCCTCATTATGAGAGGTCTCTGATACATTGTAACGATGGGAGTGAAGCCGATCCTCATTATGAGAGGTCTCTGATACATTGTAACGATGTGAGTGAAGCCAATCCTGATTATGAGAGGTCTCTGATACATTGTAACGATAGGAGTGAAGCCAATCCTGATTATGAGAGGTCTCTGATACTTGTAACGATGGGAGTGAAGCGGATCCTTATTATGAGAGGTCTCTGATACATTGTAACGATGGGAGTGAAGCCGATCCTCATTATGAGAGGTCTCTGATACATTGTAACGATGGGAGTGAAGCCGATCCTCATTATGAGAGGTCTCTGATACATTGTAACGATAGGAGTGAAGCTGATCTTCATTATGAGAGGTCTCTGATACATTGTAACGATGGAGTGAAGCTGATCCTCATTATGAGAGGTCTCTGATACATTGTAACGATGGGAGTGAAGCCGATCCTCATTATGAGAGGTCTCTGATACATTGTAACGATGTCAGTGAAGCCGATCCTCATTATGAGAGGTCTCTGATACATTGTAACGATGGGAGTGAAGCCGATCCTCATTATGAGAGATCTCTGATACATTGTAACGATGGGAGTGAAGCGGATCCTGATTATGAGAGGTCTCTGATACATTGTAACGATGGGAGTGAAGCCGATCCTGATTATGAGAGGTCTCTGATACATTGTAACGATGGGAGTGAAGCCGATCTTCATTATGAGAGATCTCTGATACATTGTAACGATGGGAGTGAAGCGGATCCTGATTATGAGAGGTCTCTGATACATTGTAACGATGGGAGTGAAGCGGATCCTGATTATGAGAGGTCTCTGATACATTGTAACGATAGGAGTGAAGGCGATCCTGATTATGAGAGGTCTCTGATACATTGTAACGATGGGAGTGAAGCCGATCTTCATTATGAGAGGTCTCTGATACATTGTAACGATAGGAGTGAAGCGGATCCTGATTATGAGAGATCTCTGATACATTGTAACGATGGGAGTGAAGCCGATCCTCATTATGAGAGGTCTCTGATACATTGTAACGATGGGAGTGAAGCCGATCTTCATTATGAGAGGTCTCTGATACATTGTAACGATAGGAGTGAAGCCGATCCTTATTATGAGAGGTCTCTGATACATTGTAACGATGTGAGTGAAGCCGATCCTCATTATGAGAGGTCTCTGATACATTGTAACGATGGGAGTGAAGCCGATCCTCATTATGAGAGATCTCTGATACATTGTAACGATGGGAGTGAAGCGGATCCTCATTATGAGAGGTCTCTGATACATTGTAACGATGGAGTGAAGCTGATCCTCATTATGAGAGGTCTCTGATACATTGTAACGATGGGAGTGAAGCCGATCCTCATTATGAGAGGTCTCTGATACATTGTAACGATGTCAGTGAAGCCGATCCTCATTATGAGAGGTCTCTGATACATTGTAACGATGGGAGTGAAGCCGATCCTCATTATGAGAGGTCTCTGATACATTGTAACGATGGGAGTGAAGCCGATCCTCATTATGAGAGATCTCTGATACATTGTAACGATGGGAGTGAAGCGGATCCTGATTATGAGAGATCTCTGATACATTGTAACGATGGGAGTGAAGCCGATCTTCATTATGAGAGATCTCTGATACATTGTAACGATGGGAGTGAAGCGGATCCTGATTATGAGAGGTCTCTGATACATTGTAACGATAGGAGTGAAGGCGATCCTGATTATGAGAGGTCTCTGATACATTGTAACGATGGGAGTGAAGCCGATCCTGATTATGAGAGGTCTCTGATACATTGTAACGATGGGAGTGAAGCCGATCCTCATTATGAGAGGTCTCTGATACATTGTAACGATGGGAGTGAAGCCGATCTTCATTATGAGAGGTCTCTGATACATTGTAACGATAGGAGTGAAGCGGATCCTGATTATGAGAGATCTCTGATACATTGTAACGATGGGAGTGAAGCCGATCCTCATTATGAGAGGTCTCTGATACATTGTAACGATGGGAGTGAAGCCGATCTTCATTATGAGAGGTCTCTGATACATTGTAACGATAGGAGTGAAGCCGATCCTTATTATGAGAGGTCTCTGATACATTGTAACGATGTGAGTGAAGCCGATCCTCATTATGAGAGGTCTCTGATACATTGTAACGATGTGTGTGAAGCCGATCCTCATTATGAGAGGTCTCTGATACATTGTAACGATGGGAGTGAAGCCGATCCTCATTATGAGAGGTCTCTGATACATTGTAACGATGTCAGTGAAGCCGATCCTCATTATGAGAGGTCTCTGATACATTGTAACGATGGGAGTGAAGCCGATCCTCATTATGAGAGGTCTCTGATACATTGTAACGATGGGAGTGAAGCCGATCCTCATTATGAGAGATCTCTGATACATTGTAACGATGGGAGTGAAGCGGATCCTGATTATGAGAGATCTCTGATACATTGTAACGATGGGAGTGAAGCCGATCTTCATTATGAGAGATCTCTGATACATTGTAACGATGGGAGTGAAGCGGATCCTGATTATGAGAGGTCTCTGATACATTGTAACGATAGGAGTGAAGCCGATCCTCATTATGAGAGGTCTCTGATACATTGTAACGATGTGAGTGAAGCGGATCCTCATTATGAGAGGTCTCTGATACATTGCAACGATGGGAGTGAAGCCGATCCTCATTATGAGAGGTCTCTGATACATTGTAACGATGGGAGTGAAGCGGATCTTCATTATGAGAGGTCTCTGATACATTGTAACGATAGGAGTGAAGCCGATCCTTATTATGAGAGGTCTCTGATACATTGTAACGATGTGAGTGAAGCCGATCCTCATTATGAGAGGTCTCTGATACATTGTAACGATGGGAGTGAAGCCGATCCTCATTATGAGAGGTCTCTGATACATTGTAACGATGGGAGTGAAGCCGATCCTCATTATGAGAGGTCTCTGATACATTGTAACGATGGGAGTGAAGCCGATCCTCATTATGAGAGGTCTCTGATACATTGTAACGATGGGAGTGAAGCCGATCCTCATTATGAGAGGTCTCTTATACATTGTAACGATGTGAGTGAAGCCGATCCTCATTATGAGAGGTCTCTGATACATTGTAACGATGGGAGTGAAGCTGATCTTCATTATGAGAGGTCTCTGATACATTGTAACGATGGGAGTGAAGCCGATCCTGATTATGAGAGGTCTCTGATACATTGTAACGATGGGAGTGAAGCCGATCCTCATTATGAGAGGTCTCTTATACATTGTAACGATGTGAGTGAAGCCGATCCTCATTATGAGAGGTCTCTGATACATTGTAACGATGGGAGTGAAGCTGATCTTCATTATGAGAGGTCTCTGATACATTGTAACGATGGGAGTGAAGCCGATCCTGATTATGAGTGGTCTCTGATACATTGTAACGATGGGAGTGAAGCCGATCCTCATTATGAGAGGTCTCTGATACATTGTAACGATGTGAGTGAAGCCGATCCTGATTATGAGAGGTCTCTGATACATTGTAACGATAGGCGTGAAGCTGATCTTCATTATGAGAGGTCTCTGATACATTGTAACGATGGGAGTGAAGCCGATCCTGATTATGAGAGGTCTCTGATACATTGTAACGATAGGCGTGAAGCGGATCCTCATTATGAGAGGTCTCTGATACATTGTAACGATGTGAGTGAAGCTGATCTTCATTGCAAGAGAGATCTCTGATACATTGTATCAAATTGAGCAATCCGAGATAAATGTAAATGAAAATGTTCTCATTCACTGAGCAGTGATCTTGATAATGGGGAGCAAACACAAAAGACGGCAGAAAGTTGCATGAACTTCATTTAAACTGGTTGGTTTCGGGAGGGGGAACTGAACCCATAATAACCCCCCCCCCCCCCCCCCCTCCTGATTTCTTAGAAAGTGACTTTTCGCTCTTTCCAAGTTTCTCCGTTTACAAAAACAAAATGTAAAAAAAAATTGGTGAAAGATTGTAAAATCTAATGGCAAACAGATCGCGCAGTTAGCACTAGACTAAGCACAATTAGGCACCACATTCCTGCGCGCACTATAAATAACTGCCGCTTCCTCCTCCCATCTGTGAATTTCATTAGAAGGGGCTGTGGGGAGCAGACGCCATCACTCAGGCCATGACTTTGTACAGCTTGGGGGGGTGAACGCGCCCGAGTTCCGAAACCGTCACCTCCCTGCTCATAGTCATGTGCAAATCTCCAACAGATGACTGTGGAATTCACCTGCTGAAGAAAAAAATCACACCGTGCTGCGCATGCCATCATGGTGGACTTAAAGGGGTTGTCTGGTATAGGAGAGGGAGCACCTTTAAAAGTGTGCCTCTCTCCTGGTGCATTAAAATGGGAATCCTGTAATACCTCATTTTCCCTGCGGAGGCACTGTAGAAGAATTTAACACTTGCATCCCAACAGATTACAGGCAATCACTTAGTGTCCCAGAAGTGGGACATTGGCTGGCAGACACCTACACCGACTGTCCATAACGTTAAAACCTCAGGATTATCTCGGGAAAATGTCTCCTGTCGGGGGATATATAAGGCGTTACCTGAGCAGTTATCGATGTCGAAGCAGGAAAAATGGGCAAACATAAGGGTCTGGCCAAATTGCAATGGGTAGACGACAGGGTCAGAGCAGCTCCAAAATGGCCGGTGTTGTGGGGTGCTCCTAAAGCTGTGCTTGCTAACATCCGGCACTCCAGCTGTGGTAAAACTAAGACTCCCAAAGATGCCCCCTTGCTTGGTTGTTCTCAGAACTCAATAGAAATGAATGGAGCATTCTGGGAGTCGAAGTTTCACCACAGCTGGAGTGCCGGAGGTTAGCCATCACCGTGACCTAGAGTGTATTTACCAGAAGTAGTGCAAGTAAGGTCTACCAGTGAACCTGGAACATGGTCATGGTCACTCGAGGCACACAGGGCATCACAGCTGTAAATGGAGCAGTGTAGCCGCAGACCACTCAGAATGTCCATGCTGATCTGTAACAACCCAAAGTGGTGTTACCCCTTCTGCACATTGCTACTGTCTTTATTGGTCTAACCTCATGTCATCTTATGCATTTATTCCAGGTCCTCCACACTGTGCATTTCTAATGTTATGTAACTGTTCATGTAATGTGCCTGGTTCACCAGCAGGTGGAATCAAATATGGCAGAGCTATAGTTAGAGAGAGTGAAACTTACCATTCCATTCTAACCCCCCTCTGTAGGGGAGTGGGCCAGCCCTACTTTCTGCAGGAAGGGTGGGGCAGAAGTTCTAGTCAGTCTAGCTTACCCCCAGCTAGGGGAAGGGTGTGCAGGGGCATGACTCTGCTGGACGTGCCCACAACAGCCAGAGCACCCTAAGCTCTGCTGACCATGGAGGCCAAAGCTTGAAGCCTCAGGAGCCAGGAGGAAAGTTCCCTGGCATAACCTAGAGTCAGACTACAAAGTGAAGTGCAGCAAACAGAAGAAGCTGAGTTATACAGCCAGCCTGTCAGTACAGCAGAGTCAGAGAGAAACAGATATAGCAGAGTGGAGTTTGCCTGCCAGTTTCATGCTAAAGCCTGCTGGAACCAAGACAAAGCCTGAAAACCGTTTTGGAGAACGTTTATGCAAAGTAAAGCTGCCATTGAACTTCAACTCAAGGTCTGGACTCAAGTTATTCTTTTATCCCTCAATTATTCCCCCTATTTATTGCTTCAGAGCCAAAGCCTGGGGTCCAGCGGTATCCAGGTAGGAGCACCGTGACACATATAAAGAGACATTTTAGGCCGCGCTATACCACTCAGCATTTCCTACACCTGGGACGTGTTATATAGAGGGCCCTAGGGGAGGCACCCGTTGCAGATCCCTATCCACTGCCTGAAGAACCATTCATGGACCATCAGAACTAGACTATGGAGCCATGGAAGAAGGTGTCCTGGTCTGATGGATCACATGTGTCAGCCGGGTGGATTGGCATTACCTACCTGTGGAAGAGATGGCACAAGGATTCAATATGGGAAGAAGACAAGATCGTGGAGGCAATGTGATACTCTGGACTATGTTCTCCTGGAAAACTTGGGTCCTGGCATCATGTCGATGTGACCACCTATCTAAACATTGTACGGACAAGTACCCCCCTTCATGGCTGTAGCATTCCCTAATAGCAGTGCCTTCTTTCAGTAGGATAATGCCCAAATCATACTGCTAAAATGGTCCAGGAATGGTTGGAGGAACATGACAAAGAGATCAAGGTGTTGACTCGTTTCCAAATTCTCAAGATATCAGTCTGATCATCTTCTGTGTGATGTGCTCGAAAAACATATCCGATACATGGAGGACTAAAGGAACTAACGGAACATCTGCCATCTGGTGCGAGATGCCACAGGAGAATGCCTCAGAGGTCTTGTGGAGTCCATGTCTCGATGGGTTGGAGGAACCAAGATAATGCTAGCAGGTGGTCTATTAGGATTTTGCTGTGGGGCCATCTATAAAATATCTTGGCCCACCTCGCACTAGGATATGCCACCAATGTCCACCTCTGGGACCTGAACCTTTCTCTAGAACGGGGCCTGCAATGTGAACGAGGGTGCATCGTACAAGAGCACCCACCATCCATTCACTTCTATGGAAGTTCGGAAATGAGCATAGCTTGCTCACTTGGCTCTTTTCAGAACTCCCATAGAAGTGAATGCATGCAGCACATGAGCGGTACGCTCTTCTTCACTTTGGGGGTCATGTTCTAGAGACAGGAGATATCCCAGAGATGGGACCCGCACCTATCAGACATTGGTGGCCTATCTTAGCGATATCCAACCAAAGTGCAAGATGGGCCAACCCTTTTAGGTTGGGAATACCCCTTTAATCATCTTTAAGGGCTGTTCCATCTTCTAACGTAAGGGCACATTGCTAGCCTATGGAGGTACACCGATCCTGAGATGCCCCCACTTTATAAGATGGGAATTTAGTATCTAGGTATCTAGGTAAAATATAGCAGAAGCCGTTTAACCCCGTCCCTGCCGCTGGTCAGCGCTTGTGCTGTTGTAAGGCATAAGATGAAGCCACATGATTCCATATAAAGCTGAAAAAACAACCTACGTGGCTGACTCCTATAAATCACCCTCCCCATCACCACCAACAAAAAAAAAAAAATTAATAAAGAGGAAATTAAAAATGCGGATTTATGAGAACGGCGTCCAAGGTGTCAAGATACAGAAAGCAAAAGACAAATTGGAAAAAAGAGGACCATGGTGGAAACCTGAGCAGAGAGAGCATATCCTCCCTGCCGCGCCAGATCTGATGGAGAGATTTCATTTCCTTAGGCTTAGCCTTGAAGACACGTCTGTCACTCAGCGCTGACCTCCCTTCACCAGATGCGCGAGCGCCCCAAACCTCAGCACGATATTGGTTTACTGCATAGGAAAGACGCGCTGCTTCATATCTGTCAGCAGCTCTCCCCGCGTGGTTTTACTTCTAGAGGCCGCAGCCAGAAACCGGCGAGGCGCTGTCAGGACGATGGCGGGCAGAAACCGTGTCCTGGAGACACTCTACAAGGAACCCCCCCAGAAGTCCAAAGCTCAGCTTCTTGTGTTTCCACCATCTACTAACCGACCTCAACCTGATATCTCCCTTACAGTGGGTGGCACTGTCATTACTCCAGGGCGGCACGCCTCCTGTTTTGGTGTCAGATCCTGCACCTCAGAAACTGTTATCTCCATGTGCCAATCACTGAACTGATGTTTCCACCCTGTGCCAGTCAGTGCACTGATGTCTCTACCCTGTGCCAGTCAGTGCACTGATGTCTCCACCCTGTCCCAGTCAGTGCACTGATGTCTCCACCCTGTCCCAGTCAGTGCACTGATGTCTCCACCCTGTGCCAGTCAGTGCACTGATGTCTCCACCCTGTGCCAGTCAGTGCACTGATGTCTCCACCCTGTGCCAGTCAGTGCACTGATGTTTCCACCCTGTGCCAGTCAGTGCACTGATGTCTCTACCCTGTGCCAGTCAGTGCACTGATGTCTCCACCCTGTCCCAGTCACTGAACTGATGTCTCCACCCTGTCCCAGTCACAGAACTGATGTTTCCACCCTGTCCCAGTCACAGAACTGATGTTTCCACCCTGTCCCAGTCACTGAACTGATGTCTCCACCCTGTCCCAGTCACAGAACTGATGTTTCCACCCTGTCCCAGTCACTGAACTGATGTCTCCACCCTGTGTCAATCACTGCACCAATGTCTCCACCCCATGCCAGTCACTGCACCGATGTCTCCACCCTGTGCCAGTCACTGCACCGATGTCTCCACCCTGTGCCAGTCACTACATTTATGTCTTCATCCTGTGCCAGTCACTGCACCAATGTCCTCACCCTGTGCCAGTCACTACATTGATGTCCTGACCCTGTGCAAGCTTTTGGAAAAAGACTACAAGTCTGGAACGTTCCCTGCAGCAGGAGCATCTTGCCTGTCCATCCATGTTGTGCTCATGATGACCATGCACTAGGAAATGTGTCAGTAAAAACTGTCAGCAAGCTGCTGTTGACTCATCTGTTGTTATTATTAGCAGCACATTATAATGTAGTGATGAGAGGGGTCTAAGGGTCAGTGATGCCTTACTACCACCCAAAACTATAACACCCGCAGCAAATTTATATTTGGAAGTTAATAGGTTAATCAGGCATGTAAGAGTTAAATACTTTGTCCAGTCAGAACAGCCGCCATCTGAATGCCCTCTCAGGGCATAGGGACCACTGAGAGCATCTGCAGAGGGGCTCATAGTGACCATAACTGTCCTAGATATAAACACAAGCCATAATTAATGCTGTTGACAGCAGCTTGCTGATGGTCTCCAGTTAGATTTTTTTTCACACATTTACACACAGCTCTAAACTAAACGGACTGACAAATAAGCATAAAAACTATAAACTATAAAATTATTAATAGCCAATGTTTGTAAGGATGGTTTATGGTTCTGCACTTCAAGAGGATCTGACGGATCTCATGACCCATCTGTTTTAGTAAATACTTGCATTTTCAAAAAAATAAAAATAAATAACAATTCTAGAGTCTCCCTTCATTATTCCTCCTGGAAATGTGTCAACTAAATTAAGAACTGGGTGTTACAGCTGACACTGTCCTCTCTGGACTGTTTCTGAGTATATAGGGACATGTCTCATTGATAATTGTTTGTGCATTTCCAGGAGGAATAACAGAGGGACACTACAAGGCATTGCTCTCCAGAACATAGAGATTACAAGTATTTACTAACACAGACACATCAGGAGTGGCGACAGGTCCTCTTTGTATATACAGTGGATATAAAAAGTCTACACACCCCTGTTAAAATGTCAGGTTTCTGTGCTGTAAAAAAAAATGAGACAAAGATAAATCATTTCAGACCTTTTTCCGCCTTTAATGTGACCTATAAACTGTACAACTCAATTGAAAAACAAACTGAAATCTTTTAGGTGGAGGGAAGAAAACAAAAAAAACAAAAATAATGTGGTTGCATAGGTGTGCACACCCTCTTATAACTGGGGATGTAGCTGTGTTCAGAATTAGGCAATCACATTGAGAATCCTGTTAAATATGAGTCGGCATACACCGACCATCATGTAAAGTGCCTCTGATTAACCCCAAATAAAGTTCAGCTGCTCTAGTTGGTCTTTCCTGAAGTTTTCTTAGTCGCATCCCACAGCAGAAGCCATGGTCCACAGAGAGCTTCCAAAGCATCAGAGGATCTCATTGTTAGAAGGTATCAGTCCGGAGAAGGGGACAAAAGAATTTCCAAGGCATTAGATATACCATGGAACACAGTGAAGACAGTCATCATCAAGTGGAGGAAATATGGCACAACAGTGACATCACCAAGAACTGGACGTCCCTCCAAAATTGATTAAAAGACGAGAAGAAAACTGGTCTGGGAGGCTTGGCCATAATTCCAAAAGATATGTTTGGCGCAAAAACAACACAGCACATCACCAAAAGAACACCATCCCCACAGTGAAGCATGGTGGTGGCAGCATCTGTCACGGCTGTATGTGAGCAACAAGAGCATGCACAGAAAATAGAGCTACTGACCGTACCCAAACTAGGGAGGATAAAGGGTGACCCCTGTAAGACCCTCATAGCTCTCCCTATGCTGCTAAGCCCATGCCCGGATCCAAATGGTGGAACGAGGCATGCCCGCGTACCTAAGACTGATGACCACTGTAACCCCTACAATAGTGGAAGGGGCACGGCCACCGGTGCCCTGCTCAGTATATGGAGGGAACCGTGGTCGCCTCGGATCCAGTCAGAAAACACACAGATACACTACTATGTCTGCACACTTAGCTGAAGGAGCTGCAGCCGCAGTGAAGACGGATCCAAAGACAGGCTGGCAATATCCGGAGTACTTGCTGCAGCAGAACACAGGTCCAGTGAAAGGATAGCATACAAGGGAAGATACTCAAGCAAGAGCTACAACTCAAATGAGAAATATAATCCACACACTACAAAAGGAGGAGGGGTGATTTAAAGGCAGGGAAATCAAACGCAGGAGGAACAGCTGGGAGGAAGGAAACAGAAAGTAAAGAGCTCATCACAGGGGCGGAGAAACAGAGCAGTGAGAACTCCTCCAAGCTCTGGTAGTGACAGCATCATGCCAAGGGGCTGTTCTTCTTCAGCTGGAACTGGGGCCTTAGTTAAGCTAGAGGGAATTATGAACAGTTCCAAATACCAGTCAATATTGGCCCAAAACCTTCAGGCTTCTGCTAGAAAGCTGAACATGAAGAGGAACTTCATCTTTCAGCATGACAACGACCCAAAGCATACATCCAAATCAACAAAGGAATGGCTTCACCAGAAGAAGATGAAAGTTTTGGAATGGCCCATCCAGAGCCCAGACCTGAATCCAAAAAAATATCTGTGGGGTGATCTGAAGAGGGCTGTGCACAGGAGATGCCCTCGCAATCTTACAGATTTGGAGTGTTTTTGCAAAAATGAGTGGGCAAATCTTGCCAAGTCAAAATGTGCCATGCTGATAGACTTATACCCAAAAAGACTGAGTGCTGTAATAAAATCAAAAGGTGCTTCAACAAAGTATTAGTTTAAGGGTGTGCACACTTATGTAACCATATTATTTTATTTTTATATTTTTCTTCCCTCTACCTAAAATATTTCAGTTTGTTTTCCAATTGAGTTGTACAGATTATAGGTCACATTAAAGGTGGAAAAAGTTCTGAAATTATTTATCTTTGTCTCATTTTTATACATCACAGAAACCTGACATTTTAACAGAGGTGTGTAGACTTTTTATATCCACTGTATATGTACCTTCATATGTGTGTGCTGCCCCCACAGGGCGACCATAAGACTCTTTTAGTGGAAATCTTTACTTACTGAATTATCTCGTATGCAGCTCTGATGTCAGTGAGTGCGACCACAGCAAATCTTCATTCACATTTTCTCTTTTTCTTGTTTGGAGAACCAACCCGATCCTCCACGGTCAGTCGGGCAGAGTAAAGGCGGTATTATATATACACACAGTGGGCTGATTGATTTTTGAGGTTTCTGGGGCAGTGACTCATCTATTCTTACTACATGTCAGCTCTCGAGTGACAGAATACACCGTACGTCCGCCTACAACGAGCACCTGATGATATCAACAATACATTTGGTGGCCTCTTCATATCACTGTGACCCAGTTTACATTAGTTTATTGCAGAACAGTGTGTTGTCAGCCATGTTGTTGTGGAGGAAATGGGGGTTCGCTGCACAGGCACAGCGCTGCACTGGAGTCCATGCATGTGAGCAAAGACTTCTCAACCGAGCCATGGCGGCAGTAGTCTCCCTTCAATCATTGCACAGGCACAGTGCTACGCTAGAGTTTACATGTGAGCAAAGACTTCTCAACCGAGCCATGGCAGCAGCAGTCTCACTTCAATCATTGCACAGGCACAGCGCTACGCCAGAGTTTACATGTGAGCAAAGACTTCTCAACCGAGCCATGGTGGCAGTAGTCTCCCTTCAATCATTGTACAGGCACAGCGCTGGGCCAGAGTCCATACATGTGAGCAAAGACTTTTCAATTGAGCCATGGCGGCAGCAGTCTCCCTTCAATCATTGTACAGGCACAGCGCTACGCCAGAGTCCATACATGTGAGCAAAGACTTCTCAACCGAGCCATGGCGGCAGTAGTCTCCCTTCAATCATTGTACAGGCACAGCGCTGCGCCAGAGTCCATACATGTGAGCAAAGACTTTTTAATTGAGCCATGGCGGCAGCAGTCTCCCCTTAATCATTGCATAGGCACAGCGCTGCGTCGGAGTCCATACATGTGAGCAAAGACTTCTCAACCGAGCCATGGCGGCAGCAGTCTCCCTTCAATCATTGCACAGGCACAGCGCTACGCCAGAGTCCATACATGTAAGCAAAGACTTCTCAACCAAGCCATGGCGGCAGCAGTCTCCCTTCAATCATTGTACAGGCACAGCGCTGCGCCAGAGTCCATACATGTGAGCAAAGATTCTCAACCAAGCCATGGCGGCAGCAGTCTCCCTTCAATCATTGCACAGGCACAGCGCTACGCCAGAGTCCATACATGTGAGCAAAGACTTCTCAACCAAGCCATGGCGGCAGCAGTCTCCCTTCAATCATTGTACAGGCACAGCGCTGCACCAGAGTCCATACATGTGAGCAAAGACTTTTCAATTGAGCCATGGCGGCAGCAGTCTCCCCTTAATCATTGCATAGGCACAGTGCTGCGTCGGAGTCCATACATGTGAGCAAAGACTTCTCAACCGAGCCATGGCGGCAGCAGTCTCCCTTCAATCATTGCACAGGCACAGCGCTGCACCAGAGTCACTACATGTGAGCAAAGACTTTTCAATTGAGCCATGGCGGCAGCAGTCTCCCCTTAATCATTGCATAGGCACAGCGCTGCGTCGGAGTCCATACATGTGAGCAAAGACTTCTCAACCGAGCCATGGCGGCAGCAGTCTCCCTTCAATCATTGCACAGGCACAGCGCTACGCCAGAGTCCATACATGTAAGCAAAGACTTCTCAACCAAGCCATGGCGGCAGCAGTCTCCCTTCAATCATTGTACAGGCACAGCGCTGCGCCAGAGTCCATACATGTGAGCAAAGACTTCTCAACCAAGCCATGGCGGCAGCAGTCTCCCTTCAATCATTGCACAGGCACAGCGCTACGCCAGAGTCCATACATGTGAGCAAAGACTTCTCAACCAAGCCATGGCGGCAGCAGTCTCCCTTCAATCATTGTACAGGCACAGCGCTGCACCAGAGTCCATACATGTGAGCAAAGACTTTTCAATTGAGCCATGGCGGCAGCAGTCTCCCCTTAATCATTGCATAGGCACAGTGCTGCGTCGGAGTCCATACATGTGAGCAAAGACTTCTCAACCGAGCCATGGCTGCAGCAGTCTCCCTTCAATCATTGCACAGGCACAGCGCTGCACCAGAGTCACTACATGTGAGCAAAGACTTTTCAATTGAGCCATGGCGGCAGCAGTCTCCCCTTAATCATTGCATAGGCACAGCGCTGCGTCGGAGTCCATACATGTGAGCAAAGACTTCTCAACCGAGCTATGGCGGCAGCAGTCTTGCCTCTCAAGGTACAAAGCTGCACTGGGGTCCAGCGCCGGCTCTTTCTTCGGTCCAGTGGACACTCTTCTGCCTGATGAAGGGCATCCTATTTGCCCGAAACGTAGCTTTGTGTACCACCATGTCTGGCCAATAAAAATCAATTAAGCATCATAAAAAACAAATTGAGTTCCAGGAGGTGGAGCCAGGAGCAAACCCCTGAGGAGCACCCACACCAGCCAGAACAGATAGAGTGCTGTGATCAACTAGAATTATTGCACTGGGGTCCATGGATGGGGTTTTTCACTTCCCAACTGGCTCATGGCAGAAGCACTTTTGCCTCACTCAAGGCACAATGCTGCGCAGGAGTCCAGCGCAGGAACATGCATATGAGCAATGTGGCTGCTTTATGCTGCTCTTGTAGGTGGCTGGAAGCTACTATAACAAAGCATGCTTGGCGCTGACTGATTTAAGGGGGCACCAAACTTTTGTCTGAGGCCCATCGGTCTCTAGTTTTGCCAATGCCTCTTTTGCTATTGCGAGACAGAAGCTACGCAGGGCACCTCTCTCCAAGGGATGAGGAAAGGCTAAGGCCATAAGTAGAATAAACCTGCACTATGTTGTGCATTGCGCTATATCCGCCACCCCTGCTCCCCTACGGTTCCAGGGATTCATGTTCTTTGCTGCAGTGTAAGATTAGGCTGTAAAATATACCAGGCGGGATTTTATAGGCCTGTAAATGAACATACCCCAGTCTCTAGGGGTGAAACATGTGGCTTCTATAACATACCTGCCGGCAGCTGGATAGCGGGGTTTGCAGGAGATTTAAGGTGATGTCTGAGAATCAGTGAACACCTCTCCTGATGAAGTAGCGAGGAGTCATGTTACATATGTGCCCTTTTTAGCCGGTTCCTGCGATCCTTCATCTGTCATTTAATCAGTGGAGGACATTAGAGGCCACGTATGAGGTTCACCGTATGGGGGGTGCAGGGGAAGTTACATTTTGTGATAATGCATCTAGTCGACACGTGCAAAGAATGGAAGCAGAACTTATTCTTGGCCTCACTTTTGGGTTTGGAGCAATTTTATTTACGGAGCAATAGAGAGCTGCAGAGACCAGAGCGGCAGAGACCACAACAAAAGATAACAAAGCAGCAGAGACCGGAGCTGCAGAGATCGCAACAAAAGAGACCAGAGCAGTAGAGACCAGAGCAGTAGAGACCACAGCAGCAGAGGCCAGAGGAGCAGAGACAGCAACAAAAAAAGACCGGAGCTGCAGAGATCAGATCTGCAGAGACTGTAGCAGCAGAGACCAGAGAAGTAGAGACCGGAGCAACAGAGACCAGAACTGTAGAGACCCAGTAGAGACCTGAGCAGCAGTGACCAGAGGCGCAGAGACCGCAACAAAAAAGACCGGAGCTGCAGAGATCAGATCTGCAGAGACCGTAGCAGCAGAGACCAGAGAAGTAGAGACCGGAGCAACAGAGACCAGAACTGCAGAGACCCAGTAGAGACCTGAGCAGCAGTGACCAGAGGCGCAGAGACCGCAACAAAAAAGACCGGAGCTGCAGAGATCAGATCTGCAGAGACCGTAGCAGCAGAGACCAGAGAAGTAGAGACCAGAGCAACAGAGACCAGAACTGCAGAGACCCAGTAGAGACCTGAGCAGCAGTGACCAGAGGCGCAGAGACCGCAACAAAAAAGACCGGAGCTGCAGAGATCAGATCTGCAGAGACCGTAGCAGCAGAGACCAGAGAAGTAGAGACCAGAGCAACAGAGACCAGAACTGCAGAGACCCAGTAGAGACCTGAGCAGCAGTGACCAGAGGCGCAGAGACTGCAACAAAAAAGACCGGAGCTGCAGAGATCAGATCTGCAGAGACCGTAGCAGCAGAGACCAGAGAAGTAGAGACCGGAGCAACAGAGACCAGAACGGCAGAGACCCAGTAGAGACCTGAGCAGCAGTGACCAGAGGCGCAGAGACCGCAACAAAAAAGACCGTAGCTGCAGAGATCAGATCTGCAGAGACCAGATCTGCAGAGACCGTAGCAGCAGAGACCAGAGAAGTAGAGACCGGAGCAACAGAGACCAGAACTGTAGAGACCCAGTAGAGACCTGAGCAGCAGTGACCAGAGGCGCAGAGACCGCAACAAAAAAAGACCGGAGCTGCAGAGATCAGATCTGCAGAGACCAGATCTGCAGAGACCGTAGCAACAGAGACCAGAGAAGTAGAGACCAGAGCAACAGAGACCAGAACTGTAGAGACCCAGTAGAGACCTGAGCAGCAGTGACCAGAGGCGCAGAGACCGCAACAAAAAAGACCGTTGCTGCAGAGATCAGATCTGCAGAGACCAGATCAGCAGAGACTGTAGCAGCAGAGACTGGATCAGCAGAGACCAGAGTAGGAGAGACAGGAGCAGCAGAGACCAGAGCTGCGGAGAGCGAATCTGTGGAGACTGGAGCTGCGGAGACCGGAGCTGCAGAGACCAGCAGAGAGGACACTAGGGCTGCAGAGATCAAAGCAGAAGAACTGGAGCAGCAGAGAGCGGAACAGAAGAGACCAAAGGACTCCCGCCGATCAGCTGTTTCAGAAGGCACTGTTGCTCACAGTAGCACCGTGGCCTTCTCTCTGCTCACCAACACAGCGCCATCCATTGTATAGCGGTTTTGCTTGGTATTGCACTCAGCCCCATTCACTTCAATGGGGCTAATCTGCGCCTAGGCCATGTGGTAAATCAACGTGACATCACTTAGCCTCCTAGGCAAAGCTGCGAGAAGGCCGTGGCGCTGCTGCAAGCACCGGTGCCTTCTCAAACAGCTGATCGGCAGGGGTCCCGGGTGTCTGACCCTCACTGATCAGATACTGATGACTTGAGGATAGGTCATCAATAGAAAAGTCTCGGGAATGGCAAGCACCACACAAGAAGGATATATACTGTATACTTCCGTGCTACTGATCACATGCTGCCTAACCACGTGACCACTGCAGCCAATCACTGGCCTCAGCAGTCTTGTTTGGACGTACTACACTTGATTGCTGAGGCCAGTAATTGCCCACAGCGGTCATGTGGTTAGTCAGCATGTAATCAGCAGCACGGAAGTATACAGAGACTCGCGGGGACCATCAGACCAGTAGTGCTGGAGTCATGGGTTTTACTTTATCATCCCCAGCCTTGGACAACCCCTTTAATCAATTACAACCATATAGTACTCAAATAAAATCAAAACCAAATAATAGCTGCATACATGCCTGAGCGCAGGGTCATCTGTGGTGCCCCTTTCAACAAGGAAAGCTGATGCACCCTTTGTGACCTGCACCCTGCAATGAGATGGGCTTCTAGTAACTGGACATCATTGAGTGGGACAACTAAACTGCTGGACACTGGGGCTGCTACATACCTGGGCCAGGGCACTACACCACCAAACACCAGGGACTGGGGCACAAAACCCTTGGACACCGGGGATGGTTCCCAAAACTGCTGGTCACTAGAGACTGCAGCAATAAACCAGTGGGCATTAGGAGATGGGGCACGTCACGTGGCTGCATAAGGGTCCATTCACACGTCCGTGAATGTGTCCGCACCCATTCCGCAATTCTGTGGAACGGGTGCGGACCCATTCATTCTCCATGGGTCAGGAATGGATGCGGACCGCACACAGTGCGGTCCGCGGCTCCGGAAAAAAATAGAACATGTCCTATTCTTGTCCGCATTTGTGAACAAGAATAGGCAGGTCTATGCGGATGTATTGCGGATCCGCAATTTGCTACGGACGTGTGAATGGACCCTTACACCAGGAACCATAAAACTTTAACCTCTGGACAACAAAAACAGGGACAACAGACCAGAGGCCAAGGACTTGGGGATCAGACCACTGGCCACAAGGGACCGATGTATCACCCTACCACCTGCATATATAAAAAGGAATAACGCTTACCACCTGCATATGATGCATAGGATTGACCCCTAACACCTTCCCCTGCGTGATACCCCCAGCACTGGTCTCCTCCACCGTTGCTCCTTCACTGCTTTCATGTGACAAGCTCCAGAAGAAGTGATCTAGGTTTATTTTAGTTTTCTATTAAATTGCATTATCTTTTTATGCAATTCCTAAAATATTCCTTGTCATCGTGAGAAGGTTCACCAGCACGTGAAATGACTACACATCACAAGCTGCATTCAATAACCGAGCAGATGCTGAGACGGGTCACAGCTCTCAAATAGAGAATGATGTCATGTCCCTGCAAACATGCAATGACATCACTTCCATGCTTCACCGAGCACTTCTGCTACCGAGCTGCTCCTTTCTTACTCAATCGCACAGTGATGGGAGACAGAGCAGCCACTCCAAATTCCAACCGTAAAAGCTTCTTCGATTTTTCATAGAAATACAGATAAAAGGGGAAAAAAGGTTATTTTAAGGATAGGCCTACACGTAGCGGTATCATAGCTCAAAGAACATGTATATTAGATGATTGGGCGGCACAATTGAACATATAGTGCATTGACGTACATACTGTACAAGAGGGGGTCTAATAACCAAGGATCAGGGATCTGGTGTTTGTTTTCCCCTCCGTAGACTTTCCATGACCCTTGCAGTTTGTAAGAGGGTGGGAGTTTTGCGCAGGTTTTTGCCACCCACTAGCAAAAGGGACACCATTTAAGGTTGGGCCCCTTCTCTGTCACATCTGTGACAGGTCCCAGAAGGTCTGAAAGATTATCTGCACATTAGTGATCTGACAGCCTCTTTTGGTTTCACTTTGTCTGACTTTTCC
Source organism: Bufo bufo (assembly GCF_905171765.1). Lineage (NCBI taxonomy): Eukaryota > Metazoa > Chordata > Amphibia > Anura > Bufonidae > Bufo > Bufo bufo. The sequence goes on from NC_053394.1 coordinate 421,682,609, forward strand.
CATCACTCCTTGCTTGGGATAGCTTCATTTGGTCTTGGAAGAGCTGGAGTGTGGTTCGTGTTGAAGTCCTGTTCATCCTTCATCCTCTGAAGTTAAGTGTTCCGCTTGTCGTGTTTTGTATTCCCCCCCCCCCCGGTTGTTTACTAGGCCTCAGTGAGACGCTAGTTCCTTCACCAGGGAAGGAACAGGTGGTCTCTGCCCTGTCATTATCTTTAGGGCATCTGAGGGTCACCAGGGTTTTCTAGGTTCCCGTGTATGGGTATCTCTACCATCGAGAGGTGCCCATACGGATAGGAGTTAGGGTCAGGAGCAGGGTTTTATAGGTGGTGACCCTTTTCCTTTCCTAGTGGTGAGGCCTAGTGTCTTTCCCCTTCCTTCTTGATTGTCTTTTGGTGTTCTCCCCTACTACATCCATGACATTCTCTCCATGGACCCCATAGCATCTGTATAGTCTGTCTCTATGCTGTATGTCCTTGGTATACGGTAACACAAGGTCAATGGTCCCTTTGCTACTTTCACACGTACTTTAAGCCCCTATAGAAGATTAGCCAAGGTAAGTAGAAGCTTCATCCTTCCACATGAAACAGAGATAGTCAACATATTATAGATTTAAAGAGCCAGGAACCATTTTTGTTGCTATAGAGGCCATGAGAAACATCATAGACACCAACGAAATCAACTCAAAAAAGTTAGGCGGAAAGAGCAAATTCCCAGTTACATTAGCCACCTGATTTATAACCAAGCATTTTGGGCAGGGGTAATGTTTTTTGTAATATACAAGGGTCATGCATTTGATTTGGGGTAGTCTGACCATGGTATCCGATTTACATCCACCAACAGTTGATATTTGGTCAGCTTTAGTAGTCTTCACTCTGGCTATTTCTCTCCTCTTTTTATTCTTCATGTCTTCATCTAATATCTTTTATGCCCACTGTCCATGACATTTACCTCCATGTCTAGAGTTTTAATCAGCTCCTTCATTATTTGTTTCCCAGTTGACCTTCATGACAGCTTTACCATATCAATTTGCTATTTCGAAATTTCTTGGATGCCTCTGAAGAAAATATTTCCTGTTGGAACTTCTTTGGTTATAAGTCAATGGAATAGCTCAATTGGATATTTGGCAACCCTTTTAATAAGACAATCCCTGACTTGCTCTATTAGGAAATTAGGATGTCATTGAATAGGTCATTTACTTGGGACTCCCAGCTATGATTAAGAAAGGAGAGCTGATGCCACTCTTTTGGACTCATCTGAATGGCCAACAGGTAATACAACATTTCCAATGCAGCTGAAATCCCTTGCTGGGGGTACGAGGAGCATCAGCTGTATTTCGGGACAAACCCTTTGAGGTATCTAGAATGTTCTTTAATGTCCTAGATGCCATGATCCAAAGGTGTCAAAACAGCCTATACATCTAAAGTCAACATGAGCTTGGGAACCCCTGGCTACACATGTAACCCTTTCTTGGTACTTCAAAATGAGGACTTGCCCACACCACGCTCAGACCGCATTGGTATCAAAACTTCTCTCTATCATTAGTAGCCTTTGTCCTAGTAAAACCCTGAGTTATTTTTACGTTGCCTCTGCTCCCATCCTACCAAAGCTGGGTGTGACCTCTTGTCCTCATCTCTTCCTAATGGAACTCCTACTCAATCTTGTATCCATGTCCGATGATTTTCACAATTTTTCAGCAAATAAGAACGTGGTCCATGTTCCTTCTCCATGGAACGAAATGCAGCGTCTTTCCATGAAATGTGGTCCTGCGTGGTTTACTTCACATGCGGAAGGTTCCAACTCTTTGAGAAAATGATCTGTAAAGCAGTGTATAAAACATTTACAGTCCTCAAGAAGTAAGCCACAACGAGTTTATAAAGTAATTTGCTCATGAAACACAACATTGACTCGAGGGCTTGAAAGACCGCGTGCTATATACAATCCCCCCCCCCCATCCCCCTCCCCCGTCTTGTCAAACTGTCCCCCTCTCCTGCATATTGTGACTGGAAATATAATTTCATCAAGAGAGAGCGAGAGAAACAAAAAAAGAGCGAACATTTTCCATTTTTACAGTAGAAATTTTATTTTGTGGCGAGAGATGGAAAGTAGAAGATTACTATGTGCAACCATAAGAAAACCTAAGAAGCACAAAGTCGTATGAGGACATTTTAGATGCTAATCTCATAAGATACAAAGGTCACCCACCCAGAAAACAGACTCGTCCTTAAAACAAGAACATTTGTTAGCTAGTTTCCATAACTTGTGGTTATATGACTGCCTGCTCCTGCTGAGATGCCAGGAAGGAAAACAATATTTAAGCGTTTGATGTAATGGAAGGACTTAAATATCCAGAAGAGAAGTCAATAGACAGGGCTGGTTGAAGGCAATGACGAGCAGACAACTGCAGTCATTTGGCCTTTAAGATCTTTGAACTTTTTCTGCTGGGTGTAGATAATTATAAAACATCTCTAGTCTAAGCTTGCGTCAAATGAAAGGGCTCTGCACAGATCCATTCTGATTTTTCAGCTTAGGCCCACCATAGACCATCAAAGGATAATTAGTTCATCTAGTGTATTTCCATAAATATCTGCTCTGTGTAACCACCAAAAAAGTCAAATGAATTAAGTTTATCCTTTTCTATGCCATTGGGGAGGTATATAGTTCATATAAAAGTTCATTTGGCTCCCGAAATGTGCACCTTCAGTGAACTTTATTATTTTTATGATATGTTTAGGTACTGAAAGTAGGCTGCCTTTTGGAACAACCCTATGACGTGTAAATTCATATGATAGATAGATAGATAGATAGATAGATAGATAGATACAGTCAGGTCCATAAATATTGGGACATCGACACAATTCTAACATTTTTGGCTCAATATACCACCACAATGGATTTGAAATGAAACAAACAAGATGTGCTTTAACTGCAGACTGTCAGCTTTAATTTGAGGGTATTTTCATCCAAATCAGGTGAACGGTGTAAGAATTACAACAGTTTGCATATGTGCCTCCCACTTGTTAAGGAACCAATAGTAATGGGACAGAATAATAATCAAACTTTCACTTTTTAATACTTGGTTGCAAATCCTTTGCAGTCAATTACAGCCTGAAGTCTGGAACGCATAGACATCACCAGACGCTGGGTTTCATCCCTGGTGATGCTCTGCCAGGCCTCTACTGCAACTGTCTTCAGTTCCTGCTTGTTCTTGGGTCATTTTCCCTTCAGTTTTGTCTTCAGCAAGTGAAATGCATGCTCAATCAGATTCAGGTCCGGTGATTGACATGGCCATTGCATAACATTCCACATCTTTCCCTTAAAAAAATCTTTGGTTGCTTTTGCAGTATGCTTTGGGTCATTGTCCATCTGCACTGTGAAGCGCTGTCCAGTGAGTTCTGAAGCATTTGGCTGAATATGAGCAGATAATATTGCCCGAAACACTTCAGAATTCATCCTGCTGCTCTTGTCAGCAGTCACATAATCAATAAATACAAGAGAACCAGTTCCATTGGCAGCCATACATGCCCGCGCCATGACACTACCACCACCATGCTTCACTGATGAGGTGGTATGCTTAGGATCATGAGCAGTTCTTTTCCTTCTCCATACTCTTCTCTTCCCATCACTCTGGTACAAGTTGATCTTGGTCTCATCTGTCCATAGGATGTTGTTCCAGAACTGTGAAGGCTTTTTTAGATGTTGTTTGTCAAACTCGAATCTGGCCTTCCTGTTTTTGAGGCTCACCAATGGTTTTACATCTTGTGGTGAACCCTCTGTATTCACTCTGGTGAAGTCTTCTCTTTAATGTTGACTTTGACACACATACACCTACCTCCTGGAAAGTGTTCTTGATCTGGCCAACTGTTGTGAAGGGTGTTTTCTTCACCAAGGAAAGAATTCTTCGGTCATCCACCACAGTTGTTTTCCGTGGTCTTCCGGGTCTTTTGGTGTTGCTGAGCTCACCGGTGCGTTCCTTCTTTTTAAGAATGTTCCAAACAGTTGTTTTGGCCACTCCTAATGTTTTTGCTATCTCTCTGATGGGTTTGTTTTGTTTTTAAACCTAATGATGACTTGCTTCACTGATAGTGACAGCTCTTTGGATCTCATCTTGAGAGTTGACAGCAACAGATTCCAAATGCAAATAGCACACTTGAAATGAACTCTGGACCTTTTATCTGTTCATTGTAATTGGGATAATGAGGGAATAACACACACCTGGCCATGGAACAGTTGAGTAGCCAATTGTCCCATTACTTTTGGTTCCTTAACAAGTGGGAGGCACATATGAAAACTGTTGTAATTCCTACACGTTCGCCTGATTTGGATGTAAATACCCTCAAATTAAAGCTGACAGTCTGCAGTTAAAGCACATCTTGTTTGTTTCATTTCAAATGAAAAATGTTGCAATTGTGTCGATGTCCCAATATTTATGGACCTGACTGTAGATAGATAGATAGATAGATAGATAGACAGTTTGTCTTTAAGACAGCACATGCAGGAAGATGAGAGACAGATTGAAATGCAGGGAGATGAGAGGCATGCTGAAATGCAGGGAGATTTGAGGCCTACTAAAATGCAGGGACATGAGAGGCAGACTAAAATGCAGGGAGATGAGAGACAAACTGAAAAGCAGAGGAAATGAGAAGAAGATTGAGAAGCAGTGTCTCAGCATCCACCTTCACATTAGCAGCCCCAGGATGAAAAATAACTACAAAATTAAATCTCGTAAAAAACAGGGCCCACCATGCTTGCCGGGGATTCAAGTGCTTGGCCGTATCCAGATAGGTCCAATTTTGATGGTCCGTAAGCACAGTGACCTGCTACTGAGCCACCTCTAAGAAGTGACGCCACTCCTCGAAGGCCCACTTGATAGACAACAATTCACGGTTGCCAATAACATAGTTTTTCTCGGCGGAGGATAATTTATGGGAGAAAAACGTGCTGGGATTTAGGTTAGTCAGGTAGGACGGCCCATGAGATAGCATGGCACCAACTCCTATCTCAGAGGCCTTCACCTCAACGATAAAAGGTTGAGTAACATCAGGCTGGATGAGCACAGATGCCTGAGTAAAACTACCCTTTAAGATCTCAAAGACAGACAGAGCCCTGGGAGACCAATGGAGATTTGCCCCTTTCCTGCTTAAATCAGCCAACAATTTTTTTAAATACATTTTCTGTAATAATTGACAAAACCAAGAAACCCTTGAAGGGCCTTGAGAGAAGTTGTCCTGGCCCAATTGACAATGGCACACACTTTAGCAGGAAGCATACAGAATTTTTAAATGAAAGGATGTAACACAGGAAGGAGACCTCTCTTATCCCAAATTTACACTTGCTCAGTTTCGCAAACAGATTATAGTTCCTCAGTTTCTGAAGGTCTTTTCTCACATGCAGGACATGGGATGACCAATCAGTGGAAGACACCGAAATATTGTCTAGATTTACCACAAAATGACTCAGAATCTCCAGAAAGACGTAATTAACTACGTACGTTCTGAAAAACAGCTAGGGCATTACACAGCCCAAAGGACATCACTGGGTATTCAAAATGCCATTTGAGAGTGTTGAATGCCATTTTCCATTCATACCCCTTCCTAATTCTAATCAGATTGTAGGCTCCCCTCGAGTCAATCATGGAGAACCACTGGGCCCCGAAAATATGATTGGATAAATCAGGAATAAGAGGAAGGGGGTACTGATTCTCAATGGCAATTTTTTAGAGTTTCCTGTAATCGATACAAGGGCGCAAGACCCCATCCTTTTTTCCAACAAAACACACATGTCCAACAGTTCAATGTTTCAGTACTTTTTCCACAACTTGCTATTCTCTAACAAGGAGCTTAACGGCAAAATTTACAAAAGGTGTTTGATCCATGAATCGCCCGATAAATTTCCTGGTTCAATTAGAATTGGTATTTAAACATTCCTCCTCATCATGCTGTTCACATTTTGACATCATGAGACCAAGACGACATCTAACAATTCATCAGCAGTACCTCACCATTGAGAGGCTTCAAGCAGGATGTTTTTAAACGGAAGTGGCCACTAAGCTTAGAGTGTCACCGAGTGTCATAAGCAGGTTGCAACAGAAATACAGAAAGACTGCAAGAGTCCCAGAAGGGCATAGAAGTGGATGTCCTCATCCCACCCTGATGACCGCTTCATTGTGAACAATTCCATGCGGAACCGGATGATGAATGCCACATAACTCCAGGCTCATTTAAGGGAGGTGAGAGGCACCCAAGTGTCACGTCAGACAATTCGAAACCATTTACATCAACGTGGTCTGTGTGCTAGACAACCTGCAAGGGTACCTGACCACACCACCAGGCACAGGCATCATCGTCTTGCATGAGCCAGGGAGCATCTACGCTGGAAGAGGGACCAGTGGGCCTCAGTGCTGTTCACTGATGAAAGTCGATTCACGCTGAGCAGAAATGATGGCCGCCAACGATGTTGGAGACGTCGAGGAGAGCGCTGTGCATCAGCCACTGTTGTCACCAGATGAGCCTTTGGTGGTGGTGGTACAGTGTGGGCAGGTGTGTCTAGTCAATACAGATCTGTCCTACACTTTGTGAATAGTACAGTGACAAGCCTATACTACTTGAAGAACATCATTAATCCAGTCATTGTGCCTCTGCATGAACAACACAGGCCTAATTTCATCTTAATGGACGACAATGCGCCAGCTCATTGAGGTCACATCATTAGAGAACGGCTGATGGAGACTGGAGGACCTCAAATGGAGTGGCCTGCACTTTCTGAAGACCTGAATTCCATTGAAAACCTATGGGATCAGTTGAGTTGCCGTCAGGGGTGCACCACCAATGAGGCCAGGTGAGGCGATCGCCTCAGGCAGCACCAGGTAGGGGCAAGATGGGGGCAGCGGAGGGGCCATAGGCAATGAGCACTTTCATTGTGGCAAAGGGGTTAGGTTAAGAAATTGCCTTTGGGAGGGGCCCCGTTTCAGTTTTCGCCTCAGGCATCAGAATGGCCAGGTACACCCCTGGTCACCGTGTAGAGGCTCGTAACTCTGTACCCCAGAACCTCAATGACCTGAGGGCCGCCCTTCAGGAAGAGTGGGATGCCATGTCTCAGCAGACAATAAGTCGACTTGTGAACAGCAGGAGACGTCGTTGTCAAGCTGTAATTGATTCTCAAGGCCACATGACAAGTTTTCAAGACACTGACATTTTTGTAGGGTTATACCCAGCACTGGTGTTGGCTTTTGTTTCAATAAATTGTTTGAGATGAGGAAATCGCAATTGCTGCTTCTTACGTTTTCCATAAACTTTTTCTGAGTAGTGTATGTGACATACGGTATATGTATTAGTATACAGAATTATTTTTCTGTTCACTGTTTATCCACAGAGTAAGGCAGATTGCACCACTATTTTCTGGTACATTTTGAGGTTAGGGCTTTAGAGGCACATTGAGCAATTTAAAATGACAAATTCCTCAATACGGCATACACCTTGTTGATGAAATTCATTTGCACTGCCCTTGCAGATTTAAAGGGGTTTTCCACTTTTTATATATTGAAAACCTATCCTTCAGATACCAAAACCTGGAAGCTCCATGGATCAGCTGTTTTCAGCAGCTGCTGTACTAGAAAGAAAACAGTGAACAAAGGTGAGAGCAGGGGAAGCACTTGTAGTGAATGAGCTGAGATTCATTCACTTGATCTGGAGCTGAGCTGCAGGACCCGCCTGGCATGGCCTCTAAACAGTAGACAGAGCTTTCCGGATTCGGCTGCTGTTCTTGCCACCAGCGGCTGCCTCAAGCAGCTCATCAGTTGATCGGTAGGTGTACCGGGTTTCAGTACCCAAGAGATATGGTATTGTTAACCTACTCCAGAGCTACATCCTGTATTATACTCCAGAGTTGCACTCACTATTCTGCTGGTGCAGTCACTGTGTACATACATTATATTACTTATCCTGTACTGATCCTGAGTTACATCCTGTATTATACTCCACAGCTGCACTCACTATTCTACTGGTGCAGTCACTGTGTACATACATTACTTATCCTGTACTGATCCTAAGTTACATCCTGTAGTATACTCCAGAGCTGCACTCACTATTCTGCTGGTGGAGTCACTGTGTACATACATTACAGTACTTATCCTGTACTGATCCTAAGTTATATTCTGTATTATACTCCAGAGCTGCACTCACTATTCTGCTGGTGCAGTCACTGTGTACATACATTACATTACTTATCCTGTACTGATCGTAAGTTATATTCTGTATTATACTCAAGAGCTGCACTCACTATTCTGCTGGTGGAGTCACCATGTACATACATTACATTACTTATCCTGTACTGATCCTGAGTTACATCCTGTATTATACTTCAGAGCTGCACTCACTATTGTGCTAGACTAGTGGAGTCACTGTGTACATACATACATTACATTACTTATCCTGTACTGATTCTGAGCTACCTCCTGCATTATGCTGCAGAGCTGCACTCACTATTCTGCTTGTGGAGTCACTGTGTAAATACAGTACAGACCAAAAGTTTGGACACACCTTCTCATTCAAAGAGTTTTCTTTATTTTCATGACTATGAAGGCATCAAAACTATGAATTAACACATGTGGAATTATATACATAACAAACAAGTGTGAAACAACTGAAAATATGTCATATTCTAGGTTCTTCAAAGTAGCCACCTTTTGCTTTGATTACTGCTTTGCACACTCTTGGCATTCTCTTGATGAGCTTCAAGAGGTAGTCACCTGAAATGGTCTTCCAACAGTCTTGAAGGAGTTCCCAGAGATGCTTAGCACTTGTAGGCCCATTTGCCTTCACTCTGTGGTCCAGCTCACCCCAAACCATCTCGATTGGGTTCAGGTCCGGTGACTGTGGAGGCCAGGTCATCTGGCGCAGCACTCCATCACTCTCCTTCATGGTCAAATAGCTCTTACTTTCAAAGTTTTCCCAATTTTTCGGCTGACTGACTGACCTTCATTTCTTAAAGTAATGATGGCCACTCGTCTTTCTTTACTTAGCTGCTTTTTTCTTGCCATAATACAAATTCTAACAGTCTATTCAGTAGGACTATCAGCTGTGTATCCACCTGACTTCTCCTCAACGCAACTGATGGTCCCAACCCTATTTATAAGGCAAGAAATCCCACTTATTAAACCTGACAGGGCACACCTGTGAAGTGAAAACCATTTCAGGGGACTACCTCTTGAAGCTCATCAAGAGAATGCCAAGAGTGTGCAAAGCAGTAATCAAAGCAAAAGGCGGCTACTTTGAAGAACCTAGAATATGACATATTTTTAGTTGTTTCACACTTGTTTGTTATGTATATAATTCCACATGTGTTAATTCATAGTTTTGTTGCATTCAGTGTGAATCTACAATTTTCATAGTCATGAAAATAAAGAAAACTCTTTGAATGAGAAGGTGTGTCCAAACTTTTGGTCTGTACTGTACATTACATTACTTATCCTGTACTGATCCTGAAGAGTGTTGGGCGAACTTGTGTTTTACCTTCGGCGTCTAAAGTTCGGGTTCAGGTTATCGAAGAATCGCGTTATGGATTCCGCTACCATGGACCATAACGGAATTTAGTGTCCATAACACGATTCTTCGATAACCCGAACCCGAACTTTAGACGCCGAACTTAAAACACAAGTTCGCTCAACACTAATCCTGAACTACATGCTGTATTACACTCCAGAGCTGCACTCACTATTCTGCTGGTGGAGTCACTGTGTACATACATTACATTACTTATCCTGTACTGATCCTGAGTTACATCCTGTATTATACTCCAGAGCTGCACTCACAATTCTGCTAGTGTAGTCACTGTGTACATACATTACATTACTTATCCTGTACTGATCCTGAGTTTTACAGCAAGACACGGAGGCTTCGTATTGCTTTCTCCTTCTTTACTGAACCACCAATAGCAGCAAAGAGAAAAAATTTACATACAAGGAACCATAGCAACCAAGGTCCCTCCCCACTGGCCCCTATGATAGGCCGCTCTTCCTCTGTAACTTCCTCTTTCTTTGCTGCTGCCAAGCTAAGTACTTCCTTTAGTTTCTGCTGTTTTTAGCTACTGTGTTGTTGTCTCTTGTAGTTTTGAGCTGCGTACACAGGGTGACTAACCCTGTTTGCTGCTCAGCGCTGTGTTTGCGTCTTGCTTTGCAGGTGGGGGGTTTGTGTATCACTGCGCTTATCCTCGCGCTTTGGGGATATTCATTTGCCCTCATTTGGGCTCTCCCTCTTTCCCTCCCCCCCCCCCCCACCGGTTTCATAGTTCATTCTGCGCTTGCACTTAATATGGCTGTGCGCTTCACTGGTTCCCCACCCCCCAGTAGCATTCCTACCTCTCTCCGCTCTGCCAGGAGGTTGGGGGTGGGGTCCTCCCTCGCTATTTCAGCGGCGCCATTCCCGGCGCTTCTCCTATCCGGCCGGCCGCGAGATCTCGCGAGATCTCGGCGGCCATCTTGGAAGCCCTCTACGATCGGCCGGCCGCGAGATATCGCGAGATCTCGGCGGCCATCTTGGTGAGGGCGATCGCATTTTCGCGGGCTTCCGGGGGCAGTACTTCTTCAGTTCCTGCTTCCGGTCACTCATTCCGGCTCCCTGCACGGTCGGCGGCTCCCGCTCTCCTGCTTCTCGCTTCAGGTGATCTCGGCCTTGTCCCCTGAGCTAATCGCTGCCCCAGCGCTGCCCCATTTAGGCATCTAGGCAAGCTGTTTTTAGCAACATCTCAGATATGTCTGCTCCTACTCAACCTCCTACTGCCAGTCACCCCACTGAGTCTGATGCGCAGGCACTTGCCCTGCAGCGAGCAGTTTCTGACGCGATTGTGGCAGCCATGGGCTCCATGTCGTCAGCTTTGTCACAAACTATTGCTCAGGCTATGTCCGCACGTCCTGATAGTGCTCCCTTGCTAGACCCCATTGCCGTACCGCAGCCTACCTCTATTGAACCCCCTGTATTACAGGGGACTTTGACTGGTGCGCACCTTGCCACCCCAGAAGCCGTGCTTAGCTCACGGAAAAGGGCCTCTTCCCGCCAGGCAGAACGGGCGCGGACATGGAAATGCGCTAGAGCGCAATCACCGGACCTGTCTGACTCGGATCGAGCTTCAGACGAGGAGGAGTTAACGGATTTTGATTGCGGCACAGAGGAGGATCTCATCCCCCCAGGTCAGGGCCCCTCGACCTCCGCTGCGGCGACCTCCGCTGCCAAGGAAGTGGCGTCTACTTCTGCCGCTACCCGTTCTGAGGTCGTGTTGGATGATTCGGGCGAACCGATGTTCGACCCCGAGTCGCTTCATCACCCTCGTTCGGCGGAATGGCTCCCCTCCCCTCATGTAGGAGCGTATTTGGAGCACTGGGTGCGTCACTCGCTTAGCCGCGAGTCGCGCAATAAACTTAGGTCCGAGTGTCCCCGGCCAGTGGTCCCCAATAAGGTGTGTGACACCCCATTGGTGGACCCCAAGATGTCGCAGTTTCTAGCCAAAACGGGTTGGAACCCAAAGAAGGGCCTGGATTCAGCGCTCCGCAGCTGCCAGGACAAGATTTTAGACGTTTTTGGTCTATTGACCAGGATTTTGGAGATGGCCGAGGCGGCTAGGCTGGAGGGTACCCCGATTGACCCTATGGAATTGAGGGGCTGGGCCCAGAGGGCCATATGCCTTACTGGCAACGCTAATACGGCCGTTGCAATTGAGAGGCGCAAGGCTATCTTGTTCAAGATAGACCCCAAATTGGCCAATTTGCCGCTCACTGAGGCAGGGAAGGACGCCCAGGGCCTCCTCTTCGGCGAGTCATTCATCAAGGACATGAGCCGGTTCGTGGGCACTTTTACGGCACTGGACAAGGCCCAAGCATCTATGCGTAGGGTCTTCCAGGGATGGGCCTCTCATCGGGCCGGCAGTGGTAGGGGCCGCATGCCCGGCCGTGCAAATTTCCAGACCCATGGAGCATACAGAGGTCCAGGTGGAGATCGTCCTCAGTTCCAGGACCAAGGCAATGCAGCTCCGTTCTTCGCCACAAGAGGACATCAATGGCGTTCTCACTCCTTCCGGGGCAACCCGAACATTCGCAGACCATTGGGTAAGTGCTCCCCGGTTTGGGGATTCTATGCTAGTGCATAGCTAATAGCTCAGTGGTAAAGCAATTGACTCATATCCAGTGTTTCTGTGTTCATAACCCCTTTCAGCCTCTTACTTTTCTATGGTACCTTGTGCAGGGGGCTGACTTCAGATTTTTTCCCACGCTGGAAGCCTCATTGCCACGGATCCATGGGTACTTACCAAGGTCAAGGGATTTCACATAGAACTCTGGAGATTCCCTTATCCAATTCCTTCCGCTCCGCTCCTTCCCCCAGTACGCACGGATCGTGCGTTGGTGGACGCGGAATTGCAGTCCATCAGACAGAGGTTGGCCCTAGACCCGGCGCCCCCGGCATTGGCGGGTGTGATCAGCATTATCTTCCCCGTGCAGAAGTAAGATGGGCGGATGAGACAGGGCATCAACCCTCGCTTTTTGAAGGCGGTAAAAATTTTTACCGTCTCTTCAAAATAAGGGATCCATTCCTACGGGACTTGTTAGTTCCTTGGGGCTGGATGGTGAAACTGGACCTCAAGGATGCTTCCCTGACGGTCCGGGTAGCCACTCATTCCAGGGACCTGCTTCGTTTCAGGTGGGAAGGAGAGGTCTAGAGGTTTACCTATCTGCCGTTCGGGCTGGCTTCAGCTCCCTGGCGCTTCACCAAGTTGCTGCGTCCGGTCGTGTCATGGTTGCGGACTTGGGGCCTGCGCCTCTTCATCTACCTGGACGACACCCTTCTTACGCACGGGTCCATAGCGAGGCCGCTGAGACATCCAGGGCGGACCTTTTGTAGGATCTCGGTTGCCCCCTCAACTGGGAGAGGTTCTGCCCTACTCCGGCCCAGAGGTCGGAATCCTTAGGATTCACTGTGGATTCACTCTCAGGGTCCCTCAGTCTGCCGGCGGCGAAGTGGCGGACGTTCCGCTAGGAGCTGAGACATGCGCTCTTCGCTCCCCATCCCTCGTTACGTCACCTGGCCCGCATTTCGGTCCTGTTGGTCTCATCATTTCAGGCGGTGTTCCCATGCCCACTGCATTACCGGGCGCTCCTGCGACCAAAGATCACCCATCTTCGGTACGGTGCCTCCTTTGCGGATACCGTGGTTCTGGGGTCGGGAGCCCGGGAGGAGTTGAGTTGGTGGATAGTCAACCTAGAGGCGTGGAACGTGACAGCGATCTTTGGATATCTACCGGAGTTGGCTATCTAATCGGATGCGAGCATCTAGGGCTGGGGTGCCCATGGCAACGGGCTCTCCACTGGGGTCCCTGGTCGGCGGTCGACTCCCTCCTACACATCAATGCGGTGGAACTCCTGGCGGGGTGTTCGCGACGATCTCAGGTTTATGGGGTGTCGCTCTCTTCACTTTTCGGCTCTACAGTCATCTCACCCGTTTCTTCAGCGGACGTCCGGACCCGAAGGCTATGGCGGTGGGTGCATCCCTCCAGGACTGGTCTGTGTCCCACCTATACAGGTTTTCCTCCATTCTCGTTGACCCCGAGGACACTCACACAGGTTCTCCGCCATCGGGTGGACCAGGTTCTGGTGATTCAGTTCTGGGGGTCCCAGGTTTGTTTTCCTTCATTTTTTGTAAATTCGGAAGAAGATCCCTGTCCTTCTTACGAGCCGGTTGGATCTCCTACGCAACCCTCTGGGTCTGCGCCATCCCCTTATCCTCGACGGATCCCTGCGGTGGCTGACTCACACTTAGGCAGTTGTCAGCTAATGGCTAGCGTTATTTTGCCTTATTGCGTGCATTGGGTTCTCGGAGATGAGGACTCTTGGTTTCGGCGCACGTTCTGTTACCCCGCGGGGAGTCGCTTGCTACATCTCGCATCACATCATGACTAGCATTGTTTCATGTCCTACCCAGTTTTATTTCCTCCCTGGTCTTTTGTTCCAGGGCGTTCCTTTGGGAATACGAGTCCAGGACCCTGGCACATCGGTCTCCGGCCAGCTTTCATTTATTTATTCCTATTTGTCATCTTTTCGGTTGGGTTGTTTGCCTTACGTTAGCACGCTGGTTTTTTATATGTCAGGTCTTGGCCGGTGTCGACAGGTCCATCTTCAGGGCCCTTTCCGCGTATGGGGCCTCTGCCACCGTCTGGGCGGTTTTAGGGGCAGGATTGGGGGACGTTATACGTCTGCCTGATGGATCCGAGGTTACCAAGTTCAGGGAGTTCTATTTTCGGCCTCCATCTGAATTGTTCACTGCAATCATAGACGGGCTTTGAACTTGCAATACGAAGCCTCCGTGTCTTGCTGTAAAACTAAATGATTTTCCTATTTCATGACGTAAAGTCATAGTTTTATTAAAGACACGGAGGCGAGTATTGCCCACCCTATTCCCTCCCTTGGGGTTTTGTCTCGTGGTTTTTTGTTACAGGGGTTATGCATCATTACCTCTATGTATTATTAACCTTTTAAGTTATTTTGTTTTAGGTGTTTATTGTCCTATTGTTTGTTTTCATTGCCATTGTTTGCATGTGATTTATTTTGTCTTCTGTCATTTGACACCTGTTGAGTCAGTTGAGTAGATGGCTTCCGGACATTCTGTCCTGACATGTTTGTTTCACCTAGGCCTATGGTCTGTTTTATTTTCCAGGATGAAATTATTGCCGTTATCAGATGCCGTGTTACCGGATGATGTCTTCTGCAGTTTAGCCAGGTCGGCTAGTTGGTTGCGCTACATGGGCGTTGGATTTTCCGTTCCAGTTTAAAGTTCGGAGTTATCGTTGGGATGTTCGGGATGTCAGCACCAGATGTTCAAAGAAAGAGGAAGTTACAGAGGAAGAGCGGCCTATTATAGGGGCCAGTGGGGAGGGACCTTGGTTGCTATGGTTCCTTGTATGTAAATTTTTTCTCTTTGCTGCTATTGGTGGTTCAGTAAAGAAGGAGAAAGCAATACTCGCCTCCGTGTCTTTAATAAAACTATGACTTTACGTCATGAAATAGGAAAATCATTTAGTTACATCCTGTATTATACTCCGGAGCTGCACTCACAATTCTGCTAGTGTAGTCACTGTGTACATACATTACATTACTTATCCTGTACTGATCCTGAGTTACATCCTGTATTATACTCCAGAGCTGCACTCACTATTCTGCTGGTGGAGTCACTGTGTACATACATTACATTACTTATCCTGTACTGATCCTGAGTTACATCCTGTATTATACTCCAGAGCTGCACTCACTATTCTGCTGGTGCAGTCACTGTGTACATACTTTACATTACTTATCCTGTACTGATCCTGAGTTACATCCTGTATTATACTCCGGAGCTGCACTCACTATTCTGCTGGTAATGTAGCCAATGTGCACATTGGTGAGCTTTGCCTTTCTGTAGATACACAATGGTTTCCCAGGTGTTTGCAGCACTTCATCATATATATGATCACAATATAACACTGACGTTTGGAGCATTCAGAACATTTTATTTTCCCTTCCCAGACACCTCAGAATTTCCCTTTTTCAACTTTTCATCATTTACAGGGCAAAATCGTAAAAAAAGGGAACATTCAGGACAGTTGTAATGTTTTTGAAGGGAAGTGGCTCATTTCATAACCGGAGCTGCAATGTCGTATTTTCAGGAAAGTCACGTGACTGGCGGTTTCATAACAGCATGTGATGGGATTGCAGATTTAATGAAAGCAAGAAGTGATAGAGCGGGAGAGAGACAGTCCAAGCTCATAGCCAAGATTACACTGGGAAAGTGTAGAGGAAATCTTACAAGGAAATTGTCACCCTGGAGTAGCCTCGTGCCACTGACGGGACACACAGCGTCAGACCCGGTGGTCCGGGGGAAGATTGCCCCCATTACTGCTCCATGTAAATTAGGGCTGATGTTAGCATGACCATATAAAAGCCTGAGGGCACAGATAATACAGGAGGGTTTAGATTGTTTCTGATTGAGGTGTGTATAATGAGGTTCTGCAGCAGCTGAGGTATTATGAGGTTCTGCAGCAGCTGAGGTATTATGAGGTTCTGTAACAGCTGATGTGTGTATTATGAGGTTCTGCAGCAGCTGAGGTATTGTGAGGTTCTGTAGCAGCTGAGGTGTGTATTAAGAGGTTCTGCAGCAGCTGAGCTATGTATTACGAGGTTCTGCAGCAGCTGAGGTGTGTATTACGAGATTCTGCAGCAGCTGAGGTGTGTATTATGAGGTTCTGCAGCAGCTGAGGTGTGTATTAAGAGGTTCTGCAGCAGCTGAGCTATGTATTACGAGGTTATGCAGCAGCTGAGGTGTGTATAATGAGGTTCTGCAGCAGCTGAGGTGTGTAGTATGAGGTTCTGCAGCAGCTGAGTGTGTATTATGAGGTTCTGCAGCAGCTGAGGTGTGTATTAAGAGGTTCTGCAGCAGCTGAGCTATGTATTACGAGGTTCTGCAGCAGCTGAGGTGTGTATAATGAGGTTCTGCAGCAGCTGAGGTGTGTAGTATGAGATTCTGCAGCAGCTGAGGTGTGTATTATGAGATTCTGCAGCAGCTGAGGTGTGTAGTATGAGGTTCTGCAGCAGCTGAGCTTTGTATTACGAGGTTCTGCAGCAGCTGAGGTGTGTATAATGAGGTTCTGCAGCAGCTGAGGTGTGTATTAAGAGGTTCTGCAGCAGCTGAGCTATGTATTACGAGGTTCTGTAACAGCTGAGGTGTGTATAATGAGGTTCTGCAGCAGCTGAGGTGTGTAGTATGAGATTCTGCAGCAGCTGAGGTGTGTATTATGAGATTCTGCAGCAGCTGAGGTGTGTAGTATGAGGTTCTGCAGCAGCTGAGTGTGTATTATGAGGTTCTGCAGCAGCTGAGGTGTGTATTAAGAGGTTCTGCAGCAGCTGAGCTATGTATTACGAGGTTCTGTAGCAGCTGAGGTGTGTATTATGAGGTTCTGCAGCAGCTGAGGTGTGTAGTATGAGGTTCTGCAGCAGCTGAGCTTTGTATTACGAGGTTCTGCAGCAGCTGAGGTGTGTATAATGAGGTTCTGCAGCAGCTGAGGTGTGTATTAAGAGGTTCTGCAGCAGCTGAGCTATGTATTACGAGGTTCTGTAACAGCTGAGGTGTGTATAATGAGGTTCTGCAGCAGCTGAGGTGTGTAGTATGAGATTCTGCAGCAGCTGAGGTGTGTATTATGAGATTCTGCAGCAGCTGAGGTGTGTAGTATGAGGTTCTGCAGCAGCTGAGTGTGTATTATGAGGTTCTGCAGCAGCTGAGGTGTGTATTAAGAGGTTCTGCAGCAGCTGAGCTATGTATTACGAGGTTCTGTAGCAGCTGAGGTGTGTATTATGAGGTTCTGCAGCAGCTGAGGTGTGTATTATGAGGTTCTGCAGCAGCTAAGGTGTGTAGTATGAGGTTCTGCAGCAGCTGAGGTGTGTATTATGAGGTTTTACAGCAGCTGAGGTGTGTATTATGAGACCATCTATATGTGTTCTGCTTTTCGCTAATTCATTGCATAGAAACTGCTAAAAAGTTTCCATTTTTCATGGAGGCAAAAAACATATCAACCACAGTGGGGGAAAAAACAGCGACACCCGTGGACACCACTCGGATCCAGACCGGTCTCAGTTTCTGCCTCCAGAAAACCTGTGAATACAGCTTTAGACTGCAAGCCTTCATGCATGCCTTCTCAGACAGCTGATTGTCGGTGGTCCCGGTTGTCAGACCCCCACCGATCAGATACTGATGATCTATCCTGAGCATAGGAATCTCAGAAAACCCCTTTAAATGGCATGGCCCTTCTTGCTCTTTGGTGGCACATCCTGGGACCCGCATTGATCTCTAGATTGGGGCCCCCAAAACGAAGTAGAGCACGACAGTGATAAATGGCCGTGTGACGGCCGTCTAAGTAACGGCCGTCACGCGGCCATTTTTAGCACCAGTGTAGGTCTATGGGGCAATTCACATGGCCGTTCTTTTAACGGCCGGACGGACCCCATTGAAATCAATGGGACCGTTTTTAATGGCTGATTGACAGGAGTGCACGTGTCTAACGGCTGTTAAAAACGGGTACACAGGCCATTTAGGGGTTAAAAAAAAACCTCACCTAATCCACTTGCTCTTCTCTCTTCATTGAGCAGGACCTGCCGAAGGACCTGCGATCTGCGTGGTGACGTAACCACGTGGGAGCGTGCAGTGACGTCCTTGCTCACCTTCGGCAGGTCCCGTTCTGTGAAGAGAGAGGAGACTGCTGCAGCACGAGCAGATAAGGTGAGGGGGTTTTTTTCGGGGTTTTTTTGGCAGCGGGACTCTACGGTGGCATTATATAAACCATGGGGGACATTATAAAGCTGGGGGCCCTAAAAAAAAAAAAAAACACACACACTATGGGGGACATTATTTAAGATGGGCCCTACATTGGGGGCATTATTAAAGCTAGGGGCGGTTAAAAAAAATTATATACACTGTGGGGGACATTTCTTTAGCTGGGGGCCTACATGGGGGACATTATTTTAGCTGGGGGCCTACCATCCTGTGGGTGTTCTCAGACGGGTGGGTCTAGAAATATCTGCCAATCAAATTCATCCATTTTTCATGTCCGTTTTTAAGGGACATGAAAAACTGATCCAAAACGGATGCAAAATGTAAATTAAAAACTGACACACGGCCAGAAAATGGATGCACACACTGATGCAAAACTGACAGACGGTTTTTTTTTCACTGTCGTGTGCATGAGGCCTTAGAGTAAAGTTTTCGGACTGATGGCGGCCACAGTGCTGTGATAAGTCCGCCATGGTATCAACGGCGCCCGGCAGACTCCATTAGCTTATAATGGAGTCAGATGATGTTTTTCATTTTGCTGCAGACATTAGAGCTGTGGGCTGCACCATTTTTCCCTGAAATGCGTTGGACTCTGCGATGGAGACGCCTCTGACCAAAGATCATCTTTATAAATACAATGTACAAGTATCTGTTATGTTACTCTGTGTGTTATTTCTACATGATATATATGGGTGTTTAGTGTTTCTACTTTTTACTCTAACTGCCCCCTACTGGTAACACAGGAAACTGCATTTAGCCGCCTGTCCTAGTACTAACACATGCAGGATTTATATCCGCACTGTTTTTTATGTTACCTTATGTCTTGAATAGCTTAGTGTCCAGGCTTAGGACTCATGCACACAAACGTATATTCTTTCCGTGTCCATTCCGGAACCATTCATTTCAATGGGTCCGCAAAAAAAAACTGAAGTTACTCCGTGTGCATTCCTTTTCCGCATGTCCGTTCCGCAAAAGGATTGAACATGTCCTATTATTGTCCGCATTACAAACAAGGATAGGACTGTTCTATTAGGGGCCAGCTGTTCCGTTCCGCAAAATACGGAATGCACACGGACGTCATCTGTATTTTTTGCAGGACCGAAAAATACATACGGTCGTGTGCATGAGGCCTTATGGTCAATGCCTATTCCATTGGGGTTGTCAACCAGCTTTCCTAGCATCCAGAGAATTGAATTAGGCTACTTTCACACTAGCGTTCAGGGTTCCGTTTTTGAGCTCCGTTTGAAGGCTCTCACAAGCGGCCCCGAACGCATCCGTCCAGCCCCAATGCATTCTGAGTGGATGCGGATCCGCTCAGAATGCATCAGTCTGGCACCGTTTGGCCTCTGCTCAGCAGGCGGACACCCGAACGCTGCTTGCAGCATTCGGGTGTCCGCCTGGCCGTGCGGAGGCAAACGGATCAGTCCAGACTTACAATGTAAGTCAATGGGGACGGATCCGTTTGAAGTTGACACAATATGGTGCAATTTTCAAACGGATCCGTCCCCCATTGACTTTCAATGTAAAGTCTGGAAGGATCCGTCTGAACAACGTCCAACAGAAGCTATAAACCGCACAGCATTGTGGGAGAAACAACAATAAATAGAGAAGGTTAAATGACCACAATAGTCACACCTGGGGAAAGAAGGTGTGACAAGCACCAGAAACAACACAGACGTCATTTGACCCAAAAGGAAAACATGTCAGATCAAACCACGTGTTGCCAGTCTCACAGATCTCCTGCCACCTGTCGCTGGAACATCCGTGACAGTTTCGAGACACAACCCATTGGCAGATTGGAGATGTGGGGGTTGACACTTTACACCCCAGTCCAGGGTGGGTCAAGCTCTTCTGGTACCAAAGGCAAAAGTTTTACAATGGTAGCTCCCCATAGCTGAAGTTCTTCATGACAACTGTCAGATGAACTATCATTCATTTAATTGCCTCTTCACCACTAATTCCTATTCATGATCCCCATCCGGTCCATACACAAGCCGGTTGGACTAAAGGGCATATATACCATAGAGATAAACCGTGTGGATGTTATAGGGCCCTTGGAAAGAGGGGACCAAGCCCAGGTTGATCCTGACTTCTTTACTACTAGGTGCCAAGTCAAGGTCCAGGTCCAACGGGAAACGGATTGAAACTGACACCAAGCCCTTGAGTGGGAACCATAAGCGGGGGCACTGTTTGATCTTTGCCGTAGGACCCCCTCTTCCATGTACGTCAATAGCTAAACATCCTACCACATTGAAGTTACCGGTAACATAAGAAACCAATGTATCTGACCCCGTCCTTTGCTGGAAAATGTAACGCCCGCCATTCAGGGATGATTTGGCTTAAATTTACACAAGAAAGGGAGGAAAACCACACACAGTTTTCGCGTGACAGTTATTCCTCCTGGGTCCCCCTTATTTTCCATTGCATAAACTTCTCAGCACGGCCCCCACCCCAAAACAGAAAAAAAAAAAAGAGACCAGAACACCTGCAGACAGCCGCGTGGAAGGTTCCATGACCTGGTGAACTTCTCTTGACGTTTTAATGTGGTGTGTTAGACCCAGACGGAGGGTGAGAGGGAGGGGTGCAGCTCACACCAGGCCCCAGGAATCTGGGAGAGTAGAGGGGGTGCGGGCAGGAAGGAGAACTTAAAAATTGTTCTGGATTCCATTCGCTCTGTAGTTATGTAAGTCACACACCAGGATTTCTGCAGCAACGTGTAGATAGAAGTTTATGCATGTGCACGGTCAGACACATTACCAATAAGAATGAGGTAAATGAATATACAAGACAGGGAAGTTAAGGGACATTCCACCTGAAATCTTTCCTCCCAGTGAGGAGGGTAGTGAGGGATCTGGGCAGTGCACCCTCTAAGCTGGGTGACCCAAAAGAGCATCCGATAAATACAACACACAGCATCCAGATAAACCATTTTCCTAGAAGTCCTATGGCAACACAGCTTTGTAAGTCCCCTTCATGACTGTGCTGCCTGCGGACTACAGGAAATAAAAATTTCAGGTAACTAAATTTACGTTATATAAAGATAAATATTGCATACAAGACCCAGAAACATTATTATGTACTATGCCCTGTATACAACCTCCAGATAAACCTTTATACTGTACACAGATGGATATTACACACAATGCCTAGATAAGTTATTCTTTACAGGGCCCAGATAAATCATTATATACAGATAGACACTGCATGCAGCAGTCAGATAAGTCATTATATTCCAGTTATATACTGCATACAGAGCCCAGATCAATTATTTTTCTGAACCCAGATAATACAATGTCCAGATAAATCATCATATAAAGATAACTTGTGTAGTATTCCCAATAGCGCTATACTTCCCTCCTCACTACAAAGCTGTGGTATCGCAGCAGGACCGCAACGTAACTGCCGCACTAATGTAGTATAAGACTAAGATAACAGTGATACCGCGCTCTAACTCTATAGACATGGGCTGCAATAGCTAATACTCCCACCCCCTAGTTAGAGAGCACCCCACGGACTAAGTGCAATCTGAGTTACCTTGTGGGTGAGCTTCACTTAACACGGGGTCCTCCGTTTACGAGGAGTATTCCTGGGGTACTGCAGGCACAGGTGGGGTGCTATAGAACATAGAGTCGCGCCCCGGCCGGTGGCGCGGCTCTTGAAACACTATAGTGGTTCACGGTCGCACTGAGCAAAAGTGACGTCACTACTATGACTACGGAAAGTCACAGGTACCACTAGACCTCTCTACGCGTTTCGGATAGATTCACTATGCTTCGTCAGGAAAGATGGGTGATATATAAAGATACTTATATTGCATACAGTGCCCAGATAAGTCATTAGATATACAGTCAGGTCCATAAATATTGGGACATTGACACAATTATAACATTTTTGGCTCTATACACCACCACAATGGATTTGAAATGAAACGAACAAGATGTGCTTTACCTGCAGACTGTCAGCTTTAATTTGATGGCATCCAAATCAGGTGAATGGTGTAGGAATTACAACAGTTTGCATATGTGCCTCCCACTTGTTAAGGGACCAAAAGTAATGGGACATAATAATAATCATAAATCAAACTTTCACTTTTTAATACTTGGTTGCAAATCCTTTGCAGTCAATTACAGCCTGAAGTCTGGAACGCATAGACATCACCAGACGCTGGGTTTCATCCCTGGTGATGCTCTGCCAGGCCTCTACTGCAACTGTCTTCAGTTCCTGCTTGTTCCTGGGGCATTTTCCCTTTAGTTTTGTCTTCAGCAAGTGAAATGCATGCTCAATCAGCTTCAGGTCCGGTGATTGACTTGGCCATTGCATAACATTCCACTTCTTTCCCTTAAAAAACTCTTTGGCTGCTTTTGCAGTATGCTTTGGGTCATTGTCCATCTGCACTGTGAAGCGCCGTCCAATGAGTTCTGAAGCATTTGGCTAAATATGAGCAGATAATATTGCCCGAAACACTTTAGAATTCATCCTGCTGCTCTTGTCAGTAGTCACATCATCAATAAATACAAGAGAACCAGTTCCATTGGCAGCCATACATGCCCACGCCATGACACTACCACCACCATGCTTCTCTGATGAGGTGGTATGCTTAGGATCATGAGCAGTTCCTTTCCTTCTCCATACTCTTCTCTTCCCATCACTCTGGTACAAGTTGATCTTGGTCTCATCTGTCCATAGGATGTTGTTTCAGAACTGTGAAGGCTTTTTTAGATGACGTTTGGCAAACTCTAATCTGACCTTCCTGTTTTTGAGGCTCATCAATGGTTTACATCTTGTGGTCAACCCTCTGTATTCACTCCGGTGAAGTCTTCTCTTGATTGTTGACTTTGACACACATACACCTACCTCCTGGAGACTGTTCTTGATCTGGCCAACTGTTGTGAAGGGCGTTTTCTTCACCAGGGAGATAATTATTCGGTCATCCACCACAGTTGTTTTCTGTGGTCTTCCGGGTCTTTTGGTGTTGCTGAGCTCACCGGTGCTTTCCTTCTTTTTAAGAATGTTCCAAACAGTTGTTTTGGCCAGGCCTAATGTTTTTGCTATCTCTCTGATGGATTTGTGTTGTTTTTTCAGCCTAATGATGGCTTGCTTCACTGATAGTGACAGCTCTTTGGATCTCATCTTGAGAGTTGACGGCAACAGATTCCGAATGCAAATAGCAGACTTGAAATGAACTCTGGACCTTTTATCTGCTCATTGTAATTGGGATAATGAGGGAATAACACACATCTGGCCATGGAACAGCCGAGAAGCCAATTGTCCCATTACTTTTGGTCCCTTAACAAGTGGGAGGCGCATATGCAAACTGTTGTAATTCCTACACCGTTCACCTGATTTGGATGTAAATCCCCTCAAATTAAAGCTGACAGTCTGCAGTTAAAGCACATCGTGTCTGTTTCATTTCAAATCCATTGTGGTGGTGTATAGAGGCAAAAATGTTAGAATTGTGTCGATGTCCCAATATTAATGGACCTGACTGTAGATACATATTGCATACAGTGCCCAGATAAGTCATTAGATATAGATACATATTGCATACAGTGCCCAGATAAATTATTTTGTACAATATCTAGATAAATCATCTTATAAAGCCACATGTACACTTTCTCAACTTCTCATCAAATCTGTTGAAAAATGTCTGCGGTGCAGATTTTAAAGAAGTTATCCAAGGCTATAAACTGCCCACCCATACGCCGGGCCCCTCACATTGAATATATTTACCCGGCTCCCTGCGTCGCTCCTGGTCCCCGCACCGCTGCTTCTCCCCATGCACGGAGCCATGCAGGAGGGGACAGGGACGAGCCTCCCTAGCGTCACCCGCGATGCTAGGGAGACTCCTCCCCGTCCCCGTCTGCCATTGGCTGCTCCACTCTGACACTGGGTGTTTTCATCCGCGCATGGGGAGAAGCAGCAGCAGCGGTGCGGGGACCAGGAGCGGTGCAGGGCGCCGGGAGCCAGGTAAGTATAATCAATGTGAGGGGTCCGGCATATGGGTGGGCAGTTTATAGCCTTGGATAACTTCTTTAAACCCTACAACATGCTCATTATTGGTGCAGATTCCGCATGTAAAAGCCCGGTGAAATACAATGGGACTAACTCTGTCTGGCACATCCCCGGCAGAGATCCAAGTGTCCGCTTGGTATAATTTTTCTTTGGTGAAACTGCTGAGTGGAGTTCCATCTCATTGGGATCACACATTGTATTGTGCACATCAGCACGTGTTACTGCTTGGGGACGGCCACACGGTCAGGTTTCTGAATGCAGTTTTGGAAGCCAAAATCAGGAGTGGATCATAAAAGGAGAGAAAGTATAAAGGACAGACAGGCCTTCTCCCCTTTTTATTTTTTATTTTTTTTTAGCTTCCAAAACTGCATCAGGAAACCTGATCGCATGGCCGTACCTTCAGACCCTCTCCGGGCACCTCAGATGTGCTCCTGGATACCTTCAGATTGGAGGCTATTACATAGCATGGTCTTCTTTCAAAATGCAGCAATGTACTGAAAGGTAATGCCTCTAAAGTCATTCCGTTTATTCATTCCGTCATAGAATTGCGTTATGGTCCGTGGTAACGGAATCCATAACGCAATTCACCTTTTACCAACAAACGAAGTGTGAACGAATCTCTACTTGAGACCATTCCTGGAACTCGGGGCAGTTGGCAGCTAGAGATAAAATAGCTGAAAATACCAAATACATTTCTTAATCTGCCACTTCCACTTTTAAATTGCTGGGTTTTGGCGTCTATCAAGACTCACCGAGTGTGGAAAAAATCTGAATTAAACTGTGTGTCTGAAAATGCATCAAGGTTGTTCTTGGAAGTGTTGAGCAAGCGATTATTATTATTAGCAGTTCTGTCCAACCTCACCCTAGAAATAAAACCTAAGAAAGTAGGGAAATAATATAAGGATAAACCTGCATACTTAGCAATAAATAATAATGGCAGTAATGAGAATCACAGGGGAAAAAAATAGTAATAAAAAAAATGAATGATAAAATGTTTTCTATAAATATAAAATAATACATAGATGAATACTAATAGGGATAAGAAAATTGAGAATGAAGACGTAATAAAAGACGAGTAATGATTAGGCTACCTCCATATCTGTGTTCGTCACTCCTATTAGAGGAGAAGAACAGTGAAAATAACGGAAGTGGCGGAGGTGGTGCATGACTGAAATGACTGGAGCTGTAGAGACCTCATCGACTGTAATGGGGTCCATTTGGTTTCTGTTCAGGTGTCAGCTTTTTTAATGGAAAAAGTTCTGTATGGAGGAATTTTTTGTCCATGTTTTTTAGCACAATCTGCAACGTAGGTCCTGAACAAAGCCTCCAGAGGTAAACAAGTCCTAACAAAAAAATTGTAATAAAAAGTAATTGTGATAAAAGAGTGCTGTCATAATAAAATAAAATAAATTAAAGAATAAATAACATGAATAATAATAGTCATGGTAAAATGAAAAAATTATGGACCATGGAAAAAGTAATAAAAGATATAATGATAAAATATTTAAAAAAATAACTACTAATAATAATCAGTAAAATCAATAACAAAAAAAACAACAATAATAATAATAATCAATGAGCTTGTAATAATAAGACTAATAATAATAGTAATAATAAAATATATCAATTGTTAATAGACACATTGAGAAATAGGTAAGTCGTCCACCATCATGTTCACTTATTTGTTGTATGTTTTTTGAAAGTGAAATAAAAAAAAATATATGAAAAAAATATATATAATGAACATGAAGCTGAGGTGGAGCACACAGGAAATTAACGCCCGGCCAATCACTGAGTGACATCGAGCACAC
This sequence comes from Bufo bufo, assembly GCF_905171765.1. NCBI lineage: Eukaryota > Metazoa > Chordata > Amphibia > Anura > Bufonidae > Bufo > Bufo bufo. The sequence continues at coordinate 421,708,764 of NC_053394.1, forward strand.
AGGAAATGAACACTCAGCCAATCATAAGCTGAGGTGGATCAGACAGGAAATGAACACTCGGCCAATCACAAGCTGAGGTGGATCTCACAGAAAATGAACACTCGGCCAATCAAGGGCCTGGGTAGATCACACAGGAAATAAACACTCGGCCAATCACTGGCTGAGGAGGATCACACAGGAAATGAACACTTGGCCAATCACTGACTGAGGATCATCACACAGGAAATTAACACTCGGCCAATCACTTGTTGAGGTGGATCAAACAGGAAATGAACACTCGGCCAATCAAGGGCCTGGGTGGATCACACAGGAAATAAACACTCTGCCAATCACAGGCTGAGGAGGATCACACAGGAAATGAACACTTGGCCAATCACTGGCTGAGGAGGATCACACAGGAAATAAACACTCAGCCAATCACAGGCCTGGGTGGATCACACAGGAAATAAACACTCTGCCAATCACAGGCCGAGGAGGATCACACAGGAAATGAACACTTGGCCAATCACTGGCTGAGGAGGATCACACAGGAAATGAACACTCAGCCAATCACAGGCCTGGGTGGATCACACAGAAAATAAACACTCTGCCAATCACAGGCCGAGGAGGATCACACAGGAAATGAACACTTGGCCAATCACTGGCTGAGGAGGATCACACAGGAAATGAACACTCAGCCAATCACAGGCCTGGGTGGATCACACAGGAAATAAACACTCTGCCAATCACAGGCCGAGGAGGATCACACAGGAAATGAACACTTGGCCAATCACTGGCTGAGGAGGATCACACAGGAAATAAGCGCTCAGCCAATCACAGGCCTGGGTGGATCACACAGGAAATGAGCACTCAGCCAATCACAAGCCGAGGTGGATCACAGTTACATATAGTGTAGAGGTCAGTCACTATATGATGCACCTTGCACAGGGTAGATGCGGTACGAGAGGCATACACCTGCAGATCACGCCGTTCTTGGCTCGCGCTCCCATCTTATTCTTAGCGCTAAAACATCGGAAATAACAAATATGTCAAAGTTTCCTGGAGGAAATGCTGCTCAGTACTGACAGGAATTCATATAAAATCTGACCTCCACATCGCTTACCAATCCTCCATGCTGAACTGTAATTAATCCGTAGTAAATAGACAGATGCAGCAGAGCTGAGTTTGTTAAAAGCAGTAGAACAGACTGGTATCCTTGGGGTGAAATGATCCCATGGTATCATGTTATCTGTAGGTTTACATAGGACTGCAGATCCACTGGCGACATTGTTATTACAATATATCATAAGAAACAATTGACAAATGCAGTTTGACTACAGTTGTAGCAGGGCGAGCTTGTGATTTATAGGTTTTCCATCAGTGCTCAATCAGTGGGTACCAACCCCATCAGAATTAAGAAAGACTTTTTATTATTGCTTGCATGGGCAGAGGGCCTATCTATACACTGCCAGGTACTGCAATATTCAAGTCACTGAGCTGCAGTACCAGAATCGGGCACGCTCAGTACAAGGCTGTGCTGGTCCATGCAGGTCCCAAGGGCATTTTGCACCAAAGCTTTACTCTCGACCCACTGAATTCAATGGTCCACCTCTGAAATGGCTATATTTTTAGAGAGAAAGGAGAGAAGCGGTTCACTAAGCAAGATGACTGATTCAAAAGTTGCTGATTTCGTAGGAACGTGCACAACACTTGCCTAGAAGTCGAACTAAGATCGCTGCTGCCGTTCTACCACTCTGCGCAAAGACCTGATCCTAAGAGAAAGGATGAAAATCAAATTAAAATTGGGTTGATCAGGGGCGTCACTTTCCAGTAAGGTCAATCAGTCACAGATAAATACGTTTTTTTATTTAAAGTTACAGATGTATAGGCATCAACGCGTTTCGAGCCTATCTGACAAAATATGAAATGTTGAAAATCAAGGGAAAAATAGGGAGAGAGAAGAGGCAATGCTGTCAGACGAAGTCGAATCAGTTATAGGTGAGTCAAAGTTTTATTTGAGGTTTCAGATGTGCGGGCGTCAACGCGTTTTGGGGCTGTCTGATATCACAAGAGATTTTTTTATTTTTTTTTTATTTTTATGCACTTATATATTATGAAAAGTGAAGGAAATGGGGAGAAAGTGAATCAGTCATTGGTGAATGTGATTCAAAGATTTATTTCAAGTGATATCAACGAATTTCAGGAGCAGACCGATCCCTTCTTTAGGATCAAAGATGGCACCATTCTCTAAAAACCTCCCCTATACCCTCACAAGGCATATAGCAAAGCAATGTCCAAAGCAAACAACTTTTAGACGATCACAGAAAACACTTGAAGCAGACCACAAACTCAGCTCTGCTACCTTAGTATCCTAAATATGGCAGGGGGGGGGGGCGCAGGGGGGGTGTTGTTGAGAAGGAAATTCCTGTTTTCTCCCTGTGGAGTTTCCCAGGTGTTTCTGCCCTGAGCTTCCGGCAGTTTCCTCCTTTGCATCTTGACCCGGCTTCCTGAACTGTATGTGTGAAAAAATGTTTGCTGCCAGAAATTCGAGGCCTAAGCCGAGCAAACGTCAACAACAAGGGCACAGAGGGAAAAAAAACGATCCAAAAACATTAAGATGCATTTTGCATAAGAGTCTAAAAATTTCCATTCATTGACTGTAAGCCGAGATGGTTACACTAATCTATTATATAATATTATATCTGAAAGTTGCAGAACTTTTCCCTACACAAGGGTTGAGCTTTATTTACACAAAGCGGAACACTCCGTTAAGGCAGGGGATCCATATCTGGGTCCTATCTTGGTGGTTGGGGGCCCCCTTTGATTGCCAAACTTTCCCATGTCAAAAAGTCATGGAATATAGCTAGGATATGCCATCGCTTTATGATCGGTGGGACCCCCCCCCCTCCCGATTCAATGCTACATCTCCTTCACAGTCTTTCCCCGCGCAGCCAGGTGGTCCGAGGGCCACTTTCCAAGGAAAAACAGTGGCACTGGTTGAGTCCCTTCAGGGGTCTCACCTATCATACAGCAATTGAGTGTTTGTTGGGGGGATGTCCAGCTTCCGATTCTTGTAAGAAAGCTTTGGGAAAGCCGAGTTCATCCAGGATATTAGGAGCTTTACCTTGGACTGTTCTGAACGTGAGGGGTAACAAAATAATTTTCCAAGTAGGTCGTACAGAGCGGGAAATGGTGATTTGATGTTCCCGGTCATGAAGTACCCATGTTTCCTGTAAATAGTGAGGTTATCTGCTTGCGGTCCAGTTGTCACTAAGGTCACGTCTCATGCGTGCAGAATGACACACAAAAATACTTGCCGGGTTCTCCCTTTTCCCATAGACATCTGTGCATTAGCACAACAGAGTCTTGTCTTGCCTAATGTGGAACATTTTTAGTTTTGACTATGGGACCCGCACCTACACGAGAACGCAGTGGGGAAGGTGGTGGCCAGAAGTGGTGAAGGTGATGTCCCCGTAGTAGTGAATCGGAGCGCACCGCTTCCATTAATTTCTAAGGGGCTGATAGAAATAGCTGAGCCAGCGCGCACCTATTTTCGGCGGCCCCATAGAAATGAATAGAGGGCGACTGCGCATGCGCAGTGCACCCTGCACAACTTTCGTGGCTCCGTTCTCAGTGTAATATGCAATATGCCCCCATTGTCTGAGAAGAGAAAAGCCCTTTAAGGAAAGTACATATAGATCTGATTGGCCAGCTAGGGGGACTACAAAGAGGGTAAAGCCAGTGTTGGACTGGCAAACCTGAGGACCAGGCTCTGATATCATATTGGGCCCCAAAGGTCCAGGAGAACATTGGAGTTATTTTGGAGCCAATCGCTTGCCACTAGGATCGATTTCTTTTCATCAAAGCCTGTTAGACTTTAATGATGATATAGGGGTTGGGCCCCAAAAATTATTTCCTCTGGTGGGCCCATGGAACCTCAGTCTGACACTGGGTAAAGCTATGTCCCTCCAAAAACCATCTGTCTACAAGAAGGTCACTGGTACATATTTTTTTTTTATCATTATTTCTCTTTATTATATTTCACAAGAAAAAGTATAAATCCTACGGGAAATAAATAAATAAATAAAAATAAATAAATGACCAAAAATATATATATACAGTACAGACCAAAAGTTTGGACACACCTTCTCATTCAAAAGTTTTCTTTATTTTCATGACTATGAAGGCATCAAAACTATGAATTAACACATGTTGAATTATATACATAACAAACAAGTGTGAAACAACTGAAAATATGTCATATTCTAGGTTCTTCAAAGTAGCCACCTTTTGCTTTGATTACTGCTTTGCACACTCTTGGCATTCTCTTGATGAGCTTCAAGAGGTAGTCCCCTGAAATGGTCTTCCAACAGTCTTGGAGGAGTTCCCAGAGAGGCTTAGCACTTGTTGGCCCTTTTGCCTTCACTCTGCGGTCCAGCTCACCCCAAACCATCTCGATTGGGTTCAGGTCTTGTGACTGTGGAGGCCAGGTCATCTGGCGCAGCACCCCATCACTCTCCTTCATGGTCAAATAGCCTTTACTTTCAAAGTTTTCCCAATTTTTCGGCTGACTGACCTTCATTTCTTAAAGTAAGGATGGCCACTCATTTTTCTTTACTTAGCTGCTTTTTTCTTGCCATAATACAAATTCTAACAGTCTATTCAGTAGGACTATCAGCTGTGTATCCACCTGACTTCTCCTCAACGCAACTGATGGTCCCAACCCCATTTATAAGGCAAGAAATTCCACTTATTAAACCTGACAGGGCACACCTGTGAAGTGAAAACCATTTCAGGGGACTACCTCTTGAAGCTCATCAAGAGAATGCCAAGAGTGTGCAAAGCAGTAATCAAAGCAAAAGGTGGCTACTTTGAAGAACCTAGAATATGACATATTTTCAGTTGTTTCACACTTGTTTGTTATGTATATACAGTACATACCAAAAGTTTGGACACACCTTCTCATTCAAAAGTTTTCTTTATTTTCATGACTATGAAGGCATCAAAACTATGAATTAACACATGTTGAATTATATACATAACAAACAAGTGTGAAACAACTGAAAATATGTAATATTCTAGGTTCTTCAAAGTAGCCACCTTTTGCTTTGATTACTGCTTTGCACACTCTTGGCATTCTCTTGATGAGCTTCAAGAGGTAGTCCCCTGAAATGGTCTTCCAACAGTCTTGGAGGAGTTCCCAGAGAGGCTTAGCACTTGTTGGCCCTTTTGCCTTCACTCTGCGGTCCAGCTCACTCCAAACCATCTCGATTGGGTTCAGGTCTTGTGACTGTGGAGGCCAGGTCATCTGGCGCAGCACCCCATCACTCTCCTTCATGGTCAAATAGCCCTTACTTTCAAAGTTTTCCCAATTTTTCGGCTCACTGACCTTCATTTCTTAAAGTAAGGATGGCCACTCGTTTTTCTTTACTTAGCTGCTTTTTTCTTGCCATAATACAAATTCTAACAATCTATTTAGTAGGACTATCAGCTGTGTATCCACCTGACTTCTCCTCAACGCAACTGATGGTCCCAACCCCATTTATAAGGCAAGAAATCCCACTTATTAAACCTGACAGGGCACACCTGAGAAGTGAAAACCATTTCAGGGGACTACCTCTTGAAGCTCATCAAGAGAATGCCAAGAGTGTGCAAAGCAGTAATCAAAGCAAAAGGTGGCTACTTTGAAGAACCTAGAATATGACATATTTTCAGTTGTTTCACACTTGTTTGTTATGTATATACAGTACAGACCAAAAGTTTGGACACACCTTCTCATTCAAAGAGTTTTCTTTATTTTCCTGACTATGAAAATTGTAGATTCACACTGAAGGCATCAAAACTATGAATTAACACATGTGGAATTATATACATAACAAACAAGTGTGAAACAACTGAAAATATGTCATATTCTAGGTTCTTCAAAGTAGCCACCTTTTTCTTTGATTACTGCTTTGCACACTCTTGGCATTCTCTTGATGAGCTTCAAGAGGTAGTCCCCTGAAATGGTTTTCACTTCACAGGTGTGCCCTGTCAGGTTTAATAAGGGGGATTTCTTGCCTTATAAATGGGGTTGGGACCATCAGTGGCATTGAGGAGAAGTCAGGTGGATACACAGCTGATAGTCCTACTGAATAGACTGTTAGAATTTGTATTATGGCAAGAAAAAAGCAGCTAAGTAAAGAAAAACGAGTGGCCATCATTACTTTAAGAAATGAAGGTCAGTCAGTCAGCCGAAAAATTGGGAAAACTTTGAAAGTAAGGGCTATTTGACCATGAAGGAGAGTGATGGGCTGCTGCGCCAGCTGACCTGGCCTCCACAGTCACCGGACCTGAACCCAATCGAGATGGTTTGGGGTGAGCTGGACCAGAGTGAAGGCAAAAGGGCCAACAAGTGCTAAGCATCTCTGGGAACTCCTTCAAGACTGTTGGAAGACCATTTCAGGGGACTACCTCTTGAAGCTCATCAAGAAAATGCCAAGAGTGTGCAAAGCAGTAATCAAAGCAAAAGGTGGCTACTTTGAAGAACCTAGAATATGACATATTTTCAGTTGTTTCACACTTGTTTGTTATGTATATAATTCCACATGTGTTAATTCATAGTTTTGATGCCTTCAGTGTGAATCTACAATTTTCATAGTCATGAAAATAAAGAAAACTCTTTGAATGAGAAGGTGTCTCCAAACTTTTGGTCTGTACTGTATATAAATTAACTAATTAATACATAAATGAAATAAATAAATGACCAAAATAAACAAACAAAAGAAATACATAAAATAAACAAAATAAATAAATGAACAAAATAAATAAAAGTACATAAAATAAACAAAATAAATAAATGAACAAAATAAATTTAATTTCTTAACTACCAGGACGAGAATGCTCGTCCTAAATGGCCGGTACTTTGCGCCCCAGGACGAGCATTCTAGTCCTATGGTCCTTCCTCCTCCCCCTATGTGCGCTGCTGCGATCAGCAGCACGGATCCGGCTGTTACTGACAGCCGTATCCGTGCTGCATCCACCAGCATCGGTGATAAAGCTGATGCCGGTGGATTAACCCCTCATATGCCGCGGTCAGCGCTGACCTTGGCATATGGGAGGTTTGCTCTCCCTCTCCTTAGCCATCGAGTCCCGCACTGCGGTGATGGGGACCCGATGGTTGCCATGGCAGCCCCGATGCCTTACACAGGCATCGGGGCCTGCCAGCTACGAAAACCCAGGAGATCCAGTCTGAGGGCTGTGTCTCCTAGGCAACTGTCAGCGTCTTACTGTGTAAGACACTGACAGTTCAATTAAGTGCAATACAGAATGTATTGTACTGAATTGAAACAGGGATCAAACCCTGAAAAGGTGAAGTCCCACAGTGGGACAAATATAAAAAGTGAAAAAAAAGTGTTTTTTATAATAAAAAAAATGAAAAGTTTCAAGTAAAAAAAAAGTAGACATATTAAGAATCTCCGCGTCCATATCGACTGGCTCTATGAAAATATCACATGACCTAACCCCTCAGATGAACACCGTAAAAAAAAAAAACTTTTTTTTCTCACCTTACATCACCAAGCGATCAAAAAGGCGTATGCCCCCCAAAATAGTACCAATCTAACCGTCACCTCATCCCGCAAAAAATGATCCCCTACCTAAGACAATCGGCAAATAAATGAAAAACTATGGCTCAGACTATGGAGACACTAAAACATGATATTTTTTTTTTGTTTCAAAAATGCTTTTATTCTGTTAAATGTAAAAAAAATCTAAAAAGTAGACATATTAGGTATCGCCACGTCCGTAACAACTTGCTCTATAAAAATACCACATGACCTAAATCCTCAGATGAAGACCGCAAAAAAAAAAAAAACTGTGCCAAAACAGCTATTTTTTGTTAACTTGCCTCACAAAAAGTGTAATATAGAGCAACTAAAAATCATATGTACCCTAAAATAGTACCCAAAAAAATGGCACCTTATCCTGTAGTTTCCAAAATGGGATTTTTTTGGGAGTTTCTACTCTAGGGGTGCATCAGGGGGTCTTTAAATGGCAGCTTAAAATTATCCCAGTGAAATCTGCCTTCCAAAAACCATATGGCGTTTCTTTCCTTCTGCGCCCTGCCGTGTGCCCGTACAGCAGTTTACGACCACATATGAGGTGTTTATGTAAAATACAGAATCAGGGCAATAAATATTGAGTTTTGTTTGGCTGTTAAACCTTTCTTCATTAGTGTAAAAAATGTATTAAAATGGAAAAGCTGCCAAAAAAGTGAAATTCTGAATTTCAGGGTTAACAAAGTTTGTAAAAATCTGTTTTGAATAACTTGAGGGTTAAAGTTTCTAAAATAGGGTCACTTTTTTGGAGTTTCTACTCTAGGTTTGCATCAGGGGGTCTTCAAATTTGACATGGCAGCTTAAAATTATACCAGTGAAATCTGCCTTCCAAAAACCATATGGCGTTCCATTCCTTCTGCGCAATGCCGTTCTCCTGTACAGCAGTTTACGACCATATGTGGGGTGTTTCTGTAAACTACAGAATCAGGGCAATAAATATTGAGTTTTGTTTGGCTGTTAACCCTTGCTTTGTTAGTGGAATAAAAATTATTAAAATGGAAAATCTCCATTTTCCATTAATTCTTAAGGAACACCTAAAGGGTTAACAAAGTTTGTAAAATCAGTTTTGAATACCTGTAGTTTCTAAAATGGGGTCATTTTGGGTGGTTTCTATTATGTAAGCCTCACAAAGTGACTTCAGACCTGAACTGGTCCTTAAAAAGTGGTTTTGGAAATTTTTTGAAAATTTCAAGATTTGCTTCTAAACTTCTAAGCCTTCTAATGTCCCCAAAAAATAAAATGGCATTCACAAAATGATCCAAACATGAAGTAGACATATGGGGAATGTAAAATAATAACTATTTTTGGAGTTATTACTATCTATTATAAAAGTAGAGAAATTGAAATTTGGAAATTTGCTAATTTTTCAAAATGTTTGGTAAATTTGTTTTTGTTTTTATAAATAAAAATGACATTTTTTTACTCAGTTTTACCAGTGTCATGAAGTACAATATGTGACGAGACAACATTCTCAGAATGGCCTGGATAAGTAAAAGCGTTTTAAAGTTATCACCACATAAAGTGACACATGTCAGATTTGCTAAAAATGGCCTGGTCCTTAAAGGGGTTGTCTCATCTCCCTATTTGCAGGCTGCCTCGCTGCTCTCAGGACCTCTCTTCCTTGCTTGCTGGGGGCGGAGCTGAACTCTGAGATACAAAGCACAGCAGACCTGGCAGGGAGGAAGTAACCCCTCCACTTGCTTAAGGCTGCCTCGCTCCCCTGAAACCCGGTCACTTCAGCAGCCTGAGCATTGATATTTGTGCATCTGCACGGCCACCGCTCTGAACGTTACATTGGTGGCCGAAACCCCTACAAACGAGAATGCAATTTTGGGGGTATAAAAATGCAAATTGCCGGAGTCACAGCCATATTTGAAAATTGATGTATATTGAAGATACCTTCACTGGACAACAAGCAAGTGATTTACAGTGGATTCATGAGGTGAGACAACCCCTGTAAGGTGAAAAATGGCTGGGTCCTTAAGGTGTTAAAATAATACATAAAAAACAAAATAAGTAAAGTAAAATAAATAAATATACTGCTATATAAACAATATAAGAAAAAAATTATATCGCTTACCGCTGCGGTCCCAGGCGCCGTGTTCAGCGGTGTTCTGCTCCACAGTTTCCTTTCAGCCCTAACCACAGCCTGTTTGCTGCTTCTTTCCTGCCGCATTTCCTTACAGGCTGGCGCTCATCACTTCCTGTGGTTTATGGGTTGGATCATTTGACCTCTCCAACCAGCCCTAGCCCTCCTGTATATATATAAGTGGCTCAGCCCCCTTCCCAGATTCCTCAGTGTCAAGGTCCTTGTGTCCTGCTAAGGTTCCTGATATCTGCTGGTGTTCCTAACTCGTACTTGTATTCCTGGACTCCGCTACCTGTTTGATCCCTGCCTGCTTGCCTTGACTCTCCTGTTGCCGATCCGGATTGCCTGACTTGTACCTGTGCCGCCTGCCCTGACCTATTGCATGTATGACTTCACCTCTGCCTCATCCTTCGGTGCTGCCCTGTTGCTCCTGGTTACGACTCAGCCTGCTGACAACACCTGTACCTCTGGTACCTTTCTTGTTTGCTAAGGTTAACCTGGCCTCTGAGTATGATATGTTCAGAAGTTTTCCAAGTCCTCCATGCAAGTAACCATTATTGTCCAAGAAGGCCTTTCTTCTTCCATAAGGACATTGAAGGAGAGTCATCTGAAGAATGCCCATGTTCTGGTCTAGTTCAAATGGTTCAGTGCGGGTGGATGGATAGAAGGAGAGTCCTTTATTCAGAACCATGTTGAACTGGGGATCCTTGGGCCCACCAGAGGAAATTATTCTTGGGCCCCAACTTCTATATTATGAATAAAGTCTTTTAAAGAAGTTGAATCAAAGAAATAGACCCTTGTGACAACTGATTATCTCCAAAGGCAGCTCCAAATGGGGTTTCTTCACTTGCATCTTTGAGACCTATTATTGCATCAGAGTCTGGGTTCACCGGAGGATCCTCTGGTACTCTGAAGGGCTAGTCCAACCCTGTTGAGATCTAAGATAGAGATGTATTTGAAATATTTATTACCAGATTCTGTTCCATTGAGTTTGGGATCTGGTGTTTTTGTTCAGCTAGACGCTGGGGGGAAGCCACGGCCGCCATGTAATACTATATTTCCCCTGCAGTTGCCACTGTAGGAGAAATGTAGCAGTACATAGCAACCACTCAAATGCTCCTACAAAGCTGCCCTCTATTTTGGCTTATTGAAAGTTGACTTAAGTGGTATATATAAACCTAAAAGAACATGAAAAGCGGATAACTTAAAGGACTTCTGTCACCCCACTAAACAGTTTGTTTTTTTTTGATTACTTATAATGCCTATAATGCGATTTATGCATACATACTGTAATTAATCATTTTCGTTCAGCAGATTCTGTTAAAAACGTACTTTTAAAATATGCAAATTACCTGTCTACCAGCAGGTAGGGCGGCCACTTGTTGGTAGCAGCCACATCCTCCTATCCTAAAGACGCCCCCTCTGCATGCTGATTGACAGGGCCAGCGGACGGGATCTTTCTCTGCTGGCCCTGTTTGCATTCAAAATCTGGCGCCTGTGACGTACCTGTCTTCAGTCGGCGCAGGCGCACTGAGAGGCGGACGCTGGCTCGGTCGCTCCTTCCTCAATGCGCCTGTGCCGGGTGTAGATGTGACATCATTGGCGCAGGCGCATTGAGGATGGAGCGACCGAGCGAGCGTCCGCCTCTCAGTGCGCCTGCGCCGACTGAAGACAGGTACGTCACAGGCGCCAGATTTTGAATGCAAACAGGGCCAGCAGAGAAAGATCCCGTCCGCTGGCCCTGTCAATCAGCATGCAGAGGGGGCGTCTTTAGGATAGGAGGATGTGGCTGCTACCAACAAGTAGCCGCCCTACCTGCTGGTAGACAGGTAATTTGCATATTTTAAAAGTACGTTTTTAACAGAATCTGCTGAACGAAAATGATTAATTACAGTATGTATGCATAAATCACATTATAGGCATTATAAGTAACCAAAAAAAAAATGTTTAGTGGGGTGACAGAAGCCCTTTAAGGAGACTTAAAACAGTATATACACCTTTGCCACCAAATATATGTTATCAAGAAAGAGGTGACAGATGGAATGAAGTATGACTGTAGGATCAGACTACAAAGTAAGTGTAGTCTGTTACCATGGAGGCACATAGCTAAGCATAAGAGCTGTATAAACCAGATGAAATGAGATTTTTTAATCAAGACTAATTATGAGTGCTTCAGTTTTTATTTTATATGCATTGCAGCTTAAAAAATTATAGCATAAATAAGGTTTACATACAAAATGAACTCCCAAGTCCCCATCTTTAAAACACTAATCCTCTGTCACTCCCATTCCAGTGCTTCTTAGGTCCCTCTGGTTTCCTGTGTTGAGTGGAACCAGGAAGCAAAAAAAACGGGAAGAATTGAAATGGGAGCGGTGAAGGATTGGTGAGTATCACTTCTGTTTTTTGTTTTACATGCCATTCTGATCCTTTAAAAATAAAAAAATTTATGGTCGGACAACCCGACCAATTTGGAGCAATGAAAAAGGCATCTACAGGATGTTCACAGCATTTCAGTATTTCGGTTTGGCAAGTGTTCATGTTCATGGCCTACTAAACTTCCATTTGGAGCGCCATTCAAAATCATGGCTTATGCGAATTATAGTCTGATTGGCAAAGGGGTATCACATGGGCGCTATGTCACCACAACTAGATGGCTCCTCTTGGCTAATCAATTTACCCTTGACTTATAAAACAGCGACCAAAACAATCCGTAAACAGGTGACTCTTCTGTGGAATCTTCTTTTCCACTGTTGTTTGGTTGTGTTGATTGGTGTTTCCTTTTTTAACTTAAATTTGGAAACCACAGAAAACAGAGCAGGGGCGATGTGTAGTTACAGCTTCGGGGGCGGGGGGGGGGGGGGGAAGCGCTGTGGAAGGAGCTTGGAAGTGTTTTGGTTCTCTGAGGTGTGAAAGGAAACAATCTGACGTCTTCAGGCAGGAAGAAAACATAGGTTTGGCCCTGGTTGTGCCTCCCAGGGAGGTCGTTTGAGAAAGCTTGACAGAGAATTAAAAATAGCATTGAAAGACCTGCTCAGAGGATGTCCGGAATGAGAGCAATACGACAAATCATTACTGGGCAAGATTTGTTAGGTTACGCAGTTCCAAATACCAGACAAGGAAACCAAACCTCCACTGGATATCCACCTCTGAAGACCACATAGAATTAGAGACTGATTGCATTACATTACAAAACAGATTACTTTGTATTATTTATACTCTAATTATCTTAAATTACATGATATTCCAGAGCTGCACTCACTATTCTGCTGGTGCAGTCACTGTGTACATACATTACATTACTTATCCTGTACTGATCCTGAGTTACATCCTGTATTATACTCCAGAGCTGCACTCACTATTCTGCTGGTGGAGTCACTGTGTACATACATTACTTATCCTGTACTGATCCTGAGTTACATGCTGTATTATACTCCGGAGCTGCACTCACTATTCTGCTGGTGGAGTCACTGCGTACATACATTACTTATCCTGTACTGATCCTGAGTTACATCCTGTATTATACTCCAGAGCTGCACTCACTATTCTGCTGGTGCAGTCACTGTGTACATACAATACATTACTTATCCTGTACTGATCCTGAGTTACATCCTGTATTATACTCCGGAGCTGCACTCACTATTCTGCTGGTGGAGTCATTGTGTACATACATTACTTATCCTGTACTGATCCTGAGTTACATGCTGTATTATACTCCGGAGCTGCACTCACTATTCTGCTGGTGGAGTCACTGTGTACATACATTACATTACTTATCCTGTACTGATCCTAACTTACATCCTGTATTATACTCCAGAGCTGCACTCACTATTCTGCTGGTGGAGTCACTGTGTACATACATTACTTATCCTGTACTGACCCTGAGTTACATCCTGTATTACACTCCAGAGCTGCACTCACTATTCTGCTGGTGCAGTCACTGTGCACATACATTACATTACTTATCCTGTACTGATCCTGAGTTACATCCTGTATTATACTCCACAGCTGCACTCACTATTCTGCTGCTGGAGTCACTGTGTACATACATTACATTACTTATCCTGTACTGATCCTAACTTACATCCTGTATTATACTCCAGAGCTGCACTCACTATTCTGCTGGTGGAGTCACTGTGTACATACATTACTTATCCTGTACTGACCCTGAGTTACATCCTGTATTATACTCCAGAGCTGCACTCACTATTCTGCTGGTGCAGTCACTGTGCACATACATTACATTACTTATCCTGTACTGACCAGTGGCGTCTCTAGCTTTCAAATTTTGGGGGGGCACACTGGGGGCCAGGACAAAAGTAGGGGGGGCAGCTATAACAATGATACATTTACACAAGTACGCTTAGAAATGCTGCCATACTTTACCCAATACCTAAAACCGCAACAGGGAAGAAAAGTCCAGCTGTCTGGGGATGACACTTTTATAGAGAGGGGGATCTGTGGATGACACTGCTATGGGGGGGGATCTGTGGATGCCACATACCATATATAGCATCTTATGCTATATGTGTCATCCACAGATCCACCCCATGACAGTGTCATCCCCATTTCCCCCTCCATAACAGTGTCATCCACAGATCTCCCTCCCTATAACAGTGTCATCCACAGATCTCCCTCCCTATAACAGTGTCATCCACAGATCTCCCTCCCCGCCTCTCACAGGAGTGTACATATAAAAAAATAAACATATTTCACATGAACACTTACAGTTACTTGGCTTGGCCCTTAGGGATCTCGGACGCCACTTCAACACTTGGTCGGTGGCTCGGCGGAGCTGATGTTGTGTTTTATCCTAATGAGAAAGATTTCATAATAAGGATTTGGAGAAGGGGCAGAGGGATAGCAGAGCAGGGAGAGGCTGGTGCTGCTACTAGGGGGTCATACGATGGGGGAGTAATAAAACCCACCATAATGCCCCCCAGTAGAAATAATTCTCCTTATAATGTGCAAAACATACCCCCTTATGCCCCCAGTTGAGCTAATGTCCCCCATAATGTGCCAGTATAAAATACCCCTATATAGTGTCCCAGTAAATGCCTCCATAGTGCTCCACTCCCCCCTCCCTGCTAGTGACCCCATAATGTACCAGTATAAAATGCCCCATATATCGTGCCCCAGTAGATGCCCTCAGTGTCCCCCATAATTTACAAGTATAAAATACTCCTTCTTAGTGCCCCCCGTAGATGACTCCATAGTACTCCTGTCTCCACTTCTCCATAGTACCCACCATAATGTGTCCCAGTATAAAATGCTACTGTACAGAGCCCCCCAATGTACACTGCCAGTAACAAGAGCCCCCCAATGTGCCAGTAATAAGCCCCCATCACGTGCCAGTAACAAGAGCCCCCATCACGTGCCAGTAATAAGCCCCCCATCACGTGCCAGTTATAAGCCCCCCATCACGTGCCAGTTATAAGCCCCCCCATTACGTGCTAGTAATAAGCCCCCATTACATGCCAGTAATAAGCCCCCCCCATTACGTGCTAGTAATAAGCCCCCCATTACGTGCCAGTATTAAGCCCCCCCATCATGTGCCAGTATTAAGCCCCCCATCATGTGCCAGTAATAAGCCCCCCATTACGTGCCAGTATTAAGCCTCCCCATCATGTGCTAGTATTAAGCCCCCCATCATGTGCCAGTATTAAGCCCCCCCATCATGTGCCAGTATTAAGTCCCCCCCATCATGTGCCAATATTAAGCCCCCCTCCATTGTAATAAGCCCCCCCATTGTAATAAGCCCCCCCATTGTAATAAGCCCCCCCCCCCCATTGTAATAAGCCCCCCTCATTGTAATAAGCCCCCCCCCATTGTAATAAGCCCCCCTCATTGTAATAAGCCCCCCCCATTGTAATAAGCCCCCCTCATTGTAATAAGCCCCCCCCCCATTGTAATAAGCCTCCCCCATTGTAATAAGCCCCACCATTGTAATAAGCCCCCCATTGTAATAAGCCCCCCATTGTAATAAGCCCCCCTCATTGTAATAAGCCCCCCCCCATTGTAATAAGCCCCCCATTGTAATAAGCCCCCCATTTTAATAAGCCTCCCCCATTGTAATAAGCCCCCCCATTGTAATAAGCCCCCCCATTGTAATAAGCCCCCCATTGTAATAAGCCCCCTCATTGTAATAAGCCCCCCCCCCATTGTAATAAGCCCCTCCATTGTAATAAGCCCCCCATTGTAATAAGCCCCCCTCATTGTAATAAGCCCCCCCATTGTAATAAGCCCCCCCATTTTAATAAGCCTCCCCCATTGTAATAAGCCCCCCCATTGTAATAAGCCCCCCATTGTAATAAGCCCCCCCCATTGTAATAAGCCCCCCCATTGTAATAAGCCCCCCCCCCCATTGTAATAAGCCCCCCCATTTTAATAAGCCTCCCCCATTGTAATAAGCCCCCCATTGTAATAAGCCCCCCTCATTGTAATAAGCCCCCCATTGTAATAAGCCCCCATTGTAATAAGCCCCCCCATTGTAATAAGCCCCCCATTGTAATAAGCCCCCCCATTGTAATAAGCCCCCCATTGTAATAAGCCCCCCTCATTGTAATAAGCCCCCCCCATTGTAATAAGCCCCCATTGTAATAAGCCCCCCCATTGTAATAAGCCCCCCTCATTGTAATAAGCCCCCCATTGTAATAAGCCCCCCCCCCATTGTAATAAGCCCCCCATTGTAATAAGCCCCCCCCCATTGTAATAAGCCCCCCCCATTGTAATAAGCCCCCCATTGTAATAAGCCCCCCCATTGTAATAAGCCTCCCCCCCATTGTAATAAGCCCCCACAATGTGCCAGTAACACTATTGTGAAAAAAAAAAAAAAAAACACTTATTATACTTACCTCAGTGTCAGCGATGCGATGCAGACTCTTCCTGTGTCCCGCGCTGTAAGGCTCAGGCGGCGCGATGACGTCATCGCCCCGCCTGCGCCGGCCTCTGATAGGCTGCCGGCCTAGTGCCGGCAGCCTATCAGAGGAAGGGGAAGGGACATGCCTCTCCCTCCCCTGCACCTCCGCTGGCACAGGCAGATTACTAAGGAGATGAGCGCAATGGAAGCGCTCATCTCCCTGTGCCCGGCGGCGGCGGCTCACTTAGGGGGGGGGGGCATTTTAGTTGGGGGGGGGCACAGCATGATGTAGGGGGGGCCGTGGCCCCCTCTGGCCCCCCCCTGGCGACGCCACTGGTACTGACCCTGAGTTACATCCTGTATTATACTCCAGAGCTGCACTCACTATTCTGCTGGTGGAGTCACTGTGTACATACATTACATTACTTATCCTGTACTGATCCTGAGTTACATCCTGTATTATACTCCAGAGCTGCACTCACTATTCTGCTGGTGCAGTCACTGTGTACATACATTACATTACTTATCCTGTACTGATCCTGAGTTACATCCTGTATTATACTCCAGAGCTGCACTCACTATTCTGCTGGTGCAGTCACTGTGTACATACATTACATAACTTATCCTGTACTGATCCTGAGTTACATACTGTATTATACTCCAGAGCTGCACTCACTATTCTGCTGGTGCAGTCACTGTGTACATACATTACATTACTTATCCTGTACTGATCCTGAGTTACATCCTGTATTGTACTCCAGAGCTGCACTCACTATTCTGCTGGTGCAGTCACTGTGTACATACATTACATTACTTATCATCAGAGTTTCCCTGTAATGTATGTGTAATTTCTTTACAACCATTAGGAGACTGGAGGATGAGGAGTGAAGACATGAAGAACATGTCCAGCTGTCCTCCATCCTTGCTTTCAACTTCTGCTCCTTTCGGCACAGTCAGTCTTGTGCTCCATAGAGATCAACTGTTTGTCTCTTTTTTTGTAATCCTGTGGAAATATGGATCATAGGGCAGACAGAAAAGACTGTGTGGGAGGCAGAAGGGACTTAGTGGGATGTAGGGCACAGGCGCCATAGCCAGAGGCTTAGTCCTGCCAGTTGGCCAGAGATGGTCCCCATGCGAAACCTACCAGTCAGAGGAAATCCTTGCCACTGATTCCCAAGCTATGTGTCTCTTAGTTGGATTAGAAGAGTTGGTGGTGATAATGTTACCACTGACTGAATTCCTGACAAGTCATATGGATGTACAGTATGAAATATATTCCAGACGTGATCTGCGGCCAAAATATATTCAACCATCAGTAATTGTCTTTGTATTTAAAGCAGATGTGAAAACGGGCCTCTTACATGCTTTGTATACGGGGTGCAGTGCAAAAATGATGTCAGAACTATCATAGGCACTTCTGACCAAGGCGCATGGTATACAGTCTTGGGTTAGGTGTATGGTTGACCACCTGTTATGGTCATACTTCACCCTGTTTCAATGCTCTGCGCAGACTTCCTGCTGTCACCACTAGGGGGAGCTTACGACATCCAGTGCTTTTTATACTGAGTTCTGTGAATAAGCTCCTCCTAGTGGTGACAGCAGGAAGAAAAAAAATTATTTTTTTACTTTGTGTACCCACACAGGATTTGGAACTCTGTGTTGCAAAAATGGAGCTCTGACTAATAGAAAGTTATATTAAGAAATTAACAGTGTTCAGAATTTTGGACCTCTATACCCTAACAGTAAGCAGAGGTCATAAAAATGGCGAACAAATGAAACATAAATACTGTACATCAGAAGCAGATTTTTAAATTATTCACTGATCAAACCCTATTTATAGACTGGACAATTCCTTTAAGGAGGAGCTGTCAACTCTCTGTTTTAGTAACTAGTAACAACCCTTCTGAAGCATCCTTATGACTGTATTCTTTTATTATTCCATTCTTTTATTATTGCTACTAGAAGTTTAGGAATGAATTGCCAGCAGTCTGGCATGAAGGTCCAGTTGGTGTTACCAGTTGGGGGCGGTGTCACTGTATGACACTATCCAATCAGTATTGCCGGTGTCAGACTGTGCGGGGACACACCTCCAATGGGTAACACCCGGCTGGACCTTTATTTCTGACTGCTAGTAATTCATTCATAAACTTCTAGCAGGAATAACAGAGGAATGGAACAGCATAAAGTCATAAGAACACAAGCTGCAGAATTGTCAACATGTGGGGAATGCAAATAGTTAAAAAAAAACATGTCAGGAGAGGTGATGGGTCTGCATGATGACATAATAATGCACACTAGGGGGTGTACAAACTATCGCAGAGGACAAGAACTTTATGGAGTGTGATCGGCCATGTATCATACTACTTACAGTACATCTAATAAAGTTTGACATCATCATACTCTGTCACTAGTGAAATCACTGTCACTTTCAAGTGGAGCTCAGTAATTTCATCGCGCCCACCGAACCCTATGTGTATAGCGAATAGGGTGGAGATATGGACAGGCTGCTCGGCACCCTATACAGGTGTGGATCGGCCGGGGGCTCAGCGGTCCGACCTCCACCGATCAGATACCAATGCCCTATCCTGTGGATGGGGGATTAGTTGCTGCAATGGAATACAATCTTCGGGGAAAACTACAACTCCTATCAGGTTATGCATGTTTGCATGTTTGTAGCTGTAAGGGTATGCTGGGGGTTATAGTTGAAATAAATGACTCAGTTTGTTATATGGACCTGCCCCCCCCCCTTCCCCGTAGGTCAGTCCGAGCCTGTAAGGATGTTCTAAGGAGACCTCTGAGCTGCACTAGTATCTGACCAGATTATACGGGGGACACTTACGTTCTCTGTTTACAAAGCCATTATGTAGTTATGAAGAATGCGGCCCCAGCTTTTCCCTTTGGTGGCGTAGACATGGTTAATGATGAGAATAATCTGCCTTTAAGCAGCAGGAAAACTTGGGATGTAGAAGCTTAGAGTGTCTTCCTCACAGGATATCCAGCCTCGGCCAGTAGCCAAACACCCCCGTTAGATATGACCTCTATTCCATATGAGGGAACAATGCACATCATCTCTGAGAGACTTAACACCTCTCGAGCCCACTCCTAATATCTGCCATCTCAGGCGCTATGGCAATAACAGGTGTGCGGCGGAGACAGCGAGATAGACAGTCGGCCTCCAGGGAGCGGAAGGCAGAGGTGGATGGAGCATCACCATCACTGAGTGGGCTTCACCTATTGCACATGGGTAGAAGGCACTTAATCTGTGTCTGTCTGCTCGGAAGAGCCTGTCTTCATACCAGACACCATTTGCAAAAGCTTTGGCCTTGCTACAAGGATACATTTTTATGTTCGGTGTGTCTTCTTGCTCAAGAGTCTGGACGATAAGTCTCGACTCATAGAGATTTACCACCAACGTGCCAAGACACTGTGAAGTTCTACTGCTTCCATTGCGATCAGTCTGTGTGATAATATGGTAACCACGGCATAGTCGGAGGCCTAGCACTGGTGTTAATGTCTCTTCTATTACCTCTGGCCAGCGGGGTCACCAGATATTTGGTGCATTCTCTTTTCTGCATGCGCCCAATTTATCTATGGTCAGTAGACTGCAGAGGTCCATAGGCCAGCTAAGGATTTCATTATCAGGAGTAGTGAGAATATGACGTTTTATTCTGCCAGATTCTGCTTCCACAAGTGCCCAGGTGGCAAAGCTTCGCTGCAGACTGCTCTCTGCGTTGAGCATCTTCACAGCCCCTTCGCGCTGCTCTGAGTGGAACAGAGCAGAGGGACAGGGATGTGAGGCGGCTTAATGCAGAGAGTGCTTTATAGTGAAGCTCCACCTGGACACTTGCAGAATAAACCTTCATATTGTCACTACTCCTGATGAGAAAAGCTCCACAAAAAATAAGTTTCTGCTGCTCTCCAGAGGACCTACCTAGTGCTGTCAGCAGTTTAGCATGGTCAAAACCACTGACAGACTCCCTTTAAAAACAGTAGGTTCTCCAGTCAAAGAACCGTGATCAGAGAGGCTTTTGAAAAATATGGCTGATATTATACAGCACTGTTTGTGTGATGTTTACTCTCATTAATCCCTAAAGCTTCTCTTCTACAGGCCATGGATGACCGCAATGCCCACCTGAATGGACCTCAACAATCCTATAGACCACGTAGACCATTGTGTAGATGTCTAGAACCTGGAGACTAAAAGTTTCATGGACTGAATAAGAACAAACAACCTCAAGAAGAGTGCAAATGTGCAGATGTCCATCAGCTCTGTCAGGGTACATCCTGAAGGGAGTCCTACTCTTGGTGTAGGAAACTCTTCAATGCTCAGTTGGTCAGATCTTCAAAACTGTAAACCTAAAGGCCTTCAGTGTGGAAAAGATAAGGTCTTATTCCAATTTATCGAGAATAAAATAACATAAGCATAACCTAAAAAAAAACATAAAACAGCAAATTCAAAAATATTTGCTAAAATGTGAAGGAGAATACAGTATGAAACTATGGAACAATACCTGAGTAATACAATATGGCTTCAGGCGGTAGAGATGACTCATAATGCAAGCTCCGTCAGAACATATCAATAATTATTTGAAATGGAGAACACATTAGGGAATTTTCTTACAGATTACAGAAAACTTTCAACTCCTGGCTGTTTGCTGACGACTTACTGATTAAGACCGCCAGGTCATGTTAGGAGAACGCTGTCCACCATACGTGTATGAACATAAGAACAGGACCATACTAGGTCAATAAAAGGAGTACAGGGTGGGGTGAGACAGAACATGAGCACAAAATATGCATAGGATTTTATGGGGTTGCCTGACCAGTTAACATTTTTAGAAAATTCTCAAAATGTAATAAAGTAATAAAATAAGTAATTTCTTACTGCTCCCCCACTGTTCCTGTTTTAGAGCTTCACAGTCCCCCACCAGTCTCTACTTCACAATGCCTCTCAACACTCAATCATTAGCCACATTGGTGACCTATCTCAGCCAGTGATTGTTTTAGCTGTGATTTCCTTTAGCTGTGAGGAATGGTGGGGCATCAGTACGTTAAGACTTAGATTAATTTACACTATTCTGAAATTTAATTGACCAGACAAATGTTACATCTTCTCATTGCTGCTCATTCACGAAACAGCATAGAATGACCGGACAAAAAGTTGACACTCCAAATATGGACAGTAGTCTGGGTGGAGAGCTATGTTGTCCGCCGCATTAAGGGCTTGGGGGCATTCAAACACCCACATTTTTGGTACCTGAAAGGCTTATGACTTTATGTCAAGTGGGGCCACCTAAACAATGGTGGACCACTACAGCTGCAGGTGATTGAAACCCAGCTCAGAGAGCTGGACACCGCCTAACTATTCAGGATGTTTGGCATTCCACTACATTTGTCCACTGGTTTCTTATGTTCTGTTTGCCACTACCCAGGCAGTCACCACTCCAGCGATGCTACATAAAGCTCTGCAACATCAGTCATGCCACTGCTTCAGCTCCGCTACTACCAGCTTTGACAGATCGGTCCTACCATTACCCCATTTACACTTCATCAAGCTCTGCTACATTGCTCCTACCACTACACCAGCTCCATTCCTCAAGTCTGCTAAATCGATCCTGCTACTACTCCAGTCCTATCACATCTAGCTCTGCCACATTGGTCTTTCCTCTACTCCAGTTCCACCACATCCAGCTTAGTTACATCAGTCCTGCCACTCCTCCAGCTCTACTACATCCAGTTCTGCTTCTTCTCAGCCTCAGCTTTGCTACAGCACCGCCTCAACACTGCATCACCACTGCATCAACTCTACCTCACCGCAGCATTGACCCTGATACACTGCAACATCAACTCCAGTATTCCTTTTTACTCTACTGGATCAAGTCTGCTACATCTGTCAGCACCAACTGTCTGTGAGTCTCAAAGCCTACTAGCCTGGACAAGAGGATCCCCCTAACCAGGTGAGACATAACAGCTCGGGTGGGTCCTCCACGAATCCAAAACAGAAGTCAAAGAGTCAGCCTTAGATTACTGCCTTGGAAATACTTTTGGATATGTGAACGAAAGCCTAAAGGTGCCCATAACATTAGATGAAATTCAATAAACCCACTGATTTCATCTGACTAGTATGAAGGTGTCCCAACTGTCCATTGATGGCCTATGACGGGGAAAAGGATTCATTTATTGGATTTTAACATGTCTGCCACGAAGGTGACCAAAGCGATACATACCGTTCTTCCCATGGGAATGAACAGGCACGCTTAGCTTGGTTGATAGAGGAGTGGAGAGGAACAGCTGTAAACCAAAGGATGACTACCTTGATGCCTCCGTGTTACTGGAGAGCACAGGAACAATTAAAGCACATTGGGAAGACTTCACCAAAAAGCTCTCCATATCTCAGCTCCCTGGACCTCGAAGAACCCCAAGGCTTGTCGAAAAGTTGGATCTTGACTCATAGGGAGTCACTTCCAAGAGGTAACACTGGCGAGATGGTTCTCTTTCTTGAGAGACACCTCTTTGCATATTGTTTTCCATTGGAGCATTGATAATAAGTCTCTATAGTAGAAAAAAAGCGATGGATCCAGCATCGAAGTTAGAAAATATCGTGGGTTCCTTTATTCAGTATAGTAAAAATCCATACAGTGACAGCATCACCTCACTGTTCCAAATGAACGTCTACGCGTTTCGAACAAACATGTTCTTAGTCGTGACCGATCAGATATCCTACTGGCCATGTTTATATAGGCTAGCTGCTGCCTCTCCTCCCACCTCCAGGTGAGAGCTAGAAGGAGCTGATTGCAGCACACCCAAAACACGGCCAATAGGAACAACTGAAATTAACATTGGTGCAAGTTTAACATTTTTAAAACCAAGTGAGTGCACATGAAATATATGCTATTCAGACTCCTAAATCAGGAATAACAAAATGTGCCAGTCTCCGAAAAATTAAGTGATGGACAAGACATTAATAAACACAAAACATATGCGAATTCCTGAAAAAACCGCATGGTCTGAATAGTGATTCACAATGTTAAAAACAGAAAAATGCAAATCAAGCATGGCGAAAGTATCCTCATAACTGCTGATCTGGATGAAACAACACTATGAAAATATAATATATATATATATATGTGTGAAGAAGCACACCAGGAATGGACCCAATCCTAATAGAGATATTTGCCTGCCATACCCGATTTTATGCGCTACCTCAACGACAATCCCTACAATCTGAGATTTACTTATTCGCAGGATAGGTTTACGATTAATTTTCTCGATTTGACTCTCACGGGCATTCCCTGTTCCAATATACATACAACTACTTATCGAAAACCAGTCTCTGGGAATGCGATTTTGAGAGCTAACAGCCACCATCCCTTACATACTATCAAGTCTATTCCGGTAGGAGAGATGTTGCGTGCTAGAAGAAATTGCAGTGATGATACGAGCTTCACTTTGGAATGCCGACTCATCACTTTACGATTATTAGCAAGGGGTTATCCCACCTGGATGATCAAGAGAGCTGAAAAAATAGCACAGACAAAAAGTCGTAAGACATTACTTTTTGGGGGAAATGATAGAGCAGGGAAGGAAGGAAACACAGCAGGAGCAAAAGATCGCATTAATCCACTTACTCTGGTTCTTACCTACAGTAATCAATTTCAGCAGGTCAAACGGGTAGTATCAGAATGTATATCGATTCTACATGATGATGATATTTTACATGGTTTACTGCAGGATGGCTACAGGGTGACAGCCAGACGGTCTCCCACGCTGGCTTCATCCCTGTCCCCTTCATTATTCAAAACAGCTTCGAAAAGAACCCAGACCAATACATGGCTTAAATATACCGGCTTCACACGGTGCGGCAGTCATCCCTGCAAAACTTGCGGTTATGTTGTGCCCACTAAAATCTTCGAGGACTCAGAACATATCTCAACCTTCTCTATCAAATCCTATATAAATTGTAATACCACTGGGGTAATCTATGTTATCAGATGTACTCAGTGTGACCTCCTTTATGTGGGAAGCACCACAAGAAGGTTGAAGAATAGAATCCTCGAACATTTGAATGATGTTACAAATTCTTTTTATGTCAATATTTCGAATGCTGCCAGGCACTTTGTTTTGAGGCATAGTAGGAGCTTACGAACTTTTTCTGCCTTTGGAATCGAGCGAGTTTTTCCCTCTATTCGAGGGGGCGATTTCCAAAGGCGATTAATACAAAGGGAAGCCTTTTGGATTCTACAATTAAAAACAAGACATCCGAATGGTTTGAACTTAAGAAAGGAACTCATGTATCTCTATTAGGATTGGGTCTATTCCTGGTGTGCTTGTTCATATACAGTGGGATGCGAAAGTTTGGGCAACCTTGTTAATCGTCATGATTTTCCTGTATAAATCGTTGGTTGTTACGATAGAAAATGTCAGTTAAATATATCATATAGAAGACACACACAGTGATATTTGAGAAGTGAAATGAAGTTTATTGGATTTACAGAAAGTGTGCTATAATTGTTTAAACAAAATTAGGCAGGTGCATAAATTTGGGCACCACAAAAAAGAAATGAAATCAATATTTAGTAGATCCTCCTTTTGCAGAAATTACAGCCTCTAAACGCTTCCTGTAGGTTCCAATGAGAGTCTGGATTCTGGTTGAAGGTATTTTGGACCATTCCTCTTTACAAAACATCTTTAGTTCATTCAGGTTTGATGGCTTCCGAGCATGGACAGCTCTCTTCAAGTCACACCACAGATTTTAAATTATATTCAGGTCTGGGGACTGAGATGGCCATTCCAGAACGTTGTACTTATTCCTCTGCATAAATGCCTTAGTGGATTTTGAGCAGTGTTTAGGGTCGTTGTCTTGTTGAAAGATCCAGCCCCGGCGCAGCTTCAGCTTTGTCACCGATTCCTGGACATTGGTCTCCAGAATCTGCTGATAGTGAGTGGAATCCATGCATCCCTCAACTTTGACAAGATTCCCAGTCCCTGCACTGGCCACACAGCCCCACAGCATGATGGAACCACCACCATATTTTACTGTAGGTAGCAGGTGTTTTTCTTGGAATGCTGGGTTCTTTTTCCTCCATGCATAACGCCCCTTGTTATGGCTAAATAACTCAATTTTTGTTTCATCAGTCCACAGCACCTTATTCCAAAATGAAGCTGGCTTGTCCAAATGTGCTTTAGCCCACCTCAAGCGGCACTTTTTGTGCTGTGGGCAGAGAAAAGGCTTCCTCTGCATCACTCTCGCATACAGCATCTCCTTGTGTAAAGTGCGCCAAATGGTTGAACGATGCACAGTGACTCCATCTGCAGCAAGATGATGTTGTAGGTCTTTGGTGCTGGTCTGTGGGTTGACTCTGACTGTTCTCACCATTCGTCGCTTCTGTCTATCCGAGATTTTTCTTGGTCTGCCACTTCGAGCCTTAACTTGAACTGAGCCTGTGGTCTTCCATTTCCTCAATATGTTCCTAACTGTGGAAACAGACAGCTGAAATTTCTGAGACAGCTTTCTGTATCCTTCCCCTAAACCATGATGGTGAACAATCTTTGTCTTCAGGTCATTTGAGAGTTGTTTTGAGACCACCATGTTGCTACTCTTCAGAGAAAATTAAGAGGAGGGAAACTTACAATTGACCCCCTTAAATACTCTTTCTCATAATTGGATTCACCTGTGTATGTAGGTCAGGGGTCACTGAGCTTACCAAGCCAATTTGAGTTCCAATAATTAGTTCTAAAGGTTTTGGAATCAATAAAATGACATCAGTGCCCAAATTTATGCACCTGCCTAATTTTGTTTAAACAATTATAGCACACTTTCTGTAAATCCAATAAACTTCATTTCACTTCTCAAATATCACTGTGTGTGTCTCCTATATGATATATTTAACTGACATTTTTTATCGTAACAACCAACGATTTATACAGGAAAATCATGACGATTAACAAGGTTGCCCAAACTTTCGCATCCCACTGTATATACAGTACAGACCAAAAGTTTGGACACACCTTCTCATTCAAAGAGTTTTCTTTATTTTCATGACTATGAAGGCATCAAAACTATGAATTAACACATGTGGAATTATATACATAACAAACAAGTGTGAAACAACTGAAAATATGTCATGTTCTAGGTTCTTCAAAGTAGCCACCTTTTGCTTTGATTACTGCTTTGCACACTCTTGGCATTCTCTTGATGAGCTTCAAGAGGTAGTCCCCTGAAATGGTCTTCCAACAGTCTTGAAGGAGTTCCCAGAGATGCTTAGCACTTGTTGGCCCTTTTGCCTTCACTCTGCGGTCCAGCTCACCCCAAACCATCTCGATTGGGTTCAGGTCCGGTGACTGTGGAGGCCAGGTTATCTGGCGCAGCACCCCATCACTCTCCTTCATGGTCAAATAGCCCTTACTTTCAAAGTTTTCCCAATTTTTCGGCTGACTGACTGACCCTAATTTCTTAAAGTAATGATGGCCACTCGTTTTTCTTTACTTAGCTGCTTTTTTCTTGCCATAATACAAATTCTAACAGTCTATTCAGTAGGACTATCAGCTGTGTATCCACCTGACTTCTCCTCAACGCAACTGATGGTCCCAACCCCATTTATAAGGCAAGAAATCCCACTTATTAAACCTGACAGGGCACACCTGTGAAGTGAAAACCATTTCAGGGGACTACCTCTTGAAGCTCATCAAGAGAATGCCAAGAGTGTGCAAAGCAGTAATCAAAGCAAAAGGTGGCTATTTTGAAGAACCTAGAATATGACATATTTTCAGTTGTTTCACACTTGTTTGTTATGTATATAATTCCACATGTGTTAATTCATAGTTATGATGCCTTCAGTGTGAATCTACAATTTTCATAGTCATGAAAATAAAGAAAACTCTTTGAATGAGAAGGTGTGTCCAAACTTGTGGTCTGTACTGTATATATTATATTTTATTTTCATAGTGTTGTTTCATCCAGATCAGCAGTTATGAGGATACTCTCGCCATGCTTGATTTGCATTTTTCTGTTTTTAACATTGTGAATCACTATTCAGACCATGCGGTTTTTTCAGAAATTCGCATATGTTTTGTGTTTATTAATGTCTTGTCCATCACTTAATTTTTCGGAGACTGGCACATTTTGTTATTCCTGATTTAGGAGTCTGAATAGCATATATTTCATGTGCACTCACTTGGTTTTAAAAATGTTAAACTTGCACCAATGTTAATTTCAGTTGTTCCTATTGGCCGTGTTTTGGGTGTGCTGCATTCAGCTCCTTCTAGCTCTCACCTGGAGGTGGAAGGAGAGGCAGCGGCTAGCCAATATAAACATGGCCAGTAGGATATCTGATCGGTCACGACTAAGAACATGTTTGTTCGAAAAGTGTAGACGTTCATTTGGAACACTGAGGTGATGCTGTCACTGTATGGATTTGTACTATACTGAATAAAGGAACCCACGATATTTTCTAACTTCGATGCTGGATCCATCGCTTTATTTCTACTATTTCACGGTCTTACCAAGGTCTCCGTGCATCCAGGAAGTTGATAGAAGGGATAGAGACAGCAGGTGAGCTGGACAATGTTTACAACAATAAGTCTCTATACTATGGAGTACTTCAAGTAAGTCTCCATATAAGATTGGTCTCTTTAAGGAGATTCAGCACCCTGCCTAAGTGCGCTAACTCCAGATTTCCAGGGTTTTGATTGAATTTAGGTTTCATCGTTATGGTACTTGGATTATCAAAATGGATGGCCACAAGAGCTTTATTATCTTGAACTTCTAATCACATTGCATAACATAAAAAGCTCGTAAACGTAAGATGTTCTAATTTTCTATTCCGTAATCATCGCCACATAAATCCTACAACAGCCTGGCCGGACAAAAGCTTTCATCTGTAATCTCGTTTCTATAGATTTTTGTTTCTTTTAACTGTACTGAAAAAAAGCAATTCTGCCCAAATTCCTCTAAGTCCATTTAAGAATTAAGAAGAAGCCCTTGCAGGTAATTATCTGTTTATTATGGAGCCGGAGGACCATAGACAGAACTTCTTAAGAAACCCACAAAATGCCTAAAGATAAATCCGGCTCCATCATTTCTACCTGATATAACATTTGCAGCAGCATTGATGACAGATTTGAATTACACTGACCAGAGTGGCAAGCCTGGAGGTTAGCCACCATACAGATGGCAAAATGTCACTGTAACGGGCCCTTAAAACCCAAATGAGTAGCTCCGTACTGTCCCAAGATCATGCCATTCGGACATCCAGAACTATGCGATCCTAATGTCCCCGTTTTCTCAGAGAAGACACCACACACCTCTGGTTCATGTGAACTCAGAACATAAACGAATTTATTGAGGTAAAACAACAGTGTTCATATCCCCCTCCCCAATATATGAGAGATAACAACAGTTTCGAATCCCCCCTCTCTCATGGCAGGTCACATGACATTATCACATTCCATTTACAGGTAAACAACCTTAAGTACAGCTGTTAATCTGTTGTTGGGCAGAGTCTCGGCAGGGGATGGTGGACACAGTTACAGCCCTCATTCTGCATAGGGGAAGAGATGATAGGATTTCTGCACAGTTCATGACACACAACCATGGCACTTGCTCTCCTGATGTAACAATACTCCCCCCCCCCCCTCCCTTTGTCCAAAGGACTGGCAGACCTGGCCAGATCCTAACGGGTCGGCTAGGGGCTGTCCGGGAAGATCAGCATTGTTCAGTTCTCGAGCTCCAGTTGCCGGGACAGACCATCAGCATTCCCGTTCTGCTTCCCCGGTCGGTACTGAACCCTGAAGTCATAGGGCTGCAGGGCAAGGCTCCATCTCAAGAGTCGGCCATTGTCCCCAGAGACACGGTGAAGCTATACAAGAGGGTTGTGGTCAGGAAACACCGTGAAGGACTGCCCATACAGATAAGGCTGGAACTTTTTGAGGGCCCAGACCAGAGCCAGACACTCCTTCTCCACGGCTGCATATCCTACCTCCCGAGGTAACAGCTTGCGGCTAATGTACTTCACCAGGTGCTCACGGCCATCGTCCCCCACTTGGCTTAGTACTGCTTCAAGTTCAAAAGCAGAGGCATCTGTGTGAACACAAAACCGTTTGGTGGGGTTAGGTGCAGTCAGTACGGGTGCAGTAACCAGAGCGTGCTTGAGTTTCTGGAAGGCAGCTTCACACTCCGGAGACCACAGGACTTGTTTAGGCAGATTTTTCTTTGTCAGGTCAGTCAGGGGCTTGGCTATGGAGCTGTACTCGGGAACGAATTTGCGGTAATAGCCAGCGGTACCCAGGAATGCTAAGACCTGGGTCTTGGTGCAGGGGGTGGGCCATCAGGCAACTGCCTCTATCTTTGCCGGCTCTGGACGCTGGCACCCACTACCCACTTGGTGCCCGAGGTATGGGACTTCCGCTACCCCAATTACACATTTGTCGGGCCTTAGGGTGAGCCCCGCTGCCTGCACGCGGTCCAATACAATACCCAAGTGTTCCAATACGGTCCAAGTGTTCCTCCCAGATATTGCTGTAGATAGCAATGTCGTCCAGGTATGCGCAGGCATACTCCTGGAAGCCATCTAGGAGCCTATCTATCATCCGCTGGAACGTTTCTGGTGTGTTCTTCATCCCAAACAGCATCACCTTAAACTGGTACAGGCCAAAGGGGGTGAAAAACGCCCACTTCAGAATAGTCTCTGGGTCCAGACGAATCTGCCAGTACCCCTTGCAGAGATCTAAGGTGGTGGAGAACTTGCCCCGGGCAATGCGGTTTAACAACTCATCGATAAGGGGCATGGGGTAGGCATCAGTCAAGGTCCGGTCATTGAGTCTCGCAAAAACGGGTCGTTCTATCTTTCTTAGGTACGAGGACTACTGGAGAAGCCCAGGGGCTCCTAGATGTCTCGATGATCCCTAAATCAAGCATCTCTCTAATCTCTTGCCTCATCCCTGCTCTAACGGTCTCTGGTGCCCTATTAGCGGCTTGCTTGAGGGGAGGCTGCCCTGGGGTTTCTACATTGTGCATGGCTAGATCTGTGACTCCTGGGATCATCGAGAACAGCTCCCTATGTAGGGCTATTACTTCTCTGATCTGCCTCTGCCGGATATCCCCTAACTGCTTGGATATCTGTATGCCCTCTATCCCTACTCGGGGTCCTCCTTGTCTGGGGATTTTGGGAAGCGGTAACTGCTCAGTGTTGTCAGCTTCAGGGGCACAGATGGCAGCTACCTCCCCTGCCCTCTCCTTGTATGCCTTTAACATGTTCACATGAAAGGTTTGTTGAATCCTCTCATCTGAACACTTGGCCAGGAGGTACATGATGTCGCAGAGCTGCTTCACCACCCGATAGTGTCCTTGCCATTTGGCTTGGAGCTTATCCGTCCTTACCGGTTTTAGTGCCAGCACTTTCTGCCCTACTGCTAGGATACGGCTCTGAGCGGTACGATCGTACCAAACTCTTTGTCAACTCTGGGCTGCCCGAAGGTTCGCCGCCACAGAGGCAGTTAGCTCTGTCAGCCTTTCTCTGAGATTGAGGACATACTGATGTAGTGGGTTCCCTTCCTCCTCCCTGTCTCCCTCCCAGTGGTCTCAAACCAAATCTAGGGGTCCTCTAACTCTTCTCCCGTACAAAAGATCGAAGGGAGAAAACCCAGTAGACTCCTGCGGCACCTCCCTATAAGCCAACAGAAGGTGGGGCAGGAACCTCTCCCAGTCCTGGTACTGCAGGGCGAATGTCTGAAGCATTTGCTTCAGGGTCCCATTGAAGCGCTCGCAGAGACCATTGGTCTGGGGGTGATAGGGGGATGTACACAGACTGTGGATCTTACACAGATCCCAGACCTGCCGGGTCAGTTCAGCACAGAACTGAGACCCATTGTCGAAAAGCACCTCTAGGGGAAAACCGACCCTGGGGAAAATACTAAACAGTACATCGTTCACTGACTTGGTGGTGATATTATTTAACGGAACAGCCTCGGGATACCTAGTAGCAAAGTCTACAACTGTGAGGATAAACTTTTTCCCGGTGGGGCTGGGCTTAGCAAGGGACCCGATAATATCGACTGCTATGCAGCTAAAGGGCTCCTTGATAATGGGTAAGGGGTGCAGTTTAGCCCTGGGGTTGTCGCCTCGCTTGCCTCCCCGCTGGCAGGCATGACAAGTTCGCAGGTACATTTTCAAATCCTCGGATAGCCCGGGCCAATAAAAGTTCTGAGTCAGGCGAGCCCTGGTACGGTTTATTCTGAGGTGGCCAGCCAGGGGAATGTCATGGCTAACTCGCATGAGGTCAGTTCGGTACTGCTGGGGCACGACCAGATGCTTCTTAGGTATCTTAGGGGGCTTGGTGCCCTCTGTAAGCTGGTATAACAACCCCTGACTCCATATAATTTTACCATCGCTTGGCTTTGCCGGCTCAGCCCCAGCACGTTCTCGATACCCTGCTAGGGTTGGATCAGCAAGCGTGGCTTTCTGAAACTACTTAGGGACCTGTCAGGGTTGCACTTAGGGGCAGTCTCACTCACTGGTTCTTCTCCTCGGGTGCCGCTCTGATCCTCTGGCTCTGCTGGCGTGTTACCAACGTACATGTCTCTGGGGTTACGGTATCCTTCTGATAGTGAGAAGTTAAGTAGCCTAAATCATTGGCCAGAAGCACTTCAGCTGATAACTCCTGCATAACTCCAACTTGGACCTGTTGGCTCCAGTTGCCCCAATCCATTTTAACTTGGGAAAGGGGAATCCGATGTACGTTGCCTCTGGCCACTCAGACAGCTATGAATTTGGACAACTGTCCAGCAGGGGGGACCAGGTGGGGCTTAACAAGGGTGATAATAGCCCCTGGACCTCGTACCCCCTCAGCTTTCTTGCCATTGAACCACACATCCTGCCGGTGGTGTTCCCTGTTATCTCCAGAGGCAGCTCGGACTGGGTCCACCTCATGCAGGGTTCCAAAGTCCTCCTCGGTTTCTAGGCAGAAAACTGGAGGTTGGCAGAAGGAGGGTTGTTCTTGGGACCCCAGGTGTTGGTGTAGTGTAGCTGGATATGTCCCGCTTGCCCGCAACGGAAACAGGTTCGCAGGTCTGGACGGGTTGGTCTTGCTAGCACAACTCTGTTCTCAGTAGATGGTGCCCAGTAAGGGTTTCGGGCAGCTGAGAGAGAGTAGGATGGTCTGGCAGCTGTGGGAGCAAGGGTTGCCGGACTGGGTCGGGGCTGGAACGGGGTTCGGGTTGGAGTAGGCGCATTCAGTACTTGCCTATTATTGTCGAGGTGCCAGTTGCGTCAGTAGTATAGATACTCGTCCCCAAGAACTGCTGGTTCGTCCGCAGTTTTGGGTTTACGGTCTTTCACCCACTCGCTGACCGCAGGGGGAGCGAACTCATAAAATTGCTCCAGCAGTACTAACTGGATAACGTCCGAAACAGTCTCTGCCTGGTATCCCAAGATCCAGCCTTCCACAGACCGCTTCATACAGTGGTCCACTCCACCAAGGACTGCTGTACCTTCCTTCTGAGGCTACGGAATTTCACTTGGTGAGCCTCAGGGGTTATTCCATAGCAGGCGAGCAGCCGCTCCTTTACTCGTTCATAGTCCTGGCAGTCCTCAGCAGGCATGCTCTCATAGGCAGTCCGTGCTCGGCCGGTAAGCTTACTCACTAGCACAGGGACCCACTCATCCGGCTCCAGACATAAGTTCCCACACTGCCGCTCAAATACCTCAAGGAACTCGTCAATGTCTTCCGATTCCTCTTTAAATATTTGGAATGCCCCATAGGGTAGCTTGTTCCCCCCTATCCTCAGGGCCGGGGCTACTGCTTCCTGCTGGGTCAAACGCCTTTCCCGCTCCAGCTTGTGCACCTGATACAGCACCTGGTTCACCTGCTTAACCGTGGGGTGATTTGTGTCCCATATGACAGGACTCTCAACTCGGACCGCTCCTTGTTGCTGGTCTAACTCACACAACTCCTTGATCATCACGGCTTTGGTCTTATTATCAGACGTCCTTCCTCGAGTCTCCAGCAGATTTTTCAGGGTCTCCCTCTTTAGAGTCTCATAGTAACGCTCCATCATTACAAAGGGGGGTCCCAGTTGGTGGTTTGAATGTCACCCTAGTGGTGGGATCGATCCCACCGCTGCCACCAAATTGTAACGGGCCCTTATAACCCAAATGAGTAGCTCCGTACTGTCCCAAGATCATGCCATTCGGACATCCAGAACCATGCGATCCTAATGTCCCCTTTTTCTCAGAGAAGACACCACACACCTCTGGTTCATGTGAACTCAGAACATAAACGGATTTATTGAGGTAAAACAACAGTTTTCATATCCCCCTCCCCAAGATATGAGGCATAACAACAGTTTCGAATCCCCTCTCTCTCATGGCAGGTCACATGACATTATCACATTCCATTGCCCTTATAAGGATTTACAGGTAAACAACCTTAAGTACAGCTGTTAATCTGTTGTTGCCAGGCAGAATCTCCACAGGGGATGGTGGACACAGTTACAGCCCTCATTCTGCATAGGGGAAGAGATGATAGGATTTCTGCACAGTTCATGACACACAACCATGGCACTTGCTCTCTCAAGGTGACCCTGCACACAGACCACTCATGGGATTTTCTGGGGAATTCTTCAGGTCAACAAACCATTTACCATGTGGACAATTTACACAATATATGTCGAAAGCCCTACTAACATGGTGGTATGTTAAACAATAGAGGTCCCCAACTTTGAGTGATGCTTTGGAGTCGCATTCAACGTAAAAATGGGGAATAAATATGGGGAAACAAGAAGTCAAGAAACATTTGCTGATGCATTTCATTGTGAAATTTGATATGGTATTGCACCATCCACATTGACTCTTGGTATGAGGGCTAGAATGTATGTGCAATAATGTCAGTTGCATGAGCATATGGTCATAAGGCAGGAGTCCTATGGCATGCCATAGCGATGCACCACTATCCAACTTTTGGAGAGACAGTTTCACAGACATACAGTTAGGAAGGAGCAAGATCCAAAGGGGCTAATTTCAATTGCCAGAGATTTATTTTTTGGAGATATCTTTTTGCTCTCTTTCTTAATTATCGGGTACTATTTCTCCTTGTGGAGAGCACCACTAGCAAAGGGAGGCTTGCAGTGATCCCTGGGAAAATGATATGCATATTAGCTCTCTTTCAAGAAGTAGTGCCATCTAGTGGAGGAAATTACCTCATCAACGCCTGACCATTTAACAGGCCTTTCGAGATAACTAAGGCCAAACCAAGAGCCTTCTCTAAAAAGAAAAAGAGACACACGTCTCCAGGCAGTTGTTTTGGTGTTCTTAGAGAAAAGCTATTCTGCATATCATTTTTCCCAGAGAGCATTGCATTGCTTATAAGGTATCCTACGCCATTTCTGGCCTTCTCAACAATGAGAAACAGTACCAAATTGAGACCTACATCAAAAGCCTCTCACCTAGCCAACTAAGTACCTTACTCGATACTGATGAGGTGAAGACTCTACACGCTACTACACTGGTTGCCTCTTGGAGAAGGCTTTTGGTTTGGCTACTTTCTTTAGTCAAGTTGAAAGACCTGTTAAAAGTTCAGAGACTATAGAGTAGCTACCTCCAATAATTAGTACTACAAAGACAGCTTTCTTTCTCTTCCTTGAAATTTGTCAGGGTCACTAAACCACTTACCTATATAGACAATTTATACAAGGCTGATGTGATTTTTGAAAGCCCTTAGCTACATATACTAATGTGGTGGTAGATTGTACAGCTACACCATCCTCCCATTTTTGAGAGACCTATTACTAGATCCAAATGGTCTAATGGCATAGGAGCTGAAGTGCAGTAAACTCTTTTAAACCTATGGAGATCTCTTCTTACTCTATTCTGTGGAGTTCTTCAGGTCAACAAACCATTTACCATGTGGACAATTTACACTAGGCTGGATGGATGTACTGAAAGTCCTCAACCACAACTACTGACTCGGAGGGTATATTTTAGAAGTAAACCATCTTTCAATTTTTGGAAAGACAGTCTCATTTGCATCCAGCGAAGAAACCTTGTGGCTTTCCATATATCTATCACTGAGCTGAACAAAGAAATTTACCATAAATATTATATAGGAATATAAATATTCCTATAATGATCAGATCTGCAAGATCTGAACATTGTGCAGTCAGATTGGAGCACTCAGTATGATATCCCTGTAAATCCCTGCCAATATTCCAATCTTCCTCCAACATTATCATCAACCACCACTTGGCCTCCCAAGTTAGCATCCTCTGCTCCAGCTTCCACAGAAACAAATAGAGCTAAAACAAAATGGCCAAATGGAATGGTACTGGACTTCTTTCAACTTACCACAGTTAATCAAGATAGTCCAGCTGGCTGGTCGTGAACATACTCTACTCTAACAGCCCTCCTTCTACATTTCCATATGTAAGGTTCCAAAGCTTAGTCTACCGCCATGGCATGTGAACTACTACCACCAATCGATTAATGCACCCATGTGACCATAGTACCTATTGATTTGACTTCAACTCTTTCTTGTAGAATTACTCCAGACCAAGGCTCACTAACATGCATGATTTTCATCTTGCAATGACCAAACCATTCGCCCAAATTTGGTCTAAAATGATGCCACTGACAGGATCACATGCACCGTGCTACTCAACAGAAAGGCACAATATACCTATATCAGAGATTCATGATTACATAATCCTTAAAGAGAATAAAACATCAGTGCTTTGTTAGAAAACTGAAAAATATGACTACAAAACAATAGCACTAAAGCTGTTGACTGTCACATAAAGTTAAGGGTGATGGTTCATTCCAAGAAAATAACCAAACGCTCAGTGTGACTTTAATTGCAACTTTCAGGAGATATTTGTATCAATCAATTGGACAGTAGTGTGGTGCAGCAAGAGGATTTCTGTTCCAGATGGAGGATCGCCTCTGGGAGGGACTTACCAAATAGTGCCCACTACAGCATGACCTCAAAGTAGCTGGAGCTAAGAGTTCCTGCTGTACAGCACCCCCAAATATGAACTCTAGAGTGCTGCAAGATCCATTGGTTATATAACTGAAATATACGGTTGGGTAGATTTGCTAAATCAGTTGGCATCACCAATAACGATTTGATTGGACCAAAACTTTTTATAGGCAGGACTTTCTTTGTTTAGGACAGAGGTCTCTAACATTCGGCTCTCCAGCTGTGCAAAAGTCAGAACATCTATTTGAGTCTTCGTTTCTCAGCGATTCCGGTCAATGTCTCCAGCCTCATTTTTTCTTGTGTCCTCAAAATTTTCTTCAGCTCTTCCAATGAGCTGGGTGTCCTCATAACATGTCCAAAATGAGATCTAGCTTTCACCTGGTTATTTGAGCATTGTGTGGAAGGTGCATCTTGCTGTAGTCAAAGATCCATATGTTCATGCTTACGTGACAAAGTGGGAATCTTTCCTAGAACATCCCCTTTCAGCAGAGATATGGCGGAGTATATGGAAGAGGGCAGCAGTGACTTCTATATGCACAGTATATAAAGAAAACCAACATAAACTTTTGATGTTTTGGTACCATACACCCCAATTACTATACAGTCTTAACCCGTCTCTCACAGCTGAATGTTGGAGATGCTGGAATTAGGTGGGAACACTACCCGGGGCGGATTGGCCATAGACCCTACAGGGAAATTTCCAGGTGGACCGATGCCCAGGGGGCGGCCCAAGCTCTCCTGATGCTCAACAGCCGCAGGTGCCCTCCTGAACTCCACTGTATTACCATCCTCATGATGGTGATACAGTTGAATACTGTCGAGTGGACAGCAGTATTTTGTGCTGCAATGTGAAATTCGATTCTGCTGGGGTGCTATTTTTTGCTCCACTATGGTATTGCAGGTCATGTCTACTTATGTTGCCGTCTTCTATCAATTTAGTCCCGACTACAACATGGGGACACTTTTAGGTATTTTCCAGGGCCACTGCCCCTGAACACTTCCACATATTTTTTCCCCCCGTGTTCTCATTTCACCATTCTGGAGCCTAGTTAGAGATCTTATAGATTAACTATGCATATCCTTATCGCAGCTAGATAGCTGATAGCTAAGTTTTAGAAACAAACTACAGCACCCACTTATAAGGATAGTGCTAATAGGGTCAAGGATGTCTGTTCTATGGAATTCCTCACCACGCTCAACCATAATACGGTCTTGAAGATTGACAAGGTCCGGGCCCTATGGGATGCTTATTGTACAACATACTTTTTCTAATTGGGCAAGATGTTGGGGGATGAGAAGATGGATCTGCAGAATTGTCCCTTTGCCTCCTCTCTCTTCTGTATCTGTCTTGTTAGGTCTTGTCTCCCATGTCGCTCATTTCATGATATACAGAGTATGTAGTATCCGGGTTGCACCCCAGATTTTTCTTCTTTTGTGCTTGTTTAGTCCTGAATACTTACATATATGAACCAACCATTGTGATTGTTTTGAATAGTTTATTGACCAGAAAACTCCAATAAACATACAATTATAAAAAAAAAGAAATTAAAAAAAGATCCACATGTTGGTAAAGACTTCAAAAAATGTTTCCTGTCCCAAGTGGATTTATTGAGATTTATGAGAGGGGACATCACTCACCTTATCATGGCAACACATTTTGCATGCCAGAATGTCTACATTGAGATGATCTTCTATTAGAATTAAAACCAACCTAGTTGAGGGATGGTTCTGGAAAACATTAACCTAATGGTCACAGGATATGTCTCGATTCAAGCACAATTCAACCGTGTTTGGACATCCTTGTAAACAGGAAAACTGGCAGATACTAATTCTTTTTTTTAAAACTACGTTTCATCTTAATATTCGGACGACTGAGGTCTTATCCAAAATGTGTACTATGCTTTGTCTGGTCAAATCTCGGTAGGTTCAGCCAGTTTAGCCGTTTAGTTTGATTGTGTTACAAAATGAGCAGAGGCAGAAAGAGTAACAGACGAGGATCATAGGATTCTTTGAGATATAGGAAATCTAACAATGTATGACAGATAAGTCATGCTCTGGAGAAGGTCTTCAAATATTCCATACAATGACCACATAGGAAGTCCGAACACATTGAAGCATGTACGTCAAATGATGACAACAGGTCCAGACACAATATTTTTGGATGCTCTGGAAAGTGATTCATATCATTTCCCTTTATCAGTTAGATCACCGTGAAGCAGCTAGGATGAGATTTTCCAGGTTATTTCTGTTTTTTTGGATGTGGTCAGGGTGATTGATGCTGCCTTCCCACTTCACGCTAATTGTGAGCAAACAAAAACACAATGGAACTCATAGAAATTGGAAAACAATGAAGTCACAACATGTAAGTTTTTATTGAGAACCAAAGGTACCATCACTTCCCACTACATTTATAGATTTCTGATGCCAGGAATATAAAATTAATTGCAAACAGGTTCCAGACAATTGTGTAGAATACTATTGAATTTGGTGGAAAATAACACCCTTGCCAACAGTGGCCTTGCAGAGAGCAGGATGCAGATCAAAATATCATGGAAAATGCAAAAAATAAATAAATAGAATACAGCATGTAGGACTGCGATTTCACAGATGATTGGTTGCTCTGACATTCATCACCGCTCCCAGTCAGCTACCCAAGGTCGCAGATGGAAGTTCTGCTAGCTAAATCCTTTAACTGTATGCAAGTTAACAAACCCAAGATCCCCGTACCAATTTATTCTTAATGGTTTTTATCCATTGAGGTCCCTTTAGCAAATACCAAGATGGAATTCTGACCTTGGTGGACTTTCTTGGTCAATACCTTTTCAAACTGCAGGTTCTCTAGTGCCAAGCTGATTTTGTCTTGAGCCGCTTTCCCAAATGGATGCCAACAGTTGGCAAGACTTGAAAGATCTAGTTCTTACACCTAGCTCAAAGAGCAGTGTCCTCATCATTGTACTCTAATCAAAATTGAACAAGAGCTTGCTGGAAGGATGGTTTCATAGGGCCATATTATGGTCACAACACCCATTGCCCCCCGGCATTTGTACTGAACCAACTGTAGATCACCATAGGTATCGTTCAGTACAACTCTGGGAGGTCCAAATGTTTCTGTCATAATATGAACACCAACATGCACATGTTGAACAACCTGGGACTCAAAAC
Organism: Bufo bufo; assembly: GCF_905171765.1. Taxonomy (NCBI): domain Eukaryota; kingdom Metazoa; phylum Chordata; class Amphibia; order Anura; family Bufonidae; genus Bufo; species Bufo bufo. The sequence goes on from NC_053394.1 coordinate 421,748,415, forward strand.
GTATTTTACTATAAGGGCCATAGCAGATATCCGAGGCTTGCACTCAGACTTCTGCTTCAGATCTGCTCGAGGATTAGCCCCACTCTATGAGGCTAATCCACATCAGGCTGATCTGCTGTCTTTTCCATGCAGAATCCATGCACCTTATTCCAGAAAATATTTTTTCAGTGCAGGAATTGTCCATAGCACATTAGCAGGTTGCCGAAATCCCAGTCACATGCATTCGACACGCTAAAATTTGATGTGAAGTTAGCCTTAGACTACCGATGCCTTCTGATGTTCTGACATGTGAAGATGGCCTTAGACTACCCATGCCTTCCGATGTTCTGACATGTGAAGTTGGCCTTAGATTACCGATGCCTTCCAATGTTCTGACATGTGAAGTTAGCCTTAGACTACCGATGCCTTCCGATGTTCTGACATGTGAAGTTGGCCTTAGACTACCCATGCCTTCCGATGTTCTGACATGTGAAGTTGGCCTTAGACTACTGGTGTCTTCCACTGATCTGACATTTTGGCCTTAGTCTACTGATGCCTGCTGATGATCTGACATGTGAAGGTATTAAATTACCATTGTCATCTGATGATCCAACGTGAAGTTTGCCTTAGAATACCGATGCCTTCCAATGATCTGGCATGTAAAGTTAGTGTTAAACTACCATTGTCTTCCGATAATCCAACATGTCAAGTTAGCCTTAGACTACCGATGCCTTCCTATGGCCCGACATGAAGTTAGCCTTAAACTACAACTGTCTTCGAATGATCTGACACGTGAAGTTAGACTTAGACCAGTGGCATAACTAGAAATGACTGGGCCCCACAGCAAATTTTTGAACGGGCCACCCTAATAATTTCTTCACAACCCCCACTCCGGTAGCTAGTCACTTTCTCAGACAAGGCCCGGAAGCCGCTCCATCTGTTTCCTACAGTGTCACTGCATATAATGTCATTGTATAATACTGTTGAGGGAGCCCTGACAGTAACATCTTTTAGACCTCCTCCTGGGTGGACCCCTTCTGAGTCTGGGCCCCAAAGCAACCGCTTCCCCTATAGCTACGTTCCTGCCCTCCTTTCATGCAACCCCCACGACTGCGGCTAGTAAAGATCGCTCTCTCAGACCAGGCCTGGTAGCTGCTCCATCCGTTTCCTACACTGTATATACTGTCACTGTATACTACTGTTGAGGGGGCCCTGACAAAATTTTTTAGTCCTTCTACTGAGTGGGCCCCTTCTGAGTCTAGGCCCCACAGCAGCAGCTTCCTCTATAGCTACACCCCTGACTTAGACTACCAGTGTATTTCTATGATCGGACATGTGAAGTTGGCCTTAGAATACCGATGCCTTCTGATCATCTGACGTGCAAAGTTAGTCTTTCGCTACCATTGTCTTCCGATTATCCGACATGTAAAGTTAGGCTTAGACCACTGATGTCTTGTGATGATATAATGTGATGTTAGCCTCAGACTACTGATATCTTCCAAAGATGTGACAAGTGAACTTAGCCTTAGACTACTAGTACCTACTGACCGGACAGATGAAGTTGGCCTTAAACTACTACTGTTTTCCGATGATCTGACGTGATGTGAGCCTCATATCACCGATACCTTCCAATGATCTGACAAGTGAACTTAGCCTTAGACTACCAGTGCCTTCCGATGATCTGACATGAGGTTAGCCTTAGACTACCAGTGCCATCCGATGATCTGACATGAGGTTAGCCTTAGACTACCAGTGCCATTTGATGATCTGACATGAGGTTAGCCTTAGACTATGACATGTGAAGTTGGCCTTACACTACTACTGTCTTCAGATTATCCGACATGATGTTAGTCTCAGAATAACGATACCTTCCAATGATTTGCCATGTGTATCTACCGGTGTCTCCCGATGATCTGACATGAATATAGCCTTAGACTACAGCGGCCTAGTGAAATCAGCATAAAAGGACAAAATTGCAATTGAGGAAATGTAAGTGGGAAAATTTTTTAGTATTTTTGAAGAACCCCTTAAAACAATATAAGAATTAGGTATTTCAGGTAGATTTTCTTTTTAGTGAATTCTTGGTAACGACAACCTGCACGCTTTACAGAAGACAGGTTAGCAGCGGTTTATTTGGCAAACCAGGAACAAAGATATCAAAAGCCAAACCATTGCCAAAAGATCCTGATAAACTGCAGACGTCTGACCAGAAAACCGAAATCCAGACTAGAAAAATAAATATTTACTCATTTAAAGAAGTCTTTGTAGTCATCAGCGAGAAATGTGCAAACACGTGTTTATTTTCTCTGGACAGAGTGGTCGCTGACATTTCTGGTTGCTCACTCTTGTAAAAAGGTAACAAACACATTTTTGAACAGAGCGGAAACTCCGAAAAGTGCCAGAAAAGGGGGCGCTCCACTTACTCACAGACGAGTCAGAACGGCTTCTATAAATACACAGAATGATTGGATCCCATCGTAAGTTACGCGTCCAGATGTATTATCAGTTTTCCGATAAAATCACTGATAAAACAGTAAGATGTTCCGGATAGTCCGGAAATGTGCAATAATCAAAAAAAATTGAACTTTTAGAGAGGACTTACAAAAGGACAACACAGCCACCATGACTCGTGGCTACAATCAGCACAGCAACAAGTACCCAGTATTCAATGTATACTAACTAGGCAGGAGGCCTATAAGGAGTACCTTTATTAAAAACTAAGTTTTATATTAAAAGTATTTAAAATAAAAAACAGTCTTATCACATTGGTAACATAAGGAAGAGGGGCAGAAAGGTTACCAGGAGGGTGATTTCAGGCAGAGCTGGATCACTGTCCCTATTGTGCCTCTACTTGGCCTGGAATGATCTCCCCATCAAGTTAGTTGGAGTATCCACCCCGATAGGGGCAATCCCTCTGGACAAGGAATGACCAACCTGTGGCCCTCCAGCTGTTGCAAAACTACAACTCCCAGCATGCCCGGACAGTCTGCAGCTATCAGCCTACAGCAGGGTATGGTGGGAGTTGTAGTTTTTCAACAGCTGGAGGGCCGTAGGTTCCCTGCTCTGGACCATCCCAAACCGCTCACTAGGATACCCTACATACACCCTATTGCAGATGGTACCAGCTCAGCATCAAGTGGTAGTACGTACAAGAGGGTTTCTAAAAAGAACATTCCAGGGGTATCCTAATGAATGCTTTGGGACAGTCCAGGACGGGGATATCAGTCCAGGCCAAGGAGCGGTGCACCCCCCCCCCCCCCCCCCCCATGCCAATTTCTTAACCTAACTCCTTCCCTTCAGCTCATGGCCCTTCGGCTGCCCCCCCCCCCCCCCCCTCTTGCCCCTACCTGGTGGTGCCTGAGGCAATCGCCTTACCTGGCCTCATTGGTGGTGCGCCCCTGGGCACAATAGGGACCATGATCCAGCTCTGCCCAGACCCACTCTGATAACCCTTTCCTCCCCTCTTTCTCAAATTACCAAGAGAAATGTGGTAAGACCGTTCTTCAGTTTGTGCACTGTATTTGATCTGTGAAACTATACCGATTTATGCCATCTTCTCTTTATTAATGAGTATTTATTTTATATACTTTATATTAGAACTTACGAAAGAAAAAACTAATTGAAGTCAGTGGCCACCAGGGATTGGACTGGCCATGGACACCACAGGGAAACTTCCCGGTGGGCCGATGCCCATGGTGCCACCTGGAACTCCTCATGGCCGCCAGCTAAGGTAAATAATGATCTGACGCCCTCTTCCGGACTTAAACTTAACTGTATTGTCATCATAAGGCAACTGGAGCAGGAGGACAGAACGTGGAAGCTGTCCCTGGCCACCACAGAGGGTCGTTTTTTGGGGAGATATTTTGTGTTGCACTAAGGTATTAGACTCTTCTGGGGTGGTATAATGTGCTGCACTATGGCATTCCTGACCCTGCCTTCAGTCAATTTGGGTCCCACTACAAAATAGGGACACTTTTAGTTTTTTCCAGGGCCATTTTAAGTTCCCAGTCTGCCCCTGGTGGCCACCAATAAAACGCTTGCTTTCAGAAAATCATCGGGCTGCCTTTGGAAACATTACTTTGGGTTATACTCCATATAACATTCACCTACTAAGAACTGATCTCAGGGACCTTGCAGGGCCCATTTATTTTCAATATTGCTTGGCTTCCAGCTTGCCAGACCACACTCATGTGATTTTTCCGACTTGACGTTGTCTCCCTCAAAGGTGGTACAGCAGCAGCGTGGCCACCATGACACACGAGATCTAAATGAGGCTCTCACGTGGTACCGACTACCCAAACCATCAGTCCAGGTGAGTCCTGGATTCCAAACAGCAACTCTGTGATATTTACAGCTCGAATTGTCTTCTCTAGTGCCGATCTATGACAGAAATTGTCCAACGAAGACATGGCTGTTGGCTTGCTGCTCATCTGTATGGTCTTCTTGGAAGAGTAAGAGTAGAGTAAAAGCACTGAGGCTTGCACATTGCTTCGACTGTTGCATTTCATTTTCAAATGCTCTGGAATAGGCTATGTCAAGTTTAGAAAAACAATTCCCATGCACCCTAGTAGAAAAATTAATCATCTCTTGACCAGAGTGGAGAGCAGTTACAAAAAAAAGCATCTCGCGCTCTGCTGGACCTGTCCTGTCCTGCATCACACAGACAACCCATTGATGTGAATGGACATTGTGTAGTACTTCATTTCACCTTTGGTGGCACTGCAGGGAAAGAGAACACTCATTGGAAAGAGACTTTTCAGATACAGCAGGGATTATCCAATGCAGAGAAGACTTTTTAGCTACTTTACGAGCACGGCTAGGTGGCAGTCACAAAATAGGCAATTCTGTATGATGGGCACTATGGCCAATTCTGTGTTGATATTACTTTGATGCCACCAATATTTGGCTAGGAGTACAATAATGGCACCAATGTACAACTATTCGACTGTAGTGTTCACATCAGAGCCGTCCTTAGGCCTCTTTCACACAAGCGTGATGGATTAGGTCCAGATGCGTTCAGTGAAATTCACAAGCAAGTTTGGTCTGCAATTGCGTTCAGTTTTTTTCCACGCGAGTGCAATGCGTTTTGAAAACCGAAGGATGAACAACATCTCCTAACGCAGAACTGATGCGTGAAAAAAAAAATATATAAACTCTCATGTACACAGACCCATTGAAATGAACGGGGCAGGATTCGGTGCAGGTGCTATGTGTTCACATAACGCATTGAACCTGCGCGGAAAACTCGCTTGTGTGAAAGGGGCCTTAGGCTAGGTCTACACAACGACATTTGTCGCGCGACTTATACATAGGGCACAACTACACTGCAACAATTTTTATAATGATAGTCTATGGTGTTGCACTGCAACATGCTACGGCTGCGACGTAACAGTCGCAGAAAAATCCATATCGAAAGTCGCTCGACAAATGTCATCGTGTAGACCTAGCCTTCGTGTTGAGCGTTCTGGGTATTTAGGAGGAGAAAGAAGTTGGTCTGGATATTACTCTGGTTCTCAAGAGGGAGAGATCTGGCCACCCCTGCTCCATAGTTGTGAATATAAATGCTTTACACATTAAAAGGGAACCTGTCACACTGAACAAGCAGCATGGTCTGTGGGCAGAGCAGGAGGAGCTGAGCAGACTGATATATAGTTGTATCGGAAACAATTCACGGTAACTTGTTTTCTTATTCATTTCTATCCTGCTCAATTTAGGCGTCAGTGACAGTCTTCTCTTAATGAGGCCTCTTGCACACGACCGTATGTATTTTGCGGTCCGCAAAAAATACGGATGACATCCGCGTGCATTCTGTATTTTGCGGAACGGAACAGCCGACCCCTAATAGAACAGTCCTATCCTTGTCCGTAATGCAGACAATAATAGGACATGTTCTAGCTCTTTGCGGAACGGAAACGGAATGCACCTTCCAGGTTTTTTTTTTTTGCAGACCCATTGAAATGAATGGTTCCGTATACAATCCGCAAAAAAAGCAAAACGGAATGGAAATACATTTGTGTGCAAGAGTACAGAAATAGCTGTTAAAAGGCTTTTCAGAGGCTTTACTAGTTTGGATAGGTCATCAGTATTGGATCATAGGTGACCGACGTCCAGGACCACCGCCAATAAGCTGTTTGAGAAGGCACCAGCAGTAGCACGGCAGCCTTCTCTCTGCTCACCAAGCGCAGCGCCGTACATTGTATAGTGGCCGTGCTTGGTATCGCAGCTCCGCCCCATTCACTTCTATGGGGCTGAGAAGTGCCTAGGCCAGGCATCCTCAAACTGCGGCCCGCCAGCTGTTGTAAAACTACAACTCCCACAATGCCCTGCTGTAGGCTGTTCGGGCATGCTGGGAGATGTAGTTTTGCATACGGCTGGTGGGCCACAGTTTGAAAGCTGGCCTAGGGAAAGCTAAGAGTGCAGCTGCAATACCAAGCACAGCCACTATACTATGTACGGCGCCGTGCCTGGCGAGCAGAGAGAAGGCCGCGGTGATACTGAAAGCGTCGGTGGCTTATTAAAACAGCTAAACGGTGGGGGTCCCCCTCCGATCAGATACTGGTCGGTCATCAGTTAAAAAAAAAAAAAATAATCCCTTTAATGGGTTACACTTGGCTATTTTAAAAGCTCCACTCAGACAGCAGCCACGAGATGGGGGACCTCGTCCTGAAGATATAAGTGGGACCTGCACCTATCAGACACACCATCATTGTTCAGATGGGAACCTTTTAAAGATTTGACTTTGGCAGAATCAGTCACCCACCTAATGGACATCGACTCTCCCCCTAATGGCAGATGTTACGGTAAAAAAAAAAAAAGGATTGAGCATGTCGGAATTCAACATGCCCAGTCCTTTGATCCCGCAGTAGTTTATTCCGTTCTTCCCACTGGCATGCTCCAGCGAGTTCTGTATCCCAGGAATCCAGGCACAAAAAAAATAAAAATGTAATCCTACAAGATCACCAAAAAATAATAAAAATCCACATACAAATTAAAAACAAAAGGCGCAAACACTGACTCGGTTTGACATTAAAAAATATAATTGATATGCAAGACATTTCATTGGATTGGAAATAAACGGTCATTATTTCCTGTTGTGTATATTGTGGGGGGGGGGGTTCTGACATGACACAACCCTGCAGTATTCACCATTAGAAGCCCCCGTAGAACATGGCCCAAACGAAACAAGCCCTTCAGTAATAGAAAACATTACTAGATGTCATGGATACCATGACCCCCGATTACCCCTTGCAATGCATTGTACAGCGCTCGAATGGAGAATGTTGGGGGGGTAGCCCAAAAAAATGACAATAGACAGAATATTGGAAATGGGTAGAGCAGAGGAAAAAAATACAATAATTGTAACCTTAAAAGTGTTTGTCTCACTTCAGCACATGGCAGTTCTCCTGTAGAGAAAGACAGGACACCTACTAATGTACTGCAAGCCGTCGCCTCTCCCGACATGTCTGCCGACTCCCCATGTAATGAAAATTCTGGAGCATTTATTCTTAGGACTCTGTGATGGGCCACTCCTCTATTATTCCTTCTAGAAGTTATGAAAAAATTGCCAGCAGTTTGCAATGAAGGTCCAGATAGGGGGCTGTCCCCGAGCAGTACTGATTGGATGGCTTCAGACTATGGAGGAACGCACCTCCAACTAGTAACGCCCAGCAGGACCTTCACTGTTGGCAATTCTTTCCTAACTTCTAGTAGGAATAATCAAGCAATGGAACAAGAACAGAGGCTCCACAATCGTTATTACAGGTGCTACAACAGACACGTCAGGAAAGGGGACGGGTCCTACATGTCAGCAAAGGCGATGGGTCCACTTTAATAAAAATAGATTGTGCCCAACAAGGGCAAATAACAAAAATTAAAATAAAAAACACACGTTTATTCGCTTTTATTAAGAACCATAGAATTAAAAAAAAAAAAAAAAAAAAAATTTGTTTTTTTTTTCAAAAACGGGATTACTATATAGTCTCACACGGCAGAAATCGGGTAAGCAGATTGGGTTTTTACAAACCCCGTTCAGTGGTGGTGATTTTCCCGAACTCGCCCCCTTCATGGCGGACCCCAATGCATTGCAAGCCCCTCTGGTCGGCAGGAGGGCTCTTTCGGTGACACATGGGCCACTTCTATCGATCCTGAGGAGTACGTTGTACACAGAGGGCACACTTGCCAACATTTGAATTGGGACGTTTAAGTCCTGCCCCCCCCTTGCCCTGAACCGGGACCACCCATTTTTGGCCAGGATTTACACAAAACTCTTCCCTATCCGTCGTCCGCATTCCTGGGATTGCCCCCAGCGAAATCGGAAACCGTTAGCATGTAGGAGAGGGTAATTGGTTAGGTCTTTAGTACCAGTCATATGCCCATACAAAAAAATAAACCTGCCCCAATACGATTCCACGGGACAGATTTTCCTCTGAAGTAGTATATATATATATTTATAGGCAAAAATTCATCTTTAAATTATATCCCAAGACTGTCCTCCATTAACTAGGTTTCTGATGACCTCAGACGGCCTTATTCTAGTGTATTTTTTAGTACCCGGCCCTTATGGAGACCACGTAGTCTTAGTCAGCAGTGACTCCTCTCGCCGCGGCTCGGCTGGCATAAAATCATCATCATGTCAATCTAACTACTTGGCTTTAAAACGAAACACATTAGATAAAAAAAAAAAAAAAAAAGTTATAATATATATAGGAGGAGGACGCTATTCACACAGTCACTCCAGAATCATCGCTTAAAAAATAAATGTGGGGGCGAAAAAAAAAAAATTAAATATTAAAACTTAAACAAAAAAAATGGAAAAAAAATAATAATATTTCACCCCTTCACCAGCAAAACCCTATAAATATTTGCCACCGTACTTTACCCAGATCACGCACTCTTCCTCTCAAAACACAGACTGAAATCAGAATATAGAACATAAATATTTTTCAAAAACTAAAAAAAAAAAAAAAAATCTAGTAGCACCTAAAACCAAAAACCTCGATTTCTATAAACCCATACGGCAGCAAATGGGCAAAAGAAAAAAAAATTTTTTTATATCCCACTCCGGTAAGACGCATCGGTGAAACTCCCGCACTACCAGTAGGGGGCAGTGGCAGCGCGGGGGTTAGACGTTTGCATGTAAAGGCCAACAGAAACAATATGGAGTCCAGTAATCCCAGTCCCGTGATGCGTTTCTATGGGTTATTTAAGCAGCCGCATTCAGCTGCCCCATGTCCTGTAGGAAGAGAAGTCCGTGCGTAGGATGAGAGGGGGGGGGGGAGAAGGGGGTCGCTCGCGTCCGATTAGTCTCCCAGAACCATTTTCACGAAGGACGCCACATCAGTGTTCATGGATGCGTGCAGAGTAAAGAACGGGTGTTGCTGCGGGGGGAAAAAAAAGGAAAATATTAAATACGTGTGGCAAGAAAAAAAACATATAATATAGTACATAAAACATCTATAAATCTGTGTTGTGCTGTTCCTCTGTTATCCCTCCTGGAGAAGTAAAGTATAAACTGACCATTTTCCTATAGCACTTTCCAATCAGTGCAGACATAAAGAGATCAATGGAACCTACTGATTTGTGTGAACAGGTCCCATGCAGATTTAGGCGTCTCCCTGGTAACAGACTACAGAATCGGCCTGAAATAGGGGACAGGTTGGAGGGACCGTCCTCTAACTATGAAGACACACTGTTCTGAATAGGAGCTGTAGACACATAATGCCCCCGACGTTTAGGTAGAGCATTAAGCGCCTGCGCAGCGTCCTTTCCATTCACTGCTATAGGACTTCTGAAGACACTGTGCATGTGCGACCTCCCCAACAATCACCATTAGGGGACTACCAAAAATAGGTGAGCCAATAGTGGGTTATTTTCAGAAGCCCCATAGCAGTGAATGGAGAAAGCTGCGCATGCGCTGCTTGCTCTCCATTCAAGGCAGGGCCCGATTCTTGAGATACGAGTGGATCCCAGGGGTGTGGCCCGTGCCTAGTAGACATTTATGGCATATCCTATTGGTGTGCCATACATTTTCACATGGGACAACGCCTTTAAGTGCAACGAGAACCCACAAGGGCAACAACTCCCATTCAGTTCAAACGGCACGACCATGCATCATCAGTCCTTTCAAGGAAAACAAGGAGCCCCATGTTCTTAAGACCAGGATCTGAAGGGAGTGGGCTAATGAGTTGACATCCACATTTACCATAAGCTCTGCGTAGGGTGGACGCTCTTCCGAATTCTTCTTCAAGCTGCAAACAGAACAAAATTTATATAAGGACTGGCATAGGAAAAAAAAAATAATCCTCCTCTCACATCTACAAACAGGGTTTTGTAATCTTTAAAATGTGCTCGGAAACAAGTGCAAAAGTCTTCACCCCCCCCCCCATGACAGGAGACATCAGCAGCTGGACAGCAACAGGGGTCAGCGTCAGAGCCACATCCGTCACAGCGCAGCCTCGTTACCCATCCTTCGTCAGGAGGTTTCCTGCGATTGCTTCCGGCCCAGTGATCTTAGGGAAACGTTCCAGACAGACAATAGCCAAGACAGGTTGCAACTGGTGAAACGGGAGCGCTCCCACTAATAAAAGCAAGGCCTATAGAATTCCTGAAATCTAAAGGGAAGCTGCCGGATACACTTTTCCTGCTCTTGCCCGGTGGTAAACACATCGCTCACATTTACGGTACCGCACTAGTAATATTACTATGTTTAGATAACTGGTCCCCTAGTCATGCCGACACCATGGCCAATGCTGCACCCACATCTCAGCCCCTCACCTATTAAGAGGTCTGCCATCTATATATTATTTAATTTATTTATTTTTATATATATTAAAAAAAAAAAAACGTAATAAAGCTCGGAAAGCCTTCCCCAGAGCTCCCCCTCTGCTATCAGGTTGGGATGTCAAACAACAAGTCCCTATCCCTCCGTCTCTGACTGGAGGATCTGGCAGAAGAAAGCAATCCATGGGTACAAGGCACTAGACATCACTGATGCTTTATTCATCAGCCGTAGATGGAGGAGCTCCGTTTTTTGCGTTCCGTATACGGTCTGTATGCGGAACTATTCATTTCAATGGTTCAAAACGGAATGTACTCCGTATGCATTCCGTTTCCGTATTTCCGTTGAAAGATAGAACGTGTCCTATTATTGCCCGCAAATCACGTTCCACGGCTCCATTCAAGTCAATGGGTCAGCAAAAAAAAAAAAAACAGAACACATACGGAAATGCATCCGTATGTCTTCCGTATCCGTTCCGTTTTTGCGGAACCATCTATTGAAAAGGTTATGCCCAGACCAATTTTTTCTATTTAATTACTGAATACTGTATATGCTATACAGAAAAACGGAACGGAAAAACGGAAACACAACGGAAACAAAAAAAACGGAACAGATCCGTGAAAAACGGACCGCAAAACACTGAAATAGCCAAACGGTAGTGTGAAAGAGGCCTCAATGGAAGTGCAAGCTCTGTCGTCAAGAGGACGCTAGCTTGCTGGGGCCCCCCCCCCCCCCAGACAGCAGCTCTGAAGCCACATTCAGTTTGGAACCACCATCTCTGTGGCGCAGCGATAGCAACCCCCGACCATATGACTGACAGCATACAGCCTGGGGGTCTCACTAGGATCCATCATGGTAGCTCAATGACCCATTTCGTGGCCCAGGCTGCGAGGGACATCCTCTATGAATATGACTCCTGAACATTTTAAAGGGGTCATGCACGATTAGAAAACATGGCTGCTTTCTTCCACAAACAGCACCACCATGGGCTGCGCGTGTGGCATCACAGCTCCACTAAAGGGAACAAGGCTGAGCTGCAATACCTAACACAACCTGTAAACAGGAGGGGCGCCGTTTCTGCGTTTTCTAATCTTGGACAACCCATATATCATCGAGATTGTCTAAAATGCTGCACATGACCACTAGAGGGCAACGCTACAAGCATAATTTATTTTGAAAGCATTTAGACCTCCTTTTTAAAGGGCAACCCCTGGCTTTGTGGAGGGCACCTATAATCGCCCCAGCTTCTACATCTTGGATCTACTCTACCTTCTTATAAGAAAAGAGCAACGACTCCTATCATCACTCACCACTTTGAGGTAAAGTCGACAAAATCCGCAGAAAACTTGCCCGCGGGCAACTGTGGAGATGGTTCCTCCACCACCTGTTTGAGCTGCTGGAAAGGAGTCCCCCAGGAGTCGTACGGAAACCGCAGGATGGCGAGCTCAATCTAAAGAAGAGACAGGAGGGTGACGTCGTGGGTAGCAGAAGTGCTGATAGAACAGAGCGCCACCGGCAGCTGTTGCCTTATGAAAACTATATAAACCATACAATAAACCTAGAGGTAAAATGATCACACTCCACAACATAGACTGCGGTGGTGATATAGCAGTGCTGAACGCGGCCGGAAAACAGACAACCGCGTGACTCTGCTGCCACCGTGTGGCGAGAAGCTGTACTCCATGAAATGCATGTGCAATGGTTTCCAAATCCTCCAGCACCAAAGAAGGAGGGAAATATTTTTTGTACATTAAAGCAAAAATACTAAATGCTAACAGAGAATAAATCTAAGGTAATTATTACTCTTACTCCGCATCACGTGCAACCAGAAAAACAGATTAATAACAATGGTGTGTTTAGATCATGGGTCCCCTAGTTGGGGCCAACACTGTCCCCACATCTCAGCCCCTCACCTATTAAAGAGGTCCACTATCGATATTTTTAATAGAAAATCTGATTACTAATGCTTGGAGTGGTTGGTCTGCCCCGCCATGGGCAGGGAAGGGACAAGGAGCTCTGGATATCACTGCTGCCTCATTAATCAGGTTTTCTTAATCCCTGTAAAATGGAGCAGCGGCTATGGGGTCCCAATTCTGGTTGTTTGCATATTGCTAGCATATGCCGACTACGGGGCGCGTCGTCGGGGAAAACGGACTGCCAAATATTTAACCCCTAGAAAACTTGCACTAGGTTTCAGGCTACAATCTTAAAAGGGTTTATCTGGCCATTTAAATGAATGACCTATCCCCTGGTTAGGTCATCAATATCAGATTGGCGGGGGAAGGGGTCTGACATCCGGAACCCTCGCTGACCAGCTGTTAGAATAGGCTGGTCTTCCGTGAGCGCCATGGCCACGTGATGTCACCGTACATTGGTTACATGGCCTAGTTGCTGCTCAGCCCAATAGAAGTGAATGGGGCTGGGTTGCAATACCAATCATAGCCACTATGCAATGTACAGCGCAGTGCTCGGAAAGCTGCGGGAGCCAGCTGTACTCGCCAGAACTCCAGTCGGAGCGCGGTTCCCTCTGTGTCGGGACTCAGACCCCAGCTGATGTGATAATGATGACCTATCCTCAGGATAGGTCATCATTAGCAATACTTGGATAACCCCTTTAAATCTTAATATTCAGTTTACAACCTGCTCCTAGTATCAGGCATTTTTCCTGTGGACGTGTCCCTCCCAGTAAATACATGCTGGACCTGTGTGTCCCGGATGCTGCTGGCTTCACCATCTCTCATCAGCACTGCTTCATTCCTTGTGAAAATAGAAACTAATAAGGATGAGTGTGCGATTTCCCCTGCGCCGAGTGCTCTTCCTTCTCTCTATACTTCTGCAAATCAACTGAATCTTCCCCCCTGCAAACTGTCTTGTCTGCGTTTTCCTCACTATCGACAGCCTGTGTGATCTACCTTTCTTAGATGCTTTCCCCCCCTCTCCACAATACGATCTACCATGTACAACCTCCTGCTGACATATTCTGATGTTTCAAGTAAATAGCAATCTTACCATAGTAATCCCCAGGCTCCAAATGTCAGACTTGACACTGTATCCTTTCTGATTCAGCTCCGGGTTTATTCTTTCAGGCTGCACACAGGGAGAGAACAGGTATTTATGAGACGAGGCCATGCAAATAATCAGCATAATCAGTCCCTCTTCTATCAAGGTGAGAAAACCTGAGCGGGGCTGATCTGCTTTTGGGAATGTTGGGTGACAATACGGTTATCACTACAGCTACCAGAGAGCCAGACGTCCCTTGTAGAAATACCCTTAGGCAGACCAAAAGAACAACATGAGACAGCGCTGCCATGTCAGTGTGGCTGTGCCTGGTACTGCAGCTCAGCCCTACTGAAAGCAGTACTGAGTCTGTGAGGGCAGCACTTACAGCCATGTACGGTTTGCATCCGGCATCCATGGTTTTGGCTACAGAGTCGACTAAGTATCCGCTGATCCCGAAATCACACATCTTCACCTGACCCTGCTTGTTGATGAGGACATTGGAGGGCTTCACGTCTGCAAAAGGGAAGAACAATTCAGTAACGTGAGAGAAGAGCAGAGTTATACACCGCCTCTCTCATGACAACCCTTCCTGGCAGAGCTCCGGCTTGTGAATCCAAACCACTATCGGTCCTCAAGTTCTGTCTGGAGTAGCATAGGATATATGGAAGTATTCACATTAGTGTGGATCCACAAGGCTGAACAGGGCCAAGAAGTGTTGTCATGGGGGCATAGGAGAATGGCACAGACGGGTTTCAGGGCTGTTATTTCAAGCATTAACAACACTACTTGTGCTGCACATAGATGCACAATTTTCTAACATACTTTGCCTTTCTTTCTTGCTGTACTTGCTGTCAGTGAATAGAAAAATGCAAGTTTGCATCCAGAATAAATTTTAAAAAAAATGCATTTCTGAGAAAATATCTAAAACAGTTGCTCAGAATAAATCCTTAGTTACACCAGGTGATAGTAGGCCAGATCATTGCTAACAAAGTCTTCATAGGAGTGCTCATTAGGGATGATCTGGCAGTGTAATACTGATTACCCGCTCGTTTATTGGGCAATCGCAATTTTTAAGCACGCTCAAAAATCATTTGCCGGCGGCAAATTGTACTGTCTAACCACGGACTGCTGCCGGCAAATAATGATTCAGTATGGGGACGAGCGATATCTCCTCTTCAAAAAAAATTTTGTTGTTCAAGGGGAGGTTTAAATAACACGTTATCTCTATTATACAGGTTGTGGCTGAGTGATATTATATGCGTACATGGGTGTGTGTTTTAAGCACTTTTAGAAATAAAACCACAAAAGTTGTATTTTTTTTTTACTTAACTTTATTAACTTTCATTATTTTTTTAAATCTCACTGGGGATAAAGCAGTGATAAACCGTGTATATAAACGCATTACAGCCTATCCCTGTAACAGGCAGTCTATTAGGTTGTGACTGTGGCACGGTCTAATAGACATACAGTCATGGCAGTCCTGGGGGGGGGGGGGGGGGGCCTTTTAGACGCCCGGCTGCCGTGGGCGATGCTGGCAGAGGGAGCCTTCTCCGGCTGTCTAGATGCTGCGGTCGCCATTGACTGCGGCATGTAGGGAGTTAAGCGTCGGGCATCAGTGGATTCTCCGCTGCCAGCAGTTACAGCAGGAGCCTGGCTTCAGTCAGTGCCAGGTTTCCGCTGTAATCTGGAGCGCTATATCGGTTCAAGATTAATGATATGGGCAGCACAAACTAGACGCGGAACGCCGATACGGCGCTCCGGACCAAATAAAGTCTCATGTTTGGGCACAATACACCCCGGAATTAGACCGAACCCGACTTCCCCATGTCTCACTTTTTAATTCTGTACATATTGACATGCCATCATCAAAGGGGCATTCCGGTTGTTAAAAGTTGTTCCCTATCCACAGGATAGGAGATAACTATTGGATCGGTGGGGGTCCTACCACTGAGGCCCTCATCGGTCATGAGAATGGGAGCCAGCCTTCCTGAAAAGAACGGAGCGGTCGGTCGCACATGCGTGCCCCTGTTTCATTCATTTCTATAGGTGTTCCAGAGAGAGCAGAGTACATTGCTCACCTATCTCCAGAATTCCTATAGAAACGAATGGAGCGGCTACACACCTGTGCGACTGGCCGCTCTGTCCTTTTCAGGGGGGCTGCAGAGGCTACGGGGACCCAGTACTCGTGATCGGAGGAGGGACAACCCCGCCCCCCGATCTAATACCGGAATACCTCTTTAACGTCCACACAGAAGACCTGGCGTAAGATTCATCAAAA
This sequence comes from Bufo bufo, assembly GCF_905171765.1. Classification (NCBI taxonomy): domain Eukaryota; kingdom Metazoa; phylum Chordata; class Amphibia; order Anura; family Bufonidae; genus Bufo; species Bufo bufo. The sequence continues at coordinate 421,764,449 of NC_053394.1, forward strand.
GACACAGTTAAAGGGGTTGTCCACTTTCTGGTCCCTTCTGCCCATTGTGTAACACAACTCTATGGTACTTACTAATATAGCCTTTGTTAATATTCTATGCCGTTTGTTCATGAGCCATGCCCCCTCGTTGGGCAAATCTGTGTTGTCCACATAGAGATCCAGTCCACGGCCGTTGATTAAGGGTCATGTGACCAGACATCACTCAGTGCACTTGCCCTGGACTTCAAAAAGTGCAAGTGCAATTGGCAAATACAGTGTATTTGAATGGAGGAGGCGAAGTGATCAGCAGCCATTTTACGGACGGGACCTCCGTGTGGACGGCACAAAAGACTTAGCCAACAAGGAGCATACTCCATAAAATATAGAAAATGGTGCAGATCAACAAAGACTATATTACTAGAGTAATATACACATTCATCAACGGTAGCCAGAAAGTGTCCAACCCCTTAAAGTCCCACAGACCTTTTACAAGTTACACTTCAAGGCAACCCAGCTTTCCATGATGGGCCCCCCACCCGCATCCTTTATACCTGGTTCATCACCAAGAACCCGCGCCCACTCCCTAATGAGTGGGGACTCAGCGTTTCACCGGGTTCTTAGCCTTCTCCAAGATATAAGGGGCAAGTCGCATACACTGTACGATAAATTATCGCACCTGCTCCACTGGATCGGTGGCATGGCTCCGTGTCTTTCCTGGGTTGGACATCTTCTGGATCTCTCAAACTCCCTCAAAACATTTCCAGCAGATATATGGAAATGGATCTACAAGCTTCCCACAAAACATACATTTCAGAGATGGCCATCTACCCCTCAGGCTCTTGTCTCCGATGTGGTTCTCCACGAGTGGATTCTGCTCATTGTCTTTGGTCTCGTGAAGTCATTCTGCCTTTCTGGTCAAGGGTCCACAACTTTAGGCCTCTAGCACACGAACGTTGTGCATCCGTTCTGTGCGGCGGCCGGGACGGATCGAGACCCATTTAACTTGAATGGGTCCACACCACAAAAAAAAAAAAATAGATCAAGTTCCATTTTTTTGCGGTGCGGAGGCACGGACAGAAACACCTCTGTAGAGCTTCCGTTCCGCATCTCCATGATTGCGGACCCATTCAAGTGAACGGGTCCGCATCCGTGATGCGGAGTGCACACGGGCCGATGCCCGTGTATTGTGGACCCGCCTTACCCAAAAACACTTAAACAACTTTGTACCTTTCACCTGTGCCCTTAGGAGTTTGTTTGGCTGGGTGTAGGGAGGCCCTGTCCCCCTTCTATCACCCACCCCAGGGAGCATCTTAAATCATTTGTGAGACCCAAAAAGTTTTTTCAAATATGGAAAAGTTTCAGAACATTCAGAATAAAGTCAAAATATATCACTTCAAGTACACTACCTGGTACCAGGCACCAGCTACCTGGACTCATGGGCTCTCCCCCCTTTTCCCTGATGTTTTTGATCGCTGTTCCCGAGTGTTGTCCCGCACCATCTTCTTCTTCTCAAGACCTTGTACCGTCACATTGACATCGCTTTCATCCACATCCTAATTTTTACCTCCTTCAACATCTGTCTTTCCCAAGAAAGATCACTTCATATCGGCTAATGGATCCCCAGACGAAGGCGGCAGCTGAAACGCGTGTCCATTCCCTTGGACAACTCGTGTATTATGGGTCAGTATATTACTTCATTATGAAGACGGCTTATTTTTATTTATTTTTTATGATTTCGCTTCCGTTTTGGGGATTTATTCTACTTTGGCATTTTGCACTTTAAGGCCTTGTTCACGCGTCCGTTATTTGAGCAGAACTGTTGCAGATCTTTTCATTACACCTCATCTCGGATTAGCCTCCACTCCTGGTTTTGGCTCACAAAAACTGATGGAAATAACTGATCAAATAACTTAAGCGTGAACAAGGCCTAACCCTTTTGGCATTCGTTTTTTATTTTATTTTTTGCATTTTTTACCTATATGTCTATTTATGTATTGATATTAGATACACTATTTGTGATATGCATGTATTGGTCTGCATTTTTCAGGGGGAATGTTGTCCTATCTTTCACAGTGAGACTTTTTACTTATGGTTTTTAATGATATCATCTCAATATATATTTTTTTATGCTTCAGACGTATGCACTTTCCCTTAGTAGGGTTTTTGTCGTTGTCCCGGTTTCCACTCGTCTACTTTATTGATATTTATTGAAAGGCCGCTGTTTTCGTGGATAATCAATTATGGCTAATGGGTTGGAGTCTGGGACTGGTAACCTACTTTTTTTTTTTTTTTTATGTTCTTGTTTGGAACCAATTTTTAGAAAACTTGAATAAGAAATACGCACGAGACTTTTTAAAGGAGTAATGTCGCCTGCACAGACATCAATGACACTTGTACATGCATTATTGCGCCCTCTGGTGGTCACATGTGACATCATGGGGCGCTTCGGGGACATCCAATTGAGCATCTAAGGGGTTAACTGGCGTTGATCAGAGTTCCACTTTATTGACGTCTTCTCTTAGATGAAACTTTGACATGAAATCTGCGGATTATGGACACGACATACTTGGACACCACACGTACAAGCGCCAGGGTCACTTACCTCTATGGATCACGGAGAGTTTACTATGTAGATGTTCTAAGGCTCTAACAATCTGTCAGAACAAAGCAGAAGAGAAGCAAATAAATCAGGGCAGTCCCCTTTAAATGAGGGCACACATAGTAAGCGCCCCCAGGTGGGCATCATAGGCGACATGTAACACCTCTCACTCCTGGTCATTCAGAAGCACCAAGATGGCTCATGTTTGTGGGGAAGCTATAGGATCAGGGGTTGTCACCTCCAAGGTTCCTATAGGTTCCTCTGCTAGGTAACAGGAGAGTAATATCAAAGGGCAATGAAAAAAATGACATGGCATCACACACAGTGCCAGGGGTGGTAGATTCTCAGGAGAAGATGGCAGATCTAGGCCAAGGACTGTTCCAAAACCAAAGCTCTTGTATAAAGGAGGTAAGCTACAAGGCCCATGCCTGTGGACATAGCATCTAGCCACTTACAGAAACGGCTATCTTGCCAAGGATATCCTCCGGGATTGTCAGGCCTTTGTCGATCACATACTTGTAGAATTTGTCCAGTGATGTGTCCATGAGCTCCATGCAGATCCAAACGTCTCCCTGTACGTAAAGGAAAAGGCATGGAAAAGCTGAAGAAGTCCAACAGGACAGGTACAAGGAGAGATGCTGTACGCACGGTCTACTCTGCTGTGGAAGAAGGTGGTGCTATATTAACAGATCAGTCATGTCAGGAAGAACACCGAGCTGAAGGCATCTCCACCTTGGACAGTCCCTGAAGGCCTCTTGCACACGACCGTATGTATTTTGCAGTCCGCAAAAAATACAGATCACATCCGTGTGCATTCCGTATTTTGCGGAACGGAACAGCTGGCCCCTAATAGAACAGTCCTATACTTGTTCGTAATGTGGACAATAATAGGACATGTTCTATTTTTTTTACGGAACGGAAATACGGAGACAGAATGCACACGGGGTAACTTCCGTTTTTTGAAATTAATAGATCTGTATACGGTCTGCGAAAAAAAACAGAACGGACACGGAAAGAAAATAAGTTTGTGTGCATGAGGCTTAAAGGGCTTCTGTCACCCCACAAATTTTTTGGGTTACTTATATCCCTATACTGTGATTTATGCATACATACTGTAATTAATCATTTTGGTTCAGCAGATGTTAAAAACGTACTTTTAAAATATGTAAATTACCTTGCTACCAGCAAGTAGGGCAGATACTTGCTGGTAGCAGCCGCATCCTCCGATCCTAAAGACGCCCCCTCCGCATGCTGATTGACAGGGCCAGGGAACGGGATCTCTCTGCTGGCCCTGTTTGCATTCAAAATCTGGCGCCTGCGCCGTACCTGTTATCAGTCGGGGCAGGCGCACTGAGAGGCGGACACTAGCTCGGCCGATCCATCCTCAATGCACCTGCGCCGATGACGTCACATCTACACCCGGCGCATTGAGAAGGGCGATGCTCGCTCGGCGCTCCTTCCTTAATGCGCCTGCGCCGGGTGTAGATGTGACGTCATCGGTGCAGGCGCATTGAGGATGGAGCGGCCGAGCTAGCGTCCGCCTCTCAGTGCGCCTGTGCCGACTGAAGACAGGTACGGCGCTGGCGCCAGATTTTGAATGCAAACAGGGCCAGCAGAGAAAGATCCCGTCCGCTGGCCCTGTCAATCAGCATGCGGAGGGGGCGTCTTTAGGATAGGAGGATGCGGCTGCTACCAGCAAGTAGCCACCCTACTTGCTGGTAGCAAGGTAATTTACATATTTTAAAAGTACGTTTTTAACATAATCTGCTGAACCAAAATGATTAATTACAGTATGTATGCATAAATCACAGTATAGGGATATAAGTAACCAAAAAATAAATAAAAAAAAAAAACAGTTTAGTGGGGTGACAGAAGCCCTTTAACAATGAGATGATCACAGGACCTGCAGCGATCACCTGTGATCGGTGGACATACCTGGCAGTGAGTGATCAGTTTCCCTGCAGCGCCACCACAGGGAAAATGAAGCATTACACAGTGTCCATTCATATCAATAGAGTGTCTGTGTAATGCAGGATAGGACAGGTCCTCCACAGTGAGAAACACTCTTTGCATCCTCCAGATCATGAGACTCTCCAAGGATCACAAACAAAGTGCCCCCTCCTCAGTTGGGCTAGGATCCCATAACAGGGGGAATAAAGGCAGTATTATAGTAGTTATATTCTTGTACATAGGAGCAGTATTATAGTAGTTATATTCTTGTACATAGGAGCAGTATTATAGTAGTTATATTCTTGTACACAGGAGCAGTATTATAGTAGTTATATTCTTGTACATAGGAGCAGTATTATAGTAGTTATATTCTTGTACATAGGAGGCAGTATTATAGTAGTTATATTCTTGTACATAGGAGCAGTATTATAGTAGTTATATTCTTGTACATAGGAGCAGTATTATAGTAGTTATATTCTTGTACATAGGAGCAGTATTATAGTAGTTATATTCTTGTACATACGAGCAGTATTATAGTAGTTATATTCTTGTACATAGGAGACAGTATTATAGTAGTTATATTCTTGTACACAGGAGCAGTATTATAGTAGTTATATTCTTGTACATAGGAGCAGTATTATAGTAGGTATATTCTTGTACATAGAAGGCAGTATTATAGTAGTTATATTCTTGTACATAGAAGGCAGTATTATAGTAGTTATATTCTTGTACATAGGAGCAGTATTATAGTAGTTATATACTTGTACATAGGAGCAGTATTATAGTAGTTATATTCTTGTACATAGAAGGCAGTATTATAGTAGTTATATTCTTGTACATAGGGGCAGTATTATAGTAGTTATATTCTTGTACATAGGAGCAGTGTTATAGTAGCTATATTCTTGTACATAGGAGCAGTATTATAGTAGTTATATTCTTGTACATAGGAGCAGTATTATAGTAGTTATATTCTTGTACATAGGAGGCAGTATTATAGTAGTTATATTCTTGTACATAGGAGGCAGTATTATAGTAGTTATATTCTTGTACATAGGAGGCAGTATTATAGTAGTTATATTCTTGTACATAGGAGGCAGTATTATAGTAGTTATATTCTTGTACATAGGAGGCAGTATTATAGTAGTTATATTCTTGTACATAGGAGGCAGTATTATAGTAGTTATATTCTTGTACATAGGAGGCAGTATTATAGTAGTTATATTCTTGTACATAGGAGCAGTATTATAGTAGTTATATTCTTGTACATAGGAGCAGTATTATAGTAGTTATACAACTCAACAACAACCACTAGTTCATTTATTTCCCACTCACAGTGAGAGCTAATTAAATTCAAAGAAATACCTCTCTAAATAATGCTCCATAAAATGTGACGGTGAAATCGCAGTCCACAGTGCGCATAGATATATCAAGGTCCATCAGAAGTCTTTTTTGTTCCTGGCTGTTCACAGTCGCCCTGATGCGCTGCAGAGGATAGAAAAAAGTTTGATCAGAAAAGTCTAACAGTCATATCACCTGATGTACAGGGACAGTGAATGTGTAATATAATATACCTTGAAGGGAACCTGTCACCGGGATTTTGTGTATAGAGCTGAGGACATGGGTTGCTAGATCGGCGCTAGCACATCCGCAATACCCAGTCCCCATAGCTCTGTGTGCTTTTTTTGTGTAAAAAAAAACTATTTGATACATATGCAAATTAACCTGAGACGAGTCTAGCGTGAAGGAGCCCACACCCTCAGAATCTCCTCCTTGCTCCCCGACGTCAGAAAGCTAGAGTACCGCAATCTCGCGATGTACGAGCTAGCACATGCGCAGTTCATTCCCTGAGGCTGATGCCAGCACAGGGAAGGAATTCTATGACGACACTGCGCATGCGCCAGCTCGCGCATTGCGAGATTACCGCTCTCTAGCTTTCTGACGTCGGGGAGCAAGGAGGAGATTCTGAGGATGCGGGGCAGTGCTGGGCTCCTTCACGCTGGACTCATCTCATGGACAGGACTCATCTCAGGTTAATTTGAATATGTATCAAATTGCTTTTTTTTACACAATAAAAGCACACAGAGCTATGGGGACTGGGTATTGCGGATGTGCTAGCGGCCATCTAGCAACCCATGTCCTCAGCTCTATACACAAAATCCCAGTGACAGGTTCCCTTTAATATAGTTTACATATAAACTCTATCCCCTCCTAGCCGCAGCGCCCCTTCATGTGCAATTTGATACCAAAACTCTGAGTTTGCCGTGTCCCTATATATCTGACCTGCTTACTGCAGCACCCCCTCTATTGTCCCAGGGCTAACCAGGGACACACTGGGAACACTGGAGGGCCTCGGTGGTAATGTGTCCCCAGGTGGCACCTGACACCCGAGACCAATGAATGGCTGCAACAGCACACGTGACGACAAAGAGAACATCACACTTCCAGTCCACAGAGGACATCACACTTCCAAGCACTGGAACGAAACACGAGTGAACAAGTGTCCACTGGTGTTTAATGTGCACATCAACCTTCTGATGTGGTCGCACATGCTCAGTTCCAACTTCTACCGTTAGAAGCTGTGGACACACAGCACAGTTATTTCAAGTGAGAGCTTACCTTTTGCGGGAAAAATCTTAATTCATGCTACATTTTGATGACTTTATTCAATTTTTTGGGAGACATTTTTGGCATTTTATTTTTTTAGGTTTTTGCTTCGATGGCATTTACCATCAGAATAAATAAGACATTATTTCCATAGGATGGACTAAAGTTTCTCACGGGCACCTGTTAGCTGGATCAACCATATTACACCAGGCATGCTGCCTAGTAGGGTTGATCCTGCTGAGTAAAACGGATACCTGTCTTATGAAACTATGGCGTGCCGTTCTTTGCATATTCTTTATACAAATACAGGCTTACAGGGCACAAAGCAGAGTGGCCCTAACCAAAAAGCTGAGGAGCCCTCTTCATTGGCATTAGAATAAAAGTATTTTTTCCTCTGGAATGCCTTAATTGATTTTCACAAGATCGGTATCATTTTAGTAAGCAGGATCAACCCTATCAGGCAGCATATCTGGTTTGATAGGGTAGATCCTTCTGTCCAGTGCCTTTTAAAGCAACCCATGTATTCTGTCCCGCAGCTCTTGCTACTAAATTAACCAACCCACAATATTCTGGAATTGCTACTTAACTCTTCAGGACCCTGCTATTTTTCACCTTAGGCCTCTTTCACACGGGCGTCATATTTTTGGGCCGGAGAAAATGCGGGTGCGTCGCGGGAAAATGCACGATTTTTCCGCGCGAGTGCAAAACATTTTAATGCGTTTTGCACGCGCATGAGAAAAAAAATCGGCATGTTTGGTACCCAAACCCGAACTTCTTCACAGAAGTTCGGGTTTGGGTTAGGTGTTGTGTAGATTGTATTATTTCCCCTTATAACATGGTTATAAGGGAAAATAATAGCATTCTGAATACAGAATGCATAGTACAATAGCGCTGGAGGGGTTAAAAAATAAATAAAATTATTTAACTCACCTTAATCCACTTGTTCATGCAGCCTGGCTTCTCTTCTTTCTTCAGGACCTGGGTAAAGGACCTTTGATGACATCACTGCGCTCATCACATGATCCATCACCATGGTGTTGGATCATGTGATGAGCACAGTGACATCACCACAGGTTTTTTTCCTCCTGCACAGCAAAGATGAAGACAGAAGAGATGCCGGCTGCGCGAACAAGTGGATTAAGGTGAGTTAAATTATTTTTAATTTATTTTTTTAACCCCTCCAGCCCTATTGTACTTTGCATTCTGTATTCAGAATGCTATTATTTTCCCTTATAACCATGTTATAAGGGAAAATAATAATGATCGGGTCTCCATCCCGATCGTCTCCTAGCAACCGTGCGTGAAAATCGCTCCACATCCGCAGTTGCTTGCGATTTTCACGCAACCCCATTCATTTCTATGGGGCCTGCGTTACGTGAAAAACGCACAAAAAGGAGCATGCTGCGATTTTCACGCAACGCACAAGTGATGCGTGAAAATCACCGCTCGTGTGCACAGCCCCATAGAAATGAATGGGTCCGGATTCAGTGCGGGTGCAATGCGTTCACCTCACACATCACTTCCGCGCGGAAATCTCGCCCGTGTGAAAGGGGCCTAAGGACCAGGCGGTTTATGTAGTAATAACTTTGGAACGCTTTTACTTATCCAAGTCATTCTGAGACTGTTTTCTCGTGACACATTGTATTTCATGATAAGTCATAAATTTCTTTCAATATTTAAATTTTTTTTTTAAATACCAAAATTTACAAAAAATAAATAAAAAATTTCGCAGCTTTCCAAATTTCAATTTCTCTGCTTTTGAAACCGATAGTGATACCTCATATAATGGTTATTACTTTACATTCCCCATAAGTCTACTCCATGTTTGGATCATTTTGAGAATGATATTTTATTTTTTTGGGGACGTTCGAAGACTTAGAAGCAAATCTTGAAATTTTTTCAGAAAATTTTAAAAACCTAATTTTTTAGGACCAGTTCAGGTCTGAAGTCACTTTGTGAGGCTTACATAATAGAAACCACCCAAAAATGACCCCATTTTAGAAACTACACCCCTCAAGGTATTCAAAACTGATTTCACAAACCTTGTTAACCCTTTAGGTGTTCCACAAGAATTAAAGGAAAATGGAGATGAAATTTCACTTTTTTGGCAGATTTTCCATTTTAATAAAAAATATTCCGGTAACAAAGCAAGGGTTAACAGCCAAACAAAACTCAATATTTATTACCCTGATTCTGTCGTTTACAGAAACACCCCATATGTGGTCGTAAACTGCTGTACGGGCACACGGCATGTGGTTTTCGGAGGGCAGATTTCACTGGGATAATTTTAAGTTGCCATGTCACAATTTAAGCCCCCCTGATGCACCCCTAGAGAAGAAACTCCAAAAAAAGTGACCCCCATTTTGGAAACTATGGGATAGGGTGGCAGGTTTGTTGGTACTATTTTAGGGTACATATGATTTTTGGTTGCTCTATATTACACTTTTTGTGAGGCAAGGTAACAAAAAAAATAAAAAATTGCTGTTTTGGCACAGTTTTTATTTTTTGTTATTTACAGTGTTCACCTGACAGGTTAGATAATGTGGTATTTTTATAGAGCAGGTTGTCACGGACGCGACAATACCAAATAGGACTACTTTTTTGGGCTATTTGTTTCAATTTTACATAATAAAGCATTTTTGAAAAAACAAATTATTTTTAGTGTCTCCATATTCTGAAAGCCATAGTATTTAATAGTTTTTGGGCGGCTGTCTTATGTAGGGGCTCAATTTTTGCGGGATGAGATGACGGTTTGATTGGTACTATTTTCAGGGTGCATATGACTTAAGGTCTGGATCTCACAGGCTACCGTAGAAGGCGAGCTCCAATGCGTATTAAAGGCATCGGGGCTGCCTTCTCTGCCATCGGGTCCCCGCCACTGCAGCGCGGGGACCCGATTGGGAAGCGGAGGGAAATCGTACCCTCCGCATGCCGCGGTCAGCTTTGACTGCAGCATACAAGGGGTTACTACGCCGACATCTGTGTATTCACTGATGCCGGCGTGTGCAGCAGGGGCCCAGCTGTCAGTGACTCCCGGGTCCGTGCCGCTGATCGACCGGGCGCCCAATCAGCCCGTTGAACATGCATGGCGCTGGTAATCCACGGGTTAAGTAATCATTTCAAGGAAAATGAAAAAAATAAAATAAATATGAAATCCTAAAATGCCTCTTACCTTTACTGCCATGATCAGATCACTAGGTACATGGCGCATCTTCTCCACCACTCCGTAGGCTCCCCGGCCCAGCTCTTCGATGGGTAATAAGTCATCCGCTTTCACCTCGTAGTTCTAGGGACAAGACGAGAGGGCGTTATAATCACCGTCTGCCCGTTATACAATGCCATGACTACAGACACAGCGCCGCAGTCACCGTGCCGGCCAAGCAGCAGGCCCTGGTGTGATTATATAGCCTGGACGGATGCCAAAGGGGTCATTCCCATTCGGGTGGCACCTCCTTCCCTTGCAGGCCAGCTGAGAATGTGCTGCGTAATTAGAAATTACAAAGCTCTTGGCACGCGGCGTCATCGCATGCAGCTCCTGGAATGGCCTTCATTAACTGCTTAGAGCAGAGCCAGGAGAAAGCGGCGGGCTCGTGCGGTGCCAGGGCAAACGCTTCCTCAGATACCAGTCGCGCTGAAAGTGTAACGCGGGTCAGGCTTCATATGGCACCATGCAGACGGAGTGTGTGGGTGGAAGGGGCGCTGAGGATTGGCAGCTCCAGGGATAAAGGCTCTACCGGGAACACAATGTACCATTCTTACGTCCAGGGCATATCTGAAGTGACAGGTACCCGGAATCAGACTTAAAATAAAGAACAGCTCATTCACCACCAACTTTGAGAAGTTTCCAACGGGCACGGCCACCTGCACACTCAGCAGGATTCCTTCAGTCGACAGGATTAGGAGCGAGCAGGTTTTTACCGGTTACAGGCCCCTTATGTGGAGAAGGTCTGCTCTGAAGCTAGCTTAAAGGGCATCTGTACCTATGACACCGGCACATGTGCGCTTGGGCAGCTGAAGGCATCTGTGTTGGTCCCATGTTCCCCCATTACTGAGAAAAATTAAGAAGTTTTAATATATGCAAATGAGCCTCTAGGAGCAACGGGGGCGTTGCCGTTACACCTAGAGGCTCCGCTCTCTCTGCATGTGCCGTGCACTCTCCACCTTCATTGACAGGTCCAGGTGTGATCACGTTTTCACTTCCTGGTGGAGAGGATGCAGCAGTTGCAGAGAGAGCAGAGCCTCTAGGTGCAACGGTAACGCCCCCATTGCTCCTAGAGGTTCATTTGCATATAATAAAAACACCATTTTTCTCAGCAATGCGGGCACATATAAACATGGGACCAACACAGATGTCTTCAGCTGCCCAAGCGCACATGGAACAGGTCAGCCAGCGTCATAGGTACAAAACTGCTGACAGATAGCGAGTGACCAAGCACATTTTTTCCAAGACCTATAACTTCTTCGTTTTTTCATCAATGTACTTGTATGAGGTCTTATTTTTTCCAGGACAAGTTATAGTTTTTAATGCACCATTTTGGGAACATGTAAGGATTGAATCAAGCCATCAGTAAAAAGGCGTATTAGTGGTTAAAGGGGTTGGTCCATCCGTGACATTGATGGCGTATCACCAGGATATGCCATCAAACCTAGATAGGAGTGGGACCCACACCTCTCCGGAGAGCCGTTGAAGTGAAGGAGAGCACACTGCGCACACACGGTGCGCTCTCCATTCACAGCAGTGCGAGCCCCCTCAGCTATTTTCGGAAGTCCCATAGTTGTGAATGGAGAGCGCACAGCGCAAGCGCGACCACCTCTCCACTACAGGACTGCCAGAAACAGCCGAGCCAGCACCCATAGGGGAGAACGGATGGGTCAGCCGCCATACGTGGCTGCTCCCTGTTCTGGAAAGAGAAGAGTGTCCCAGATGTGGGACCATATGACAGTGATCCTCACCACAAGCTATCACTTCCTAAAGCCCTTACACACGCACTCACTATTCTGTCATTTACGGTCCACAAAAAACGGATCCGCAAATAGAACACTACTATCCTTGTCCGTAATGCGGACAATAATGGGACATGTTCTATTCTTTTGTGGAACGGACTTACGGACCCATTGAAATGAACAGTTCCGCACACAGTCCGCAAAAAAAAAATGGAACGGACACGGAAAGAACATACGTTTGTGTGCATGAGCCCTAAGACATTAACAACCTTTTACTCACTGCTCTGCACATGAAATACTCTGCTTTCTTTCTGCAAGATCTCTACTTGCTGTCAAGGAAGGGGCAGACCTGGGTTAACACTCAAAAGGTTAAAGGGGTTGTCCAGCCTTTTTTTAAAAAGGGTATTCCCATTTGGGACACTGATGGCATGTCACAAGGATAAGCCATCAATGTCATATAGGAATGGGACCTGCACCTATCTCCAGAATGGGCCCCCAAAGTGAACGGACTCCGCACAGACAAGAGGAAGGCCTGCGCCTCGTCATACATAAGTTACATCCTCCTGCGGCGCAGAAGACTTCAAACATCGGCGTTTTCATCTACCCCTATGTGTATACACCTATCAATATATATAGTGCTCCAAACACACCGCCCCCTTACTGAAGACATGCTACTGAGGAGGACTAGTGATCTCAGCATACGCATCCATCAGCAAGAACCATTATACAGTTTATACACAGAAATAGCACATAAGCTTGTTAATACATTACTTATTCTGAGTTACATCCTGTATTATACTCCAGAGCTGCACTCACTATTCTGCTGGTGCAGTCACTGTGTACATACATTACATTACTTATCCTGTTCTGATCCTGAGTTACATCCTGTATTATACTCCAGAGCTGCACTCACTATTCTGCTGGTGGAGTCACTGTTTACATACATTACATTACTTATCCTGTACTGATCCTGAGTTACATCCTGTATTATACTCCAGAGCTGCACTCACTATTCTGCTGGTGGAGTCACTGTGTACATACATTACATTACTTATCCTGTACTGATCCTGAGTTACATCCTGTATTATACTCCAGAGCTGCACTCACTATTCTGCTGGTGGAGTCACTGTGTACATACATTACTTATCCTGTACTGATCCTGAGTTACATCCTGTATTATACTCCAGAGCTGCACTCACTATTCTGCTGGTGCAGTCACTGTGTACATACATTACTTATCCTGTACTGATCCTGAGTCACATCCTGTATTATACTCCAGAGCTGTACTCACTATTCTGCTGGTGGAGTCACTGTGTACATACATTACATTACTTATCCTGTACTGATCCTGAGTTACATCCTGTATTATACTCCAGAGCTGCACTCACTATTCTGCTGGTGCAGTCACCGTGTACATACATTACATTACTTATCCTGTACTGATCCTGAGTTACATCCTGTATTATACTCCAGAGCTGCACTCACTATTCTGCTGGTGCAGTCACTGTGTACATACATTACTTATCCTGTACTGATCCTGAGTCACATCCTGTATTATACTCCAGAGCTGCACTCACTATTCTGCTGGTGCAGTCACTGTGTACATACATTACATTACTTATCCTGTACTGATCCTGAGTTACATCCTGTATTATACTCCAGAGCTGCACTCACTGTTCTGCTGGTGGAGACACTGTGTACATACATTACATTACTTATCCTGTACTGATCCTGAGTTACATCCTGTATTATACTCCAGAGCTGCACTCACTATTCTGCTGGTGGAGTCACTGTGTGCATACATTACATTACTTATCCTGTACTGATCCTGAGTTACATCCTGTATTATACTCCAGAGCTGCACTCACTATTCTGCTGGTGCAGTCACTGTGTACATACATTACATTACTTATCCTGTACTGATCCTGAGTTACATCCTGTATTATACTCCAGAGCTGCACTCACTATTCTGCTGGTGGAGTCACTGCGTACATACATTACTTATCCTGTACTGATCTTGAGTTACATCCTGTATTATACTCCAGAGCTGCACTCACTATTCTGCTGTGTACATACATTACTTTTCAGGTCTGTACAATCTGTCTGCAGCAGATAACTCTCATCATACCTTATCGTCAATCAGGATGTACGCTTTCGAATCCAAATCACGAGGAGGTCTGAGAATGAAGGAAGAGAGGAGAGCGTTATATACTGGTACATGGAGGCGCTGGTCCAATACAATCCCCCCCCCCCCCCCCATACTATCCATACAGGTCAGTGATTGGCAACCTGTGGCTATTTAGCCGCTGTGAGACTACAACTCCTATCATCTCCTAACAGCCTGTGGCTGAATGCAGCTACATTTCCTTGATTTTAATGGAGCAGGACTCCCAATCTTTTATAAAGGGACCGGGCTGAGGGGGCGTCGAGCAGCAAGACCTTGGGAACCGTCCCCTATTTGGACAATGGGGGCCCCTGAAGCGACCCCTATGATCCCCACTGATCACAAGAATGAGGATCCCCCCAATCTACCGGCACCAGTTCCATAGACAGTGCTCCATCTGCCGCTGCTTTCATACTGAGGCGTGAGACCCCCCCATTCTAGTGATCGGTGGGAGGTCCCGGGTGTCGGCCCCCCACCAATCAGATGCGTATCCCCCTATATTAGCACAAGCCCTTTAAGCAATTTGCTCTACTGGGCAATGTATGAATCTGTCCAGGAAGGGACAGCAAGCAAGCAGTGGAGGAACGTGCAAAACAGTAGCCTGAACTGGCAAGCGTGTGCCAGCAGGGGGCAGCAGCGAGGCACGGACAATACAACAGGGCGGCCGCTCAGCTCCATTCAGTGTGCAGATGGAATGTCAGGAATGTAACAGCTGGGGATTCTTCCTGCAGCCAGTCAAGTGTGATGTCAGCTCTGAGGCACCTCCGATATCCCTAGGAAGTCCCTGTGGTCATCTCACGTGGTAGATAACAGGGGGCACAGCCCACCCTCACACACAGCAGAGACTCCGCCATGGCACTGCTATGGTTTAGACCCCCCCCCCCCTCCAGCCTCTCTTCCCAGGTAAACGCTTTATTCTTTGAAAAAATTAAATCTTCTTCAAGGTGTCCAAGATCTCTGCTTGCCGTCAGTGAATGGGTCCATTCAAGATTACATCCCATGGTTGAAAACTCGTACGGACCCGATACGTCTCACGGCCAAGCCTTGACCTAGAACTGTGTGCAGTCTCGGATGCGCCGTCCTCACTCCCACAATAATTCGGGCCAATGACCTCAGCTGGAAAAACCACTGGAGCCTTGACCGATGCTCCTCAAAGTCAATTTTGCATTCTTATGGCCCATTCCTCTGTTATGCCTACTGGAAATGCACTAATACACTGGGACAAGCCGCCTTCAATAAAGGGTACCCTGGTAATCCCAAATCATCCCCTATCAGGATCAGTGGGGGTCCGAGTACTGGGACCCCTACCCATCCGAACAAGAGGGGTCCAGGGTCAACCATTTGCATGGAGCCCCCATGGAATACCCCCATCAATGGTTACACCTTATCATATACTACCAGGTGGAATAACAGAGGAACATCGCAATGCATTCTAAGGAAAGAGTCTTCAGCGTTATTATTTTCCAGGGAACCCAGGTACTTGCTAAAACGGATAACTGGAGTGAGTGAGGACAGCCGACAGGTCCGTTTTAAAGGGGTTTTCCAACCACAGACATGATGAGTTCCATGGTGGGTTAAGTTCGGGACCTTCATCTATTACACTAAGCGAGAAACATCACCCCTTGGCCCGGAGAACCCGTCTCGTCAATGCATTACATGAAACATCCAATAGAAAGCCTTACGTGGGTGGAGTGGGGTGCGGATCCACGGGCATTGGGATTTTGGGCAACTTTTTCTTCTTCCCTAAATGTGAAGAAAAAAACCAAAAAAAAACACATAGTGGGTTAACAAGGCATACAAAATCATAAGACGGACGTGTGTACAGAGCGGGCAAATAAAAGAGGCACAGCACATGGGACAACGGAGGACAGCGGACAGGACCGGCACGGCCTTGCGTCATCATCCCACATTGCTGGATGCTTGCTCATGTGTGGGAGAGGTCTGACTACGAAACATGACGAGAGGAGCAGCGAGGACGTTGCGACACCATTACTCATCGCTCCTGACGTGACCTGGCCTCATTCCACAGATACGGAGCACGGCGAGGGCGGCACAGCCTGTGCACGAGGCCTCGCTTCGCAAGTTAAAGGGCTGCACAGGACTAAAACATGGCCGCTGTCCGCTAAAAACAGCGCCATACCTGTCCCCAGGCTCTGCCTTGCTGAAGTGAATGCAAACGAAGTGCAATACCACAACCAACCTGTGGACATGTGTGGCGCTGTATCGGGGGGGAAGTTGAAGAAAGCAGCCATATTTTCGTGACAATAACCCCTCCTCTGCTACATGTGAGGGTCTCCACTTATGTAGCATTTTATTTTATATATGGTATATATATACACACATGTACAGTACAGACCAAAAGTTTGGACACACCTTCTCATTCAAAGAGTTTTCTTTATTTTCATGACTATGAAGGCATCAAAACTATGAATTAACACATGTGGAATTATATACATAACAAACAAGTGTGAAACAACTGAAAATATGTCATATTCAAGGTTCTTCAAAGTAGCCACCTTTTGCTTTGATTACTGCTTTGCACACTCTTGGCATTCTCTTGATGAGCTTCAAGAGGTAGTCCCCTGAAATAGTCTTCCAACAGTCTTGAAGGAGTTCCCAGAGATGCTTAGCACTTGTTGGCCCTTTTGCCTTCACTCTGCGGTCCAGCTCACCCCAAACCATCTCGATTGGGTTCAGGTCCGGTGACTGTGGAGGCCAGGTCATCTGGCGCAGCACCCCATCACTCTCCTTCATGGTCAAATAGCCCTTACTTTCAAAGTTTTCCCAATTTTTCAGCTGACTGACTGACCTTCATTTCTTAAAGTAATGATGGCCACTCGTTTTTCTTTACTTAGGGCTCTTTCACACTTGCGTTCTTGTCTTCCGGCATAGAGTTCCGTCGTCGGGGCTCTATGCCGGAAGAATCCTGATCAGGATTATCCTAATGCATTCTGAATGGAGAGAAATCCGTTCAGGATGCATCAGGATGTCTTCAGTTCCGGAACGGAACGTTTTTTGGCCGGAGAAAATACCGCTTTTTGCTCCGGTCAAAAATCCGGAACACTTGCCGCAAGGCCGGATCCGGAATTAATGCCCATTGAAAGGCATTGATCCGGATCCGGCCTTAAGCTAAACGTCGTTTCGGCGCATTGCCGGAGCCGACATTTAGCTTTTTCAGAGTGGTTACCATGGCTGCCGGGACGCTAAAGTCCTGGCAGCCATGGTAAAGTGTAGTGGGGAGCGGGGAGCAGTGTACTTACCGTCCGTGCGGCTCCCCGGGCGCTCCAGAGTGACGTCAGGGCGCCCCAAGCGCATGGATCATGTGATCACATGGATCACGTCATCCATGCGCATGGGGCGCTCTGACGTCATTCTGGAGCGCCCCGGGAGCCGCACGGACTGTAAGTATACCGCTCCCCCGCTCCCCGCTCCTACTATGGCAACCAGGACTTTAATAGCGTCCTGGGTGCCATAGTAACACTGAACGCATTTGGAAGACGGTTCCGTCTTCAAATGCTTTCAGTACACTTGCGTTTTTCCGGATCCGGCGTGTAATTCCGGCAAGTGGAGTACACGCCGGATCCGGACAACGCAAGTGTGAAAGAGGCCTTAGCTGCTTTTTTCTTGCCATAATACAAATTCTAACAGTCTATTCAGTAGGACTATCAGCTGTGTATCCACCTGACTTCTCCTCAACGCAACTGATGGTCCCAACCCCATTTATAAGGCAAGAAATCCCACTTATTAAACCTGACAGGGCACACCTGTGAAGTGAAGACCATTTCAGGGGACTACCTCTTGAAGCTCATCAAGAGAATGCCAAGAGTGTGCAAAGCAGTAATCAAAGCAAAAGGTGGCTACTTTGAAGAACCTAGAATATGACATTTTCAGTTGTTTCACACTTGTTTGCTATGTATATAATTCCACATGTGTTAATTCATAGTTTTGATGCCTTCATAGTCATGAAAATAAAGAAAACTCTTTGAATGAGAAGGTGTGTCCAAACTTTTGGTCTGTACTGTATATATATTTTATTTTTTTTACAGTGCAGTGAATATCACAGGGAAACAGTCAACAAGCTGCTGTTTATGGATCCAACAGCCTATGTAGGTTTCTCTATTTAGTGCAGTTCTGCGAAGGATGGGTTCACACTTTTTTTTATAGGTGTCTTTTGCACTTGCAGTTTTTGCCGCTTTTTTTTGCAAAAAAAAAAAGAAAAAAAAAGCTCCAGATTAAGCACAAAAATACCATAAACGTGTGCAGATTTTAGGACTTTTTTTCCATGTTACGGAGGACAGTATAGCAAATTTAAAAATTTCAAAAAATTACTAAAAAAGCGCAACGTGGGCTCAATATTCTATAAATACAAGAAGCAATACTCACCGACCCCCTGCCGTATCCATCTGGACACTTCTCGGGTCCCTGCCGTCCCTCCAGACACACAGGACCCGAAGACCGACCAGAAAGGAAAGACAGGCTGAGGAGCGGAGGGGGTTAATCAGTGGTTATTGCTTCTTTTTTTTCCCAATCTGAGCGTTTTGTAAATAAAAATAAAATAAATAAAATTATACAAACTGGACCCCGCCTGAACTGATTATGGAGAGTTTTCCAAACGAAAAGGGTCCGGTTGGTGGAACAACCCTTACACCACAGAGACCAGGGGTTTCTGCTGAGAGGCGGCCATGTACGAGGCAGTAGTGGGCATGCTCCGCTAGTGGGCATGCACATGCCCACCTCTCCACAGACGAGGTAAACAAGCGCCACTGTTGTCAAGATCAGATATTTACGGCATTAGGATAGGATTTCCAAGAATTTCAGGATAGGTTTTCCAAGAATTTCTTCTTAATGGCCGACCCTCTGGATAGGTTATTAATATCAGATCGGTGGGGATCAGCCGTTTGAAGACGTTGTGGTGCTCCGGTCTCTTCCTAGGCCAGTGATGTCACATTCATCGGTCACATCATGGCCTAAGCGCCAATCGGTCCCATTCAAGTGAATGGGCCTGGGCTGCAATACCAATCACAGCCACTATACAATAGACGGCGCTGTGCACGGAAAGCTGCAAGGAGGCCGCAGCGCGACACACGGGTCCTCCTGCGCTCCGATATTAATGACCTGTATCCTGAAGATAGGTGATCAATATCAGAATTTCAGAAAACCCCTTTAATCCATAGATCTAAATATAAAAATAAAACTTCTCTCGCAGAAGCCCCTGTCGACTGGTGGCAAATACATTGCGGATTTTAGTGCCAGACTGTAGAGAGAATTTTTTTTTTTACAAAATAAAATAAAAAATCAGCAGAAGAAATCGATCGGCGGTGTAAGGTGGAAATCAACGGCAAAATAAGCGACAAATCCAAATTTGCTCTGCGTAATCTGAAAATCCACAGTAGAATGTACATTATATAGGGGGGAGGACGACGAAGAGCACCAATCACGGGGTAGAGGCAGCAGCTGTCACCCCGAAGGTATCCAAAATACAGGCGGTACCAACAAACTCTGGCGCTGCCAGTGACCATATATGAAAGGTGCACCTTCCCCAGGCAGCAAATATGACCAGGCAGGATGGCGGTACCTGCAACACAACCTCCACCAGCGGGTCAGCTCGCCTGCACTTGGAGCTCCCCTGATGCAGCCCAATACCGGCCAAGACCCTGCAGTGGGGTAAAGAAACGGGCGGCCCGCGGGTTCCCATTCATTCAAATAGCCAGCAGGATGTAACACAGGATCAGTACAGGATAAGTAATGTAATGTATGTACACAGTGACTCCACCAGCAGAATAGTGAGTGCAGCTCTGGAGTATAATACAGGATGTAACTCAGGATCAGTACAGGATAAGTAATGTAATGTATGTACACAGTGACGCCACCAGCAGAATAGTGAGTGCAGCTCTGGAGTATAATACAGGATGTAACTCAGGATCAGTACAGGATAAGTAATGTAATGTATGTACACAGTGACTGCACCAGCAGAATAGTGAGTGCAGCTCTGGGGTATAATACAGGATGTAACTCAGGATCAGTACAGGATAAGTAATGTAATGTATGTACACAGTGACTGCACCAGCAGAATAGTGAGTGCAGCTCTGGAGTATAATACAGGATGTGACTCAGGATAATAATGTAATGTATGTACACAGTGACTGCACCAGCAGAATAGTGAGTGCAGCTCTGGAGTATAATGCAGGATGTAACACAGGATAAGTAATGTAATGTATGTACACAGTGACTGCACCAGCAGAATAGTGAGTGCAGCTCTGGAGTATAATAGAGGATAAGTAATTTTATGTATTTACAAAGTTACTAAACTTTCATTAATTCTGTACGTAAACTATGAAATGATGTTCAACATAGTGGACATTCACTTTAAAGATGACCAGTCCCCTCTCTTGACAAGTCTGTTTTAGGAACTACTTGCACCCCCATGCAATAACAATTCTGGAGCATTTATTCTTTGGACTCTTTAAATCATGACGTTCCTCTATTATTCCACTAGCAGTCTGCAATGTAGGTCCAGCTGGGTCGTTGGATGCATGTCCCTGCACAGTATGACACTGGCAATACCGATTGGCAATCTGTGCAGGGACACCCCCCCAGGTGGACCCTCAATGCAAACGGCTTGTAATTCATTCAACTTCTAGCAGGAATAACAGAGGAACGGAACAACATAGAATCACAAGAATAGATGCTCCAGAATTGTTAGTACATGGGGAATGCATGAGGTTGAGAGGACGGGTCCTCTTTAAGAAGGATGATGATGATGGACATGGAGGAAGCAGCTCTAGTCTGCCGTACGACAAGCGTGCTCATGCACACGACACAGACAATTCACCAGACGGACTCACCAATGCCTTTGCTTGTGGGGGGCTTCTTCACGTACCCAGGAGCTGTGTGACAAATCAAAGGAACACCTACAAATGAAAAGGGTTCAACTCTATTTCAAAAAATGCTGTAACCAAACCAGCAAACCAGACAACTATGTAACACAATGAAGTACTTCGCCAACGTCTTTACCGTAAGAAGCTTCCTTTACCCCGAACGCGTCAGCCTCACCTTTTCCTTCCATGCAGTACCACTTACTACCAGACTCAAAAACGCATAAGCACTAATGCAATAGCGCCCCCACTATGTAATTTAGCATAGATTTCAATTGAGATGCCTTCACGTATATGTGCCACAGCCCTGGAAATTACCGTAGATTGCGAGCTCCAGAGCAGACGACATGTAGGGGCGCAAATGAGCTCTCTATACCGCGCTACGGTATATGCCAATGCTAGGTCATTAATAAACTAAGCTATAAAGACTTTTTTTGGGAAGAGGAAACTTTGACAACCTTTAAAAGGGGTTGTCCAGGATTAGAAAAACACTGCTGCTTTTTCTCAAAAGCAGCCATGTTTTTCTAATCCTGGACAACCCCTTTAAGATCAATCCTACAGCTAGACGTGCCTCCGGATCAAGCTACTAGGCAAAACTAAAAGTGCATGTCCACCATTACACCTTATATAAATCGATATAATCTATCTGAAGAGTTGAGTCAGTTCGTAAATACACCGCATTACTTTTCTTGTACTGATCCCAAACTACACTTCAGAGCTGAATTCACAATTCTGCCGGTTGCTTTTGGAAATCGTAATGCAGCGGGAGAGTTCATTTTTACGGTACGGTGCCTAGTGTACAATGAAGTTTCCCAGTTTTCAAATTACCAGCGTAAGGCTACTTTCACACTAGCGTTCGGGGCTCCGCTTGTGAGCTCCGTTTGAAGGGTCTCACAAGCGGCCCCGAACGCATCCGTCCAGCCCTAATGCATTCTGAGTGGAGGCGGATCCGCTCAGAATGCATCAGTCTGGCGGCGTTCAGCCTCCGCTCCGCAGGCGGACACCTGAACGCTGCTTGCAGCGTTCGGGTGTCCGCCTGGCCGTGCGGAGGCGAGCGGATCCGTCCAGACTTACAATGTAAGTCAATGGGGACGGATCCGTTTGAAGAGGACACCATATGGCTCAATCTTCAAACGGTTCCGTCCCCGATTGACTTTCAATGTAAAGTCTGGACGGATCCGTTCAGGCTACTTTCACACTTAGAAATTTTTCTAAGTTATAATGCAGACGCATCCGTTCTGAACGGATACAAACGTCTGCATTATAGGAGCGGATCCGTCTGATGAAACATCAGACGGACCCGCTCTGAACGCTAGTGTGAAAGTAGCCTAAGCTTTGTGCAAGGGAAGATTTCAGCTCTGAAGCCAGCAGAATATGCTCTGCTGGAATATAATACAGACTGTGTCAGTAGGAGATGTCATTTAAAAGGCGTTTTCCGAGCATCGGGATGGGACATCAGTATCAGATCGATGGAGGTCAGACTCCTGGTACCCACGACCATCAGTGGTTTGAAGGGGCCGAGGCTTCTTCCTAGACCAGTCACATGGCCTAGGTGCAGCTCAGTCCTGTTCAAGTGAATGGGCCTGGCCTGCAATACCAAGCACAGCCACCATCCAATAAATTCACTTGAATGGGACTTCGCTGCGCCTAGGCCATCCGTCTTGGGTATGTTAAAGATAATACAACTGGATCCGTTCATAACGGATGCGTTTTTGCTGAACCCTGCCGGCTCCAGCAAAAACGCTAGTGTGAAAGTAGCCTCAGCCAAGACCAAGGTCACATGTCTGACAACAGGCGGGGCTAAACTGCTGTCTGTTTCCAAGGACAACCAACAGAATTCTGATGTTTGCGAAAGGAAACAATTTATACATACAAAGAAAGGACAAGTGTTAGGGGGCGTTGCCCGTAAAATAAAAGGCTACATCCTGTAGCCACGCTAATCTGGGACGGCGCAAAGTCGAGTGACAACCATCACGGGCACGGTACCGGCAGCAGTGACTGGCGGCCACAAGGACACTGAGAAGCCAGAAGTGTCTGAAAAGACATAATCCTAAGAATATCTGCGCGGCCGACCCCCGAAATATAAGTGGGCAGAAATCCATCTGTTAACCGCCTCACTGCCATGGACATAACATATTAAGACAGGAAATCAATGAAAGGTAATAGAAATCAGGTTTTGATTTCCTGGTGATTGAGAACATCCCCTGCTTGGTCACAACGACACCAGTGACACAGGGAATCCTAGTGAAAAACTTACCGGTATTCCTCTGGTATAAAGACCTGTTCAGATAAAAAGATTAGATTTTTTTTTACTATATTAGAGTGGAAAGCACCTCTGTCAGGTCTTCGATGGCAAGGGTCCTGTTACAGGGGGTTACTACAGCCCCCAAACGAGTGCCGATCGACAAGTTGATCGGCGCTCGTTTAGATTGCCTGTTCACACGGCCCAATGCAAAGTAAACGGGGAATGAATGATCGTTAGGATCATTCATCTATCATTCGCCATTCATTGTTTGAACATGGCCATTACACCTCCAGGACCCCCGACACTGAACCACAGTGCATACTCAGCAACTTGGCAATTGGAAAACCCGGGACAAGATAGGCCACGTCCAGGGAATGTCCCCAAAACGGTGCGGGACCATCCATTTATGGGTGGGGCTTACGCAAACCCCAGCAGCCTGAATTTGCAGGGACAGTCCCTACAAATTTTGGACTGTTGACAACTATGACCGTTGCTCGTCCGTACACAAGGCTGTAGGCATCACAGTCACTTCTGGAGGTTGTGCCCCCACTGATGGGCTATCCCAAATGTCCACTAAAAAATTAAAATAAAAAAAAAGCCAGACACAAATCTAACCTGAGATCTGCGAGAACAAAGAAAAGACGTGCGACAAACTGGACGCCTTCTGAGATTCCTTTAGATTTTTTTTTTACAAATATTGTCCCTTGCGGTGCCTCCATGAATGGGTCGTCTCTATTAAAATGCATGGACCAAACATAGAAGGTTAGGGGGCGTACAAAAAACGTAAGCATCCCCCAAGACATGGGTGACCTAGCTCTAATCAGTGCCTGAAAAGCCTTTAAAGGGACAGGAACAAAGAAAAGAAATAAACTTGTGAACCCCGTATAGACTGCACACAGTAGCGTGCACCGGCAGCGTGTTATCAGGAGCACTGTGTGGGAGGGCTAATCAATGTCTTATCACACACTTCCTGCCATAAGTCAGTGGACTACTCCGCGCCCTGACTAATATATATACAAGGGGAACATTAAAATTATTAAAAAATATATACACATCAGTAATCGACTCCGATTTGTAAATATATATATATATATATATATATATATATATATAATAAAATTCTGCTTGTTGTCAGTGAATAGAGACGCTAATGTTTTTAAAACCCTCTACAATCACAACTGCATGGTTCAGTACAGTGGGAGTGCTCCGGGCTTTTAATATTGCTGCTGCTATGTCTATGGCAAAGCAGCAGCGAGCAGGAAGAGATACGGGAGACGGCTCGTGCACACACCGCACGCAGCCACCCTTCATATAGCTGATCGGTGGGGGTGTCGGACCTTCGCCGATCTGATATCGATGACCTGTTCTCAGGACAGGTCGTCAATATTAAAAGCCCGGAGAAGCCCTTTGATCAGAACTGGCGCTAAGGAAACTGGTTCAATTAGCCATAGCAACCAATCAGATTGGAGAATAAAAGAAGCAAAGGACCTCTGAAAAATGAAAGCTGGAATCTGATTGGTTGCTATGGGCAACTGAACCAGTCTCCTTAGCACCAGTTCTGATTATAGGGGTTCTCCGGGCTTTTAATACTGATGACCTATCCTCAGGATAGGTAACCAATATCAGATGGGTGGGGGCTCGACTCCCGGCACCTCCGTCGATCAGCTGTTTGAAGAGAAGGCCACGCTCCTTAAGAGCTGTATTGGCAGGGGCCTGGCATCTTGCACATCGTCGCCAATCAGGTGTTTCGTTGTAGCTTTGGCGCCGGAACGACCGCTTGGTGGACGGAGTTGGTAACTGCAGCGATGCTTCCATGGACAGAGCTGTGTAGTCACCAGTGCTGCAGTTACCAGCTCCGTCCACCACACAATGGATGGAGCTGTGTTGTTCCAGTGCCAAATCTATAACGAAACACCCGATTGGCGGGGAGGTTCAGGGTGTCAGACCCCGCTCCCCAATCTGATATCGGTGGCCTATACTGAAGCTAGGCTCTTAATCTCAAAATATCCTGGATATAAACAAGAATATTTCCACTACGTGACAGCAAGCAGAGATCTTTTGAAATATATTAGAAAGGTGCAAAAGTTTTCACTACAAACTACAGAGGAGTTTGCAATATACCTGCCCTTTAGAGAATGCAGTGGGAAATTGGGGTGTTGAAGCCTGAGCCATGAGCCTAGGGGGCTATGGCCGAACCCCCCCCCCCCCCATTTTCCGCAGGACTAGCCGACCATATAATATGTGCGGGGGTGTCCCATTTCTTCCCCAGAAGCAGATGTCGAAATAACGCAGGACAGGGCAGTTTAATTTCAGCATGCCTGATCCTTTTATTCTTAGGGAAGATAAGCCGCCACCAGTTATCTGGCAGCAGCTTAGGCTACTATCACACTCGCGTTTGGTGCGGATCCATCTTGTATCTGCACAGACGGATCCACACCAATAATGCAAACGCTTGTATCCGTTCATAACGGATCCGTTTGCATTATTTATTTAAAAAAAAAGTCTAAGTCAAAACGGATCCGTCTTTACTTACATTGAAAGTCAATGGGGGACGGATCCGTTTTGAACTGCACCATACTGTGTCAGTGAAAACGGATCAGTCCCCATTGACTTACATTGTAAGTCAGGACGGATCCGTTTGGCTCCGCATAGTCAGACGGTCACCAAAAAGCTGCAAGCTGCGTTTTAGTGACTGTCTAAAACGAAGCCAAATTGATGCATTCTGAACGGATCCTTATCCATTCAGAATGCATTGGGGCTGAACTGATCCGTTTTGGACCGCTTGTGAGAGCCCTGAAACGGATCTCACAAGCGGACCCAGAAACGCCAGTGTGAAAGTAGCCTAACCCACTTCTCCCTAAGGGCTTTTTCACACTTGCGTTGTCCGGATCCGTCATGCACTCCATTTGTCGGAGGTGCCCGCCGGATCCGTAACAACGCAAGTGAACTGAAAGCATTTGAAGACGGATCCGTCTTCAAAATGCGTTCAGTGTTACTATGGCAGCCAGGACGCTATTAAAGTCCTGGCTGCCATAGTAGTAGTGGGGAGCGGGGGAGCAGTATACTTACCGTCCGTGCGGCTCCCGGGGCGCTCCAGAATGACGTCAGAGCGCCCCATGCGCATGAATGACGTGATCCATGTGATCACGTCACCCATGCGCGTGGGGAGCCCTGACGTCACTCTGAAGCGCCCTGGGAGCCGCACGGACGGTAAGTATACTGCTCCCCCGCTCCCCACTACACTTTACCATGGCAAACAGGACTTTAGCGTCCTGGCAGCCATGGTAACCAGAAAAGGCTAAACGTCGGATCCGGTAATGCGCCGAAACGACGTTTAGCTTAAGGCCGGATCCGGATCAATGCCTTTCAATGGGCATTAATTCCGGATCCGGCCTTGCGGCAAGTGTTCAGGATTTTTGACCGGAGCAAAAAGCGCAGCATGCTGCGGTATTTTCTCCGGCCAAAAAACGTTCTGGTCCTGAACTGAAGACATCCTGATGCATCCTGAACGGATTTCTCTCCATTCAGAATGCATTGGGATAATCCTGATCAGGATTTTTCCGGCATAGAGCCCCGACGACGGAACTCTATGCCGGAACAGAACAACGCAAGTGTGAAAGAGCCCTAATACGCACACATGCGTGCTAGGCCTACATTTGAATTTCTCAAGAAGTAGCACAGAAAAAAAAAAAACGGTCACATTGCAATATATTGGCAGCAGCTGCAACGGACCTCAAATCAGAGGTTACTCTTCTCATCATGTCTGCGTTTTCAGTTTCAGTTTTTACACTACATTGCCCGACGGTGGGGAACTTCCACAGACCCCCCAAATCAGTCTGGAATCTACTTTCTAGTAAAGAGGATCTTAACGTTAAAACTTGGGCTTGGGGGAAGGGGGGGGGGGGTTCTCCCTACTTGTTAGAAGGGTCCGTCGACAATAACACTGATCACCAAGTGTCCTCTTGCGAAGACCCCCAGCGATCAGCTGTAATCTGTTGCCCCTGTAATGCAGGACCGGTCATAACAATAAAATCACTTACCAAAACACCCAACAACCGTTGGGTGTTTTGCAGTCCGCAAATTGCGGATCCGCAAAAACACGGATACCGGCTGTGTGTATTCCGTATTTTGCGGAACAACGGCTGGCCCCTAATAGAACAGTCCTATGCTTGCCTGTAATGCAGACAATAATAGGACGTGTTCTACTTTTTTGTGGAACGGACACGGAATGCATTACCATTTTTTTGTGGCCCCACATAAATTAATTTGCGTGCATGAGCCCCATTACTGTGTAGACCACCCTCACTTTTACCAAAACTGCTCTGACCCAAGGCATGGACTCCACAAGATCCGGCACAAAGATGTGCCACATGGAGCATCCACTAAACAGATGGCTCGTCTTCTTCCCCTAGTGCCACCCGGTGCCATCTCTTCACTGGGTAAGTGACACAGACCCATGCGGCTGTCCATATGATGTAGAAGAAAACCTGATCCATCAGACCAGGCTTCCTTCTTCCTGTTAGGACAGCTGCCCATGGCCACGGCTGCCCTGCTCTCCCCTGTGGTCAAGTCTAGAGCCTCAGCGATGCCACTGCGTTTATCCTGCGTGTGTTCCTGTCCGTGCTCCAGCCCTCCACCCGCCCTGCCTGTCTGCTCCTATACTTCCAGCTTAAGTTCTGTTGGTGTTTAAGTTTAACCCTGTCCGTCTGCCTTGTTGGTGTTCCTGTCATGTACTCAGCCTGCCCAAGTCTTCTCTACTGCTCCGTCTCCACTCCACCAGTGTGCAGTCCGGATCTAGTAACCTAAATTTAAGCCTTAGTTCAGACTGCTCTGCTCTGGCAGTTTTGCTGCGTTTTCTGTATCCTGAGATCCTGGTTCCTGAAGCAGAGTTCTTGACCTCAGCAGGTCAGCTGCCCCAACTACACTTGCACTATCCCAAAAAGTACCGAAACGGTTGCTTCCCTGCAGCGAAGGGCAGGTCCCTGTGCAGGGTTTTAAGGAGGAATACCATCCTTAGGGTTAGTTTGCACAGTGGGTCCACACTCACTGATCCATAACTCTATGGTCCAGTTCTGCTGCTCACATGTCCACTGTAAGCCATTTAGTGGTGGACAGAGATTCCGTGGATCCACAGCCGCAAACATAGCAAGATGTCCTGACACCTTAGTATCATGGACAGCAGGGACTTTTTCAGCAGTTTGCTCTACAGTAGCTATTCTGTAAGATTGGACCAGGCTGGGTAGCCTTCACTCCCTACGCCCATAAATAAACCTTGGGTGTCCATGATCCCATTAAGGGTTCACAAGTTGTCCTTCCTTGGACCCAATTGGTAGGTACTAACTACTACATACCAGAAACACTGGTACGCATTGTATCCTCTGGCCGGGTCCTTCTTCTGCTTTGCAGGAACGGTCTGTGGTCCCTTCTGCTGGGACAGACTGACTTTTTGGCTGGAAACGAATATTTGCTGAAGCCAATCTTCTACTCGTGCCGGTTTGGCAAATTTTACGCAGTATGGGATTCCTACTTTGAAGGGGTTGTCCCAAAATGTAAACACATTTCATATTCGCAGGACAGGGGATAAGTCTCTGATCAGTGGGGGTCTGACCACTGGGACCTGTACCGGTCACGAGAACGTAGAGGTGATTGAACATTCATCTGTATGGAGCTGGCAGAATACAGCATTTCTGTGATCGGTGGGGGTCCCAGATGACGGACCTCCAACAATCAGACACTTATCCGCTATCTTGCGGTGAAAAGGTAAAGGCGTTGTCCAAGAAATTTGTTCGAGAGGAAGGATATTTACTGCTCCTTAAAGGGATCGTCCAGGAACTTACTACTGAGGGCCTATCCTCAGGACAGGTCATCTGATCGGTGGGAATCCGATACCCAATACCAGGGATGATCAGTTGTTCTGCAGTAGCTCCGATGCCAGAAGGATAGGCCATCACTAGTAAAAGGAGTGGACAGCCCCTTCAAGACAAAAATATCAAGAGTATTTTGCCTAAGGAACCCCTGGCACAAAGCAGAGCCTGACCATGCACCACCGTATCCGTTCTGCAAATTGCGGATATGCAAAATACATATTTCTTTATTTTTGCAGATCCATGGACCTCATTTTGCGGACAAGTATAGGACACGCTCTTTTTGCGGAATGCACACCGAAAACTGGTGTGCTTTCTGCACCCGTCGGTCTGCACTATGTGCTCTCCGCATCCGCACTTCTGGAGCGCGGCCCCAAACTTCCGGGCCGCAGCTCCGCAAAAAAAAAAAAATAGAACATGTCTTATTTTTGTCCACAATTGCGGACAAGAATAGGCAGTTCTATGGGGGGTGCCGACCGGGTGTATTGCGTATCCTCAATACTCCACGGACGTGTGAATGGACCCTAAGTGAGCACTTCTCCTTTGCCGAGATAATCCATCCCACCTCACAGGTGTGGCAGATCAAGGGGCTGATTAGACAGCATGAATATTGGACAGGTGTGCCTTAGACTGCCCACAATAAAAGGCCACTCTGAAATGTGCACAGTTTTGCCTTACTGGGGAGGGGCAGAAAACCAGTCAGTATCTGGTGTGGCCACCATTTGCCTCACGCAGTGCAACACATCTCCGTGGCATAGAGTTGATCAGGTTGTTGATTGTGGCCTGTGGAATGGTGGTCCACTCCTCTTCAATAGCTGTGCCAAGTTCCAGATTATTGGCAGGAACTGGAACACGCTGTCGTATACGCCGATCCAGAGCATCCCAAACATGCTCAATGGGTGACATGTCTGGTGAGTATGCTGGCCATGCAAGAACTGGGATGTTTTCAGCTTCCAGGAATGGGGCCGTGCATCATCATGCTGCAACATGAGGTGATGGTCGTGGATGAATGGCACAACAATAGGCCTCAGGATATTGTCACGGTATCTCTGTGCATTCAAAATGCCATCAATAAAATGCACCTGTGTTCATTGTCCATAACATACGCCTGCCCATACCTCAAACCCACCGCTACCATGGGCCACTCGATCCACAACGTTGACGTCAGACAGCGTGAGTGGCGTTGTGTGGGTGAGCGGTTTTCTCACCCACATGACGCCACACACGCTGTCTGCCATCTACCCTGAACAGTGAAAACTGGGACTCATCCGTAAACAGAACGCCTCTCCAACGTGCCAGACGCCATTGAATGTGAGCATTTGCCCACTCATGTCGGTTACGACGACGAACTGCAGTCAGGTCCAGACCCCGATGAGGACGACGAGCGTGCAAATGAGCTTCCCTGAGATTGTTGCTGCAGCTGTCCGGGTGGCTGGTCTCAGACGATCATGGAGGTGAACATGCTGGATGTGGAAGTCCTGGGCTGGTGTGGTTACGAGACCGGTTGGATGTACTGCTAAATTCTCTGAAACGCCTTTGGAGACGGCTTATGGTAGAGAAATGAACATTCATTGCACGGGCAACAGCTCTGGTAGACATTCCTACAGTCAGCATGCCAATTGCACGCTCCCTCAAACGTTGCGACATCTGTGGCATTGTGCTGTGTGATCAAAC
Source organism: Bufo bufo (assembly GCF_905171765.1). Taxonomy (NCBI): domain Eukaryota; kingdom Metazoa; phylum Chordata; class Amphibia; order Anura; family Bufonidae; genus Bufo; species Bufo bufo. Next base: position 421,795,347 of record NC_053394.1, read on the forward strand.
TGCACATTTCAGAGTGGCCTTTTATTGTGGGCAGTCTAAGGCACACCTGTGCAATATTCATGCTGTCTAATCAGCACCTTGATATTCCACACCTGTGAGGTGGGATGGATTATCTCGGCAAAGGAGAAGCGCTCACTGACACAGATTCAGACAGATTTGTGAACAATATTTGAGAGTAATGGGTCTTTTGTGTCTGTAGAAAATGGTTCAGATCTTTGAGTTCAGCTCATGCAAAAAGGGAGCAAAACCGAAAGTGTTGCTTTATATTGTTCAGTGTATTTTGCTGTCCACAAAAAAAAAAAAGGGATGACATCCGTGTTACATCCGTTTTTTTAGGGGATCCATTGTAACTATGCCTGGCCTTGTCCGCAAAACGGACAAGAATAAGGCTACGTCTACACGACGACATTTGTCGCGCGACAGATAGGGCACAACTACACTGCAACATTTGTAGCACTAATGTCGCGCGACAATTTTTATAATGGCAGTCTATGGTGTCGCACTGCAACATGCTGCGACGCAACAGTCGCAGAAAAATCCATCTCGAATGGATTTTCTGCAACTGTTGCATCGCAGCATGTTGCAGTGCGACACCATAGACTGCCATTATAAAAATTGTCGCGCGACAAATTTCGTTGTGTAGACGTAGCCTAAGACATGTACTATTTTTTTTTTTTGCATAACAGACTTGCGGACTTACGTATACAGAATGCACACAGAGTTATTTACGTTTTTTGCGGCCCCATTAAAATATTTTGCATGGGGGCCGCAAAAAAAAAAAAAAAAAACACGTCTGTATGCGTTTTGCAGATCCGCGAAACACGGACACTGGCAATGTGCGTTCCGCATTTTGCAGACCGCACATCGCCAGCACTCATACAAAATGCCTATTGCGGAGAAGAATAGGACACGTTCTACTTTTTTGCGGAACGAAGTGCGGATCTGCGAATGCGGACAGCACATTCCGGCCCCAATGAATATGAATGGATCCGCACCTGTTCCGTAAAATTGCGGACCCATTTTGCGGACGTGTGAATGGACCCTAAAAGACAGGAAAATACAGACCACGTACCCACTGAAGTCAATAGGTCTGCAAAAAAAAAATAATAATAAATGCGGACGGCACAAGAACCACATCCGTATTTTGCCGATTCTCGGTTTGTGGAGCGCTAAATGGCTACGGGGTCTTATAGTCAGTACAATACTCAGATGGATCATTTAGATTTACTACAGCTATTAAAAAAAAATTTGATATAAAATTTCCACAGGAACAAAAAAAATAAAAAAATAAAAAGGTAAATGTTGAGTTAACTATCTCCTTCCCGACTCCTTTCGAGAGAAGTTAATATCCCGTATTTCTATTCCCCCCTCAACCATTCATCCAAAAATAACCCTAGAAAACCACTTGACGGATCCCATCAGCAGCCGTCCAAGACTCCTAAAGAATCCGCAAACAGATTTTACATCTAATCCCCCCCAGTAAGCCCCCCCCCTCCCAGATTTTTTTTTTATTTTTTTTTTCCAATGTGTCATCTCATTGGCCTCCGCCGCTGAGGCCCGAGGGGCCGGGCTGCTAAAATAGCCTTTCATAAAAGAGGGTTTTTAAATAGCTGGGTGCATAGGAGCAGCGCAGCGCCAATCAATACCCCGGGCTGACTGTGCAAAAGAAAAAAAGGAGGGCGACGAGCCAGGGACTGTATAGGGGGCGGCGTCGCCAAAGTGCTCCAAGTCGCCAAACAAATGCAGCAAAGCAAAAGTCATTGCAATAAAAGTGAAAAAAAATTCTAATATATATGCAAAAAAAAAAAATGCTACTTTTTTATGATTAATGCAATGGTAAAAAAAATTAAAAAGGTGCAAAATAATGAAAAGCAACTGTGCAAAAAACTCTTTTTTTTTGTTGTAAGTGCATGCAGCTTTTAACCCCTTGCACGGTGGGAAGGTGCAGCCCTGCACTAGGAGTGGTGATCTCCAGACATGCTGCAGAGAGGGCAGCCAGCAAACAGGAAATGCAACTGCACCGGGGGAGGCTCCGACTCGCCCGTGCACTGGCCCCCCGCACCCTGGCCGCCCGCACCCCCATATGCACGCGGGGGGGCTTGCATTGGCGTCGTGCACAAGTCCCCACGGCTCGGCCACTTACCTCCTCCTTTCCCCGGCTGAGACATTCTCCCCTTCGCTGTGGATGGGAGGGAAGAAGGGGGGGGTGGGGTGCACAAAAGACTTCGCCTCTCCTCTCCGCTCTCTAGTTTTACAACAAAGATGCAAACTGCGGGCTCCAGGTCTCCCTGCAGGGGCTGCCGGGCTGCAGGAGGCGGCTGCACGGGCTGTTCCTGGATACTCCCCCCCTCCTCCTCCTCCTCTTTATTTGGCTAAGTGCACACTGCACGTCCGTCCTCTTCGCTGCTGCGGAGGGGGAAAAAAAGCAGCAGCAGGTTTCCAGCTCTTGCAGTTGCAGCCGAGATCCCGGGCTCTGCACCTACATGATGGGCCGAGGGCTGCCAGCTGAAAAGCTCCAAACTTGGAATCGGGAGAGGGGGGGGGGGAGGCAGAGCGCATGCGCGGTTTCTGGCTGCGCTCGCGGGGCATGACGGGACGTGTAGTTTCAGGGTGAGGCGCGCGGGGGACGCCCTCTCGCGCTTCAGACGCGGATTCCTGAGAACTCGGTGACTTTTAAGGGCTGCGGGGTTTTTACGGGAATGGACGCGGAACGGGCGAATTTTCTCCTCAGAGCGCGGGAAAGTTTTAGCCCCGGCCGTCAAAATCCTTTCAGAAGCGATAGCAAGATTGCGAAGACCACCAGTTGTACATCATGTCTACACACTTTACTGTCCCTCTAAGATCCTGACCTATCTGTTGCTGGGAAAGTTGGGTGATTGACAGCAGATTATGGTGACGGCTGCTCCTGAGTTGTCACCCAGCTTTCCTAGTGTCCAGAACAGAATAGTCCCCCCACCTCAGCAGCCCCCTCCTTTATACAGACAGCAGCCCCCTCCTTTATACAGACAGCAGCCCCCTCCTTTATACAGACCCCCCCCCCCCTTTATACAGACAGCCCCCCCCCTTTATACAGTCAGCCCCCCTCCTTTATACAGACTCCCCCCTTTATACAGTCAGCCCCCCCCCCTCCTTTATACAGACAGCAGCCCCCTCCTTTATACAGACAGCAGCCCCCTCCTTTATACAGACAGCAGCCCCTCCGTTATACAGACCCCGCCCCTTTATACAGACAGCAGCCCCCTCCTTTATACAGACAGCAGCCCCCTCCTTTATACAGACTCCCCCCTTTATACAGACAGCAGCCCCCTCCTTTATACAGACCCCCCCTTTATACAGACAGCAGCCCCCTCCTTTATACAGACCCCCCCTTTATACAGACAGCAGCCCCCCCCCTTTATACAGACAGCAGCCCCCTCCTTTATACAGACAGCAGCCCCCTCCTTTATACAGACCCCCCCTTTATACAGTCCCCCCCCCCCCCTTTATACAGTCAGCAGCCCCCTCCTTTATACAGACAGCAGCCCCCTCCTTTATACAGACCCCCCCTTTATACAGTCCCCCCCCCCCCCTTTATACAGTCAGCAGCCCCCTCCTTTATACAGACAGCAGCCCCCTCCTTTATACAGACAGCAGCCCCTCCGTTATACAGACTCCCCCCTTTATACAGACAGCAGCCCCCTCCTTTATACAGTCAGCCCCCCCCCTTTATACAGTCAGCAGCCCCCTCCTTTATACAGACAGCAGCCCCCTCCTTTATACAGACAGCAGCCCCTCCGTTATACAGACTCCCCCCTTTATACAGACAGCAGCCCCCTCCTTTATACAGACAGCAGCCCCTCCGTTATACAGACTCCCCCCTTTATACAGACAGCAGCCCCCTCCTTTATACAGACCCCCCCCCTTTATACAGACAGCAGCCCCCTCCTTTATACAGACCCCCCCCTTTATACAGACAGCAGCCCCCCCCTTTATACAGACAGCAGCCCCCCCTTTATACAGACAGCACCCCCCCCCCCCTTTATACAGACAGCAGCCCCCCCTTTATACAGTCAGCCCCCCTCCTTTATACAGACTCCCCCTTTATACAGTCAGCCCCCCCTCCTTTATACAGACCCCTCCTTTATACAGACAGCAGCCCCCTCCTTTATACAGACCCCCCTTTATATAGTCAGCCCCCCCTTTATACAGACAGCAGCCCCCTCCTTTATACAGACTCCCCCCCCTTTATACAGACAGAAGCCCCCTCCTTTATACAGACCCCCCCTTTATACAGACAGCAGCCCCCTCCTTTATACAGACCCCCCCTTTATACAGACAGCAGCCCCCTCCTTTATACAGACTCCCCCCCTTTATACAGACAGCAGCCCCCCTCCTTTATACAGACTCCCCCCCCCTTTATACAGACAGCAGCCCCCTCCTTTATACAGTCAGCAGCCCCCTCCTTTATACAGACTCCCCCCCTTTATACAGACAGCAGCCCCCTCCTTTATACAGACTCCCCCCCTTTATACAGACAGCAGCCCCCCTCCTTTATACAGACCCCCCCCCCCTTTATACAGACAGCAGCCCCCTCCTTTATACAGACACCCCCCCTTTATACAGTCAGCAGCCCCCTCCTTTATACAGACTCCCCCCCTTTATACAGACAGCAGCCCCCTCCTTTATACAGACCCCCCCCCCCTTTATACAGTCAGCAGCCCCCTCCTTTATACAGACCCCCCCCTTTATACAGACAGCAGCCCCCTCCTTTATACAGACCCCCCTTTATACAGTCAGCAGCCCCCTCCTTTATACAGACAGCAGCCCCCTCCTTTATACAGACCCCCCTTTATACAGTCAGCAGCCCCCTCCTTTATACAGACCCCCCTTTATACAGTCAGCAGCCCCCTCCTTTATACAGACTCTCCCCCCCTTTATACAGACAGCAGCCCCCTCCTTTATACAGACCCCCCTTTATACAGTCAGCAGCCCCCTCCTTTATACAGACTCCCCCCCTTTATACAGACAGCAGCCCCCTCCTTTATACAGACTCCCCCCCCCTTTATACAGACAGCAGCCCCCTCCTTTATACAGACTCCCCCCCCCCTTATACAGACAGCAGCCCCCTCCTTTATACAGACTCCCCCCCCTTTATACAGACAGCAGCCCCCTCCTTTATACAGACCCCCCCTTTATACAGTCAGCAGCCCCCTCCTTTATACAGACCCCCTCTTTATACAGACAGCAGCCCCCTCCTTTATACAGACAGCAGCCCCCTCCTTTATACAAACCCCCCCCCTTTATACAGACAGCAGCCCCCTCCTTTATACAGACTCCCCCCCCCCTTTATACAGACAGCAGCCCCCTCCTTTATACAGACCCCCCCTTTATACAGACAGCAGCCCCCTCCTTTATACAGACTCCCCCCCTTTATACAGACAGCAGCCCCCTCCTTTATACAGACCCCCCCTTTATACAGACAGCAGCCCCCTCCTTTATACAGACAGCAGCCCCCTCCTTTATACAGACCCCCCCCCCCTTTATACAGTCAGCAGGCCCCTCCTTTATACAGACCCCCCTTTATACAGACAGCAGCCCCCTCCTTTATACAGACCCCCCCCCCTTTATACAGACAGCAGCCCCCTCCTTTATACAGACTCCCCCCCCCCCTTATACAGACAGCAGCCCCCTCCTTTATACAGATGGCAGGTCAGCAGCCCCCTCCTTTATACAGACTCCCCCCCCCCCCCCCTTTATACAGATGGCAGATCAGCAGCCCCCTCCTTTATACAGACTCCCCCCCCCCCCTTTATACAGACAGCAGCCCCCTCCTTTATACAGATTCCCCCCCCCCCTTATACAGACAGCAGCCCCCTCCTTTATACAGAAGGCAGGTCAGCAGCCCCCTCTTTTATACAGACTCCCCCCCCCCTTTATACAGACAGCAGCCCCCTCCTTTATACAGACTCCCCCCCCCCTTTATACAGACAGCAGCCCCCTTCTTTATACAGACCCCCCCTTTATACAGACAGCAGCCCCCTCCTTTATACAGACTCCCCCCCCCCCCCCTTATACAGACAGCAGCCCCCTCCTTTATACAGATGGCAGGTCAGCAGCCCCCTCCTTTATACAGCCTCCCCCCCCCCCCCGCCTTTATACAGATGGCAGATCAGCAGCCCCCTCCTTTATACAGACTCCCCCCCCTTTATACAGACAGCAGCCCCCTCCTTTATACAGATCCCCCCCCCCCCCCTTATACAGACAGCAGCCCCCTCCTTTATACAGAAGGCAGGTCAGCAGCCCCCTCTTTTATACAGACTCCCTCCCCCCTTTATACAGACAGCAGCCCCCTCCTTTATACAGACTCCCCCCCCTTTATACAGACAGCAGCCCCCTCCTTTATACAGACCCCCCCTTTATACAGTCAGCAGCCCCCTCCTTTATACAGACCCCCTCTTTATACAGACAGCAGCCCCCTCCTTTATACAGACAGCAGCCCCCTCCTTTATACAAACCCCCCCCCCTTTATACAGACAGCAGCCCCCTCCTTTATACAGACCCCCCCCCCCCTTTATACAGACAGCAGCCCCCTCCTTTATACAGACCCCCCCTTTATACAGACAGCAGCCCCCTCCTTTATACAGACTCCCCCCCTTTATACAGACAGCAGCCCCCTCCTTTATACAGACCCCCCCCCTTTATACAGACAGCAGCCCCCTCCTTTATACAGACAGCAGCCCCCTCCTTTATACAGACCCCCCCCCTTTATACAGTCAGCAGGCCCCTCCTTTATACAGACCCCCCTTTATACAGACAGCAGCCCCCTCCTTTATACAGACCCCCCCCCCTTTATACAGACAGCAGCCCCCTCCTTTATACAGACTTCCCCCCCCCCTTATACAGACAGCAGCCCCCTCCTTTATACAGATGGCAGGTCAGCAGCCCCCTCCTTTATACAGACTCCCCCCCCCCCCCTTTATACAGATGGCAGATCAGCAGCCCCCTCCTTTATACAGACTCCCCCCCCCCTTTATACAGACAGCAGCCCCCTCCTTTATACAGATTCCCCCCCCCTTATACAGACAGCAGCCCCCTCCTTTATACAGAAGGCAGGTCAGCAGCCCCCTCTTTTATACAGACTTCCCCCCCCCCCTTTATACAGACAGCAGCCCCCTCCTTTATACAGACCCCCCCCCCCCTTTATACAGACAGCAGCCCCCTTCTTTATACAGACCCCCCCTTTATACAGACAGCAGCCCCCTCCTTTATACAGACTTCCCCCCCCCCCCCTTATACAGACAGCAGCCCCCTCCTTTATACAGATGGCAGGTCAGCAGCCCCCTCCTTTATACAGACCCCCCCCCCCCTTTATACAGATGGCAGATCAGCAGCCCCCTCCTTTATACAGACTCCCCCCCCCCTTTATACAGACAGCAGCCCCCTCCTTTATACAGATCCCCCCCCCCCTTATACAGACAGCAGCCCCCTCCTTTATACAGAAGGCAGGTCAGCAGCCCCCTCTTTTATACAGACTCCCTCCCCCCTTTATACAGACAGCAGCCCCCTCCTTTATACAGATCCCCCCCCCCCCTTATACAGACAGCAGCCCCTCCGTTATACAGACGGCAGGTCAGCAGCCCCCTCTTTTATACAGACTCCCTCCCCCCTTTATACAGACAGCAGCCCCCTCCTTTATACAGACTCTCCCCCCCCCCCTTTATACAGACAGCAGCCCCCTCCTTTATACAGACAGCAGCCCCCTCCTTTATACAGACCCCCCCCCCCTTTATACAGTCAGCAGGCCCCTCCTTTATACAGACCCCCCTTTATACAGACAGCAGCCCCCTCCTTTATACAGACTCCCCCCCCCCTTTATACAGACAGCAGCCCCCTTCTTTATACAGACCCCCCCTTTATACAGACAGCAGCCCCCTCCTTTATACAGATGGCAGGTCAGCAGCCCCCTCCTTTATACAGACTCCCCCCCCTTTATACAGACAGCAGCCCCCTCCTTTATACAGATTCCCCCCCCCCCCCCCCCTTATACAGACAGCAGCCCCCTCCTTTATACAGAAGGCAGGTCAGCAGCCCCCTCTTTTATACAGACTCCCTCCCCCCTTTATACAGACAGCAGCCCCCTCCTTTATACAGACTCCCCCCCCCTTTATACAGACAGCAGCCCCCTCCTTTATACAGACTCCCCCCCCCCTTTATACAGACAGCAGCCCCCTCCTTTATACAGACCCCCCCTTTATACAGACAGCAGCCCCTCCGTTATACAGACGGCAGGTCAGCAGCCCCCTCCTTTATACAGACTCCCCCCCCCTTTATACAGACAGCAGCCCCCTCCTTTATACAGACCCCCCCCCCCCTTTATACAGACAGCAGCCCCCTCCTTTATACAGACCCCCCCTTTATACAGACAGCAGCCCCTCCGTTATACAGACGGCAGGTCAGCAGCCCCCTCCTTTATACAGACTCCCCCCCCCTTTATACAGACAGCAGCCCCCTCCTTTATACAGACCCCCCCTTTATACAGACAGCAGCCCCTCCGTTATACAGACGGCAGGTCAGCAGCCCCCTCCTTTATACAGACTTCCCCCCCCCTTTATACAGACAGCAGCCCCCTCCTTTATACAGACTTCCCCCCCCCCCTTTATACAGACAGCAGCCCCCTCCTTTATACAGACCCCCCCTTTATACAGACAGCAGCCCCTCCGTTATACAGACGGCAGGTCAGCAGCCCCCTCCTTTATACAGACTCCCCCCCCCCCTTTATACAGACAGCAGCCCCCTCCTTTATACAGACCCCCCCTTTATACAGACAGCAGCCCCTCCGTTATACAGACGGCAGTCAGCAGCCCCCTCCTTTATACAGACTCCCCCCCCCCTTTATACAGACAGCAGCCCCCTCCTTTATACAGACCCCCCCTTTATACAGACAGCAGCCCCTCCGTTATACAGACGGCAGGTCAGCAGCCCCCTCCTTTATACAGCCCCCCCCCCCCTTTATACAGACAGCAGCCCCCTCCTTTATACAGACTCCCCCCCCCCCTTTATACAGACAGCAGCCCCCTCCTTTATACAGACCCCCCCTTTATACAGACAGCAGCCCCTCCGTTATACAGACGGCAGGTCAGCAGCCCCCTCCTTTATACAGACTCCCCCCCCCCTTTATACAGACAGCAGCCCCCTCCTTTATACAGACCCCCCCTTTATACAGACAGCAGCCCCTCCGTTATACAGACGGCAGGTCAGCAGCCCCCTCCTTTATACAGACTCCCCCCCCCCCTTTATACAGACAGCAGCCCCCTCCTTTATACAGACCCCCCCTTTATACAGACAGCAGCCCCTCCGTTATACAGACGGCAGGTCAGCAGCCCCCTCCTTTATACAGACTCCCCCCCCCCCTTTATACAGACTCCCCCCCCCCCCTCCTTTATACAGACCCTCACTTTATACAGTCCACAAAACGTCCCCAGATGAGACTTCTCCTTCATATAGCCCACCCTTTATGCAGACCCTAGATCAGTGATGGCGAACCTATGGCACGGGTGCCAGAGGCGGCACTCAGAGCCCGCTCTGTGGGCACCCACACCCTAGAAAAAGTCTATGGTGTATCAATATGCCTAAGGCTACTTTCACACTAGCGTTCGGAGCGGATCCGTCTGATGTTTCATCAGACGGATCCGCTCCGATAATGCAGACGTTCGCATCCGTTCAGAACGGATCCGTCGGCATTATAACTTAGAAAATTTTCTAAGTCTGAAAGTAGCCTGAGCGGATCCGTTCAGACTTTACATTGAAAGTCAATGGGGAACGGATCCGCTTGAAGATTGAGCCATATTGTGTCATCTTCAAGCGGATCCGTCCCCATTGACTTCCATTGTAAGTCTGGATGGATCCGCTTGCCTCCGCACGGCCAGGCGGACACCCGAACGCTGCAAGCAGCGTTCAGGTGTCCGCTCACTGAGCGCTGGCAGGCGGATGCATTCTGAGCGGATCCGCCTCCACTGAGAATGCATTGGGGCCAGACGGATGCGTTCGGGGCCGCTCGTGAGCCCCTTCAAACGGTGCGCACGAGCGGACACCCGAACGCAGGTGTGAAAGTAGCCTTAGAATTTTCCTGCCATTCAGCAGCGCAGGGCGCTCTATGAACGGCACAGGCAGCGCACTGAATGTAGGCAGGATATTGTAAATAAATGATAAAGTACATGGAAGATATTCTGTATTGGACTGTAGTATTCAAGGTAAATTGCTGTGTTGGCACTTTGCGATAAATAAGTGGGTTTATGTTGCAGTTTGGGCACTCGGTCTGTAAAAGGTTCGCCATCACTGCCCTAGATCAAACTGCCCACAATATATATAGACCCCAGACTAGGACAGAGTTCTCCTTTATACAGACGGCAGATCAGCAGGCCCCTCCTTTATACAGACCCCCCCTTATACAGACGGCAGGTCAGCAGCCCCCTCCTTGATACAGACCCCCCCCTTTATACAGACTACCCCCCTCCCCCTTTATACAGATGGCAGATCAGCAGCCCCCTCCTTTATACAGACCCCCCCCTTATACAGACGGCAGGTCAGCAGCCCCCTCCTTTATACAGCCCCCCCCCCCTTTTATACAGATGGCAGGTCAGCAGCCCCCTCCTTTATACATATCCCCCCCTTTATACAGACTACCCCCCTCCCCCTTTATACAGACGGCAGGTCAGCAGCCCCCTCCTTTATACATATCCCCCCCTTTATACAGACTACCCCCCTCCCCCTTTATACAGATGGCAGATCAGCAGCCCCCTCCTTTATACAGACCCCCCCCCCCCCTTATACAGACGGCAGGTCAGCAGCCCCCTCCTTTATACAGCCCCCCCCCCCCCCTTTTATACAGATGGCAGGTCAGCAGACCCCCCTTTATACAGACCCCCCTTATACAGATCAGCAGCCCAGCCCTTTATACAGACTCCAGACCAGACTCCCTACATAAGACCCTCACTTTATACAGACGGCAGGTCAGCAGACCCCTCCTTATACAGATCAGCAGCCCAGTCCTTTATACAGATGGCAGGTCAGCAGCCCCCTCCTTTATACAGACCCCCCCCCCCTTATACAGACGGCAGGTCAGCAGCCCCCTCCTTTATACAGCCCCCCCCCCCCCCTTTTATACAGATGGCAGGTCAGCAGCCCCCTCCTTTATACAGCCCCCCCTTTTATACAGATGGCAGGTCAGCAGCCCCCTCCTTTATACACCCCCCCCCCCCCTTTTATACAGATGGCAGGTCAGCAGACCCCCCTTTATACAGACCCCCCCTTATACAGATCAGCAGCCCAGCCCTTTATACAGACTCCAGACCAGACTCCCTACATAAGACCCTCACTTTATACAGTCCACAAAACGTCCCCAGATGAGACTTCTCCTTCATATAGCCCACCCTTTATGCAGACCCTAGATCAAACTGCCCACAATATATTATAGACCCCAGACTAGGACAGAGTTCTCCTTTATACAGACCATTCAGACTCACTAAAAATACAGACCCCCCCCCAATCTAATGAAAGCCCCACACCAAACCCCCTAAATCTAGATAGACCACCCAAAAAAAATAGACTTCAGACCAGATCCCCCTTAATAAAGACCCCAGACCAGCACCCCCACTATCTTCTATACAGACTCCAGACCAGGCTCCTTCTGCTCTATACAGACCCCATACTGACCACCCTATATGCGGACCCCAGATCAGACTGCCCCCTATATAGAGTAGATAGACCCCAGACACTCACCTCTCCCCTCTCAGACAGGCTCCATGAGATTTGGCCGCTCTTCTCGGATTCCAGGAGAACTTCACTTTTACCAGAACTTGCCGGTGTAGCTGGCAGACGTCACCATCTGAATGAGGCCTAAGAAATGAGTAATGACGTGCAAGGGGGAGTCAGCTGGCCGCCATAAGTATTGATGGTCAGGGCCGTTTGAAGGAATTTGGGGGCCCCAAGCAAAATAGACATGGACATGGATCTTATGTGCGTTCACCCGCACCTGTGTGCAGGTAACCTTAAAGGGGTTTTGCCACGTCAGCAAATAGCATTTATTATGCAGGGAAAGTTTCCATGGTTACGACCACCCTGCAGTCCAGCAGCGGTGGACGTGCTTGCACACTACAGAAAAAAGCACCAGCTTACGCGTGCTCCCACGGTCCCGGCCACCAGATAGGCTGGCATTTTTTCTTCTAGTGTGCAAGCACGACCACCACTGATGGATTACAGGGTGGTCGTAACCCCTGGTTACGAGCAGTGAATAATGTGATGGAGTCAATATGGACAATCGCAATACATTAGTAAGTGCCTTGTATTCACTTTCTCTACACGGTAAATGGATGCGGACAGCCCACATGTAACATTTGTGTGCGGCCCCATAGAAATGAATGGGTCCGCATTTTATCCGTAAAAAATGTAAACCGAAAATACGTTTGTGTGCATGAGGCGTAAGTGTGTATACATATGTACATAGCTCTCAGTCACTGATAGTTGACCAGGGGCGGTCTTAAAGGGGTTGTCTCACTTCAAAAAGTGGCATTTGTCACGTAGAGAAAGTTACTACGAGGCACTTACTAATGTATTGTGATTGTCCATATTGCTTCCTTCGCTGGCTGGATTCATTTTTATATCACGTTATACACTGCTCGTTTCCATGGTTGCGACCACCCTGTAATCCATCAGTGGTGGTCGTGCTTGCACACTATAAGAAAAAATGCCAGCCCCTTTGGTGGCCGGGACCGTGGGAGCTCACGTAAGCTGGTACTTTTTTTCTATACAGTAGTGTACAAGCACGTCCACCGCTGCTGGACTGCAGGGTGGTCGTAACCATGGAAACTTCCTCTGCATAATAAATGCTATTTGCTGAAGTGACAAAACCCCTTTAAGTTGCCCTTGCCACCAGCTGCTCTGTATTTAGCTGGTTCCGACACTCTGCACTGGGACTACGTGGCAGTGATGTCACCTGTTGTGGCTCTGGTTCTTTGCTCGGCTCTCCAGGATCTTGTTCTGGGCTACACACCAGGTCTTTGCACGCAAGTGCACACACTGGAGCAGTATTTCCTGTCTTGTCCATCTTGGACATATTTCTCATAGTCCTCCAAACTATAGGGTAACCTGCAAAAATTAAGCGGTTGTGATTGCTGTACCTGAGAATGGTTGTCCTCCTCTCCTTCTCCAGTGTGGAACACTTCTACCATCAGCTCTCAAAGCATAAGGGTCTCGTCAAGCTTGGTGACCTTCTCAGAAATCTCTGTCCATCCCGGGTTCTTGGCCAAAGCTATTCCTTCTGTTTGTTACACTGGTTCTGTCAGAAAGATGGCTCCTCTCGGTCATCGACTGTTACCGACTGGCAAAGCGGGCAACACTTCATGGCCAGCCAGGACAGCTAGTGGTCTTAAGGAGAGGTACTCTTACGTAACCTGCTCTGCTCATTAATTCTAGAAATACCTTATGCATCTGGCACTGCTTTAGGGTTCTCTACCTGTTGGACTTTCTGATCCTGGACATGCCTCCAGTACTTGGGTCCCAACTCATGAGTTGTAAGCCCATCTAATTCTCACATTACAATCATCTCAAGTACTACTGAAACGTTAGAGTCCATCACACTCTCCACCAGATTGAACTGTCCAGTTGCCACAATGGGTGACGCTAGGGAGGCCCATCCCCGCCTGCCATTGGCTGTTCCCCCCGACACCGGATGTTTTCACCCGTGCATGGGGAGAAAAAGCAGCAGCGGTGCGTGGACCCAGCTAAGTATATGCCCTGTGAGGGGCCTAACATATAGGAGGGGGGCAGTTTACAGCCTTGGATAACCCCTTTAAATCTTTCTTTACTGAAGAGGATGCTCAAAGGGTTATTCCCATCCTAGCGATATGACCCCAATGTCTGATAGGTCTGGGACCTGCACCTTTCTCTAGGACGAAGTCTACATAGTGCCGAAGGGCACACTGCGCACGCACATCCACCCTCGATTCATTCCTATTGGAGCGCCGAAAATAGCCTGGCGGTGCGCTCAGCTTTTTTCGGAACTCCCATTTAAATTAATGGGAAGCGCGACCACCGCTCCATTCACTACTATGGGGCTTACAGAAATAGCTGAGGCACTCCCATGTGAATGAATGGAGGGTGCGGCGCGCAGCACTTTGCCGGTTCCCAGAGGTGGGACCCGCACCTATCAGACATGGAGGCATATCCTAGCGATATGCCCCCATTGTCCAAGATGGGAATACTCCTTTAAAAAGGTGACTTGCTTGTACTGTATATGTAGCCCAGTCATTGTGTGGCTCACAGCGGCAATCAGGATAATATAATGGTTGAGCACCCTCCGCTCTCAGCTGTCACTCTTGTCTCTGCGCGCACCACTTGTCTGTTCCCAGGGTGGGACTTACCTGTGTTCTCTGTGTACACTCCTGGTCAGCTGTTCCAGTATCCGACTCCGTCTGCCGATACTCAGCGTCGGGTCCGCTAAGCCATAACGTCTGTGCTCGTGGCTCCAGGTCTCCATTCTGGCTGCTCTGGCTCTGACTGAGCTCCACACCGAGTCTCTGCACACAAGTGGACGTCACCAATTTTGATTCCAACTCTCCCCCATTTGATTATTTCAACCTATAAGGGAAAATAGGGGCTTCCATGCCCGTTCCTCAGAAGATAGAATGTGTCCTATCTTTTGCCATATGTTGCGGATTCAAGTCAATGTGTCTGCACCACAATGCGGAGTTCACACGGCCAGCACCGTGTTTTGCAGACCAGCTATTTGTGGTCCGCAGCATAGGCACGGCAGCCATAAGGCCATGTGTATGGTGCCTAACAAAGCTAGAGCCAGCCCTGTACCTCACATGGAACCAGAAGTCTCCCTCCCATTCATAGATTCTCTTCAGGCTGGCACCTCAGGGGTGTGTCCATTCTTCTGCACCTCAGGGGTGTGTCCTTTCTGCTGCACATCAGGGGCGTGTCCTTTCTGCTGCACCTCATGGGCGTGTCCTTTCTGCTACAGCTCCCTCCATTTGGCTTTCGCAGCTTCTAACAATAGATACGACTGGTGGCAGTTGAAAGATGGGAATGAGCATCGGAGTTCACCTCAGTAGGTGAACATGCACATTACTGGAGTCTCCTGATATGGACGGGACATTTCCTATAATAATGCAGGAGAATAGAGTTGTAGTCATCATAGCCGGTACTCCTGGAAGGAAAAATCAAGTGTTTCCAGATCCAGTATCCACTGTGCTTTACTCCATAGCCATAGATACTAAGGACATCGGTCACCACAAGGATGTCTACCAACGTCAATTACTACTTTGTGGGCAAGCAGCCATTATACGGGTTAGCACCACTTTGGCGTCCTTCTTGCAAGCCCCTTGGGGTACGTGAGTAAGAATCCGTGTGCAGTCAGTGCATTATATATTCAATTACTCACCGAGGATTCCTGAGGAACATTCACACTATGCTAAAACATTTATGGTCTGCTCAGGACCTCCATCTATTACAGTGCAGCAGCAAAATGCATCCCTCGCTCTTAGGGCTCCTGCACACAAACGTATTTTCTTTCCGTGTCCATTCTGGGTTTTTTTGCGGACCGTATGTGGAACCATTCATTTCAATGGGTCTGCAAAAAAAAAAAACGGAAGTTACTCCGTGTGCATTCCGTTTCCGTATGGCCGTAATTTCTGTTCCGCATAAAAATAGAACATGTCCTATTATTGTCCGCATTACGGACAAGAATAGTACTGTTCTATGAAGGGCCAGCTGTTCCGTTCCGGAAAATACGGAATGCACACGGATATCATCCGTATTTATTGCGAATCGTTTTTTTTGCGGACAGCAAAATACATACGGACGTGTGCATGAGGTATATGGAAGGATTGCGCTGCAGGAGAGAAATCTTATTTGTGTGAATAAAATTTCCTTATATGTAGATCTTCAATCAATGTGACCACAGACCAACCTCACAATCCGACACTGGTGTGCATGAGGCCTTAGGAGGACTCAGCACTTGCATTGAAGCATGGGAAGCAGACATAGCTAAGGATCTCCACTCATAAGGTGTAGGTAGTGATGAATAGATTATGGAAGGTTTATGAATGTTACCCCCTACTAATTTTTACTATGGAGCCCTATAATTATCTCTGTTGTTTCCATCACTGTACTGTGACATCACTGTGTACATTATCCTGTACTGTGACATCACTGTGTACACTATCCCTGTACTGTGACATCACTGTGTACATTATCCTGTACTGTGACATCACTGTGTACATTATCCTGTACTGTGACATCACTGTGTACATTATCCTGTACTGTGACATCACTGTGTACATTATCCTGTACTGTGACATCACTGTGTACATTATCCTGTACTGTGACATCACTGTGTACATTATCCCTGTACTGTGACATCACTGTGTACATTATCCTGTACTGTGACATCACTGTGTACATTATCCCTGTACTGTGACATCACTGTGTACATTATCCCTGTACTGTGACATCACTGTGTACATTATCCCTGTACTGTGACATCACTGTGTACATTATTCCTGTGCTGTGACATCACTGTGTACATTATCATGTACTGTGACATCACTGTGTACATTATCCCTGTACTGTGACATCACTGTGTACATAATCCTGTACTGTGACATCACTGTGTACATTATCCTGTACTGTGACATCACTGTGTACATTATCCTGTACTGTGACATCACTGTGTACATTATCCTGTACTGTGACATCACTGTGTACATTATCCTGTACTGTGACATCACTGTGTACATTATCCTGTACTGTGACATCACTGTGTACATTATCCTGTGCTGTGACATCACTGTGTACATTATCCTGTACTGTGACATCACTGTGTACATTATCCTGTACTGTGACATCACTGTGTACATTATCCCTGTACTGTGACATCACTGTGTACATTATCCCTGTACTGTGACATCACTGTGTACATTATCCTGTACTGTGACATCACTGTGTACATTATCCTGTACTGTGACATCACTGTGTACATTATCCTGTACTGTGACATCACTGTGTACATTATCCTGTACTGTGACATCACTGTGTACATTATCCTGTACTGTGACATCACTGTGTACATTATCCTGTACTGTGACATCACTGTGTTCATTATCCTGTACTGTGACATCACTGTGTACATTATATTGTACCGTGACATCACTGTGTACATTATCCTGTACTGTGACATCACTGTGTACATTATCCCTGTACTGTGACATCACTGTGTACATTATCCCTGTACTGTGACATCACTGTGTACATTATCCTGTACTGTGACATCACTGTGTACATTATCCTGTACTGTGACATCACTGTGTACATTATCCTGTACTGTGACATCACTGTGTACATTATCCTGTACTGTGACATCACTGTGTACATTATCCTGTACTGTGACATCACTGTGTACATTATCCTGTACTGTGACATCACTGTGTACATTATCCTGTACTGTGACATCACTGTGTACATTATCCTGTACTGTGACATCACTGTGTACATTATCCTGTACTGTGACATCACTGTGTACATTATCCTGTACTGTGACATCACTGTGTACATTATCCCGTACTGTGACATCACTGTGTACATTATCCTGTACTGTGACATCACTGTGTACATTATCCCTGTACTGTGACATCACTGTGTACATTATCCTGTACTGTGACATCACTGTGTACATTATCCTGTACTGTGACATCACTGTGTACATTATCCTGTACTGTGACATCACTGTGTTCATTATCCTGTACTGTGACATCACTATGTACATTATCCTGTACTGTGACATCACTGTGTACATTATCCCTGTACTGTGACATCACTGTGTACATTATCCTGTACTGTGACATCACTGTGTACATTATCCTGTACTGTGACATCACTGTGTACATTATCCTGTACTGTGACATCACTGTGTACACTATCCCTGTACTGTGACATCACTGTGTACATTATCCTGTACTGTGACATCACTGTGTACATTATCCCTGTACTGTGACATCACTGTGTACATTATCCTGTACTGTGACATCACTGTGTACATTATCCTGTACTGTGACATCACTGTGTACATTATCCTGTACTGTGACATCACTGTGTACACTATCCCTGTACTGTGACATCACTGTGTACATTATCCCTGTACTGTGACATCACTGTGTACATTATCCTGTACTGTGACATCACTGTGTACACTATCCCTGTACTGTGACATCACTGTGTACATTATCCTGTACTGTGACATCACTGTGTATATTATCCTGTACTGTGACATCACTGTGTACACTATCCCTGTACTGTGACATCACTGTGTACATTATCCTGTACTGTGACATCACTGTGTACATTATCCTGTACTGTGACATCACTGTGTACATTATCCCTGTACTGTGACATCACTGAGTTCATTATCCTGTACTGTGATATCACTGTGTACATTATCCCTGTACTGTGACATCACTGTGTACATTATCCTGTACTGTGGCATCACTGTGTACATTATCCTGTACTGTGACATCACTGTGTTTATTATCCTGTACTGTGACATCACTGTGTACATTATCCTGTACTGTGACATCACTGTGTACATTATCCTGTACTGTGACATCACTGTGTACATTATCCCGTACTGTGACATCACTGTGTACATTATCCTGTACTGTGACATCACTGTGTACCATAATAGTCAAGATTTTTATGTTCTGAGTCGGCTGCTCAATATGGTTATCGTTAAGTCGGCCCCATGGCCATACTTGTTATGAACCCGCAATCCGGCAAATGGAGCTGTCTCCAATTCTTGGCACAGCCTGTAGCTACAGCAACTCTGTGCAAGGAAAACATAGAAGGGCAGCATTCCACTACTATGGTGGTTGTACACTGCTAAATGGTTAAAAATGTGCTTCTATGGGGTATATGCATTTTTTTTTTTACTGCCTGAAGGGAGTTATTAGGGGCATAACAACCAATTGCCAGATGGGGCTACCCTGCCCATAGGGAAGAGCTTAAATTGCCCCACAGAAGACTGCATACGCATTCCAAACATACCTGTGTGCAATTTATGTATTAATTCTTTGTCCAGGAAAAGCATGGGCGGGCTTTGCTTTGGGCACTTGGAACAGCAAAGCCCATCCAGCCGGGCATTTGGGTGCTGTTTTTCAGCAGAATAAGGCCTCATGCACTCCGAAGGGTAGAAAGGGGCACCCTTCGCATCACTGAACAGTCCAGGGGAGCATCAGAGTGAGTAGCAACTACAACCACCATTCTTGCTACTATCTCCCTCCTCTCCTGGGTTTGCTGTAGATGCAGCTCTAAAGCAGGGTTGTGGCCCATTCATTCTCAGGTCAGTGGGATCCCAGAGATGAGACCCCCCCCTCCACTGATCTAATGCCATAGTCTATAGATACACCAATGCTAATATATGAATGTGACCTTTAGTGTGTATATAAAAAAGTTATTCACTGACAGCAAGCAGAAAACTTGAAATTGTGCAGCATTGAAACACAAATTATATTTATATTTAAAGGGAACCCGTCATCAACGTTATGCTGACCTCACTGAGGGCAGTATGAAGTAGTGACAGGCGCACTGATGTCAGCGGTGTGTCACTCATGAGCTAAAAGTAAGGCCCCTTTCACACGAGCGAGTATTCCGCGCGGATGCGATGCGGGAGGTGAACGCATTGCACCCGCACTGAATACTGACCCATTCATTTCTATGGGGCTGTGCACACGAGCGGTGATTTTCACGCATCACTTTTGCGTTGCGTGAAAATCGCAGCATGCTCCTCTTTGTGCCTTTTTCACGTAACGCAGGCCCCATAGAAATGAATGGGGTTGCGTGAAAATCGCAAGCATCCGCAAGCAAGTGCGGATGCGGTGCGATTTTCACGCACGGTTGCTAGGAGACGATCGGGATGGAGACCCGAACCTTATTATTTTCCCTTATAACATGGTTATAAGGGAAAATAATAGCATTCTGAATACAGAATGCTAAGTAAAACAGGGCTGGAGGGGGTTAAAAAAAATAAAAAATCATTTAACTCACCTTAATCCACTTGCTCGCGATGCCGGGCATCTCCGTCTGACTCTTTTACTGTATAGGACCTGTGGAGAGAATTAACTATAGTTTAAGGACCTGGGATGACGTCACTCCGGTCATCACATGGTACGTCACATGATCTTTTACCACGGGCGTTGCGGAAAAATGTGCGGGTGCGTTGCGGGAACACCCGCGATTTTTCTGCGCGAGTGCAAAAAATTATAAGCTCATCAAGAGAATGCCAAGAGTGTGCAAAGCAGTAATCAAAGCAAAAGGTGGCTACTTTGAAGAACCTAGAATATGACATATTTTCAGTTGTTTCACACTTGTTTGTTATGTATATAATTCCACATGTGTTAATTCATAGTTTTGATGCCTTCAGTGTGAATCTACAATTTTCATAGTCATGAAAATAAAGAAAACTCTTTGAATGAGAAGGTGTGTCCAAACTTTTGGTCTGTACTGTGTATAATCTCCTGCTCTCTCGCCCATCTGCTGATGGTTGGCAGTTCTCTGCTAGAGAGAAAGAGAGGAAACTAGGTAGAAGACTGTCAGTCATCAGCAGGTGGGGAGGAGAGCAGGAATTCATGAATAACCAGGACTCTTCTCAGGTGGCTGGGACTCTTTTCCAGGCCCAGTCTGCAATGATTGTGATGTTGGTTCTCGGCAACCACTTACTTATAAATGACAGACCGATGAAATCAACTCACCTGTCTCTACTTTATTCTGCCGCTAGTATGGACAGCATAAAGTTGATGACAGGTTCCCTTTAATAATGCACTGATTTATATAAAATCACCAGTGACTTGGTCTGAGCTTGCAGTACATTTCCTGACCACTGCACACTGTAAGCAGTGGTCCTATCAGCATATTTGCAGGGTGCAGCGTGTCAGACCCCCTCCGATCTGATATTGGTGACCTATCCTTAGGTCATCAATATCTACGTCTCGGAAAACCTTTTAACAAGCAGCAATTTTCGGAAAAAGGTATCCAAATGAGCTTTTAGCGAACTTAATGCACTCATGCCAGAGGTGGCACTCAGAGCCCTCTCTGTGGGCTCGCGGCTCTGTGTGGGCCGTGCGTAGAGTTGCCACCTGTGCACTATTACTAATGAGCGCTTCCATTGTGGAGCGCTCATTAGTACAGCCTTTGCCTGCCTCTTCTCCTTGTGTTAAATAAATCAATAAAACTCACCTCATCCGTTTTAACACTCGCTGCTCGCTGGATGTGCTTTAGTGGCCCCTAGTTTTTATAATACCCCCATTAGTACCCCCCTAGTATTATTTTTCCTCGATTAGCGGCTCCCAGTATTAATATTGCCCCCCCTTCTATACTCTTCTATTTGATAGAAGACTCGCTGCTCACTGGATGCGCAGAACAGTACCTGCGCTCCAGCGTGATGACATTTCGCAGCATTGACAACAGGACCTGCGAAATGTCATCTGCATCCAGTGAGCAGCGAGTGTTCACTGCGGCACAATCAAATGGAGGAGGTAAGTTTTATTTTATTTTTTGCACAAGAAGAGTGTGGAAGGGCCTCTAGCGGGGGCATTATTAATACTGGAAGCCACTAATGGAGAAAATCCCCCCTCCCCTCCATTCTCAGCACGTCAGATAGCATCATTTGATACTAGTCAGGTCACTTGGATTTTTGTATATGTGTGTTGATTTTATACTTTATATTGTAAAGTTTATATTTGTTATAATTTGTATTGTATTTTTCTATATTTTATATATTACGTGTTGTCTTATATTGGTCTTGTCTCTTATCTGGGTAGTAGTTATTTAGTTAGTTATCCCCAGAGACCCGAACAGAATCCCTTTGCGATACCATGTGGTGTCACAGAACGGTGACACAATGGCTTGTATTTCATCATTTAAGAGAAAAGCTTCAATAAAACCTTGCCATTTATTGGAAAATGATGTGGACATCTTTGTTTTTCTCTGTTCCACTTCTACCATTTCCAATAGCAAGCAATGTTTCGTCTGCTGGACTACTTCAATCATTGTTGGACATTTTGGGTTTAGCCAGTTCGCCAGCAAACATCTCAAGTATTAATAGTTTGGAGGGCACTCAAATATCTGATGTTGCAAGGGACCGTCTTAGCTTACAGATAATTGTATGCACTATTTATTAATTGTAATATATACATAAAATACACAAACAAATCAAAAAAGGGTTAAAAATATGGGATAGAAGTATACCAATAATCCTATAGATGAGCAAATAAAATGATATAAAATTAAATTAAAAACTAGAATACAGTATATAGTCGCAATTAATGATGGTATCAACTAGATAATTGATTTTATATATATTTGGATACAGAAACATGATTGTAGCATCAGTTCATATATACTATATATATACAGTACAGACCAAAAGTTTGGACACACCTTCTCATTCAAAGAGTTTTCTTTATTTTCATGACTATGAAGGCATCAAAACTATGAATTAACACATGTGGAATTATATACATAACAAACAAGTGTGAAACAACTGAAAATATGTCATATTCTAGGTTCTTCAAAGTAGCCACCTTTTGCTTTGATTACTGCTTTGCACACTCTTGGCATTCTCTTGATGAGCTTCAAGAGGTAGTCCCCTGAAATGGTCTTCCAACAGTCTTGAAGGAGTTCCCAGAGATGCTTAGCACTTGTTGGCCCTTTTGCCTTCACTCTGTGGTCCAGCTCACCCCAAACCTTCTCGATTGGGTTCAGGTCCGGTGACTGTGGAGGCCAGGTCATCTGGCGCAGCACCCCATCACTCTCCTTCATGGTCAAATAGCCCTTACTTTCAAAGTTTTCCCAATTTTTCGGCTGACTGACTGACCTTCATTTCTTAAAGTAATGATGGCCACTCGTTTTTCTTTACTTAGCTGCTTTTTTCTTGCCATAATACAAATTCTAACAGTCTATTCAGTAGGACTATCAGCTGTGTATCCACCTGACTTCTCCTCAACGCCACTGATGGTCCCAACCCCATTTATAAGGCAAGAAATCCCACTTATTAAACCTGACAGGGCACACCTGTGAAGTGAAAACCAGTCATGAAAATAAAGAAAACTCTTTGAATGAGAAGGTGTGTCCAAACTTTTGGTCTGTACTGTATATATATATATATATATATTGAATGTTAGATTTATATATTATACATATTTGATACCTTAACATGATTGTTCACACAAATATATCTATGATCAACTCCATTATGAATTAAAATCAAATAGATATATACAATATTACAAACACAAACCACTGATGGATGTCCTTAGGTTTAGTCAATTAATATTGGGATATAATATATATCTTTAGACTCCAAATTATCTTATCACAATTACTTCAATGTAGTTCTCAATTCTACTGACATTAATACATTTATATTGAATTGAATATCTTTAGTTTCCGTTTTATGGAACCAGTTTTTAGTTTTTTTTGTAATTTTTAGTAAGCTGTTCAATGGTTATCCTTTGCTGAAAACATGGATAAATGTTTGTAGTTAATATGCCAAGCCTACTATTCCATTATTAATATATTATTTGCTACAAGGATACTCAGTGTCCTAATTGAAGCTATAATGTATTGAAATGTAACAAGTTTGTTTGTACGTTACCATTCCCTTAGAATGGTGATACGGCCGTCTGGGTTGTGCAGACTGAGCTCCTTTCGGCGTCCCACGTGGCTATAGTAGTGCGGGCGCTGAGCTGTGTTGGCTCGCTGCTTTTGGCGTCCCACGTGGATGTGGTGATGTGGGTGCTAAGCTATGCCGGCTCGCTGCTTTCTGCGTCCCACGTGTTTAGAATGCTATTGATTTGACCGGCCACTAATCACCTGCAGATAGGTGGATGACAGGGATCACGCCTCATACCACTAACGGTTCACTGTTGAATGGATCCAATTTTTAAAGGCAAAAAAGTTCTGCTTCCTTAATGTCAAAGCTGTCCATGGATTGTGGTCACTCTGATGTTCACTAATAATGTGATTAGTCCCAGATGCGTTTCGGAGTCTCGTGTTCCTTCCTCAGTGGGTAGGGGTAAGTCCAGACCATAATATTAACAAGTGCAGTACCTTTGGCAGTGGTTCATGTCCAGGCACGGTTTGGAACACCACCAAGCGTGGATCATTCGCTACCGTAATATTAAGGTTGTGCTTTATATTTTGCCTGATTGTCACAGCGTGGTGTGGGTGGTAAACTCCACACCGAACACAGGAGGGAAGGGAAAAGGTACTAGGCCTGGAAACTAGGGAAAGGAGAAAGGTCACCACCTAGTGAATCCCTAAACTGAGCCCTGACTACTATATGAACTGACCTCGATGGTAGGAATTTTCATACGCCGGAACCTAGAGCCCTATCTGATCCTAAAGGGCCCTGGAAATAGTGTCAGGGCAAAAGATGACCTGCTCCTTTCCAGCTGAAGGAACAGGAAACTCCCTTAGGCCTAATACCAAAAGATAGAGGAATACAACAAACTAGAAACAGGGAAAAGATACTTAACTCCGAAGTACGTGGACGAGCAGGAACTCAGAGGAAAACCAAACACCAGCACTTCCACAACCAGAAAGGAGCTATCAACCGTATAGCATGATGGGTGAGACTAAATAGAGGAGTTGGAATGACCACTTAAGCTACACCTGAGACAAGAGGTGTGGTCATGACCAGCAACAACACAGAAACAAGTGAAACCAAAGAGGCTGTCAGATCACATCACGTGCAGCCAGTCTCTTAGATCTTCTGACCCCTGTCACGGGAGAGATTGTGACACTTATGTTTTCCCAGAATAGTTGCGATTTCGGGCATGACCATAGGCCATGGTATAAGTTTGTATTTTCCTTTTTACATTTAGGACAGGCAGTTATTTTATCGGACTGACCTTGTCTTGTAAAGAACCCATCTATTGCTCTATGCATTATGCGATATTGTGTTTCTCTCCATACCTTATTTACAGTGGACATGCACACCAACTCCCAGCCTTTTAGTATATCTACTGATGTATCTATCTCCGGGATGTCCTTCTTCCACTGTTTAAAGATGTTACGCGCCTGTTTTTTAGATATATAGTGGCGTATATCTTTATAAATAGTGGATAGCGTTATTTTTTCCCTTGGTTGTCCTTTTAAAGGGGTTCTCCAGGAATTAAAAAAAATTGAAATACTTAAATATTTTATAATAAATATATTCACAAATACCTTTTATTACTTAGAATGGCTTGTTAGGGAGCAATCAGGAGAAATAAAATGTCTGCCGTCCTATCAGTACACACAAAACCCGTCCTAATCACACAGGAGGACAAGTTACTTCACCAGAATGAGCCATAGTGCTGCCTCATCCTCCTCTTTGCTCTGCTTGTCAGGAATCATGATCCTGAATATAGGTGACTCTCTGTGGGAATGGAGATGATGAGGAGACATGAGAGCAGGGTGAGGTGTGGATAATGAGCAGCAGCACTTGTATGCAGTCTTCATTGCCACAGCAACACATCACCACAGTCTGTCCTGTCCTTCCTCTCTGTACTTCATGTCTCCTCATGAACTAAATTCCCCAGAGATTCAGCTAAAGTTCTTATCATTTGTATTTAGGATCACTGTCACAGACGTTCACGCGACAGGTTGAAGGAGATCGGTGAGACTGGCAACACGTGGTTTGATCTGACATGTTTTCCGTTTGGATCAAATGACGTCTGTGTTGTTTCTGGTGCTTGCCACACCTTCTTTCCCCAGGTGTGGCTATTATGGTCATTTTACCTTCTCTATTTATAGTTGCTTCTCTCACAATGCTGTGTGGTTTATAGCTTCTGTTTGAACCTTTGGATAGATTGTGGTTGGATCTCGGCTGAAGTTAAGTCTTTCCTTTCCCTTTTGTATTTTGTTTGGGTTCTGTGTGTTGCATTTCCCTAAAGTGTCTGTATGGTTTCTACCTGTATATTAGACCATAACTTCATTATTTTGTGCAATTTCTACCTTAAAATATCTATAATACGATGATTTATCTGCTTATATTTAAATAGATATTGAAACGCAAGAAGAAAATAGTCCCAGGGGCTCCACATGCTGTAAAAAAAATAAAGAAACTTATACTCAGCTAACTGATCCCCATCTACCGCAGTTGTGACGGGGGACAATAATTATGCTTTGGGCGGAGTTAGAGGCGTGGCCTAGCATGAAAAAAATTGCCTTGATGTATACTGGCATATATTGTCCCTTCTTTGTGATGTTCAAAAGTTGGGAGGTATGGTGTTGTAAAGTAACTTGTCCTCATGTGTGATCTGGACAGGTTTTGTGTGAACTAATGGGACAGCGGCCATTTTTTTTCCCTCTGATGATTTCTCCCCAGACAAAACGAGCCATTATAAATAATGAAAGGTATTTGTGAATATATTTATAATAAAGTAATATTTAAGTATTTTCATTTTTTTTAATTCCCAGAGAACCCCTTTAATGAATCAGTCATTCTGATGAGATTCAGATGTATAGTCTCTTAGTTTTCCTCTTAATATTCCTACTATCCTAAAATAGAGTAGGAAAGTAGACTTGTCAATCCCCGTCCTACTCCTGAACTCTTCAAATGTGTAGTATCTCTTGTCATCCATACTCCAAAAGCCAGCTACAGTTTTTGGTCCTTTCCATTGTAAGGTGTTCCCTGTACCTGGCAGTACCAGTGTAACGCCCAAGAGGTACATTACCACTTCTGCACCCCTCCACTATCTCCTATGGTTAACCACGTGTCATCCTATGTATTAATTTCCAGGTCCTGCAAAATGTGTATTCATATTTCTTATTTTGTAACTGTACATGTGTATTATGCCTGGTTCACCAGCAGGTGGCAGCATAAATCTCAGAGCTACAGGTACATAGAGTGGAACCTTCTTTTTCATTCTAAAACCCCCCTCTGTGGTGTGGTGGGGTGGGGGTGTCCCACTTGCTGCAGGGTGGGAGGAGTGTAGTTAGATTGAGTTCAGCTTACCCCCTGCTAGAGGACGGAAGCAGGAGCCCGTCTCTGCTGGACGAGCCCTGTCTAGGCCAGCTAGAGCACCCTCAGTTCAGCTGGATTTGGAAGCCTCTGAAACCAGGAGTAAAGTTTTCCCTGGACAAAGCTAGAGACAGACCAGACCACAAAGTTTAGTAGAGCATAAAGAAGAAGCTGAGTTTCATAGTTAGCCTGTTAGCACAGCAGCGCAAGAGAGCAACTGATGTAGCAGAGAGGAGTTTGCCTGCCACAGTTAATGCCAAACCCTACTGGAAACCAAGATACAGCCTGTAAACCGTTTGGAGGAACGTTTATGCAAAGTAAAGCTGTTATCAACTTCATCACAAGGTCTGGACTCCGTTATTTCTTCAATCCCTCAATTATTTCCCCTATTTGCTCTGCTTCGGACGACAACGCCTTGGTTTTAGCACATCCAGATAGGAGCCCTGTGACAACGTGCACAACACATAAAGGGACATTTAGGCCACCCTACATCACTCTGGCATTCCTACACCTGGATACCATCTACCACCACATCACTAAAAGGGGCCCAGTGCCCTTGTTGCTTCACTGCAACTGGCGTCACGACAAACACTTGCTTTAAGGGATATTTAGAGCATTGCCAAGACAGGCTGTATTTTTTCCGTACCGCCTTCCATGTAGCATATGTATCTTTAACCATTTCAAGCAACAGCCGGTTTGGACCAAATCCGGAGCCCCATTTTTCAAATCTGACATGTGTCAGTTTATGTGGTAATAACTTTGGAACGATTTTACTTATCCAAGCCATTCTGAGATTGTTTTCTCGTGATACATCATACTTCATGTTAGTGGTGAATTTGAGTTGATATGTTTTACCTTTATGCATTAAAAAAAAATATATATATAATTTGCAGAACATTTTGAAAAATTCACTATTTTCTAAATTAGAATTTCTCCGCTTTTAAGACAGATAGTCATACTTCATAAAATAGTTATTACTTTACATTCCCCGTATGTCTACTTTATGTTTGCATTATTTTGTAAATGTCATTTTATTTTTTCAGGAAATTAGAAGGTTTAGAAGCAAATTTTTAAGGACCAGTTCATTTATTGAGTCGCTTTGTGGGACTTAATTAGTAGAAACCACCCATAAATAACCCCATTTTAGAAACTACTACCCTCAAGTTATTCAAAACTAGTTTTACAAACTTTGTTAACCCTTTAGGTGTTCCACAGGAATTAAAGGAAAATGGAGGGGAAATTAAAAAATTTATTTTACACAGTAAGGGTTAACAGCCAATCAAACCTCAATATTTATTGCCCTGATTCTGCAGTTTACAGAAACACCCCGTATGTGGTTGTAACCTGCTGTATGGGCACACAGCAGTGCTCAGAAAGAAAGAAGCGCCAGATTTTGCTGGAATGGTTTTCATGTGTCATGTCACATTTGAAGAGACCCTGAGGTACCTCTAGAAAGAAACTCCCCAAAATTGACTCCATTTTGGAAACTACACCCCTCAAGGATTAAATATAGTGGTGAAGTGAATGCTTTGACCCAACAAGCGTTTCATAGAATTTAGAAATTTTTTATTTTCACAAGGGCTAACAGGAGAAAATGCACCCCACAATTTGTTATGCATTTTTTCCCTGAATACGGCAACACCTTGTACGTGGTCGTAAACCGCTGTTTGGGGACATGGCAGCATTCAGGAGGGGAGGAGCGGCATCAGGATTTTTGTAATTTACTAAAAAAATTTAGGGGCCATAACATTTTTACTTTTTCACCAATGTAGCTGTGTGGGGGCTTGTTTTTTTGCAGGATGGGCTGTAGTTTCTATTGGTATCATTTTTGGGTGCATAAGTCTTTTTGATCACTTTTTATAGCCTTTTTTTGTGGAGGTGAATTGGGTAAAAATGGCAATTGTGTCAGTGTTTGTCATTTCTATTTTTTATGGGGTTCCTCTTGTGGTAAATATAATATGATAATTTTATTCTGTGGGTTAATAAGGTTATGGAGATAACAAATTTATATATATATATACTTTTTTTTTACTACTTTTTTAGCATAAAATCATTTTTTGTGTCTAAAATAAATGATATTTTGTATCACCATATACTACCGTAACATCAATGACTTTTTTATTTTTTTACCAATGTAGCTGTGTAGGGGCTTGTTTTTTGTGGGACGGGCTTCAGTTTTTATTGGTATCATTTTGGGGTACATAAGTCTTTTTGATCACTTTCTATAAGATTTTTTGTGGAGGTGCATTAGGTAAATATGGCAATTGTGTCAGTGTTTTTTATTTATAGTGTTATTTATTTACAGAAGTGACTATTGCAATGCACTGTCAGTGTTTATTTTATGTTTTTTTATGTTCCTCTTGCGGTAAATATGATAATTTTATTCTGTGGGTTGCATCTTTTGCATATTTTGCATCGTCATATACTAAAGTACATATGTTTTTGCATTGCTGCTTCCCAAGACCCATAACTGTTTTATTTATTTTTTCTATGGAGTTGTGTGAGGGCTTGACTTTTGCAGGACGACTTGTATTTTTCATTGGTATCATTTTTGAGTAAATTACGCTTTTTGATCGCTTGTTATTAAGTTTTTTCGGTGGCACCTAAGAATAAATTAGCAATTCTGTCTTTTTAAAAAAAAAAATTTAATATATTTTTTTTCAGTTCTGGAATGTATTGGATTACACTGGCAGCATTATGTCAGTGTCATCTAATACATTCCAGAACTGTAAGGCCCCTTTCACACGGGCGAGTTTTCCGCACGGGTGCAATGCGTGAGGTGAACGCATTGCACCCGCACTGAATCCGGACCCGTTCACTTCAAGGGGGCTGTTCAGATGAGTGGTGATTTTCACGCATCACTTGTGCGTTGCGTGAAAATCGCAGCATGTTCTATATTCTGTGTTTTTTACGCAACGCAGGCCCCATAGAAAAAAATGGGTCTGCGTGAAAATCGTAAGCATCCGCAAGCAAGTGCGGATGCGTTGTGATTTTCACGCATGGTGGCTAGGAGATGATGTTAGTAAATTGATAAAAGTCAATTTACTGTATTATTTTCCCTTAGAACATGGTTATAAAGGAAAATAATAGCATTCTTAATACAGAATGCTTACTAAAATGTGGATTGAGGGGTTAAAATTTAAAAAAAATAACTCACCTTATCCAATTGATTGCGCAGCCGGCATCGTCTTCTTGCTTCTTCTTTCAGGACCTGCAAAAAGACCTTTGACGTAATCGCGCTCACCACGTGGTGACGTCAGCACAGGTCCTGCTGAATGAAGATAGAAGATCATGTGGTGAGCGCGATTACGTCATCAAAGGTCCTTTTGCAGGTCCTGAAAGAAGAAGAAAGAAGATGATGCGGGCTGCGCGATCAGCTGCGCGATCACTTGGATAAGGTGAGTTCATTTATTTATTTTTAACCCCCTCAATCCACATTTTCTGTATTAAGAATGCTATTATTTTCCTTTATAACCAGGTTATAAGGAAAAATAATAAAATCAATAGAACACCTAACCCAAACCCGAACTTCAGTGAAGAAGTCCGGGTTCGGGTCTGGGTACCACATTCAGTTTTTTCTCAAGTGCGTGCAAAATGCATTGCACTCACGAGGAAAAAACTGACTGCAATTGCGCGCCTACTTGCGCGGATTTCCCGCAATGCACACGCAACGCATCCGGAGAAAATCCGGGACGTCCCTGTGCTGCGGACTCACAGCGTGACAAACGCTCGTTTGCAAGGGGCCTTAGAGTATAATGTGGATAGGTAGTTCCGAAAAGGTCATTGCAATCCCAGATGGTCTAGGACACCCATCAACCATCCGCACCGTATATTATAAAATGCTTTTCTGCATTTATACTAAGTATGCCCGGTCTATAGTGGGCCGTCGGTTTTGCTTGTATCCAGTACTGCCAGTAGTTACTACTACTCGCTCAGAAACCCCAGCATGTGTGGACTAAAAAAATAGTCATTTCTGGTGCAGGGTTCAGCAACCTCCGGCGCTCCAGCCGCCCTGAAACGACAGCTTTTACTTCTAAGGGGGGTACCAGAACAGCTGAGCAAGTGTGCATGCTGGGAGTTGTAGTTTCACAGCAGCTGGAGTGCTGTCGGTTTCTGAACCCTGCGCTAGCGACCGGATTGATTTTGAAAATATTTTTTAACTATTTAATGCATTCCTATGGACAGTGATTTTTTGGGGGTGAGGGATAAGCGGTGTATCCCTACCCATAGGCGGTTGCTCTGTCCACCTCCAGCGCTTTAGGCTGCAGATCTGATGGTTCAGATTGGCTGCTGTTCATACACACAAGCACTACCACTTCTATTCTAATACAGTGGAGCCTCAGTACTAATGAAAGTACTAATCTGCAGTAGACGTCCTCAGGCACTGACCTGTTTTCTTTTCGCTGCCATAATGCTTTATGGTCCTGAAAATTGCATTGAAGGGAAGTGATTGTTTTTTTTAAAGGGGCTATGCCAGGTCTTTAAAACTACCATATGTGAAGGCGGCATAGGAATGCATTTTCCCGTCTATTCCATGCTGCCCTCAGGTGAGGTGGTAAAGGAGAACCATCAGAGCTGCTTTAAATCACCTTTAGGCCTCTTTCACACGGGTATTGCGGGAAAAGATGCGGATGCGTTGTGGGAAAATGTGTGATTTTTTTCCCGCGAGTACAAAGCGTTTTAATGCGTTTTGCACGCGCGGGAGAAAAATCGGCATGTTTGGTACCCAGACTTCACAGAAGTTCGGGTTTGGGTTAGGTGTTCTGTAGATTTTATTATTGAAAATAATAGCATTCTTAATACAGAATGCTTAGTAAAATGTCCATTGAGGGGTTTAAAATAATAAACAAATTTAACTCACCCCATCCACTTGGTCGCGTAGCGGATCTCCTCTTCTTTCTTCAGGACCTGGCTAAAGGACCTTTGATGACGCCACTGCGCTCATCACATGGTCCATCACCATGGCGCAGTGGCGTCATCAAAGGTCCTTTTCCTCTCAGGTCATCAAAGAAGAAGACAGAAGAGAAGCCTGGCTGCGCGAGCAAGTGGATTAAGGTGAGTTAAATTATTATTATAATTTTTTTTTAACCCCTCCAGCGCTAGTTTACTATGCATTCTGTATTAAGAATGCTATTATTTTCCCTTATAACCATATTATAAGGGAAAATAATAAAATCTACACAACATCTAACCCAAACCCGAACTTCTGTGAAGAAGTCCGGGTTTGGGTCTGGGTAACAAACATGGCGATTTTTCTGACGCGTTAAAACGCTTTGCACTCGCGCTGAACAATTGCGCCTTTTCCTGCGACGCACCCGCATCCTATCCAGCCCTCACACGTGACGCCCGTGTGAAAGAGGCCTTAATGTTTTATTTCTTTACTAATCTTGTTTGCTTTTTGGTTATAACAGCAAAGGTGCGACCATGCTGCTGTTTGTACAGTTACCCGAGCGTGCACAGTATGGAGAGCAGTGCATCAGTGGTGCAGCGTAGTACTGTATGGAGAGCAGTGCATCAGAGGTGCAGGGTAGTACTGTATGGAGAGCAGTGCATCAGTGGTGCAGCGTAGTACTGTATGGAGAGCAGTGCATCAGAGGTGCAGTGTAGTACTGTATGGAGAGCAGTGCATCAGAGGTGCAGCCTAGTACTGTATGGAGAGCAGTGCATCAGTGGTGCAGCGTAGTACTGTATGGAGAGCAGTGCATCAGTGGTGCAGTGTAGTACTGTATGGAGAGCAGTGCATCAGTGGTGCAGTGTAGTACTGTATGGAGAGCAGTGCATCAGTGGTGCAGTGTAGTACTGTATGGAGAGCAGTGCATCAGTGGTGCAGTGTAGTACTGTATGGAGAGCAGTGCATCAGTGGTGCAGTGTAGTACTGTATGGAGAGCAGTGCATCAGTGGTGCAGCGTAGTACTGTATGGAGAGCAGTGCATCAGTGGTGCAGTGTAGTACTGTATGGAGAGCAGTGCATCAGTGGTGCAGTGTAGTACTGTATGGAGAGCAGTGCATCAGTGGTGCAGGGTAGTACTGTATGGAGAGCAGTGCATCAGTGGTGCAGCGTAGTACTGTATGGAGAGCAGTGCATCAGTGGTGCAGTGTAGTACTGTATGGAGAGCAGTGCATCAGAGGTGCAGCGTAGTACTGTATGGAGAGCAGTGCATCAGTGGTGCAGCGTAGTACTGTATGGAGAGCAGTGCATCAGAGGTGCAGCGTAGTACTGTATGGAGAGCAGTGCATCAGTGGTGCAGCGTAGTACTGTATGGAGAGCAGTGCATCAGTGGTGCAGCGTAGTACTGTATGGAGAGCAGTGCATCAGTGGTGCAGCGTAGTACTGTATGGAGAGCAGTGCATCAGTGGTGCAGTGTAGTACTGTATGGAGAGCAGTGCATCAGTGGTGCAGCGTAGTACTGTATGGAGAGCAGTGCATCAGAGGTGCAGCGTAGTACTGTATGGAGAGCAGTGCATCAGTGGTGCAGCGTAGTACTGTATGGAGAGCAGTGCATCAGAGGTGCAGGGTAGTACTGTATGGAGAGCAGTGCATCAGTGGTGCAGCGTAGTACTGTATGGAGAGCAGTGCATCAGTGGTGCAGCGTAGTACTGTATGGAGAGCAGTGCATCAGTGGTGCAGCGTAGTACTGTATGGAGAGCAGTGCATCAGAGGTGCAGTGTAGTACTGTATGGAGAGCAGTGCATCAGTGGTGCAGTGTAGTACTGTATGGAGAGCAGTGCATCAGTGGTGCAGCGTAGTACTGTATGGAGAGCAGTGCATCAGTGGTGCAGCACAGTATTGTATGGAGAGCAGTGCATCAGTAGTGCAGCACAGTATTGTATAGAGAGCAGTGCCTCAGTAGTGCAGCACAGTATTGTATGGAGAGCAGTGCATCAGAGGTGCAGGGTAGTACTGTATGGAGAGCAGTGCATCAGTGGTGCAGTGTAGTACTGTATGGAGAGCAGTGCATCAGAGGTGCAGCGTAGTACTGTATGGAGAGCAGTGCATCAGTGGTGCAGCGTAGTACTGTATGGAGAGCAGTGCATCAGTGGTGCAGCACAGTATTGTATGGAGAGCAGTGCATCAGTAGTGCAGCACAGTATTGTATAGAGAGCAGTGCCTCAGTAGTGCAGCACAGTATTGTATGGAGAGCAGTGCATCAGAGGTGCAGGGTAGTACTGTATGGAGAGCAGTGCATCAGTGGTGCAGTGTAGTACTGTATGGAGAGCAGTGGTGCAGCGTAGTACTGTATGGAGAGCAGTGCATCAGTGGTGCAGTGTAGTACTGTATGGAGAGCAGTGCATCAGTGGTGCAGCGTAGTACTGTATGGAGAGCAGTGCATCAGAGGTGCAGCGTAGTACTGTATGGAGAGCAGTGCATCAGTGGTGCAGCGTAGTACTGTATGGAGAGCAGTGCATCAGTGGTGCAGTGTAGTACTGTATGGAGAGCAGTGCATCAGTGGTGCAGCGTAGTACTGTATGGAGAGCAGTGCATCAGTGGTGCAGCGTAGTACTGTATGGAGAGCAGTGCATCAGAGGTGCAGCGTAGTACTGTATGGAGAGCAGTGCATCAGTGGTGCAGTGTAGTACTGTATGGAGAGCAGTGCATCAGTGGTGCAGCGTAGTACTGTATGGAGAGCAGTGCATCAGTGGTGCAGCCTAGTACTGTATGGAGAGCAGTGCATCAGAGGTGCAGGGTAGTACTGTATGGAGAGCAGTGCATCAGAGGTGCAGGGTAGTACTGTATGGAGAGCAGTGCATCAGTGGTGCAGGGTAGTACTGTATGGAGAGCAGTGCATCAGAGGTGCAGGGTAGTACTGTATGGAGAGCAGTGCATCAGTGGTGCAGTGTAGTACTGTATGGAGAGCAGTGCATCAGTGGTGCAGCGTAGTACTGTATGGAGAGCAGTGCATCAGTGGTGCAGCGTAGTACTGTATGGAGAGCAGTGCATCAGTGGTGCAGTGTAGTACTGTATGGAGAGCAGTGCATCAGTGGTGCAGCACAGTATTGTATGGAGAGCAGTGCATCAGTAGTGCAGCACAGTATTGTATAGAGAGCAGTGCATCAGTGGTGCAGCGTAGTACTGTATGGAGAGCAGTGCATCAGTGGTGCAGCGTAGTACTGTATGGAGAGCAGTGCCTCAGTAGTGCAGCACAGTATTGTATGGAGAGCAGTGCATCAGTGGTGCAGTGTAGTACTGTATGGAGAGCAGTGCATCAGTGGTGCAGTGTAGTACTGTATGGAGAGCAGTGCATCAGTGGTGCAGCACAGTATTGTATGGAGAGCAGTGCATCAGTAGTGCAGCACAGTATTGTATAGAGAGCAGTGCCTCAGTAGTGCAGCACAGTATTGTATGGAGAGCAGTGCATCAGTGGTGCAGTGTAGTACTGTATGGAGAGCAGTGCATCAGTGGTGCAGTGTAGTACTGTATGGAGAGCAGTGCATCAGTGGTGCAGTGTAGTACTGTATGGAGAGCAGTGCATCAGTGGTGCAGCGTAGTACTGTATGGAGAGCAGTGCATCAGTGGTGCAGTGTAGTACTGTATGGAGAGCAGTGCATCAGTGGTGCAGTGTAGTACTGTATGGAGAGCAGTGCATCAGTGGTGCAGTGTAGTACTGTATGGAGAGCAGTGCATCAGTGGTGCAGCGTAGTACTGTATGGAGAGCAGTGCATCAGTGGTGCAGCGTAGTACTGTATGGAGAGCAGTGCATCAGTGGTGCAGCGTAGTACTGTATGGAGAGCAGTGCATCAGTGGTGCAGCGTAGTACTGTATGGAGAGCAGTGCATCAGTGGTGCAGCGTAGTACTGTATGGAGAGCAGTGCATCAGAGGTGCAGGGTAGTACTGTATGGAGAGCAGTGCATCAGTGGTGCAGCGTAGTACTGTATGGAGAGCAGTGCATCAGTGGTGCAGTGTAGTACTGTATGGAGAGCAGTGCATCAGTGGTGCAGCGTAGTACTGTATGGAGAGCAGTGCATCAGTGGTGCAGTGTAGTACTGTATGGAGAGCAGTGCATCAGTGGTGCAGTGTAGTACTGTATGGAGAGCAGTGCATCAGTGGTGCAGCGTAGTACTGTATGGAGAGCAGTGCATCAGTGGTGCAGCGTAGTACTGTATGGAGAGCAGTGCATCAGAGGTGCAGCCTAGTACTGTATGGAGAGCAGTGCATCAGTGGTGCAGTGTAGTACTGTATGGAGAGCAGTGCATCAGTGGTGCAGCGTAGTACTGTATGGAGAGCAGTGCATCAGTGGTGCAGTGTAGTACTGTATGGAGAGCAGTGCATCAGTGGTGCAGCGTAGTACTGTATGGAGAGCAGTGCATCAGTGGTGCAGCGTAGTACTGTATGGAGAGCAGTGCATCAGTGGTGCAGCATAGTACTGTATGGAGAGCAGTGCATCAGTGGTGCAGCGTAGTACTGTATGGAGAGCAGTGCATCAGTGGTGCAGCGTAGTACTGTATGGAGAGCAGTGCATCAGTGGTGCAGTGTAGTACTGTATGGAGAGCAGTGCATCAGTGGTGCAGCGTAGTACTGTATGGAGAGCAGTGCATCAGTGGTGCAGCGTAGTACTGTATGGAGAGCAGTGCATCAGTGGTGCAGTGTAGTACTGTATGGAGAGCAGTGGTGCAGGGTAGTACTGTATGGAGAGCAGTGCATCAGTGGTGCAGCGTAGTACTGTATGGAGAGCAGTGCATCAGTGGTGCAGCGTAGTACTGTATGGAGAGCAGTGCATCAGTGGTGCAGGGTAGTACTGTATGGAGAGCAGTGCATCAGTGGTGCAGGGTAGTACTGTATGGAGAGCAGTGCATCAGTGGTGCAGTGTAGTACTGTATGGAGAGCAGTGCATCAGTGGTGCAGTGTAGTACTGTATGGAGAGCAGTGCATCAGTGGTGCAGTGTAGTACTGTATGGAGAGCAGTGCATCAGTGGTGCAGCGTAGTACTGTATGGAGAGCAGTGCATCAGTGGTGCAGCGTAGTACTGTATGGAGAGCAGTGCATCAGTGGTGCAGTGTAGTACTGTATGGAGAGCAGTGCATCAGTGGTGCAGCATAGTACTGTATGGAGAGAAGTGCATCAGTGGTGCAGCGTAGTACTGTATGGAGAGCAGTGCATCAGTGGTGCAGTGTAGTACTGTATGGAGAGCAGTGGTGCAGGGTAGTACTGTATGGAGAGCAGTGCATCAGTGGTGCAGTGTAGTACTGTATGGAGAGCAGTGCATCAGTGGTGCAGCGTAGTACTGTATGGAGAGCAGTGCATCAGTGGTGCAGCGTAGTACTGTATGGAGAGCAGTGCATCAGTGGTGCAGTGTAGTACTGTATGGAGAGCAGTGGTGCAGGGTAGTACTGTATGGAGAGCAGTGCATCAGTGGTGCAGTGTAGTACTGTATGGAGAGCAGTGCATCAGTGGTGCAGTGTAGTACTGTATGGAGAGCAGTGCATCAGTGGTGCAGCGTAGTACTGTATGGAGAGCAGTGCATCAGTGGTGCAGTGTAGTACTGTATGGAGAGCAGTGCATCAGTGGTGCAGTGTAGTACTGTATGGAGAGCAGTGCATCAGTGGTGCAGCATAGTACTGTATGGAGAGCAGTGCATCAGTGGTGCAGCGTAGTACTGTATGGAGAGCAGTGCATCAGTGGTGCAGTGTAGTACTGTATGGAGAGCAGTGGTGCAGGGTAGTACTGTATGGAGAGCAGTGCATCAGTGGTGCAGCGTAGTACTGTATGGAGAGCAGTGCATCAGTGGTGCAGCGTAGTACTGTATGGAGAGCAGTGCATCAGTGGTGCAGGGTAGTACTGTATGGAGAGCAGTGCATCAGTGGTGCAGGGTAGTACTGTATGGAGAGCAGTGCATCAGTGGTGCAGTGTAGTACTGTATGGAGAGCAGTGCATCAGTGGTGCAGTGTAGTACTGTATGGAGAGCAGTGGTGCAGGGTAGTACTGTATGGAGAGCAGTGCATCAGTGGTGCAGCGTAGTACTGTATGGAGAGCAGTGCATCAGAGGTGCAGTGTAGTACTGTATGGAGAGCAGTGCATCAGAGGTGCAGCCTAGTACTGTATGGAGAGCAGTGCATCAGAGGTGCAGCCTAGTACTGTATGGAGAGCAGTGCATCAGTGGTGCAGCGTAGTACTGTATGGAGAGCAGTGCATCAGTGGTGCAGTGTAGTACTGTATGGAGAGCAGTGCATCAGTGGTGCAGTGTAGTACTGTATGGAGAGCAGTGCATCAGTGGTGCAGTGTAGTACTGTATGGAGAGCAGTGCATCAGTGGTGCAGTGTAGTACTGTATGGAGAGCAGTGCATCAGTGGTGCAGCACAGTATTGTATGGAGAGCAGTGCATCAGTAGTGCAGCACAGTATTGTATAGAGAGCAGTGCCTCAGTGGTGCAGTGTAGTACTGTATGGAGAGCAGTGCATCAGTGGTGCAGTGTAGTACTGTATGGAGAGCAGTGCATCAGTGGTGCAGTGTAGTACTGTATGGAGAGCAGTGCATCAGTGGTGCAGTGTAGTACTGTATGGAGAGCAGTGCATCAGTGGTGCAGCGTAGTACTGTATGGAGAGCAGTGCATCAGTGGTGCAGTGTAGTACTGTATGGAGAGCAGTGCATCAGTGGTGCAGTGTAGTACTGTATGGAGAGCAGTGCATCAGTGGTGCAGTGTAGTACTGTATGGAGAGCAGTGCATCAGTGGTGCAGCGTAGTACTGTATGGAGAGCAGTGCATCAGTGGTGCAGCGTAGTACTGTATGGAGAGCAGTGCATCAGTGGTGCAGCGTAGTACTGTATGGAGAGCAGTGCATCAGTGGTGCAGTGTAGTACTGTATGGAGAGCAGTGCATCAGTGGTGCAGCGTAGTACTGTATGGAGAGCAGTGCATCAGTGGTGCAGGGTAGTACTGTATGGAGAGCAGTGCATCAGTGGTGCAGCGTAGTACTGTATGGAGAGCAGTGCATCAGTGGTGCAGTGTAGTACTGTATGGAGAGCAGTGCATCAGTGGTGCAGCGTAGTACTGTATGGAGAGCAGTGCATCAGTGGTGCAGTGTAGTACTGTATGGAGAGCAGTGCATCAGTGGTGCAGTGTAGTACTGTATGGAGAGCAGTGCATCAGTGGTGCAGCGTAGTACTGTATGGAGAGCAGTGCATCAGTGGTGCAGCGTAGTACTGTATGGAGAGCAGTGCATCAGAGGTGCAGCGTAGTACTGTATGGAGAGCAGTGCATCAGTGGTGCAGTGTAGTACTGTATGGAGAGCAGTGCATCAGTGGTGCAGCGTAGTACTGTATGGAGAGCAGTGCATCAGTGGTGCAGTGTAGTACTGTATGGAGAGCAGTGCATCAGTGGTGCAGCGTAGTACTGTATGGAGAGCAGTGCATCAGTGGTGCAGCGTAGTACTGTATGGAGAGCAGTGCATCAGTGGTGCAGCATAGTACTGTATGGAGAGCAGTGCATCAGTGGTGCAGCGTAGTACTGTATGGAGAGCAGTGCATCAGTGGTGCAGCGTAGTACTGTATGGAGAGCAGTGCATCAGTGGTGCAGTGTAGTACTGTATGGAGAGCAGTGCATCAGTGGTGCAGCATAGTACTGTATGGAGAGCAGTGCATCAGTGGTGCAGCGTAGTACTGTATGGAGAGCAGTGCATCAGTGGTGCAGTGTAGTACTGTATGGAGAGCAGTGGTGCAGGGTAGTACTGTATGGAGAGCAGTGCATCAGTGGTGCAGCGTAGTACTGTATGGAGAGCAGTGCATCAGTGGTGCAGCGTAGTACTGTATGGAGAGCAGTGCATCAGTGGTGCAGGGTAGTACTGTATGGAGAGCAGTGCATCAGTGGTGCAGGGTAGTACTGTATGGAGAGCAGTGCATCAGTGGTGCAGTGTAGTACTGTATGGAGAGCAGTGCATCAGTGGTGCAGTGTAGTACTGTATGGAGAGCAGTGCATCAGTGGTGCAGTGTAGTACTGTATGGAGAGCAGTGCATCAGTGGTGCAGCGTAGTACTGTATGGAGAGCAGTGCATCAGTGGTGCAGCGTAGTACTGTATGGAGAGCAGTGCATCAGTGGTGCAGTGTAGTACTGTATGGAGAGCAGTGCATCAGTGGTGCAGCATAGTACTGTATGGAGAGAAGTGCATCAGTGGTGCAGCGTAGTACTGTATGGAGAGCAGTGCATCAGTGGTGCAGTGTAGTACTGTATGGAGAGCAGTGGTGCAGGGTAGTACTGTATGGAGAGCAGTGCATCAGTGGTGCAGTGTAGTACTGTATGGAGAGCAGTGCATCAGTGGTGCAGCATAGTACTGTATGGAGAGCAGTGCATCAGTGGTGCAGCGTAGTACTGTATGGAGAGCAGTGCATCAGTGGTGCAGTGTAGTACTGTATGGAGAGCAGTGGTGCAGGGTAGTACTGTATGGAGAGCAGTGCATCAGTGGTGCAGTGTAGTACTGTATGGAGAGCAGTGCATCAGTGGTGCAGTGTAGTACTGTATGGAGAGCAGTGCATCAGTGGTGCAGTGTAGTACTGTATGGAGAGCAGTGCATCAGTGGTGCAGTGTAGTACTGTATGGAGAGCAGTGCATCAGTGGTGCAGTGTAGTACTGTATGGAGAGCAGTGCATCAGTGGTGCAGCATAGTACTGTATGGAGAGCAGTGCATCAGTGGTGCAGCGTAGTACTGTATGGAGAGCAGTGCATCAGTGGTGCAGTGTAGTACTGTATGGAGAGCAGTGGTGCAGGGTAGTACTGTATGGAGAGCAGTGCATCAGTGGTGCAGGGTAGTACTGTATGGAGAGCAGTGCATCAGTGGTGCAGCGTAGTACTGTATGGAGAGCAGTGCATCAGTGGTGCAGGGTAGTACTGTATGGAGAGCAGTGCATCAGTGGTGCAGGGTAGTACTGTATGGAGAGCAGTGCATCAGTGGTGCAGTGTAGTACTGTATGGAGAGCAGTGCATCAGTGGTGCAGTGTAGTACTGTATGGAGAGCAGTGGTGCAGGGTAGTACTGTATGGAGAGCAGTGCATCAGTGGTGCAGCGTAGTACTGTATGGAGAGCAGTGCATCAGAGGTGCAGTGTAGTACTGTATGGAGAGCAGTGCATCAGAGGTGCAGCCTAGTACTGTATGGAGAGCAGTGCATCAGAGGTGCAGCCTAGTACTGTATGGAGAGCAGTGCATCAGTGGTGCAGCGTAGTACTGTATGGAGAGCAGTGCATCAGTGGTGCAGTGTAGTACTGTATGGAGAGCAGTGCATCAGTGGTGCAGTGTAGTACTGTATGGAGAGCAGTGCATCAGTGGTGCAGTGTAGTACTGTATGGAGAGCAGTGCATCAGTGGTGCAGTGTAGTACTGTATGGAGAGCAGTGCATCAGTGGTGCAGTGTAGTACTGTATGGAGAGCAGTGCATCAGTGGTGCAGCGTAGTACTGTATGGAGAGCAGTGCATCAGTGGTGCAGTGTAGTACTGTATGGAGAGCAGTGCATCAGTGGTGCAGTGTAGTACTGTATGGAGAGCAGTGCATCAGTGGTGCAGGGTAGTACTGTATGGAGAGCAGTGCATCAGTGGTGCAGCGTAGTACTGTATGGAGAGCAGTGCATCAGTGGTGCAGTGTAGTACTGTATGGAGAGCAGTGCATCTGAGGTGCAGCGTAGTACTGTATGGAGAGCAGTGCATCAGTGGTGCAGCGTAGTACTGTATGGAGAGCAGTGCATCAGAGGTGCAGCGTAGTACTGTATGGAGAGCAGTGCATCAGTGGTGCAGCGTAGTACTGTATGGAGAGCAGTGCATCAGTGGTGCAGCGTAGTACTGTATGGAGAGCAGTGCATCAGTGGTGCAGCGTAGTACTGTATGGAGAGCAGTGCATCAGTGGTGCAGTGTAGTACTGTATGGAGAGCAGTGCATCAGTGGTGCAGCGTAGTACTGTATGGAGAGCAGTGCATCAGAGGTGCAGCGTAGTACTGTATGGAGAGCAGTGCATCAGTGGTGCAGCGTAGTACTGTATGGAGAGCAGTGCATCAGAGGTGCAGGGTAGTACTGTATGGAGAGCAGTGCATCAGTGGTGCAGCGTAGTACTGTATGGAGAGCAGTGCATCAGTGGTGCAGCGTAGTACTGTATGGAGAGCAGTGCATCAGTGGTGCAGCGTAGTACTGTATGGAGAGCAGTGCATCAGAGGTGCAGTGTAGTACTGTATGGAGAGCAGTGCATCAGTGGTGCAGTGTAGTACTGTATGGAGAGCAGTGCATCAGTGGTGCAGCGTAGTACTGTATGGAGAGCAGTGCATCAGTGGTGCAGCACAGTATTGTATGGAGAGCAGTGCATCAGTAGTGCAGCACAGTATTGTATAGAGAGCAGTGCCTCAGTAGTGCAGCACAGTATTGTATGGAGAGCAGTGCATCAGAGGTGCAGGGTAGTACTGTATGGAGAGCAGTGCATCAGTGGTGCAGTGTAGTACTGTATGGAGAGCAGTGCATCAGAGGTGCAGCGTAGTACTGTATGGAGAGCAGTGCATCAGTGGTGCAGCGTAGTACTGTATGGAGAGCAGTGCATCAGTGGTGCAGTGTAGTACTGTATGGAGAGCAGTGCATCAGTGGTGCAGCGTAGTACTGTATGGAGAGCAGTGCATCAGTGGTGCAGCACAGTATTGTATGGAGAGCAGTGCATCAGTAGTGCAGCACAGTATTGTATAGAGAGCAGTGCCTCAGTAGTGCAGCACAGTATTGTATGGAGAGCAGTGCATCAGAGGTGCAGGGTAGTACTGTATGGAGAGCAGTGCATCAGTGGTGCAGTGTAGTACTGTATGGAGAGCAGTGCATCAGTGGTGCAGTGTAGTACTGTATGGAGAGCAGTGGTGCAGCGTAGTACTGTATGGAGAGCAGTGCATCAGAGGTGCAGGGTAGTACTGTATGGAGAGCAGTGCATCAGTGGTGCAGGGTAGTACTGTATGGAGAGCAGTGCATCAGAGGTGCAGGGTAGTACTGTATGGAGAGCAGTGCATCAGTGGTGCAGTGTAGTACTGTATGGAGAGCAGTGCATCAGTGGTGCAGCGTAGTACTGTATGGAGAGCAGTGCATCAGTGGTGCAGCGTAGTACTGTATGGAGAGCAGTGCATCAGTGGTGCAGTGTAGTACTGTATGGAGAGCAGTGCATCAGTGGTGCAGCACAGTATTGTATGGAGAGCAGTGCATCAGTAGTGCAGCACAGTATTGTATAGAGAGCAGTGCATCAGTGGTGCAGCGTAGTACTGTATGGAGAGCAGTGCATCAGTGGTGCAGCGTAGTACTGTATGGAGAGCAGTGCCTCAGTAGTGCAGCACAGTATTGTATGGAGAGCAGTGCATCAGTGGTGCAGTGTAGTACTGTATGGAGAGCAGTGCATCAGTGGTGCAGTGTAGTACTGTATGGAGAGCAGTGCATCAGTGGTGCAGCACAGTATTGTATGGAGAGCAGTGCATCAGTAGTGCAGCACAGTATTGTATAGAGAGCAGTGCCTCAGTAGTGCAGCACAGTATTGTATGGAGAGCAGTGCATCAGTGGTGCAGTGTAGTACTGTATGGAGAGCAGTGCATCAGTGGTGCAGTGTAGTACTGTATGGAGAGCAGTGCATCAGTGGTGCAGTGTAGTACTGTATGGAGAGCAGTGCATCAGTGGTGCAGCGTAGTACTGTATGGAGAGCAGTGCATCAGTGGTGCAGTGTAGTACTGTATGGAGAGCAGTGCATCAGTGGTGCAGTGTAGTACTGTATGGAGAGCAGTGCATCAGTGGTGCAGTGTAGTACTGTATGGAGAGCAGTGCATCAGTGGTGCAGCGTAGTACTGTATGGAGAGCAGTGCATCAGTGGTGCAGCGTAGTACTGTATGGAGAGCAGTGCATCAGTGGTGCAGCGTAGTACTGTATGGAGAGCAGTGCATCAGTGGTGCAGCGTAGTACTGTATGGAGAGCAGTGCATCAGTGGTGCAGCGTAGTACTGTATGGAGAGCAGTGCATCAGTGGTGCAGGGTAGTACTGTATGGAGAGCAGTGCATCAGTGGTGCAGCGTAGTACTGTATGGAGAGCAGTGCATCAGTGGTGCAGCGTAGTACTGTATGGAGAGCAGTGCATCAGTGGTGCAGCGTAGTACTGTATGGAGAGCAGTGCATCAGTGGTGCAGTGTAGTACTGTATGGAGAGCAGTGCATCAGTGGTGCAGTGTAGTACTGTATGGAGAGCAGTGCATCAGTGGTGCAGCGTAGTACTGTATGGAGAGCAGTGCATCAGTGGTGCAGCGTAGTACTGTATGGAGAGCAGTGCATCAGAGGTGCAGCCTAGTACTGTATGGAGAGCAGTGCATCAGTGGTGCAGTGTAGTACTGTATGGAGAGCAGTGCATCAGTGGTGCAGCGTAGTACTGTATGGAGAGCAGTGCATCAGTGGTGCAGTGTAGTACTGTATGGAGAGCAGTGCATCAGTGGTGCAGCGTAGTACTGTATGGAGAGCAGTGCATCAGTGGTGCAGCGTAGTACTGTATGGAGAGCAGTGCATCAGTGGTGCAGCATAGTACTGTATGGAGAGCAGTGCATCAGTGGTGCAGCGTAGTACTGTATGGAGAGCAGTGCATCAGTGGTGCAGCGTAGTACTGTATGGAGAGCAGTGCATCAGTGGTGCAGTGTAGTACTGTATGGAGAGCAGTGCATCAGTGGTGCAGCATAGTACTGTATGGAGAGAAGTGCATCAGTGGTGCAGCGTAGTACTGTATGGAGAGCAGTGCATCAGTGGTGCAGTGTAGTACTGTATGGAGAGCAGTGGTGCAGGGTAGTACTGTATGGAGAGCAGTGCATCAGTGGTGCAGCGTAGTACTGTATGGAGAGCAGTGCATCAGTGGTGCAGCGTAGTACTGTATGGAGAGCAGTGCATCAGTGGTGCAGGGTAGTACTGTATGGAGAGCAGTGCATCAGTGGTGCAGGGTAGTACTGTATGGAGAGCAGTGCATCAGTGGTGCAGTGTAGTACTGTATGGAGAG
Source organism: Bufo bufo (assembly GCF_905171765.1). Lineage (NCBI taxonomy): Eukaryota > Metazoa > Chordata > Amphibia > Anura > Bufonidae > Bufo > Bufo bufo. The sequence goes on from NC_053394.1 coordinate 421,840,327, forward strand.
CAGTGCATCAGTGGTGCAGTGTAGTACTGTATGGAGAGCAGTGCATCAGAGGTGCAGCCTAGTACTGTATGGAGAGCAGTGCATCAGTGGTGCAGCGTAGTACTGTATGGAGAGCAGTGCATCAGTGGTGCAGTGTAGTACTGTATGGAGAGCAGTGCATCAGTGGTGCAGCGTAGTACTGTATGGAGAGCAGTGCATCAGTGGTGCAGCGTAGTACTGTATGGAGAGCAGTGCATCAGTGGTGCAGCGTAGTACTGTATGGAGAGCAGTGCATCAGTGGTGCAGCATAGTACTGTATGGAGAGCAGTGCATCAGTGGTGCAGCGTAGTACTGTATGGAGAGCAGTGCATCAGTGGTGCAGTGTAGTACTGTATGGAGAGCAGTGGTGCAGGGTAGTACTGTATGGAGAGCAGTGCATCAGTGGTGCAGTGTAGTACTGTATGGAGAGCAGTGCATCAGTGGTGCAGCATAGTACTGTATGGAGAGCAGTGCATCAGTGGTGCAGCGTAGTACTGTATGGAGAGCAGTGCATCAGTGGTGCAGTGTAGTACTGTATGGAGAGCAGTGGTGCAGGGTAGTACTGTATGGAGAGCAGTGCATCAGTGGTGCAGTGTAGTACTGTATGGAGAGCAGTGCATCAGTGGTGCAGTGTAGTACTGTATGGAGAGCAGTGCATCAGTGGTGCAGCGTAGTACTGTATGGAGAGCAGTGCATCAGTGGTGCAGCGTAGTACTGTATGGAGAGCAGTGCATCAGTGGTGCAGTGTAGTACTGTATGGAGAGCAGTGCATCAGTGGTGCAGCATAGTACTGTATGGAGAGCAGTGCATCAGTGGTGCAGCGTAGTACTGTATGGAGAGCAGTGCATCAGTGGTGCAGTGTAGTACTGTATGGAGAGCAGTGGTGCAGGGTAGTACTGTATGGAGAGCAGTGCATCAGTGGTGCAGCGTAGTACTGTATGGAGAGCAGTGCATCAGTGGTGCAGCGTAGTACTGTATGGAGAGCAGTGCATCAGTGGTGCAGGGTAGTACTGTATGGAGAGCAGTGCATCAGTGGTGCAGGGTAGTACTGTATGGAGAGCAGTGCATCAGTGGTGCAGTGTAGTACTGTATGGAGAGCAGTGCATCAGTGGTGCAGTGTAGTACTGTATGGAGAGCAGTGCATCAGAGGTGCAGCCTAGTACTGTATGGAGAGCAGTGCATCAGTGGTGCAGCGTAGTACTGTATGGAGAGCAGTGCATCAGTGGTGCAGTGTAGTACTGTATGGAGAGCAGTGCATCAGTGGTGCAGCGTAGTACTGTATGGAGAGCAGTGCATCAGTGGTGCAGCGTAGTACTGTATGGAGAGCAGTGCATCAGTGGTGCAGTGTAGTACTGTATGGAGAGCAGTGGTGCAGTGTAGTACTGTATGGAGAGCAGTGCATCAGTGGTGCAGCATGGTATTGTACAGAGAGCAGAGCCTCAGTAGTGTAGCATGGTATTGTACAGAGAGCAGAGCCTCAGTAGTGTAGCATGGTATTGTACAGAGAGCAGTGCCTCAGTAGTGTAGCATGGTATTGTACAGAGAGCAGAGCCTCAGTAGTGTAGCATGGTATTGTACAGAGAGCAGAGCCTCAGTAGTGCAACAAGTTCTATTTTTTTGCGGTGCGGAGGAATGGACAGAAGCACCATTGAAGCACTCCGTAGTGCTTTTGTGGGGTTCCGATCCGTGCTTTCGTTCCGCATCTCCATGATTGCGGACCCATTCAAGTGATGCGGAGTGCACATGGTCTGGTGCCCATGTATTGCGGACCCGCTGTATGCGGGCCGCAATACGGCCACGGGCACACAATGTTCGTGTGCAAGAGGCCTAATGGTGATGCCCCTAACTGGGCAGTGAAGGGAGGCGCCCCTTAGATATTAGATGCCCCTTTGATATTATATGACTTAATTGCTTGACATGCAAGTTCCTAATCCTTACACAAATTTTTGAATGGGGCCCACCTCCCCCAGTAATTTTTTTGCAACCCCTTCCTTTCATGCCGCCCCCATTCCTGTGACTAGTAAAGATCGCTCTCTCAGACCAGGCCCGGCAGCTGTTCCATCCATTTTCTACACTGTCTATACTGTCACTGTATATAATTTCATTGTGTAATACTGTTGAGGGGGCCCTGATAAAATCTTTTAGTCCTCTTCTTCCTGGATGAGCCCCTTCAGGGTCAGGGCCCCAAAGCAGCCGCTTCCCCTGCGTCCCCTATAGCTACGCCCCTGGAGTGCTGCATTTTTTCATGGTGTTTTTACCAATGTATTTTTCCCATATTTCTCTACAGAGCAAGTGACATTAGAGGGGGACACGTACCTATACAAAACCGAAAGGCATGCAAAAAAACATAATGGAAATACTTTAGCTGCTCAAGTTCACTGTTTGGCCCCAAAAACTAAAAAGGCTAGTCAAAACGCTGCACAAGTCTGGTGTTTCTTGGATGCATTTTTTAGGGGGAACAAAATGCACACGAAAAAAACTGTGTGACAGCATCCTTTAAAGGGGTTATCATCATCAGACATCATCTAGTACTTGACAATGTTTCTAACAAAGCTAGAACCAGCCCTGTACCTCACATGGATCCAGAGATCTCCTCATTCATTGCTCCGATTGAACCTCATGGGCGTGTCCTAAGTTCTAAAAGTAGACATGGCTGGTAGTAGCTAAAGGATTGAACTGAGCATGTCCGACCACCTGGTTAGGTGGACATACACATTATACAGTTTAAACGCCAGGGGGCGCCATTATATTGAAGTAAATAGAATATCTCAAAACTGGAACATTTTTGTAACAGAAAGTAAATTACAAAAATAACTTTTTTCATGCTAAATTATGTTAAAATTACATTTAATTGTGTTTTTTTACCTTAAGGGGAAATTTTTTAATCCAAATATTGTGAAGGAAAAACATAAGATAAAAAACAAAATCATTTCCCACGGTAGAGAGAGCGTACAATATTTTGTTTCCTTTTGCATGTGAATTTTTAATCGTTACTAATATCTTTCTATGGGAATATAAAGCAGGATACGGACAATCAGACTAAATACTTCACACAAGCACAAAGCGGTGCCAAACCTGAGCGCCGCTTATTGTCAGACAGGAAAGTACGTTACTAATTCTCGTAGTGACAAGCAGCGATCGCCGGAAGTGACAAATCAAGGAAGACGTGAATGGCTGCCATGTACATTCAAGTCCACTGCCGCTGCTACATAGTGGACGCACCAAGAGGGTCTTGTATCTAAAAACACATCATCTCCTCAGCAGAGGAAAAAGGCACGAATTAATTTTAGCCATGAATAAGCTAACACCCCCCTAAACACTAAAGTGAGCTGTCACCTTTCAAGAGCCATACTTTTTTTTTATTTTTGCAAAACAAGTCATACTTTTTAATGGCATCTGTCAGCAGTTTCGTACCTATGACACTGGCTGACCTGTTACATGTGCGCTTGGCAGCTGAAGGCATCTCTGTTGGTCCCATGTTTATATGTGCCCGCATTACTGAGCAAAATGATGCTTTAAATCCTTCAGGACCCTGCCATTTTTCACCTTAAAGTGTAACCGCCATGTTTTCATAAAAAAATCTATTTTAGCATATGTTACTGCTGCAGCAGCATTATGCATAAAGCAATCTTTAGTTTCTTCACATACCACTGTTTTCTTTGAGTTTTTCCCTTAGTTACAGCTGTTTTAACCTCTACAATATGAGGACCTTCTCAAGATGGCTCCCCTGCCAGTTCTCTGAGGCCCTGACAGTTCTCTGAGCTTCAACATGCAACAAGAAGAAATGAGAGTGAGACAAAACATTTTTTGAGCATTCAATTAAGGCCTCATGCACACGACCGTTGTGTGCACCCGTGGCCGTTGTGCCGTTTTCCATTTTTTTTTGCGGACCCATTGACTTTCAATGGGTCCGTGGAAAAATCGGAAAATGCACCGTTTTGCAGCCGCATCCGTGATCCGTGTTTCCTGGCCGTGAAAAAAATATGACCTGTCCTATTTTTTTCACGGCCAACGGTTGACGGACCCATTCAAGTCAATGGGTCCGTGAAAGATCACGGATGCACACAAGATTGGCATCCGTGTCCGTGATCCGTGGCCGTAGGTTACTTTCATACAGACGGATCCGTCTGCATAAAAGCATTTTTAGAGCTGAGTTTTCACTTCGTGAAAACTCAAATCCGACAGTATATTCTAACACAGAGGCGTTCCCATGGTGATGGGGACGCTTCAGGTTAGAATATACTAAAAGAACTGTGTACATGACTGCCCCCTGCTGCCTGACAGGTGCTGCCAGGCAGCAGGGGGCAGCCCCCCCCTGTAGTTAACACATTGGTGGCCAGTTTGCCCCCCTCCCTCCCCTGTAGTTAACTCTTTGTTGTCCAGTGCGGCCGGCCCCCCCTCCCTCCCCTGTAGTTAACTCTTTGTTGTCCAGTGCGGCCGCCCCCCCCTCCCTCCCCTGTAGTTAACTCGTTGGTGGCCAGTGGCCCCCCTCCCTCCCCTGTAGTTAACTCTTTGTTGTCCAGTGCGGCCAGCCCCCCCTCCCTCCCCTGTAGTTAACTTGTTGGTGGCCAGTGGGCCCCCCCTCCCTCCCCTGTAGTTAACTCTTTGTTGTCCAGTGCGGCCGGCCCCCCTCCCTCCCCTGTAGTTAACTCGTTGGTGGCCAGTGGGCCCTCCCCCCTCCCTCCCCCTCCTAATTAAAATCTCCCCCCCTATCATTGGTGGCAGCGGAGAGTACCGATCGGAGTCCAAGTTTAATCGCTGGGGCTCCGATCGGTAACCATGGCAACCAGGACGCTACTGCAGTCCCGGTTGCCATGGTTACTTAGCTTACCTGTGAGCTGCGATGTCTCCGTGTCCGGCCGGGAGCTCCTCCTACTGGTAAGTGACAGATCATTAAGCAATGCGCCGCACAGACCTGTCACTTACCAGTAGGAGGAGCTCCCGGCCGGACACGGAGACATCACAGCTCGCAGGTAAATATAATGCTTCTACAAATTGCTAAGTAACCATGGCAACCGGGACTGCAGTAGCGTCCTGGTTGCCATGGTTACCGATCGGAGCCCCAGCGATTAAACTGGGACTCCGATCGGTACTCTCCGCTGCCACCAATGATAGGGGGGAGATTTTAATTAGGAGGAGGGCCCACTGGCCACCAACGAGTTAACTACAGGGGAGGGAGGGGGGCCCACTGGCCACCAACGAGTTAACTACAGGGGAGGGAGGGGGGGCCGGCCGCACTGGACAACAAAGAGTTAACTACAGGGGAGGGAGGGGGGGCCCACTGGCCACCAACGAGTTAACTACAGGGGAGGGAGGGGGGGCCCACTGGCCACCAATGAGTTAACTATAGGGGAGGGAGGGGGCCGGCCGCACTGGACAACAAAGAGTTAACTACAGGGGGAGGGGGGGGGCGGCCGCACTGGCCACCAATGAGTTAAAAACAGGGGGGGGTGGTCTGCCCCCTGCTGCCTGGCAGTCATGTACACAGTTCTTTTAGTATATTCTAACCTGAAGCGTCCCCATCACCATGGGAACGCCTCTGTGTTAGAATATACTGTCGGATTTGAGTTTCACGCTCTAACTCATATCCGACAGTATATTCTAACATAGAGGCATTCCCATGGTGATGGGGACGCTTCAAGTTAAAATATACCATCAGATTGGAGAAAACTCCGATCCTATGGTATATTAACTCCTGACTTTACATTGAAAGTCAATGGGGGATGGATCCGTTTGAAATTGCACCATATTGTGTCAACGTCAAACGGATCCGTCCCCATTGACTTGCATTGTAATTCAGAACGGATCCGTTTGGCTCCGCACGGCCAGGCGGACACCAAAACGACTTTTTTTTCATGTCCGTGGATCCTCCAAAAATCAAGGAAGACCCACGGACGAAAAAACGGTCACGGACCTACGGACCCCGTTTTTGCGGACCGTAAAAAAAAACGGTCGTGTGCAGGAGGCCTAATTGAAAATAACGATTAAACTGAAACAGGCTGTTTTTCAGCTGATCCAAATTTTAGGACCACATGCCTTTAAAAAGCCAAATCTGTGCAAAGATGTGGATTCATTGTCATTTTCTGTCAGGTAGTCACACGTTGTGATGGCAAAGGCAAAAAAACTCTCCCTTTTTGAACGTGGTCGGGTTGTTGAACTGCATAAGCAGGGTCTCTCACAGCGCGCCATCGCTGCTGAGGTGGAACGCAGTAAGACAGTCATTTGGAATTTCTTAAATGATCCTGAGGGTTATGGAACAAAAAAGTCAAGTGGAAGACCCAAAAAAATTTCATCAGCACTGAGCCGGAGGATCCAATTGGCTGTCCGTCAAGACACTGGACGATCCTTGACCAGAATTAAGGCCCTTACTGGTGCTGACTGCAGCCCTATAACCATCAGACGGCATCTGAGACTGAAGGGCTTCAAAAACAAAAAACGTCTTCAAAGACCTCGTCTCCTTGAACGCCACAGAACTGCTCGTTTGGACTTTGCAAGAGAGCACCAAACATGGGACATTCAAGGGTGGAAGAAAGTTTTATTCTCTGATGAGAAAAAATTTAACCTTGATGGTCCTGATGGTTTCCAACGTTACTGGCATGACAAGCAGATCCCACCTGAGATGTTTTCTACGCGCCACAGTGGAGGGGGCGCCATAATGGTCTGGGGTGCTTTTTCCTTCAGTGGAACAATGGAGCTTCAGGAAGTATAGGGGCGTCAAACGGCCACGGGCTATGTCCAGATGTTGCAGAGAGCATTCCTCATGACTGAGGGCCCTCGTCTGTGTGGTAACGACTGGGTTTTTCAACAGGACAACGCTACAGTACACAATACCCGCAGGACAAGGGACTTCTTCCAGGAGAATAACATCACTCTTTTGGCCCATCCTGCGTGTTCCCCTGATCTAAATCCAATTGAGAACCTTTGGGGATGGATGGCAAGGGAAGTTTACAAAAATGAACAACAGTTCCAGACAGTAGATGGCCTTTGTGCGGCCGTCTTCACCACTTGAAGAAATGCTCCCACTCACCTCATGGAAACGCTTGCATACAGCAGGCCGAAACAAATTTTTGAAGTGATAAACAATAATGCCGGAGCTACTCATTACTGAGTTCATGTTTGGAGGTTGGATTTCTGTTTTGGGGGAGATTCTTTTTTTTTTTGGAGGTGTGGTCCTAAACTTTTGATCAGCTGAAAAACAGCCTGTTTCAGTTCATTCGTTGTTTTCATTAAATGGAATGCCCAAAAAATGTTTAGTCTCACTCTCATTTCTTCTTGTTGCATGTTGAAGCTGTACTTGGAACCTTGTTAAGATCCAACCATGCTAAATAGGATTTTTTGCCATTTTTCAAGTGGTCTTAAACTTTTGATCAGGACTGTATAAGGTAATTACAGATCTTTTGACAATCATTGACAGACTAACTCAGGTATACATGCCTAGCTCTAATAAACTGGCACTTTAAAGGGTTTCTGTCACCACACTATTAAACAGGCTGACATTATACATGTGCAAATGTCACCTGAATTTAACTCTGCTATTCTTTTTTTTTCTGTGTTTACCCATTTTTGTGCAATTATAACTTTTATTATATGCTAATTAGCCTCTAGGAGCAGGGGGGGGGGGCGTTGCACCTGCTCCTAGAGGCTCCGTTCGCCCACCTCTTTCCACTCCCTTCCACACTTGATTGACAGGGCCAGGTCAGCATTGGTCTCCTCCTGCGGCCCTGTCTGCCGGGAAAATCTCGCGCCTGCGTTCAGTATTCGGCACAGGAACAGTGAGGGAAGGACACTCGCCGACTGCCAGCTTCCTCACTGCGACATATTCGGCGCAGGCGCAGTGAGGCAGCCGGCAAGCGTCCTTCCCTCACTGCTCCTGCGCAGAATACTGAACGGGACGGCACAGGCGCAAGATTTCCCCGGCAGATAGGGCCGGCAGGAGGAGACCACCTCAAAGCCTGCTCTTCTTGCTCCTCATCCACCATCCTCCTCTGACTCCTCTTCAGACTCCTGCTGACTTGTCTCAGATGGAGTAGCCCCCCCCCCTGGGAATTCATTCAGCATTGCGACTTCCTCATCTTCCAGCTCCTGCTCCTCGACGGTTGATCAATGACACAACGCAATGCACGCTCCAGAAAGAAGGCGTAAGTACCTGATGGCAGTGATCTCATCAAATGGTCGCAGAAGTCTGCATGCTTCGCGCATGAGCAGCCACTGGCGCGGTGAAAAGAAACCAAGCTCCGCAGAACCTGTCCTGCCGCAGAGTTCGTACAGGTAGTTGTTAACAGCACGTTTCTGCTGGAGCAGCCTATCAAGCATATACAAGGTGGAGTTCCAGCGCGTCGGGCTGTCACAAATCAGACGTCTGATGGGCAGGTGGTGTCGCCGCTGAACGTCAGCAAGGCGAGCCATGGCCGTGTAAGATCTTCTAAATGGCCAGAGATTTTCCTGGCCTGCCGCAAGACGTCCTGGACCCGGGGTATTTGGTAACGACTAAGTTCAGGACGTGTGCCATTTTGCCCTGTTTCAGCGCGCTCAGCAGATTGGCACCGTTGTCGCACACCACTTTACCAACTGTCAAATTAAGCGGGGTTAGCCACTGATCTGCCTGTGACCGCAGAGCTGAAAACAGTGCAGGAGCGGTGTGGCTCTTGGCTTCCAGGCACAACAGCCGCTGCACAGCATGGCAACGTCTCACCTGGAATGTCGAATGGGTTCTGGGGAGCTTGGGGGCGCAGCGGAAGAGGCGGTAGCAGTGGAAAAGGAGGAGTCAGCCGAGGAGGAGACGGAGGATGTAGTAGGAGGAGGAGAAGAAGAGGCAGGCCTGCATGCAATCCTTGGCGGTAACACCAAATCCACGGGTTACATGCTTGACGGCCGTCAGAAGGTTCACCCAGTGGGCAGTAAAGTTATGTACCTTCCCTGCCCGTGTTTGCTAGACCACGTGTCTGTGGTCAGATGTATCTTGGCACCAACACTGTGTGCCAGAGATATATTCACTTGCCGCTGAACATGGCCATATAGCTCTGAGATGCCCTTTTGGGAGAAATATTTTCTTCCGGAGACCTTTCATTGCGGTGTGCCAATGGCCACAAATTTTATAAAGGCCTCCGAGTCCACCAGTTTATATGGCAGTAGTTGGCGTGTTAGCAGTTCCGACAAGCCAGCAGTCAGCCGTTGGGCAAGAGGGTTATCCGGCGTAATCAACTTTTTACGCTCGAACATTTGGGCCACGGAAGTCTGCCTTCTGCCAGATGAACGCGACGACGGCACGTTGGAAGGTGGAGTGGAGGACAAATGGGAGTAGAGAGGAGAAGTAGAAGAGGCAGGATGTGGAGCGCCGGGAGTGTGGCTTTGTGGGTTCTGACGGCGTTGCTCCCACTGGGCTCAGTGATAGGAGGCCAGGTGCCTTCTTAAGGCGGTCGTCCCTAGATGAGTGTTGGGCTTACCGTGACTTATGCGTTGACAGGACAGGCTGCAGATGGCAACACTAAGTTCAGCAGCTGACATGTTAAAAAAAAGCCCACACAGCGGAGCCATGTGCCAGCGTCCTGGGAGCGCCAGATGTGACCGTGCATGGTAGATGGCTCGCTCCAGATACATTAGCAGTCTGCTTTTTGCCTCCTGTGAACTGCGAGTTCTGCCTGTTTCTCCTCCTTCTTCTCCCTCTCTGCTGCTCCGTCTCTCCCTCTGAACTCCCCTACTCTTCCTTTCTTGTGGGCACCCACGTGACGTCCATCGACACGTCATCATTGTCACCTTCACCACCACTAGCATTTGAGATCTCGGAGTAGGCAGCAACATCGGGGATCTCCTCCTTGGGCTGATCTGGGTACTGTCAGACTTCTGGGTGGCGGCCGTTGATACCTCCTCTTCCTCATCGAATATCAAGAATGGCTGCGCATCGGTAAGGTCTGGGAATGGACGGGAAAATAATTCCTCTGACTCGAGTGGAGGGGCTATGGTGGTGGTGGTGTCTTTGGGGGTGCACACAGCAGAGAGTGAGGAGGGTGCAGATACAGAGGATGAGATGGGTGCAGAAGGCTGAATGAGCCACTCAACCAACTCTGGTGCGTCCTTTGACGTAATCGCACTCACCTTCTCCAACTTCCCACTTAGGCTCAGGCCTGGTGCCCGACCCCTGTGCCTAAGTCCCTAGAGAAGAGCAGTATTTGTGAAAGCAGGTATATCGAACCCCTTAATCAGTATTTTGTGGAAGCAGGTATATCGCAGGCCTCAATGAATATTTCAGAGAGTAACAGTAATACCGCGCTCTATCTGCATAAGCATAAGCTGCAAACAACACCTCCCCCACCCTGGCTAGAGAGCTACCCGCAGGGCTAAGTTCAGGCTCAGTTACCTTGTGGGTCAGCTGCACAATCCACGGGGTCCTGCGACTATCATGGGGTATTCTTTAGGTTGCTGCAGGCACAGGTCAGGTGTCTAGAACATGGAGTCGCACCCCAGCCAGTGGCGCGGCTCTTCTGATACAATATTGCGGTTCGCGCTCGCACGGGGCGAGAGTGACGTCACTACCATGATTATGAAGAGTTACTCTCTGTCCTATCGACTACATTAGCGTGGCAGTTACATTGAGGTCCTGCTGCGATACCGCAGCTACACAGTGAGGAGGGAAGTATAGCGCTATTGGGACAGTATTACATACTCAATGAATATAGAGCTATATAGAGTTTGGTGTCCCTAACAGTCTGTCCCTGCTCCACAAAGCAACCTCTCCCTACATTGGCAAAACACAGAATGTAAAATGGCGGCCAGATCGGGTTTAATTATAGTGTAGGGGTGAGTCCATGTGCTGAAACGTCTCAATTGGCCGTCCTGTCCCACCTGATGGATGTGTCATGGGTCAAAGTTCTGCGCAAAAGAATATGGCGCCGGTGGACATCGCCATATGTTTGCATGTTCGGCGAACCGCGAACGTGCAAAGTTCGCCGCGAAACGACCTCCGGGCGAACCGCAAGGCCATCTCTAATTACACCCACCGGAGCCCATCTATGTAGTGCATGGATGTAGGGGGCGACTACAACTTGTTTGGAGAGGCCCTCTGCTCTGGCTGATCAGGGGAGGCCCTCTATTCTCACCTCTGTTTCCTCCATATGCTATAATAGAGCAGCAAAACAGTGCCAGTCACACAGTGCCCCCCATTAGTGCCAGCCACACAGTGCCCCCCATTAGTGCCAGCCACACACAGCACCATTAGTACATACTGCACATGGCCCTGCTTCTAGGTGCCGCTCCTCTTCTCTCTGATATGGAAGAGGCATGTGAGCAGCCAGTAGAGGGCGATACCATGTAACTTCCAGGACCTGCACTGATAACTGTGATCAATACAATAACATACTGTAAACTACAATACTGTTTGATATGATAGCATACAATACTGTAAAATACAATAGGGAACAATAGAATACAACAAAATACTATACCGTACAGCACAATACAATACTGTAAAGTACAATCTGTACAATAAAATACTGTACAATAATGTGCAATACAGTACAGCACAATACAAAGCTGTAAAGTATAATCCTGTACAATAAAATACTGTGCAATATGATACTGTACCATACAATACTGCACCATACAGTACTGTTAAATAAAATACTGTACAATACTATACTATACAATACAGTACTATAAAATACAGTATTGTACAATGCTATTCACTACAGCACTATACAATACTATAGACGACAATACTGTACACTACAATACTGTACAAAACAATACTGTACAATACTATACAATACAGTACTGTAAAAGACAGTACAATATTCTACATTACGATGCAATACTATACAATACAGTACAATACGATGCCGTACAATACAGTACTATGAAATACAATACTATACAATACTAAATACAATAAAATGTAATACTGTACCATACTATACATTACTGTACAATCCTGTAGAAAATCATTTCTCTGCGCTCAGAAGGATTTGTATTCTGAAGGATGTGAACCACACAAAGCCTAATCACGGGCAGTAGGTTGTGTACCCCTGCCTTAAACGGTATATGTCTTGGAATGTAACTCAGGATCAGTACAGGATGAGTAATGTAATGTATGTACACAGTGACTCCACCAGCAGAATAGTGAGTGCAGCTCTGAAGTATAATACAGGATGTAATTTAGGATCAGTACAGGATAAGTAATGTAATGTACACTGCTCAAAAAAATAAAGGGAACACTTAAACAACACAATGTAACTCCAAGTCAATCACACTTCTGTGAAATCAAACTGTCCACTTAGGAAGCAACACTGAGTGACAATCAATTTCACATGCTGTTGTGCAAATGGGATAGACAACAGGTGGAAATTATAGGCAATTAGCAAGACACTCCCAATAAAGGAGTGGTTCTGCAGGTGGTGACCACAGACCACTTCTCAGTTCCTATGCTTCCTGGCTGATGTTTTGGTCACTTTTGAATGCTGGCGGTGCTTTCACTCTAGTGGTAGCATGAGACGGAGTCTACAACCCACACAAGTGGCTCAGGTAATGCAGCTTATCCAGGATGGCACATCAATGCGAGCTGTGGCAAGAAGGTTTGCTGTGTCTGTCAGCGTAGTGTCCAGAGCATGGAGGCGCTACCAGGAGCGCTACCTCCGCCTTTGTGCAAGAAGAAACAGGAGGAGCACTGCCAGAGCCCTGCAAAATGACCTCCAGCAGGCCACAAATGTGCATGTGTCTGCTCAAACGGTCAGAAACAGACTCCATGAGGGTGATATGAGGGCTCGATGTCCACAGCCCAACACTGTGCAGGACGTTTGGCATTTGCCAGAGAACACCAAGATTGGCAAATTCGCCACTGGCGCCCTGTGCTCTTCACAGATGAAAGCAGGTTCACACTGAGCACATGTGACAGACGTGACAAAGTCTGGAGACGCCGTGGAGAACGTTCTGCTGCCTGCAACATCCTCCAGCATGACCAGTTTGGCATTGGGTCAGTAATGGTGTGTGGTGGCATTTCTTTGGAGGACCGCACAGCCCTCCATGTGCTCGCCAGAGGTAGCCTGACTGCCATTAGGTACCGAGATGAGATCCTCAGACCCCTTGTGAGACCATATGCTGGTGCGGTTGGCCCTGGGTTCCTCCTAATGCAAGACAATGATAGACCTCATGTGGCTGGAGTGTGTCAGCAGTTCCTGCAAGACGAAGGCATTGATGCTATGGACTGGCCCGCCCGTTCCCCAGACCTGAATCCAATTGAGCACATCTGGGACATCATGTCTCGCTCTATCCACCAACGTCACATTGCACCATAGACTGTCCAGGAGTTGGCAGATGCTTTAGTCCAGGTCTGGGAGGAGATCCCTCAGGAAACCGTCCGCCACCTCATCAGGAGCATGCACAGGCGTTGTAGGGAGGTCATACAGGCACGTGGAGGCCACACACACTACTAATACAGGATGTAACTCAGGATTAGTACAGGATAAGTAATTTAATGTCTGTACACAGTGACTGCACCAGCAGAATAGTGAGTGCAGCTCTGGAGTGTAATACAGGATGTAACTCAGGATCAGTACAGGATAAGTAATATATGTACAGTCGTGGCAAAAAGTTTTGAGAATGACAAAAATATTAGTTTTCACAAAGTTTGCTGCTAAACTGCTTTTAGATCTTTATTTCAGTTGTTTCTGTGATGTAGTGAAATATAATTACACGCACTTCATACGTTTCAAAGGCTTTTATCGACAATTACATGACATTTATGCAAAGAGTCAGTATTTGCAGTGTTGGCCCTTCTTTTTCAGGACCTCTGCAATTCGACTGGGCATGCTCTCAATCAACTTCTGGGCCAATTCCTGACTGATAGCAACCCATTCTTTCATAATCACTTCTTGGAGTTCGTCAGAATTAGTGGGTTTTTGTTTGTCCACCCGCCTCTTGAGGATTAACCACAAGTTCTCAATGGGATTAAGATCTGGGGAGTTTCCAGGCCATGGACCCAAAATGTCAACGTTTTGGTCCCCGAGTTACTTAGTTATCACTTTTGCCTTATGGCACGGTCTCCATCATGCTGGAAAATGCATTGTTCTTCACCAAACTGTTGTTGGATTGTTGAAAGAAGTTGCTGTTGGACGGTGTTTTGGTACCATTCTTTATTCATGGCTGTGTTTTTGGGCAAAATTGTGAGTGAGCCCACTCCCTTGGAGGAGAAGCAACCCCACACATGAATGGTCTCAGGATGCTTTACTGTTGGCATGACCTTTTCTTCTCCGGACAAGCCTTTTTCCAGATGCCCCAAACAATCGGAAAGAGGCTTCATCGGAGAATATGACTTTGCCCCAGTCCTCAGCAGTCCATTCACCATACTTTCTGCAGAAGATCAATCTGTCCCTGATGGTTTTTTTTGGAGAGAAGTGGCTTCTTTGCTGCCCTTCTTGACACCAGGCCATCTTCCAAAAGTCTTGGCCTCACTGTGCGTGCAGATGCGCTCACACCTGCCTGCTGCCATTCCTGGGCAAGCTCTGCACTGGTGGCACTCCGATCCCACAGCTGAATCCTCTTTAGGAGACGATCCTGGCGCTTGCTGGACTTTCTTGGACGCCCTGAAGCCTTCTTAACAAGAATTGAACCTCTTTTCTTGAAGTTCTTGATGATCCTATAAATTGTTGATTGAGGTGCAATCTTAGTAGACACAATATCCTTGCCTGTGAAGCCATTTTTATGCAACGCAATGATGGCTGCACGCGTTTCTTTGCAGGTCACCATGGTTAACAATGGAAGAACAATGATTTCAAGCATCACCCTCCTTTTAACATGTCAAGTCTGCCATTTCAACCCAATCAGCCTGACATAATGATCTCCAGCCTTGTGCTCATCAACATTCTCACCTGAGTTAACAAGACGATTACTGAAATGATCTCAGCAGGTCCTTTAATGACAGCAATGAAATGCAATGGAAAGTTTTTTTTGGGATTAAGTTAATTTTCATGGCAAAGAAGGACTATGAAATTCATCTGATCACTCTTCATAACATTCTGGAGTATATGCAAATTGCTATTATAAAAACTTAAGCAACAACTTTTCCAATTTCCAATATTTATCTAATTCTCAAAACTTTTGGCCATGACTGTACACATTGACTGCACCAGCAGAATAGTGTGGGCAGCTCTGGAGTGTAATACAGGATGTAACTCAGGATTAGTACAAAATAAGTAATGTATGCACACAGTGACTTCACCAGCAGAATAGTGAGTGCAGCTCTGGAGTATAATACAGGATCAGTACAGGATAAGTAATGTAATGTATGTACACAGTGACTCATAGTTTATGGTCAGGGCCCCAGTGGTTACGGTTACGAAAATAGTCAAGCTCTGGTCCTACACTGTTTCCATGATCCGTTCACTGAGTGCTTTATATCTTCTGGATGAGGATGGTGATAACTTTACTGATAAGCGTTGTAACATATCATGTATAGACACAACTGGAATTTCCCATCTCAGTCATTATAATCCCACAGAGGAAAATATAAAGTATGTCATATCTATAAATAGTCATTACTTCCAAGTCCTATTGTGTTATGTCTGTTGTTTCATTTCCTAGGAGGATATGAATTCTGGACAGTGCCGCAGGTGTTACTAGTCTTTGTGATTTTTGTCACTCTTTGTGTCACTCTTGCGTCCCAGTAGTTTGATGTGTAGATGCCCAGTATTCCCATCAGTATGGTGCACCGAGACTGCAAAATTTCTGCAAAGTGCTTTCCTTTTATTCTACAAGAGCCGAGACAAAGGAAGAAAATTCTGATGGAATGGAGCAGAGAAAGTTTCCAAGGTACTGTTAGATTTCTGGAAGCGATGTACTTAGTGTGCCAAACTAATAGAAAAAAAGGAAATGTACAAGCAGACAACCCTGCGGCTGACTTTCAGGAGGCAATGCTGGGAGATTTTATTTCTGCAGAAGCACCAGGGGCGTTGCCTAATAGATCGCCTGTCAGTTTTACACCGACAGGCAGTAATGCTCTGGTTTACTGAGTATCATAGCATTATAAAAATTATCAAACTATTGGACTGTGTTGTCCCTTAGTAGGACAAAAATAAAATAAAAAAGGGAAAAAAAAAAAAAACTTGCACAGCAATTTTAAAATTGCACAGTTATTTTGTAATAAAAATTACTATATTGCATTACTGTGATCAGAACGAGCTCCTCAAATCTATCCTATGGATAGATTCCAAGTTCCAGTTTTTGGGGATCTCGTTTAATTTCCCCTGCAGTGTTACTGCAAGGGACCAGAATACTTGCTGACAGTTTCCACCACCGATTACAGCTGACCAAGGGGGTTCCCAGCACTGAATAAACTAAAGGACTCCTCCAAAAAGAAAAATAACTGAATTGTAGACAGCTTGGTGAGATGCCTTAGATGCAGCTCAAGGGTATGCCACTGCTTCCCAATGAGGAGACATGGTTGCAGGCAATGTTCCCAGGGGAAAAAGTATGCAAATGTGCTCTTCTCCAAAAGAATGAAAACTGTTTCCCACTAATTAAACTAAAGACTCCTCCAAACGGAATAAAGGACCTATTTGTAGACAGCTGGGTGAGATGTCTTAGATGCTGCTGAAAGGTGGGCCACTGCTTCTCATTGATGAGACCTGGTTACATGCAATGCTCCATGGGAAAAAAAGTATACAAATTAGGTCTCCTCCAAAAGAAAGAAAACTGTTTGACACTGAATAAACTAAAGGACTCCTCCAAAAAGAAAAATAACTGAATTGTAGACAGCTTGGTGAGATGCCTTAGATGCAGCTCAAGGGTAGGCCACTGCTTCCCAATGAGGAGACATGGTTGCAGGCAATGTTCCCAGGGGAAAAAGTATGCAAATTAGGTCTCCTCCAAAAGAAAAAAAACTATCTCACACTGGATTAACTAAAGGCTCCTCCAAAAGGAAAAATGACTGATTTGTAGACACCTGAGTGAGATGCCTTAGACCAGGCATGCCCAACCTGCGTCCCTCCAGATGTTACAACTACGGCATGCCTGGACAGCCTACAGCTATCAGCCTACAGCAGGGCATGGTGGGAATTGTAATTTTGCAACAGCTGGAGGGCCTTCAGGTTGAGCATTCCTGCCTTAGACGCAGCTGAAAGGTGGGCCACCGCTTCTCATGGAAGAGACCTGACTACAGGCAATGCTCCATGGGGAAAAAAAAGTATGCAAATTAGCTCTTCTCCAAAAAAAAGAAAACTGTCTCACAATGGCCAAACTAAAGACTCCTCCAAAAGGAAAAAGGACAGATTTGTAGACAGCTGGGTGAGATGCCTTAAATCGGCTTAGGCCTGGGCCACTGCTTCTCATGGAAGAGATCTGGTTACAGTCAATGCTCCATAGGAAAATATATGCCATTTAGCTCTCCTTCAGAAGAAAGAAAACTCTTACCATCCAAATCAGAATAGCGAACCAGTGCCCTGCAATGTACTTGTAAAGGCCAGGAACCCTGGGACAGCTGTCTACAGAGGGGTCCTCCTTCCTTTTGGAGGAGTCTTTGGTATGAGTGACTTGAGACAGTTTTCTTTCTTCTGGAGGAGAGACAATTTATAGAACTAAAGCTGTAAATATCTACGCTTTGAATTTGTTTAGGTAAATGGTATTTTGGGGCCCGCTGCTGCCTGACTGATACCCTTTTGGAAGTCATTCTTCAGAATTTTAACAGCTTTGGTTACATGGTGTGACTTATGAAACAGCCGCAGACGTGTTTTCTGGGTAATGTAATCTGCCTGAAAACTGCTAAATCGTTCTAATCTGCTTACCTCCTGCAAACGTAAGGCATCAGTCTCCAGGAGCGTTGACGTAGTCCTATGATAGCAAGTCTCTGCCCGGAATGGATCAGAACAAATGTTTAAGCCGAGTTCAGACGCTGCAGATTAGCTGCAAATTACCATACGGCACACCAGCCACCTGTATCGGAAAAAATCTGGAAAATGTTTCAAATCCAAGTGTCAATTATTATTATTACTATTATTCTCCCCCTTGGGGTAATATTATTATTATTCTCCCCCTTTGGGTTTTATTATTATTATTCTCCCCCTTGGGGTATTATTATTATTATTATTATTCTCCCCCTTGGGGTATGTTCACACGCTGAACATTTGGGAGCGTAATCCGCATTATAACTTGGTGCCTTTTCCAAATTTTATTTAGGGGCAGATCTTGATGTGGTTTTGACTTCTCCTATTGAGAGTTTCTATGACAATTTTTTTTTTCCCCCCACAATGCAAAATTTGCAATTCTCCATGTGAATGGCAGCGCAGATTTCCCATTGAAAACAATGGGAGGCGGCTCGAAAACAGCATCTGGTGCAGAAGTCGTGGCAAAAGCCACATGGAGAACCTGCCATGTGATCATGAGCTATGTGCGCAAATCATCAACATGCTGCCAATTCTAAAATCATTATTCTGCACTATTTTTTTCCAACTGCACGTAAATACGGAAATGTTATACCCCAGTCACTTACATTACAGAATTGATGAGGGTATTTGAGAGGAAGGTGAATGTAGTCTAAAGAGCAACTCCGCCCACGACTACAACTCAGTCTTGCATATCAATGGCGGCCGATGGGCCCCATTAAATGGCAATGAAGAAGGATAGAAGGTGTGACCTGGGGGATTCTGCTAATGACTTCTCCTGCCGAATCCAAGACCCTCAGGGCATGCGGGGATTTGTAGCGTCAGGACTGCGGGGGGGATGGGAGAATGTGGGTCCTGATGCTGACCCTTGGCTGATGGTGGTCTTCCCTATTGCTTTAGATAAAAGGGTTTTTCGTGGCATTCATTGAACAATAGGAAAACTGGAAAGACCCCGATAATTGCAATCGCCCCATTGTAATGACCGCATACAAAGAAATCAAAAGCCGCAGCGTCATTGCAGTGCCAATGGGCAGAGGCAAGATCTCTGCTACATGTGAGTGAAACTGCATCTGTTTTATTAGATTTTGTTTGTTTTCCCTCAGTTTAAAGCAGTTATCCGACTGTTTGTAACTTGTAACTGGTGGGGATCCGACCCCCGGGACCCCCAGCAATCAGCTGTTTGAGAAGGCCGAGTGCCACAGTCTTCTCGCTGTGACGTCACTACTAATGGTCACATGGCTTGGACACAGCTCTGCTCCATCCTCTGATGTCACATAATAACAGCCTGGGCATGCTGGGAGTTGTAGTTCTCATATACCTCATCCCCGTAAAGTCCTCTGATATCAAATAATAACAGCCTGGACATGCTTGGAGTTGTAGTACTTTCCTCCTATACCCCCTCCCTGTAATATCCTCTATCACATTATATTAGCCTGGACATGCTGGGAGTTGTAGTTTTCTCCTCTTATGCCCCCTCCTTTCCTCTGATATACCATAATATCAGAATGGACATGCTGGGAGTTGTAGTTCTCTTCTTGTATACCTCATCCCCGTAATGTCCTCTGATATCACATAATAATAGCCTGGATGTGCTGGGAGTTGTAGTCATCTCCTCTTATACCCTCCCCCTGTAAGGTTCTCTGATATCACATATCAGCCTGGAAATGGAGGGAGTTGTAGTTCTCTCATTTTATACCCCCTACTTTTAATGTCCTCATGTATCACATTATATCAGCCTGGACATGCTGGGAGTTTTAGTTCTCTTATACCCTCTTCTTTCCTCTGATATCTCATAATATTAGAGTGGACATGCTGGGAGCTGTAGTTCTCTCCTCTTATACCACCTCCCTGAAACGTCCTCTGATATCCCATAACAACAAACTGGGTATACTGGGAGTTATAGTCCTGTCCTCTTATACCTCCTCCCTGTCGTGTCCTCTGGTATATAGATTACGGTTTCCATTCTGTGTTATATCGTCACCATCATCCACTGTCCCAGGTATGATGTTGTCCTTTTGGGGGTTATGAAAGTGGTCACCCGACCCTCAACGATAGCTCCAAGTTTTCATTTCCCCTGCAGGGACACAACAGGAGAAAGGAAGCCTTCGAGGTGCTGCCATTGAAAACAATGGATTAACCATGTAATGAATGGTTGACCCAAGTTTCTTTGTGGCCAGGCTCTCTGCCCTGACCTTTGAGGGGGGCTTCTGAATAGGTGTAAAGGCGTTTTAAAGGATTATCCTATCCCTACAACCACTTTTAGCTAATAGAGGAGGTCCCAACGATTTGGGACAGTGCAGCTTTCAGCTCTGCAGCACTCAAGGCAGCCATTATAAAACAGTGAGGTTATGAGTTGTTATGATAACAAGGCGATGGTTGACCCTGGACAACCCCTTTGAAGTGCTCCTCAGAATCCAGGATCAATCTGATATTGAGTCCACCAGGTTGAATGCTGGGCTTCTAGGTAGCCCAAGTGAAAGCCTGACTTCTAGGGAGAACGGACATCCTTCATTCTACAAAGTCCTAATTTTTATGCATTTGAATAAGATGTCTTAAGGGCAATGGGATCAAAGAGGCTTAAGTATCTCCAGCACATGTCACGTTAGATAGTTTTCTTCCCCCTCTGGCAGCTGTAAAACTAGTTCCCAGTATGTTCCCAGTTAGTCTTCTTCCACCTCTGGCAGCTCTAAATACATGCCATTTTTCTATTTCAAGGTACCGGCTATACCCTACTCTGTTTCTGTACCAGGTGGTTTGTTTTCCACTGTGGATATGGTGCTCAATCAGGGTAGCTGGTAGCAGTGTAGTGAAGATTCTCTAAGACCAATCACTAGTCAGCAGTGTGATCACATGACTTCATGGTACTAACATGGCTCAATTGGAACCTCCTCAGATCAGGTACCAAAAAAAAGTAGGTACTAGGTCCTATTTTGAACTTTGGCCTACTAAATAAATGAAAACACAGGGTGGAGTTCGGTAAAATCAAGTCTCTTCAATGCAGTGGAAAAGGTGCTATTGTCTCCAGTCAGTTTCCCAGTTACTCTTCTTCCCTTTCTCACAGCACTAAATATGGTCTCCAGTCAGTTGCCCAGTTAGCCTCCTTCCCCCTCTAGCAGCTATAAATATAGGCGGAGATTTATCATTTCAATACACCACTTTTTTGGTGTGCAAAAGTTGCAAACTGTACATTTCCACTTTTTTTTTTTTTACGTGCGAGTGCCATTTCTCCACTGGACTTGCCACTTTCCCAGAACGGGGGCATGGTGGGGGTGGGGAGGGGTCTGAGACGGCAACACAGACACATTTATCATCTTTGACCCCAGTTTTTTACCTGGCTGGCATAGATTTCACTTCAAGAACACAGACTGCCAGAATAGTACCCCGGGCTGTGATAAATCTGCCTCATAGTCTCTAATCAATTCCCCTGTCAGTCTCCTTCTCCCTCTGGCAGCTGTAAATATAGTCTCCAGTAAGTGTAATAGTATCCTAAAGTTTGAAGATGTGAAAAGAAATGTTAGTCCTCTGAAGCAGTCTTGTTCATTAGTCAGTCTTCAGAAGCAGTCCCGCTCATTAGTCAGTCCTCTGAAGCAGTCCTGCTCATTAGTCAGTCCTCTGAAGCAGTCCTGCTCATTAGTCAGTCCTCTGAAGCAGTCCTGCTCATTAGTCAGTCCTCTGAAGCAGTCTTTTTCATTAGTCAGTCCTCTGAAGCAGTCCTGCTCATTAGTCAGTCCTCTGAAGCAGTCCTGCTCATTAGTCAGTCCTCTGAAGCAGTCCTGCTCATTAGTCAGTCCTCTGAAGCAGTCCTGCTCATTAGTCAGTCCTCTGAAGCAGTCCAGCTCATTAGTCAGTCCTCTGAAGCAGTCCTGCTCATTAGTCAGTCCTCTGAAGCAGTCCAGCTCATAAGTCAGTCCTCTGAAGCAGTCCAGCTCATGTCAGTCCTCTGAAGCAATCTTCTCATTAGTCAGTCCTCTGAAGCAGTCCTGCTCATTAGTCAGTCCTCTGAAGCAGTCCTGCTCATTAGTCAATCTTCTGAAGCAGTCCTGCTCATTAGTTAGTCCTCTGAAGCAGTCTTGTTCATTAGTCAGTCCTCTGAAGCAGTCCTGCTCATTAGTCAGTCCTCTGAAGCAGTCCTGCTCATTAGTCAGTCCTCTGAAGCAGTCCTGCTCATTAGTCAGTCCTCTGAAGCAGTCCTGCTCATTAGTCAGTCCTCTGAAGCAGTCCAGCTCATAAGTCAGTCCTCTGAAGCAGTCCTGCTCATTAGTTAGTCCTCTGAAGCAGTCTTGTTCATTAGTCAGTCCTCTGAAGCAGTCCTGCTCATTAGTCAGTCCTCTGAAGCAGTCCTGCTCATTAGTCAGTCCTCTGAAGCAGTCCTGCTCATTAGTCAGTCCTCTGAAGCAGTCCAGCTCATAAGTCAGTCCTCTGAAGCAGTCCAGCTCATGTCAGTCCTCTGAAACAATCTTCTCATTAGTCAGTCCTCTGAAGCAGTCCTGCGCATTAGTCAGTCCTCTGAAGCAGTCCTGCTCATTAGTCAGTCCTCTGAAGCAGTCCTGCTCATTAGTCAGTCCTCTGAAGCAGTCCTGCTCATTAGTCAGTCCTCTGAAGCAGTCCTGCTCATTAGTCAGTCCTCTGAAGCAGTCCTGCTCATTAGTCAGTCCTCTGAAGCAGTCCTGCTCATTAGTCAGTCCTCTGAAGCAGTACTGCTCATTAGTCAGTCCTCAGAAGCAATCCAGCTCATAGGTCAGTCCTTTGAAGCAGTCATGTTCAATAGTCAGTCCTCTGAAGCAGTCCAGCTCATAAGTCAGTCCTCTGAAGCAGTCTTCTAAGCTTTGCCATATACTGCCATGTGCTCTGTGCCCTCTCTCAAAAGCAGGGTAGAGGCAATTTGTATAGGTTGCTGTGAATAGAGGATCACTACAGGGAGAAAAGGACAGAGGATTCAGCAGTGAGGAGGTTGACTGAGCAAGCGCTAACATACTGATATACACTGCGAACACGAGGTGGCACCATACAGATGTACAGACTGCATATGACACCTGGTTGTCAGAGGAACATTTATTATTATTTGCTCAGTTCCTCAGTATCCAGGAATCAGAAGGCATAGCCCCATGTCATTGACCAGTGGGCAGGTGGTCAGCCATCATTGGCCCCTGGCTGTGAGAATTACCGTTGGTGCGTTGCACAGTATTTGGCCACCGGTTTAGCAGTCAATGCCATGTGCAATACCGTATGTAGGTACTGCTGACACTACTGGGCTGTAATATATGGTAGCGGTAATCTGCTGCCAAATGTGAAATCACTGATGGAAATCAGACATGGGATTAGTGTTTGCTAAAGCAAATATCAGGTTTCCACATGTGAAGAATGAGAAAGCATTTCTATCAGCCAGAAGTTATTCAGCAAACCCAGTCACACAAGCAGAGTGTCGCCCATAACAGTGTCATCCACAGATCCCCCATTACAGTGTGTCATCCACAGATCCCCCATAACAATGTGTCATCCACAGATCCCCCATAACAATGTGTCATCCACAGATCCCCCATTACAGTGTGTCATCCACAGATCCCCCATAACAATGTGTCATCCACAGATCCCCCATAACTGTGTCATCCACAGATCCCCTATAACAGTGTCATCCACAGATCCCCCATTACAGTGTGTCATCCACAGATCCCCATAACAGTGTGTCATCCACAGATCCCCCATAACAGTGTGTCATCCACAGGTCCCCCATAACAGTGCATCATCCACAGATCCCCCATAACAGTGTGTCATCCACAGTTCCCCATAACAGTGTGTCATCCACAGATCCCCATAACAGTGTCATCCACAGATCCCCCATAACAGTGTGTCATCCACAGATCCCCCATAACAATGTGTCCTCCACAGTTCCCCCCATAATGGTGTGAAATGACTTTCCAATTGCATTTATTGGTGCGTTCATCGGGCAGACTGGTGAATGTCGCCTCCATACACTATTGTGCTGTACACCGTACCGCTAAAGGATTATTCTTTGAATTTCATTGGTAATGTCTTCCGTTAATTAAAGCTAAAATCATTCTATGCCGTATAATTACAGACATTGTGAGGTCCGGACGTCCTGTGCCGCCTGTGTACAGATGTCATTAGTAATTGTGCCCCTTTACAATGGCCGCCAGTCTGTGTGCGGACGCCGCTTCATTAAGACGCTAATTAATCACTTTATTATTTTCATTTAAGCAAAACCCAACGTGATGGAGACATCAAAGGCTTCACCTCAGAGCACCCGACACAGAAGCCACACACGACGTGTCGTTATTAACCCATTCATGGATTGCAGCCCTTGGTGGTCAATGCCGGGTCCTGGACTTAAACACAAACAAGGGAAAAGTGCAAATAGCAAAAAGTGATTAGAGAACCTCAACTGAAGGCCTCTTGCACACCACTGTATGGTTTTGCGGTCTGTTTTAAACAGATCTGTTTTTCCGTTTCAGTAGTGTTTCCGTTCCCGTTCCGCTTCCGTTTTGCCGTTCCGTTTGGTTTCCATTTGTGATCCGTTTTTTTGCGGATCACAAACGGAAGCATGCAATAATGTTTAAACAGTAAGGGTACTTTCAGACTTGCGTTTTTCTTTTATTTACGGTATTGAGTTCCGTCCTTGGGGCTCAATACCGGAAAGAACTGATCGGTTTTATACCCATGCATTCTGAATGGAGAGCAATCCGTTCAGGATGCATCAGTTCAGTCCCTCTTACGTTATTTGGCCGGAGAAAATACCGCAGCATGCTGCAGTTATCTCTCCGGCCAAAAATACTGATCACTTGCCGGAATGCCGGATCCGGCATTAATTTACATTGAAGTGTATTAGTGCTGGATCCGGTACTAAGTGTTCTGGAAAACCGGATCCAGTTTCCCGATCTGTGCATGCGCAGACCTTTAAAAATGTGAAAAAATAAATACCGGATCCGTTTTACCGGATGACAACCGGAAAGATGGATCCGGTATTGCAATGCATTTGTCAGACCGATCCGCATCCGTCTCACAAATGCATCCATTTGCGTCCGGATTGCCGGATTCGGCAGGCAGTTCCGGCGATTGAGCTGCCTACCGGAACCCTCTGCCGCAAGTGTGAAAGTACCCTAAGTACATAAAAAAATTGGGCTGGGCATAACATTTTCAATGGATGGTTCCACAAAAATGGAACGGATACAGAAGACATAGTGTCCATTTACACGTCCGTATGTGTTTTGCTGATCCGCAAAATACGGACACCGGCAATGTGCGTTCCGCATTTTGCGGACCGCACATCGCCGGCACTCTCATAGAAAATGCGGACAATTGCGGACAAGAATAGGACATGTTCTATTTTTGGGCGGAACAGAAGTGTGGATACGGAAGTGCAGATCCGCAAATGCAGATGCGGACAGCACATTCCGGACCCTATTGAAAATGAATGGGTCCGCACCCGTTCCGCAAAATTGTGGACGTGTGAATGGACCCTTAGGGTTCGTTCACACAAACGTGTGCTGCTCGTTGTCGTATTGC
Source organism: Bufo bufo (assembly GCF_905171765.1). Lineage (NCBI taxonomy): Eukaryota > Metazoa > Chordata > Amphibia > Anura > Bufonidae > Bufo > Bufo bufo. Next base: position 421,865,727 of record NC_053394.1, read on the forward strand.
AGAACGCATTTGCTGATCCGCAATACAAGGGCACCGTTCCATTGCCATTCCGCATCACGGATGCGTTCCCATTAATTTCAATGGGTCCGCAAATCCGGAGATGCGGAATGGTGAGGAACGGAAGAACGGAACACTACGGAAGCACCACGGAGTGCTTTCTTGGGTTTCGTTCCGTGCTTCCACACCGCAAAAAGATAGAGCAAGTCCTACCTTTGGCGGAACGGAAGGATCGCGGACCCATTCAAGTGAATGGGTGTGCGATCCCCATGTGCCTGCCCCATGGATGGTGCCCGTGCATTGTGGACCGCAATGTGAACGAGCCCTTACAGATACAGTTGCAAGAAAAAGTATGTGAACACTTTGGAATGATATAGATTTCTGCACAAATTGGTCATAAAATGTGATCTGATCTTCATCTAAGTCACAACAATAGACAATCACAGTCTGCTCAAACTAATAACTCAAAGAATTAAATGTTACCATGTTTTTATTGAGCACACCATGTAAACATTCACAGTGGGGGTGGAAAAAGCATGTGAACCCTTGGATTTAATAACTGGTTGAACCTCCTTTGGCAGCAATAACTTCAACCAAACGTTTCCTGTACTTGCAGATCAGACGTGCACAACGGTCAGGAGTAATTCTTGACCATTCCTCTTTACAGAACTTTTTCAGTTCTGCAATATTCTTGGGATGTCTGGTGTGAATCGCTTTCTTGAGGTCATGCCACAGCATCTCAATCGGGTTGAGGTCAGGACTCTGACTGGGCCACTCCAGAAGGCGTATTTTCTTCTGTTTAAGCCATTCTGTTGTTAATTTACCTCTATGCTTGGGGTCATTGTCCTGTTGCAACACCCATCTTCTATTGAGCTCCAGCTGGTGGACCGATGGCCTTAAGTTCTCCTGCAAAATGTCTTGATAAACTTGGGAATTCATTTTTCCTTCGATGATAGCAATCCGTCCAGGCCCTGACGCAGCAAAGCAGCCCCAAACCATGATGCCCCCACCACCATACTTCACAGTTGGGATGAGGTTTTGATGTTGGTGTGCTGTGCCTCTTTTTCTCCACAGATAGTGTTGTGTGTTTCTTCCAAACAACTCAACTTTGGTTTCATCTGTCCACAGAATATTTTGACAGTACTGCTGTGGAACATCCAGGTGCTCTTGTGCAAACTGTAAAAGTGCAGCAATGTTTTTTTTGGACAGCAGTGGCTTCCTCTATGGTATCCTCCCATGAAACCCTTTCTTGTTTAGTGTTTTACGTATCGTAGGTTCGCTAACAGGGATGTTAGCATATGCCAGAGACTTTTGTAAGTCTTTAGCTGACACTCTAGGATTCTTCTTCACCTCATTGAGCAGTCTGCGCTGTGCTCTTGCAGTCATCTTTACAGGACGGCCACTCCTAGGGAGAGTAGCAGCAGTGCTGAACTTTCTCCATTTATAGACAATTTGTCTTACTGTGGACTGTTGAACAGCAAGGCTTTTGGAGATACTTTTATAACCCTTTCCAGCTTTATGCAAGTCAACAATTCTTAATCGTATGTCTTCTGAGAGCTCTTTTGTGCGAGGCATCATTCACATCAGGCAATGCTTCTTGTGGAAAGCAAACCCAAAACTGGTGTGTGTTTTTTATAGGGCAGGGCAGCTGTAACCAACACCTTCAATCTCATATCATTGATTGGACTCCAGTTGGCTGACACCTCACTCCAATTAGCTCTTGGAGATCTCATTAGTCTAGGGGTTCACATACTTTTTCCACCTGCACTGTGAATGTTTACCTGGTGTGTTCAATAAAAACATGGTAACATTTAATTCTTTGTGGGTTATTAGTTTAAGCAGACTGTGATTGTCTATTGTTGTGACTTAGATGAAGATCAGATCACATTTTATGACCAATTTGTGCAGAAATCCATATCATTCCAAAGGGTTCACATACTTTTTCTTGCAACTGTACATTCCGTATGCATACCATTGACTTGAATGGAGCCACGGAATGTGATTTGCGGGCAATAGTAGGACATGTTCTATCCTTGAACGGAATAGAAATACGGAAACTGAATGCATACGGAGTACCTTCCGATTTTTTGTTGATCTATTGAAATGAATGGTTCTATATATGGAACACAAAAAATGGAATGTAAACGGAAAAAAAAGGTTCGTGTGCAGGAGGCCTAACTGTAAACTGAGGGGTATGATTACAAACTTGCTGACTGTTTCCATTGATGACCTGGTGAATTGTGAGTGCAGCTCTGGAGTATGAGACAGGATGTAACTCAGGATCAGTACAGGATAAATAATGTATGTAGACAGTGACTGCACCAGCAGAATAGTAAGTGCAGCTCTGGAGTATAATACAGGATGTAACTCAGGATCAGTACAGGATAAGTAATGTAATGTATGTACACAGTGACTGCACCAGCAGAATAGTGAGTGCAGCTCTGGAGTATAATACAGGATGTAACTCAGGATCAGTACAGGATAAGTAATGTAATGTATGTACATAGTGACTCCACCAGCAGAATAGTGAGTGCAGCTCTGGAGTATAATACAGGATGTAACTTAATGATTTTCCTAGTCTAATTTTTCCTAGTCTAGTTTTATTAAAGATACAGAGGCTCATATTGCTATCTCTTCCTTTACTGTCCACCAATAGCAGCAAAGAAATTTACATAAATAACAATGTAACCATAGTAACCATAGACCCTCCCCAGACAGCCCCTATAACAGGCAGCTCCTCCTCTGGGTCTTCCTCTTTCTTTGGACCTCTGACACCATCACCAGAACATAAACTGGAACCGTAACTGGAAACCGGAATCTGGAAGCGAACCTCTCAGCTCCATCCGAACATCAGAAAGAAAGCCAACGTGGTTAACACTCCTGGAGAACACACAGAAGAATGTAGATCCATGAAGCCAGCAGAACATCAGCCTGAAACGAAAATAAATAATATGGCCAGTGTGAAAACCAGGCGGAAAAACCCACAAAGTCAGAAAGCCGTTAATCGGTAATAAACCGTAAAACCATATATTAAAATACAATATTATAAAATATACACAATAAACTTCCTCTAATAAATCAATCAATAAATAAATGGGCGGGAAGAACCCCGGGTGGGCAATACTCGCCTCCGTGTCTTTAATAAAACCATGACTTTACGTCATAGACTAGGAAAATCATTAAGTTTTACAGCAAGACACGGAGGCTCATATTGTAAGTTTAAAGCTGATCAATAAGAGACGAGAACACATGAGGAGGAGGACGAAAATAAAATTCTCTAAACGTCGTGACTCTAGACCAGTCGGCCAAACGCAAGATGTCCTCCAACCGAGCCCCCGATATCGCCAGGGAAGTGGCAGTCGCGCCGCTGGCCAAATGCGCAGTAAAGACAGAGGTATCTACACCAGAAAGGGACATGATTCACTTCATCCATCGCGCTAGAGTAGGGCTGGATACCGGTCCAAAAGGATGACGAATGGAGAGAAAAAGTTGCGGAACCTCAGAAGACCGGTGAGCCCTCGTCCGAGACTCATATTCCTTCAAACAGGCCACAGGACAAAGCGCCGGCGTAGACGGAAAACCGGGATAAGACACCGACCTGATGTTAGTCTTAGTGCGTCGGGAGATGTTGAACATGACACCCTAAGGAGTGAAAGACCTGGCGTCATGATCAAGGGCCCTCACATCAGAAACTCTCTTACAGGAGATGAGGCAAAAGAGCGTCAATAATTTAGCTGACAGTTGATGGAGGGAGAGATCCGGATTATCCGGCCAAGCGGAGAGGAAGGAGAGGACCAAAGAGACATCCCACGTTGTTGTGAAGCGTGGTCGGGGGGGGGGGCGAGCCAAACGAGAGCCAGCAACAAACGAGAAACAGAAGGATGCTGTCCCGCAGGGACACCATCGAATCCCTGATCAGTGGAGGAAATAGCAGAGCGGAAGAGGTTGATAGTCTTATAGGCTTTCCCCGCTTCAAAAAGGGAAGTAAGGAACTGCAAGATTTGAGTCACAGGTGCCGAAATGGGATCCAGGTCCCGTTCTAAGCACCAGCCAACCCAAGTTCCCCAGTCTGCCCGATAAGATTTTCTGGTGCCGGAAGCCCAAGCGTTGTCCAGGAGGCGTCTAGTTGCATCCGAAATACCTTCGACTTCTCCGGGTGTCCTGAGATTCGGCACGCCAGCAACTGAAGCGAGCCGTCGATCAGCAGAGGATGGTGTATGCCTTGAGGTCCGTGGAGAAGATTCGTCTGACACGGAAGGAGTAGAGGCACGTCCACTAGAAGTTCCAGGAGGATCGGGTACCAGGCTTGAGTCCCACAAAAGGGAACCACCACCACCAATCCGCCCGGTAGTTGTGTAAGCCCGGAAGGTATTCCGCCTGCACCATGATGTCCCTGGACAGGCAGTAAGACCAGAACTCCTTCGCCAGGCGTGCCAAAGTTGCCAAATAGGTTCCACCCAATCGATTGACATAACAGACTGTCGAAACGTTGTCCATGCGCAACCTGATACACGCATGGGCGACTCCGTTGGTAAAGCTCCGAATTGTAAATGAACCCGCCAGTAGTTCCAGTGCGTTGATGTGGAGGCGGGCTTCGTCTTCCGACCACCGACCTCCTGTGGAGATTCCGGCGCAGTGGGCCCCCCAGCCCTGGAGGCTCGCGTCCGATTCTACAGGGAATTCCGGTTGACAACCGAAAATCGCTTTGCCGTTCCATGCCTCCAGGTTGTCTATCCACCAACGAAGTTCCTCCCGTGCTTCCGTATCCAGGACCACTGTGTCCGCAAACGTGGCACCGGACCGAAGGTGTGCGATATTCAGCCGCTGGAGGGCGCGATAATGGAGAGGAGCTGGGAACACCGCCTGAATAGAGGAGGCCAACAGGCCGATGATGCGGGCCAGGTGACGCAGGGACAGGCATGCAGCTGATAGAGCGTGTCTCAGCTCCTTGCGAATTGAGCGCAATTTCTCTGCGGAAGGCTGAGGGATTCCGAGATGGAGTCCACCGTAAAACCTAGGAACTCCATCCGTCGTGACGGGATGAGGCAAGACTTCTCCAAGTTCAGGAGAAAACCGAGACCCCCCAGGAGATCCGAAGTCCAGCGAAGATGTTCCAACAGGACCAAACGAGATTGGTACATGATGAGGATGTCGTCCAGATATACAACAAGACGGACTCCTCGACTCCGCAGCCAGGACATGACCGGGCGCAGGAGTTTGGTGAAACACCACAGCGCCGAGGACAGGCCGAACGGGAGACAGGTGAATCGCCAGATTTCGCCTCTCCACCGGAACCGGAGAAGATCCCTGGACGGCACGGCAATCAGAACCGTAAGGTAAGCGTCTTTGAGATCCAACTTCACCATCCAGTCCCCAGGGATAAACAAGTCTCGGAGCAGGTGAATCCCTTCCATTTTGAAGTGGCGATAGCGCACCACTGCATTCAAGGCTTGGAGATTTATAACCGGGTGCATTTGACCGCCCTTCTTTTGCACGAGAAAAATGTTGCTGAGGACTCCCCCGGGAAAAGGGGGAGCCCTTTCTATTGCCCTTTTGTGAAAAAGGGACACGAGCTCGATGTCTATGAGCTTTACGTCTGGCTGCGATAGCGACAGCGGAGGGGGAGGAGGGACGAGATCCGGAGAGTCCGTGAGTTCTATGTGGAATCCCCTCACCGTAGCCAACACCCATGGGTCTGACGTTATGTTTGACAAGGCATGGAAAAAGTGACGGAGTCTGCCCCCTACACAATGAACCAAAGAAGTCCCCACCGGGGATAGACTTACCGAAGGATTTGCAGAAATTAGGGTTCCCTCTAAAGGACCTTGATCGCCATTGGCCACCTCTGGCCGGGAAGAAGGAAGACGGGTTCCTCTGCTCCTGGAAAGGCGGTCTCTGGGTGAAGGAGCCTCTGCTCGAGCTGCGGGCTTGAAAGCTGGATCGGCTGGACAGGCGGCCCCTGCTACTGCTGGCCCTGGTGGAGACCCGTCCCTGAAAGACCCTGCGCATTGAGGACTGGGCCTTGTCTAGGGCTGTAAATGCCCCCACGAAGCGACTGAGGTCTTTGATGAAAGAATCACCAAATAGCTGACCTTGCGCATCTTTACCTGCCTCAGTAAGGGCCAGGTTTGCCAACTTAGGGTCAATTTTGAAGAGAACGGCCTTACGCCGTTCGATGGCTAGGGATGAATTGGTATTTCCCGCGATACAAATCGCCCTTTGGACCCAGCCGGTAAGCTCCGCCGGATCAATAGGAGAGCCTTCAACTCTGGCCACCTCGGCCATCTCAAATAGTTTGGCTAGGGGGCCAAATATATCAAGGAGCTTGTCTTGGCAGCTCCGTAAGGCAGAGTCCAACCCTTTACGGGGGTTCCAGCCCGTTTTTGACAAGAACTGTGTAATTTTAGGGTCGACGACTGGGGTCTCACACAGTGGCGTACATACAGGGGTCGCAGGGGTCGCAGTTGCGACCGGGCCCGGCACTCCAGGGGGCCCGGCCGCCTGTGGACCCCTGGCCCCTGCAGTCGTGCCACTCAGACACAGGTGTGGGCCCGCGACAGCGGCGGCGGCAGGTGACAGGGAGATGAACGCTTCCATTGTGGAAGCGTTCATCTCCATAGTGATCTGTATTGCCGTCCTCAGGACAGCGATACAGATTGCTGTGCTGCGGCCGGGCAGGGGAGGGAGGCGTCTCCCTTCCCTGTTCCTCTGGTAGGCTGCGGGCCTTGTGCCGGCAGCCTATCAGAGCGGTGCAGGCGGCGCGATGACGTCATCGCGCCGCGCCGCCGCCTGAGCTGTACAGCGCAGGACACAGGCCAGAAGAGGCCTGCATCGCATCGCTGCTAAGGAGGTAAGTATAAGGGTTTATTATTTTTTAATACCGAACTTTACTTGGGACATGAGGAGACACTTCATACTGGAAAATGGGGGGGGGGGGGAAGGTAGGTTGGCACTACTTGATACTTAAAAATGAGGGGGGAGGGTTGGCACTACTTGATACTTAAGAATGGGGGGGGGAAAGTTGGAACTACTTGATACTGGAAAATGGGGGGGGAGAAGGTTGGCACTACTTGATACTGGAAAATGGGGGGGAGAAGGTTGGCACTACTTGATACTGGAAAATGGGGGGGGGGAGAAGGTTGGCACTACTTGATACTGGAAAATGGGGGGGGAGAAGGTTGGCACTACTTGATACTGGAAAATGGGGGGGGAGTTGGCACTTGATACTGGAAAATGAGGGGGGGAAGGTTGGCAGCACTTGATACTGGAAAATGAGGGGGGGGAGTTGGCACTTGATACTGGCACACGGGGCGGTTGGCACTTGATACTAGCACACGGGACGGTTGGCACTTGATACTGGCACAATATTGGGGGCACTATTGGGGACCACAGGGCACAGTATTGGGGTGGTAGGATGTTTTGTCCAGAAGATGGTAGGATGATGGAAAAGTAGTAAACTAAGATTTTTTTTTGTCAAACTGCAGAGATTAAAAACGGCGTAAAAATGGTGGTCTGGTTTGAAAGGAGAAGACGAGGACAGAGAACATCTACATCGAAGGAGACGTCACTGGATGTAAGAGGTACGGGCGCGATTTATGGGTGGGGCTGTGTGTGTGTGTGGTTTGAGGGCGGGTGGGGACACAGGGGCCCCATAATCTCCTATTGCCCGAGGAAATGCCCCTCCCGAGACCGGGGGGGGCCCATGGATCAGTTTCGCACCGGGGCCCCATGGATTGTGTGTACGCCACTAGTCTCACAAACTTTGTTGGGGACCAGGGGTCTGGGGAATTCAGCCCTGAGCTTGCTACGAGCCTCCTTGCTGAGGGGGCGGCGAACCCAGTGTTCAAGATAATTGCACACATGAGCAGCTGGTAGCCACTCCGCCGACCTAGGGTCAAACAAAGGAGCGCCCGAGGGGTCCACCAGGGAAGAGGCCGCATCCGCGGCGGTGAAGGCCGGCTCTTTAGCTAAAGAGGTGGAAGGAGTGGGGCACACAGGGTCTGACATAAGATCAGGAGCCTCCTCCTCTGAGTGGCAACTAGCCTCCGCAAAAGCCTCCGTCTCAGACCCAAAGCCTGACTAGACTCGCTAGTATGTTGTGCTCTAGCACATTTCCACATACGCGCCCGTTCTGCCTGGCGCGGTAAGGCTCTCTTGCGTGATCTAGGCACGCTATCATGGGTGGCTGTATTCACACCAGTCAAATTCTCCTGTGAGGTAGGAGGTTCTAAATCGGTAGGCTGCGGACTAGGTAGTAGGGGTGTCTGCCAGGAGAGGCCAGGGGCATGGGCAGACAAGGCCTGTGAGATGGTCTGCGATAATATGGATGACATAGACCCCATTGCCTCCATAATAGCGCTGGATACTGAGCGCTGGAGGTCTAAGGCCTGGGCGTTCATGTCAGTAGGCCTATGATCCCCTGTGGGGGGAGGGGGGTTAGACATGGAGGGCGGTTGGTCTGCTGCCGACATAATGTTAGATAAGCAAACAGATTTTGGGCCCCCGGTGAGTAGGGAGTAAGTACCTGATGTAGCTAACCTAAGGAAGGAAAAATCGAGGGGTTAATCACCCCAAAGCCGAGCAGCCGGTACGATACAGGATAAGATGGCCGCCGTGTTCCTGCGAGATTAGGCGTGAGATGCACCAAAAGATGGCCGCCGAGATCTCGCAAGATCTCGCAACCACCGGGGAATGAGGAGATCAGGCGCAGATGCGCCCAAGATGGCCGCGAGATCACGCAAGATCTCGCAACCACCGAAGAGACGTACTATCCGCGGGAAGCTTCGTGGAAGAAAAGTAAGAGGCCAAGGGGAAAACGGGTACAAACGGAATGCGGGAAGGGTCCCAGCAAACAAGGGGGAAAAGTATAATGAGTGCAGCTCTGGAGTATAATACAGGATGTAACTTAATGATTTTCCTATTCTATGACGTAAAGTCATGGTTTTATTAAAGACACGGAGGCTCCTATTGCTATCTCTTCCTTTACTGTCCACCAATAGCAGCAAAGAAATTTACATAAGAACCATGTAACCATAACAACCATAGACCCTCCCCAGACAGCCCCTATAACAGGCAGCTCCTCATCTGGATCTTCCTCTTTCTTTGGACATCTGACACCATCACTAGAACCTCAACTGGAACTGGAACTGGAACCGGAATCTGGAAGCGAAACCTCTCAGCTCCAACCGAACAGTAGAACCAAGCCAACGTGGCTAATACTCCTGGAAAAACACAGAAGGATGTAGATCCCTAAACTCCGCGGAAAATCAGCCTGAAACGAAAATAAGTAATATAGCCAGTGTGAAAAGCAGGCGGAAAACTGCACAAAGTCAGACAGCAGAAATCGGTAAAAAACCGTAAGGCCGTACATTAAAATACAATATTAATAAATATAACATTAATTAATATATATAGACAATAAATATACACAATAGATTTCCTCTACATAAATAAATAATTAATAAATGGGCGGGAAGAACAAACCAGGGTGGGCAATACTCGCCTCCGTGTCTTTAATAAAACCATGACTTTACGTCATAGACTAGGAAAATCATTAAGTTTTACAGCAAGACACGGAGGCTCATATTGCAAGTTCAAAGCTGATCAATAAGAGACGAGAACACATGAGGAGGAGGACGGAAATAAAATTCTCTAAACGTCGTGACTCTAGACCAGTCAGCCAAACGCAAAATGTCCTCCAAACGAGCCCCTGATATCGCCAGGGAAGTGGCCGTCGCGCCTCTGGCCGAATGCGCAGTAAAGACAGAGGTATCTACTCCAGAAAGGGACATGATCCACTTCATCCATCGCGCTAGAGTTGGACTGGAAACCGGTCCGAAAGGATGACGAATGGAGAGAAAAAGTTGCGGGACCTCCAAAGATCGGTGAGCCCTCGTCCGAGACTCATATTCCTTCAAACAGGCCACTGGACAAAGCGCCGGTGTAGCCGGAAAGCAGGGATAAGACACCGACCTGATATTAGTCTTAGTGCGTCGTGAGATGTTGAACGTGATGCCCTCAGGAGAAAAAGACCTTGCGTCATGATCAAGGGCCCTCACATCGGAAACCCTCTTACAGGAAATGAGGCAAAAGAGGGTCAATAATTTAGCCGACAGTTGACGGAGGGAAAGATTCGGATTATCCGGCCAAGCGGAGAGGAAGGAGAGGACCAAAGAGACGTCCCACGTTGTTGTAAAGGTGGTCGGGGGGACGAGCTAAGCGCGAGCCATGCAACAAACAGAAGGATGCTGTCCCGCAGGAACACCGTAAAATCCCTGATGAGTGGAGGAAATAGCCGAGCGGAAGAGGTTGATAGTCCTATAGGCTCTCCCCGCTTCAAAAAGGGAAGTAAGGAATTGCAAAAGTTGAGTCACAGGTGCCGAAATAGGGTCCAGGTCCCGTTCCAAGCACCAGCTAACCCAAGTTCCCCAGGCTGCCCGATAAGATTTTCTGGTGTCGGGAGCCCAAGCGTTGTCCAGGAGGCGCCTAGTTGCGTCCGAAATACCTTCGACCTCTCCGGGCGTCCTGAGATTCGGCACGCCAGAAGTTGCAGCGAGCCGTCGATCAGTAGAGGGTGTTGTAAGCCTTGAGGTCCGTGGAGAAGATTCGTCTGACACGGAAGTAGGAGAGGCACGTCCACTAGAAGTTCCAGGAGGATCGGGTACCCGGCTCGAGTCCCCCAAAAGGGGACCACCAATTCCGCCTCCTGACGACGAGTCTGCAACAACATCCTCGGAATCATTGCAAAAGGCGGAAACGCTTAATGCAGAGCAGTCGACCAGTCCTGAAGGAATGCATCCACCGCTGCCGTCTCTGGGTCCGGGCGCCAGCTGAAGAACCGGGGAAGGTGAGCATTGAGTCGGGAGGCAAAGAGGTCTATGGCAAAAGGACCCCAGACTTCCAACACTGTAGAAAACACCTCTGGTGCCAGTCTCCAATCGCTGCCGTCCGCGAAGTATCGGGAGCTCCAATCCGCTTGCACCATGATGTCCCTGGATAGGCAGTAGGACCAGAACTCCTTCCCCAGGCGTGCCAACGTTGCCGAACGGGTTCCACCCAATCGATTGACATAGCGGACTGTCGAAACGTTGTCCATGCGCAACCTGATGCACGCATGGGCGATTCCGTTTATAAAACTCCGGATGGCGAAAGAACCCGCCAGAAGTTCCAGCGCGTTGATGTGGAGGCGGGCTTCGTCTTCCGACCACCGACCTCCGGTGGAAATTCCGTCGCAGTGAGCACCCCAGCCTTGGAGACTCGTGTCCGATTCCACTGTGAATTCAGGTTGAAAGCCGAAAATCGCTTTGCCGTTCCATGCCTCCAAGTTGTCGATCCACCAATGAAGTTCCTCCCGGGCCTCCGTATTCAGAACCACTTTATCCGCAAACGTGGCACCGGAACGAAGGTGTGCAATCTTCAGCCGCTGGAGGGCGCGATAATGGAGAGGGGCCGGGAATACCGCCTGAATCGAGGAGGCCAACAGTCCGATAATGCGGGCCAGGTGACGCAGAGACAGATAGGCAATCGATAGAGCGTGTCTCAGTTCCTTGCGGATCGAACGTAATTTCTCCGCCGGAAGGCTGAGGGATTCCGAGATCGAGTCCACCATGAAACCCAGGAACTCCATCCGTTGTGACGGAGTGAGGCAGGATTTCTCCAAGTTCAGGAGAAATCCAAGACCTGTCAGGAGATCCGAAGTCCAACGAAGATGTTCCAACAGGACCGACCAAGATTGGTGCATGATGAGGATGTCATCCAGATATATGAAAAGATGAACTCCTCAACTCCGCAGCCAGGACATGACCGGGCGCAACAGTTTGGTGAAACACCAAGGGTCCGAAGATAGGGAGACAGGTGAACCGCCAAACCTCGCCTCTCCACCGGAAACGGAGAAGATCCCTGGACGTCGTGGCAATCGGAACCGTAAGGTAGGCGTCTTAGAGATCCAACTTCACCATCCAGTCCCCGGGGATCAACAAGTCTCAGAGCAGGTGAATCCCCTGCATTTTGAAGTGGCGATAGCGTACCCGATCCCACAATCACCGGAGAGCCGCAGAACTCGTAGGAAGCGACGGGGATGAAAAAGGTAAGCGAGTTAAAGGGAACTGGTGCAAACGGCGTGCGGGAGAGGTCCCAGCAATAAGGGGGGGGGACGATAGTGGCGGTGAACGCAGCAAGGAGATGGCCGCAGAAAAGCCGCACTAAGGAAGCCGCAGGGGGCCGAGGCTAGACAAATATCTTGGGTGCAAGAAATAAGCACAGTACAGAGCCCCTGAACTAAAACTGATAGTTCAGGGGTTAAAATTTTGGGAAACAAGATAAAGCCAATACAGTCGTTAAAGGCCAATACACATAAGGAGAAAGTGTACAGATGTTATTTATCTGGTGGCAGCAGCAAAGAAAGTGGAAGATCCAGATGAGGAGCTGCCTGTTATAGGGGCTGTCTGGGGAGGGTCTATGGTTGTTATGGTTACATGGTTCTTATGTAAATTTCTTTGCTGCTATTGGTGGACAGTAAAGGAAGAGATAGCAATAGGAGCCTCCGTGTCTTGCTGTAAAACTCAGGATCAGTACAGGATAAGTAATGTAATGTATGTATACAGTGACTACACTAGCAGAATAGTGAGTACAGCTCTGGAGTATAATACGGGATGTAACTCAGGATCAGTACAGGATACGTAATGTATGTACACAGTGACTCCACTAGCAGAATAGTGAGTGCAGCTCTGGAGTATAATACAGGATGCAACACAGGATCAGTACAGGATAAGTAATGTATGTACACAGTGACTTCACCAGTAGAATAGTGAGTGCAGCTCTGGAGTATAATACAGGATGTAACTCAGGATCAGTACAGGATAAGTAATGTATGTACACAGTGACTGCACCAGCAGAATAGTGAGTGCAGCTCTGGAGTATAATACAGGATGTAACTCAGGGTCAGTACAGGATAAGTAATGTAATGTATATACACAGTGATAGCACCAGCAGAATAGTGAGTGCAGCTCTGGAGTATAATACACAATGTTGGACTGGGCTGCCTAGGCCCACCAGTAAAATGTATTTTGGGTGCCCACTGTACAGACACATTTAAATCAGCAGCAAGATGCTACCAGATGATTGAATATGGGGGTCCCTGCGGCAGCTTTGAGAAGGTAGGTCCTGGGGAGAAGAGGACACTGGCAGCTTTCCTCTATACCTAGAAGTCATCTCAGCTCTCATCGTGTCTATAATAAGATACTGGGGAGCTTCTTAAATATTCTACCCAGTTTTTTTATATGAACACAGGCTGGTTGAGGTGCTGTACACTGAATATACACTCACCTAAAGAATTATTAGGAACACCATACTAATACGGTGTTGGACCCCCTTTTGCCTTCAGAACTGCCTTCATTCTACGTGGCATTGATTCCACAAGGTGCTGATAGCATTCTTTAGAAATGTTGGCCCATATTGATAGGATAGCATCTTGCAGTTGATGGAGATTTGAGGGATGCTCATCCAGGGCACGAAGCTCCCGTTCCACCACATCCCAAAGATGCTCTATTAGGTTGAGATCTGGTGACTGTGGGGGCCATTTTAGTACAGTGAACTCATTGTCATGTTCAAGAAACCAATTTGAAATGATTCAAGCTTTGCGACATGGTGCATTATCCTGCTGGAAGTAGCCATCAGAGGATGGATACAGGTTCTCATTCTGTTTACGCCAAATTCGGACTCTATCATTTGAATGTCTCAACAGAAATCGAGACTCATCAGACCAGGCAACATTTTTCCAGTCTTCAACAGTCCAATTTTGGTGAGCTCGTGCAAATTGTAGCCTCTTTTTCCTCTTTGTAGTGGAGATGAGTGGTACCCGGTGGGGTCTTCTGCTGTTGTAGCCCATCCGCCTCAAGGTTGTGCGTGTTGTGGCTTCACAAATGCTTTGCTGCATACCTCGGTTGTAACGAGTGGTTATTTCAGTCAACGTTGCTCTTCTATCAGCTTGAATCAGTCGGCCCATTCTCCTCTGACCTCTAGCATCCACAAGGCATTTTTGCCCACAGGACTGCCGCATACTGGATGTTTTTCCCTTTTCACACCATTCTTTGTAAACCCTAGAAATGGTTGTGCGTGAAAATCCCAGTAACTGAGCAGATTGTGAAATACTCAGACCGGCCCGTCTGGCACCAACAACCATGCCACGCTCAAAATTGCTTAAATCACCTTTCTTTCCCATTCTGACATTCAGTTTGGAGTTCAGGAGATTGTCTTGACCAGGACCACCCCCCTAAATGCATTGAAGCAACTGCCATGTGATTGGTTGACTAGATAATTGCATTAATGAGAAATAGAACAGGTGTTCCTAATAATTCTTTAGGTGAGTGTGTATATATATATATATCTGTAGTGCAGTAAGTCTACTGTGTTATGTGCCACTTGTGCAGGGGGTGGGAGACTAGGGGCCCACCGGGGGATTCGCCTGTACCGCTGTGGACCAGTCCGAGCCTGATAATACAGGATAAGTAATGTATGTGCACAGTGACTAGAATAGAATGTAGAATAATTCTGTATGTGCGGTGTGAAGCCTGCAGTATATGGTGCAGTATACGGTGCAGTATACGGTGTGAAGCCTGCAGTATACAGTGCAGTATATGGTGTGAAGCCTGCAGTATACGGTGTGAAGCCTGCAGTGTACGGTGTGAAGCCTGCAGTGTACGGTGTGAAGCCTGCAGTATATGGTGCAGTATACGGTGCAGTATACGGTGTGAAGCCTGCAGTATACGGTGTGAAGCCTGCAGTATACGGTGTGAAGCCTGCAGTATACGGTGCAGTATACGGTGTGAAGCCTGCAGTATACGGTGCAGTATACGGTGTGAAGCCTGCAGTATACGGTGTGAAGCCTGCAGTATACGGTGTGAAGCCTGCAGTATACGGTGCAGTATACGGTGTGAAGCCTGCAGTATACGGTGTGAAGCCTGCAGTATACGGTGCAGTATACGGTGTGAAGCCTGCAGTATACGGTGCAGTATACGGTGATGCTCCGCACATGGGGGGATTATGTAGGGTCTGTGGTGATGAGTCACCGTAGGTCTCCAGGCCTGCATGCAGTACTCCACAGTGACCAGCAGGTGTCGCCGGTGGCCGCCGCTGGTCCCTCCTCCCGGCTCTGTCAGTGTGTCCCCTGGTTGCCGTGCCTCGGCAGCGGCTGTACGTGAGTGCTCAGTGCCGGGGAGGGAGCCGGGCCGGCCTGGGAGCCGTCACCAGGGTAACCGGCCTGCGGGAGCAGCATCCTTGCTCTGGAGCATCGCAGGCGGCAGGTACAGGGGGCATTGTGTGTGTATGGGGGAGGTAGCGGCCGGGCTATTGTGTGCCCGGTGCGGGCACAGGGTGGTTGGTGCTGCTGCACTGTATGATGGCAGCCTGGACTGGCATGTCGCCGTGTATGGGGTGCTGCTGCCCTTATAACACCTGCTGTTATTCTAATGGCTATAGGGTGTCATTCGCCTCCAGTCCCTCAGTCCCATGGCGGCGCGCTGTGTGGCATCGCCCGCCTATGCCAAGCGCAGGAAAATCTGGCATTTCTTGCAGCGCTGCATTATATAGGCTCTCTTCTTTTGGGTGCAATGTGTTGTCCGTGTAGCCGCAGCAGCCATGACACTCTATAGACAAGCACGATGCAGCCAAGTGAATGCGAAATACGGAAACGCGTATGGGGCGCCCTTTACCCACCTGCTCCCACGTGTGCTGTTCATTTTATAGGGGAGCGGTGACCTCACCTGACTCCTAATCCTTAGGAAATGCTGGTCTTCCCTGTGAAATAACAATTCTGGAGCATCCCTCGAATTCCCTCTGTTATCCCCCCTGTAAACGCTGCGTTACTAGTTGGGGTTGTGCCGCTACAGCACTTATTGGGGAGTGTGTATTTCCAGAACCCCGTGGTCATAGTGGTACGTCATTGGTGTAGCGCCAGATCCACTGACCTGGTAGTGTGGGAATGGCAGGGGCTGAGAGGGTAAGTAAGGATTCTTTTTTGGGGTGGGGGTGTCCTTAAAAACCTTTTAAAGGGGTTATCCAAGACCTATAATGCCCAGGCCCCTCACAGAGGTTGTACGTACCTCGCTCCCCGTCACCCGCGTCACTTCTGATGCCGGCGCGGCCGCCGCTGCATCTCCACGTCGCATGGATGAAAACATCTGGCGACCCGGGGGGCACCAGCCAATAGGAGCCCGTGATGGGAACGAGCTCGTTCCTGTCGTGGCCTGCTATTGGCTGCCACCTCCGATGCTAGATGTTTTTATACATGCGACGGGGAGATGCAGCGGCGGCATCAGAAGTGACGCGGGTGCCGGGGAGCGTACAACCTCTGTGAGGGGCCTGGGCATTATAGGTCTTGGTTAACCCCTTTAAGATCAACCACCTCTATGCCAGGAACGAGGCAGCGGGCATCCCTGTAGCTAAACACCGATGGCGTATGTCTGCAACTGGCAAATCACTTTGTGGCCAGGGTCTCCACGAGGCCGTGATTACGCCAATCGGAACTCACAACATGATAAGGATCTTTGATGACGTGAGTTCGGGCGAGGTCAGGCCGGGTCACACATCCGAAATATGGACCCCGGTCTAAGGGTATGTTCACACATGGCAGATATTCAGCATATTTCCCACTGCGCGATTGCTGCGCTGATTTCCACTACGGATTCCACAGAATCCGAGACAAATCTTCTGGTAACGGCCAATGGGGGAGGGGGGGCGCTCTCAAGAGTTTGGCCACCGCCGCATGGCGTCCACATGACTCTGATGTGAAGTGGGTGACAAGCTTCTACATTCACACGGTCCGCAAAACACATCCGCATTTCAGGGCAATCTGCTTCTGAATGTAGCAAATATGTACTGACAGCAAGCAGAGATCATGAAATGCAAACTGTAGCAGAAGGCTGCAGAACGTACATGATGCAATATAATTGATCGTTATGCACCCAACTGAGGTGTCGACCATGAGGACCTGGGGAGAGGGGGCACTTACTTTCAGTATATGTGTCCATGTGGATGGCGATGGAGATATCTGATGTCTGGCAGTGAATGCCTTTATTTTGTGAGTTTTTTCCCTGGAAATCCTTAGGGCCAAGATAAGAAGGTTTGTAGAATATGGGAAAGAAAAGCGCTTCTTTCTCCACTTATCAGAGGCCTCTTTAGCCCATTGCTCGCCTAATGTCTGTAACTGTTTACTCTCTGGCTCTGTTCACACTGACATCATTGTAACCAAAGCCAATGATAGAACAGAGACCAACGGACCCCATAGACTTGTATGGGGCCGAGGGTGACATAAATAGTGCTGCACGCTTCAAAATTGTTGCTGTCAAAAATGGCAGAATCTCCGTCTTTTGTTAATCAGAAGCTTAGTTCATGGGAAAACTATTTTTCAGTGAAGCCCTGATGGGGCATTCATATTCATTGAAGCCGATATGGTCCATATTCAGTGAAGCTGTGATGGGACGTCCATAATCAGTGAAGCCGTAATGGGATGTCCATTTCAGTGAAGCCATGATGGGGTGCCCATAATCAGTGAAGCCGTGATGGGACGTCCATATTCATTGGAGCCGAGATGGGACGTCCATATTCACTGAAGCCATAATAGGGCGTCTATATTCGGTGAAGCCGTGGTGGGGGGTCCATAATCAGTAAAGCCGTGATGGGGCGTCTATATTCGGTGAAGCCGTGATGGGGCGTCTATATTCAGTGAAGCTCTGATGGGGGGGTCCATAATCAGTGAAGCCGTGATGGGGGGGTCCATAATCAGTGAAGCCGTGATGGGGCGTCTATATTCGGTGAAGCCGTGATGGGGCGTCTATATTCACTGAAGCTCTGATGGGGCGCCCATAATCAGTGAAGCCGTGATGGGGGGTCCATATTTATTGAAGCTGTGATGGGGCGTCCATATTCAGTGAAGCCGTAATGGGACGTCCATAATCAGTGAAGCCATGATGGGGGGGTCTATATTCATTGGAGCCGAGATGGGGCATCTATATTCGGTGAAGCCGTGATGGGGCGCCCATAATCAGTGAAGCCGTGATGGGACGTCCATATTCATTGGAGCCGAGATGGGACGTCCATATTCACTGAAGCCATAATAGGGCGTCTATATTCACTGAAGCCGTGGTGGGGGGTCCATAATCAGTGAAGCCGTGATGGGGCGTCTATGATCGGTGAAGCCGTGATGGGGCGTCTATATTCAGTGAAGCTCTGATGGGGCGCCCATAATCAGTGAAGCCGTGATGGGGGTCCATATTTATTGAAGCTGTGATGGGGCGTCCATATTCAGTGAAGCCGTAATGGGACGTCCATAATCAGTGAAGCTATGATGGGGGGGTCCATATTCATTGGAGCCGAGATGGGGCGTCTATATTCGGTGAAGCCGTGATGGGGCGCCCATAATCAGTGAAGCCGTGATGGGGGGTCCATATTCATTGGAGCCGAGATGGGACGTCCATATGCACTGAAGCCATAATGGGGCGTCTATATTCGGTGAAGCCGTGATGGGACGTCCATATTCATTGGAGCCGAGATGGGACGTCCATATTCACTGAAGCCATAATGGGGCGTCTATATTCGGTGAAGCCGTGGTGGGGGGTCCATAATCAGTGAAGCCGTGATGGGGCGTCTATATTTGGTGAAGCCGTGATGGGGCGTCTATATTCAGTGAAGCCCTGATGGGGCGCCCATAATCAGTGAAGCCGTGATGGGGGGTCCATATTTATTGAAGCTGTGATGGGGCGTCCATATTCAGTGAAGCCGTAATGGGACGTCCATAATCAGTGAAGCCATGATGGGGGGGTCCATATTCATTGGAGCCGAGATGGGGCGTCTATATTCGGTGAAGCCGTGATGGGGCGCCCATAATCAGTGAAGCCGTGATGGGGGGTCCATATTCATTGGAGCCGAGATGGGACGTCCATATTCACTGAAGCCATAATGGGGCGTCTATATTCGGTGAAGCCGTGATGGGGGGTCCATATTCATTGGAGCCGAGATGGGACGTCCATATTCACTGAAGCCATAATGGGGCGTCTATATTCGGTGAAGCCGTGATGGGGGGTCCATATTCATTGGAGCCGAGATAGGACGTCCATATTCACTGAAGCCATAATGGGGTGTCTATATTCAGTGAAGCTTTGATTGGGCGTCCATATTCAATGAGATTGTGATGGGGCGTCCATATTCACTGAAGCCTTGATTGGGTGTCCATATTCAGTGAGGCCCTGATGGGTCATCCTTATTCAGTAATGCCGTGATAGGGCGTCCATATTGATGAAGCCTTGATTGGGTGTCCATATTCAGTGAGGCCCTGATGGGTCATCCTTATTTAGTAATGCCGTGATAGGGCGTCCATATTGATGAAGCTTTGATTGGGCAGCTTTATTCAGTGAGGCAGTGATGGGGCGTCCATATTATGGGACCAACGATCGTACAGAAGTAAGATCACCCAAACGGCTCCTTCAGTCAATCATATTGACCCCAAAAATGGACTCCCTAATTTTCTGGCACACTCTGAAGGAGCCGTACCACCCATTCTCAGAGTTGTAGGGGTTTTGGCCTTCTGACTCCCACAATCAGAAAGTGGAGGTATGTCCTATGGTTATACCATCCTGTTCTGTGACGTTCATACCCATTTAAAGGGGTTGTTCCAAGATATAAACTTATCATTTATTCAAAGGAAAGATCAGTGTCAGGAGGGTTGGGCACAAGCTCTTACAATTTAGTCACGCTCATCAGTGTAGATTTGTAGTAATCTGTAGTGGATGGGCAAACAGTCCAGTGATTGGCACAGGGTGGAGGTAACGGTGCAGTGACTGGCACAGGCTGTAGATATTGGTGTAGTGACTGGCACAGGGTGGAGACTTTGGTGCATTGACTGTCATAGGGTGGAGACATCAGTGTAGTGACTGGCACAGGGTTGGTGCAGTGATGGGTTGGAGGCATTGGTTGGAGGCATTGGCACAGGTTGGAGGCATTGGAGCAGTAAATGGCGCACAGGTTGGAGGCATTGGAGTAGTGACTGGCACAGGTTGGAGGCATTGGAGCAGTGACTGGCACAGGTTGGAGGCATTGGAGCAGTGACTGGCACAGGTTGGAGGCATTGGAGTAGTGACTGGCACAGGTTGGAGGCATTGGAGCAGTGACTGGCACAGGTTGGAGGCATTGGAGCAGTGACTGGCACAGGTTGGAGGCATTGGAGCAGTGTCTGGCACAGGTTGGAGGCATTGGAGCAGTGACTGGCACAGGTTGGAGGCATTGGAGTAGTGACTGGCACAGGTTGGAGGCATTGGAGCAGTGACTGGCACAGGTTGGAGGCATTGGAGCAGTGACTGGCACAGGTTGGAGGCATTGGAGCAGTGCCTGGCACAGGTTGGAGGCATTGGAGCAGTGACTGTCACAGGTTGGAGGCATTGGAGCAGTGACTGGCACAGGTTGGAGGCATTGGAGCAGTGACTGGCACAGGTTGGAGGCATTGGAGCAGTGTCTGGCACAGGTTGGAGGCATTGGAGCAGTGACTGGCACAGGTTGGAGGCATTGGAGCAGTGTCTGGCACAGGTTGGAGGCATTGGAGCAGTGACTGGCACAGGTTGGAGGCATTGGAGCAGTGTCTGGCACAGGTTGGAGGCATTGGAGCAGTGTCTGGCACAGGTTGGAGGCATTGGAGCAGTGACTGGCACAGGTTGGAGGCATTGGAGTAGTGACTGGCACAGGTTGGAGGCATTGGAGTAGTGACTGGCACAGGTTGGAGGCATTGGAGCAGTGCCTGGCACAGGTTGGAGGCATTGGAGCAGTGACTGGCACAGGTTGGAGGCATTGGAGCAGTGTCTGGCACAGGTTGGAGGCATTGGAGCAGTGTCTGGCACAGGTTGGAGGCATTGGAGCAGTGACTGGCACAGGTTGGAGACATTGGAGCAGTGTCTGGCACAGGTTGGAGGCATTGGAGCAGTGTCTGGCACAGGTTGGAGGCATTGGAGCAGTGTCTGGCACAGGGTGGAGACATTGGAGCAGTGACTGGCACAGGTTGGAGGCATCGGAACAGTGACTGGCACAGGTTGGAGACATCGTAGCAGTGTCTGGCACAGGTTGGAGACTTTGGAGCAGTGTCTGGCACAGGTTGGAGGCAGCGGAGCAGTGTCTGGCACAGGTTGGAGGCATTGGAGCAGTGACTGGCACAGGTTGGAGACATTGGAGCAGTGACTGGCACAGGTTGGAGGCATCGGAGCAGTGACTGGCACGCAGTGAGGATGTCATGAAGTATATAATTTGGGGTCGTCATTGTAAAGATGTACCGAAAGCCAGGTCTAATGATAGGGGCTGCGTAGAGAGAAAAGGGAGAGGACCGAGGACTGAACCCTGAGGAGAAGAAAATAAGTAGATGGTAGAAGGTCAGAGAGGCAGGAAGAAAACCATAAGAAAGCAGTTTCCATAAAGGGAAACTGTCAGTAGGTTTGGAGCCATTAAACCACCTGCATGTGCACATGCACCTGGAGGATAGTCTGCCAAACCTGCCTATAATATTGTTGAAGACTTAAATTACCAGAGATGAGTCCGGGACTCTTCATGCACATTGCACTGATGGAGCACATCTCGCTTTACTGTGCATGCGCTGTGAAACCAGAAGATCATGTTTAGAGATGCAGGGTAAATCCTTCAGCTCATCATCAGATCAGTTTAGGCAGCATCTGTACACGAGGACACTGGGTCCGCAGCCTCGCTTAGATCACCGCATACATATTTAATCGGCGCGCTCGCTGGACCTGTGACAAGATTGCTGAGCAGGAAATAAAGCGAGGAGTCTGGCTGCGCTCCTGGATTCTGGCGGCAATGTTATAGCTCCCTAATGTGCACAGACAAGATCTCGGCTCCTTCTGACTATTCATTAAGCCATTTGCTATCTGTGTGTGGATGCGTGTACTGCGTATAACACGTTGGGATGTGAGCGTCGTGAGCGCGAAAATTGGGCATTTTCTATTGCACTTAATGCGGCCATATGTTGCACTGCAGCCGAGAGGCGATCAACTGGATTACAGTACCCTTAAGTGATGGGATCCATCATCGTTGGGTCTGGCTGCTAATGGTGAGACGTGGCACCGTGCACATCCCCATATGCCTTATTCTTCTACATTGACAAATAAAAATTTAAAGGGGTATTTCCATCTGGGACATATATGGCATAGTGATAGGATATACCATAAATGTCTGATAGGTGCAGGTCCCACCCCTGAGATCCGCTCCTATCTCAAGAACAGGGTCCCTGTTGTAAATGGAGAGCGCAGTGCGCATGCGCAGTGTTCTCTCTATTCACTTCTATGGGACTAGTCTCCTAGCAATGAATGAAAAAAGCTGCGCAAGCACCATGCGTTTAGTTTACCACAGGGACCCGCACCTGTCAGACATTTATGGCACATCCTTATACAGACTGCCCCTTTGTGGTGGCATCAGACAGCCTTATACTGACTGTCCCTTTGTGGTGGCATCAGACAGCCTTATACTGACTGTCCCCTTGTGGTGGCATCAGACAGCCTTATACCGACTGTCCCCTTGTGGTGGCATCAGACAGCCTTATACTGATTGTCCCCTTGTGGTGGCATCAGACAGACTTATACTGACTGTCCCCTTGTGGTGGCATCAGACAGCCTTATACTGACTGTCCCCTTGTGGTGGCATCAGACAGCCTTATACTGACTGTCCCCTTGTGGTGGCATCAGACAGCCTTATACAGACTGTCCCCTTGTGGTGGCATCAGACAGCCTTATACTGACTGTCCCCTTGTGGTGGCATCAGACAGCCTTATACTGACTGTCCCCTTGTGGTGGCATCAGACAGCCTTATACTGATTGTCCCTTTCTGGTGGCATCAGACAGCCTTATACTGACTGTCCCCTTTGTGGTGGCATCAGACAGACTTATTCTGACTGTCCCCTTGTGGTGGCATCAGACAGCCTTATTCTGACTGTCCCCTTGTGGTGGCATCAGACAGCCTTATACAGACTTTCTACCCCTTCAGGAAGCAGACCACGAAACGCGCGTCGGGGAGTGGACTGGTGGTGCTGTTGTCTTTGTGGGCTTTATATTGGTCAGTATACAATTGTGTCTATATTTACAATATTGTTTTTTTGTGTTCTGGTCCCATATATTAACTGTATAGTTACAGGTTACTTTCTATTTGTATCATTCTATTTGAGATCAGACTTAACTTTTGCTCATAGTCTTATCAAAATTGACCATTATACATGTAATGCACTTTATGTTGGCCAATTGTTGCACTTGCACTTTATTATATGCCCATAAACCATGCACTACCAGTCATATTTATTTTTAATCATGTTTTTATGTATTGTGCTATGTAAATCATGTGAACAATAAATTTGTCACGATGGGGAGTGAGGGAAACCCCCCACCCTGCGGTGTCAAAGGGTAAAGGGGATCAGCCTGGCCAAAAAGGAGTAATGAGGGAGCAGGTCACCTCCTACAACATCCCTAATACTCTCCCTGACTCCTCACTGTATGAGCGGACCCCGATGGTAGGACGACTCATACTCAGGATTCCTAGAAACACTAAGTCGCCCTGGTAATCCCTCACTTAGGAGCAGGGAAGAGACGACCTGTTCATCCCAGTAATGGAGGAACAGGAGTCTCTATCTGAGGCCAGGCTGCAAGGAGAGGGGAACACATACAGCATATGGAGATGGCAGGTAAGCGAAACCCATAACACACTTACCTGCCACAGACACACTGACTGGAACCCGTGCACAAGTGCTGGTGTCCACACCAACATAAAAGGACACTGCACACACCACAAACCACACAGGGACCCAGGACACCCATAGCTGCAATAAACATGAGACAGGGGAATGTCTAGTAAACATGACACTAAACACCACCAGACATGTAACACCAAACTAGACATACCAACACCCTGAACATAACCCACTCCATACAAATAGGGACAGGAAGGGAAGGAGACACCGGGATAACATTGATGACCACAAGGGTGGCCCTCACTGGACAGATGGAAAAAGCCAGGAACAGAGAACCACCAGCATACACCAAGGCTAGAGGAACCCCAAAACTCACCAAACAGCAGGAAGAATCACCTAAGGGGAAGTGCACGTGCAAACCAAAAACTACTCGTTGCCCCCGGCAACCAGTCTGCAGGGCAACCGCGTCATGGTCAAACAATACGACCGTGACAAAATTTGTTGATAAATTATTTTATTATTGATTACAATTTGTGGTTATCTTATTGTTTGATATATAGTGGATCCATATATTTTTTGTTGGTTGTGTGAGCCTTATACAGACTGTCCCCTTGTGGTGGCATCAGACAGCCTTATACAGACTGTCCCCTTGTGGTGGCATCAGACAGCCTTATACAGACTGTCCCCTTGTGGTGGCATCAGACAGCCTTATACAGACTGTCCCCTTGTGGTGGCATCAGACAGCCTTATACAGACTGTCCCCCTGTGGTGGCATCAGACAGCCTTATACAGACTGTCCCCTTGTGGTGGCATCAGACAGCCTTATACAGACTGTCCCCTTGTGGTGGCATCAGACAGCCTTATACTGACTGTCCCCCTGTGGTGCTATCAGACAGCGTTATACTGGCTGTCCCCTTGTGGTGGCATCAGACAGCCTTATGTAGACTGCTCCTTGTGGTGCATTAGACAGCCCAGGGTCCATTCACACGTCCGCAAGTGTTTTGCGGTCCGCAAATTGCGGATCCGCAAAACACGGACACCGGCCATGTGCGTTCCGCTTTTTGCACATGGCCGGCACTTTAAATAGAAATGCCTTTTCTTGTCCGTGTCTGCGGACAAGAATAGGACATGTTCTATTTTTTGCGGAACGGAAGTGCGGATGCGGACAGCACATTGTGTGCTGTCTGCATCTTTTGCGGCTCTATTGAAAATTAAATGAACGTTGCGGAACAGATCTGGACCCATTTTGCGGACGTTTAAATAGACCTTTAGGTTCACGTCACTGTTTTGTTTTCCGTTCTTTTCATCAGTCAGAAGAATAGGAGAAAAAAACAAAAACTGGTGCTCAAAAAAAATCAGATTATTTTTAGTGCAAACTGATGGTAACCAAGCATGACTGATGCTCAAATTAACTGTTCTAACAAATCAGAAAAACCGAAAATAAAATGGTGATGTGAATGCACCTTTATATAGACTGACCCTTGTGGTGGCATCCGACAGCAGCATACAGAGTGCCCATTTGTGTTGGTGTAAGATAAGTGTATGCAGGACTGGTGCAAGGATTTTTGCCACCCTAGGCAAAAGCTAATTTTGCCGCCCCCCCCCTCAACTCCGCCTATTGACCACGCCCTTTGACCCGCCCCTTTTTTGTCGCCCACCTATTTATACAGACTGTAGCCTTCATTGTGGTAAGGCCACGTTTTCTACCTCCAGCTACATACCATGTCACCCACAGATCCCACAAGTGTCACCCACAGATCTCCACAAGTGTCACATCCACAGATCCCCATAAGTGTCACATCCACAGATCCCCATAAGTGTCACATCCACAGATCCCACAAGTGTCACATCCACAGATCCCACAAGTGTCACATCCACAGATCCCACAAGTGTCACATCCACAGATCCCCATAAGTGTCACATCCACAGATCCCCATAAGTGTCACATCCACAGATCCCCACAAGTGTCAGCCACAGATCTCCACAAGTGTCACATCCACAGATCCCCACAAGTGTCACATCCACAGATCCCCATAAGTGTCATCCACAGATCCCCCTAAGTGTCATCCATTTATCCCCCTAAGGGCTCTTTCACACTTGCGTTCTTGTCTTCCGGCATAGAGTTCCGTCGTCGGGGCTCTATGCCGGAAGAATCCTGATCAGGATTATCCTAATGCATTCTGAATGGAGAGAAATCCGTTCAGGATGCATCAGGATGTCTTCAGTTCCGGAACGGAACGTTTGTTGGCCGGAGAAAATACCGCAGCATGCTGCGCTTTTTGCTCCGGCCAAAAATCCGGAACACTTGCCGCAAGGCCGGATCCGGAATTAATGCCCATTGGAAGGCATTGATCCGGATCCGGCCTAAGCTAAACGTCGTTTCGGCGCATTGCCGGAGCCGACATTTAGCTTTTTCAGAGTGGTTACCATGGCTGCCGGGACGCTAAAGTCCTGACAGCCATGGTAAGTGTAGCGGGGAGCGGGGGAGCAGTGTACTTACCGTCCGTGCGGCTCCCCGGGCGCTCCAGAGTGACGTCAGGGCGCCCCAAGCGCATGGATCATGTGATCGCATTGGACACGTCATTCATGCGCATGGGGCGCTCTGACGTCATTCTGGAGCACCCCGGGAGCCGCACGGACTGTAAGTATACCGCTCCCCCGCTCCCCGCTCCTACTATGGCAACCAGGACTTTAATAGCGTCCTGGCTGCCATAGTAACACTGAAAGCATTTTGAAGACGGTTCCGTCTTCAAATGCTTTCAGTACACTTGCGTTTTTCCGGATCCGGAGTGTAATTCCGGCAAGTGGAGTACATGCCGGATCCGGACAACGCAAGTGTGAAAGAGGCCTTAGTGTCACCCACAGATCCGCACAAGTGTCACATACACAGATCCCCATAAGTGTCATCCACAGATCCCCTCCCCGCCCAGCACCGCCTCCTAGCTAATTTATTCACTTCACTTGTCGCTGAGGTAAATGCAGAGAAGCGCCGTAATCTCGCACAGGCGCACTGGATACAGTAGTCTGCGCCCGGGCCGTGCGGACTACTGGCAGACCGAGATGTGCTGGAAAACGGCGCATGCGCACTTCGCTCGACGATGCTTTTGCCAGTAGTCCGCACGGCCCGGGCGCAGGCTACTGTATCTAGTGCGCTTGTGCGAGATTACGCCGCTTCTCTGCATTTACCTCAGCGGCAAGTGAAGTGAATAAATTAGCTAGGAGGCAGCGCTGCGGGCTGGATAAAAAGGTCCTAATGCTAAGCCTGGCCAGAGCGGCGCCGGCGCCCCCAGCAAGAGTGCGCTCTACGCGGTGGCGTACTTTGCTTATGGGTGGCGCCGGCCCTGAGTGTATGTGGTTGCAAATCAAACAGTATGTAAGCTTTAAAGAGCACCTCTCCTATTAAACCAGACATACTGCCTGATACAATTGATCCTACTGATACCTGCCTTGAGAAGATCGGTTGCAGCGTTCCAGAGAAAAAAGACTTTTATTCCTGATGCAAATGAGGTCTTCAGTACACTGAGGGGTGGGGCCCAGCTGATCGGTGCACCTGAACGTCCCAGTGCTGGCCACTCCCCTCGGTGCACTGAAGTCATCATTCACATCAAGAATAGAAGTCTTTTTTCTAGGGAACGCCACAACAGATTTTCACAAGACAGGTAGCATTTTAATCAGCAGAATCACCCCCACCAGTAAATATGACCGATTTAATAGGATTGATCCTGCTTTTCGGTGCCCTTTAAGGTGTCATAAACAGCCCTATCAAAAGAAACTATTATTTTTTCTGGTCACCTTCCATTACAGTACCTGGACCATGATAAGCATCCTCCCACAGGAAGTGGAAGCTTCATAGTATCCTCCTCCTCAGGGTCTTCCTGCCTCCTCCATGTGGGAAGCGGTAGTAAGCGCTGCCCTATGTACAATGGAACACGGATGCTCTACACCCTTCATCAAAAATCCTCCCCCTACCTTCAAAGCCAGCTCTTTATGAAGTTCAACTCAAATACAGCTAGAATCGGAAAACCACATTCTGGAATTGCTTCCTTCTGGTTGGGGGGTGGAAGGGAAATCGTTCCCAAAGATCAGTACGAACAAGGTGCTGTTTTTGGTTCCAAAGCCAAATAATAAGCCCAAAAAGTTTAACCAAAATTTGTTACGAGATGTTCAAAATGGGGACTGCCCTTCCTCAGGACAGTGTTCGTGGCACGGTAATCAGTACGACTTCCCAACTGGCACTCAACTCGATTTTTCTGAGGTTGGCTTAGCCGAGCATGCATGTGTATTGGGGGATTGGAGATTCACCTAACCTGGAAAGAATTTCCTGCCTTCCTGGCATGTGGTCTGCATAGGTAGGTCCCTGTTTCGACTTTTGGTGGCAGCCCATCCTCCTCTGTGACCTCAATAACCAGGGGTAGAATTAGGCCACGTGTGTGGTGCTGATTTACAAAAACGCTTCCATTTTGTCCCCATTCATTGTCAATGGGGACAAAACGTAATTGAACAGAATGGAATACTCCAAAATGCATTCCGTTCCGTTCTCATACCGTTGCAGTTTGCTTTCCGTCCTGGGATGGACCCACAATGCAAGTCAATGGGGACGGATCCGTTTTCTCTGACACAATAGAAAACGGATCCGTCCCCCATTGACTTTCAATGGAGTTCATGACGGATCCTTCTTGGGTATGTTAAAGATAATACAACCGGATCCGTTCATAACAGACGCAGACGGTTGTATTATCAGTAACGGAAGCGTTTTTGCTGAACCCTGCCGGATCCAGCAAAAACGCTAGTGTGAAAGTAGCCTAAGCTACCTCTTGGCAGTGACAGTCAGTCTGTAGTCTTGTTTTCTGCGGGGATAGAAGGAGCCGTGTATAAATATGATGATACTGAGACAAACAGCCTGCTCCGCTGCCAGGAAATCGCGCTGCCAGAAGCACCAAAATTGGACAGCACTAGACCCCCCGACTGTACCCAAGAAAACATCAGCAGCTGTTATTTATATGTATGACTACTAAGCGGAGGGATCCTGATTTGTTATTACAACTTTACAACTCGCGGTGTGAGAATAGAAATGTAAGAGAATATAATAAAATACAAAATGTAATCCAAAAGAATAAAATACAAAATGTAATAAAATTAAACCACATGGAATACCACGAGATACGGCACATCTATAGATTGGATGGTGCTGTATAAAAAAAATTATAAATGTAATAAAATCATGCCTCATCGTATACTATGAGATATGGTACGTATATAGATTGTGCAGAGCTATATATAAAAAAAATACAAAATGTAATACAAAAGAATAAAATACAAAATGTTATAAAATTATACATCAGAGTATACTGTGAGATACGGTATATAGAGAGCAAGAGATATTACACAACACAATGTCATGAAATACAAAATGTAATTATTTTTAGTACATTACGTCATATAATAAAATACAAAATGCAATAAAATGATATGACGTAGTATACTATGAGATACGGCATATACAGTATATATAGAGAGATTGCAAAACCCAATATAATAAAAGACAAAATGCAATAAGATTATACTACACAATATACTATGAGATACAGTACACATATAGATAAAACATAACAATGTAATAGAAGGCAATAACATACAAAAAGAAATGAAATAATACAATATACAGCATTACGATATAATACATTGCGTCATGCAAACAAATCAAATGCCACAGTTTAAGATATAATGTAAAGGAGTTTTTCAGGAGTAGAATATTGCTGATGTACCCTAAATATCTGATGAGTGGGGGTCCAACTCCTGGCACAACCGCCGATCAACGGTTTGATGAGGCGGAGGCACTCCAGTGAGCCCTGCATGCATCCTCTACCTAGGCCCATAATCTCATATGGATCAGTCACAGGTACAAGTAAATGGGCCTGGGCTGCAATACCAAGCACAGCCACTATACAATGTATGGCGCTGTTCTTGGTGTGCAGTGAGGAGGCCGCAGCGCTCTTCAGCCTCTTCAAAGAGAAGACTGGTGAGGTTGTCACCGATCAGATATTGATGACCTGAAGATAGGTCATCAATATTCTACTCTCAGAAAAACTTCTTTAAAAGGAAACTGTCAGCAGGAGATTCACTATGCCTTGTAGTTGTAGCTCAGCTGAATGTAATGATGCCTTTCACTTAGTGATCCGTTGCATCATTCTGGAGAAAAAGTACTTTTGATCCATATGCAAATGAGAAGTTAAGTGCAACGAGGGTGGGCCCAAGACACTCTGTGCACATACTTTCTTTTACTGGTTACAAATGTATGGAATAGCGCAGTCTACTTTGCTATTTTACATGTTTTTTTTGCATCACTTTTGGCCTCCATCTGGCCATGGACAAGTTTTGGAAACAAAAAAGCAAATGTGAACACAGCCCTAAAATGCAGCACAGAATAACTGAATACGACATAATATGCTACGATGTAATCTATAGCATAATACAATGATCATACTACACTGTGATGTAAAATAATATAATAACAATACAACAGTATATTGCAACAAGGGGACTGGAAGATCTCCAGGACCTAACCTGGACATATGACTGTCATAGAGGGCAGTCCTCCACTTGGGACTATCACAGCAGAGAGGCCTTCCTCAACAGCAGTCCATCAATGTGTGACGTCATAAAAGCAGGGGAGGGGAAATTTAAAGGTATTTTTGAGTAAACCTTATTTTGTTTCTTTGACGTTCAGATGGAACTGGATAGACTTATTTGTACTTGTATCCTTTGCAGGTTTTCTAAGATGTCCTCAGATATAAAAGACGTCGGTGTGTGGGCACAGACGAGAACGCTCCTGTACAAAAATTACCTTGTGAAATGTAGGACAAAGAAGGACACGTTGCAGGTATGTCTGGGAGATTTCTTCTGCAGCTCAGCTCTACATTTGTTTCTTGTTCTCTGGGAAACACTGGGGAATGTGGGCAGAATGCCATGGATGGAAAATGCTGTGTATTAATAATAGCATGAAGGAACATACTCGCGTATCTTACAGGCCTGACGATGTCTTAGGCAAGAGATGGTTGTTGGAAGAACCATTGTTTGTCAGAAGGATCTGTTTGTCAGAAGGACCTCTGTCAGAACGACCATTGTTTGTCAGAAGGACCTCTTTTTGTCGGAAAAACCATTGTTTGCTAGAACCTGTTTTTCGAAAAGACTGTTGATTGTCAGAAGGACCATTCTTTGTTAGAAGGATCATTGTTTGTCAGAAGGACCATTGTTTGTCAGAAGAACCTGTTTGTTAGAAGGACCATTGTTTGTCAGAAGAACCTGTTTGTTAGAAGGACCATTGTTTGTCAGAAGGACTTCTGTTCGTCAGAAGGACCATTGTTGGTCAGATTGACCATTGTTTGTCAGAAGGACCATTCTTTGTTAGAAGGACATGTTGGTTGCAAGGACCATTGTTTGACAGGAGGACCTGCTTTTCAGAAGGAGCAGTGTTTGTCAGAAGGACCATTGTTTGTCATATTGACCGTTATTTGTCAAAAGAACCATTTGTTTGTCAGAAGGACCATTGTTTGTCAGAAGGACCTGTCTTTCAGAAGGAGCATTAATTGTCAGAAGGAGCATTATTTGTCAGAAGAACCATTGTTTGTCCTAAAGACCATTGTTTGTCAGATGGACTTGTCTGTTAGAAGGAGCATTATTTGAAGGAAGGATAATTGTTTGTCAGGAGGGCCACTGTTTGTCAGAAGGACTTCTGTTTGTCATAAGGACCATTGTTGGTTAGATTGACCATTGTTTGCCAGAAGGACTTCTGTTCGTCATAAGGACCATTGTTGGTCAGATTGACCATTGTTTGTCAGAAGGGCCATTTTTTGTTAGCTGGACATGTTTGATGCAAGGTTCATTGTTTGACAGGAGGACCTGCTTTTCAGAATGAGCAGTGTTTGTCAGAAGGACCATTGTTTGTCATATTGACCGTTGTTTGTCAAAAGAACCATCGTGTCTTTCAGAAGGAGCATTAATTGTCAGAAGGAGCATTGTTTGTCAGAAGGACCATTGTTTGTCAGAAGAAACGTTGTTTGTCAGAAGGACCATTGTTTGTCAGAAGGACCATTGTTTGTCAGATGGACCTGTCTGTTAGAAGGAGCATTGTTTGAAGGAAGGATCATTGTTTGTTAGGAGGGCCACTGTTTGTCAGAAGGAGCATTGTTTGTCAGAAGGAGCATTGTTTGTCAGAAGAACCATTGTTTGTCAGAAGGACCATTGTTTGTCCTAAAGACCATTGTTTGTCAGATGGACCTGTCTGTTAGAAGGAGCATTGTTTGAAGGAAGGATCATTGTTTGTCAGGAGGGCCATTGTTTGTTTGTAAGAAGGACCAGTGTTGGTCAGAAGAACCATTCCGTCTCCATAGATCTCATCAAAATCAATCTTCTACCACAAAATGTGTGGCAGCAGGACGATTTCAGCAAATGTCTTTGGAGATGGAATGACTGCCCCCAGACTCCTCAATCTGTGGGATAAGCAGCACCAAAGGTTTCTGGCAGACACTTATCTGATGTCCTGTGCATTTCAGATTATCTGCCCAAATAAATGGGTCCTAATCCAGATGACTAGGATGACCCCCAATCTTTCACCAAACCCCGATCTCACCTCAACTGTATTGCAGAAAGCATTTTGGAGACTGTTTGGTGAGCGCCTCACTCCAGTGACGGCCCTTCAGCTGGATTGTCCATTTGCTCAGTGGATATTTTTAGCTTTACACGTCCGCCCGACACCTCTAAGCCTAGTATCAGGGGCCCCCCTCATACACTAGTTCAGGTTACACCAGCTGGGGGCAGGTTGAGGTTTTCTGTTGACATCAGTAATGTAGAGACAGTGTGCCCGGGCAGTGCCAAGACAGGACACAAGACGAATGGGCGGAGGGCACAGGATGATGGTGAAATATCCCGCTTCTTTATTGTAGAGGATACAAATCGTGTCATATGTACCTATTACCTACATACCTATACTGGGACATGCATATGTAGCCACCCCCCAATACATAAGGGGATCTAGGGGTGCAGTAGTCTTACGGTGTCCTTGTGTCAACCTGGCTTTACCAGCCGAGATTCTCCACAAACCGATGAATGTTCTGCTTTCCTCTTATTTGCACGTTGCTTGGAGAGCGTCTTCCTCCATATGGCGGTATTTTATACCTTGCTAATTGTAGCAGCCTCTGTCACAGTAATTGCCTCACACATAGGGCTGTGCCTTTGGGATGTTGCAGGCGAGCATT
This sequence comes from Bufo bufo, assembly GCF_905171765.1. Classification (NCBI taxonomy): domain Eukaryota; kingdom Metazoa; phylum Chordata; class Amphibia; order Anura; family Bufonidae; genus Bufo; species Bufo bufo. The sequence continues at coordinate 421,898,694 of NC_053394.1, forward strand.
GGCGCTGGCACTTCTCCAGATAGAAGCATTACAGTGTTATTGCCAGTCACTTGCTCTTGCTTCCCATACCTCATGTTCAGGCAGAAACCCAAAGATTTCACATATTTAATCAAAGAAAAGTGGATTGAATTGGTAAAGAAGGAAGCACCGCTTGCTGCCTTTTCATGTTGATATCAATTACAGTATATAGAAGTTGAGTAAATATATTAATACATTACATTACTTATCCAGAGCCACACTACTGTACTGATCCTGAGTTACGTCCTGTATTATACTCAGGAGCTGCACTCACTATTCTGCTGGTGGAGTCACTATGTACATACATTACATTACTTATCCTGTACTGATCCTGAGTTACATCCTGTATTATACTCCGGAGCTGCACTCACTATTCTGCTGGTGGAGTCACTGTGTACATACATTACATCACTTATCCTGTACTGATCCTGAGTTACATCCTGTATTATACTCCGGAGCTGCACTCACTATTCTGCTGGTGCAGTCACTATGTACATACATTACTTATCCTGTACTGATCCTGAGTTATATCCTGTATTATACTCCGGAGCTGCACTCACTATTCTGCTGGTGCAGTCACTGTGTACATACATTACATTACTTATCCTGTACTGATCCTGAGTTACATCCTGTATTATACTCCGGAGCTGCACTCACTATTCTGCTGGTGGCGTCACTGTGTACATACATTACATTACTTATCCTGTACTGATCCTGAGTTACAGCCTGTATTATTGTCATGCCCTGCTCAGGCTATGTGCGGAGGTCTGCCAGGTTAGCAGCACGTGTGTAGCCTTTTGTTTTTGTTTTGGAGTTGAGCTATATCCGCCTCTCTTCAGGTGCACTGGGTGGGGTCGTTGGTTTGAGTTTAAATTACGCCCACTCCCAGTGTCCTGTGCGGGTTATAGCTTCTGTCTGGCTCAGAGGAAGGAAGGATTTGCTGTTCCTGCTCAGTAAAAGATAAGTTGGTTTTGTTTTTCTTGTGGTTGTCTGTCTAGGCTGTTAGAGAGACGCCTGCCCCCTCCAGGTCTGAGGGAGCAGGCTGCCTCTTTCCCCCTTTCACCATCTTAGGGATTTTAGGGAATCTTCAGCCTAGGCACGAGGACACTTTTATTCCCGCCTTCAGGGTCTGAACGTGGGCATAGAAGTCTAGGGAGAGCTGGTAGGGATTTGTCAGGAGGTGACCTTTATCCCCAGCTTCTTGCCTAGACACTTGTTTGTTGATATTCTGTGTATATTGTATCCTGTCCGCCGTGACAATTTTACTCTAGAGCTGCACTCACTATTCTGCTGGTGCAGTCACTGTGTACATACATTACATTACTTATCCTGTACTGATCCTGAGTTACATCCTGTATTATACTCCAGAGCTGCACTCACTGTTCTGCTGGTGGAGTCACTGTGTATATACATTACATTACTTATCCTGTACTGATCCTGAGTTACATCCTGTATTATACTCCAGAGCTGCACTCACTATTCTGCTGGTGGAGTCACTGTGTACATACATTACATTACTTATCCTGTACTGATTCTGAGTTACATCCTGTATTATACTCCAGAGCTGCACTCACTATTCTGCTGGTGGAGTCACTGTGTATATACATTACATTACTTATCCTGTACTGATCCTGAGTTACATCATGTATTATACTGCAGAGCTGCACTCCCGATTCTGCTGGTGCAGTCACTGTGTACATACATTACATTACTTATCCTGTACTGATCCTGAGTTACGTCCTGTATTATACGCCAGAGCTGCACTCACTATTCTGCTGGTGTAGTCACTGTGTACATACATTACTTATCCTGTACTGATCCTGAGTTACATCCTGTATTATACTCCAGAGCTGCACTCACTATTCTGCTGGTGCAGTCACAGTGTACATACATTACATTACTTATCCTGTACTGATCCTGAGTTACATTCTGTATTATACTCCAGAGCTGCGCTCTTTGTTATCGTATATGATTTGTCTGTGTATTTTGATCTCATTTCTTCCTCTCTGAATGCAGGAAATCCTCTACCCCATCATCTGGTCTCTGATATGGCTGCTGCTTGTCTTGGTTATGCCGAACAAACATTATGAAGCAACACCGAACGATATTCTTAATGAGTTGGACGTCAGCCATGTCTTCGCTGTTGGATACACTCCGGCTACTAATGTGACAGAGAACATCATGATGTTGGCGTCCCATCACTGTCTTGGCTCAGGTAACCTAGTAAATGGTATAATCCCTGAGTCGGAGCTGTGCAGCCTGTGTGTGACAATCATGGAGAAAGCATGGATATGTGCTGGTGACCGGTTAGGTGGGGTAGACAGCAGGATAGCGGTTACTGAATGAACCAAGTACCCCAAGGCTGCAGTCAGACTGGGATATAAAGAGAATACCAATTCTGGAGCTTTCCTTTGAATTTTGTGTTGTGACGTTCCTCTGTTATTCCTCTTGGAAATTGATGAATCGATTGACCAATGGGTTTTACCATTCCTCTTGAGAAAGGGGTGTGTCCCCACACAGTCAGACATTGTCAGCACTGATTGGACATTGTTAAACCCAAAACTGATAATATTATTAGGTTTTTCATAAATTTCCAGGAGGAATAAGAAAGGGACAACACAACTCGAAGTTCAAATAAAAGATGATCCCAAAATTCTCATTTCATGGGAAATACAGGTATTTACGAAGACATGTCAGGAAAGCTGACTGGTCCTCCTTAAAGGGATTTTTGGGGGATTCCTCTGCATCCAAAAGAATATACTATAAGTTGTGCTGTACTTACCTTAGCAATTTTTGGTCTCGGCCGCACCCTCGTCTACAGTCCTGCATAGACACTGGTCTGAAACGAGATGCCACAGCCTATGGATTGGAGGGGATCAAGGGTATTGAAGGGGATGGCAAAATCTTAATTTTTTTTTTTATAAAAAATTCACCTTAGTGAAAAAGCAAAAAAAAAGCTACGCAAAAAGCGTCTGCAAAGGTGTAAAGAGTCTTTTAGGGAACATTGCCAACTTTTTATGACAGGACAACATGTGGCAAGCCGTGCAGGAAACATTTCCAGGTGGGACCGTGCCTTGGTAACATAGTCAGCCCCTCTGCTCCATTACAGAGCATTTAAGATTGCCACCATTACAGAGCCAGCCGCATCTCCCCCTTAACATCGAGCCTGGAAGAGTACCGCCATAACAGTGCCAGTTTACAGCAGTGCAGGGAGATCCAGCTGTTGTTCCAGCTGGGGACTTCCTGTCAGGCAATGCTTCATGGGAAATGAATATGAAAATGAGCTCCCATTCAGAAGAAAGGAAACTACCGTATACTGACCAAACCAGAGTCACCATTCTGTAGACAGCTTTTGTCACCGCTCTTCAGTAAAAAGCAAGTATTGTTCTCTAATTTCGGAGTTCTCTTTCTAATGGAGGAGAGGTCATTTGCATATATTTTTTCCCTTGGAGCGCTGCCTGTAAATAGTCTCCATACAGAGCTGGGTCTCTTCAGTGAGGACCAGTACCTGTCACCTTTCGGTGTGGGAGGGAAACCCACAACGAACGTAGGAGGGAAAGGGGTGAGGGGAAAAGGCCTGGAAACTAGGGAAAGGAACTGGTCACCTCCTAGAGAAACCCTAATCAAAGTCCTTACTGACTGGAAATATGAACTGACCCCAGAGGTAGGTGAGTTCATACACAGAAACCTAAAGTCCTAATTCACCCTGTAGGACCCTGGTACTAATGTCAGGACAAGAGACAACCTGTTCCTCAAAAACGGAAGGACGAACAGGAGTCTTTCTCAGGCCTGAACACAAAAGAGAGGGAAAAGAGCAACACAAGATAACCCAAACAATAAACAAAAGGGGAAGCAGACACTCAACTTCAAATGGCTATGGAAGCACAGGAACTCCGCCGAGATCCAAACACCAGCAATCCAGAACAAGACGGAAGCTATAAACCGCACAGCATGGTGGGAGAAGCCACAATAAATAGGGAAGGTTAAATGACCACATAAGCAACACCTGGAGGCTAGAGGTGCGGCCATCACCAGAAACAACACAGACACGAATTGATCCACAAGGAAACCTGTCAGATCAAACCACATGTTGCCAGTCTCGCAGATCTCCTGTCACAGGAACGTCCGTGACAGTACCCTCCTGAAATCCAGTCACTCTTGCAAGAAAGCAGAGGGCAGTCAGTATACAGAGGTTTGTTTCCTGGTGGCACCTCTGGTTCATCAGCTGTATAGTGGGCACTGTTGGCACCCACGCGTGGCCTTCTTTTAGATGTCCTATTATAAAGTGTGTGTCACTTTAAGAGATAATTCTAGTAAATGCGTGCAGATTTTATATACCGGTTATTACAGCAAGTCTGGTGTGGCTGCCAGTTACACATATATAGGGGCCCGGGTAAGGATTTTGTGCCACCCTACACCACGGCCTCTCCCTACTTTCTATGGTGCCGTATCCTATTGTATCTCATCGGCCTCCAGCGTGTAAGGTTAAATGAGGTGCGAGAACAGAATAAAAAATCTAAAAAAACAGAACGATATGCCCTCTACTCCACAAGTTTCTGCCAACGTCTCTGTCTCCACGTGGGCTTTCACAATTGCAATGAGCAGGGTTTTCTCTCTGCGGTTTTTGGCACACAGTACATTTTGTGGAAAGAAAATCATTGCCAATCATTAGCGACCGGGCTGGTAGTAGAATTCGAGTCTTGACTTGACCCACGAGGGCCTAACGAGTCGCCAAGAAGCAGCGAAAGTAACTTCCACAAGTGGCGGACAAAAGAGACACTTAAGGCTAAAAAATGCACACGATCAGGATTGTGTGCGGATTATCTGAGTGGAAAATCCGCACCGTAGGTCATGTACATTGTATTCTAGGAGAATTTGAAATTCTCATGCACACAATGCAGATTTTTTCAGTGCCGACTTTGACCTACGGTGCAGATTTTAAAATCCGCAGCACGTCAATTAAATTTATTTTTCCTGACCGGATTTTATCCATTTACTTCAATGGGTAGAGTAAAATCCGCACGAGTCGAGTCTTCATTGACTGCACAGATTTACCTTCGAACACGTGCGGATTCTCTGCACATAAATCCTGAACGTGCGCATTTACCCTAATTTGCAGGTTGGCACTTTGGGCGCTAATTTAAAGGGCTTCTGTCATTGTAGTGAAACAGGCTGACCTGCGACAGGTGCACAGGTCAGCAGAAGCTAGCGGTCTTGGTCCCATCCCCATCTATAGTTTTATTTCTTAAAAAAGTGAACTTTTAATATATGCAAATGAGGCTCTAGGAGCAATGGGGGCGTTGCTGTTACTCCTAGAGTTACCATACTTCCCACTGCTGCCACACCCCCTGCACTTTGATTGACAGAGCCAGTGTAAACATCATCACGCCCCTCACCGACGCCTCCTAGTCTCGTGCCTTTGCCGCGCGCTACTGTACCTGGCACAGGCGTGGTACAGAGGACCTCTCTCCTGTACTGCACCTCTGCTGGGTACTGAAGCGCACGACAACGGCGTCAGAGCCACGAGTTGTGCTTTCTTTATCTCTATGCTCTTAGTGTTACTCGGCATCTTTTTCATTGTAATTCATGTTTTCACATCTTTTTCAGATAGGAGCTAATCATGGTGAGTGTCCGCCATCTGGCAGGAGACGTATGATTCATGATGTAGCACTAGTGATGATAATGCAGAATCCAGAACTTAAAGGGGTGGTGTCACTTCAGCAAGTGGCATTTATCATGTAGAGAAAGTTAAAGGGGTTCTCCGGGCTCTCTTATATTATTGATGACCTATCCTCAGGATAGGTCATCGGTTTTAGATTGGCGGAGGTCCGACACATGGCACCCCCGCCGATCAGCTGGATGAAGAGACGGCGCGCGCAGTGTGCATGTGCCGTCTCCCGTCTCTCTTCCTGCTGCTTCTATGTATATGGCAAATCAGCAGCGGACAGGAAGAGAGACGAGAAACGGCACGCGCACACTGTGCGCTATCTCCTCACACAGCAGATCGGCGGGGGTGTCGGGAGTCAGACTCCCGCCAATCTGATATTGATGACCTATGCTGAGGATAGGTCATCAATATAAAAGAGCCCGGAGAGCCCCTTTAATACAAGGCACTAATGTATTGTTATTATCCATATTGCTTCCATTGTTGGCTTGATTCATTTTTCCATCACAATATACACTGCTTGTTTCCATGGTTACGACCACCCTGCAATCCAGCAGCAGTGGCCGCGCTTGCACACTATAGGAAAAAGCGCTGGCCTTTCTGGTGGCCGGGAGCGTGAATGCTCACATAAGCTAGTGTCTTTTCCTATAGTGTGCAAGCATGGCCACCGCTGCTGGATTGCAGGGTGATCGTAACCATGGAAACGAGCAGTGTATAATGAGATGGAAAAATTAATCCAGCCAGCAAAGGAAGCAATATGGACAATCACAATACATTAGTAAGTGCCTGGTATTAACTTTGGGTGGGCGCAGGAACTGCACCCGCCTGATCCGCAGCACGGGCACGGCTGTTACTGATAGCTGGGCCCCTGCTGCATCCGCCGGCATCGGTGTGTGCGGTGATGCCGGCGGATTAACCCTTTCACGTGCGGTGGTCAGCGCTGACCGCGGCATGTGCGGGGTATACAGAGAGAGGGGACTCCCTCAGACTCCATCGCCTCCCGCGCTGCGCTGGCAGGGGGTCGATGGTTGCCATGGCAGCCCCGATGCCTTACACAGGCATCGGAACTGCCAGCCTATGGAAGCCCAGGAGATCCAGCCTGAGCACTTAGTCTCCAAGGCAACTGTCAGCGTCTCACTAAGACGCTGACGGTTCAATTCAGTACAATACAGAATGTATTGTACTGAATTGAAACAGGGATCAAACTCCGAAAAGTCCCACAGAGGGACAAATATAAAAAGTTAAATAAAGGGGAAAAAAAAGTTTCTTTTTTTTAAATAATAAATGATAAAAAAAAGAAGCGTCCTTTTTCCAAAATAAAGTATTTTTTTTTAAATAGGGAAAAAAAGAAAAGTAGACATATTACATATCGCCGCGTCCATATAGACTGGCTCTATAAAAATATCATATGACCTAACCCCTCAGGTGAACACTGTCAAAAAAGTAAAATAAAAACTGTGCTAAAAAAAAAAAATTATGTCACCTTACATCACTAAAAGTGCAACACCAAATGATACCCTACCTGAAACAATCACCCAAAAAATTAAAACTATGGCTTTCAGACCATGGAGACACTAAAACTTTTTTTTTTGTTTCAAAAATATTAGTGTATAAAACTTTAATAAATAAAAAAAGTAGACATATTAGGTATTGACACGTCCGTAATGACCTGCTCTATAAAAATATCACATGATTTAACCCCTCAGGTAAACAACGTAAAACAAAAATATAAAAACGGTGTAAAAAAGCAATTTTTTGTCACCTTACATCACAAAAAGTGTAATACCAAGCGATCAAAAAGTCATACGCCCCTCAAAATCATACCAATTAAACCGTCATCTCATCTCGCAACAAATGAGACCCTACCTATGACAATCGCCCCCCAAAAAAAATATGGCTCTCAGAATATGGAGACACTAAAACATGATTTTTTTTGTTTAAAAAATGCTGTTATTGTGTAAAACTTTAATAAATAAATAAAGTATACATATTAGTTATCGCCGCGTCCGTAATAACCTACTGTATAAAAATATCACATGACCTAACCCCTTTTTTGTCACCTTACATCACAAACAGTGTAATACCAAGCGATCAAAAAGTCATACACACTCTAAAATTGTACCAATAAAATGAGACTCTACATAAGACAGTCGCCCAAAAATAAAAACAAACTATGGCTTTCAGAATATGGAGGCACTAAAAAATCTTTTTTTTCAAAAATGCTTTATTATTATTTGGTATTGTCGCATCCGTAACAACCTTGTCACGACCCGTGGTTAGGTCGTGACTCTGTGTCTTCACATGCGGTTGTCTTTGGCAACGTGGTTTGCATGTGAGGCATTTTTCCTTGGATGTGGTGTTTCCACATTTTGGTATGCACGGGGTTAGGCTACATTCACACGTCCGTGTGTGTGGATCCGCAAAACACGGACATCGGCGATGTGCGTTCCGCATTTTGCGGTCCGCACATCGCCGGCACTTAATGGAAAATGCCTATTCTTGTCCGCAAATGCGGACAAGAATAGGACATGTTCTATATTTTTCGGGATCGGAATTGCGGACCCGGAAGTGCGGATCCGCAATTCCAGGTCCCATAGAAATGAATGGGTCCGCAATTCCGTTCCGCAAAATGCGGAACGAAATTGTGGACGTGTGAATGGACCCTTAAGGCTGGGTTCACACGAGCGGATGCCGTGCGTGGCATCCGCTCCGTGAAAGAGTGCCAAGACCCGATGCAGACTGCAGAGGCACGGAGCATTAACATGACTGATAATGCTCCGTGCCTCTCTGTGATCTCTTTACTACGAAATCACAGTGACAACTCAGGCCTCCTTATATGTTGGTGTGGTGGAGCCTGAAGGTCAGTTTGATTTTGGTTGTCACCTTGGTGTGGAGCTCTGCTCCTGGGCTGTTTGTGATTATGTCTGTGTGAGTCACCCTTATTTATTATTCTGTTTCCTTTGCTGTGTCTGTGTGTCCCCTCCGGTGTGTTTCTGTCATTCCTCCCCCCACCTGGTGTATGTAGTTATGGTGTGGGTTTTGCTAAAAAAAAAAAAAAAAACAGCGCAAACCATAGGCCGTGACAAACCTGCTCTATAAAAATACCACATTATCTAACCTGTCAGATGAACATTATAAATAACAAAAAATAAAAACGGTGCCAAAACAGCTATTTTTTGTTACTTTGCCTCACAAAAAGTGTAATATAGAGCAACCAAAAATCATATGTACCCTAAAATAGTACCAACAATACTGCCACTTTATCCCATAGTTTCCAAAATGGGGTAAATTTTCTGGAGTTTCTTCTCTAGGGGTGCATCAGGGGGTCTTCAAATGTGACATGGCAACTTAAAATTATCCCAGTGAAATCTGCCCTCCAAAAACCATATGGCATTCCTTTCCTTCTGCGCCCTGCCGTGTGCCCGTACAGCAGTTTACGACCACATATGAGGTGTTTCTGTAAACTACAGAATCAGGGTAATAAATATTGAGTTTTGTTTGGCTGTTAACCCTTGCTTTGTTACCGGATTTTTTTTTATTAAAATGGAAAATCTGCCAAAAATGTGAAATTCTGAAATTTCATCTCCATTTTCCTTTAATTCTTGTGGAACACCTAAAGGGTTACCAAGGTTTGTAAAATCAGTTTTGAATACCTTGAGGGGTGTAGTTTCTAAAATGGGGTCATTTTTGGGTGGTTTCTATTATGTAAGCCTCACAAAGTGACTTCAGACTTGAACTGGTCCTTAAAAAGTGGGTTTTGGAAATTTTCTGAAAAATTTCAAGATTTGCTTCTAAATTTCTAAGTCTTGTAACATCCCCAAAAAATAAAATGGCATTCGCTAAATGATCCAAACATGGAGTAGACATATGGGGAATGTAAAGTAATAACTATTTTTGGAGGTATTGCTATGTATTATAGAAGTAGAGAAATTGAAATTTGAAAATTTGAAAATTTTTCCAAATTTTTGGTAAATTTGGTATTTTTTTAATAAATAAAAATGAAATTTTTTTACTCAATTTTACCACTGTCATGAAGTACAATATGTGACGAGAAAACATAACGTGACACATGTCAGATTTGCTAAAAATGGCCTGGTCCTGAAGGTAAAAACTAGCTTGGTCTTGAAGGGGTTAAAGATCGCCTGTCAGCAGGATCAATCCTATTAGACCAGACATACTGGCTGGTAGAGTTGATCCTACTGAATAAAATGATACCTGCCTTGTGAAAATCAGTTGCAGCGTTCTTCAGGAAAAAAAATTATGTTATTCTTTATGCAAATGAGGGCTTCGGTGCACCAAGGGGCGGGGCTTCACCTTCAGTGCACACAACTTCTCTGCTTTCCAGGGCTGGCCCCTCCTTTCAGTGCCCGGAAGCCCTCATTTACATAAAGAATAATAGCCTTTTTTTCTCTGGAACGCAACAACCGATTTTCACAAGACAAGTATCATTTTAATCAGCAGGATCAACCCTACCAGGCAGTAAAGGAAAGGAGATTAATGGAGGAGGAGCTGGGATTTTTTGGTGCATTTTCTTTGTTTAGTGTTGCCTTAAATGAATACGGGGTACGCTTTCGAACCGTTTCATTTTGATGACTACAGAGCCCCTTGACCCTGTCTCTTTTAGTATACTCCTTAAGAGGACTCCTGATTGCTTGCTTTCCAGCACGTTGCAATGTGAATGTAATGTGAAGTTAGTTGAATGTAAGCAATCATTGGCGGACATTAGTGACTGTGATCCCTTCATCTCTTCTCTCCCGGCGGACCCTGGAGTACTTGTCTGCCCACCACACTGCTGACCACTTGCAGCCTTACCCGCCTGCTTGCTGGTGCTTACTCCTTTAGAATGCACACTCTTCCAGATTTTTAAAGGGCCTGCGCACATGGGTTAATCTGTTCGCAGCCAATGGCAGGGTTCCCTGGTGTATATAGAGCACCTTTTCCTATAAGGGGTATAGAGGTAGCGGTCACTACCGGGACCAGGAGCCCGAGGGGGCCCAAAGACCCTTGTGCTGCATAGGAAGACACCAGTATTATAGAAAGTGCATGCTGGTCAAGTTACACCTCTGGCTGGAGAGAAGGGGTTAGGTCAAGAATTTGGCATTGGAGGTGGGGGGGGGGGGGGGGTGTACTATGTGCTTCCCTGGCCACAAAACACTGAAGGAAGGGGGGCCCAAACCAAACTCTTGCTCTTGCACCAGGGCCCCTTAGGCCCCTGGCCTAAGTTATATGTTCCTAGCTTGTCTATTCCTGCTAAGGTGCGCTATTAGATGGTTCTGACCTCTGCCTGTTTACCTGATTGACCCTGTGCTGCCTGGCCTGACCTTTTGCCTGACTATTATATTGCATGAACTCTGCCTGCCCCAGCTTTGGCTTGTCCTACGACCACGCTTTTGCCTGTCCCCTTGGTTCCATGCACCAGTGTCTCTTGATCTACCTGGGTCAGCAGCTTCTGAAGAAAGATTACTCCTAGAGGTAGCAACTTGGTGACCCATGCAGCGAAGTTCAGATCCTCATACTGGGGTGAAAGGGTTAAAAGAAGGGGTCCACCTTGACATTGTTCACAGGAGTAGCCGCAAATTAAATCCGGCATGTTGGGCCCACATCTGCTGTGAATATGTATGCAGGCACCGAGCTGATTGTTTATGTTGTGTTAAGGTCTTTGTCTGTTGTAAGTCGTTGGTAGGAGCTCAGATATATCTCCAGTTATATACCCTGAGTGACACTATGACTAATCCAGGATGGCAGCCGTATACCTTACATCTCATGCCTCATTCAAGGCACCACAAGGCTGCTGACTCCACCATGTATGGCTGCTGTCAGCTCCTTCTACTTTACCCTGAGTTTTATCAGAAATAAAACAATTGTCCTTAGCTCCGCGTCCCGGCCCCCCTAGAGATAATGAACAGCGGCCACTGCTGATGCCTCGCAGCTCACCGGCAATGCAGTCAATGGAGGAAACGATCCTAATTACATTTCAATTATTTCCATCTTTAAAGGTTAGAAGAATGAGCTGCCCAAACCATGTCACCCCTGTGTCAATTCCTGTATTGTAATTACAAATGTTGTCCCGTTTGTTACATAATGTCCTGCTAAGTACTCTTTATCCTTTTGCTGCAAGTAGCGCCGACCTCCTGAGGTCCATTCTAAATGGTCGAGCGAGCATGCTATCAGCGCTCCTGATTCAAGGTCTATGGCTTGCAGGAGCAGTGGTCAGCCACAGGAGCAATGGTCAGCTGAAGGAGCAGCGGTCAGCTACAGGAGCAATGGTCAGCTGAAGGAGCAATGGTCAGCTGAAGCAGCAGTGGTCAGCTGAAGGAGCAATGGTCAGCGGTCGGAACCATGGTCAGCTGTGTGTGCAGTGGTCAACTTCAGGAGCAATGGTCAGCCGTGGGAGCAGTGGTCTGCCATGGGAGTAGTGGTCAGCCGTGGGAGCAGTGGTCTGCCATGGGAGTAGTGGTCAGCCATGGGAGCGATGATCAGCCATGGGTGCTACTTTCGTTACTAGCTCTCATGCATTAGCACAGCTTCATTCGTAGATTGATGAGTCATTCCTACAGTGAGGAGGGATCTCATCTAACTTGTGCTGACAGTCATTAATGCTGAGGATTGTGTGATACCCCCTTGCTGCTCATTTGCCATGGGTGCTCTGCTTTCTCTCTGCACTCATACGCAGCCTGTGTGATTCCCCCCCCCCCCCTCTTGTGCTTTCCTCCCTCTCTACATCCTGTGTGAGCTGCCCTCTTTGGCTGCTATCCTCCCTCTGTGCACTCTGATCTGCTATGTAAAACATCCTCCCCCTCCCTGCTGTTATCTCTAAGGGCTTGTTCACACGAACGTAAGGGCTCCGTGCTCGTGCTTCTGGCCGCAAATTGCGGTCCACAATGCACGGGCACCGACTCTGGGGCAGCCGCACGCGGATCACAGACCCCTTTACTTGAATGGGGTCCGCGATCCTTCCGTTCCGCAAAAAGATAGAACAAGTTCTATCTTTTTGCGGAACGGAACCACGGAACGCAACACCACGTAGTTCTTCCGTGGGGTTCCGTTCCATGCTTCTGTTCCGCACTGCATCTTCGGATTTGCAGACCCATTCAAGTGATGCGGAATGCACACAGCTGGTGACCCCCACCGATCAGATACTGATTACCTATCCTGCAGAAAACACTCGGGAAACCTTCTTTTTAGGACCTCCACCTATAATAAGGACAGGGACCACTTGACCCTTGCTCGACAAGAGAAGGTTACAAACAAGTTTACATATAGCAGGAGACCATGTACACAGCTCTCTCCATTGAAGTCTGTGGGAATTATAGAGACGGCTGAGTAAACCCGGAGCAAGAGACAAAGCCTTAGGCCTCATGCACACGACCGTTTTTTTTTTGCGGTCCGCAAAACGGATTTCCGTTGTTCCGTGATCTGTGACCGTTTTTTCTTCCGTGGGTCTTCCTTGATTTTTGGAGGATCCACGGACATGAAAAGTGAAAAAAAAAACTAAGTCAAGTTTGCATTGAAAATGATAGGAAAAACGGATCACGGACACGGATCACGGACACGGATGACTATCTTGTGTGCATCCGTGATTTTTCACGGACCCATTGACTTGAATGGGTCCGTGAACCGTTGTCCGTGAAAAAAATAGGACAGGTCATATTTTTTTCACGGACTGGAAAAACGGATCACGGACGCGGAAGACAAACGGTGCACTTTCCGATTTTTCCACGGACCCATTGAAAGTCAATGGGTCCGTGAAAAAAAACGGATAACGGAACAACGGCCGCGGATGCACACAACGGTCGTGTGCATGAGGCCTTAGTCTGCACCATTATGGTTTTATGCTCCATTTAAAATACTACTTGTTCTCTTGCAAGAATTTGCAGATGTTCTTTTATTTTACAGACCTTCTTTAATTTTTGTGCAGCACGTGGCGGTATCACTTTCCATGATGAGAGCTGGCTGTGATTTTGCTAATTATCAGGTTGCCGCTGTGTTCACAATACACCTGAGAAAAGTGTATATATATATATATATATTTTAGTCACTGCATCATTTATCATACTCGTATTTACGTCATGGAGAGTTATGTAAGGACAAACTCATGCCAGCTCGGACCCCGTGCCCCAGTATGATGCCCAATTGAAGTGGCTGCTGGTGCTGCCACCTCATGCCCGTTAATTGCATTTTTTTAGACTTCAATTACAGAGCACAACCCTTAATGCAGACATACAGTGAGGAGCAGAAGTATTCGAACACCCTGCGATTTTGCAAGTTCTCCCACTTAGAAATCATGGAGGGGTCTGAAACTCACATTGTAGGTGCACTACCACTCTGAGAGACAGAAATAAAAAATTAAAAATCACATTGTATGGTTTTTAAAGAATGTATTTGTCTTGCACTGCTGAACATAAGTATTTGAACACCTGAGAAACAGAAAGAATTCTGGCTCTCAAAGACCTGTTACTGTGCCTTTAAAAAGTCCACCTCTACTCCACTCATTAATGTAACTTAGTAGCACCTGTCTGAGCTCTTTAACCACCTCAGCCCCCAGTGCTTAAACCCCCTTAATGACCAGACCACTTTTTACACTTCTGCACTACACTACTTTCACCGTTTATTGCTCGGTCATGCAACTTACCACCCAAATGAATTTTACCTCCTTTTCTTCTCACTAATAGAACTTTCATTTGGTGGTATTTCATTGCTGCTGACATTTTTACTTTTTTTGTTATTAATCGAAATTGACTGAAATTTTAGCATTTTTCACTTTCTGTTGTAAAAATTTTCAAACAAAACTACATTTCTATATACATTTTTCTCTAAATTTATTGTTCTACATGTCTTTGATAAAAAAAATGCAATAAGTGTATATTTATTGGTTTGCGCAAAAGTTATAGCGTTTACAAACTATGGTACAAAAATGTGAATTTCCGCATTTTGAAGCAGCTCTGACTTTCTGAGCACCTGTCATGTTTCCTGAGGTTCTACAATGCCCAGACAGTAGAAACACCCCACAAATGACCCCATTTTGGAAAGAAGACACCCTAAGGTATTCGCTGATGGGCATAGTGAGTTCATAGAACTTTTTATTTTTTGTCACAAGTTAGCGGAAAATGATATATATATATTTTTTTTTTCTTACAAAGTCTCATATTCCACTAACTGGTGACAAAAAATACAATTTTACATGAACTCACCATACCCCTCACGGAATACCTTGGGGTGTCTTCTTTTTACATATACCCATACTGGGTGAGAGAAATATCTCTGTAAAAGACAACTTTTCCCATTTTTGTATACAAAGTTGTCATTTACAGAGATATTTCTCTCACCCAGTATGGATATATGTAAAAATACACCCCAAAACACATTGCCCTACTTCTCCTGAGTACGGCGATACCACATGTGTGACACTTTTTTGCAGCCTAGGTGGGCAAAGGGGCTCAAATTCCAATGAGAATCTTTACGATTTCACAGGGCATTTTTTACGCATTTGGATTCCAAACTACTTCTCACGCTTTAGGTCCCCTAAAATGCCAGGGCAGTATAACTACCCCACAGGTGACCCCATTTTGGAAAGAAGACACCCCAAGGTATTCCGTGAGGGGCATGGCGAGTTCCTAGAATATATTTTTTTTGGCACAAGTTAGCGGAAAATGATATATATATATATTTTTTTCTCTTACAAAGTCTCATATTCCACTAACTTGTGACAAAAAATAAAATTTTACATGAACTCGCCATACCCCTCACGAAATACCTTGGGGTGTCTTCTTTCCAAAATGGGGTCACATGTGGGGTATTTATACTGCCCTGGCATTTTAGGGGCCCTAAAGCGTGAGAAGAAGTCTGGAATATAAATGTCTAAAAAATTTTACGCATTTGGATTCCGTGAGGGGTATGGTGAGTTCATGTGAGATTTTATTTTTTGACACAAGTTAGTGGAATATGAGACTTTGTAAGAAAAAATAAAATAAAAAATCAATTTCCGCTAACTTGTGCCAAAAAAAAAAAAATCTTCTATGAACTCGGCTTCCCCCTCAAAAGTGATCTTTATAGCGTCGCAGCGATTTTACGGTGTTTTTGCAGTGATCAGAAAAAAAAAAAATTCTTTCACTGCGGTGTGGCGGACTGAACGCAAGTGTGCGCACAAGATCAGGCCTGATCGGGCGAACACTGCGTTTTTTGTAGAGCCTATAGAACATGTCCTATTCTTGTCCGCAATTGCGGACAAGAAAAGGCATTTTCTATATAGTTCTGGCAATGTGCGGATCCGCAAAATGCGGAAAGCACATTGCCGGACGTCTGAATGGAGCCTTACAGGGGGGTGATCAATGACAGGGGGGTGATCAGGGAGTCTATATGGGGTGATCACCCCCCTGTAAGGCTCCATTCAGACGTCCGTATGTGTTTTGCGGATCCGCAAAACACATTAGGACGTCTGAATGGAGCCTTTCAGGTGGGTTATCAATGACAGGGGGGTGATCAGGGAGTCTAATATGGGGTGATCAGGGGTTAATAAGGGATTAATAAGTGACAGGGGGTGGTGTAGTGTAGTGGTGTTTGGTGCTACTTACAGAGCTGCCTGTGTCCTCTGGTGGTCGATCCAAGCAAAAGGGACCACCAGAGGACCAGGTAGCAGGTATATTAGACGCTGTTAACAAAACAGCGTCTAATATACCTAATATACCTTCCTGTGTGCGCGCGTTCACAGGAAATCTCGCGTCTCGCGAGAGGACGCGCCGATGCGTCCAGGAGGAATAACCCGGCCGCCCGCAGGACGCCATCCTGCGTTAGGCGGTCGGGAGGTGGTTAAAGACCCCTGTCCACCCCACAGTCAGTCAGACGCCAACTACTACCATGGGCAAGAAAATGGAAAATGGCCATTGTTAGAAAGAGGCTAAAGACGACTGTCAGTCTCCCTCGGACTGGGGCTCCATGCAAGATCTCACCTCGTGGGGTATCACTGATGATAAGAAAGGTGAGGAATCAGTCCAGAACTACAAGGGAGGAGCTGGTCAATGACATGAAGAGAGCTGGGACCACAGTTTCAAAGGTCACTGTCGGTAGAACACTACGCCGTCATGGTTTCAAATCATGAATTGTACGGAAGGTTCCCCTGCTCCAGTCATCACATGTCCAAGCCAGTCTGAAGTTTGCCAATGACCATCTGGATGATCCAGAGGAGGCATGGGAGAAAGTCATGTGGTCAGATGAGACCAAAGAAGAACTTTTTGGTCTAAACTTCACTCGTCGTGTTTGGAGGAAAAAGAAGCATGAGTTGCATCCCAAGAACACCATCCTTACTGTGAAGCATGGGGAAGGGGGGGTAACATCATGCTTTGGGGGTGCTTTTCTGCGAAGGGGACAGGACGACTGCACTGTATTAAGGAGAGGATGAATGGGGCCATTTATTGTGAGATTTTGAGCAACAACCTCCTTTCCTCAGTCAGAGAATTGAAGATGGGTCGTGGCTGGGTCTTTCAACATGACAACGACCTGAAGCACACAGTGAGGATAACCAAGTAGTGGCTTCCTAAGAAGAATATCCAGGTTCTGGAGTGGCTTAGCCAGTCTCCAGACCTAAATCCAATAGAACATCTTTGGAGGGAGCTGAAACTCCGACAGCCCCGAAACCTGACAGATCTAGAGGAGATCTGTGTGGAGGAGTGGGCCAACATCCCTGCTGCAGTGTGTGCAAACCTGGTCAAAATATTAACACTGATGTTCTCAGGTGTTCAAATACTTATGTTCAGCAGTGCAAGACAAATACATTCTTTACAAATCATACAATGTGATTTCCTGCTTTTTTTAATTTCATTCGGTCTATCAGAGTGGGAATCCACCTACAATGTGAATTTCAGACCCCTCCATGATTTCTAAGTGGGAGAACTTTCACAATCGCAGGGTGTTCAAATACTTCTGTTCCTCACTGTATGTATATTTGTAGTTGGCCTAAATTTTGGGCATCTATCCAATTTCCAATTCAAGTGCAGCCCCCAAGACTCTGGAGTATAGAGCTCTCATTTTAGAAAGTGCATGTGAGAAGTTGTCATGTATGCTGTTGTCAGAAGTCACAATGGTTGACCAGACCTTTTGGCCTGCAGTCCACAGGGGACTTGAGCCCTAAACCTCTTTTACTTAAATCACTGAGTGTCATCAGAAAATTACCTATTTTTAAGAATTTCCATGCTTTTATTTTTTATGTCATTGCGGAGCCCCGCAAGTGAAGGAGCGCGCACTGCGCATGCGCAGCCGCCCTCTATCCATTTTCTATGGGGCCGGCGAAAAATAGCCGAGCGCTGGCTTGGCTATTTCCGTCGGCCCCATAGAAATAAATGGGAGCGGGGGCCGCGCATGCGCGGTACGCTCCCTTTCACTTCTATGGGTAGCCGGCTTGGAGGTGGCCGGACCGGAGTCCTCCAGCCACCACCTTGCGGGGCTCCGTTCTCTATATAGGTGCGGGTCCCAGCGGTGGGACCTGCATCTACAGGGAGTGCAGAATTATTAGGCAAGTTGTATTTTTGAGGATTAATTTTATTATTGAACAACAACCAATGTTCTCAATGAACCCAAAAAACTCATTAATATCAAAGCTGAATATTTTTGGAAGTAGTTTTTAGTTTGTTTTTAGTTTTAGCTATTTTAGGGGGATATCTGTGTGTGCAGGTGACTATTACTGTGCATAATTATTATGCAACTTAACGAAAAACAAATATATACCCATTTCAATTATTTATTTTTACCAGTGAAACCAATATAACATCTCAACATTCACAAATATACATTTCTGACATTCAAAAACAAAACAAAAACAAATCAGTGACCAATATAGCCACCTTTCTTTGCAAGGACACTCAAAAGCCTGCCATCCATGGATTCTGTCAGTGTTTTGATCTGTTCACCATCAACATTGCGTGCAGCAGCAACCACAGCCTCCCAGACACTGTTCAGAGAGGTGTACTGTTTTCCCTCCTTGTAAATCTCACATTTGATGATGGACCACAGGTTCTCAATGGGGTTCAGATCAGGTGAACAAGGAGGCCATGTCATTAGATTTTCTTCTTTTATACCCTTCCTTGCCAGCCACGCTGTGGAGTACTTGGACGCGTGTGATGGAGCATTGTCCTGCATGAAAATCATGTTTTTCTTGAAGGATGCAGACTTCTTCCTGTACCACTGCTTGAAGAAGGTGTCTTCCAGAAACTGGCAGTAGGACTGGGAGTTGAGCTTGACTCCATCCTCAACCCGAAAAGGCCCAACAAGCTCATCTTTGATGATACCAGCCCAAACCAGTACTCCACCTCCACCTTGCTGGCGTCTGAGTCGGACTGGAGCTCTCTGCCCTTTACCAATCCAGCCACGGGCCCATCCATCTGGCCCATCAAGACTCACTCTCATTTCATCAGTCCATAAAACCTTAGAAAAATCAGTCTTGAGATATTTCTTGGCCCAGTCTTGACGTTTCAGCTTGTGTGTCTTGTTCAGTGGTGGTCGTCTTTCAGCCTTTCTTACCTTGGCCATGTCTCTGAGTATTGCACACCTTGTGCTTTTGGGCACTCCAGTGATGTTGCAGCTCTGAAATATGGCCAAACTGGTGGCAAGTGGCATCTTGGCAGCTGCACGCTTGACTTTTCTCAGTTCATGGGCAGTTATTTTGCGCCTTGGTTTTTCCACACGCTTCTTGCGACCCTGTTGACTATTTTGAATGAAACGCTTGATTGTTCGAGGATCACGCTTCAGAAGCTTTGCAATTTTAAGAGTGCTGCATCCCTCTGCAAGATATCTCACTATTTTTGACTTTTCTGAGCCTGTCAAGTCCTTCTTTTGACCCATTTTGCCAAAGGAAAGGAAGTTGCCTAATAATTATGCACACCTGATATAGGGTGTTGATGTCATTAGACCACACCTCTTCTCATTACAGAGATGCACATCACCTAATATGCTTAATTGGTGGTAGGCTTTCGAGCCTATACAGCTAGGAGTAAGACAACATGCATAAAGAGGATGATGTGGTCAAAATACTAATTTGCCTAATAATTCTGCACGCAGTGTATAAGACAATGGGGGCAGATCCTAGCGATATTCCCCCATTGTCCATGATGAGACAACCCCTTTAACCACCTCCGGACCGCCTAACGCAGGATCGCGTTCCGGAGGTGGCAGCCCTGCGCACAGTCACGCATATATGCGTCATCTCGCGAGACGCGAGATTTCCTGTGAACGCGCGCACACAGGCGCGCGCGCTCACAGGAACGGAAGGTAAGAGAGTTGATCTCCAGCCTGCCAGCGGCGATCGTTCGCTGGCAGGCTGGAGATGTGTTTTTTTTAACCCCTAACAGGTATATTAGACGCTGTTTTGATAACAGCGTCTAATATACCTGCTACCTGGTCCTCTGGTGGTCCCCTTTGTTTGGATCGACCACCAGAGGACACAGGTAGCTCAGTAAAGTCCCACCAAGCACCACTACACTACACTACACCCCCCCCCCGTCACTTATTAACCCCTTATTAGCCCCTGATCACCCCATATAGACTCCCTGATCACCCCCCTGTCATTGATTACCCCCCTGTCATTGATCAACCCCCTGTAAAGCTCCATAAGACGTCCGCATGATTTTTACGGATGCACTGATAGATGGATCGGATCCGCAAAACGCATCCGGACGTCTGAATGAAGCCTTACAGGGGCATGATCAATGACTGTGGTTATCACCCCATATAGACTCCCTCATCACCGCCCTGTCATTGATTACACCCCTGTCATTGATTACCCCCCTGTAAAGCTCCATTCAGACGTCCACATGATTTTTACGGATCCACTGATAGATGGATCGGATCCGCAAAACGCATCCGGACGTCTGAATGAAGCCTTACAGGGGCATGATCAATGACTGTGGTTATCACCCCATATAGACTCCCTGATCACCCCCCTGTCATTGATTACCCCCCTGTAAAGCTCCATTCAGATGTCCGCATGATTTTTACGGATGCACTGATAGATGGATCGGATCCGCAAAACGCATCCGGACGTCTGAATGAAGCCTTACAGGGGCATGATCAATGACTGTGGTTATCACCCCATATAGACTCCCTGATCACCCCCCTGTCATTGATTACACCCCTGTCATTGATCAACCCCCTGTAAAGCTCCATTCAGATGTCCGCATGATTTTTACGGATCCACTGATAGATGGATCGGATCCGCAAAACGCATCCGGACGTCTGAATGAAGCCTTACAGGGGCATGATCAATGACTGTGGTTATCACCCCATATAGACTCCCTGATCACCCCCCTGTCATTGATTACACCCCTGTCATTGATTACCCCCCTGTAAAGCTCCATTCAGACGTCCGCATGATTTTTACGGATCCACTGATAGATGGATCGGATCCGCAAAACGCATCCGGACGTCTGAATGAAGCCTTACAGGGGCATGATCAATGACTGTGGTTATCACCCCATATAGACTCCCTGATCACCCCCCTGTCATTGATTACCCCCCTGTAAAGCTCCATTCAGATGTCCGCATGATTTTTACGGATGCACTGATAGATGGATCGGATCCGCAAAACGCATACGGACGTCTGAATGAAGCCTTACAGGGGCATGATCAATGACTGTGGTTATCACCCCATATAGACTCCCTGATCACCCCCCTGTCATTGATCAACCCCCTGTAAAGCTCCATTCAGATGTCCGCATGATTTTTACGGATCCACTGATAGATGGATCGGATCTGCAAAACACATACAGGCGTCTCCCTGGAGCCTTCCAGGGGGGGTGATCAATGACTGTGGTGATCACCCCATATAGACTCCCTGATCACCCCCCCTGTCATTGATCACCACCCCTGTCATTGATCACCCCCCCTGTCATTGATCACCCCCCTGTCATTGATCACCCCCCCTGTCATTGATCACCCCCCCTGTCATTGATCATCCCCCCTGTCATTGATCACCCCCCTGTCATTGATCACCCCCCTGTCATTGATCACCCCCCCTGTCATTGATCACCCCCCTGTAAGGCTCCATTCACACATTTTTTTGGCCCAAGTTAGCGGAATTATTTTTTTTTTTCTTACAAAGTCTCATATTCCACTAACTTGTGTCAAAAAATAAAATCTCACATGAACTCACCATACCCCTCACGGAATCCAAATGCGTAAATTTTTTTAGACATTTATATTCCAGACTTCTTCTCACGCTTTAGGGCAGTATAAATACCCCACATGTGACCCCATTTAGGAAAGAAGACACCCCCAGGTATTCCGTGAGGGCCATATTGAGTCCATGAAAGATTGAAATTTTTGTCCCAAGTTAGCGGAACGGGAGACTTTGTGAGAAAAAAATTAAAAATATCAATTTCCGCTAACTTGTGCCAAAAAAAAAAAAATTTCTATGAACTCGCCATGCCCCTCATTGAATACCTTGGGGTGTCTTCTTTCCAAAATGGGGTCACATGTGGGGTATTTATACTGCCCTGTCATTCTAGGGGCCCCAAATCGTGAGAAGAAGTCTGGTATCCAAATGTCTAAAAATGCCCTCCTAAAAGGACTTTGGGCACCTTTGCGCATCTAGGCTGCAAAAAAGTGTCACACATCTGGTATCCCCGTACTCAGGAGAAGTTGGGGAATGTGTTTTGGGGTGTCATTTTACATATACCCATGCTGGGTGAGAGAAATATCTTGGTCAAATGCCAACTTTGTATAAAAAAATGGGAAAAGTTGTCTTTTGCCAAGATATTTCTCTCACCCAGCATGGGTATATGTAAAATGACACCCCAAAACACATTCCCCAACTTCTCCTGAATACGGCGATACCACATGTGTGACACTTTTTTGCAGCCTAGGTGGGCAAAGGGGCCCATATTCCAAAGAGCACCTTTAGGATTTCACAGGTCATTTACCTACTTACCACACATTAGGGCCCCTGGAAAATGCCAGGGCAGTATAACTACCCCACAAGTGACCCCATTTTGGAAAGAAGACACCCCAAGGTATTCCGTGAGGGGCATGGCGAGTTCCTAGAAATTTTTATTTTTTGTCACAAGTTAGTGGAAAATGCTGATTTTTTTTTTTTTTTTTTTCATACAAAGTCTCATATTCCACTAACTTGTGACAAAAAGTAAAAACTTCCATGAACTCACTATGCCCATCAGCGAATACCTTGGGGTCTCTTCTTTCCAAAATGGGGTCACTTGTGGGGTAGTTATACTGCCCTGGCATTCTAGGGGCCCAAATGTGTGGTAAGGAGTTTGAAATCAAATTCTGTAAAAAATGACCAGTGAAATCCGAAAGGTGCTCTTTGGAATATGGGCCCCTTTGCCCACCTAGGCTGCAAAAAAGTGTCACACATCTGGTATCTCCGTACTCAGGAGAAGTTGGGGAATGTGTTTTGGGGTGTCATTTTACATATACCCATGCTGGGTGAGAGAAATATCTTGGCAAAAGACAACTTTTCCCATTTTTTTATACAAAGTTGGCATTTGCCCAAGATATTTATCTCACCCAGCATGGGTATATGTAAAAAGACACCCCAAAACACATTCCTCAACTTCTCCTGAATACAGAGATACCAGATGTGTGACACTTTTTTGCAGCCTAGGTGGGCAAAGGGGCCCATATTCCAAAGAGCACCTTTCGGATTTGACAGGTCATTTTTTACAGAATTTGATTTCAAACTCCTTACCACACATTTGGGCCCCTAGAATGCCAGGGCAGTATAACTACCCCACAAGTGACCCCATTTTGGAAAGAAGAGACCCCAAGGTATTCGCTGATGGGCATAGTTAGTTCATGGAAGTTTTTATTTTTTGTCACAAGTTAGTGGAATATGAGACTTTGTATGAAAAAAAAAAAAAAAAATCATCATTTTCCACTAATTTGTGACAAAAAATAAAAAATTCTAGGAACTTGCCATGCCCCTCACGGAATACCTTGGGGTGTCTTCTTTCCAAAATGGGGTCACTTGTGGGGTAGTTATACTGCCCTGGCATTCTAGGGGCCCAAATGTGTGGTAATGAGTTTGAAATCAAATTCTGTAAAAAATGACCTGTGAAATCCGAAAGGTGCTCTTTGGAATATGGGCCCCTTTGCCCACCTAGGCTGCAAAAAAGTGTCACACATCTGGTATCTCCGTACTCAGGAGAAGTTGGGGAATGTGTTTTGGGGTGTCATTTTACATATACCCATGCTGGGTGAGAGAAATATCTTGGCAAAAGACAACTTTTCCCATTTTTTTATACAAAGTTTGCATTTGACCAAGATATTTATCTCACCCAGCATCGGTATATGTAAAATGACACCCCAAAACACATTCCTCAACTTCTCCTGAATACAGAGATACCAGATGTGTGACACTTTTTTGCAGCCTAGGTGGGCAAAGGGGCCCATATTCCAAAGAGCACCTTTCGGATTTCACTCGTCATTTTTTACAGAATTTGATTTCAAACTCCTTACCACACATTTGGGCCCCTAGAATGCCAGGGCAGTATAACTACCCCACAAGTGACCCCATTTTGGAAAGAAGAGACCCCAAGGTATTTCGTGATGGGCATAGTGAGTTCATCGAAGTTTTTATTTTTTGTCACAAGTTAGTGGAATATGAGACTTTGTAAGAAAAAAAAAAAAAAATCATCATTTTCCGCTAACTTGTGACAAAAAATAAAAAGTTCTATGAACTCACTATGCCCATCAGCGAATACCTTAGGGTGTGTACTTTCCGAAATGGGGTCATTTGTGGGGTGTTTGTACTGTCTGGCCATTGTAGAACCTCAGGAAACATGACAGGTGCTCAGAAAGTCAGAGCTGCTTCAAAAAGCGGAAATTCACATTTTTGTACCATAGTTTGTAAACGCTATAACTTTTACCCAAAGCATTTTTTTTTTACCCAAACATTTTTTTTTTATCAAAGACATGTAGAACAATAAATTTAGAGCAAAATTTATATATGGATGTAGTTTTTTTTGCAAAATTTTACAACTGAAAGTGAAAAATGTCATTTTATTGCAAAAAAATCGTTAAATTTCAATTAATAACAAAAAAAGTAAAAATGTCAGCAGCAATGAAATACCACCAAATGAAAGCTCTATTAGTGAGAAGAAAAGGAGGTAAAATTCATTTGGGTGGTAAGTTGCATGACCGAGCAATAAACGGTGAAAGTAGTGTAGGTCAGAAGTGTAAAAAGTGGCCTGGTCATTAAGGGGGTTTAAGCACTGGGGGCTGAGGTGGTTAACATTAGCTCATGAAAGATGGCCACCCTCATGATCATGTACAGAAAATAGAAATAAAAAAAAATTACAATCAGAAAATGAGCAGAATATAGAATAAAAAAATAAATACAATCAGAAAATGAAAAATTAAAAAGTAAAAAATATATATATATATGACATTCCCTTTAAATGTATTTGTTCTCACTGCTTTCCAGATGTGGATATAATTCACTTTCGTAATGAAGACGAGTTGAAATCAGCCAGCGCCTCCTATTCACATTTCGTCGGTGTCAAATTTGAGAACTCCATGTCCTACAAGCTCATGTTTTTTCCTTTTCACTTCCCAAAGCCTACTCCATACATACAAGGTAAGAGGTTGTGTAGTTTTTATGTATCGTTAATATGTAAACCTCCTCTTTCACCTGCCTTATGACATGTCCACCATAACATCTGTAAGGTCCCCTGGGCTCGGACCACCTGATTGCACTGCCGCTCCATTCCATTCAGCTCTATGGGACTGCAGAAATAGCCGAGTGCTGTACTTAGCTACCTCTAGCAGTCCCATAGACAGTGAATAGAGCCGCAGTGCAAATGCTTGACCTACCACTCCTTTCTTTTCGGGGGTATCTGACCCCATTTCTTATTGTCAGTGGGGTTCCCAGTCGTAGGACCCACACTGATCTAGAAGTTATCCCCTATATTGTGGATAAATGTATATGGTTCTTAACATTCTGGCCATTGGGTTATGCGTAAAGCTATATGGATATACAGTGCCTTCAGTCGGAGGTATACATTGGGGAATATTCACTATGTATATCTCTAACAAGATGTGAACAGAGCCTTACCTTGTCACCCCTGGTCTAATATGATAATAATTTCATAGTCATTGATTTTTGTGTCCTCTCACTCTTCCATCAGACTGTTATTCTTCAAAGTGTGACTCCGTACAGTACCATTATTCAGGATTCACGCGGATACAAGCCTGTATAGACTCTGCCATTATAAAGGTATGATGACAGCCTCCCAGGAATTTAAAGGGGTTGTCCCACAGAAAATATTCTACAGTTTTCAAACCAGCACCTGCGTCTGAATACTTTCGTAATTGCACATAGTTAAAAATTTAGCATAGCCACTGTATAAAATGTATCTGTATAGCGCCACCTGCTGTTTTTTTTTTCTTATTATTTCTTTGTCCTGCTCACTGAGGTGGCCGCACATGCTCAGTTTCATCTTTCATCTGCCTCCTGAGCTGTGATAGGGAGAGCATGGACACGCCCCCTGAGCTGTGATAGGGAGAGCTGAGACACGCCTCCTGAGCTGTAATAGGGAGAGCTGAGACACGCCCCCTGAGCTGTGATAGGGAGAGCTGAGACACGCCCCCTGAGCTGCCAAGCACTGCCTCAGTTGGTGAATGGAGGGTAGCTGCGCATGTGTGGTGTGGGCCCTATTTTTGGCATAGATGCAGGGCCCTGGGGTTACAGGCCCTGGAGACAGGGAAGGGGGGAGAGACTAAGCTAAAATAGGAAGGCCTTGGTAGCCTGCAGTAACCAGGCGTCATTTACAGTTGATTTCTCTTCTATGCCAGATGAAAACCAACCATTCGGCCTGGGAGGAGCTGATGACTACAAAATCCATGATCATGGAGAAGAAGCCAGTAGTTGAGGTGGACGGCTTCTACCATGCCCTCATGTCGATATGCCTGGTGATGGCATTCTCACCCTTTGGGTGTTCTCCGGCAGCTTATATTGTGGCTGAAAAAGAGAAAAAGCTGAAAGAATTCATGAAGATACTGGGGCTCCACGACACCGCCTTCTGGTAATGGCAGGTTCTCAGGATCATTTTGGTGCTGATGAGATTTATAAAAACTGGTGCAAAGGACAAGCAACCAATAGAATATTGCTTCCTATAAAAGGAATTCTGAAAAGTGAGAGCTAAATCTCCCTCAATTACCTTATTTAAAGGGGTTTTCCAGGACTTTTTATTTACTACCTATTTTTTGGATAGGTCATCAGCATAAAAGTCTCAGAAAACCCCATTAGAGCCTGTGCCCACCCTATTATTCCGTCAACAGGGAAACTGTTAGAAATGAAAGAATTTTGCCATAAAGGTCAATTAACATTTTCCTATTGTTTTGTATCTACAGCTCCTTTGTAGATGTCTGTCTCCATGGTAGCAGACAACAAACAAACTTTGTGTAGTCTGATTCTGCACTCATACTGGCTTCTATCTGGTCTCTATTGCTGTACGTCAGCGCAAAGTAGGGGACACACTGAAGAAAGTAAGAGACTGCAGGATCAGACTGCACTGGGTTTGTTTGTTGTCGGTTACTATGGAGACGCATAGTCCGTAGACACACAAAACAATAGGAAATTATGAATTAAGACTAAAATTTACTTTATTTTTCATTTTTGATTGCTTTGGACGAGTAAAAAAATCAGTTGTGAAGGTGAACGTAGAGTTTCAAGTAGTATCTAAAGTACCATTTGTTTGTTTTTTCGCTTTATAAGACACGAGGAAAATAAGAAAAAAATGTTTTTAGTCACTCCCCCACTCTTCCTCAGATCAGACCCCCAATTTTCATAAAACCCCCAAATCAGACCCCCAGACCTCAGGTCAGACCTCCAATCTTCATCAGACCTCAGATCAGAACTCCAATCTTAATAAAACCCCCAATCGTCATCAGACCTGAGGTAAGACCCCCAATCTTCATAAGACCTCAGATCAAACCCCTGATCTTTTAACCCCAAATCCGACCCCCAAATTTCATCAGACCCTGAATCTTCATCAGACCTCAAGTCAGACCCCAATCTTCATAAAACCCCCAAATCAGACTCCCAATCTTCGTCATACCTCAGATGAGACCCTCGATCTTCATCAGACCTCGGATCAGAACCCCAAATCAGATGTACAATCTTCAGCAGAGCTCAGATCAGACAAATAATAAAAGAACTTACCTCTACTGCTTTGGACGGCACCGCCACTCGCTGTCACCTGACCTTGCACATAGTGCTCCCAGAGAAGACCAGGGAGTGGTGAGTAATACCAACGCTAGCAGAGCTACACTCACAGCTTCCCGATCCTACTGTATTAATGAGAGCTTCCAGAATGAAAGCGCTCATTAGTATTTACTTTATAAGAAGCACTGATGTTTTTGGAGGGAAAAATTGCGTCTTATAAAGCGAAAAATACAGTAAATGTCTATGGGGCAAAATACCCAAATAATAAACTTTTATGTATGCTTACTGCAGCAATTTCTTCCCTTTTCTGCACTGCGATTCCCCGGATCCTCCATAGGTCCTGCGTGAACTATCTGTGGATGGCACTACATCACGTAGCCACACACACCGAGGACCCTTTAATTCATGAAACGTGATACTAGTGGAAATAAATGATGCTCATTGTGTAACAGAAAGTTCTGCAATGTTCTTGACACGTTGTGTTCCAGTTCCTTTCCCTTTTCAGTATGGCTGCTTGCTGTCAGTGAATGAAAACATTCTGGTTTACAATGCTTCTAACTGTGGAGGGTTTGGTACAGTGTATCCAGTCTACATCTTCTACGAGGTGTACTCAGCAAGCAGCACAACTCTTGATCAGACCATGCATATTAGATGTGTACTGCCTGCAGAACCACCTGACCATCTAGTGTGTATGGAGGTTGTCCCGCCTTTCCTCCTGGGGGAGATAAGGATCAGGCTGATGGAATTCAACATGCCCGATCCTTTGTTCTCAGGGATATAGGCCACCACCACAGGTTTTGGCTGCAGCTTACTGCCCTCTTCCCACTCAAAACACATGCATGCTCAGCCAAGCCCACTGTGCATGTATAAGGCCGGCCTTAGACATGCGATGCCGTGCACATGTATGATGGGTTTGATCATGGCGAATATCTGGCAGGTGTAAGCGGGGGACGTTTTTGTACAGTTCACATGTATGTAGCTCATATAGTAGTTGACTTTTGCTCTTTTCTGTTTTCTCGCAGGCTGCCCTGGGTGCTGTTGTACATCCTTCTGATTCTCCTCATCTCTTTGCTGATGGCTTTCATAACCACAGTCTTCACCCCGTTCAAGCACAGCAGCTGGTTCCTGATCTTCTTGCTGTATGCACTTTACGGGATCTCTCTGGTGAGCACCGACGACTCCCCTTACACTGCCATATTTTATTGCTGTGCCTTTGCATTAAGGTCTAGTGTAACGCTAAGTGGCTTTGCCACCTATAATATTCCCGCTGAATCAAAAGAAGATCTTTAGAGGATAGTAAAACTGCATACTGCAGCCATAAACATAGCAGCAAACAAGGCATCGCTGCACTCATTCCACCCATTACCACAGTGATCAGCGCTCACTACATTGCGCTGCCGGATTTCCATCTTCCAGTGTAATCATTGTTAGCCAAGATGTTCTGCAACTTTTCAATTTACCTGGGCTTTCACTTCCTCATCCACTCTGCTTGCTGTCGGTGAATGGGAGCATGTTTGCTTGCATCCAAAAGCTAAAAAGCACAGTCATTCACTGACTGCCAACAGAGATTCTGCCTTTGAAAGAGGTAGTGTTTTAGACAGATGCATTTCATTTCTCAGAGACTAGAATGATTGGGGTTAGGTGGTAAATATCAGATCAAGGAGTCCCCTCTCTGAATGTTATTCTAATGATTCAATTCATTTCTAATAGGTTGATGTATCAGTCAGTGAATGGAGTGGTGGACTGACACTACCGCTCCATTCAGAGAGGTAGCTTGGGGGCCCCTCGTTGTTTGGATCACTGGAGGTTCCAAGGGTCAGACCCTTCACTTTCCAATATTTATCAGTTACCTATGGATAGGTCATAAATAACGCGTAGGCGGATAATAAATTCCCTCCCTCCCCCTGCTTTTAAGCTTTTTTCATGGTGTTTTTTTTACAGGCATTTAACAGGTGTTTTTACCAAGTCTTTTTCATAATGTTTTTTTTTTTACAAGTTGGTGATTGTATTTTTTTCTGGAGATTTTCAAGTCCTGTAGAGAAACCTTTGAGAAAAATGCCAGAAAAAACACCACTGACCACCCCGAAAAAGGCCACAAAAACATTACAAACCAAGACCAATAGTATGAAGTGTTTTCTGCATTTCATTATATAATTTAAAGGGTTTATCTCATGAATAATGTAAAAAGTGAAAATCAGAGATCATCTAGTACATGACAATCTCTTTCTAACAAAGCTAACTAGAACCATCCCTGTACCTCACATGGATCCAGAGATCTCCACATTTATTGCTACAGTTGCTCTGCTAGATCCTCTTCAGACTGGCAGCTCAGGGGGTGTGCCCTTTCTGCTGCAGACCCCCCCCCCCCCCCCCCCCCAAAAAAAAAAAAAAAAACAATGTTCAGGGTGTGTCCTTTCTGCTGCAGCTCTTTCCCTATCACAGCTCAAGGGGTGTGTTCTTTCTAGGCACCTCTCTCTTTCTGTCACATCTTTCAACAGTAGAGATGGCTGGTGCCAGTTAAAGAATGGAACTGAACTTGTGCGACCACCTTACCAATATTACTAAGGTGGACAGAGAAATAAGGAAAAGAACAAAAGGCAGGTGGCGCTATACAAATATATTTCTCGCTCGTATCATTGGGGGACACAGGACCGTGGGTATAGCTGCTGCTGCCACTAGGAGGCGACACTAGGCTGAAAAGTGATAACTCCTCCCCTGCTGGCTATACCCCCTCCAGCCTGGAGAGAGCATATCAGTTTTTAGCTTAGTGTCGTAGGAGGCAGACCTCCCTGCTTGCAGGGCGGCTTACTTTTGTTATTTTTCCTTTCACCATTCTCAGGGTCCACAGGGGTATCCCCCCCACCCCTTCTCATTCTAGTAAAGGCCCCTGCTAGGTCTCTAGTTCCAGCACAAACGGGAACTGTGGCACTAAGTGGGTGGGCCGAACATCTTATGCTCTGTCCTCAGGGCACCACGGGGAGCTCTTACAGTGGATCCTGCGCGCCACTGCTCCGCTGGCCGGCCACCTCTCCAGTTTAGGCCCCGGCATCTCTCGGGCCTACCGGCGTTTCGGGTCGCGCCCTCTCCGGGCTCGCTATCGAGTCACCGGGGGGTATCCGCTACGGGTCCCTTTTTTTCCCGGCCGACTGGATGTGCATCACGGTCGGACGTGGGTAGCTGATTTAGACCACGGCTTCCCAGGAAGCGTAGGCCGCAAGTCGCCGCCTACTTCTATGACGAGGGGGCCGCGGCTGGGCTTCCCCACGCTGTTCAGGCTGCCTCACGCTCCTTCTGGGACCCTCTCTCACCTGCAAACTGGTAGTACGGTTACCCCCCTCTCCAGCCTTGAGTCCGCTATTGGTTTGGCTTAGTAGCCATGTCAGAACCCACCAGCGACCCTCGCATGCCACTAGCCACCACTTATTATGCATGCACTAAATGCAAAATTAAGTTCCCTCACGGTCAGCCAGACACCGTATGCTGCACATGCTGTGTGCCTAGACAGGTTCTGCCCCCCGAGCCTACGCAGCCGCATGACCACCCTGACCGTGTGGAATCTAACTGGGACCGTGCTTTGTCCCGGGCAGTGGAGAACCTCTCAAAAATATCCCAATCCACCCTCTCCCTCATGGGTCATTTGGTTGATAAATCCCCACCTGCACAGTCCACACCCTCCTCGGGTGATCAACTTAGGGGCAGACCTTCTCACAAGCGGCTCAGAGCAGGACATCATTCCTCCTCTGACACCTCGGCATCTCCACCCCCACCTGGGTCACGCTCGGACGCATCCTCCCTCCCAGGGGAAGTTCTGTCCCATGGGGAGATTGGGGAATATGACTCTGATATGGATCAGGGAACAGTCTTCTAAGATTGCTTCCATGGTGGACAGCCTAGTTACTGCTGTCCGTGACACCCTCCAGGTGCAGGATGACTCCCCATCCACGAGCCATCAAGGGGTGTCTTTTCTCCGCTCCAGACAATCCCCTAAAGCCTTCTCTTACATGATGACTTTTCAGTGGTCATTGCAAAGGCGTGGGACCGCCCAGATCGTCACTTTACCACATCCAAGCGACTCGATCTGCTGTATCCCTTTCCGACGGATTGTGTGTCTAAGTGGTCCTCTCCTCCTAAGGTGGATCCTCCGGTTGCTCATCTCACCAAACACACCTCCATTCCCGTGGCTGACGGCTCATCCCTTCAGGATCCCGTAGATCGCCGTATGGAGTCTTTTGCTAAGTCGGCTTTTGCCGCAAGTGGCTCAGCACTTCGACCCATTTTTGCTTCCGCCTGGGTGGCTAAGGCAGTCTCTGATTCGGCACTCTGGTTAAATCTGGACTTGGCGGCGGACCTCCCTCTGGCGGAGCTCCAGTCTTTGGCCCTGCAAATCTCACAGGCGGAGAAATATCTCTGTGAGACTTCCTTGGACACGGGTGCAATAGTAGCCCGTTCATCAGCTCTCGCCGTAGCCTTACGGCGCGAACTGTGGCTTAAGGTCTGGGCAACGGATTCGTCCTCAAAGCGTTCCCTGGTAGGCCTCCCCTTTTCGCGGTAGGCACCCACCACTACCAGTTCGTCGCCCTTCCCTTTGGCT
This sequence comes from Bufo bufo, assembly GCF_905171765.1. Lineage (NCBI taxonomy): Eukaryota > Metazoa > Chordata > Amphibia > Anura > Bufonidae > Bufo > Bufo bufo. The sequence goes on from NC_053394.1 coordinate 421,931,133, forward strand.
TGGCAACGGCGCTCGAGTCTTCACGAAAGTGCTCGCTCCCCTCTTGGCCCTTCTTCGTACCAGGGGTATCTCTCTAATTCCCTATCTGGACGACATCCTGGTCAAGGCGCTGACCTTCAGTCACAACGTGGTCAGTCTACGTATCACTCTCGACACTCTGACACGCTTTGGCTGGCTGGTAAGTTTCCACAACTCTTCCCTACACCCAACCAGGCGGATCACCTTTCTTGGGATGATCCTCGACACGGATGCGGCGTTAGTTCGCCTTCCTCTGGACAAGCGACTAGCCCTTCTGAAGTTGGTCCGTCTTCTCCTCTGGCACAGGTTCCCATCGATCCGATTTTGCATGCGGGTCTTGAGTGCAATGGTTGCTTCCTTCGAGACAGTCCCGTTTGCACAATTTCACACTCGTCCGCTTCAACAAGCAATTTTATCATCTTGGGACAAGCCACCGGAGTCCTTGGACCGTCACATCGTCCTTGGACCGTCACATCGTCCTGTCCACAAGGGTGCGGTTGGCACTCAGGTGGTGGCTCTCGGCCCCGACCATTGAGGTGGGGAAGTCCTTTTTCCCGATCTCATGGCTGGTTATTACCACCGACGCCAGTCTTCAGGGTTGGGGCGGAGTCTTCCCGCCCCAGACAGTCCAAGGCGTATGGTCTCAGTCGGAGTCCAAACTGCCCATCAACATCCTGGAGCTCCGGGCTATTCATCTGTCGCTTCTCCATTGGACCCCTCTCCTGAGGGGCCAGCCGATTCGGATCCATTCGGACAATGCCACGGCAGTGGCTTAAATCAACCACCAAGGGGTAACCCGCAGTCAAGCGGTGATGGAGGAGTCACCCAAAAACCTGCAGTGGGTTGGGATTCATGTACCAGCGCTATCGGCGGTCTACATTCCGGGGGTGGAGAATTGGACGGTGGATTTCCTCAGTCAGACAACTGTGGACCCGGGAGAGTGGTCGCTGCACCCGGAAGTGTTCGACTCAATTTGTCTCCGTTGGGGCCGACCAGAGGTGGACTTGATGGCGTCCAGACTCAACAACAAACTTCCTCCCGCCATCTTCTCTCGAACAAGAGATCCTAGAGCATGCGCTGCATTGGTGGCACCATGGAACGGGTTCTCTCTAATGTACGTATTCCCTCCCCCCCCCCCCCCCGAGTCCTGCACAGGATCAGGTTGGCCCCGTCGCGCATTGTACACCAATATCATGCTCCTTCTAGGAGACACACCGTGTCCTCTTCTGCTCAGAGTCGATCTACTCTCTCAGAGACCTGTCTTCCACTAGTGTTTAGAGTCACTACGTTTGACGGCATGGCTGTTAAAACCGCCATTTTGAGACAGCAAGGTTTCCCTGACAGGGTCATGATTAAGGCCAGGAAACCAGCGTCATCCAAGATTTATTATAGAACTTGGATGTCTTTTCTGCGCTTCTGTGCAGAACGTAGATTCCCTCCACTACGCTTCTCACTTCCCACCATCCTTTCCTTTCTGCAATCTGGTCTGCAATTGGGTCTTGCGCTTAGTTCTTTATAGGGCCAAGTGTCGGCGCTGTAAATTTTTTGGAATTGGCAGCGCTCTCTTGTAAGGAGCCCTTTCTTGTTTTCCACCAAGATAAGGCAGTGCTACGCCCGGTACCTTCTTTTCAGCCTCTGTCCTTCTCCCTCATATCCTTGGGAGCTAACTCTCAATCAGCTGGACGTGGTTCGGGCTCTGAGGATTTACCTGTCCATTTCTAGTTCGTTCCGCTGTACGGACTCCCTATTTGTTGTTCCTGAAGGGCACCGCAAAGGCTTGCCAGCCTCTAAGGTGACGATTGCCAAGGGGATTCGTTTGGCGATTGCTGAGGCATACCGCTCCCGGGGCAAGGTACCGCCCCCCGGTGTTACGGCCTACTCGACCAAGGCGATGGGCGCTTCTTGGGCTCGATTCCACCATGCTTCCGCTTCACAGTTGTGTAAGGCAGCGACTTGGTCTTCCTTGCACACGTTCGCCAAGTTTTACCAGGTGCATACTTTTGCATCGGCGGACGCTGCTCTGGGCCGCAAGGTCTTGTAGGCCGCAGTGTTTTCAGCCTAGTGTCGCCTCCTAGTGGCAGCAGCAGCTATAACCACGGTCCTGTGTCCCCCAATGAACTAAGCGAGAAAGAGATTTCTCACTCGTATCATTGGGGGACACAGAAGACCATGGGTATAGCTGCTGCCACCAGGAGGCGACACTAAGGAAAAAAAAGTGTTAGCTCCTCCTGTCAGCTACAGTGAGGAACAGAAGTATTTGAACATCCTACGATTTTGCAAGTTCTCCCACTTAGAAATCATAGAGGGGTCTAAAACTCACATTGTAGGTGCATTCCCTCTCTGAGAGACAGAATAAAATACAAAAATTCAGGAAATCACATTGTATGATTTTTAAAGAACAGGGGTGGACAGGGGTATTTAAAGAGCTCAGACAGGTGCTACTAAGTTAGATTAATGAGTGGAGTAGAGGTGGACTTTTTAAAGGCACAGTAACTTTGAGAGCCAGAATTCTTGCTGTTTCTCAGGTGTTCAAATACTTATATTCAGCAGTACAAGACAAATAAATTCTTTAAAAATCATACAATGTGATTTCCTGAATTTTTTTTATTTTTATTCTGTCTCTCAGAGTAGGAATGCACCTACAATGTGAGTTTCAGACCCCTCCATGATTTCTAAGTGGGAGAACTTGCAAAATCGTAGGATGTTCAAATACTTCTGTTCCTCACTTTATATACCCCTCCTGCAGACACTGAGCTAATTAGTTTTAGCTTAGTGTCCGTAGGAGGCAGACATTTTTTCTGCAGGTCTGCCAAAGTTTTTTCCTTTTTGTTTTATTTTTTAGGCTGCAGGTGGGCTCTCACCACCTGTTTTTCCCACACTTGAGGGGGAAGATCAGTGGGTCCTCAAGCCTGCTGCTCGTTCCCCACCTCTGGAAGACAAGGAGGACCAGGGGATCTCAAATCCGCTGTTACCCGCCAGCTACAGTGTCACCTCGGCTACTACTTCTGGAAGTCCCCCCTGTTACCAGTGTAGCCGCCCTCCCCAAGGGGACGAAGGTGACACTGCTGGAATCAGGGTGGGCAGAAACCCGTGCCTTAGACCCCCTTCTCCTGTGTTCTCTAAGTCCCCCATGGGGAGCAAGTTTTGTCACATCTGCAGTTCTTTGGCCCTTGATATCCAGACGCCATTTTCAGTTCGTCTTCTTCCAATCAGTATTCCACTGAGTGTTTTTCTCCTGGGGTTTTGATCCATGGGCATCACTCCTTAGCAGTTCTCTGGATCCAGGCTACGTATTTCTCTCCTGTATCTTCCGCAATCGCTCCGTTGCTTCTGGCGACTGTCTTGTCTTCATTCTTGTCCATCTTGTGGATATTGTCTGTGCTCTCCACTTCTTCTGAAGTCTCCTAAACCGTGACTTATATTCCCTGGGCTGTTCTTCTTCTGCCCAGCCGGAGCCTCTGCGTATTCAGCCGCTCTATGGCTGGCCTTCCGGGGAATGGGTCTTCCTGTCCCTTTTCAGGGTTCCTGGTGTGTCTTTCCCCCGCATTTCTGTGCGGGGCCTTATGACCGGCCTGGGACTTGTTCTGTTCCTGTTCCCTCCCCATGGTACTGCTCAATAACGTCCCATGGTCTTCTGTGTCCCCCAATGATACGAACGAGATTTTTTGTGCTTACCTGTAAAATCCTTTTCTCGCTGAGTTCATTGGGGGACACAGCTCCCACCCCGTATGTACATTGCTGGTTCTCCTAGATGGGTCCTTCTGGTTCTTCTTTTTTATTGTTTTCTGTTGGCTGCTCCTACTGCTTTTGTACAAACTGATTAGCTCAGTGTCTGCAGGAGGGGTATAGCTGAGAGGAGGAGCTAACACTTTTTTTGCTTGGTGTCGCCTCCTAGTGGCAGCAGCTATACCCATAGTCTTCTGTGTCCCCCAGTGAACTCAGCGAGAAAAGGATTTTACAGGTAGCTGAATAACTCAGTAACTATAATACATTTTTAGTTACATGCAATTACTGAAATATTAAGATCCAGGTACTGGAATGAAAATTGTAGAATATTTTTGTGGGACAACCCCTTTAACCTCCTCAGGACCGCCGTACGCAGGATTGCGTCCTGGCGGCGGCCCTGCTCTTCTGGGTGGACGCATATACGCGTCATCTCGCGAGACGCAAGATTTCCTGTGAACGCGCGCACACAGGCGCGCGCGTTCACAGGATCGGAAGGTAAGCGAGTGGATCTCCAGCCTGCCAGCGGCGATCATTCGCTGGCAGGCTGGAGATGCGATTTTTTTAACCCCTAACAGGTATATTAGACGCTGTTTTGATAACGGCGTCTAATATACCTGCTACCTGGTCCTCTGGTGGTCCCTTTTGTTTGGATCGACCACCAGAGGACACAGGTAGCTCAGTAATATGTTGCACCAAGCACCACTACACTACACCCCCCCCCTGTCACTTATTAACCCCTTATTCACCCTTGATCACCCCTGATCACCCTATATAGACTCCCTGATCACCCCCCTGTCATTGATCACCCCCCTGTCATTGATCACCCCCCTGTCATTGATCACCCCCCTGTCATTGATCACCCCCCTGTAAGGCTCCATTCAGACGTCCGTATGAATTTTACGGATCCACTGATAGATGGATCGGATCCGCAAAACACATACGGACGTCTGAATGGAGCCTTACAGGGGAGTGATCAATGACGGAGGTGATCACCCCATATAGACTCCCTGATCACCCCCCTGTCATTGATCACCCCCCTGTCATTGATCACCCCCCTGTAAGGCTGCATTCAGATGTCCGTATGATTTTTACGGATCCACTGATACATGGATCGGATCCGCAAAACACATACGGACATCTGAATGGAGCCTTATAGGGGGGTGATCAATGACAGGGGGGTCATCACCCCATATAGACTCCCTGATCACCCCCCTGTCATTGATCACCCCCCTGTAAGGCTGCATTCAGATGTCCGTATGATTTTTACGGATCCACTGATACATGGATCGGATCCGCAAAACACATACGGACATCTGAATGAAGCCTTATAGGGGGGTGATCAATGACAGGGGGGTGATCACCCCATATAGACTCCCTGATCACCCCCCTGTCATTGATCACCCCCCTGTCATTGATCACCCCCCTGTCATTGATCACCCATGCCCTCGCCATGCCCCTCATTAAATACCTTGGTGTGTCTTCTTTCCAAAATGGGGTCACATGTGGGGTATTTATACTGCCCTGGCATTCTAGGGGCCCTAAAGCGTGAGAAGAAGTCTGGGATCCAAATGTCTAAAAATGCCCTCATAAAATGAATGTGGGCCCCTTTGCGCATCTAGGCTGCAAAAAAGTGTCACACATGTGGTATCGCCGTACTCAGGAGAAGTTGGGCAATGTGTTTTGGGGTGTCATTTTACATATACCCATGCTGGGTGAGAGAAATATCTTGGCAAAAGACAACTTTGTATAAAAAATGGGAAAAGTTGTCTTTTGCCGAGATATTTCTCTCACCCAGCATGAGTATATGTAAAAAGACACCCCAAAACACATTGCCCAACTTCTCCTGAATACGGCGATACCACATGTGTGACACTTTTTTGCAGCCTAGGTGGGCAAAGGGGCCCACATTCCAAAGAGCACCTTTCAGATTTCACAGGTCATTTACCTACTTACCACACATTAGGGCCCCTGGAAAATGCCAGGGCAGTATAACTACCCCACAAGTGACCCCATTTTGGAAAGAAGACACCCCAAGGTATTCCGTGAGGGGCATGGCGAGTTCCTAGAATTTTATATTTTTTGTCACAAGTTAGTGGAAAATGATGATTTTTATTTTTCTATTTTTTTTTCCTTACAAAGTCTCATATTCCACTAACTTGTGACAAAAAATAAAAACTTCCATGAACTCACTATGCCCATCACGAAATACCTTGGGGTGTCTTCTTTCCAAAATGGGGTCACTTGTGGGGTAGTTATACTGCCCTGGCATTTTAGGGGCCCGAATGCGTGAGAAGTGGTTTGAAATCAAAATCTGTAAAAAATGGCCGGTGAAATCCGAAAGGTGCTCTTTGGAATATGGGCCCCTTTGCCCACCTAGGCTGCAAAAAAGTGTCACACATGTGGTATCTCCGTACTCAGGAGAAGTTGGGCAATGTGTTTTGGGGTGTCATTTTACATATACTTATGCTGGGTGAGAGAAATATCTTGGCAAAAGACAACTTTTCCCATTTTTTTATACAAAGTTGGCATTTGACCAAGATATTTATCTCACCCAGCATGGGTATATGTAAAATGACACCCCAAAACACATTGCCCAACTTCTCCTGAGTACGGAGATACCACATGTGTGACACTTTTTTGCAGCCTAGGTGGGCAAAGGGGCCCATATTCCAAAGAGCACCTTTCGGATTTCACCGGCCAATTTTTACAGATTTTGATTTCAAACAACTTACCACACATTTGGGCCCCTAAAATGCCAGGGCAGTATAACTACCCCACAAGTGACCCCATTTTGGAAAGAAGACACCCCAAGGTATTCGCTGATGGGCATAGTGAGTTCATGGAAGTTTTTATTTTTTGTCACAAGTTAGTGGAATATGAGACTTTGTAAGAAAAAAAAAAAAAAAAATCATCATTTTCCGCTAACTTGTGACAAAAAATAAAAAGTTCTATGAACTCACTATGCCCATCAGCGAATACCTTAGGGTGTGTACTTTCCGAAATAGGGTCATTTGTGGGGTGTTTGTACTGTCTGGCCATTGTAGAACCTCAGGAAACATGACAGGTGCTCAGAAAGTCAGAGCTGCTTCAAAAAGCGGAAATTCACATTTTTGTACCATAGTTTGTAAACGCTATAACTTTTACCCAAACCATTTTTCTTTTTACCCAAACATTTTTTTTTTTATCAAAGACATGTAGAACAATAAATTTAGAGCAAAATTTATATATGGATGTCGTTTTTTTTTTGCAAAATTTTACAACTGAAAGTGAAAAATGTCATTTTTTTGCAAAAAAATCGTTAAATTTAGATTAATAACAAAAAAAGTAAAAATGTCAGCAGCAATGAAATACCACCAAATGAAAGCTCTATTAGTGAGAAGAAAAGGAGGTAAAATTCATTTGGGTGGTAAGTTGCATGACCGAGCAATAAACGGTGAAAGTAGTGTAGGTCAGAAGTGTAAAAAGTGGCCTGGTCTTTCAGGGTGTTTAAGCACTGGGGGCTGAGGTGGTTAAAGTAATATTGAACCTCATCATTTCTCACCTAAAAAACCTAAAACTACCAAAATGCTATGTGTTGGTTGATCCAGGCTAAAACATAAAAACTGAAAAATCCCTGCCACCTTCTTCAGTATAAAACAGTACAGGTTGATATCGCTGCATGTTAACCAGACGCTTACAAGTATTCCTCTATGAGAGGCATGCTCAACCTGCGGCCCTCCAGCTATTGCAAAACTACAACTCCCAGCATTCTCGAACAGCCTACAGCTATCAGCCTACAGCAGGGCATTGTGGGAGTTGTAGTTTTACAACTGCTGGAGGGCCGCAGGTTGAGCATGCCTGCTCTATGACAACTCATCCTTCTGAGGCTATGGTCATGCTGGGAGTTGTAGTTCCTCAGCAGTTGGAAGACCACAGGTTGCAGATTCCTAGTAGGAAGTACTTCATCATCTTCTCTGTTTTCATCGCCTTTTCTTTTTTCTCCCCAGATCTTATTTGCTCTGATGCTAACCCCACTTTTTAAAAAGGCCAAGCAGGCGGGCGCTATAGCGTTCCTGGCCACATTGGTCCTTGGCGCTCTGGGCATTTTCATTGTGATGAAAGGCGACTTCCCAAAGTCCTTTGTGTGGTTCTTTAGTCCGTTCTGCCAGTGCACATTCATGATTGGGATAGCCCAGGTAAGTTGCCATGACTGATGTAAAAATTTAAACCAGACATCATATAGCACAGGGATGGCCAACCTGTGGCTCTCCAGCTTTTTTAAAACTACAACTCCCACCATGCCATGCTGTAGGCTGAAAGCTGTAAGCAGTGTGGGCATGCTGGTAGTTGTAGCCTCAGGTTGGCCATCCCTGATATAACACATGACAATCTCTTTCTAACAAAGCTAGAACCTTCCTTGTACTGCACATGGAACGAGAGATCTCCACATTTACTGCTACAATTGTTCTACTCGATTCTTTTCAGATTGGCAATTCAGGGGTGTGCCTTTTCTCAAGGAGTGTGTCCTTTCTGGTGCCACTCTCTCCCTCTGGCTCAAAGCTTCTGCTAGTAGATACAGCTGGTGGCAGCAGAAGCATGGTACTGAGCGTGTGCGACCACCTCAGTAAATGGACGTGCTCATTACTATACACCATGGGCTGCTACTATAATATATATCTACATTCGTATTTCTTTAGCAGAAAGAAAATAGCAAAAGTAACTAGTATGTCATGCTGAATTATATATAAGATAGCATTTAATGGTGGCACAACCCCTTTAAGGTGGATCTGTCAGCTGTGTTTGCCGCCCTTAGAAGCCAAAATGTCACAAAAAATGGCTGGGGCTCTGAAAGAGCACACCAGATCTGTAGTTTATGAGGCCAGTGTATTCACAAAGGAAACCCCCTAGCCTACGATTTTAGCCCTGGGCGTTTAACCCTTCAGATGTCACGGTCTCTAGCAGCGTTCATGGCCTCGGAGTGGTTAGACAGAGTAGGGGGCTTCTTATGTCCCCCTATCACAAATATCACCCCCAGGACTCAGCATGCTGAGCTATTATGGGCCAGTTGACGGCACCTCGTCCTGCCATGTTTACAGTATACTGGCAGAATAAATTTACAGTACAGTATACTTTATACTGCACAATGAACACCGTAAAAATGGCGGAGTTACGTTTTTTTTTTCACCCCAAAACAAAAATCTTTTTTACGTTTTGCAACTTGTCCTGCAAAAAAAACAAGCCAATGTGGATGGAAAAATAAAAAAGTTATGGCTCTTGGAACTGGACTGAGCTGTTCTGAACTGTAATACGGTGGATATTGGAACTAAAGACAGCGGGTTTTAAGCAGCAGACACCTGCTGGCAGAGTCAGTGATTGGAGACAAAGGTCAGTGATTGGAGACAAACCATTGCAGTCTATGGCAGAAGCCATGTAATGATCACGTGTTCAAAACCTTAGGGAAATCTGCACCGGTATCCGCACAATTTTGCTGCGGATTGTTGCGGAAATTTTACTTGGATGGACTCATGCATTGTAGCTGATGTCTGCATTGTAGATGTATTTAGCCTACAGAGCAAAGCCATTGTTGCAAAGCCTCAGCTGTGTGAAGTTTAGCACCTCTTCAGAAGATACCTACCGTGCTTTGTTTCCTGAACTTCTGTTCTCTTTTTACAGGTCATGTTTCTAGAGGCCCATGGGAAAGGCGCCCAGCTGTTTAACCTGAAGGATGGGCCTTACCCCCTCATCATCACCTTCATCTTCCTCGTAGTGGACAGCGTCATGTATCTGCTTCTGGCTTCCTATCTGGATCAGATTCTTCCCAGTAAGACATTGCCCTTATTGACTACATATAACTTCTGTAAGTGGCCCACGGGTCGGGGAGTCTTGGGTGCATGAGCTGATCACCAAAGACTAGGACCCTCAGGGATCAGCTGTGAACTGTGGAGAAACCTGGCAGTAAGTGTTCAGCTCCTCTGCAGCGCCACCACAGGGGAGATGGAGTATTACATAGTGTCCATTCACGTGAATAGACTTTCTTTGTAAAGCAGGACAGGACAAGTCCTCCAGAGCGAGACTCAGGTCAGGTTTCTGAACAGTGGACCCCCTCCAAATTCCCAAATAGAGTTCATGAGATTGGGTTTTTGTAACTGGGCAGACCCTTTAATTTTATCAACCAATGTTGTTTGTGGGTATAATGGTGTATGGGATGTAACCGGGTGTCTTGTACTTTGTGAACAGGCGAGTATGGACTGAAGCGGAAGCCTCTTTTCTTCCTAAAACCCTCTTACTGGTCAAAGAAGAGGAGGAACTATGGCGTGCTGAGCGAAAGCTTCTTCAGCACAAATACAGACCTCAGCGATATTGTAGAGCCCGTGGCCTTAGGGCTGCATGGGAAAGAAGCGATCAGGTATTCTCTGACATAATACATCATTTATAGCTGCCTTCACTACCGTCCGCGAGTCAGTCATCAGCTCCAGTGTCAGCACGTAGACATTCCCTGTATAGTGTTACATGGTGACGTCAATGAGCAGGCATATGGCCACAGGTCCTCCTGAGCAAGGGCCAGTCACTCAGCTGGGACTTAAAGGAGCATCCTGTTTTTTGTACCTAAATAGTGCAGGATTGGCCATTATTTACCTCTTTCGGACATATGGCGTAATAGTACGTCACATGCCGGGTCTTTAAAGATGGTGCTCGCTCCACTCACAACTGGGTCTAATGTTCACGACCTACGGTAATGCCGATCGCGGACTTTCAACCCCTCAAATGCCGTGGTCAAACCTGACCACAGCATCTGATGGAACAAAACCCGGAAGTGCGTTCTACCAGGTGTGTTCTGGCTCCCTACGGCAAGGATAGAGGGAGCTGGATGCAGCGTGCAACAGCCTCTGTCCCCCTGAGTGACAAGAAGCTGCCGCACATTAGTTCCTATGGAGCCCCTGTTGAGTCTATGAGAGGGAACAATAAAAAAATGTAAACAAAAAAATGTTAAAATATAAAAAATATATATATATATATAATATAAAAATTCAAATCACCCCCTTTCCCCAAAATGAAAATAAAAATACATAACGTATTTAAAAAAATACACATCATGGGCATCGCCGCATGTAAAAACACCCGTATTATTAATATCTAAAAATATTTATCCCCTACGGCAAAACGAAAAAAAAAGTCAAAATGGTCGCTTCACCTCCCACAATTTTTTTTTATAAAGAGTGATCAAAAAGTCGTATACACCACAAAATGGTATCAATAAAAAGTACAGATAGCCCTCACACAACTCCGTACACGTAACTACAAAAAAAAGTTATAGGGGTCAGAAGGACAAGGTTTTTAAAAAAAAAAATCAGTAATAAAACACAAGACAAAGTCTATATATATAAAGTATTGCATAATCGTACTGACCTGGAAAATGAAAGTACGTAACCGGTCAGTTTTACAACATAGTGCACGCCGTAAAAAAAAAAAAAACTTACATAAAACTGTTGCGGAATTGTGTTTTTTTCCAATTTCATCCTAGTTTTTTTTTTTCCAGCTCTCCACTACATTCTATGCAATATTAAATGGTGGCACTAGCAAGTGCACCTTGTCCTGCAAAAAAACAAGCCCCCATATGGCTATGTGAACGAGAAAAAAAAAAATGTATGGAAAGGCAAGGAGTGAAAAACTAAAAGGCTAAAACAAAAAGGAGTTAAAAAATAAGATAGAGCCTCTTTTGTATGTCTGATTTATTTACTGTTTAATTTGTGGGTTGTCTGCTGTCTTGATTGCTTCTCTCCTCAAATATGGTTTTCCTAATGAATCCTACATTTCCCTTTGTTCCTGACTTTGCAGAGACAGAGGGGTTAGCCTCACCACACTGCACTGCTCTGTGGCCTCTGACGGCAGCCATGACAAATCAGTGACCCAGCTGCTGTTCCCTCACACGGCAGAGTCTCCATGTTCTCCTATGTGATACAGCTTGGCCCTGTCTTCCCTTTCATCTCTCTCTCCTCTGTCAGCTCTTTTATGCAGGAGGCAGGGCACTGGAGAGTCCGCACACACAGATAGTACAGGTAGTGGGAATCAGGAGGTTTATGTAACTGCAGCTAATCACTGTATACACTTACCTACTATATATCTGCACTCCTGGTCTTTTAGATAGGGGAGACATTATATATTATATATATCTTCAACAGAATACAGGGATATACAGAGGAGGGAGGGGAGGGGCCTGAGAGCTGCCAGGGGGGATTTTATTGGTGATGATGTCATCCTGTAGTTCACAGGAAGTCAGCCACAGGGGAGAGACCAAGTTCCTGTTTACACATTAGAGCAAGCGGTCAGACTTGAGATCACTTGACCAGGTTCCCATAATGAAAATCAGCGCCACAAAACTCAGTGTGAACTAGCCCTTAAAGGGATTAACCAACCCCTATAATAACCCCCAAAACCCGGGCACTTCATAAAAATCATACTTACTTTGTCCCCGACACGGCCGCTGCTGCATCTCCTTGCCTCGTGGATCAGAACATCTGTTGACGGTGGGGAGGAACCAATAGCAGACAGAGACAGGACGAGCCTCCCTAGTATCACGGGTGATGGAGGTGCCTGGGCATTGAGGGGGCCTTTATAGGGGTTGGATAACCCCTTTAATCGTAAACTTTGTGCTGCTGTAATAAGGATTTTTATTAATAGTTTTTTTTTCCCCCTAGAATTAAAAATATTCATAAATCCTTCAAGAAGGAAAATCGACAAATAGAAGCCTTACAAGGTAAGATCTACTTAAGTGCACCAAGTGACCATTTGAAATACTTGTCTAATTAGTGGAGGCTATTCATTTGGTTGTTTGCTTCCTAATTGCAAAATGAAGCAACTTTCTAAATAGACTCCATAAAAAAAAAACTCCTGCCATTTTGCTGCCGTAGAGTGTGTGGGGCTGCTGAACCTGGCACAGATTATACAGCACACAGCTCTTGGCTTTGTTGGCTCTCTCTGCTCTCCCCCACCCTTAGGCCTCATGCACACGACCGTTTTTTTTTGCGGTCCGCAAAATGGATTTCCGTTGTTCCGTGATCCGTGACCGTTTTTTCTTCCGTGGGTCTTCCTTGATTTTTGGAGGATCCACGGACATGAAAAAAAAGTCGTTTTGGTGTCCGCCTGGCCGTGCGGAGCCAAATGGATCCGTCCTGACTTACAATGCAAGTCAATGGGGACGGATCCGTTTGACGTTGACACAATATGGTGCAATTGCAAACGGATCCGTCCCCCATTGACTTTCAATGTAAAGTCATGAGTCCCTTTTATACCATCGGAGTTTTCTCCAATCCGATGGTATATTTTAACTTGAAGCGTCCCCATCACCATGGGAACGCCTCTATGTTAGAATATACCATCGGATTTGAGTTATATCGTGAAACTCAGATCCGACAGTATATTCTAACACAGAGGCGTTCCCATGGTGATGGGGACGCTTCAGGTTAGAATATACTAAAAGAACTGTGTACATGACTGCCCCCTGCTGCCTGACAGGTGCTGCCAGGCAGCAGGGGGCAGACCCCCCCCCCCCCTCCCTCCCCCCCTGTATTTAACTCATTGCTGGCCAGTGCGCCCCCCCCTCCCTCCCTTGTATTTAACACATTGGTGGCCAGTGCGGCCGGCCCCCCCTCCCTCCCTTGTATTTAACACATTGGTGGCCAGTGCTGCCGGCCCCCCCTCCCTCCTTCCCTTGTATTTAACACATTGGTGGCCAGTGCGGCCGCCCCCCCCTCCCTCCCTCCCTTGTATTTAACACATTGGTGGCCAGTGCGGCCGGCCCCCCCTCCCTCCCTTGTATTTAACACATTGGTGGCCAGTGCGGCCGGACCCCCCTCCCTCCCTCCTGCTCCACTGGGGACAGCCAGTGATGATAATGTATGTTAAGCGCTGCAGAATATGTTGTTTCTAAGGGCTTGTCCACACGAACGTAAGGGCTCTGTGCCCATTCTGCGGTTCCGCAATACACCAGCTGTGTGCATTCTGCATCCTGGATGCGGACCCATTCACTTGAATGAGTCTGGAGATGCGTAAAGGAACCCCAAGGAAGCACTACGGAGTGCTTCTGTGGTGTCTTCCGTTCCGTACTTCCGTTCCACAAGAAGATAGAACTTGTTCTATATTTTTGCGGAACGGACGGATAGCAGACCCTTATTCAAGTGAATGGGTCTGCGATCTGCATGCGGCTGCCCCAAGGTTGGTGCCCGTGCATTGCGGACCGCATGGAGACCTTAGGTCCGTGTGAATAAGCCCTAAGAGATAGCATCAGGGAGGGGGGGGAGGGTGTACACGTTGTGTACAGGTTTACAGCTTTTGATGTGACGGATATACAGCTTTTGAATGCTACAACTGTTACTGACATCAAGCAGAGGTATTGAAAAATGGTGAAAAACCGAAGCATAAATTTGCAGATGTTTATCATTATGCAATCATTAGACAGTTATCTTTACATGTGATTTGCATAGTTCACCACATCACATCAGTAGTGAGTGTAGTATGGGAACTTTCCACTAAAGCTTGCAGCATCTTCTTTTTTAACTCAGGGTTAACCTTGGATATATACGAAGGTCAGATAACCGCGCTGCTCGGCCACAGTGGCACTGGGAAGACAACGCTGATGAATATTTTATGCGGGCTCTGTCCTCCATCAGAAGGTGAGACATTCAAGATCAATGCAGTATGTCACCGCAGTATGTCACCGCAGTATGCTCCCACCCAGCACTGCTTTCTCATGTCACATACAGTTGCAAGAAAAAGTATGTGAACCCTTTGGAATTATATGGATTTCTGCACAAATTGGTCATAAAATGTGATCAGATCTTCATCTAAGTCACAACAATAGACAATCACAGTCTGCTTAAACTAATAACACACAAAGAATGAAATGTTACCATGTTTTTATTGAACACACCATGTAAACCTTCACAGTGCAGGTGGAAAAAGTATGTGAACCCCTAGACTAATGACATCTCCAAGAGCTAATTGGAGTGAGGTGTCAGCCAACTGGAGTCCAATCAATAAGATGAGATTGGAGGTGTTGGTTACAGCTGCCCTGCCCTATAAAAAACACACACCAGTTCTGGGTTTGCTTTTCACAAGAAGTATTGCCTGATATGAATGATGCCTCGCACAAAAGAGCTCTCAGAAGACCTACGATTAAGAATTGTTGACTTGCATAAAGCTGGAAAGGGTTATAAAAGTATGTCCAAAAGCCTTGCTGTTCATCAGTCCACAGTAAGACAAATTGTCTATAAATGGAGAAAGTTCAGCACTGCTGCTACTCTCCCTAGGAGTGGCCATCCTGTAAAGATGACTGCAAGAGCACAGCGCAGACTGCTCAATGAGGTGAAGAAGAATCCTAGAGTGTCAGCTAAAGATTTACAAAAGTCTCTGGCATATGCTAACATCCCTGTTACCGAATCTATGATACGTAAAACACCTAAACAAGAATGGATTTCATGGGAGGATACCACAGAGGAAGCCACTGCTGTCCAAAAAAACCCATTGCTGCACGTTTACAGTTTGCACAAGAGCACCTGGATGTTCCACAGCAGTACTGGCAAAATATTCTGTGGACAGATGAAACCAAAGTTGAGTTGTTTGGAAGAAACACACAACACTATGTGTGGAGAAAAAGAGGCACAGCACACCAACATCAAAACCTCATCCCAACTGTGAAGTATGGCGGTGGGGGCATCATGGTTTGGGGCTGCTTTGCTGCGTCAGGGCCTGGACGGATTACTATCATCAAAGGAAAAATTAATTCCCGAGTTTATCAAGACATTTTGCAGGAGAACTTAAGGCCATCTGTCCACCAGCTGAAGCTCAACAGAAGATGGGTGTTGCAACAGGACAACGACCCAAAGCATAGAAGTAAATCAACAACAGAATGGCTTAAACAGAAGAAAATACGCCTTCTGGAGTGGCCCAGTCAGAGTCCTGACCTCAACCCGATTGAGATGCTGTGGCATGACCTCAAGAAAGCGATTCACACCAGACATCCCAAGAATATTGCTGAACTGAAACAGTTCTGTAAAGAGGAATGGTCAAGAATTACTCCTGACCGTTGTGCACGTCTGATCTGCAACTACAGGAAAAGTTTGGTTGAAGTTATTGCTGCCAAAGGAGGTTCAACCAGTTATTAAATCCAAGGGTTCACATACTTTTTCCACCTGCACTGTGAATGTTTACCTGGTGTGTTCAATAAAAACATGGTAACATTTAATTCTTTGTGTGTTATTAGGTTAAGCAGACTGTGATTGTCTATTGTTGTGACTTAGATGAAGATCAGATCACATTTTATGATCAATTTGTGCAGAAATCCATATTATTCCAAGGGGTTCACATACTTTTTCTTGCAACTGTATCTGTATGCATCAATCTCTAGGATCTGTAACCCGGAGAAGTCTTGTATACATGCATTTCTCACTAAATTGTTGTTAATTTAGCAGTAAGTAATAGCAGAAGACCCACCAAGCCTCCTGGAGACCTAAGTCATGTGGTAGACTGGTTGCTTGCATGCAGCACCCCCATTTGCAATACAGGGGGCCCCTTTTATACTGTATGTATATGTGCAGTATATATTTACAAGCTGCAGTACCGTATTCACGTCACCTCTGTGTGTTCAGGGAGACTTTATACTTGAATGTAAAACTAAGTGTTATAACCAGGTCACCCACAGTAGACTAACGTCAGCTAAACCCACTGACCTCAGCGGGGACGGCCAGCCATCTAGTGTGTCAGTAAGCATTGAGATGTTTTTTTTGGACTGGTCAGAAAGCACTGGACAGATTGGTGTGGACTGGTCAGTAAGCACTGGGATGATTGGTGTGGACTAGTCAGTAAGTACTGGGCTGATAGTTGTGTACTGGTCAGTAAGCACTGGGCTGATAGTTGTGTACTGGTCAGTAAGCACTGGGCTGATAGTTGTGTACTGGTCAGTAAGCACTGGGCTGATAGTTGTGTACTGGTCAGTAAGCTTTGGGGTGATGAGTGTGTTGCAGTAAAGTGTTATTACACGAGCCCGACAGGTGTGAACTGGTCAGTAAGCACTGGGCTTATTGGTGCAGACTGGTCAGTAAGTACTGGGCTGATTGTTGTGGACTGGTCAGTAAGTACTGGGCTGATAGTTGTGGACTGGTCAGTAAGTACTGGGCTGATTGGTGCAGACTGGTCAGTAAGTACTGGGCTGATTGTTGTGGACTGGTCAGTAAGTACTGGGATGATTGGTGTGGACTTGTTAGGAAGCACTGGGCTGATAGTTGTGGACTGGTCAGTAAGCACTGGGCTGATAGTTGTGGACTGGTCAGTAAGTATTGGGCTGATAGTTGTGGACTGGTCAGTAAGCACTGGGCTGATAGTTGTGGACTGGTCAGTAAGTACTGGGCAGATTGGTGTGGACTGGTCAGTAAGTACTGGGATGATTGGTGTGGACTTGTTAGAAAGCACTGGGCTGATAGTTGTGGACTGGTCAGTACGCACTGGGCTGATAGTTGTGGACTGGTCAGTAAGCACTGGGCTGATTGTTGTGGACTGGTCAGTAAGTACTGGGCTGATTGTTGTGGACTGGTCAGTAAGTACTGGGATGATTGGTGTGGACTTGTTAGGAAGCACTGGGCTGATAGTTGTGGACTGGTCAGTAAGCACTGGGCTGATTGTTGTGGACTGGTCAGTAAGTACTGGGCTGATTGTTGTGGACTGGTCAGTAAGTACTGGGCTGATTGGTGTGGACTGGTCAGTAAGTACTGGGCTGATTGTTGTGGACTGGTCAGTAAGCACTGGGCTGATAGTTGTGGACTGGTCAGTAAGTACTGGGCTGATTGTTGTGGACTGGTCAGTAAGTACTGGGCTGATAGTTGTGGACTGGTCAGTAAGTACTGGGCTGATTGTTGTGGACTGGTCAGTAAGTACTGGGCTGATTGGTGTGGACTGGTCAGTAAGCACTGGGCTGATAGTTGTGGACTGGTCAGTAAGTACTGGGCTGATTGTTGTGGACTGGTCAGTATGTACTGGGGTGATAGTTGTGGACTGGTCAGTAAGTACTGGGCTGATTGTTGTGGACTGGTCAGTAAGCACTGGGCTGATAGTTGTGGACTGGTCAGTAAGCACTGGGCTGATAGTTGTGGACTGGTCAGTAAGTACTGGGCAGATTGGTGTGGACTGGTCAGTAAGTACTGGGATGATTGGTGTGGACTTGTTAGAAAGCACTGGGCTGATAGTTGTGGACTGGTCAGTACGCACTGGGCTGATAGTTGTGGACTGGTCAGTAAGCACTGGGCTGATTGTTGTGGACTGGTCAGTAAGTACTGGGCTGATTGTTGTGGACTGGTCAGTAAGTACTGGGATGATTGGTGTGGACTTGTTAGGAAGCACTGGGCTGATAGTTGTGGACTGGTCAGTAAGCACTGGGCTGATTGTTGTGGACTGGTCAGTAAGTACTGGGCTGATTGTTGTGGACTGGTCAGTAAGTACTGGGCTGATTGGTGTGGACTGGTCAGTAAGTACTGGGCTAATTGTTGTGGACTGGTCAGTAAGCACTGGGCTGATAGTTGTGGACTGGTCAGTAAGTACTGGGCTGATTGTTGTGGACTGGTCAGTAAGTACTGGGCTGATAGTTGTGGACTGGTCAGTAAGTACTGGGCTGATTGTTGTGGACTGGTCAGTAAGTACTGGGCTGATTGGTGTGGACTGGTCAGTAAGCACTGGGCTGATAGTTGTGGACTGGTCAGTAAGTACTGGGCTGATTGTTGTGGACTGGTCAGTATGTACTGGGGTGATAGTTGTGGACTGGTCAGTAAGTACTGGGCTGATTGGTGTGGACTGGTCAGTAAGCACTGGGCTGATAGTTGTGGACTGGTCAGTAAGTACTGGGATGATTGGTGTGGACTTGTTAGGAAGCACTGGGCTGATAGTTGTGGACTGGTCAGTAAGCACTGGGATGATGGGTGTGAACTGGTCAGTAAGCTTTGGGGTGATGGGTGTGAACTGGTCAGTAAGCACTGGGCAGATTGGTGTGGACTGGTCCGAGATTGTAACGACCCCCTTCTTTTCCTCTTGCAGGCATAGCTTCTATCTACGGTCACAGGGTCACAGATATAGACGAGATCCTGGACATCAGGAAGGTTATTGGCGTCTGCCAGCAGTGCGATATCCATTTCGAGGTCCTGACAGTGGAAGAGAATCTCTCCATCTTCGCCTCTCTGAAGGGAATAAGTGAAACTGTCAAGGAGCAGGAGGTGAGGACCATCGTCTGTGTAGGAGACCTCCATAGGAGCAGCCATTAGCTCTCCGGTGGTTTCAGGTTCAGTATTCTCCGATGTTGTAATCTGCCATTCTTGTAGATAAATAAAGTTCTGCACGATCTGGATATGGACGCAGTGAAGCACAACCAGGTGAAGAGGCTGAGCGCCGGGCAGAGGAGGAAGCTGGCCGTGGCCATTGCTATTTTGGGTGACCCCAAGGTAACGTGTGCTTATAAATAATTCATCACAGCTTGTAGGGAAATCGACCGCTTCTCTTATTATTGTACATAACCCAAAATGTCTTCATTAATGCGGCAGAAAGTAAGAGAAGGTCACAAGGATTGATTCTCATTACACTGTCCTACATCAGAGTACTGTACACCGCCTTCATAATGTGCACTGTGTGTGTCCTGGGGGAATAGTGAGTGCAGCTCTGGAGTATAGTACATGATGTAACTCAGGGTCAGTACAGGATAAGTAATGTAATGTATGTACACAGTGACTGCACCAGCAGAATAGTGAGTGCAGCTCTGGGGTATAATACAGGATGTAACTCAGGATCAGTACAGGATAAGTAATGTAATGTATGTACACAGTGACTGCACCAGCAGAATAGTGAGTGCAGCTCTGGAGTATAATACAGGATGTAACTCAGGATCAGTACAGGATAAGTAATGTATGTACACAGTGACTCCACCAGCAGAATAGTGAGTGCAGCTCTGGAGTATAATACAGGATGTAATTTAGGATCAGTACAGGATAAGTAATGTATGTATGTACACAGTGACTCCACCAGCAGAATAGTGAGTGCAGCTCTGGAGTATAATACAGGATGTAACTCAGGTTCAGTACAGGATAAGTAATGTAATGTATGTACACAGTGACTGCACCAGCAGAATAGTGAGTGCAGCTCTGGAGTATAATACAGGATGTATCTCAGGATCAGTACAGGATAAGTAATGTAATGTATGTACACAGTGACTGCACCAGCAGAATAGTGAGTGCAGCTCTGGAGTATAATACAGGATGTAACTCAGGATCAGTACAGGATAAGTAATGTAATGTATGTACACAGTGACTGCACCAGCAGAATAGTGAGTGCAGCTCTGGAGTATAATACAGGATGTAACTCAGGATCAGTACAGGATAAGTAATGTATGTATGTACACAGTGACTGCACCAGCAGAATAGTGAGTGCAGCTCTGGAGTATAATACAGGATGTAACTCAGGATCAGTACAGGATAAGTAATGTAATGTATGTACACAGTGACTCCACCAGCAGAATAGAGAGTGCAGCTCTGGAGTATAATACAGGATGTAACTCAGGATCAGTACAGGATAAGTAATGTATGTACACAGTGACTGCACCAGCAGAATAGTGAGTGCAGCTCTGGAGTATAATACAGGATGTAACTCAGGATCAGTACAGGATAAGTAATGTATGTACACCGTGACTCCACCAGCAGAATAGAGAGTGCAGCTCTGGAGTATAATACAGGATGTAACTCAGGATCAGTACAGGATAAGTAATGTAATGTATGTACACAGTGACTGCACCAGCAGAATAGTGAGTACAGCTCTGGAGTATAATACAGGATGTAACTCAGGATCAGTAATGTATGTACACAGTGACTGCACCAGCAGAATAGTGAGTGCAGCTCTGAAGTATAATACAGGAGGATAGAACAAAACTGCATCTCGAATGCGGACGAAAACAACGGCCGTGTGCATGAGGCCTAATAGAAAATACGTTTGTGTGCATGAGCCCTAACATAGAGACGCTTTACTGCTTCCTGCAGGTGCTTCTTCTGGATGAGCCCACCGCCGGCATGGACTCGTGCTCACGTTATACCGTCTGGAATGTACTGAAGAAGAGGAAAGCAAACAGTGTGATTGTGTTCAGCTCTCACTGTATGGAGGAGGCAGACATCCTGGCAGGTAGGCATTTATTAGGTGTCATCTAATATATTCCACACCATGCATAGGGAAGCTGGGTGACAACCAGTTTGGCCTCCATACAACATGGGGGTTGTCAACCAACTTGCCTAGCTTCTTCAATTCTGGTTATTCAGTATACCGCCATCATTCTATAAGTGGCAGAAACTCTGCACATTTGTGGCGTGAAGTCTGCACCACAGCAGTTTACTGTACAATACACGTGGCAAAACTCCATCCACACATTGTGGAATCGTGAGCCTGGTTACAAATTTCTAAATCTTATTGTGGATTTTCACAGTACATTTCATCCTTGTAGTTGAAATCCACTGCAAAATCCACATGTCAGTGGTGCCGAGAGTTGTACCCCCACCGATCAGCTGCTCGAAGAGTGGAGCCCCACGGCCTCTTCCTCTGCAGTGACGTCACATTCATCAGTCTTGTGGCCTATGTATACCCCAGTCCCATTTAAGTGAATAGACCAAGCTGCAGTACCAGGCACAGCCACAATACGGTGCTGTGCTTGCTAAGCTGTGAGGAGGCCACCGTGCGGACCAGGATCAGTACAGCGGATAGTCGGGGTGCCGGGAGTCGGAGTCGTTTATCGATTTTCTACTTCCTGAAAACTCCTTTAAAAAGTTCTGTGGTTCTGCATGTGGAATAGCTTCGCTCAATTAGGTTAATCCGTGGGTGACTAACCACTGCAGATTTCAAATCAAACGGGGTGCAGGTGTCACCGAACCAGAATCCACGTCAGATAACTGTGAACAAACCCGTAGGCAAAAATCCGTATTGGAAAAATCCAATGTATATTTAACATGGACCCTGCGTAAGAAATCCAAGGCCGAACCTCAGATTTCTGCTTTGTACAAGCCGCAGATCTGCATGTGGAATTCTCCACATTCAATGGGGTTAATCCACTCGTGGCCCCGGCCAGCAGTTTCTTTGTGGAAACCGTGGTTAAAATGGACGTGCCATTTCTTTTTTTCTGTTTCAAATGAACTATGGCGCAGATTCTCAATGGGGTTCGCAATACATCAGTAATTGCCTTCTGTTAAGGCCTCATGCACACGACCGTGCCGTTTTTTGCGGTCCGCAAATTGCGGATTCGCAAAAAACGGATGCCGCCCGTGTGCCTTCCGCAGTTTGCGGAACAGAACAGGAGGCCCATTATAGAGATGCTTATTCTTGTCCGCTAAACGGACAAGAATAGGACATGTCTCGTAATTTTTTTGCGGGATCACGGAACGGAGCAATGGATGCGGACCCATTGAAATGAATGGTTCCGTATACGGAGCGCAAAAAACGGTCGTGTGCATGAGCCCTAACTTTACCTGATAAATGCCATTTGCTGAACTGAGACCACCCCTTTAAGGCCTTTTGACACGGGGCAATTAAAATGGTACTTTCACACTTGCGGCAGAGGATTCCAGCAGGCAGCTCCTTCGCCGGCAATCCGGACGCAAGCGGATGCATTTGTGAGACGGATCCGGATGCGGATCCATCTCACAAATGCATTGCAATACCGGATCCGTCTCTCCGGTGTCATCCGGAAAAACTGATCCGGTTTTCATTTTTTTTGCATTTTTAAAGGTCTGCGCAGACCGGAAAGCTGGATCCGTTTTGCCGGAACACTTAATGCCGGATCCGGCACTAATACACTTCAATGTAAATGAATGCCGGCGAGTGATCAGTATTTTTGGCCGGAGAGATAACTGCAGCATGCTGCGGTATTTTCTCAGTCCAAAAAACGTAAGAGGGACTGAACTGATGCATCCTGAACGGATTGCTCTCCATTCAGAATGCATTAGGATAAAACTGATCAGTTCTTTTCCGGTATTGAGCCCCTAGGACGGAACTCAATACCGGAAAACAAAAACACTAGTGTGAAAGTACCCTAAGGAAGGGACGTTCCTAGGAATGCTCTAATAATTGTCCTGTGTAAAGGTGCCGCCGATCTCCCCATGACGCTGTGGTAGATTTTTCTTCCCCGTGTGGAGGTATCTGAAGTGCATTAGAAAATACAGAACTTGTACAGAAGGGTAGAGTAATTAACCCCGTTCTTTACAGCTATTCTCCTGTGTTATCAGCCAGCTCCAGCATATCCTTCAGTATTCCTGCATATGAATAAGGCTGAGCTCCCACTCACTTCATAATCACCTCGTCCTTTGAATAGCACTTAGATATAATCATAAATGAAGGCGTGATACGTTGCAATACAGCACTGGCATTTAATGTAATATGATCCTTCATGTCTCCGCTGGCGTAGGAACCGCTATCAATTACACCGTATAATCACCGCCACTCAATGTAATTATATCCCAGCTCACTTATCGCACTCTATCGACCCCCGCTATTGACCTGATCCTGTAAATTCCTGCCAGAGACGCAAACATATCATCTCCTCCTCATGTACAGCAGGTGGGGATGCAAGCGAATGATTGATAGTGCCATAAAAGCCAGACACCGACTCGCTGCCTACAGGATAGACTGAAAGCTTTTGCTTTTTGCAGGGGCCCCAAGCAAAGTTACGTCTGAAGGCCCCGTCACACTGCTAAGCTCCACCTTGTTGCACCGCTAAACTCCACCCTGTTGCACCGCTAAGCCCTGACACCATTGCACCACTAAGCTCCACTCTTCTTGACCCGCTAAGCCCCACTCTCACCTAAGCAGTGCAGCCTGGGCACTGCTGCTAGTACTCTACAGCTAGGAAGGGTCCCCCTGGACATATTTTTCAGCCAACTGCTTGTGACACTGGTGATTGAGCCGGTCGAGTACTGTTCGAGTAGGTTGTCCTGTACAAGAATGTTTACATCTATCTAGAAAGTCTCATAAGCCTTAGATTAGTGCTTGTACTCCACCTGCCTCAATGTGCCCACTATAGTGCTTGAATTGCACTTGCCCTGACCTCAGCCTGTCCACTGTAGGGCCTTTTCTACACCTGTCCTGACTTCGGCCTGTCTACTATAGCACCGGTACCCCACCTGCCCTGAACTCATCCGGTCTACTATAGTGCCTGTACTGCACCTGACCTCGGCCTGTCTACTATAGTGCCTGTTGCACCGCTAAGCCCTGCCACCATTGCACCACTAAGCTCCACTCTTGTTGACCCGCTAAGCCCCACTCTCACCTAAGCAGTGCCCTGACCCTGGCTTGTCAATTATAGTGCTTGTATCCCACCTACCCTCATCCCTTCTACTATAGTGTCTGTTCTGCACTTGCCCTGACCTCGGCCTGTCTACTATAGTGCCTGTACCCCACCTGCCCTTGGTCATTCTACTGTAGTGCCTGTACTCCACCTGCCCTGACCTCAACCTGTCCACTATAGTGCCTGTACCCCACCTGCCCTTGGCCTGTCTACTGTAGTGCCTGTACTTCACCTGCCCTGACCTCAACCTGTCCACTATAGTACCTGTACCCCACCTGCCCTTGGCCTGTCTACTGTAGTGCCTGTACTTCACCTGCCCTGACCTCGGCCTGTCCACTATAGTGCCTGTACCCCACCTGCCCTTGGCCTGTCTACTGTAGTGCCTGTACTTCACCTGCCCTGACCTCAACCTGTCCACTATAGTACCTGTACCCCACCTGCCCTTGGCCTGTCTACTGTAGTGCCTGTACTCCACCTGCCCTGACCTAAACCTGTCCACTATAGTGCCTGTACCCCACCTGCCCTTGGCCTGTCTACTGTAGTGCCTGTACTTCACCTGCCCTGACCTCAACCTGTCCACTATAGTACCTGTACCCCACCTGCCCTTGGCCTGTCTACTGTAGTGCCTGTACTTCACCTGCCCTGACCTCGGCCTGTCCACTATAGTGCCTGTACCCCACCTGCCCTTGGCCTGTCTACTGTAGTGCCTGTACTTCACCTGCCCTGACCTCAACCTGTCCACTATAGTACCTGTACCCCACCTGCCCTTGGCCTGCCTACTGTAGTGCCTGTACTCCACCTGCCCTGACCTAAACCTGTCCACTATAGTGCCTGTACCCCACCTGCCCTTGGCCTGTCTACTGTAGTGCCTGTACTTCACCTGCCCTGACCTCAACCTGTCCACTATAGTACCTGTACCCCACCTGCCCTTGGCCTGTCTACTGTAGTGCCTGTACTTCACCTGCCCTGACCTCGGCCTGTCCACTATAGTGCCTGTACCCCACCTGCCCTTGGCCTGTCTACTGTAGTGCCTGTACTTCACCTGCCCTGACCTCAACCTGTCCACTATAGTACCTGTACCCCACCTGCCCTTGGTCATTCTACTGTAGTGCCTGTACCCCACCTGCCCTTGGTCATTCTACTGTAGTGCCTGTACCCCACCTGCCCTTGGCCTGCCTACTGTAGTGCCTGTACTCCACCTGCCCTGACCTAAACCTGTCCACTATAGTGCCTGTACCCCACCTGCCCTTGGTCATTCTACTGTAGTGCCTGTACCCCACCTGCCCTTGGTCATTCTACTGTAGTGCCTGTACTCCACCTGCCCTTGGTCATTCTACTGTAGTGCCTGTACCCCACCTGCCCTTGGTCATTCTACTGTAGTGCCTGTACTCCACCTGCCCTGACCTTTCTACCATAGTGCCTGTACGCCACCTGTCTACCATATTGAACATACTCCTCCTTTCCTACCTCTGCCCATCGACTATGATTACTGCCTGCTTATTTGGTCAGCCACTCTGCACATCAGCCATTGGAGTACCTCCATTCAGGGACTCCTAGGGTGACAGTCTTACAATCCCTTAGACTCCGCTCCCTTATTTTGTCCAATGTAAAGATGTAACAACCCAGTGGCGCCACCATACCTCCAGTGAGCCTCGTGGCGCGTATAGTTATAAAGAACTGACCAGATATAACGCTGTCTTCTATTTCAGACCGGAAGGCTGTTATATCGCAGGGGACACTGAAATGCGTTGGATCCTCCCTCTTCCTCAAGAGTAAATGGGGTGTAGGCTACCGTTTAAGGTATTTTAGATTTTTTAAACGTTTTGTTTAGTTTTTTTTGCCTCAGTGAATTTAAGCTATTAGCGATCTGTCTCCTCAGCATGGACATAAAACCATCCGGTAACGTAGAAGCGATTTCATCACTGATCTCACAACATATCCCAAGGGCGACTCTGATGCTGCAGACGGAGAATTGCCTCATCTACACCTTACCTCTGAAAGACGTGGACATATTCCCAGGTGCATAAGATAGGAAGCCATTCCCAGGAGAATGCTGATTTATGGGTGCAGGAGTGGACACCCCATGGTCATTTAGCAGGGCCCCCCATGACTGGCGGTTCACTGTTCATGAAGTATTATATTGGACCAATTAAAATCAATGTGGGCCATGTAATGCATTGATGCTAACGGTTGGGTGGGGCAGTGGGCCTTCTTATCAGTGGCCTTCTGCTCAGGTTGATAGAAGGTAGACCTAATAGGACATAGGAAAAAGGTTTTTCAAAGGGGGATGCCCCCATTAAGGGGCACCATATGTAAAAGACAGGTTCACGCAGATTTTAGCGTGTTTTCCGCAACGGAATCCGCATTCAAATGCGTGTTGTAGTTCAGACGGAGATTTTTTTTCCTTGTATTGATTGATAATCCTAATAGCAGGAAAAAAGCAGCAGGTTCACTCTTTTTTTCCACATGGCAGCCTATATTTGTGAGATCATTGGTTTAGATGTATATTACTTGGGGCATGTTCATTTAGATAAGGTAGGATGGGAGGGAGCTGATGGCCCGCAGAGGGGGATGATAGACGGGAAGCATGCACATTGCAGTACGCAGTATAGGACGGAATATTACAGATAGATCCCTTTGTAAATATGTTCATGGTAACTCACCGACGTCTCTCTCTGCGGGTCAGGATTATTTTCAGCGCTGGACAATGACTGCAGCTTAGGTGTGGTGACTTACGGAGTTTCCATAACCACACTGGAAGACGTCTTCTTCAAACTGGATTTAGACACCGACATGGATCAGTCAGGTACAGACAGGAATGATCAGTCAAGTTGTGTTTTGTGCCATAGAGATAAAATACTGCCAGACACGTCACTTATTTCTTAGGACAGGGGGTATGTATGTAACAGTATGGCGGCCAGTTTTAGATTTGTATAAAGCAAAATCTAAAGCTCTGCAGATGCCAAGAGGAACAAGACTACAACTAAAACACCCATCAGCTCCGCTGCCTTGCTGATGAGGTAATAGAAATATCCTCTCTGGTCCCCAACAGGTGACTGGTTGTTCCTATTACACGGTCAATATCTGTATCCTTTTGATTGGGAATCTCTTGCCAGCACCGTTCCAGGACCATGTGATTGTAGGTTATAAAAAAACGTTATTTTTGGTGCAAGAAACAATGCGTTTCTGGGTTGTCAAGTAAATACACTATATATTGCTTGGACCTGTGGCATCTCTTGGTAGCTGACCGCTTACCTCTAAGGTTCTCCATACACATGAGGTATGTGTCACCACGATCTCGCCCTGTCTCCTTATACACCTGCATACTCAGCTCGACATACATTGTCAATAAGGAGATTGGAGAAAGCCTGTGCCAGATTCTTTTGAAAGTAGCTTAACAGAAGGATTGGGCATGTTGAAACCCAACTTCCCTATCTTTATTGACCCCAACATTTGCCGTCGGGGGAGTGTCAGGAGGTCCCCTTACACATTAGATGGTCATTTGTCACGTCAAAATCCTTCGGGGCATTTTTTTAGCATTGAATTTTACTCATTTTGGCTAAAATTATTTTTTCAATTGGTCTTTATTAAAAATGTTCAGCCATTTCTAAGATAGGGGTTAAAAATCAGTCTGCAAGTTGTCACTGTCTGTCATCTGACGGCTCATGTCTAATCTTCTGACCTCAGAAATAAGTCACGTTCTTATCGGTTTCATAAGAATTGAGCTATTATGAGGTCACTAGATCAGAGGTAAGAGCTACACATGAGCCCTCAGATGACGGCATTAAAAATAAAACATAATAGACTGATTTTTAACCCCTCTAACTCAGAAATGGCTGAATATTTTTAATATAGAACAATGAAAAATTTGACTTTAACAGTCCAAAATGAGTAAAATGCAGTCATAGAAAAATTGTCCATAGCCTTTAAAGGCAAATGAGTGAAAGTTGCCTGCACCTTGTGACACAAAATCCATCAGGTCTGGATTTTTGCAACTGTCGCAGTCACAGCATGTCGCATTCCGACACTATTGACAGTCATTAGATGCAATGTCGGACGTAGTCCCAGCCTTATCGATAGTATTTAGCATCTAGGACATGTTCATTTCTGGCTCTTCCCTTACTCTCCTCAGATCACAGCATTTTCTCGCAGAGAATAGAAGACGATGGGAAGTGGAAATCCACAGATGAGATTGACCAAGGTTTACTGACCATGCCTGAATCTCACCCCTGCACCGTCAGTGGCAAGGCACTATGGAGGCAGCAGGTCGCAACGATAGCCAAGTTACACTTCCGTAATCTGCGCCGAGAAACAAAGTCTGTTCGATACGTGTAAGTACCTGCCAAGTCATGTGAAAGGAAAGGTACCACTTTCTTTTTTTTATCAATAGATTTTTATTATTTTAATAACAATTACAACTGGAATGATTTTGTATACATGAATATCGGTAAAGGCTATATAATATTTGTTAAGGCTACTTTCACATTAGTGTTTTTTGCGGATCCGTCATGGATCTGCAAAAACGCTTCCGTTACCATAATACAACCGCATGAATCTGTCATAAACAGATCTGGTTGTATTATGTCTTCTATAGCCATGACGGATCCGTCATGAACACCATTGAAAGTCAATGGGGGGGGGGGCGGCTCCGTTTTCTATTGTGTTAGAGAAAACGGATCCGTCCCCATTGACTTACATTGTGTGCCAGGACGGATCTGTCTTGCTCCGCACCACATCGCGGACAGAAAAACGCTGCTTGCAGTGTTAGGGTCCATTCACACATCCGCAAAATGGGTCCGCATCCGTTCTGCAATTTTGCGGAACAGGTGCGGACCCATTCATTTTCAATGGGGCCAGAATGTGCTGTCCGCATTTGCGGATCTGCCCGTCCGTTCCGCCAAAAAATAGAACATGTCCTATTCTTGTCTGCAATTGCGGACAAGAAAAGGCATTTTCTCGCCCAATTCCTTGGGGGACACAGGAAACCTTGGGTATAGCTCATCTCCATAGGAGGCGTGACACTAAGTGAAAGACTGTTAGCCCCTCCTCCAGCAGCTATACCCTCAGCCTGGAGAGAGAGACTGCCAGTTTTTTGCTTAGTGTCAAGGAGGCAAGACACTCTCTGCACTGCAGAGCTGTCTTTGCTAAAGATTTTATTTTTTTCTCTTTTTATTATTTTCAACTTTTTTCCTTTTTTCAACAGGGACAACAGAGTCGCAAAGACCTCTCTGTTTTCCCGGGGTTGAGCTGCGCCAGTGCCGGCTATCCGCACTGCTGCCTCCCCCACAGAAGAAAAGGAGGACCAGGGCAGCCCAGCTCCCCTGCATCCCGCCAGCACAAGGGTCGCCCGCCTGCAAGCCCCTCTCCAGCTTCCTGCCACTTCGGTGCCAGTGGCTGAAGGGGCGTCCCTGCTGGATGGACTGAGGGTGAAAACGTCGACTGGTGAGGTGGCTATGCAGGTGTGCAGGTGAGGTGGCTATTACTTCAGCCAACATGTCTGACCCCTCAGCGCCGGCCGGTCCTTGGTATCACACCTGCACCGCATGTAAGGCGCCCCTTCCTCAAGGGCAGCCTGACCCGCATTGCTCGGCTTGCAAAGCCCCATTACAGGGTCCGCCATCTGTTGTGTCACCCCCTGGCCTCTTGGATCCCCCTGA
Organism: Bufo bufo; assembly: GCF_905171765.1. Taxonomy (NCBI): domain Eukaryota; kingdom Metazoa; phylum Chordata; class Amphibia; order Anura; family Bufonidae; genus Bufo; species Bufo bufo. The sequence continues at coordinate 421,960,854 of NC_053394.1, forward strand.
CTGGGCTAGATCCCTTTCCCAGGCTGTGGTCAGCCTCTCTAACGTTGTGGGCCGCCTTGCAGAGGTATTGCCCTTATCGCAGCCGGATATTTCCCCTGCTGGGCCCTCCGGGTCCGCTATCTTAGCTGACCCGTCTGAGTCCCTCTCTCCAGGCGACACCTCCAGAGCCCGTCAACTACAGAAGCGGTCTAGGGCGGAGCGCCTATCATCCTCGGATGCTTCAGTATCACCCCCAAGGGTGCGCTCTCAGTCGGGCCCTTCCTCGATACAGGATATGCCCTCTGAAGGGGAACTAGTTGATTCAGATTGTGATATGGACTCGGCCTTGCCTTCAAAACTGGCTTCTGCTGTGGGCCATCTTATTAACAATATTCGTGATACCTTTAAGATTCACGATGATCCTCCTAATTCTGAAAAAAACAGTGTTTCCTTTTTTCGCCATAAACAGACGTCTGCAGTTTTTCCCCTCCACACTGACTTCTCGTCGGTGGTTTCCAAGGCCTGGGCCCGCCCTGATGCCCGTTTTACCCCGCCTAAGAAGTTGGATATCTGTTATCCATTCCCGGCGGATTGCATTACAAACTGGGCGTCACCACCCAAAGTCGACCCCCCGGTGGCCCGTTTGGCAAAAAGCACGGCTATTCCCGTTGCTGATGGCTCTTCCTTACAATCCACTGAGGATCGCCGTATAGAGGCCATTACCAAAGGTATCTTTGCAGCCTCCGGTTCCACCCTCCGGCCGGTCTTTGCTTCCGCTTGGGCTGGAAAAGCGGTTTCAGAGTGGGCTTCTCAGCTGGATCAGGAGCTTGAATCCGACGTCCCTATTCAGGACCTCCGTGCTCTAGCCCAACTTATCGTTCAAGCCGGCAAATTCGTCTGTGAGGCATCCCTTGATGCGGGGGCTCTCATAGCCCGTTCGTCTGCCCTGGCCGTTTCGGCCAGGAGGGAGCTTTGGTTAAAGGTTTGGACGGCGGACTCCACGTCAAAGCGGTCTCTTACTGGCCTTCCCTTTACTGGTTCTCGATTGTTCGGGACCCGCTTGGATGAAATCATATCCGAAGCCACGGGGGGGAAGAGTACGCATCTTCCTCAATCTAGGACTAGGACCACCACTCGAGGCCGTCCCACTTTTTCTCGCTTCAGGTCTTCCCGTAGGGCTCCCGCACCTCGCACCTCTTCAGGTCCATCCCCTAACTCTGTCCAAGACAGACGTAAGAAACCTTTTTTTCGGACCCAGCCCTCCTGGCGCAAGTCACAGCCTGCTCGCCCTCCCGCGACCAAGCAGAACACTACCTGAAGGTGCGCCCCCACCCACCCGGGTGGGGGGACGTCTCTTCCTGTTCAGGGACTTCTGGCAGGCGCACGTCTCCGACGCCTGGGCTCTCGAAGTTGTGTCTTCCGGGTACAAACTCGAGTTTGCGTCCCTCCCCCCAGTTCGGTTCTTTCGCTCCCGGGTTCCCCGGGATCCCCAAGGGGCGGCCGATTTCTTTACTGCCACTCGCACCCTTCTGGACAAAGGGGTCATCGCTCCGGTTCCCATGGAAGAAAGATTCAAAGGGTTCTATTCGAACCTTTTTGTGGTCCCCAAAAAAGAAGGCTCGGTTCGTCCCATTCTGGATCTAAAACGGTTAAACCGTTTCCTTCGTCTTCAGCGATTCCGGATGGAGTCTCTCAGGTCGGTGGTGGCCTCTCTGGAAAAAGGGGAGTTCCTGGCCTCTATCGACATTCCAGGACGCCTACCTTCATATTCCAATCGCTCGGTGTCATCAGTGCTTTCTGCGCTTTGCAGTGGGGTCCGACCACTACCAGTTCGTCGCTCTCCCCTTCGGGCTGGCGACGGCCCCTCGCGTTTTCACAAAGGTCCTTGCCCCTGTCCTCGCCTTACTTCGTTCCAGGGGAGTTTTTCTTCTTCCATATTTGGACGATCTCCTTATCAAGGCACCCTCTCTGTCACTGACATCCGCCAGTGTGGACCTCTCGCTACAAACCTAACGCCGGTTCGGTTGGATTATCAATCTTCCCAAATCCGCTCTTGTTCCATCCAGGCAACTGATCTTTCTGGGGATGCTGCTGGATACAGATGCAGCAGAGGTTCGGCTTCCGTCAGAGAAGCGCCAGCTCCTTCATCGGTCGGTTCGGAGCCTTCTGACCCACCGCCATCCTTCCTTCCGGTTCAGCATGCGGGTCTTAGGACAGATGGTGTCCTGTTTCGAAGCAATCCCCTACGCGCAGTATCACTCCCGCACCTTTCAGACTGCCATTCTGTCCGCATGGGACAAGTCCCAGGAAAGTCTGGATCAGCACTTTCCCCTTCCCCCCCAGGTTCGCTCCTCTCTCCTCTGGTGGTTACGGACCCCTCTCCAAGGGAAGTCCTTCCTGCCGATAACTTGGTTGGTGATTACCACCGATGCCAGTCTGCGGGGTTGGGGGGGGGTGTTTCCTCCTCGGTCCGTAGAAGGCACTTGGTCTCCATCGGAGTCCAAACTGCCGATCAACGTTCTGGAGCTGAGGGCGGTTCTCCTTTCATTCCGGCATTGGACTTCGCTGCTTCAGGGTCACCCTGTTCGTGTCCAATCGGACAATGCCATGGCTGTGGCATACATAAATCATCAGGGGGGCACTCGCAGCGCGGCGGCGATGAGGGAGGTGTCTCTAATCCTTCGCTGGGCGGAAATTCATGTTCCAGCCATTTCGGCCATTTACATCCCGGGAGTGGACAATTGGGCGGCGGATTTCCTCAGCCGGACGACGATCGACCCAGGCGAGTGGTCTCTGCACCCCGACGTCTTCGAGTCTCTTTGCCTCCGTTGGGGTCGTCCGGACGTGGATCTCATGACCTCCAGATTCAACCACAAGCTTCCCACCTTCATGGCCAGAACCAAGGATCCGGACGCTTACGGCGCGGACGCGCTCGTCCTTCCCTGGACGGAGTTCTCTCTCCTCTACGTTTTTCCGCCCCTGCCTCTTCTTCCACGAGTCCTTCGGAAGATCGCGGCGGAGGGCACGCCTGCGATCCTAATAGCCCCGGATTGGCCTCGTCGTCCTTGGTACGCCGACCTTATGTTGCTCCTGGCAGACGCCCCCTTGCCTCTGCCTCTAAGAGAAGACCTCCTCTCTCAAGGGCCGATCTTCCACCAGCATTTAGGGTCGCTACGTTTAGCGGCGTGGCTATTGAAACCGCGGTCCTAACGCGGCGGGGATTTTCTGCTGACGTGGTCCGTACCATGATTCGTGCGCGTAAACCGGCTTCGTCCAGGATTTATTACCGAACCTGGCGGGCCTATTTGAATTTCTGCGAGACCTTAGATGTTCATCCCCTTCGGTTTTCTCTCCCCACGATTTTATCCTTCTTGCAGTCTGGTCTGGACTTGGGTTTAGGTCTCATTACCCTAAAGGGTCAGATCTCAGCGCTTTCGATCCTTTTTCAGCGACCTCTGGCTCCGCTCGGTCCAGTTAAGACTTTTCTTCAGGGGGTTGCTCACTATGCTCCCCCGTATCGCGCTCCCGTTCCATCTTGGGATCTTAATGTTGTGCTGACGGCTCTCCAATCTTCTCCTTTCGAGCCTTTGCGCAGGGTTTCCCTTCGCTTGTTGTCTTGCAAAGTTTTTTTCCTCGTTGCCATCACGTCTCTTCGGCGTGTGTCTGAATTGGCGGCACTTTCTTGCGTAGAACCCCTCTTGGTTTTTCACCAGGACAAGGTGGTTCTCCGCCCGGCTCCGGATTTCCTTCCGAAGGTGGTGTCCGCTTTTCACCTGAATGAAGATATTGTCCTTCCTTCTCTGTGCCCGTCCCCGTCTCATCCTCGGGAACGGGATCTTCACCGTCTGGATGTTGTTAGGGCTCTGAGGATCTACTTGGATGTAACTAGACCCTTTCGGCGCTCGGATTCTCTATTTGTGGTTCCGGAGGGTCCGCGCAGGGGGCTGGCGGCATCTAAAGTGGTTATTGCCCGCTTCATCAAGATGGCTATTGCTGAGGCTTACCGTGCTAAGGGCAGGGAACCGCCCTTTGGTGTTACCGCTCATTCTACCAGAGCGGTCGGGGCTTCCTGGGCTCAGCGAAATCGAGCTTCGGCTGAACAATTGTGTAAGGCGGCCACCTGGTCTTCTTTGCACACTTTCACCAAGTTCTACAAGGTGAACACTTATGCATTGGCGGATGCTGCTTTGGGCCGCCTGGTCTTGCAGGCGGCGGTGCCTTAATGCCTATGGTGCTTTAATTCATCTTGGGTTGTGGTCCCTCCCTATTTGTGGACTGCTTTTGAACGTCCCAAGGTTTCCTGTGTCCCCCAAGGAATTGGGCGAGAAAACGAGATTTTTGTATAACTTACCAGTAAAATCTCTTTCTCGCTCTTCCTTGGGGGACACAGCACCCACCCATTGTTTTGGTTGCCCTGACGGGAGTTTTGACTTGTTTTCTATGAGAGTGCCGGCGATGTGCGGTCCACAAAATGCATAACGCACATTGCCGGTGTCCATGTTTTGCGGATCCGCAATTTGCAAAACACATACGGACATGTGAATGGACCCATATTCTGTCCGCGATGGGAGTGCAACCAAACGGAACGGAATGCATTTTGGACTATTCCGTTTCGTTCAGTTCAGTTTTGTTCCCACAATGAATGGAGACAAAACTGAAGGATTTTCTTCCGCTATTGAGATCCTATGACGGATCTCAATAGCGGAATTAAAAAACGCTAGTGTGAAAGTAGCCTGACTCTAATCTAACTGTGGGGTGGACAGGGGTCTTTAAAGAGCTCAGACAGGTGCCACTAAGTTAGATTAATGAGTGGAGTAGAGGTGGGCTTTTTAAAGGCACAGTAACAGGTCTTTGAGAGCCAGAATTCCTGCTGTTTCTCAGGTGTTCAAATACTTATATTCAGCAGTACAAATAAATTCTTTACAAATCATACAATGTGATTTCCTTTTTTTTAAGGCCCCTTTCACACGGGCGAGATTTCCGCGCAGGTGCAATGCATGAGGTGATCGCATTGCAACCGCACTGAATCCGGACCTATTCACTTCTATGGGGCTGTGCACATGAGCGGTGATTTTCACACATCACTTGTGCGTTGCATGAAAAACGCAGCATGCTCTGTATTGAGCGTTTTTCACGCAACGCAGGCCCCATAGAAATGAATGGGGTTGCGTGAAAATCGCAAGCATCTACAAGCAAGTGCGGATGCGGTGCGATTTTTCACGCACGGTTGCTAGGAGACTATCGGGATGGGGACCCGATCTGTATTATTTTCCTTTACAACATGGTTATAAGGGAAAATAATAGCATTCTTAATACAGAATGCATAGTACAATAGGGATGGAAAAATAAAATTTAACTCACCTCATCAACTTGTTCACGCAGCCCGGCTTCTCTTCTGTTTTTTGCTGTCCAGGAGGAAAAGGACCTGTGGTGACGTCACTGCGCTCATCACATGGTCCATCGCATGATCCATGTGATGGATCGTGTGCTGGACCATGTGGTGAGCGCAGTGACGTCACCACAGGTCCTTTTTCTCAAAGAAGAAGAAAGAAGTGAAGCCGGGCTGTGCGAACAAGTGGATTAAGGGGAGTTAAATATATATACCGTATTTTTTTTAACCCCTCCATTACTATTGTACTAAGCATTCTGTGTGAAGAATGCTATTATTTTCCCTTATAACCATGTTATAAGGGAAAATAATAAAATCTACACAACACCGAACCCAAACCTGAACTTCAGTGAAGAAGTCCGGGTTTGGGTCTGGGTACCAAACATGACGATTTTTCTCACGAGCGTGCAAAATGCATTAAAACGCTTTGCACTCGCGGGGAAAAATTGCGCATGTTCCCACAACGCACCCGCATCTTGTCCCGCAACGCCCTTGTGAACCCAGCCTAATTCTGTCTCTCAGAGTGGGAATGGACCTACAATGTGAATTTCAGACCCCTCCATGATTTCTAAGTGGGAGAACTCGCAAAATCGCAGGATGTTCAAATACTTCTGTTCCTCACTTTATATAGGTTTACTGTTGAGGAGTTCTTGGGCATAATAACTAAATAAAGTAATATGTTATGTAATGTGACTATGCAACAGTATCTTGTAAATATAATAGATAATACCTGACCTGAATAGCTATATCATGGGGTAATATATAAAAAAAGAAACAATATATTGAGTATTGAGCTGAAATGGTAAGAGGATAAATATATTAGGGGAACATTTATTAAGACAGGATATGGAACGCAAACGGAATCCGCAAAAACATAACTGAAACGGGGAAAAAAAACTTTGTGTGCAACACGCAACACTGGCCCCAATAGAAGTGAATGGAGCTGCGTGAAAATCGCATCCGCAAGCAAGTGCGGATGCGATGTGTTTTCCACGGATGGTTGCTAAAAGATGTTGTTTGTAAACATTCAGTTTTTTATCATGCGCGTGCAAAACGCATTGCACCCACGCGATTCGGGGTGGATTTTTCTGCGACTGTCGCGTTGCAGTCGCAGCATGTCGCACTGCGACACTATGGACTGTCATTATAAAAATTGTCGCGCGACATTGGTCCGACAAAATGTTGCAGTGTAGTTGTGCCCTATCTGTCACATGCCGTCGTGTAGACCTAGGCTAAAGGGGATTCATGCTGACTCAGGGCTGCGGCCCCTTCATTCTCAGGATGGGTGAGGGTCCGAGCTGTCTACAGACGGGTCGCGTTTTTCTTTTGGAGGAGTCTCTGGTTTGGTAGACATTGCCAGAAAATAAGTCCCCATACACCTGCTGGCTATTTTCAGTGAGAACCAGTACATTAAAGTGGAAAATTCCTTTAAATCTTTGTTTTACTTGGGACCCATCCTGGGGATGCTTTCCGCACCGGTGGCTGCGGTCATCTCTCTAGTTTAGATGAAGCCCTCCCGAATTTGCCTCAATGTAGACAGACGCACAGACTTTTACATGAAATTTGCTTCTCTTTCAGGTCGCTCTTTCTCTTTCTGTTCTTAGCCGTCCAAGCAGCCATCAATATCATCCACTGGTACCACCACAAATCCTCCGACGACATCAGACTCTCGCCTGACCTGTATTTCCTGCGTCCAGGACAGAAGAGCCAGAAGCATGTGACCAGTCTTCTGGTGCAGAGCTCCACAGGTAGCTTCGGAGATGTCTAAGATGGGTGCCTATTTCTGAGCGGTCTCCTTTAAGAAGATCCACTGCAGTCGAGAGCTGCCTTAGCAATCTGCAGATTAGCGCTAATTTCTGTTCTGCGACATATTTGAAGCAATAGTAATTAGCGGGAACCTGCGAGCGCTAATGCAGGCGTAATAGCCCCCTTAGGGTAGAGGTTCACACCGCAGAAATACTTGCTGTGCAGCCTGTGAGAGGAATCCAAGGCTGACCTTCAGAACACTACATACTACAGGCCTATACAGGAATGTAGCCCTATTAATCCATGTGTGGCCCCCAGAGCAGCAGGAAGTGACATGGCTCTTGTTTTTGTTGGAAAGTACACTGGCTTCCATTAAGGGAGCGGCCCCCTGCTTTGTTACAAGGGGGCTTTTAAAGGAACAGCAAAACCTATTGCACACGGCAGCGATTCCTTTCCAGACTACAGGCCCTATTACATGGTACGAATTTCGAACCAGTTATCGGGAAGAAGCATTCGTCTAATTGTAAGCAAACGCTCATTCATCGGCTGATGGGCATCTTTCATCGGGATTATCGTCAGCAAATGTTTGTCTGTCATCAGGGATAAGCTGCTGATAATATACAGAAGTGAATGAGGGAGGAATCGCTGTGGTAGCGATCATTTCTCCCACATTCGGTTTGTATCGGCCTGTAGACTCAGGCCAGTGCAATTTATGCGTTCCTTCATTTGCAGTGTAATAGGCCCCTTAGTTTCCATCACCGGCTGTTCTTCATGCCACATGGAGGCAGTGACATGTAGACACCATAAAACATTTACATGTGACAGGTCTCCCGGGCAGGTTTGAAAGCTGGATGACTTCCCCTGGGTGCTGTAATGGTGGCCATTTTGGTTATGACCTATCTCTCTGCTTCTGTCTGTACCTTTCTGCCATAGGTGACAATATTGAGCCCTTAGTCGAGGCCCTGAGGACCCAGAAGATAAAGGTGGATCTGATGAATGGAAGCGACTACATTTCCGTTGCTCCTCACAATGGCGCCTTGGATGTCTCCAGCTCAGGAAAGGTATAAGGGTATCCGTAGTGAGCAAAATAAGCTCATATGGGTGAAACGTGGTGCGGAGCGGTAGATACGATACTGTTGTGAGATGTGCCCCTGATCGCGTGTTTCTGCTTGCGTTTCTTCTAGTATTACACGTATGAAGCCGTATTTAACAGCAGCATGGTGCACTCTCTGCCCGTCCTCATTAACACCATCAGTAACACCCTGCTCAGACAGCTGCACATCAATGAGAGCATCCAGGTGTGGAGCAGCCCGTTTCCTCAGGTGAGTCGTGCACCTGACACCCAAAGGTAGCCGTGCGACCACTGATCCTAATGGCGCCATAGCGAGACTCCCAAGTTACCGCGACCCCTGAATTGCAATTTCTTTGCATTTTTAAGGTCACGGCAAGTTGACCCAATTCAGATCAATGCCTGCTCATCTATGGGACCAGGATTCACTTCCTAATTTATGTCTGGGGAGTAAAGTGACACCGTGTGTGAAGGCACCCTGAAAACCTTTATGATTGCCTGGAAAACATAATTGGTCGTCTGACTGGATGACGTGCCACAGGAAATCCCAGTGGTGGCATGACGTCCTATATAGGGGCAGAGCTCTCACTATCCCAAGATTTCGGTAGCCACTCGTTACAGCACCCTCTACCGGCTGAGGATGCGTGTACTTATTAGCATTATAGAAGCAATCAAATAAGATGGGGAAAGAAAAGATGAATAAAAAAAAATAGAAGATCAAAAATGACAAAAAAATATAAAAAACAAAAACAAAACAGTTTTAAAATAATATTTTTTGGGAAAAAAAATTGATGTGTGGTTTCGCTTGAATTGTAAGAACCTGTTGAAAAAGGTCATTAAGGTTCATTATTTAAACTGGTGTAAAAAAAAAAACAAGACATTAAAGGGTTTGTCTAGGATTTTACTATTAATGGAAAAGCCTCAGGGTAGGCTAACAATATCTGAATGGCAAGAGTCCGACACCTCGCACTACCGCCATTCAACCGTTTCAGGGTAGATGCCGGCGCTGGAAGTCAATACCAAAACTACACAGCGCCATCCATTGAATTTTAATATTATATTTTTTTAAACTTTTTTTTTTTTTTACACATATTTTAAGTCCCCTTAAGGGAGCTAAAGTAAATTTTCTATCGCTTGTCCCACAGACTGCAGTGGATTACCATTGCAGCCTCTGGGAGTTCCATTGTGTTTCTTATGGAGCCCTGCCATCTGCAGGCTTCCATAGGAACTACTGCTGTAATAGCCTCGGATCCTTCTACCACAAGGAACAAACGGCTATCCCTGGCTGCAATCAGAGGAACTATTCAGTCCCCGGGAGCACAGTGCTCCCTGGGAAAGCCTCCCCAGATGCTGTGGTCGCAGTTGACCACAGCATCTGAGAGTTTAAATGTCTGCGATTAGTGTTATCGCCGATCACAGACATTAGCTCTGGGTGTCTGCCATGGGAGCATGTGCCATCTTTTGCTGCTACTGTGAAATGCTGCTGACTTGCCACCTGCGGAAGAACGTTTGCAGTGTATACTCTCCGTGTGAATATACACTAAGGGATTAAGAGTCAACATATTGACCGTATACAGAACGTACTTTCCGTTCCCTGCTGTATGACTTAGGAACTTGTGCAATCACTATGCTTTTTTCTACTTGTAGGAATACTTGGAGATTACGTTCAAGACCACGCTGTATTTCCTGGTCATTTACCTGGGAATCATAGCTGCGGGCATGCTGCCGTATTTTGCAATGGAAAACACATACAACCATAAGGTGAGGAGTATTACTACTAAGGATTAGTCTTCCCTTCCATTCATAGCCATGTATAATAACATCCAACATAACGTGGATCAGTTCACCCTATGACCTAGATATGGGACAACTAATGACAGGTAGGGTTGGTCCAAGCCATGCAAAGGTTGTCGTATTTCACATATTACGCAGAAAATGAGCAACATCTGATTGAGAGGAATTTGCAACGTTCAGCCTTAGGCTTCTTGCACACGACCGTATTCCCTCCGAGACATACGGTCCATGAGCGGCATTGATCGTGCACACGGGAGCGCACAGTATCATAGATTACAATGATGCTGTGCACGTCGGGCCGCCCGCATATGATCATATGAGAACGACGTGCACAGCATCATTGTAATCTATGATACTGTGCGCTCCCGTGTGCACGATCAATGCCGCTCACGGACTGTATGTCTCGGAGGGAATACGGTCGTGTGCAAGAGGCCTTAGGGAGATAAACCTGATTGTTTCCATTCACTGCCAAGAAATGTTTTTTTTTTTTTTTAAATAAAGAGACATTTAAAGGGGTTGTCTCATTTGAAAATTTCTGGTATATCCTGAATATCCAATAGGTGCGAGTCCCATCTCGAAAATAGGGCCCTGTCTCGCTCCACTGCACATGAATGGCTGTGGGAGTAAAGCGTGCGCAGCTATTTTTGTTCTCAAAGGTGTATTGATGTTACTGCATACACAGGCCGCCGATGCATATGCAGACCCCTGCACCTTGTACATAGGGGTGCACAACCTTTTCTTCTCCGAGGGCAGCATTATCAGACCAGACCTGAAAAAGGTGCATTACCCGCTGAGACATTTACGGCATATCAAAAGTCTGCCTATTGGGAGAATAGGGTCCTCTTCTGCCCAGTTTCCTCTTTAGAAAGTCTTTTTCCAATGTTCTTGGTGAAACAGCTGATTGTTCCACTGGTTGGGGCCATCGTGGGCTGTATGTGGCCCATGGGCTGCAGGTTTTGCACCCTGTTGTAGACGAAGGCATGCTACGCGATAAGTGTGATCCTCATCCATGTCGTCTCCTCCTCAAGGTGAAAGCCTGCACCCAGCTGAAGATGTCTGGACTTTACCAGTCGGCCTATTGGGTGGGTCAGGCCGCAGTGGATTTGCCCCTGTACTTTATCATCCTCGTCATAATGCTGGGAACCCTATTCATCTTCAATAAGGGAATCCACCTGTACATCGGGACGTTTTTTACCTTGGTAAGCAATGTCCATTACACATTCTTTATGTAGTAACACTATGCACATCCTCTGCAATGATTTATTCAGACGTGGCAGATTGCGGTGGATTTGCAGTGTGGATTCTGCGCCCCAGATCCACAGCTGCTTACCGTACAATACATGTGGATGGGATTTTGGAAACCCGAGCATGATAAGGTTTCTCCAGTCCACACCACGCCACTGATTTTCACCCCTTTCTTGTATAGAGGTGAAATCCATGGTGAATCCACAGTAAGATCCACATGTATTTAACAGGTTAATCGGTGTGGATTTGCAGTGAGATCTGTGGTGGAAATAATGCCGCCACCTGTAATCATTTGTTATGGATCAGTTTTATTCAGTGACTCTCTGTTCCATTTTCAGACATTCTGCTTAATCGGCTTTGTTCCCGCGTCTGTGCTCCTGACCTACGTCGTATCCTTCACCTACAAGCAAATCAGCGACACCAGGCAGTGGTGGTCAATATTGTTCTCGATGGTACGTACTTCTCTGGCAACTCAGTCATTCTTACAGATGGCGCTGAGCTTAGCGTTCAACCAAAACTGACTATACCCATGGCGGCTGAACCCACTGATTTCGGCGGGATCGGCCATACCTCTAATGTGTAGGTGGGCCCCCCAACTGAGAAGTTTTGAGCAGTTGGATTTCAGTACGCCTGATCCTTTTCGTTCTCGAGGAGATAAGCCATCACTCTCCCAATTCAGAACATATGCACATCCAAACCAAACGTAGATGTGTATGGAGGTGGGTTAGTCGGGAGAGACAGCTATCTGAAATATTTGGACAGCTTGCACATACGGTTAAAGGGGTTGTCCCGGTTCAGAACTGAACCCGGACACAACCCGATTTGCACTCATTTTCCATGAATGAGTGGAGCATCAGAGTTTTTCACGTTCCGATGCTCCCGATTCAGCGCAGGGCAAGGGAATTATCTTGAGTCCTGGGTCTCCACAGGTAAGCTAGGCGGAGGTTTCCGCCTAGCAATGAGCCCGGTGACGTCACCGACACTAATGGGCGGTCTTTAGTGCTGCCCTAGCCTGTTTTTACAAGCTAGGGCAGCACTATAGACCGCCCATTTGAGCCAGTGACGTCCCCGGGATCACTGCTATGCGGAAGCCTCCACCAAGCTTACCTATGGAGACCCAGGTACATCACCAGATCTCAAGAAAATTTCCCCATGCGGGATTCAGCACAGGGTGAGGGGGAGCATCAGATTGTAAAAAGCTCTTATGCTCCACTCATTCTTGGTGAATAAGTGCAGATCGGGTTGTGTCCGGGTTCAGCTCTGAACCTAAACGTGGCCCATACGTATTAGATGAACGTTGGCTGAACCCAACGATTGTGACCATGTTGTGATCACGAGATTGGGGGTCCCGCTTGAATAGAGTGGTGGTCATGTATGTGCGTTGCCAATTCTATTCAATGTCTGTAGGTCTGATGATTATAGCAGAGGACAGCGGTAGTGGCCAAACATCTAATGTTGTTCAGTGCCAAATCTTGGGGTAAAGAAAGACTGGGCATGTTGAATTTCAACATGTCCAATCCTTCTTCCCAATGGAGATAAGCCAAGATCAGAGGGGTCTGGCAGCGGCTTCATCCCCTCCCCTATTGAGACTACATGTATGCTCGGCCAAGTATGTATGGGGGAGTTAGGAGGAAAAGCTTTCTAAAATTGTCTTAGTATTAATGGAGCAGTCGTGGACATGCTCCACCAGTTGCTCCATTCATATAATGGGACAGGGTCTCTGTTTTCTAGATTGGTGGGAATCTCTCCTACCAAACTCTTATCTCGTATCCTGTGGACAGGGGGTAGTTTAGATCTGTGGACAAGATTTGGTTATTTGCCCCCAAATGCCAGAAACTTTCTTGCATACTTGCCACTGAAACTCATCTCCTGCCCTGCACTGATGGCTTCACTTCTTGGCTCTATCGCTGGGGCCTAGTGAATGCACAAACCCTTTGAGGACCAAATGTGGGACAGGAGGAGAATTTTAAAGGTAACTATAGTACAACGTTTTCCTTTCTCCTGTCACTCACAGGTTTCTCCATTTGAGACAAATGTCTAAACGTCACATTTACTAAATGCTAGTTACAGTAACAAAGGTGAAGCCAGAGGTCTAAATTTATGGTGGGGCAGATGTCCTCTTCTGATCGGTCTATAGGACTAGGGCTATGTGATGACTTGCAGTGAAATTAAGATGGGACTTTAATTATTCCTTATGGGGAAAAACTACAGCAGCAAGTGACTTGTTTGACTGCAAAAAATTCTCACATCTTCTGCTTTTTGTATTTTAGACGGGCCTCATCACTATCACTATCATCGAGCTGGCTTCAGTCATAGGCAACGATTTGATCTCCACCATTTGTCACGATCTTTTTTCCATATTTATTCCCATCTACCCCCTTATCGGTGTCCTGATCTGCTTTTCAAGGGTAAGAACTTTTTATTATAGTTTTGGGGCTGTGTAATATTCTAGCATCTCTTTTTCTAGCATTGTAGCACAGGACTATAGGAGGAACATGCATGGTGTCTGATGCAATTTTGCTGTAAAGTTGCAGTTAAATCAGTCTGCCTGATTATAGGGAGAACTCTGCAGTCCTGTCATTACAGCTGCACAGTCCTCCCTATCCCCTCCCTGCTCTCATCTGTATGATAAGTGCTGGGTGGAGACAGGAAGCTAAAACGTCTGTTTTCAGCCCCTGTTATGGCAGCCGTGACGCTTGGAGGGGTAAGAAACCCACTGGATGCAAAATGTGCAGTATTAACCTTTTCACTGCCCTCTGCCAGGGATCTTAAAATTAACTGTTTGGCTGACCTAAATCACAAGAGATACTTACATTAAAGGGGTGGTCCAAGATAACTGTAACCAGGGCCGTCTTTAATATTGTTTGGACCCCGGGCAAGAATTTACTTGGGCCCCCTGGATCCCGCCTTTCCACACCCTAGCATGTGGCCACTAGAGCTGTTCCTTGGCAGTAATGTAAATACTGCCTTTTTTTTTCTGAAAAGGCAGGGTTTACATTAAAAAGCTTTCAGAGACATGCTATAGACACCAGAACTACTACGTTTAGCTGCTGTGGTTCTGGTGACTATAGTGTTCCTTAATATAGAGGGAAAAAAAGAATCAGCACAAAAGTATCAAGTAAAATGGCTGTATCATTATTCAAAAAATTAAAAAAAGCACAACTTCTGACACAAATACATTGTATTTTGCAGATTACTTTTTTTTTTTACAATGTGCAGATAGTACTGTACTACTAACCCCTCCATACACCCCTCCCTCGCCCTTCTCCACCTCCCCCTTCTACAACCACCCAGCACCCTTACTCACATAAAACAAGTAATATATATAATATAGCTTACAGTGAATTACTGTAAATACTTCCAGTTCTGAAGACTCCAGCAGGCTCAGGATCAGTGCTCTGGGCAGCAGGGCTCAGGGCTGGAAGTGGGCACCACTCTGCAGTTCAGGAAGGAGACCGGGACTCGGCTCATCCTAGCGTTGCAGTGCCACGCGGCACGGATGCGCGGAGTACGCAAAGGGCAGGGGAGGTCGGGGGAGGTGCAAGCAAGTATCTTATTTTTCGCCCTATAAGACGCACCGGCCCATAAGACGCACCTAGGTTTTAGAGGGGGACAATAAGAAAAAAAAAATTAATTATACCTCAGGTCAGACCACCAATCAGACCCCCAATGTGAATCAGACCTCAGCTGACAGCCAGACCCCCCAATGTTAATAAGACCTCAGCTCAGACCCCAATATGAATGACCCCCAATCAGACCTCAGATAAGAGCCCCCCCATGCATCTCATCAGCCCCTAGTAGCCTCATATCAGCCCCTAGTAGCCTCATATCAGCCCCTAGTAGCCTCATAGCAGCCCCTATTAGCCTCATAGCAGCCCCCAGTAGCCTTTTAGCAGCCCCCAGTAGCCTTATAGCAGCCCCCAGTAGCCTTATAGCAGCCCCCAGTAGCCTCATAGCATCCCCCATTAGCTTCATAGCAGCCCCCAGTAGCCTTATAGCAGCCCCCAGTAGCCTCATAGCAGCCCCTAGTAGCCTCATAGCAGCCCCTAGTAGCCTTATAGCATCCCCCATGAGCTTCATAGTAGCCCCCAGTAGCCTCATAGCAGCCCCTAGTAGCCTCATAGCAGCCCCTAGTAGCCTCATAGCAGCCCCCAGTAGCCTCATAGCAGCCCCCAGTAGCCTCATAGCAGCCCCCAGTCGCCTCATAGCAGCCCCCAGTAGCCTTATAGCAGCCCCCAGTAGCCTCTGATCAGCCCCCAGTAACTTCTCATCAGCCCCCAGCAGCCCCTCCATCAGCCCCCAGTGCCTCTCACCAGCCCCCAGAAGTGTCCATCAGCCTCATAAATATAAAATAAAAAAAACACTTACCTCTCCTGCTCCTGGACGCCGCCGCTCCTCTCCTCCAGCACGATCTGCATCCTCCTGCTGTCGGCTGTGCTGTGAAGACTGCGCAATGGTGACGTCACAGAGCGCCTCACGCTGTGCGCAGCCCTGCACAGCCAACAGCCGAGGACCAGGAAGCGGTGAGTACAAAGCCTTCACCGCTTCCTGGTCTTCCGGACGATGTCATTGAATTTGTGGGCAGTGGCCAGCGGGGCTCAAGAGGCAGCTGCCCCTTTTGCCCCACGTTAAAGATGGCCCTGACTGGAACATGAATAGAAGGAGCGAGGGTGTTTAAAAAACTTTTTTTAAATCGCTCACCTTTTTGCACTTCCGTCCTTTCTAGCGCTGTTCTTGGTCATGATGCCACTGCAGCCAATTACTGCTGTCACGTGCAAGAACAACACGTCACTGCTGAGGCTCAGCATTTTATGCGGTTGCAAAGCTAAGCCATAACCACTAGAGGGGGGCTGTGAGTATTCTTGGAGGATGGTACAAGGGATCTATACAAATCTTAAAGGGGTTGTCCAGGCCCTAAAAAAATTGGAGGATGGCTGAGCTTGGTGAGTGAGTAAATAAAAAAAATAAAAATTCACCTGCTCTGGTCATCCCAGTTAATGCAAGACGTCTTCACCCCCTGCCGGGTCAGAAGTGTCTAGTGCCGACTCTCCACATGTCACCGCTGCTGATGTGCAGGGAGTCTGCACGTCACACTTCCGACCAGGCTGGGACAAGAAGCGGTGGGGATGGAGACACGCCACAGGAACTGGGATGACCAGAGCAGGGGAGAGAAGCCATACCCAGAGAACCCCTTTAAAGAGGACCTTTCACTTGTATAAACTATGTGAACCGAGTATGCTGCCATATAGAGCGGCACCCGGGGATCTCGCTGCACTTACTATTATCCCCGGGCGCCGCTCCGTTCTCCCGTTATAGGCTCCGGTACCTTCGCTCTGTAAGTTATAGTAGGCGGTGTCTTCCCTTGTCCTGTGGGCGTCTCCTTCTCCTAGGCTGCAGCGCTGGCCAATCGCAGCGCACAGCTCACAGCCTGGGAGAAAAAAACCTCCCAGGCTGTGAGCTGTGCGCTGCGATTGGCCAGCGCTGCAGCCTAGGAGAAGGAGACGCCCACAGGACAAGGGAAGACACCGCCTACTATAACTTAAGGAGCAAAGGTACCGGAGCCTATAACGGGAGAACGGAGCGGCGCCCGGGGATAATAGTAAGTGCAGCGAGATCCCCGGGTGCCGCTCTATATGGCAGCATACTCAGTTAACATCGTTTATACAAGTGAAAGGTCCTCTTTAACTTACAAAACGTGAGCACATATGTTATACCTCCGTAGTAAACATTAACCAATTATATGGAGGGTGCTTTTTAAGGAGCCTTGGTCAAAAGTTCTTATTTGACTGGAAAAATAGTGCAGTACTGCTTTGTTCTTCCAATTGAAATAACTGACACCATAAAGGAAACCCGAAAAACCTATTATAATTAGAGATGAGCGAAGCGAGCTTCAGATGCTTCATCCGAAGTCGCTTCCTTCAAAAATAATACTGTACGGATATCCGTCTCTGTACAGTATTAGAATGTATGGGCTCCGATGAGCCGAAGTAAGTTATTCGCGAAGTTGCGCGTTGAATAACGTCTGTAGTTGATTTTTAAAGTGGAAAACCACTTTAAAACTTGAAACCGAGCTTGAGTTTGTTTCCAACTAGTACCTCGGAACCAAAGTCAAGCTCGGTTTCAAGTTTTAAAGTGGTTTCCCACTTTAAAAATCAACTACCTGAGTTATTGAATGAAGTCTCGCGCGACTTCGTGAATAACTTACTTCGGCTCATCGGAGCCCATACATTCTAATACTGTACGGAGACTGATCTCCTACAGTATTATTCCGAAGTTTTGAAGGAAGCGACTTCGGATGAAGCATCTGAAGCTCGCTTCGCTCATCTCTAATTGTAAAGTCAAGGGGGTCCATCGGGTGCCATTGGTGTCCGGCATGTATCCAGCACATGTTGTCTTCATTTTGCTGCTTCTATGATGTTGCAGAAAAGCATTAATTTTAAGGCCGATCCAGACTCTGTAACTTTGGGCAGTACAGTCAGAATCAGTGTTATTTCTATGTTGCAGATGTCTTGGAAAGTTTCAAGCGATGAAAACAGCTACACGCAATTGGGACGAGTGCTGGTGTCTGTTATATCTGTAAGTAAAGGGCGTTAGGGATTTATTTTTCTTTCTATTCAAGGGATTATCCCATGATTGATGTAGATAAAGGAAAATCGGACATCATATAATACATGACAATCTCTTTCTAACAAAGCTAGAACCAGCCCTGTACCTCACATGGGTCCCTAGATACCCCCCTTCATTACCCCAATTGCTCTGCTAGATTCAGGCTGGCACCTCAGGGGCATGTCCTTGCTCAGGGGGTGTGTCCTTTCTGTTGCAGCTCTCTACCTGTAACTGTCACAGCTTCTACGAGTAGATATGATAGGTGTCAGCTGATGGATGGAACGGAGCATGTGCTACCACCGCAGTAGGTGGACACGCACAGAACTATACATATTAAACACCAGGGGGCGCCATTATAATAAAATAAAGACGATATCTCACAACTGGAGCAGTTTTGTTACAGAAGGCGAATTACAAACGTAACGAGATTTTCATTCATGCTGAATTATATTAAAATACATTTAATGAAGGGATTATGCCTCAAACAGCATTTATCACACGTAGCATGTATGATGGATGAGGGTCAGAACCCAAGTTCCCCATTTCAGTGCAACAGTGGTGCACCTGCCGGTTCACAACGTGCTGTCTACATCAGTCTAATTGAAGTGAATGGAGCGGTGAAAAATGCTCCTCGTGGGAAAACCCCTTTAAGGTTTTTTTCTATAATGGGAGTCTATGACTGGCGAATGTCTTTGAACGCCTATAATGCCACTCAGTGGCATATGTCAAAGGCTTCTACGTGAAGTACACATTGGGAAATTCTCCTGATATACACCACCACCATAAATGAGAGGCAAACAGAGCCTAAGTTATGAGATCTTGATATTAGGTGCGTGACTTCCTACTGCATCGTCCGCACCTCGCCATGATAGACTTTGCAGCATCAATATGCACGGGCTACAGCTGGGGAATGAGAAATGTAAAAGTGGAGACCGCATCTGTCTGGGTCTAGAAGGGTGCTGTCCCATTGGGGTAGGTAGATGCTTGTTGCATCCATATATAAATACCTCTTGCATAAACATCTACTGAGTGGACATGCATGCTCGGTCAGTCTCTGCATAGCGATCCTGTGTTCACTGCAGGGCAGCCAATAGTGATGTCTTTCTGGCCTGCTTGCAGAGGAAAGGAGCAGAGCCTCTGCAGTAGCATGGCAGTATAGCTGAGAGGACTCCTTCTGCAGAATTTATTGTCAGCTGCCAGAGGGGGAAGTAGGCTGATTGAGCCCCAATTCCACCCCCAGCAGGACCAGATTTTTTTAATGCTTGAAATGCTATTTTCAAGCCTTTCCTTATAAAAATGATTCATAAGATAACCCCTTTAATACTCCAAGTACCACAAACTATCCCTAATCCCGCTCTGGTAGCTTGACATTTCTGAGCATATTCTTACACATCCTTACAGCCTTATCTGCAGTGTGTGATCCTGCTCCTCATTCTGCGCTACCTGGAGGTAAAGAACGGAGGCAAATCCATCAGGAAAGATCCTATTTTCAGGTATGTCCCTATGTGGATTTAGGCGAGGTCCCCCTCATTGGTGAAGCCCTCATGTAAAAACCGCTCATGTGTCTTCCATTCTTCTACTTACAGGACAAAGGATAAAAAAAACAAGATGTGGAAGTTCAGCGAGGTTCCTGAAGATGAAGACGAGGATGTGCGGGTGGAGAGAGCTCGAGTGGGCGAATATATGACCTCGAACTGTTACGAGGTATGGACTGTGTCTCCAGGAGGACACTGATACATTAAAGCGGTTGTCCAGATGAGAAAAACATGGCTGCTTTCTTCCAGAAACAGCGCCACACTTGTCCACAGGTCTTGTCTGATATTGCAGCTCAGCTCCATTGAAGTGAATGAAGGGGGGCTACAATACCACACACAAGTGGGAAGAAAGCAGCCATGTTTTTCTGATCATGGGCAACCTCTTTAATGTAAGTGCCCTTATACACAGGCCGAGGATCGGGCCAGTTATCGCCAGTGGGCGCTCAGTTCCAATAATTGCCTTCTTTGCTGGATGATTGCATGCGGCACATAAAATCAAGTTTTGTTGGCAGGACATCTCCCTGTGTTGACCATGGGTAGTGCGGTAGACCGCATGCTACAGTAGCAGCCATCTTTTTTTCTCTGAGCAGCGCTAACAATCCTTATTAGCGGATAGTTAGTCTATTACCCCTGACCATTAAAGGCTATGGACACCTTGAGGTTATTTTTTTATTGCATTTTTCTCATTTCGGGCTAAATATATGTTTTTTCTATTGGCCTTTATTAAAAATTTTCAACACTTTTCTCCCTACAGCTTTCTCTTCACAGTGAATCCTGTCAAATAGCTGAGTGCTAATCAGTTTGATCAGAATTTAACTTAAATCACTGTTTATGAGCTGTCAGGAGTAGTGTTGAGCGAACTTGTGTTTTAAGTTCTGCGTCCAAAGTTCAGGTTATTGAAGAATCCCATTATGGATTCCGCTACCACGGACCGTAACGGAATTTGGAATCCATAACGAGATTCTTCGATAACCTGAACTTTGGACGCAGAACTTAAAAAACACGTTTTCTTAACACTAGTCAGGAGTTCAGAGATAAGGGTTACCGATTCTGCCTTCAGAGCAGCTGTCTGTCAGGATTCACTGTGAAGAGAGAGCCTGCTGGTGTGCAAATACACAGGAACTGCAAGCTCAAGAGGGAGAACTGTTGACATTTTTTGATACAGACCCATAAAAAAAATTTTTTTAGCCCAAAATGAGTTGAATGCAATAATAAAAAAAAACATTTTTGGCCAAGGTGTCCATAGCCTTTAAGGGCAATCTACTCAGCTGAGAGCAATTTACATATCTGTATGTCGGTTAACCCATGCTTGCTACACTATAAAACATACCGCTGCGTGTTGCCCATAGCGCCCTCCACTTTCCATTTCAGAAACCTGCCATCATGATTAGTGGTTTACATAAGGAATATCAGGAGAGAGGCAAAACCATCATTGGAAAGGCAATGAGAAAGCTGGTGGCCAATAATATATCGTTCTGTGTAAGA
This sequence comes from Bufo bufo, assembly GCF_905171765.1. Lineage (NCBI taxonomy): Eukaryota > Metazoa > Chordata > Amphibia > Anura > Bufonidae > Bufo > Bufo bufo. The sequence goes on from NC_053394.1 coordinate 421,981,702, forward strand.
AAAGGTGAGTATCGTCCCTGCTAGGAACATACAGCGTGTATACGTACGTATTCATTTAGTATGTCTCACCGATGAACATCTCTGGTTCTTTTCAGGGGAGATTCTCGGATTGGTGGGGCCTAACGGAGCAGGGAAGAGCACGTTACTAGACATGATGGTGGGTCAGACAGAGCCAAATGCCGGACAGGTCAGTGAGATTCTTCTTTGTGAGGTTTTATATTGTAGAGCTACTATTACAACTGAAGGTTCCTTATCCTCAACTTGAGACTGGTCAAAGGGTATTCCCATCTGGGACATTCATGGATTATCAATAAGTTAAATAAATGCAAAAACACAAATGCAATAGCACTCAGCAACCAGCACTCTGCCCTGCCTCTATGCTGGATGTTGAATGAGGCATTGGTGTACATTTTGGCCAAAGCGTAATAAGCCACTCACCACGTCAAGGTCGCCTCTATGAGTGGTCTCTAACACTAGTTCCTACCTGTTTATGGGCCATGACAGCCACACAAAGTCCAGGGAGCGCAGGCACAGCATGAACGCCAGGCACACTCTGCTTTTAACCCCGTCCGGTGCCATTACAGCTTTCATCGGATCCAGGGATGCATGTACCAACATGCATGCTGGGCCCACTATATACTTCTCCTGGAGCCAAATGGCTACTGGTAGGCGCTGTAGAAGTAGACAGAGTTTTATACTGACTTTAAAACCAGCCTCCAGGGCAGACTAACTGGTCAGGTGTGCATGACTGCATGGAGATCGCCACGCCTCCAATATATACTGCAAAGAAAAAATGTGGGGGATTCAGTCAGCACAACCCTGTATGCAGGTGCACATCGCTATGGTGAAATACATATACAAACGCAAAAACACAAATGCAATAGCACTCTGCAACCAGCACTCTGCCCTGCCTCTATGCTGGATGAGGCATTGGTGTACATTTTGGCCAAAGTGTAATAAGCCACTCACCACGTCAAGGTCGCCTCTATGGAGTGGTCCCTAACACTAGTTCCTACCTGTTTATGGGCCAAGTCCCACCTCTCCCTTCTCAAGAATGGGCCCCCAAAGGTTAATGGAAAGCAAGTTGCCATTAGCAGCCACCTTCCATTCACCGCTATGGGACTTCTGAAAATAGCAAGAACGTAATGACTCTCAAATGAGGACAGGTTTGGATGTTGTCTTCATAAACCCTCTTAGAAGATCTGGTTATATTGTGTTTATAGATACTGATCGGCGATACGGACTCTGCAGAACGAGGGGTTAATCCGGTACGATTTGTGGGGTATTCTCCTCAAGTAAACCATCTCTGGCCTGAGATCAAGCTAGAGGAACACCTAGAAACCTACGGATCCATCAAAGGCATGAGCAAAAGCAACCTGAAAGAAGTCATAAAAAGGTGAACGGTCTGATATTGTCTAGTCTGGCAGACACTTCTAAGGGTAGGTCCAGACTAGACAGATTTTTCTGCCACAGATTTTTGTAATGTGGATTTTGCAGAGGATTCACAGTGGATTTCAACCGTCTTTGCTGCAAGGGATAAAATCTATGGTGAAAATGTTCAAAGGGGTTTCTCCAGGACCCAGCAGGTTTTGCATACAATTACACATATAACTCTCCTGTAGGAGAAAGTTTCTAAAATACTTACTGTTCTTAAGTTAGGTGGATCGGCCTTTCAGAAATCCGATCAAGTGATGCTTCTCTTTTGAAAATTCAGCTTCTGCCAACATCAGGTCCTTTGGCAGGTTTTCAGCCTGGGCTATAGACAGGACGTCACCTCTGCTATGGATGGGGCCAGAACTACTCAACTTCCCATGTGCAGATGAGGTGGATTTGCAATGAGCCGGACCGTGGGTAAGGTTACACGGACGCCAAATTATGCAGTGGGTCAGGATACGGGCTTAATAGTCTATAGTTTTCTTTGTGACGCCAATTGCAGCGTGCGCAGGGTACTGTCACAGGGCCCTTTAATGTGTTGTAACTCACATACCAGGTTAGGAATGCCAGAGTGGTGTAATGTCTCTGTATGGTGGTGGTAATGGTGTCTCCTACCTGGGTACGGCTGGACTCCTGAATCCTGGCTCACTTGCAATAAAATGAGTGTGGTGCTAGTAGGAGTAATAGAGGGATTTGCAGCAGAAATTGAGATCCAGACCTTTGGTAAAGTTCAAACTTGTCTTTACTGGTTTTAGCTTTCATCCAAGCAAGGTACAGCATTAGTCTTAGGTGCCAGCAGGTATTGGCAATGTGTGGCAGGAATATATCGTCTTCTCTATCATGTATCTGGAGCTTTGCAGGAAAGGATGTCTGCTTAGTAGCTCTAAACCGTGGCAGGAATTTGGCTTCTTCACTCTCTATCTTCTGCTGTCTGGGGACTGACTAGCTGAGGAGGAATATAGCCTCTCCTGGGTCTCTGGATTTTGACTCACAGTTAGCTTCACAGGGTTTGCTTCTTCCTGGAGCTGGAGTTGTCTCTTGCTTCTACCAGCTGAGGCTGCAAGGCTCAGGCTGGGGATGATGATCAATGTCTCAGCCGAGACAAGATCCTGGCTTTGGATCCCTATATCTGGGAGCTCCTACACCGCACAGCCTTCCCCTAGCAGGGGGTGGGCTACACTAACTCTAACTTCCTTCCCTCCCCATGAGGCAGGATATGGGCATAACCCACTTCTGCTCACAGAGGGGGGAGCTAAACTGGAATGTACTATTCCAGTCTAGAAACACTAAACTGACTTAAAGGGAACCTGTCATGTGGATATTTGATTATAATCTAACTAATTATATACAATCATTAACTACTAAAAAGTACCTTAGATGTATTCACTTACTGGTGTGACAGATGGTTACCTCATAATATACACACAAAGATGCCGCATGCTAATGAGCTGATTTGAGTCCGGCGTGATGTCATTGAGTCCAGCGTTTATTTAATTAACAGCTATAGCCACTCCCCTGCCCACCTGCTGCTGATTCATATGGAAAATAACTGTCAATCAGCAGCAGGTGGGCGGGGAGAGTCAGGAGCTCATGAATATTCAGGACTCATCATTATGAGCTGGAGCTTTTCAATACAAGATGTTGGCAGATTGACTGGGTCAATTAAAGAAAGTGACCCAGCATTTTGCTAACAGAATCAGTCACTTATTTATGTTGCCCTTAGTTAGGACACCATAAAACTGGTGACAGGTTCCCTTTAAGTCCCTGCCAGAACATTGCTGCCACCTGCTGGTGAACATGAAGAATGACAACAATATACATTTAACATGGCTTTCAATTCACATTTGTGAGGATGTAAGGTTAAATTACATTAGATGACAATGTAAATGCTCTTAAAAGATTGTAGCGGGGTAAAAGAGTTTCGTAACACAACTCTGGGGTGTTACAGATTCAGGAGTCTGCACATGCTCCAGTTCTGACGCTGTCCACAGCAGAAGTGATGTCCCGTCCATAGCCCAGGCTTCAGGATGTTGAGTATATTAGAAACTTTCTTCTACAGGCGAGATATGTCTAATCAAGGTGGGTTTGCAGGACCTCCTGGGTCCTCACTGCATGTCTGGTACTGTATTCCACTGCAGATTTCACCTTCAAAAATCCACAGACAAAATCCAACACTGGTGTGAACAGCGGTCTTGCTGTCCTCAGTTCTCATGGCTGCCTTGTTTACAGGATAGCAGAAACTCTAGACATGAAGGAGGATCTCCATAAACCAGCTAAGAAGCTCTCCACGGGAACCCAGCGCAAGGTGATTTTCCCCTAGAACTGGCCTGTAGATAAGCGTATCTGCTGGCATCGGTCCGTCAATATGCTGTATTCTCTCCATTCTAGTTGTGCTTTGCGCTCAGCATGCTGGGTAATCCTGACGTGGTTCTACTGGACGAGCCTTCCAACGGCATGGACTCCAAGGCGAAGCAGCGCATGTGGTGAGGAGCTGCACTTTGCTGCACTTTTGTATATACGTTTTAGGTTTTTTTTAGGTGTTTTTCACACATTGTATGCCTCTTCAGGAAAGTGATACGGTCTACATTCAAAGGCAAAGAACAGGCGGCGGTGCTAACCACACATTTCATGGAGGAGGCGGAAGCTGTGTGCGACCGGGTGGCTATTATAGTGTCCGGGCAGCTGAGGTGGGTGAAGTCTATGGATCCCATGTATGACCCATAGCTAGGGGAGATGTCTGAACCGTTTGCAAGGGCAGTGTAAGCTTTAGAGACTGCATAATCATTCTTAAAGGGGTCGTCCCGTGATTGACTCTTACGGTGTTTTGTATCCTGCAAGATGACAAAAACTGGAACACATTGTGGATATTCCTGCCGTGCTGTTGGCTATGGGATGGTCCATACAGTTCAGTGTGCATATTAATATGTAAAAATTATTAACACGTGATACATGTTGTCCCTGCCTCTCATCCCAGATATATTGGGTCAGTTCAGCACCTGAAGAGCAAGTTTGGTCGGCATTTCTCTCTAGATCTGAAGCTTGATGCGGACTCTGGGTTGCAGCAGATGGAGCTTCTACACCGGGAGGTTCTGAAGCACTTCCCTAATGCCTCCCGCCAGGACAGGTAAGTCACGGCTCAACACCCACCCAACACTTTTAGTCTGGTCTGGTTTTTGTGTTGTGTGCCTCACTGAATAGTCTCCATACCAATATCATTGGGTACGGAGAGATGTAATTCCACGCTGGGGGTACACATGCCAGTGCAGCCGTATGACGCCTGGCGAGTATTGCGCATGGGCCCTATCCTAATCTAATTAACAGGACCTGCAAACAATACTTGTTTGCATTTGGCAACAGCACATCTATGTGACTTATAGGTGCCCTTTGTTCATAAGAATATATTTGGAAATAGGGGCAGCACTGAAGAGCAGTGTAATGCCATTATCGGCAGTTTATTCCCATCACCATGCTTCTGATGATTATAGCCCCTTTCTCCAAGCAGATCAGTAGTAATGGTGTCTGTAGGGACCAGACACCATTACCAATCTGCCTGCAGAATGGCATTAGAATCTTCAAATTTGCCGGATATTTACTTGCCTGAAGAAAACTGTGAAAACTTGTTCCCTGTGGAATCCCAACTTCCTAATAACTACTCCTAATTGACTGTTTATAGAATGTTTTGCTAATATAATAATATCTTATGGTATACTCTGCAATATATGGTATGTGTGACAAAATATATATTTTTCTTTTTTAAATCGGCATGTCCAACAACCTCACCCCCCTTAAACTCTATAAATACAAGCTACCGTATTTTTTCGCTTTATAAGACGCATTTTTTTAGCAAGAAAAAATCTTGCTAAAATCTGCCTGCGTCTTATAAACGGCAGTCGGGGAGATCCAGCATGGCCAGACCCCCTGATTGCTGTCTTAATGTTCCGGCAGAGCGCACATACAGTGCTTTGCCCGATCAGTGAGAGAGCTGTGCATCTGCACTCACTTCTCTCTGCCCACTCCGATCTGTGTGATCAGCGGCAGCAGGAGAGAACATGGGGAAGAAGGTCCTGCGCTGTACTGAAAGGAAATGAAAACTCCAAGTACAGCTTAAGGACCTTTAATGATGTCAACAATGGGAGGAGCCAAAACAGAAGAACTATACAGCTGGCACTAGTGCAGGGAAATGTGAGTTTTTATTATAGATAAGTGTGTATATATGTATGTGTGTATTTGAGGTGTATGTGTGTAGCAGAGCTGTATGAGTGTAGCAGAGCTGTATGTGTGTACCAAAGCTGTATAAATGTGGCAGAGCTGTATGTGTGTACCAAAGCTGTATGTGTGTACGAGAACTGTATGAATGTAGCAGAACTGTATGTGTGTACGAGAACTGTATGGATGTAGCAGAGCTGTATGTGTGTACGAGAACTGTATGGATGTAGCAAGCCGTATGTGTGTAACAGAACTGTATGTGTGTACCAGAACTGTATGGTTGTAGCAGAACTGTATGTGTGTGTGAGATCTGTATGTGTGTAGCAGGCCTGTATGTGTGTGTGTGTAGTAGAGCTGTGTATGTAGCAGAGCTGTGTGTGTGTACCAAAGCTGTATGAATGTAGCAGAGCTGTATGTGTGTACCAAAGCAGTATGTGTGTACGAGAACTGTATGAATGTAGGAGAGCTTTATGTGTGTACGAGAACTGTATGGATGTAGCAGAGCTGTATGTGTGTACGAGAACTGTATGGATGTAGCAGAGCTGTATGTGTGTACGAGAACTGTATGGATGTAGCAAGCGTATGTGTGTAACAGAACTGTATGTGTGTACCAGAACTGTATGGTTGTAGCAGAACTGTATGTGTGTGTGAGATCTGTATGTGTGTAGCAGGCCTGTATGTGTGTGTGTGTGTGTAGTAGAGCTGTGTATGTAGCAGAGCTGTGTGTGTGTGGCAGTGCTTTATAGTAAAGCTGCATGTGTGTATGGCAGTGGTGTGTGTGTGTATAGTAGAGCTATGTGTGTACCAGAACTGTGTATGTGTGACTTAAAAATAATCTAGCAGAACAAGAGGCATGGCAGGACACAACAGAGCAATGACAGGAGATACATTTATTTGAATAGGTACATTTGGTGAGGTGACCACATGCACCATTGCTGGCTGTTACTCTGGTCAGCAGATGACACAGTAAGGATAGCAGGAGCTGACCCCCCAATTCTACAGCCTAAAGTTACCGACCTTGACCCTTCCACTTTAGTAAACCACATTCCCTTCAAAGACCTAAAAAATGTTTTCTAATTTTCTGTTGTCTAAACCTGTGGTGCGTCTTATAAAGCGAAAAATATGGTATATATTCAGTTATTGACATAATTTGTTATTATTTAACAAAGTTCTTTACTCATCCATTTAAATTAAAGATCTGTTTATTTATCTTCTTTGTTTCATAATCTAAATAATTATATTAAACTAACCATAAATGTATTTAAATACATAACTACTGTATAACCACAAATTATTTGTTCTACCTTTTACTATACCTCAATCCTACGTCATTCTTATTATATATATTAATAATAACATCCGAAGTCAATTCACATAATACTTTGTTTGAATACTGTTCACAATAAAAAAAGACACTTATATACGTAGCTGTACTTATTGCGTTGTGCACCTTTCTGATTTTATAGATACGTTTTAATCAGGTTTCTGCTTGTGAGTATAATAAAAAAATAGTAATGTACAGAGAAAGTCAGTGCTTCACTATGGTTGCGATTCCTTGATTACCTACAGGAAGGTTGGGTAGAGGAGTTATACCTATCTGCGGAGCTTGATGGTCCGTCTCCATGCCAGATATATTCTCTTTACCGAAAAAAGAGGAGGCTCGGGGGAGTGAGCAGCAGCGCGGTCTTCGTTTGAATACTGTATGGCGCGAGCGCTCCATACAGTATTAGAATGTATTGGCTCCTATGAGCCGAAGTTATTACTTTGCGAAGTCTCGCGAGACTTCGCTTAATAACTTCATAAATCAATTTCTACTGTAAAAAAAACATTTCTCGGGTTCGGTTACAAGGTACCACTTCGCTCATCCCTAAATATAACCAATTTAACCTTTAAAAAAAGAAAGAAAATTAATACAAATGGCATTACAATCTCTTGTGTGTCACGGCGGTGTGAATAAACTACCAGTAACTGTGCTGTCTGTGCACTACAGAGAAGATGCTGCGGAGAACATGCGCACATGGTAACTTCCAGTGCATAGGATCTGCATGGAGCTGGCGTAGGGGCAGAGTTTTTGAAAAAAAACCTCTAACTAAGTGTAACATAATTCTGTCCTTATTTCAGCTTTGCTTCGTTGATGACTTACAAAGTTCCTAAAAGTGATGTCCAGTCCCTCTCACAGGCATTCTTCAATCTGGAGCAAGGTGAGATGACTTTTTATACATGGCACCATCTGTCTATGCTGTGTTTGTTTGTTTGTTTGTTTTTAATAATCTTTTTATTTTAATTTACAATTACAGTACATATAAATGAAAGGTATAATAAATGCAAGTCATAAAACAAAAAAAAAAATATATATAAATATATACTTAACATTAATATAAAGACACAGGTGTAACATATACTCGCATATTTTATAAATGTTTTAAATATTTAGTTTCCCTGGGGTGTTTTTTAATTTTTCTATATTGTACCATTCTGTGTGTTGGAATGGAGTGGAATGCTGTGTTTTTGTGGTGCAGCCATATTTGAGGGTAACCTAGTAAAATTCCTCTCCCCGGGCACCTGATGGCCCAGTCATATGGTGCACAGGGAGAGGTAATATCTCTCTGATGGATATGCATTTGATAAGATTAGGTCACCTGTATCAGATTGTTGGTCTCTGACTTCCCCTTCATTGTTTACCAGGCACAGGGGAGAGAGATACAGTGGTACCCCCAAAATCCTGGCACAGGCCTCTCACCCAGTTAGGCCAGTTCTCTCTGCTCTGCACTGATGAGGAGCAATCACCCCGAAACGGCTGTCTGCAGATGAGGTGCTGGCTTATTTAATGTCCGAGTCATGTCTCAAGGCTTATTTAAAGGGTGGAACATTGACTTATAGGAGTAGGATAGCTGCCTTACATCTGGTGGCGTTAGAGGCAGAGCTCGATACAGTAAGAGCTAATTTGCATCCATTTCTTATTAGTCACAGGTTTAGGAGAGCACCTTAATCAGCATGAGGAGACTTATAGGCCATACGTGCTCCTCTGGAATTCTGGGAGGGAAAGGATGCAAATGAGCTCTTAACAAGCTCTGCCTCTAATGCCACCAGATGTAATGCAGCGATCCTATAGGTCAATGTTCAGCTCCTTGTCTAGGCCTTGAGACATGACTTTGATATAAAATAAGCCAGCATCTCATCTGCAGACAGCTGTTTCAGGGTGATTGCCCCTCATCAGTGCAGAGCAGAGAGTACTGGCTTGCTGGGTGAGAGGCCTGTCAGGGTTAGGGGGGGTAATATGTCTCCTTAGGGAGAGAGCGCCTTAATCAGCGTGAGGAGACTTATAGGCCATACATGCTCCTCTGGAATTCTGGGAGGAAAGAAATGCAAATGAGCTCTTAACAAGCTCTGTCTCTAATGCCACCAGATGTAAGGCAGCAGCTGTCTGCAGATGAGGTGCTGGCTTATTTAATATCCAAGTCATGTCTCAAGGCTTAGTTAAAGAGCTGAACATTGACTTATAGGATCGCTGCCTTACATCTGGCGGCATAAGACACAGAGCTTGTTAAGAGCTCATTTGGATCCCTTTCCTCCCTTATTAGTCACAGAGACGTACCTTATGTACCTTGGAAGCGCCGTGAATCAGACTGAGCTGCAAAAAGCTGCAATACCAGGCACAGCCACCTCTAAATGTTTAGCGCTGTGCCTAGTAAACAGTGAAGGAGAGATGGTAGAGATGAGCAAATCGGTTTGTAAGAATCGATTAATCTCATCAAGCAGGTTTCTGCCGAAACCAGCTTGATGAGACAAATTGATTCTTATGAATCGATTCACTCATCTCTAGGAGGTGGCGCTCACTAGCCACATCAATCGGCTGATCGCCAAGGGTGCCAAAGTCAGACCCAACACTCATCTGAAATAGTGAGGATATGCCAGCAAAGTACAGGGATCCCTCTAATATATAACATACTTTACACTGAGTTTGTTTTCTTTCAGTGAAGCGTTCTTTTAACGTGGAGGAGTACAGCTTTTCTCAGTCAACACTTGAACAGGTAACATTGGGTTAATTCATATTTAAAAGGACATGTCCAACACATGTACAGCACATTGGTGCTTCACCAGTAAAGCTGAGCGTAGCAGCCTGGTGCTGAAGTGAGCAGTCCCTTATCTTAGCAGTTCTTGGGGGTTCCAGCTGAAGGACAATACCACCCACGACCTGTGGACTGGTGTGGTTATGTTTCTGGAAGAAAGCAGCCATCTTTTTCTAGTCCTGGAAAACTGCTTTAAAGGGGTTGGCTAATTTCTAAAAAGATAATAATTTGATTATGGCTTCTAATTTATTTGTGATGTGAAATACATCTGTATGGCACATTGTATAAAGCACAACAGAAGCCCCCCGGGTCTCCAACTGTGGGCTATGTAAACACCTACAATCCTTAGTGTGCATAATGGTTGTGAAGAAGCAGGTCTTTTTGGGGCTTCCCTAATGTCTTCCTCAGCTGCACAGCTAGATGCATCTCTCTCACAAGCAGGGGATGACTCCCTTCGGTGGAATCTGCCAGCACTGTATGCAGTGACCTCACTTCCCTGTGTAGAAACAGTTCTTCTCTCAGGCTCAGGACCTCAGCTAGCTCTGACTAGCCCCCACTTCCTGTGAACTGTCTTCTACGTCTCTGTTACTAGGGACGGACTGCAAGTTAGGCCCCTTGTGGCCATGACTTTACAGCCTTTTTCAGGTGGATGCAGGCAGATTTTTTAAATGAAGTGATTTATAAATTTGCTAGTCACACCATTCTCTATTAAATCAAATTGTGTGAAAGTACAAGGGGCTCTTTAAGCTCTGTTAGCACAGTGATGACTGATTCCACATAGCAAACAGTGGAATTGTGAGTGCAGCTCTGGAGGTTAAGGAGACTTGTTGCAATTAATGAGTAAGCATAGCCATTCCACTGTTTGCATTATATGTGTCTTCCTTTCTGTACGGTCATGTCGTCCTGTTTTTGACATTCTCAGGTGTTCATTGAACTCGCCAAGGAACAGGAAGAAGACGACAGTTTTGGCACCATGAACAGCACCCTCTGCTGGAACAGGAGACAGGAGGATACAGTTGCCTTCTGAGCGCTGGATCAGTGACCACTCCCTTGCAAGTGTGTTAAGCAGAGCTTGCCCCAGGGACCAACGGTGCATTGTTTGTGGTGCGGTGTCGCTGACCCCCTCCGGCCGAGAACTCGCTCTGTCTGTATACCCCGAGCGCTGAGCTTACCTGGAACCAGGAGGGTTGTGAAATTCAGGTTTCCAAGGGTTCACAAGCACCTGATCAGTAATTTAGTGCTTTAACGTGTTGCAGGCGTCCCGGCACTGTGACTACTCCCATCGTCTTGTAGAATATATTACCAGGATGAATTCTGTGCGCTTATGTTGTATTACCTCAAGTCTTCCTTCTATTACTGTGAGGTCTATCGGGGTCTCTGTCCCTCATGTCGAGCAGTGGTGTGGACATGAACAGCGCTCCCTTTCCGTCCTCCTTCGGCTGCGGTCTGTTCGTGAGAACCAAATTTAGAAAGTTAGAAGTAGTTAGCGCCATTTACTTTACGGATCCCTTTGGCAAGCATATTACTAGGATCCTAAGTTATCCCCTGCCCACAGGATAGGTGATATGTCTGGTGGAGGTCGGAATGCTAAGACCACCATGAGGATGGCGACCCCCCCTTTGAATGGAGCGGCGGTCGAGCATGCAAAGTCTGGGGGACGGATACCAATCACTGTACTCGCCTATCTCGGTCAGTCCCTTAGAGCTTGGATGGAGCGGCAGCACCCATCCATGACCATCACGAATGGGGGGATCGGTGCTGGGACCACCACAGATCAGACACTTATCACCAATCCTTAGGAAGGTGATAAGTCATTATTCTCAGAAACTTCCGATTAGAAAAACATGGCTTCCTTCTTCCAGAATTAGCGCCCCACCTGTCAGTGGGCTGTATGTGGTATTGCTGCTCAGCTCCATTGAAGTGATGAGGGGCAGTACGGAAGAAAGCAGCCGTGTTTTCCTAACTGTGTGCCATGGGTGCCCCCTATGTACCTTCCATCTGTTAGCAATTTAAGGGGGTATTCTTATCTTATATACTGATGGCATATCACTAGAATGTGCCATCAATTTATGATTGCGGGGGTCCGACCCGCGGGACCTCCAGTCTTTCCCTGCCCAGGTCACCCGTTATGCAGGGGAAGTCAGTACAACCCTATTAAAGTAAATGGGGACCACAGTTCCCTATACAACCTGGTGGCCGAGAACGCTGCTGTGCAGAGAAAAGCAGTGGGCTGTGGGGGAGTTTGGATCCCCACGATCATAAAGGAATTGCCTAATCTAGGGATATACCATTGCTTTCCAAGAATACCCCTTTAAGGAATAGGATTGTATCACGCTGCGCCATCTGCTATGACCAGTTCAGCCACTGGGTGGCAGCAGTGTGCAGCCTTTACCCCCAACTCCCCTTAGCATCAGCTAATTTAACCCTTTTCGATCTCCATGTTTAAAGCGCACTTGAATGTCCAAGTGTTTCATGGCTGAAACACAAATTCTGCACTGAAAATAAGGTTGTTGTTTTTTTTTAATTAATGGAGTGTATAATGTCATAACGGACTGTACAGGAGACATAAGGGTCATGTGAAATCTCTCTCGTCCATCTTGTTAGTACAGTATATATATATATCATTTTTTTTTTTGTATGTTTCTCTTAGTCGCTGCATTCACATGTCAGACCTTCACACATCTGTGCCTGCAAGACTTTGCTATGCAAGATTACGAGCAAAGACACAGCAGCGGAGAACGATCCCGCTGGTGTGATCCCTCCCGTAGAGGGTAAGGATAGACTAGGCGCAATGTAGACCAAAGCAGAGAATCACCGTTATTACGGAATATCCAAAATGACAGAGATTTTCCAGGTTTTATGTAAATGAAATGTAATGATTGTATAATAAGCGTTCCCGAGACCTATGCTTGCTGTCAATGAATGTAAACATTCTCTTTTAGATCTAGGAGATGAAAGCTTGTCCTAGCTGCAGGGCTGTTTAAAGGGATACTCCTATCTTATAGGCTATGTGCAGACGACCGTATCTGTTTTACAGTTTGCAAACGGCAGATCCGCAGAATATGGATTGCTGGCCGCTTTTTAATCAGTCTTTATCGTAGACGCAAAATGATCAAGAATAGGACATGTGAATGACAACCGTGTGCTGCCTGCATTTTATGTAGACCCATAGAATGAATCTGTCCTTGTGCGATCTGCAAAAAATGCGCATCGGACCGGACCAAAATTGGGGTCGTGCTCATGAGGCTGTAGGGTATGCTATCACTTTATGTTCGCTGGGGTCTGACCCCTGGAACCCCCCCCAGTCCAGTGGCGTTCCCTTCCACTGGGAGAATAGCTGTGCAGGGAACTGCAGCCAACTCCATTCACTGAGAGCAAGCAGATATTTGAAATGAGGCCAGGGCTACATGGCAACCTTGGTCATGCGATACCATGATCCTAAGGTCGTCTCATTTTGAATGTGCTCGTGCTACTTGTTGGGACCGTGAGTCATTAGTCGTGAAAAATCCCAAACTGCTGGATTTTTCCACCTTTGCTCCTGTGTTAAGCAGTTACAGAGTTCGGCCTCAATAATGCACACGACCGTTGTATTGGTCCGCAGTTTTTCGCGGCTCCGGTGTGAACCTATTCACTTCAATGGGGCCGCAAAACACGCCGGCAGCACTCCGTGTGCTGTCCGCATCCGTTGCTCCGTTCCATGGTCCGCAAAAAAAATATAACATGTCCTACTCTTGTCCATTTTGCGGACAAGAATAGGCAGTTATATCAATGGCTGTCCGTGCTGTTCCGCAAATTGCGGAACGCACTCGGACGCCATCCGTGTTTTGCGGATCCGCAAAACACACAACGGTCGTGTGCATGAGGCCTTAGAGACAACATGTACGTGTACATGGTTGCAAATTAGGAATTTTTTCAATGTTTCAAACGCTACAAGCGGTAATACGCCCTTCTTCAGCCATTTGTCCTCGGAGCTTTCATACCTAGCATCTAACCTGAAGAAGGGCGTATTACTGCCCAAAATGTTGCATTCACATCAGCTAGAAAGCATTGGAATGGGGATCAGTAAGATTACATGCAGAGGGACGCAGGATCCCTGTTCTTGTGACCATGGAGGTCCCACCAATCAGACACCTCTCAGCTATCCTGTGTACAGGATCGGGACTACCCCTTTAATGGAGATCATGTAGAGATTTAGATCAGTATCTCCATCCTACCTGGTTTGATTAAGGCCTCATGCACACGACCGTGGTGTGTTTTGTGGTCCGCAAATCGCGGATGGCGTCCGTGCGCGTTCCGCAATTTGCGGAACGGCACGGACAGCCTTTAATATATAATGCCTATTCTTGTCTGCAAAGTGCGGACAAGAATAGGACATGTTCTATTTTTTTAGCGGGGCCACAGAACGGAGCAACGGATGCGGACAGCAACACGGAGTGCTGTCCGCATCTTTTGCGGCCCCATTGAGGTGAATGGGCCCGCATCCGAGCCGCCAAAACGGCGGCTCGGATGCGGACCCAAACAACGGCCGTGTGCATGAGGCCTTACATGTATCAACATTGATGTAGATGAGGGATCAGCAACCTCCAGCTGTTCTGAAACCACAACTCCCAGATTCCTCCTCTCATTCCTGTGGGAGTTGCAACAACAGCTAAGTAGGTGTGCATACTGGGAGTTGTAGTTTCACAGCAGCTGGAGTGCCAGGGGTTGCTGATCCCTGCAGTGGAATATATTTTCTAATTTGCAATGTCTCCGAATCTGGGACGGCCTGTATGGCAGTGTAGCCGGAGCCCAATAGAAACTGCACATATTATATGGTATTCACAGGAAACCAGAAACGTTACTTTAGGAATGTAGTACTACTGGACGTTACCGCAGGTATTAATCGGCAGCGTCTATTTCACAAAGCCCCTGCCGTTCTGGCAAAATATTCATTCCTTAGTGAATGAGCAGTAGACATTACTTCTGAGGGCTGTCAGGATACAGTAAATGAACCTATATATGTATATATCGCTGTGTTTTATAATGTTGAAATAAATTATAATGGAAAGGATTATCAATATTAGATTAAGAATGACGGAGCTACCTGCGCTTGCAATGTGCAGCCTGGGCCGCGTATTCCGTCACGTAATAGAACTACATTTTTACAGATTCATCTGGGCACATAGGGCTGAGGCTTCATTAGGATGGCCATAAAACAGGCACACTTTAGTGTCCACATCGCGGCTGCAAGTCCCACGTGACCAAAGGTCTAACGACCGGAAATGGCAGCAGCAGAGGGTTTGCGGCCCTAAAGCCCCACTGTAGGATCTGCAGAGCATTATGATGTATTGTCATGCCTCAGTACTGCTCGTTACTTTTCATGGTGTGTGTAAGGCTACTTTCACACCGGCGTTTTGGCTTTCCGTTTGTGAGATCCGTTCAGGGCTCTCACAAGCGGTCCAAAACGGATCAGTTTTGCCCTAATGCATTCTGAATGGAAAAGGATCCGCTCAGAATGCATCAGTTTGCCTCCTTTCAGTCTCCGTTCTGCTCTGGAGGTGGACACCAAAACGCTGCTCGCGTCTGATGAAACTGAGCCAAACGGATCCGTCCTGACACACAATGTAAGTCAATGGGGACGGATCCGTTTTTACTGACACAATATGGCACAATAGAAAACGGATCCGTCCTCCATTGCCTTTCAATGGTATTTAAGACAGATCCGTCTTAGCTATGTTAAAGATAATACAAACTGATCCGTTCTGAACGGATGCAGACGGTTGTATGATCTGAACGCATCCGTCCATCAATGGGGCCCGTGCACATCAATGGGGCTTAGCCGCGCCCAGGCTAGTGATAGTAGTCGTGATGTCACTGGGCCTGCGGGAAACAGCAAGAAGGCCGCGGCGCTCAAACAGCTGATCGTGGGGGGTTCCCGGGTGTTGGACCCCTGCCGATCAGGAAGAAAAAGCTACAGAACCCCTTTAAACATATATTTTTCTCAAATTTTTTCTCCGTTTTTTTCCATGTCACTATATTAAAATATATACCGTATTTTTCGCCCTATAAGACGCACCGGCCCATATGACGCATCTAGGTTTTTGAGGAGGAAAATAAGAAAATAAATATTTTGAACCAAAAGGTGTGCTTTTGGTGGGTTTTGAACTAATGGTGGTCTGTGGATGACACTATTATGGGGGATCTGTGGATAATGCACTGTTATGGGGGTCTGTGGATGACACTGTTATGGGGATCTGTGGATGACACTGTTATGGGGGATCTGTGGATGACACTATTATGGGGGATCTGTGGATGACGCACTGTTATGGGGGATCTGTGGATGACACACTGTTATGGGGGTCTGTGGATGACACTGTTATAGGGATCTGTGGATGACACTGTTATGGGGGATCTGTGGATGACACTGTTATGGGGGATCTGTGGATGGCACTGTTATGGGGGCATCTGTGGATGACACTATTATGGGGGATCTGTGGATGACGCACTGTTATGGGGGATCTGTGGATGACACACTGTTATGGGGGTCTGTGGATGACACTGTTATAGGGATCTGTGGATGACACTGTTATGGGGGATCTGTGGATGACACTGTTATGGGGGATCTGTGGATGGCACTGTTATGGGGGCATCTGTGGATGGCACTGTTATGGGGGCATCTGTGGATGGCACTGTTATGGGGGCATCTGTGGATGGCACTGTTATGGGGGCATCTGAGGATGGCCATGTTATGGGGGCATCTGGGGATGGCACTGTTATGGGGGCATCTGGGGATAGTATGACAGTGCTATGGGGGGGATCCGTGGATGACACATAGCATCTTATGCTATGTGTCATCCACAGAT
Organism: Bufo bufo; assembly: GCF_905171765.1. Classification (NCBI taxonomy): domain Eukaryota; kingdom Metazoa; phylum Chordata; class Amphibia; order Anura; family Bufonidae; genus Bufo; species Bufo bufo. Next base: position 421,998,254 of record NC_053394.1, read on the forward strand.
TCCCCCCCCCATAAGTGTCCCTGTGTAGTGAATGACCCCCAATGCAGGGGGTGGGGGTCGGCATCTTGTAATGGCAGCGGGGCCGGTGCAGTCACTATATTCTATTGCACCGGGCCCCTCTCACTGTAGTAATCATATAGGCAATGTTAAACTGTAGAATTCCTCTCCAATCCAGGCTGTAGAACTTACTACTAACTTCCATAGCAGGCAGGAGGCCGGGCGGCGGCAGCATAACTCACTACGTCACGCGCCTGCACCGCCTGCTTTATTCATAAAGTGGGAGGAGAAGGCGCGTGACGTAGTGAGTTACGATGCCGCCTCCTGCCTGCTACGGAAGATTGTAGTACTACAGGCTGGATTGGAGAGAAATTCTACAGTTTAACATTGCCTATATGATTACTTCAGTGAGCGGGGCCCGGTGTAATAAAATACAGTGACTGCACCGGGCCCCGCTGCAATTCCAAAACAAGATGCCGGCCCTCAGCAACTCCTCCCTCCCCGCGGATACACATGCCGGCCTCGTTGTGCAGCAGCGCGGCGGCGGCAGTGTATCAGTGTAAATTGCAGCATTCGCCCCATAAGACGCAGTGCTATTTTCCCCCCACTTTTCGGGGGAAGTGGGGGGGGAAGGGAGTGCGTCTTTCAGGGTGAAAATTACGGTGTGTACATATATATATAATCCTGCAGTTTTCACACTGGCCACCAGGCCTAAAATATGTTAAACTTTCTGTCTTTGGAGAGCAGCTACATGGGCCATTGACCTCTATGGGTGTTTTCTAGGGATGCTCTTTGCAGAGGGAGCTGATAAGCTATGATATCACCTATTGTGAATGGTACGTACTGTATCTATACAGAGGTGTTACTTGTCATTGTAATTCTGCCTGTGATGATAAGGATAATGGCTACTGAAAAGTTACCTGTACGGAAGAGAAAGTCGTGACCTATTATTAGGCTTAGCGGCCGGTATGGAAATCGCAAGATTATATACTTCTTTTTTAAATATTGTGACGTGGAAAAATAAAACACACCAAAAATTCTTTGAAAAATGTTTAACATAGTCCAAAATTTGCAGGAAATGCCCCTAATTTTCAGAGACAGAAATTCAGGCTGTCCTGAGCTGAAATGGGCAGGGCTGTTGTAAACCGTGCCCAGTAGTGGGCACACCTGGTCTGATCAGTGACGTGCCTGACATGCCACAGCTCGCGCATCGCGAGATTACGGCTATCTAACGGTGATGAAAGGAGGAGATTCGGAGGACATAGGCGGTGCTGGGCTCCTTCACAGGCGGGCATGGCTGGGCACCAAGAAGGTTCGTACAGCCCCTTGGGCATCTTTCAAGGCTCATTTACATATCTCTTAAATCATTTTTTAAACAAAATAAAAGCACACAGCCCTATAGGACGGGTATATTGCGGACATGCTAGTGGCGATCTAGCCGTGCATGTCCGCAGCTCTATAGGGTAAAAAGAGGTGACAGAATCCCTTTAAATACAGACCCCCTAAAGAAATACAGCTCCCAGACACTTATACAGAGCAGCTCACGTCCTGCTCCTCTCTGCAGCTACATTCAACGCTGTCAGGACCTTCACTCTTGATCATGTAGCCCCTTGAACAATAAGAGTCCGGAAGAGATTTGTGCTGTAGCAATGGCTGGATATTGCAGTTTTGCAGCAATTTACTGTAAATCGGCTTCATCCCATTAATGTACAAGCAGCAAAAATACATTCTACAGTTGTGTCCACCCTTACCTTAGTTTGTTTTAGGTTGAGGACACCCAAAACAAATTCTATAAAATATGGTGACACCCTAGCTAAACTCTTGACAAGCAGCAGTTCCACAACGCAACCACCGGGTGGCCACATATAGATACATATAGGATAGACATCTCATGACAGAATATTGCAAAAAAAGATCGCGCCACACATCTTGGGATATATCGAGCTGAGACTAAAGATGAGGAAGGACACCTCTGTAGGAACCACTGGGCAACAGGAGGCGATGTCACATCCATAGCGGTTTCATCGTACAGTCTGTAAATGGGGAATTAGTGCAGCCGTGGGGTGACAGTCCTAGAATGTTGAGAACAGGACAACCCAAGCGGTGCCTTTTTATTAGCTTTGATTCCTTTAACATATCACACCCAAAAATGATGGGACAATTTTACAATAAATGTGTAATGACAAGTTTCTTTACTGAGAAAATCCCCCTTTTTTTTTTTTTTGCAAAGCATGACCAATGACTTGACTCTTGACCCCAGGCTGGGGCAAAATACGATTTTAGAAATACTTTGTAAAGGGCTCCGAAATGCAACGATTTCACCAAATACCGCAGACGGCGTTTGTCTTGCTGTAGCGTTGCAGCACATCTTTGTGTCACCTTTGAAATGATGTAATAAACATGGATTGCACTGGTATTAAAAAGACGTGGACGTGTGTGTGGTCTCTGCCGTGGAAGCACCTAGAATAGAGCATGGAAGTAGCCATTACCTAGCGTTCAGTTAAAAAAGACTCATCACAGGCGTCTAGGTCAGGTTTTCGGAACGCAATAGTGACCTCGAAGGCTCAGACTACCAAATTGGCACACAGTTCAGATAACAGAGGGAAATGCAAGCCAAGGTTGTCTGACACTGGTGAGGACATTACCAGAGATGACCAGACAAGGTGGTAGACCATCACCATTGATGAGATCGGGACAGACAATATATAACAACATCAGTTACATAGTTAATTTGGTTGAAAAAACACATAAGTCCATCAAGTTCAACCAAGGGATAGGTGGGGACGTGAATCCCGGAAGGAAGTGATCATTGGCAGGTATAGTGCCAGAGGTCATAAGAGGTGGTTCAATACCATAGTATCCAGCATTCTAGGTAAATTCACATTGTTTAAGCCCCACCCCCAAGCACACCCACATAAGCCCTGCCTATTTTTTGGCAAATTTGCCAGGATTGTCTTTTGTGACAGTCCTGGCAAATTCAGGGCAGTTGGCAACTATGCAATCATTTATTTACATACTATAGCGCCACCTGGTGTTCAAAGCGTATAGCAGCGTGCACGTGCAGCTAATGAGGTTAGTGCTCGCTCAGCCATTCTCCCCGCAGGCAGGACTCTGCATAGTGACCCTCTGTTCGCTGCAGGGCAGCAGTTCTTGTGTGGGAAGGAGCAGACCCTATTCTGTAGAGTGTAGGTATAGCTAAGAAGACCCCTTCTACAGGGGGAAATAAGAAGAGGCTACACCATTAGATGCCAGAAGGAGACTGATTCTGTCTAGACCCCACACCCAGCAGCACCAAATAAAAGCAAGAAATCCTGAAAAGGGTATATTTTTGGTTCTAGAAATGGTGTAAATTGCTACTTGCAGCATGCAGGTTGCTGTGAGAACAGAGAGTGATCTTGTGAGATAGGGTATATCTTAACTCCAACCTGTTAGAAAGTTACATGATGTAAACCGAAGTGAAGATAATCTTCTTACCAGTGATTGTGTTTGTGAGTTATAACCTCCCTTCTGATCCTCAGCTGTGTCATGTGACCAGCACTCTGACTTTCTAAATACCACATCTTATGTGTGAACAGGAAGCCAGTTTCTCTATTTTTATGGGAGCCTCATGTCAGTCTCATAGCAATGAATAGAGAAGTAACTGACTTCCTGTCCTGTGTCAGTTTGGAAATCAGAGTGCTGGCACAGCTGAGGATCAGAAGGGAGGGGATAACTCACAAATACAGTCTCTGGTAAGAAGATTACCTCCACTAGAGTTTACATCCTGTACCTTTCTAAAAGGTCAGAGAATAAAAAAAATTGTGGGAGTGCTTTTTTAAAGAAAAAAAGCTAAGAATTGGTGGAGAGGTGGCTATAGATACATCTTGAGTGCTGGAGTTTTTGGAGGATGTGATAGGCCCTCTTTAATGGCAGATGAAAGCTCTAGATAATGCTGGATACAACCCTATTTACACAGTCGAATCCCATTATTATGACCACTTCCTACTTTCGATGTTGGCAGTGTGTAGCTTATGAAGGAAGGCCCGTATGCCGAGTTGGCTCGGTGGGTATATAAGATGTGCTGAGCTGGCTCGGTGGGTATATAAGGTGTGTGATAGTCTGCAAACATATCCCTCGTTGCTGTCATGGGTAAAAGGGGGTGATCTATCGGAGTTGCAGGAAGGAATGGTTATTGGCTTTTGGGCCAGTATTTCTGACACTGCGCAGTGTGAACTGTTCTTGTGCTCTGTGGTGAAAGTATATGGTGAGTGGACAAATGGCACCAGTGTGAATAAGCGACGTGGAAACTGTGGAGCACCACGTGCCACTGATGTGAGAGTTGAACGTCGGCTACAAAGATGCACGAGGACAGACCGACACACTACAACAGAGCAGCTCCCCACCAGAATAAACCAGGCTCCCAGATGTGTGTCTAAAACAACAGTTCAGCAACTTCATCCCATTTAAGCATCTGTGGGACCACCTCGATGGTCGTGTTCTCTCTATGGATCTCCCCCACGCCCCCTCCAGCAGCTGTGGGATGCACTGCAGTCAGCATGGCTCCACATACCGGTGACAACCTACCAGGACCTTATTGAGTCCCCCCAGCCCGTCTAGCTGCTGTCCGCGCTGCACACGATCGTTACTCTGGATATGGGACTCCGCTGTGTAGCGTGCACACATATGTGGCTCCTCTATCACTCGCTGGTCTCCGGGGAAGACCTGGATACTGTATGACCCCATTCATGGCATCTGCCTTAAACCACACACACACAATACAGGAATGAAGTGTGTGCACCAACATGGCTGCCTCCTGGGAGGTTTAATAAATAAATGAATGGCTCCAACATTTAGCAAATGGTTTTCTATCCACACTTTGTTAATCCTACATAGATGAAATATTTGTACATTGGCTGTCAGTTGTTGTGTCTATTGAATGCAGCTGCTTTTATTCTACACTTCAGATGTTTGAGGGAAAATGTGTTCACTCCAGGGACACAAGATGTTCCTGCATATTGTCTGCAGAGGCCAAACATGAGGTCATCAATGGTATAAAATGCTCTCCCCTCTCATCATTCCTCACACCCTTTCGCCTCTCTTTCAAACCATCTCTCCCTTTCTCATCCTTCCCCATTCTCTCTTTTCTCATCCTTTCTCCCTCTTTCTCCTCATTCTCTCCCCCCTCCTTATTTCCCCTTTCTCATCCTCCCCCTCTCTCTAGTTCCTACTCTTACCATCTTTCACCTCTCTCCCTCCTACCTGCTCTCGCTCTTCCTCTTTCTCATGTTCCTCATACTCTTTCCCTTCTATTAACATCTCTGTCCCCCTCTCATCCTTACCTCCTCTCTCTAGTTCCTTCTCTCTCCCCTGTTTCTCCTCATATCTCCCACCTTCTTTTGCTTTTCCCCTCTTTCATCTCCACACCATTTTTCTTTTCCACCCCCCCCCTCCCTCCTCTCGCTCTTCCCCTCTTTTCTCTCTATCTCCCTCACCATCTCCTCACTCATCCTATTTCTCCTCCTCCCCTTTTTCACCCCCACACCATTTTTCCTATCCTCTCTCCTCTCGCTCTTCCCCCACCCCTCTCTCGCCATCTCCTCTCTCCCCTTCTCTCTTCTCCCTTCCTCTCTCCTCTCTTTCTTTCCTCTGTACCCCTTCCCTATCTCTCTCATTCGTAAAGGATCAGCCACTGGAACCTCAACGATCACGAAAATGGGAGCACAAAGCTTCCCTGTTTGAATAGAGTGGTGGTCGAGTCCCTCTGTGAGTGGTGGCTCCATCCTTCCCTTGCATCATACGACTCTCTTTACAAGGGGAAGGCTGTAGCTATCATTTGAGGCCTGAAGTTTGGTGTTCGGGAGAATGAAGGATCAGGACACTTCACATTAAAGCTAGATGAACCTACTGACATAGACGTCTTTGTGTAAGGGACAACAGTGGGGGAGGAGAACTGTAATGAAAAAACAAGAAAAATATGTTGTTTTCTTCCAAAAATGAAATGGAGGGACAGTGATTTTACCCAGTAAGCATTTTCTTTTCCTGCCAGTTTCCTCGTTGGATTCATAGAGTGCCAGATGTTACATAGAGCAGAAGAAATCATAGGACATCCCATAGTAATAAGGCCAGGGAACAGAGATGCTCTTGTAGCCATCTGTGCACACAACAATCACAGTCTTTATGACCAGAATCCTATCCTTCTCGCCTTTGTCCTGTTCTTTGCCCTTTCTTAAAGGGAGAATATTTGGAATCTCACTTTCTTTCCCAATAGCCATTTTCCGTATTACTAACCCCCCAAAACAACGACCCTACTGTAGGAAAATAGAGACAGAATATTTCTGGTTATCTGCCCTTCTCTGTGTGGAGACCACCAGTTGGAGTCTTATAAAGCAGGCAATGCTTTCTCTGAAAAATGATATGTAAATAATTTCTCCAAGTGGAAGAAAGCTGCCTCTTAAGAATAACAAAATGTCCTAAATGTAACTCATCAAATGCAGACTTATGGCATGGAGTAACATTCAAAACTTCTGGCAAAACGTCCAAAGATATATAATGAAAAAAGGAAACTAAAACAACGAATTACCAATTTAAAAACAAAAGAAGGAAGGTATATGGAAGAAGATAAAGAAGTAACTGACTACCTCAATGAATACTTCTGTTCAGTTTTTACAAAGGAAAATGAAGGAAAAGGACCACAGTTAGGAAGGAAGACTAATGAATCTTTTGATGCATGTGTCTTTACAGAGGAAGAGGTTCTAAGTCAGCTGTCTAAAATTAATACAAATAAGTCACAGGGGCCTGATGGGATACACCCAAAGCTATTAAAAGAGCTCAGCGGTGAACTAGCAAAACCATTAACAGATTTATTTAACCAATCACTGGTAACAGGAGTCGTCCCAGAAGATTGGAAATTAGCAAATGTTGTGCCCATTCACAAAAAAAGGTAGTAAGGAGGAATCGGGCAACTATAGGCCAGTAAGCCTGACCTCAATAGTGGGGAAATTAATGGAAACCATACTCAAGGAGAGGATTGTGGAACATCTAAAATCCCATGGATTGAAAGATGAAAAACAGCATGGGTTTATTTCAGGGAGATCATGTCAAACTAATCTTATTGATTTTTTTGATTGGGTGACTAAAATAATAGATGGAGGTTCAGTAGACATCGCTTATCTAGACTTTCGTAAGGCTTTTGATACTGTCCCACATAGAAGGCTTATCAATAATTTGCAGTCTCTGGGCTTGGACTCCCAGATTGTTGAATGGATTAGGCAGTGGCTGAGGGACAGACAACAGAGGGTTGTAGTCAATGGAGTATATTCAGACCATGGTCTTGTTACCAGTTGGGTACCTCAGGGATCTGTTCTGGGACCCATATTGTTTAATATCTTTATCAGCAAAATTGCAGAAGGCCCCGATGGTAAGGTGTGTCTTTTTGCTGATGACACAAAGATTTGTAACAGGGTTGATGTTCCTGGAGGGATACACCAAATGGAAAAGGGTTTAGGAAAACTAGAGGAATGGTGAAAAATCTGGCAACTAAAATTGATAGTTGATAAGTGCAAGATAATGCACCTGGGGCGTAAAAACCCAAGAGCAGAATATAAAATCAGTGATACAGTCCTAACCTCAGTATCTGAGGAAAGGGATTTAGGGGTCATTATTTCAGAAGACTTAAAGGCAGGCAGACAATGTCATAGAGCAGCAGGAAATGCTAGCAGAATGCTTGGGTGTATAGGGAGAGGCATTACCAGTAGAAAGAGGGAGGTGCTCATGCCGCTCTACAGAGCACTAGTGAGACCTCATTTGGAGTATTGTGCTCAGTACTGGAGACCATATCTCCAGAAGGATATTGATACTTTGGAGAGAGTTCAGAGAAGAGCTACTAAACTGGTACATGGATTGCAGGATAAAACTTACCAGGAAAGATTAAAGGACCTTAACATGTATAGCTTGGAAGAAAGACGAGACAGAGGGGATATGATAGAAACTTTTAAATACATAAAGGGAATCAACAATTTAAAAGAGGAGAGAATATTTAAAAGAAGAAAAACTGCTACAAGAGGACATAGTTTAAAATTAGAGGGGCAAAGGTTTAAAAGTAATATCAGGAAGTATTACTTTACTGAGAGAGTAGTGGATGCATGGAATAGCCTTCCTGCAGAAGTGGTAGCTGCAAATACAGTGAAGGAGTTTAAGCATGTATGGGATAGGCATAAGGCCATCCTTCATATAAGATAGGGCCAAGGGCTATTCATAGTATTCAGCATATTGGGCAGACTAGATGGGCCAAATGGTTCTTATCTGCCGACACATTCTATGTTTCTATATAGAAACACATTGGAAAATAAATATATCACTAGACCCGATATCATATATTTTTATTACAAAGAACATGACAGATAAAATAATAAATAATAATAGACAAATTACGTATCGCCGCGTCCGTAACAACCAGCTGTATAAAAAATTATCACATGAGATGCCCCCTCAGGTGAATGCTGTAAAAATAAATAAATAAAAACTGTGCCAGAACAGTCATGTTTTGTCACCTTGCCTCACAAAAAGTGTAATACTAAGTGATCAAAAAGTCGTATGTACCCCAAAATGGTACCAATCAAACCGTCATCTCATCGCACAAAAAATGACACCCTACCTAAGGCAATCGGCAGAAAAATGAAAAAAATATGGCTCTCAGAACATGGCAACACAAAAACAAGATTTTATTCTTTTCAAAAATGCTTTTACTGTGTAAAACTTAACAAAAATAAAAAATAGACATATTAGGTATCGCCGTGTCCGTAACAACCGGCTCTATAAAAATATCACATGTTCTCTAGCGTCAGATGAATGCTGTAAAAATAGTCATTTTTGGTCACCTGCATAATATCGAGTGATCAAAAAGTCATATATACCTCAAAATGGTACCAATGAAAACGTCACCTCATCCCGCAAAAAAAGAACCCCAACATAAGACAAAACGCAACATTTTATTGGAAGTATTGGAACTTTTCATTTTCACAGCCAAGTCTTTTTAAATTCCGTAAAACGCTTAGGAGGTCAAAGTGGTCAGTACACCCCTTAATAAATTCTTTGAGAGGCATAGTTTCCAAAATGTGTTTTCTACTGTAGGGGTAAGTCAGGGTCTCTTCAAATACAAAATGGTGTCAAAAACCATTCTAGCAAAATCTGCCCATAGAGCAGTTTACCACCACATATGGGGTATTTCTGTAAACTGCAGACTTAGAGTAATGCATATTGAGGTTTATTTTGCTGTTAACCCTTGCTGTGTTGCATGAAAAAATTGATTGATTAAAAAAATCTGCAAAAAAACATTTTACCTCCATTTTCCTTTAATTCTTGTGCAACACCTCAATGGTTAACAAAGTTTGTAACATGAGTTTTGAATAATTTGAGGGGCGTATTTTTAAAATAGGGTCATTTATGGGTGGTTTCTATTACATAAGCCCTTAAAAACCACTTTATAACTGAATTGGTGCTTAAAAAATGGTTTTGGAAATTATCTTGAAAATTTGAAAAATTGCTTTTAAACTTCTAAGGTATTACTATCTGTCTTAAAGGTAGAGAAATAAAAATTTAGAAAATTGTGAATTTTTCTAAATTTTTACTAAATAATCTTTTTATAAATAAAGGTGAAATACAGTCAGATCCATAAATATTAGGACATCGACACAATTCTACGATTTATGGCTCTATATACCACCACAATGGATTTGAAATGAAACAATATAGATGTGCTTTAACTGCAGACTATCAGCTTTAATTTGATGGTATTTACATCCAAATCAGGTGAACGGTGTAGGAATTACAACAGTTTGCATATGTGCCTCCCACTTGTTAAGGGGCCAAAAGTAATGGGACAGAATAATAATCATAAATCAAACTTTCACTTTTTAATACTTGGTTGCAAATCCTATGCAGTCAATTACAGCCTGAAGTCTGGAATGCATAGACATCACCAGACGCTGGGTTTCATCCCTGGTGATGCTCTGCCAGGCCTCTACTGCAACTGTCTTCAGTTCCTGCTTGTTCTTGGGGCATTTTCCCTTCAGTTTTGTCTTCAGCAATTGAAATGCATGCTCAATCGGATTCAGCTCAGGTGATTGACTTGCCCATTGCATAACATTCCACTTCTTTCCCTTAAAAAAACCCTTTGGTTGCTTTTGCAGTATGCTTTGGGTCATTGTCCATCTGCACTGTGAAGCGCCGTCCAATGAGTTCTGAAGCATTTGGCTGAATATGAGCAGATAATATTGCACAAAACACTTCAGAATTCATCCTGCTGCTTTTATCAGCAGTCACATCATCAATAAATACAAGAGAACGAGTTCCATTGGCAGCCATACATGCCCACGCCATGACACTACCACCACCATGCTTCACTGATGAGGTGGTATGCTTAGGATCATGAGCAGTTCCTTTCCTTCTCCATACTCTTCTCTTCCCATCACTCTGGTACAAGTTGATCTTGGTCTCATCTGTTTATAGGATGTTGTTCCAGAACTGTGAAGGCCTTTTTAGATGTCGTTTGGCAAACTCTAATCTGGCCTTCCTGTTTTTGAGGCTCACCAATGGTTTACATCTTGTGGTGAACCCTCTGTATTCACTCTGGTGAAGTCTTCTCTTGATTGTTGACTTTGACACACATACACCTACCTCCTGGAGAGTGTTCTTCATCTGGCCAACTGTTGTGAAGGGTGTTTTCTTCACCAGGGAAAGAATTCTTTGGTCATCCACCACAGTTCCGTGGTCTTCCGGGTCTTTTGGTGTTGCTGAGCTCATCGGTGCGTTCCTTCTTTTTAAGAATGTTCCAAACAGTTGTTTTGGCCACGCCTAATGTTTTTGCTATCTCTCTGTTTGTTGTGTTTTTTCAGCCTAATGATGGCTTACTTCACTGATAGTGACAGCTCTTTGGATTTCATCTTGAGAGTTGACAGCAACAGATTCCAAATGCAAATAGCACACTTGGAATGAACTCTGGACCTTTTATCTGCTCATTGTAATTGGGATAATGAGGGAATAACACACACCTGGCCATGGAACAGCTGAGAAGCCAATTGTCCCATTACTTTTGGTCCCTTAACAAGTGGGAGGCACATATGCAAACTGTTGTAATTCCTACACCGTTCACCTGATTTGGATGTAAATACCCTCAAATTAAAGCTGACAGTCTGCAGTTACAGCACATCTTGTTCGTTTCATTTCAAATCCATTGTGGTGGTGTATAGAACCAAAAATTTTAGAATTGTGTCGATGTCCCAATATTTATGGACCTGGCTGTATATCAAATCAAATTGACCACTGTCATGAAGTACAATGTGTCACGAGAAAACAGGCTCAGAATGTCTAAGATAAGTAAAAGTTATTTTCACATAAAGTGACACATGTCAGATTTGCAAAAAATGGCCTGGGCAGAAAGGTGAAAACTGGCCTGTGATTGAAGGGGTTAATGTTAAGTTATATATTTATACATATTTTAGTTTTTTTGTTTTATGACTTGAATATTTTATACCTTATTATTTATATGTGCTATATGTGTAGTGTCCCACTAGGTTCCTGTGCCAGCCTCTCCTTCACTGCTGTACGCCTGCCCAGGGTTTTCCTACAGAACTGTGAGTAACCCTCGCTTGCCCATTAACCGTGACCTCACAATCGCAATACCCTGCAGGTCTGGCGTGCTGCATAAATTGGCGTCACGAACAGGATTACGATCATTCCTGCGCCATTGCGGATATAAAAACTGTGTGCTATTATATGCCTTAAAGTGACCAAGCCCTAATTGCTTTATTGAAAATTGCTGGGCCAAAGAACTGTACTAATTTGCGGTGTGAAACTGTGCTTTTTATGGACTGTTTTGCTGTTGTAAAGCCACCGCTTGCTGTCAGTGAATAGACAGCGTTTTGCTCAAAGATGGCCGCTTAGCTTGCTTGGATTTATTGCTGCGTCATCTTCATACTAAATTGGCGGTAAAAATTGGTGCCTTCTGCTGAAAAGTGTGGGAAAGGCTATATGTCCGCGCCACTGCCCTATCTGGACATTTGCATGTCTGCAGAAATAGACTCCGCCTCCCCCATACTGGAGTACCTGGGGGGCGGCCTCCCAGAGCAATGGGAGGATCTGTCTTTAGTTATTGGTGCCGCCCTGTCGCTCTCCAGAGAAGGATCGAGCATGTTGAAGAGTGAGGATTACAAATGGATCCTAATACTATGGAGCAAGAGGACGCTCCACCGGCCTACTCTCCGGGACCGAAGAGACCCACCTGCCCGCCACCGAGGACAGAACCAGAGAACTACTATGGCTCCTGGAGAGACTTTTTCCAGCCCTCGTTTAAATGGTCGGCGCTGATGGCAGATATACGGGAGGCCGCCATAAAGAAAACTACCAAGACAAAGATCTACTATGAGGAACTGGCAAAGACCGTTCATGAGCACCACACTGACACCCAACCCCGCCTGGAAAGGAGAAAGAGGTTGGTTGTGGCCTTTGACAAGAACCGTGGCTACGGTTTTATCGAGGACTATACCACCGGCAGAGATTTGTATGTAAATCGGAGGTCCGTCAAGCGGAGTTACCTCTCGGAGTACATGCATAACCTCCGTGAGGGAGAGGAAGAGGAAGTGGAGTTCACCCCTGCCGAGGGCCTGCGAGGCCCATATGCCACTGCTGTGACCCGTCCCAGAAAAGAACCGGAGGACTGGGAAGCTGATGAGGACTATACTGGCTGCGAGCGTGAACCAGCGCGCTCTCCAGAACCGGCCCATCATGCATTTCAAGAGCGGGGCTCTTTCATTGGCCCGAACGTATTCTGGCAACCAACGGTAGTGGAGAAATGGGTGAGCCCATATCCGTTCCCTGAGCTGCCTCGCCGGGAGAAAACCATAAAAGAATTAGAGAACCTGGAGCGATTCCATGTCACCCTGGACAATATTCGCAAAGGGAAAAGACCGGATGCGATTTCCCTACCTGGACTAGTGGAAGCTCCGGAAGACAGCGATCCAGAAACCGAGAGTCTGGATGACCAGATCGTCCGTCTGGAGGAAAAGCTGCGTGAACTGCGCCGAATTGCCACCGCCAGAATCCGGACGCCACCTAGAAAGGAAGAGGTTCGACTCCAATACTCGGACATCGCTGGGTCTGAGGTAAGGGTACCTGTCCCTACCAGCCGGCCACCTACTGGCCCCAAGGAGGCCCTCTCACACTGTATCCCGCTGCGCAGAGCCAGTTGTTCCGGAACCCACCGGACCACTTGCAGCAGCGGTACCCAGGCCAGTGCAGCAGCCCACAATTGTCATGCCTGCACCGGTGCGGTCAGCAACCGTGATCACCCCTAGGCCTATGGGGCCAATACCTATTAGGGGTCCCTTTATGCTGCAGCTGCCCCACAATACCGTGTTGTGGGCACATCCGCCTGTTGACTCTCACTACAGGCCCCATCTGCAAGCGGAGCCAGGGAGCACCACTGTGATGCCAAGTGGATATGACATGCCCCTGTGAATTGGCCTGCTAGGCCATTGATTTGTTTTCTTTTGCCAAAGGGACCTTATTGCCGAGGATTTAACCCTTCCAGGACAGGAGTCCTTTGTTTTGGTCCTTTGTTGCTGCTGCCAGTTACCCACGGCTCACTGGTAGTGGTCGTCCACTGAAATACAAATTGCATCAAGGCCATATTGTTTACAGGATCTCCTGCCTGCTTCTTCAAAATCGTACCCAGTTGTGCCTATTTGTATGTTGCACCTTTAACCCCCTTTTCAGGTTGATTAAGGGTATTGCAGCACTTATTTTTATATATGCCATTGGAATAATGTGGATTATTTTTATTGTGCTGTGACTTTTATTATGCAACTTAAATTCCAAGGAAATGCGCCCAGGGATAGACTCTAATGCACATGAGCCTCTGAGATATTGCTATTTAAAGAAATGTGCCCAGAGATGGATTCCACTGTATGCGAGCCTCTGTGATCTTATACCTTCGCCACTGCTGGATTTGAAACACTTGCTGTGAATAAGAAAGGAACCTGGGTACGGACTCATGTTTGTTCTTTGAGCCTCCAAGAACTTTTAATTGTTTTGCATTTTTCTACTGTTTTATTATGGACAATTCGCACTTGAAATATTATATGGACTATCCTGGTATTACTGATACGCTGCACCAGGTCAGCGCCCCTGTTCCCTTACATTATCCTGAGAGAAGAGAACGAGGCCCCTTTTCACCGTACTTGCTCCTAAGCCAGTGGAACTGCCTGATATATACATATAATGTATTTTGCAAATGTAGATGTATTTTCCTGCTTTGCACTATTTTTCTCTTTCAGGTGCAGTATCCAGCTGGGCAGGGCCCCTCCATGTGGCGCGTTGAGGACGGGCAACGTCATAGCGTGGGGGTATGTAGTGTCCCACTAGGTAGGCGTGGGCACTACACAAGGGTCAATTGGGTGACGTGTTACTCCTGCTCACAAGGGACAGTAATGTTACATTTAACTGTGCACTTTAATGAATTTTCTATGTGTTTTTACATGCAATGTTTCCCCTGTGTCATGCATAGCAGGCCTATTAGGGTGTAGTTGGGCATCCTAGACGCTAGAGGGAGATAGGGAGCCCCTAGTATAAATATTCAGGCCCAGAAGGGAGGAGTTAGATCATAGTCTGGAGTCTGTGGAGACAGAAGTGAGAAGGCACCAGCCCGAGATATGCTGAGGGCCTCCTCCTGACATGCAGCTAGACAGTCCTGGTTTCTAGTTGCACTAGGAGGCTAGGAAGAGTACAGCCTGCCTGGAGACCAGTTATTCAGCCAGCTAACACAGATGAGATACCCCAGTAGTAGGACAGCACCTCCTGGGAGACACCTGCAGCCACCTTTCAAAGCCAGCACTGAAGACAGCTAGGAAAAGAAGATATTGTAACCTTAAGCAAGTGCCAATACTGGAGGAAGGATTTTATACCAAGGATTTAAGCCAGCACTTAGGCATCCGGGCCTTGGGATCCAGCCAGCTAGAATAGCTGAGGGGATAGAGCAGCATTGCACTGCAAAACATTAACTGTTTACCCTCCAAGTATCTTGCAAGATTGAAACCTGCTGTGAAGTAAACCTGCTGTGCATTTTGTACTGTAAAGGACTGCATTATATACCACTGCAACTGTATGTAATAAGTTGGACTGTTCCACCAAGTAAAGCAACGTTTGGTTTACCAACTGCGTACTCTATTAATCCTCCTATAAATCGGTGTGCCACCGTTACAGGCACTGGCGTCACGATCCTTAAAGGGACCTTACCTAAGGCACTCAAAACACCTACAACATCCAGGGCACCTCACCCAACATCAGGCCTGGTCCCGATCTACAGAGTGTGCCCCAGAGGAACTAGTGTCTACCTTTCATTCACTGCCACACGCCTGCCCAGGGTTCTCCTCAGAAAAGTGAGTAACCCTCGATTGCCCATACCGTGACCTCACTGTCGCTATACCCTGCAGGTCTGGCGTGCTGCATATGTATTCGACACAAAGGAACAAGGGACTAAGATTCTAAAAAGGCTTGTAAAAAAAAATCAAATGTTCTGATTATAATTGAAAACTCCAATAAATTATTATTATTTTTTTAAAAAGAAAGCTGCCTCTTTAATGCCACTAGGTGCAGGTATCTAGACTACAAGGGTGCATTTACGCGTCCTTATGTATTTTGAGGTCTGCAAAACGCGGATCCACAAAAAATACAGATGGCGTTTGTGTGACATCCATGTTGCATCCATTTTTTTTGCACATCCATTGTAACAATACCTATCCGTGTCTAAAAAACGGGCTACGAAATGGACATACGGATGTGGACAGCACACAGTGTACAATCCGCGTTTTTTGCGGACCCATTGAAATGAATAGGTCCGCATCCAATTCACAAAAAATGCAGATCAAATATGGACCAAAAATACGGTTGTCTGAATGGGGCTTTAGTCAAAGTCCGGCCTATAACACATCTTCAACAGGACAATAAGCCTTCTACATAAAGAAAAGACACCTATCTGCAGGCAGCTGTTTTGGGGTTCTTGCCTTCTCATGAGCAGTTGCCTCGGTGAGAGGCCATTTACATAGGTATGTGGGAGGTTCTGATGGTTCTTGTGGAGACCACCAGTTGAATCACATGATGGGAACAGTGCTGCAGTAACTAGGTCTGGTTACTGTGTCATTTTGTTGACTGGTTCTAACACTGGAGCATCTGAAAACAGCTGATCGATGGTGGTGCGAGGTGCCAGACCCCATCCTTCTGATTTTAATGACCTTTCCTAAGGGTAGGTCATAAATAAGAAAGTACCAGTAAACCCCTTTAATTATGGTAATTGGCACAATGTGGGGTTGGGATACAGGAAGTTTTCTTCATGTTACCACCCCTCTTACCAATCACAGCATATTACTGTAATCACCCCTGAACGGCATTCAGTGACCCTTGGGGGGCAAGGATTTTTCTTTATATTATCACCCCCTTACTAATCACAACCATTACTGTTGTTATTGATTATACAGCCTCAAGTGACCCTTGGGGAAATTTTCTATATGTTATCACCCCTGTTAAGAATCACAAACTATTACTGTCATCACCTCCTCTACAACTTCAATTGGGCCTTGGGGAACATTTCTTTATCACGCCTTTTTCCAATCACAAACTGTCACTGTCATCACCCCCTGAACAGCTTCCAGTGACCGTTGGGGTGAGGCAGAGACTTTTCTTCATGTTATCACCCCTCTTTCTAATCACATCCTATTTCTGTCATCTTCTCAAGTGACCCTTGGGAAACTTTACTTCATGTTATCAATCTCTTTTCAATCACAACTAGAGATGAGTGAACTTTTCAAAAATTTGACTCGACCGGTTCGCGAAATTTTTTAAAAAAAATTTGATTTGATCACAATTTATTTGCGGTGAATTGCGTTAAAACTGCTATTTCCTGGCTGCAGAGAGCCTTTATAGTGGTGTAGAACACTGTGCCTTGCAGTAACACGCATAGGTAGTCTGCTGTGGTAGTGAAATAATACTGTGAGTCAAGTCAGTATGACATGCAGATGACAGGCGTCGCTCTTAGAATCACTGAACACTTCACTTATTAGGGCAGTCATGGGGCCAAAACTGACCGAATAACTCAAGTATGAACTCAGCCTTACAGGTCAATGTTAGCGCCAAGAAGAAGCGCACTCCTTTTACACCGTCGTCAGCTGATTCCACATAGATGTCTACAGAACCTGTTCTATTAAACACTTATGCAAGTAGAGGCTCTCGACAGAGTGGAGAGGGTTTCAGCAGTAAGTTTGTGTTGACGTCACTGATTATTTTGCCCTTCCTCTGATCCGTCAGAACAATAACCCCCAAAAAACTGATTCTGTCTGTTGAGCATCCGCCTTCACTCAGTCAGCATTTGGTCAGTAATCCATCAGTATTGTTAATGCCAAAAAAACAGGAGTGGATCCAAAACAGAGATGACCGAGTCAACTTTCCACAAACCGCTGGGTTGCTGGTCAAGACACGACCGCTAGATGACATCGGGAGCTCAGGCCTCTCGCTGTGACTCCTGCTGCCACGCCCCCTTACTCTGCTGCGACCTGTGCCTGCGCCAGAAACATTTAGGCCTCTGCCACTCCCCTGTGCAGGGCCTGGCACTTCTCTGTCTGACATACTGTTAGATCAGATAAATAAATAAAAAGGAAATTAAAACACCCCAAAAAAGTCAGTAATTTTCTCACTTCACCACACTAATAAGCCCTTTTCCCCCCACTAATACACACAAAAAAGTGCTTTAGAACATATAACTGCACTGCTAAACAGCAAATAGGCCCTTATTTTTTTCCACTTATACACGCCACAAAAGGCTTTAGAACATATAACTGCAACGCTGAACAGCAAATATATTTTTATTTTGCCACTAATGCACAAAAAAAGGGCTTTAGAACATATAACTGCACCGCTGAATGGCAAATATATTTTTATTTTGACACCAGTGGCGTAGGGATCGCCATAGCAACCATAGCAGTGGCTGTGGGGCCCTATGCCACTGGGGGCCCGTCCGGGCCGCCTTCTGTTGATTTTTTATTTTATTTTTTTATTTAGACACACACTACACACAGGCAGCCAGGCCCGAGCCGCGGACCGCCCGCCCACTACACTAGTGTAGTGGGCGGGGCGCAGCTCGGGCCTGGCTGGGGAGAAGAGAAGGAGTCAGTAGGCGGTGGAAGGGGCCGGAATGGGGGGCGTACCTGAGGGACGGAGGCGGAGCCAGGCACCAGCGGCCGCAGTGCAGGAAATTGGAATGGAATCCTAAGTTCCGGAATCCATTGTGAGCTGCCTGCAGGGCAGGCTAGGGGAGGGCCGAGGGCGGGCGCCGGGCACAATTAGTGGGCGGTCCGTCCGTGGCCCAGGCCGGCTCGGGCCTGGCTGGGGAGTGGGGAGGAGTCAGGAGCAGTACCAATGCCAGCAGTAGATAAGGAGTGAGATAAGTAGATGCCAGCAGTGATAGGGAGGGGCACACTCTTTTGGGGGGCACACTCTAGTTCTGGGGTTCCCCCCCCCCTTATATGACATACTAAGTTCTGCTCCTTATTGAAGGTTGCTGTACTCGCAGTAGATGGTTCCACTGTGGGCGGGCTCAGAGCTGGTGGTCTGGTGGTGGCAGAGGCACTACTGTGGCAGGCACAAGCTTAGTCCGGACTGGGAGTCTGATGGGACTGACTTGTAAAAGTTAGATGAGAGAGAAAAGTCTGAGTGCACTCAGACTTTTCTCTCTGATCTAACTGAAGACGCATGGTAAGGCCCCATTCACATGTCCGTAAGTGTTTTGCCTATCCACGTAATGTGCGATCCGTAATTTGCGGACCGCACATTGCCGACACTGCATAGAATATGCCTACTTTTGTCCGTAGTTGCGGACAAGAGTAGGACATGTTCTATATATATATTTTTTCCTTATTTGTTTTTCCTCTGACTTTTCTATGCTCATGGCGGTGGGAGATCTAGGATGGGTGTTTGGGTGGGAGCTCTGGAAGGGGTGGTGGGAGGCCCGATAACTATGTGGGAGCTGGGGGGGGCCCATAAATTTTTTTTGCTATGGGGCCCATGCATTTTTAGCTACGCCCCTGCTTGACACTAATGCACAACAAAAAAGGCTTTAGAACATATCTGCACCGCTGAATGCCAAATATATTTTTATTTTGACACTAATGCATGACAAAAAGGGCTTTAGAACATATAACTGCACCGCTGAACGGCAAATATATTTTACTTTTGCCACTAATACACGCCAAAAAGGGCTTTAGAACATATAACTGCACCGCTAAATGGCAAATATATTTTTATTTTGCTACTATTACGCGACAAAAAGGGCTTTAGAATATATAACTGCACTGATAAATGGCAAATATATTTTTATTTTGCCAGGATACTTTCACACTCGCGTTTGGTGCGGATCCGTCATGGATCTGCACAAACGCATCAGTTCAGATAATACTACCGCATGCATCCGTTTAGAACGGATCTGTTTGTATTATCTTTAACATAGCCAAAACGGATCCGTCTTGAACACCATTGAAAGTCAATGGGGGATGGATCAGTTTTCTTTTGTGCCATATTGTGTCAGTAAAAACGGATCCGTCCCCATTGACTTACATTGTGTGTCAGGACGGATCCTTTTGGCTCAGTTTCGTCAGATGGACACAAAAACGCTGCAAGCAGCGTTTTGGTGTCCGCCTCCAAAGCGTAATGGAGGCGGAACGGAGCCAAACTGATGCATTCTGAGTGGATCCTTATCCATTCCGGATGCTTTAAGGGCAAAACTGATCCGTTTTGGACCACTTGTGAGATATCTAAGCGGATCTCACAAACGGAAACCAAAATGCCAGTGTGAAAGTAGCCTTACACGATAAAAAGGTGTCAACAAAAGGGAGTAGGGGGAAACCCCCACCGTACAATGTCAGGAATAAAGGGGAAGCAGCTAGGCCAGGACGCCGGAATCAGGGAGCAGGTCACCTCCTAAAGCGTCCCTAATCCTCACCCTAACTCCTCACCGTATGAGCGGACCTGGATGGTAGGACAACTCATACCAGGATACATTTGGCCCTGAGTCGCCCTGATAATCCCTCTCATAGGAACAGGGGAGAGACTACCTGTTCTTCCAAGACACGGAAGGACAGGAGTCTCAAATGGCCTAGATGCAGAAAAAAGAAGGAGACTGTATACAGTAACTAGAACGGCAGGTAAGCACATAGAAACACACTTAACTGCCGCAGCCACCACGTCTGGAACCCGTGCATAAGTACAGGAGCACACACACCAAATAGGACACCGTACAAACAACACACACACACGTATCCAGCACACCAGATACTGCCTGGACCCCATGCCGCAAGGTGCACGGCAGCCCCAGGCAGCGCTGCACACAGGCTTATGGAAACCAGCCCCCTTCCGGAGGTAGACAAGGGAATGTCTAGCATACATGCTGGACAACACAAACTACACACCAGACATGTATCAACAAACTAGACATAACAACAAATCCCCAAATCAAACACTCATCAAACAGACAACAGATAAGGTAGGAAAAGGACAAGGAGAAGACAGAGGGATGACATCGCTAAGAGACCTTGATGTCCTACAAGATGGCCCTCAAGGCATGGCAACCATGTCACGGCGCACACAGCAAAAGCCGAGACACTGCCACCACATGCCATAACAGCAATATGTTGCCACCGGCAACAGCATGCGTGGCAACCATGTCACGGAGCACACAGCAAAAGCCAAGACACTGCCACCACATGCCATAACAGCAACACATTACCCAGGGCAACTGCAAGCATGGCAAAAGTGTCACAGCGCACAAAGCAAAGGACGTGACAAAAGGGATTTAGAACATATAACTTCACCGCTGAACGGCAAATATATTTTACTTTTGCCACTAATACACGACAAAAAGGGATTTAGAACATATAACTGCACCGCTGAACGGCAAATATATTTTTATTTTGACACTAATGCATGACAAAAAGGGCTTTAGAACATATAACTGCACCACTGTACGGCAAATATATTTTACTTTTTCCACTAATACATGACAAAAAGGGCTTTAGAAAATATAACTGCACCACTGAATGGAAAATATATTTTTATTTTGCCACTATTACATGGCAAAAAGGGCTTTAGAACATCTAACTGCACCGCTGAATGGCAAATAGGCCATTATTTTTTCCCACTTATACATGCCACAAAAGGCTTTAGAACATATAACTGCACCGCTAAACGGCAAATATATTTTTCTTTTGCCACTAATACACGGCAAAAAGGGCTGTAATTTTCTCACTTCATCACACAACGGCGGCTAATAAGTCCTTTTTTCCCCACTAATACAAGCAAAAAAATGCTTTAGAACATATAACTGCACCGCACAAGGCAAATAAGATGTATAACTATTTCCTTGTAATAATCACAGTTAATGGCTGTATCAAACAGCACTTGCACCCCAATAACAAGAACGGTTTGCTGGAATTACAGCGCTGTATTATGGCAATTTGGATCCCCAGTCAGTGCAGCAAGGTGTAATAGGATTGTTCCTATTACTCAGGCTGTAAACTCCCCTACTGAACCCTGTTCTATATAAATGCTGTGGAATGATTCCTCCCTATCCTTTCCCTACACCTTGAATAATCTTTCCCTGCAATTGTAAATATTTTTTTTTAGCACAATGAAGTCTTTTCTACCACTGTCCCTAGCGCCTGCTGACCTCTCTCCCTGCACTAAGTACACTGGAAAATGGCTGAATCCAAGATGGCTGAGTTTATTTATAGGGCTGTGACATCACAGGGCTGGCTGGCTGCTGATTGGCTACATGCATGTCAGTATGGGTGATACCGCCTTCCCAGAGTTCCTTGCTCCATGTCCTCACACGTGCAGCAACAATTTTAGGAAAAAATGTGATTCGTTACCACGAAGCGTGAGGAAATTCGGATTTGGTGCGAATCGAATTTTTCCTGAAATTCGGATCAAATTCCATTTGGGCAACTTCGATTCGTTCATCTCTAATCACAACCTATTACTGTCATCACCCACTATACAGCCTCAAGTACCTTTTGGGGAACTTTTGATCATGTTATCACCCCTCTTACCAATCATATCCTATTACTGTCATCACCACGTATACAGCCTTACAGAAGCGCAGGGTATTATCATGATTGATAATGCTGTGTGCCTCTACGTGACCTTTCTGTTACAGAATCATACTGACATAAAGCTGGCAGTAGGATTCTGTAGAAGAAAGGTCACACAGATGCACACAGCATTATCAATTATGATTATCCCCTGCACTTCTGTAAGTCCAGAATGCAGGATAGCTCTCTCACACAGAGCAAAGGACACGCTTGTGTGAAAGAGCCCTGTCATCACCACTTATACAGTCTTAAAGGGAACCTGTCATGTGGATATTTGATTATAATCTAACTAACTATATACAATCATTAACTACTAAAAAGTGCCTTAGATGTATTCACTTACTGGTGTGACAGATGGTTACCTCATAATATACACACAAAGATGCCGCATGCTAATGAGCTGATTTGAGTCCAGCGTGATGTCAGTGAGTCCAGCGTTTTTTGTAATTCAGAGCTATAGCCACTCCCCTGCCCACCTGCTGCTGATTCATATTGAAAATAACTGTCATTCAGCAGCAGGTGGGCGGGGAGAGTCAGGAGCTCATGAATATTCATGACTCATCATTATCAGCTGGAGCTTTTCAATACAAGATGTTAAGAAATCACAGCTAAGACAATATCCCGTCAGAGGGAGTAATAATTACGGGTGGTATGTATATCTAATTATTTAGTCACAGGGTACCTCCTGTTATAAAACGTAGCCTTTAATGTTAATTAAATATAAAATAACAAACTCCCACAGACAAACAAAACACAAAAAAGAAAAGAAATAAAGAAACGACACATCAGGGGGGGGGATATATACTATGTGTACTCTGTGGCACTGTTCCTGTTCCTCAGTTATGATTTGAGGACATGAAGATATAGGCAGGGTGGTCTCCTGTTATTTTGGGCCTATCCCTAGATATGGCCCTCTACTATACAAGTCCTGCCTAAAAACGGAATGGCCGCCCCGATAGGGGCGATCCCGTGTTCTGGAACCTCCTGAAATGCCCTAGGCTGACCCTATTACACGATTATAGGCAGAGCCATATTGGATGCCCATTAGATAGTGGTCTAGTTTAGGTACAAAAAAAAAAAAAATTGACGTACAAGGAGCAATGAAGCACCACGGCCGTGGGTACCCTGTATGTTGATAAACAATTGCTCTTAATGTCGTGATATTCAATATATACGGTTAGCTATGTATATATTTATATATTGAGATGCCAAACACATTATTGATATAAATATGATTTTTTTTATAGGCGCCTGGAATTGCTGCCCTAGAGCAGCAGCATACAACTAGGCACCTTGAACCCAACGCGTTTCACCCACATCAATAACCTGGGCTCTTCAGGGGACACTTAATTCAGTGTCGTACTAGGCATCAACACTTAAATAAGGATAACAAAGTTGTCAAACACAGCAAACCGTCATTCATCATGACAGTGCGTTAAACATTCATGGTAGATAACCTTTTTGATATAATATACTAGGATAGCTCGTCCTGTCAGACACACGAACCAAAGACACACCTACACACTCGTTCCTAATGGAAATAATATCCATAGAGTGAAGAAGACCCTACAGGGTCAGGATGCTCAAAGAATGCCACACCATCTCCAGGTAAACGGTCCTGGTGATATACCAATGAATGGCCGAATGGGAATGGTCACATATAATTGATAGTGTGTACCATGTTATACAAGATAAACAGTGTTACTTGCGTGCCCAGACTAAAAATGGCTGGTCCCATGTAGTCACTGGGATTTGTGGCGTGCCCCGGGTGTTCCAATTTGGCCCATGACAATATATGTCGGCGCCTCACTGGTCTCTTGTGTGAGGTCCCTCACACAAGAGACCAGTGAGGCGCCGACATATATTGTCATGGGCCGGTATATATCCACCCCTGATGTGTCGTTTCTTTATTTCTTTTCTTTTCTGTGTTTTGTTTGTCTGTGGGAGTTTGTTATTTTATATTTAATTAACATTAAAGGCTACGTTTTATAACAGGAGGTACCCTGTGACAATGCAAGATGTTGGCAGATTGACCGGGTCAATTAAAGGAAGCGACCCAGCATTGTGCTAAGAGAATCCGTCACTTATTTATGTTGCCCTTAGTTAGGACACCATAAAACTGGTGACAGGTTCCCTTTAAGTGACCCTTGAGAACTTTTCTTTGTGTTATCACCCCTCTTACCAGTCACAACCTACTACTGACATCACCACCTATGCAGCTTCAAGTGACCCTTGAGAACTTTTCTTCATGTTATCACTCCTCTTTTCAATCACAACCTACTACTGACATCACCACTTATACAGCCTCAAGTGACCCTTGGGGAACTTTTCTTTGTGTTATCACCCCTCTTACCAGTCACAACCTATTGCTGACATCACCCTCCCTTTCCTTTCAGAAAATATATGGCTATAGAGAAGTAATAGGATCTTACCATCAATGCATTGCTATAAAGCAGTTCAATGCAATGTTTAGTTCCCCGTTGTAGGTTACGGTAGTGTTTATGGGAATTATGGGCAGAAAGCCCTAAAATATCCAGATGTACTTTTCCTCATGATCACTACATTATGTCTAGTGCTGAGAAGCCCCAGGAACATTTACACAAAACTGCATGTTTAATGGCCTCAGGACACTTTCCGTGTCACATAGGGGGCTCTCTTTTTTATGTGGGGAGTATGACAAGAACATATTTGTCCTAATTCCCACAGAGTGTTTCTGAGAAATGCTGCAGATGTTTCTCCCGACTCTCATTATACAAAGAATCTTTTAGCTGTTTTCTTTTTGTTACAATGTATCAGCGGTGATTGGAACAGTTTCATTGGTCACATGATCTAACTTGTTTTCATTCTTAAGGTACAGAATAGAATGACCAGTGAGCACTTTCTACTACTCTACATGACTGGAAGGACGCGGATCTGAAGATTTCTACCCCTCCCACAGCTTCCAAAAACTTCAGGTCAGCAGAAGACGAGCATGAAGCTGAGAGACGCCGATCTCTCTCCCATCAGAAGACTGAATTTCTAAGCATTGCTGACTCCCAAAGTAGCCTTCGGGGTAAGCCCTCAAATAATGACTATGCTCTGCTTCAGTCAGGGCGAATTCGGAGGTGGCGGATTCGTTGCAGATTTGCACAGGGTTGCAGTACCAGGCAAATGGAGGAGACTTTTTCAAATGCTCATTCTGTTGGCGGATTTATCATGGATTTTCGCTGCAGATTTCATTACATTGAGGGTATGTTCACATGTAGCTGACGTGGCTGCAGATTCATCATCTCGGATTTTCGTGCAGCAACGGTGCTGTACAGTGCTGTGCATTTGCTGCACGAAAATCCGAGGAAAGTGGAGGAGATTTGTTGAAGTCTCATCCATGCGCGACATACAAAAAACGCAGAGTGAATCGACCTGTGGTGTGGATTTGAAATCTGCAGCGCGTCCTTTTATACCGCAGACCTCCACTGCGGATTTCACTGTTTGCGAGGGCTGCAGCCATTTCTGCAGCAAAAACTGCATGCTATATATGTATTTTTTTCTTGCTGGTTTTGCTGCAATACAGCGGGGGGGAAGGGGGAACATGGCGAGTTTTTTCACAGTATTTTCAGGCACATGTGGACGTACCCTTAATGTAGCAGGGGTAAAATCTACAGCAAACCCCCCCCTGTCCCTGTAGACGTACTGTAAGATGAGTTTGTATTTAGGAGTTTGTGAGACAGTCTAGTAAAAAAGAGTCTAAACAGCAAATAATACATGAGATGGAGAGAATTTCAATGCTCGCATTCTGTCTTCCAGATGGCGGAGAGGAACGTCACAGACACCAGTCTCCTTCGGCAAACCTCGGCGCTGCTGCTGAAGAATCTGCTCCTCAAGTGGAGGAGGAAGTGTTCTACCATATGGGTAAGGAAGTCATCCATACTTGACCTATAGATAGAAACAAATGATCGCTGGTATGGAATATTATTATGGGTACCTGATGGTCACAGAACCACCGTCTTTCATCAGCCACCATTGTTTAATCACATCTTGGTCTTCTAAGGTGACTGCCAAATGCCGAAATGTCTCCTGAGAAAAAAAGACCATCTTGATAGCGCCACTTCTTGGACGTGTCTTCCTATTTTAGCAAAACTTTGAATACGGAAAAGGGAATATAGCCACGCCAGCTGTTCATCCATAGATAGCTGTTTCGGGGTGCTTGCCCCTCATCAGTATGGAGTAGGATTGTGGCTGGCTCGGCACAATGCCTTGGAAGAAGCTTAAGCAGGGTGCTGAATCTCCTTAAAGAGACCAGCCCTGTTTGGAGACTTTCTGGAAATACTCCATGGTATAGAGACTTATTGACATCAAGGGAATTGAATATCCAGAGGTTAGAGGTGTCTCCCAAGAAAGAGAACCACCAGGCCTTGCTCATAGGGAGCCACTTCCAAGAGATGGTTCTCTTTTCTCAGGAGACACCTCTTTGCATATTAGTTTCTCATGGAGCATTGCCAATAAGTCTCCATGCCATGGAGCACATCCAGTGAGTCTCCGTACAGGGCTGGTCTCTTTAAGGAAATCCAGTACCCTGCTAAAGGTGACAGCCACTAATGGCAGCCATTGTCCTGCCCATAGGATGTCCTGCCTCTTATCGGCTGTGGGACTGCTTTTAGAGCCGTGCCATTTGCATGCTGAGTGATTGCTGGTGTTCAGTCCACATAAAAAAAATCCAAATGGAAACGTTATTATTTTGGTAAGATTACAATAAAATGATGTACGGGAGGCAATTACATGTAAAATTAGCGCTAACGGTTAGATAAAGCCAAGGATTATTTAAGTGTAGAACATCTAATCACAGTGCTAGCGGTCATCAGATATGCCTCCTTATCTTCTGCTGTCTTTCACTGCCCATGTGTCGTTGGTGGGGTGCGGTTCCTTCTTCTTCTCTGATTTTTCCCCTCAAGCACAGCAGAACCGTTTTTGGTGCAGATTTTGTAGTGTTTAAGCCTCTTGTTAATCTGAGTGGGAATTTTCACACAGAATCTGCATCAAAATTGAACGTGTTGCTTGATTTTTCCATGATGTGGATCTGAAATCCATGCACTGAAAAAAAAACCAGCTCCATATGAATTACAGCATTGACAACACTGGTAGGCAGTCAGACAGTGATCAGCCGGCGCTCCGTTCAAACGGCGTGGTGCACGTGCTAAATCTTCTGCAAACTCGATGCTTTAATCGGTCACATATAGAGTTTCTGTGACGCGTTTCGGTTCACTGTATGAGCCTTTCTCAAACAGGTCATGGCATGACCTGTTTGAGAAAGGCTCATACAGTGAGTCGAAACGCGTCACAGAAACTCTATATGTGACCGATTAAAGCATCGAGTTTGCAGAAGATTTAGCGAGTGCCGGTCTTTTCTTACAACACTGGTATTGGTGCAGAAAAAGTTCCAAAATCCACATGGAAAATCTGCTGCATGATCGTCACCATACAGGTCTGTGGATTTTCATCACAGATTTCACCCATGCAATGCATAGGGTGAAACCCACACTGCACTCTACCCCAAAATCTGAATATAACACTAACATGTGCCGATTTTAGCACAGATTTGTTGAGGATTTGCTGTGAAAAGGTCTGTAACATGTGGATCACACCCAGTTTGGAGCCTGCGGCAGAGGTATATGCCGGGTGGACGTATAGAAGGAGGATAGGCCGCAATGTTTGGCATATGTGCCGGGAGCTTTTCCTGATGTGTCTATACCTAATGTTTGCTCCAAATGTGAAGTGGATCAGGACAGCTGCTTTGGAGTCTAACCTCTTGTTTCATCTGAAATTCAGGCTTTCGACCCCCCTCATTGCAAATTTTGGACCATTTCAAAACTCCTTGGAGTAATCTTTATCCATCTGACACATATTTTGTTCAAAATTGGATGCATGTAGATGGATCTTCTGGATCCCTGTGGAATTATCATTTATGATTTTCTATTTCTACACTCAAATATTAATTGCCAGAGAAAACACTGCAGCAGTGGGAGAGGAAGTTGAGTCAGTCACTTTTGTCCCGGGCTAGATAGAGTCCCATATTGCGCCACAGGGGTCAGACTGTTGGAAGATCTCAAGGATGAGAAACTCAAAACCTGCTGTACTTTCCTTAGTAAATATCCCTGTAAAAATATCTTTATTTGATGAGTGCCTAACTGTGGGCCTGAAGATGTGTCCTGGAGGATATCAAGTCCAGATATAAGGTGGTGAGTAAGCGATGCTTCCAATCCAACATGATATACCAGGAGGAGAGGCCCTGAAAAGAAGGGCTGGACAGTGCCAACTTGAGAGTTGTTGGACACAAGCTCTGGTGAAGCTTACATGCCCCTGCTGGGGGTGCAAGCCACTATGCCTGCTGCAGCAGGAGGAGGAGCGTTTGCACCAGGAGACTGTTCCCCATAAAAGGCCAGGGGAGTGCGCCGAAATATGGGCAAAGCTGGTCATGGGGCCTGAGTGGGCAGGCTAAAAATAGAGTCCCTGGCTAAGGATGACTAGCAGTAGTCACCACAAAGATGGCTGCATAAGAGAGAGCCATAGTGATCCTGAGGATCCCATGGAATAAGCTGGCAGTAGAGGTGATATGTTGAAGTGGTGTAGAGAGTGACCAAAGTGCCACAGCCACATGAGAATAGCCGGGGCCCAAAGAGAGAGAAAAAGTATGGGTTAGTTAGCCTGGCCCAAAGTGGATTGAAAGCCCTGGCCCATGTGTCAGCCCTTGGAAACACTTGACTTGAAGGGATGCTACTGCCAGTGGGAGTAGGAAAGTAGACAATGCTGCTGCGAATAAGAGAGGAGTGGTTAGGGGGATGGTGCTACTGCCAGTGGGGGAGGGGTGATTAGGGGCACAATGCAGCTGTCAGTTGGGGAGGGGGCATCAGGGGGGCAATGCGTCTATCAATGGGGGAGGGGACAATTCTGCTGTCAGTAGGGGAGGGGCGGGAAAGAGGATAATGCTGCTGCAAGTGGGGGAGGGGTGGTAAAGGAGATAATGCTGTTGAAAGTGGGGGAGGGGTGGTTTGGAGGACAGTGCTGCTGCCAGTTGGGAAGGGTGTTTAGGGGGACAGTTCTGCTGCTTGTGGGGGATGGGTGGTTAGGAGGACAATGTTGCTACCAATACTACTGCACTGTGGTATCTGGTACCGCTGGGGAGGTATTTTGTGCTGCACTGTGGTATTTTTTTGGTGCTGTGGGGGTAGGTATTTTGTGCTGCACAGTGGTATATGTTGGCACCTGCTGGGGAGGCATTTTGCGATGCACTGCGGTATTTGGTGTGGTGGAGGAGGTACTATCTGCTGCACAATGGTAGTTTTTGGCAGCTGCTGGGGAGGTACTTTGTGCTGCTCTGTTGGATGTGGTTCTATTGGGGAGGTAACATCAGCCCCTAATTGTGTGAGCAACAGCTTCTATGTTCCACTTTTATTTTCCTGATGGTGCTGATGATGTGGTTCAAATATTTAAGGAAATGCTGAAGGGAATGACCAAGTGTAGCAAGATTTGTTACAACATGCATTATGCACCACCATTTTTCCACAATATTGGAAGGGGACAATATCATATGCGGGCAGGTGGGGTTATGTGTGCCTGAGATGCTTTTTAATCCCAGTCCAGCCGCCCTGATGTCTGCAGATATACTAATATAAAATATCTAGGTAGAACCCTGCCAGGACCTTCTACCTTCAGCTACCATTGAACATAATTTCCTTGCCCTTGGGTTTAAGGGGAGTGGCCAGTCCTACTTGCAGCGAGCCCCTGTAGAGCAGGAGCAGAGCATGGCAGTGGTAGTAACCCGTACTATAGGATTTGTCATGGTGGTGTCCTTCAGACCGTCGCTCTCTAGGGCCAGTTGCAGTGAATGGAGGGTGCACCCTTTCTTCCCTCAGGGCACTCCCTGTAGTTGGGGCTTCCGCCTTATGGTAGTTTGGGGTGCTATTGATGTTGGTGGTTGTATGGGTGCCTGTCACAGGGTAGCGTCACGGGTATAAAGATAGAGCGGAGGTGCACCCCCTGAGCTGCCACCCGGTCCCCTGTCCCTGCCTACTTGCACCACCCGCCCTAGGTGACGGAGCGCAACTGAGCGACAGTCCCTGACCTGAGTAAGTGCAAGCAGTGAGTAAGTGCAAGCAGAGAGATAGAGACAGCAGGGAAGCGGACAGCCAATGAGAGGTAGCACTCGAGCGGACAGAGAGGTGGAACAAGCAAGGTACCACCAAAAACGGAAGGGCGAGGCGGGTCAACCAGCCAGGGTCAGTCCAGGAGGTCACGTTAGTACGAGGGAGGAGACAGAGACAGATCCGAGAGCGGGCCGAGGTCAAAATCCGGGAGGTCACGTCAGTACAAGAGAAGAGGCAAAGACAAAATCCAAAAGCAAGCCGAGGTCAAAATCCGAGAGGTAGCGTCAAGGTTCAGGGAGCAGGCAGAAGAGGTATCAGGAAGCAGATCAAGGGTCAAATCCAAAGGTAAGCTAAATAACAATAATAATACACAGCCTAAGGGACCAAAATCACAGGCAACCTTTAGCCAGCAGGTTGCCTGTATTTATAGTGGGGAGTGAGGGTCATGTGACGTGGCCAGCGTCACATGACCAACAGACAGGCAAGTCGAGCACCGAGTGATCAGCTCGGCGCTCAAGGCAGACCTAGGAGCAGGGAGCCTCCCAGCTAGCAAAAGCCGCCCTGGGAACGAGGCTGAACACAGATCCTCGCTCCCGAAGCTAAGCAGCAGGTCTGCGGCTGATGGGAGACCGAGTGCACCTTCGGAACCCCGTTACAGGTGCCTGGCAGAAGGGGTAGCAGAGCAATAGCCAGCATGTGATGATGTAGGATTCAGTAAACCAGGCCAGCTTAATCAGAAGAGACGTCTCTTTTTACTGTTGTTCAAAATGGGAGTTGTAGTACATCCAACAACAGTCTATACACAGTGTAACTTCTCACCAGATGTCAGTGCATGAGTTGGTCTTGATGATGATGATGATGATAATGATGTATAGTTGTCACGACCCATGGTCATGGTCGCGACTCCTGAACCCGCATGCAGTTGCCTGTGGTTTGGTCTGTTGTCAACCACATGGTGAGGGCTGCTGGTATGTTGCCTCACATGTGGTCGCCGTTGGCAACATGTTTGTACTTGGCAGTATAGCAGCCTGAGCTGTTGCTAGGCAGCTTGCTGTCAAGTGCATGCGGTTACACCTGGCAACCTGCCTTTGTAGGTGTGTCTTTTGTTTGTATGGTGTGCACTTTCTATGTCTGTTGTGCACGGGGTTTATTATGTTTGTATGCACTGTGACACCTCCCTTCACTTGTGGTTGTCCGCGGCAACGTGTGGTGTTGTGTGCATGTGGTGGCAGTGTCTCGGCCTGCTGGCTGTTCCCCAGGACATGGTTGCCACGCATGCCGTTGCCGGCGGTAACAGGCGAGTGTGTTGTTTATGTGCTTTTCCCTTTAAGTGGCTTCACTACCCTGCCTGGTGTAGGAAGGGTTAACTCCCTTCTTTGTGTGTGAACACTGGGTGTGTCTGTGTGTGGGTGTGGCTACTTGGGCTATTTAGCTTCCGCTGGATGCCTGTATCTGAGGGGTACTTCAGCCATGGTTTGCTGGAGTCATCCTCCTGGTATTATACCATCTTCCAGTGAGGGCCACCCTTGTGGTCATAAATCCTATGTATGATGTCAAGTTGATGTGTTTTCCTTTCCGTGTTTATTACAGCTATGGATGTCCTGGTTACCTGTGTGTTTTGTGGTGTGTTGTCTCCTTGGTGTTTGTGTGGACAGCAATACTGGTGCATGGGTTCCAGTCAGCAAGGCTGTGGCAGGTAGGTTTGGAACTAGTGTTTTTCACCTGCCATATCCATATGTCTGTATGTGTTTCCCCTTCCTTGCAGCTTGGCCAGTGAGACTTCTGTTCCTCCGTGTCCGGGAGGAACAGGTCGTCTTACCCTGCTCCTAGTTCAGGGCCACCCTGAGGGCTAGTAGGGACCCCAAGGTTTCCGGTGTATGAGCCCTCCCACCATCAGGGTTGGCTCATACGGCTAGGAGTCAGGGTCAGTATTAGGGACGCAATAGGAGGTGACCTGCTACCTGATCCTGTGGTCCTGGCCGAGCAGCGACCAAACATCTTCTGGCATTGCACGGCTGAGGGTTTCCCCCATCCTCAGCCGTGACAATAGTCTTGCGTGCACGCAGTCTTACCCTTAGGGCCTCGATGCGCTTAGCTGGCTGAGAAGAAGGCGCGACACTTTGCCATGGGCCACAAAGGCCTAGAAAATAAGGCACCTATTCCAGAGACCAATTTCCTAGCACTTATCAAATGGAAAATCAAGATAAAGGGAAGGTAGGGAAGGGAGGGAGGGAAGGTAGGGAAGGGAGGGAGGGAAGGTAGGGGGATCTCAAGGTTCAAAGGGTTCGGGCGAAATATAGAAAATGTGAAAAGAACAAAATTAATAAATGTGAGGAAAATGTATCTTTAAAATAGAAGGGACATTACCAACCGTGAATTTATAGACTAAGATTTAGGAATCCCCCCAAAATTATATGAACCAAAAATAAGTGTTATATAGGAAGATCAAACGCCTGTTTGAAAAGTAAGGTTTTCAGTGCACGTCTGAATGAGAGAAGACTGGGAATCATTTTCAGGACCAGAGGTAGGTGGTTCCAAAATCTTGCCCCTTGAGCCGAAAAAGATCTACCTCCACGTCTGATCTTTTTAACTTGTGGGATGTTAAAATTCGGAGAGTTACTAGACCTCAATGTCCTCAACCTGGTGAATTTACGTCGCAGGTCCAAGGGCACCACACCATTGAATACCCTATGCATGAAGCATCCAATCTTGAACATCACCCGTTGTTGGACGGGGAGCTAGTGCAAGGCATTAAGAGAGGGAGTGATATGCTCTCGGCAGGCAACACCCGTTAGTAGCCTTGCTGCGGCATTCTGCACAAGTTGAAGTCTATGCAAGTTCTTCTTAGGGAGTCCCATGTACAAGGCATTACAATAGTCCAACCGACTGCTGAACGCTGCTCCGACCAAGGCTTTCCTGAGAGGGGATTCGATGTATTTTAAGATGCTCCTCAGAAGTTTCAGCTGGTAGTGGCAGGTACTAACCACCTGATTTATCTGAGGAGCCAGGGTTAATCTGGAGTCCAAGACCACTCCCAAGTCCCTGACCTGGATGGCTGTCTCAGGGACAGGTCCAAAAGACAATGGCCATTGGGGTGCTGAGGGTGTAATTTTCTGGTCACTGAATGTAATACATTCAGTTTTGGTGCCATTAAGCTTTAGATAATTGGCACTCATCCAGTGATCGATCTCCAAGAGACATCCGGCCAGATCGACTTGATCAACTGTTCCTTTGGCAAGCCTAAAGTACAGTTGTGTATCATCCGCATAAACATGAAACTGAAGATTGTGGCTCCTGATGATGTCGGCCAATGGTCTCAGATAGATGTTGAACAAGACTGGAGATAGTGCCGAGCCTTGTGGTACTCCACAGGACAGTGGGAGATCAGCTGAGTGAAATACCCCCAGCTTCACTCGTTGTACCCTGTCCTGGATAAATGAGACCATCCATGCCAAGGTCTTTCCATCTAATCCGGCTACCACTTTCAGCCGGTTCAGTAATAGTGTCAAAAGCGGATGATAGGTCCAGAAGGACTAGGACCATAGAGTCGTTCTGGTCTAATGCCATCAGTAAATCGTCCTGGACATTGACCAGAGCGATCTCAGTACCCCTTCCGGGTCGGAATCCCGACTGGAAGTCGTCAAGAATGTGATTGGCCTCCAGGTATCCCTGTAGTTGTGCAAAAACCTCCCTCTCGCCTATCTTTGCAGCGAACGGCAGTCCCGAAATCGGTTTTAGGTTACTCAGATCGGTCACAGGTAGCGCCGGTTTCTTAGGCAGGGGTGTTACCACTGCCTGCTTCAGAATAGCCGGCACCTGACCGCTGGAAAAGGAACTATTTATAATGTCTCAAATGTATAGTGCCATTGCAACCGCGGCGGACTTCACCACGGCTGCCGGGCATGGATCTAGAGGCGAGGAGGAGGATCTAAGAGCTCCAATGATTTCAATCGTTCTCTCCTCAGAGATGGGCTGAAATTCTGTGAGGGAATAGGGTAAGCTTGAAAGTGAAGAAAAAAGTGTCTCGTCCATCCTATGAACCGTTGGGATATTGTCCCTAAGTTTCTGGATTTTTTCAGCAAAGTAAAGAGTGCTCCGTCGTTGCAATCTTACATCTAGGATTGGCTAGTTCTTTAGCCACTTTGAAAAGTTCTCTGGAGTTGTTAGCCCCATTGCCTATTTTATTTGAGTAGTATGTTCTTTTGGTATTTTTAATATTATCTCTGTACTTTCTCATACTTATTTTGTATTTAATTTTGGTGTCTTCTATAGGATTTTTTCTCCAGGCATTTTCAAGGGCGCTGGTAGTCTTTTTATCCTCTCTTAATTCAGCAGTGAACCAAGGCGGGTTTTTATTAGGGGACGAGGTTGCTGTTTATGTTTCATAGGTGCTAAGGTGTTTAGTGTAGCCTCTATACAATCATTAAAAGCTGTTAGCTTTGCTTCCGTGGATTCTATGGAGCGGAATAAATCTATATTCAGATTCTCCTTGAAGCTATTGCTAAATTCCTCCAAATTAAGAATTTTCAAATTTCTTTGTTGGGTGAGAGTCTTATCTCTCACTGGAAAATGGGGAGCTTTTTTTTAAAGGAGGGATAGTTTGAGTAAAAAGTATATTTTTATGATCAGTCCACACCAGATCATGTATAGATTGGACCTGTATCTCCACCCCGGATGTCAGAATCCAGTCCAGGATGTGTCTGCCCCTGTGAGTCGGGGAGGTCACCTCCTGCATGAAGCCAATGGTCTCAAGGGATGTTAATAATTGCTGGGTTTGGATGTTGGACACATCATCGGCCCAGCAATTTATGTCGCCCACAATGATGTTCTTCTGACTATCTAGGAAGGCCGATGTGGCCAATTCCAGCAGTTCATCATAAAATCCTGTTTTTAAATCTGGGGGTGGTAGACAATATAGATTGAGAAGGCCTCTTCTGGACTCTTCTGGCATTTGATAGCTAAGTGTTTGAAAGTTTTGAAAATTGGGCCATTCTTAAGGGCTGTCATCATTAGATGCTCATGAAAGACCATTGCAACACCTCCACCTCTAGTGGCCCTGTCTATGTGAAGAATTTCGTACAAGGGGGGGACCAATTCATCCAACATAGGATCCACCCCCTCCGAAAAAAACACGTTTCAGTTAGGCACAAGTAGTCTAGATTATTAGATAAAATCAAATCGTAAATGTTGGCTGCATTCTTAACCACAGAACGGCAGTTTAGAAGTGCCCCTTTCAGCAAATGCTGGTTCTGAGTTGGAATCGGCCCCGAAGGTGTAATCTTTTTCAGAAAGCTTTTCCTTCTTCTTAAATGCCTATGGGTTTTTGGCGAGATGGCGGATTTCCACAAATGATGTGTGGTCAATTTCCTCGTTGTTTGTGCGGGCAATAGTGACAATGTGGCCCCATTCAGAGCAATTAGCTCATTATGTGTGTACATCATCATATCGATAACCATCCTAAAAAATAAGTTATTGGAATAAAATTACTGTAAAAGTCATAATAAAAATTAAAACTACAAAAGTAATTAGTACATTATAACAGACAAAGACATTAAAATGTCAATTGTGTTACCCAAGTTCTCCGATTAGACCAGGCGAGCGTTTCCCAATAATGGAGGAATATTGGTGACGGCCAAGGGCGCATCGGCAATGTCAGTTAGTCTAATAATCCGTCCGTGCCCGCTGCGCTGGCGCAGTAGGGCCGGGTTAATAAGGGTACCTAACCAGGCCACACCCACAACGTCTCTGTCGGGGCCTTCGCCCAGAGTGTTGTTCTTGGGATTCCTGGGAGATAGGCTCTGGCAGGAGGAATTCTCTTATATTTGAGGTAGGTGCTGGAAGTTCAATCTGGATAAATGGTGCAAGGTGCAAGGTGCAAACAGATCTGGGATCCACTGCCTGCTCACCCGCTGGGGGGAGTCAATTAGCCACTGCGCTGGCGCAGTGGGGCTGGGTTAATAAGGGTACCTAACCAGGCCACACCCACAGCGTCTCTGTCGGGGCTCCGCCCAGAGTGTTGTTCTTGGGATTCCTGGGAGATAGGCTCTGGCAGAAGGAAGTCTCTTATATTTGAGGTAGGTGCAGGAAGTTCAATCTGGATAAATGGTGCAAGGTGCAACCAGATCTGGGATCCACTGTCTGCTCACCCGCTGGGGGGAGTCAATTAGCCGCTGCGCTGGCGCAGTGGGGCCGGGTTAATAATGATTACACTGTCTTCTGGTTACACTGTTGCTAAAATCCTTCTCACTCGAATTTCTGGCTGTATTCTGTCAATAACATGTGCAAGTTCATAGATATAAGTGCCCAAGTCTTTCCTGAAGGGTGTAGGGTGTCTTAACTTGTTACCCCTCCAAAGCAGCAGCCTCTAAAAAGCTTTACACAGGTTCCCATGCTGACTGACTTCTCACATGGCCGTGCAGATTCTCCCACGTTATCTCCTTCTCTCGTGCTGTAGCAGAAGCAGAGGATCCAACGGAGATCTCTTAGTCTCTTGATTCTTGAAGCTGGAGCCCTGAGGAAAGGAGCACTTAGTGTCTGCTCCCTACCCCCTTCAAGCTGTCCCTCAGAGTAGAACTCTCTGGAACTAGGAGTAGAGCCAGTCCACAACCTAAACTCCCTAATTGCATATACCCCCTGTAGTGGGGTGCTGCAGACTCTGCACCCAATAGCAAGCAGGAGGGGGCTGGCAGTGGGAGGGTACATGGACATTAGGAAATCACAGACTTGTGGGCTGAGAATGGGAACGGGAAACCAATCTGGATACATCCAAGTTGACAGACTTTCCGTGATTTTGGTCTGGAGGTAAAACATATGAACCTTGAAGAATTATTACACATTTTAGGCTTTTTGAAGTTTTGCGGTGCTCACGTTTCTTTGTTACTATTCTGTCTTTCAGGAATGGATACAGAACTTGGCGTTCGTTCTCTTGATGTTGATATTAATCATCGATGGGGAACATCATTTCCTGGAAAGTATAGAGCGCTCCCCTGTGGAAGAGGTCGGCTCTTTGGATGGCTTTGACAGCTCCAGGCTAACAGTCGGATATGTACATAGTCCTCCATCCATTAGAGAGATAATGAAGAAGGTGGCTGGGAGCGGCATGATACCAGGTAGGTGAACAGAAAGCTACATCAAGTGATGGAAACTAAATAGGGAATAGATTTTCCAGAGCAGAACCAAAAAAATAAAAAGTGGGCTGTCACGGATGGTGTTGCAGAAAGCTGGAACTTATAAATAAACATCCGACTGGCTTGATCCCAAACTAAGGAGCATATGGGTGAGCCCTATAAAACCCCTAGAGCTCTCCCTGACTGCTATGCCCATGCAAAGGTCTTTATGGTAGACGATTGCATGTCCACGTACCTTATACTATGTGACACCTGAAAACCCTATAATAGTGAGGGGACACAACCACCGGCTCCCTACACTTAATACAGATGGAGTCAGGGTCACCTACAATCAAGCCAGCAAGGAAACACAAATAAAGGAAACAGACTTATCTGAGGAATCAGGAGAAGGAGCCTCCAGCAGTGAACAATGCATCCAGGAAGAAGTATAAACCGCAAAGTGAGGCAGTATGGGAGGGAATATAAAGGGAGACAATCAGTGCAAATAGGTGACAGCTGGGAGAAGGAAAGGAGATGACAAAGTGAAACAAAAACAAAGAACGTCATGCAAGAGGTAGCGAAGAACGTCTAACAGACCTTCTCACAGAGCTGGCGGTGACATGGGCGCCCATAGAGAGAAGTGATAGAATTCTCGCTGCCTGCAATTTCCACTAGGGGGAACTTAATTCACACAGAACCATTTCCATATATGTGGCAGGATGTATTATTGTATGGAGCTGTAGGATGCTGCTACGCGGGATCCACACACACATCTAAAGCATGAGGCCTTAGGCTGTATTCACAAAGTGCAGTCTTTCGGCAGGTTATACTATCATCAGAGATTAGATGTGACTTTTCTTGCCATAATCATAGGGCTATTTTTTATACGCAACCAAATTATCATTGCGCTGCCCTAACCTAAACCAGCATCCGGGAACATTTACATGTTTTTGTAGCAATTTTCTCTTCATTATTTGTAATTGCTGCAACAATGTGGCCATGATTTAAAAAAATGGGATACAACAGCAAAAAAAAAAAAAGGCTCCCAAGTTACAAACCAATGTTTCCCTATGGGCATGGTTCTCACCTGAGCGTTTTACAGCGCGTACGAACGCGCTGTAAAACGCCCTACGCCCCAAGAAGCTTTGGGGCGTATTGTCGCACGTAACACCTCTGTTTTGTATTGTACACCTCTGTGGTCAATAGCAAGAACGCGCGTTTCCAAAATACAAAAACGCCCCAAAATACGCCTCAAAAACGCCCGATAAAAACGCCTGTAAACAGCGCTTATCGAATACGCTCAGGTGTGAACCCAGCCTTAAAAGAGGACCTTTCATCAGTTTAGTTCTAGTCTAATTATGGTCTTACCTTATAGAGCGGCCCCCACTGATGCCAAGGCACTTTTTTTCTTTTTTTTTTTTTTTTTTCAACGTTCGTCCGCTGTTGGCCCCGTTGATTTCGGCGCCTTATAGTATAATGAGCCGACTCGGTTATACTAGTTTCGCTGGGAGCGGTTCACTTCTCCCCGGCTGTGAGCGCATCCAATCAGAGCGCACCGCTCTTAGCCAGGGAGAATGAGCTCAATTTTGTCCCTTGGAATTATGCTGCAGGTTTTCAGTTTACAGGGGTAATCTGTAAGCGGCCCTCATCACTGTTTCCGCACACGGATTCCCATTATAATCAATGGCCAGTTAATGTTAGCCTTTTTTTTTTACTGCAATGTGGAAAATGCGCCAAAATCTGCAGCGAAAAAAAAATCTACAGTTTAGGTTGACACTGTCTAATAATTAGACGGGATTAGTAAATGTGATGCAGTGTGTTGAATTAGATGACACAGTCCACACTGAGCTACACTCACCTAAAGAATTATTAGGAACACCTGTTCTATTTCTCATTAATGTAATTATCTAGTCAACCAATCACATGGCAGTTGCTTCAATGCATTTAGGGGTGTGGTCCTGGTCAAGACAATCTCCTGAACTCCAAACTGAATGTCAGAATGGGAAAGAAAGGTGATTTAAGCAATTTTGAGCGTGGCATGGTTGTTGGTGCCAGACGGGCCGGTCTGAGTATTTCACAATCTGCTCAGTTACTGGGATTTTCACGCACAACCATTTCTAGGGTTTACAAAGAATGGTGTGAAAAGGGAAAAACATCCAGTATGCGGCAGTCCTGTGGGCAAAAATGCCTTGTGGATGCTAGAGGTCAGAGGAGAATGGGCCGACTGATTCAAGCTGATAGAAGAGCAACGTTGACTGAAATAACCACTCGTTACAACCGAGGTATGCAGCAAAGCATTTGTGAAGCCACAACACGCACAACCTTGAGGCGGATGGGCTACAACAGCAGAAGACCCCACCGGGTACCACTCATCTCCACTACAAATAGGAAAAAGAGGCTACAATTTGCACAAGCTCACCAAAATTGGACTGTTGAAGACTGGAAAAATGTTGCCTGGTCTGATGAGTCTCGATTTCTGTTGAGACATTCAAATGGTAGAGTCCGAATTGGCATAAACAGAATGAGAACATGTATCCATCCTCTGATGGCTACTTCCAGCAGGATAATGCACCATGTCACAAAGATCAAATCATTTCAAATTGGTTTCTTGAACATGACAATGAGTTCACTGTACTAAAATGGCCCCACAGTCACCAGATCTCAACCCAATAGAGCATCTTTGGGATGTGGTGGAACGGGAGCTACGTGCCCTGGATGTGCATCCCTCAAATCTCCATCAACTGCAAGATGCTATCCTATCAATATGGGCCAACATTTCTAAAGAATGCTATCAGCACCTTGTGGAAACAATGCCACGTAGAATTAGGGCAGTTCTGAAGGCAAAAGGGGGTCCAAGACCGTATTAGTATGGTGTTCCTAATAATTCTTTAGGTTAGTGTACATGCTGCACCTTTCCATTGACTTCTATGGTACGGATGTGGCTTTTTTTTTTTTACACCTTTTTATTGAGGATAGAGATGAGCGAATCTATTCTCAGATTCGGAGACTAATTCTGATTTTTTTGGGCTAACTCGAATCTTGTAAAACAGCAATCGATGGTGTTCTGTCAGGAGGTAATTGCAGTGAGTTGCGGCCAAGTGCAGTGTACTCAAGTTAGGTTTAGAAATGTTCCTGGGTGTTGTAGTGCAATAGACACTAACCTGAGACGGCTGACTCTCTGCAAGGGCAGGTGATGATAGGAAATGTTCATGACGCCAGTGCCAATTAAACGGTGGCACGCCGTTTGCTGATAGCAGGAATAACTGAGGAACCACGTGATGTTAAAGCAGAACTCAAACTTTAGTAGTTATCATACATGGGCATAGCTGGAAACGCAGTTCCTTTGCAGACAGTTTGTTGCAGTACATTTGATGCAGGCAATATAGACATAGCAAGGTGACTTCAGAGTGTTAAACACAGGACTTGCAGTACAGGAGCTTGCACTCTATTCCTGACTGATCCTGGAACATAGAAAATCTTCTCCAAGGCCCAATACCCTAGCTCTGGCGTATATCCTTGGTTTTATCTTTATAAAGTACCTCCTCTGTTGTCTTGAGTACCTCTTGCTTTTCTTGACTTTGCCTCTGTCTCTCTCTCAGCTTCCTCAGGCTCTAGAAACTTCTGAACTCCCAGGCTGTTTAACAGTGGTCTTCCTGCTTCTGCATATATAAATTCAGGAGGGGAACCTTCTCCTTGGATCTGGAACCCGGTTACAGGGACTGCAATACCCTCTCCTGGTCCGCAGGCTTCAGGCCTGGACTTGACTCTGACATAGTCTAAGCTCCAGCTTCAGACTACAGGCTGCAGCTTTAGACTCCCACTTAAGACTCCAACTTTAGACTCACTTTCCTTTCCCTGACTGGGCCTTATATAAACTAGGGCTCCCTAGCTCCCTCTAGTGACTAAGAGCTGGAATGACACCCCTAGCAGGCCTGTACATGCAAGTTTCACAGTAACAGGGAAATACATAGCATTACATTACATGACATTTTATAAAGATGACATATACCAACTTCCCCATAAATAAGGGGGGACGACAGCACACCAAGTGACCCTTTTGTAGTGACGGGCATTACAGTCCCCGTACACTACATACCCCACTGCTTTAAGCTGAGTACGACCTCGTACTCCATCAGGGCTCGCCCAACTGGAATCTCTACCTGAAACAGAAAAAGACACATGCAGGCATACATATATGTAATTCATCTGCATTTACATTCATATCAGGTCCAATTGGCAAAGTTGAAGGTTGGTGACAAGGGGCGTCGTTCTCTTCTTCTCAGGATAGTGAATGGAACTGGGGTGCTGACCTGGCACAGCGTAACATTATAACCAGGATAGTCCATGACAATGAATAAGTCCATAAAAGAACAGCAAAATAGATAAAACAGTATAAAAGTTCTTGGAGGCTCAAAGAACAAACATGAGTCCGTACCCAGGTTATTTTCCTATTAAATCACAGAGGCTCTCGTGCGGTGGAGTCCATCTCTGGGCACATTTCCTTTAAAAAGAGTAAGAATCTCAGAGGCTCAGGTTCTTTTGAGTCTGTCTCCGGGCACGGTTCCTTAGTATCAAGTTGCACAATAAAATTGTATAATATAAAACAAGTGCTGTAATACCCCTGATCAACCTGAAAAGGGGGGTAAGGGTAAAAGGTGCAACAACGGAACAGGCACAACGTGGTGGAAAATAGCAAAAGCAGGCAGGAGATCCTGGAAACAAACTTGGCTTTGTTGACTTTGTAATTTCAGTGGTTAACACCTACCACTGAGCCGTGGATGAACTGGCAGCAGCAACAAAGAACCAGAAAACATAGGACTCCTGTCCTGGAAGGGTTAATAACATCAT
Source organism: Bufo bufo (assembly GCF_905171765.1). Taxonomy (NCBI): domain Eukaryota; kingdom Metazoa; phylum Chordata; class Amphibia; order Anura; family Bufonidae; genus Bufo; species Bufo bufo. The sequence goes on from NC_053394.1 coordinate 422,040,485, forward strand.
TCTTTGGTGAAATAAATCAAAGGCCTAGCAGGCTGATTCACAGGGGTATGTCATCATTACCCGGCTCTGCTGGCAAGTACGGCCTGTAGTAGTCCTCTACAGGAGGATGGGCCCACATAACGGTGTTAGGGGGCAGCTGCAAGGTAAAGGGGCCCCTAATAGGTATTGGCCCCATGGGCCTAGGGGTAAACCCTTGGGTGGACCGTACTGGTCCCTGCATGATAATTGTGGGATGTAAGGCAGTTGGTACCGCCGCTGCAAGCGGTCCGGTGGGCTCGGTGCAGCAACTCACAGGAATAACAGGTCTTCCTTGGGGCCTTGACGGAGCAACATTAGCAGACGGTGGTTTACGGGTGGTGACAGGCACCCTTACCTCGTCCTTCTTTGGCGGCGTCTGGATCCTGGCGGTCGCGATCTTGCGCAGCTCCCGCAACTTCTCCTCCAGCCGGACAATCTGTTCACCGATGCTCTCCGTGTCAGAGTCGCTGTCATCTGCTGGCGCCGCCGGCGCAGGTACAGTCAACGATGGCTCGGACGCGGCCTCTGCAGGTTCTGGTGGTGCATCGGGTCTCCGACCCCTCCGGATGTTCTCAAAGGTATTGCAAAGTCCTTTTAAGTTTTCCATATCTTGTATGGTCTTCTCCCGACGAGGCAGCTCGGGGGAAGGATAGGGGCTCACCCATTTTTCCAACACGGTTGGCTGCCAGAAGACGTTAGGCCCAAAGAAGGAGCTCCGCTCCTGGAAGGCGTGATGGGCCGGCTCTGGAGAGCGTTCCGGTTCCCGCTCGCAGCCAGAGTAGTCTTCTTCTTCTGCCTCCCAGTCCTCAGGTTCTCGCTTGGGACGGGTCACAGCAGTTGCATAAGGGCCTCTCAGGCTCTCGGCAGGGGTGAACTCCACTTCCTCTCCCTCGTGGAGGCTGTGCTGATAGGAAGGGAGGTAGTCTCTCTTGACAGATCTTCTGTTAACATATAAGTCTCTGCCAGTCAGGTAATCTTGTATGAACCCGTAGCCACGGGTTTTGTCAAAGGACACCACCACTCCCTTTCTCCTTTCCAGGCGGGGTTGGGTGTTGGTGTGTCGTTCATGGATAGTCTTGGTCAACTCCTCATAATAGATCTTAGTCTTTGTATTCCGCTTTATAGCGGCCTCCCGGATCTCTGCCATTAGTGAAGACCACTTGAAAGAGGGCTGAAAGAAGTCTCTCCAGGAGCCATAGCAGGGCTCTGGTTCTTTCTCCCGTGGCGGGCAGGCGGGTTTCTCCGGTCCCGGAGAGTAGGCCGGTGGAGCCTCTTCTGGCTCTACACCAATATCATTCATTTTTGGGATCTCAGGCGCGGACGTTGCAGCAAAGCTCTGTTCACTCTCCAACATGCTCGATCCTTCTCTGGAGAGCGATAGGGTCGCGTCAATTAGATCTGCCAGCTCCTCCCATTGCACTGGGAGGCCGCCCCCCAGGTATTCCAGTATATGGAAGGCGGAGTCCATGCTAGCCGACATGCAAATGTCCAGATAAGCAGTGGCGCCTGACCTTGAACTCCTTCCCGCTATTTCCTCAAAAAGGCGCCAATTTTTCCCGCCTTTTCGGGATGAAGATGACGCAGCGGCTATTTCAGTAGCCTCAGCGGCCATCTTTGGGTATAAACGCTGTCTATTCACTGACAGCAAGCAGGATGATGAAAAGTCCATAAAACCACACTCCAATGTGGCGATTTTCTTCCTCTTGATAGCGCAACCCTGCACAGCGCTTTTTAGAGGTTTTAGGAACACTTTTGGTATGATTTTCAGTCCACAAAGTCCATTTTAAATAAACAGGCAATTTGTCACTTTGGTCACAGGGCAACTGTATAAGGCACAAAGTCCACGCTTCTTGCACTAGAAAGCGTGCGTATCCTGTTCGTGACGCCAAAAGAGAGGTGCAGCGTACTCAAGTTAGGTTTAGAAATGTTCCTGGGTGTTGTAGTGCAATAGACACTAACCTGAGACGGCTGACTCTCTGCAAGGGCAGGTGATGATAGGAAATGTTCGTGACGCCAGTGCCAATTAAACGGTGGCACGCCGTTTGCTGATAGCAGGAATAACTGAGGAACCACGTGATGTTAAAGCAGAACTCAAACTTTAGTAGTCATCATACATGGGCATAGCTGGAAACGCAGTTCCTTTGCAGACAGTTTGTTGCAGTACATTTGATGCAGGCAATATAGACATAGCAAGGTGACTTCAGAGTGTTAAACACAGGACTTGCAGTACAGGAGCTTGCACTCTATTCCTGACTGATCCTGGAACATAGAAAATCTTCTCCAAGGCCCAATACCCTAGCTCTGGCGTATATCCTTGGTTTTATCTTTATAAAGTACCTCCTCTGTTGTCTTGAGTACCTCTTGCTTCTCTGAGCTTGCCCCTGTCTCTCTCTCAGCTTCCTCAGACTCTAGAAACTTCTGAACTCCCAGGCTGTTTAACAGTGGCCTTCCTGCTTCTGCATATATAAATTCAGGAGGGGAACCTTCTCCTTGGATCTGGAACCCGGTTACAGGGACTGCAATACCCTCTCCTGGTCCGCAGGCTTCAGGCCTGGACTTGTCTCTGACATAGTCTAAGCTCCAGCTTCAGACTACAGGCTGCAGCTTTAGACTCCCACTTAAGACTCCAACTTTAGACTCACTTTCCTTTCCCTGACTGGGCCTTATATAAACTAGTGACTAAGAGCTGGAATGACACCCCTAGCAGGCCTGTACATGCAAGTTTCACAGTAACAGGGAAATACATAGCATTACATTACATTACAGTTTATAAAGATGACATATACCAACTTCCCCATAAATAAGGGACGACGACAGCACACCAAGTGACCCTTTTGTAGTGACGGGCATTACAGTCCCCGTACACTACACAAGCAATAACCGCAGTTTGCGGCAGCAATAATAAAAGTAGATACAGTTACACCTGAAGCTGTATCAGACTGAGGGGACGGACAAGGGAAAATTAAAAAATTCGTAAAAAATTAATGAAACGACATAGGAGCTTTTCATTGAAAATAAAATCTGACTTGAAGGGGTTATATACCAATTTCCAGAGCAATTGGAGCAAATTTGGTTCGGAATGAATAAATTTGGACCCGAACCAAACTTTTTGAAAAATTTGGCGAATCAGAAACAAACCGAATCTTGGAAGATTCGCTCATCTCTAATTGAGGATTTTCGACATATACAGAACAGAAAACACAACAATAGTTAGCTAGGAACATGGTATATATTCAGTAGGGGTGAGCTAACGGGACGTGGGCTTTTCTATGGCTTAGTGCTCATTTACACAACCGTGCCGTGTTTTGCGATCGGCAAATATGCGGATCCGCAAAACACGGATGCCACCCCTGTGTGCCTTCCGCAATTTGCGGAATGGAACGGTTGGCCCATTATAAAAATGCCTATTCTTGTCCGCAAAACAGACAAGAATAGGACATGATCTATAATTTTTGCGGGGGCCACGGAACGGAGCAACGGATGCGGACAGCACACGGAGATTATGAAAATTGCAGCAATAACATTGTCAAACAATACATCCTAAAGAACGCCGGCCACTGTGTTGGGGCGCTGCCTTGTATAACTATGTGATGTCATGTATGGGGGTAAGGCTACTTTCATACTAGCGTTTTTGTTAGATCCGGCAGGGTTCAGCAAAAACTCTATACAACAGGCTGTGTCCGTTATGAACGGATCCGGTTGTATTATCTTTAACATAGCCAAGTCATATCCGTCATGAACTCCATTGAAAGTCAATGGGGGACTGATCTGTTTTCTTGCTGCGGTTTGCTCTCCGGTATGAGAACGGTACGCAACGCATTCTGGAGCATTCCTTTCTGTTCAGTTACGTTTTGAGCCCATTGACAATGAATGGAGACAAAACATAAGCGTTTCTTTCCGGTATTGAGACCCTATGATGGATCTCAATACCGGAAAATAGAAACGCTAGTGTGAAAGTAACCTAGTGTGTAGCCTAACCTATATGTGTGCTCTATATACAGATCAGGCAGTCACTTGTAATCATAAAGCATGTCTTTATTGCAAGTTCTTGAAAGCAAAAGCTTGGTTTAAGATTTTTTATTCTTGTCTTCTGAGTGAGACTTCTGAATCCTTCAGCAACGCGATGCGTCAAGTCTGTGGAACCCGGGATTCTTCTCTTTTCTTGTCACTTTTTGGCCTGAAGTAATCAGAATTGTACTCCGAAGTCCGGTTCATATCCGTTCAGTATATGGTGGATGGCCATCATCGCTGGGGTCTCACAGGTCCTCTGATAGGTTTTTTAAGTGACTCATTGTTGAGGCTTTGATATTGTCTTTTTCTTTTAATTGGTACAGGTTGTGCTTGTAATATCTATGGGAATTGGGAGATCGTGTGCTATAAAATGACCTCATTATCGTCCTACTCTCTTTAGGGGCCGTCACTAATGAGTGGTCAAGTGGACCACCTTTTCAGTAAACATCTCTAAATTTTTTTCCATGATGTCCCTACTACAACCTTCTGGTTGCTGTGTCTGTGCTCCTCAAACTTTTTTAGGGGTTTGTGTTTGGACACAACAAGTATCCACAGAGGAGGGACGGATGTCGGCCTGGAATGAGCTGAAGTCTATCTCCTCTATGCAGAAATGGAGCTTCTTCCAACAGGCACCTGCAAGAAGAACAGTCTACTCCTACAATCTATGTTATCTAGGTACTGTTTTTTTTCTCCAGTAGTCTGTCCGGGAGGAGTTTGCTGAGGTCAGCCCACGGTCTACAACGCATGGGCAAGTCAATACATGGAGCAAAAAAGTCCCAAAATCTGACCTGAAGGTGCCGTGGTGTTAAGATATCAGACCTGATTTACCTGATTATGCTCCACAGCGTGATGATATGGAAGAGATGGGTAATAAAGGCGGCATATATATGGTCAATCTCCTCCTGGGTGGGTCCTGAAGGATGGAGGAGCAGATATCTTCTCATGTGTAATCCCAGTTGTGGCAGTGCTAGGAGTCATTTCCTTGATCAGGTCCTCTCCTGCCATCAACATTGATCATGTGCCTTCCGTATGTCAAGAATCCAGGAAGACGGTACACCTGACATCCATAAAGGTTTCTTCTCAATGTAGGAGGCAGCGGCCTGTGTCCCACCTGCACCAGCATCTTCACATACGTGAATGGGTGAGACACAAGGGTGAGACTGGAGTCCAGAAGCAACGGATTAGTAGGGTCCATTGTTTCTTAAGTGTTGCGTCAATATGGCACTTCCTTGGCTGGCATCATCATTACCGAGCTGTGATGTCATAAACGCCAAGTTCCAATGTCATTCATGGATAGCCACTTGATTGTGATGACATTGGTTCAGTACCAACAAAGAAGATATTGTAACCATGGAAACTAAGGCCGTGGAACTGGGTGGAAGTGCCACTCAGGGTCCTTGAAAACTGGATGACCAGTGGTAGCCACCAGCTTCCATAGAAACAGATGTGGCTAAGAAACCAATGGATTTTTAACACCTTGACTTTGACAATGTTTATAATCTGGCATTTTATTTTGTCTTAAAAAAATAGGCAGGGAGTAGGTTGTAAAAACTGTTGTAAAACTACAACTCCCACCATGCCCTGCTGTAGGCTGATAGCTGTAGGCAGTCTGAGCATGCTGGGAGTTGTAGTTTTACAACAGCTGGAGAGCCGCAGGCTGGCCATTCCTGCTTTAGAGTGTAGAGTCCTGACCAAGTTTTCACCTCCAGTAGAAGAGAAGATAATCACAACTAAGACTGGGCCCCCTCTTGCCCTGGGCCCCATAGCAGTCGCATGGTCTGCCGCTATGGTAGTTACTCCCCTGGGTCAAGGGTAATAGGTCTCACGCTCTGGAGGGCCCAGCACATAGGTGCATTACATGGACAGTCCGTTGATCTCAATAGCCACTGTATAATGCTTTGTTTCCCCTGTGGAGGCGCTGCAGGGGAATGGAGTGCTTGCTGCTGGGGTCCTCCAAATTGCTGCCAAATTTTGGGGGCTGCAGGACACCGTTATCAGTATGTTACGGTGAGACCCTTCTAACACAAAAGGTCTGTCCACAGCCAACAACCTCTTGTAAAGAGACTTTTAAAGTGCTGATAATATCAAATTTTTTTTAAATTTCCCTGCTGACTAAGTGATTTTGGGGGTTTAACCCCTTAAGGACCGGGCTCATTTTCACCTTAAGGACCAGGCCATTTTTTGCAAATCTGACCAGTGTCACTTTAAGTGCTCATAACTTTAAAACGCTTTGACTTATCCAGGCCGTTCTGAGATTGTTTTTTCGTCACATATTGTACTTGATGACAGTGGTAAAATGAAGTCAAAAAAAATATTTTTTTTTGCACAAAAAAATACCTAATTTACCAAAAATTTGGAAAAATTTGCAAATTTCAAAGTTTCAGTTTCTCTACTTCTGTAATACATAGTAATACCCCAAAAAATTGTGATGACTTTACATTCCCCATATGTCTACTTCATGTTTGAATTGTTTTGGGATTGATATTTTATTTTTTGGGGATGTTACAAGGCTTAGAAGTTTAGAAGCAAATCTTGAAATTTTTCAGAAATTTACAAAAACTCAATTTTTAGGGACCAGTTCAGGTCTGAAGTCACTTTGCGAGGCTTACATAATAGAAACCACCCAAAAATGACCCCATCTAAGAAACTACACCCCTCAAGGTATTCAAAACTGATTTTGCATACATTGTTAACCCTTTAGGTGTTGCACAAGAGTTATTGGCAAATGGGGAGGAAATTTGAGAATTTCATTTTGTTGTCTAATTTTTAATTTTAACCCATTTTTTCCACTAACAAAGCAAGGGTTAACAGCCAAACAAGACTGTATCTTTATTGCCCTGACTCTGCCGTTACAGAAACACCCAATATGTTGCCGTAAACTACTGTACGGCCACACAGCAGGGCGCAGAGTGAAAGGTGCGCCGTTTGGTTTTTGGAAGGCAGATTTTTATGGACTGGTTTTTTGACACCATGTCCCATTTGAAGCCCCCTGATGCACCCCTAGAGGAGAAACTCCCTAAAAGTGACCCCATCTAAGAAACAATACCCCTCAAGATATTCAAAACTGATTTTACATACGTCGTTAACCCTTTAGGTGTTGCACAAGAGTTATTGGCAAATGGGGATGAAATTTGAGAATTTCAATTTTTTTGCCTAATTTTCAATTTTAACCCATTTTTTCCACTAACAAAGCAAGGGTTAACAGCCAAACAAGACTGTATCTTTATTGCCCTGACTCTGCTGTTTACAGAAACACCCCATATGTGGCCGTAAACTACTGTACGGCCACACAGTAGGGCGTAGAGTGAAAGGTGCGCGGTTTGGTTTTTGGAAGGCAGGTTTTGCTGGACTGGTTTTTTGACACCATGTCCCATTTGAAGCCCCCCTGATGCACCCCTAGAGTAGAAATTCCATAAAAGTGACCCCATCTAAGAAACTACACCCCTCAAGCTATTCAAAACTGATTTTACAAACTTTGTTAACCCTTTAGATATTGCACAAGATTTAATGGAAAATAGAGACACAATTTAAAGATTTCACATTTTTGGCAGATTTTCCATTTTAATATTTTTTTTCCAGTTACAAAGCAAGGGTTAACAGCCAAACAAAACTCATTATTTATGGCCCTTATTCTGTAGTTTACAGAAACACCCCATATGTGGTCGTAAACTGCTGTACGGGCACACGGCAGGGCGCAGAAGGAAAGGAATACCATACGGTTTTTGGAAGGCAGATTTTGCTGGACTGTTTTTTTTGACACCATGTCCCATTTGAAGCCCCCCTGATGCACCCCTAGAGTAGAAACTCCAAAAAAGTGACTCCATTTTAGAAACTACGGGATAGGGTGGCAGTTTTGCTGGTACTAGTTTAGGGTACATATGATTTTTGGTTGCTCTATATTACACTTTTTGTGCAGCAAGGTAACAAGAAATAGCTTTTTTGGCACGTTTTTTTTTTTTGTTATTTACAACATTCATCTGATAGGTTTTATCATGTGGTAATTTTATAGAGCAGGTTGTCACGGACGCGGCGATACCTAATATGTATACTATTTTTTTTATTTATGTAAGTTTCATACAATAACTTCATTTTTAAAACCAAAAAAATGTTTTAGTGTCTCCATAGTCTAAGAGCCATAGTTTTTTCAGTTTTTGGGCGATTATCTTGAGTAGGGTCTCATTTTTTGCGGGATGAGATGACGGTTTGATTGGCACTATTTTGGGGTGCATATGACTTTTTGATCGCTCGCTATTACACTTTTTGTGACGTAAGATGGCAAAAAATGGCTTTTTTTACACCGTTTTTGTTTTTATTTTTTTACGGTGGTCACCTGAGGGGTTAGGTCATGTGATATTTTTATAGAGCCGGTCGATACGGACGCGGCGATACCCAATATGTATACTTTTTTTTTATTTATGTAAGTTTTACACAATGATTTCATTTTTGAAACAAAAAAAATCATGTTTTAGTGTCTCCATATTCTGAGAGCCATAGTTTTTTCAGTTTTTGGGCGATTATCTTGAGTAGGGTCTCATTTTTTGCGGGATGAGATGACGGTTTGATTGGTACTATTTTGGCGTACATGCAACTTTTTTGATCACTTTTATTACCTTTTTTGGGAAGTAAGGTGGGCAAAATTTAAATTTTCTCATAGTTTTAATCTTTATTCAGTGATAAATGTTTTTTTTTTTTATCTTAACTTTTTTCACTTTTTTTTACATTTTTGTGACCCAGACCCACTTGGTTCTTGAAGATCCAGTGGGTCTGATGTCTGTATAATACAGTACAGTACAATATATATTGTTCTGTACTGTATTTTACTTACACTGAACAGATCTATGCTTTTAGCACAGATCTGTTCAGCACCATGGACAGCAGGACGCCTGAGCAGGCGTCCTGTTGCCATGGGAACCTTCCCCGTCTGCTCAGAACTTCGCAGACGGGGAAGGGTAAGCACAGGGCTGAGGGGGGCTCTCTGGGGGCTGTCGGGGGGCTCTCTCCCTCTCCATCGGGGGGCTGCAAAGGCACAGCAGCCCCCCGATGGAGAGGGAGGGAGCTCCCTGACCGATGACAGTTAACTTTTTCCATACAGCGGTCCGTACGGACCGCGGTATGGAAAGGGTTAAACGGCTGACATCTGCACAGAGGTCAGCCGTTTATACCAGGGTGCCAGCAATGTGCTGGCACCCTGGTATACCCACTAGAAGCCAACGATCGTTCATGGGGAGGCCGGCGGGGGATCGCGATCCCGCCTGCCGCACCGCCCGCCTCCCGCAACGCCCCCACCGCCTGCGACACCCCCCCCCGCACCACCCGCCGGCATAAAATCGTGCAGGGGTGCAGGGGGGGGGTGAAAAATATTGATTTTAGCCACTCTAAAGTTTCTGATCCCCGCGGATCAGAAACTGCAAAAAGCGCAGCAAACCGCAGGTCTGAATTGACCTGCGGTTTGCTGCGATCGCCGATAAATGACCCCCCCCCCTGCATTGTTACGGGATGCCGGCTGAATGATTTCAGCCGAAATCCCGTTCCGATTAACCCCTGGGGCGCCGGAATACAGATTTTAAGTCAGGACGTACCGGTACGTCCTTGGTCCTTAAGGACTCGGGAAATAGGGCGTACCGGTACGTCCTATGTCCTTAAGGGGTTAACTGCTAGGACGTTCCCCTGTTTAAAGTGAGGGACCCTGGCTTTGAGTTCTAATTTCTTCTGCAGAAAAAAGTTGCACCGTGTTCTATTAAAATCAGTTAATCATATGTTAAATGGGTTATCCGGTCCTTAGAAATGACGGTCTATCCTTAGCATAGGCAGTCAATAGTAGATGAGTGGGGGTCCTTCACTGTTCATACATTTAGTAGTGACTGTACCTGGTATTATAGTTTACTACAGCTCAGTCCCATTCAGATGATTGGGACTGAGCTGCAGTTCCAGAAGCAGTCACAAAAAAAGTATAACGCTTAACAGAGCACCACAGACCTTTCAAACAATTGATTGGCATGGGGGTACCTATCTGAGAAAAAAAACCTGCAAACGTCAAAAACCTTCCCGGGGATGCCCGTGTCTTACAAAAGCCCCACCTGTTTTCTGTGTGGGAGTCGGACAGGTCAAATTTGCCAGGACTGTCTCTGAAAATTAGGGACTGCTGACAACTGTGTAGTCACCGGTAGAGTTACCACCAAGTTGGTAAACCACCGGCCTGCCTGGTATTTCTAATAGAAGGCCAGTGCTGGTAATAATTGACAGTATTTCCCACATGTCCTGTCCTCAGGGCCAGCATTTGGAACGGGGGGTGGCAAACAACAGCAGTGACTGCGGACACTGCAGGAGCTGAAGGACCTGTGATGACATCACAGTTACATGATCTGTACTAGAGGACAAGGACCTGTGATGATATCACCTTTATGTGATCAGCGCAGGAGAGGATAGGGCTCAGCTATGAACAGGAGAACTTTTGGTGAAGAACCTGTGATGACGTCTGTGACATGAGGAGAGGTATATGAAGGGAAGGATTCAGTGTGAGAGCCACAGTAATGCTGGGAGTTGTAGTCTCCCCTCTTACACCCCCTCCCTGCTTGGTTGAGAGAATAAAGTTATTTGCCTGGGACTGTATTTTAGGGCTGAAGGGGAGGATTTTATTCACATTGGACTGAATGTTGGAGGGTAGTGGAGGGAGTGATGTTATTTGCATGGGACTGAATTAGGGTTACCACCTGTCCGGTAATTCGCCGGCCAAGCAGTATTTTACTGTCCATTGTGCCAGTGCCGGTATTTTTTTCTTACCGGCAATTATGTGTGTATAATATATATACACATACCGTATTTTTCGCCCTATAAGATGCACTTTCCCCCCTGGGGGCAGTATTTTGTTGTGCACTGTGGTATTGCTGGCCCCGCCTTCTGTCAATTTGGACCCATCTACAACATGGGGACACTTTTCGTTTTTTTTTCCAGGGCCACTTTAAAGGGGTTCTACCACCAGAAATACTGTTATGTAGCTGACTGACATTAGCGATGCTCTCAGCACTACATAACAGTATGTTTTTTACATTTCTCACTGCAGCCGTTCTGATAAAATAAGCACTTTTATAATATGCTAATGAGCCTCGAGGTGCTATGTGGGCGTAGAATCAGCACCTAGAGCCGGGATGCCTAACCTGCGGCCCTCCAGCTGTTGTAAAACTACAACTCCCAGCATGCCCAGACAGCCTACAGCTATCAGTCTACCGGAGGGCATGCTGGGAGTTGTAATTTTACAACAGCTGGAGGGCCGCAGGTTGAGCATCCCTGACCTAGAGGCTCTGTCTACTCACCCTTTATCCCGCCCCGCTCCTCCGTTCTGCCCGCCCCGCTCCTCTTGATTTATGTCACGGTTCGCAGCATCGCTGACGAAATCCCGCGCCTGCGCCGTTCACTTATGTCTCCGGCGCAGTGAGTGAAGGCCGCTCTCCTGATGCCGGCTTCCTCACTGTGACGTAGTCGGCGCAGGCGCAGTGAGGAATCCGTCACCAGGAGCGCATCATTCACTCACTGCGCCTGCGCCGAATACAGAAGTGAATGGCGCAGGCGCGGGATTTCATCAGCGATGCTGCGAACCGTGACATCAATCAAGAGGAGCGTGGCGGGCAGAACAGAGGAGCGGGGCGGGATAAAGGGTGAGTAGACGGAGCCTCTAGGTGCTGATTCTACGCCCACATAGCACCTAGAGGCTCATTAGCAAATTATAAAAGTTCTTATTTTATCAGAACGGCTGCAGGGAGAAAGGTAACAAACATACTGTTATGTAGTGCGGACATTAGCGCATCGCTATATCAGTCAGCTACATAACAGTCATACAGCTGATCGGCGGGGGTGCTGGGAGTCAGACACCTGCTGCTCTGATATTCATGACCGATCCATAGGAGAAGGCATCAATATTAAACGGCTGATCGTATATATTCAGCCCCTCAGATGCTGTGGTCAAATGTGAGCGGTCCGTAAATGGGAGCCATGCGCCCCCGCGCCCGTAACAGCGTTTCCCGGCTGATATCAGGGAACCTGTTACGGTATAGTAATAGCTGGCTTACTAGTAAATACCAATACAGGCCAGCAGGTGGCAGCACTGTATCGGTATATTGTAAATTGAGTGTTCTATGATGGGTCATTATCCCTCACAGAACACAGTCTAATGATTGCCAGTTATAGTTACGTTTTTTTTTGTTTTTTTTTTTATAAAAGTTCAAATCACCCCCTTTTCTCCAAAATCTAAATTAAAGTATATAACCAGTAAAAAAAAAAAAAATACACATCATGGGCATTGCTGCATGCAAAAATGCTAGTACTATTAAAATATAACAATATTTATCCCTTACGGCAAAAGGCGTAACGGGAAAAAATGAATAAAAATGGGCAATTCGCCATTTTTTGTCACTTCATCTACGCCCAAAAATTTAAGAAAAAGTTACACACACTTCAAGATGATATCACTGAAAAGTACAGATTGCCCCGCACTCTGCCGTGAAACTGTCCTTGTTGTCCATAGCAGCCAATCACAGCACAGCTTTGATTTTTTATAGTGCTCTTGAAAAATGAAAGCTGCCTTGTGATTGGTTGCTAGGGGCAGTGGAGACAGGCAGAATAATCAGCACTGTCTAAAAATAAAACTGTTGCCCATAGCAACCAATCACAGCACAGCTTTGATTTTTTATAGTGCTCTTGAAAAATGAAAGCTGCCCTGTGATTGGTTTTCAGGGACGACAATGGGATTTTCCCGCTATGTTGTCCCGATGACTGGTGGGCAGGCTACAGAGGGCAGTGTTAGTGGCAGGGGCATGCAAGCTTCTTCAGGCCACCACTTCTTCCCCTGCCTCTCGCTTTACAGCTCTTGTGTTTAGTTTTCCCTTTTTTTTTGCAGCAGAAAATTTTAAGGAATACGGAGATAAAAATGAGATGCTGCAAGCCATGCACAGGAACCTGACAGCGGCCGTCATTTTCGAGGACCTCTTCCACTACCACATCAGATACAGCATGTCCAACATAACGTTTCCGAATGAATACCTCTCACACATGGGTAAAGGAACAAGTAAAAGTTCGGGCTTATGCACACGACCGTATCTATTTTGTGGTCCGCAAAAAAATGCATGATGTCTGTTTGCATTCTGCCTTTTGCTTGTCCCCTAATAGAACAGTCCTATCCTTGTCCGTTATGCGAACAACAATAGGACATGTTCTATTTTTTTGCGGAACGGACGTACAGAAAGGGAATGCACACAGAGTCATTTCCGTTTTTTGCGGCTCCATTGAAGTGAATGGTTCCACATATGGGCCACAAAAAAAAAACTGAACCGATATAGAAATAAAATAAGTTTGTGTTCACAAGCCCGTATTCATTGCAACCTCGTTTACGGGCATATGTAGCAGAGCTCAAATTGTCACTGCGAATGGCGATCCTGTGTCTTCCAGTCACATCAACTTTCTTTTTCCAGGAAGCTGCCATGCAAGCTCGAATTCATGCACCCCCTTACGGTACTGGAAAAGTGGGTTCCTCTCACTACAAGCAAGTATCGACGCCGCCATCATCGAAGTGAGTGACGAAAAGACACTGAACTGGATGAATAAGGCACAGTGATCAGACAGCCGGGGGGGGGGGGGGGGGGGGGGGGGGGGGGGGTGTCGAGGCTAATCCAAGGGAAATCTACCTTAAAGAGGTTTTCCCACCATAAAATATCATACTCATTGTATAGATGAAGATTTCTTTCCATAGTATGGCGCCTCTTAGTGTTCATTTATTTACATAGTGTGGCGCCCTCTGGTGTTCATTTATTTACATAGTATGGCGCCCTCTGGTGTTCATTTATTTCCATAGTATGGTGCCTACTAGTGTTAATTTATTTCCATAGTATGGCGCCCTCTGGTGTTCATTTATTTACATAGTTTGGCGCCTCTTAGTGTTCATTTATTTCCATAGTATAACACCCCCTGATGTTCATTTATTTACATAGTATGGCACCCCCTGGTTTAGATTATTTACATAGAATGGCACCACCTGGTTTTCATTTATTTTCATAGTATAGCGCCCCGAGGTGTTCAATTTCTTATATAGTATGGTGACCCCTGTTGTTCAATTACTTATATAGTATGGCACCCCTTGGTTTTCATTTATTTTCATGGTATGGCACCCCCTGGTGTTCAATTGCTTGCATAGTATAGCACCCCATGGTGTTCATTTACCTACATAGTATAGCTCTACCTGGTGTGCATCTACTTACATAGTATAGCGCCACCTGGTGTCACCTTTATTTACATAGTATAACACCCCCTGATGTTCATTTATTTCCATAGTATGGCACCCCCCTGGTGTTTACTCACTTACATAGTATGGCGGTGTTTATTTACTTGCACAGTATTAGTGTTAATGTATAGCAGTGTGCAATTCCTTCTAACGAGCTGTGTGGTGGTGAAAATGCATTGCCAGGTCTCTGCACAGCGATCCTCTGTTTGCTGCATGGCTGCCAGAGGGGGAAGGAGTCTGATACTGCTCAGAGCCTGTTTCCAGCAGCACCAAGGGGTTTAAATGTGCAGTACGCCAGTCCTGCAGGGTGAGCGAATGCGAGGTCACAGGGGTAGTTAACAAACCGAGGGTTGTTCTTGGTACTCACAGTTTTTATATACCCTGGGCAGGCGTACAGCAGTGATAGAGAGGCTGGCACATGGATCCTCTGGGGCACTCTCTGTGTGTAGGGACCAGGCCAGGTGGTAGGTGAGGTGCCCTGGGTGTTGTAGGTTTAGTGTGCCTGTGGCAAGATCCCTTATAGCTCGTGACGCCAGTGCCGGTAATTGTAGGAATAATTGAGGTACACATAGTTGCAGTGAACCAGAACTTCTTTTTACTGAACAGTTCAACTATTTACAGTCTTCAGTTAGTTCCATATGTATAATGTTGAATACAGGCAGGCTTTATACAATTGGCAGGCAAAGTCTTTGCAAGATACTCAGAGGGAATAACACTTACAGATCAGGCTGTACTTTCCTCAGATCCTGTCTGGCTTTCACGAAGGCCCGTATGCCCTATTGCTGGCTTTATCCTTGGGTAGGGAAAACTTCCTCTGGTATATATCTTCTTGCTGTAAATATCCTTCTGCCCTTCAGCTTTCTATTTGGCTGGATAAAAGTGTCTCTGCTCTGTACTTGTAAAGGTACCATATATCCTCAGGAGGTAACTTCTTCTCCTGGTGGCAAGCTAGGAGCCTAGGCTATCTAGTTGCATGTTAGAAGCTGCTCCCCAGCTATCTTCTGGTTAAGGTGCACACTGGCTTCTGACCACACTCCACCCTCTCTAGACTGGACCTGACTATATATACTAGGGGGTTCCCTAGCTCCCTCTACTGCCTAGGAGGAGGAACTACACCCCTAACAGGCCTGGTACACAGGAGATAACATTAAATTACACATTACAATGCAATATAAAATACCATAAACATGTTCCACAGAAGGTGGAGAACAACGTGACCCAATTGACCCTTGAGTAGTGCCCACCCTTACGTAGTGGGACACTACAAATGGAAGGGAAAAAATATAAAAATAGGGATTTTTGTACTAGAAACTGTGAAAATTACTTAGATAGGTAGTTCTGACAAACAATGATTTTTGAAGCTGCATAAAGATACAAACAGCCGACAAAGCCTCTGTTAGGGCATATGGATTTGAAAGACGGGGCTTCCTTGTTCTGGAGGACACAAGCTGTGTATGTAATCCACCCATGGCCTGTGGCCGATCCATGGCCAGATATGTATGGTGGTTGACTTCGCTAGACAGCCCATTTAAAGAATACGCAACCCAAAATGAATATCACCACTAACTTCATATCCACAGATGACCACCAACCGTTCTGTAGGGAAGAACTTGGCTTCCATCAGGGTCATGAAAATGTTGTCTCCAGTCTACACGTGGAGGAACAACCTGCACATCGGATCATGCCTGCTCTTCATAAACCTGAGCTTTGTGTCCTTGATGTATCTCCTGTCGCTGTATGTCTCAAGAGAGCGGCGTGAGATGAGAGAGATTCTGCGAATGATGAGGATGAGAGATTCTGCTTTCTGGTGAGTCGTTAATCATCATAGTCCTTAAAAGGGCACAATCTTTAATTTCTAAAATTGGAACACCCCTTTAAACATATGGGGGCAAACTTATTAAGACGTCGGAGATTGTTGGAGTGAATTGCGCCAAAATTCTTAATTCTTTTTATAAACTTGGGGATTTTGGACTGTCCTAGGCCGGACATTTACTAAGGCTAGTGTTTCATACATCCAGGACAGGAATTAAAAAGCAGTCCTGATACACAAGCCCCAGCAGCTCACATACAATATCGCCGCCTCTATCAAAGACAGTGGTGCCCAATGCATGCAGCACAAAATACCACGCAGCAATAAATACCACAGTGCAGCACAAAATACCACGCAGCAATAAATACCACAGTGCAGCACAAAATACCACCCAGCAATAAATATCACAGTGCAGCACAAAATACCACGCAGCAATAAATACCACAGTGCAGCCCAAAATACCACCCAGCAATAAATACCACAGTGCAGCACAAAATACCACCCAGCAATAAATACCACAGTGCAGCCCAAAATACCACCCAGCAATAAATACCACAGTGCAGCACAAAATACCACCCAGCAATAAATACCACAGTGCAGCAATAAATACCACAGTGCAGCACAAAATACCACCCAGCAATAAATACCACAGTGCAGCACAAAATACCACCCAGCAATAAATACCACAGTGCAGCAATAAATACCACAGTGCAGTACAAAATACCACCCAGCAATAAATACCACAGTGCAGCACAAAATACCACCCAGCAATAAATACCACAGTGCAGCACAAAATACCACCCAGCAATAAATACCACAGTGCAGCCCAAAATACCACCCAGCAATAAATACCACAGTGCAGCACAAAATACCACCCAGCAATAAATACCACAGTGCAGCACAAAATACCACCCAGCAATAAATACCACAATGCAGCACAAAATACTACCCAGCAATAAATACCACAGTGCAGCACAAAATACCACCCAGCAATAAATACCACAGTGCAGCCCAAAATACCACCCAGCAGCAATAAATACCACAGTGCAGCACAAAATACCACCCAGCAATAAATACCACAGTGCAGCACAAAATACCACCCAGCAATAAATACCACAGTGCAGCACAAAATACCACCCAGCAATAAATACCACAGTGCAGCACAAAATACCACCCAGCAATAAATACCACAGTGCAGCACAAAATATCTCCCGGCAATAAATACCACAGTGCAGCACAAAATACCTCACAGCAATAAATACCACAGTGCAGCACAAAATACCACCCAGCAATAAATACCACAGTGCAGCACAAAATACCACCCAACAATAAATACCACAGTGCAGCACAAAATACCACCCAGCAATAAATACCACAGTGCAGCAATAAATACCACAGTGCAGCACAAAATACCACCCAGCAATAAATACCACAGTGCAGCAATAAATACCACAGTGCAGCACAAAATACCACCCAGCAATAAATACCACAGTGCAGCACAAAATACCACCCAGCAATAAATACCACAGTGCAGCCCAAAATACCACCCAGCAATAAATACCACAGTGCAGCAATAAATACCACAGTGCAGCACAAAATACCACCCAGCAATAAATATCACAGTGCAGCACAAAATACCACCCAGCAATAAATATCACAGTGCAGCACAAAATACCACCCAGCAATAAATACCACAGTGCAGCAATAAATACCACAGTGCAGCACAAAATACCACCCAGCAATAAATACCACAGTGCAGCACAAAATACCACCCAGCAATAAATACCACAGTGCAGCACAAAATACCACCCAGCAATAAATACCACAGTGCAGCACAAAATACCACCCAGCAATAAATACCACAGTGCAGCACAAAATACCTCACAGCAATAAATATCACAGTGCAGCACAAAATACCACCCAGCAATAAATACCACAGTGCAGCACAAAATACCACCCAGCAATAAATACCACAGTGCAGCACAAAATACCACCCAGCAATAAATACCACAGTGCAGCACAAAATAACACCCAGCAATAAATACCACAGTGCAGCACAAAATACCACCCAGCAATAAATACCACAGTGCAGCACAAAATACCACCCAGCAATAAATACCACAGTGCAGCAATAAATACCACAGTGCAGCACAAAATACCACCCAGCAATAAATATCACAGTGCAGCACAAAATACCACCCAGCAATAAATACCACAGTGCAGCACAAAATACCACCCAGCAATAAATACCACAGTGCAGCACAAAATACCACCCAGCAATAAATACCACAGTGCAGCACAAAATACCACCCAGCAATAAATACCACAGTGCAGCACAAAATACCACCCAGCAATAAATACCACAGTGCAGCACAAAATACCACCCAGCAATAAATACCACAGTGCAGCAATAAATACCACAGTGCAGCCCAAAATACCACCCAGCAATAAATACCACAGTGCAGCAATAAATACCACAGTGCAGCACAAAATACCACCCAGCAATAAATACCACAGTGCAGCCCAAAATACCACCCAGCAGCAATAAATACCACAGTGCAGCACAAAATACCACCCAGCAATAAATACCACAGTGCAGCACAAAATACCACCCAGCAATAAATACCACAGTGCAGCACAAAATACCACCCAGCAATAAATACCACAGTGCAGCACAAAATACCACCCAGCAATAAATACCACAGTGCAGCACAAAATACCACCCAGCAATAAATACCACAGTGCAGCACAAAATACCACCCAGCAATAAATACCACAGTGCAGCAATAAATACCACAGTGCAGCACAAAATACCACCCAGCAATAAATACCACAGTGCAGCACAAAATACCACCCAGCAATAAATACCACAGTGCAGCCCAAAATACCACCCAGCAATAAATACCACAGTGCAGCAATAAATACCACAGTGCAGCACAAAATACCACCCAGCAATAAATATCACAGTGCAGCACAAAATACCACCCAGCAATAAATATCACAGTGCAGCACAAAATACCACCCAGCAATAAATACCACAGTGCAGCAATAAATACCACAGTGCAGCACAAAATACCACCCAGCAATAAATACCACAGTGCAGCACAAAATACCACCCAGCAATAAATACCACAGTGCAGCACAAAATACCTCACAGCAATAAATATCACAGTGCAGCACAAAATACCACCCAGCAATAAATACCACAGTGCAGCCCAAAATACCACCCAGCAATAAATACCACAGTGCAGCACAAAATACCACCCAGCAATAAATACCACAGTGCAGCACAAAATACCACCCAGCAATAAATACCACAGTGCAGCACAAAATACCACCCAGCAATAAATACCACAGTGCAGCACAAAATACCACCCAGCAATAAATACCACAGTGCAGCACAAAATATCTCCCGGCAATAAATACCACAGTGCAGCACAAAATATCTCCCGGCAGCACCAAATAAATATCACTGTGCATAACAAAATCCCTACTTTTCTAACATTTGCCAAGTGTGATGTAGAAAAAAATATGCATTTTTGTTTTGTTGGTAAATTTTTTGTGAGAATTGCAACATTCTGGGGCTCAGGTTACAACATTATTAATAAGGGAGGGGCAAAACCCTCTGTAGAGGACAGAATGCATGTATATTCCTCTAGCATGTGACATTCAAGGGTTAATGTATTGTTGTCCATCCCTAGGTTATCCTGGGCGCTACTGTACACCGTCTACGTGTTAATCATGGCAACTTTACTGGCACAGCTTACACAAGATTTAGTGTTTCTGAACAGCTCCTATGGCCTACTCATGCTGTTGTTTTTCCTCTATGGGATATCATCGGTAGGTAATATATATATATAAAATGTGTATAATATTTGGTTGTTTTTTTTTCCCCTACTATTTAATAGGGTTCGGAATAAAGTGTACCTCCAATGATTCATCATGAGTTTAGTATTTTCATAATACATCTTGACAGAGGTCAGACACAGAGCTCCAAATATATATATAAATCTCCATAGTGCCAAATGATAAAATTCACTCTGCTTTCACCACTAGGGGGAGCTGGGAGCTCGCTGCTTAGATATTTATACAGCTCAATAAAAAAAATCGGCTCCCTCTACTGGTGGCTGCAGGATTCGCTGCTCTGTTTCAGAAAAACAACGCCTGCTCAACCCCTATAAAAATATACAATGGGCCTGTAAAGTATTTCCATTTTTCCACAGATGTGCTTCACCTTCATGCTGATCGCTCTTATCAGGAGACCTCGAGTTACCGCCATCGCAGGATTCTTCATTACATTCTTCCAATCTGTTCTCAGCCTCATTCTGTTCATGAAAGATCTCCCCAAATCTATTGAGGTCCTTCTAAGCATCTTCCCTACTTTTGCCTTCTCGGTTGGAATCACACAGGTAAACAGCATACCTTTAGGGCTCTGTTCACATCTGCTTCAGAGACTTTTCCACAGATACCATCACATTTGCAGCTCTATTTTTTCAGGTTGACATAAAGTCTAGAAAATCCCTGCTCCTATAGCCAACACTTTATGTCGTCAGTCATGGGAACCTCCAGGAACCTTTACATATATATCAGCTATTCTGTGTATAACGGTGCTGCGGGGTTATAAATGTCCAGTGACAAACCACAAGGCTGCTCTCAATCCTTACCGTTTTTTGAAAACAGTGTAATGCCATACTTCCCCTGTGGTGGCGCTGCAGGTAACCAGAACAGTTACAGGCAGATTTCCTCCACAGCTGATCACTAGCTGCCCACAGCCACCAGTAGGGGGAGCTCACTGTATTCAGATTGATATAATTAAAATGAGTAATAATTCTGTGAATTCTCTATGATCCTAATGGCCATTCACATTCATTACAGAGTATATATATGGAGTATGACTCTCAGGGTCTCCACTTCTCTGACATGATGAATGACTCCTCTCACGTGCTGTTCAGCTACATCTTCCTCATTGTGGACGCAGTTTTCTACATGATGTTGACACTTTATTTCGAGAAGATTTTGGCAGGTAAATAATGCAGAGCGTTCATAAGGTTTCTACACAGTGAGCCCATGACGTTCCGTCATGGGTGTAACTAGAATTCAAAAGGGCCCCATCAACCATTTCTAGAATGGCAGTCACGACACAGGGTCATGAGCCTCCTCAGGTACCATTTCAGTATTGGGCGCACAACATTGCTCCAGTTTGCCTGGCGGTGGATGTACACAGGGTGAGGAGACACCAATGATCACTTGCCGTTTCTTTGATGGTGCCATCAGCAAGGACAGAATGGTTAGTGCAGGTGGGCATACCGCCCCAGGGTACTGGCCACCATTACAAGCCTCAGATGCGCCAGAGGTCTGACTGCTGGCAGACAACACAGGTACAAAGTATAAAAAGACTCTTGCTGTTTGCTACCAGACCATGCAATTTTTCTGGTGAATGGAGCTCTCCATTAAGAGCTTGTCCCTCAAAAAATATTCTACATTTTTTTTTTAAACCAGCACCTGGATGTGAATATTTGTGTAATGGCATGTAATTAAAAATTTTGTATAGCCACTGAGTTATTCACTGAAATCTATATGTATAGCGCCACCTGCTGTTTGTTTTTTGCCTTATTTTCTGTCCATCTCAGCTGAGGTGGTCGCACATGCTCAGTTCGATTCTTCTACTCCCGCCAGCCATATCTCTTGTTAAAAGCTGTGACAGTTACATGAGAGAGCTGCAGCAGAATGGACCTGCCCCCTGAGCTTTGGCAGGGAGAGAGCTGCAACTAGAAAGCCCCCCCCCCCCCCCCTGAACTGTGGTAGGGAGAGAGAGCTGCAGCAGAAAGCATATATCCCCTGAGCTGTGATAGGGAGAGAGCTGCAGCAGAAAGCACACATCCCCTGAGCTGTGATAGGGAGAGAGCTGCAGCAGAAAGCACACATCCCCTGAGCTGTGATAGGGAGAGAGCTGCAGCAGAAAGGACACATCCCCAGAGCTGTGATAGGGAGAGAGCTGCAGCAGAAAGCACGCATCCCCAGAGCTGTGATAGGGGGAGAGCTGCAGCAGAAAGCACACATCCCCTGAGCTGTGATACGCAGAGAGCTGCAGCAGAAAGCACACATCCCCTGAGCTGTGATAGGGAGAGAGCTGCAGCAGAAAGCACACATCCCCTGAGCTGTGATAGGGGGAGAGCTGCAACAGAAAGCACACATCCCCTGAGCTGTGATAGGGAGAGAGCTGCAGCAGAAAGCACGCATCCCCAGAGCTGTGATAGGGGGAGAGCTGCAGCAGAAAGCACACATCCCCTGAGCTGTGATAGGGGGAGAGCTGCAGCAGAAAGCACACAATCCCTGAGCTGTGATACGGAGAGAGCTGCAGCAGAAAGCACACATCCCCTGAGCTGTGATAGGGAGAGAGCTGCAGCAGAAAGCACACATCCCCTGAGCTGTGATACGGAGAGAGCTGCAGCAGAAAGCACACATCCCCTGAACTGTGATAGGGAGAGAGCTGCAGCAGAAAGCACACGTCCCCTGAGCTGTGATAGGGAGAGAGCTGCAGCAGAAAGCACACATCCCCTGAGCTGTGATAGGGAGAGAGCTGCAGCAGAAAGGACACATCCCCAGAGCTGTGATAGGGGGAGAGCTGCAGCAGAAAGCACACATCCCCTGAGCTGTGATAGGGGGAGAGCTGCAGCAGAAAGCACACATCCCCTGAGCTGTGATAGGGAGAGAGCTGCAGCAGAAAGGACACATCCCCAGAGCTGTGATAGGGGGAGAGCTGCAGCAGAAAGCACACATCCCCTGAGCTGTGATAGGGGGAGAGCTGCAGCAGAAAGCACACATCCCCTGAGCTGTGATAGGGAGAGAGCTGCAGCAGAAAGGACACATCCCCAGAGCTGTGATAGGGGGAGAGCTGCAGCAGAAAGCACACATCCCCTGAGCTGTGATAGGGGGAGAGCTGCAGCAGAAAGCACACATCCCCTGAGCTGTGATAGGGGGAGAGCTGCAGCAGAAAGGACACATCCCCAGAGCTGTGATAGGGGGAGAGCTGCAGCAGAAAGCACACATCCCCTGAGCTGTGATAGGGGGAGAGCTGCAGCAGAAAGCACACATCCCCTGAGCTGTGATAGGGAGAGAGCTGCAGCAGAAAGGACACATCCCCAGAGCTGTGATAGGGAGAGAGCTGCAGCAGAAAGGATCCGTCCATAAGGTGCCAGCCTAAAATAAATCTATTAGAGTATTTGGAGCAATGAATGGGGAGATCTCTGGACCCATCTGAGGTTCAGGGCTGGTTCTAGCTTTGTTAGAAAGAGATTACCATGTACTAGGTGTCTGATTTTCATTTTATTTACATTAGTCATAGGATAACCTCTTTAGACATGGGATATGCAGATTCAGTTTACTCTAGTAGCATCTCAACCATCACATTATCTGTAGATCTCACCAAACTTATCTGGATCTGCCAGTGGCCTGCAGCTTAATTTCTTATGTCTATGGCTAACTTTAAAGGGAACCTGTCATTAACTTGATGCTGACCTCACTGAGGGCAGCATAAAATAGTGACAGAAATGCTGATTTCAGCCGTGTGTCACTCATGAGTAGTGTTGAGCGAACCTGTGTTTTAAGTTCGGCGTCTAAAGTTCTGGTTCAGGTCATCGAAGAATCACGTTATGGATTCCACTACCACGGACCATAACGGAATTTAGAATCCATAACGCGATTCTTCAATAACCCGAACTTTAGACGCCGAACTTAAAACACAAGTTCGCTCAACACTACTTATGAGCTAAAAGTAAGTGGTTGCTGAAAACCAGCACCATAATCATTGCAGCACAGGCCTTGAAAAGAGTCACATCTACCTGAGAAGAGTCCTGGTTATTATAATCTCCTGCTCTCCCCCCATCTGCTGATGATTGGCAGTTCTCTCCTAGAGAGAAAGGGAGAAAACTAGGTAGAAGACGGTCAGTCATCAGCAGGTGGGCAGGAGAGCAGGAATACATGAATAACCAGGACTCTTCTCAGGTGGCCGGGACTCTTTTCCAGGCCCAGTCTGCAATGATTGTGATGTTGGTTCTCGGCAACCACTTACTTTTAACTTATAAATGACAGACCGCTGAAATCAACTCGCTTGTCTCTTCTTTATTCTGCCGTTAGGACGGACAGCATAAAGTTGATGACAGGTTCCCTTTAAAGGAGTTTTATGAGGAGTGACTCTGCTGTCCTGACACTGCTCCAGTTCCTGCTCCTCTTGTTGGTGGTGGTGTCTTTTCTCCTGATTGACTCCTATTCTCTCTACGTGGTTTCCACCCCACTCTGCAGTCTCCTGGGTGGTTTTTCATACTTGGGTCTGAGTGTTGCTCCCTCAGCAGTGTTCTTGCACATCTGCAAACCCTGCAGTCTCTCTAATGACTGCGTCAACCCATCAACAGTATTGGCATTCACACTAGCGTCATGTTTTGCCACTAAACTCTTATGTTATATGTTCCTGATCCCACCCAAAGGGATGAAAGAGCTTGACATCCCCAGGTAGATGTTCTTCACATCTACCTGAAGAAAACTCCCTGGAAGGTATTTGCCCCCAGCAACATGTGCACAGAGCAGATCTGGATTTCCTTTATGTTTATATGTTCGGTCTTCGCTTTCCATGCACATACACTATGTAACCTTCACTGATTACAATGTTTTTTTCATTAGATAAACATGGTAAGAGGTACGAACTGCTCTTCTTTTTGAAATCTTCATTCTGGTCAAAAGGGAACCCAGTCTCCGTAAAGATGGAGGAGTACGGAAGCAACGAGGCGCCATCAGGAGATTTCGTAGAAAAAGTCTCCGCAGAATTACTGGGAAAAGAAGCTGTAAGGTAACGGGTGCAGCACATTTTCTGGGCTCCATGTCCTACAGCTGCAAAGGAGCTTGTGGGGAAGAAGGCCTCAGCTCAGTTTGGTCTTATCCCTTTGCGTTTGGTCAAAGGGTAGTGAACAATGTGACCATCTCAAACATCTGATCAGTGGGGCTTCCCAAAGTTGGACCTCCACCATTCTGATGGTCTGCTCTCAAGATAGGCCATCAGTAACCTGAACCCGGAAAACCCCTTCACATACGTCATTCACATAACCACTGCAGCCAATCATTGACCTCGGTGGTCACATGCCATTCATGCAAATGTCACTGCTGAGGTCAGTGATTGGTTTCAGCAGTCATGTAACTGATGATGTGACATCATCTCTGCAGGATCGGCGGGGACCGCTGGTGCAAGAGGGTAAATAATAATGATCTTTTTATTTTATACCATTATCTGCTTGACGGAAAATTTCATAAAATTGTGGACAACCCCTTGAATGTAAGAAATATCAAGAAGAAAAACAATTCATTTTCATTACAGGATAAATCAGGTTAGGAAGACGTTCACCAACTTGGATAAAAAGGTTGAAACCTTGAGAGGTGAGTTTACAATTTCTCACTGTAAATAAGAACAGAAATGCAATATTCTATATGAAGTACTCTGCGAACCTCAACAAATAAAACATTTGTACCATGTCCGATGTGCCTTGGGTAGGGACCTTTAAGAAAATTGCTTTGTTAACAAGCCTAGAAGCGGGTCTTTAGTAATGATTTTGAAGGCTTTTCAAGCTCTGTGCGTCTCTATAACACGTCTTCTGAAAGTTGTTTGCACTGGTGTTTACACTAACCAATATTTCTTGAGACAAACAGATATGTCAGTAACCAGGCCTTGTGTGCCTTTTCTCAAAGGGCAAAGCAACTGTGATTCTGACACTTCCATTGCCATTAGATCTTGGAGAAGAGGGTTACTTACTTTTCTCCCTGTACTGTGGATGTTTACGCAGTGTGATAAATGAAGGACAAGAACGGTACAAAAGTTTGTGTGTTATTAGTTTAGTTAGATTGTGTTTGTTTTATAATTGTGACTTAAAGGGGTTGTCCCACAAAAAATATTCTACAGTTCTCACACCAGCGACTGGATCTGAATACTTTTGAAATTGCATGTAATTAAAATTTTGCATAGCCACTGTATAAAATGTATCTGTACAGCGCCACCTGCTGTTTGTTCCTTTTCTTATTTCTTTGTCCTGCTCACTGAGGTGGCCGCACATGCTCAGTTTCATCCTTCAACTGCCTCCTGAGCTGTGATAGGGAGACCATGGACACGCCCCCTGAGCTGTGATAGGGAGAGCATGGACACGCCCCCTGAGCTGCAGCAGAAAAGACACTCCCCTTGAGCTGTCAGCTTGATATAAATCTAGCAGAGCAATGAATGTGGAGATCTCCGGATCCATGTGAGGTGCAGGGCTGGTTCTAGCTTTGTTAGAAGGAGATTGTCATGTACTATGGATCTGTACTGTAAAATCTCTTTAATATAATATGGAGGGTAGAATAGGCGCCAGATTATCACATATTCTGGCCTATCAGACGGTCATTGGATTTTTTTTTTTACTTGCAGGACTAAACTTAAATATATATGAAGGGCAAATTACGGCTCTGCTCGGACACAGCGGTGCAGGAAAAACAACATTACTTAATATCCTTAGTGGGATGTGCCCAGCGACTGGTGGTAAGACGCCATTTACCTTCCATAGAGAGAGTGCAGCACACTAGACTTTGTAGTGTCATGCACCTGCCTGTATGTACAGTTGTGTTCAAAATAATAGCAGTGTGTTTAAAAAAGTGAATAAAGCTCAAAATCCTTCTAATAGCTTTTATTTCCATCCACACAAATGCATTGGGAACACTACACATTCTATTCCAAATCAAAACATGAAGAAAAATATATCAAATTTGTGTTGTTCCTCAAAAAAAATTGACAAAAAGTGAATATTAGATATATTAGACTGTTCAAAAAAATAGCAGTGTTTGTATTCTTCTTTACAAACTCAAACATTCACTATATAAACTGAAAAATGTTTGAAGATTTTGCTTTCCTTCGAATCCCTTCACTAATATTTAGTTGTATAACCGCTGTTTCTGAGAACTGCTGGACGTCTGTGTTGCTCGGAGTCACCACCTTCTGCCCCTGTGAACAGGTATTCCAGCCCAGGATTATTGGACTACACTCCACAGTTCTTCTCTAGTTCTTGGTTTTGCCTCAGAAACTGCATTTACGATGTCACCCTACAAGTTTTCTATTGGATTAAGATCCGGGGATTGGGCCGGCCGCTCCATAACGTCAATCTTGTTGGTCTGGAACCAAGATGCTGTACGTTTACTGGTGTGTTTGGGGTCGTTGTCTTGTTGGAACACCCATTTCAAGGGCATTTCCTCTTCAGTATAAGGCAGCATGACCTCTTCCAGTATTCTGATGTATTCAAACTGATCCATGATCCCTGGTATGTGATAAATAGGCCCAACACCGTAGTATGAGAAACATCCCCATATCATGATGCTTGCCCCACCATGCTTCACTGTCTTCACAAATGTGTTCAGTGTTTGGAGGTCGTCTGACAAACTGTCTCCGGCCACTAGACCCAAAAAGAACAATCTTACTTTCATCAGTCCACAAAATGTCTCTTTAGGCCGTCAATGTGCTCTTTGGGAAATTGTAACCTCTTCAGCACATGTCTTTTTTTCAACAGTGGGACTTTGCGGGGGCTTCTTGCAGATAGCTTGGCCTCACATAGGGGTCTTCTAATTGTAACAGGACTCACAGGTAACTTTAGACCTTCTTTGATCTTCCTGGAGCTGATTGTTGGCGGAGTCCTTGCCATTTTGGCTATTCTTCTATCCATTCAAATGGTAGTTTTTCACTTTCTTCCACGTCTTTCAGGCTTTGGTTGCCATTTTAAAGCATTTGCGATCATTTTAGCCGAGCAGCCTATCATTTTCTGCACTTCTTTATATGTTTTTCCCTCTCCAATCAACTTTTTAATCAAGGTACGCTGTTCTTCTGAACAATGTCTGGAACGACCCATTTTCCTCAGAATTTCAAAGAAAAATGCACTGTAACCAGCATGTACAACATTTGCTGCCTTCGTTCCTTAAATAAGGGCAATAATTGCCACCTGTTTTTCAAAGAATGAATGACCTCACTAATGTGAACTTCACACTGCTATTATTTTGAACATGCCCCTTTCAATCAGTGATTCAATTACAGAGAATCAGCAGCATGCATGTCATGACTGTTGGGTCTGTTGGGTTTCTATTACTCTACTACACCAGCTAGTAAATTATTTGGCATGTAGAAATATCATTTCTACCAAAAACGGTGATTGATCAGGTTAGTGATGTCTGACTGCTATTATTTTGAACACAACTGTATATATATGTACGTGTGTGTGTGTATATATATATATATATAAATGAATAAAATCAGAGAGGGTTATGAAGAGTCATTGCAAATAAAAAATAATCTCCATGTGTCTCCATGGTTATAGACTACAAACGAACCTTGTGTAGTCTGATCTTTCAGTCATGGTTACTCTTCAGCCCCATCTTTTTGCTAACCTCCAGGCTCGGTCTCGGTGTATAGCTACAGTATATCAGATATGGAGCACCTGGAAGAGACAAAGAAGAGACTTGGCTTCTGCCCTCAGTTTGATGTGAAGTTTGACCCTTTAACTGTAAAAGAAAATCTGAAAGTATTTGCCAATATAAAGGGAGTCCCATCAAAGCAAGTGAATCAAGAGGTAACTTTATCAAAGCACCCCCTTCCCCTACAAATTCTGATGAGTCCCCACTAAAACCCTGACTAGATACCTTCCCTTTCCCACCAAATGTTTGCCCCCCATCCCCTCAACTGTACTCTTTACCTACCTTTAACATCCTCCCACATGAGATGATCGTGAGGGTTGGGGGGTGCACATGCATTATCTTATTCACACGCTTTTCATTGAAATTTTCCAAATTTTCTTGATTTCCCCCCCTTTCCCCATGTAAATACATGGTATGACATATATATAAATCGATACATTGTTACACATAGATAACACATTATATGAATTATTGATTAACATATGTTGTAAACTAAATATACCATGCAGAGATATATATAATATAATTATGAATATATAAATTGAACCTCTTACAGCAAGTGTGCCTCAAGGATATGAGTCCTTATCAAGTAACCTTGTTCCCTCCAGACAGACATGTCTTAGGGAGTTGACTTACTCCTTACAGATGGTCCCAAATTTTCCAAATTTTCTTGATTTCTCCCCCTTTCCCCAGGTACAAAAAATGATCTCAGATTTGCAGATGGAGAACATTGAGAATGTTGAGGCCGGTAAATTAAGTGGAGGACAGAAGAGGAAGCTGACACTGGCGATCGCTCTCTTGGGGGACCCCCAGGTAAATGTCGTACAGATGGTTATCTAGAAAGTTGTACATTTACTATGAGGTTGGGTTTAGCAATTGGCCGACTGTCTTATGTGTATGGGGGTGTCCCAACAATAAAGATGCATGCTCTTCCATGCTAAATATGGTTACGGTGAGCCAGTGAAATATTTTGGCTGATGGTTATTTTGCTCCTTTCCACCCTGCACCATAATAGGACATCACGGTAACTACATAGTTAAAGGGGTCCTCCTAAAATGATTTTAAATGGCTGCCAAGAATGTGAGCAGGACTGGTTGCCCCTGCTTGCAGAGATGCCTAGTGGGGTGAGGCCGCACTACACACTACATTCTGGCACTTGCATATACTACATATTGGTGAGTTTGAGTTTTCCTGTGAGGCTGCTCAGCCATGATGGCATATGGTAGGCAGGATGGCATCATTATCATCTATTGTAGAGCAGTGCAGTGAGTAGTGAGGCTCTGCCCTCTCACCTCCCTAGGCAGCTCTGCAAGTGGAAGCAATCAGTCCTGCTCACATTCTAGGACAGGTTGCTGGCAGCCATTTTAAATAATTCCTGGAGAACCCCTTTAACATGACCACTGTACAGACTATTACGGTGCAGTGATGGAGTGGGCACAGGAGCTATGACAGCACTAGCTGTTTAATGCTGTATCTAAGTGGTTAGACAGGAGGAGGCTTCATCTGTCAACCCAATGACCCCCTGCAACACGATCGTGGAGTACCAGTGGGTTGTTATGGAGGCCTGGTGTCTAACCATGGCCTCCAGAGGGAAACATAAAAATTGACTGATGTTTATTACAGATTCTTCTCCTGGATGAGCCCACTGCAGGGATGGACCCGTGTTCTCGCCACCACATTTGGGCTCTGCTGAAAGAACGCAAAGTCAATCGGGTGACCATGTTCAGTACCCAGTTTATGGATGAGGCAGATATACTTGCTGGTAGGTTACACTCTGCCATGTTCCTTGCACTGCTAAGAGGGAAATTTTCCACCGTAACAGGTTTCTTAGATGCTATCTGTCATATATCTTCTATATGAAAGAATCTTCATATAAAAGAGAGGATAAAAAAAATATAAAAATTATATTATCCTTCAGGCGGACATAAAAAAACGCCTCTAAGTTCTTTTTATCAAGTATCTTAATTTGATTTGTGCAAGCAGTGAAACAAAGGAACAATTGTATATGCAAAAATATATAATCGTTTATTATAAAAACAAAGAATATAAAAACAATACAATTGCAAAACAAATGATGAAGTTACAAAGTAACACCCAAAATGTACCACACGGTGGTGTTCACACACCCCAATCTGATCAGCACAGTATGATTTAATGATTTATGACAACCAGTGTCATACTTTTAACAAACGGACTCATGTACCAAGAGAAACTTAGGATCTTCTGTTATCAAACAGGCTATAACAATAAAACACGGATATACAGGAAAATAACTGTTATCCCTTGACTCTGTTTTCCTATAACCAATCAAAAATATATGATATTAATATGATAAAATATTCAACTCGGCAATCAGACTAAGGAAAATAACTTTCCAAGGTTTTAGTCCTCTTTTCAAATAATGTCAGATCTTTCATTAACAATATGCATCTTTGCTAAGAGAATAATCAGCATTATGGAGGCACCTAACGCTATATATTCCCACAATATGGGAACTCTTGGCTATATACCGAGAGAAATATCTTATTAATATCATGAGTAGTAAACAAAATATACGTTACCGGGTCAAAGGTAGACAGAGTTCAGATGGGACTAGTTCTGAAGAACTTTCCTAGTAATCCAAAAAGAATAATCCAAGTTTCTTCTGGTAAAGTTTTCCTTTTTGAATGAATGGATGGATCTATATGGCTTTTTTGGATCTCCTGATCTTTTGATCTCCAGCCCTCTTTTTCTTCCGCACACGAGTAATTATTCCCCCCTTATCTAAGAATCATCCCCTTTAGATTAGGGATTCCCAATCAGGTAAGGTGGGTATATTCGCATGCTAATAACATCATGATGTCATATCAACTCCTAATATGATATAGAACAAATAATGAAATAATATAATATTGTCCATCTGCCTCCAGATGGCACTGCGGTATTGTAGATAAACATCACAACTTTTAAGCATTAAAATTAAATATCCAATAATACGTTACAGGACCTCGTTGACCTTTCTTACTATAAATCATTGAGGAAGGTCTTTTCCTGACACTTTTAATTACCTATATCCTGGACTTGTTGGAGTTGACTGTGTTCTCCTATCTTTTTGGAATATAGGTTGACTTGATGAAAATTTTATATAGCGGCTTTGATGCTTGGCATCGGAACTTGTACATTTCACTTATCTACAAACCGGATTCCAAAAAAGTTGGGACGCTAAACAAATTGTGAATAAAAACTGAATGCAATGATGTAGAGATGGCAAATGTCAATATTTTATTTGTAATAGAACGTAGATAACAGATCAAACGTTTAATCCGAGTAAATGTATCATTTTAAAGGAAAAATACGTTGATTCCAATTTTCACGGTGTCAACAAATCCCAAAAAAGTTGGGACAAGTAGCAATAAGAGGCTGGAAAAAGTAAATTTGAGCATAACGAAGAGCTGGAAGACCAATTAACACTAATTAGGTCAATTGGCAACATGATTGGGTATAAAAAGAGCTTCTCAGAGTGGCAGTGTCTCTCAGAAGCCAAGATGGGTAGAGGATCACCAATTCCCACAATGTTGCGCAGAAAGATAGTGGAGCAATATCAGAAAGGTGTTACCCAGCGAAAAATTGCAAAGACTTTGCATCTATCATCATCAACTGTGCATAACATCATCCGAAGATTCAGAGAATCTGGAACAATCTCTGTGCGTAAGGGTCAAGGCCGTAAAACCATACTGGATGCCCGTGATCTCCGGGCCCTTAAACGACACTGCACCACAAACAGGAATGCTACTGTAAAGGAAATCACAGAATGGGCTCAGGAATACTTCCAGAAACCATTGTCAGTGAACACAATCCACCGTGCCATCCGCCGTTGCCAGCTGAAACTCTACAGTG
Source organism: Bufo bufo (assembly GCF_905171765.1). Classification (NCBI taxonomy): domain Eukaryota; kingdom Metazoa; phylum Chordata; class Amphibia; order Anura; family Bufonidae; genus Bufo; species Bufo bufo. Next base: position 422,072,932 of record NC_053394.1, read on the forward strand.
CAAAGAAGAAGCAATTTCTAAGCAAGATCCACAAGCTCAGGCGTTTTCACTGGGCCAGAGATCATTTAAAATGGAGTGTGGCAAAATGGAAGACTGTTCTGTGGTCAGACGAGTCACAATTCGAAGTTCTTTTTGGAAATCTGGGACATGGCGTCATCCGGACCAAAGAGGACAAGGACAACACAAGTTGTTATCAACGCTCAGTTCAGAAGCCTGCATCTCTGATGGTTTGGGGTTGCATGAGTGCGTGTGGCATGGGCAGCTTGCATGGCTGGAAAGGCACCATCAATGCAGAAAAATATATTCAGGTTCTAGAACAACATATGCTCCCATCCAGACGTCATCTCTTTCAGGGAAGACCCTGCATTTTTCAACAAGATAATGCCAGACCACATTCTGCATCAATCACAACATCATGGCTGCGTAGGAGAAGGATCCGGGTACTGAAATGGCCAGTCTGCAGTCCAGATCTTTGACTTATAGAGAACATTTGGCGCATCATAAAGAGGAAGGTGCAACAAAGAAGGCCCAAGACGATTGAACAGTTAGAGGCCTGTATTAGACAAGAATGGGAGAGCATTCCTATTTCTAAACTTGAGAAACTGATCTCCTCGGTCCCCAGACGTCTGTTGAGTGTTGTAAGAAGAAGGGGAGATGCCACACAGTGGTAAAAATGGCCTTGTCCCAACTTTTTGGGGATTTGTTGACACCATGAAATTCTGATTCGACATATTTTTCCCTTAAAATGGTACATTTTCTCAGTTTAATTTTTTGTTCCGTGATTTATGTTCTATTTTGAATAAAATATTAGAAGTTGCCACCTCCACATCATTGCATTCAGTTTTTATTCACGATTTGTATAGTGTCCCAACTTTTTTGGAATCCGGTTTGTACATCCATGAATAACTATTGTTTTGAAATGGCATTTACTCTTCCCAGAAATCCAATTAACATAAACTTACTTGTTTCTGTACTTTCTACAATACCTTCTAAATGGTAAATACATGGTATGACATATATATAAATCGATACATTGTTACACATAGATAACACATTATATGAATTATTGATTAATATATGTTGTAAACTAAATATACCATGCAGAGATATATACACTCACCTAAAGAATTATTAGGAACACCTGTTCTATTTCTCATTAATGCAATTATCTAGTCAACCAATCACATGGCAGTTGCTTCAATGCATTTAGGGGGGTGCTCCTGTTCAAGACAATCTCCTGAACTCCAAACTGAATGTCAGAATGGGAAAGAAAGGTGATTTAAGCAATTTTGAGCGTGGCATGGTTGTTGGTGCCAGACGGGCCGGTCTGAGTATTTCACAATCTGCTCAGTTACTGGGATTTTCACGCACAACCATTTCTAGGGTTTACAAAGAATGGTGTGAAAAGGGAAAAAGATCCAGTATGCGGCAGTCCTGGGGGCAAAAATGCCTTGTGGATGCTAGAGGTCAGAGGAGAATGGGCCGACTGATTCAAGCTGATAGAAGAGCAATGTTGACTGAAATAACCACTCGTTACAACCGAGGTATGCAGCAAAGCATTTGTGAAGCCACAACACGCACAACCTTAAGGCGGATGGGCTACAACAGCAGAAGACCCCACCGGGTACCACTCATCTCCACTACAAATTGGAAAAAGAGGCTACAATTTGCACGAGCTAACCAAAATTGGACTGTTGAAGACTGGAAAAATGTTGCCTGGTCTGATGAGTCTCGATTTCTGTTAAGACATTCAAATGGTAGAGACAGAATGAGAACATGTATCCATCATGCCTTGTTACCACTGTGCAGGCTGGTGGTGGTGGTGTAATGGTGTGGGGGATGTTTTCTGGGCACAATTTAGGCCCCTTAGTGCCAATTGGGCATCGTTTAAATGCCATGGGCTACCTGAGCATTGTTTCTGACCATGTCCATCCCTTCATGACCACCATGTACCCATCCTCTGATGGCTACTTCCAGCAGGATAATGCACCATGTCACAAAGCTCGAATCATTTCACATTGGTTTCTTGAACATGTCAATGAGTTCACTGTACTAAAATGGCCCCACAGTCACCAGATCTCAACCCAATAGAGCATCTTTGGGATGTGGTGGAACGGGAGCTTCGTGCCCTGGATGTGCATCCCTCAAATCTCCATCAACTGCAAGATGCTATCCTATCAATATGGGCCAACATTTCTAAAGAATGCTATCAGCACCTTGTTGAATCAATGCCATGTAGAATTAAGGCAGTTCTGAAGGCAAAAGGGGGTCCAACACCGTATTAGTATGGTGTTCCTAATAATTCTTTAGGTGAGTGTATAATATAATTATGATTTTAATTTAATATAATTATGAATATATAAATTGAACCTCATACAGCAGGTGTGCCTCAAGGATATGAGTCCTTATCAAGTAACCTTGTTCCCTCCAGACAGACATGTCTTAGGGAGTTGACTTACTCCTTACAGATGCTCCCATATCTTTAGCAATAACTTTTAAATACAATGTCTGTTTATGTTCACAATTATTTTTTTATATAAACTGAACTTGCCATGAACTCATCTTGACTTCTTCAGCCACATAATATAACTTTGGTTCAGGCTGATTTTATTCTTAAAGGCAATGAGATGAGGCATATATTATTGTAAACAAATATTGAATTATCCATGCATTAGATGGACATTTAGCTTCTCTTGTATGCTTATTAGTGTCTTTGTGACTTTTTTTTACCCTCTGTGTATTTTGTAAAGATAGGAAAGCTGTGATATCTAACGGAAGACTGAAATGCGTTGGATCATCCCTGTTCTTAAAGAGAAAATGGGGCATTGGCTATCATTTAAGGTAGAGGATTTTGGTATTTATGTAGTGATGATACATTTTGCAACCACTAGGGGGAGCTCATTGCAGATGAATTTGTACAGCTCCTATTGGACACCATAAAAAGTTGATCTTATTTTTCTGATCTCCCTCTGGTGGTAGCATCATTTTGAAATTATTTATATGTCTGTGTAGTGTGATTTGGAGCTCGATATGAGAAAAATGAAGCTCTGACCCCTGTAAATAATATATTAGAAAATAATTGTTCACTGGAGTCTTAGTACATTATACGTTTTAATGTTAATGTGTTCTTATTGCTCTATATTAGTGGATTACAATAATCTGTTCTTCCTCTGGCAATGACCAGGATGCAGGTGATCCCGTCCTGTGACCCTGAACAGATGACCTCCATCATCAAGCAGCATATACCCAGCGCTAAGCTGTCCATGCAGAATGAGGAACAGATCACCTACACATTGCCATTTGAAAACATGGACTGCTTCTCAGGTAATTACTACAACTCATATCACACACTGCCTAACTACAGTAGTATTACCAACCCAAGATCACACTTAAGATAAAATATGACATTTCCACAAATTTGCATTTTAGATCTTTTTGCTCACCTGGACAGGCGTGTAGGACAGGACATTGTAACTTATGGAGTCTCCATGACCACACTAGATGATGTTTTCATCAAACTGGAAGGAGAAGCAGAACTTGAAAAAGGAGGTAAGGAGCATTGGAGCAAGGTGGGGCTTCGGGATTTTCTTGTAAGAATACAACCTCCTTTTATACAAGAACATAACTACTATAATACTGTCTTCTATTTACAAGAATATAACAACAAGGGTCCATTCGCACGTCCTCAAAATGGGTCCGCAGCCGTTCCTCAATTTTGTGGAACGGGTGCGGACCCATTAATTTTCAATGGGGCCGGAAAATATGCGTGCTGTCCGCATCCGCACTTCTGTTCTACGGCCCCGCAAAAAAATAGAACATGTCCTATTCTTGTCTGCAGACACAAACAAGAAAAAGGCATTTCTATAATAGTGCCGGCCATGTGCGGTCTGAAAAATGCGGAACGCACATGGCCGGTGTCCGCAATTTTCGGACCGCAAAACACTTGTGGACGTGTGAATGGACCTATGTACAAGAATATAACTACTATAATACTCCCTCCTATGTACAAGAATATAACTACTATAATACTCCCTCCTATGTACAAGAATATAACTACTATAATACTCCCTCCTATGTACAAGAATATAACTACTATAATACTCCCTCCTATGTACAAGAATATAACTACTATAATACTCCCTCCTATGTACAAGAATATAACTACTATAATACTGCCTCCTATGTACAAGAATATAACTACTATAATACTGCCTCCTATGTACAAAAATATAACTACTATAATGCTGCCTCCTATGTACAAAAAGATAACTACTATAATACTGTCTCCTATGTACAAGAATATAACTACTATAATACTGCCTCCTATGTACAAGAATATAACTACTATAATACTGCCTCCTGTGTACAAGAATATAACTACTATAATACTGCCTCCTATATACAAGGATATATCTACTATAATACTGCTCCTATGGACAAGAATATAACTACTATAATACTGCTCCTATATACAAGAATATAACTACTATAATACTGCTCCTATATACAAGAATATAACTACTATAATACTGCTCCTATGGACAAGAATATAACTACTATAATACTGCTCCTATGTACAAGAATATAACTACTATAATACTGCTCCTATGTACAAGAATATAACTACTATAATACTGCTCCTATGTACAAGAATATAACTACTATAATACTGCCTCCTATGTACAAGAATATAACTACTATAATACTGCCTCCTATGTACAAGAATATAACTACTATAATACTGCTCCTATGTACAAGAATATAACTACTATAATACTGCCTCCTATGTACAAGAATATAACTAATATAATACTGCTCCTATGTACAAGAATATAACTACTATAATACTGCCTTCTATGTACAAGAATATAACTACTATAATACTGCTCCTATGTACAAGAATATAACTACTATAATACTGCCTCCTATGTACAAGAATATAACTACTATAATGCTGCCTTCTATGTACAAAAAGATAACTACTATAATACTGCTCCTATGTACAAGAATATAACTACTATAATACTGCTCCTATGTACAAGAATATAACTACTTTAATACTGCTCCTATGTACAAGAATATAACTACTATAATACTGCCTCCTATATACAAGGATATAACTACTATAATACTGCTCCTATGTACAAGGATATAACTACTATAATACTGCCTCCTATGTACAAGAATATAACTACTTTAATACTGCTCCTATATACAAGAATATAACTACTATAATACTGCCTCCTATGTACAAGAATATAACTACTATAATACTGCTCCTATGTACAAGAATATAACTACTATATTACTGCTCCTATGTACAAGAATATAACTACTATAATACTGCCTCCTATGTACAAGAATATAACTACTATAATACTGCCTCCTGTGTACAAGAATATAACTACTATAATACTGCCTCCTATGTACAAGAATATAACTACTATAATACTGCCTCCTGTGTACAAGAATATAACTACTATAATACTGCCTCCTATATACAAGGATATATCTACTATAATACTGCTCCTATGTACAAGAATATAACTACTATAATACTGCCTCCTATGTACAAGAATATAACTACTATAATACTGCCTCCTATGTACAAGAATATAACTACTATAATACTGCTCCTATGTACAACAATATAACTACTATAATACTGCCTTCTATGTACAAGAATATAACTACTATAATACTGCTCCTATGTACAAGAATATAACTACTATAATACTGCCTCCTATGTACAAGAATATAACTACTATAATGCTGCCTTCTATGTACAAAAAGATAACTACTATAATACTGCTCCTATGTACAAGAATATAACTACTATAATACTGCTCCTATGTACAAGAATATAACTACTTTACACTAACCTGACATTAACTCCAACATTGGTTCTTTTATGGCTTCCAACAAAAGAATTGTCGCCAGCAAAGAACAAATTGGCCACACACTTGATTCAAGCTGCACGTCTACTTATTCCCCAAAAATGGCTGAGTAAGGATCCCCCCACCACCTCTCAGTGGTTAAGCAAATTGGATCATGTGCACCGCATGGAAGAGCTAGCAGGTTGGGAACTTAGGGCACACGAGAAGCACAAGAAGTTATGGGCCCCCTGGATTGCATATAGATACGCGACCAATACACCAACACCTTAGCGATCTCTAATCGACAATCAAACTTGAAAATGTCCCCCAGATGGGACTGACACATTAGTGAGTATAGAAGGTGTTTAGCCTTATCTCTCCCTTTGGAGTCATCATAAGATATCTTAAATAACCTCCGATCGCATATGTCCAGTTCTAAGGACACATTCACCCCTCCCTCTCCTCACCCCCACACCCCCTCCTCTTATGTTTGTTTGACCTAACTACCTCAGGCCTCATGTCAAAAGTTAAATCAACCAGTTCTAGATGACTGTGCCTTGAAGATCCGCACTATATATATGTCCTATGTAACATATGCATTATAATGTCAATTATGCTCTGGACATGTCTGTACTCATTCATCCTGAATTGTGCATTATGTATGTCTACAATTTTTTATGACTTGCTGTTTAATAAAAAGAAATTTGACAAAGAATATAACTACTTTAATACTGCTCCTATGTACAAGAATATAACTACTATAATACTGCCTCCTATATACAAGGATATAACTACTATAATACTGCTCCTATGTACAAGGATATAACTACTATAATACTGCCTCCTATGTACAAGAATATAACTACTTTAATACTGCTCCTATATACAAGAATATAACTACTATAATACTGCCTCCTATGTACAAGAATATAACTACTATAATACTGCTCCTATGTACAAGAATATAACTACTATATTACTGCTCCTATGTACAAGAATATAACTACTATAATACTGCCTCCTATGTACAAGAATATAACTACTATAATACTGCCTCCTGTGTACAAGAATATAACTACTATAATACTGCCTCCTATGTACAAGAATATAACTACTATAATACTGCCTCCTGTGTACAAGAATATAACTACTATAATACTGCCTCCTATATACAAGGATATATCTACTATAATACTGCTCCTATGTACAAGAATATAACTACTATAATACTGCCTCCTATGTACAAGAATATAACTACTATAATACTGCCTCCTATGTACAAGAATATAACTACTATAATACTGCTCCTATGTACAAGAATATAACTACTATAATACTGCCTCCTATGTACAAGAATATAACTACTATAATACTGCTCCTATGTACAAGAATATAACTACTATAATACTGCCTTCTATGTACAAGAATATAACTACTATAATACTGCTCCTATGTACAAGAATATAACTACTATAATACTGCCTCCTATGTACAAGAATATAACTACTATAATGCTGCCTTCTATGTACAAAAAGATAACTACTATAATACTGCTCCTATGTACAAGAATATAACTACTATAATACTGCTCCTATGTACAAGAATATAACTACTTTAATACTGCTCCTATGTACAAGAATATAACTACTATAATACTGCCTCCTATATACAAGGATATAACTACTATAATACTGCTCCTATGTACAAGGATATAACTACTATAATACTGCCTCCTATGTACAAGAATATAACTACTTTAATACTGCTCCTATATACAAGAATATAACTACTATAATACTGCCTCCTATGTACAAGAATATAACTACTATAATACTGCTCCTATGTACAAGAATATAACTACTATATTACTGCTCCTATGTACAAGAATATAACTACTATAATACTGCTCCTATGTACAAGAATATAACTACTATAATACTGCTCCTATATACAAGAATATAACTACTATAATACTGCCTCCTATATACAAGGATATAACTACTATAATACTGCTCCTATGTACAAGAATATAACTACTATAATACTGCCTCCTATATACAAGAATATAACTACTATAATACTGCTCCTATGTACAAGGATATAACTACTATAATACTGCTTCTATGTACAATAATATAACTACTATAATACTGCTCCTATGTACAAGAATATAACTACTTTAATACTGCTCCTATGTACAAGAATATAACTACTATAATACTGCCTCCTATATACAAGGATATAACTACTATAATACTGCTCCTATGTACAAGGATATAACTACTATAATACTGCTCCTATATACAAGAATATAACTACTTTAATACTGCTCCTATGTACAAGAATATAACTACTATAATACTGCCTCCTATATACAAGGATATAACTACTATAATACTGCTCCTATGTACAAGAATATAACTACTATAATACTGCCTCCTATGTACAAGAATATAACTACTATAATACTGCCTCCTATGTACAGTATATAACTACTATAATACTCCCTCCTATGTACAAGAATATAACTACTATAATACTGCTCCTATGTACAAGAATATAACTACTATAATACTGCCTCCTATGTACAGTATATAACTACTATAATACTCCCTCCTATGTACAAGAATATAACTACTATAATATTGCCTCCTATGTACAAGAATATAACTACTATAATACTGATCCTATGTACAAGAATATAACTACTATAATACTGCCTCCTATATACAAGAATATAACTACTATAATACTGCCTCTATGTACAAGAATATAACTACTATAATACTGCCTCCTATATACAAGAATATAACTACTATAATACTGCCTCCTATATAACTACTATAATACTGCCTCCTATGTACAATGATATAACTACTATAATACTGCTCCTATGTACAAGAATATAACTACTATAATACTGCCTCCTATGTACAAGAATATAACTACTATAATACTGCTCCTATGTACAAGAATATAACTACTATAATTCTGCTCCTATATACAAGAATATAACTACTGTAATATAATACTGCTCCTATGTACAAGAATATAATTACTATAATACTGCCTCCTATGTACAAGAATATAACTACTATAATACTGCCTCCTATGTACAAGAATATAACTACTATAATACTGCTCCTATCTACAAGAATATAACTACTATAATACTGCCTCCTATGTACAAGAATATAACTACTATAATACTGCTCCTATCTACAAGAATATAACTACTATAATACTGCCTCCTATGTACAAGAATATAACTACTATAATACTGCTCCTATGTACAAGAATATAACTAATATAATACTGCCTCCTATGTACAAGAATATAACTATTATAATACTGCTCCTATGTACAAAAATATAACTACTATAATACTGCCTCCTATGTACAAGAATATAACTACTATAATACTGCTCCTATGTACAAGAATATAACTACTATAATACTGCCTCCTATGTACAAGAATATAACTACTATAATACTGCTCCTATGTACAAGAATATAACTACTATAATACTGCTCCTATGTACAAGAATATAACTACTATAATACTGCTCCTATGTACAAGAATATAACTACTATAATACTGCTCCTATGTACAAGAATATAACTACTATAATACTGCTCCTATCTACAAGAATATAACTACTATAATACTGCCTCCTATGTACAAGAATATAACTACTATAATACTGCTCCTATCTACAAGAATATAACTACTATAATACTGCCTCCTATGTACAAGAATATAACTACTATAATACTGCTCCTATGTACAAGAATATAACTAATATAATACTGCCTCCTATGTACAAGAATATAACTATTATAATACTGCTCCTATGTACAAAAATATAACTACTATAATACTGCCTCCTATGTACAAGAATATAACTACTATAATACTGCTCCTATGTACAAGAATATAACTACTATAATACTGCCTCCTATGTACAAGAATATAACTACTATAATACTGCTCCTATGTACAAGAATATAACTACTATAATACTGCTCCTATGTACAAGATTATAACTACTATAATACTGCTCCTATGTACAAGAATATAACTACTATAATACTGCTCCTATGTACAAGAATATAACTACTATAATACTGCCTCCTATGTACAAGAATATAACTACTATAATACTGCTCCTATGTACAAGAATATAACTATTATAATACTGCTCCTATGTACAAGAATATAACTACTATAATACTGCCTCCTATGTACAAGAATATATCTACTATAATACTGCTCCTATGTACAAGAATATAACTACTATAATACTGCTCCTATGTACAAGAATATAACTACTATAATACTGCTCCTATGTACAAGAATATAACTACTATAATACTGCTCCTATGTACAAGAATATAACTACTATAATACTGCCTCCTATGTACAAGAATATAACTACTATAATACTGCTCCTATGTACAAGAATATAACTACTATAATACTGCTCCTATGTACAAGAATATAACTACTATAATACTGCCTCCTATGTACAAGAATATAACTACTATAATACTGCTCCTATGTACAAGAATATAACTACTATAATACTGCTCCTATGTACAAGAATATAACTACTATAATACTATCTCCTATATACGAGAATATAACTATTATAATACTGCCTCCTATGTACAAGAATATAACTACTATAATACTGCTCCTATGTACAAGAATATAACTACTATAATACTGCTCCTATGTACAAGAATATAACTACTATAATACTGCTCCTATGTACAAGATTATAACTACTATAATACTGCCTCCTATGTACAAGAATATAACTACTATAATACTGCTCCTATGTACAAGAATATAACTACTATAATACTGCCTCCTATGTACAAGAATATAACTACTATAATACTGCTCCTATGTACAAGAATATAACTACTATAATACTGCCTCCTATGTACAAGAATATATCTACTATAATACTGCTCCTATGTACAAGAATATAACTACTATAATACTGCTCCTATGTACAAGAATATAACTACTATAATACTGCTCCTATGTACAAGAATATAACTACTATAATACTGCTCCTATGTACAAGAATATAACTACTATAATACTGCTCCTATGTACAAGAATATAACTACTATAATACTGCTCCTATGTACAAGAATATAACTACTATAATACTGCCTCCTATGTACAAGAATATAACTACTATAATACTGCTCCTATGTACAAGAATATAACTACTATAATACTGCCTCCTATGTACAAGAATATAACTGCTATAATACTGCTCCTATGTACAAGAATATAACTGCTATAATACTGTGATACATCATAGATTACAGTGTGTTTGGCCAGGATCAGCAGATGGCAGATGACACCTTCTCAGCAGAAATGGAGGAGTCTCTCTTACTGATGTCAGACTCAGGAAATGCGACACTAAGCGATTTCCCGCTCTGGAGACAACAAGTACTGGCCTCTGCACGCATTCGATACCTGAAGCTGAAACATGACAGAAAAATCCTCAGATCCATGTGAGTGGTGACACATACAAGACATTAAAGGGATTGGCCCACAAAACACAGTTAGGGAATAGGTGGATGATTGGTGGAGGTCCGACCACTGGGACCCTCACTGATCAGAGAACAGGGCTCCTATGTTTCTCGGTATGGCTGGAGCAGCGCTATGATTACTACCAGCAGAATTGAGTCTGCATTCTCCTAAATTGCGCCCGCCATCTTAGCAGTCCCCAAAGCGGTACCAGTCTGATGAAGGCCGGATTGTGGCCGAAACGTCACATGTATATGATTTACCGCATTTGGAATTAAATGAAATTTACCACATCGCATAAACTGGAGTTTATATTCTTCTTGGAGCAGCGGTCGAGCAGAGGAGTGTGTACATTTCAGGTTTTTTCTTCTTTTCCAGATTCCTGATGTTTGCCGTGTTCATTCTTCCAGTCATTGTGCTCATCATATTCATCAGTGTGCTACCTTTAATGGATTCTCTGGAGCTTTCTCCAAATCTCTACTTCTCCAGACCAAGGGATCGATTCCATGGCTACTACACCAACCTCCTGGTCCACAATAACACAGGTAGCCATATTGATCTTGAAGGACATATATATGGAGCTTGGGGTTGTTAAGCTCCATTCAGACGTCCGTAACGTGTTTTGAGGATCCACAAAACACAGACAGCGGCAATGTGCGTTCCGCATTTTGCGGACCGCACATTGCCGGCACTAATAGAATATGCCTATTCTTGTCCGCAATTTTTTTCGGGAACGGAATTGCGGACCCGGAATTGCGGACCATGGAAATGAATGGGTCTGCAATTCCGTTCCGCAAAATGCGGAACAAAATTGCGGACGTGTGAATGGACCCTTATCCAGCTTTTCCAGACTCCTGTATGGTCAGTATGTGACTAGGAATCATGTATCATTGCTTAAGTGCAGATTTTTGGGAGGGGTCTGGGAAAGCTGAGCAGAACCCTACCGATAGATATAACGGCAGCCTCCTTGGCTGTCACACCGTTTTACCAGACCCAGATATATCCATAAGCAGTGGTGTAATATGGGGGATGGCCAGAGGGGTAGTTGCCCCAGGCACCAAATTGCAAGGGAGCGCTGGACTTGACGGAGGGGCACAGGAGCCAATGGTACTTGTCCGTGCTGTTCAGTCTCATAGGCCAAAGGCTGAGGCCTATGAGGCAGTGGAACAGTACAGGTGGTCGCAATGACATCATGGCAACCTCCTGTGCTGGGGTACAGGCGGCATAATGACATCATCTTTCCACCTAAGACCCAGTGCAGGTGGTCATGCATTACGACCACCTGCACCAGGACGCAGGCAACCAGGACCTGCAGAAAGAAGAGGCCTGTGGCCTGCATTGAACATGGCAGGAGTGAGGTTAGTATTTTGGGTCTTTTTTGTTTGTTTGTCAGCACTACTTGGGGCAATACGGGGAGAGGGCATTATATGTAGAGAAGGCACTACAGGGGGCATTATGTGTACAAAGGGCACTATGGGGGGGAAAATGTATGTACAGAGGACACTACACAGGGCATTGTATGTACATAGGGAACTATAGGGGGCTTTGTATGTACAGAGGGAACTACGGGGGACATTATATGTAGCGAGGGCACAACAGGGGGGCATGATATGTTCAGAGGGGGCATTATATGTGCATAGGGCACAAGGGGGGCATTATATGTACAGAGGGCACTAAAGGGGGCATTATATATACATATGGCACTATGGGGGAATTATATTTACTGAGGGCACTATGGGGGCATTATATTTACTGAGGGCTCTACAGTGGGGCATTATATTTATTGAGGGCACTGCAGGGGCATTATGTCTACTGAGGGCACTACAAGGGGCATTATAACTACTGGGGCTTAAATGGAAATTACTACTGAGTCGGGTTGGGCCTAAATAGGTATGATTACTGAGTTGAGGCATAAAATGAGTGTTCTGCATGTCCAATTATGCAGAAACAAGTTATGATCAGGAGAAATCATCATAGTGATCTGTTAAGGAGTGAGAAAAAAGGAAAGAGAATGACTCTAGTCAGAGAAGACATTGCCTGTAAGTCACTGAGTGGGGCCTAAATAGTATTAGTAACGACTGGGACCTAAATGGGTATGGTCTCGGTGGAACAGTATTATTTGGCTTTCATATAGTGTTATTATTGATAATTGTAGTCTTGGTATACTGTGTGGCATGGTTCCATAAAAAGGGGCACAATACTTGGCTTGCCCCGGTTGCTGGGAACCCACGTCACTGTCTATGAGACAGTTCAATGTTTAAATTGACTACATATTTTCTTCTCGTCGTCACCCGCACCCCCATCCAGGCTCCCCTATAGAAGACTTTGTCCAGGCCGTGCAAGCGCAGAATATCGTGGTTGATGTTGTTGATGGAGAATATGATCTAAACACTGAAAAATACAAGGGAGCCATTGAGGTCTCTCGTGGAGAAAAGGTCAGTCACCCTTTTAATTAAGGGTTAAATCTATCAGGGGTTCATGCCCAGAAGCAAGGGGACAAAGTATTTAAAGGGGTTGTGGCATAAACTACTTTTCCTCTAAAGTTTATTTTCATCAGTTACTCTAGCTCCCATTCCCCCTTGGGTTGTTTCCCCCCCCCCCAAAATCTACCTCATTTGCCGTTTTCTCCTATCCCCCATGCTTGAATCCTACTTCCTGGTTTGTCCCGTCACGCCTTAGGGCAGTGAGATGTGTCCTGACAACCACACCCCTTGCTTCCTACATCCTAGATTACAAGGTGCCAGTGCAGGATGTAACCAACAGAATCTAAACTGATTTGCCACAGGGCGCAATGGTTGGCTAATAGCTTTAGAATAAGGCCGTTTTAATAAATGGCGGTATTTGGAGAAAGTGATATAACAGCGATATCTGATGGGCGGGATACATTTATATTAGTGGCACAACCCCTTTAATGCTAATGATGAAATTATGGCTTTGTGTAGCCGCCATTATAAGAGCTCACCGCATGCAATTTAATTGTCGAGGTCAAGGGCGGCTGTATAAAAATGTAATTAGCGCCCTCTAGTGGCATTATTTTTAAGGGACACTTGGTCAAAATTTGATATTACTTATTATTAATTTTTGCAGGGCTATAGCTTTCAGATCGTTGGAAACACCAAAGCAATTAGTGTATTACCCGTACTTGTGAACATCATCAGCAATGCTTTCCTGAAGATGTGCCAGTCTGCGAACCTCATCCATGTGTGGAACAATCCCATACCAAATGTACGTAATGGGTGGAAGCATTCATTTCAATGGAAATAAAGAGAACAGTTTTTTTTCTGTTTCTGGGAAAGCTGGGTAACGGCCAGCTTGGCTCCCATAGGGGTTGTGACTCAGCTTTGATATCATAACCCGGCCAATCTGCCATTGTGAAAGCTGAATGACAGCCCCCAATGGGAGAAGGAATGGCAGCCAACTTTCTCAGAGACCTTTCTACCAAGACAATAGGTTAACAAGTTTACATTTTGGTCGATTTTTCAGTCTGACAAACACTAAATTGTGACTTTTCTTTTGTAGAAGGATCTAAATGATTTAGATGTAGATTACACAATGATTGTAATGTACACCATGTTCGCTGCCAGTCTCTCCCCTCACTTTGCCATGAGCAGCATCAGTGACAATAAGGTGAGTAATGTGCCCAATGCCAGGCACATGCCGCTACAGCCTCCTGCTAGGTTCACTGTTAGCCCTGGGACCACTCTGGAACCTAACCACGTGATCTTGATTTCTCTAGATCAAAGCTCGGTGCCAGCTGCGGTTATCTGGCCTCTTCTCATCAGCGTACTGGCTTGGCCAAGGTTTAGTGGACATCACTTTCTATTGTCTTCTGCTGTACCTGTTGACAGCACTATTTTTTGCTTTTAACCACCACATCGTCTTATCGTTTGGGGTGGCCATGTTGCTGGTGAGTAACTGGAAGGAGTTTTTTTTCACAATTCTGTATTATATTCCAGAGCTGCGCTAACTGTTCTGCTGGGGGAGTCACTGTGTGTACACATGTACAGGGTGACTCCACCAGCAGAATAGTGAGTGCAGCTCTGGAATATAATACAGGATGTAACTCAGGATCAGTACAGGATAAGTAATGTAATGTATGTACACAGTGACTCCACCAGCAGAATAGTGAGTGCAGCTCTGGAGTATAAAACAGGATGTAACTCAGGATCAGTACAGGATAAGTAATGTATGTACACAGTGACCCTACCAGCAGAATAGTGAGTGCAGCTCTGGAGTATAATACAGGATGTAACTCAGGATCAGTACAGGATAAGTAATATAATGTATGTACACAGTGACTGCACCAGCAGAATAGTGAGTGCAGCTCTGGAATATAATACAGGATGTAACTCAGGATCAGTACAGGATAAGTAATGTAATGTATGTACACAGTGACTCCACCAGCAGAATAGTGAGTGCAGCTCTGGAATATAATACAGGATGTAACTCAGGATCAGTACAGGATAAGTAATGTAATGTATGTACACAGTGACTCCACCAGCAGAATAGTGAGTGCAGCTCTGGAGTATAAAACAGGATGTAACTCAGGATCAGTACAGGATAAGTAATGTATGTACACAGTGACCCTACCAGCAGAATAGTGAGTGCAGCTCTGGAGTATAATACAGGATGTAACTCAGGATCAGTACAGGATAAGTAATATAATGTATGTACACAGTGACTGCACCAGCAGAATAGTGAGTGCAGCTCCCGAGTATAATACAGGATGTAACTCAGGATCAGTACAGGATAAGTAATGTAATGTATGTACACAGTGACTCTACCAGCAGAATAGTGAGTGCAGCTCTGGAGTATAATACAGGATGTATTCAGGCTGAGTACACGATAAATAATGCAATGTATGTACACAGTGACTCCATTAGCAGAATAGTGAGTTAAGCTCTGGGGTATTATACAGGATATAACTCAGGATCACTACAGGATAATAATGTATATACACAGTGACTGCACCAGCAGAATAGTGAGTGCAGCTCTGGAGTATAATACAGGATGTAACTCAGGATCAGTACAGGATAAGTAATATAATATATGTACACAGTGACTGCACCAGCAGAATAGTGAGTGCAGCTCTGGAGTATAATACAGGATGTAACTCAGGATCAGTACAGAATAAGTAATGTTTGTACACAGTGACTCTAACCAGCAGAATAGTGAATGCAGCTCTGGAGTATAATACAGGATGTAACTCAGGATCAGGATAAGTAATGTATGTACACAGTGACTCCACCAGCAGAATAGTGAGTGCAGCTCTGGAGTATAATACAGGATGTAACTCAGGATCAGTACAGGATAAGTAATGTATGTACACAGTGACTCCACCAGCAGAATAGTGAATGCAGCTCTGGAGTATAATACAGGATGTAACTCAGGATCAGTACAGGATAAGTAATGTAATGTATGTACACAGTGACTGCACCAGCAGAATAGTGAATGCAGCTCTGGAGTATAATACAGGATGTAACTCAGGATCAGTACAGGATAAGTAATATAATGTATGTACACAGTGACTCCACCAGCAGAATAGTGAGTGCAGCTCTGGAGTATAATACAGGATGAAACTCAGGATCAGGATAAGTAATGTATGTACACAGTGACTCCACCAGCAGAATAGTGAGTGCAGCTCTGGAGTATAATACAGGATGTAACTCAGGATCAGTACAGGATAAGTAATGTATGTACACAGTGACTCCACCAGCAGAATAGTGAATGCAGCTCTGGAGTATAATACAGGATGTAACTCAGGATCAGTACAGGATAAGTTATGTAATGTATGTACACAGTGACTGCACCAGCAGAATAGTGAATGCAGCTCTGGAGTATAATACAGGATGTAACTCAGGATCAGTACAGGATAAGTAATATAATGTATGTACAGAGTGACTGCACCAGCAGAATAGTGAGTGCAGCTCCCGAGTATAATACAGGATGTAACTCAGGATCAGTACAGGATAAGTAATATAATGTATGTACACAGTGACTCTACCAGCAGAATAGTGAGTGCAGCTCTGGAGTATAATACAGGATGTATTCAGGCTGAGTACACGATAAATAATGCAATGTATGTACACAGTGACTCCACCAGCAGAATAGTGAGTTAAGCTCTGGGGTATAATACAGGATGTAACTCAGGATCAGTACAGGATAAGTAATATAATGTATGTACACAGTGACTGCACCAGCAGAATAGTGAGTGCAGCTCTGGAGTATAATACAGGATGTAACTTAATGATTTTCCTATTTCATGACGTAAAGTCATAGTTTTATTAAAGACACGGAGGCGAGTATTGCTTTCTCCTTCTTTACTGACCACCAATAGCAGCAAAGAAAAAAAATTTACATACAAGGAACCATAGCAACCAAGGTCCCTCCCCACTGGCCCCTATAATAGGCCGCTCTTCCTCTGTAACTTCCTCTTTCTATGAACATCTGGTGCTGACATCCCGAACATCCCAACGATAACTCCGAACTTTAACTGGAACGGAAAGTCCACCGCCCATGAAGCGCAATCAACTAGCCAACCTGGCTAAACTGTAGAACACATCCACCGGTAACACGGCATCATGTAACGGAAAGACTTCATCCTGGAAAATAAAACAGACCATAGGCCTAGGTGAAACAAACATATCAGGACAGAATGTCCGGAAGCCATCTACACCACTGACTCAACAGGTGACAAGTGACAGAAAACAATAAAAATTGTAATAAATAACATGAAATACAATGGCAATGTAACAACATTAGGATAATAAAACCTAAAACACAATAACTTAAAAGGTTAATAATACATAGAGGCAATGATACATGACCCCTGCAACAAAAAACCGTGAGAAAACCCCAAGGGAGGGAATAGGGTGGGCAATACTCGCCTCCGTGTCTTTAATAAAACTATGACTTTACGTCATGAAATAGGAAAATCATTAAGTTTTACAGCAAGACACGGAGGCTTCGTATTGCAAGTTCAAAGCCCGTCTATGATTGAAGCAAACAAATTAGATGGAGGACGGAAATAGAACTCCCTGAACGTGGTAACATTGGACCAATCAGCCAGATGCATAACATCCTCCAATCTGGCCCCCGAAACCGCCAAGGCGGTGGCAGAGGCCCCACGCGCAGAATTGGCCGTGAAGACAGACGTGTCAACACCCGCTAATGACATGACCCATTTAAGCCAGCGTGCTAACGTAGGGCTAGACACCGGTCCAAAAGGATGACGAATAGAAATTAACAACTGAGAGCTGGCCGGAGACCGATGCGCCAGCGTCCTGGATTCGTATTCCCTAAGGCACGCCACGGGACATAAGACCGGGGAGGAAGGAAAACTGGGGTAGGAAACGTATGCTAGTCTTGGTGCGACGCGAGATGTTGAAAGTAACCCCCTCCGGGGTAAAGGAACGCGCGTCGTAATCAAGAGCTCTCACATCCGAAATAGGCAAAATAACGCCAACAATTTAGCTGACAATTGCCTAAGTGTGAGGTCAGAATTCCCGGGCCAGGAGGCCAAGAAGGCAAGGACTAGGGAAACGTCCCATGTTGTGGAAAAACGAGGTCGCGGGGTACGAGACAAACGAGCCCCCCTTAAGAGGCGAGAAACCGAAGGATGTTGGCCAGCCGCGACGCCCTCGAAGCCCGCGTGGGTAGAAGAAATAGCGGACCTGAAAAGGTTAATGGTCCGATATGCCTTCCCCGCCTCGAAGAGAGAGGTGAGAAATTCTAGCAGGTGGGTTACAGGTGCCGAAACGGGATCCAAGTCCCGTTCCACGCACCAGTTAGCCCAAGTTCTCCAGGCTGCCCGGTACGACTTCCTAGTGCCGGGAGCCCATGCACTGTCCAATAGCTGTCGAGTTGCTGCCGAAACTCCCTCGAACGATCCAGGTGTCCGGAGATCCGGCATGCCAGCAGCCGCAGGGATCCGTCGAGTAGAAGGGGATGTTGTAGACCCAGAGGGTTGCGGAGGAGATCCGACCGGGTCGGGAGAAGAACAGGAATCTCCACTAGTATCCTCAGCAACGAGGGGAACCAGACCTGAGACCGTACAGGCGGGATACCGACCAATCTTGGAGAAACGCATCCACTGCTAATGCCTCCGGGTCCGGACGCCAGCTGTAAAACCGGGTGAGTTGTCTGGTCAGCCGCGATGCGAACAGATCGATAGACATCGGACCCCACAATTCCGAAATTGCTGAGAAGACCCGAGGATCCAACTGCCAATCGCTGCCATCCGATAGGTAGCGCGAGTTCTAATCCGCCTGAACGTTGTTCAGCCCCGGTAAGTACTCCGCCTGCACCATGATGTCTCTGGACAGGCAAAAGGACCAAAAGTCTTTGGCCAAACGAGCCAAAGTTGCCGAGCGAGTACCCCCCAAACGGTTGACATACTGGACTGCCGATATATTGTCCATCCGTAGCTTGATGCACGCGTTGGCGATCCCGTTGGAGAAACTCTTCACCGCAAAAGATCCCGCCAGGAGCTCCAACGCATTGATGTGCAGGAGGGATTCCTCCGCTGACCAGGGGCCCCCCGTGGATACACCATTGCAATGGGCACCCCAACCCTGGAGGCTCGCATCCGATTCTATGGTCAATTCCGGCAGGAACCCGAAGATCGCTCTGCCGTTCCACGCCTCCAGATTGGCGATCCACCAACTCAACTCCTCTCGGGCCTCCGAGTCCAGAACCACCGCATCCGCAAAGGATGCACCGGTCCGAAGATGGGCGATCTTCAGTCGCTGGAGCGCACGGTAATGTAACGGGGCTGGAAACACCGCCTGAATGGACGAGGCTAATAGACCGATGATGCGGGCCAGGTGACGCAATGAGAGACGGGGTATGAGGAGCGCATGTCTCAATTCTTTGCGGATCGCCCGCAACTTTGCCGTCGGCAGACTGAGGGACTCCGCGAGAGAATCCACCGTGAATCCTAAGAATTCCATCCTCTGAGCCGGGATGAGGCAGGACTTCTCTATGTTGAGGAGGAATCCGAAAGCAAATCCGGCGTCCACTGGAGATGTTCTAGTAATCCCACCCTGGACTCGTGCATCAGAAGGATGTCGTCCAGGTAAATGATTAGGCGGACTCCCCGAGTCCTCAACCATGACACGACTGGACGCAGCAGCTTGGTAAAGCACCAAGGAGCTGAAGACAGTCCGAATGGCAGACAGGTGAACCTCCAGACCTCGCCATTCCACCTGAACTGGAGCTAGTCCCTGGAATGAGTGGCCACTGGGACCGTCAGGTAGGCATCCTTCAGGTCCAGCTTTACCATCCAGTCCCCAGGAACTAACAAGTCCCGAAGAAGGTGGATCCCCTCCATTTTGAAATGACGGTAGCGAACTACCGCATTCAGCGCGCGAAGATTGATGACTGGCCTCATCTGTCCACCCTTCTTCTGAACGAGAAAGATATTGCTGATCACAGTCCCCCGTGCAGAGGACGCTCGTTCTATCGCCCGCTTTTGTCTGAGGGAGCACAGCTCCGCGTCCACCAGAGCGCAATCTGGGTGTGACAGGGGGACAAGCGGAGGGGAGGGAATAAGGTAGGGAGACCCCGTGAGCTCTATGTGAAATCCCTTGACCGTGGTCAGGACCCACGGGTCTGAGGTGATGAGACTCCAAGCATGAGAAAAGAGTTGGAGTCTGCCCCCTACACAAGGTACCATAGAATCCCCAATTTGGGGAAGACTTACCCAAGGGTCTGCGATGGTTGGGGTTGCCCCGGAAGGAACGAGAACGCCACTGATTTCCTCTGGAGGCGAAGAAGGGAGACGGGTTGCGTTGGTCCTGGAAAGATGGACGTTGTCCACCGGAACCTCTATTCGCTCCACGGGCCTGGAAACTAGCACGGCCGGACAGGCGGCCCCTACCACTGCCGGCCCGATGAGAGACCCGTCCCTGGAATACTCTGCGCATCGAGCTCTGGGCCTTGTCAAGCGCAGTAAAGGTGCCCACAAAACGGCTCATATCCTTAATGAAGGACTCGCCGAAAAGGAGGCCCTGGGCTTCCTTTCCCGCCTCAGTGAGCGCCAAATTAGCCAGCTTCGGGTCTATTTTAAACAAGATAGACTTGCGCCTCACAATCGCCACTGCCGTATTGGTGTTACCGGTAAGGCATATGGCCCTCTGGGTCCAGCCCCGTAATTCCTCGGGGTCTATTGGGGATCCCTCATTCCTAGCTGTCTCGGCCATCTCCAAGATCTTGGTCAGTGGACCAAGGACATCTAAAATCTTGTCCTGGCAGCTGCGGAGCGCTGAATCCAGGCCCTTTTTTGAGTTCCAGCCAGACTTGGCCAGAAATTGAGCCATCTTGGGATCCACTATTGGGGTGTCACACACCTTATTGGGTACCAATGGCCTGGGACACTCAGCTCTGAGTTTGTTACGTGACTCGCGGGTAAGAGAGTGACGCACCCAATGTTCCAAATAAGCCCCCACATGAGGAGAGGGGAGCCATTCCGCCGAACGCGGGTGATGTAAAGACTCAGGGTCGAACATAGGTTCTCCTGAGTCGTCTAGCACGACCTCAGAACGGGTAGCATTGGAAGAGGACGCCACATCTTTGGCAGAGGAGGCCGCCGTAGCGGAAGCCGAGGGGCCCTGAACTGGGGGGGGGTGACATCCTCCTCTGCCCCATAATCCATGTCCGCAAATGCCTCCTCGTCTGAAGCTCAATCAGAGTCAGACAATTCCGGTGATTGCGCCCCCTAGCGCATTTCCATGTCCGCGCCCGTTCTGCCTGGCGGGAAGAGGCCCTTTTCCGTGAGCTAAGCACGGTCTCTGGGGTGGCAAGATGCGCACCAGTCAAAATCTCCTGTGCCGCAGGAGGGTCATTAGAGGTAGGCTGCGGTGTGGCAATGGGGTCCTGCAAAGGTACACTAGAAGGTGGGACGGACAGAGCCTGGGTAATGGTCTGTGACAGTATGGACGACATGGAGCCCATGGCTGCCATAATCGCATCCGATACAGAGCGCTGCAGGGCCAGCGCCTGTGCATCCACCTCAGTGGAGTTGCATCCCTCAGGGGGGGAGGGGGGCCTACTGGCAGTATGAGGGGGAGTAGGTACCGACATCCCTACAATATGGCCTGGTCAAAGTGCAAACCGGACTAATATTAAACCCACTGGGTAGGACAGAGGTCACCTGGGAGAAGCGCTGGACGCTGGCTAGCAGAGGGAGCAGGAGCCGCCGACCGTGCCGGGTGCAGGGAACGAATGTCTGGAGGAAACAGGAGACGCTGTAACTCCGCCCCCGAAAGCCCGCGAATCGCGGCAGCCAATCCCAAGATGGCCGCCGAGATCTCGCGAGATCTCGCGGCCCCACCGATCCGGAAGCGTCAGGGATGGTGCGGCGGCTAGAAGGGACGGAGGACCCGCCCACCAAACTCCGGGAACCGCACTAACGATCCGGTAGGTCCATATGAGCCCAAATGAAGTGGCCAGGGCAGCGAACCCTCCCTGGGATAAGGGAGTAAGGAAGTGAAGGGGGGGAGACGCGGGGAAGCGCCAGTGGAAGCAATCCAGCGCGGTGATAAGCGCAGGGGAACTAAACTAGCCGCCCCAGCAAGAGGCAAACACATAAAGCAAAAAGGGAGCGCTGCAAGCAAGCAGGGTTAGTCACCCTGGGGTATACAGCGCGCAATAGACACCAAAACATCAATGACAAAAGCATAGAAGAAGGTTTACTTAACTTGGTGGCAGCAGCAAAGAAAGAGGAAGTTACAGAGGAAGAGCGGCCTATTATAGGGGCCAGTGGGGAGGGACCTTGGTTGCTATGGTTCCTTGTATGTAAATTTTTTCTCTTTGCTGCTATTGGTGGTCAGTAAAGAAGGAGAAAGCAATACGAAGCCTCCGTGTCTTGCTGTAAAACTCAGGATCAGTACAGGATAAGTAATGAAATGTATGTACACAGTGACTGCACCAGCAGAATAGTGAGTGCAGCTCTGGAGTATAATACAGGATGTAACTCAGGATCAGTACAGGATAAGTAATGTATGTACACAGTGACTGCACCAGCAGAATAGTGAGTGCAGCTCTGGAGTATAATACAGGATGTAACTCAGGATCAGTACAGGATAAGTAATGTATGTACACAGTGACTCCACCAGCAGAATAGTGAGTGCAGCTCTGGAGTATAATACAGGATGTAACTCAGGATCAGGATAAGTAATGTAATGTATGTACACAGTGACTCCACCAGCAGAATAGTGAGTGCAGCTCTGGAGTATAATACAGGATGTAACTCAGGATCACTACAGGATAATAATGTATATACACAGTGACTCCATCAGCAGAATAGTGAGTGCAGCTCTGGAGTATAATACAGGATGTAACTCAGGATCACTACAGAATAATAATGTATATACACTGTGACTCCATCAGCAGAATAGTCAGTGCAGCTCTGGAGTATAATAGATTTTCTTACAAGATAAGTCACGTAATGCACTTACAAAGTGACTCATCTTTTTATCTGTAGACTATATCTGCTATATAAAGCTTCTTACAGGTGAACATTCGCTGTCTATGGCAGTGTATAATATGTGTAATCTCATCCTTCCAGGTCGTCAGCATCATCACCTACAGCGCAGCGATGGTCTTCTACGTCTACATATTTGCTTTTCTTTTTGGGAAGAATAAAACCCATTTTGACTCCTGGTCCTTGTTCTTTGTGGTTGTAAGTAATCAATCCTCGTTCATGTGGGGATTCACGAGAGCAGAATACAAGCCACAAGCATAGACGGAAGCCTCTGTTAGATGTCATATCGCTTACGTGACACTATGGGCCACGCTTCTAGAAGCACAGCCTCATGTCGATGACAGCCAGCTGACCATACAAGAGGCTGCTGTATACTGCGCTGATATAATGCTGACTGTACCTGTATGGCAATGACCAGGGATTCAAACTGGATCAAGCATTGGTCGAAGGGATGAGCTCTACGATCATTCATTTTACGTTCTTCTTCTCTATTTCAGTCTTCCTTTATACCCTTGACCATCACGGACTTGTTGAGCAAATACATTCCGGGTGAAGGCATCCTGTATAGCTTATTCTTTCCCAGCAGTA
Organism: Bufo bufo; assembly: GCF_905171765.1. Lineage (NCBI taxonomy): Eukaryota > Metazoa > Chordata > Amphibia > Anura > Bufonidae > Bufo > Bufo bufo. Next base: position 422,097,437 of record NC_053394.1, read on the forward strand.
GTCTTGGAAGAATCCTGTTGAATATAGTAAGCGATATTAGATTTCGTAGACCTTTTTGCATTCTAATGTCGAGCAGGTGCCCTAAGCCCATCGGTCCATGATTGCCCTCCATAGATAGTCCAGTGGGCAATGCCAAGATGTATGTGTGCCAGTCCTTGCACCCAGCCAGACACATCTTTATGATCCATCCTCAACCAGCTATGGGATCATAATGCATGCGTCCTATGTGGCCCAGTTTTCACACCACAGATTTTCATAAGAACGCTTTCAAAATCAGCGTGTAATCCATGCTGATTTTAAAAGTAGGTTTTTTTTCGGCGCATTTTTGCATGTTTTTTGTGTGGTTTATAAGCAATTTTTTTGTATACTTCAATGCAAATCTGCATTTCTGCTCAGATCTTTGCAAAAAAGCACGCAGATACATACGGAGTGTACCCATTCACTTTCCCATTCATTTCAATGAAAGATTCAGCAAGGATTCCGCACCAAGAAAGGGCGTGCGGCTTCTTTTTTCCTTGCTTTGCTCACATTGAAATTAACAGGAGACATTTTTTGGCGCTGATTCTGTGTAGCGATCAGAGGAGGGAGAGACCGCAAAGCAGGATTCAAGTACAGTACAGCGGACAAGGAGACTGAAGCAAATGCCGGCTTTATTAAGGAGCAAAATGAAACTGCCGGAAAACCTGAGTAACAATACAGTACCACCGCACCAGCGGCACAATGGGTCAATGACAGGAATGGTATGAACAGGTGAACATAAAACAACAACAGTGGTAATGAGATTTTGCATGGACACAGAATAAGCTAAACAGTAAACAGTCAGCTTGCAGGCTACTCTTACTACCAATTTCCTATCTAGCCCTGCTACCCAGGGGACGCTTCTACAGCGCACTGACTAAGTCCCTGACTCTATAACCTATCACAGATAAGCACCGGTGCCACTCACAGTTCTGCAGATTCTCTTGGATCCAATAAGATGCAGTCTGGCTCCAGGTCCGGTCGCTTGCTTGTCTGTCTTTCTCTCTCTGGTTACAGCAGATGCAGCTCTCCACCTCTGGCAGGAAGGATCCGGCTGGTCTCTACATACGGTCCCACTTCTTCTGGAATACACAGTGAAGTCCTCTGTGTGCAGCTCTACAGCTGTCAGGAAAATCTCAGCTAATATAGCCTCCTGCTGCTACAGTCTTTTTCTGTTATCTCTCAGCAGTCCATCTCTCTCTGTTATCTCAGCAACTTCTGGAACAGCCCGGGAAAAACTTCTTAACTCTTTCTTAGCCTCTGGCCAGCACAGCTCAGGTTCCTGTTTAGTCACAGTGGCCTCTGGTGGCCGGAGGGAAACATGACAGTCTGCATAGATATACGTGCTGGAAATGCTGCTGGTTGATTCAGGGCTGCCTCTTACATCTGCATGGAAAATGTGCCAGAATCAGCACTAAAAAAACTCAGTGTAAACGGGCCCTAAGGCTAAATGCACACGATCAGGATTGCGTGCGGATTTTCTGGACGGATTTGCGTGCGGAAAATTTGCACCATAGGTCATGTATATTGTATTCTATGAGAATTTGAAATTGAACGCAATGTGGATTTTTTTCCATGCGGATTTTGACCTACGGTGCGGATTTAAAATCCACAGCATGTCAATTTATTTTATTTTTTTCCTGACCGGATTTTCTCTATTCTCGTTAATGGGGAGAGCAAAATCCGTCTGCACCAAATCTGCATTCAAATCCACACCAATTGATGCGGATTGACTGCATGGATTTCCCTGTGAACACCTGCGGATTTCAGTGCGGATTGTCCGCACGTGTGTCCTGAACATGTGCATTTACCCTAGGGGTATGTTCCCACGGGTTATAAATCCTCAGAGACATCTTCATGATGTACATGCTGATTCATTGCAGATTGTGTTGCGAAGTTCACTCTGTGCATTGTAAAGGGTGAAAACTGTGGTGGAAATCCGCTACATGGATTGCCATGCTGCAGACTCTAAATCCGTGTCGCAGGTTATAGCGCAGCATGTGGATGAGATTTCGTAAGATCTCATCCGCTTTGCTGCTACTTTTTCGCCCACAGTAGAAAATCTGCAGCATATCTGCCCTGTGGTTACGTACTGTAATGGTTTTTTTCCTCTTTCTTTCCAGTTGTTCAATATATTTGAAAGTGATGTGAACAATCAATATGATTACTTCATTGCCATTGTGGTGAGTACACCTTGAGCAGTGAAGCTTGGACTCACCTGCAGAAACACTACAGGCCAGATGTGTAGTGAGACGCTGTACTGGAATGACTGGTGACTAGTGTTGAGCGAACTTGTGTTTTAACTTCGGCGTCTAAAGTTCGGGTTCGGGTTATCGAAAAATCGCGTTATGGATTCCGCTACCACGGACCAAGTTTTAGTCCGTGGTAGCGGAATCCATAACGCGATTCTTCGATAACCCGAACCCGAACTTTAGACGCTGAACTTAAAACACAAGTTCGCTCAACACTACTGGTGACGTGTTCACCAAAAGATGAGACTAATGGATGAGTAGTGGAGTAAACCTGAAAATGGACAACTATCGAACATCATATGTGTACGGCCTGACTAACATATGATGTTCGATAGTTGTCCATTTTCAGGTTTACTCCACTACTCATCTATTAGTCTCATCTTTTGGTGAACACGTCACCAGTAGTGTTGAGCGAACTTGTGTTTTAAGTTCAGCGTCTAAAGTTCGGGTTCGGGTTATCGAAGAATCGCGTTATGGATTCCGCTACCACGGACTATAAATGTTGATCGTACCTTCGGATTTCGGTTGAACCAGTCAACCATCTAATGTGTACAGCGACCTCTTGGCTCTCTCCCAGGGGTAGATGTCGGGAGATATAAGGATCAGGATGTTGGATTTCAACCACCTGATCCTTTTCTTTTCGGGGAGATAAGCTTCTTCCAGAGGAGTCTGAAGGGGACAGAGGTGTTTGACAGCGGTTTACTCACCTCTTCTCTGGTCCAAGTGTTCATCTGTATGGAGGTGTCAGGAGAAGTAAGCCTTCTAATGTGCCTAGCCAGCCTTAGATCATTTGTTGTTAACTTTTTAAAAAATTTTGAGCTGAAATCAGCCATTTGGGTCAATCTTAGACTAATGGGTATCGGCTCCTCACATCTGTCCAGGATCGGGCAGTTATTTCAAGATCTCTGCTGACAGTCAGTGAGTAGAACCTCCATAGATAACAAGTAATAAATGATATATCACAGAGGCAGCATTCCTCTATGTTCTACATTTCATGTGTGACGGTATCTTCACCATGTGTCTTCTTCTCCAGCCCTTCATACAAATCTTCTTGTTCTTTGGGATTCTGTGGTTCCTGGAATGGATGTTTGGAAAGAAGACCATCAAGAGAGATCCAGTCTTCAGGTCCGTATAGTCCTTATAGTCCTCCAGATGATTCACCTATCATTACTATCAGAGGAGTTGAAGGGAAACGGTCAGACTCCCTCATTACCAAGAACTACGGAGGAATCTATTAACAACCTTGTGCCATATGTCTGGCATCAACAAATTTGCACATTGCACATAGGACAGCCTAAAGATTTGCCAATTTTTTTTAATAGGTCTGTGCCTTGTAAAAAGTTTAATGCAATTGACTTCAGCAGAATTTTTTTTAGCTACTTGCTGCAATTGGACGACTTTTAACCTCCGGCAAGTCAACATATAACTATGCAAGGATGTTTCTGAACATCCTTCTCCAGTCTTAGGGCTCATGCACACGAACGTGCCTTTTTTGCAGTCCGCAAATTGGGGATCCGCAAAAAACGGATGCCGCCCGTGTGCTTTCCGCAATTTGCGGAACGGAACAGGAGGCCCATTATAGAAATGCCTATTTTTGTCCGCAAAACGGACAAGAATAAAACATGCCCCATCATTTTTGTGGGGCCACGGAACGGAGCAACGGATGCGGACAGCACACAGAGTGCTGTCCGCATCTTTTGCGGACCCATTGAAATGAATGGTATATGAATGAATACGGCCCGCAAAAAACGTTTGTGTGCATGAGCCCTAAGGCTGCAAGAAGGTTGTGCAGCTGCAAGAGCAAGGAGCCGGTTGTCAGTGACAGACAGATTTCTTATGGAGAAGACAGAAGGTTTATTACCTTCCTGATCACTGTTTATACAGCGCGCAATAAGCGCTGTGTATTCATTTCTGGAAGCGGCCACATCCCAGCAGCCGCTTCCTGCTCACATCCCAGCAGCCGCATGATCACCAGGTGCAGGTAACTGCAGGAGGTGCTGGGTCTCAGCAGATCTGGATCTTTCCCCTGTAACTGGGGCTAATGTGTCAGTCCCGGGGAATTCGGCGATAAAAAAAATATAATGTTAAAACGCCTGACCCCCCAAAAAGTTTTATATGACTTTACGAGGGGCACAAAGTGTAAAGTAAAATAAATCAGAATTAAAAATACCGTACATATACAAAAAACCTGCCACTACTAACCCACACTGAAGCTTCTAGCCCCACTCGCGATGACTGTAAACTATACCGTACATTCCCTATATAAAAGCTACTGTAATGGAAAACGAGACACAATGTGTAAAAAAAAAATACCTTAGGCTACTTTCACACTAGCGTTCGGAGCGAATCCGTCTGATGTTTCATCAGACGGATCCGCTCCGATAATGCAGACGTTCGCATCCGTTCAGAACGGATGCGTCTGCATTAAAACTTAGAAAATTTTCTTCCATGAAAGTCAATGGGGAACGGATCCGCTTGAAGATTGAGCCATATTGTGTCATCTTCAAGCGGATCCGTCCCCATTGACTTACATTGTAAGTCTGGACGGATCCGCTCGCCTCCGCACGGCCAGGCGGACACCCGAACGCTGCAAGCAGCGTTCAGGTGTCCGCTCACTGAGCGGAGCGGAGGCTGAACGCCGCCAGACTGATGCATTCTCAGTGGATCCGCCTCCACTGAGAATGCATTGGGGCCAGACGGCTGCGTTCGGGGCCGCTCGTGAGCCCCTTCAAACGGTGCGCACGAGCGGACACCCGAACGCTAGTGTGAAAGTAGCCTAAGCTGAAAACTAGACTACTGGTATTTTTTTCTTTTACAGGTATAAAAAACACTAGAATAAAAATGACATAAAAATAAAGCCCCATGTATCATGAAAAAAAGATGCAAAAATTATTTGACTAAGGCTACGTTCACATCTCCGTTGTGAACTCCTACAGAGGAACAGCCTGCTGGAATTCACCATACCTGGCATAGCTGGATAGGGCCATGCATCACCGGATCCCTATAGACTACAATGGGATCCAACGGAGATACGGCCGCTTTCCGGCAGTTATGACACTTTATGGTCAGACAAAAAGTCTTGCATGCAGAACTTTTTGTCGGGCTGAAAGCTGCCATTTCTGCCGGAAAGCAGTTGGATCCCATTTTAGTCAATGGGGATCCAGCGTTGTGCGACATTATCCGGCTAGGCTGGATACGGTGAACTCCGGCAGGCTGTTCCTCTGCTGGAGTACACAATGGAGATGTGAACATAGCCTAACCGAACGCAAAAAAAAAAAAAAAAAAACTAAGAACGAAAATGTGTCTGGTCATGAATTCGGGAAAACGGTGTGGTCTTAAACAGGTTTAGACTGGTGTATGAAACTCCAAATCCGCCCCATAGGTTTAAAAAGAGGCAGGCGCGGGGAGAAGAGTCCGCTGGGCAGCTCCCCTCCTAGTTGGTAGGTCTTTTCCCATCTGCGGTGGGCAGAAGCCGGCACCAAGCCGGTCAGCAGACTCTTCTCCACAGACAATAATATCATGATTTCTTCCGGCCAATTAAGAACCTACAGGAAGAAAACGAAACTGAAGAAAAACCCGGAGGCGCTGGAAGGACCTGAGGATGTCTTGGCAGAAAGAGAAAAGGTGGAAACCCTGCTGTCTTCTAGATGTTCGGAGGAGGTAAGTATTCATAAAGTGCATGCTAGATAAATGTATGTTACCCCTCACCCCCAGGTGTATACTGAGAGGAAAGGTGACCCAAGAACCTCTGGGACCAGCAGTGAGAACCCTCCCCATAGCTGAGCCCAGAAGCCGCCATTCAACTCCTGTCCACATGCCCTAGCGCAGAGATCTCCAACCTGTGGCTGTTGCAAAACTACAACTCCCATCATGCCCCGATAGCCTCATCTTTCTTGATTTTTAATTACCAGGCCTGCCCTGCAAATGATTTCTCACTTTATCTTTTAAGAAGCCGGTGATCCTTGTGGACAGCCTGCGCAAAGAATACAAGGTCCGGACGGGCTGCTCCCTGCTCAAGAAACAGAGGAAAGTGGCCACAAGAAATATCTCATTTCACGTCAAAAAAGGTTTGTTTGTTTTTTCACGATCATCGTTGAACTACAGTGTTCTATGGTCTTGTTGCCCTAAAGTGAGTAATCGTGGTCACCAGTGGACCCCAAAGCCTTTGAATGGAGCGGTGGTCGAGGATGTGCACCATTCAAATTGTACGGGACTGCTGAAGAGGAGTTCAGCGCCCACCTATCTCCAGTACAGTCGTGGACAAAAGTTTGGAGAATGACACAAATAGTTTTCACAAAGTTTGCTGCTAAACTGCTTTTAGATCTTTGTTTCAGTTGTTTCTGTGATGTAGTGAAATATAATTACACGCACTTCATACGTTTCAAAGGCTTTTATCGACAATTACATGACATTTATGCAAAGAGTCAGTATTTGCAGTGTTGGCCCTTCTTTTTCAGGACCTCTGCAATTCGACTGGGCATGCTCTCAATCAACTTCTGGCCCAATTCCTGACTGATAGCAACCCATTCTTTCATAATCACTTCTTGGAGTTTGTCAGAATTAGGGGGTTTTTGTTTGTCCACCTGCCTCTTGAGGATTGACCACAAGTTCTCAATGGGATTAAGATCTGGGGAGTTTCCAGGCCATGGACCCAAAATGTCAACGTTTTGGTCCCCGAGCCACTTAGTTATCACTTTTGCCTTATGGCACGGTGCTCCATCGTGCTGGAAAATGCATTGTTCTTCACCAAACTGTTGTTGGATTGTTGGAAGAAGTTGCTGTTGGAGGGTGTTTTGGTACCATTCTATATTCATGGCTGTGTTTTTGGGCAAAATTGTGAGTGAGCCCACTCCCTTGGATGAGAAGCAACCCCACACATGAATGGTCTCAGGATGCTTTACTGTTGGCATGACACAGGACTGATGGTAGCGCTCACCTTTTCTTCTCCGGACAAGCCTTTTTCCAGATGCCCCAAACAATCGGAAAGAGGCTTTATCGGAGAATATGACTTTGCCCCAGTCCTCAGCAGTCCATTCACCATACTTTCTGCAGAAGATCAATCTGTCCCTGATGTTTTTTTTGGAGAGAAGTGGCTTCTTTGCTGCCCTTCTTGACACCAGGCAATCTTCCAAAAGTCTTGGCCTCACTGTGCGTGCAGATGCGCTCACACCTGCCTGCTGCCATTCCTGGGCAAGCTCTGCACTGGTGGCACTCCGACCCTGCAGCTGAATCCTCTTTAGGAGACGATCCTGGCGCTTGCTGGACTTTCTTGGACGCCGTGAAGCCTTCTTAACAAGAATTGAACCTCTTTCCTTGAAGTTCTTGATGATCCTATAAATTGTTGATTGAGGTGCAATCTTAGTAGACACAATATCCTTGCCTGTGAAGCCATTTTTATGCAACGCAATGATTGCTGCACGCGTTTCTTTGCAGGTCACCATGGTTAACAATGGAAGAACAATGATTTCAAGCATCACCCTCCTTTTAACATGTCAAGTCTGCCATTTTAACCCAATCAGCCTGACATAATGATCTCCAGCCTTGTGCTTGTCAACATTCTCACCTGAGTTAACAAGACGATTACTGAAATGATCTCAGCAGGTCCTTTAGTGACAGCAATGAAATGCAGTGGAAAGTTTTTTTTTGGGATTAAGTTAATTTTCATGGCAAAGAAGGACTATGCAATTCATCTGATCACTCTTCATAACATTCTGGAGTATCTGCAAATTGCTATTATAAAAACTTAAGCAGCAACTTTTCCAATATTTATGTAATTCTCAAAACTTTTGGCCACGACTGTAGTCCCATAGAGATGAACTAAGCGGTAGTGCACGTGCTTGATCACCTCTCCACTTATATGGCGGATACAGGACTGCCATTTTTAACTGTAGGGGCTGATTGCCCTCGCTTTTCATTAGTCATCTTCTGATATTATACAATCTGTTTTTAATGGGTAAGACAGTAAAACAGTACGCAGTATGATACCTGAGTAATAGAGGACAATGATAAAAATACTAGAGCTGTGCAGCAGCTACTGGATGAAGAATACTGCAGCATGTTCTATATTAATGTCTAGGAGCAGCATACTCCATTATGGATGTGTAAGATGATGAGAGTTATTGGCCAGCGTTAACTTCAGTTCTCTTCCTGTCAAGGTGAGGTGCTTGGTCTATTAGGACCCAATGGAGCAGGGAAAACCACATCTGTGTACATGCTGACGGGTGAGGAGGAACCAACTGCAGGCAACGTGAGTATCCTCAAGATCTGGCGAGGATTAGAAATGTGGTGGAAATGAGGAAAAGACAAAAACCGGAGCTACCAAACAAGCAATTCTATAATCTATCACCCCAACTGCAACTTGTTCCGGGTTAGGCTACTTTCACACTGGCGTTTTGGCTTTCCGTTTCTGAGATCCGTTCAGGGCTCTCACAAGCGGTCGAAAAACGGATCAGTTTTGCCCTAATGCATTCTGAATGGAAAAGGATCCGCTCAGTTTGCCTCCGTTCCACCTTCATTCCACTCTGGAGGCGGACACCAAAACGCTGCTTGCAGCCAAACGGATCCGTTTTCACTGACACAATGCAAAACAGATCCGCCCCCAATTGATCCGTTTTGGCAATGTTAAAGATAATACAAACTGATCCGTTCTGAACGGATGCATGCGGTAGTATTATCGGTGCGGATCCGTCTGTGCAGATCCATGACGGATCCGCACCAAACGCGAGTGTGCAGGGTTCATGTGTTTAAAGGTCCATTCACACGTCCGTAACGTGTTTTGCGGATCCACAAAACACGGACATGGCAATGTGCGTTCCTCATTTTGCGGACCGCACATCGCCAGCACTAATAGAATATGCCTATTCTTGTATGCAATTGCGGACAAGAATAGTACATGTTCTATTTTTTTGGGGAACGGAATTGTGGACCCGGAAGAAATGAATGGGTCCGCAATTCCGTTCCGCAAAATGCGGAACGAAATTCCGGACGTGTAAATGGACCCTTATGTCGTATTCCTTTCCTCCATTATGAAGGTTCCCAAATCTAGAGGTCCCCAGGAAGACAGTTCTGTATTGTCAGTATTTTGTTCCATATTGATGCATTATTTCCGCTCGTACCATACGCTGATTGTGCCGTCTGCAGGTAGAGCTGTGCGGGGTCGGATCCCCTGTGTCCCAGAAGACGGACGAGTGCACTGCCTTCCTTGGCTATTGTCCTCAGATGAGCACCTTGTGGCCTAGCCTGACCGTGAAGGAACATCTAGAGATTTATGCTGCTGTGAAAGGCCTGAGGAATGAAGATGCGAACACGGCCATCAGACGGTAAGCCATGTCCATCACATGTCCTTTAGGCCTCATGCACACAACTGTATGTATTTTGAGGTCCACAAAATATGGATACCATCCGTGTTGCACCCGCATTTTGTGCAGACCCTTTGACTTCAATGGGTACATGGTCCGCATTTTGGGGCCAAGTATAGGACATGTTCTATCTTTTTGTGGAACAGACGTACAGATGCAGAAAGCACACAGACCACAGAGCCTGGGTCCGTAAAAGAAAAAAAATAAATAAGGACAGCACGCAGACCACATCCGTATTTTGCTGATATGCAGATTGCGGATTGCAAAATGGACAGGGTCGCGTGCCAGAGCCCTTAGGCTTCATGCGTGCATGGTCCCATAGGAATGAATGGGTCAGTGTGCAGTGGGCTGAGGATCCACATGGTATTTAGGCTCTGTACAGGTCATGTTAAAGCCTGCCATCTAACATACATGTTGGGACTTTGTCCAGCGTACAGCTCAAACAGAAGGCTCCGATGTATGTCGCTTTATAGGCATACGTCACCCATAGATTCTCATACAAAAATATACCATGTGGTATCCTTTTTTTTTTCTTGCGGTTTACCTCTGCACGAAAAAGCACAGTCAGCTTCATTATTCTGTCCAAAAAAGTTACGCAGACATATACCAGCCTGTTGGATATTCTTTTGTCTTTCGTCAGGTGAATGGAGCCCTAACGAAACTGTAAGTGGTGCTTAATGCAATGTAAATAGGGCCTTACCATACAGAGAACCCACTTATATACTGTAGTGTTCTGCATTCAGGGCCCTGATAATACCGTAATAAACTGTTCTCTGTTATGTGTTTTTCACCGGTTTTCTGTAGTAACATATAGTGTGAATAGTAGAACTACAGGTAACAGCACACGGCTAGTCAATTGCACAATGATATAAGCAAATACTTAATGAAAAATAGCTGCTTGGTGGCCATACTTACTGCAAGTGTAAGCCGTGTACTGGGGTGGGCTCCCCAGGATACAGCGAAGTCACAGACAAGAAAAGCGACACTGACATCAGCTTTATATGCAAGAACATAAACTTTACTTTAACAATAGTGAAAACACAACAATATAAGTATACACCGACTAATTTATACCCCAGGCCCAGTCACCGTCCCTGTCCGAGGGACAGGCCTAGCTCGATGGCGCACACAGCAGAGCCTGCAAGTCGCGCTGTGCCGCTAAAGAGGACACACCTAGCCGGTGGCGGACGCAGCAGAGCCTGCAAATACTGCGCCGCAGTCCAGTACAGTAAGGCCTAGCAAAACATATAACCCCAACTATCTAACTACTATAAAGGCCTAGGCTAGTCTCTGTTACTTCAGGCGCCACACAGAACAGTGCTTCCACCATGTCAGATCAGCACTTCCTGGTTTTCAGAAGCAGCAAGCATGAGTCATCATCTGCTTTACATATGCAGATCCCAGAGTGTGCTGCAAAACAGTGGCCTCTAGTGCCCGGAATGCCAAATGACAGCTCCAATACAAATTAAACATGAACATTATACAGGCAGAGTTTATCCACAATCTCACACAAGGGCAGTTAGAAGCTCTTTGCGCATATAATTGATCAAAAATATGTCGGGCCCATCTACCGGACGACAAGGTGGCTTCTCATCAGATGGGGCCTACTCTAACATGCCTCTCCTGGGCTTACAGCCTACAATCTGGGCAAAGTAGCACCCAACTATATCCTACACATGCCTCTCCCAGGCTGTCAGCCTGCTATATGGTCAAAGTAGAATACAGCTGTACAATCTTTTTAATTAAAAGCACAAAGTAAATGGGCGGTGGTGCACGGTTCAAACTCACCAGCTGGGGGCGCCACCCCCCCCTAGTGGCAGTGACAATAGGAAAGAAAAACAAACGAACCAGCACCAAATTTACTTATTATAGAGGTGCTGGTTCATTTGTTTTTCTTTCCTATTGTATTTTTTTTTTCTTCCGTAACATATAGTGTGTGACCACTAGAGGGCACCATAAGTCACAGTAAGGCTACATGCACACCAACGTTGCTGTTTTAAAGGGACACTGACAGGCCAAATCAGCATATATAGTTAGATATATCACATTACAGGTCTTATAGAGTCTTTTAAAAGCATATAACTATCCCCCCTGTCCACCTTATAAAGAGCGAAATATAAAGTTTTATAACCTGCTTCTGCGGTCAGCAATCTGCCCAAGGGGCGGCGTTTCATGTGAAAATGCGCCCAGCCAGCCTTCCCAACTGCCGTTCTTAAGCCCCGCCCAGCTCATCATTATTCACTTCGCTGGGCGGCGGCTAGAACTCTCCCCAGTCCCGATCCTGCGCATGGGCAATTCAATCCTCTGGGACGCACTATTAACCCCTTTGACGATGTGAGTGAGCAGCGCTCTGAAGCGCTGCTCTGAAAAGTGCATGGCTGAAGCTGAGGCTGCAGCTGCCTCCAAGACGCAGGCAGGCTGTGTGTGTACGCATGCGCGATCTAACCACGGCGGGGCGCAGGCGATTGGGCATGAACGATGCCCAGAGGATTGAATTGCCCATGCGCAGGATCGGGGCTGGGGAGAGTTCTAGCCGCCGCCCAGCGAAGTGAATAATGATGAGCTGGGCGGGGCTTAAGAACGGCAGTTGGGAAGGCTGGCTGGGCGCATTTTCACATGAAACGCCGCCCCTTGGGCAGATTGCTGACCGGACAAGTAGGTTATAAAACTTTATATTTCGCTCTTTATAAGGTGGACAGGGGGGATACTTATATGCTTTTAAAAGACTCTATAAGACCTGTAATGTCATATATCTAACTATATATGCTGATTTGGCCTGTCAGTGTCTCTTTAAGACTTGCAAACGACAGACCGCGATTCTTTATTTCTGTCCGTTGTGCATCCAATAAATATGCAAAATATGGCTGTATTGTATTTTTGCGGACAGCACAAAAAAAAAAAAAACAATGGGGGGAAATTGGGGCTGTCCCATGAGTTTCCAGGCAATGGATCCTCAAAATGCAGATGGCACATGGACGGCTTCTGTGTGCAATCTGCAAATCTTGCAGACCCATTGACTGGAATTGGACCACCAGCAATAGGACGTGTTGCAGGAAGGACATACGGATGCGGACAGCACAGGGATGACATCTGTGCTCTGCCCGCATTTTATGCTTACCCGTAGAAATGAATGGCTACACAGGTGATCCGCAAGAAATGCGGATCGGACACAGAAGACAGATACGCTTGTGTGCATGAAATCATTGAGCGAGATACTACATGAGTCAGAAGGGAGGACAATCTATCTTCCAATCAGGACGCAGCTTCAATGACAGCAAGCAGAGATCTGGGGTAGAAGGAGGAATTGTAACACCAAGCATCTGGGGAAGATTGGGAGCACAAATTAGCCCTGGAAAAAAATCCTAAAAGTGGCCCCATGTTGTAGGGAAGGGGGAAGGGGGGTCAAATTGACAGAAAGCGGGGCAAAACAAATAGGCGGGGTCAGCAATACACAGCGCAAAATACCGTCCCATCAGAACTATATACCACAGAGCAGCAGAATATACCGCCCCAGAAGCTGTCCCTCTGCAGTGGTCATCAATAGATCCTATTTTCTGTCCTCCTCCAGTTCTCTCTGATTAAAATATGGAGGTGAGATGTGGTCCAGAGCGGTTGAATTCAGGAGGACATGTGCGGTGGCTGGCCGGGTACCTGATTAATTACCCCTGAGAGCTCACTATGTACCCGGCCAGAAGCAGAGAGGGGGTCTTGGGCATCGGCCCACCAGGGAGTTTCCCTGTAAGGTCTATGGCCAGTCCGCCCCTGAAAAGCATGTTAGAAATGTGCATTGTTTATTCCGTTTCTTCATTCTCCGCCTTTCTCGTCATCTCAGCGTCACTGATGCTTTGGAGCTGAAAGACCAGTTGGGAAATCCGGCCAAGAAGTTATCTGCTGGAGTGTCCAGAAAGGTGAGCAGGTCGGCCATCTTTATGGTGCGGTCATACAGGTGTCACCAGTTCTCCGTCCATATATGCATGGAAAGTCTTCTGGAAGCATATTCCTTTGGATAAAATCTGCAGCGTCTATTTGCTGAGGAGCAGTGTGGGAGGGGCCTGACAACTCGGCGACTACCTCCAGATTATTTGCTGCTAATGAAACCTTAGGCACTACTGAACTTTGTCCTTTCGTAGGGTGAATGCGCACGAGATGTCCTGATAGCGCAGGAGGAGCTGAGCAGATCTTTTCTCATAGAATAATACATCTCTTCATGTAGTTTTTGAAATATCTGCACTGTTCGGACTCGTAGGAGTCCAGGGGGCGGTCTCATCGGCCAATCATTGGTTAGCCCCGCCCCCTTGACTCATTCATGCCCAGTTGGAAGCGAGCGTTGTTGCATGACATCCGTCTCTTTCTATTTCAGGTGTGTTTTGCCATCAGTATGCTGGGGAACCCCACCATTGTGCTCCTGGATGAACCCTCTACTGGGCTGGACCCGAGAGGTCAGCAGCGTCTCTGGTAAGAAAAGATGGCTCCTGTGCCCAGGAGTTCCTACCACTAAGCTTCCTTATACCCCACCGTGCCATCTTTCTTCTTACCTTGAAGGCGAGCCATCAGAGCGGCTTTCAAGAACAAGGATCGGGGGGCCATACTGACCACCCACTACATGGAGGAGGCAGAGGCTGTGTGTGACCGCGTCGCCATCATGATTGCCGGCAAGCTCAGGTAACATGAACGGTTCATGGACTTTTCCAGTCATTATATTATGAAGATACTCTCCTCAAAATCTCTAATTGCTGACAGTGAATGGATTCAGTCCAGTGTACAGTCCGGCGCTGAATCTCATTTCAATGTATCAGTGTAGATGACAGCAGTTCAGTGCAGTGCTTCTGTAACCAGCAGCGGGACGGGGTGAAGCTCTTGAGGAGCGTAGGCCGGTCACGGCGGCGCTGACACGGCAGGAGTTGCACTCCAATGGCAGATTAAGGTTCACTGCCTGAATGGACGGTTAAAACAGAAAGCAAAGAAAAACTTTGATTAAAATCAGTAAAGGTAAGATAGGGCTTCTCCCTCTCTTATATTAACAAAGACAGGCAGATTGCCTTAGGCCTTATGCATAGAACCGTAATTTGCAGTCCGCAAAAAATACGGATGACGTCCGTGTGCATTCTGTATTTTGCGGAACGGAACAGCTGGCCCCCTAATAGAACAGTCCTGTCCTTGTCCATTATGCGGACATGTTCCATTTTTGTGCGGAACGGACATACCGACATATGGAAATGGAATGCACACGGAGTAACTTAGTTTTTTTTTGCGGACCCATTGAAATGAATGGTTCCGCATATGGTCTGCAAAAAAAAACAAAAAACGGAATGGACACGGAAAGAAAATACATTTGTGTGCATGAGCCCTTAGTGAGAGGTGCTAATGCAATGTAAAATGCTGACGATCTCACACCAGGCACATTAGTCCGGGTAGAGGTCTGACATATGGAGATTATACAGACTCAGTGATTAGAATTAGTCCTAGAAACCGGACAATGTTCCCAAATATAATATAGGATGGATATGTCCAGTTAAATGGGTATAAGGTTGCTGCACCCAATCCTGTATCTACAGTCGTGGCCAAAAGTTTTGAGAATTACATAAATATTAGAAATTGGAAAAGTTGCTGCTTAAGTTTTTATAATAGCAATTTGCATATACTCCAGAATATTATGAAGAGTGATCAGATGAATTGTATAGTCCTTCTTTGCCATGGAAATTAACTTAATCCCAATAAAACCTTCCCATTGCATTTCATTGCTGTCATTAAAGGACCTGCTGAGATCATTTCAGTAATCGTCTTGTTAACTCAGGTGAGAATGTTGACGAGCACAAGGCTGGAGATCATTATGTCAGGCTGATTGGGTTAAAATGGCAGATTTGACATGTTAAAAGGAGGGTGATGCTTGAAATCATTGTTCTTCCATTATTAACCATGGTGACCTGCAAAGAAACGCGTGCAGCCATCATTGCGTTGCATAAAAATGGCTTCACAGGCAAGGATATTGTGGCTACTAAGATTGCACCTCAATCAACAATTTATAGGATCATCAAGAACTTCAAGGAAAGAGGTTCAATTCTTGTTAAGAAGGCTTCAGGGCGTCCAAGAAAGTCCAGCAAGCGCCAGGATCGTCTCCTAAAGAGGATTCAGCTGCAGGATCGGAGTGCCACCAGTGCAGAGCTTGCTCAGGAATGGCAGCAGGCAGGTGTGAGTGCATCTGCACGCACAGTGAGGCGAAGACTTTTGGAAGATGGCCTGGTGTCAAGAAGGGCAGCAAAGAAGCCACTTCTCTCCAAAAAAAACACCAGGGACAGATTGATCTTCTGCAGAAAGTATGGTGAATGGACTGCTGAGGACTGGGGCAAAGTCATATTCTCCGATGAATCCTCTTTCCGATTGTTTGGGGCATCTGGAAAAAGGCTTGTCCGGAGAAGAAAAGGTGAGCGCTACCATCAGTCCTGTGTCATGCCAACAGTAAAGCATCCTGAGACCATTCATGTGTGGGGTTGCTTCTCATCCAAGGGAGTGGGCTCACTCACAATTTTGCCCAAAAACACAGCCATGAATAAAGAATGGTACCAAAACACCCTCCAACAGCAACTTCTTCCAACAATCCAACAACAGTTTGGTGAAGAACAATGCATTTTCCAGCACGATGGAGCACCGCGCCATAAGGCAAAAGTGATAACTAAGTGGCTCGGGGACCAAAACGTTGAGATTTTGGGTCCATGGCCTGGAAACTCCCCAGATCTTAATCCCATTGAGAACTTGTGGTCAATCCTCAAGAGGCGGGTGGACAAACAAAAACCCACTAATTCTGACAAACTCCAAGAAGTGATTATGAAAGAATGGGTTGCTATCAGTCAGGAATTGGCCCAGAAGTTGATTGAGAGCATGCCCAGTCGGATTGCAGAGGTCCTGAAAAAGAAGGGCCAACACTGCAAATACTGACTCTTTGCATAAATGTCATGTAATTGTCGATAAAAGCCTTTGAAACGTATGAAGTGCGTGTAATTATATTTCACTACATCACAGAAACAACTGAAACAAAGATCTAAAAGCAGCTTAGCAGCAAACTTTGTGAAAACTAATATTTGTGTCATTCTCAAAACTTTTGGCCACGACTATATGCTCTTATGCACCTAAAGTCAACACCCAGTACAGAATTAATGGAATCTGTGTAAATTGCCTGGGTGCATGGACTGCTAACAGGGCTACATATCAGTCCATATACCTGACACAGCCAGTTTAATGTGGACTATCCCATAAGCATATCGCTACCACTAGCTGTACTGTCCCAGCCTGCTCCACGCGTTTGTGTCCATAGAACAGACACTTTGTCAGGAACTGTGGGAGCCGGCAGTGAACGCTGCACGTGTGGTGAGCAGCATTATTGGCGCTAGAATGGCCGTACGCACCCGTCCGTTCCCGCTCATTGAATAGGGATCCGTCCGTCACAGGCGGCGAATCAGTAGAGGAGGGCGAGTCAAAACAAAGCAGACGCGCTCCGATGTGCCGGTATATGCTTCTCTCCCCTGACAATGAAGCGGGGGACCCTTAGGCGGCTCTAAGTCACATGGGGGTATTTAAACTATCAGTCTAATGACTGGAACAGTGCGGCAATAATGGAGGACTACTAAAAACCAGGAGGCCAGAAAATATATATGTATAATGGTCAATAAAATCACATGGAGAGACCTAAAGCAGCAAAGAGCGTAGACTAATCCCATAAATGTCACTACAGCTAAATCCTGGGGCATGGAAAGTCCATTTACCCATCACATGTGAGAGTTATAATACAAAGTGAAATCTAGTATTACATCACCTTGAAGAAAATGATAGTGGCATTAGAGCAAAGTAAAGATTGTAAAAGACCCTTAGGGTCCATTCACACGTCCGCAAAATGGCTCTGCATCCGTTCCGCATTTATTTTCAATGGGGCCGCAAAAGATGCGGACAGCACACAGTGTGCTGTCCACATCCGCCCTTTCTCAAAAAATAGAACATGTCCTATTCTCGTCCGCAGACACGGACAAGAAAAGGCATTTCCATTATAGTGCCGGCCATGTGCGGCCGCAAAATGTGGAACGCACATGGCCGGTGTCCGTGTTTTGCGGACGTGTGAATGGACCCTAAATGTTAGATATTAATAAGAGGCGGTCGGATGGATGGATTCATCGATGAAGCAGGTGAAACTGCTGCGGTCATTCGAACCCCTAGGTATCTCTGTATGTAGACGGAAAACCCATTCAGGTTCCTTTCTCAGGAGTCTCTTATCAAGATCCCCTCCTCTCGGCAGTTGACGCACCTGTTCAATACCTCGAAATCTAATCGCAGCAGTATTACCAGAATGTACATCACTCACATGTCTCGCAATAGGGGTGTCTCTTTGATTGCGAATATCGTTTAGGTGTTCGCCAATTCGCCGTCTGAATTCACGTATATCGTCTTTCCGACATATTGCAGGCCACAATCGCACGTGACGAGATATACGACTGCTGTGGTTCTGCAGTTAACGAATGTCCTAATCTCATATGGTTTGGATGTGGTTGTGCTGGTTGTGCCCGTCTTTATGGAACCGAATGCCGCACAGCCACTACATGGAAAGGCGCCTTCCGTCTTCAAAGGTAGCCATGTGTGAGATTGTGAGGGTGTCCTTCAGATTTCTGCCCCTCCGCTACGTGATGGAGGGGGAATCTCCGAGTAAGGTCTTTTGCACCCGAACGTTTTTATTTTCAGTTTACGTTACGTTTTTTGCGTTCCGTATACGGACTGTATACAGAACCATTCATTTCAATGGATCCGCAAAAAAAACGGAAGGTACTCCATTCGCCTTCTGTTTCTGTATTTCCGTTCCATTCAAAGATAGAACATGTCCTATTATTATTCCACATACCGGACAAGGATAGGACTGTTCTATTCGGGGCCAGATGTTCCGTTCCGCAAAAAACGGAATGCACACAGATGTCATCCCTATTTTTTGTGGATGCGTTTTTTGCAGACAGCAAAATACTGAAAAAGACATACGGTCGTGTGCAAGAGGCCTAAGGATCCATTCACACGTCCGTAGTGTATTGCGGATCCACAAATTGCAGACTAGGATAGGACATGTTCTATTTTTTTCCGGAGCCGCGGACAGGAAGTTCCGGAGTTTGCTGCGTGCTGTCCACATCCATTCCTGCCCCATAGAGAATGAATAGGTTTGCACCGGAACAGATGCGGACACATTCACGGAGGTGTGAATGGACCCTAATTTGCCTACATCCGGATCAGTCCGGAGAATACACCAAAAGGAGTAATGATGTCCCTGACCCGCATCTAAAGTACCGATGATTCTAATCGTGTCATCGTCATCTTTTGTTCCTTTCGGGCTAAGTAAACCGTTACGGTGACGGTGACAACACTGGGCGTGTTGTGACCGGCAGATTAACCCTTTGAATGCAAATCCTCACTCCCATTGTAGTTCATATGACACTTTTTTCTTTGTTTTATCCGCACATGGACTGAAAATCTGTGTTGCGGGAACAAAAAAGCAACTTTTTCAATTTTGTTGCATACTGCGTCAAAAACTGGTGCGTTTTACAGGCGATTGTACTGTGATGTAGACATGTGCCAGTACATTATAGTTGAAAGGGTTAAATCCCCATATGGGGTCTAAAGAGGACCTCCCCTGACATGTCTGTTTAGTAAAAACAGACATGTCAGGAGAGGGGACGGGGCTCTAAAAACAGAATAAAATGAATATAAAAAAAAACTAAATCAAATTATTAAAGGGGTATTCCGATCTCTAAAGTGTACTTCAGTAGCGCAGCTCCCATCCCGTCTATGATATATTTGTCATGTGGCGGTTACATGAATGGCGCCTGTACAAATGTAAAGCCAGGACTTGACGAGGACCCCTGGTTCAGGACACGACATGTGTCAGGAGGTGGCGCTGTAACAGCTGATTTTTCTGTCCAGGTGCATCGGCTCCATACAGGAACTGAAGAGCAAATTCGGCAAAGACTATCTGCTGGAGATCAAAGTGAAAGATCCGCTGCAGCAGCTGGAGGCCATTCACAGGGAAGTGATCCGCCTGTTCCCTCACGCAGCCAGACAGGACAGGTAAGTGCTGCAATCCAGCGCCATTGCCCTGACCCGCTATTATCACTATTTACTTAGCGCTGTCCATCACTCCCTGTGTTCCCGTCATTGATCGGGATCTTTCATTTCTTACTTCCTGTCCTGGTCGCGTTACGGCGGTTGTAAACCACAGCAATATGCGGTTTTTATTGCGGATAAAACTGGCAAAAATCCCTTGCGGCCATTTAAAGGGCTGACTACATGTAGCCGTGGTTTACGACCGCCACTAGGTGTGCCCATACCCTACTGGAGCCATGTCTTGTAAGGAGCAGTGCACCTACGACCGCTATCCGCGGGAGCCCTCGTAACCACAGTGAACATGGAGGGGGCAGCAATGAATGAAGCCTCGGTGGATCTGGTGTGTGACCGCTCTGTCCATCCTCTATTCCCACAGATTCTCCTCTTTGCTGGCGTACAAGATACCGAAGGATGATGTGGGCAGCCTGTCGCACGCCTTCTTTCTCCTGGAGGAAGGTACAGCCGCATCTTCTCTAGATCATAGTAAGGTCGCATTCACATGGCTGTATCTGTGCTCCACAGCCGCAGGGGAGAAGGAAAGCTAATCCAATCCCATACGCCTGGATATGGAGCATGCCTAGAAACAGCGCCTCCCTTGTCTATGGGCTGCGTCTGGTATTGCAGTTCAGCTCCATTTACTTGAATCCCGCAATTCTATACACAGCCCGGTTCTAGCAGCGGAGCAGACCCTTTAATACTGATGTGCAGCACCTGCTCCCCGAGTATTACTGACTACGTTCTGCTTCTCCTCCACAGCTAAGCGAGCGTACAGCATAGAAGAGTACAGCTTCTCGCAGCCCACCCTGGAGCAGGTAACTCTATACTATCCTATAGGGCAGTGGTGGCTAACCTCCGGCACTCCAGATGTGGTGAAACTACAACTCCCAGCATGCTCCATTCATTTCTATGGAGTTCTGAGAACAGCCAAGCAAGTGTGCATCTTGGGAGTCATAGTTTTACCACAGCTGGAGTGCCGGAGGCTAGCCATCACAGTTAGGCTGGTTTCACGCGGGCGTTGCGGGATAAGGTGCGGGTGCGTTGCGGGAACATGCACGATTTTTCCGCGCGAGTGCAAAACATTGTAATGCGTTTTGCACTCGCGTGAGAAAAATCGCACTCGTTTGGTACCCAGACCCGAACCTGGACTTCTTCACAGAAGTTCGGGCTTGGGATCGGTGTTCTGTAGATTGTATTATTTTCCCTTATAACATGGTTATAAGGGAAAATAATACCATTCTGAATACAGAATGCATAGTAAACTAGCGCTGGAGGGGTTAAAAAATTTTTTTTATTAACTCACCTTAATCCACTTGTTCGCGCAGCCCGGCATCTCTTCTGTCTTTACCTGTGAGCAATAGGACCTTTGATGAAGTCACTGCGTTCATCACATGGTCCATCACATGATCCGTCACCATGGTGATGGATCATGTGATGAGCGTAGTGATGTCATCAAAGGTCCTATTGCACAAGTTAAAGACAGAAGAGATGCCAGGCTGCGCGAACAAGTGGATTAAGGTGAGTTAAACTTTTATTTTTTTTTAACCCCTCCAGCACCATTGCACTATGCGGTCTGTATTCAGAATGCTATTATTTTCCCTTATAACCATGTTATAAGGGAAAATAATAATGATCGGGTCCCCATCCCGATCGTCACCTAGCAACCGTGCGTGAAAATCGCACCGCATCCACACTTGCTTGCGGATGCTTGCGATTTTCACGCAACCCCATTCACTTCTATGGGGCCTGCATTGCGTGAAAAATGCAGAATATAGAGCATGCTGCGATTTTCACGCAACGCACAAGTGATGCGTGAAAATCACCGCTCGTGTGTACAGCCCCATAGAAATGAATGGGTCTGGATTCAGTGCGGGTGCAATGCGTTCAACTCACACATCGCATCCGCGCGGAAATCTTGCCCGTGTGAAAGGGGCCTAATAGGGCAAAGCCTGAAACTATGTCCGGCCCGATCCTGCCAGGCGGGTCATGTGGGGGGGAACGTATAGGAATGGATAGGGAGAACATTTCCAGTTTCCTTCTTCTACTCACCAGGTATTCCTTGAGCTCGCCAAGGAGCAGGAGCTGGTGGACGCCGACGTGAGCCACAGCTTCCAATGGAAACAACTGAGAGCAGAGGCGATGTGAGGGCAGAGTCCACATGTCTGCAGCCGGCAGGGGCGCACCATGTACCCATCACCATGCCAAAGAATGCAGCTCGCCCACAATCCTGAATGGCACATCTAGACGTGAGTGCTGGACTGCGGCTTAAAGAAGCTAATCCACCATTCAGGATTCTGGGGGCAACCCCCTACGGCAGCTATTTCCTGGTGCCAAATAAAAGCTATACCTAAGGAATAGGCATTATACATCTATACGTACCAGGGAGTCTTCCAAGAGATCAGATGTTTATTGGCTGAACCCAAAGATTTTCGTGGGATCGGCCAACCATGTAATGTGCATCGGGGCTTCCTGACAGATTCAGGGGGCCAATCCTTGAATTTTTGGGGATATAAGTTACCACCAGCGCAGAGACTGTCCGGCACTGACCGATCAGGACACATGCATGCTCGTCTGCACCAGGCATGCATGTGTATAGGGTTTAGGGGACATAGCGACTCGGTCTGGTCTCCAGCCCTTCCCCCGTCACACAACCCTATCCTCTAACATGTGAGGGGATAATATATTGGGATCTGGGGGCTGAAACCCTGCCGATCACTATAAATAGGGCATTATATAAAAATAGCCAGGACTTTTCTGTAGGTAATGTAGCAGTGCTGGGCCTGTATTCAGTGCAGGGCTTGTAGGACTGTTATGGGCTTCTGCTCCATATTCCAGTCTAACCTGTGTATTATGTCCTCCTGTAAGCACCTGCATCCTCAGCGCCTCTCGGGTCTGTGTGTGTGTCCTCATCCTGTCCACTCTATGGGTAACGTGGTATATGGGCTGCCGTTCTTACCTGCACAATGTGTTAGTACAAAGATATTCACCTTTGACCCTAAGGATGACGCCCCCTATATTCCGTCACTGACGGAATATAGGGGGCGTCATCCTTTGCGGTCACGTGATCACAGCACTCCGCTCCCTGGCATCTCCTCCTCCTCCTAGGGCCTCATATCCAACGGTACATTTTATCCGTCTGGATGAGTATGTGCGCTGTGTCTGGTTACTTAGACAACCAGACGTCATATGATCTTCTCTGCAGTCACATGATATCGGCAGTGATCATGTGACGCTCCACAGCATTTTTTTTTATATTGATATTATTCTAATATGCTTTAATAAATTCTGTGGTTAACCACTTGTACCACCAAAGTCTATTTGGATTTTATCTACCCGCATGTCAGTTTTCAGTTTCATTTTGTATTTGTCGTGGGGGAATATCCTTTACACCCCTGAACCCCCCCCCCGACCATTAACCCCTTCTTTTTGGCGTTTTTTTTTCATGTGTTACTATGTGTATATATATATATATCTGCTTCAATAGGTTATATGCAGTTTTTACCTGATGAAGGGGATAAATGCGTTGTTTTATTCTGCTCAATAAATCATCAATACCCTGGATCCTCTGGCTGGTTCCGTCTCCTGCTTGTGAGCAATACCGACTATGGTGACAGAATAGAGGACTGATCGCGTCTACTTGGCCAACGGATCACGTATATGGATGGGCAGCAGTAGTAACACCAGGGGGCGTCATCCTTAGGGTAAAATGGTGAAACCACATATTTTTAATAGGCGCTAGTTGCTGAAATGCTTAAAATTATCTTTCCTGCCAAATGAATTTGTCCCACGATTAATTATTCCAGTTGAGATCACACAAAACATAATAGAGATTAATACGGCCTCCTGCGCCAGAACTGTGGGGTCAAAAAGTCGCACATTTTTTCGCAAGCCCGGTTTTTGTTTTTTTTGCCCCTTCACTAACAATATTGTTTAAAGGGGACGGGGCCGAAGAATTGAATGGGATGTGCCTCTTATTGGGGCATCTCCACACTCTACACTCTCTCCCATGTGTGTAGATATTGCTCTTTCAGGCTGGTTACGGCGCCCCCTGCTGTTCCTTGGCTGCCCTCAGAACATCCACCTCATGTGTGGTTACCCATGCTCAGTAGCTCAGATTTTCTTGCACAAGGGAAGCGAAAGAAGTGGCTGGTGCCATAAAAAGTATATCACAGCAGGGGGCGCCATAACAAGGGAAACTAGGTCATCAGTATGGAAAAAAAAAAAAATACGGACTACCCCTTTAAATGCCTCCTCCGGCAGTCTGTCGTAGATTTCAGCCATTATCTACGTCACTATTTGGCGTAAACAATGATGAGTGTGCTGGGACCAATGGCCCCGCCCTCTTTACGAAAAACTGGCGAGGACAACATAAAAACGCCAGTTCCGACTAAAAAAGTCGGAACTGACTAAAAAACCGGGTTTTGCAGCTTTTCAAACGCCAGAAAACGAGCGTGGGGAGAATGATAAATTCCCCTCCGCCCTTGTGTTTTAAAACCCTCTTCCTTTTCAAGATCTCACATTGCTTTATGTGAATGGAAACCCATCCTGATCCTGTGCTGCTCACTGCTAGAGAAAGCTCTGATAGTCTTGCAGCTGTGAGAAGGATCAGGTGTATATAGGACATAAACAAAAAGGTCTCTATTCACTGAAAGTAGACAGAGATCTTGTAAACGTTGAAGAATTGAAAGAAAGTATATGAGAAAGCGGCAGAACAAAGGTATTTGACCACGACAGGTGATTCTGAAATGAAAGTCTCCCAGCAATCAGCCATATATTTAGCTGTCCATCTAATATAGTGAACTTCTAAACCATGCCTCCTGTCGTACACAACAGTTCCACATGGTGGCAGTATTCACCATTCTGGGTAGGACCAGTGCTCTCATTAAGGGCTCTTGCACACAAACTTATTTTTTTTCCGTATTTCCGTTCCGCAAAAAAATAGAACATGTCCTATTATTGGAAGAAAATTTAGACTAGAACCTTCAGGATCACAGGTGCATATCCATAAAGCGAACATAATTACACAAAAAAAAAATGGTGGCACACCATTATATACACAAACAATAGAGCTAAGAAATGGGGGTCATTCTAGATAAAAGTGGTACAATACCGACTATAAATGAGTAATGGGAGCTGTTAGCGCACATACGTGTCGGGCCCATCGACCAGGCGTCAAGGTGGCTTCCGCAGATGGATCCCTAACACTAAATATACTGCCTCACTTTGGACTTACTTAAGCCTACAATATTCTGGGCAGTGGAGGAACCCGACACGTATGTGCGATAAGAGCTCCCATTACTCATTTATAGTCTGTATTGTACCACTTTTATCTAGAATGACCCCCATTTCTTAGCTCTATTGTTTGTATATATAACGGTGTGCAGCCATTTAGTTTTTTGTGATTATGTCCTATTATTGTCCGCATTACGGACAAGGATAGGACTGTTCTATGAAGGGCCAGCTGTTCCGTTCTGCAAAATACGGAATGCACACGGATTTCCTCCGTATTTTTTGCGGACCGCAAAATACATACAGTCGTGTGCAAGAGGCCGAACAGAAACAAAATAGCTGTGCAGGTGTGATACCTTTTAACTCCACCCTGATGCAGAGATTTAGCGTTTTTTCATTTTTTGCTCCCTGCCTTCCCGGAACCATAACTTTTTTATTTTTCTGTTCACATATTGTACTTTCTAATAGTCCCATTTAATAATGCTTAGAATGTACAGGGAAGGTAAAAAAAATTCAAATAGGGTAGAATTAAAAAAAAAAAAAAAAAAAAACATTCTGCAAAAGTTTTATGGGTTTTGTTTTTACAGTGTCCACTATGCGGTAAAACTGACTTGTGCGCTTCATTCTCCAGGTCAGTGCGATTACGGCGATATGTATACGTTTTTCTTGCATTTTAATTATAAAAAAACGATGACGTCCATATGGCATTCGTTCTTTTTTGCGGAACCATTGTAACAATGCCTATCCTTGTCCGCAAAACGGATAAGAATAGGACATGTTGAATAGAATAGGACATGCTGTCCGCATCTTTTGTGGCCCCATTGAAGTAAGTGGGTCCACACCCGAGCCGCAAAAAATGCGGCTCGGATGCGAAACCAAACCACGTTTGTGTGCATGTAGCCTAACACAAATAGAACCAGTGATGTTAGCCAGCTTTCAAGATAACATCAGTCCCTTCGTCAGGCGTCCTACAAGAATTTCTGAAGAAACAGATATATATTTCTTCAGAAATTCTTGTAGGCCGTCTGACGAAAGGCTATTAAAAAGTATCAGACCCACAAGACGCTGACTTTGTTTCTCTTAGGCCTCATGCACACAACCGTTTTTTTTTGCAGTCCGCAAAAACGGGTTCCGCTTTTCCGTGACCGTTTTTTCGCCCGTGGGTCTTCCTTGATTTTTGGAGGATCCACGGACATGAAAAAAATGTCGTTTTGGTGTCCGCCTGGCCGTGCGGAGCCAAACGGATCCGTCCTGAATTACAATGCAAGTCAATGGGGACGGATCCGTTTGACGTTGACACAATATGGTGCAATTTCAAACGGATCCGTCCCCCATTGACTTTCAATGTAAAGTCAGGAGTTAATATACCATAGGATCGGAGTTTTCTCCAATCCGATGGTATATTTTAACTTGAAGCGTCCCCATCACCATGGGAACGCCTCTATGTTAGAATATACCATCGGATTTGAGTTACATCGTGAAACTCATATCCGACAGTATATTCTAACATAGAGGCGTTCCCATAGTGATGGGGACACTTCAAGTTAGAATATACTACGAACTGTGTACATGACTGCCCCCTGCTGCCTGGCAGCACCCGATCTCTTACAGGGGGTGCTGCACCTGAGGGGTTAATTGTGCATATCATAGCCCCCTGTAAGAGATCAGGGGCTGCCAGGCAGCAGACCCCCCTCCCTCCCCAGTTTGAATATCATTGGTGGCCAGTGTGCGGCCCCCACCCCCGGCCCCCCCTCCCTCCCTCTATTGTATTATCATTGGTGGCCAGTGTGCGGCCTCCCCCGGCCCCCCTCCCTCCCTCTATTGTAATATCATTGGTGGCCAGTGTGTGCCCCCCCCTCCCTCCCTCTATTGTATTATCATTGGTGGCCAGTGTGCGCCCCCCCCCCTCCCGCCCTCTATTGTAATATCATTGGTGGCCAGTGTGCGGCCTCCCCCCCCCCGATCATTGGTGGCAGCGGAGAGTTTAATCGCTGGGGCTCTGATCGGTAACCATGGCAACCAGGACACTACTGCAGGCCTGGTTGCTATGGTTACTTAGCAATATTACAATATTAGAAGCATCATACTTACCTGCTGCGCTGTCTGTGACCGGCCGGGAGCTCCTCCTACTGGTAAGTGACAGGTCTGTGCGGCGCATTGTTTAATGATCTGTCACTTACCAGTAGGAGGAGCTCCCGGCCGGTCACAGACAGCGCAGCAGGTAAGTATGATGCTTCTAATATTGTAATATTGCTAAGTAACCATGGCAACCAGGCCATTAAACTGGGACTCCGATCGGAACTCTCCACTGCCACCAATGATCGGGGGGGGGGGGGGGGAGAGAGGGGAGGCCGCACACTGGCCACCAATAATATTAATACAATAGAGGGGGGCCGGGGGGGGGGGCGCACACTGGCCACCAATGATATTACAATAGAGGGAGGGGGGGGGGCGCACACTGGCCACCAATGATATTACAATAGAGGGAGGGGGGGCCGCACTGGCCACCAATAAAATTAAAACTGGGGAGGGAGGGGGGTCTGCCCCCTGCTGCCTGGCAGCCCCTGATCTCTTATAGGGGGCTATGATATGCACAATTAACCCCTCAGGTGCAGCACCTGAGGGGTTAAAGGGTTTCTACCACTTCATTTTCACATAATTAGCTTTCAGACACTAGCGATCTGCTAGTGTCTGCTCTCCCAAACAATCCTAATATAACTGTTTATTGTCCTGCCGTTTCGCTAAAAATCGAACTTATAAAGATATGCTAATGAGCCTCTAGGTGCTATGGGGGCGTCATTAGCACCTAGAGGCTCAGTCTACCTTCACAAACCGCCGCCGCCCAGCGCGTCCCTCCAGCCCGCCCATCTCCTCCGGAATGCGATCAAGCGGACGAATTCTCGCGCATGCGCGTCTGTATTCGGCGCATGCGCAGTGGATGTCTGACCGCTTCCCTGCACAGACATCTCCACTGCGCCTGTTCCTCGGAGCACTATGACGTCACTAGCAGATCGCTAGTGTCTGAAAGCTAATTATGTGAAAATGAAGTGGTAGAAACCCTTTAATTGTGCTGATCACAGCCCCCTGTAAGAGATCGGGTGCTGCCAGGCAGCAGGGGGCAGTCATGTACACAGTTCGTAGTATATTCTAACTAGAAGCGTCACCATCACTATGGGAACGCCTCTGTGTTAGAATATACTGTCGGATATGAGTTTTCGCGAAGCGAAAACTCATCTCTGAAAAAGCTTTTATGCAGATGGATCTTCGGATCCGTCTGTATGAAAGTAACCTACGGCCACGGATCACGGACGTGGATGCCAATCTTGTGTGCATCCGTGTTCTTTCACGGACCCATTGACTTGAATGGGTCCGTGAACCGTTGTCCGTCAAAAAAATAGGACAGGTCATATTTTTTGGACGGACAGGAAACACAGATCACGGATGCGGCTGCAAAACGGTGCATTTTCCGATTTTTCCACGGACCCATTCAAAGTCAATGGGTCCGCAAAAAAGAACGGAAAACGGCACAACGGCCACGGATGCACACAACGGTCGTGTGCATGAGGCCTTAGGGTGGTTCACATCACGTTTTATGCCTCCGTTGGACGTTAGAAAAAAAGGATATAAAAACGCAGCACACCACGTTCTTGTATCCTGCACAGTCTGGTAAAAAAAGTATACTTTTTTGTTTTTACAATGGAACTCTATGGGAAATGGTTGCCACTGTATGGCCTCAGTCTGATGCATCCGTTTAACGTATACGTTTTTTTTGTATACGTTAAGCGGCCAGGAAAAACGTGATTTGAACCCAGCCTTATGGCTCATGCCCACTAACGTAAGGGCTCTGTGCCTGTGCTGCGAACCGCAAATTGCACATCCGACGGTCTGCACCGCAAAAAAGTAGTGCATGCGCTACTATTTTGCAGTGCGGCGGCACGGCCAGAAACACCACGGAAGCACTCCGTAGTGCTTCCGTGGGGTTCCGATCCGTGCTTCCGCACCGCATCTCCGGATTTGCGGACCCTTTCAAGTGAATGGGTCCGCATCCGTGATGCGAAATGCACATGGCCGGTGAGCTGTCCGCAACACGGGCACGGATCCCTTGCGTTCGTGGGCATGAGCCCTTAGGCCTCTTGCACACAAGTTTTTTTGTTTCCGTTCCGTTTTTTTGTGTTTCGTTTGCGGTCCGTATGCAGAACCATTCACTTCAATGGGTCCGCAAAAACAATGGAAGGTACTCCGTATGCATTCCGTTTACGTATTTCCGTTCAAAGACAGAACATGTCCTATTATTGAATATACAAACTACAGATTGGCGTGGTATTAGAAAGCAGGAAGTGCTCAACCCCATATGCAGTGATGCATCTATACCGGGGGGGCAGATCCTGCTAATGGCAATCCCCAGCAAAAATGAATACAATGGAGGATGCCTGCAGCGGACCACAAGTACCACAATGGACATCCTACACAGGATAGCAAATGTGTGGATGTGATAAACAGTATATATAATATAACAAGAACAAAGACCGGTGCACTCTGCGGTCTTACTAACCCTCGTACTGGTGTAAAATTGAGAGATTAGCCAACATATCCTGCTTGGAGGACATGTCCTAAATATATTTATATGTCCTATTATTGCCCGCAAATCACATTCCGTGGCTCCATTCAAGTCAATGGTTCACCAAAAAAAAAAAAACGGAATGCATCTGTATGTCTTCCGTATCCGTTCCATTTTTACGGAACCATCTATTAAAAATGTTATGCCCAGCCCAATGTTTTTATGTACTTACTGTTTGAACATTTTTGTATGCCTCCGTTTCTGTTTGAGATCCGCAAAAAATGGAAACCAAACGGCAAAACGGAACGGAAGCGGAAACAAAACTAAAACAAAAAAGAAAAACGGATCAGTTTCAAATGGACTGCAAAATACAGAAAAAGCCATACGGTCGTGTGCAAGAGGCCTTAATGAGAGCACTAAACTAAGACTTTTTCCTTTTACGGTAAGACCAGACATGGTGGGTTTTTGAGATGCAACTGAAAACCATAAGGCAATGCAGCTTTTTTTTTCTATAGATTGTCACAAATTGAGTGTCAATCACTGGCGCATTGTTAATGACGGCACAGCTTTTGGCTGCATCGCGGCCCCTATCCTTAGCAACATCTGAGAACACACTCGCAAATAAGGGTACTTTCACACTAGCGTTTTTCTTTTCCGGCGCTGAGTTCCGTCCTAGGTGCTCAAATCCGGAAAAGAACTGATCAGTTTTATCCTAATGCATTCTGAATGGAGAGTAATCCGTTCAGGATGCATCAGGATGTCTTCAGTTCAGTCTTTTTGACTGATCAGGCTTTTCAGAAAACCGTAGCATGTTGTATTTTTACCTCCGGACAAAAATCCTGAACACTTTGACTGAACGCCGGATCCGGTCTTTTTCCCATTGACTTGCATGAACGCCGGATCCGGCGCCGTGTGTTCAGTCAAACCGGATACGGCTTTTGCATGTTAAACCCGAAAAATGTGAAAAAAAAGTTAAAGTCCATAAATGGCGGATCCGTTTTTTTCCAATGCATTTTTTTTTATTGTGATTAAAATCCTGATCGAGATTCAAATGTAAACCGTTTTCACACGTTTTTCCGGATCCGGCGGGCAGTTCCGGTGTCAGAATTGAACGCCGGATTTAAACAATGCTAGTGTGAAAGTAGCCTAAGCTGCAATATATACACACACCCCTCCCGTAATACACAAGATCTCCACCTGGTGGCAGCGCATGCTACAAATGTAGACAATAATGGTCCAGCTAGCATGTTTTCAGCAGATGACAGAAGCTTAGAGTCTATGACAATGGTCTCCAACCTGATGGCTTCAGGCCATCCTGGTAGTTGTAGTTAGGCAGCGGTTGGAGATCACCGTTCTATGTCTGGCTCCATCTGTCATATATTTGGTGCTCTCACCCATCAGTACGAAGCCCACAACCAACGTACCACACCTTTCTGCTGTGACGGGAAGTGGTGACATGGAGGAAGGTGGCCTCGCCCTTAACTTTTATGTTTTTTTCATTTTGCTCCCCTGACAGGTAACAGAGAAAAGGAGAACCACAGTGTAAAGTCTTACGCAGGCGACCGTATCCGTTTTCAGTCCGCAAACCGCAGATCTGCAAAATACAGATGCAGTCCATGTGCCGTCCGCATTGTTTTTGCAGACCCATTGACTTCAATGGGTTTGTGGTCCGCATTTCGACATTCAGTCTTTTCGCAGAACGGGCATACGGATGATCCGTGTGCTTTCCGCGTCCATATGTCCGTTCCGCAAAAACATAGAACATGTCTTACACATGGCTGCATAATGCGGAAGCAGACCTGTTGGAAGCCAATGGGTCTGCAAAAAAATGCAGATGCGACACGGAGGGTCCATTCACACGTCCGTAGTGTATTGCGGATCCGCAATACACCCGCCCGGCACCCCCCATAGAACTGCCTATTCTTGTCCGCAATTGTGGACAAGAATAGAACATGTTCTAATTTTTTCGGGAGCCGCGGTCCAGAAGTTTGGGGCCGCGCTCCGGAAACGCGGAGAGCACATAGTGTCCTCTCCGCATCTCTTCCGGCCCCATAGAGAATGAATAGGTCCGCACCCGTTCCTGATATTGCGGAACGGATGCGGACGTGTGAATAGACCCTTAGTGGAACGCAAAATGGATTACGGTGGTGTGCATGAGGCCTGCGGTAGAAACCATCAGACTAGATCCACATAGGAAGGCCTCGACGGTCGTGAAGTCACCCAACCTTTACAGACACGTCCACATGGGATGTAAACCAAGCAGAAAAAAAAAATCTTAAATGAATCCGCAGCACAATGCGTTGGACGCAGATTTTTCCCGCGACGCGTGGATGAGATTTGCTGCCTATAAAATCCAGATGCAGTGTGAACGTACCCCTAAGGAGCTGTGCACCAAGAACTCTGACCTACAACACAATGCACATGCCAGTATGAATGGTGTTGGCTTTGGCGCTGGCAGCGGGCAGGGCTGTGTACATGTGCCCTCAATCCTGGTGCCGGTTTGGAGGAGCGGTTTCCAGGCAGGGATTACGGTCTGGATTAATGAGCCTCGTATTGTTTGCTGAAGGATAAAGTATGGAGAGATAACACTGAATACACAATGTAACACACTGCAGGAACAAGCAGCGGCGCACGGAAAGAGGGCGCCGCCACTCAGCCAGTCAACATTTAAAGGGGATGTCATGGGAAGTCCTTCAGGCTGTCCGGGTCAGTCTTCTCGTAGCTGTTCTCCCACAGTCAGTCCTGGACAAGAAACGGACAGAAAAACCCACAATGTGAATGTGCCCTAAAACTGACCATACACAGCCTTCTTACCCGACTGCCATGCAGATGAAGGGATAAGCTGCTGCGGACACCGCATTTTGCGGACCGCACATCGCCGACACTATAATAGAAAATGCCTAATCTTGTCCGCAATTGCGGACAAGAATAGGACATGTTCTATTTTTTTCGGGAACGGAATAGCGGACCCGGAAAGCACATAGTGTGGCCCCATAGAAATGAATGGGTCCGCAATTCCGTTCTGCTAAATGCAGAACAGAATTGCGGACGTGTGAACTGACGCAATTTCCCAATATACATCAGTCAATGGCGGCAGTTCTCCGGGATCCACCTTCTGCACAACAAGAGCAGTGCACCCCCACCCATATCCTTGCTGCTGACCCCCAGGCCATACAGTTATTAAATTCCCATCATACAATCCCCTACAAGACGCCGGCCCCTCGTTCCCGGAATAAAAGCCTTCCCAGAAATAACACGCTGCTGCCATTATAAACTCTCCTCCTCCGTTACCATGTACACAACGAAAAACTGGGGGAGGAGGAGAGGGGGTCACTGGAGAAGCGGGTCAGAGACGATGCAGTGTGGTGAACTCCTCACATCCCCCATGCCACCAAAACCCGCAAAACTAGGCCTCATGCACACCACCATATCCGGTTTGTGGTCCGCAAACCGTGGATCTGCAAAATACAGATACCTTCCGTGTGCATCCCGCACTTTCCTCTTTCCCTTTATTTAAAGACACGTTAAGATATTCGCATAGTGAGCGACAAGTTCCCCGAAGGAGCAGAAACGAAGGGGAAGTGGGGTTACCACACCACCGCCGTGCACTGGGGTCAGGGCGGGCAGGCACTGGCACAACGATGGGCCCTGGTTGCAGAAGAGACCTGAGAAGTCGGCATTTCATCACTGGTTTCCACATGGGAAGTGCGCACAAATAGTCTTCTAACACAATGGCCCCTCAGCTATTGCATAACTACAACTCCCAGCGTGCTCTGTTTAATGTTCTGTTACTCATTGCCCAATATTTTGTGAATGAAGATTATTCTAATCTCCGATTCCCCTGCAGAGAAAAATAGAAAAATAATACAATTCTGCCTGCCGCCACTAGGGGGAGCTCACTGCATACAGCTCTATACTGCTGTCTTTGAGCTTCGCTGTCAGGGGCATGCTGGGAGTTGTAGTTTCCCAAGGGGTAAATCTGCAAAAAATATATATATATAACTAATGTGGGGGAGGCCGATTGGCATGTTGGACAGTATACATATTATCAGCCTGCAGCAGTCAGCGACCACCATGTGGAAGGGAACATACAAGAACCGGTGTGGTATTAGAAATGATAGAGAGTGGGACTGAGGAAACAGTCAGCAAGTTCTTTTGGAACTCCTATAGCTAAGGTGATACCCCTAGATATCTCCACTGTAATCTCAAGAATGAAGGGCAGTCCATGTAATTACAGGTAAAAGAAACACCAATGCCAAGCAGACAACCTCATCTGGTCCACGACGTGGTGGAAACCATCAGCAAGTAGGTCAGCACATCAGCAGCAGCCATTGTATGCATTTTGCACGTCCAGAACCCAGTAAGATTTCATTATCACATAGGTTTCCAAAAACTTCACCCTATTAAGTCTGTGTGTGACTAGAATAAAAGCAGAGCAGTCGTCTCTCCAAGCACAAAATTTAGCTGTGTAGCGCCCCCTATCTTTGATTTTTATGACCTTTCCATCAACACCTGCCTGCACTACTTAAAGGGGTTGTCCAGGTAAGGAAAAACAAAGCTTTCTTCTTAAAATAAAAAAATGTAAAAATAGCGCCACACCTGCTCACAGGTTGTGTGTGGGAATGCAGCCCGGCTCTACTCAATCTCTGCCAGATGACCTGGATTTCTGGGTTAGCAGATGCGAGATGTGGCGTATGATCCGGCGGTGTGACAGGCACTTCCCATAAATCTGTTCTGCAATCTGTGCCTCCTCCCCCGCCCCACACAGTCGCCTTTTTCTGGGTTTCACAGGTAAATGACTCACCCCAAAACGGGGGCTTTAAGGTGTAAAGGGAAGAGGCAGCGAAACTGGAGGGTGGAATGAGGTGCAGCTTCACAGAAGAGCGTCCAGCAGAGGAGAACGGGGGGCAGAGCCTAAAAACCCAGAGAAATCCGAATGCATGCTGTATGTCACGCAGAAGGCAGTGCAAAAGTATTCACACCCCTGAACAAATCCAGAATTATCCTAAGGCCTCATGCACACGGCCGTTGTTT
Source organism: Bufo bufo (assembly GCF_905171765.1). NCBI lineage: Eukaryota > Metazoa > Chordata > Amphibia > Anura > Bufonidae > Bufo > Bufo bufo. The sequence continues at coordinate 422,132,005 of NC_053394.1, forward strand.
GGGTCCGCATCCGAGCCGCCGTTTTTGCGGCTCGGATGCGGACCCATTCACTCCGTGTGCTGTCCGCATCCGTTGCTCCGTTCCGTGGCCCCGCAAAAAAAAAAAAGAACATGTCCTATTCTTGTCCGTTTTGCGGACAAGAATAGGCATTTCTACAATGGGCCGCCCGTTCCGTTCCGCAAATTGTGAAAGGCACACGGATCGCAAAAAAACGGCACGGTCGTGTGCATGTAGCCTAATTCTAATGCCTCATTCACACGTCAGTGTTTGATCAGTGATTTTGAGCCAAAACCAGGTGCAGGTGCAGATCTTTCCCTAAGGCCCCTTTCACACGGGCGAGTTTTCCGCGCGGGTGCAACGCGTGACGTGAGCGCATTGCGCCTGCACTGAATCCGGACCCATTCCTTTCAATGGGGCTGTGCACATGAGCGGTGATTTTCACGCATCACTTGTGCGTTGCGTGAAAATTGCAGCATGTTCAATATTCTGTGTTTTTCACGCAACGCAGGCCCCATAGAAGTGAATGGGGCTGCGTGAAAATGGCAAGCATCCGCAAGCAAGTGCGGCTGTGATGCGTTTTTCACGGATTGTTGCTAAGAGATGTTGTTTGTAAACCTTCAGTTCTTTATCAATCGCGTGCAAAACGCATCAATGCGCATTTCACCCGCGCGATAAAAACTGAACAACTGAACGCAATTGCAGACAAAACTGAATGAACTTGCTTGCGAAATCGCGCATTTTTAACTGAACGCATCCGGACCTAATCCGTATCGCTCGTCTGCAAGGAGCCTTATACCTTATGTCTGTGGAGGCGCCACTCCTGGATTTGGCTCAAAATCACTGACCGAACACTTGTGACGTGTGAATGAGGCTTAAGACTACAACTCTCAACATACTGAAGAACACTAATACCAGTTGTGTCCTGTAAGAACAAGCTGCAGCACCTGCCATTGTACAGCCCCACACTGTTAAATACCGCTATCCCCCCCCCCCCCCATTATCATGGAGGGGTCCGTGTCGCACCGATAGAAGTGGTTTCGTATGACGAGGCTTTCAGTAAATGAGACCATTGTGATTCATGGCAATAGATTTTCCTAAATGAACACGAGATGTCTCAAAAAGTGACTGATGCTAAGCGGCCGCTCAACAGGCGCCCTTCATCCAGGCCCCTTCATCATCATATCAGCAGTAATAGTACTCCTAAATATCACAGCGGTAATATCTAGGACGACTGTCTGCAGCAGTGAGCTGTGTATTACGATGTTCTGCAGCAGCTGAGGTGTGCATTATGAGGTTCTGCAGCAGCTGAGGTGTGTATTACGATGTTCTGCAGCAGCTGAGGTGTGTATTAGGAGGTTCTGCAGCAGCTGAGGTGTGTATTATGAGATTCTGCAGCAGCAGGTGTGTAGTATGAGGTTCTGCAGCAGTGAAGGTGTGTATTAGGAGGTTCTGTAGCAGCTGAGGTGTGTATTATGAGGTTCTGCAGCAGCAGGTGTGTATTATGAGGTTCTGCAGCAGTGAAGGTGTGTATTAGGAGGTTCTGTAGCAGCTGAGGTGTGTATTATGAGATTCTGCAGCAGCTGAGGTGTATATTATGAAGTCCTGCAGCAGCTGAGGTGTGTATTATGAGGTTCTGCAGCAGCTGAGGTGTGTATTATGAGATTCTGCAGCAGCTGAGGTGTGTAGTATGAGGTTCTGTAGCAGCTGAGGTGTGTAGTATGAGGTTCTGCAGCAGCTGAGGTGTGTATTATGAAGTCCTGCAGCAGCTGAGGTGTGTATTATGAGATTCTGCAGCAGCTGAGGTGTGTATTATGATGTTCTGCAGCAGCTGAGGTGTGTATTATGATGTTCTGCAGCAGCTGAGGTGTGTATTATGAGGTTCTGCAGCAGCTGAGGTGTGTATTATGAAGTCCTGCAGCAGCTGAGGTGTGTATTATGATGTTCTGCAGCAGCTGAGGTGTGTATTATGAGGTTCTGCAGCAGCTGAGGTGTGTATTATGAAGTCCTGCAGCAGCTGAGGTGTGTATAATGAGGTTCTGTAGCAGCTGAGGTGTGTAGTATGAGGTTCTGTAGCAGCTGAGGTGTGTAGTATGAGGTTCTGCAGCAGCTGAGGTGTGTATTATGAGGTTCTGTAGCAGCTGAGATGTGTATTATGAGGTTCTGCAGCAGCTGAGGTGTGTATTATGAAGTCCTGCAGCAGCTGAGGTGTGTATTATGAGATTCTGCAGCAGCTGAGGTGTGTATTATGATGTTCTGCAGCAGCTGAGGTGTGTATTATGATGTTCTGCAGCAGCTGAGGTGTGTATTATGAGGTTCTGCAGCAGCTGAGGTGTGTATTATGAAGTCCTGCAGCAGCTGAGGTGTGTATTATGATGTTCTGCAGCAGCTGAGGTGTGTATTATGAGGTTCTGCAGCAGCTGAGGTGTGTATTATGAAGTCCTGCAGCAGCTGAGGTGTGTATAATGAGGTTCTGCAGCAGCTGAGGTGTGTATTATGAGATTCTGCAGCAGCAGGTGTGTATTATGAGATTCTGCAGCAGCTGAGGTGTGTATTATGAGGTTCTGCAGCAGCAGGTGTGTATTATGAGGTTCTGCAGCAGCTGAGGTGTGTAGTATGAGATTCTGCAGCAGCTGAGGTGTGTATTATGAAGTCCTGCAGCAGCTGAGGTTTGTATTATGAAGTCCTGCAGCAGCTGAGGTGTGTATTATGAAGTCCTGCAGCAGCTGAGGTGTGTATTATGAGGTTCTGCAGCAGCTGAGGTGTGTATTATGAGATTCTACAGCAGCTGAGGTGTGTAGTATGAAGTCCTGCAGCAGCTGAGGTGTGTATTATGAAGTCCTGCAGCAGCTGAGGTGTTTATTATGAAGTCCTGCAGCAGCTGAGGTTTGTATTATGAAGTCCTGCAGCAGCTGAGGTGTGTATTATGAAGTCCTGCAGCAGCTGAGGTTTGTATTATGAAGTCCTGCAGCAGCTGAGGTGTGTATTATGAGGTTCTGCAGCAGCTGAGGTGTGTAGTATGAAGTCCTGCAGCAGCTGAGGTGTGTATTATGAAGTCCTGCAGCAGCTGAGGTGTTTATTATGAAGTCCTGCAGCAGCTGAGGTTTGTATTATGAAGTCCTGTAGCAGCTGAGGTTTGTATTATGAAGTCCTGCAGCAGCTGAGGTTTGTATTATGAAGTCCTGCAGCAGCTGAGGTGTGTATTATGAGGCTCTGCAGCAGCTGAGGTGTGTATAATGAGGTTCTGCAGCAGCTGAGGTGTGTATTATGAGATTCTACAGCAGCTGAGGTGTGTATTATGAAGTCCTGCAGCAGCTGAGGTGTGTATTATGAAGTCCTGCAGCAGCTGAGGTGTGTATTATGAAGTCCTGCAGCAGCTGAGGTTTGTATTATGAAGTCCTGCAGCAGCTGAGGTGTGTATTATGAGGTTCTGCAGCAGCTGAGGTGTGTATTATGAGATTCTGCAGTAGCTGAGGAATGTATTAGGAGGTTCTGCAGCAGCTGAGATGTGTATTATGAAGTCCTGCAGCAGCTGAGGTGTGTATTATGAGGTTCTGCAGCAGCTGAGGTGTGTATTACGAGATTCTGCAGCAGTTTACAGAGAAGAGATAAGCGGCAGCCATGTAACACTCCTCTATAATTATCAGAATGTGAAGAATCCAGACGGGTACATTTTAATTGAGGTGTAAGTAGTAATAATGGAGGAATCCCTGTAGGAACAATCACACTGACAAGAGGAGTAATAATCGGTGTATAATTCTGCAGTCCATCTAGTTACCTTCTCGTCTTGCTCCCCAGTATTGCACATTTTCTACGTATGGCTGGGAGGTGACCCGTGCAGAAGCTGTCACATGGTCACCCAGCTTTCCCAGACTCCTGAACAGCAGGTCTTCCTAGTCATCTGCTCATACGACCACCATGGCAGATCTGCTCTGCAGGAGTCTGGGTAGCCGTCTCCCAGCTGTCCCAAAAACAGACACATTTTTATACCTACTGGGGGTTGTAGTTCTACCATTTTATGGCCTAAACAAAGAACTTCCACTCCAATCATCTATAGGTCTCATCCTTTCAATCTTTTAAAGATACAGGAGGCGGCTGGAAACCAGGGTGAGAATGACAGGGGAGCGAGCTGCCCCAGGAGATGTACTGTCACCAGTAATACCAGTATGTGCTGGGAAGTAGGAGTAGCCCATCCCCCTTTACCTGCCCTCTGGGAAATGACTGAATGACAATTACTGACTGGAACTGAGCCCCTAGGGTGAAGCTGGCAGCATCTGTGGTTTTACATGGGACTGCAGCTAAACTGGCTGATTATTAAAAGGAACCTCAGATCTATAGAAGAGAAAGATTTCTAATGTATAGAGACGACCACTCGTGTGAGGCACCCCTTGGGGTTTTGCTTCACCTTTCACTGATAACAGGTGACAATCGATAGGGTGACAAAATGTTTTTTCGTTTTTTTTCTTCTTACATATTAATAGTTTTCAGACGGGGCAATAACATTTTTTTTTATTTTTCATATATTTTTATATGGAGGAAAAAAAAAAAATAGGGAAAGGGGGCGATTTATACTTTTAATATATATAGATTTTTTTAAACTTTTTTTTTTTTTTTTTTACTATCAGCCCCCTTAGGGATCACCTTAAGGGCTCATGCATATAAACATATTTTGTTTCCGTGTCAGTTCCGTTGTTTTTTTTGTGGCCCCTATGCAGAACCATTCACTTAAATGGGGCCGCAAAAAAAACATAATAAATCCATGTGCATTGTGTCCATATTTCCGCTCTGCAAGAACAATAGAACATGTCTTATTATTGCTCGCATTTTTGCGGATCTGTGTTTTGTGGACCGCAAGATACATACAGTCGTGTGCATGAGCCCGAATACAGATTTATTAGGGTGAATGGCATTCTCATCACGCACTCCCTAAAGAGCTGTGCCTCGTGCACAGCTTAGCAGGGAGATTACTATGACAGGCCTGAGAACCTTCAGCAGGCTTTCATGGTAACTGATCTGAGCCCCGCGATTTCACAGTGGGAGCTCCAGTTGGAACGCAGCCGCATCCCTCTGCCTAACTCCACCGATGCCGTGCTCGCTGTTAAACGCAGTATCGGAGGGGTTAAATGACCGGGTTCGGCGTGATCGCCGCTCTCCATCATTGTGGCCAGGTGCCTGCTGTATTATACAGCTGGCATCCGCTGTGTATGGAGCAAGCTTACCGCAGCAGCACACGCCATACAATTCCTAGCGCATAATGTCACGCATGTACGACATTATGCATCAAGGGGTTAATAATGAGAGTCACAGGTCAATTCAAATTCTAAGGCCTCTTTCACACGGGCGAGATTTCCGCGCGGGTGCAATGCGGTAGGTGAACATATTGCACCCGCACTGAATCCCGACCCATTCATTTCTATGGGGCTGTTCAGATGAGCGGTGATTTTCACGCATCACTTGTGCGTTGCGTGAAAATCACAGCATGCTCTATATTCTGCGTTATTCACGCAACGCAGGCCCCATAGAAGTAAATGGGGTTGTGTGAAAATCGCAAGCATCCGCAAGCAAGTGCGGATGCGGTGCGATTTTCACGCACGGTTGCTAGGAGACGATCGGGATGGAGACCCGATCATTATTATTTTCCCTTATAACATGGTTATAAGGGAAAATAATAGCATTCTGAATACAGAATGCATAGTAAACTAGCGCTGGAGGGGTTAAAAAATAAATAAAAATGATTTAACTCACCTTAGTCCACTTGTTCACGATGCCGGCATCTCCTTCTGTCCCCTTTGCTGAACAGGACCTGTGGTGAGCATCCAATACAGGTAAAGGACCTTTGGTGATGTCACTCCGGTCATCACATGATCTTTTACCATGGTGATGGATCATGTGATGACGGAGTGACGTCACCAAAGGTCCTTTACCTATAATTAATGCTCACCACAGGTCCTGTTCAGCAAAGGAGACAGAAGAGAAGCCAGATCAAGTGGACTAAGGTGAGTTAAATTATTATTATTTTTTAACCCCTCCAGCGCTATTTTACTATGCATTCTGTACTCAGAATGCTATTATTTTCCCTTATAACTATGTTATAAGGGGAAATAATACAATCTACAGAACACCGATCCCAAGCCCGAACTTCTGTGAAGAAGTTCGGGTTTGGGTACCAAACAAGCGCAATTTTTCTCACGCGAGTGCAAAACGCATTACAATGTTTTGTACTCGCGCTGAAAAATCATGGGTGTTCCCGCAACGCACCCGCACATTTTCCCGCAACGCCCGTCTGAACCCAGCCTAAACCAATAGGTACGGACTCTCACAAACCATCGACTGACCATCTAATTTGCATTGGGGCCTCTTGACTTTCCTCCGACGGAGGGGGGACATAAGGATTGGGTCCTAGATCTCAACACGCCTGATCCTTTTCTTCTTGGGGAGATAAGTTGCCACCAGAAGCGTCTACCAGTGGCTTTTGCCCCTCTCCCATTCACAACATTTGCATGCTCGGCCAAACTGAGCATGCATGTGTGCAGAGGATGAGCTGAATGGGTTTGGCTAGCTTCATCACCGGTGGAGCCTGCACTTTCACCTGCAGCTCTCAGTCTCACCATTATGAACAATACTGGGATGAACGTCTGCAGCGCCACCCGCCATGTTGTATACCTCTAAGTCCTATCTGCTTTTCCATGAAAAAAACTTGCAGTTTTCGCTTTCTGGCAAAGAAAGGTTAAAAAAGGAAAAGAAAGACGAGGAGTATTAATAGCCACAAACCTCGGCAGGTGTCTTACATCAAGAGGCCGTGATGTAAGGGTGGATCTATAATAAGCTGTGTAATATGTGCCTTCAGGGACTTACAGTCCGAGCGCCTGATACCGTAAACATCCCGACCGCCCAGTCCTCACATACCCGACAGGGTGAGTAGTCACAAGATGATTTACTGGAAACATAAAAGGGACCGCCTGCATTGTCGCTTCTCGCTCACATACTCGAATTATCCCATTAATGCCGGCCTGAGGCCATTGGGTGTCAATACATATGCAATGGCGCATACAGAATACACTTCAAATGCACCTTCAGCTGCTCTTCTTTTGAATTCTAGAAGCCATGTCTTGCTTCTGGGTGACAACCACCGTGGACACGGTCATGGGTACCACAAGTGGTTGTCAGCTGGCACCATTAGATCCCAGAATGACAAACGCACTTTAGGAAGTGATCTGCCATTCAGGAGTTGGGAAAGCTGGGGAAAACCCTCTGTGGGTGGCGGTCTATTTTTTCATTTCTGTAGCGTCAACATATTCCGCAGCGCTGTACAGAAATGATCACTATGAGCTTCGGTCCCTCTCTCCCCATCGGGCTCACAATCTATATCCTTCCATAAATCCGAATGGAAGATCTGCGTCCCAGCATCTCCTGACTTTTCAAGTAGAGAGTGCAGGTAGAGCTCCCCTTTAAATGACCAAGGTCCCACTAAAAGCAGTATACCTTCCAGCCCCCACAAGGCTGGAGATGCCGGTGCGCAGGATTATTATGTCTGCGAAGCTGATATTTGACCTCGGATTTCATGACTCACATTCCAAGAAGTCTGTACCTACAAGCAATAAACCATGTAATCCGCATGCATCCCTCCCCGGTCTCGCCCCCCACCCGCCAACTTCTGCCTTCCACAGTCCTGCTTTATTCTCTCTGTACCCGTTGTGACGATGCCCCCCAATATTGGGGTACACACCAGGCACAGAGCCGATCAGTAAGATTTGTATATCCACAGTGAGTACATTATAGGTGCCCCCGCATACAAGTCTTTTCCATCCCTCTGCATTGCTATCTGAGAGGCCAGGCTTTTCCACTTACCTGCTTCCCACAAACCCCAAGGTGCTATGTACAGTGCCACCTCCACCCCCTCTCACAGCATGCAGTTTTACTGAAAAACAGAGAGCATGCCCCTCCTCTCTGGCTACTACGTAAAGGGGTTGTCTAACCCCTACGTTTTCAAGCCAGCACCTGGATTGGAACACTTGCAATTGTATGGAATTAAAAATTTAGTATAACCACCGAGTTAGGGCTCATGCACACGAACGTATTTTCTTTCCGCTTCCATTCCGTTTTTTTTTTGTGGACCGTATGCGGAACCATTCACTTCAATGGGTCCGCAAAAACAACGTGTGCATTTCGTTTCCGTATTTCCGTTCCGCCAAAAAGTAGTGCATGTCTTATTATTGTCCGCAAATCACGGTCCGAGGCCCCATTCAAGTCAATGGGTCCGCAAAAAAAAAAAAAAAGAACACATCCGTATGTCATCCCTATTTTGCGGATCCATACTGTAGAAATGCTATGCCCAGCCCATATTGCTCATGTGTTTGGTGATTAATAAGTTACTGTTTCCGATCCGCAAAAAACGGATCGCATACGGATAGGTTTTGTGGAATAACGGAACAGAAGGGGACTTAAATCAGAGAGAAAAAAAAAAGAAACTCAGATACGGAACAACGGATGCGTGAAAAACAGACCGCAAAACAACAACGGTCGTGTGCATGAGCCCTTATTCAATTAAATCTATCTGCACAGCGCCACCTGCTGTTTGCTCTTTCTCTAATTTCTGTGTCCTGCTCACTGGGAGGGAAGCACATGCTCAGTTCCATCCTTCAGCTGCCACAGAAAGGACACGCCCCCTGAGAAAGTGCACGCCCCCTAAGCTGCCAGCTTGGAAGAAATCTAGTAGAACCATTGGAGCAATGAATGGGGAGATCTCTGGGTCCATGTGAGGTGCAGGGCTGATTCGTATAATATATGGTATTGGATTTTCATTATTCGACATTTATTATGGGATAAGCTCTTTAACGTTTTACACTAGATGGACTTTCTGGTGACGGAGGAGCTTTCTGAACATTTCCGCAGCTCCTGGAAGGAGAGGAAGAGGTTTCTTTTTCCTAATAATACATTACAAAATTAACTTTTTCACATCAAAAGCTTTAGAAAGCACCTTCCAGCAGGATCAACCCTATTAAACAAGGGATACAGCCTGGTGGGATTGATCCTCCCGTTTACAACGACAACTTTTTCGTGAAAATCAGTTGTGGCTTTCCTTAGTAAAAAAAAAAAACGTATTCTTTATGCAAATTCGGGCTTTAGTCCACAGAGGGGGCCCTCAGTTACATAAGGTCATACTCATGGTTTGATTCTAGGGTTGATTCTGCTGATTTAATGCTGCAGTTTTTGTCCGGCCGCCTCTCGGCATGTTTGGAGCGGACTTCCGGCGGCATACATGGGCTAGCGTTAGTACGGATCTGGCAGGCTGTTTCCCTGCTGGAACATGCTAGTGCAAGTGTGAAAGTAGCATTGATGGATTTTTTGGTGTCTGAACATTCCCAGAGATCCTGCAGGCAGGGAAAGGAGAGCTACAGACTGCTAGAAGGTAAGGAAGTGGTCACTGCCCCTGGTGTTTGCCCTTCTGCGTACTACAAGCATATGGCGGCTGACCGGCCCGCCTGTGCACACTCTGGTCAACCGTGGGTTAAACGACTGAACCAATTTCATGGAGGCCCACATTCTGTGAATTGCATCTATTTTGAAATCCCTCCCCTATACTATCAGCCTCTAGCTTCCTGTTGGCCTCCATTTTCACGAAATATTATGACTCATGCCCATGAAGACGTGATCTGTGCCGTGTTTATTAACCCTCTGCTATAGCTACTCGTGCCCAGTGCATATGGTCGGCGCGCTGAAGGGCATACTTACCATAACAGCCCCTGGTACCTGGGTGGAAGACATTCACGGGGAGGTTAAAGTCCGCTCTGTGGCGGTCTGCCCGATCAGTGGCATCAAGGACACAAAACTTTAGTGTTACGGTTTTATTTGCTTCCATTCATGTCGCTCAGATTTATGTACAAGTCCTATTAAATAGTTAAATTAGTAAAAACAGTTCTCAGCAGGAAAACACTTTACCGAGGACCCTGGAGGGAGGAGAAGCCGCACACAGACTATGTAATGCTATCGGATCCTCGGGAGACGGCGTCCATATCCAGATTCACCAGCGCGGCCGAACGCTCCGTCACCTGTGAAACAACAGGAACATGTGAGGAGACGGAAATAACAAGGGGCCCGAGGGTCTGAACCCGGGGCCATTTACTACACCCAATAGTAGTGCAGGTCTGTGGTGGGGTCTTCCTCGGATTTCTGCTGTGAAAAATATTCCTATACCCCTGTGGCAGCGCTTAGGCCTCTGAATTTCATTCCCACTGTTTCTGTTACAACTGTAACAAACGCTCAGCTGTGACAAGTCTTAGGTCCGTTGCTCAGCTCACAGGGGACGGTAAATAACCCTCAGCTGTGACAAGTCTTAGGTCCATTGCTTAGCTCACAGGGGACAGTAACAAACCTTCAGCTGTGACAAGTCTTGGGTCCGTTGCTCAGCTCACAGGGGACGGTAACAAACCCTCAGCTGTGACAAGTCTTAGGTGAGTCATTCAGCTCACAGAGGACTGCTACAACTGTAACAAAACCTTAGCCGTGACAAGTCTTAGGTCCGTTCTGGTTGTCTACTTCTGTATTTACATAAGGCTTATATTCCATTCACTGACAGCAAGCAGAAATGTTGAAAACACTGAAGAATTAAAACATAAAACAGACATTGCAAACAAATGACAGAACCTTTATTGTACATTAATTAAAGGGGCTATCCCAAGGATTAAACCTATCCCCCATCTGTTATTCAATGGATGACACAAAAGTGGACAAGAGCGACTTCTCCTCCATTCTCGTGATCGGTGGGGGGTCCTAGCGGTCGAAACTCCCCCCCCCCCTCCTACTCCCAATCAGACATGTATCCATCCTGTGGATAGGGGATGAGTTTAAATCTTGGGACAACCCCTTTAAGCTTCATTCACAAGGTGAAGGACTTTGTTTGTCCCATGTAATAAACGAAAACCAGCCCTGCACCTCACATGGATCCAGAGATCTCCACATTCATTGCTCTGCTACATTTATATCAAGCTGGCAGCTCAAGGGGAGTGTCTTTTCTGCTGCAGCTCAGGGGGCGTGTCCATGCTCTCCCTATCACAGCTCAGGGGGCGTGTCTCAGCTCTCCCTATCACAGCTCAGGAAGCAGGTGAAGGATGAAACTGAGCATGTGTGGCCACCTTGAAAACTGTAGAATATTTTTTGTAGGACAACCCCTTTAACTCTTTCTAGGTCTCCTCACAGAAACTGGGAAACTCCACCGATGCCAAATCCCCTGCCGCTCAGAATGTAACGGCGCACGCTTGCTGTCAGGGAGTGGCAGTGCCACTAGGCAAAGTGTTGAGCCACGTCATCTTGTATGGTCGGCCGCCGTTTATACAGCCATAGGTGGGGTCCCCAGACGATCGGGCGCTGGTGACGTATTTTCACACCCTTTCTTTTCTGACATTTCACTCTCTGCAGAGAAAAGAAAAAAAAAAAATTCTAAAAATTCCCTCCCAGAAGTCGATGAGAAGAAATTTTCTTTCACCACTGACACTTCAGATGACCTGGAGATGTGAGACGTGCCGTGCGCTCCTTGTGCAGATATATCTAGCGAGCGCTCAAATGTTTTAGTGACGAACCAATTTCAAAAGAGGGCGACGCTCTTGACTTAGGGGACAAAAACTGGTCTGGGTCAGCGCAGTTCCACGGCCATGAGGCAGCGTGGGGAACGGCCTTGTGGCCCCACTGACATATAGTTCCCTGCCCGGCCGCGGCTGTGCAGGAAAAACAGTGAAGGCTATGTAGAGCTATACCGGCGCAGGATCAGTGGGGGTCCCGCAGACCAGTCGCAAAGTGATGGCCTACTGGGATGCTGCACTGGAGGTCATATCGCTCGGTGCGCGGCTTTCCCACAATGACTGGATATCATTAGAGGGCTATTTACAGCCTTACATTTATTTTAGTGTGCCCCAGCCCCCCCGCTCTGGCACTCAGCGCCCCCTGTAATTATAAGACGGTCACAGAAGGAATGTTATCCTGAAGCACATGCTGTAACTAATGCTACCCTGTATTACAGCGCGCCGGCCCACACGGCCTCCCAGCAGTTGCTTTCCTGTAATACACATTGAGGGTAACCCGCTCTATATTTAGAGGAGGTCTGGGGGGGGTTCAGATGAGGTACAGGGAGGGGGGGGGGGGGAGATGCAGAACTACCAGAAACCGAGCCTGCGAGAGCCAGAATGGGAATTTGAATAAATTCACTCATGTGAAAAGTGTGAGGGAGTTTCTCGAATCCGCCGCCTTCGGCCCCGATTTCTTCAGGATTTTTGCCGAACACTAAAAGGAAGTATGACTTCAGCTTCTACCGAAGAAGAAAGAAAAGACAAGAATCTCACTTCTGTAAAGAGGAGGGAAGACGTAATGAAATCGAGCCGACCGCTGCCTCATTGCAAAAAAGTCAGATGAGTCACGCCGCCCAGAAAGGAATAGACACAGGAGCGCTGAGAGCCCTGTGACGGCCACGCGTTTCAGCTCTTCCTGTTCTGGGTACTGCGTTGTGACATGATTCTCAGTGACGAGGGTGACGTGTAGCAACGTCCTGGCAACCGCATCAACACAATCCCCGTTACCACGTACCGCTACTACAGAATCTGCAGCGCTCAGGACTGTCAGGCTCTAGGGTTCCCGGATGAAGACGGAGGGCGCTGCGTCCACGGCCTACAGTTTTTTGCCTCCTCGCTTCCATTCGCTGTTATTTTTACGGGTACGTTGCAATCGGAGGCCTATGTTTTTTTTTTCCTTTACTCTACTTGTTTTTTGTTTTAGAAAATGTAAAAAAAAAAAATATATATTTTAAGCAGGCCTCATCATAAATGAGGCCCATCCTCCGGCAGTCCATGCACCGGAATGAAATCTACGGCAGCTCGGGGGGCTGAAAGCAGGCCCAAATGAAGACAGACGTCCGCCGCCTGCCCCACTCACCGCTCCCTTTCCAGAAACGGCACTTGCGACAAAATGTGTATGAAAGCTCCTGACAAACGCGATTAGCCAAACTGAGCGCAAATTGGGTAGTCGGGAAAGAAGTCCATTGGCCAAAGGAGCCAACTGTTATTTATGGTCTATTGGCTCCTTAAATAACACAGATTGTGGTGCTTAAGGGGTTAAACAGAAGCGATCCTGACTGCTTGTGCAGGAATGTGGCTGTCAGTCACAGCCGTGCTCCCGATCGCGTGGGAAAAGCGGTTGAATTCTGCAGAAACTACTTGGCGCCGATCACATGCAATATTTTATGAGAATTAAGACAGACTATGACCGGGACAAATTCAGGAATCGAGAACCCCTCATATGGATATTACCAACTCCCAATCATTTGGCACCAGGTTGTTAACAAAAGCTTAAAGGAACACTTCAGGGCAGGCATGCTCAACCTGCGGCCCTCCAGCTGTTGCAAAACTACAACTCCCAGCATTCCTGAACAGCTATCAGCCTACAGCAGGGGAATGGTGGGAGTTGTAGTTTTACAACAGCTGGAGGGCCGCAGGTTGAGCATGCCTGCTTCAGGGCAACGCAGATGTGGGGGTGGAGCATGACACAGGGAAGGCTCTCTGTCATGCCCCACCCCCTGCCCTGCACTACACATGACACGGTGTATGATATCTGCCCGGATTTCTTTCCTGTATTCCGCAAATAAAACTTCATTTGATTCATCAGTTCCTGCAGCTCCATACTTTGAGTTTCAATTCATCAACATTTGCAAGATCTCAATTGCTGTCAGTGAATAAGCACATTCTTGTTTAGGTCCAGAGGCTGCATCAGCACAGAGGTAATACTTCCCAGAGCTAAGGGTTCGCTGCCCCTTAAGGCTCATGCACACGGCCGTATTTTTGGGCCGTATGAAATATGCATTTTTTGCGGATCGGATGTGGACCCATTCATTTCAGTGGGGCTGCAAAAAAATAAGTCCGTCCATATGTCCGTTCTGCAAAAGAGATGCTTGGAATAGGCAGTAACAATAGGCGTTTTTACCATAGTGCGGGACATGGGGAACGAAAAAGTGCGGGACACACACAGCCAGTACCTGCGGTTTGCGGACCGCAAATCAGATACGGCCGTGTGCATGAGGCCTTACCCAGTCCAGTGAAACGCTGCTAATTTCTCACCAGTCCTGCTGGTCTGTTACAATGCATCGGTGTAAGCAAAACGCGTCAGTTCACAGTAGTGAGGATTGGCTACACTGGATGCAATTGTAACAAACCTTCAGCTGTTAGTCTGTAATGGTTTTCTGGATGTAAAAAAAAGTCTTGAAAAAGGCGATTATTACTATCCAAACTATATTAAGGGGCAACTGCGGAAATATTTTTTAAAGGGACTCTGTCACCACTTTCTAACCCCCCCTTTTAAAAGTATTGTTCTCTCCATGGCGCCCCTGTGATTACAAAGGTGTTGTTAGAAGATAAATTCGCCGTCTCCTTTTGATAAAAAGAGCTTTTATCTAACCTGTCAATCTTCTTGATAAGGTGCCCAGGGCGTTTCTGTTGGTCTCAAGCTGCCGCCCGCCGCCGCCGTTGGTGCCCAGCTCCTCCCCTGATGCTTTCAGCGCCGCCTGAATGTAATGAAATACGCCTCTGGCTCTCGCTCAGTGCCCAGCTCCTCCTTTTCAAAGATCCCGCGCGTGCGCACAGGCCTGTGCCTGATGCGCCCGTGCGGACATTTACAATCAGCCTCATTGAGCGAAGTGCGCATGCGCGCACTTCGCTCAACCTCCTCATAAGACGAGCACTGCAGCCAGCCACTCAGAGCCTGCGGCTCCATACAGCGCTTGGCAGGCTCTGAGTGGCTGGCTGCAGTGCTCGTCTGATGAGGAGGTTGAGCGAAGTGCGCGCATGCGCACTTCGCTCAATGAGGCTGATTGTAAATGTCCGCACGGGCGCATCAGGCACAGGCCTGTGCGCACGCGCGGGATCTTTGAAAAGGAGGAGGGGGCACTGAGCGAGAGCCGGAGGCGTATTTCATTACATTCAGGCGGCGCTGAAAGCATCAGGGGAGGAGCTGGGCACCAACAGCGGCGGCGGCGGGCGGCAGCTTGAGACCAACAGAAACGCCCTGGGCACCTTATCAAGAAGATTGACAGGTTAGATAAAAGCTCTTTTTATCAAAAGGAGACGGCGAATTTATCTTCTAACAACACCTTTGTAATCACAGGGGCGCCATGGAGATAACAATACTTTTAAAAGGGGGGGTTAGAAAGTGGTGACAGAGTCCCTTTAAAAGGTCCAAATGATCCTCTTCATTACAAATACGAATGGAAATGAAGAATACTTCGCAGCCGCCATCACTCACCAGAACTTCAGAAGAAATTCTTTATCAGCGGGGTGACCAGCTTCACCCAGAGCATGACGTATCGGCTCGGATGCTGGAAGGTGGCCGGCGTCACTTCAGCAGATGGCTCGTACAAATGCTGCTGCTCCTGTAGAAGCAAAGAGAAATGTTCGTTACTCCTCAGCACATTGTTCTTCCTCCCGTCATCGGCCATTGTGCAGCTTCAGCTCCAAGTGACCCGTGCAGGTTGTTGGTTACAAGATTTGCACTCTCAGTCACCCATGCTGTAATGAGTGCATAGTTCAGCTGTAAGGCCACTTGCACACGAACGGGAGGCCCTCCGTGACATACGGTCCGTGAGCGGGCCATATGTCCCGGAGCGGCATACATTGAGTGCACAGTATCATAGGTTAATAGGATGCTGTGCACATCGGGCCGCCCACGCGACTATTGTCCCGTACTCATATGATATAACAGTCCCGCGGGCGGCCCTATGCGCACAGCATCATAGTAACCTATGATGCTGTGCGCTCCCGTCCGCACGATGTATGCCGCTCCGAGACATATGGCCCGCTCACAGACCGTATGTCTCGGAGGGCAAATGGTCGTGTGCAAGAGGCCTAAGACAAGCGGCCCGGGGCTTAGCTGGCTCGTCTTGTAGACATTACCTTCTTAGCACTGTCACTCAAGCACAAGATGTTACCGTAGCTCAGAATCGGGAGACGTTGGCGGCAGCTAAATCTGACCATACATAAAATTTGCCGGGACTGGGCAATCTATTGTGCATGGGTGGTATGTGGACTCCCCCCTTCCCCTCCGATGCCAGATAATGTGGGGGAAAAAGAATTAGGCTGACTGATTTCAACAAGGCCAATCCTTTTAGTCTGGCAGCAGCTTACACTTTTTGAAAACACACGCATGCTCTGCTGAGTAAGCATGTTTATTGGGGGAGAAGAGGAAGGTAGCCGTCGGCTCAACTAGCATTCATCTATAGTCTATGAACAGCTTAAAGGGGCTGTCCAGGATTTTGATATTGATGGCCTATCCTTGGGATTGGCCATCAATATCAGACTGGTGAGAGTCCAACCCTCTGCATCCCTGCTGACCAGCTGAACTCCACAGCGCCATCTATTGTGTAGTGGACTGAGCTGGCTACTGCAGCACCGCTCCTATCTAATTCAATGGGAGGAGTCCTGCAGTTACCGACTCCATCCACTACACAATGGATGGAGCTGTGGAGTTCTGGTGCTAGAGGTGCGGGGGTGTCGGACTCCACCAACTTGATATTGACATCCTATCCTGAAGATATGACGTCAATATCAAAATCCTTGACAACCTCTTTAAGGGTACATTAACACGACCGTGGTGCTGCTGCTGTGCCCGTGTTGCGGACCACAAACCGCAGGTCTAGTGCCGGCCCATTGAGGCATGGACCCGGAAGCCTATGGAAACACATGGAAGCCTTCAGTGGCCTTTCTGTCTGTGCCTCCACACTGCAAAAGATAGGACATGTCCTTTCTTTCGCCACATCTTGCGGATCGAGATCCCGTAGAAGTCAATGGGTCTGCACCGTGATGCAGAGTTCACGCGGCCGGTGCCTGCGTTTTGCGGACCGCAACACAGGCATGGCGGCACCACAGTACCCTTTGGCCAAGTTTACATCTGCGTTGCAAACCTCTGACGGAAGTGGGGTACTTTTGATGTCAAGACTAGCGCAGCATACAAAATGATGGACCCCCTTATGAGCCAATGGGTCCGACAGAGCATAAATGGGACAGTAGTGTGAACAGAGGCGTATTTACCATCCAGGACTGGAAGCTGGGTGATACTGCCAGCTCCTGCGGGAGGTTATGTCTATCTAAAAAAGATCTAATTTGGCTTCCCTCTCGTTCTGTGTTCGGTCGAACAGCCGCCGTGGCCTGCAGATCTCCTTCTCCTCCATCTTACATCCCAGATGCATCGTGACGCGCTATACAATACACGTGCCCCTCATGAGTCTCGTTTCACAGCTCAGGGACAGGAGAAAGGACTCATGGATCCGGGCTCATCTCCTCCCCTATTTGCACCAGCGTTTCACGTGGGATTTTATGCCAGTGCCAGTAAGTTCACAATTCAGGGTGTGTAATAAGGAAGTTTACCCACATGCACCGGGGACACTGGCCTCATGCCAAGCCCGTCCCACAACGGCAGCAAAGGGGTACTGAGGGATTTCCTGATTTACAGTAAATCTAAGCGCAGGGACGTTAAGGGAAGAGCGCCCTCAGCGCCGGTCACAAGCAGCAGGCCGCAGTTATGCAAATAAAATGAAGCTTTTACGTCAATGTCTGCCCCCTGATCACTGTCCTTGCTGGAACACATGGAAGGAAGCGCAGACTCGTCCAGCAGCCGGGCCTCACAATACTGACAAAGCACTTCTTTATATGGAGAAGCCGCTTGCAAAACTTCACTAACGATGCGGACAAACATCATTTCTCAACTCCAGCCATGTACAGGAAAGACAAAAATCCTTTCAAGAAGTTACAGGAAAGCGAAAAACATACAAAGCCTCCGAGGAGAAGCACGCGTCAGGATTGCCCCCACAACCTGCTGGGGGAAGTGGCCGAGAGTCTCTATTTCCTGGTTTTAATTAACCATTGTACAATAAAAAAGGTCGACGTTTTCAAGACCTCTGTAGGCTGTCAGTGACCGGAGACATTCTCGCGGATACCCAGAGGTTGAAGACTTGTGATGGCCCACTATTCCTCGCAGCATGGGGTTTGTTACAATGATGTCCAGTCTGGGTAATCCATGTGAACCAAACAGCCAATACGTTTTAGGCCTCATGCACACGGCCGGAAGTGTTCTGCAAATCGCGGATCCACAAAACACGGATACAGGCTGAGTGCATGCCACCATTTATTTTTTTACTCCTGCAGAAATGACCTAATGGACAAGAATAGGACATGTTCTATTTTTTTTTTTTGAAGCGGGATGTGGATAAAACACAATGTGCTGTACGCATCTTTTGTGGCCCCATTGAGATTGATTGGTCTGCCTCCAGTCCGCAAAAAACGCAGACCGAAAATACGGCCGTGTGCATGAGCTCTTACCTGCACTGATACACTGTAGCAAACAGAACAGGAAAGAGCTTCATCATGTGGATGAATTCTGGTCACAGGGAATTACCTAGAGACCAGTGATGGCTAACCACCGGCACTCCAGCTGTGGAGAAACTACGACTCCCAGCATGCTCCATTCATTTCTATAGAATTCTGAGAACAGCCAAGCAAATGTACATCTTGGGAGTCGTAGTTTTACCACAGCTGGAGTTCCAAGAGATTAGCCATCACAGCCCTAGACCAGTGATAGGCAAACTGCGGCTCTCCAGCTGTTGCAGAACTACAACTCCCAGCATGCAAAGTCTGCCTACAGCTTTCAGCCTACAGCAGGGCATGGTGGGAGTTGTAGTTTTGTAACAGCTGGAGAGCCGCAGTTTGCCTATCACTGCCCTAGACTGATACAATGGGAGCAGACTCGGGACTGTACGGGTTGTCAGCCTATGACTGTAGACAGCATTTACCTGACCCAGGATGGAGGGTGTGACGACCTAAACCAGCAGGGTGCCCCTTTTATGTATGCAGAAAAGGAGGACATAGGTTTACTGCTCTCTCAAGGGGTCTCGGCGACCAGGCGTTTATCCCCTATGAAATTCTTGTGTACATCTAGAGGCTTAAAAACTTGCGTAGACCTAATACTTCTCACGGCACATGGTCTGTTACAATTACATCCCGTCTACTCAATCCCCAAACTTTATTCGTCATGTCATGGGTGGGCGAGGGAAAAAATAAATAAATTGCAGACTTGTTTTTACCTACTTATTTCCTGGCACGAAATCTCCCTAACTTCTCGGACCAAGTTATAAAAATATAAAATCATCTGTCGTACAAAACCAAAAGAAAAAAATATATAGAAACCACAGAGATATCTATGGGAGGTCATGAGAGAGCTGAGGCGGTAGGAAGGGGGGGGGGGGAGGGGGTTACCTCTGCCAGAAGAGAAACCACCCGGCAGACGTCGAGGGGATTCTCTATGACAGTCACATCAACCACAGGCGGCTCTTTAAATAGAGCGAGTCCCGCATAACGTAACACATGACACCCACGGGCCCCCTGTGTAATCATCCCCCCCTCCAGAGACTAGGGTCACCTGATGGAGCTGCCGCTGCAAGTCTTGGTTTTCCGTCACGAGGGCGATTTGTGCTTCCAAATCTCGGTGAACGGATCTGTAGCCAAAGTTCGGAGAGCCAATAAGTGTGAGGCACGGCATGCTTTTACCGGCGGGGTACAGCCACAGACCTGTAGGGGGCATCAAATAAATATCAGGTTATAGAATAAATAAATCTAGTCATACACAAAGTACAGGCCTGTCATTATACAAACAGAATGATAAAAAGATCAGCGGCGCCCACAATGCTTCTCAGAACACCCAGGCATTCATCCCGCTCTACTTTACTGGAAGTCGCTGAGTAAATCAGGATTTACGGTCAGTGGCTCGTCAGGTTCAGCCAGTTTTGCGGCACAAGACACCTGAGCTTGGTTTCTATAGGAGAAGAACTATTCTTACATATTGTTCCTCCTCGGGCACAGCAGGCCCTGACCTGACCACGTTACTCATAGGTGTGGATGTCGCCTGTATAGGCAGAGCCGGGGTGCCAGTCATTGCCGGGAGGCATACACAAAGGCCTGGCACAGCTGCCAAGAGGGTGACTGTCACGGATGTAGTATGGGAGAACACCAAAAGAGAATCAAGAAGGAAGGGGAAAGACACTAGGCCTCACCGCTAGGGAAGGAAAAGGGTCACCACCTATAAAACCCTGCTCCTGACCCTAACTTCTATCCGTATGGGTATCTCTACCATCGAGAGGTGCCCATACACGGGAACCTAGAAAACCCTGGTGACCCTCAGATGCCCTAAAAAGATAATGACAGGGCAGAGACCACCTGTTCCTTCCCTGGTGAAGGAACCAGCATCTCGCTGAGGCCTAGTAAACAACCGGGGGGGAATACAAAAACACAACAAGCGGAACACTTAACTTCAGAGGATGAAGGATGAACAGGACTTCAACACGAACCACATTCCAGCTCTTCCAAGACCAAATGAAGCTATCCAGAGAAAGGAGTGATGGGTAAAGTCAGACTAAATAGGGCGAGGTAAAGGTCCCATGATCCACACATGAACAGGAGGTGTGGACATACCAGCAACACACAGACAAAGTGAAACCAAAAGAGGCTGTCAGATCACTAATGCATAGATAATCTTTCAGACCTTCTGGGACCTGTCACCGGTGTGACAGTACCCCCTCCTTCTACGGGTGACCTCCGGGCACCCAGGACCGACCTCATCAGGATGAGCTCTGTGGAATGCTCTCACCAGGCGACTAGCATTAACATCGGTCGCTGGAACCCACATCCTCTCCTCTGGTCCGTACCCTCTCCAATGAACGAGATACTGGAGGGATCTCCGGAGAACTCGGGAGTCCACAATCCTGCTGATCTGAAATTCCAAATTGCCGTCCACCATGACAGGAGCGGGAGGCAAGGAGGACGGCTCAACAGGTTCAACACATTTCTTTAACAATGATTTATGAAAAACGTTATGGATTTTCAATGCCTGAGGAAGTTCAAGATGGAAGGCTACAGGGTTAACAATGGCAGTGATCTTATATGGACCAATAAATCTTGGTTCCAACTTCCAAGAAGGTACCTTAAGTTTAATGTTTCTTGTAGACACCCACACAGAATCACCCACTCGCAGGTCTGGACCACTCATATGTTTCCTGTCAGCCGTACGCTTATACCTGTTGCCCATCTTTTTCAGGTTATTTTGGATTTTCCGCCAAATAGAAGACAAAGAAGAGGAAAATCGTTCCTCCTCAGGAATGCCAGAATTATGAGCACCAGAAAATGTAACAAACTGTGGATGGAACCCGTATGCCCCAAAAAACTGCGACTTATCAGTGGATTCCTGTCTACGGTTATTTATAGAAAACTCAGCTTACGACAAAAATGAAGACCACTCTTCCTGATTCTCTGAAACAAAACATCTCAAGTAAGTCTCCAGATTCTGATTAGTGCGCTCCGTCTGTCCGTTTGACTGAGGATGAAAAGCCGAAGAGAAGGACAATTGTACACCCAGACGAGTACAGAATGCTCTCCAGAATCTGGAAACAAACTGAGTCCCTCTATCGGACACCACATCAGAGGGAATGCCATGTAGTTTCACGATGTTGTCGACAAACACCTGCACAAGAGTTTTAGCATTGGGTAGACTAGATAATGCAATGAAGTGTGCCATTTTACTAAAACGATCGACAACCACCAGAATCACGGTCTTTCCTGAAGAATTCGGTAAATCCGTGATAAAATCCGTGGACAAATGGGTCCAAGGTCTGGACGGGATGGGCAATGGAAGCAGAGATCCGGAAGGCCGAGTATGTGTCACCTTAGCACGTGCACAGGTACCACAGGCTGACACATAGTCCTGAATACACTTAGGCAACCCCGGCCACCAGAATCTGCGAGAGATGAGACCGGCAGTCAATCTACTCCCAGGGTGCCCAGCAAGCACCGTACAGTGATGTTCCTCGAACACCTTGTGACGTAATTCGGAGGGAACAAACAACTTCCCCGGAGGACAAGAGTCCGGAGCATGCTCTTGTGCCTCCAACACCCTGGCCTCGAGATCAGGATAAAGAGCGGATATAACCACCCCTTCAGATAAAATGGGACTAGGGTCATTAGACTCACCCCCCCCCAGGGAAAGCTACGTGACAAAGCATCCGCCTTGACGTTCTTAACCCCAGGGCGGTAAGTGACGATGAAGTTAAATCTGGTGAAAAACAATGACCATCTGGCCTGCCTTGGGTTCAGTCGCTTAGCCGACTCCAGGAAGGCCAGATTCTTGTGATCCGTAATTACCGTAATAGGATGAATTGCTCCTTCCAACCAATGCCGCCATTCCTCGAACACCAACTTAATGGCCAGCAATTCCCTATTCCCCACATCATAATTCTTTTCAGCAGTAGAGTTTTTTAGAGAAAAATGCACATGGGCGCCATTTACTGGGTGAAGGACCCTGTGACAATATTGCTCCTACCCCTACCTCAGATGCGTCAACCTCAACAATAAATGGCTGAGACACGTCCGGTTGCACCAGAATAGGGGCCGAAGCAAAACATTCATTTCACAGCAGAAAAGGCCTGTAATGCCGCATCAGACCAGATAGAAATATTGACATTGACAAAGTGTTGAAAAACCGCAGGAGCATTGGTTAACCCAAAGGGCATGACCAGGTTTTCAAAATGACCCTCAGGGGTATTAAATGCAGTCTTCCACTAATCCCCCTCCTTGATCCTTACCAGATTATATGCCCCCCTCAGATCCAATTTAGAGAACACCTTGGCACCGACAATCTGACTAAACAAATGCGGAATCAAAGGAAGGGGGTAAGGATCACGGACGGTAATACGATTGAGCTCACGGAAGTCCAGACATGGTCTCAGGGTCCCATCCTTTTTCTTTACAAAGAAAAATCCAGCAGCCACTGGGGACTTGGATGGTCTAATATGTCCCTTTGCCAAACTCTCGGTGATTATACTCTTGCATAGCCTTTCTTTCGGGTTCCAAAAGATTATACAACCGAGATTTGGGCAATTTAGCTCCGGGAATAAGATTGACGGGACAGTCATACTCCGGGTGTGGAGGCAACTCCTGATTACCACTCTCAGAAAAGACATCAGAAAATTCTGAAATGAACGAGGGTACAGTTTTAGTGGTAACCATAGAGAACGATGCATTAAGACAGTTGTCCATGCAAAAATCACTCCAATCGAGAACCTGTCTTGCTTGCCAATCGATGTTAGGGTTATGTTTGCTTAACCATGGTAAGCCCAACACCAACGGAGCAGGCAGACCCTCCAACACATAACAGGAGATAGATTCCTGATGCAAATCACCCACTCTTAAATGAATGTCATTCACTGCCTGCGACAGGCATTTTTGGGGGAGAGGTGCTGAGTCAAATGCCAGGACAGAAATACTATTCTCTAATGCATTAGTAGTCAACCCATGAATGCGTACAAACTGTCCATCAATAAAGTTAACTCCTGCCCCACTGTCGATAAATGCTTCGATTTTCACAGTTTTGGACTCTAGCTCCACCTCGGCAGACGGGAGAAAACGGGTACTACCAGTAAAAGACAAAAGTAGGTTTTCTTGCTCCCCATCCACACTACCAATAGTAATTTGGGGATTAAAAGGTTTTTTCTTTTTGTTTACACCTTGATGCTGCAAGTACGGACAAATATTCACAAAATGTCCCTTCTTGCCACAACAAAAGCAGACTCCTTTCACATGACCCAAACTTTTGCCAGTAGTTCCAGGAGTAGCTCTTCCTAACTTCATAGGCTCATCACAAGGCACAACCACCCGTGTCTCTCCACCATAAGTGTCAAAGGAAGCAGTACCCTTATTGAACAGTACGTCCTGAAGGTGAGGACCCCTAGATCTCTCCCTCAGGCGTCTATCAAGACGTACAGCAAGGGACATAGCTGCTTCCAATGACTCAGGATTTTCATGAAAGGCCAGAGAGACCCTGGCAGAATTGGCTGCGGAGAGCAGAATCGTTCCACTCTGTATCCGTAGCCCATCTCCTAAATTCAGAGCAATAGGTCTCCGCAGAATGTTCTCCCTGCCGCAAACCCCGTAACTTGGTCTCGGCCTGAGAGATACGATCCGGGTCATCGCAGATGAGACCCAAGGCTCTAAAGAATTCATCTACCGACCGGAGGGACGGTGATCCGGTCGGCAGAGAAAAAGCCCAAGATTGGGCGTCCTTTTTAATCATACCCACACATTGACACTCATCCCCAGAACAGTATGGACGCAGCTTAAAGTATAATTTACATGACTCCCTGAACCAAATGAAATTGTCACTACCCCCGGAAAACCTGACCGGGAGAGCTACCTTCGGTACAGGACAGGCCTGGGACCCACCACCGGAACCAGCAGCCTGTGGACTCTGAATCTGCAAAACCATCGCACAGAGGTCTTCTACCTCCAAAGTCAGATTCTGCAGCTGTTCGACCAGCGCAGTCATAGCATCCATAGCTGCACAGATCAGAACAAAAATGGCGGTATAGGCTCTGGATAATGTCACGGATGTAGTAGGGGAGAACACCAAAAGACAACAAGAAGGAAGGGGAAAGACACTAGGCCTCACCGCTAGGGAAGGAAAAGGGGCACCACCTATAAAACCCTGCTCCTGGCCCTAACTCCTATCCGTATGGGCACCTCTCGATGGTAGAGATGCCCATACACAGGAACCTAGAAAACCCTGGTGGCCCTCAGATGCCCTAAAGATAATGACAGGGCAGAGACAACCCATTCCTTCCCTGGTGAAGGAACCAGCGTCTCACTGAGGCCTAGTAAACAACCGGGGGGGATACAAAATACAACAAGTGGAACACTTAACTTCAGAGGATGAACAGGACTTCAACACGAACCACACTCCAGCTCTTCCAAGACCAAATTAAGCTATCCCAAGCAAGGAGTGATGGGAAAAGTCAGACTAAATAGGGGGGGGGTAGAGGTCACATGATCCACACCTGAACAGGAGGTGTGGACATACCAGCAACACACAGACAAAGTGAAACCAAAAGAGGCTGTCAGATCACTAATGTGCAGATAATCTTTCAGACCTTCTGGGACCTGTCACTGAATAGCTGCATGAAGTGGTCTGCAGCCCTCCTCCCAGGACTCGTCGCACTAATGCCCGGCAGACAGTCCCAAACATGGACCCAGGCTGGACAGACAAATCTCTATGCTGCCAAGATGGAGGAGGGAGGTTATACTTTCCTGGGAAAGCTGGCAAGAGCTGTAATGACATTTCCGTCGTCACCCAGCTTTCCCAGGAACAGATGTGACTAACACATGGCTGAAACTTTTTTTGTTTGCATGTAAAGGGATGGCAAATCCACCTGTGAATATGTTCAGTACAGACATTCAATATGGAGGTGCAAAATCGGTCAAAGGAAAAGTAGTGCTCGCGTAGCATCCAACCGGAACCCAGAAGAATGAGAGTAGTCGCATGTTACTATGCGCACTGCTCCATGAGTTTTGATATTTCACTTAATATAAGGGACTTCATTTTGTTAGCCATTCTATCTGTCCATTGGTTCCATCAGTTTCTGGGAAAGCTGGGCTACAACGGGTAAAGGTTACGTGGGTATTTTTTTTTTTTTTTACGCCACAGACAAATCCCCTGCCATACACGCAGACTGTGATGCACATTTGCATTGCAAAGGATGAAACCCATAGTAAGTGCATGCAAATCCGCATCATGTCTGTACAGAAGGCGTGTGGGTTCAGCAGTGGATTTGTCTGTGGTGTAAAAGGTCACCACGGGGGAAGCCATCCTGAGGGTTTGCTCAGAGGACCTCCAACACGGGATCTGTGGCCGACATCCAGGCAGACCCGCGGATTTGCGGTTTTAACTGCCCCATTCAGTGGGGCTCACCTGTATGTGGTAACCCACTGCAATTTCTGTGTGGAATCTGCTAACAAGTCCGACCGGAAAAAATGGGCTCAGATTCTACGTGGATGTGATCACAGAATATGTCCTGAAAGGCGCATGAAAAAAAAATTAAAAAAAATCCCATTTATATCCACCCACAGGCTGCCGTTACAGCTCCTACAGGGGTTGGCACCCAGCGTTTCAAACAAATCTACTGGGATACACAAATCATTACCACCCATACGTCTAACATACTCCTCACTTCTGGGGACTGCTGAACCACAACTTGCAGCTAAAGAAGCTGTCCCTCCGTGTTGGTCGTCGGTAGCTTCACATTCTGTCCTCCTCCAAATGTCTCTAAAGATATGGAGCCATCGTCAATCATACCGCGCTGCATTAGGGTCCATTCACATGTCCGTAGTGTATTGCGGATCCGCAATACACCCGGCCGGCACCCCCATAGAACTGCCTATTTGTGTCCGCAATAGGACAATAATAGAACATGTTCTATTTTTTTCAGGAGCCGCGCTCCGGAAATGCAGATGCGGACAGCACACTGTGTGCTGTCCGTATCTCTTCCGGCCCCATAGAGAATGAATGGGTCCGGATTCGTTCTGCAACATTGTGGAACGGATCCGGACCCATTCTACGGATGTGTGAATGGACCCTATCCTGAGGACAGCCATACAACTGAATTCAGGAGGACATCTGTAGCCGCCGGCCAGGTAAGGGAGTACCTGATTCTTCCTTTAAATTACTGCTGAGAGTATCGGATCATTGTGTACTTGGCCAGCGGCAGACTATCCCTTGGACAGGCCCCCAGGCATTTCCCTGTAAGGTCTATGGCCATGACCGGGCGCCATTTAAGATGTCTCAACACTTGAGGTTCTTCACCCACTGCTGTGCCCTTTCCTTCCCCTTCATCACTGAGGAACGCATTCATCTGTCCTCTCCTCCTGATGTTCTCATAATGACATCACTTTTGTCTGACTTGTTTCCTATTTTTTTTTTTTTTTTGCTGTGACGGCAAAGGAACCAAAGATGATCTTTTTGGGGATTCTCCAACTAAAAGTGTGGTTTAGACATAGTGACTGACATAGAAGTGCGGCAGTCCTGTGTCAGACGACTGCTTTATACAGCCAGGACTTGAAGAACATGAGGTGCAACATTTTTTACAGTGTAAATGGTCGTGTACGGTTATCACTAAACACAGCAAAACCACTAGAGTGAAAGGTGGTGCAGGGTAAAGCAATCTACAGCCTGTCCTATCAGCGCATGTCTCCATCAGACACAAGCAACCCAAAGAATGACTTCGACCACTTTACTGAGCGTTGCTTGGCTTACAGTTTGCCTAGATTACTCATTACCAAACTCCTATCATTCTGAAGTGTACTAGGTTTGATCAGCGGGGTCCTGGTGCTGAGACCCCGTGATCACTGACACGAAGGAGATCGGTGTTCTCCATTTGACTCTGATCTGAGTCCATAGACAGCGAACTTTGCCATCCTGAGAGAGACTGGTGGGGGGGTCCAATCACACCGATCATGAGAATGGGGCCCTGTACCTGGCAGAGCCCCCCAAAACGAATTGAGCAGCCAGACGGCATGCATGTAGCCGCTCCTTTCATTTCTATGAGAGTTCCGGAAATAGCAGAGCGCTCTATATCTGCAGAACTCCCACAGAAATGAATGGACCGGCCACATGGACACCCGGATCAGCAGCCCCATACATTGTGGGGGACTCCATGGGGTACGGAGTCTGAATTCTCGTGATCGCTAGAAGTCCCAGCGGTAGGACCTCCATCGATCTAATAGTTATACCCTATCCTGTGGATAGGGGATAATTTAATATAACCAGAATAACACTTTAAAGGCTTTTTAACCAAAATGTCACCTATGGATTAAAAGACATCCCTAGTTTTGAATTACTTCCCTCCCTTTGTGGTAGCTCCTGTGATAACAGAAACCGGAATACCCCTTTAAGAGGCGCGCACTCACCCACGTGGCATTCCTGGGAGTGCTGACCACAAATACTTCTTGCAAAGGTTGAGATGCATCACTATGACTAAAGATAAGTTCACACATGGATTCCAGAGCATACATGATGAAATCAGTTTCCCATGCATGTGATTGTGAATAGGTTGTTCACCTCTGCTGTAGATGGTTTGCATCACATTACAATAAAGGATCTGCTCCTTCCCCAGAACAACGCCCCTTTCGTCCAGGGGTCTCTGTCCAGTATTGGGGTTATTGGCTGGGCTGCATCACCAGTATCAACCCAGGGACAGTGGCGCCACTTCAGCAAATAATTCTAATCTCGTAGGAGTCGTAGGTTCTTTGAAGAACCATAACATGGAAATAATGGGATTACTAGACAAGGGGGGAGTGGTGAGGGTAAACCTCCTTACCAGAATCTAGTCTTACCTTTGGCATGGAAAGTCCACTGATCTCTGAAGTACTCTCGGAGTTGGACTCTCAGCCGCTGTCCTTGTTTGCAGACCTCATTGTAAAACTGATGTTCTATGTGTACATAAGCCGCTGGTATGGCGCCTGCAATACCCTTAGCTCCAAAGAAGCCATTGACTTCGGGTGAGGCCAAGAGAATGTTGTAGTCGGCCCTCGTGCCCAGCACCAAGTCCATGTAACCTTGCGTCAGGTTAAAATACCCGGTGGTCAGATGAAGCTGGTCTCCACGCTCTGCCTCTGTCAGCAATGTCTCTGTGACCAGCTCATCTATCTGTATTCCAAACGGCTTCATTTGTATCAGTGGATAAACCCATGTATCCGGCGGCTCCGTGCCCAAGGCCGGCTCTCTGCTCTGGAAGCTGGCGCTGTGCAGCTCGCACTGCTTGTGTCTTGCTGTCTCTATCACTTTCAAGACTCTTCTCTCGGCAGCTTCACAGTATTTGGCTTTGTCGCCTGCAAAATGATTACTTTTTTTTTTATTCACAACCCGTCGTTTATTCCGTGACATATAGAACCAAACCATCAGTATGTTGTCAGAAAGTCGGCAGTGCCTAGGAGCAGCCCAAACAAGACGCCCACAAATGCTGCCATGCGTGGATTCAATCTCTAAAAGGGCCAATCAAACAAGAACCAATTTTTCCCAAAATCAAAACCAAAAGGATCTGATTGGTTGCAGTTTAAAGGGGTTGTCCGAGTTAAAGAACTTGGGCAGCCTCTGTAAATGAGGTAAAAATAACAAAAGAATCAATACTCACCCCTTTTCTCCCCAATCACTGGCCTCAGCAGTAAGTAGGACATTGCTGCTGAGGCCATTTATTGGCTGCAGCGGTGACCTGTATGCACAGAATGTCACTGCTGGGGATGACGGGAGCACAGTGCAGGAAGTCGGAGAAAAGTGTTGAGTATTGATTCTTCTGTTATTTTTACCTCATTTACAGGGGCTGCCCCCGTTCTTATTTAAGGCGACATGTGTCACACGACTTCTTTTCGCAGATAGTCACGCAACATTTTTTGTAATGATAGTCAACGGTGTGGCACGGCGACAAGCAACATGACAGTCTTAAAAGATCCATCCAAGTTGGATTTTTGCGCAACTGTCGTGTCGCAGTCACAGCATGTCATAGTGCGACACCGTTGACTGTCATTCCAAAAAACGTTTTGTGATTTTTCTGTAACTAGAAGTCGCACACATGTAGCCTTAGCCTAACTCAGACAACCCCTTTAGCACCAGTCTCTGTTCCTTATAATAGGACCCCAATAAAGAAACTGGATAAAACCTCATCTCATATAGTGTTGATCTAAGGCAGGCATCTCAAACTCGCGGCCCTCCAGCTGTTGCAAAACTACAACTCCCAGCATGCTCGGACAGCCTACAGGTATCAGCCTACAGCAGGGCATTGTGGGAGTTGTAGTTTTACAACAGCTGGAGGGCCGTGAGTTTGAGATGCCTGATCTAAGGCTTTATTCACGTTTCTGTCAGCCATTGTGTTCTCCTGTTCCCTCGCAGGACCAGAAAAAGACAGATGTCACATGATGGACACCAACACCGCCTATAATGACATCTGTCAGATGTCTGGCATGTGCACAAAGCCATAGAAGAGATCATGGAGAATATCGCTCCTTGCCTTCATACGGGTGCTCCATTCCTTCTTCTGTGTGAACTGTATCATCCGGCTTAAGCTGAAGGGAAATGTCTCCAACGGCCATCGCCAGCTCATTGAAGAAATCCGCCACGTCCTGGCAACCCTGCAGTAGAATATAACGGTCCTGGCGATTGGTAAAGTAGGAGTCACTCAGGTTGGCTCTAAAAATAATCATCGAAATCAGGAAATGCATCTATTAAAACAATCTTAAAGGGATATTTTCCATAAACATTTGTGGAGCCCTACTCCAAGCACCCATAAGCAGAGTGCGACAAAGACTTTTGTGCAGCATTCATTGGGCCCACAACCAATTCTGAGAATGGATGTGCCTGGTCGCACATCCATTCCTAGCGATATGCCATCAATGTCTGAGATGAGACAACCCCTTTAATGTGGCAAATCTGAAACACACAGGGGGGGCATGCTGCAATTGAAGTCAGTCCGCCCTGACCTTATTAATAGCAGATGGACGACTGGCCTATTTTCATCTAATCTGTACGGTGGACACCCTTCATCATTCACTCTTGTTTTTGAAAGCTGTGTCCTTACCCACTTAGAATAACATTGTCATCAAAGAGATAGATCTTCATGTGCTGGAGGCCAATGGTCTCGTTGAATCTCTCTGGTGCAAGCAGACGCAGGAGCCCTCGAAGATTCGGAGTGTGAAAGAGAGACACGCGTACCCGGTCTGGGTATCTACGCAGCAGGGGGAGTAACATGGTACGAGAATTTTTCTTTCCTGTGACAGGAGAGATCTGTAAGGCCTCTTTCACACGGGCGTTGCGGGAAAAGGTGCGGGTGCGTTGCGGGAACATGCGCGATTTTTCCGCACGAGTGCAAAACATTGTAATGCGTTTTGCACTCGCGTGAGAAGAATCGCGCATGTTTGGTACCCAAACCCGAACTTCTTCACAGAAGTTCGGGTTTGGGTTAGGTGTTCTGTAGATTGTATTATTTTCCCTTATAACATGGTTATAAGGGGAAATAATAGCATTCTGAATACAGAATGCATAGTACAACAGCGCTGGAGGGGTTAAAAAAATATTTAAAAAAAATTAAAACTCACCTTAATCCACTTGATCGCGCAGCCCGGCTTCTCTTCTGTCTTCTTTTTTGCTGTGTGCAGGAAAAGGACCTGTGGTGACGTCAATCCAGTCATCACATGGTCCATCACATGATCCATCACCATGGTAAAAGATCATGTGATGACCGGAGTGACGTCACCACAGGTCCTTTTCCTGCACACAGCAAAAAAGAAGACAGAAGAGATGCCGGGCTGCGCGAGCAAGTGGATTAAGGTGAGTTTAATTTTTTTTAACTCCTCCAGCACTATTGTACTAAGCATTCTGTATTAAGAATGCTATTATTTTCCCTTATAACCATGTTATAAGGGCAAATAATAATGATCGGGTCTCCATCCCGATCGTCACCTAGCAACCGTGCGTGAAAATCGCACCGCATCCGCACTTGCTGGCGGATGCTTGCGATTTTCACACAACCCCATTCATTTCTATGGGTCCTGCGTTACGTGAAAAACACACAAAGAGGAGCATGCTGCGATTTTCACGCAACGCACAAGTGATGCGTGAAAATCACTGCTCGTGTGCACAGCCCCATAGAAATGAATGGGTCCGGATTCAGTGCGGGTGCAATGCGTTCACCTCACGCATTGCACCCGCGCGGAATACTCGCCCGTGTGAAAGGGGCCTAAGTGAGTTTACCTTGGCTGTTCCTCCAGAGGTCGCGAGCCACTGTCCTCTAGGATGATGAGAGAGTTTCTCAATGGATATCACCTGTAATTACATCCTGTACCCGGACCTATCACTTACCCCTCGACCCTCTGGTGTGGTCCAGCAGAATGGAGACTTGGAGGTCAGTCTGGCTCGTTTTCTGCAGGGTTTCCTCTATGCAGTCCACCTGAAAAGGGCAATGTAAAGAGCGGTTAAAAACAATCAAATAACACTAAAGTGGGCCACAGACACAAACTAAATTTGACTGATTTCAGGCCCACACAGCAGACTGCAGAACCCAATAAGAGTCCATAATTCTACAATTGATAAGTTGACTGCCTGCACTACCTTTTACCTCATGTACTTTAAAAAAGGGCAAAAAAAGAAAAACTACGAGAGTGCTTCTTTAAATGGGTTGTCCAAGTTATTTTTTTTCAAAGTGTCAGGGCTGTATGAAGTGAAGGAAAAAAATTTAAAAAAGCTAAATAAAAACACACCTTTTAAATGTCCTACCGCTCCAATCCCTGCTGGGTCTGCAGCCATTAGGTGTCATTCATATAACCACTGTAGCAACCACTGGCCTCAGCGGTTCAAGCACTCGTGATCACAAGGCCAACGACTGGCTGCAGTGGTAAGGTGAATGGCAAGGGACCGCCGCAGGCCCATGGGGGAATGAACGTGCGGTGTGGAACATTTAAAAGTAGAGTGTGTTTTTTTTTTTTGTCATTTTATACAGTCTCCTGCTCTCTGACACTTTTTACAAAATCTTGGCTTAGCCCTTTAAATGATAAACATTTGGAGACCAGAGGTCATTAGCAAATACCCAGTTCGCTCACCAGCTGCTGTTCAAGAGGACCAGTCCCCAGGTACAGAGATGCCATTGTGATTCGCTTCTTGGCGGCTTTCACTTGAGTCTGAAGAAAAACACAAATCAGCAGATTTCAGCCGTCTGACCATCCAGAACCAGGGAGCAGCGCTGCACGGCCGGCAGGGGCAGCAATATCACAATACATTAGTAAGTGCCTTGCTCTAACTTTGTCTACATGATAAATGCCATTTGTGGAAGTGAGACAACCCCTTTAATGCAAAACTAAGTCTTCATTAAATTTACTACCAGTCTGCTGCTGCAGAGTGTGTGCAAGTCCTTCACCAAGCTGATGAAGCTGCTAAATCAAACCTCTGCTTCTGATGGCTCTCTCTGCTCTCCCCCTCCCTTCTCTCAGTGTGGAAAGTTAAGATCATCGCTAATGAGTGTTCATGGAGCAATTAGTAATGCTCATTAGCGATAATATCTGGCGGTGTAAATGTACTGCCGATTACCCAATGTTCATCAGGTAATTGGATCGTTTTTGTGCGAACACAAAAACTCATGTTTCCAGACAGCAGATCGTGTCGCTATGGAGAGGAGCGATGGCATTAGCGATTGCTGGATGTAAACGCAGCAGTCTCCTCCGCCAGCGAGCAGCAGATTGTCAGGAAGGAACGCTTCCTTCCCAGCAATCTGCTACGATATAGACCCCTGTAAAGGGACCCTTAGAGCAGGAAGGGGGAGGGGGGTCTCACTTGTCAGGTCAGACTGTGGAGGGGGGAAAGCGTCCAAGGATGGAAGCTCACACATAATATAGAGGGGGAGAAAAGCATACAGAAGGTTATTGCAGCGGAGAAACACATAGGCTGTATACAAGAGTACACAGGTCAGACTCTGCAGGAGGGAAATCATGTGCCTGTCAGCACAAAGGAAAAGAGATCCATCATGGCTGTAGAAGGTGAAATCAGTCTAGGAATGAAGTTGAGCCGATACATGAGAGCAAGAGAAGACAGCAGCATCCTGGACACACAGACTTCACATCTATTACTGGGAGAGGCACGTTCACAGGAGAATTATTGAAGGTTGTAAACTGAATATACGAGTGTCTGAAAATGGATGAAGATTGCAGCCCAAAACTTAGTGCAACTTAAAGGGGTTATCCGACACCAACAAATGCCCCCCCCCCCCCCCCCCATATGCCGGGGGTGAACAGCCAATGGCAGGCGGTGATGGGGACGAGCCTCCCTAGCATTGCAGGTGACACTAGGCTTGTCCCCGTCACTGCCTGCCATTGGCTGCTCCCCCCAGCCGATTCCCAAAGCCCCCCCCCCCCTTTCCCTTCCCTGGATGTTTTCAACCACGCACGGGGAGAAGCAGCAGTGGCGAGAACCAGGAGCGACGCAGAGAGCCAGGTAAATACAATCAATGTGAGGGGCCCGGCATATAGGGGAGCATTTGTTAGTGTCGGATAAACCCTTTAAGGTAACAACTAACATTTGCAAAAAAATTTTTTTGGTCTATGTCAAAGGTGTCCACAGTCTTTAAAAGCGTTCTCCAGGACTACAAAACTGCAATAGCCTATTCTTAGACTAGGCCATCAATATCAGATTGGTGGGGGTCTGACTCGAGGCACAGGATTTACACAGTACTGACCTTTGGATGGGTTTATTACGGTGGACAGGCACATGCACCATCATCATTTACAACCTCGCTCATCGGTCACTTACTTTCATGACCTGGTAGAACTCTGCTGGACTGGAGAGAATCTTCACACTCGAGCTGGAGATTCCAAATTCTGGAACCAGGTCTCCCAACCATTGAAATCGATGTGCTCCCCGAGGACGAACACAACCTAAAGGAGGGCGCTGGGTAGTGGCTGGTGGGACGGTGGGAGCCACGAGAGGAGCCAGAAGAAACAAAGGTGTCCTAGAAATAAAACAAACAAAAAACTTAATACAATAAATAAGGTACGGCATGTTCACACTATGGAAATTTCAGAACATTTTGGCACATAATCCAGGCCGAAATTTGCCTCCTATTGAAAATTCACTGTCCATACGGGCGCAGAATTCCCCATGGGTTTCACTAAAATAAGGCCATGTTCACACTAGATTTATTTCATGTAAAAAAATCTAAAGTGCGTTTGCAAGAGAATCTCTGGCAAAAATCCAGGCCAGAGCTTCGGTTTCTGCCGCGAATTTACAGTTTATCCTACCATGGATGGCTACATGGATTAGCCCCATTCAATGGGTCTAATCTGCGTACACCTACCCCACATGGAATCCAATGTTTTTTTTTGTGGATTTCAAATCCTGTGCCCATATGAACGTCAATGTAGAGTTCCCATTGAAAGTAATAGGAGGTGGGTACGGAATCCGTGGCAAATTCCACGTGAAAATTTCAGTCACTTATTGAAGCGGATTCTGTGGCCTGACAATCCGCGGCCAAAAAAAAATCCAAGCGTTCAGCTTGAGAAATACACTGCGTGAACAAGGCCTTACAGTCATGCCCCCATGCGATGGCGCTGCAAGGGAAACTGACTTTGTGCTCCCAGCTTCCCACACAGATTACTGATGGTTATTGGTGATTCCAATTATCTATGATCGGATTAATTTTTTGGGAAAAACCTTCTAAAAAAAATAAAAATAAAAAAAGGGATTTCCCAAAGTGGACAACCCTCTTAAGAAATTAATGACATTTCGTGGAAATGTTCTCTTTTTTTGGGTCGGCGAGGGAACAGGTCATTGCCATTGAGTGGAGGTTTTTCAGAAAAATTTTCCAGTCTAATTTTTTAAGCAGGAATTTGGGAGATACCCAAATAGAAGTCACATTATAAGGAAAAACCTATCACGCTATTGGGAAGTCCCGTAGTTTTTTTTCTGTCTGACTGGTCTCTTACAGGATCATTACCAGTTTCAAAGAAACGCTTCAGAAAGGAGGAACCAACCACAGAGCCTGGATTATTCCCTCCATGTCTATGTTAGTTTGGGCAATCCTCTCCACCGAGGGGAAAGTGATGAAATCGGGCATGAAACAAAAAAAAAACAAAAAACGGTGGTCTCCAAACTGTGCCTTTCCACCCGCACTCACAGGCTGGCATGATATGGGACCGAAATCTGCAAGCATCAGCAATGGGGACTGTACACTCTGCATCCAGCCTATAATGTTTTTATTTTTCACTGTACAGACCTATCTGTTTCCATGGTAACAGACTACAAACACACTCTGTGTAGTCTGCTCCTGCCAGTCATACAACCTTCCATTTCTCCCACTACGCCTTGACGGGCAGATAAACTACCGCAACGAGCGCCGATCGATGACACAGCAAGTCAGTTGGCGCTTGTCTACTTTCATTTTCATGTAAACATTACCAGGAGGGGTTTGAACAAATGTTGGTTTGTTCCCCCCTTCCTCTCATACAGTTACTTTAGTATCAGCGGCACATCTTACACACACGTCGACGACAAACTATTTTCATGCCCGCGTTAAAAGGCAAATGAGCGTTTAAATGCTGAAGCGCTAAGAAACGCACATAGGAACATGGGACCAACACAGAAGCCTTCATGTGCCAAGGTCAGCCAGTGTCCTAGGTACAAAACTGCTGACAGATGCCCTCTACGTAAGCCACATAAAAACATCTGCTGGGGTGTTGCAGACCAGCATGCTCTTTAGTCATAGTCCATACTGGTCTGCAACACGGCAGATGTTCATGTTGACTTTGATCAGAGGATACCAGGGATCCTGTGCCCGTGCTGAGGATCAGCTGTCTACTGCTTTATTTGTAGTCTGTTACCATAGTAACACATAAGTCTGCATTGCAGATGTAAAAAAATAAAAAACATAAGAGCTTTTTTTTTTTTTTTTTATCTGAAAATGTGCTTCATTTTAGAGGCACATCTGTTAGACAACCACGGGCGACCAGAATGATCAGATGACAAGCTGGACCGTTTCCGTTGCTTTAATACAAAAAAAAAAATCCTTTCATGGGGGAAAGGGAAGGAGAAGCAAGAACCATTCATCTGATTTCTGGAAGGCCATTTATGACAAAAGACGATCGCCGACTGCTAAGGATTCCCAGAAGCCTACTGTGTGCTGAGGTCAGGTCGATGCAAGAGAACTGAGTCACTGCCCGGGGATGAGGACTCCAGGCAGACTGCACAACAACCTCCTCCGGCCCTGAACCTTTACACCAGGCTAAACACATGCTGGAATATGTCTACCATCAGCCGAGAGTGGTGATAAGCGGCCAGCAGACACTTCTGACCAACGGACCCACTGGGTGTGAAAAAGTCCAAAAATATGAGCTCATCATCAGCAAACATACTGGACTGCAAGCCCCCTCGGAGCCTACGGGGAAGGCGGGGGGATTTCAGTCAATGGCTCTGGGCGTCCGCTGACCGGATGCTTTTCAGAAGGCGATTATTTCATGTAAAGCTCCAGCACAAATTCTGAACTGGAATAAAGACACAGATTTTTCATCCTTTTTTTTTAGACGTAAATGATCCTTTGAGTATTTTGTGGCTTTTTGGCAGTGGATTGAGGTAGCACTGAAAGTCTAGGGCAGCGATAGGCAACCGGTTGTGAAACTACAACTCCCAACATGCATACTTGCTCTGCTCTTCTATGAACTCTCATAGAAATGAACGGAGCATGCTGGGAATTGTAGTTTCACAACAGCTGGAGGGCCGAAGGGAGCTGATCCCTGGTCTAGGGAGAAGTTCTTCATCCAAATCCACAACACGTACACAGGGGCATTTACCAACCTCTTTACGGATGCCTAATTTGTGCAAAATGTCTGCCTTTTTTTTCGCTTTTCCAATGCCGTTTTTTTAAAAGTGGCATGCGAAAGCGGGTGAGGTTTATCAGGAGGTGGCGTGGACAGACATGGACGTGAACCATGGTGCAAATCTGAAAGCGCGATTTACTTTCCTGGCAGACGGACAACCAACAAAAAAGCGCCTAATTTATTTTAGGGGGTCATTCAATTATCCCTTATTTACAGGATAAGCGTTTGATTGCAGGGGATCCAACCACTGGGACCACCAGCGATCATGAAAATGGAGATCCCAAAGTTCCCTATGAGAATGGAGCGGTGGTGCGCCTGGATGACCCCCGCTCCATTCACTTCTATGGGACTGCTGGAATAAGCGCCGAACGCTGCAGTCAGCGGTCCCAGAGAAGTGAGTGGAGCACTGGCCTTAGGGGACTCTGGGACCTCCATTTTTGTGAGCGCCATGAGTTTCGGAAGAAGTACACATGGCGATCAGGTACTTATTCTCTATCCTATGGATATGGCATAATTACAGTTATCCTCTATCACACTGACGTGAAGGGGAGCAGTGCTGCAGTTAACAGCATCATCCACTACACAATGGACGAAGCTGATCGGCAGGGTTGTGGGTTGTCAGACTCCGGACAACCAAACATGGATGGCCTGTGTTGAGGATAAGTCACCCCTTTAAGGCCTCATGCACACGACCATATTCTTTTTGCAGTCTGCAATTTGCGGATCCTGGCCGTGTGCATGCCGACATTTTTATTTTTAACTCCTGTACAAAAAACGGACAGGATTAGGACATGCTCTATCTTTTTTGTAGGGCTGTTCTAACGGACATATGGGTGCAGACATCACACGGTGTGCTGTCCGCATGTTTTGCGAGACTTTAAGGCCTTATGCACACGAACATATTTTCTTTCCGTGTCCGTTCCGTTTTTTTGCGGACTGTATACGGAACCATTCATTTCAATGGGTCCACAAAAGAAAAACAGAAGTTACTCTGTGTGCATATCCGTATTTGCGTTCCCCAAAAAAATAGAACATGTCCTATTATTGTCCGCATTACAGACAAAGATAGGACTGTTCAATTAGGGGCCAGCTGTTCCGTTCCGCAAAATACGGAATGCACACGGACATCATTCGTATTTTTTGCGGACCGCAGAATACATACGGCCGTGTGCATGAGGCCTAATACTGATGACCTATCCTCTGGATAGGTCATCAGTATCTGATCAGTTGAACCCCACCGATCAGCTATTTAAGAAGGCACTGGCGCTCCTGTGAGCACCGCGGTCTTCTCGCAGCTCACCACCGCACATTGTATAGCGGCTGTGCTTGGTATCGCGCTCAGCCCCATTGACTTCTATGGGGCTGAGGTGCGCCTAGGCCACCTGACCGATGAACGTGTCCTTGCTGGCCTAGGAAAATCTGCCATGTGCCAGTGCCGCAGATTGGCGGGAGTCAGACCCCCACAGATCAGATACTGATGACCTTTCCAGAGGAGAGGTCATCAGTATTGTCTCTGAAAACCCCTTTCATTTCAATGGGGCCCGGCAAAAGATGCAGACAGCACCCGTCTTCATCCATATGTCCGCTCTGTTGGCATGTACACAGCCGGGACCGTTGTTTTGCGGATCCACGATTTGCAGAACACACAACGGACACTGGGGCGGACATGAGGCCTACAGGGTAGACACAGACCATGCACCGCACTCTGTGACACAGACGCTACAGATCCCCCACTAGGGACCGTACTTTACCAAAATCTCATGGACAGACGGTAGTAAATGTAAAGCCACGTGAGAATCACACACATTGCAAATAGACTTGAAGGTCGGCCAGATTGCACAACGTCCCAGGAAACGGGTAAACGCCAGCTAAATATATCTGACGGCACAATCTGAGTAAGAATATGTAAATTGGGTTAGATTACAAAAGTTCCCGGTTGGGCAATATGAAGATGCTTTGGTGACAATGCCGAGATACTGGAAGATTTGCTCATTATTCCTTCTCCTAATCGATGAGACAATTACGAAACCACGAGTACTGGAAAAAAAAAAGCCACGTAGCGACTCCAGAAGACGTCTTACTGGATTCCTGACTCGTCAATGTTTATGATAACTTAATATTTGCAATGGGAATGGGAAGCTGTGGGTTGGCAATGGGTTCCCGGTATGGGGCAGGGCGGTGCATCCTACAGACATATGCCATGATCTCCCCAGTCCGATACATTTCATATTTACCTCTAATAGCTGGGAGCCATGTGGCAGACGTCATCCCTCCGGCAGCAGGACACCGTTACTGGCATCCAGACCCTTTCTCGTACAGAGAGCTCTGCTATTCCTCAGGAGAGGCAGATAATGATAACATCACAGGAGCGCGAGCGGCTGCTACACTCATGCTATAGATTACTGCTAGAAACCAGCCGAGAGTGCTGGATTACAGAGACAACCGCCATATGTACATCACACCACAGACCCAATGTTAGAGTGCAGCCAGAGACGCAGAGCCTGAACCTCCTGAAGAAGGTTTAATTTCACCTCCAGGCCATTTTTTGCAAATCTGACATGTGTCCCTTTATGTGGTGATAACTTTAAAACGCTTTGACTTATCCAGGCCATTCTGAGATTGTTTTTTCGTCACATATTGTACTTCATGACACTGGTAAAATGAAGTAAAAAAAATTCATTTTAATTTATTAAAAAATACCAAATTTACCCAAAAATTTAAAAAAATTGCAAAGTTTCAATTTCTCTACTTTTATAATACATAGTAATACCTCCAAAAAATAGTTATTACTTTACATTCCCCATATGTCTACTTTATGTTTGGATCATTTTGGGAATGATATTTTATTTTTTGGGGATGTTACAAGGCTTAGAAGTTTAGAAGCAAATCTTTAAATTTTTCAGAAATTTTCAAAAACCCAAATATTTAGGGACCAGTTCAGGTCTGAAGTCACTTTGCGAGGCTTATATAATAGAAACCACCCAGAAATTACCCCATTCTAGAAACTACACCCCTCAAGGTATTCAAAACTGATTTTACAAACGTCGTTAACCTTTTAGGTGTTCCACAAGAATTCATGGAAAATACAGATACAATTTCAAAATTTCGCTTTTTTGGCAGATTTTCCATTTTAATAATTTTTTTCTGGTTACAAAGCAAGGGTTAACAGCCAAACCAAACTCAATATTTATGGCCCTGATTCTGTAGTTTACAGAAACACCCCATATGTGGTTGTAGACAGCTGTACGGGCACACGGCAGGGCGCAGAAGGAAAGGAATGGCATACAGTTTTTGGAAGGCAGATTTTGCTGGACTGTTTTTTTTGACACCATGTCCCATTTGAAGCCCCCCTGATGCACCCCTAGAGTAGAAACTCAAAAAAAGTGGCCCCATTTCAGAAACTACGGGATAAGGTGGCAGTTTTGTTGGTACTAGTTTAGGATACATATGATTTTTGGTTGCTCTATATTACACTTTTTGTGAGGCAAGATAACAAGAAATAGCTGTTTTGGCACCGTTTTTATTTTTTGTTATTTACAACATTCATCTGACAGGTTAGATCATGTGATATCTTTATAGACCAGGTTGTCACGGATGCGGCGATACCTAATATGTATACTTTTTTTTTATTCATGTAAGTTTTACACAATGATTTGCTTTTTGAAGCAAAAAAAAATCATGTTTTAGTGTCTCCATAGTCTGAGAGCCATAATTTTTTCAGTTTTTGGGCGATTACCTTGGGTAGGGTATCATTTTTGCGGGATGAGATGACGGTTTGATTGGCACTATTTTGGGGTGCGTGTGACTTTTTGATCGCTTGATATTACACTTTTTTATTTTTTACGGTGTTCATCTGAAGGGTTAGGTCATGTGATATTTTTATAGAGCCGGTCGATACGAACGCGGCGATACCAAATATGTATACTTTTTTTTTAATGTAAGTTTTACACAATAACAGCTTTCTTCAAACAAAAAAAATTATGTATTAGTGTCTCCATATTCTGAGCCATAGTTTTTTTTTATGTTTTGGGCGATTGTCTCAGGTAGGGGCTCATTTTTTGCGGGATGAGGTGACGGTTAGATTGGTACTATTTTGGTGGGCAAATGCCTTTTTGATCGCTTGCTGTTGTACTTTTTGTGATGTAAGGTGACAAAAAATTGTTTATTTAGCACAGTTTTTATTTTTTACGGTGTTCATCTGAGGGGTTAGGTCATGTGATATGTTTATAGAGCCGGTCGATACAGACGCGGCGATACCTAATATGTATACTTTTTTTCCCCCCCCTATTTTTTACCATTTTTTTTTACTTTATTTGGGGAAAATGACGTTTTTATTTTTACTTGAAACTTAATTTTTTGGGGGGAAAACTTTATTTTTTCAACTTTTTTTTTCACTTTATTTTTTTGTCCCACTTTGGGACTTGAACTTTTGGGGGTATATTCCTTTACAATGCATTCCAATACTTCTGTATTGGAATGCATTGGCTGTATGAGTAATACTGTGTGTATTACTCATACAGCTTCCGGGGCCTGTGAGATACAGGGGGTTAGATCTCACAGGCTCTTCACCGGAAGGCAGCGCAGATGCCTCAGGAAGGCATCCCGCTTCCTTCCATGCCATCGGGTCCCCCCTACAGCCCATGGGGAACCGATGGCACCGCCGCCGCACCATAAAAAGCCGCAAACCGCAGGTCTGAATTGACCTGCAGTTTGCGGCGATCACCGACACGGGGGGGTCACGGGACCCCCCCGCGCATTTAGCCGAGGTGCCTGCTCAATGATTTGAGCAGGCACCTTGTTCCGATCACCGCCCAGCGGTGATCGTAACAACACATGACGTACCGGTACATCATGTGTCCCTGAGGGGTTAATACTCCAGAGCTGCACTCACTATTCTGCTGGTGGAGTCACTGTGTACATACATTACATTACTTATCCTGTACTGATCCTGAATTACATCCTGTATTATACTCCAGAGCTGCACTCACTATTCTGCTGGTGCAGTCACTGTGTACATACATTACATTACTTATCCTGTACTGATCCTGAGTTACATCCTGTATTATACTCCAGAGCTGCACTCACTATTCTGCTGGTGCAGTCACTGTGTACATACATTACTTATCCTGTACTGATCCTGAGTTACATCCTGTATTATACTCCAGAGCTGCACTCACTATTCTGCTGGTGGAGTCACTGTGTACATACATTACATTATTTATCCTGTACTGATCCTGAGTTACATCCTGTATTATACTCCAGAGCTGCACTCACTATTCTGCAGGTGGAGTCACTGTACATACATTACATTACTTATACTGTACTGATCCTGAGTTACATTAGTGTCAGCCAAACCAGACAGCGGGGAAGAAGGATGAGGCAGCTGGATTTCAACAAGCCCAATCCTTTTGTTCTCAGGCAAGATTACCCTGACAGCAGCTTACTCCACTCTCCCCATTCAGAACACATGCATGCTTGGCCAACAGCTATTTAAAGTGAATGGCCAGCCGGCCGATCCCAACAAAACTGGCTGGATGTGTCGAGCTGTCCGAGATTTTGATGGCCCATTTTTAGGAGTCAGGATAGGACATGATTATTAGCTCGGCCGAGGTCACACTCCTGACAACCCTGCTGGTCAGCTGTTTGAAGAGGTCGTGGTGCTCCAGTGAACGCTGCCGCCATCTCCCTAGGCCAGTGGTCAAATGGCTCAGCTCAGTCCCATTCAAGTGAATAGGGCTGAACTGCAATACCAAGCACAGCCACTATGCAATGGATGGCGCTGTGCCTGGTGAGCTGTGAGGCACCAGCTCCCCATTCCTTCTGCTCCGCTGGGCTCACCGTACGCCATGACAAATGGTCACATGATACAAGAGGATCCGCCAATGTCAAACCGGATGTGGGCACCAAGGGAGCCCAGCGGAGCATCACAGGAGAAGACGGAGTGGGCAGCTGGTGCCAGGAAGCAGGTCCGGCCAAGTGGGGAGGGGGTTTGCCCCAAACCCCTTTAAGGCTTCCAGCTGACCATACATACAACACTGCTATCAGCAGACCCCATTTACCCCATATGGCGCCGCTTATCCTCACAGACCATGCTGAAATCCAACCTACTGGATCCTGGTCTCACCTTGTGGGCTGCAGTCTGGCTGCCCGATACACATTACATGGCCATCGCCTCTGCAGTATCTGGCGGTACGACGGCATTAATTACACGTCTTCCCTTACATGTCTCTTCTGGACCTAGTCACTCTTTCCATTCCTCAAGTCTCCTAGTAACGTTTGCTGATCCTACGGGTTTCCTGTTATGTGTAATGGGATATCCAAAGCTTAGGAGAGCCGCAGCACCGAGTCCAGATGGAGCGGACGTCACTGCACCCCCTGCAGC
Source organism: Bufo bufo (assembly GCF_905171765.1). NCBI lineage: Eukaryota > Metazoa > Chordata > Amphibia > Anura > Bufonidae > Bufo > Bufo bufo. Next base: position 422,175,622 of record NC_053394.1, read on the forward strand.
CGTCGGGAGCACTTACCTCCTTGGAAATTGTCAATTTACAAAGCAGCAGTCGGACCACCCTGCGCCTGCTCCGGAGCTTTCTCAAGAAAGTCTCTCCCATGCTTTATACTGCAGCACTGCCTGCTCAGATTGACTGCTTTCTCGCAACGTAAGCACGCCAGTCAGCATAGATTGTGAAAAAATTATTATAGCCTCGAAGCAACTAACAGAGAAAAGGGTCTGTATACACCAGAGCAGAGTCGGCCATTTTTGCCAGGATGAATCAACTATCTTACGTGTATGGGGGGTGTGCCGATTCTCCCCCATACACATGGTCTGATCCTCTGTATCGGAGGGCTCAGGTAGCTGCTTATTCTCCTCCTCACCATTGAGAACACATGCATGCTCAGCCAAACCAAGTGTGCATGTGCATAGGGGGGAAGAGGTCAGGATGGACAGCTGTGGGTCAATAGATAATTTGACCATCCTGATTAAGAACACTCGCACGCTCAGCCAAACTAAGTGTGCATGTGCACGGAGGGGGTCGAGAAGAACATCATTTGGCCGTCCCCCACTGAGAACACAGGCACGCTCAGCCAAACTAAGTGTGCATGTGCACGGAGGGGGTCGAGGAGAACATCATTTGGCCGTCCCCCACTGAGAACACAGGCACGCTCAGCCAAACTAAGTGTGCATGTGCACGGAGGGGGTCGAGGAGAACATCATTTGGCCGTCCCCCACTGAGAACACAGGCATGCTCAGCCAAACTAAGCGTGCATGTGTACAGGGGTCAGGAGGTACAGTTGTGGCCCAAAAAAAACAAACGTTGGCTGACAGGTATCTGAAGTGTACAAGTCGTATATGGGGAGGATTTGAGGCCAACTTCCCACCGTATAATGCCTCAGTTCCCCTGTGGGGGCGCTGCAGGGAACTGAACCACTTGCTGCTGGTTAGAGGCGACTGCTAAGGAGTCCAGCAGCAGGACAACCCGTGATCGGCTTGATTTGGGGGAACTCTGCTAACCCTGCCTATAGGAATTACAGACTATACCCAGCCGGCAGCTGTCAGGGCATGCTAGGAGTTGTAGTGCCGCTGCTCTAGATGGGTACAGGGGGCAAGGGCTACGCTTTTCCTATTTACCTGCCCTTTTACACAATGCATAGGCTACGGACAGAAGGGTCAGCTGTCCACAACTCAGAACGGACAAATCCCAGAATCAGCGGCATTTCCTGAGCAGCCGGAGAAAGCAACATCTTGTCCCGGGACATGGTCGTCACTACATGCAGAACTTTTTGTTCTGTCCGGCCCGTGGGGTAATGGCAGACGACGCGGAGGGCTTATCTGACAATAACAATCCGCATTCCTGACGGCACAGGGTGAACCTACAAACATCTCCGAGAGGAAGGAGCTCCATGAGGTGCCGTCACTACCACCCCCACTATGCTGCGCTGACGTAAGCCACTCATCATTCCCTGGGTTTCATCATTCTGAAGAGTAAATACCTAATGGGTGAGGTCAGCGCTGAGAACAGAAGGAAACACGGATTTTACTTGTTTTGGCCAAGAAAGTCTCGGTAGAAAACGTAAATGTCTGGACTGTCCGGAAGATCGGGGGAAAATAAGGAAAAACTAAACCCTAAGGCCTCCTGCACCCAAACGTATCCGCTCCGTTCATTGAGGACCGCAATTTGAGGTCCCCAATGGACCGGCAACCTCCGTGCGGCCGCCGGGACGGATCCAGATCCATTCAACTTGAATGGGTCGGCATCCGTCCGTTCCGCAAAAAGACAGAGCAAGATCTATCTTTTTGCAGAACTCCGTAGTCTTCTGTTCCGCAGCTCCGGATTTGCGGACTCATTCAAGTCAATAGGTCCGCATATGCCGTGCTGTGGAATGCACACGGAACGGTGCCCAGGTATTACCGGACCCGCATATGCGCTCCGCAATACGGCAACGGGACGCCTACGGTCGAGTGCAGGAGGCCTAAGGCTCTGTTCACATCAGAGGCCGTACGGCGCGGTTTCCAAGTCACACCCCCAGACGGGGACAGGCGAAAAGCGCTGATGGCGGGTATATTCGAAGACTTTATCCTCGCGCACGCTGCATTGTTCGGAGGCTTAATGGTCAGTGGAAAACGCTGCAGAAGACTGCCGCAAATGTCCGTTTACATTCCATTTCTGTTGAAAGATAGAACATGTCCTATTATTGCCCGCAAATCACGTTCCGTGGCTCCACTCAAGTCAATGGGTCAGCCAAAAAAACGGAACACATACGGAATGTACTCCGTATGTCTTCCGTATCCGTTCCGTTTTTGCGGAACCATCTATTGGAAATTTTATGCCCAGCCCAATTTTTTCTATGTAATTACTGTATACTGTATATGGCATACGGAAAAACAGAACGGAAACAAAAAATGGAACAATGGATCCATGAAAAACGGACCGCAAAACACTGAAAAAGCCATACAGTCGTGTGCAGGAGGCCTAAAAGTGTCCACGCACCTCTTGGCAGAAAGCAATTTCCCCCCCCCCCCACATCGACTCCCCCTTCAGCAGTGTGGTTTATGTGAATTTATGTGCAGATTTCACTGATTCCGCACGCGTTTCGGATTTTGGTGCTGAAATGCAGAAAAATCGACACGAATGACACTGCTGTGTGCATGTAACCTTAGGGGCCTTACACACTGCGAAAACAGCAGCAAAAAGAATTTAAAAAAATGCTTAATCTGGCGTTTTTTTGTTTTTGTTTACGCTTTTCGCACACAGCGGGGGTCATTTACAAAGACTGGTGTTTTACCTCATTTTTACGGAGAGGCTCAGGCTTCGGCATTAATTAGGCGCACCGCCAGCAGCAGTCCGTGCGCCTGGAGATGGTCAATATGTCGGACCCGATGTCCTGGCCCCCGCCACTCTCAGGTGACAAGCACGGGCGCCTTGCAACTTTTCTTTACGCCAAACACAAGCGTAGCGCTCGTTGTAAATGACCCCCAGAGTTCCTTACCAATAACGTTTTCTTCCTGGCGATTTTCCCCTATGGAGAAGGTGATGTCAGAACACCAGAAAAATGCCGAGAGCTCCGGCACGCTGCGCTATGGAAAAGAAGCAAGAAAGACAAAAAAAACTAAAACATAAGCTAATGAACTAATATCTGGAGATGGTGTTTATAACGCAAAAAAATAAATGATATATACACAAAAACACCACTGTAAAACGGTGCGCGACACCCGCCAGAGCACACACACTTCTGCCGGACACCTCCCCCGCAGGGACCCGTCTTCCATCAGGGGTACGTTGGGTGACCCCCATATACCCTACAATACGGACAGGTGCTACCAAATGGATACGCTAAGACAACAACTCCGCCACCGCGTGTGACCCGTACGGCGGTCCGCATTATACAGGCCCTACTGCGGATGTGGAACCACAGACTTTATTCGGCGTGCAGTCCGCGTTGCAGAGTGGAAACACGGATCGGAAGTCCTACAAAGTGCTACCATGGGATTTCACTGCACTGCAAAACCAATTCAAAATAAGAGTTTTTTGGGGGGCGCGGAACGTATTTTACGGATCCGCATCTGCAAAACGGCATGCATTGTGAAGCGCAATGTGTCTAATTATAATCGCACAACTAACTGCCCAATATTATGCTTAAAAAAAATAATATGTAAAACCATTGGTCGCAGAACGCTTACGGAGGAGTTTTTCATTTTTAATATATGCAAATGAGCTTCTAGGAGCAACGGGGGCGTTACCGTTACACCTAGAGCAGGGATCAGCCACCTCCGGCACTCCAGATGTTGTGAAACTAGAATTCCCAGCATCCTCCATTCATTTTTATGCGAGTTCTTAGAAGAGCAGAGCAAGTATGCATGCTGGGAGTTGTAGTTTCACAACAGCTGGAGTGCTGGAGGTGGCCGACCCCTGACCTGGGGCTCTGATCTCTCTGCAACTGCCGCACCCTTTGATTGACAGGGCGAGACATATGAGACATGATCACGCCTGGCCCTGTCAAAGGCGATGAAGTTGCAGAGAGAGCAGAGCCTCTAGGTGTAATGGTAACGCCCCCGTTGCTCCTAGAGGCTCATTTGCATATATAAAAAATAATTTTTCTCAGCAATGCGGGCACATATGAACATGGGACCAACACAGATGCCTTCAGCTGCCAACAGGTCAGCCAGTTTTATAGGTACAAAACTGCTGACAGATGCCCTTTAACACGAAATGGAAGAAACGCGGAGACATTAAAACGCCTTCATTGAGGCTTGCCGTCAAACAGCATCGCCAGGACGAGAAGCAGTGCACTGTGCCTACTGTGTCTGATAATGGTAGCAGTGGTGGGCAGCTGGGATGTGACCGTGTGCCCTTCCTGGATATGAGAGGCGTAGGCACGCGCAGATGGCGGCGCCACCGCCGACAACTCATTTCTCCAGGGTGCGAGTTTCCAGAAGACGTCCAGGAATCTGAAGGAGAACCGTCTGGCCATCGCTCACCCCGCAGGATATGAGGACAGCCCGCAACGCTGATTCAACTCATGTCTCACTGCCGGGAAATACTGCTGCACTGACCTCAAAGTGTGAGATCACCTGCCGAGGATGACTCCCACCCCCATCGGACAACCGAAAACAAACGGTGGTGATGCTGACCAGAAGTCCATAGACACAAGGAGTGACCCAGCTCAAAGCAATGTCGCCATATAGAGGTGAGAAGGACGCATACTGGGAGCCACCAAGCTGCCCAGCTCCAGCCAGCAAGGTCAATGCGTCCATGCTCGAAGGCCGCCCTCCCGGGTGAAAATTGGATATGTGGGGTCACGTGACGGGCACAATCTGGGATATTAACGATTAACCCGATGGCTACAGCCCGTCAGGTATAGACTGAATGGAGGCCAATAGAAAGTGGAGCCTCCACAGACTACAACTCCCAGCATGCCCTGGTAAGATGCTGCTGGCAAGGCTCGCGTCCAGAAACAAAACAAGGAGCGTTCTGCTGACGGCCGGGGCAGACCCTTCGGAATTACTCACTGAGCCCCCTCTACAAACTAGAAGTCACCGGAAAGTAAACGGGCTCCTGTCGCCTAGCAACCGTCCTCCATGGGTGACCACTATTTGAGGACATGTAGCCATACGTAGAGAAGCTGTATACAATCGCTGTGAGCCCGTTCAGCTCGATTCACCGGGCTGAGCATGCATGTGTGGCTCGCCCGGGGGGAGGGGGTGTTGGTCTCTGGCGGCTTCCTCTCCTGCTGCCGTAATCTGCTGTACAGAGGCCGCCACGCCAGCTGATTCCGAAGGTTTTGGCCTCATCCGTATGGCTCTCTTAAAGGGGTTGTCCGTGTTTTCCAATAAACTGCCCACCGGGCTTTGTATACAGGGCTGCAGGGAGGACTACTACAGCCAATCACTGGCCTCACACAACATGACACCGCTGCAGCCATGTGAAGGAAGTCCAGCGGGTGGGGAGGGAGCCTCATATGTAGAGGCACATACACGTATGCAGTCATGTGGAGGGGACACGTATGTATGCAGTCATGTGAAGGGGGCACGTATGTATGTAATCATGTGGAGGGGACACGTATGTATGCAGTCATGTGGAGGGGACACGTATGTATGCAGTCATGTGGAGGGGACACGTATGTATGCAGTCATGTGGAGGGGGCACGTATGTATGCAGTCATGTGGAGGGGACACGTATGTATGCAGTCATGTGGAGGGGACACGTATGTATGCAGTCATGTGGAGGGGGCACGTATGTATGCAGTCATGTGGAGGGGACACGTATGTATGCAGTCATGTGGAGGGGACACGTATGTATGCAGTCATGTGGAGGGGACACCTATGTAGTATGTATGCAGTCATGTAGAGGGGACACGTATGTAGTATGTATGCAGTCATGTAGAGGGCACACGTATGTAGTATGTATGTAGTCATGTGGAGGGGACACGTATGTAGTATGTATGCAGTCATGTAGAGGGCACACCTATGTAGTATGTATGTAGTCATGTGGAGGGGACACCTATGTAGTATGTATGTAGTCATGTGGAGGGGACACGTATGTAGTATGTATGCAGTCACGTAGAGGGCACACCTATGTAGTATGTATGTAGTCATGTAGAGGGGACACGTATGTATGTAGTCATGTGGAGGGGACACCTATGTAGTATGTATGTAGTCATGTAGAGGGGACACGTATGTATGTAGTCATGTGGAGGGGACACCTATGTAGTATGTATGTAGTCATGTAGAGGGGACACGTATGTATGTAGTCATGTGGAGGGGACACCTATGTAGTATGTATGTAGTCATGTAGAGGGGACACGTATGTAGTATGTATGCAGTCATGTAGAGGGGACACGTATGTATGTAGTCATGTAGAGGGGACACCTATGTAGTATGTATGTAGTCATGTAGAGGGCACACCTATGTAGTATGTATGCAGTCATGTAGAGGGCACACCTATGTAGTATGTATGCAGTCATGTAGAGGGGACACGTATGTATGTAGTCATGTAGAGGGCACACCTATGTAGTATGTATGCAGTCATGTAGAGGGGACACGTATGTATGTAGTCATGTAGAGGGCACACCTATGTAGTATGTATGTAGTCATGTAGAGGGGACACGTATGTATGTAGTCATGTGGAGGGGACACCTATGTAGTATGCATGTAGTCATGTAGAGGGGACACGTATGTATGCAGTCATGTAGAGGGGACACCTATGTAGTATGTATGTAGTCATGTAGAGGGGACACGTATGTATGTAGTCATGTGGAGGGGACACCTATGTAGTATGTATGTAGTCATGTGGAGGGGACACGTATGTAGTATGTATGTAGTCATGTGGAGGGGGCACCTATGTAGTATGTATGCAGTCATGTAGAGGGCACACCTATGTAGTATGTATGCAGTCATGTAGAGGGGACACGTATGTATGTAGTCATGTAGAGGGGACACGTATGTATGCAGTCATGTGGAGGGGACACGTATGTATGCAGTCATGTGGAGGGGACACCTATGTAGCATGCATGTAGTCATGTGGAGGGGGCACGTATGTATGTAATCATGTGGAGGGGACACGTATGTAGTATGTATGCAGTCATGTGGAGGGGGCACGTATGTATGCAGTCATGTGGAGGGGACACCTATGTAGTATGTATGCAGTCATGTGGAGGGGGCACGTATGTAGTATGTATGTAGTCATGTGGAGGGGACACGTATGTAGTATGTATGCAGTCATGTGGAGGGGGCACGTATGTATGCAGTCATGTGGAGGGGACACCTATGTAGTATGTATGCAGTCATGTGGAGGGGGCACGTATGTATGTAGTCATGTGGAGGGGACACGTATGTAGTATGTATGCAGTCATGTGGAGGGGGCACGTATGTATGCAGTCATGTGGAGGGGACACCTATGTAGTATGTATGCAGTCATGTGGAGGGGGCACGTATGTAGTATGTATGTAGTCATGTGGAGGGGACACGTATGTAGTATGTATGCAGTCATGTGGAGGGGGCACGTATGTATGCAGTCATGTGGAGGGGACACCTATGTAGTATGTATGCAGTCATGTGGAGGGGGCACGTATGTATGTAGTCATGTGGAGGGGACACGTATGTAGTATGTATGTAGTCATGTGGAGGGGGCACCTATGTAGTATGTATGCAGTCATGTAGAGGGGACACGTATGTATGTAGTCATGTAGAGGGGACACGTATGTAGTATGTATGTAGTCATGTAGAGGGGACACGTATGTATGTAGTCATGTAGAGGGGACACGTATGTATGTAGTCATGTAGAGGGGACACGTATGTATGCAGTCATGTGGAGGGGACACGTATGTAGGCAGTCATGTGGAGGGGGCACGTATGTATGCAGTCATGTGGAGGGGGCACGTATGTATGCAGTCATGTGGAGGGGGCACGTATGTAGTATGTATGTAGTCATGTGGAGGGGACACGTATGTAGTATGTATGTAGTCATGTGGAGGGGACACGTATGTAGTATGTATGCAGTCATGTGGAGGGGGCACGTATGTATGTAGTCATGTGGAGGGGACACGTATGTAGTATGTATGCAGTCATGTGGAGGGGGCACGTATGTATGCAGTCATGTGGAGGGGACACCTATGTAGTATGTATGCAGTCATGTGGAGGGGGCACGTATGTAGTATGTATGTAGTCATGTGGAGGGGACACGTATGTAGTATGTATGCAGTCATGTGGAGGGGGCACGTATGTATGCAGTCATGTGGAGGGGACACCTATGTAGTATGTATGCAGTCATGTGGAGGGGGCACGTATGTATGTAGTCATGTGGAGGGGACACCTATGTAGTATGTATGTAGTCATGTGGAGGGGGCACCTATGTATGTAGTCATGTGGAGGGGGCACCTATGTATGTAGTCATGTGGAGGGGGCACCTATGTATGTAGTCATGTGGAGGGGACACCTATGTAGTATGTATGTAGTCATGTGGAGGGGGCACGTATGTATGTAGTCATGTGGAGGGGACACGTATGTAGTATGTATGCAGTCATGTGGAGGGGGCACGTATGTATGTAGTCATGTGGAGGGGACACGTATGTAGTATGTATGTAGTCATGTGGAGGGGGCACCTATGTAGTATGTATGCAGTCATGTAGAGGGGACACGTATGTATGTAGTCATGTAGAGGGGACACGTATGTAGTATGTATGTAGTCATGTAGAGGGGACACGTATGTATGCAGTCATGTGGAGGGGACACGTATGTAGGCAGTCATGTGGAGGGGGCACGTATGTATGCAGTCATGTGGAGAAGGTGGAGGTGACATGTATGTAGTCCGGTGTAGAGGAAACACGTCTGCACCATGTCAGTAAGTGGAGGACAGGACACAGCCCACTCAGTATGGCGGCGGCCGCCCCTGGGATCTCCCGCTGTGTCCCTCGCCCGTACCTGCCCCCTCGGTCCCGGTTCCTGTCACACAGACGAGCCAGGAGAGCCATGAGCCCCGGACCGCGGAGCCGCCGCCATAACACTGCGGGCGCCGCCATCTTCCCAGGAAGTGGGAGCCGCGCGGTCCCGCCCAGTGTGAGGGAGACGGCGGGGTCACCGCGAGCGGGAGTAGTACTGCGCCTGGAGTAATACTGTGCAGGAGAGTAGTACTGTGCCGGGAGTAATACTGTGCAGGACAGTAATACTGTGCAGGAGAGTAGTACTGTGCCGGGAGTAATACTGTGCAGGAGAGTAGTACTGTGCCGGGAGTAATACTGTGCATGAGAGTAGTACTGTGTCGGGAGTAATACTGTGCATGAGAGTAGTACTGCGCCTGGAGTAATACTGCGTATGAGAGTAGTACTGCGCCGGGAGTAATACTGTGCATGAGAATAGTACTGCTTCTGGTGTGTGAGTAGTACTGCATCGGGAGTAGTACTGTGCAGGAGAGTAGTACCGTGTATTAGAGTAGTACTGTGCCTGGTGTAGAGGAGTAGTACTGTGCCTGGTGTAGAGGAGTAGTACTGTGTATTAGAGTAGTGCTGTGCCTGGTGTAGAGGAGTAGTACCGTGTATTAGAGTAGTACTGTGCCTAGTGTAGAGGAGTAGTGCCGTGTATTAGAGTAGTACTGTGCCTGGGGTAGAGGAGTAGTACAGTGTATTAGAGTAGTACTGTGCCTGGTGTAGAGGAGTAGTACCGTGTATTAGAGTAGTACTGTGCCTGGTGTAGGGGTGTAGTACTGTGCCTGGTGTAGAGGAGTAGTACTGTGCCTGGTGTAGAGGAGTAGTACTGTGTATTAGAGTAGTGCCGTGTATTAGAGTAGTACTGTGCCTGGTGTAGAGGAGTAGTACTGTGTATTAGAGTAGTACCGTGTATTAGAGTAGTACTGTGCCTGGTGTAGAGGAGTAGTACCGTGTATTAGAGTAGTACTGTGCCTGGTGTAGAGGAGTAGTACTGTGTATTAGAGTAGTACTGTGCCTGGTGTAGAGGAGTAGTACAGTGTATTAGAGTAGTACTGTGCCTGGTGTAGAGGAGTAGTACTGTGCCTGGTGTAGAGGAGTAGTACCGTCTATTAGAGTAGTACTGTGCCTGGTGTAGAGGAGTAGTACTGTGCCTGGTGTAGAGGAGTAGTACCGTGTATTAGAGTAGTACTGTGCCTAGTGTAGAGGAGTAGTACCGTGTATTAGAGTAGTACTGTGCCTGGTGTAGAGGAGTAGTACCGTGTATTAGAGTAGTACTGTGCCTGGTGTAGTTGTACTGCTCTGCTTGTGTGGTGAGGTCCCACTATTTCGGGCCTGCAGATAACGCGCCATAATCTCTGTGAGACTCCATGACCGTAACGTCGCTGTGCTGTGGGAGGAGACAAGGCTTCATGTACAAGACCCATAGCAGCCAATCAGGATGCCGCTGTCATTTTCTAAACTGCTAGGTAATGCTCTGATTGGTTGCTAGGAGCAACTTCCCTGCCTATAATAAAAGCCAGAAGAGCTGCCCATAGCAACCAATCAGACTCCATTTGTCATTTTTCCAGGTCTTGTTACAAGATGAAAGCTGCGACCTGATTGGCTGCTGTGGTTACATCCACCATTTCTCCTTTGCGCACATACCATTATTTTTGCATTTTCAAACAAACACGCAGCAGAGTAAACACCGTGTAGTACTGTGCTTGGTGTAGAGGAGTAGTACCGTGTATTAGAGTAGTACTGTGCCTGGTGTAGAGGAGTAGTACCGTGTATTAGAGTAGTACTGTGCCTGGTGTAGAGGAGTAGTACCGTGTATTAGAGTAGTACTGTGCCTGGTGTAGAGGAGTAGTACTGTGTATTAGAGTAGTACTGTGCCTGGTGAAGAGGAGTAGTACCGTGTATTAGAGTAGTACTGTGCCTGGTGTAGAGGATTAGTACTGTGTATTAGAGTAGTACTGTGCCTGATGTAGAGGAGTAGTACCAGGTATTAGAGTAGTACTGTGCCTGGTGTAGAGGAGTAGTACTGTGTATTAGAGTAGTACTGTGCCTGGTGTAGAGGAGTAGTACAGTGTATTAGAGTAGTACTGTGCCTGGTGTGGAGGAGTAGTACCGTGTATTAGAGTAGTACTGTGCTTGGTGTAGAGGAGTAGTACTGTGTATTAGAGTAGTACTGTGCCTGGTGTAGGAGAGTAGTACTGTGTATTAGAGTAGTACTGCGCCTGGTGTAGAGGAGTAGTACCGTGTATTAGAGTAGTACTGTGCCTGGTGTAGAGGAGTAGTACCGTGTATTAGAGTAGTACTGTGCCTGGTGTAGAGGAGTAGTACCGTGTATTAGAGTAGTACTGTGCCTGGTGTAGAGGATTAGTACTGTGTATTTGAGTAGTACTGTGCCTGATGTAGAGGAGTAGTACTGTGTATTAGAGTAGTACTGTGCCTGGTGTAGAGGAGTAGTACTGTGTATTAGAGTAGTACTGTGCCTGGTGTAGAGGAGTAGTACAGTGTATTAGAGTAGTACTGTGCCTGGTGTGGAGGAGTAGTACCGTGTATTAGAGTAGTACTGTGCTTGGTGTAGAGGAGTAGTACTGTGTATTAGAGTAGTACTGTGCCTGGTGTAGGAGAGTAGTACTGTGTATTAGAGTAGTACTGCGCCTGGTGTAGAGGAGTAGTACCGTGTATTAGAGTAGTACTGTGCCTGGTGTAGAGGAGTAGTACAGTGTATTAGAGTAGTACTGTGCCTGGTGTAGAGGAGTAGTACAGTGTATTAGAGTAGTACTGTGCCTGGTGTAGAGGAGTAGTACTGTATATTAGAGTAGTACTGTGCCTGGTGTAGAGGAGTAGTATTGTGTATTAGAGTAGTACTGTGCCTGGTGTAGAGGAGTAGTACCGTGTATTAGAGTAGTACTGTGCCTGGTGTAGAGGAGTAGTACTGTGCCTGGTGTAGAGGAGTAGTACTGTGTATTAGAGTAGTACTGTGCCTGGTGTAGAGGAGTAGTACAGTGTATTAGAGTAGTACTGTGCCTGGTGTAGAGGAGTAGTACCGTGTATTAGAGTAGTACTGTGCCTGGTGTAGAGGAGTAGTACTGTGTATTAGAGTAGTGCCGTGTATTAGAGTAGTACTGTGCCTGGTGTAGAGGAGTAGTACTGTGTATTAGAGTAGTACCGTGTATTAGAGTAGTACTGTGCCTGGTGTAGAGGAGTAGTACCGTGTATTAGAGTAGTACTGTGCCTGGTGTAGAGGAGTAGTACTGTGTATTAGAGTAGTACTGTGCCTGGTGTAGAGGAGTAGTACCGTGTATTAGAGTAGTACTGTGCCTGGTGTAGAGGAGTAGTACTGTGTATTAGAGTAGTACTGTGCCTGGTGTAGAGGAGTAGTACCGTGTATTAGAGTAGTACTGTGCCGGGTGTAGAGGAGTAGTACCGTGTATTAGAGTAGTACTGTGCCGGGTGTAGAGGAGTAGTACCGTGTATTAGAGTAGTACTGTGCCTGGTGTAGTTGTACTGCTCTGCTTGTGTGGTGAGGTCCCACTATTTCGGGCCTGCAGATAACGCGCCATAATCTCTGTGAGACTCCATGACCGTAACGTCGCTGTGCTGTGGGAGGAGACAAGGCTTCATGTACAAGACCCATAGCAGCCAATCAGGATGCCGCTGTCATTTTCTAAACTGCTAGGTAATGCTCTGATTGGTTGCTAGGAGCAACTTCCCTGCCTATAATAAAAGCCAGAAGAGCTGCCCATAGCAACCAATCAGACTCCATTTGTCATTTTTCCAGGTCTTGTTACAAGATGAAAGCTGTGACCTGATTGGCTGCTGTGGTTACATCCACCATTTCTCCTTTGCGCACATACCATTATTTTTGCATTTTCAAACAAACACGCAGCAGAGTAAACACCGTGAATAATCCTGAGGAATCATAGTAATAAATGAGCCCCTGACGGACAGCGCCATACTGGTCTTCATGGTGACTGTCAATTCACTATGGGGCCCTAATAAACCATGGCATAGGCATGTGAAGGGCAAAAATAACAACACGCGCTTCAGTGCTGGTTGCATTACCTAGCCCTTTAAGAGGGGCCCCAGAGGTGTAAGTAGAAGTATCTAGGCCCCAGTGTAAAAGTAGGACCCAATAATTGCCATTATTTACAGTACTGACCCTCTTGCATTGGATAGATAGAGGTTTTGGGCCCCATCAGGGCCCGGTTGCCAATGTGCGTGTGTTGGTTTCCTGCAGGTGCAGCCTCTCCGGTCAGACATGATGGCGTGGATAAAGGAAAAATTCCCCTAAGGAAATCAGCTGACCATAGACCATACCTGCCAAATTTTGAGATTGGGCATTAGGGAAATTCCAAAGATGGGAAGAATTTTTCCCCTTGTGCTGTACTTCAACCTATGGCATTTGAATCACAAACATTACATATGACCCCCTTCAGCCCCCCCGCCCCCCAATAAAAATAAAAGTGAAACCCCCCAATTTTCAGAGCCCCTCTAGTTTACAGACCCCAGACTAGATCCCTCAGTGTACAGACCCCGGACTAGATCCCTCAGTGTACAGACCCCAGACTAGATCCCTCAGTTTACAGACCCCAGACTAAATCCCTCAGTTTACAGACCCAAGACTAGATCCCTCAGTGTACAGACCCCAGACTAGATCCCTCAGTTTACAGACCCCAGACTAGATCCCTTTGTTTTCAGACCCCAGACCAGACTCCCTCTCATCACAGAACGCACTTTCTTACAGTCTCCAAACTAGACCATTTCTGCTTACAGACCCAAGACTAGATCCCTCAGTTTACAGACCCCAGACTAGACCCCTTTGTTTACAGACACCAGATCAGACTCCCTCTCATCACAGAACCCACTTTCTTACAGACCCCAGACTAGATCCCTCAGTTTACAGACCCCGGACTAGATCCCGCAGTGTACAGTCCCCAGACTAGATCCCTCAGTTTACAGACCCCGGACTAGATCCCTCAGTTTACAGACCACGGACTAGATCCCTCAGTTTACAGACCCCGGACTAGATCCCTCAGTTTACAGACCCCAGACTAGATCCCTCAGTTTACAGACCCCAGACTAGATCCCTCAGTTTACAGACCCCAGACTAGATCCCTCAGTTTACAGACCCTAGACTAGATCTCTTTGTTTTCAGACCCCAGACCAGACTCCCTCTCATCACAGAACCCACTTTCTTACAGACCCCAGACTAGATCCCTCAGTTTACAGACCCTAGACTAGATCCCTCAGTTTACAGACCCCGGACTAGATCCCTCAGTGTACAGACCCCGGACTAGATCCCTCAGTGTACAGACCCCGGACTAGATCCCTCAGTGTACAGACCCCAGACTAGATCCCTCAGTGTACAGACCCCGGACTAGATCCCTCAGTGTACAGACCCCGGACTAGATCCCTCAGTTTACAGACCCCGGACTAGATCCCTCAGTTTACAGACCCCAGACTAGATCCCTCAGTTTACAGACCCCAGACTAGATCCCTTTGTTTTCAGACCCCAGACCAGACTCCCTCTCATCACAGAACCCACTTTCTTACAGTCTCCAAACTAGACCATTTCAGCTTACAGACCCCAGACTAGACCCCTTTGTTTACAGACACCAGATCAGACTCCCTCTCATCACAGAAACCACTTTCTTACAGACCCCAGACTAGATCCCTCAGTATACAGACCCTAGACTAGATCCCTCAGTTTACAGACCCCGGACTAGATCCCTCAGTGTACAGACCCCGGACTAGATCCCTCAGTTTACAGACCCCAGACTAGATCCCTCAGTTTACAGACCCCAGACTAGATCCCTTTGTTTTCAGACCCCAGACCAGACTCCCTCTCATCACAGAACCCACTTTCTTACAGTCTCCAAACTAGACCATTTCTGCTTACAGACCCCAGACTAGACCCCTTTGTTTACAGACACCAGATCAGACTCCCTCTCATCACAGAAACCACTTTCTTACAGACCCCAGACTAGATCCCTCAGTTTACAGACCCTAGACTAGATACCTCAGTTTACAGACCCCGGACTAGATCCCTCAGTGTACAGACCCCGGACTAGATCCCTCAGTTTACAGACCCCAGACTAGATCCCTCAGTTTACAGACCACGGACTAGATCCCTCCGTTTACAGACCACGGACTAGATCCCTCAGTTTACAGACCCCAGACTAGATCCCTCAGTTTACAGACCCCAGACTAGATCCCTCAGTTTACAGACCCCAGACTAGATCCCTCAGTTTACAGACCCCAGACTAGATCCCTTTGTTTTCAGACCCCAGACCAGACTCCCTCTCATCACAGAACCCACTTTCTTACAGACTCCAAACTAGACCATTTCTGCTTATAGACCCCTTTGTTTACAGACACCAGATCAGACTCCCTCTCATCACAGAACCCACTTTCTTACAGACCCCAGACTAGATCCCTCCGTTTACAGACCCTAGACTAGATCCCTCAGTGTACAGACCCCAGACTAGATCCCTCCGTTTACAGACCCCGGACTAGATCCCTCCGTTTACAGACCCCGGACTAGATCCCTCCGTTTACAGACCCCAGACTAGATCCCTCCGTTTACAGACCCCGGACTAGATCCCTCCGTTTACAGACCCCGGACTAGATCCCTCCGTTTACAGACCCCAGACTAGATCCCTCAGTTTACAGACCCCGGACTAGATCCCTCAGTTTACAGACCCCAGACTAGATCCCTCAGTTTACAGACCCTAGACTAGATCCCTCAGTTTACAGACCCCGGACTAGATCCCTCAGTGTACAGACCCCGGACTAGATCCCTCAGTTTACAGACCCCGGACTAGATCCCTCAGTTTACAGACCACAGACTAGATCCCTCAGTTTACAGACCTCAGACTAGATCCCTCAGTTTACAGACCCCAGACTAGATCCCTTTGTTTTCAGACCCCAGACCAGACTCCCTCTCATCACAGAACCCACTTTCTTACAGACTCCAAACTAGACCATTTCTGCTTATAGACCCCAGACTAGACCCCTTTGTTTACAGACACCAGATCAGACTCCCTCTCATCACAGAACCCACTTTCTTACAGACCCCAGACTAGATCCCTCAGTTTACAGACCCTAGACTAGATCCCTCAGTTTACAGACCCCAGACTAGATCCCTCAGTTTACAGACCCTAGACTAGATCCCTCAGTTTACAGACCCCAGACTAGATCCCTCAGTGTACAGACCCCGGACTAGATCCCTCAGTTTACAGACCCCGGACTAGATTCCTCAGTTTACAGACCACAGACTAGATCCCTCAGTTTACAGACCCCAGACTAGATCCCTCAGTTTACAGACCCCAGACTAGATCCCTTTGTTTTCAGACCCCAGACCAGACTCCCTCTCATCACAGAACCCACTTTCTTACAGACTCCAAACTAGACCATTTCTGCTTCTATTCTATTTATAGGCTACTGCTCGTTGCTTTGAGATAATAAGAGGATGTAGTTAGCACCTTTGTACGCCGATTTAGACATTCCTTTACCGGCAGGTTAGCCTTTGTGGTTACACGCCCAGGGGCGTAGCTATAGAGGGTGCAGAGGTAGCAGTCGCTACCAGGCCCAGGAGCCTGAGGGGCCCCTAAGACCCTTGTGCCACATAAGTGGACACTGGTATTATTGAAAGTACATGCTGGTCAAGTTACACCTCTGGCTGGAGGGAACGGGTTAGGTCAAGAATTTGGATTGAGGGGGAGGAAGGTGCCGTTTCAATTTTTGCCTCATGTGGCACGAAGGCTATGTGTTTCCCTGTCCCTGGCCACAAATCACTGAGGGAAGGGGGCCCAAGCTGAACTCTTGCACCAGGGCCCATGAGCCTTAAGCTACGCCCCTGTACACACCTATAATCATATTGTCAGTTCTCTGGTGGCACCTCATTATTGACTCCCTACTATATGTATTTGATTAATTTTATGATGATTTAAATAAACTGATATTTTTAAAGGGCTATAACGTTACTCAATTGTTTTTCTTGGTAATACTTTGATATCTTGAGTACTCCCATTTTAGTTATATAATATTAGAAAGTGGATCATTTTGAGTGTATTTCAACTCTAAATCAGACACCCTCTTCTTTACAGACACCAGACCTCATTTTCAGACCCCAAACCGGACTGCAGACCAGACTCTTTGTTTGCAGGCACCAGATCACTTCTGTTTCCATACCCCAGAGCAGACTACCTCTGTTCACACAACCTACAACCTCTTTACACGCCCCAGACCAGACTCCTTCTTTACAGACTCCAAAATAGACCCCCTTTTTTTACAGACTCGGCTCCCTTTGTTTTCAGACCCCAGACCAGACTCCTTGGGGGTCATTTATTAAGACCGGCATTTTAGACGCCGTTCTTAATAAGGCCCTGCACTGGCAGACCTTATCTGACGAAGTTAAGTAGAGGCCCCGGCCTCTGCATAATTTCGGCGGATCCACCGCCGCATCTAAATCCACGCCAGCTCCCTTGCTGGCGTACATTTAGACCATTTTCTACACCTAAAACAGGTGTAAAAATGATGAATGAGAGTCCACTCCACGCCCCCCTGGCATGAGCAGAGAAAAATCACAGATTGCAGCCCAAATAACCTTTGCGCCGAAATCTGCCTAATATACACGGAGCGTATCCATATTTTGCAGATCCGTATTTGTGGACTGCAAAACAGATACAGTCATGTGAATGGACCCTTAGGGTTCATGCACACAAAAGTATTTTCTGTCCATGTCCGTTCCGTTTTTTTTTGCGGACCGTATGCAGAATCATTAATATTAATGGGTCCGCAAAAAAAAACGGAAGTTACTCCATGTGCATTCCATTTCCGTATGTCCGTTCTGCAAAAAGATAGACCATGTCCTATTATTGTCTACATTACGGACAAGGATAGGACTGTTCTATTAGGGGCCAGCTGTTCAGTTCCGCGGAATGCATACGGACGTCATCCGTATTTTTTGCGGATCCGTCTTTTGCGGACTGCAAAATACATACGGTCATGTGCATGAGGCCTAACAGACACCAGACGAGACTCCCTTTTACATACACTGAACCTTTTCTGCTTCAGGATCTCCATTACAGACCTCAGTTACTCGCCTCTCGTTGTTCTTGTGCTTCCTCCCATTCCAGATGCCACCACAGACAATAACTGGTGTCAGGGCATAGACTGTGGTGGCATCACAGGACCAGGGAGAGGTGAATATTTTGGGTGCCTTAGATATTTGCTGTCTCTTCCTGGGCTCTAGCTCTAGCCTCTAGCTCTAGCCTGGGCTCTAGCTCTAGCTCTAGCCTTTTTTTCAGAAGTGTTGGCAAGTAAGTCATAGATATAGGGGCCTTAGCAGTGTAAGCCCAGACGATCGGTGTGTTACCAGCAGATCTGCGCAGAATCCAGATGTTTTACAGATTTTTCTTTTTCTCCTGCAGCCACTAAGAAAACCATCGGTGACCACCTCATTCCCTCCAGTACAGGATCAGCTGCGACTGCTCTACGTACAGTGTAAGGCTCATCGAACAGCTCTCCGTATCTGAGTTTCCTAAACCCTTATATGCGGATATACAGGAAGTGAGATACTGGGGTAACCGGTCATTCACCCTGAGTGTTTGAAGGTGGAGTTACCCTTTAAAGGGCATCTGTCAGCAGTTTTGTACCTATGATGCTGGCTGCCCTGTTACATGTGCCCTTGGCAGCTGAAGACATCTGTGTTGGTCCCATGTTCATATGTGCCCGCATTGCTGAGAAACATAATGTTTTATTATATGCAAATGAGCCTCTTGGAGCAATGGGGGCGTTACCATTACACCTAGAGACTCTGCTGCTGCCGCTTCCTCTGCACATTGATTGACAGGGCCAGACAATTAAAGTGCAGAGGGAGTTGCAGAGAGAGCAGAGCCTCTAGGTGCAATGGTAACGCCCCCGTTGCTCCTAGAGGCTCATTTGCATATATTCAAACATCATTTTTCTCAGCAGTGCGGGCACATATGAACATGGCACCAACACAGATGCCTTCAGCTGCCGAGTGCCCATGTAACAGGTCAGCCAGTGTCATAGGTACAAAACTGCTGACAGATGCCCTTTAAGATGTCCTTACCTTTTGGCAGTGTACCAGCTTTTAGCATGTTATTACTATGACAAGGTCTAAACCACCAAGATTAAAGGAAATGTGATTTTTCTCTAGAAGCGATGAAATTATCTGGTAGTGTCTAGGGGGGCGCGTTACAAGTGCCAGGGTTCTCAGAGGCCATTTACAGATGGTCCATAAGACCAAAAAAGCCCTATTGTCACATGTGCTATTATATGTACTTTAATACGTAACTTTTATTATCTTTTATATGTTTTACGCTTCTACTAACTAAAAATATTTAAAATCATCAGCTGTGTCACTTTGTTACTTTCTTTCTTTCGTGTATTGATAACACAGTTAGGCCTCTTGCACATGACCGTGTGTCCCCCGCATACTGTGGGTCCGCAATACACGGGCCGTGTGCATTCCGGAGATGCGGAACGGAACCACGGAACGGAAGCACTACAGAGTGCTCCTGTGGTATTCCGTTCTGGGCTTCCGTTCCACAAAAAGTTAGAACTTGTCCTATCTTTTTGCGGAATGGACGCATTGCGGACCCTATTCAAGTGAATGGGGTCGCGATACGTGTGCGGCTGGCCCGCGGTCGGTGCCCGTGCATTGAGGACCGCAGCACACGTTTGTGTGCAAGAGGCCTTACCCTCACAGTGGTGAGCTGCGTCAGATCCCTGCTGCAAACTCACTCTTTGGCTACATGCACACGACTGTATGTGTTTTGCGGTCCGCAAAAAAAACGGATGACGTTCCGTATGGCATCCGTTTTTTTTTGAGAATCTGTTTTTTTTTCCACACTTGCGTTTGGTGCGGATCCATCATGGATCTGCACAGACGGATCCGTTCAAATAATACAACCATCTGCATCCGTTCAGAACGGATCCGTTTGTATTATCTTTAACATTGCCAAGACGGATCCGTCATGAACACCATTGAAAGTCAGTGGGGGACGGATCCGTTTTCTATTGTGCCAGATTGCCTCAGTGAAAACAGATCCGTCCCCATTGACTTACACTGTGTGTCAGAACGGATCCGTTTGGCTCAGTTTCATCAGATGCTGCAAACAGCGTTTTGGTGTTCGCCTCCAAAGAGGAATGGAGACGGAACGGAGCCAAACTGATGCATTCTGAGCGGATCCTTTTCCATTCAGAACGCATTAGGGAAAAACTGATCCGTTCATGGTATCTCGGATACTGTTATTCTGGGTTTCTCATTATCCTTTGAGTTAACCCCTTTCTTTTATCCTTATTTGCCGTCTCCCTCTAAAACTTAGTTGCTAGCGAATTCTGCCTATTTGTCTTCGACGCTTTCCTATAAGCCCCTCCAGCACTTCTTATTTGCCTGTGCGGCTTGTATCAATGGCTTGGGGCGTGTGCGTTCCATTTGCCGGAAGTCACGTGTTTTGCTCTCCATCCTTGCGTTCCATCTCGCCGGAAGTAACTTTCTGAATGACATTGATGTAGGGTCAAAATAGGGTAAGGATCAGGTTTAGGTAACCTCTACCATCAGGGCATAGGACCATTTAGGGTGTTACAGGGATAGTTTCCCCTTGTCCCCCTTTTTCCGTTTTGGTAGGAGTCTCCCCTGATATTTGTTATCACTTGGGCAATTTTTTGCTCATTTACCCGTCTATGATTTCTAAGAAAGGTAGCTTTTTTAGCACAAAAGTTTTTTGCGTTCCGTATACGGACTGTATTTTGATTCCGTACACTCTGTGTGCTGTCCGCATCCGTTGCTCCGTATCATGACCCCGCAAAAATTATGAGACATGTCCTATTCTTGTCCGTTTTGCGGACAAGAATAGGCATCTCTATAATGGGCCTCCTGTTCCGTTCCGCAAATTGTGGAAGGCACACGGGCGGCATCCGGTTTTTTGCGGATCCACAATTTGCGGACCGCAAAAAACGGCACGTTCGTGTGCATGAGCCCTTACTCTGAGATACCTAACAAAGTGACACAGCTGATGATTTAAAATATTTGTATTTAGTTAGTAGAAGCGTAGAACATAATAAGAGTTACGCGTTAAAGTACAGATAACGGCACATGTGACAATAGGGCTTTTCTGGTCTTACGGACCATCTGTAAATGTGTAAGTAAGAAATATGCCTCGGCGTGTGCTGAGGGTCAATATTTGTTGAGGGTTCTCAGAAGCACGCAATCCTATTCCTATCCATTATCTGTCACAAGCGCGGTAACGTGTGTTACACAACTGCTGACCTGTGGAACGTTACTCAATGTGGCGTGATGACCCCGTGCAACATATGGTGGCACCTATCAGTCTACCCATAAGGCCAGACATGGTCACTATACCCGACCTGCGCTGGGCAATATAGCGCAACGCAGGCGCTACCTAACGCTATCCGCTCGGGTCAGCCTCAGCCCCCATCTCCTATTACTGGCGTCGTCGCTGCTCCCTGTATTGCATGGCCACCTGCTGACTGCAATGTAAAGATACTTGCACCACCCTTCCTCTTTCTTATTAGGTATATCTGTTTCTGGGAAAGCTGGGTGACGAGCAATATAGCTGCCAAAATCGCCACGTAGCCATGCCCTAAATCTCTGCGTGTCTGCTGTTCAGGGTCTGGGACTCTGGGGGGTAGCTGTGATGATATTGGTCCTCACCCAGTGTCAGGCAGGTTTGATGTCCAGGGCTCTAGGAAAGCTGGGTGATAATCTGAGTGTAGCCATATTGGAGGTCACCTTAAGTACTAAGAGTCAATTCTGACTAGTTGCGCATCAGTACGTTCCGATAAGCCACACTAGGAAAGCTGGGTTACTCTAGAGTAGCCATATTGGCTGCCCCCAATTCCTGAACGCCAAATCTACTCATGGGCTCATGCACATGACCGTATGTATTTTGCGGTCCGCAAAACACTGATCCGCCAAAAAAACGGATGACATCCGCGTGTCGTCCGTGTTGCATCTGTTTTTTTTGCGGATCCATTGCAACAAGGACATGTTCTATTTTTTATTTTTTGCGGAAAGGACATGCAGCCATGCGGACACGGAATGCACATGGAGTCATTTCCGTTTTTTTTCCAAGCCCCATTGGAGTGAATGGTTCCACATACAGATCTGTAAAAAAATACATTCGTGTGCATGAGCCCTAATACTGTGATGGATAACCAGAAGGATTTTCCACTCAGGAATCTGAGGAAGCTGAATGACAGCCCCCTATGTGCGATCGAATGGAGTCTGGCCGTGTCACCCAGCTTTCCCAGGAACAGATATACCTAAGAAACAAGCAACCGAGAACCGGTACTGGTTCCATTTACTTCATCCCCATTGCCTGGGGTCATCTCACACAACACTACACCCGATGGGGTATACAGAGCTACTTTTGGGGGCACGTACTGGCCCCATTTTGATTGTGACCCCCTCCTCACTATAGACCACTGCAAGTGGGAGCAAAGATGAGGTACCAGTAGTGGGGTTATGGGTGTTGGGACCCAACTGGCTCCAAGGGTGCCCTGGACCCCTTTGCGGTACTAAGCTGATTGCACATGTGTAGGCACCCTCCATTATAGTCTGAGGGGGAGATGGAGACAACCAAGTATGCTCCACCTGTACCCCCCACCCCCATCCTCGGCACCGGTGAGGGTCCCAGTAGCCAGACCTCTACAAATCCAGACTGTCTTATACATATGCCAGTATTGGATGACTGATATCTGACCTTAGGCATAGTATGGGAATGGGGCGGGGTTTATCGCAAGCGGGACAGGAAGGGGGCAGGGCTTAAATGTAGCCCATCCACTTCAATGGAGCAGGGCTGCAATACCTCACACAACCTGTGGACAAGTGTGGCGCTGTTTCTGGTAGAAAGCTGCCATGTTTTTCTTATCCTACACAACCTCTTAAAGTGTCGCGTGTGGGTTACCCCTTTAAACTGTAGGCCTCAATGTAAAAACGGAACCGGAGTGGTCCACATGACCGCCCACAAGTACATATTCTATGGTACCTAAGGATGGATCGAGGTTATGGTTGTTAATCCTCCTTTCTAGACTGATAAATGAGTAAAGTGTGGACCCCCAGGGGCCCATTTGGGATCTCACCCCTTTGTATTGAGTGAAAACAGTGCTCCAATTTGGGACTGTGAGGAGCGGGGAAATTCTTCAGGGACTGTCATAGTAAAAGCCGCAGATTGACTCGGTTTAGGGGAATCGGCGAGGACTTTCTGTCTGTGACTAAAACATGTCTCACGCTGAGCGGAACGTTCCTCCTTCCGAGGTGTGTCACACTTCTGGGTTACAAGAAAGAGGAACCTTAAAGAGACGCGAGTCTGAGATGAGCCACATCTGCTTCCAGCTAAGAGCTCACATCTCAGGTGTCGCCCTCCCCAGAAGTGGAACCTGTTCTCCGAAAATGAAGAAGAAAATTCTCTTTAGAGGTTTCTGGGAAAGCTGGGTGACAAACCAATATGGCTGCCACTACTACATGGGCAAGGGTTAATACCCAGCTTTTCCCAAATAATGAATGGCAAATGCTAGGTATAAGAGTGGTGGGTGTAAGATGACAAAACTAGACGTGCAGGCGACTGGGAAAGCTGGGTGACAAACCAATATGACTGCCATTTCTGCCTCCACAAGGGTTAATACCCAGGTTTCCTTGAATGGAAATCGTTTTCGGATGAAAACACGACATCACTAGGCATTCAGGAGACTGGAAAAGCTGGGTGAGAAACCAGTATGACATCCACTACAGCCTCCTTCCTGAATGGCAGATGATAAGTACAAGAATAGTTGATCTAGGTAGAATTCAGGAGACCGGGAAAGCTGGGTGACAAAGCAATATGGCCTCCACTGCTACATACACGGGTTAATACTTTTCCCATATGGCAAATGGTGGATGTGAACGTGACTTCAGGAGACTGGGAAAGCTGGGTAAGAAACCAGTATGACGTCCATTACTGCCTCCAAAAGAGCGAACACCCAGCTTTTCCTGAATGGCAGACGCGAGGTAGAGGTGTAAAATGGCAGAAGTAGACATGCAGGAGACCAGGAAAGCTGGGTGTGAGGTAACCTCTAGATGCCCCTTTTGATACACGTGGTGAATTCAGAGCAGAAGAGTGAACGTCCGTCACAATACATGGGGTTAGGAGCGGGTACCCTGCCAGTGTTATCCATAGATCCCATCGGCTGGGCACGGACAACCGACGCCTGACGCCGGCACACGCACTTTGTACATCAGGGTCAATCCAGTGCGGTCACGCCAGGGCCACCGTGTTTCCGAGGGCAAGGGAAGCGCCAGTGTCTGGGGCGAGAAGGCCGAGCTCAGCAATTTAGTTGCGCCCAGACGCGCATTAACGTCACGTCCATGTTTTCCTACTTCTCATTAACATTTTTTCTTGTAGCGAATATAAAGTTTATTTCAGGCCGCGAGCGCTGGCGCTGCCTCCTCCCTCCCGCCGGTGCCAGCACACTGAGCCCTATTCACTCCGCTGGGGGAGAAAAAAAATTCCTCCGTTGTTTTTTTTTTTTCTGTTTTTTTAATGGAAGTATTTTCTCTACTGTTCCAGAACTGGAAGCCAAATGTGAGGACGGTCCGCCACCAGCGCCGCGCCTGCAGCCGACAGCACATGGTTTGCATTTCACCTGAAGAGGCAGCAGCTGTGTTTTCAGAGCCCCGGTTCCCAGAAGTGCAGAGTATGTTTGTGTAGTTACAGTACAGACACACGCACGCGAGAGGGACGCACATCCTGCACACCGCGTACCAAAAACAGCCACGCCGCCGGCAACGTGCTGCCATTAACCCGCTCACTGCCAGCGGCGTGGCCTGCCAAGGGACAATACCCTATCCAACTGGATGCAGTTATTATTTTATAATTTTTAAAAAAAAAATTCTACAGTGAATTGAAAAAAAAATAATTGGGAGAGATTTATCAAAACTGGCTTAGTTGCCCATAGCAACCCACTTTTAAATTTTAGGAATCTGATTTGTTGCTATGGGGGACTAAGCCAGTTTTTCAAAATTTTCCCCTTTAAATGTCTATAGTTTCCCTTTGCATTTTTCCCCCTGACTTTAAGGGCTCATGCACACGACCTTATGTATTTTGCAGTCCGCAAAACACGGATCCGCGGAAAAAAACAAACAACAATGACATCTGTGTTGCATCTAGTTTTTTTTTTTTCCGGATCCATTGTAACAATGCCTGTCCTTGTCCGCAAAACGGACAAGAATAAGAAACAGACTTGCGGACATACGGAAACGGAATACACGGTTTTTTGCGGACCCATTGAAGTGAGTGGTTCCGCATACGGGCTGCAAAAAAACCTGCAACGGACATGGAAAGAAAATACGGTTGTGTGAATGAGCCTTAGGCTGTGTTCGGATCCGCAATACACTACGGACGTGTGAATGGACCCTTAGGCTGTGTTCGCACAGCTCAAAAACCGTGCTGTAATCTTCACAAATAATCCTCTGTGATGTCAGTGGGAAAACCGCTTGTTAATTTACACGGCGCATTTTTTTTTAACCGTTTGCAGTTTTTAAAACCGCAGGATGGAAGAAAAAAAAAAGCAAACTGTTCATTCTTGGTGCAGATTCCGTCTCGAATCCACATCCAAACTTTCCATTCAAATGGGCAGGATCAAAAACTGCCTGAAAAAATGCGACACAAACTGGAGCGCAATAAAAAAAAATTGGTGGAATCCTGAAGCAGAATTCACGTAGATTTTTATTTTATTTTTTTCAGTGCAGAAAGAACTCTATGCGAACGTAAGCTATGGGCCCGTTCACTCAGCGGAATTTGCCATCGGGAATTTGGAGTGGATTCCGGGCCATTCGCGCGACCAGCTGTTTAAAGCCCATTCACAAGACATGTCTCTTCTTGGAGCGGTGTCTGGACAGGCGCCATGACAGGTGTCCGCTGAAGGTTTAGCTCCATTCAATGGGACTAAACCATGAGCGTTCCTGTGGCATTCAAGGGAAAAAAAGCGAAGGAAACCGCGGCCTATGCGGAGTGCGTGGTGGATTTTGACAGTGTCAAAATCCGCTGTGTGAGCATATTGTTAGGCCCCTTGCACACGAACGGTCCGGGGGCGTTCAGGAAAATTTGCATCATTTCGCAAGCAATTGCAGTCAGTTTTGTCTGCGATTGCGTTCAGTGGTTCAGTTTTTATTGCGCGGGTGAAATGCGCATTGATGCGTTTTTCACGCGCGTGATAAAAAACTGAAGGTTTACAAACAACATCTCCTAGCAGCCATCCGTGAAAAACGCATCGCACCCGCACTTGCTTGCAGATGCTTGCGTTTTTCACGCTGCCCAATTCACTTCTATGGGGCCTGCGTTGCGTGAAAAACGCAGAATATAGAACATGCTGCGATTTTCACGCAACGCACAAGTGATGCCTGAAAACCAACGCTAATGTGCACAGCCCCATTGAAATGAATGGGTCCGGATTCCGTGCGGGCGCAATGCGTTCACATCACGCATTGCACCCGCGCGGTAAACTCGCTTGTGTGAAAGGGGCCTTAGGGTAGGTCCACGCAGGTTTAAAAAAAATTCTGTGGATCTACAGAAAAATCCTCATGTCATGTGTTTTTACTGTCCGTTCAGTAGCCCCGCAAAAATATAGAACATGTCCTCTTCTTGTCCGTTTTTGGCATTGTTACAATGGATCCACAAAAAAAAAAAAAGGATGGCATATGGATGTTTTATTTTATCCGTTTTATTTTGGGCGGATCCGCAAAACACATACGGTCGTGTGCATTTAGCATTTGTTTGAATTAATGCTTTTTGATTTGTTGCAGATCAAAAAAAATAATTGCAAAAAAAAAACAACGCTCCGTTATGAACCAAGCCTACTGACATTGCGGAGAAAAGTTGTTAAAAACAAAAAGTTAAAAATATTTTAAAAAATTATTAATTGTAAAAAAAAATAAAAAATAAAATATATATATATAAAGTGAAAGAAGGAATCATAATTAACACAATTGCAAAAAATAGATAAATATATAAAATGTATAAAAAAATTATATATATGATAAAGAAAAAATGCATAAATATATAAAATGTATATAAAAAAATTCTATATTATAAAGAAAAAAATGTATAAATATATAAAATGTATATAAAAAATTATATATTATAAAGAAAAAAATGCATAAATATATAAAATGTGTATAAAAAAATTATATATATTATAAAGAAAAAATAAAATATATAAGATATATATATATATATATATATATATATATATACAAATTTTGCAAAATTGCCTTTGCTAAGAACAACATAAAAAAAAAATAATAGTACAAGGGATAAAAAACATTCACTGGCAGTTTATGCAAAATGAAAAAGAAACGAGAACGTAAAGCGCAATCTGTATTTGTCATGATAATTTGGGAGTTCCAGAAAGTGACTGACAGGCCGCAGCCAGGGTCTCGGTGTGTGTCCTCAGCGATTCTTGGACGGAAACCTCACTAGAGAATGGGAGAAGCCTGTTCCTCTGGACTCTGCCAGGAATAGGGAGGCAGGATCTGGCCGCCTGCCATCACGCTGAGCTGTTTGTATGATGCAGGCCTATTCCTGGAAGAGGTCTTCCTGTAATATGTGGCTGTGTATGGGGAGGGGGCAGGGGGGAGGGGAGGGGCGTCCGATCATGTATAAGAGGAGTGTGTGTGTGATCTCATGGAGTTATACGCTCACTTGTAACTTGGAGCGAGCACAGCATTGGATTATTAGTGTCCCTCCAAGCGGAATATTCCATAGGA
Source organism: Bufo bufo (assembly GCF_905171765.1). Lineage (NCBI taxonomy): Eukaryota > Metazoa > Chordata > Amphibia > Anura > Bufonidae > Bufo > Bufo bufo. Next base: position 422,203,321 of record NC_053394.1, read on the forward strand.
CCTTACTGCAAACACCGAGACGATAAGTTTTTACCCGGTAAGAAACCTCAAATCTCATTTTAAAAAAAAATAAAATAATTTTTTGTATTATTTATTCATTAAATATTTTTTTAATATTTTCAATCATTTTTTTGAATAGTATTTTTAATTCACGTTTCCTCCATGAATATCAACATAATCTTTTTGATCGGACCTTTTACAGTGAATTCCAGATAACAAGGAAATAGTTTTTTTTTTTTGGCTGGAAGGTTTCACTGTGTTAGCAGATGCAGCAGAGCTGAGTATGTCATTGAACGCTGTAGGTCTGCTTGAATGTTATTCTTCATCTCGCACCCTCAGCTCTGCTACCTCTGGGTTTTTTGCTACAGAGTGTTCTCCATACATAGATATATATATATATATTTAATGCCCGGTATACGTGGGGTTAAGTGACGAGAGATCTGGTACTTACTCAGCTTCTTCTAGAGGGAAATACCTGAAAGCTATGCAAATGATACGCACACACAGCACAGCTGCATTTACGTAAAGTCTGGAGAACTGCTTGCTGTGGCCCAGGAAGCTGAGATGTGGGTTCCTGTTTGTTAGGTGGTCACCCTCCTGTGATTAACGATGATGAGGCAGCACCCTATATCTCAGCTTCCTAGACCCCTAATTTCTATTGCTAGAAGGAAGGGCATTGTCCTAATGTTTTGTTTCTTCTTCCTCCTCCAGAACATTGTAACAGAAACCAGCTCCGCACATCTCAAGAAGGCACAGAAGGTGCCACCCTGACCCTCAGCAAAGCTGGCTCCCACCGTCATGGTCACTCAGAGCAAATTCCCGAGCATGAGCCGGGCATTGGACTCCAGCCTTCGGCTCAAGACCTTCTCCTCCCGAAGCGAGTACAACCTGGTGCTGAGCGCGGTGCACAAGCTGCAGGAGAGCGGATTCTACTGGAGCACGGTGACGGGCACCCAGGCCAACCTGCTCCTCAGCTCCGAACCGGCGGGCACCTTCCTTATCCGGGACAGTTCGGATCACAGGCATTTCTTCACCCTCAGTGTCAAAACCGAGTCTGGCACCAAGAACCTGCGCATCCAGTGCGAGCCTTGGGGCTTCTCTTTGCAGACTGACCCACGCAGTTCGCAGCCGGTGCCACGCTTCGACTGCGTATTGAAACTTCTCAGGCATTACATGGCCGCCAAGGACTCTGGCAGCGCCAAGCGGTCTTATTACATCTACTCCGGGGGTGAACGTGTCCCACTGCTGCTGTCTAGACCTCTGTCCTCAAGCGTCTCCTCCCTACAACATCTCTGCCGTAAGGCTGTGAACGGGCAAGAATACGGTGCCAGGGAGCAACTTCCGCTGCCCATCAAGGACTTCCTGCAGGAGTACGACTCCCCTGTATAAAGAGATGGGGCGCTTCATCCGTGAGGAAAGAGCACAATGGCCGACGGTGGCCTCAGCGTCACTTTGAGCCAAAGACGCGTTACATGAAGGAGGGTTGGCACTGACGCCAGCTGTACTGTGGAAATATCACCAAGTGCCTAGTATGACGGACAGAGACACTCAGGCCAAGACCTGACGCCCAAGGAGAGACTGTCGAGACCCCCCCCCCAGCATTGCTGACTATACCCAAGTCCACGTGTTTACACTTCGTGCCGGGTGCAGGACCACGGAGACTGCAGGCTCGGCTCTGGTACCCATCGCTGGCACAAGACCAGAGCCGAGCACCCGCCTTGCACTGAATGTCCACCCCGGTTGAATGGAAGAAATATTTATTGTCACCAACGTAGCCTTAATCTGCTGGGAGAGCGAGGGTTAACCGCGCACACTGCGGGGCATTACACAGGCGGCCGTGTGAAGGGCACGTGAGCGGGCGCCCGGCAGGAGGAACTTTTAGAACAAATTTCCAGCAAGTGACTTTACTCAAAACTTGACTCTTGTTTCGTACAATGAAGATGATGGGGGTAGCAGTGCAGCGCAACGTCACGTGGAGACTGCGAGTGAGCGGTCTCCATGGTGACCATATTGCACAGGAAAAGTTTGGACCATAAAAACCCCGTCCTAGGGCAGAATTTGCCATCCTGACCTCATTAATGTTTACATGGCGCCCCCTAAAGGCGCAGATTATCCAGGACATTTGCACTTATTTATATTTTACAGGAGGCTAATAATTTATAATAAACTACTATGTTTTTTGAAACAAAGGAAATTATCCGTCTATAGAATTGTGTGTGTGTGTACATGTGTGTGTGTGTGTACATCTGTGTGTATGTGTGTACATGTGTGTGTATGTACATGTATGGGTGTGTACATGTGTGTGTGTATGTACATGTATGTGTGTGTACATCTGTGTGTATGTGTGTACATGTGTGTGTATGTACATGTATGGGTGTGTACATGTGTGTGTGTATGTACATGTGTGTGTATGTGTGTGTGTACATGTGTGTGTATGTGTGTGTGTACATGTGTGTGTATGTGTGTGTGTATGTACATGTGTGTGTACATGTATGTGTACATCTGTGTGCATGTCTATGTGTGTGTATGTACATCTGTGTGCATGTCTGTGTATATGTGTGTGTACATCTGTATGTGTGTATGTACATGTGTGTGTGTACATGTATGTGTACATCTGTGTGTATGTATGTGTATGTACATGTGTGTGTACATGTATGTGTACATCTGTGTGTATGTATGTGTGTGTATGTACATGTGTGTGTACATGTATGTGTACATCTGTGTGCATGTCTATGTGTATGTGTGTGTACATCTGTATGTGTGTATGTACATGTCTATGTATGTGTGTGTATGTACATGTGTGTATACATCTGTGTGTATGTATGTGCATGTCTATGTATGTGTGTACATGTGTATGTGTGTATACATGTGTGTGTACATGTGTATGTATGTGTGTGTACATCTGTATGTGTGTATGTACATGTATGTATGTGTACATGTGTATGTATGTGTGTGTACATCTGTGTGTATGTATGTGCATGTCTATGTATACATGTGTGTGTATGTATGTGTGTGTACATCTGTCTGTATGTGTGTGTGTATGTACATGTATGTATGTGTGTGTACATCTGTCTGTATGTGTATGTACATGTCTATGTATGTGTGTATGTATGTACATGTATGTGTATGTATGTACATGTCTATGTATGTGTGTGTATGTACGTGTATGTACATGTCTATGTGCGTGAATGTATGTACACGTGTGTATGTGTGTGTATGTACATGTCTATGTATGTGTGTATGTATGTACATGTATGTGTATGTATGTACATGTCTATGTATGTGTTGGTTTATGTGTACGTGTGTGTATGTACTTGTCTATGTGTATGTATGTACATGTCTGTGTGTGTGTATATGTGTGTACATGTCTGTGTGTGTGTATGCATGTATGTGGCTGTATTTGTATGTATATGTGCGTGTGTCTGTATATGTGGCTATGCATGTATATTTGTGTGCATGTGTTTGTATATGTGTATGTATTTTTGTGTGTGTATGTGAATATAAATATATATATATACACTAGTGACATCATGATGTCACACTGTGTTGCTGGTGGAGCATATAATCCTGCTGTGGCCCCCAGGTATCCTGTACAAGGACCCCTTTACACATAGGGACCTTCTATGGTACATTCATTCTTAGTTATATCTGTTTTCTGGGAAAGCTGGGTGACCACCAATATGACTACCATAACCATCCGCCACTCCAAACCTATCAGCGGCCCTGGGAAAGCTGGGTGACAGCTGTGACCTCTAATACTCTGCTTTCCCAGGCTCCTGAATGTGGTGGCACGCCCCCTGCTGCTTTGCCAGCATGAAAATTAGAGACCCGCTCCCCAGGTGAGGGTTGTCAGCCTGAATGACAAAGAGTTAATCCAGGTGAGAGGCGGAGCGGCGCAGTTTACTGTACACGCAGGGTTAACCGTCAGGGCTGTCTCCTTCAGGGAAGTCATCCCTTCCTCTGTCACAGCGAGGAATGCTGCCCGTGCGTCATAATCCCCATAATTATATTCCTGTTAGCGGAAACGCGCAGATTCCTATCTGGGTGCCAGGAAATTTGGAGAGGGGGGGGGGGGGGGGTGCTTAGGATCCCAAACACCTGTGTGAACAAGCCCTGTAGAGCCAGGCGCTTCTTTAAGCTCTTTGTCTGGAGAGAAGGTTCCCCGATCCTCAGAATCGGACCGCCGCTGCCGCCAGGGAACGCGCTATTGGATCCATCGTACAGTGGGACGACCGGAAAATGTCACCCAGCTTTCCCAGACTCCTGAACGGCGAGTCATAAGAAGCCGGTTTCTGGTAATAGACCTTTATTAGGGAATCGCCATCTAAGCAATTGTCTCAGATGACCACAAGTGAGCCCCTCGGTCTCGTAGTCATGCGTGACTACAAGTGACCGCTGCTTTACAGGAATAGGCTTCTTCAGTCTTCACCCCGTAGATGTAGTCGCCTCCCCCCCCCATGACTTTCCCAGAACCCTCTCCAGCCGGTTGCGGGGGGCGTACGGAGGATTACCACGACGGTTCAGTTTGTGTTGTGGTTGCCATGGAGGACGGCTCGTTTTTCGCCCAGTTTCCAAAAAGCTTACAGAGATGTTTCCACACTGGATTCCTGAAGGGTGTGCTCACGGCGGAGAACAGCTGCAGGGCGTGCCCTCTGCGGGGAACACTTGGACGGGGCGACTGAGTTTTTTTTGTTTTTTTTTAACTGAGGGATAAACATAGGAAATGACATAGGGGAATCCCTAGCCTAGAAACAAAGCACAGCAGCTACACACAGAGCTGAGTTTGTCGTCTGGCACAACTCACGTCATCTCAAAATGTGAGGGTTGGACAAGGGTGGACTGGGAACTTTCCGTGGCCCTAGGGGGGGAAAAACTAAAAGTGGCACCATGTTGTAGGTGGGGCCTGCAATACCACAGTGCAGTACAAAATACCGCCCCCCGCACAACCAAATACCACAGTGCAGCACAAAATACCGCCCCCTCAGAACCAGATACCACAGTGCAGCACAAAATACCGCCCCCACACAACCAGATACCACAGTGCAGCACAAAATACCGCCCCCCACACAACCAAATACCACAGTGCAGCACAAAATACCGCCCCCCACACAACCAAATACCACAGTGCAGCACAAAATACCGCCTCTGTGGAACCAAATAGCACAGTGCAGCACAAAATACCGCCCCCGCAGTACCAAATAGCACAATGCAGCACAAAATACCGCCCCAGCAGAACCAAATACCACAGTGCAGCACAAAAAACCGCCCCCACACAACCAAATACTACAGTGCAAAACAAAATACCGCCTCCGCAGAACCAAATACCACAGTGCAGCACAAAAAACCACCCCCACATAACCAAATAGCACAGTGCAGCACAAAATACCGCCCCTACACAACCAAATACTACAGTGCAAAAAAAAAAAACACCCACGCAGAACCAAATACCACAGTGCAGCACAAAATACCGCCCCTACACAACCAAATGCAACAGTGCAAAACACAAAGCCGCCCCCACAGAACCAAATAGCACAGTGCAGCACAAAATACAGCCCGTGCAGAACCAAATACCACAGTGCAGCACAAAATACCGCCCCCGCAGAACCAAATAGCACAATGCAGCACAAAATACCGCCCCCAGATAACCAAATAGCACAGTGCAGCACAAAATAACATCCCTACACAACCAAATACTACAGTGCAAAACACAATGCCGCTCCCGCAGAACCAAATATTACAGTGCAGCACAAAAAACACCCCTACACAACCAAATACCACAGTGCATCACTGATGTAACATTTATCACCGATCCAGCGGATACAACAAATTCAGCTGTGACATGGCCAAAACATCCAATATGGCTACTATTCCATTGAAGGTTGACCTCCAGGAGGTGCGAGGTCGCAGTGCATCCCTTTTTTAGGCCCCCCCCCCCCCCCCCCATTTGAACGAGCAGCGGGGCTGCATGTAATGACACTGAATCCCGGTGCCACAGGAGAAGGCAGCCCTCCATGCTCTGTCCCGGAGACCTGGCAACTCTTTTGGGATTCCAGGAGGTCTGTCCCTTTTCATCAGGAGCTTCCTGGATGTTCTGGGCGCTGTATGCAATATGGCTGACACGTACAACGCCGAAATCCATGTCCATTCCATATCCCGCTAGTTATACACCCAGTGCTTCATAAATAGGCGTTTGCCGTTCAGAACTCTAGGAAAGCTGGGTGACAACCGATCTATTAGGACCTTGCTTTCAACAAGCCCTTCAACAACTGTAGAGGAGATAATGGCGCAATATCATGAGAAGATGCCGCATCCTCAGAATTCAGGTCACAGGACACAATCGGATGAAGAGACTGCTTCACGTTTGGTGACGACAGATATAAACCTCGCTCATGGTAGTCACTACGACTCTCATTCTGAAGAAAGACTGATTAGGGTAATTAAAGGGGCTGTCCATTTTCCTAGCATGCTCCTCCATTTGCAGAGGGAGTGGAGCCGTTGCTCCTAACAACCAATCAGATCCATTCTTTCATCTCTCAACCTGTATTAGTAAAAATAAAAGCTGAAATCTGATTGGTTGCTGGGGGCAACAGCTGATCTATATCCGCCTTCATCTTTAGGGGAGGTTCTGGCAAAAAAGGAGTCTCATGAGATGTGATTTTCCTTCCACTCCATGTCCTCAAACCACCACCGCTTATAACGAGAGCAACTGGGATTCAAGAGAGAGTTGCCATAGAGTTTCACTAGCCCCCCGGGGGTTAAACTACATCTCCCAGCATGCCTCTCACCTTTCCTCCTCACCCACCTGTGACAGTAGCACCTGGAGCATCATGGGAAATGTAGTCTCGGGCTAAACCTATAGTAAAGCTGCCCGCTGCATGCGGGGATTAAACTACAGCTCCCAGCATGCCTCTCACCTTTCCTCCACACCCACCTTTGGCAATGGTGCCCAGAATATCACGGGAAGTGTAGTCCCGGGGCTAATCGCGTAGTAAAGTTGCCCCGCTGCATGCCGAGAGATTTCGTGCCATTGTCCACAATGCAACGTGGCGGCCCCCGAGGCTCCAAATTCCAAAGAGTTACTTACACATAACCCTATGAGGGGAGAGACTCGGGGGCTCGGCGGCTGGGTATTGTATATGATTGCTTTGCTAATTGGTGAATTTTTGCGTAGGACGTAAGTGTCGCGTTTCCTGCTCAGTCCCGCCAGGCAACAACTTTGTGCGCCACCTGTCACGTTCCCAAAAAGTTAAAGACGCTCGAGAAGTAAAAATAAAAAAAAAACGGCCAAAAAGCGTTGCGTCTGTGTCTAGAAACGCGATGAACCAAGATCGAAAATGATTTTGTGGAAAACCTGACCAATGTGAACACTGCGCTATTCTCTCGCAATGCATCATATTCCCTTCGTGCGGCATGTCCAGGTGGGATATTTTGGATCATTTATGGATTTCTATGAATAATAAGTCGGAGGAAGGTCCAGTCTAGGGCTGAAACGATTACTCGATTGAATCGAGTAATTCGACGCAAAAAAATCACACGCAGTAATTAGACGCAAATGAAACAGCAAAGTAGGAGTGAGGACGCTGCCATGAGCACACTGTAGAGATCTGGGGTGACATGGTGCGGGCAAGGAGGATCCGGGCTGCAGGGGATGCACACTTGCGAGCTTCATTACTGCTGAGCTCAGGACTTCAAGGGAGCACTTCCATTGTGGAAGCGTTCATCTCCATAGTCATCTGTATCGCCGTCCTCAGGACAGCGATACAGGTGACTGTGCTGAGGCAGGGGAGGTGTCCCTTTGCCTTCCTCTGATAGGCTGCAGGCACTAGGCCGGCAGCCTATCAGAGGCCGGCGCAGGCGACGCGATGACGTCATCGCGCCGCCTGAGCCGTACAGCGTGGGACAAAGGTCGGAAGAGGCCTGCATCGCATCGCTGACATGGAGGTAAGTATAAGTGTTTATTTTTTTTTTGTGTACAATATTGGTGGCTACTGGCACATAATGGGGGTCTCTGGCTACTGGCACATAATGGGGGTCTCTGGCTACTGGCACATAATGGGGGTCTCTGGCTACTGACACATAATGGGGGTCTCTGGCTACTGGCACATAATGGGGGTCTCTGGCTACTGGCACATAATGGGGGTCTCTGGCTACTGACACATAATGGGGGTCTCTGGCTACTGGCACATAATGGGGGTCTCTGGCTACTGACACATAATGGGGGTCTCTGGCTACTGGCACATAATGGGGGTCTCTGGCTACTGGCACATAATGGGGGTCTCTGGCTACTGACACATAATGGGGGGCTCTGGCTACTGGCACATAATAGGGGGGCTGTCATTACTGGCACATAATGGGGGGGCTGTCATTACTGGCACATAATGGGGGGGCTGTCATTACTGGCACATAATGGGGGGGCTGTCATTACTGGCACATAATAGGGGGGCTGTCATTACTGGCACATAATAGGGGGGCTGTCATTACTGGCACATAATTGGGGGGGCTGTCATTACTGGCACATAATGGGAGGGGGCTGTCATTACTGGCACATAAAGGGGTGCTGTCATTTCTGGCACATAATGTGGGGGCTGTCATTAGTGGCACATAATGGGGGGCTGTCATTACTGGCACATAATGGAGGGCTGTCATTACTGGCACATAATGGGGGGCTGTCATTACTGGCACATAATGGGGGGCTGTCATTACTGGCACATAATGGGGGCTGTCATTACTGGCACAAGGGGGGCTGTCATTACTGGCAGATGATGGGGGGCTGTTATTACTGGCACATGATGGGGGGACTGTTATTACTGGCACATGATGGGGGGGCTGTTATTACTGGCACATGATGGGGGGGCTGTTATTACTGGCACATGATGGGGGGCACTTATTACTGGCACATTATTGGGGGCACTATAGGGGCATCTACTATCCCGAGGCTATTTTATACTGGCACATTATGGGGGCACTTTGGGGACATTAGCTCAACTGGGGGCATTACAAGGTGGTAATGCCCCCAGTCACATTATAAGGAGAATTATTTCTACTGGGGGGCATTATGATGGGCTTTATAACTCCCCCATGGTATGAGCCCCTAGTAGCAGCACCAGCCTCTCCCTGCTCCGCTATCCATCTGCCCCTTCTCCAAATCCTTATTATGAAATCTTTCTCATTAGGATAAAACACAACATCAGCTCCACCGAGCCCCCGGCCAAAGTGTTGAAGTGGTGTCCGAGATCCAAGGGCCAAGCCAAGTAATTGTAAGTTTTCATGTGAAATATGTTTATGTTATACACATATAGCATACACTGTGCCCCACAATATACAGTATACCGCTACACTGTGCCACACAATATACAGTATACCTCTACACTGTGCACCACAATATACAGTATACCGCTACACTGTGCCACACAATATACAGTATACCTCTACACTGTGCACCACAATATACAGTATACCGCTACACTGTGCCACACAATATACAGTATACCTCTACTCTGTGCCACACAATATACAGTATACCGCTACACTGTGCCCCACAATATACAGTATACCTCTACACTGTGCCACACAATATACAGTATACCTCTACACTGTGCCACACAATATACAGTATACCTCTACACTGTGCCACACAATATACAGTATACCGCTACACTGTGCCACACAATATACAGTATACCGCTACACTGTGTAGTCTTTTCTATAAGCACCATTGTTTTGTGGCGGCGGACAGAAAATAATCTGGAAGTGCCCCTCCCGAGACCAGGCTCTGGATCCACCACTGCACAGCTCATGCGTTATTATACTTTGTGATAATGAATATGCCCCTCTCCTCCATTACATTCTCAGAAACAAGCAGAGCATGGATGTCAATAAAATTATGCCCCCCCCCCCCCCTGGAAAAATTTCTGCAGACGCCCATGGCTGGGTGATGACCTTAAAGGTGTATTCCAGCCAGAAAAAATTATCACCTGCCGTATTGGATCAGCCGAGGGAAGGGCTGCATGGAGTGGGGGTCTAGTCGTGCATCCTGCTGCTCCATTCAAAGGCTATGTCGGAGACCCCCGTTCTAGGTGACAATTGCTGTGGAGCACCCCTTTAAAGCAGTTTCTCTACCAATGACCTGCATACAATGGTGTGATTAGTTGGGATCCCCAAAGAAGCCTCGGAAGTGGGGACTTGGCACCTGTTAAAGGGGTTCTCCAGGATTTTCATATTGATGGCCTATCCTCAGGAGATTGTCAGGGGTCTTACTCCCAGCACCCCTGCTATTTGAGGAAGCCGGGTGCTCACTGGAGATTAGAGATGGCCTTGCAGTTCGCTCGGCGGTCGTTTCGCAGCGAATTTTGCTAGTTCGCTGTTCGCCAAACAGGCGAACATATGGCGATGTCCGCTGGTGCCATATTCTTTGCATTGTGCAGAACTTTGACCCATGACACATCCATCAGGTGGTACAGGACAGCAAATTGAGACGTTTCAGCACATGGACATACCCCCTACCTTATAAATAAACCTGATCTTGCCGCCATTTTACATTAAGTGTTTTGCCAGTGTAGGGAGAGGTTGCTGTGTGGAGCAGGGACAGGCTGTTAGGGACACCAAACGCTAGCTAATAGGGCCACAAAAGTCCTTTTAAGGACTGGTATAGGTGTGCTATCGATAGGTGTGACATACTGAGGGGTGCGATATACTTATAATATAATATAGAAAGTATATTATAGTGCATTTGTATTGTGCAGCAGTTGTGTCGGATCTGTTGAGATACCGCAGCTAGATAGAGGGAGAAAAGTCATTGGAACAAATAATTGCAACGGGTGTGATATACCAGTTGCCCCCAAAAAAATCTGATTGAAGCAGGGGTGCGATATACCAATAACATACTTTCTATATAGTGCATTTGTATAGTGCAGCATTTGTGTGCGGTTCTTCTGAGATACCGCAGCTACACAGAGTGACAAACACCATTGGAACAACTAATTGCAACTGGTGTGATATACCAGTTGCCCCCCAAAAAAACTGATTAAGGGGTTCTATATACCTGCTTCTACAAATACTGCTCTTCTATAGGGACTTTTGTCACAGGGTCATTTTGAAAATGACAGGCAGAGGAAGAGGCCGGCCATTCCGCAGGGGTGGTAGGGGTCGGGCAGGTGCACCAGGCCGGAGCCTAAGTGGGAAGTTGGAGAAGGTGCGCGCGATTATGTCAAAGGACGCACCAGAGTTGGTTGAGTGGCTCACTCAGCCTTCCGCACCCTCCTTATCCTCTGTATCTGCACCCTCCTCACTCTCTGCTGTGTGCACCCCCAAAGACACCACCACCATAGCCCCTCCACTCGAGTCAGAGGAATTATTTTCCTATCCATTCCCAGACCTTACTGATGCCATTCTTGGCATTGGATGAGGAAGAGGAGGTAGCAACGGCCGCCACCCAGCGGTCTGAGGGCAGTACCCAGATCAGCCCAAGGAGGGTGGTCCCCGCTGTTGCTGCCTACTCCGAGATCTCTAATGTCAGTGGTGGTGAAGGTGATGATAATTACGTGTTGATGGACGTCACGTGGGTGCCCACAAGAGAGGAAGAGGAGTGGAGTTCAGAGGGAGAGACGGAGCAGCAGATAGGGAGGAGTAGAAGGAGAAGCAGGCAGAATTTTCAGTGCACAGGAGAAAAAAAGCAGACTGCAAATGTATCTGGAGCGAGCCATCCACCATGCACGGTCACATCTTGCGCTCCCAGGACGCCGGCACATGCTCCGCAGTGTGGGCTTTTTTTTTATGTGTCAGCTGCTGATAATAGTGTTGCCATCTGCAGCCTGTGCTGTCAACACATAAGTAACGGTAAGCCCAACACTCACCTAGGGACGACCGCCTTAAGAAGGCACCTGGTCTCCTATCACCGAGCCCAGTGGGAGCAACGCCGTCAGAACCCACAAAGCCACACTCCCGGCACTCCACGTCCTGCCTCTTCTCCTTCTCCTCTCTCCTCCCATTTGTCCTCCACTGCACCTTCCACCGTGCCGTTGTTCATCTGGCAGAAGGAAGGCTTCCGTGGCCCAAATGTTGGAGCGTAAAAAAAATGATGACGCCGGATAATCCTCTTGCCTAACAGCTGATCGCTGGCTTGTTGGAACTGCTAGTTGCCATATAAATTGGTGGACTCGGAGGCCTTTAGAAAATTTGTGGCCATTGGCACATCGCAATGGAAGGTCCTCGGAAGGAAATATTTCTCTCAGAAGGGCATCCCAGAGCTATATGGCCACGTTCAGCGGCAATATATCTCTGGCACACAGTGTCGGGACCAAGATACATTTGACCACAGACACGTGGTCTAGCAAACACGGGCAGGGAAGGTACATGCCCACTGGGTGAACCTTCTGACGGCCGTCAAGCATGTAACCCGTGGCTCCCGTGTGGATTTGGTGTTACCACCATGGATTGCATGCAGGCCTGCCTCTTTTTCTCCTCCTCCTACTCCATCCTCCGTTTCCTCCTCGGCTGACTCCTTCTTTTCCACTACCACCGCTTCTGCTGCACCCCCCAAGCTCCCCAGAACCTATTTGACGTGCCAGGTGAGACGTTGCCATGCTGTGCTGCGGCTGTTGTGCCTGGAAGCCAAGAGCCACACCGGTCCTGCACTGCTTTCAGCTCGGCGGTCACAGGCCGATCAGTGGCTAACCCCGCTCAATTTGACAGTTGGTAAAGTGGTGTGCGACAACGGTGCCAATCTGCTGAGCGCGCTGAAACAGGGCAAAATGACACACGTGCCGTGCATGGCACACGTCCTGAACTTAGTCGTGCAGCGATTTGTTGCCAAACACCCCTGGGTCCAGGACGTCTTGCGGCAGGCCAGGAAAATCTCTGGCCATTTTAGAAGATCTTACACGGCCATGGCTCACCTTGCTGACGTTCAGCGGCGACACCACTTGCCCGTCAGACGTTTGATTTGTGACAGCCCGACGCGCTGGAACGCCACCATATATATGTGCAGTATGCCAGACCGACAGGGGAATTATACAGTTCTGGTTACTCACGGTTATGTCGTCCCTGGGCAGGCCTGCACAGGTGATGAGAACGGCACAGGAATTCTCTGGGGCACACTCTGGTGTAAGGGACACAGGCCAGATGGTGGTTCGAGGTGCCCTTGATGGTCTGTATTAATGTGCCATATGGCAAGGTCCCTTGTAGTCGTGACGCCAGTACCTTTTATGGTGGTACAACCATTTACTGTAGTGTTAACTGAGGAATTGGAGACTGAGAAAAGGATGGTGCAATCCAACTTATAACTTTTACTGAACGTTGCTTCTGATAACGGTTACATCCAAGTATTAAACAGTCTCTAGTACATCCCTTTAAGAGGGACAGAGGTAAAGCTGCAAGAGGTCCTCTGCTTATAGGTGTGATGTCTGTCTCTCAGGCTATTAATGATATAAGTTTTATGCTTACTGGTAGAGGACTTCTACGCTGGTCCCTGTTATCCCAGTGCAGATAAGTGAAGCTGCCAAAGGCTGGTGTATCCTTCACTTTTAACTCCATAGGTCCTAAGGCGCGTATAGCGATGGCTGTAACCCTTTGGGTCTCTGTTTCTTTAGTGCTTTCTGAGTATGTGTACCACTTCAGCTCAGGGCTGAAGACTCCAGACTGATAGCTAAGACTAAACTCACTCTGACTGAACTGAACTGGACTGAACTGCCTAACTAGGGCTATATATGTGGGATGTGTTGTCTCCCCCTAGTGGTAGGCTCAGTGTAATGCAATCTAACACACCTGTAGGCAGGGATCATGCATAAAGATGCACTGCAGCATAAAACAGGTTATATAAAGCATAATACTACAACTTGGGTAGTGGGACACTGCATAACCCCCTTGTTTAACCTGTGTCGTCCTCGACACGAAGATGAAGGTCTCCTGAAAGATACAAAAAGAGAACAATCCTGCAGGCATGAAGAACAGTACCATAACCCATAATAATACTTTTTATTGAGACTGAAAAGCTATTGGTTAGGCACAAATATAAATATCAGGCAAACATCAAGAATGGTAGTAAACAAGTGAAAAGGGGCTTCGTTTCTTTCCTCTGGAGACTGATGAACAGGTGCGCTGACCTGGCACAGCAGAATAGTAATAAACTAGCTGTCTCCCACGTTGAGTTCTTCCCACCATGATGCAGACGGAGCATGTTCAGGAGTACTGGAGCCCTGCGCAGATTGTTCTACTTTAATTGCAGGCACGCTGATGACATCCTGGAAATTTGCAATAACTGAGCAACAGGATAGTGTTTAGTGAGGGTAACGTGGTGATCATTCAAGTTTAGGAGACGGACAGGCACTTTACCTTGGGAAACAGTCACTAAGCTCCTCGCGGCTCTGACTAGAGGATGATCTTCTAGCGCAAAGGGCTCTACCATGGCTTTGTAGTCTTGACCTTGAATTCCCAGGACTGCACTGCACCATATGAGTGTCTCGGTATTTGGTTTAAGGATCACAGATTGGTTATCTTGGATGCGGACACAGCAGATTTCCCCTTTATCATTGGCGAATTTCTGTTGTGCGCTTAACACACGGATGGTCTGTTGTATGACCCTTTTGGAGGCAGCTAAAGCAGCAGGCATAGATTGGCGTAATGCGTCAAGCATTTCGGTGTAACAATTGCTAAGGACATTCATTCCTAGGATTACTGAAGAGCCACCTTTGTCTCCGTCTTGTACAACAATTATACCTTGTCGAGGTAGGGTGGTTTCTCCTACTTGCAGTGTTGGCTCCCAATAACCATGTATTGACACGGGTTTCCCGTTGCTGGCTGTAAGATCCAACCAGGATTCTGGCGATTGCGCAAGTTGGCTCTGGTCCCAGTATTTATCAAATGCAGGCCGTTGGATGGTAGTGACCTGAGATCCGGTGTCCAGTAGGGCGACAAAAGGAACTCCGTTAATTCGGATTGCTACTTCCGGACGGGATCCTACATATTTGGGCATCCAGTTGGGATCTTGTGGACCTACTGGTTTACCTCTCGAGGGGCGGTCCTTAGCCTCGAGGGTTTCTCTTTTAACCACCAGCCCTTTGGTTCCGTATGCCCTGACTTATGACAGTGGGTGCAAACAGGTCGCCTGCGGGCGTTGGAGTGGTCATTTGGGCGCCCGCCAGGACCTCTGGGATATATATCTTTGTAGTCAGGAGGGAAAAGTTCTCTTCGTACGGGTCTCTTGTCCTCCAATAATAAAGGCTTCTCCCACTGTTCTAATTTCTGGCACACCTTCATCAAGGCTTTTTGTCAAGAAGTTAACCTGTTCTGTCAAGGCTGCTACGGCATCAGGGTCTGGAGTTTGGGCTACCTGACTGGCTACCAGACAACACGTGGAAGGGGTAGCAGGCGTATGGACAAGAGTTTCAGCAATTTTAGCAGGCTCTGGGGGCGGACTCTTTCCTATAATGCTAATGGCTAGCTCTTTAAAACAAAGTTTTGTCTTGGTTCTCTGCCTCACGGGGGTCTACCTGAACCACAGCTCTAAGGGCTTCTTGTAAAGACAATGCAAAGTCTCTGAGTGACTCACCGGTTTGTTTTGTGCTGAAGAACCTCATTTTGACCTCTGACACGGTCTTGGGTTCAAAGGTGGTGTAGAGTCTCTCGAAGATCTGTCCCAGTGTTCTCCTTTCAGAGCTAGGCCAGGACTTCACCTCCCGGACTGCAGCTCCCTCTAGTTGGGCTAGGAGTATTTCCATTTGCTGCTCTGTGGAGACAGGGTACAACCTGAACAAGGCACACATTTTTTTTTTAAAGTCTCTTAGGGTGTGAGCTTCCCCAGAGTATCTGGAAACCAAGGAGCCCCAAAGTAGTAGGGCATGGTTAGTGGCATCATGCTGGCTGCTGCAGCAGCTGGTGGTGTACTGGAGCTAGCTGCGGCTGCTGCAGGGGATCCGCTGAGGTCGGGCTGCGCGGCTTCTTCCTGAGAAGACATGGCAATGACAGTTTATTTAAATGCTGCAGGCTAAATTTGACTTTATACAATTTTTTAATGGGGTTGCTATAGGCAACCTTTGCAGGTGTATGGCCCTTTAAGACGAGCGGTGCAGGCCAGAGGTTACTGTTGAAGGAAACTCTTATTAAATGCCCCCTTGTTACTGATGGAGGATTGTCACAGACTAAGGAGTAAGGTCGGGGCCTTTACTTGCGTTTATCCCCATGGAGGTTGGCTGGTAATTGCGACTGTCCTCCTCTCCCTTGTTCGCATGCCAGATCTCGCGATCCGCAAGTATACGTCACACTCAAGTGACTCTGTGATGGCGCAGCAACGTGAGTAGTGGGACACTGCATATGCTTCATAGTCTTCTCCAGCAGAAACGTGCCGTTAACGACTACCTGTACGAAGTCTGCGGAGCTTGTTTTTTTTTTTCTCCGCGCCAGTTGCTGATCATGCGCGATGTATGCAGACTTCTGCAACCATTTGATGAGATCACCAAACTGGTCAGTCGCAGCCAGGGCGCCATCAGTGACATCGTACCTTACGCCTTTTTTCTGGAGCGTGCATTGCGTTGTGTCATTGATCAAGCCGTCGAGGAGCAGGAAGATGAGGAAGTCACAATGCTGAATAAATTCCCAGGGGGAACTACTCCATCTGAGACAAGTCAGCAGGAGTCTGAAGAGGAGTCAGAGGAGGATGGTGCCTGGGGGGAGGAGAAGGAGGAGCAAGAAGAGCAGGCTTAAAACTTTTCTGGGATCCCTGGTGTTGTCCGTGGCTGGCGGGAGGAGACAGACGACGTCATTCTCCTGGGTGATGAGAAGGAGCCAGGCCGCTCCAGCGCTTCCAATTTAGTGCAAATGGGGGCCTTCATGCTCCAGTAGTTGAAGAGGGACCCCCGTATAAAAAGCATAAAGGGCAAGGACCAGTACTGGGTGGCAACGTACTTAGATCCCGGTACAAACACAAAATGGCGGACATGTTACCAGCATCACATTGGGCTGTCAGAATGCAGCATTTTCAGGCCTTGCTGCGAGAGATGCTGCTTTCTGCTGTTGCGGGAGCTGGCATAGGAATTTCCACCCACAGAGAAACAGTTGCGGGTACCAATCCTACAGCGCAAGCAATAAGAGGGCAGTTTGAAGATGTGTTGGTCACTTCTAATATGAGATCATTCTTTCAGCCAACCCATCGACAGCTGCCCTCCGGATCCAGCCTCAGGGAACGCCTAGACCGACAGGTGTCTGACTACATAGGGTTAACGGCCGATGTGAACGCTCTGAAAAGCAAGGAACCCCTTGACTACTGTGTGCGCAGGCTTGACCTGTGGCCAGAGCTGGCACAATTTGCCATGGAACTCTTTGCTTGCCCCTCGTCGAGTGTCCTGTCCGAAAGGAAGTTCAGCGCAGCAGGGGGGATCGTAACCGATAAGCGCACTTGCCTAGCTCACCAGGGCTGCCATCAGAAATTTTGGGGCCCCTTACACAGCTCAAGGCCTGGGCCCCCCAACCCCCCCCAGGCGAAAGCTAATTTTGCCGCCCCCCTTGACTCAGCCCATTGACCACACCCTTTAACCCCCCTTTTTGTCGGCCACCTATTTAATGATTGTTTCATGCAATGTTTTACTTGACCAGCTAATTTTAGATATTCTCAAAACATTACTTGGCCCCCTACACTACATTACATTATTGACAACTGTAAGTTTTTACCTTGACTGGTGGTGGCCTAGGTGTGTTTATCAGCAGGTCTGCTCCAGTCACTGTTATGGGGGGATCTGTGGATGACACTGTTATGGGGGATCTGTGGATAACAATGTTATGGGGGATCTGTGGATGGCACTGTTATGGAGGGGGATCTGTGGATGACACATACCGTATATAGCCTCTTATGCTATGTGTCATCCACAGATCCCCCTCCATAACAGTGTCATCCACAGATCCCCCTCCCTATAACAGTGTCATCCACAGATCCCCCTCCCTATAACAGTTTCATCCACAGATCCCCCTCCATAACAGTGTCATCCACAGATCCCCCCATAAGTGTCATCCACAGACCCCCCCCATAACAGTGTTATCCACGGACCCCCTCCCTATAACAGTGCCGTCATCCATAGATCCCCCTCCCTATAACAGTGCTGTCATACATAGATCCCCCTCCCCGCGGCTCACAGTAGTATACATTTATAAACTGTAATCCGTATCTTGCAAACAGTAACTTTAACTTTAAAGGGACACTGTCAGGCCCAATAAGCATTTTTAGCTATATATATATGCAGGTATAGGTCTTCTAATGTGTATTAAAAACATATAAGTATACCCCCTGTCCACCTTTTAAATACAGTAAAATCATGTTTGATAACCTGATAGAATCGCTCTCCTTTGTGCCCAAGGGGCGGCGTTTCAACTCCACTTGTGCCCAGCCGCGCCCCAACCGCCATTTTCAAGCGCCGCCCAGCTCATCAATATTCACTTCGCTGGGCGGCTTCTGCTGTCCCCGACGCAGGCGCTTTTTCACACATATCCACAGCAAGACATGTAGTGGCAAGGTATCCCGTGCATGCCCAGAAGCTGCAAGTGAGGCCGATGCCCATGGCTTTCTATTGGGCATGCGCGGAATCTCGGAGCGTCGGGGACAGCAGAAGCCGCCCAGCGAAGTGAATATTGATGAGCTGGGCGGCGCTTGAAAACGCAAAGTTAACACACTGACACAAAAAAATATATATGGCTCGGGACTGGCTGGGCCCCCCCGGGGTCCGGGCCCCTTACTGGAGTATCGGCTTTACTCCCCTGATGGCGGCCCTGTAGCTCACGACAGTGTGGACTACCTCACTTTTCTAAAAATGAATGAGGCATGGATCTCGGAGGAATACAACACCTGTGACGACCACGTTTAATTGAATTTCCTCATGCCAGCCCACACATATCCGCCACCACCCAGAACAAATAATGGTCCCTGTCTTAGGTAAATACAGCGGCATAAAAGGCCTTTTCTGTCCGGTGAATGCCTAATTGTTGGGGCCTCGGAGGAATTCAACACCTGTGACGACCACGTGTTATCAAATTTCAACTATTATCATTTGGTTTTTTTTCAAGAGGGGGGATTTCGTTAGCCATGTTTTTAATCCAATTTTATATTTTTTGTTCTTTTAAACATATGTATTTGCCATTTATTTGTACTGGCCTGCATAAAATTGATATCTAATGACCGTCTAATATACCTCCGGCCACATAATCACTTGATCATTTATGTACGGTGGAATGCATAATTTTTGGGGCCTGTAATCTAACTGGCCAACAGTAAATATGGTGACCGCCTAATATACCTCCAGCTACGTTATCAATTGTTCTTTTCTGTTAGGTGAATGAATAATTTTGGGGCCTGTACTCCACTGGCCTACAGTAAAATTGTTATCCAGTGACCGTCTAATGTACCTCCAGCCACATAATCGATTGTTCTTTTCTGTCCGATGAATGCCTAATGTTTGGGGCCTGTACTCCACTGGCCTAAAATAAAAATTTTCTAGGCTCCAGCAGGGCACATTTCTGAGAATTTCCCTTTAAGACGCATAAAAATGGCCCCTGATTAAAATACATATTTTTTGGGGAAATTGTTGCCATTGATCCCCCTCTGGAATGTCACTGTCCATGTTGTGGGACGATTTGTGCACTTCTTGTAAGTATTTGGTGGCTGCAAATATGACCTGAAGGTTTTTCAGGTTTGCCTGCCATTAAAGTGAATAGGGCCCGCCGTGAACTTCCGGTTCACGAACATTTGATCGCATTCGCGAATCATCCCGGCCGATGTTCGTTCATCACTACTGGAGATCCTGTGAGTGCCGCGACCTTCTCGCAGCTTACCAGACACAGTGCCGTCCATTGTATAGTGGCTATGCTTGGTATTGCAGCTCAGCTCCATTCACTTGAATGGGAATGGCTGTGCCTAGGCCATGTGACTGATGAACGTGACATCAAATGGCCTAGGGAGAGGGTAAGTGCCGCAGTGTCTTCAAACTGCTGATCGGTGGGGGTGTCGGACCCCCACCGATCAGATATTGATGACCTATGCTGAGGACAGGTCATCAATATCAAAATCCTGGAGAACCCCTATAATCACTGTTTATTTCCCGAAACTCCTGGCCGGACTCTACTGCAATCCCAGCACCTCAGCAATTCTGATGATAGGAATAGCCCCTTCATTATAGGGGTCCCTTTAAAGGGAGTCTCTGGGCTCTCCTATATTGAAGACCTATCCTCAGGATAGGTCATCAGTATCAGATCAGAGGGGGGTCCGATACCCGACACCCCCGCCGATCAGCTGTATGAGGCGACGCAGTGCGCACGTGCCGTCTCTCTTCCTGCTTGTCGCTGCTTTGCCATAGACAGCAGCGGAGAGCAGGAAGAGAGAGGGGAGACGGCACGTGCGTACTACGCGTGCCTTCTCCTCATACAGCTGATCGGCGGGGGTGTCGGACCCCCGCCAATCTGATATTTATAACCTATCCTGAGGAGAGGTCATCAGAAATCTTTTTAAGAGAAAATTGCCTCCTAAGGGTCCATTCACACGTCCGCAATTTCGTTCCTCATTTTGCGGAACGGAATTGCGGACCCATTCATTTCTATGGGATCCGCACTTCTGGGTCCGCAATTCCGTTCCCGAAAAAAATAGAACATGTCCTATTTTTGTCCGCAATTGCAGACAAGAATAGGCATTTTCTATTAAGTGCCGGCGATGTGCGGTCCGCAAAATGCGGAACGCACATCGCCGATGTCCGTGTTTTGCGGATCCGCAAAACACACACGGACGTGTGAATGGACCCTAAACCTGTAATGTGAAAATGGAATAGGAAACCTTTGTGGGCAGAGCAGTCCTTCAAATGCAAATAAGCTCATGCATATGTACTGTATATGTGTCCACACAGAGATCCAGCGGTAAGCGGCACAGAGGACGCCCTCTTTGTGACCAGCGGCATAATGGGAAATCTAATCTCAGGTAAGTGTCAGTGAACTCTCCTGCTCTTTGTATAAATCTCCATTGCAAAAGTATCGCCCCCCTTGGGATAATACTCAGCATCAGCGCACACAAATGGGGATTAAATAAAAAGCACAGGTTCTGCTGTAAGTTCTTCGCCATTACCAAAATCTCTGCTTGCTATCAATGAATAGTGCCACTGCACCCAGCGGCTGTAAACCCACCCTGTCCATCTGACACAGGCGCATAGATCATCACGGTGCATCACAGCATTTTTTGCACGTCAAATTAATGCTGAAATGGTATAAGTTGCAGGAGGGTTCAGAAGTTGTATGAAGGTGCAGTACACTGGTTTACGCTCATGTCTCTCTCCATAGTCATGGTTCACTGCCGATTCAGAGGATCTGAGGTCCTGGTTGGAGATGAATCTCATATGGTCTTCTATGAGCAAGGCAGTGTAGCGCAGGTAAGTCGTCAGATATTACAAGTTTTCTAATGTTATGCTGCCATCTGGTGGCCACAGCTTGTTTACAATGCCTGCAGAGTTTGACGTCAGATGCATGGAGCAGTCCTGGTCTTGCACACGCAGCTTAATGAAGGGGTTGTGCACTAATTTCAAGACCTCTCAGACTGGCGTGACCCATGTTGGTGATCTTACTTACCCGATTCCCTGCTTGTCTCAGGTCTTCCACGTTAACGTCCTGTTTGGGCCGTTGCTCCCCTTGTATCATGTCAAATGGTCACATGCAAATGGACCAGATCACCGCTGCAGCCACTGATCGGCTGCAGCAGCGTCAAACGAGAAGTTTGCATGCAAACCCAAGACAATCAGCGGAAGCCGCAGTATGAAGAGGCTTGACATGGGTCCTGCCAGTTTGAGTAGTCTGGAAATGAGTACACAACCACTTAAGGGCTTGTCTACTGTTGGATTCTGTGGAGGAGGCATGTACCGTATTTTTCAGACTATAAGACGCACTCCCCCCCCCCCCCCCCCCCTAAAACTGGAGGGGAAATGACAGTGTGTCTTATAGTCCGAATGCTAATGACCAGTTATATTATGGAAGCGGTCATCAGCATGCGGGAGGCGCGGTCCTGGGTTTGAACCCGACGAAGGACAACATCTGCATGGAGTTTGTATGTTCTCCCCGTGTTTTGTGTGGGTTTCCTCCGGCTTCTCTGGTTTCCTCCCCACACTCCAAAGACAGACTGATAGGAAACTAATGTCTATAAAGCCCTGTGGAATATGTCAGTGCTATATAAGTGCATAAAATAAAATAAAAATATACATATTGCTTATATTTAGTGCCACAGACCTTCTCATCCTGTCACCTGGTATTTAATATATGGCCATGTGCACAGAACCTGTTGTACAAAACACTCAATCCTTGTATAATCGTTGTAACAGGTTGAACACTTTTTTTAAAAAAAAGTTACCTGCAATTGTAACCTTTTTCAGCATCTTTCCTTCTTGTCAGTTAGCCATTATCGCCTCTTGAGGGACATATTGTGTGCCAAAAATAAATGTAAAAAAATATAATAAAATAAATAAATAAAAAAAAAAACACCTGCGCCAACCATAAGTTGCCATTATCGCCTCTTGGGGGATAAATTAGGTGAAAAATAAATATAAATGAAAATAAAATAAAAATACCAACGCCAACCGTAACTCTTGCCAATCTCTCCCTGTTCGCATAAAACTATACATATTATATATCAAAACGACCAACACAAAATACACAAAAATCGTATTTTAATCATTTATATCTGTGTCAGTTTGCATATTTAAAGAATAAGGAGCTATAGTTTGAATTTTTTACATTTTTTACAGTCTTGCACAATTAAAACAAAACAAAAAAGAAGCTATGTGTGTCACAAAAAATAAAAAGTTACTAACTTAAACCACCATGTGTGGTTATTCTGCGCGGGTTCAATGCGTGAGGTGAACGCATTGCACCCGCACTGAATCCGGACCCATTCATTTCAATGGGGTTGTGTACATGAACAATGTTTTTCCCGCATCACTTGTGCGTTGCATGAAAATCGCAGCATGTTCTATATTCTGCGTTTTTCACGCAACGCAGGCCCCATAGAAAATAATAAAATCTACAGAACACCGAACCCAAACCCTAAATTCAGTGAAGAAGTCTGGGTTCGGGTCTGGGTGAACCAAACATTCATTTTTTTTATCACACGCGTGCAAAACGCATTGCACTTGCGCGGAAAAAACAAGAACGCAACGATTTTCCCTGAACGCACCCGCATCCTATCCGGCCCGTGACGCCCATGTGAAAGAGGCCTTAAGGGAAGGAAAGTGCTGATTTATGATTAGGATGCCGGAAGGAAATGTCACTGCTGAAGCCCCACTACACTGCACGATTTTTGGGGCAATTACAAGTGGTCATAGAAGGCCTGTATAATCATGGTGACGATAAACAAGCAATCCCTCTTTTGTCGGCTGATTTGCACTTTTCATCAGAATGAAAGATGCACAATTATCAGCAGCGCCATATCCCTCAAACATTCCAGATCCAGAGGGAAAGTCCCAGATTTCGGCAGTGGTCCTGGGATGGATGAGGTATGCCTCATTTTCAACTGTCTTTGCCTCCTGTGAACACAGAGACAGTTGAATGCAATGGTGAAGCAGGGAGCTGTCAACATCACCATTCACTGGCCTGCGCCAGTAATACTCACCTAGTCCCATTCTCCCGATGATCAGAGCACATCCTGCGCTCCCCAGCAGGTACGATGCAGTGACACATCGCGCCTGCTGAGCTGTATAGCAGGAGGGCACGGGCCGGGGAAACAGCCTGTTTAATCTTCCTCCTGCACAGCCCAGAAAGGGCTATGTGTCACTGCATCATTCCTGCTGGGGAGCACAGGATGTGATCTGATCATCGGGAGATTGGGACTAGGTGAGTATTACGGTTTTTTATTTATTTTTTATTAACAGTAAGATGACACTACTATAATGGAGGCATGACTACTGTGTTTGGGCACAATGTAGACATAACTACTGTGTGGGGGGCACAAAGTGGGCATAGCTACTTTGTGGAGGGGCACAAATGGGGCATATCTACTGTGTAGTGGGCACAAAGGGAGCATAACTGTAGTGTCCCACTAGGTAGGCGTGGGCACTACACAAGGGTCAATTGGTTCACGTGTTACTTCTGCTCACAAGGGACAGTAATATTACATTTAACTGTGCATTTTAATGTATTTTCTATGTGCTTTTATAGGCAATATTTCCCCTGTGTCATGCATAGCAGGCCTATTAGGCATCCTAGACACTAGAGGGAGATAGGGAGCCCCTAGTATAAATGTTCAGGCCCAGACAGGGAGGAGTTAGATCATAGTCAGGAGTCTGTGGAGACAGAAGTGAGAAGGCACCAGCCAGAGATATGCTGAGGGCCTCCTCCTGACATGCAGCTTGATAGCCCTGGCTGCTAGCTACGACCAGAAGGCTAGTGAGGAACCCTAGCCTGCCTGTAGATAAAGTGAGCCTCAGTTAGCTCAGAAGACACCCCAGTAGTAGGAGATGCACCTCCTGGGAGAAACCTGCAGTCATCTATTTTATTCAGCAGAGAATCCAGCTAATCAGCAAAGGTACTGTAATAATTAAAGCAAGTGCCAATACTAGAGGAAGGAATTCATATACCAAGGATTTAAGCCAGCAATTAGGCATCCGG
The DNA here is from genome assembly GCF_905171765.1 of Bufo bufo. Lineage (NCBI taxonomy): Eukaryota > Metazoa > Chordata > Amphibia > Anura > Bufonidae > Bufo > Bufo bufo. Next base: position 422,227,924 of record NC_053394.1, read on the forward strand.
GCCTTGGGATCCAGCCAGCTAGAATAGCTGTGGGGATAGAGCAGCATTGTACTGCAAAGCATTAACTGTCTACCCTCCAAGTATCTTGCAAGATTGAAACCTGCTGTGCTGTGAAGTAAACCTGCTGTGCATTTGTACTATAAAGAACTGCATCATTATCACCTACTGCAACTGTCTGTATAAATTTGGACTGTTTCCTAAAGTAAAGCAACGTTTGGTTTACCACCTGTGTACTCCATTAATCCTCCTACAAATCGGTGTGCCACCGTTACAGGCACTGGCGTCACGATTCTTAAAGGGACCTTGCCTCAGGCACTCAAAACACCTGCAACATCCAGGGCACCTCACCCAACATCAGGCCAGGTCTCTCTATACAGAGTGTGCCCCAGAGGAACTTGTGTCTACCTCTCATTCACTGCCGCATGCCTGCCCAGGGTTCTTCTCCAAAAAGTGAGTAACCCTCGATTGCCCATAACCGTGACCTCACTGTCGCAATACCCTGCAGGAACTGGCAAAGACTGTTCATGAGCGCCACACTGACACCCAACCCCGCCTGGAAAGGAGAATGGGGTTGGTTGTGGCATTTGACAAGGACCGGTTTTATTCAAGATTATACCACCGGCAGAGACTTGTATGTTAATCGGAGGTCCGTCAAGCGGAGCTAGCTCCCGGAGCACATGCATAACCTCCACGAGGGAGAGGAAGTGGAGTTCACCCCTGCCGAGGGCCTGCGAGGCCCTTACGCCACTGCTGTGACCCGTCCCAGAAAGGAACCGGAGGACTGGGAGACTGATGAGGACTACACTGGCTGCGAGCGTGAACCAGCGCGCTCTCCAGAACCGGCCCATCATGCATTTCAAGAGCGGGGCTCTTTCATTGGCCCGAACGTCTTTTGGCAACCAACAGTAGTGGAGAAGTGGGTGAGCCCATATCCGTCCCCTGAGCTGCCTCGCTGGGAGAAAACTATAAAGGAACTAGAAAACTTAGAGCGGTTCCATGCGACCCTGGACAACATTCGTAAAGGGAAAAGACCAGATGCGCCACCTGAACCTGCAGCGGCTGCGCAGGATGCAACTTCCCTACCTGTACCAGTGGAAGCTCCGGAAGACAGCGATCCAGAAACCGAGAGTCTGGATGACCAAATCTGGAGGAACAGCTGCGTGGACTGCGCCGGATTGCTACTGCCAGAATCCGGACTCCACCTAGGAAAGAAGAAATTAGACTCCAGTACTCGGACATCGCCGGGTCAGAGGTAAGGGTACCTGTCCCTACCAGCCGGCCTGTGTACTTCATTAATCCTCCTGCAAATCCTCTTCCATTAATCCTCCTGCAAATCGGTGTGCCACCGTTACAGGCACTGGCGTCACGATTCAAAACACCTGCAACATCCAGGGCACCTCACCCAACATCAGGCCAGGTCTCTCCATCCAGAGTATGCCCCAGAGGAACTTGTGTCTACCTCTCATTCACTGCCGCATGCCTGCCCAGGGTTCTTCTCCAAAAAGTGAGTAGCCCTCGATTGCCCATAACCGTGACCTCACTGTTGCAATACCCTGCAGGTCTGGCATGCTGCATAACTATTTTGTGGGAGGCACAATGTGGGCATAACTATTCTGTGGAAGGGCACAAAGGGGGCATAACTACAGTGTGAGCGGCACAGTGTGGACATAACTACAGTGTGAGCGGCACAGTGTGGAGATAACTACTGTGTGAGTGGCACAATGTGGACATAACTACTGTGGGCCCAAAGGGGGCATGTTGGTGCTATATAAATATTATTATTATTATCACTACTGTGTGAGGGGCACAAACTGGTAATACCAAGTAAGGGCACTAAGGGGACTAGGTAGAATTTAGTGTGTATAAATAGCCATTGGGTGGAGTTAGAGGTGTGGCTTAGTATTAAAAGCAGGGATGTTAAGTCTCCCGGAGGTTCAGGGAGTCTCCCGCTATTAGATAGCGGCTCCCTGGCGCCCGCATGTGAGACAATATACCCCGGAAAGGTTTACTCTAGTGATGTCCGGTTCATGAACGAATCGTTCTTTTGAATGGATACAGTCGATTCCTCTGACTGAGCCGATCCGTGTGAAGCCGCTCAGTCAGATAGCAGAGCAGAGAGACGCTGGCAGCAGGGAGGGAGGAGTGTAATCTGATCCTAGAGTGGAAGCCAGCCCCGGCCTGCAACCAATCAGAGCTCAGGCAAGCAGCTCTGAGTCACACACTGTACAGGAGGGAGTCTAAGAATGGAATGAGTCACAGGTTAAAAGAATCTAAAGTTCCGTCTTAGGCCTCTTTCACACTTGCGTTGTCCGGATCCGGCGTGCACTCCACTTGCCGGAATTACACTCCGGATCCGGAAAACGCAAGTGTACTGAAAGCATTTGAAGACGGAACCGTCTTCCAAATGCTTTCAGTGTTACTATGGCAGCCAGGACGCTATTAAGGTCCTGGTTGCCATAGTAGGAGCGGGGGAGCGGTATACTTACAGTCCGTGCGGCTCCCGGGGCGCTCCAGAATGACGTCAGAGCGCCCCATGCGCATGGATGACGTGTCCAATGCGATCACGTGATCCATGCGCTTGGGGCGCCCTGACGTCACTCTGGAGCGCCCCAGGAGCCGCACGGACGGTAAGTATGCTGCTCCCCCGCTACACTTTACCATGGCTGCCAGGACTTTAGCGTCCCGGCAGCCATGGTAACCATTCAGAAAAAGCTAAATGTCGGCTCCGGCAATGCGCCGAAACGACGTTTAGCTTAAGGCCGGATCCGGATCAATGCCTTTCAATGGGCATTAATCCCGGATCCGGCCTTGTGGCAAGTGTTCCGGATTTTTGGCCGGAGCAAAAAGCGCAGCATGCTGCGGTATTTTCTCCGGCCAAAAAACTTTCCGTTCCGGAACTGAAGACATCCTGATGCTTCCTGAACGGATTTCACTCCATTCAGAATGCATTGGGATAATCCTGATGAGGATTCTTCCGGCATAGAGCCCCGACGACGGAACTCTATGCCGGAAGACAACAACGCAGGTGTGAAAGAGCCCTTAGAGACTCATTCGATTCTTTGAGTTAAAAGAACCGTGAGTCACTGGAACAGTTTACACTGAGGCTGATGACCAGGCTGCAGCAGTGATAAGGTTAAGGGACAGAGATGCCAGTCAGCAGAGAGATAAGAGAAGTGACAGATGACACAGAGTTTAGATTACAGGTTGAATTAACCCTTTAGGGTCAAATTGGCTTCTCAAGGAGATCTATATATGTTAAAGGCATCCCTTCTTCTGTCTCATTCAGTAGCTATAGAACTATTGAGAGAGATGTATTTTTTTTAAATACATTTACACATTTAACCCTCCATTTTAATTATAATATTTACCCCAGTGTTAAAGAGGACCTTTCACCAGAATAAAACATCTAAACTAACTATACAGACATGTAGAGCGGCGCCCAGGGATCCCCCTGCACTTACTATTATCCCTGGGCGCCGCTCCGTTCTCCCGTTATAGGCTCCAGTATCTTCATAGTTAGGCTCCACCCAGGGGAACCTGCCGGCGTCTCTTTCTCCCATGCTGTAGCGCTGGCCAATCGCAGCGCTCAGCTCATAGCCTGAGAGAAAAAAAAAAAACTCAGGTTATGAGCTGAGCGCTGCGATTGGCCAGCGCTACAGCATGGGAGAAAGAGACGCCGGCAGGTTCCCCTGGGTGGAGCCTAACATGTTAAGATACCGGAGCCTATACCGGGAGAACGGAGCGGCGCCCAGGGATAATAGTAAGTGCAGGGGGATCTCTGGGCGCCGCTCTACACGTCTGTATAGTTAGTTTAGATGTTTTATTCTGGTGAAAGGTCCTCTTTAAATTCACCCCCCCTGGATGCTTGATTTTTTTCCTACAGTGGGGTAGATAATTACACACAGGGTTTTAAAGAATAAACTTCCTGACTCAGACCAAGAGCCGACTCAGCGAGTCAGTAAGTGAATCCAAGCATCCGCGCATGCGCATTGCGCAACCTAAGCTTCGGTTCACTTGCTTCTTGTCAGCTCAGCGAATGAACCGAAGATTCGATTCATGAATCGGTTCATTTGAATGAACTGATTCAAATGAACCGATTCATGTGAAAGATCCGAACTTCCCATCTCTAGTTTACTCGCAGTAAACCTGTAGCAGTGTCCCCTTCTCGGCGCGTGCGCTCAGTGCAAGAAGAAGCCGATGCCAGCAGTCCGCAACAGCGCATCAGGCTGAGCCTGTGCGCACGCGCGGGATCTCAAAGCGGGAGGAGGGGGAGGGAGAGGCGGCACTGAGGAGTAGAAGGCGGCGCTGGGCACAAACGGCAATGCGTGCGGCCGGGCACCATGCATCCACAGACCTCCCCTGCTTGGGCACCTTAACCCCTTAGTGACCACCAATACGCCTTTTTACTGATGTAAACAAAGGGGGTTTAAGACAGATAGCTGGTGTTGATCAATGATTATATGTACCCAAAATGGTGCATTAAAAACTATAAGTTGTCCTGCAAAAAATAAGGCCTCCTGAAGGTATATGTCACTACCAGAGCTTTGAGACGTTCTCACAGCTCTGTTTCTCCACCCCTGTGATGATGTCACTACTAGAGCTTGGAGGAGTTCTCACTGCTCTGTTTCTCCGCCCCTGTGATGAGGTCTTTACTTTCTGTTTCCTTCCTCCCAGCTGTTCCTCCTGCGTTTGATTTCCCTGCCTTTAAATCACCCCTCTTCCTTTGTAGGGTGTGGATTATATTTCTCATTTGAGTTGTAGCTCTTGCTTGAGTATCTTCACTTGTAAGCTATCATTTCACTGGACCTGTGTTCTGCTGCAGCAAGTACTCCGGATATTGCCAGCCGTCTTTGGATCCGTCTTCTCTGCTGCTGCAGCTCCTTCAGCTAAGTGTGCAGACATTGTAGTGTACCTGTTTATTTTCTGACTGGATCTGAGGCGACCACGGTTCCCTCCATATACTGAGCAGGGCACCGGTGGCCGTGCCCCTTCCACTATTGTAGGGGTTACAGTGGTCATCAGTCTTAGGTACGCGGGCATGCCTCGTTCCACCATTTGGATCCGGGCATGTGCTTTAGCAGCATAGGGAGAGCTTTGAGGGTCTGTCAGGGGTCACCCTTTATCCTCCCTAGTTTGGGTCCGGTCAGTAGCTCTATTTACTGTGTATGCTCTTGTTGCTCACATACAGCCGTGACATTATAATCCACCAAAACCGTCTTTTTTGACATGGATCCGCTTTCTGGCCTGGTTGACCGCATGCAGGGTCTTTCTTTGGAAGTAGCGGATCTCCGTCAATCTATGACTCAGCTTCAAGCATTGGGCTCTGCTCCGGCCCATGGAGTCTGTTGCGAGCCAAAGGTCTCACTTCCGGAAACGTTCTCTGGGGGCAGTGAGAATTTTGTTCGCTTCAGAGAGGCATGCAAACTCCATTTTTGCTTGTGTCCCCACTCCTCTGGTAATGAGGAGCAGAGGGTGAGGATTGTCATCTCCCTGCTCAGGGGTAATGCTCAGACTTGGGCTTTTTCGCTGCCATCAGGGGATCCCTCCCTTCGATCCGTGGAAAGATTTTTTGTGGCCCTGGGGCAGATATATGATGACCCGGATCGTGTTGCTCTGGCCGAATCTAACTTACGTTTTTTATGCCAGAACACTTGCCCCTGATAAAAGAGGATTTAGTCCTCAGAGTATGGTGTGTTTTTGTTGTGGGGGCATAGGTCATTTGGCAAATGTTTGTCCGTCTAGGAGATTCTTGAACTGTACTAAGAGCGATAATAAGAGAAAAACCTCAAAAGGTAAATCATCAAGTTCTGCTTCATTTGCTACTTTGGGCAAAGTTGATGTAGGAATTGATGCTTTTCCTCTGACCTGCAGTTCCCGTTTTCTCCTGTCTGCCAGGGTGGTGCTAGAGAGCAAAGTCATTTCTTGTGAGATTTTTGTCGATAGTGGAGCGGCCGTCAATCTTATTGACACTCAATTTGTAGCCATGCATGGTTTTCAGGTTTGCACATTAGAAAAGGATATACCTGTTTTTGCTATTGACTCTGCTCCACTCTCACAGAGATCTCTGAAGGGCATTGTTCACAATATCCGGCTAGCTGTAGGTGACACTCATGTGGAGGATATATCTTGTTTTGTCCTTAACGGATTGCCGTCTCCTCTAGTTTTGGGGTTACCCTGGCTCACTAGACATAACCCCACTATTGATTGGCAAGGAAGGCAAATAAGTGAGTGGAGTGACTTTTGTAGAGAGAATTGTCTCACAGCGACTTTTGCAGAGGTGTCTACTAAAACTGTGCCATCATTTCTCTCTGATTTCTCGGACGTGTTTTCCGAGAGCGGTGTTCAGGAGCTACCTCCTCACCGGGAGTTTGACTGTCCCATTAACCGCATTCCCGGCGCCAAGCTGCCAAAAGCACGCCTCTACAATCTCTCACAACCGGAAAGAATCGCAATGCGAACCTATATCTCCAAGAGTCTCGATAAGGGGCATATTCGTCCCTCAAAATCACCTGTTGCCGCAGGGTTTTTTTTTTGTTAAAAAAAAAGATGGCTCTCTGAGACCTTGCCTAGATTTTAGGGAGCTGAACCGTATCACGATTCGCGATCCCTATCCCCTTCCTCTGATCCCGGACCTCTTCAACCAAATTGTTGGGGCCAAGGTTTTTTCCAAATTGGATTTGAGAGGCGCGTACAACCTGGTCAGGGTCAGAGAGGGGGATGAATGGAAAACGGCCTTTAATACCCTAACGGGCATTTCGAGAATCTCGTTATGCCTTTCGGCCTGATGAATTCTCCGGCCGTCTTTCAGCATTTTGTTAATAGTATTTTCTACCATTTAATGGGGAAATTTGTATTGGTGTATCTTGATGATATTTTGATTTTTTCCCCTGATGTTCAGACCCATCAGGATCATCTTTTTCAGGTTCTGCAGATTCTGCGGGAAAATAAATTGTACGCCAAGCTGGAGAAATGTCTTTTTATGGTATCGGAGATTCAATTTCTGGGTTTTCTCCTCTCTGCTTCTGGTTTTCGCATGGATCCGGAGAAGGTCCGTGCTGTACTTGAGTGGGAGCTTCCTGAGAATCAGAAGGCATTGATGCGCTTTCTGGGTTTTGCGAACTATTACAGAAAGTTCATTTTGAATTATTCCTCTGTTGTCAAACCCCTCACTGACATGACAAAAAAGGGGGCGGATTTTTCCTCTTGGTCGGAGGAGGCGCTTGCAGCCTTTTCTAAGATTAAAGAGAGTTTTGCGTCTGCTCCCGTCTTGGTGCATCCCGATGTTTCCTTACCTTTTATTGTTGAGGTGGATGCTTCAGAGGTGGGTGTGGGTGCGGTTTTGTCCCAGGGCCCTTCTCCTGCCAAATGGCGACCCTGTGCCTTTTTCTCTAAAAAAACTCTCCCCGGCAGAGAAAAACTATGATGTGGGAGATAGGGAGTTGTTGGCCATCAAGTTGGCTTTCGAGGAATGGCGCCATTGGTTGGAGGGGGCCAGGCACCCTATCACCGTTTTTACCGTCCATAAGAATCTGGCATACTTGGAGTCGGCCAGGCCTATAAATCCGAGACAGGCCAGATGGTCTCTGTTCTTCTCCAGATTCAATTTTGTCGTTACATTCCACCCTGGGATCAAAAATGTGAAGGCTGATGCTCTCTCTCGCTGTTTTCCGGGAGGAGGAAACTCCGAGGACCCGGGTCCCATTTTGGCGGAGGGGGTAGTTGTTTCTGCTCTATATTCTGATTTGGAGGCCGAGGTCCAGGCTGCCCAGACTGAGGCACCTGCCCGTTGTCCTTCTGGGAAGTTGTTTTTGCCTCCTGAGCTACGTCACAAACTCTTCAAGGAGCATCATGATACTGTTCTTGCTGGTCACCCCGGGAGTAGAGCCACGGTAGATCTCATTGCTCGGAGATTTTGGTGGCCGGCTCTTCGTAAGTCGGTGGAGGGTTTTGTGGCTGCTTGTGAGACGTGCGCTCGCACTAAGGTCCCTCGTTCACGGCCTTCAGGTTCCCTTCTCCCGTTACCCATACCTTCCCGTCCTTGGACACACCTGTCCATGGACTTTATCACGGATCTTCCTCGTTCCTCAGGGAAGTCAGTGATCCTGGTGGTGGTGGACCGTTTTAGCAAGATGGCTCATTTCGTACCTTTCCCTGGTTTACCCAATGCTAAAACGTTGGCGCAAGCTTTTGTCGACCATATTGTTAAATTGCATGGCATTCCCTCTGATATTGTTTCCGATAGAGGCACGCAGTTTGTGTCCAGGTTCTGGAAGGCTTTCTGTTCTCGCCTGGGGGTTCGGCTGTCCTTCTCTTCTGCTTTTCACCCGCAGTCGAATGGTCAGACTGAGCGCCTCAATCAGAATCTGGAGACATATTTGCGCTGTTTTGTGGCAGAGAACCAGGAGGATTGGTGTTCATTTCTCCCTCTTGCTGAGTTTGCTCTGAACAACCGTCGTCAGGAATCTTCTGATAAGTCACCATTCTTTGGTGCATATGGGTTCCATCCGCAGTTTGGGACATTCTCGGGAGGGGCTCTTTCTGGTTTACCTGAGGAGGAGAGATTTTCCTCGTCTTTGTCTACCATTTGGCAAAAGATTCAGAGTAATCTTAGAAAGATGAGTGAGAAGTATAAGCGTGTGGCTGATAAGAGACGTGTGCCTGGTCCGGACCTGAATGTGGGTGTTCTGGTGTGGTTGTCTACAAGAAATATTAAACTGAAGGTTCCCTCCTGGAAATTGGGTCCCAAGTTTATTGGGCCTTATAAAATCTTGTCAGTCATTAATCCTGTTGCCTTCCGTCTTGATCTTCCACGGGTTTGGAAGATACATAATGTATTTCACAGATCTCTCTTAAAACCATATGTCCAGCCCACGGTACCCTCCTCTTTGCCTCCTCCTCCGATTTTGGTTGATGGCAATCTGGAGTTTGAGGTTTCCAGAATTGTGGACTCTCGCATTCTCCGCGGTTCTCTTCAGTACCTCGTTCATTGGAAGAGTTATGGTCCTGAGGAGAGGATGTGGGTTCCGGTGTCGGACATTAAAGCCACTCGCCTCATCAGGGCATTTCATAGGGCTCATCCTGAGAAGGTGGGTCCTGGGTGTCCAGGGTCCACCCGTAGAGGGGGGGGGGGGGGTACTGTCACTACCAGAGCTTTGAGACGTTCTCACAGCTCTGTTTCTCCACCCCTGTGATGATGTCACTACTAGAGCTTGGAGGAGTTCTCACTGCTCTGTTTCTCCGCCCCTGTGATGAGGTCTTTACTTTCTGTTTCCTTCCTCCCAGCTGTTCCTCCTGCGTTTGATTTCCCTGCCTTTAAATCACCCCTGCTCCTTTGTAGGGTGTGGATTATATTTCTCATTTGAGTTGTAGCTCTTGCTTGAGTATCTTCACTTGTAAGCTATCATTTCACTGGACCTGTGTTCTGCTGCAGCAAGTACTCCGGATATTGCCAGCCGTCTTTGGATCCGTCTTCTCTGCTGCTGCAGCTCCTTCAGCTAAGTGTGCAGACATTGTAGTGTACCTGTTTATTTTCTGACTGGATCTGAGGCGACCACGGTTCCCTCCATATACTGAGCAGGGCACCGGTGGCCGTGCCCCTTCCACTATTGTAGGGGTTACAGTGGTCATCAGTCTTAGGTACGCGGGCATGCCTCGTTCCACCATTTGGATCCGGGCATGTGCTTTAGCAGCATAGGGAGAGCTTTGAGGGTCTGTCAGGGGTCACCCTTTATCCTCCCTAGTTTGGGTCCGGTCAGTAGCTCTATTTACTGTGTATGCTCTTGTTGCTCACATATAGCCGTGACAGTATATTGATGAAAAAACAAAAAAGTTATAGCTCTTAGAATGCAATTTTGAAAAAATGTGTTGTCACTAAGGGGTTAATTCAATGATTGACAGGTTAGTAAAACCGTTTTTTCCGCAGAATAAAGCCACAAATAGCTTTTATAAGGCCACCTTAGAAATCAGAATGCTGCTACCCTGGACATGAGCAGATGTTTAGCTCACAGGGCTTATAGGTGGTGACAGAATCCCTTTAATTATATATATAAATGTGATAATTTGGGGCAGGGTAATGAGCCCCGTCCTCCACACCATAGAGCAAAGTGTGCAGATACTGCATATGTTTGGAAAATGTCATAAAAGGTTTGTGAAAGAAAAAAAAAAGAAAACCTCCCTGAAATGAGTTTTTGCAGGTTGGGATGTCTGTAAAATAAATTTGCCGCAGTGGGCTTAATGTGCCACTGCTAGTGTTCCTCCTTGCTGATGTAAACTTACCTGTCCGGGATCCAGCGGCGCGATCCTCGGCAAGGCTGCTTTAGGAGAGACGCGCTACTGAGCCATGCTCCTTGGTGACGCAACCACATCCTTAGTGACAGGATGCAATGCTCTGTTTCTCCCTAGTGATTGCTCAGCTGCTCTATTCCTATGTGCTAGTGTTCTGACTAATGGAGCACCGGGACATGGCCTATCAGGTTCTGATCCAGGGACTTTCTGGCCATACACCAGTGCCATTGATAGTCTTGTTTGGCTCACTAGCTAGGTTCCTTGTTCCCTACTGATTCCTTCTGGCCTCGGCTTGTCTTCTGACCACTCTCTGTCTCTTATTTGGTACTGCGTAGCCCATCTGGTTCTGACCCATTTCTGTATGACTCTGATTTTGTGTTTGTTGTCTGTTGGTCTCTGCACTTATTTAAAGTAGTCTAGGGATTTGCTCTGGTAGGCAGGGTAAGCGGACGCAACACAGAGGCAAGGCCACGGTTGAAAAACAAAAGTTCAGTGTTTATTCACACCAAAACAAGCAGAAAAGGAAAAACAACACTTTACAGGGTCTTGGTGTTAATTCACACAGCAAGATTCCACAAATCACCTGGCAGTCCACAGCCGGCTGCTCTCATGCGGCTCTCAGCCTGGCAGCGTGGCGGGTCTCCTCAGCTCCCAAAACATAGGGATTCCACAGCTCCACTATCACTTGGAGGAACATACCACACCGAGCTGAGCTGCTGGCTGGCCTGGACGTGGGGACCAGCCACCCACCCTGCTCTTTGGCTGCTCCCAATAAGAACCGGCCCGGATCGGGTGTACAGCCATACTAAGTACAACAGTGTCAGCGAGCACTAGCTGCCCCTGACACACAAAATTACCGGTTCTTATCTCACTGAGGCCAGGAACCTCGGTGACACGTACCTTCCGTCAATGACGGACCCCTGCGCCTTCCCACAGTAGGGACTGTCGTCCAGTTGCAGTTGTGCCAAGTAGGGCTTATACTGAAAGTGGGCTGGGTTCTAGGTAAGGGCTCACTGTCCTTGTCTGTCCCTACCTACAGGTGTTACACTTGCACTTTTCCAACATTTGGAGGTATGGACAGCATATCACTCTGTGTAAACAGGACTGTGCTGCTGATAATCATCAGAACTGAATGAGGGAGGAAAGACTGTGGTAGTGATCATTCCTCCCCATTCACTTTGCATCTCCCTGTGTAATAGGCCAATGCAAGCAAGCACCGATAGACATTTTTTTGCATCCCCTTGAAACAGAACGACGTGACAATGCGGCCCTCAGACCAAAAAAAGGTTGTGCACCCCTGGTCTAGAGTCTACTATACTTAAACACATGTCTGATACTGAGTAGGAAGGATGGACCGAGGATAAGGTTGTAAAACTGGTTTAAAAAGAACCTGACACCAACTCAAAAAATTTAGGCTACATATGTACCCCTTAGCCATGCTTTATGAATATGGGTCCCCCTATTGTAGAGTTAGGTCCCCCTAGCATTGCAGTGCCAGACATGTCAATCAGAAGTGACTAGCTACAGAGGTGTGGCTTGTGGGTTTCCCCCTGCTTTGCATGGAGGCTGAGTGGCAGCAGGCAAGCCAAGCACTGGAGCCGCGTGGCAGCAGGCAACCCAAGCGCAGAGGTTGCATGGCAGCAGGCAACCCAAGCACGGAGGTCGAGTGGCAGCAGGCAAGCCAAGCACAGGGCCGCGCGGCAGCAGGCAAGCAAAGCACTGTGCCATATGGCATCAGGGAAGCCAAGCACTGGGGCCGCATGGCATCAGGGCAGCCAAGCACGGGGGCCGCATGGCAGCAGGCAAGCCAAACACGGCGGCTGCGTGGCAGTAGGCAAGCCAAGCACTGGGGCCATGTGGCAGCAGGCAAGCCAATCATGGGGGCTGCGTGGCAGTAGGCAAGCCAAGCACTGGGGCCACGTGGCAGCAGGCAAGCCAATCATGGGGGCCACGTGGCAGCAGACAAGACAAGCACGGGGGCCGTGTGGCAGCAGGCAAGCCAAGCGAGGGGACCTCGTGGCAGCAGGCAAGCCAAGCACGGGGGCCGCGTGGCAACAGGCCAAGCCCCAAGGAAATGAGGCAACAGGCCAAAAGCATATCTCAATTAATGTAATTAATTCACACAAAACAAAGAACAGGTTGCTAGACCCCGAAGAAAAAAAGCCCTGCAACTTGTGAAACGGAAAGTGAGGCAGTTGCTTCAAAAAAGTTAGAAACAAATATAATATATCAACAAGTGGTAGCCTCACAAGAGATGAATTACAACTCCTGAGACAATTAGACTTGCTAAACACATGCATGGTTCCACTTACCTGAAAATTTGCATGCATTGTTCACTTACCTGTAGTGTTGCCCCCAATATTGTCATGCAGCTTCTACAAACCCCCGTATCCCATTCATAGCTTTGGTAAAGAGAGAGGAATTGATTGCCTGTTTCTAGCGCACTGGGCCTGATCCTGCTGAAGGCCTCACCGAGGAATAGCTGATCTGACCTCCATGAACCTACAGCCAGTGAGGGTCACCACAAGTTCCATTACTCACTTCATGAGGGTCAGGAGCAAGCCAAGGGACCTCCACCCTGGGAAGTACTGGAATGGCCACGTAAGGTGAAAGGGAAAGGATGAACCCCCTAATCGAACCCAGGCCAAAAGAGAACCCTTCTTTAGGCTCAGAGGTGGGAGACTGCCGATTGGGGGCTGCTAGGGGACCTCTACCTCACCAGGTACTAGCGAGGCTACTCAGGAACCCAGAAGGAGACCCCCTTCCCCGATATAGTCCTTGCATTAGAAGATCATGAGAATCTTGTAGAAAATCTTCATCACTAGAGCAGGGAACCTCTCTCTGCGACTGTCCTCTGTTGGGACAGGAACAATGGAGGGTGGTGGTGGGATGGACCTTTTTAACCTGTTTCCTGTCCCAAGAAGGTCAAAGGAGAACAACCTCCAGTGTTACTGTCATGACGGATGAACTCTTAAAATATTAAGTATATTAAAATATTCTGACCATCCAAATGGTGTAACGGAAAATAAAATAAAAAAGGCCAATTCCCCCCCAATTTTTTTTATAAAAAGTGATCAAAAAGTCATACACACTCCAAAATGGTATCAATAAAAACTACAGATTGTGTCACAAATAAAAGGGCCCCCACACAGCTCCATACACATAACTATAAAAAGGCTATGCGGGTCAGAATATGGCGATGAAAAGTACAAATTAATTTTGTCTAAAGTATTAAAACACAAGAAAAACTATGTAAATGTGGTATTGTACTTGTACTGACCCATAGAATGAAGGGCATGGGTCAGTTTTGCTGCACAGGCAAAACTGTAAAAATAAAACTGGTGAAATTGCATTTTTTTTTCCAGTTCCACCCCATCGTATGCAACATAAAATGGTGCCATTAGAAAGTAAAACTTGCAAGTCTACAGACAAACAGAAAAATGAAAGTTATGGCTCAGAGAAGGCTCAGAGTAGAAAAACTAAAATGCAAAAACTTTGCCCCGTACTGAGGGGGTTAAAATACTGCAGTCTACTGCAGTGTATAGACATCAGTGGCTTTCATACATGACATCATCAATACGTTAATATTCATTCACATGGTGACATCAGAACATATTCGGTCATATGAATAATATATTCTCTGTGGTTCCATATATCGCTAACCCTTGACCTTTCTTCCTCTTCTTCATCTTCACAAAAAAAGCATCACAAACGACACTTGTACCAATAAGACAAACCCATAAATAATCAAGCCCCTATTCTAGAAGAATTGACAAGCTGCATTCATTTGTCACTAGACACTTTACCAGTCTGAAGCATATCTTGCTTTTCTCAAAAATCTATATTGAGACTATTATTAGAAGACATTTCCAATAATAACAAGAAGATAACACATTAGAATATATACTAATAGAGAAATTACTGTATTTCTCGCTCTATAAGACGCACTTAGGTTTTAGAGGAGGAAAAAGAAAAAAATTAATCAGACCTCGGATCAGACCCCCAATCTTCATCAGACCCCCAATATTCATCAGACCTCAGATCAGATCCCCCATTCTTTATCAAACCTCAGAACAGACCCCCCAATCTTTATGAGACCTCAGATCAGACCCCAGTCTTCATCAGACCTCAGATCAGACCCCCAATCTTTATGAGACCATAGATCAGACCCCCAGTCTTTATTAGACCTCAGATCAGATGCCCATTTTTCATCAGACCTCAGATCATACCTCCCAATCTTCATCAGACCTCAGATCAGACCCCCAATCTTTATGAGACCTCAGATCAGACCCCCAGTCTTCATCAGACCCCAGATCATACCTCCCAATTTTCATTAGACCTTAGATCAGACCCCCAATCTTTATGAGACCTCAGATCAGACCCCCAGTCTTCATCAGACCTAAGATCAGACCCCCAGCCTTCATCAGACCTCAGATTATACCTCCCAATTTTCATCAGACCTCAGATCAGACCCCCATTCTTTATCAGACCTCAGATCAGACCCCCATTCTTTATCAGACCTCAGATCAGACCGCCAGTCTTCATCAGACCTCAGATCAGATGCCCAGTTTTCATCCGACCTCAGATCATACCGCCCATCTTCATCAGACCTCAGATCAGACTAGGGTTGTTTCGGGTATCTAATTTTCGATACCCAATCAATACTTTTGTACCGATATCGATATGATACCAGGATTTACCTTTTATCGATACTAGGCTGTGCTGCTGCACAGCCCAGTATCAGAGAACATGGATCGCACTGCTCTCATCGCGGCCATGTTCCGTCAGAAGCATGGGGAGAAGGAAGCAGTCTCTCCCTCCCCTCTGTGCTGCTGCCACCAATGGGAACAAGGAGGAGGGGAGGGCGCACTGCGCCACCAATGATAACTAACGTTTAATACATTACAAATACAGGCGGCAGAAACACATTGCCGGCAATTAACCCCTCAGGTGATCGCAGCTCCCTGTCAAAGGTTGGGTGCCGGCAATGTGTTTCTGCCGCCGGCTGTATTTGTATTAAACGTTAACTATCATTGGTGGCGCAGTGCACCTTCCCCCCCCCCCCAGTATTAAAATCATTGGTGGCGCAGTGCGCCCTCCCCTGTATTAAAATCATTGGTAGTACTGTTCGATTATGGGCTGGACGTTCCATAAAATGCGGAATGCACGTGGCTTTTTTTTGCGTTTTATTTTTTTCTGTGGTATCAAGTATCGCAATACTTTTTTATGGTATCAAACCGAATCAAAAATTTTGTATCGAAACAACCCTAGATCAGACCCCCAATCTTCATCAGACCTCAGATGAGACCCCCCAATCTTTATCAGACCTCAGATAAGATCCCCAATCTTCATCAGACCTCAGATCAGACATGCAATGTTCATTATACCCCATTCTCATGTGGCCCCCTATAACTTCCATCAGACCCCAGATCAGCAAATAAAATAAAACAACTTACCTCTCCTGCTCCGGACAGCGCCGCCACTCGGGAGACCTAGCTCGCTGTTCCTGCAGGGCTCCACTGTGACCTGACGTTGCATAGCATCAGAACATAGTGCGCGCTTATCCGCTGTACGCTGTCAGGACACAGCACAAAGGGCGCCCGGCAGACCATCAGCCGGACCATCCTCTGTGAGCTAAACTGATACATTGCAGCAAACGATCAGCACAAGAGCAGATCCTGTCCTGCTTTATTGAGCGTACAGGCTATTGATGAAAAGAAATGCAGTGCACGGTCGGACGGTCGCCTGGATCTGAAGGATTTAGAGAGCAAAATCCATCACGGCTACCCAGGTGTACAATTTGCTCAGACGCATCTCCTATGGCTAGAGAACAGCCACAACCGCATGGGAGGGGGGGACGCGTGCTACCCCTGTCCTATGAAGGAGGTGGGTGGGGCATACCCCTCTTTTTATGTGTAGCACCTTGCCAGAGAAGCTCACTCTCATCATCCTAATCAGGTGCGGGAACTTGCAGACGGCTACGGACTAAAGATCCACCTGGACGGGGCGCGACTTTTCAATGCTGCGGAGGCGCTGGGGGTGGAGCCAGCAGAGATCATCCAATTCTGTGACTCCATCACACTTTGTCTATCCAAAGTATGGAGTTTATGTGGAGCTCTTGTGTTTCTGTTGCAGGGACTTGGGACGCCAGTAGGTTCATTAATCGGAGGAAAAGCAGAGTTTATCTCCGAGGCGCGACAGGCAAGAATTTCATTTGGAGGAGGGATGCATCAGGCCGGAGTGATTGCCGCTGCTGGACTGGTAGCATTGAAACATGGGAAAGCGAATGTGAAGTTAGACAATCAGAAGGCCAGGATGTTTGCCAAAGGTAAGTGGCCAAAGGAATATATATACAGTTGCAAGAAAAAGTATGTGAACCCTTTGGAATTATATGGATTTCTGCACAAATTGGTCATAAAATGTGATCTGATCTTCATCTAAGTCACAAAAATAGACAATCACAGTCTGCTTAAACTAATAACACACAAAGAATTACATGTTACCACGTTTTTATTGAACACACCATGTAAACATTCACAGTGCAGGTGGAAAAAGTATGTGAACCCCTAGACTAATGACATCTCCAAGAGCTAATTGGAGTGAGGTGTCAGCCAACTGGAGTCCAATCAATGAGATGAGATTGGAGGTGTTGGTTACAGCTGCCCTGCCCTATAAAAAACACACACCAGTTCTGGGTTTTCTTTTCACAAGAAGCATTGCCTGATGTGAATGATGAGAAAGTTCAGCACTGCTGCTACTCTCCCTAGGAGTGGCCGTCCTGTAAAGATGACTGCAAGAGCACAGCGCAGGCTGCTCAATGAGGTGAAGAAGAATCCTAGAGTCTCAGCTAAAGACTTACAAAAGTCTCTGGCATATGCTAACATCCCTGTTAGCGAATCTACGATACGTAAAACACTAAACAAGAATGGATTTCATGGGAGGATACCACAGAGGAAGCCACTGCTGTCCAAAAAAAACATTGCTGCATGTTTACAGTTTGCACAAGAGCACCTGGATGCTCCACAGCAGTACTGGCAAAATATTCTGTGGACAGATGAAACCAAAGTTGAGTTGTTTGGAAGAAACACACAACACTATGTGTGGAGAAAAAGAGGCACAGCACACCAACATCAAAACCTCATCCCAACTGTGAAGTATGGTGGTGGGGGCATCATGGTTTGGGGCTGCTTTGCTGCGTCAGGTTCTGGACGGATTGCTATCATCGAAGAAAAAATAAATTCCCAAGTTTATCAAGACATTTTGCAGGAGAACTTAAGGCCATCTGTCCACCAGCTGAAGCTCAACAGAAGATGGGTGTTGCAACAGGACAATGACCCAAAGCATAGAAGTAAATCAACAACAGAATGGCTTAAACAGAAGAAAATACACCTTCTGGAGTGGCCCAGTCAGAGTCCTGACCTCAACCCGATTGAGATGCTGTGGCATGACCTCAAGAAAGCGATTCACACCAGACATCCCAAGAATATTGCTGAACTGAAACAGTTCTGTAAAGAGGAATGGCCAAGAATTACTCCTGACCGTTGTGCACGTCTGATCTGCAACTACAGGAAACGTTTGGTTGAAGTTATTGCTGCCAAAGGAGGTTCAACCAGTTGTTAAATCCAAGGGTTCACATACTTTTTCCACCTGCACTGTGAATGTTTACATGGTGTGTTCAATAAAAACATGGTAACATTTAATTCTTTGTGTGTTATTAGTTTAAGCAGACTGTGATTGTCTATTGTAGTGACTAAGGCTACTTTCACACTTGCGTTCAGAGAGGATCCGTCTGATGTCTGCACAGACGGATCCTCTCCTATAATGCAGACGTTTGGATCCGTTCAGAACGGATCCGTCTGCATTATAGTTTAGAAAAAATTCTAAGTCTGAAAGTAGTTCAGACGGATCCGTTCAGACTTTACATTGAAAGTCAATGGGGGACGGATCCGTTTGAAAATTGAGCCATACTGTGTCAACTTCAAACGGATCCGTCCCCATTGACTTCCATTGTAAGTCTGGACGGATCCGTTTGCCTCCGCATGGCCAGGCGGACACCCGAACGCTGCAAGCAGCGTTCAGGTGTCCGCTTGCTGAGCGGAGGCTGAACGCCGCCAGACTGATGCATTCTGAGCGGATCCGCGTCCACTCAGAATACATTAGGGCTGGACGGATGCGTTCGGGGCCGCTTGTGAGAGCCTTCAAACGGAGCTCACAAGCGGAGCCCCGAACGCTAGTGTGAAAGTAGCCTTAGATGAAGATCAGATCACATTTTATGACCAATTTGTGCAGAAATCCATATCATTCCAGAGGGTTCACATACTTTTTCTTGCAACTGTAGGACGCTGCTTCTGCTGTGGAGGAGGCGTCCTGCACTACATTCAGCAAGCAGGTGCTGTGCAAGTCTGTGGAGCCCGGGTGATTCTGAGACTAAATTATAGCTGCTAAAAATGGCGCTGGAGGAGGGCACTAGATTAGGGAAGTCCTGTAATATACAGGGTTGGGATCTCACATTACTGTGTGATGGGTGCAGGGCCACCTCTGGTGACCCCTTTTGACGCCTAAAATTTAAAGGGAGTCTGCCAGCAGGAAATTCTAGTTCTAGCTCAGCTGGATGTAATGATACCTTTTACTTAGCGATCCATTGCTCTGGAAAAAAGTACTTTTAATCCATAAGGAAATGAACAGTTAAGTGCACTGGGGGCGGGCCCAAGCCACACCCTGTGCACCCTTGCTCTTCCTGTTTCCTCTCCCTCTCCTGGATTGACAGGGCCAGGCTCCTGCATAGTCATCTCACTTGCCCCGCCAATCAAGGACAGGGAGGGTCTGGCAGAGGAAGCAGGAGGCGCATGGGTGCACAGAGTGGCTTGAGCTCGCCCCGGTTGCACTTAACTACTCATTTGCATATGGATTAAAAGTACTCTTTCTCCAGAATATAGCATGGATCACTAAAGAACCTGGTATGAATGCTTGTTCGCCGATCACCCGATTCATGCAGACACCTCAATTAACCCTTTCTAGGCAGCAGATCGTGCTGGCTAAACAGCATGCTGCTGCCCAGAAACATTGGGGGTCATTTACAAAGACCGGCTTTTTACGCTGCCTAATTTATGACGAGGCGTGCGTCTACGGCAGTCCGTGTGCCTGGAGTGAAAAACTGCAGTCCTTTAGTGAAAAGTTTTTGCCAACATTTATACCTGTTTCAGGTGTAAATATTGCGGCATGGGCATTTAAAAAGTACCAAATAAACTGGATTACGGGTGTTTGTAAATGACCCCCGGTGACTGATAGCGGTAGCGATCGCTCGTCCTCATACAGTGGAGGGGATTGCTGCATATAAATGCAGCTTTTTCCTCCACTGACGAGCAAGCGACGTTCCTTCCCGCCAGTCGTCTGCTCCATTAAAAGGATTGTGTCATCTCAAACATTGGTGGCATATCGCTAGGATCAGTAAAACGGAGCGCTCAAAGTGAAAGAGCGGACTGCGCATGCACGGCCGCTGAAAATAGCTCAGTTCTATTGAAGTGAATGGGGCTGAGCTGCAATACCAAACACAACCTATGACCAGATGTGGCACTGTTGCTGGAAAACCCTACTCTTGTGTAACCCTCTGTCCCCTTCCCTTCCAGCGGTGCAGGAGCTGGCCTGCCCCGTCTGCACCACGGACCCCGCGGTAGTGGACAGTAACATGGTGCTGCTCACAGTCACAGCGCCCCTGTCTGGTCAGGATCTGTGTGACCAACTGAGTGCAGGCGACCGGCAGACCGACGTGGTGGTGAAAGCGCTCCACAGGGGAGCGTGGACGTCTCCACAGAGGACACCCTACGGGTGCTGGAGAAATGCAACATGGAGGCACCCAGGGGTTAATCTCAGGACCCTTGTGCATCGTGGCTTTTATGCTGAGCATTCATCCCTCCCTGTGTGTGAATGTTTTATCTTTTTATATAGAAAAATGTATTTGTCTGTTTTCTGTCTCTGTTCTTTATCCGCAGCCAAATGACTGGAGCGATCTGCACCAAGCTTAGGTAAATCGCATGTGTCCGAAGGATTTAGACCGGGTTTCAGTTCTCTAGGATCTGCCGTTCTTCAGATATTCACAAAATAAAAGCTATTGTGGCAGCATCACATGACCCGTATTAGCCAATAGAAACTTGCAGATCCTTCATTCTTTGACTGACAAACACACGGTCACATGACCCATATTGGCCAATAGATGCTCACAGGTCCTACATTCTTAGCCTCACTGACATACATAGTTTTACACCGAGTTGCCATAACAACCCAGCCATTTTGCTTCACTGTTATGGGGCACTGTGGATGTTATGGTTATCGGGGACACTGTGGAGGTCACTGTTATGGGGGCACTATAGATTTCACTGTTATGGGGGCACTGTAGATGTTACTGTTATGGGAGCACTGTGGATGTCACTGTTATGGGAGCACTGTGGATGTCACTGTTATGGGGGCACTGTAGATGTCACTGTTATGGGGGCACTGTAGATGTCACTGTTATGGGGCACTGTATATGTTACTGTTATGGGAGCACTGTGGATGTCACTGTTATGGGGGCACTGTAGATGTCACTGTTATGGGGGCACTGTGGATGTCACTGTTATGGGGCACTGTAAATGTTACTGTTATGGGAGCACTGTGGATGTCACTGTTATGGGGGCACTGTATATGTTACTGTTATGGGGGCACTATAGATGTCACTGTTATGGGGCACTGTATATGTTACTGTTATGGGAGCACTGTAGATGTCCATTTTATGGGGACACTGTGGATGTCACTGTTATGGGGCACTGTAAATGTCACTGTTATCGGGGACCCTGTGAAGCCGTCATTCTGCTAATGAATAATAAAGGAATGCATAGCGGAACAGCATAGGTTAATGAGTCAGGCTACTTTCACATTAGCGTTTTCAATTCCGCTATTGAGATCCATCATAGGATCTTAACAGCGGGGGGGAAAACGCTTCAGTTTTGTCTCCATTCATTGTCAATGTGAACAAAACGCTCCAAAATGCATTCGATTCTGTTTGGTTGCGTCCCCATCACGGTCAGCGTTTTTCTGTCCGCAATCTGGCACAATAGAAAACGGATCCGACCCCCATTGACTTTCAGTGGAGTTCATGACGGATCCGTCTTGGCTATGTTACAGATAATACAACCGGACCCGTTCATAACAGATGCAGACGGTTGTATTATTGGAACAGAAGAGTTTTTGCAGATCCATGACGGATCCGCAAAAAACGCTAGTGTGAAAGTAGCCTAACCAGCTCCTGTCACGCGTTAAGACCTTGTTCACATTTCCGTTTTTCACTGACATGCGCTGTCAGCATTTTCCATGACAGCAGACGTACCCATTGATTTTAATATGTTTATTCACACATCAGTATTTTTTTTTACTGACCATGGGTCAATGAAAAAATCACGGAGACATCCACTACTTGCGGACCAATGGCTGTGTGAAAAACCACTGGCATCCGTGTTTGGTCCGTTTTTCACTGAACGCTGGTAGGAAATGCTTTGGAAATAAATTTTCAGCTGAGCAGTGTCCGTGGAATGCAGACGGAGGGCAAAAAACAGACACACGGACCAAACACGGTTCCTTCACGGACATTTTCACAGATGAGACAGATTTTCTCACACACATGGAAATGTGACCAAGGTCTAATGGTGGGAGCACAAGTCCCACCAAGGCTGTACGACCATGGCCTGCCAACAGCGAGTACTGTGAGACTACATATCCCAGCAGACCACAGCTACCATGGCATGCTGATATGTGAGGGGTACCCATTGCTGTACATACAAGGGATTGTACTCGACCCGTCCCATAGGGGTCTCAGTCACATAAAGGGGTATCCAGCTGATCATGATTCTTCCCTAGTTTTATGGCGTTCCTCATGCTGTAAAACTGACCTGTTACCTTCATTCTGCAGATCGATATGATTACAGAGATACTGTATTTTTCGCCCTATAAGACGCACTCCCCCCCCCCCAAAAGTGGTCAGGAAATAGCAGTGCGTCTTATGGGGCGAATGCTGCATTTTGCCGAACTGTCAATGATACGCCGCGCGGCGGGTGTATCAGCTGAGAGGGAGGAGGGGCTGGGGGCCGGCATCTGGTTTTATAATGACAGCGGGGCCCGCGCAGTGACTGTATTCTACTACACGGGCCCCGCTCACTGTATATACCGTGATCTTATCTATAATTGTAGGCATTGTTAATATATACAAATTCAGGGTAATCAGCGCCTGTATACTTACAACAAGAGCTCGGTAGCAGAGAGGAGGGAGGAGGCAGCCCGGCAGGACGGGCGCTGGCAGCGTGAGTCACTACGTCACGCGCCTGCGCCGCCTGCTTCATTCATAAAGTGGACGGCACAGGCGCGTGACGTAGTGACTCACGCTGCCAGCGCCCGTCCTCCCGGCCTGCCTCCTACGAGCGCTTGTTGTAAGTATACAGGCGCTGATTACCCTGAATTTGTATATATTAACAATGCCTACAATTATAGATAAGATTACGGTATATACAGTGAGCGGGGCCCGTGTAGTAGAATACAGTCACTGCAAGGGCCACGCTGTCATTATAAAACCAGATGCGACCCCCACCCCCTGTATTGGGGGTCATTCACACTACAGGGACACTGTTATGGAGGGGATCTGTGGATGATCTGTGGAGATCCCCATAACAGTGTCACCCACAGATCCACCATAACAGTGTCACCCACAGATCCCCATAACAGTGTCACCCACAGATCCCCCATAACAGTGTCACCCACAGATCCCCCATAACAGTGTCACCCACAGATCCCCATAACAGTGTCACCCACAGATCCCCCATAACAGTGTCACCCACAGATCCCCCATAACAGTGTCACCCACAGATCCCCCATAACAGTGTCACCCACAGATCCCCCATAACAGTGTCACCCACAGATCCCCCATAACAGTGTCACCCACAGATCCCCCATAACAGTGTCCTCAACAGATCCCCCATAACAGTGTCACCCACAGATCCCCTATAACAGTGTCCTCAACAGATCCCCCATAACAGTGTCACCCACAGATCCACCATAACAGTGTCACCCACAGATCCCCATAACAGTGTCACCCACAGATCCCCCATAACAGTGTCACCCACAGATCCCCCATAACAGTGTCACCCACAGATCCCCCATAACAGTGTCACCCACAGATCCCCATAACAGTGTCACCCACAGATCCCCATAACAGTGTCACCCACAGATCCCCCATAACAGTGTCACCCACAGATCCCCCATAACAGTGTCACCCACAGATCCCCCATAACAGTGTCACCCACAGATCCCCATAACAGTGTCACCCACAGATCCCCCATAACAGTGTCACCCACAGATCCCCCATAACAGTGTCACCCACAGATCCCCCATAACAGTGTCACCCACAGATCCCCCATAACAGTGTCACCCACAGATCCCCCATAACAGTGTCCTCAACAGATCCCCCATAACAGTGTCACCCACAGATCCCCCATAACAGTGTCACCCACAGATCCCCCATAACAGTGTCCTCAACAGATCCCCCATAATAGTGTCATCCACAGACCACCATTAGTTCAAAACCCACCAAAAGCACACCTTTTTGTTCAAAATATTTTTTTTCTTATTTTCCTCCTCAAAAACCTAGGTGCGTCTTATGGGCAGATGCGTCTTATAGGGCGGAAAATACGGTACCACATTTATACTGTGTTTTATTGTGTTTTAACCCCTTTACCGCCATTATGCACCCACACTTGTATGCCACGGGCTTACCGCAGCCCGCTCCATATGCGGCAGGTGCTGACTGTATAATACAGCAGGCAACCGGCCACAATAATGGCAATCACGCCGAACCCCGTCATTTAACCCCTCAGATGCCGCCATCAACAGCGATCGTGGCCTCTGTGAGGTAAGGCAGAGGGATGCAGCTCCCTCTACCTTCCGATCGGATTCCCCCGCAGTGAAAACCCTGGGCGCCGATCGGTTACCATGAAAGCCTGGTGCCTGCTGAGGCTTCCCAGGGCTGCCATAGTAACCTCCCTGCTAAGCTGTGCACGAGGCACAGCTCAGCAGGGAGTGCGTCAGAATTCCATTGACCCTAATACATTTCACACAGCTCAAAAAACAGTTAACCCTTTGTGACAGAACGGCTTCATATTTTTAACAAAGACCAATGGAAAAAAAGTATTTTTTAACCCAAAATGAGTAAAATGCCCCCAAAGGTGTACATATAGCCTCTAACATATCATAGGCCTAGTGGCCAGTGTGAAAACTGCAGGATTATATGTCATTATTTTTTTACAAAATATAGTGACATGGAAAGAAAATGCAAAAAAAAGTTGCCAAAAAAGATATGCTTAACATAAAAATGTGAATTAAATAATAGGCCGTGTTCTGATGACATATTCCCTTTAAGGAGAGTCTGTGGGCCCCCAAGTGCCCTGTGCAAGGACCCATCATGAATATGTATGTTACTGTAAGGGCCCGTTCACACGGTAGCTTTTACTGCAGAATTATGGTGCGGACAGCCACACAGAAAACCCTCCAGCGGCAGCGGCCTTTCTGCCTCCCATACATGTCAATGGGAGGCATCGCTGAGGATACGGTGACGCTTATAGCCGCGGTTGTGCTAAAAAGGGACATGTCCGTTCTCGGTAGGGTGGCCACTGGCTTCACCCTAGAAAGCCGGACTGACCCAAACCACACCCACAACACACCAAACCACACCCACAATGCCCCAAACCACACCCACAACGCCCCAAACCACCCCCACAATGATCAAAACCACGCCTCCAAACGGCATGAAGCCACGCCCCCCATATCCGTGAAGCCACGCCCCCACCATTGGCTGGAAAAACACGGGGGAGAGGAGTGGGAAGAACTTTGTGATTGGAAGGTGAGCGGGGCAGCCGGGGGGGCTTCTCTCCCCCTCAGTCAGCCACAGGGAGTCATTTCTGCGGCTCTAGTGACTGACTGGGGGTGAGAGAAGCCTCGGTCAGTTGCTGCAGCTTACGCTCAGACAGCACAATGCTGCTGTCTGAGACGTGAGCCACTGAAAAGGAGGACATCCCTGCGTCCGTCCAGGCACTGCGCCGGACGGAGGACAGGGAGCCTGAAAACCGGACTGTCCGGCCTAAAACCGGACGTCTGGCCACCCTAGTTCTCGGTGTGGCCGCAGCCGCTCTGCAAGCCTCAGCGCTGCCTCCCTTTGACAAGTATGGAAGGAAAAAAGGACGCGGCTGCTGGCGGGTTTTCGGTTTGGCTGTCCACACCAAAATTGCACTGTAAAACCCACCATGTGAACGGACCCTAAAAACCGACATACGTTTGCCATTTTTAGTTATGTGTTTTTGGGAAAGCTGTGTGACGACCAATATGACTGCTATAACCCTTTCTATGCAGTTTTACGCCAAATCTATCAGCATAACATCCCTCACCACCTATGAAAGACGGGCGGCAGTCCTCTGTTAGGACCTTGTCTTGGCGGGCGGCAACAACAACCCTAGAGGAGATAATGCCGCAATATCCTAAAAAGATCCTATGACTTGTTCCTCAGAATTCAGGCCACAGGATGAAGAGACTGGTTAATGTTTGGTGAGGACAGACGTAAACCTCACTTACAATAGTCACTACCACCCTCATTCTGTAGAGCGACTAATTATGCTTCTTAAAGGGGCTGTCCACTTTCCTAGTATATTGGAAGGTGGTATCTCACTGGTGGCTATGGGCAATGGTTACACTGCAGGGACAAATTCTCCTCATGACATCCCAGGAAATTGCTCTGTAACCTAATATTTAAAGCACAGGTTAAATAGCAATTCCATAAGTGTTATTTGCCTCTATTTGCTGTGGGAGTAGTGCCGATGCCCAGACGGAACCAATCAGATCCACTCTTTCATCTCTCAACCTGCGTTAGCAAAATAAGAGCTGGAATTTGATTGGTTGCTGGGGCAGCTGCTCTGCTTTACATAGGCATTCGTTTTTAGGGGTGGGTCTGACTAGAAATTTACGTGAAATATGATTTTCCTTCTACGCCATGTCTTCTCAGATCTCGCCATGCCCATGAGCGGTTCAGATAAAAAAAATAATAATCAGGCACTGGAGAATCGCTATAGGTTTCACTGTCCCAAAGGAGGTTAAACTACAGCTCCCAGCATGCCTTTCGGCTTTCCTCCACAGCCACCTGTGTCAATAGAGCCCTGAGCCTCACGGGAAATGTAGTCCTAGGCTAATCGCGTAGTAAAGCTGCCTCGCTGCATGCAGGGGTTAAACTACATCTCCCAGCATGCCTTTCGGCTTTCCTCCACAGCCACCTGTGTCAATAGAGCCCTGAGCCTCACGGGAAATGTAGTCCTAGGCTAATCGCGTAGTAAAGCTGCCTCGCTGCATGCAGGGGTTAAAACTACATCTCCCAGCATGCCTCTCAAATTTCCTCCACACCCACCAGTGACAATAGCGCCCGGAGCATCACGGAAAATGTAGTCCCGGGCTAATCGTGTACACGCTGCATAACGGGAGATCCATTGCAGTTTTCCATATGGCTCTGCGACAGCCGCCTAGGGTTCAAACTCCAAAGAGTGACTTCTTATGAGGGGAGTGAGAGCAGCTGTGACTCTGGGGCTGCGCTGCTGGGTATTGTATTACTTTTCTATATACTTTATGTATACATGTGGTTGCTTTGCAAATGTTTCCTTTCCACAGGACTGAACCCCTTAAGGACCCTGGGATTTTTCATTTTTCGCTCCCCCACCTTCCCATAGCCCTGACTTTTTTATTTTTCCATTCACATAGATTTATGAGGGCTTATTTTTTGCGGGACAAGTTGTACTATCTAATGGCACCATTTACGGTTGCATGCCATGTAGTAGGGAGCGGGAAAAAAATTCCAAATGGGGTAGAATTGGGTAAAAACGAAATTCTAATAAAGGTTTTTATTTTTTACACAGTACACTAGGCGGTAAAATTGACCTGTTATCTTCATTCCCCAGGTCAGTACGGTTCCAACGATACCACACTTCTATAATTTTTCTTGCGTTTTAATACTGAAAAATATTTAAAACCTTTGAGGAAAAAGTTTTTTTTTTTTCATAACCATATTCTGACCCCTATAACTTTTTTGTAGCTATGTGTACAGGGCTCATTTTCGCACGCGGCCATGCCCATGATGTTTATTTTTTTTTTATTGGTTAGATATTTTTATTTTAAGGAAAGGGGGGTGATTTGAACTTTTATTTTTTTTTATATTTGTAAAAACTTTTTTTTACCTTGGGTGACAATAACTGGCAATAATTCGAACAGCAGAAACCCCGCGGCTAAGGCGCCCGCTGCATGTGCGAGCGGGCGCCATGTTTAGGGATCGGACCCTTGACGTACAGCTACGTCATGGGTCCTTGAAGGACGCGTTTAGACATGGCCACAGGCAGCGACTTTTTGCGCTTCGGGTCCATAGAAGCTAATGACGCTTTAGGGGAATATAGAGAAATCCCCCCCCCCCCCCCGAAACGCATCGTGTCTGTGTCTTGAAACGCGACAAACCATCTATCAGAGAATATTCTCCCATAATGCATCGTATTCCATTAGCGCGGCATCACCAGGTGCCGGATTATCCGATATTCTGGCTAATTTACATATTTTACAGGTTGGAGGAAGGTCCAGTCTCCATCGCTATAAAGGCCTCGCCTGTGAAACGCCCCCTTTTTGGCTCCTGTCGGGCCCCAGTTTTCGTTTCATGTATTCAAGGAGCAGGAGCGGCGCAGAAATGGATGTAGCGGCGGTGGACCTGCGCAGCGACACCGTCACCAAGCCCTGTGCGGAGATGAGGAGGGCCATGGCTGAGGCGGAGGTCGGAGATGACGTCTATGGGGAAGACCCCACTGTGAATGGTGAGTACAAGCCGGGTGATGGTATTAAAGGGGCATTCCGGCCAGAAGAAATTATCAGTTATTGTCATGTGCTGGATCGGCCAGGGTCGATTCTGCATGGAATGGCGGTCTAGCGTGCAGGTGGGCCAACCCCTTTTAGGAAAAATGCCCCCCAAACCTGCATGTGAAAATGCAGTGGGAGACCCTTTTGGCTGGAGTGGCCCTTTTAAATGCAAACGAGCTCATGCATATGTATATGTGTCCGCACAGAGATCCAGCGGTACGCGGCGCAGCTCTTTGGCACAGAGGACGCCCTCTTTGTGACCAGCGGCACCATGGGAAATCTGATCTCAGGTAAGTGGCCCATCTTCTCAAGGAACCGTATAAACCTCCATTGCAAAAGTATTGCCCCCCCCCCCCTCAAGAAAAACGTCAGTGCACGCAAAGGGGGATTAAATAAAAAGTGCAGGTTCTAACGCTTTGCGTTTTAGTTCTTTGCCATTATCAAAATCTCTGCTTGCTGTCAGTGAATGCTGTCGCTGCACCCAGAGGCTGGAAACCCATCCTGTCCATTTGAGACAGTCACATGGCTGATGGCAGTGTATCACAGCTCTCCCTTGCACGTGGGTTTTTCTGCTGCAGCCAGCAAGCAGAGATCTTGCAAATTTTTTTATTTTTTATTTTGTTCAAAAGTTGCCGGACTTTCCTTCGTGCAATTATTAAAGGAGTCGTCCAGACTTCTCATTGCGCAACTAACAGTGAACTGAAGAATACCAGGGCTGCGTAGATAAAGCTGTATATTCCCGTGGTATAGGTTGCAGGAGGGTTCAGAAGTTGTATGAAGGTGCAGTACACTGGTTTACGCTCATGTCTCTCTCCGTAGTCATGGTTCACTGCCGAGTCAGAGGATCTGAGGTCCTGGTTGGAGATGAATCTCATATGGTCTTCTATGAGCAAGGCAGTGTAGCGCAGGTAAGTCGTCACAGTCTTGTTTTCTACCCAGTATTGTGTTATGCTGCCATCCGGTGGCTGCAGCTTGTAACAGCACAGGTTATATACAATGCCTGCACAAGCTGTATCCAGCAGAGTTTGACGTCGGATTCATGGAGCAGTCCTGGTCCTGCACACACAGCTTAATGTACTTCAACTGCATTCCTTCAAGGGCTCGTCCACTCTTTGATTCTGTGGAGGAGGCATGTACAATGCCTTGAAAAAGTATTCATACTGGAAAGAGTGGCGTGCATTTGTATTTAGCTGCCCTTAGTCTAAACTTTGTAGGACCACCTTTCATTGCAATTACAGCTGCAAGTCTTTTGGGGGAAGTCTCTACCAGCCTTGCACATGTAAAAGGGTTAACATTTTAGCCCATTCTTCTGTAACGCCCCAGCGTGGCATTACCACTCCTACGCCCTGCTTCTATCTGTGTGTGTGCTAATATCATGTCATCTTGTGTATTTATTTCAGGTCCACTACACTGTGTATTCCTAATAATGTTTGCAACTGTTATATTCAAATGGAATGTGCCTGGTTCACCAGCAGGTGGCAGCAAACATGGCAGAGCTACAGTTAGGTAAGAATGGAGCTTTCCATTCCACGGTAACCCCCTCTCTGTGGTGGAGTGGGCGAGTCTCGCTTCCTGCAGGAAGGGTGGGTACCAGTTCTAGTCAGTCTAGCTTACCCCCTGCCAAGGGAGGGTGTGCTGGGCACGTCACTGCTGGACGTGCTCAAGCCAAGCCAGCCAGAGCACCCTCAGCTCTGCTGGACATGGAGGCCAAAGCTTGAAGCCTCAGGAGCCAGGAGGAGGGTTCCCTGGCCAAACTTAGAGTCAGACTACCAAGTGTTGTGCAGTATAAAGAAGAAACAAAATCATACAGTCAGCTTATCAGCACAGCAGAGCCAGAGAGCAACAGATGTACGAGAGATGAGTTTGCCTGCCAGAGTTTTAATGCTAAAGCCTGCTGGGACCAAGATAAAGTTGGAAGATTGTGTCTGATAAAAGTTTACCAAAGTAAAGCTGTTTTTCAACTGCATCTTAAGGTCTGGACTCAAGTTATTCTTTTATCCCTCAATTATTCCCCCTATTAGTCTGCCTCGGAGCCAATGCCTGGGGTCCAGCCATATCCAGGTAGGAGCACCGTGACACTCACATCTCATATAAAGGGACATTTTAGGCAACCCTATACCACTCGGCCATCCCTACACCTAGGGTACTCTGGTTTTCCAATAGAGCCTCAGGGGGGCGGCCCGCTGCACTTCTTTGCAGAAGAGCTTGCGCTCAGTGTGATCGGATGGAGAGCATCCGTGAACAGCAATATTAAAGCCTTGCCAAAGATTATCAATGGCATTTATGTCTGGACTGTGACTGGGCCAGTCTAACACATGAAGACGCTTTGATCTAAACCATTCCATTGTAGCTCTGGCTGGATTTTTAGGGTTGTGAAACCTCCGCTCCAGTCCCAAGTCTTTTGCATTCTCTGCCAGGTTTTCCTTTTATTTGGCTCCATCCATCTTCCCATCAACTCTGTCCAGCTTCCCTGTCCCTGGTGAAGAAAAGCCTCCCACAGCATGATGCTGCCACCACCATATTTCACAGAAGGTATGGTGTGTTCAGGGTCATGTGCAGTGTTAGTTTTCCTCCACACAAAGCATTTTGTATTAAGGCCAAAAAGTTCAACTTTGACCTCATCTGACCGGAGCACCTTCTTCCACATGTTTGCTATGACCCCTACAAGGCTTGTGGCAAACTGTAAATGGGACTTCTTATGGCTTGCTTTCAATAATGGCTTTTTTCTTGCCACTCTTCCATAAAGGCTAGCTTTGTGGAGTACACGACTAATAGTTGTCCTGAGGACAGATTCTCCCACCTGAGCTGTGAATCTCTGCAGCTCCTCCAGAGTGACCATGGGCCTCTTGGCTGCTTTTCTAGTTAGTGCTCTCCATGCCTGGGCTGTCAGTTTAGGTGGACGGCCATGTCTTGGTAGGTTTGCAGTTGTGTCATACTCCTTCCTTTTTCAGATGATGGATTGAACAATGCTCCATGAGATGTTCAGATCTTGGGATTTTATTTTTTTTTTTTACCTAACCCTGCTTTACATTTCTCCACAACTTTATCCCTGACCTGCCTGGTGTGTTCCTTGGTTTTCATGATGCTGTTTGATCACCTATGAGGCCTTCACAGAACAGCTGTAGGTATACTGAGAATAATTTACAGAGGTGGACTCGATTTACTAATTAAGTGACTTTTCAATGCATTTTGTCACTCTGGATTTTTTTTTTTAGGGGTATTGGAGTACAAGGGGCTGAATAAAAATGCACGCCACACTTTTCAGATTTTTATTTATTACAATTTTTTTTAAAACCATGTATCATTTTCTTTTCACTTCACACATGCTTACTATTTTGTGTTGGCAAAAAGGAAAGTCATGCTGTGTCCTCTCAGGCCCTGATATAACATAGGGTACATACTGTATATTACCTGGACTCAGGGCCGGGCCGACACAGAGGCTGGGGAGGCTCCAGCCTCAGGGCGCAGCCTGGGGTGGGCGGAAAAACCAACTTTTTTTTTTTTTTTTTTTTTTTTTTTATCACTTACTTGCTGCCGGGCGCCCTCCCCTCCCCTCCCGGCCCCCGGCAGCGTGCCCTGTCTATCCCTGCAGAGCTAAACATATGGGGATCCCTCAGCTCCGCGCCCCCCCTCCCAGTATACCAGACATAGGGGCTCTGCAGCTCAGTGTAGATGCGAGATCCTTCTAAGCTACAGGACCTTTGATGTCATGACCATGTGACCAGTCATGTGGGTGGGAGGAGCCAGGCTGTGGACTGGTAGCGCCTTTATGATCCTCATCTGCTCCTGACTTTGGCTTGAACTGTTGAACATATGAGGTTAGCACCCTAGCACTTACAATTCCGGGTACTTAGGGGTTAATGCAGGGATGATGTGTATGGCCTCATTCACACATTGCAGATTTAGTCAAATCTGCAAACAAGATGTACAGCGAGCTTGTAGCAGAGCTGTGTGTGTCTGCCTACCCAGAGCAGCTGTCTGTGGGGTGCATTTAGCAGAGCTGAGGGTGCTTCATGTGTATAATGCAGCAAAGATAGGTGTATAGTGTGAATCCAGAACAGTAGTGTGTGTGGTGTATGTAGCAGAGCTGTGTGTGTCTGCCTACCCAGAGCAGCTGTGTGTGGGGTGCATGTAGCAGAGCTGAGGGTGCTTCATGTGTATAATGCAGCAAAGATAGGTGTATAGTGTGAATCCAGAACAGTAGTGTGTGTGGTGTATGTAGCAGAGCTGTGTGTGTCTGCCTACCCAGAGCAGCTGTCTGTGGGGTGCATTTAGCAGAGCTGAGGGTGCTTCATGTGTATAATGCAGCAACGATAGGTGTATAGTGTGAATCCAGGACAGTAGTGTGTGTGGTGTATGTAGCAGAGCTGTGTGTGTCTGCCTACCCAGAGCAGCTGTGTGTGGGGTGCATGTAGCAGAGCTGAGGGTGCTTCATGTGTATAATGCAGCAAAGATAGGTGTATAGTGTGAATCCAGCACAGTAGTGTGTGTGGTGTATGTAGCAGAGCTGTATGAGACAGAGGAATGTATAATGTGCACAGCGGAGCTGTGTATGTAAAATGTGCAACACAGTGATATATAATGTGCCACCCAGAGCTGTGTGTGTGTGCGCATGTAGCAGAGCTGTGTATGTAAAATGTGCAAAAACCCTGATGCTCTCAAAAAGAGCAAGCAATATAAAACATTGTAGTTTGATACCTTTTACCCCTGATTTCTTTAGGTGTTAGAGCAATCAAATGGAGGGGGAGAAATGTGACATGGGTGAGGATGGGGTTACATGATGGGCCGGAGACAATGTCTGTAGTCTGTCTGTGCCATGGACGGGGAGAAATATGACATGGAGGGCTGATGGCTGACATGGGGGTCTGATCTGAGGCATTGGGGCTGTGCCTGTGAGCTGGGGTCTGATGGCTGGTCTGACCTGAGGTGGAATGAAAAATATTGTTTCCTATTATCCTCCTTTAAAACCAAACCTAGGTGCGTCTTATGGGACGAACCTACATTTTGGCGCACCCCCCCCCCCTTCCCCCAGGTGAGGGGGAGGGGGGGTCGGGGGCGCCAAAATGTAGGTTCGCTTGTGTTGGTAAAAAACCTTGCACAGGCCCAAGGGGGGGGGGGGGGGGCGCACTTGGGCAGCTCAGCCTCTGTTGGTGGTGGACCTTGTCCCAGCCCTGCCTGGACTGGTTCTTTAAAGATAACATGTGTTACTGCACTGTGTGAACATGCTGTAAAACAAATTTGTGTTGCGCCACGTTTCACGCAGGTTGCGGGAGTGCTCCCTCGTGCTGTACGGACCTTGAAAGACGGTCGTCTAGATCTGAAGGATATGGAGAGCAAAATCCAGCACAGCTACCCAGATGTGCACTATGCTCAGACGCGTCTCATATGCCTGGAGAACAGCCACAACCGCATGGGGGGCCGTGTGCTACCCCTGTCCTACATGAAGGAGGTGGGTGGGACGTACCCCTTTTTGTTTTTATATGTGTAGTATCCTGCCTGAGACGCTCAATGTCATGATTCCTACACAGGTGCGGGAACTTGCAGACCGCTACAGATTGAAGATCCACATGGACGGGGCGCGACTTTTCAATGCTGCGGAAGCGCTGGGCGTGGAGCCAGCAGAGATCGTCCGATTCTGTGACTCCGTCACAATGTGTCTATCCAAAGTATGGAGTTCATAGGAAAAGCTAAATCTTGTTTAGTAGTTATAAGGACTCGGGGGCTATGTGGAGGTCTTTTGTTTTGGTTGCAGGGACTTGGGGCGCCAGTAGGTTCGTTAATTGGGGGAAAAGCAGAGTTTATCGCCGAGGCGCGACGGGCAAAGAAGATGCTCGGAGGAGGGATGCGTCAGGCTGGAGTGCTTGCTGCAGCTGGACTGGTGGCATTGAAACGTGCGAAAGAGAACGTGAAGTTAGACCAGCAGAATGCCAAGATGTTTGCCAAAGGTAAGTGGCTACAGGAACGTACATAGGAGGTGTCCTACACTAAATTCAGCAAGCAGGGGCTGTGCAGGTCTGTGAAGCTCGGGTGACTGACACTGGAGGTGGTGTCATGCAAGCATGTGGCCCTCTCCATCCACTGCTTTGGGAGTTATGAAAAACGGAGCATCTCATCAGGTTGGACAGAGGCAGGCAGTCACAGAGATGAGACCCACATCTATCAGACATTCCATCTATGAATGGGATAGGTCATCATTACCATATCAGCAGGGGACCATGTCCCGGCACCACTGCCGATCACTGGAGCTTTCCAAGCACAGCACCGTACATCGTATAGTGACCCAGTTTGGTATTGCAGCTCAGCCCTATTCACTTCAATAGGGCACATGGCCTAAGAGGCTGCCGCACTCACAGCTGATTGGCAGTGGTCCTGGGTGTTAGGCCATCAATATCAAATTGGTGGGGGTCCATCTAGAGGATAGGTCATCAATATATATTCCCTTAAAATGCCATAAGGTGGTAGCAAACCTTTAAAGGGGTTGTCTTGGTTCAGAGCTTAACCTGGACATACCCATATTTTCACCCAGGCAGCCCCAACTAAGATGATCATCATAGCAGTTCATCCTCCGATGCTCTCCTTTGCCCTGCTCTAAATTGCGCAGGGCAAAGGCATTTTCAGGAGATCCGGTGACGTACTGGGCTCTCCATAGGGCTGCCAGGGAGAGGCTTCCACCCCGCAGTTAGCTTGTTGACGTCACCGGCACTGATGGGCGGGCTTTAGCGCTGCCCTAGCCTGTAAAATGGCTAGGGCAGCACTAAAGTCTGCCCATCAGAGCCAGTGACATCACCAAACACACTGCTTGGCGGAAGCCTCCGCCTCGCAGTGTTATTGTAAATAAAAGAGCCCTTGCCCTGCGCGATCCGATCCTGCATAAAATGCTCCAATGCTAACATCAGGGGGCTGCCTGGGTGAAATTCTGGGTAGGTCCGGGTTCAGCTCTGAACCCGGACAAACCCTTTAAAGATAGTAATAGTCCTTTACCAGGATTGAATGTAGGACCAATCCAGACTCCTGATTCATCATTTCTGGCCCAAAATTTCCCATTTATAAGATTAGCAAAACATGGCTGCTTTCTCCCTAAACCAGTGCTCCCCCCCCCCCCCCCCTCTCCACAGGTTACATCAGATCTATTAAAGTAAATGGGTCTGAGCTGCAATACCATACACAACCTATGACCAGATGTGGCACTGTTGCTGGAAAACCCCTTCAAAGACCCCACTCTTGTGTAACCCTCTGTCCCCTTCCCTTCCAGCGGTACAGGAGCTGGCCTGCCCCATCTGCACCACGGACCCCGCGGTAGTGGACAGTAACATGGTGCTGCTCACAGTCACAGCGCCCCTGTCTGGTCAGGATCTGTGTGATCAGCTGAGTGCAGGCGACCAGCAGGCCGGCGTGGTGGTGAAAGCGCTCGCCTTCTCCCCCGAGATCGTGCGGCTCGTCTGGCATCGGGACGTCTCCACAGAGGACACCCTGCGGGCGCTGGAGAAGCTCAAGTGGGTGCTGGAAAAATACAACACGGAGGCACCCAAGGGTTAATCACAGGACACTTGTGGATTTTTGCATTCCTAGGTCATCATGGCTTTTATGCGGAGAATGCAGGTGAATGTATAATAAAGGAAGGTGCACAGCAGAGGTGAATATGTAACCGGCTCCTGTGCTTCACTGGTGGGAGCGCAAACCACACCAAGAACTATGTACAGACTGCGGTCTGCAAACAGCAAGTACTGAGAGACTACAAATCCCAGCAGACTAGTCATCATGGCATGCTGGAACATGAGGGTTAGGGTACTTTCACACTAGCGCTTTTCTTTTCCGGCACCGACTTCCGTCATAGGGGCTCAATACCGGAAAAGAACTGATCCGTTTTATCCCCATGTATTCTGCATGGAGAGAAATCTGTTCAGGATGTCTTCAATTCAGTCACTGAACAGCATGCTGCGGTATTATCTCAGTCCAAAATTCCGGATCGGGCATTAATTTACATTGAAATGTATTAGTGCCGGATCCGGCATTAAAAATACTGCAATGCTGTAAAAAGATATAATGGATCAGTTTCTCCGGATGAAACCCAGAGACTGATCCGTTCTTGCAATGCATTTGTAAGACGTATCCGCATCAGGATCCGTCTACAAATGCTGTCCGTTTGCATGAAGATTGCCGGATCCAGCAGGCAGTTCGGGCGACTGAACCGCTTGCCGGATCACTCTGCCGCAAGTGTGAAAGTAGCCTTAGAAGTCTTTCACACAAGCGTGACGGATTAAGTCCGGATGCGTTCAGTGAAACTTGCACCATTTTTCAAGCAAGTTCAATCAGTTTTGTCTGCCATGGCGTTCAGTTTTTTGCACGCTGGTGCAATGTGTTTTGATGCGTTTTTCACACGCGTGATAAAAAAATAAAATAAAAGGGTTTACAAACATCTCTTAGCAACTATCAGTTAAAAACGCATCCGCACATGCTTCCGGATGCAATGCGTTTTTCACTGAAGCCCTATTCACTTGTATGAGGCCAGGGCTGCATGAAAAACACCGAATATAGAACACGCTGCGTTTTTCACGCAAAGCAGAACTGATACGTGAGAAAAACCGCTCATGTACACAGACCCATTGATTTCAGTGTGGGTGCTATATGTTCACATCACGCATTGCACCTGCGCAGAAACTCGCTCGTGTGAAAGACGGTAATTCTGTTTCCTCATGGTCACGACAGCACCACCAGAGAGATGGACTCCTCCCCCAGGGACAGGAAACCTACAGCACAAAAGGAAGCACTTCCTTCCCCTTCATCAGTGAATTACAGAGATCTAGGAAGCCTTCCAGTTAGTTAACATCTAAAAAATGCATACAACTTAAACAACCAAGAATCAGCTATCAAAAATTATAATAATTTTTTTTTTCACCACACCCCGTGAACACCACTTGTGCACAAACAAAATAGAAGGGTGGGAAGTCCCGTGGTGATGTCAAAACAGAATTACCGGCTTTCCCCCATGTCACGACAGCACTACCAGAGAGAATACCAGAGAAGAAATTTAGGGTGGGACCACCGCCTGAACACTTTACGGCCAAAAGTTAAGGAAGAAAGGGAACCCACGTCCAGACTATAGTGACGGAAAAAAGTGTGTGGAGACGACCAGGTAGCTGCCCTGCAAATCTGGTCAATGGAGGCCCCTTTCCTTTCCGCCCAGGAAGCTGCCACCGCCCGAGTGGAATGGGCCATCAGATTATCCGGAGGAGACAAACCTGCAGAGACATAAGCCATAGAAATGCCCTGCCTGATCCATCTAGAGATGGTGTCTCCTCTTACTTTGTCCCCTTTATTTGGCCCTGACACCTGAATAAAGAGTCAGACTTCCTGAAGTTCTTAGTCCTGTCTATGTATTCCAGAACACATCTACGTACAGTCGTGGCCAAAAGTTTTGAGAATGACACAAATATTAGTTTTCACAAAGTTTGCTGCTAAACTGCTTTTAGATCTTTGTTTCAGTTGTTTCTGTGATGTAGTGAAATATAATTACACGCACTTCATACTTTTCAAAGGCTTTTATCGACAATTACATGACATTTATGCAAAGAGTCAGTATTTGCAGTGTTGGCCCTTCTTTTTCAGGACCTCTGCAATTCGACTGGGCATGCTCTCAATCAACTTCTGGGCCAATTCCTGACTGATAGCAACCCATTCTTTCATAATCACTTCTTGGAGTTTGTCAGAATTAGTGGGTTTTTGTTTGTCCACCCGCCTCTTCAGGATTGACCACAAGTTCTCAATGGGTTTAAGATCTGGGGAGTTTCCAGGCCATGGACCCAAAATGTCAACGTTTTGGTCCCTGAGCCACTTAGTTATCACTTTTGCCTTATGGCACGGTGCTCCATCGTGCTGGAAAATGCATGGTTCTTCACCAAACTATTGTTGGAAGAAGTTGCTGTTGGAGGGTGTTTTGGTACCATTCTTTATTCATTGCTGTGTTTTTGGGCAAAATTGTGAGTGAGCCCACTCCCTTGGATGAGAAGCAACCCCACACATGAATGGTCTCAGGATGCTTTACTGTTGGCATGACACAGGACTGATGGTAGCGCTCACCTTTTCTTCTCCAGACAAGCCTTTTTCCAGATGCCCCAAACAATCGGAAAGAGGCTTCATCGGAGAATATCACTTTGCCCCAGTCCTCAGCAGTCCATTCACCATACTTTCTGCAGAAGATCAATCTGTCCCTGATGTTTTTTTTGGAGAGAAGTGGCTTCTTTGCTGCCCTTCTTGACACCAGGCCATCTTCCAAAAGTCTTCGCCTCACTGTGTGTGCAGATGCGCTCACACCTGCCTGCTGCCATTCCTGAGCAAGCTCTGCACTGGTGGCACTCCGATCCCGCAGCTGAATCCTCTTTAGGAGACGATCCTGGCGCTTGCTGGACTTTCTTGGACGCCCTGAAGCCTTCTTAACAAGAATTGAACCTCTTTCCTTGAAGTTCTTGATGATCCTATAAATTGTTGATTGAGGTGCAATCTTAGTAGCCACAATATCCTTGCCTGTGAAGCCATTTTTATGCAACGCAATGATGGCTGCAAGCGTTTCTTTGCAGGTCACCATGGTTAACAATGGAAGAACAATGATTTCAAGCATCACCCTCCTTTTAACATGTCAGGTCTGCCATTTTAACCCAATCAGCCTGACATAATGATCTCCAGCCTTGTGCTCGTCAACATTCTCACCTGAATTAACAAGACGATTACTGAAATGATCTCAGCAGGTCCTTTAATGACAGCAATGAAATGCAGTGGAAAGTTTTTTTTGGGATTAAGTTAATTTTCATGGCAAAGAAGGACTATGCAATTCATCTGATCACTCTTCATAACATTCTGGAGAATATGCAAATTGCTATTATAAAAACTTAAGCAGCAACTTTTCCAATTTCCAATATTTATGTAATTCTCAAAACTTTTGGCCACGACTGTACATCCTACATATGAAAACGCCTTTCTCCTTCGGAAGAGGGATTAGCACAGAAGGAGGGCAGCACCACCTCCTGGGACATATGAAAAGCGGAGACCACCTTGGGCAGAAATTTAAGATTACACTTACCGGTAATCACTTTTCCATAAGCCCATGACAGCACCCTTGAGAGAGACCGCCTCCATCCAGGACAGGAAACAGGAACTTTCGTGGAGAGCTCATAAGGAGGAGCATGGCCCCAAGACCACCAGTTAATCGCAAGAACTTGTCCTAGACCACACTCTTACACATATTATATTTTTTTTTGTATATATGATTTTTTTTTTTTTCTTCCATATATATCTATATATTTTTTTTTTTATAGTATTAATTCTATATAGGGTGGGAATAAACCCGGGTGCTGTCATGGGCTTATGGAAAAGTGATTACCAGTAAGTGTAATCTTAAATTTCCCTTACGCCCATGACAGCACCCTTGAGAGACGAATAGAATAGAAACCCCTTTATTTTTTAGGGTGGGACTACTGCCTGAAGGACTTTCCTACCGAAGGCTAGTTGTTCTCTAGTGCCTAGGTCTAATCTGTAGTGACGAAAGAAGGTGCCCGGCGACTGCCATGTGGCTGCTCTACAAATCTGTTCTAAGGTAGCGTCGGCCCTTTCTGCCCAAGTGGTGGAAACCGATCTTGTGGAATGAGCACCAAAACCCCCCGGGGGAGCCTTTCCAGTTGAAGAATAGGCCAAATTAATGGCTCTCACGATCCATCTGGAAAGGGTTTTAGTAGAAGCTGGGAGACCCTTATTTTTCCCACTAAATTGAATGAAAAGTTTTGAGGTTTTCCTCCACTGACTAGTAACCTCCAGATAATGGGATAGACATCTTTTTACATCTAAACAATGGAGTTTTTCCTCTTTTTCATTTCTCGGATTTTGACACAGGGAAGGAAGGATAATATCCTGTGTTCTGTGAAACATAGAAACCACTTTCGGTAAGAAGGAAGGGTCTGGTTTAATGAGTACCCTATCATCTAGGATATTAGTGTAAGGTGGTGAAGTAGAAAAAGCCGAAATCTCACCAACCCTCCTTGCTGAGGTAATTGCTACAAGAAAAGCTGTTTTGAAGGACAAGATTTTTATGGGTAACTCTTTAAGTGGCTCAAAGGGAGGCTCCGTGAGGACCAAGTTGAGGTCCCAGGGGGGAACTGAAG
Organism: Bufo bufo; assembly: GCF_905171765.1. Lineage (NCBI taxonomy): Eukaryota > Metazoa > Chordata > Amphibia > Anura > Bufonidae > Bufo > Bufo bufo. The sequence goes on from NC_053394.1 coordinate 422,268,300, forward strand.
GTCCAGATATAGGTCTAAGCCTGCTGACGGCTTTAAAAAATCTTCGGACCCACGGGTGGTTGGCGATGGGAGAATCAAAGAATGCACTCAAAGCGGATACCTGTACCTTAAGAGTACTTGGCCTCAAATTCTTTTCATGACCGGCTTGCAGAAAATCTAAAACCTTACACATAGGTGGAGGATTTAAAGGATTCACCGGATCTTTGGCAAACTTTTGGAAGGTGTTCCAAATTCTGAGATAAATGGAAGATGTGATATCCTTTCTGCAGGATAGTAAAGTGGAAACTACCTTCTTGGAGAGTCCTCTACTTTCTAGGATTTCCCCCTCAAGAGCCATGCTGTTAAGTGTAACTGCCTCACATTCGGATGGTTGACCGGTCCTTGGGACAGAAGGTCTTGCCTCTCCGGGAGAATCCAAGGGTCTGTCAAGGATAGCTTCCTCAACCAAGTGAACCAGGTTCTTCTGGGCCAGAATGGAGCAATTAAGATCACTGTCGTTCTTTCTTGTCGCAACTTCTGTAGGAATCTTGGAAGAAGTCTTAACGGAGGAAAGGCGTAGAGGAGCTGGTTCGGCCAGTGAAGGGAGAAGGCATCTATCCCTGTTGGTGAATCTCTCGCGCTGAGGGAAAAGAAAAGATGACACTTTGTTTTCTCTGGTAGCAAATAAGTCCAGATGAGGGCGACCCCAAAGTTGAATTATTTGATCGAAGACCATTTGATTCAAACACCATTCCCCCTGGTCTAGTGTATTTCTGCTTAAGAAATCTGCCACCTTGTTTTCTGTACCTTTTAGATGTACTGCCATAAGGAACGGAACAGAGGGAACTATAAGGGAAAAGATATCCGTTGTTAACTGCATAAGATTTTCTGATCTGGTTCCTCCTTGCTTGTTTAAGTAGGAGACAACTGTGGCGTTGTCCGAAAAAACTTTTATAGCTTTTCCCTGAAGTAGAGGAAGAAATTCTTTTAAGGCGAGAAAAACTGCTCTCAGTTCCCTCATGTTTTGGGAGTCTAGACTCTGCTCTCTCCCCCAAACACCTTGCCTTAAGTACCCTAGGCAACAGGCCCCCCAACCGGAAGGACTTGCGTCGGTGGTAAGGGTAACAACATTTTGTTGGATCCAAGGGAGCCCCTGGGACAGGTTTACAGGATTCAGCCACCAGCGAAGAGACTGGATCACTTGGGGGGTGAGTGTGAGGGGTGTGTCTAATGGGCGTAGGGTGCCTTGTCATTCCTTCAGAATTTGCCACTGTAGGGGTCTGGAGTGAAGATGGCTCCAACTGACCGCTGGTATAGTGGAAGTCATTCTGCCCAAGACCGCCATTGCTTGCCTGATAGTAGGGTTTTTTGAAGATATCAGGGACTGAACCTGTTGTATTAATCTCTGAATCTTGTCTTGGGGTAGGATACAAAGTAGTTTCTTTGAGTCCAGCATCATTCCTAGGAAGACACGAACTTGGGAAGGTATTAGATGTGATTTTTCCCAGTTTATTTGCCAGCCGAGGTCTTCTAGGATCTGCACTACTTTTTTGAGTTGTATTTCGAGAAGGGATTCTGACTCTGCTACCACCAGGAGGTCGTCTAGGTAAGGAATCACTAGAATGTCTCTTTCTCTTATATGAGCCATGACTTCTGCCATGACTTTCGTGAAAAGCCTGGGAGCTTGAGAAATCCCAAAGGGAAGGGCTGTATATTGTAGGTGCTGAATGTGACTTCCTATTGAAACAGCGACTCTGAGGAATTTTTGACAGTCTGCCTGAATAGGGATGTGATAGTACGCATCTCTTATATCTATCGTAGCCATGAAACAGCCCCCGAAAAGATGTTTTAAAACTGATTGGATGGATTCCATTCTGAATTTTTTGTAGGAGAGATACTGATTTAGATCTTTTAGATTTATGATTGTTCTGAATGTTCCATCCGGTTTGGGAACCAGAAAAAGGGAAGAGTAGAAACCTCTGCCTCTCTCCGCCTCTGGCACCGGAACTAGAACATTTTTTTGAAGGATGCAATCTCCTGTTGTAAAGCTTGATTTTTGCCTGAATTTCCTAGAAAATTTGTAATTTTGAATCTGTCCGGTGGGTGAGAGAAACTCTAGACAAAACCCTTCTCTTATTACGCTTAAAATCCAGGGGCTTGAGGAGATTTTTTCCCAAGCGTAAGGGAAGAGAGAAAGTCTGCCACCCACGGGAGAGAGACCGTCATTGCTGTGATGGTTTAGAGGTTGAGGAGGATTGGGAACTAAAGAGGAAACCCTTACTTTTCCTATTCTTGTTGTCTGCTCTAAAGTCTTTCCTCTGGCCCCTAAAAAAATCTTTCTTGTTTTTGCGAAAAAAACGTTGTTTTTTCAGGGGTCTGGAGACAGGGAATCCTTTTTTATTGCCTGAAGCTTTATCCAAAAGGTCGTCCAAGACGGACCCAAAAAAAAAATCGCCCTGACAAGGAATTGCACAAAGTTTATTTTTTGATCCAGTGTCTCCCGACCATCCTTTTAGCCAAATAGCTTGTCTCGCTGAATTAGAAAGTGCAGCTGACCTAGCATTTAATTTTAAAGCATCTGCCGAGGCATCAGAAATAAAGTCTACTGCTTTAAGTAGATTGGGAAAAACGGCTAACAATTGATCTCTCGGGGTTTTATCTTGAATGTGGGATTCTAATTCTTCCAGCCATAATTTCAGAGACCTAGCAGTGGATGTGGCGGCAATATTTGGTTTGAACGCTTGAGCTGAGGTCTCCCAAACTTTTTTAAGGTAACCCTCTGCTCGTTTATCCATAGGGTCTTTAAGAGTACCCAAGTCCTCAAACGGTAGAGCCGATCTTTTTGAGATTTTTGCAACCGGTGCATCCAACTTAGGAGGCCTGTCCCAATTTAATGATCCCCCTTACCCCACCAGGAGTACCAGTCTGCATTCATGACCCTCCTGTTGATCGGCGCGTTGGGCACTCTCCTCCTCCATACCGCTGTGGGGTAGAGTGACTCCCAGGATCCAAAAAAATCCGGCTTCCTATAAGGCTGGCTGGGCTGCTGCTGACCGTGCGCCTCCTGTGGGTTCGATTCCCTCGGTCGGGTCCTGCTGAAACCATCTGCGGCCCTAAGTAGGAGAAGCACTTCCTACTTCCGGAACGCACGCTACATGCGTTCCAAATACCGGAAGTCTTGACGCCGAGACCGGATCGCGAGATTGTCTCCCCAGAGAAGGATGGTGAGGAGGAGGCCCCGGCCCGCCTGAACACTGTCAGGAGGGACCGGCGTGTCGGACGCACCTCTCAGTGCGACCGGGACTGCAGAGTAGCGGCAGCGCGGCGTAAGCCAGACCCCAGCAGCAAGCACCAGACTCCGGCCGGCGGCTCCTAGAGGAGACTTACGCCGAAACAGGTAACCCCACTTCGAACTATTCTCAGGGGCCCTGCAGCCTAACCTTCTTTTCTCCACGAACCGTCCGTGTCTAGGACAGGAAACAGGAACTGGTGGTCTTGGGGCCATGCTCCTCCTTATGAGCTCTCCACGAAAGTTCCTGTTTCCTGTCCTGGATGGAGGCGGTCTCTCTCAAGGGTGCTGTCATGGGCGTAAGGGAAATGCTGGATCTGGCTTAAAGATTATTCTGTCTTCTAGGATCTGAGTATAGGGCTCTCTGACAGATAAGGCTGCTAACTCCCCTACCCGCCGATGTTACTGCGACCAAGAGGGTGGTCTTCTGAACTAGCAGTCTGAGAGGAACATCAGTTAAGAGCTCAAAGGGACCTACACATAAGGACTGAAGAACCACTGAAAGGTCCCAAGATGGCGATCTTATCGGTACGGACAACTGCAATCTCTTGACTGACTTAAGGAATCTGATGATCCAGGGATGATCCGCAATCTTCTGGCCAAACAAAGCTCCCAAGGCCGAAACCTGAACTTTGAGAGCGGCCACTCTCAACCCCTTTTCCAGACCTTTCTGCAGAAAATCCAAAATATCTGCCAAGCTGGGTTTTCCTGGGTCAAAGGAAGCAAGGTCAATCGTGGACAGAAATTTTCTCCAGATTCTGACATAAATCTTATGCGTAACGTCTTTCCTGCTGGCTTGTAACGTGACAAAGAGATCTATCTGAGGCTTGCCCAATAAGGCTGAGATCTTCCGGAAACCCCTCTGGATTTAACTTCCACTCTCCTTGACGAATCCGGTGTCTGCTGAGATAATCTGCTCTCAGGTTCAGGTCTCCTCTTAAGTGAACAGCTGATATTGAATTTAGTTGGGATTATGCCAGGGAGAGAAACTGAAAAGACAATGACATTAGACTTGCACATCTGGTAGTTCCTTGTCTGTTGATCAGGGACACAGTAGTTGTATTATCAGAATTTTTTTTTTTACATCTTAACCCCTGATAGAAGGAGCTAAGGATTGAAGGGCCTTAAAAACTGCAAGAGCTCTTTGTAATTTGAAGAACTAGCCTGGGACTCCGGATCCCAAGACCCCTGGCAGTTTATCTCCCCCATGTGCGCCCCCCACCCAAAGGGGCTAGCATCTGTGGTTATTACCACAGAACATCGAGGGTTCCAATCAAGACCTCTGGATACATTTTCCTCCTGCAACCACCAAACTAAGGAAGAGATAACATCTTCAGACAACTTAATTTTCCTATCCAGGCCTGACTGAGAACCATCCCAGGAATCTAACAGTTGTCATTGCAAACTCCTAGAATGCAGCTGACCCCATGGGACTGCAGGAAAGGCGGCGGTAAACAGACCTAAGAGACATACCCTTCCTAATAGTTATGGAAAGGGGCCTTACATAGTGGCATACATGCATGAGATTGCACCGACGTATTCCACAACGTGACCCATCCTACTGGGGGCTCAGTCACTTAAAGGGGTGATCCAGAACAGTAGATGACTGCAAGAGGTGGCTGCACATGAACAGCTCTTATGGGAAGTCCCATAGAAGATAACGGAGACTGCCATGCATGTGCAGCCACCTCTCTCCATAACATGAAGGCAGTGGTCTCCTGCAGCATTGGTTGTCACCCAGCTTTCCCAGGAACAGAAAGAATCAATGAGCAAAATAAACGACCTCCATCTGGACAGGTTGTAACAGATGAAAATTTATTAAAGTAAGAAGTATATTACACAGAGCATGGGAATAACATACAGAATCTGAGAGCGGAACAAACAGACAAGAAAGTATTAACAGTATATACACGGGAGCGCAGGGAGGAGTCATTCGTCTTTATCCAGCTTCTCCAGAAATCCCCGCACCGTCTGCGCCGTCGTCTGGAACTTCTCAATGTGCTGGTTCATCATTTTATTCTGGAAGGGAAGAAACAGGAGCGGAAGTGAGATACAGCGCCCTCTGCTGGACAAGCCGAGAGGTGCCCCAACTTCAGGCTTTGCTCAGTAAGGGCTGCACTTCTGATCCCCGAGTCTCCCACTGACAGGGTTAACGCAGGCAAAGACACAAAGTACAAGCCTCTTTCCCCACATTACTTCCTTCAGTAACAGCGTCACGTGTCCAAAAGCATTCAAGTCAATGCACTTCTGGGCACGAACAGATGTGGCGCTGTTTCCCAGACGGAAAAGAGCTGAATTTTGATTGGTTGCTTTACTGCAAATCAATGTCACCCCCCCCCCCCCCCCCCGATAAGTGGCCTCTATCGTTACGTCACATTTACCATCTTTATCTTCACCCGCTCCTTATCCAGCTTCAGGAACTCATTGAGCGTCAGCTCTTCGGCCTTCTTCTTGAGGGAGATGAACGGACAGGCAGGCGAGTGCTTCTTGTGCTCCTGCCTGGAAAAAACAGAAATTGTAAAAAAAAAAATATATATATTTGATCTTACGCCACCAGAAAGCTCTGACCAACATGGCTGCCATCATTGTGAAAACCTGCCCACCCCGTGCCCGCACTCACATGGGGTCATCCTCCGGCTCCCACCCTTCCAGCTCCTTTAGGCAGAAGAAACACTGGGCGACGTCAGGGCTGTTCCCGCCGGGGCAGTGGATGAAGCCGGCCGCCGCCATCTGTAACGGAGGGGGGGAGACAACGGTGTAATACGTGCACGGACCCAGGTCTACACCGACACATACTGGGTGTATACAGACACTGTGCAATAAATACCCATATTCTCCCCATTACCAATGAGATACAAAATAAAAAAAATAAAAAGTCATAATTATCAAATATACAATACCACGAAAAATCAACCGTAACGTCAGCGGGGGTGGAAGCTGTGCATACGATTGTAGGATCTAGGAGATATACAATGTACACAGAGAAGGTGTGACACTATATACTAAATCCTACCGACATCACGGACTGACATTTGTCAAGAAAGTGACTAGAGATGCGCGAATTTCATATTTTGAAATTCGTTCGGTGGCAAAAGGTGAACTGCGTTATGGATTCCGTTACCACGGTCCATAACACAATTCTATGACGGAATGCCTTTAGAGGCGATTCTGTTATTCATTCCGTCATAATAGAAGTCTGTGGGCTGCAAAACGGATCCGTCCGATATCCGTTATGCGGGGGAGTTTCATTATATATATTTTTTTATATCAGAGGGAATTGGTAATAAGTTTCAACAAAGAGAATCGGTACAACGTGTTTACCTAATAAAGTAGAATTTTTATTGTGACATAAAACTAACATACAAACATACATGTAGAGCCCATACAGTGTGCCTCTAGAGGCAGTTCACAATGCATTCACTAGTAGCAGATCTAAATTGTTTAAATGCCTGCATTCACCTGGAGGGTGTTGTGAGTGCAGGGCCTGGATCAGCATATATTATTTGAAGCTATATCCAGCCCTGCAATCATTCCTTTCTCCAATTTAAAACAGGTATAGGTATGAATGCAGGCAGGCATAGGTTGCATATATATGCTGAGATCGTGACTGTTCAAATCATTAATCATCAGGCACTGAAGCCCATGTATCAGACCGATCTAAATCCTTCACCTACCCGATATCTAGTGGCGTGCGTGTGAGCTGTCTCTGTGCGGCGTCTCCTCGACGTACGTTTCGCTTGTTGCTTCTTCAGGAGGATTTCTTTCTAATGGCTACGGAGGTTCTTTAAAGTGGTTAGTGGCCTATGGCTGCCCGTTCCTGCGTCATGTGATAAGGCTAGTGGCGATTCCTATTACGGCGCATCCCATACTCGCCGGGTAAGGATGTTCTTGGAGCTTCCGCCCTTCCGTCAGCGCGATCCGAGCGAGGGCAGACCACGTCTGACGTCACTCCGATCACGCGCGTCGGAACGGCGGAAGTCCTCCCACCCCCGATCCGGGATGCGCGCAGGAGTCATGAGGTGATTTATCTACAAGCTTGTCTACCATATAGGAGTATCTATCTAATTGATCTCAATATCGATCATTTCTTACTTTTGTATATCCCTAGATGTATTCTATTGAGGTCCGCCCACCACGTCACTAAATATAATTACGTGAAGGACTCAGATCGTGTCTCTATCAGCTATAAGTTTTTCCTCCCCTTTCATTACTCCTGCACAGAATCATTTTTATATCAATTTATATTAACATATTATTACATCCAGAAATTAGTTATGACAATAATGTTGTTTTCATACAAAAATACAAATAAAAATAAGGAGATGCATATAGCACTCCAGTATACTCAACAAGAAACTGGTAACATGAGTCATACCATAATTTACCCCCTAAAAGTGGATATACAGGAAGAATATACAACCATGTGCATAGGTGTTAGGGATGTCAGTATCCTCCCATACTCAGATAGAAGCATGTAGATGTGCGTGTGCACCAAATAGTTTATATTTTTATATATACGTCAGTTCCGTACATACATTTACATTGCACATACATGCATCACATGCCTCTCACCGAGAATCTATATTTATCATCAAACTCTAATAGTGAAACTATTCAATACGCATATTAGCATATTAATCCTTTCCATCCAAACCATGCATGAATGAGGGATATCTCCAGTTTATGGATTCATCCCATACATTCATGAATGTACCATCTAATACATATATTAAATATACCAAAGTGCCACGTGCAGCAAAGTGCTTCTTACTTGTCATCATATGTAAAAGAATATATAATCTCTAAAATTTAGACCTATTTCATGATCATATATATTTAAAGTGCCGTGCATATTATTTGCTTATCAATTTCTAATGTGTATCCAATGATATTAATACATTTCATATTTATATATCTATATTCATGTATCTACAAAAGTGCCATGCTTAAACAATTGGTAATAAGGAGGAGCATATAGGGGTGCTACAGTATCGCTACGATATGCCCCCAATGTCTGATAGCTGCGGTGCCACCTCTGCCGGAGGGTTTACTGTATATGTGCGGCCGCCCTCCATTCATGCCTATGGGAATGCTGAAAATGGGCGAGCACTGGCCCCGTAGAAGTGAATAGAGTAGTGGAGGGGCGCCTCCTATGGGACTTCATGCTGCTCAGCCATTAGAAGGTACACGGAGGGCGGCCACGCATGCGCAGTGTACCCTCCAGCAGGGTTCATTCCTATCAGATAATGGGGAGAATATCCTAGTGATGTGCCCCCAATGTCTGAGATGGGAATACCCCTTTGAGAGTCTCGTGTCTGTTAGATGGGTAGTGATGCTTTATACACTCTGTCCTGCGAGATCAGAAACCACGTGACGTACGGCAGTGAACGCACGAAGCCGGACATGACCGTGTGATGCAGTACAATGCACATACTCTCCTACTAACAGACAATGCAATGAATGAGTCCGCAAAATTGCAGAACGGATGCGGATCCATTTATACGGTTGTTGTGTGAATGCCTCTTCGGCTACCTTCAACACATGCAGGGTTAATTCTGGTATGGAGATCCTCTGACGGAATTAAACAGATCTCTCACCATTGACTTAGATTGTTTCTGCAGCGGTTCTGTGTCCGGTCACAACGCGGAATGCTGACGGAACGGATCTCTTTCTATTCAAAATTCATAAGGACTAAACGGATCCTCTGCTGGATCTCAATAACGAAAAGCAGCGCAAGTGTGAATGTAGCCTTATACAGTGCTGAGCAGACGGTGTACACGGCTCGGGCTATCCAAGAAACCCTTTATGGGCCATACCTTATAGTCCGTGGTAGTGGAATCCATAACGGAATTCTTACATATCCCGAACCTGTACGCCAAACGTGAAACCACACGTTCGCTCAACAACTGACATGTAAGCAGACACTGATCTATAGCTACACAGAGCCCGGAATACACCGCTATAGGCACAGCCATACTCCACACAGACTACTATTAATATACACCCCCCCCCATACACAGACACCGCGCTATATACACCCCACACATACAGACCCACACATACAGACCCACACATACACCCCCCCATACATACAGACCCAGCTATATACACCCCCCCATACACAGACTCCCATCAATATACACTCCCCCCATACACAGACACCGCTATATACACTCCCCCCATACACAGACACCGCTATATACACTCCCCCCATACAGACACATACCCCCCCCCCCATACAGACACATACACCCCCCCCCATACAGACACATACACCCCCCCCCATACAGACACATACACCCCCCCCCATACAGACACATACACCCCCCCCCATACAGACACATACACCCCCCCCCATACAGACACATACACCCCCCCCCATACAGACACATACACCCCCCCCCATACAGACACATACACCCCCCCCCATACAGACACATACACCCCCCCCCATACAGACACATCCCCCCCCCCCCATACAGACACATACACCCCCCCCCATACAGACACATACACCCCCCCCCCATACAGACACATACACCCCCCCCCCATACAGACACATACACCCCCCCCCATACAGACACATACACCCCCCCCCATACAGACACATACACCCCCCCCCATACAGACACATACACCCCCCCCCATACAGACACATACACCCCCCCCCATACAGACACATACACCCCCCCCCATACAGACACATACACCCCCCCCCATACAGACACATACACCCCCCCCCATACAGACACATACACCCCCCCCCATACAGACACATACACCCCCCCCCATACAGACACATACACCCCCCCCCATACAGACACATACACCCCCCCCCATACAGACACATACCCCCCCCCCCCATACAGACACATACACCCCCCCCATACAGACACATACACCCCCCCCCATACAGACACATACACCCCCCCCCATACAGACACATACACCCCCCCCCATACAGACACATACACCCCCCCCATACAGACACATACCCCCCCCCCCATACAGACACATACCCCCCCCCCCATACAGACACATACACCCCCCCCCATACAGACACATACACCCCCCCCCCATACAGACACATACACCCCCCCCCATACAGACACACCCCCCCCCCCCATACAGACACATACACCCCCCCCCATACAGACACATACACCCCCCCCCATACAGACACATACACCCCCCCCCATACAGACACATACACCCCCCCCCATACAGACACATACCCCCCCCCCCCATACAGACACATACACCCCCCCCCATACAGACACACCCCCCCCCCCCATACAGACACATACCCCCCCCCCCATACAGACACATACCCCCCCCCCCATACAGACACATACACCCCCCCCCATACAGACACATACACCCCCCCCCCCATACAGACACACACTCTCCTATAGACATTCACATCACTATACACACAGGTATACACTCTGTACGGAAGGGCCCGTCTTCCGCTCACCTGCTCCGGTGTACAGGCGCAGCCCTCCGTAAAGGGCCAGTTGCTGAAGGTCCGGACCCGCGTCTCTTGCAGGTACAGGCGCCATTCATCCGGTAATTCGGGGTCCGCGGGGTTAGGAGGAGGCAAAACGAGCGGAGAACTGGTCAACATGGCGCACAATTCAAATCCAGCCGCCGCGCAAAGCACCACGGGAAGAGAAGCGCCGCCCGCCCCCCAATGACGTAAATAAGGACCGCCCCCCAGTAAGAACTACAATCCCCGTCATGCACTGAGGTATACATGCCCCTGTGGGAACGTCATCTTCAACACACTTTATTGGTATGGTAACAGAAAGACAGTGACATAAACTGGGAGGTTATTTGTACAATGTACAGTTCTGCAACATTCTAATATACTTTGTGTCAGTTCTTCACCGTTCTCAGTATCTCTGTTTGCTGTCAGTGAATGGAACATTTATTTTTATGTTCTTTTTGTTATCTTTGTAAACCTCACAGCTGAGTATTTGTTACAATTGTATCGAGTCTAGACAATCCTCCGTGTGCTCATCAAACTGGATTCTAGACTGATACATTGTAACAAACTATCAGCACGGGAGAGAGCTTTCGCTGCCGATGTTATATAGAACGCAGAGGGTGGTCTACTCTGCTTGCTGGGTCTGTATGGAATCTGTAAGCCATAGCTGTATGTCTCTGCAACTTTACCATTCAGGACTATAGAAAAGCTGGGTGACAACCTCTATACAGTGACTGGAGGGAGGAGGACCCCCTCTAAAAGCCGGATCTGGGGGCGTCAGCCAATCCGGGGCCGGTACCTGAGCATGACGGGTGCATTCACTCAGCTTTTCCAGCCTCCTGCCTATCCTGATACATCCCATCTCCTTGTACGTGACGAGTCTAGGAAAGCTGTGTGCCGGGTAGTGCCTTTTGGCCGTCACCCAGCTTTCCTGGGATCAGATATGTCACGTATGCTCATGCTGATATTCCTCGCAGAGTGACTCATCTCCTGGCGCACATTCTGTACACAGTGGGAGGATAATACCACCGCCACCTGCCTGCAGTCATGTGACCCTGTGCAGGGGCGTAGCTAAAGGCTCATGGGCCCTGGTGCAAGAGTTAGGCTTGGGCCCCCGTCCCTCAGTGCTTTGTGTGTCCTCTTATGCAGCACAAGGGTCTTTGGGCCCCTCAGGCTCCTGGGCCCGGTAGCGACTGCTACCTCTGCTCCCCCTATAGCTACGTCCCTGACCCTGTGCATTACCTGGCAGCACAGTGTCAGCTTGTTTCTGGGAAAGCTGGGTGACAGACAATATGGCCATAGGACTGGTCACCCAGCTTTCCTAGACTCCTGCTCATGCATAAACAGGCAACCAGGAAAAGCTGGGTGACCACCAATGTGGCTGCCATGACAGCTCCCGCCAGAATCATCACCTAGCTTTTCCACTGGACATACAGTCAGGATGCTCACAGCTGCTTCTATGTTACATCTGTTTCTGGGAAAGCTGGGTGACAGACAATATGGCCACAGGACCCAGCTTTTCCACTGGCCTCTTTCACACTACTGTTTGGCTATTTCAGTGTTTTGCGGTCCGTTTTTCACGGATCCGTTGTCCCATTTTTTTTTGTTTCCGTTTCCGTTCTTCCGTATGCCATATGCAGTATACAGTTCTTACATAGAAAAAATTGGGCTGGGCATAACATTTTGAATAGATGGTTCAGCAAAAACGCAACGGATACGGAAGACATACGGATGCATTTCCGTATGTGCTCCGTTTTTTTGCGGATCCATTGACTTGAATGGAGCCACAGAACGTGATTTGCGGGCAATAATAGGACATGTTCTATATTTCAACGGAAAAATGGAAATACGGAAACGGAATGCATACAGAGTACATTCCGTTTTTTTTTGCAAAACCATTGAAATGAATGGTTCCGTATACGGAACGCAAAAAACGGGAAAAAAAAACGGTAGTGTGAAAGAGGCCTTAGGCTGCTCACAGATGGGTGACAACCAGTATGACCTCCATCGCAGTTCCCACAAGGTTGTCACCCAGCTTTCCCTGCTGCCCTGTCAGCCCATAACTGGGAAGATTTACCATTCAGAAACCAGGAAAAGCTGGGTGACAACCGATATGGCCTCCTTTACAGTTCCCACCAGGTTGTCACCCAGACTTTCCAACAGATGTGCAGATTGAGGCTCATAGACATTAGATGGCCGTTTCTGTCTTTGGGAAAGCTGGGTGACAACTGATTTGGCCTCCGTCACAGTTCCCACAAGGTTGTCACCCAGCTTTCCTAAACTGTGTAGGATTCCCTGCTGCTCTGTCGGCACGTAAGTAGGGAGATTTACCATTCCAGAACCGGGAAAAGCTGGGTGACCACCAGTCAGACTACTGCCACTGCTGCAGGAATCATCATCCAGCTTTACCGCCAGTTTGCTCCCCCGCTATATCTCTGTTGAATCAGTTCTTGGGAAAGTTGGGTGGTAGTAGCTGGTATTTTTGGAAATGTTGGGTGATAACCAGTATGGCCGCGGAGTGGTCACCCAGCTTTCCCAGGCTCTTCGTGCAGAACTAGTGAGAGTTACCGTACAGAATCCAGGAAAAGCGGGGTGACAACCAGTGTGGCTGCCTTTGCAGGTTGTCACCCAGCTTTCCCAAAAAATGTGATAGTAATGGCAGCACGGATGTGTGCGAGAATTCAGAAGAGGACAACGTACACCTGGTGCTGATCGTTTTATTTGTTGCACAAGGGCCCCGGCGCCTGTGGGGCCCCTAAGACCACATACAAGGACAGCAGTACTACACATGGGCATCTTCCATCATCACACTGGCCCCGCTGCCGCCCCTAGCGATCGGTCTCATAACTGATCCGTGATCATCTTTAGGATAAGCTGTGAAGAAAAGGGGTGCGGATAGGTAAACAGGTGACTACCTATGCCTCAGGCTCTGCTACAGCAAACTCGGCTCTGCTACATCCCTACCTTCTCTCAGTGACTCACCTGGGTGAGGACATACTCTTCTTGAGATAGCTTCTCTATGACGTCGAAGTGGTCGGTCCCGTCTACGTGTACGTAGGAGACGCTAAGTCCCGATGCCTTCAGGCTCTGAGAGGAGAGGGTTAAAAAATGACTCCACTTTCCCAGATCCCTAAACGTCAGAGGCTACGCAGTGATGAATCTGCCCTTACTATACTGCCCCATCTAGGCAGCTGAGTGCCAAGTCCAGGATGGGCGGCCAGAATCCTATGGGCCCTATACAGATGCAGAACAGCGCCACCTTTTAATGCAGGTTGCCCCTGGTATTGCAGCTCACTTGAATACTGCAGCTGATTTCAACTAAACCGGGCGACATTCTTTAGGGACGCCGTTTTTACGCCATTGCGTTAAGGCCCGCCCCTACCCGGGCATAGACACAAGTATAGGCATGCATGGGTCCTTGTCCCCACGACCATCCTGACCTGGAAATAGTGCTGCGACTGTCTGTGAAATTCCGGAGAGTCATGCTCCGCCACTGCGATGACCACACGACAGTTCCCAGCCTTCATCTGACCCACATACTGTAAGGGGCTGTTCTTTAGCGCCACCTCCCTGTGAAAACAAGCGGAGGACATGACTTAAAGGCGCCGCCCCCTGTCCGCAGGTTGTGTCTGGTACTGCAGCTCCTTAGAAGTGAATAGAGCTGAGCTGCAGTACCGCACACAACCTGTGGACAGGGGTGATGCTGTTTTTCAAATAATAAAAAAAATACCCTTTTATAATTTTGATGCATGATGACACCTCTAGGCCCTCGCTATTACTCCGGGCCCCTCAGGGCCCCATCTGCCACAGAGATATAGCTGTGCTGCTGAGGAGGCCATGGGTGACATAAAGCGGTCATCATGGGGGCAGGGATTATCTGTAATCCCATTGAACACTGCAGAGGCTGATAACAGCGGACAATAGACTGCATTCAGCAGCACATGCTTCTTTAGGCGGAGCGTCCCTTTAAGACAGAGGAGACTAGTGGATTCCTGCTGCTGTGATGTCAGCGCTATAAATACAGACGGGAAGCCGCCAATAAACCGACGCCGCTCGTCTTGTGACCTGGAGGTAGATAATGTGTCAGTCATCATGAGCAGAGCAGATCTCTCCACTGCTGATAGTTTGTTACAATGTATTTCAGGCTGTTTAGCTCAAAGAGGATTTTCTAGACTGGATGCAACTGTAACAAACCCAAGATATGTATAGATATACTGTGTACAACATGGTCTCTGTTCACTGACAGCTTGCAGAAATCTTATAAAACACAGTAACTAATTAGCTCTAGACTTACAGTGACATCTGCAGGGCATCGTTCACATAGGTATGTATGATAGGCTGCAGGTCATATACTCCACTCACCAGGACTGCCCCTGCAAATAGAGGGAAGGGCATGAGAGGCTGAGGCTACACTCCAGGTAGCAGCAGAATAGTGAGTGCAGCTCTGGAGTATAATACAGGATGTAACCCAGGATCAGTACAGGATAAGTAATGTATGTACACAGTGACTCCACCAGCAGAATAGTGAGTGCAGCTCCGGAGTATAATACAGGATGTAACTCAGGATCAGTACAGAATAAGTAATGTAATGTATGTACACAGTGACTGCACCAGCAGAATAGTGAGTGCAGCTCTGGAGTATAATACAGGATGTAACTCAGGACCAGCACAGGATAAGTAATGTAATGTACAGTCATGTGAAAAAATTAGGACACCCTTTGAAAGCATGTGGTTTTTTGTAACATTTTTAATAAATGGTTATTTCATCTCCGTTTCAACAATACAGAGAGATTAAAGTAATCCGACTAAACAAAGAAAACTGAAGAAAAGTCTTTTCAAGATCTTCTGTAAATGTCATTCTACAAAAATGCCTATTCTAACTGAGGAAAAAGATAGGACACCCTTGCCCCTAATAGCGAGTGTTACCTCCTTTGGCTGAAATAACTGCAGTGAGACGGTTCTTGTAGCCATCTACCAGTCTTCGACATCGGTCTGAGGAAATTTTACCCCACTCCTCAATGCAGAACTTTTTCAGCTGTGAGATGTTTGAGGGGTTTCTTGCACGTACAGCCCTTTTCAAGTCACCCCACAGCATCTCAATGGGATTCAAATCTGGACTTTGACTTGGCCATTCCAGGACTCTCCATTTCTTCTTTTTCAGCCAATCTTTGGTTGATTTACTAGTATGTTTTGGGTCATTGTCATGTTGCATGGTCCAGTTCCGCTTCAGCTTTAATTTTCTAACTGATGGTCTCACATGTTCTTCAAGCACCTTCTGATACACAGTAGAATTCATCGTGGATTCTATGATGGTGAGCTGACCAGGTCCTGCTGCAGCAAAGCAGCCCCAAACCATGACACTTCCACCTCCATGCTTCACAGTTGGTATGAGGTTCTTTTCTTGGAATGCTGAGTTTGGTTTACGCCAAACATGTCCTCTGCTGTTGTGTCCAAATAATTCAATTTTGGACTCATCTGTCCAAAGAACATTATTCCAGAAGTCCTGGTCTTTGTCAACTTTATCGCTGGCAAATGTCAGTCTGGCCTCGATGTTTCTCTTGGAAAGCAAAGGTTTCCTCCTTGCACACCTCCCATGCAAGTTAAACTTGTACAGTCTCTTTCTGATTGTAGAGGCATGTACTTCTACATCAACAGTAGCCAGAGCCTGCTGTAGTTCTCGAGATGACACTTTAGGGTTTTTGGATACCTCTTTTAGCATCTTGCGGTCTGCTCTTGGGGTGAACTTGCTGGGGCGACCAGTCCTGGGCATGTTGGCAGTTGTTTTGAAAGCCCTCCACTTGTAGACTATCTTCCGGACAGTGGAATGGCTGATTTCAAAATCTTTTGAGATCTTTTTAAATCCCTTCCCAGACTCATAGGCTGCTACAATCTTTTTTCTGAAGTCCTCTGACAGCTCTTTTGCTCTCACCATGGTGCTCACTCTCACTTCAACAGTCAGGAGCACACCAAACTAAATGTCTGAGGTTTAAATAGGGCAAGCCTCATTCAACATGCAGAGTAACGATCTACTAATTATGTGCACCTGGTGTGATATACCTGTGTGAGATCTGAGCCAATTTAAGAGGGAATACATGTGAGGGTGTCCTATCTTTTTCCTCAGTTAGAATAGGCATTTTTGTAGAATGACATTTACAGAAGATCTTGAAAAGACTTTTCTTCAGTTTTCTTTGTTTAGTCGGATTACTTTAATCTCTCTGTATTGTTGAAACGGAGATGAAATAACCATTTATTAAAAATGTTACAAAAAACCACATGCTTTCAAAGGGTGTCCTAATTTTTTCACATGACTGTATGTGCACAGTGACTCCACCAGCAGAATAGTGAGTGCAGCTCCGGAGTATAATACAGGATGTAACTCAGGATCAGTACAGAATAAGTAATGTAATGTATGTACACAGTGACTGCACCAGCAGGATAGTGAGTGCAGCTCTGGAGTATAATACAGGATGTAACTCAGGATCAGTACAGGATAAGTAATGTAATGTATGTACACAGTGACTGCACCAGCAGAATAGTGAGTTCAGCTCTGGAGTATAATACAGGATGTAACTCAGGATCAGTACAGGATAAGTAATGTAATGTATGTACACAGTGACTCCACCAGCAGAATAGTGAGTGCAGCTCTGGAGTATAATACAGGATGTAACCCAGGATCAGTACAGGATAAGTAATGTATGTACACAGTGACTCCACCAGCAGAATAGTGAGTGCAGCTCCGGAGTATAATACAGGATGTAACTCAGGATCAGTACAGGATAAGTAATGTAATGTATGTACACAGTGACTCCACCAGCAGAATAGTGAGTGCAGCTCTGGAGTATAATACAGGATGTAACCCAGGATCAGTACAGGATAAGTAATGTATGTACACAGTGACTCCACCAGCAGAATAGTGAGTGCAGCTCTGGAGTATAATACAGGATGTAACTCAGGATCATTACAGGATAAGTAATGTAATGTATGTACATAGTGACTCCACCAGCAGAATAGTGAGTGCAGCTCTGGAGTATAATACAGGATGTAACTCAGGATCAGTACAGGATAAGTAATGTAATGTATGTACACAGTGACTGCACCAGCAGAATAGTGAGTGCAGCTCTGGAGTATAATACAGGATGTAACCCAGGAGCAGTACAGGATAAGTAATGTATGTACACAGTGACTCCACCAGCAGAATAGTGAGTGCAGCTCTGGAGTATAATACAGGATGTAACTCAGGATCATTACAGGATAAGTAATGTAATGTATGTACACAGTGACTCCACCAGCAGAATAGCGAGTGCAGCTCTGGAGTATAATACAGGACGTAACTCAGGATCAGTACAGGATAAGTAATGTAATGTATGTACACAGTGACTCCACCAGCAGAATAGTGAGTGCAGCTCTGGAGTATAATACAGGATGTAACTCAGGATCAGTACAGGATAAGTAATGTAATGTATGTACACAGTGACTCCACCAGCAGAACAGTGAGTGCAGCTCTGGAGTATAATACAGGATGTAACTCAGGATCAGTACAGGATAAGTAATGTAATGTATGTACGCAGTGACTGCACCAGCAGAATAGTGAGTGCAGCTCCGGAGTATAATACAGGATGTAATTCAGGATCAGTACAGGATAAGTACTGTAATGTATGTACATAGTGACTCCACCAGCAGAATAGTGAGTGCAGCTCTGGAGTATAATACAGGATGTAACTCAGGATCAGTACAGGATAAGTAATGTATGTGCACAGTGACTCCACCAGCAGAACAGTGAGTGCAGCTCTGGAGTATAATACAGGATGTAACTCAGGAGCAGTAATGGATAAGTAATGTAATGTATGTACACAGTGACTGCACCAGCAGAATAGTGAGTGCAGCTCTGGAGTATAATACAGGATGTAACTCAGGATCAGTACAGGATAAGTAATGTAATGTATGTACACAGTGACTGCACCAGCAGAATAGTGAGTGCAGCTCTGGAGTATAATACAGAATATAACTTAGGATCAGTACAGGATAAGTACTGTAATGTATGTACACAGTGACTCCACCAGCAGAATAGTGAGTGCAGCTTCGGAGTATAATACAGGATGTAACTCAGGATCAGTACAGGATAAGTAATATATGTACACAGTGACTGCACCAGCAGAATAGTGAGTGCAGCTTCGGAGTATAATACAGGACGTAACTCAGGATCAGTACAGTAGTGTGGCTCTGGATAAGTAATGTAATGTATGTACACAGTGACTGCACCAGTAGAATAGTGAGTGCAGCTCTGGAGTATAATACAGGATGTAACTCAGGATCAGTACAGGATAAGTAATGTAATGTAATGTACACAGTGACTCCACCGGCAGAGTAGTGAGTGCAGCTCTGGAGAATAATGTATTTTTATGTACATTACTTCTATATGTAACTGGATAATGGTGGACATATATTTTAAGACTGACCTTTAATACCTGCTGTCACCCCATACTCCATCCAGTCCGTGCAGAGTGTCATGGCTACAAGGTGGGCTCCAGCAGAATGGCCACACAGGTAGACTCCACTGCAGAGCAAAATGCCTGACATTAACAAAAAGTATCATACAAGAAAAGATGAGGGCAAAGGTCGACCCTCTGATAGGTGCAGTACCAGGTATGGCGGGGGCAGATCAATCCCGTGCTGATTCTGGTCATGATATATCTGTATAGGGGACAGCTCTCTGCAACATCGCCTGCACAGGCATAGAGTTAGGTAATAACGTTCTGTCTGCCCACAGCCACCACTAGGGGGAGCTGAGGAGCTTACCAAAGACAGATTTGTTAGTGAGCTCAATAGGACCTATGGTTTATAATTGTGTGAGCTCCCCCTCCTGGTGACTGCGAGCAGCAAGAAATGTTATTATCTAACTATGTCAGAAAGCTATGTGTCAGAAAAAAAACTTCAATAACTATAAAGATAGGTTATGAAATTAATCAGCACAGGAATGTGGATATATTCACATAACGAAAAGTTCTGCGACTTTCTAATATATCTGAGGTTTTGATTCTCTAATCTGCTTGCTGTCAGTGAATGAGAAGTTTACATTTGGAGGCTGCAAACTTGTAGAGACCTAACGTTTCTCTTATTGTATGTAGTCTAGATAATCATCTGCCAGCGACATACATCAGCAGCTCAAATCCTTTTCCTGGTAGTTTGTTGCAATGTATCAGTGCAGGTGAAACATATCAGCCTGAAGTCTTGGGGATTGTCTAGACTGGATACAACTGTAGCAAATTCTCATCTGTGAGAAGTATTAGGTCAGGGCTGTTTTTCAGAATTTGGATGAAACCATAACCCCAATCATTGACAGCAAGCAGAGGTCTTGAAATATGAAAAGCATGAACATTCCTAGTATATTGTATTCTTCAATATGAGTGGCTGCAGCGCCACCTGCTGTCAAAGCCAAGTCAGACAGGCGCAAGAACTGAACCCAGAAGAGTCCCTCTCGTCACACTTGAAGAAAACAATCCGAGTCTGGCATGTAAAGAGTTAACCATTGTCACATTGCATAGACCAATCTATGTTACTGCCACATGTGTGACCATAAGAGCCTGCATCGGGCACAGCCCCTGGAGGGCCAACTTACGTATTCTGCGGGTAAAGCCTTAGAACTGCGGCAATGCTGCATCTGACCTGCGCCACCATTAGATCCATGTCACCTGAAATAATTGACAGGTAATACTATTAGCCATGCTTTACACTGCAGCCCTGCTTGGTCAGCCAGAAGTCAGCACAGAAAGGTAATAGACTACAGGTATCAGGAAACTGCTAAACCTAGACTTTGTGCAGTGACCATGGAAGGCACAGGGGCGGCAGGTCGTCCAGGAGAGGTGGCACTGCCCGGCCTGTGCGCCAGAGGGCGAGAAGCAAAGGGAGAAGTCACGGCCACTACTAGGGACTAATTATACGTCCACTGTACGGCAGTACTCAGTATATCTGGGCAATGTATGTACAGTTGTGGCCAAAAGTTTTGAGAATTACATAAATATTGGAAATTGGAAGAGTTGCTGCTTAAGTTTTTATAATAGCAATTTGCATATTCTCCAGAATGTTATGAAGAGTGATCAGATGAATTGTATAGTCCTTCTTTGCCATGAAAATTAACTTAATCCCAAAAAAACCTTCCCACTGCATTTCATTGCTGTCATTAAAGGACCTGCTGAGATCATTTCAGTAATCGTCTTGTTAACTCAGGTGAGAATGCTGACGAGCACAAGGCTGGAGATCATTATGTCAGGCTGATTGGGTTAAAATGGCAGACTTGACATGTTAAAAGGAGGGTGATGCTTGAAATCATTGTTCTTCCATTGTTAACCATGGTGACCTGCAAAGAAACGCGTGCAGCCATCATTGCGTTGCATAAAAATGGCTTCACAGGCAAGGATATTGTGGCTACTAAGATTGCACCTCAATCAACAATTTATAGGATCATCAAGAACTTCAAGGAAAGAGGTTCAATTCTTGCTAAGAAGGCTTCAGGGCATCCAAGAAAGTCCAGCAAGCGCCAGGATCGTCTCCTAAAGAGGATTCAGCTGCGGGATCGGAGTGCCACCAGTGCAGAGCTTGCTCAGGAATGGCAGCAGGCAGATGTGAGCTCATCTGCACGCACAGTGAGGCGAAGACTTTTGGAAGATGGCCTGGTGTCAAGAAGGGCAGCAAAGAAGCCACTTCTCTCCAAAAAAAACATCAGGGACAGATTGATCTTCTGCAGAAAGTATGGTGAATGGACTGCTGAGGACTGGGGCAAAGTCATATTCTCAGATGAAGCCTCTTTCCGATTGTTTGGGGCATCTGGAAAAAGGCTTGTCCGGAGAAGAAAAGGTGAGCGCTACCATCAGTCCTGTGTCATGCCAACAGTAAAGCATCCTGAGACCATTCATGTGTGGGTTGCTTCTCATCCAAGGGAGTGGGCTCACTCACAATTTTGCCCAAAAACACAGCCATGAATAAAGAATGGCACCAAAACACCCTCCAACAGCAACTTCTTCCAACAATCCAACAACAGTTTGGTGAAGAACAATGCATTTTCCAGCACGATGGAGCACCGCGCCATAAGGCAAAAGTGATAACTAAGTGGCTCGGGGACCAAAACGTTGACATTTTGGGTCCATGGCCTGGAAACTCCCCAGATCTTAATCCTATTGAGAACTTGTGGTCAATCCTCAAGAGGCGGGTGGACAAACAAAAACCCACTAATTCTGACAAACTCCAAGAAGTGATTATGAAAGAATGGGTTGCTATCAGTCAGGAATTGGCCCAGAAGTTGATTGAGAGCATGCCCAGTCGGATTGCAGAGGTCCTGAAAAAGAAGGGCCAACACTGCAAATACTGACTCTTTGCATAAATGTCATGTAATTGTCGATAAAAGCCTTTGAAACGTATGAAGTGCGTGTAATTATATTTCACTACATCACAGAAACAACTGAAACAAAGATCTAAAAGCAGTTTAGCAGCAAACTTTGTGAAAACTAATATTTGTGTCATTCTCAAAACTTTTGGCCACGACTGTACAATTTCTGTTATCTTCATCTAGATAGATAGGAGATGTCTCTACCTGAGAGGAAGATGAGACACCATGGACTATTATACCCCCATACTGCCCCTTTAACCCAACATCCACCCCCTTTAATTCTCACATCAAACCCCCCTCTACAATACCTATTATTTATTTTGCTTTGGCAATGCTAAATGTTTTACTTGGACGTGTCAATAAAGCTTTATTAAATTGAATTGATAGGAGATATGAGATAGATAATAGATAATAGACAGATAATAGATAATAGATAGATAGATAGATGATAGATAGATGATAGATAATAGATAGATGATAGATAGATAATAGATAGATGATAGATAGATAGATAATAGATAGATAATAGATAGATAGATAATAGATAGATAGATAGATAGATGATAGATAGATAATAGATAATAGATAGATAATAGATAGATAGATAGATAATAGATAGATGATAGATAATAGATAGATGATAGATAGATAATAGATAGATAGATAGATAGATAGATAATAGATAGACAGATAATAGATAATAGATAATAGATAGATAGATAATAGATAGACAGATAATAGATAATAGATAATAGATAGATAGATAATAGATAGATAGATAATAGATAGATAGATAGATAATAGATAGATAGATAGATAGATAGATGATAGATAGATAATAGATAGATAGATAATAGATAATAGATAATAGATAGATAGATAATAGATAATAGATAGATAATAGATAGATGATAGATAATAGATAGATGATAGATAGATAATAGATAGACAGATAATAGATAATAGATAGATAGATAATAGATAATAGATAGATAATAGATCATCACATTGGTGATTAGAGAACACGGCCTTTGATTTACATTTTCTGGGAGTGCGGTGGAGTTTGGATGTTGATCTCTTCCGCAGCCGCTGGCACACCGCTACTACTTTTACTGCTGTGGAGAACGGAGCCGGGGAGAGCTATGGCTGGAGACCTCGGGTTTCCCGGGGTCCGTGCACCACCAGGCGCAGCTCCCCGCCTCTCCCATTGAAGTGAATGGGAGCACACGGCGCATGCGCGGCCACCGCTCCCTTTCTTTTTTATGGGGCCGACGGAAATAGCCGAGCCAGCGCTCAGCTATTTTTGGCGGCTCCATAGAAATGAATAGAGGGCGGCTGCGCATGCGCGGTGCGTCCTCCTCAAGTTTCCCCGCTCTGTTCTCATTGTAGGTGCGGGTCCCAGAGGTCAGACAATGGGAGCATATCCTTTAAGGATTATCTAGAATAGATAGACAGACAGATGACAGACGGATGGATAATACAGATATCTCACCTTTTGGGGCAATATCATAATCCATCACCATCACAGCAATCCCATGAGACAGGAGCGGGGCAGCCATGAAGCCGGACTCCTCTTTGCTGGAGGAGGATGACTGTGGTTATAATACCTGGTAGAAATCAGCATTACTAACCCCATCATGAGCCCCTGAGATGTGAGACGTGCTCATCAGCGCCCCCCACCTGCCCTATGGATATAGATAGAGGTCAGGGTCTCACAGGTCCCCCCTCCGCACCTTACAGCACAGTGTGAAATACCGCAGACTGATGCTACCCCCCCCCCCCCCCCCCCCAATGTGCAGCCGGGGGTTGTTTAGACTGGATACAACTGAAGCAAAGTCTCAGCTGTGACAAGTGTGAATGTTTGGATGCAAACAAGAATGTCCCCATGACTGAACTGTGCAGGTGGCGATCTTGAGAGAGAAGCAGGTTCTTCTAGCAGCACAGAGTATTTCAGGAATGCAGTGATTTCAGGAGAGGTACTGAGGACAGGGCTGAATATAACAAGTCCGAGTCATGATATGAGGAGGAGAACCGCAGACTTGGGGATACCTAGTGAAAGGAGCAGGGTCTCTAGCAGCACAGAGTATTTCAGGAGAGGGGTGTGATCATCTAGTGGGTGTCCCCTCAGTGCCTTGATGTGAGGGGGGGGGCAATAGAGATAAGCTGGAGGTGCTGACAATGAGATACATGGTGGAAGGAGCAGAATACACAGCAGCACAGAGTATTTCAGGGAGGTCACAACGTAAGAGTTATATAGTGAAAGGCGGTATGTTACCCCTGTACTGTGATGACTGGCGATGAGGATGGCAGCGCATGGTGACCACCTCTGCCATCTGTGTGCTCTTTACCTCAGAAACTGCCAGTATCCTCCATGGACGTACACCAGTATCGGGAACTCTGTAATGGAAGCAATGGGGGACATGACTCAGTAGGGCAGCCTGCTGACCGCTCCATGCACATGTATACTCAATTCGGCTGAGCATGCATGTGTTCTCAATAGTAAGAGAGGAGGAAACTCCTGCCAGATCGAAACGATTGGGCAGTAAAATTCAACATGCCCGATCCTTCTTTCCTCTGTTGGGGGAAATTCGGAGGGCCCCCATACACTGTGGATGTGGGTGCAGAGTCCACTTACTGGTTGGCTCTCCATCCGGTAGATACAGGTCCATCTTCTCGCTGTCACTGTCGCCATATGGTATGTCCAGTGCGGTCCGTGCCGCGGCCCGAGATACTTCTGTGCCTTGGATGATAAGTACAGTAAATATACAGCCCATATATATATATATACACATATACTGTGACATCATACCTTCTGTCAACTCCCTCACGTGCGCCTCAATGACGGCATCTCGGTCCATACGATGAGACCAGTGACTAGGTGAGTACTGATGCTCCAGCTCCTGAAAATACAAAGCGTATGGTCTGTGCTGAAGTGCTCTGTGCTGCTGGGGGGCCTTAAACCTTCCACTATGGCACTAAACCTGTAACCTTACAACAGATCAGCGCGCTCATCTTCTGAAATACTCTGTGCTGCTGAAGACCCTGCTCCTTCAACTGTGTAACTCTCAGTCTATGATCTCTCACAATATAAGTACAGCCCTCTCCTGAAATACTTTGTGCTGCTGAAGACCCAGCTCCACCATGTAATTCTCAGTCTGTGACCTCCCACAAGATCAGCATGCTACTCTCCTGAAATACTCTGCACTGCTGAGGCATCTTCTCCTCCCATGATATAACTCTCAGTTTTTTGCCTCTCACCACATCAGCACACTCCTCTCCTGAAATACTCTGTGCTGCTGAAGACCCTGCTCCTTCTTCCATGCAGCTCCCAGTCCATGATCTCTCGCTAGTTTTCCTTCTGCACGTGGCATGTAGCCCTGTCCTCACTAACATCACAGGAGCGAGAGGTTACTGATGATCTTAAATACTCTGTGTCACTGTGGGATCCTTCTCCTTCCGCCATGTAACTGTGAGTCTGTGAGATCCCATTTTTGTCATGTGCAGCTCTCTTCCCTAATATCACCACATAGGAAGGGTCACTGCCCTCCACAACATCAGCATGCTCCTCTCCTGAAATCCTCTGTGCTGCTGACAATCCTGCTCCACTATGTAAGGCCTCATGCACACAAACGTATTTTCTTTCCGTGTCCGTTCCGTTTTTTTTGCGGACCGTATACGAAACCATTCATTTCAATGGGTCCGCAAAAAAAAAACGGAAGTTACTCCGTGTGCATTCCATTTCCGTATGGCCGTATTTCCGATCCGCAAAAAAATTAGAACATGTCCTATTATTGTCCGCATTACGGACAAGGATAGGACTGTTCTATTAGGGGCCGGCTGTTCTGTTCCGCAAAATACATACGGTCGTGTGCATGAGGCCTAACTCTCACAATAGAAGTACAGCCCTCTCCTGAAATCCTCTGTGCTGCCGACAACCCTGCTCCACTATGTAACTCTCCGTCTGTGAACTCCCACAAGATCAGCATGCTTCTCTCCTGAAATACTCTGTGCTGCCGACAACCCTGCTCCAAAATGTAACTCTCAGTCTGTGACCTCCCACAAGATCAGCAGGCTCCTCTCCTGAAATACTCTGTGCTGCCGACAACCCTGCTCCAAAATGTAACTCTCAGTCTGTGACCTCCCACAAGATCAGCACGCTCCTCTCCTGAAATACTCTGTGCTGCCGACAACCCTGCTCCAAAATGTAACTCTCAGTCTGTGACCTCCCACAAGATCAGCAGGCTCCTCTCCTGAAATCCTCTGTGCTGCCGACAACCCTGCTCCACTATGTAACTCTCCGTCTGTGAACTCCCACAAGATCAGCATGCTTCTCTCCTGAAATACTCTGTGCTGCCGACAACCCTGCTCCAAAATGTAACTCTCAGTCTGTGACCTCCCACAAGATCAGCAGGCTCCTCTCCTGAAATACTCTGTGCTGCCGACAACCCTGTTCCAAAATGTAACTCTCAGTCTGTGACCTCCCACAAGATCAGCAGGCTCCTCTCCTGAAATACTCTGTGCTGCCGACAACCCTGCTCCAAAATGTAACTCTCAGTCTGTGACCTCCCACAAGATCAGCAGGCTCCTCTCCTGAAATACTCTGTGCTGCCGACAACCCTGCTCCAAAATGTAACTCTCAGTCTGTGACCTCCCACAAGATCAGCAGGCTCCTCTCCTGAAATACTCTGTGCTGCCGACAACCCTGCTCCAAAATGTAACTCTCAGTCTGTGACCTCCCACAAGATCAGCACGCTCCTCTCCTGAAATACTCTGTGCTGCCGACAACCCTGCTCCAAAATGTAACTCTCAGTCTGTGACCTCCCACAAGATCAGCAGGCTCCTCTCCTGAAATACTCTGTGCTGCCGACAACCCTGCTCCAAAATGTAACTCTCAGTCTGTGACCTCCCACAAGATCAGCACGCTCCTCTCCTGAAATACTCTGTGCTGCCGACAACCCTGCTCCAAAATGTAACTCTCAGTCTGTGACCTCCCACAAGATCAGCAGGCTCCTCTCCTGAAATACTCTGTGCTGCCGACAACCCTGCTCCAAAATGTAACTCTCAGTCTGTGACCTCCCACAAGATCAGCAGGCTCCTCTCCTGAAATACTCTGTGCTGCCGACAACCCTGCTCCAAAATGTAACTCTCAGTCGGTGACCTCCCACAAGATCAGCAGGCTCCTCTCCTGAAATACTCTGTGCTGCCGACAACCCTGTTCCAAAATGTAACTCTCAGTCTGTGACCTCCCACAAGATCAGCACGCTCCTCTCCTGAAATACTCTGTGCTGCTGTGGCGCTTCACAGGATCAAATGAAACGTTATCGGAACAATGGCTGCCTAATACATAGAATATGGAAGCGTGTGCGGCTGGCGCTGCCATATGATGGGCACCGCTGTCCTGAGAGGTCATACATGCCTCATATACTAGGACTCACCATTTACCATTATGCCCCCTTGTGGCTAAATGAATTAAAAAAATAAAAATTCTGCAAATTATGGTAAAACTGGTCAGGTAGTGGTGCTGACTGGCAGTCAGCCCGGATGACGCGTGTCCGGGTACTTCGCCCTTTGGTTATAAAGGTTTACATCACTGGTATCAGCTGAGCGGGTGTCTACGGTATATATAGCTTTATGTCACCTCCGTCCTCACCTCCTTCCCCAGCTTGCTCCAGGTCTCCTCCATGTTTCTCTGTCGCCAGGACTATGACCGGTGACGAGGAGTTCACTACACTCCGCCGCCCCCCGCCCAACGCCAGTGAGAACAGCAGCTTACTGGTCATTTCCTGTGGACTCCCCTGCAATGTTCTATAGGAGCACTCCTTTGGCCTGTGTCAGGTGAATGGCTTGGAATCCAGAGCACCATATGGCGGCACTTACAGCTCTCTAGCAGGGAGTCTGTTCGGCCCATGAGGCCACGTTCACACGGTGGATATTTCCATATGATAGATCTTCAACGGAACTGACTTGAATGGGTCCGCGATCTGCAGGATTCGGCTGAAGATAGGACATGGACCCAAAAGCCCACGGAAGCGCTTCCAATCCGTGCCTCCGCTCCATATCTTGCGGAATGCGCACCCATTCAAGTCAATGGGTCTGCATCCGTGATATGGACTTCACTCGGCCAGTGCCCGTATATTTCGGAACCGCTGTTTGCACATGGGCACGGACAGCTTGCAGTCGTGTAAACGAGCTCTAAGATTGTCCTCAGTGCCACCTAATAAGAATGATGCCCCTTAGTGCCTCTCGGACAGTATGATATCTCCTTGGTGCCCTCCACCTGGTATGATGCCCTCTCACAGAATGGTGCTCCTTTAGCGCCCCTGACACAGTAGGATGCCTCCTTAGTACCTCATGATGCCCCTCAGTGCCCCCTCACAGTATAGTGATCCCTTAACTGCCCCCAACACAAAGTGATGCCCTCTAAGTGCCCCCTCACACAGTATGATGTCTCCTTTAGTGCCTCCCCTCAGAGTGATGCCCCCCACTCTGTATGCTGTTCCCTTAAATGCCCCACTAAGAATGATGTCCCCTTAAGTCCCCCCCAGACAGTATGATGCCCTTTAAGTGCCCCCCACACAGTATGATGCCCCCTTAAAAGCCCCCACACAATATGATGTCCCCTTTAATGTCCCCCTTAGAATGATGTCCTCTTAAGTGCCCCCCACACAGTATGACGCCCTTTATGTGCCCCCCACACAGTATGATGCCCTTTATGTGCCCCCCACACAGTATGGCGCCCTTTATGTGCCCCCCACACAGTATGACGCCCTTTAGGTGCCCCCCACACAGTATGATGCCCTTTATGTGCCCCCCACACAGTACGATGCCCTTTATGTGCCCCCCACACAGTTTGACGCCCCGTTAAGTGAACCCCCACAGTGATGCCTCCAGTGTAAAGACGTCATGTTCCCCCCTAACGAGCGTGGAGTATGTCCGCCCTGTGGTGCGTTGTCTGTGGCTCAGCGCAACAAGTGAGATGACATCACTACACGGCACCTGCCAGTGCTGAACTGGGGACAGCAGGGGAATGGACCCCTGAAGTGAAAGAGAGCACACTGCGCATGCGCTGTCTACCTCCATTCACTGTTGTGGAAATGCAGAGCATGCTGCGCAATCACTGTGTGCTCTGCTTCACTTCAGGACCCCCGTTCTGGAGACAGGAGCGGGTCCCATAGGTGAGACCTGCACGTGTCACATATCCTAGCGTATGCCACCAATGTATGAGATGAGAAACCCCTTTAAGGATTTTTTATAAAATCTGAAACGTGTAAGCCATTCTGTGCGCTGGATATTGCTTGGTCCTGATGAAGTTATTTGGGACTGGATCGGCAGGTTGTGCCGTTGTTGGCGAGTCCTCCGTCTTCCAGGCTGATGGAGAGGTGAGCTGGCTAGACGTCTTTACAGTCGCTGTGCCTGGCAGCCAATCAGATTCCACCTCTTTCATTTTGGGGGGCATTAAAATTAATGGGGGCATTATTAATTCTGGGGGGCACTAATGGGGGCATTACTATTACTGGGGGCACTAATGGGGGGCATTATCAATTTGGGGGGCCACAAATGGAGGCATTACTATTACTGGTGGCACAAATGGGGGGCATTATCAATTCTGGGGGGGAGGGGCACAAATGGAGGCATTACTATTACTGGGGGCACAAATGGGGGGCATTATCAATTCTAGGGGGCACAAATGGAGGCATTACTATTACTGGGGGCACTAATGGGGGGCATTATCAATTCTGGAGGGGTACAAATGGAGGCATTACTATTACTGGGGGCACTAATGGGGGGCATTATCAATTCTGGGGGGCACAAATGGAGGCATTACTATTACTGGGGGCACTAATGGGGGGCATTATCAATTCTGGGGGGCACAAATGGAGGCATTTCTATTACTGGGGGCACTAATGGGGGGCATTATCAATTTTGGGGGCCACAAATGGAGGCATTACTATTTCTGGGGGCACAAATGGGGGGCATTATCAATTCTGGGGGGCACAAATGGAGGCATTACTATTACTGGGGGCACTAATGGGGGGTATTATCAATTCTGGGGGGCACAAATGGAGGCATTACTATTACTGGGGGCACTATCAATTCTAGGGGGCACTAATGGAGGCATTTCTATTACTGGGGGCACTAATGGGGGCATTATCAATTCTGGGGGGCACAAATGGAGGCATTACTATTACTGGGGGCACTAATGGGGGGCATTATCAATTCTAGGGGGCACAAATGGAGGCATTACTATTACTGGGGGCACTAATGGGGGCATTATTAATTCTGGGGGGGGGCACAAATGGAGGCATTACTATTACTGGGGGCACTAATGGGGGCATTATCAATTCTGGGGGGCACAAATGGAGGCATTACTATTACTGGGGGCACTAATGGGGGGCATTATCAATTCTGGGGGGCACAAATGGAGGCATTATTATTACTGGGGGCACTAATGGGGGCATTATCAATTCTAGGGGGCACAAATGGAGGCATTTCTATTACTGGGGGCACTAATGGGGGCATTATCGATTCTGGGGGGCACAAATGGAGGCATTTCTATTACTGAGGGCACTAATGGGGGCATTATCAATTCTGGGGGGCACAAATGTAGGCATTACTATTACTGGGGGCACTAATGGGGGCATTATCAATTCTGGGGGGCACAAATGTAGGCATTACTATTACTGGGGGCACTAATGGGGGCATTATCAATTCTGGGGGGCACAAATGGAGGCATTACTATTACTGGGGGCACTAATGGGGGCATTATCAATTCTGGGGGGCACAAATGGAGGCATTACTATTACTGGGGGCACTAATGGGGGCATTATCAATTCTGGGGGGCACAAATGGAGGCATTACTATTACTGGGGGCACTAATGGGGGCATTATCAATTCTGGGGGGGCACAAATGGAGGCATTACTATTACTGGGGGCACTAATGGGGGCATTATCAATTCTGGGGGGCACAAATGGAGGCATTACTATTACTGGGGGGCACTATTAATACTGGGAGCCATATTATGACAGCGACCCCCTTTAGGGTGTGGCTTAACTTGGCTGTATTTTTTTTGTTGGGAAAGGCAACCACCCTAGTTGGAGGTTGCTGATTCAGGGCAATAACATGACACAGAAAATCCAGTCATGTGATATGGACATCCCCTTTAAGCAGCTTCAGCGTCCAGTCAAGGAACATGAAGGCCAGTGGGTTGCCATGGGCAACAAGGGGCCGGGGCCGCGCAGTGACAGCGCTGTCAGCTTCTCGCCTCCTCCATTACAATGACCAGACACAAGCCGCCCAGGAAAGGGTGGAGGTGAGGCCCCGCCCCCGGGACCAGGGTGGGCGTGGCCGGCTGAGTCCAGGAAGTTTGGCCGCGGAGTAGACTGTCAGCAGCAGCAGCAGCAGCATGGAGAGCGGGGCGTACGGGGCGGCCAGGGCCGGGGGCAGCTTCAGCCTGGAGGACTTCGTCAGGAGGCCGGAGACCATACTCAGGGCTGTGAGCGCGGTGAGTACCGGCGGCGGCACGTGACTGGGGGGTATAGCGATCTACAGGCTGTGGCGACATGCTGGGAGTTGTAGTACTACGGCAGCTGTGGTGGTTTCAGCGCATGCTGGGAGTTGTAGTACTACGGCAGCTGTGGTGTTTTCAGCGCATGCTGGGAGTTGTAACTTCTTGGGGTTGTGGTTTCCTGGCATGGTGGCAGTTGTAGTCAGCAGGTGGGGCTCCTCAGGGCATGCTGGGAGTTGTCATTTCCAGAGGTTGTAGTTTCATGATAGCTGGAGCTTCTCGGGGCATGATGGGAGTTGTAGTTTCATGGCAACTATGTATTCAAGGCATTCTGGGAGTTGGAGTTTTTGCGACAGTTGGGCCTTCTCAGGATATGCAGACCCCAGTTGCTAAACTACAACTCCCAGCATGCGGCAACAAACCCCAGGAGTTGTAGTCAGTGACAGGCTCTCTTCAGGACATTCTGGGAGTTGTAGTTAGCAGGTGGGCCCTCCTCGGGACACTCTGGGAGTCGTAGTCAGTGACAGGCTCTCTTCAGGACATTCTGGGAGTTGTAGTCAGAGGCGGCCTCTCCTCGGGACACTCTGGGAGTTGTAGTCAGAGGCGGCCTCTCCTCGGGACACTCTGGGAGTCGTAGTCAGAGGCGGCCTCTCCTCGGGACACTCTGGGAGTTGTAGTCAGAGGCGGCCTCTCCTCGGGACACTCTGGGAGTCGTAGTCAGAGGTGGCCTCTCCTCGGGACACTCTGGGAGTTGTAGTCAGAGGCGGCCTCTCCTCGGGACACTCTGGGAGTTGTAGTCAGAGGCGGCCTCTCCTCGGGACACTCTGGGAGTTGTAGTCAGAGGCGGCCTCTCCTCGGGACATTCTGGGAGTTGTAGTCAGAGGCGGCCTCTCCTCGGGACATTCTGGGAGTTGTAGTCAGTGGCGGCCTCTCCTCGGGACATTCTGGGAGTTGTAGTCAGAGGCGGCCTCTCCTCGGGACATTCTGGGAGTTGTAGTCAGAGGCGGCCTCTCCTCGGGACATTCTGGGAGTTGTAGTCAGAGGCGGCCTCTCCTCGGGACATTCTGGGAGTTGTAGTCAGAGGCGGCCTCTCCTCGGGACATTCTGGGAGTTGTAGTCAGTGGCGGCCTCTCCTCGGGACATTCTGGGAGTTGTAGTCAGTAGCGGCCTCTCCTCGGGACATTCTGGGAGTTGTAGTCAGAGGCGGCCTCTCCTCGGGACATTCTGGGAGTTGTAGTCAGTAGCGGCCTCTCCTCGGGACATTCTGGGAGTTGTAGTTAGCAGGTGGGCATGCCTGGAGACGTAGCCAACAGCTGGTGATTGTTACAGCATGCTGAGAGTTGTAGTTTGACAACTGAGGCCTATGGAGGCATGCTGCGAGTTGTAGTCAGGAGCTGAGGCTCCTCGGGGCATGTTGGGAGTTGTAGTCAACAGTCAGGGCATGTTGGAGGTAGTAGCTTATTGGAGTTGCAGTTTCATTCGCCAGGACTACCAGGAATGATGAGAGTTGTAGTTTTGCTTCTTGTCTCTGTATAATGATAATAATGGAAGGTGGTCATCCTTCATGTTCTGGAGATCACATGACCTCAGGCCCCGCCCCTCACTGGCCATTATTAGCATATAGGTGTCACATACGTGGCGGGCAGTGCGAACGACGGCACAGTATCCGTAAAGAGCGCGCCGTCA
The DNA here is from genome assembly GCF_905171765.1 of Bufo bufo. Classification (NCBI taxonomy): domain Eukaryota; kingdom Metazoa; phylum Chordata; class Amphibia; order Anura; family Bufonidae; genus Bufo; species Bufo bufo. The sequence goes on from NC_053394.1 coordinate 422,301,629, forward strand.
CTTTAAGGTCAATTATTGGACAACATATTGTGACGATGAGAATATCTTGTGACCCCGGTGGTGCCAGCGGCGGCTCTCCTGGCACAGCGCGGGCTCCGCGGATCAGAGACGTCTCGTCACCATTGGCCGCGTTCCCAGCACTCCAAAACCCAAGTCACGTATCCGAACCTGGAGGAGAATCCGAGACGTGACATCTCTCCAGGCTTCTCTGACGGACACTTCTGGTACCTGGAGCGCTAGAGATGCTCTGCAGGGGGCGCTACAACTTTTGCAATGGGGTCCAGGAGCTTCTGGCCTATGCCCCTGCCTGTAATTTACCCGGTGACGTTACCCTTTAGCATTAGGGTGAGTTGGTGCTATACAGGGTGTCAAAACTTTCGCACCAGGGTCCAGGAGCTTCAAGTCTGTGCTTTTGAATGTGATGACTGTTAACCCTTTACTGATCAAATACTGACAATAAAACCATTTTAGCAGTGTGTATATGCTGTTGAATTGCAGGGTGCTAAAACTTTTGCTTTGGGGTTCAGGCCTATGCCTTTGCCTGAAGCATCTTCCTAGTAACAGATACACTTTTGCACGGTGCATTGTGACGCTATATGGGGCGCTAGAACATTTGCAACGGGGTCTAGGAGCCTCAAACCTACACGTTTGCCTGTTATTTGGATGACGTCTGCCATCGATGAGCTCACCACCAGGCACAGGCGTCTGATGTGAGACAATAGACTACCATGCCCAACTTCCACCGTCCGCCCCTGGGTTAATGATTATCAGGGGACCTGTTGACTCACAGCGGCAGGTAAGTCCTGTGAAATATGGATGCTCTGGGAGCTATAGGGTTAAGCGTGTCCAGTCCTGCAGCAGTGGCCGGGGGTGGGGGCCATGAGGATGTCCTATTAACCCTTTCCGTCCTGGAGGGAGCGAATCACCTGACTCCTCTCCACCCAGGGTCATATGCTGGGATCAGACTGGGAGTCACATGCCTCCGGGGCTGCATCATGTGATTATGGGGCACGTGGGGTCTGCGTACAGGGGGATAATATTAGAGAGTTAGGGGGGAGGGGGACGCACTCATTCACTGCCAGGTTGCAGGGGGAGGGGGGGCAGTAGATCCGGTTCCACAGCCTGGTCCAGGCGGAGGAGGATGACGTGGTATTATTACTGCCAGGCTAAAGTTGAAAAACTGCACCAACCAGCAGGAAAAACCTTTTATTTATTTATTTATTACTTTTTATACTTGAATAAAAAAAAAAATCAGCCGTTGATCCTCTACACAGAGAATAACGTACTGCGGAGGGAGGCGCGAGGCGCGGAATGCCTTAGACAATACCCTGACTGTGTGCAGAATGGTAGCGATCTACTACTGCTTATCACTGGCCGCCTTTTTTTTTTCTTTTTTTTATTTAATAAAAATTTGTTTTCATTGACTATTATTTTTCAACATATATATATATATATATATATATATATAACACTTTATTTAATTCCAGTTCTTTTTCACATTTCATATATTTTTTATTTATTTATTTAACTTTTTTGTAACATGCTCATTTTTGTTTAGATTTTTATGTAACCTTTTTAACTTTTTTTTCTTTTCTTTTTTTTTTTTCCATTCTTTAAAGGGATATTCCAGTTGTTAAGTTATCCCCTATCCTGTGCCACATCTTACTGCTGAGACCCCCCCCCCCACCAAATACAAGAACGGATGCTCCCCTGAAATGGACTGGGCGGCAGGTGGAGCGTGCGCAGGGCTGCTCTGTTCATCTCTATGGGAGTTGTGAAGCTCTCTCCAGAACTCCTATAGGGCGAAAGGGGCGGCACTGCGCACGCTCCACCTGTTGCTCTATTAATTTTGGTGGGGGGGGGGGGCTCTGAGGGGTATGGGGTCTTTATTTTCATGATCTGTGGGAGTCCCTGTGCCAGCAGTAGGACCCCCACAATCTAACATTTATATAACCGGAATACCCCTTTACTTTCTTTCATTTTATTTTTTCATTTCTTAAACTTTTTATCTGACTTTTTAAAAAAAAATTAATTCTGTATTTTTTTTTTAGTTTTTTGTTTTATGATCTAACTTTTTTGTTCAGTGCAGGAGTTCAGTCCCCGCTTTCCGGCTCTCATGGTACATAGTAAAATAGAGGTGGTATGGCGGTGTCGCTGAGGTGTGAGGCTCAGGATGCCGGCTAGGTAATACCCATAGGGCTCATGCCTATGGGCACACCTGTAAGCAATGCTTCCTCTCACCTCTACATAATGGCACGTGCCAGGATCTGTATGCCAGCAGAGGCAAGCAGGGGCACAGCAGAGACCTCACCCGCCTCTATGGTGCTTGATTATACCGCCCTGCAAAACTGAGTCCCAAAATGTGCAGAACAATGATGGCGGCCGGTAGCTAGTTGTCAGGCCGGGGGCACTAGGGCCACTTCCAGCACATTAGCATTTAAAGGGTTTCTGTCACCTGAAAAATGAACTTTTATAATATGCTAATTAGCCTCTGGGAGTGGGGGGGGGGGGGGGGGGGAATAAATGTCAGACATGTCGTAGTTTTATTCCGGCAGCCTCTCGCCGTGCCTCCGCCCCCATTATAGTAAATGGGGACGGAGCGGCAGTCCGGGGGCACACGATCACTAGCGGCAGGACGGATCCGGCAGGCTGTTCACCCGACGGAACAGCCTGTGGGAGGTCTGTGCCGCTAGTGTGAAAGTAGCCCAAGTACAATAAAAGCACGGTGACGCTGTCCGTTGGCGGCTCTGTACTACGTTTATGTCCTTTTGAAGGAAGAAGAGGTCTCTGTTGCCGGTCGGTTCAGGGATCGAGGATGCCAAGAGGTGGCTCCAGGAGAGGGACTGCTTGTGAACATTCCTCTAGGGGAAAACAATTTACGCGGACCCGTACCTATGCGTTTTATTTGAATTTTATGGGAGTGCGGGCCTGCTCCTGTTTTTGGGACTGCAGCTTGTGAAAAAGTTCAAGAACCAGCGCACTAAGTTGTCCTGCTCCTAGAGGCTCCGTTCTCCCACCTCAGGCCACGTCCTGCTACACTAGATTGACAGGGGCCGGCATTGTTAGTCTCCTACCTCCGGCCCTGTCTGCAGTGTAAATCTTGCGCCATTCAGGAAGCTGGCAGCCGGCGAGCCCCCTTCACTCACTGCGCCGAATACTGAACGGCACGAGATTTACACTGCAGACAGGGCCGGAGGTAGGAGACCAACGATGCCGACCCCTGTCAATCTAGTGTAGCAGGGCGCTGCCAGAGGTGGGAAAACGGAGCCTCTAGGAGCAGGGGCAACGCCCCCCCCCTTTTCCTAGAGGCTAATTAGCATATTATAAAAGTTAGTGAGACGGCACTAATAGGCCCCTTTCACACGGGCGAGTATTCCGCGCTGGTGCAATGCGTGAAGTGAACGCATTGCACCCGCACTGAATCCGGACCCATTCACTCCAATGGGGCTGTGCACACGAGCGGTGATTTTCACGCATCACTTTGCGTTGCGTGAAGATCACAGCATGCTCTATATTGTGCGTTTTTCACACAACGCAGGCCCCATAGAAGTGAATGGGGCTGCGTTTTTTCACGCATAGTTGCTAGGTGATGATCGGGACCCGATCTTTATTTTCTCTTTATAACATGGTTATAAGGGAAAATAATAACATTCTTCATACAGAAGATGGAGGGGTTAAAAAAAAAAATAATATACCACTTGTTCGCGCTGCCCGGCTCGTCGTCTTTCTTCTTCTTTGATGACCTGGGAGGAAAAGGACCTGTTGGTGACGTCACTGCGCTCATCACATGGTCCATCACCATGGTTATAAGGGAAAATAATAAAATCTACACAACACCCATCCCAAACCCGAACGTCTGTGATGTAGTTTGGGTCTGCGTACCAAACATGCCGATTTTTCTCACCACGTGCAAAACGCATTAAAACGCTTTGTACGCTTGTGGAAAAACCGTGCATTTTCCCGCAACGACCGCGTGAACCCAGCCATATAGTTATGTTCAGCTGACAGTAGCACCTCGCTAATGTCAGCCAGCTTAATACCCATTTTTCAGGTGACAGAAACCCTTTAAGAAAAAAGAAAGAAAAATTATATATTTTAATTATCATGTTACATTTTAATATATTTTTTATTTTCTAGTTGCATTTTTTTCAATTTTTTTGTTTACATTTTTTGCCACGTTGCATTTTATATTACAAGTTCTTTTTTGTTAGTTTTTTCTAATTGCCATGTTGCATTTTTTTAAATATCTTTTTTCTTTATTTTATTGCCTATTTTTCCCCCCCCATTTTTGTTTGATTGCTAAGTTGCATGTTCTCCTTCTTTAATGGTTTTTATTTTTTGCTTGAGTGTAGTGGCGGGAAGAGTTAAAAGGTGGAGCGCCATGGCGTCACTCGCTACATTGTGCGAGGAGACTTCATCCCACCTATTCCACAGGAGCTCCTGGGTCACAGTGACGTTTTTCAGATGTAAGCGCCACCCATTATTATAGGCCACACTCTCAAAACTATCAGCACATGCTGGGAGTTGTAGTTTCACAGCCACTGTGAGAGAGGCTTAGGTTTGAGACCAACATAGAAGGTGGATAAAAGGGAATGAAACGCGTCAGCGCCTTGTCTATTCATGTCCGGAGTGGTAGATTGAGCCACCAGAAGTGCATTGTCTCCCCCTGGTGGTGAGCTTCCCCAAGTACATGTGGAGCATGCACATATCCACTGCCCTAAATCCCTTCACTATTAAAGGCATTATATAGCGGTATTATTGTGTATTTTTTATTTTTTTGGCCTAGGTGTCCCCCCACATGATTTACTGATTGGTCTTTTTGCCCCCCACTCCAGATTTTTGGGCTCATTGTCTTTGCCTGCATTCTGACGGACGGCTACGTCAGTAAACCGCATGACTCCACGCTTCTTTGTATCTTCAACGAGAACATGGATGCCTGTCACTACGGTGTGGGGATCGGCGTTCTGGCCTTCTTAGGAGCCCTGGGCTTTCTTGCTGTAGACGTCTACTTCCCAAACCTCAGCAACGTCAACACTCGGAAGTACATTGTGTTGGTAGACCTGGGCTTTTCAGGTAAGTGAAGCTGTTTCCTGGTAGGGGAGGCACGAGGCATGTATACCTCGTTTTATTGGATCCCTATGTGAATTTCAGTGGCCACCACTAGAGGGAGCTTTATGAATTTATGAATGTGTGTCCAGTAAGCTCCCTCTGGTGGTGGCTGATAGAATTGCAGACATCAATTTAGATTTTCCATCTGCAGCTGCTGTTTTTGCCGAGATAAGCGGCGCCTGATAAGCCATTCATCTCATATATATTGAAATAACATACGTTTAGGACCAAGGTGAAAGCATACGCCAATGTGGAGTCAGGGTTGGCAAATGTTGGCTAGCTTTACTTCCGTTCCGCTATTATGCTTATATTATGCCCTCTGCTGGCAGGCCGGGGCACTACATATAGCACCCTGTCTTTGCTTACATTTCTGCTACATGAGGCTGATCCAGAATATCAGAGTAGCCACCGCTGCTTGAGTTAGCCAAGTACTAGTGCTTGGCTGCAGTCCCATAGAGCAGAGGCCCCTGCAGTCGGATCCCCGCCATATGGGATATGTTTGTAATGGGACAGCCCATTTAATACCACTTGCCAACTCCATCCACCACTGGTGGGAGCTTTCAAGATATTTACACTGCTCCCTTTGACTTCAATAGGAGCTGAATAAGTTTGTAGGTGATGAGCTCCCTCTTGTGGTGGCTACAGATCATTACAGTTTGTTTATTGAATTGCTGGCTGTGTGCAGAGGATTTCCAACCCCTATAACGGTAGATTAGGAAATTAACAAGAGACCTCTTCACAGCGATTAAGGCCAGGGTGGCACTCGGCAGGCACGGCTTATGGGAATGGCATTAACGGCGCTTTGTCTTTCAGGCCTCTGGACTTTCTTGTGGTTTGTCGGCTTCTGCTTCTTGGCCAATCAGTGGGCATCCACAAAATCCGAATTATATGCTTTGGGGGGTGCGGACAATGCTCGGGCAGCCATTGCCTTCAGCTTCTTCTCCATCCTGTCCTGGGTAAGTCTCGTGGTGGTGGGATCCAGTTTTATGCAAAGCTGAATGAATGTTTTAACTTTGTAATTCCTCTCCGTCGTCAAGATCTCTGCTTGCTGATAATGAATTAAAAACTGTCTTTCTTCCTCCTGCTCATACAGCAGAGGGGTTTGTTACCTTGTAGCAGTCCAATCTATTCACTGACAGCAAGCGAAGAGCTTAAAAAAAAAAAAAAAAAAAAAAGGGATTAAAAACATGGGAAAAGTTGCTGAAAGAGTTTACACCAAGTCATAAAATTATCCCTTTGCACGGTCCGATCCCAAAAGCAGAGGTCACGTGCCCCCTTTACGAATGGAGCAGCAAGTCACAGCCACTATATCTTTATGGGGGTGTCGGAAATAGCCGTGCGCTGTATTCGGCAGTCCCATAGAGAATGATTGGAGAGGCAGCGCACTTGCTCAACCTGCAGCTTCTTTAATACGGGACCCCTGTACTCAAGATCGGTAGAGGTCGGACCCCCTACCGATCAGATATTTATCACTTATCCTGTGGCAGCAACAAGCGTGCATTCCCCACAGAGCACCCACTGATTAATGTGCACCCTCCTTTATGGATGGTCCCTCTTAGTCCCGGTCACACCCATAATGACGACTTATATATTCATTGCCTAAACTCTGGGGTTCCCCTCTTTGGATAATGTCTATTAGAAGGGTCCCTGGACAATAAGTTTAGCATGTCTCCCCTTGCTGGGACCCCTAGCAATTAGTTCAGCAAGTGTTCCGTTTCCCTGCAGCGCCACCACAGGGGAAATTAAGCATTACACAGTGTCCATTCACATTAATGGTCTGTCAGGGATCAGCAACCTCCCAGCTGTTCTGAAACTACAACTCCCAGATTCCTCCTTTCACTTTTGTGCAAGTTACAAGAACAGCCAAGTTGAGCGTTCATGCTGGGAGTTGTAGTTTCACAGCAGCTGGCATGCTGATCCCTGGTCTATGTAATACAGGACTGGTCTTCTGGAGCGAGAGGCTCTCTTTGTACCTGCCAGTTTGGAGACCGGGCCTAGGTAAACATAAATGTTACAGGGGTTAGCCAACCCCACACGGCCGCCGCTGCATCTCCCCGTTGCGTGGATCAAAACATATGGGAGGGGGGCAGTCAATAGTAGGCCGCGATAGGGATGAGCCTCCCTAGCGTCACCTGTGATAAGGGAGCCTGGTAATTATAACCTATATGAGGGGCCCAGGCATTAGGGGGGGGTCATTATAGGATTCGAATAACCCCTCTAAGGGATTCCCATTATATCCAAGTCTCTGGCTGCTCCTTGTAAGTGGCACTGACGCCATACTGTCTTCACAGTTCCCTCTGGCAAGCCTGGCCTATAAGAGGTACCGCATGGGAGTGGACGACTTCAACACAAGCTACATGGATCCCAACTTGGCTGCCGCGTCGCCCTATTCCAGCTACCCGGATGCCACCAGCGATAACTACCAGCGGCCACCGTTCACACAAAGTGCAGAGACAGACGACGGATACAAGCCGCCAACGTACTGAGCATCCCGTCTCTGCGCTCCCAGAGCTGTATAGACCGAGTCAGCAGGCGCCACTGATGCAGACTGTTGGCTCCATGGCTTCCCGAGCCTGGCCACGTTCTTCCCAGGTGCCTTATCTACGTGCTGCCAGCAGTAAGATGCCGGGTCATCGCCAACGCCACGTCCAGGGACGCCGATGACGTCTTGTGTTTTACATCCTATAGTCCAGGGATGCTCAACCTGCGGCCCTCTAGCTGTTGCCAAACTACAACTGCCAACATGCCCTGATAGCTGTAGGCTGTCTGGGCATGCTGGGAGTTGTAGTTTTGCAACAGCTGGAGGTCCGCAGGTTGGGCATCCCTGCTATAGTCCATTAGATATCGAAATTAAGATATTTTTTTTGCTTTGTTCTTTTAATTTCTCACTCCAAACTTGACGCTAGATTTTGAAGGGTCGCTGGTTGTGACCGAGGATCAGTCACTGGATATTTAAGCTTCAGGTATACACAGCCATATTCCCAGATACTGCTCGCCCTAACCCTCAAGCTTCACGGGAGCTGTTAACCAAAATAGCGCCATCTAGTGGACCTTATGATCATCCCCCCGCCCCCAAATTGCAGCCAGTTGCCACCAGGGGGCATGCTTGAGTCATCGCCTCCAGTTAAAAACGTGGGTCCTTTCATATCAGCTCATGCCATCTTTTATATAAACCAGATGACCCCTTAAATGGGTTAGACAGATGTGGTTTTCTTCCAAAAACAGCACCACACCTGTCCACAGGTTGTGCGTGGTATTGCAGCTCAGCCCCTTTCATTTCATTAAAGCTGAGTTTCGGTCCCGGAGAGGTCTGAAGCTGTCCAAAAGAGGGGGGAACGGAGGCGGAACTACAAATTGATGCAAATTAAGTGTTAATTTTTAGTCCAGACGTTTTCAAAGTTGTTTCTAAAAAAGGCAGCCGTTTCTTTTCAAATCTTGTACAACCCCTTTAAAAGCACCAAAGTCCTCAGAGAGACCGTTCATTTTAAGTAAGGGCATCTATGAGCTGATCAAAGGGCTAGGCTAGAATCCAGCTGAAAAGGACTCGGGACACTCCCCCTGATTCTAATTGGCTGACAGTAACTCCTCCCAAACATCCTTTTCAGTTGGATGCCAGTCACAGTTTACAGTGTCTGGATTTCTTCTTGGTGGCACATTGAGGGTAATTTTGGTAGAATAATGTGTAAATATCCCCAAGAACTGCGTGGTGGAGGTTTGTATTTGAAAATGTTTCACTTATAGCACGTTACTTATTAGATTTTACACTTTTTATTTTTAACCTGCCGAACCGTATTCCCTCCAGCATTGTTCACTAGTTTCAAGCAAATTTGGCTACTCAATGCATAAAATGTACTCACCAACCTTAACCCTCCCCCCGATCGCTATAATGAAGGTCTATTTTATATAACCACTGCCTTACACATTGTGCCAAGCTGTTAAGGGGCAACGGAGATTTTATTTGCACGCAGCTGGGGGAGGGGGTGACGAGGTGCAATCATTCTGGTGCCGGGAGTAATTAAACATCTGTTGTGTCACGTTGCACAGGTTTGAATTTCAATAAAGATTTTTTTTTTCTATCGCCAAAGCTACTGGCTGGTCTGCGAGTGAAATGTTCTGCAGACTCCATGTAAAATAATGTGAAGGAACCCTCACCACCGGGGTAGTTTGGCTGTTATTGAGGGCTGTAGCTCAGTGTCTAGGAATTTGTGGCTATCATTGGGACTTTCGCGCTCCTTGTATCAGAAGTAAAAAACGCACTTGACTGAATTGGCGGCTGTCCGACAAGATGTTCAGAATATAGGTCTCTGCCTTAATCATAATGCTGTCAGGTCCGTGATACGTCATCTCTAGGACCGCACTTCCTCGCAGTCTCTACCCGTACGCGATTTACAAGGACATGTAGAAGATCTGGACAACAGGGGCCGACTCCACAACATTTGGGTGAGACGGGTCCCTAAATCCCAAAAAGCTGAAGATGTTTCTGCAATATATTTTAATGCTATCTTGGGTCGCCCAGTAACTCAATCTATTAAGATGGATGGTGTCCATAGGGCTCACCATCCTAAATCCCTGGGAGGAGCTCCACGAGATATAATCTGTCAACGATTTCAGTCTAAGGCCCCTTTCACACGGGCGAGATTTCCACGCGGGTGCAATGCATGAGGTGAACGCATTGCACCCGCACTGAATCCGGGCCCATTCATTTCTATGGGGCTGTGCACATGAGCAGTGATTTTCACGCATCACTTGTGCGTTGCGTGAAAATCGCAGCATGTTCTATTTTCTGCGTTCTTCACGCAATGCAGGCCCCATAGAAGTGAATGGAGCTGCGTGAAAATCGCAAGCAAGTGCGGATGCGGTGCGATTTTCATGCACGGTTGCTAGGAGACGATCGGAATGGGGACCCGATCATTATTATTTTTCCTTATAACATGGTTATAAGGGAAAATAATCGCATTCTTAATACAGGATGCATAGTACAATAGCGCTGGAGGGGTTACATTGTTTCTCGTGCTTTTTTCCATTGGGGGACACAGACCATGGGTATAGCTTGAGGTATTAGTAGGAGGGACACTATGCAAATGAAAGAGCTCCTCCTCCTCAGGCTATACCCCCCGACTCCACCAGGAGGAACTCAGTCTTTGCTTAGTGTCCGGTGAAGGAGGTTGACACGATCACTATCTACTCCTTTTTTGTTATTTTCTTTCTAGATGGGGACACAGGTCGGCATGGCGCCTTCCTGGTCCCCCGTGGAGTGCCCGCCGCCGTCCTTGGACGCTGCCTGGCTGCCTCCATTGCCCCCAAAGAAGACAAGTGGATCCGGGCTCGACCTGCAGCTCCGGTTTCCCACCAGCCTCTGGGTCACCTGCTGCCACCCTCCACCAGAGCACTGCACTCCTGGGCAAGGAGTCAGAAGCCTGAAGAGGTGCATCCCTGCTGGTCCTGGAGTCGAGGGAGAAGATCTGCAGGAGCAGATAAGTATACCTGCATCCCTGCCTTACCCATGCCTTTGATGTGACAGATCCTTCACCATTCTCATTCCCCTGAAGCTGCCTGGGTGAAGCAGAGATAGGAATCCTTCTGGGGGCACTTTGGGCTCTTTATTAGGGGCACATATTGCCTGCCTTTAAGGCAGGCTCAAAGGCATCTGGCAGGCTATGCGCGGCACTTGCCGGCATCGCTCTTTTTTTCTCCTGAGCAGGGACGCACCACAGAGTTCGGCGGTGGTACTCACCGCGGCTGCGCTGGCTCTTCCCTTTTTAACCCAGGGACATTAGCCCCCGATACATGTAAAGAGGCCCGGGTAACGATGGGTCCATTTTTTCATACGGCGCGCGCGTTCTTTTCGCGCCATTATGACGCGGCCGGGGGGCGGAGCCTCTGTTCTGCTCTGGCACTTCCTCTTGCTGTGTTCGGCCGTGCAGTCCGAACTCTCGCGCGACTTCCCTGCTCCTCTCAAATCAGGAGAATGGCTTAAAAAGCCGCCGGTGGTCCTCTTCTGCTGCCCATTAATACAGCTTTCTGCTGTATGAGTAAATGCCATGCCTTTGATGTGACAGATACAAATGGGCGTTATCAGACCTGGCTGCTAAGCTAAAGCAGGTGTGGGGATAAGTCTTCCCCTTGGTTTGCCATAACTTTTTTCTCAGGCCCCACTGGGGTCCTGTCAGATGTGCCATTCAACCTTTTTTTTTTTTCGTCGCCTGTCTCTTGTGCTCTGCCCCTGGACAGGATATCCTCCATCTCTTGCTCAGCCCAGTCCTCCCTCCGCATGACGCTATCCTGCCTCTCTGCGGAGACGGCGGTACTACAGCTCATAGCTGTGTGAGTTAAGGTCTTGACCTCTGATGTTTTTAAAAAAAAAAAAAAAAAAAATTTAATTAAAAATAAATAAATAAAATTAAATTAAAAAATTTCCCATCTGGGTTTACAAGGACCTCCGTCCCTGGGAACCTGCGGTCCCCGCTTGGGCATCTGCCATGTCCAGCGCGGCCGCTGAACTGGTCTTAGTCGCCAAGGCAGCCTTGGCCTTTATTCCTGTGGCGCTAACCTCTCCATCTTTCTCAGTGGTCCCCACAGTGGGTGCCTGGCTACGTAGAGGCAGCGTGAGCGGCAGCATACCACCTCGGATGTCTCCGTCTCCCCCCTCGCCTGTGGCGCTTTCGGACTGCTCTTCCCCCTCCCTAGGGAGAGCAATCCGAAGGGGAATTATCCGGCTCAGACGAGCCAGGTCCTTTTTTGGACTATAGGGCATTTTCAAATCCTGTGACACCAACCACCTCTCTGTGGTTTTCCACAGAAGACGCCCGACTACTAACAGGGAGCGTGAGCGGCAGCATCCATCCTCGAATGGCTCCGTCTCTCCCCCCTCGCCTAGTGGCGCGTTCGGACGACTCTCCCCTCCTCCCTTAGGGAGCGCAAGTCTGAAGGGGAATGTCTGGCTCTGACCAGGTCATGGAGCGTGACCCCTTGCCTAAGCTCTCCACCGTGGTGGCTGACTTAGTGGCGACTGTCTGAGACACCTTTATTCTCCAAGGGGATTCTCCTCCTTCCACTGGTCAGGAGTTCCCCCCTTTTTTCTGTCCAGGGAGTTGGAGACTACCGTGTTCCCGGTCCATGAGGGATTTTTCCGCGGTCATATCCAGGGCCTGGGGTCGTCTTAATAAGGTTCTCGACCACCCAGCGCGTGAATATACTTTATCCTTTCCCTGCTGATGGCGAGGAGATGTGTCTCCTCCCCCTAGGGTGGATCCTTGGTGGCTGGATTAGCCAATTATATGGCTCTCCCTGTCTTAGACAGTTCCTCTTTGTAGGATGCTGTAGACAGACGCATAGACTCTCTTTCCAGGTCCTTTTCTTCACTGGCAGGCGCGTCCCTGCGACCTACCTTTCACTCAGCAGGGGTAGCCAGTGCTCTCTCGGTGTGGTTACAGCGCCACCACCAGGAACTGGCGGAGCAAGTTGCATCTACTGACACACTGGAGTTGGTTCTCCAGATGTCTCAGGCTTCTAAGATTCTTTACGAAGCTTCTAGGGACATTGTTCCCCTCTTTGCCCGCAGGTTGGCCATCTCTGTCACTCAGTGCGAAGAGATCAGATTAAAGGTGTGGGACGCCGATGCCTCCACCAAGCGTTCCCTCGCTAATCTCCCCTTTGGGGTTTCCAGACCTTATGGGGATCAGTTAGACAAGTTCATCTCTGCATGCCTTTTGCCGTTTCTCATGTGGTAGGCTGTCGCCTGCTTCCCCCGCTGGGGGTCTCAGGTCGTCCGCAAAAAGGCCTTCCTTTAAACCAGCCTTCCCGGCACTAGAGGGCCCAGTCAGCTCGCCCTGCTGCGCCCAAGCCTATCTGCATGTCACGATTGCGGATTCCCACCAACGATTCCTGCGCTTCGCCATTAGGGGTCGACACTGTCAGTTTGTCGCCCTTCCTTCGATTGGCGACCACCCCTCGGGTCCTTACCAAGGTCCTGGACCGCTCATGGCGCTTTTTTCGTACCAGGGGCATTCCTTTGCTGCCCTATCGGGACAATATCCGGATAGAGGTCCCCTCTCTACCGCAGGCCGAGGATAGCGTACGGATCACTGTTCAGACTGGAGCAGTTCGGCTGGCTGATAACTTTCCCAAACTCCTGTCTCTTCCCGTCCCAGAAGCTCTCCTTCTGGGGGATGTTATTGGATACCTCGGCCGCCAGAGTATTCTGCCTGCCTTCAAGTCCTCCCAGATCCAGGGCGCAGTGCCACATCTGCTGCGCTACCCGTGCCTATCCATACGGGAGTACATGCAGGTCCTGAGTCTTATGGTAGCCTCTTTCGAGGCCGTTCCATATGCCCGGTTTCACACTCGCCTGGTGCAACAGAAGATGCTTTACCTCTGGGACAAGACCTCTCGGGGTCTGGACGATAGCGTCTGCTTGTCTCAGTGGGTTCGGGCAGCTCTTCCTTGGTGGCTGTCCCCGATGAACCTGAGGTCGGGGAGATCTTTTTTCCCTTTTTCCTGGACGATCATCACCACCGATGCCAGCCTCCTGGGTTGGGGCGGCATTCTCCAGTCTCGCACGGTTCAACGAATTGGGTCGGCGGCAGAGTCTCGCCTTCCAATCAACATTCTGGAACAGAGGGCGATTTTCCGCTCTCTCTTTCTCCCATTGGACCCCTCTCCTTGCGGGCCTCCCAGTGAGGATTCAATTGGGCAATGCCACGGCCGTGGCCTACATCAACCATCAGGGCGGGACCCGCAGCCGGATGGTGATGCAGGAGGTGACGAGAATTCTGACGTGGGCGGGGACGCACGTTCCGGTGTTGTCAGCAGTTTACATTCCAGGAGTGGACAACTGGACAGCGGTTTTGTCTAAGCCGCAACTAGGGGAATCCAGACGAGTGGTCTCTGCATCCAGAAGTGTTCGAAGAAATCTGCCACAGATGTGGTCGTCCGGATGTGGACCTACTGGCGTCCAGGTTCAACAACAAGCTCCCAGTGTTCCTGGCTCGCGCCCGAGATCTGAGGGCGTATGGATGGACGTGCAGGTGTCTCCGTGGCAGGACTTCAGCCTCCTCTGTTTTCCTCTCCTACCAAAGGTTCTACGCAAGATCGAGACGGAAGGGATCCAGACCGTTCTCATCGCCCCAGAGTGGCCTCGCCGTGCGTGGTTTTCGGACGTGGCTCGGATGCTGGCGGACGCCCCATGGCCTCTTCCCGACAGACAGGGCCTACTGTCTCAGGGCCCGCTTTTCCACCAGAATTTCCGGTCTCTTCGTTTAACGGAGTGGCTGTTGAAACCGCCATCCCGAAGAAGAGGGGGTTCTCGGATTCAGTGATTAGGGCCATGATCAGAGCGAGGAAGTCTTCTTCCTCTCGGATTTACTATCGTTCCTGGAAGCCTTTCCTGTCTTTTTGTGAGAGTTCGGGGTTCCCTCCCCTTTGCTTTTCCATCATGATGGTACTGTCTTTTCTTCAGTCTGGGCTTGAGCAGGGACTGTCGCCTAGTTCCCTGTAAGGTCAGGTTTCGGCGCTGGCCGTCTTTTTTTCAGTGGTCCCTTGCTCTTATGGGTCCGGTGAAGACCTTTCTTAAGGGGGTGGCACATTCGGTTCCCCCGCATGTTCCCCCTTTTGTCTCCTTGGGATCTCAATTTGGTCCTGCGCGCTCTGCAGTCGGCCCCCTTTGAGGGACGTCTCTCTGACTGTTTTCACCTGGAAAGTGGTCTTCCTTGGGGCCATAAGTTCTAATGCAGCTACATAGCGTAGTGATTAAAGTTCTGGGCGATTATGCAGAAGCTGTGAGTTCAAATCCCATCTCAAGTTTTTAAATCAGACTGGTGTCGGAGCTGGCCGCTCTTTCCTATCAGGAGCCTTTTCTGGTTTTCCAACAAGATAAGGTTGTGCTCCGTCCGGTCCCCTCCTTTTTGCCCCAGGTGGTCTCTCCCTTCCACCTTAATGAGGATCTGGTCCTGCCTTCCTTTTGCCCTTCTCCGGCTCTCCCCAAGGAACGCACTCTGCAATTCCCTGGATGTCGTACGGGCCCTGAAGGTGTATCTCGCGGGTATTGCTTCCGTCTGCCGTTTTCGGCGCTCTGGATCTGCTCGGCTATTTCCACGGCTTATCGCGCTTGTGGTAGAGTTCCCCCTGCTAGGATTACCGCTCACTCCGCTAGGGCAGTGGGGGCTTCCTGGGCAAGACGCAATCATGCCTCTGCGTCTCAGCTGTGTAAGGCGGCCACCTGGTCATCCTTACATACCTTTACAAATTTTTATCAGTTGCATTCACTGGCTTCGGCTGATGCGGTCTTTGGCCGCAGGGTTTTGCAGGCTGTGGTTCCTGTTTGACCGTTGGACGTTCCTCCTGGCGGTGCGGAGATTTTTTCCCACCCCATGGACTGCTTTAGGACGTCCCATGGTCTGTGTCCCCCAATGGAAAAAAGCACGAGAAAAGGAGATTTTTGTGAAACTCACCTGTAAAATCTTTTTCTCGTCTTTTCCATTGGGGGACACAGCTCCCACCCATTCTGTCTATTGCAGGAGGGGGCTTCAATTCAGTTTTCTGCTTATGGTTGGACCTTATGGCTTGGTCCGATGGTTTCCTTAAGTTTTTCTTGCTCCTTCTCCTACTGCTTGTGCAACGCCTGAGTTCCTCCTGGTGGAGTCGGGGGGTATAGCCCGAGGAGGAGGAGCTCTTTCATTTGCATAGTGTCCCTCCTACTAATACCTCAAGCTATACCCATGGTCTGTGTCCCCCAATGGAAAAGACGAGAAAAAGATTTTACAGGTGAGTTTCACAAAAATCTCCTTTTTTTAACTCGCCTTAATCCACTTGTTCGCGCATCCCGGCTTCTCTTCTGTCTTCATCTTTGCTGTGCACAGGAAAAGAACCTGTGGTGATGTCACTGCGCTCATCACATGGTCTGTCACATGTGATGAGCGCAGTGATGTCATCAAAGGTCCTATTCCTGTGAATAGCAAAGAAGAGAAGTTGGGCTGCGCGAACAAGTGGATTAAGGTGAGTTAAATTATATTTTTTTAACCCCTCCAGCCCTATTGTACTATGCATTCTGTATTAAGAATGTGATTATTTTCCCTTATAACCATGTTATAAGGGAAAATAATACAATCTACACAACACCGATCCCAAACCCGAACTTCTATGAAGAAGTCTGGGTACCAAACATGGCGATTTTTATCACGCGCGTGCAAAACGCATTACAATGTTTTGCACTCGCGCCGAAAAATCACGCATTTTTCCGAAACGCACCCGGATCTTATCCGGCCCAAAAAACATGACGCCCATGTGAAAGAGGCCTAAAAGAGGATATAATGTCAGGCTCGCTCCCTGGGTAATCTGGACTTCCAAGGCGTCCATCTTTCAGGATTTATCCTGGATAACTTCAGAAACGGAAAACGTTAAAACCACTGCTGGAGCTGCTTTGAAAACAAAAGGTAAACCCCCCTAGGGGAGAGTGTCAATGTCTAAAACATAACTTTTAATTAGATATAGAGATAAAACACACCACTGTGATGCAAAATTCTAAAAATATGGGGGATCCAAGCCTGGTAGAAAAAGAATGATCCTGCTCCACCTAGTGAAAGGTGCGAGCAGTCTTACCAGACCAATGCGTATGATGGGACCAGGAGAGATTTCTAGGGAGGCAGATCCAGAGGACAATGAAAAGCCATGGTATTCGACGGGGTCTGTGTAGAAGTAGGAGCTCAGTGCCCTGTTACACCCTATTCGTGGGGGAAGGGGGCTAGTTTCATTCTACCTATACACAGAGCACCCGCCCCGACCCCGTCCGGATACCTGTCCCTACTCCGGGCCTGATCCCTAACTCTTAAAGTATTCGCGACCAGCTGATGCACGCCTGATGATATCCCGACGTGGCACGTTTCTGTCCGTGTCGGCTCTTCAGGGGAATTCGTACAAAAGGAAAATGCCGCAGGTCAAATTTACATATACTTATAAATGCCCCTCCAGTAAGAGGGTGCACACATGCGGAGGAGATGATAATCCTACGCTAGTGGGTCAGGGGGATATAATAATCCTACGTTGCGGGTCCCCTATGGTTAGAGGGGGGGGGGGGAACTACCAGCAGCGATAATGCACCTAACCAGTGGAATTTAAAGTGTACCTGCCTGCGCTTCTCCATAGGGAAGGACCCCCCCCCCACGCGATGATGTCGCGCGTGACGCCAGTGCTGCGGTCACGTGGGTAAGGGCGGTCAATAACAGGATAGAGAGAGGCCGCGCTAGGTAGTTGCCTGGTTACAAGCGTAAACAGGAAACGGTGAGGGACGCACAAGTCGTGTGCGTCCATGGTAACCAATGTCTCCCAGGTGCTCGCCCACCCTCCTCCGAAGTTCACGTATGGTTTTCCCGATATACTCCATGCCACATTCACACAGAATACGGTAGATCACTCCCTTGGATTTACAGTTAATGAATTGTGAGATGGAGTAGGTTTTGCCGGTAGCAGAGCTGGTGAAAGATTTAGTAGTCTGTATGTGCTTACAAAGCTACACAGTTGCCACATTTATAACAGCCCACAAGATTAGACCGCCGCCAAGTTGGCTGTGTCCGGGTGGAAGAGAAGTGGCTGTGGACTAGCTTGTCACGTAAATTACGGCCCCGTCTATACGTGATCTGGGGATAATCCCCTAATACCTCCCCTAAATGCTAAATTTGTCTTACTTGTTTTGATCCACTCTCAAAGGTAGTGATTTTATTTCAAGACACGGAAATTGACAGCCACAGCAGCAAAGAAAAATTAACCACATTAACACAAGATAAGTATCACACTGGTTTAGCAGCATATATCTCTATTGTATTCTACGGTGTTTTATTATATTTTATTGTCCTTGCTATTATTTCTTCTTGCTGGGGTATATATATATATTTTTTACCCTAGGTTATCATCTTATCTGAAGCTTTATTCCAGCTTCCCCTGTCCCTAGTTGGAGCCTGTGTCTCCCTGCCTAGGGAGCAGGAAAGGGGGGGGGGAATGGGTTAATCGTTTCCTTTGCAGTCTCGCACCTTCCTCCTCCTCCCCTTCGCATCTCTTTTTCTTCCCCCTCTGTTTTTCCTACTCACCCAGCTTTCCCGACTGCATCTTGGTGCTGTGGCCATAATCTCGCGGGATTTCGGCCGGCAGCGTTGTTTCGGCGGCCATCTTGGTGTAGCCTCTCTGTATAGGCTCCTCTATTGCTCAGTCTGTTTTTCCCTCTAGTGCAGCTTCTTCCTTATTCCGGTTTTAGCCACGCCTTCCGTCCTGTGCTCCCTTGCCGTCCGGCTGCCTCTCCACACTTCTCTTCACTAGCTGGGTGACTACCCACTGTGAGTTTTGAGGATATGGTTTTCCCTGAGGACGAGCTGTCCGATTCTGCCCCTACTGACTCTGCTCCGGCTCTCACCCCGGCGCCTCCCGGCGCTTCGTCCTCGGACGCATTGCAGGGGCCTTCTGGTATCTTAACCGACCCTCTAGGGGAGCCCCTCTTCGATCCCGATAGTCTCCACCACACTAGATCGGCCGAATGGCTTCCCCTCGACCACGTGGCACAATACCTTGAAGCACGTGTCCGTTGCCCTCTGACTAAAGAGGCTCGTAATAAATTGAAGGCAGAGTGCCCGAGACCCATAGTGGCAAACAAGGTTTGTGAGACTCCGTCGGTGGACCCTAAAATGGTCCAGTTTTTATCGAAGTCAGGGTGGAACCCCAGAAGGGGTTTGGAGTCGGCCCTCAAAGCGTGCCAGGACAAGCTCCTGGATGTTTTTGGCCCTTTGGCAAAAATTTTTGAGATGGCGGAAATCGCCAGAGTGGCTAATACATCGGTGGATCCGGAGGAACTCCGGGGGTGGATCCAACGAGCCATATGCATAGCCGGCAATGTGAACAGTTCCCTGTCAATTGAACGACGTAAGGCTATATTATTTAAGATAGAGCCCAAATTAGTGAATTTGGCCTTCACTGAGGCCGGGCGAGAGGCACAGGGCCTCCTTTTTGGAAAGTCCTTCATTAAGGACATGGGCAAATACGTTGTGGCCTTTACGGCTCTTGACAAAGCACAATCTTCCATGAGGAAGGTATTCCAGAGCCGTTTTTCCTCGAGGGCCGGCAGCTTCAGGGGCCGTTCGGCTGGCCGCTCTTTATTCCACGCCCGTGGCGCAGGCAGAGGCTCCTACAGTCATCGACCCTTCACTCAACGATCCTCATTCCAGGACGCCAGGCAATCGCATGGTTTCTTCCCATCCCGGGGTGCTCCTAGCCGCAGGCCTTTCAGAGGAAGCTCCGGTTTCCGTCGTCCCCTCGGTAAGTGTTCTTCATCTTCCTTCTTCTCCAGTTTGTGTAGGGGGCAGACTCCGACATTTTTCTCATGCCTGGGAATTAATCACGTCGGACAGTTGGGTATTATCCACAATCCGGGGCTTCCAGATAGATCTGGTACAGTCCGCGCACCATCTTCCGTCTCCCCCACCCATTCCAACTTCCAGGGCCGCGTTACGGGCCATAGACAAGGAGCTCACAGGCCTCCTTCACAAACGTGCCATCGAACTGGTCCCGTACCCTACAGAGCGCCTGCTCAGCAGTATTTTTCTCGTAAGGAAGAAAGGGGGGCAGATGCGCCCCGTCATAAACCTCAAGCCTCTGAACAGGTTTGTACGTTACAGGCATTTCAAGATGGAGGGTATTCACTTCCTCCGGGATCTCCTCCTCCAGGGAGATTGGATGGTGAAGTTAGATCTAAAAGATGCCTATCTCACCGTCCCGGTTTCAGTACCTTCCAGAGACCGTTTCCTTTGGAAGGGACTAGTATGGCGTTTCTCCTGTCTTCGGCCCCTTGGTGCTTCACCAAGATCATGCGCCCAGTTATGGCTTGGCTCCGCAGTCGCAGGATCAGGTTAATCATATACCTGGACGACATCCTTCTACTGGCCCAGGATCCCACTATCCTTCTCTTGCAGTTACAGGTGACTATGGATCTCCTATCCCGATTGGGCTTCCTCATCAACTACGAGAAGTCTACTCTAATCCCCTCCAGAGTCATGGAATTCCTCGGTGGATTCCGTCTCGGAGACTCTCAGCCTTCCTCAGTCGAAGCTCCGGTCCATCCGCAAGGAACTACGCAAGACGCTGGCTTCCCCCCGGATTACGCTTCGCCATTTGGCGCGGATTATAGGACTCCTTTCCTCCTCCATTCAAGCGGTGTTTCCGGCCCCTCTCCATTACCCGGCTCTTCAACGCCTGAAACATGCGCACCTTCAGACCGGTGCCTCGTACGCGGATATGATCTCTCTGGATTCGGAGACTCGAGACGAGTTGCATTGGTGGATCTCCAATCTTCAAGCTTGGAATGGGAAGGCGATCGAACGTGTCAGCTGTCCGATATGTCAACTCCATGGGGGGTACCCATTCGAGCATGTTGTCTCATTTGGCCAAGGAGTTCTGGTCTTTCTGTCTCAACCAGGAGGTTACGGTGGTGGCGGAGTATCTACCTGGTCTGCAGAATGTCCAGGCGGACTGGAACTCTCGATACCTCAGGGATGGCAGCGATTGGAAGTTAAATGGGCTGGTGTTCTCAGACATCTCCTCCCTCTGGGGTCTATTCTGTATCGACCTGTTCGTCTCTCGGCTGAACACTCAGTTACCACGTTTCTTCAGTTGGCGCCCGGACCCAGACGACGCATTCTTGCAAGATTGGCACGGACCTCTCCTCTACGCATTCCCACCGTTTGCAATGCTTCCCCGGGTCCTGACTCAGGTACGCTGTCAGCAAGCGGAGGTGGTGTTGATTGTGTCGTTTTGAACCTCTCAGTCATGGTTTCCTCACCTGCTGGATCTGCTCATCCTGCCACCATTGCTCCTCCCGGACTACCCAGAACTAATCTTAGACTCCGGAGGCGTGCGACACCCGCTGTTGCTGAAGGATCTCTCCGTCTGCTGGCCTGCAGAATATCGGGCGCTTCTGCCAAGGCGAAGATCTTTCGGACGCGACTAGAAGACTCTTGGAGGAATCGTGGGCCCCTGGCACCAGGAGGGCCTATAGAGCGGCCTGGAGATCATGGACTGGTTGGTGCGTGGCACGGGGTGTGGATCCCCTTTCAGCCCCTGTATCGGACGTCCTAGAGTTTTTAACGTCTTTATTCGAGGATGGAAAAGCGTATCGTACCATCAATCTCTTCCGGTCAGCGATTTCTTCCTTTCACCAAGGTTTCGAAGGACACCCTGCGGGTCAACATCCCCTGGTATGCCGTCTCCTCAAGGGATCACGGATGTCGCGGCCCCCTCGGCCGTGTTTTTTTTCCACCCGGGATGTCTCTTTAGTCTTGGATCTTTTCACGGCATGGCCGTCTAACTCTCAGCTTTCGGCCAAGCTAGTTACCCTCTTTTGCCTTATTTCTTGCAAGAGGGTTTCCGATGCCACATCATTTTCTCCGGATGGGGTCACTTTCAATATTTCCCGCCGGACCAAAACACATATTCGTTCGGTCTCTTATCCCAGTTTTCCGGCCATTCCGACCCTTTGCCAGGTCGCTTGTCTCCAGGAATACGAGGCTAGGACCTCCATTCATAGATCTGCTGAGAATTCTCAGTTGTTTCTCTCCTATCTACGACCGTTTGCCCCGGTTTCTACTCCTACTCTTGCACGTTGGGTTAAATGGAGTATGTCTTTGGCAGGAGTGGATACCTCATTCTACTAGGAGTGCAGCTTCCACCTCTATGATGGTGTCCGGGGCTCGTTTAGAGGACATCATGAAAATTGCAGACTGGTCTCGGGTTTCGACTTTTAAAGAATTCTACTTTCACCCTACTCAACATGCCTTTTCTTCTGTTATAGTACAGCTTTGAACTTGCAATAGGAGCCTCCGTGTCTTGAAATAAAATTGTTGGATTTTACTAGTTTATGATGTAAAGTCATGATTTTATGAAAGACACGGAGGCGGGTATTGCCCACCCTGTTGTATTTTCCCTCCCTTGGGTTACTGCTTATTTATTATGTACATTTTCATTTATGATAATCCATGTTGCTGTTGACTTTTGACGCGTTTGCACGTTTTGTACGGATAGGAACATTTCCTTTAATGCATTTTATTCTCTTTGCAGGATGAGTATGCTGGTGGTTTACGTCCATATGTTCCTGTGGGGTAACTTCTTCCTGTTCCAGTTCGTCAGTTGCGAATTCAGAAGAGGGCGCCCTTGATCCTTGTGTTCCGGAGGACGGTTCAGTTGTTGTCCCTCCCTGGTTTCCGGTTCTGCTGGTTTCAGTTTCATGATGTTCGGTTTGGAGTGTCCAGTGTCCGTTCCGGTTGAGGTGGCATACGCCAAGAAAGAGGAAGTACTGAGGGCTGGTGGGCATTATATAGGGGGCAACTGTGTGGGGAGGGACTGTTGCTATGGCAATATGTTAATGTGGTTCATTTTTCTTTGCTGCTGTGGCTGTCAGTAAAGAGAGATTAAGCAATACTCGTCTCCGTGTCTTTCATAAAATCATGACTTTACATCATAAACTAGTAAAATCCAACAATTATGCGTAATAATTTGGCATCTTGATTAATAGACCAATTAGGGGTGAGTAAGGAGGGTCTATGTTGGGACAGTGCTGCCTTGTATGCGGGTCTGAGGACATGGTCTGGATAACCCCTTTGTTGAAACCGTGTCCGCAGATCACCCGCTTGGGTGACAAAATCCTGCTTGTTTGAGCAATTTCTCCTCAAGCGGAGATATTGACCCCTAGGGATCCCTCTCCTGAGTGGGAGAGGATGGCTGCTCTCCCACCTCAGGAGGGAGTTGGTGGAATTCGATTTCCTGTGAATTGAAGTGTCCAGTTCGCCTTTTTTGTGATTTTAATATCCAAAAATGGCAGACTAGAGGGGTGTGATTCAAAGGTGAAGCGCATGCCTATCTGATTATGGTTCAGTTGTGAAACAAAGGATTCAAACGGCATCTTGTTCTCATTCCATATGATGAAAATGTCATCAATATATCGCGCCCAAAAGCCAATTCTAGATAAATCCTCTGATTCCTCGTCCTTGAATACCAGGGTCTCCTCCCACCAGCCCAGGAATAGGTTAGCGTAAGAAGGGGCACATGGGCTCCCCATTGCTGTACCCCTGAGCTGGTGGTAGATCTTGTTATCAAAGGAGAAAAAATTCCTGGTCAGGGTGAATTCAATGATACGGAGGATGAATTGGCTGTGGGCGCGATATTGGCAACCACGTGAGGAAATGTTCAACTGCCCTCAAGCCCAAATGATGCGGTATAGAGGAGTACAAAGCCTCTACATCAATGCTTGATAATAGGCAGGTTTCCTCTAATGTAAGGTCTTCCAAACGTTTTAAAAGATCGGTAGTGAACCTCATGTGAGATGGCAACGCTGTAACAAAGGGAGCCAGGATGCGGTCGATGTAAATACCCAGGTTTTGACTCCGGTTACCCACCACGGACACGATCGGTCTCCCTTTAAGGGGCGACAATAGAACGTGGACCTACGGGGATGTAGAGGAAAAAGAAAATATATTCCTCAAGTGAAATTATATGAGAATCCTTTGCTTCGTGTAGAATAGATTTAAGTTCGCGCTTATAGACATCAGTGGGGTCTTTATCAAGGATCTCATCATCAGATAGAGATTGATACATATTCGATCTCTACTATCTGACGATGAGACCTATGAGACCCTTGATAAAGACCCCACTGATGTCTATAGGCGCGAACTTAAATCTATTCTACACAAAGCAAAGGATTCTCATATAATTTCACTTGAGGAATATACTTTTCTTTTTCCTCTACATCCCCGTAGGTCTACGTTCTATTGTCGCCCCTCAAAGGGAGACTGATCGTGTCCGTGGTGGGTAACCTGAGTCAAAACCTGGGTATTTACATCGACCGCATCCTGGCTCCCTTTGTTACAGCGTTGCCATCTCACACGAGGGACACTACCGATCTTTTAAAACGTTTGGAAGACCTTACATTAGAGGAAACCTGCCTATTATCAAGCATTGATGTAGAGGCTTTGTACTCCTCTATACCGCATCATTTGGGCTTGAGGGCAGTTGAACATTTCCTGAGGGCAGTTGAACATTTCCTCAGGTCACGTGGTTGCCAATATCGCGCCCACAGCCAATTCATCCTCCGTATCCTTGAATTCACCCTGACCAGGAATTTTTTCTCCTTTGATAACAAGATCTACCACCAGCTCAGGGGTACAGCGATGGGGAGCCCATGTGCCCCTTCTTACGCTACCTTATTCCTGGGCTGGTGGGAGGAGACCCTGGTATTCAGGGACGAGGAATCTGAGGATTTATCTAGAATTGGCTTTTGGGACCGATATATTGATGACATTTTCATCATATGGAATGGCAACAAGATGCAGTTTGAATCCTTTGTTTCGCAACTGAACCATAATCAGATAGGCATGCGCTTCACCTGTGACTCACACCCCTCTAGTCTGCCATTTTTGGATATTAAAATCACAAAAAATGCCAAAGGCGAACTGGACACTTCAATTCACAGGAAATCGAATTCCACCAACTCCCTCCTGAGGTGGGAGAGCAGCCATCCTCTCCCACTCAGGAGAGGGATCCCTAGGGGTCAATATCTCCGCTTGAGGAGAAATTGCCCAAACAAGCAGGATTTTGTCACCCAAGCGGGTGATCTGCGGACACGGTTTCAACAAAGGGGTTATCCAGACCATGTCCTCAGACCCGCATACAAGGCAGCACTGTCCCAACATAGACCCTCCTTACTCACCCCTAATTGGTCTATTAATCAAGATGCCAAATTATTACGCATAATCACTACCTTTGACAGTGGATCAAAACAAGTAAGACAAATTTTGGAACGCCACTGGGAGATTCTCAAGATGGACCCTGATTTAGGGGAGGTATTAGGGGATTATCCCCAGATCATGTATAGACACTCCGGTAGCTAAACATGTACACTCAATGCATGGAGGGAGAGCCCAATTACGTTTTATGGGCATTGATCTGGTTAAACCCCCCACCCAGAGGGGGCGACTGGGACAGGAACCTTCTTCAGCGTGAATCACACTGGATATTTTATCTAAAAACATCAACCCCTTTGGGTCTCAATGAGAGACTCAATTATTGTTGCTTGATATGACAGAAACGTGCCACGGGATATCATCAGGCGCGCATCAGCTGGTCACGAATACTTTAAGAGTTAGGGATCAGGCCCGGAGTAGGGACAGGTATCCGGACGGGGTCGCCCCTGTCGGGGCAGGTGCTCTGTGTATAGGTAGAATGAAACTAGCCCCCTTCCCCCATGAATAGGGTGTAACAGGGCACTGAGCTCCTACTTCTACACAGACCCCGTTGAATACCATGGCTTTTTATTGTCCTCTGGATCTGCCTCCCTAGAAATCTCTCCTGGTCCCATCATACGCATTGGTCGGGTAAGACTGCTCGCACCTTACACTAGGTGGAGCAGGATCATTCTTTTTCTACCAGTGTTGGGGTACCAGGCTTTGACCCCCCCCCCCCCCCCCATATTTTTTTGAATTTTGCATCACAGTGGTGTGTTTTATCTCTATATCTAATTAAAAGTTATGTTTTAGACATTGACACTCTCCCCTAGGGTGTTTAGCTTTTGGAGTGTTTCAGTGAGCCTATATACCTTTAGAGCTCTATTCGCTGATATTTACTTGGAGC
This sequence comes from Bufo bufo, assembly GCF_905171765.1. NCBI lineage: Eukaryota > Metazoa > Chordata > Amphibia > Anura > Bufonidae > Bufo > Bufo bufo. The sequence goes on from NC_053394.1 coordinate 422,327,387, forward strand.
TGCTTTGCCATAATGCAATCCCTTACCGGTGGGGGTTTCCCTTCCGCCTTACAGCGAGGAAAAACTGATCTACTGCAGTTCTATGCTCATCTGAAGATCTGCATGAGTTTTGTACGCATCTGAACATTCAACCTCTATCTTTACCTGACTGGGAGACCCCTACCACTCTTCCTCTGCTCCCATCGACCTGGACCACAGTCAGTTCCCGCAAGCAGCGTCTGTCGATGGCTATCTCTGGATATACTGTCCACCTGGATGCCTTGCTCACGCCCATGTGACTGAAGTTTGAGTATCATTTTTCCTCTATCACTATGGTTGCTTTGCTAACCTTTCCTTATTTCTGAGGGTTTACATTTTGCTTCGGTTTTATGGAGTCTTGCATGGCACGGCTCTAGTTACAGTTTTCTCTTTTTAATTAGTCGTACTTCCCTCAGCTCCCGTCATGTTTCCCAATGGGAGTCTTCTCTGGCTCAGTTGACTCATTTTGACTGTATTTTATCTCCTTTGGGCTTCAACCTTGCAAAAAGACTCTGTAAAACCATAGGTCTGCAACCCATTTTGATATTTCTGATGACCTGTATTTTCTTTGTTTCTCTCCATATAACACTTCATTTTCTGATACAGTTATATGTGCTCTTTGCTGTGCTATATTTTTTGGGCATGCTGGGAGTTGTAGTTCTGCAAAAGCTGGAGGGCCGCAGGTTGAGCACCCCTGCTATACACTATATAAAGCCAACTTTCCCACATTAATAACGGAGAGGGGAGGGGTGGCCGGGCGGGGAGATCTCCCTCGATCCATGGAAGACTATATGGTCTAGAGCGCATGCAAGCCCTTCCTGCATCACCTATAGAGAAAACCAGCTTAAGAACCTGACGCGCTGGTACCATACACCACAGCTTTTACACTAAATCTGGGAATACCAAACCTATGCCGGAGATGTTCCTTACCAAAGGCTTCACTTTTCCATATATTCTGGACCTGTCCAGTCGTAAGCTTGTGCTGGTCTGAAGTGACGCGTCTACTACAATTAATCTTCAGTGTTCACGACCCGCTCCTATGGCTGCTTAACTTGGTCCCTAGAACTATACAGGGCCCTGGCGCCAGGCTGCTCCGCCATCTGCTAACTCAACTTCAAGATCCAACCTCCATGCTAAAATACAAGATCTTTGTTCCCTTGAATATTCTGTAGCACTTCTGCATGGTACTACCACTAAGTTTTTTAAAGTTTGGTCAGCTTGGGACTAGGGATGAGCGAAACGACTTCAGATGAAACATCCGAAGTCGATTCGCATAAAACTTTGTTCTAATACTGGACAGAGCAGGAGCTCCGTACAGTATTAGGATGTATTGGCTCCAATGAGGCAAAGTTATTGCTTCGCAAGACTTCAGATGTTTCATCCAAAGCCGATTTGCTCATCTCTACTTGGGACTCTTGTAAACATTTAATATCTGTATGACTGTAGAAAGGCCATTATTATTTTTTTTTCTCCTCCTATTAAAACCATTGTTGAGTTATGTCCTTGGTTATAGGTCCAAATGTACTGGAGTCGACCATTGAGTTTGTCGTTTATTTTCTGTAATGTGCATGATAAAACAAAAGTCTACTTTCACACTGGGAGATCCGTTCAGGGCTCTCACAAGCGGTCCAAAACAGATCAGTTTGCATTCTGAATGGAAAAGGATCCGCTCAGAAGGTATCAGTTCAGGCTCCATTCCGCTTTGGAGACAGACACCAAAACGTTGCTTGCAGCGTTTTGGTGTCCATCTGACAAAACTGAGCCAAACGGATCCGTCTTGGCACACAATGTAAGTCAATGGGGACGGATCCATTTTCACTGACACAATAGAAAACGGATCCACCCCCCATTGACTTTCAATGGTGTTCAAGACGGATCCGTCTTGGCTATGTTAAAGATAATACAAACTGATCCGTTCTGAACGGATCCTTCCATGACTGATCCGCACAAAACGCAAGTGTGAAAGTAGCCTAAGCTGGAGAGAAAAAAAAAAAAAGTCTTAGCACTGAGCTCCCCCTAGTGGTAGCTGCAGGTAGTTGGTTCTGCAACACCCAGCAAGCCGCAGATAATATATAGCTGTGTGGTCGTTCAGACGGCTGCAACGGGAGCGTATTTTAGCATCCATCCCCAAACTAACAGCATCATGAGGCTGTAATACTGTACATTCAGATCAGACGGGCTGGGATTAACATCCGCAATACAGATGCTAATATACATCCAGATTACAGCCATCTGAGTAAGTCCTTATTAGTGATGAGCGGCAGGGGTCATATTCAAATTCACAATATTTAGTCAAATATTCATTATATTCTACATTTTTTATGCAAAAAATCATCAAGGTAATGATGGCTTAATATGCGAATATTACACGATCAATACAAGCTTCAGTCAAAAACTAATATATAGCACTATAGAATTTAGTTCTATATATAGTCTTTTTTTTTAAATATTCATTTTTTCCATCTGACGTCATGATATAGCGCTATTTTCGTTTTTCAGAATATTCGTAATATTTAAAACAATATATATCAATATAGCGAATATTCAAAAAAAAAATATATAAAGCAATTCAGCCAATATAGTGCTATAATTTTTTTTTTTTTAATAGTTGTAATTTTTTTCCAATCTGAACTTCAGATGAGAAAAAAATTACAACTATTAGACAAACAAGAATATAGCACTATATTATCTATATAGATAGAGAGATATAGATATATATATATATCTATATCTCTCTATCTATATTCATATTCGCTTTTTTTTTTTATATTTGTCATTTTTCCCATCTAAAGTCATGATCCTCCCTGCTTAAGTTGCTTGTGGGCCGGTGACTGGCCCACAAGCAAGAAGTAGGGAAGAATCATGTTTTCAGATGTTAAAAAATGACGAATATTCAATATAGCACTATATTCAAAATATTCGCGAATTCTCAAAGTTGCGATATGCGAGAAATATTCGTAATTTGAATATTCGCACTCAACACTAGTCCTTATGGAGTCCTGCCATCTTCGTACATCCATTAGGCTTGTCACCATTACCTGAAATACGTAAGTATGTGTGACAGCAGCAACCTCTGGCACTCCAGCTGTGGTGAAACTACAATTACCAGCATGCACACATCCTTGGATGTTCATTAAACGCCCATAGACGTGAGTAGAGCATGCTGGGATGTGTAGCTCTTTCCTATCCCAGGTAGATGATGTCAGTTTTGTGCCCAATCATTGTCAATGGGGACAAAACTGATGAGACCGGAAGGGAGTGCACCAGAATGTATTCCATTCCCACGCCGGACATAAAACCGCTGCAAGCAGCGTTTGTGTGTGGTGCAGGAAACTGAATATGCCGCCATAAAAAAAAAAAAAACAGACATGGGAAAAAAAAAAAAAATGATCTGGCAGCATGTTCATTGCCGATATAATACAACCGGTTGTATTATGCAAACGGCTGCGTTTTCTTCCGGTTTTGAGATCCTCTGCCAGCTATCAAAACCGGAAAAAAAAACTGCATATGTGAAAGTAGCCTATGATACAATCCGTATCTCATTGCGTACACTGCAATAGACCTGCGATCAGAGACTATTGTAGATTACTACGATACAGTCCGGGAAGATGCGGCCAACACAACGGGCGTGTTTCCCCGAGCTGATCATGGACTCTAAGGGCTCATGCACACGACCATAGTCTGTCCGCATTTTTTGGGGATTGGATGAGGACCCATTCATTAAAAAAAAAAAAACATCCTATTCTTCGCCATTTTGTGGACATGGATAGGACATTTGAAGAGCAGTGTGAAAAAGGTGGCATGCACACGGCTGGGATTTGCGGACTGCAAAACACACAGTCGGGTGCAGGAGCCCTAATACTGCCGATAGCAGGCGCAGGGTTGCCCTTTACTCACCCCCTCCCTATTTTCTGACCCGGTGTCCAGAGTGTCTCGTTTCATGCCAGCCCTGAGCAACGCCATTAATTAAGACATTTTATTACCAAATAAATAAATACATACAGGTTAAAAAAAAGCAAAACCAAAGCAGAGACTGCCCAATAGAGTGGCAGAAAGCGATTGGTAAGATATATATATATATATGAAAAAGGTAAGTGCAGATTGGTAAGATATATATATATGAAAAAGGTAAGTGCAGAAGTAAAATCAGATACTTCGAGTTATAGTGCCACAGTAGGACGTGCTGCAGTCCGCAGATCAGACAGGACTGTGACCCAGAGTCCATATAGAAAATCCCATATGCCCCACCCATGTAACGCGCTTCCTTGAAGCAGGCAGTGAAGCTGGCTATTTCATGTGTATGGGGACGTCCCGTCACCCCCAATAGTAGATGTCCAGGGATAGAAGCATCGGGCAGCTGGATTTCAACATGTCTGATCCCTTTGTTCTCAGGGGAGAAGTGTCTGGCAGTGCCTTACTCCCCCTCTCTCAGCACACATGCATGCTCGGTCGAGAGGGGAACAGTGACAGGCGAGATGGGCTAGTTAACCGTCGGCATGGCCAGACCCGGTTCAGCATCATCACTGCACCGGGACCTGGAAGGCATTTTCTCCCTTGCATTAGACTTCTGCGTTACAAACCAATAAGCAGTCTATTGCTTACTTCACCGTAATACTGGAGGTTACATGATGGGTGCGAGTCTACACCATGAGGGTGTGGCCCTTTAAGTGGTAAAGCACTATGTAAGGCGTGTCCATCACAGTAGTAGCGCAGTACTACCAACCTCAGAGCAGCGATCCTGTATAACCAGAAAGCACCTCAACTGCAGAAACAGTCCCCCCCGTGTTCTAGACAGTAGGCCGGCACCTCCCGCCCACAGACAAAGCCAATAAAATCATGTTCAAGACTAAAAAAAAAAAAATCTATATATACACACACATTTGCACCCCATCCCAGCAACTGTGAGCAAGCCGATGTCTTCGGCCTAATCCTGTGGCGCCACCTTCTGTCCGGTCCTCCACTGTGCTGCATGTAGAGCTTACGGTTAGGAGCACTGTAGCTGTGACAGGGGTTTACGGGGCGTCAGGACTTTGCTGCTGATTAATCCCGATGCTTTGTCCTTCAGGGCGAGGAGCTGATTCTCCTTCCCCTCCGGCTGCTGGTTCCTGAAGTAGCACGGCCGGCACACCGAGTGGTATTTGTCAGCTCCACCGATGACCTCCACCTGCAGGAAGGAAGGGGTAGTGCAGCGTGAGAGAAGCCAAGAGCTTAGTCTGGAAGTACTCGATGACAGGCGTATATCATACGTGTAAGAACCTACCCACACAGCGACTGCCATACAGCACTTGGCCCAACAACTGGGCCATACGGCAGGCGGCACGCTCTACAGAACCACCCGCTTCCAACCACATTGCAAAAAAAAAATATTTTTAAAGGGTAGGTCCAGTTGGCAACCACGTTATAGTCTACTGCTTCAGTATACAGCTCCTATGCAGACCAATCCGTCTCCATGGTTACAGATTACAAACAAATCCTGTGCGGTCTCATGCTGTTCTTGCTAACCTACAGAGAGTGGGATAATGTGTTCGTAGTCTGTTACCATGGAGACACATAGGTTTGCACAGGAGCTGTATATACAAAATGGAAGATTCGTTTTTAAAAAAATTAAGACCATTTTTCCTTTGTGTCCCCCCCCCCCCCCCCCCATTTTAGATGCAAATCAAAAAAGAAAATGCAAAAGTATACACGCCCTGCTAGTCATACCGGTAAATACTGCCATAGTAGCGTTACCTCTTTCTCGGCCCCCAGCCGTTTGGTGTACGATGCCTCCCGGTAGCACTGCATGCACACGGCGTTCAGCTTCACCACACTCTCCGCTAAGGGCACCAAGTTGAGGATGTCACCAAAAGCCTGAGAAGATAAGACAGCAGGACGACAAAGTCAGTAAGTGCACCTCTAGGGGGCGCTCCGGATACACAATCCAACAGACGCGCATATGCGTTATAGGCCACAGTCGTTCTGCAAATTTGGGAAAACCTCTAACCACGTTCTCCTCATGTTTAGACCTCACCACAACAAGGGTCCCTAGACCCCCGGCCCTGGAAGCGTAGAGGTTGTTTCCATGACCCCTATAGACCGAGCCCCTCTCCATCCATCCTGGATGCACCCGGCTCCCACCAACCACATTAACGTGCCTGACACTGATGGCATGTCGCCAGGATATCCCAGAATGGAACACCCCTTTAAATATTGATGTCCTATCCTCAAGATAGGTCAGAACCTGCCCCAATCAGCATTTGGCCTCTAACATACCCTGCGGCCTCTTCCCCGCACAATGTCTCCTCCATCAGTCACGTGGCCTTTCTGCAGCTCAGTCCCATTCAAATTAATGGAAATGCAATACCAAGCATGGCCACTATACAAGGTACGGCGCTGTGCTTGGTACAGAGGAGCCAGCAGTGGGCCCCTCAGGATAGGAGATCAATATTAAAGTCACAGACAACCCCTTTAAGCAAATAGAGAGTGAGTGGCAGGTAAACGTGGATGGGAGATGGCAGAGATGCTACCCCCCCCCCCCCCCCCCCCCATTTTACGCACCTTCCTCTGGAATGTACCATCCAGCGCAGCTACTATTACGGTCTTCCCCTTGTTGGCCATGTCTTCACAGAACTCGACGACATCCGGGAACTGCAAATGTGAGAGTAGAGTTATTCCTCCCTCCGGACTGACACATCTCATGTCCCTGGGGGTCACGGAGATACTTACAAACTGACCCTCATCGATCCCGATCACCGAGTTGTTGAGCGCCTCCGTCAACACGTCAGCCAGGTTACACGCCGAAACCGCCAACATGGTGTGTCTGTGGGGGGTGACATGACGTTACATCACCAGCAGGGGGAGCTACTGAAGAACGACTTATTACTGAGATCAATGGGAGCTGTACGAGTCCACCAGCAGTGAGCTCCTCCTAGTGGTGACTGCAGGTAAGTAGATTATCATTTAAAAGGCATCTGTCAGCAGTTTTGTACCTATGACACTGGCTGACCTGTTACATGTGCGATTGGCAGCTGAAGGCGTCTGTGTTGGTCCCATGTTCACATGTGCCCGCATTGCTCAGAAAAAGGACATCTTAAAATATGCAAATGAGCCTCTAGGAGCAACGGGGGCGTTACCATTACACCTAGAGGCTCTGCTTTCTCCCTCTGCACTTTGACAGGGATAGGCAGTGAAAACATTACACCTCGTCCTGTCAAAGTGCTCTAGGTGTAATGGTAACGCCCCCGTTGCTCTTAGAGGCTCATTTGCATATATTAAAACACAATTTTTCTCAGCAATGCGGGCACATGTGAACATGGGACCAACACAGATGCCTTTAGCTGCCAAGGGCACATGTAACAGGTACAAATCTGCTGACAGATGCCCTTTAAATGATAATCTACTTACCTACAGTCACCACTAGGGGGAGCTCACTGCCATTGATCAAAGTAATCAGCCTTTCTTTGAGGCTATGCAGGGGATTTGGAGCTCTGTGTCAGTATGGGTACGAAGTATAGAGACATCAATGACGAGGGTGTACACAGCAGAGCTAAAAGGGACCCCTTTAATAAAACATGGGCAGCAAACAGACATTCCCTTTAAAAGGATATGGACACATTTACAACTCAATAGTAAAAAAACAAACACATACCGTTCTCTGTAGGGATCGACCGATTATCGGTTTGGCCGATATTATCGGCCGATATTGAGGATTTTGAACGTTATCGGTATCGGCATCTATTTTGCCGATATACCGATAACGTATGGGGAACACAGAACGCGCTGCTGACAGCGCTCTCTGTGTTCCCTCCGCAGCACAGGGGAGAAGGAAGCAGTGTCTCCTCCCCCTGTGATGCTGCTGCCGCTGCCGCCAATGAGGGGATAGAACATAAGAGGAGGGGAGGGGCTGTGGCCGCTGCGCCACCAATGAAGATAAGCCTTTCATTCATTCATATACAGGAGGCGGGAGCTGGCTGCAGAATTACATAGCCGGCTCCCGACCTCTATGAGCAATAGCTGCGGTCCGCGGTAGTTAACTCCTCAGGTGCCGCGGATCGCAGCTACCGCTGATAGAGGTCGGGAGCCGGCTATGTAATTCTGCAGCCAGCTCCCGCCTCCTGTATATGAATGATCGATAGACTTATCTTCATTGGTGGCGCAGTGCGCCCCCCCAAGCCCCCCAGTATTAATCATTGGTGGCGCAGTGCGCCCCCCACCCCCATCCCAATCCCGGCCAATAGTAAAAACATTGGTGGCGCAGTGCGCCCCCCCCCCAGTATTACTCATTGGTGGCAGTGGCCACAGGATCCCCTCTCCCCTGCTCCTCCGATCGGAGCCCCAGCTGTGTAAGCCTGGGGCTCCGATCGGTTGCCATGGCAGCCAGGACGCTATTGAAGCCCTGGCTGCCATGTTCAGCTCCATGCTGCTGTGTGCACAGAGCCCAGAGCAGCAGGGACAGTGTGAGATCCTATTCACCCTGATAGAGATCTGTCAGGGTGAATGGGACAAGGGTTCTAGTCCCTAAGGGGGTTAAAAGTTAGTAAAAAAAAAAAACACAAAAATATTAAGTATAAATGAAAAAGATTTAAAAAAAAAAAATACACATTAACAATAAACAAAAAAAATACACATTAACAATAAACATATTAATTTTCAGCAGATTTGTGTAGGAATTTTTTTTTTTCTCAAAAATGAAAATTCCCAGAATATCGGTATAAATTATCGGCTATCGGCCTGAAAGTTCACAAATTATCGGTATCGGCCCTAAAAAATCAATATCGGTCGATCCCTAGTTCTCTGCATACAGATCTGTCTCCATGGTTACAGACTACAAACAGAAGCTGTGTGCGGTCTGCATGGCCTCCTACTCTCTATAGTCCAGCAAGGTCTGTAACCATGGCGACACACCGGTCTGCACAGGAGCTGCATACACAAAACAGTACTTTTTTTATTGGACTATTTCCAAAGTTGCTTAGTTTAGCAAGAATTAGAAGAAGGAGCTGATGGAAGCGCGACTACCATTTATGTCTTTGTAGTCTGTAACCATGGAAACACATGAGCCTGCATACTCAAAACGAGAGGTCCAATTATGTGCCTAGTTTTTTTTTTGTACATTTTCAGGTACAATAACACAATTGGTTTCAATAGTGTACATCCCCTCTAAATCACTGCTTCGGCCATGACGGGGGGGGGCGTGGCCTCCTTACCGGTCGTGCGTGGCCAGCTGCTCCTTGCTGTAGCGCGTGTCCTTGGCGTATTTGATCACCATGCACTTGTACTGCGCGATCTGAAACCGCCGCACCCGACGCATCAGCTCCGTGCTGCGAACAGACCAACAGACAGGAGATCAGCATCCGTAAAAAAACATATTACCACCCCCATCGTCCACCGCCAGAATGAATGGAGTCTCACCTCTTCCCTGAGAACATAGGTCCAAATATCACCTGGAAGGCACAAGAAGAAGAAGGTGACGACGTGGTGCAGACCCCTGGAGAACCGCACGACTAGCAACTCCCTCCCGCACTTCCATTTATAAATGGGAACACTGGGGCGTGGGAAGAGGGGGTGGTTGCCATAACGACTGCCCCCCCCCCCCCCCCCCCCCACGGCAGGGGAATGGAAGTGGCGGTACATTTTAAAGGGGTCCTCTTCCATCCACCCATAAAAAGACAAGTACAGGGCGCGCAGAGCGCCCACTCTGTACCAGCACCCCCGAACAGGCGCTCAGGGGTGCCGGCACGCCCCAACCAATACAGATTTGCCCTGTGACCTGGAATATAATGCAAATTTGCAAAAATGGGGGGTAAAAATGTAGTTTAAACCGCACGATTGGCATATTAACGCCGCTAGAGCGGGAGATGATGGAAAGATGGCTGCATCCCCATTAGTGTAAACTGGAGGCAGTTGCAAAAGTCTGCACACCCCTATACACTCCCATGCATCTTGCTGTTAAAAGGAGGGGTGTAAAAGTAAGTCTCCTGGAACCTAGATGGGGAGGAGGGGGTTAATCTCTCTTCACTATGCGGTTGCAAAAGTATTCACCCCCTAAGGTATTTGCAGTGGAGCTGCACACTCACCTGGATCTGACCACGTATCTTGCTAGGGGAGATGGGCATGATTTCGGGCACATTGAGGCAGTTCATGTCTGCGGAGCTGAGGACGAAGAAGAAGACGCGAGCGGGAAAGGACAGACTGGCGCCAGAACAGACTACACTACACTATTCAAACCCGTTCCCGCTCTGCGGTATCAGGAGCAGCCAAGCCAATCAGCTGCTCGTATTAATTCCCGCCTCCCGCTCGATAGCCAATCAGGGATAAGACAGTGGTAAAGCACGTCCCAGACAGGTGTGACCGAAGCCGCGCCCAGGGGAGGCGGGGCCAGGAATGATTGACAGCTACTTGACATGGTCTCTTCAGATTCGCCATATACAGCATAGTCTCAGAGGACGGACGGTATACGTATAGACACTGACAGATAACGCGCCGTGTGCACTGGTCTGTAGGAGACACTCCACCGTATAGCCGGACCACAGAATGAATGCGATACATATTAGGCAGTGGACTATGTCGTGCGCCCCCTTGTGTCCAGTGGTGGTTACACCCGGCTGCACTAGGAGGTAGTAGACTGCGAGTTACCCACAAATGTATTTTCTTTCCGTGTCCGTTCTCTTTTGTTTGCGGACTGTGTGCGGAACCATTCATTTCAATGGGTCTGCAAAAAAATAAAAACGGAAGTTACTCCGTGTGTATTCAGTTTCCGTATGTTCGATTTTCTGTCCCCCCCAAAAAATAGAACATGTCCTATTATTGTCCCCATTACGGACAGGGATAGGACTGTTCTATTAAGGGCCAGCTGTTTCGTTACGCAAAATACGGAATGCACACGGACGTCATCCGTATTTTTTGCGAATCCGTGTTTCGTGGACTGCAAAATACATACGGTCGTGTACATAAGCCCTAATGAAAATGAATGGGGTCATACTGTGACTCGCAAGTTACCAGAACCGCTAAATGTAACTGCTGCAGGTGAGAATAGGGCCCTGGTCACGTGACGTGCCCCCATAATCAGTACTGGACAGAGAGTGCCCCCATAATCAGTACTGGACAGAGCGTGCCCCCATAATCAGTACTGGACAGAGAGTGCCCCCATAATCAGTACTGGACAGAGCGTGCCCCCATAATCAGTACTGGACAGAGAGTGCCCCCATAATCAGTACTGGACAGAGAGTGCCCCCATAATCAGTACTGGACAGAGCGTGCCCCCATAATCAGTACTGAACAGAGAGTGCCCCCATAATCAGTACTGAACAGAAAGTGCCCCCATAATCAGTACTGAACAGAGAGTGCCCCCATAATCAGTACTGAACAGAGAGTACCCCCATAATCAGTACTGAATAGAGAGTGCCCCCATAATCAGTACTGAATAGCGAGTGCCCCTATAATCAGTACTGAACAGAGAGTGCCCCCATAATCAGTACTGAACAGAAAGTACCCCCATAATCAGTACTGAATAGAGAGTGCCCCCATAATCAGTACTAAATAGAGAGTGCCCCTATAATCAATACTAAACAGAGAGTGCCCCTGTAACGTTACATTACCCTACTTCGTGAGATTTCCTTACCACCTTACTTCCGGTCGCACCGCTAATGACGTGAGGAGGCGTTCCTGAGTTTTGACGATCTGCGCATGCGGACAGTTTAGGGAAAATCTCACAGCGGCGTTCAGCTGCACACCGGGACACTGCGCATGTGCCGGAGAGCCTCAGTAGGGAAATATTACGGCCCAGTGCGCAAGCGCGGCTAACTCCAGAAGATCCATCCGATCTCCGCGCCTGCGCAATGTGGGGGTAGGGAGATCTCATGGCCATATTTTCTGTTAAATATATATATATATATTTATAAATCAATAATTACTTATCTATAAATTTATCCACACTTTGCCTAGGGAGATCTCATGGCCATATTTTCTGTTAAATAAATATTTATTTAACAGAAAATATGGCCATGAGATCTCCCTACCCTCACACTGCGCAGGCGCGGAGATCGGATGGATGTTCTGGAGTTAGCCACGCTTGCGCACTGGGCCGTAATATTTCCCTACTGAGGTTCTCCGGCGCATGCGCAGTGGGACACTGCAGCTGAACTCCGCTGTGAGATTTTTCCCTAAACTGTCCGCATGCGCAGATCGTCAAAACTCAGGAACGCCTCCTCACGTCATTAACCGGTGCGACCGGAAGTAAGGAGGTAGGGAAATCTCATGAAGTAGGGTAATGTAATGTTACACCCCCATAATCAGTACTGAACAGAGGGTACCCCCATAATCAATACTGAACAGAGAGTACCCCCATAATCAATACTGAACAGAGTGCCTCTATAATCAATACTAAACAGAGAGTGCCCCCATAATCAGTACTGAACAGAGAGTACCCCCATAATCAGTACTGAACAGAGAGTACCCCCATAATCAATACCGAACAGAGTGCCTCTATAATCAATACTGAACAGAGAGTACCCCCATAATCAGTACTGAACAGAGAGTACCCCCATAATCAATACCGAACAGAGTGCCTCTATAATCAATACTAAACAGAGAGTGCCCCCATAATCAGTACTGAACAGAGAGTGTCCCTATAATCTGTACTGAATAGAGAGTGTCCCCATAATTAGTACCGAACAGAGAGTTCCTCCATAATCAATAGCGAACAGAGAGTGCCCCCATAATCAGTACTAACAGAGAGTGCTCCCATAATCAGTACCGAACAGAGAGTTCCCCCATAATCAATACTGAACAAAGAGTGCCCCCATAATCAGTACCAGTCACAGTGCCCCCCCCACACACACACACAAAGAGTATCATTCGGAGAGTGCCCCCATATACAATTTTGGTCAGATAGGGCCTCATATAATCAGTACCAGCCAGAGAGTGCCCTCATAATTAGTACTTAGCCCTTATAAACAATACCGGTCAGAGACTGCTCCCACAATCAGAATTGATGGTTGCAGTCACAATAAGTACAGTTGTCACGTTTGGGTGTGGGAGGGAAACACCACACCGAACATAGGAGGGAAAGGGGTGAGGGAATAAGGCCTGGAAACTAGGGAAAGGAGATGGACACCTCCTAGTAAAACCCTAATCAAAGTCCTGACTAACTGCCAGTTTGAACAGACCCCAGAGGTAGGTGCGTTCATAGACAGGAATACCTAGTGTCCTAACTCACCCTGTAGGACCCTGGTACTAATGTCAGGACTGAGACAACCTGTTCCTCCAAAAGGAAGGACGAACAGGAGTTTCTCTCAGGCCTTAATACAAATGACAGGGAAATGCAACACACAAAATAACCCAAACAAAATACAAAAGGGAAAGAAAACACCTAACTTCAAGTGGCTATGGCAGCACCAGGAACTCAGCCGAGATCCACACACCAGCTATCCACAACTCCAACAGAAGCTATAAACCACATAGCACAGTGGGAGAAGCAACAGTAAATAGAGAAGGTTAAAGGGGTTGTCCGGGTTCAGAGCTGCACAGACATCCCTCCATTTTCACCCAGGCAGCCCCCCTGACTTGAGCATCGGAGCAGTTCATGCTCCGATCCTCTCCTTTGCCCTGCGCTAAATCGCGCAGGGCAAAGGCATTTTCCGGAATTCCGGTGACATACCGGGCTCTCCATAGGGCTGCCAGGAAGCCTGGTGACGTCACCGGCACTGATGGGTGGGCTTTAGCGCTGCCCTAGCCTGTAAAACGGCTAGGGCAACGCTAAAGCACGCCATTCAGATCTCCTGCCACCTGTCGCGGGAACGTCCGTGACAGTACCCCCACCTTCTACGGGTGACCTCCGGGCACACAGGACCAACCTTATCTGGATGAGACCTGTGAAAGGCTTTCACCAAACGACTGGCATTCACGTCAGATGCCGGTACCCACATCCTCTCCTCTGGTACACAATTCTTCCAGTGAACAAGATACTGAAGAGATCTACAGAGAACTCGAGAGTCAGTTATCTTGGCGATCTGGAATTCCAAACTGCCGTCCACCATGACGGTGGCAAGGGCGACGACTCCAAAGGTTCAAGATATCTCTTCAACAAAGATGTGTGAAAAACATTATGAATTTTACCTGATGCCACAACAGGTGGGCCACCATATACCTCTTATACATTATGAATTTTCAGAGCCTGAGGAAGTTCAAGACGAAAAGCTACAGGATTAATAATGGCAGTGATCTTATATGGACCAATAAACCTTGGACCCAACTTCCAAGAAGGAACCTTCAACCTAATATTTCTTGTGGACAGCCACACAAAATCACCCACACTTAGGTCCAGACCATTCATTTTGTTTCCTGTCAGCCACACGTTTATACTTGTTGCCCATATTCATCAAGTTATTTTGAATTTTCTGCCATATAGAAGACAATAATGACGAAAAACGTTCCTCCTCAGGGATAGCCGAAGTATCCGAACCAGAGAATGTGCCAAACTGCGGGTGAAACCCATATGCCCCAAAAAATGTCGACTTACCAGTGGACTCCTGTCTACGATTATGGCACACTCTGCCAAAGATAAAAATGAGGACTATTCCTCCTGGTTTTCAGAGACAAAATATCTTAAAGAGGACCTTTCATGCGATTTTATTAAGGGAGATATATACCTGTACTTGCGGGGTACCCCCTGCTGATGCTGCCACCCTGATTGATTTTTCAAATATATCTCCTATGCCCCGCTGTGCCCCGCCGGATTTCTCCTGCTCAGTATGCTAATATACTGAGCATCGGAGCAATGAGGAGGAGACAGAGTCTTTCTCCGTGGGCGTCTCCTTCTCCCCTGGCTGTGACACTGTGTGGCGATTGGACAGCGCTACAGCCACGGGAGAAGGAGACACCCACAGAGAAAGCATTTAAAAAATCAAGCAGGGTGGTAGCATCAGTGTGGGCTACTCCGCAAGTACAGGTATATATCTCTCTTAATAGAATCGCCTGAAATTTCCTCTTTAAGTAAGTCTCCAGACTCTGATTAGTGCGCTCCGTCTGTCCATTCGTCTGAGGATGAAAAGCAGAAGAAAAGGACAGTTGTACCCCCAGCCGATTACAGAACGCCTTCCAGAATCCGGACACAAACTGAGTCCCACGATCCGAGACCACGTCAGAGCAAATGCCATGAAGTTTCACGATGTTGTCAACAAACACTTGCGCAAGTGTTTTAGCATTAGGTAGGCCAGGCAATGCTATAAAGTGCACCATTTTACTAAAACGATCAACTACCACCAGAATAACTGTCTTCCAGACGAATTAGGCAGATTAATAATAAAATCCATAGACAAGTGAGTCCATGGTCTGGACGGTATGGGCAATGGAAGTAGAGATCCAGAAGGTCGAGTATGTGTCACCTTAGCGCGTGCACAGATGCTACAGGCCAACGCATAGTCCTCAACACTCTTAAGCAACCCCGGCCACCAGAATCTACGAGAGATGAGGTCGGCAGTGGATCTACTTCCAGGGGGTCCCATAAGAACCGTACAGTGATGTTCCTCAAACACCTTATGACGCAATTCTGATGGAATAAACAATTTCCCAGAGGGGCAAGACCTCGGTGCGTCTCCATGAGCCTCTAACACCTTCACCTCTAGTGCAGGGTATAGAGGATATCACCACCCCTTCCGACAGTATCGGACTCGGATTTTTAAAATCACCACCTCCAAGAAAACTATGTGACAAGGCATCTGCCTTGACGTTCTTAACCCCAGGATGATTAGTGACAATGAAATTGAATCTGGTGAAAAACAAAGACCATCTGGCCTGCCTTGGGTTCAGTCGTTTAGCCGACTCCAGGTAAGCCAGATTTTTATGATCTGTGTACACCGTGATCGGATGAATCGCCACTTCCAAACAATGACGCCACTCCTCAAAAGCCAACTTAATGGCCAGCTACTCTCTGTTACCCACATCGTAATTTCTCTCTGCGGCAAAGAGTTTTTTAGAGAAAAATGCATAAGGGCACCATTTACCAGGTGACGTGCCCTGCGATAAGACTGCTCTTACCCCCACCTCGGACGCGTCAACTTCCACAATGAAAGGTTGTGATACATCCGGCTGCACCAATATAGGAGCAGAAGAGAAGTATTCCTTAACCGCAGAAAAGGCTTGCAACGCCGAATTAGACAACACTGAAAAATCTGTCCCTTTCTTAGTCTTAGTTTTACTATTGTCGAATAGTTCTGAATACATTTTCGGTAATAGTTGGTGAACCCCAAAAACCGTATAAGAGCCTTCAGATTTTCAGGTCGATCCCAGTCCAATACAGCATGGACTTTCTCTGGATCAATTCGAAAACCTGAAGATGACAGCAGGTAGCCCAAAAACTGCACCTCGTGTACAGCAAAAACACACTTCTCTAATTTTGCGTACAATTTATTATCTCTTAGGATCTGTAACACCTGTCCAACGTGATCCTGATGAGTCTCCACGTCTGGAGAATAAATTAGTATGTCATCCAAGTACACGACAACAAACCTCCCCACCAGGTGATGAAAAATGTAATTCACAAAATGCTGGAAAACCACGGGAGCATTGGTCAACCCAAAAGGCATGACCAGGTTCTCAAAGTGACCCTCTGGGGTATTAAAAGCCGTCTTCCATTCATCCTCTTCCTTGATCCTGACCAGATTATATGGCTCCTTAAAGGGGTTGTCCGGGTTCAGAACTGAACCCAGACATATCCCCATTTTCACCCAGGCAGCCCCCCTGACTTGAGCATCGGAGAAGTTCATGCTCCGATGCTCTCCTTTGCCCTGTGCTGAATCAGCTCTGAATCCGGACAACCCCTTTAAGTCCAACTTGGAGTACACCTTGGCATCAACAATCTGGGTAAACAAATCAGGAATCAAAGGAAGGGGGTAAGTATTACGGACAGTAATCTGATTGAGCTCACAGAAATCCAGAAATGGCCTAAGAGTTCCGTCCTTTTTTTTTAACGAAGAAAAACCCTGCTGCCACTGGAGATTTGGAAGGACGTATGTGTCCTTTAGCCAAACTCTCAGTAATATACTCTCTCATGGACATTCTTTTAGGTTCAGAAAGGTTATACAACCTAGATTTGGGCAACTTAGCTCCGTGAAAAAGATTGATAGGACAATCATATTCCTGATGTGGAGGTAAATCATGGCATCCACTTTCACAAAATATATCGGCAAAATCAGATCTAAAAGAGGGTAATGTTTTAGTGGTTAAAGCAGAAAAAGATGTATTCAGACAATTGTAAACGCAATAATCCCCCCAATCCAGAATCTGTCTAGCTTGCCAATCGATGGTTGGATTGTGCCTGCTTAACCACGGTAAACCCAGAACCAATGGAGTAGGGAGAACCTCCAACACAAAACCCGAGATGAATTCCCGATGAAAGTCACCCACTCTTAATTGGATGTCACGCACCATCTGAGATAAACACTTCTGAGTTAGAGGTGCAGAATCAATAGCAAAAATGGAAATGTTTTTCTCTAATGCACTTGGAGACAACCTGTGCATATGGACGAACTGAGCATCAATCAGGTTCACCCCTGCCCCACTGTCGATAAACACCTCAATCCCCACAGTTTTTTTACTCTAGCGCCACCTCAGTAGTCAGGAGAAATTGGGTACTACCAGTCAAAGACAAATGCACGTTCTCTGACTCTCCTCTCACCCCTCCAACAGTTAGATGGGAATTAGACGTCCCTTTTTTTAATTTTTGACGCTGAATGCATGGACATACATCGATAAAATGTCCCTTTTGTCTGCAGAAAAAACACACTCCCTTCCTACGACTAATATGCTTAAAAGCAGATCCAGGAGTAGCTCCCCCTAATTGCATGGGTTCGTCCTCCGACATAAACCCAGGAGTATCTTCACCCAAAGTGTCAGAGGAAGACGATACATTATGTGATAGTACGTCCTGAGAGTGGGGTCACCTAGATCTCTCTCTCAGGCGTTTATTAATGCATACTGCAAGAGACATAGCGGCTTCCAGAGACTCAGGATTCTCAGGAAAGGCCAAAACGTCCTTCAGCCTCTCTGATAATCTCTGACAAAACTGACTACGGAGAGCCGGATCGTTCCACACAGTATCCGTAGCCCACCTCCTAAACTCAGAGCAATAGATATCAGCAGAACGCTCTCCCTGACGAAGGCCACGTAGCTTGGTCTCGGCCAGGGAGGTCCGATCCGGGTCATCATGGATGAGACCCAGAACTTTGAAAAATTAATCTACCGACCAGAGAGACTGCGATCCGGGCGGCAGATAAAAAGCCCATGACTGAGCATCCCCTTTAAGCAACAAAAAAACCACACTAAGTCTCTGAATCTCATCCCCAGATGAGTGTGGACGTAGCCTAAAATACAATTTGCACGCCTCCCTAAACAAAATGAAATTATCACTTCCCCCAGAGAATCTGTCTGGGAGGGCAACTTTAGGCTCGAGCCAGGCCTAGTAACCACCACCACCACTAGGACCAGCAGCATGTGGTCTCTAGATCTGCGAGACGGTCGTGCGGAGGTCAGCTACCTCCAAAGACAGCCCCTGCAGCTGTCCGCCCAGTGCAGCAATAGGTTCCATGGCTGTACTGAAACAAGCAAAAATGACGGTTTTGGCGGTTTATAATGTCACGTTCGGGTGTGGGAGGGAAACACAACACCGAGAATAGGAGGGAAAGGGAATACCGGAATAAGGCCTGGAAACTAGGGAAAGGAGATGGACACCTCCTAGTAAAACCCTAATCAAAGTCCTGACTAACTACCAGTTTGAACAGACCCCAGAGGTAGGTTCGTTCATACACCGGAATACCTAGTGTCCTAACTGACCCTATAGGACCCTGGTACTAATGTCAGGACTGAGACAACCTGTTCCTCCAAAATAAAGGACGAACAGGAGTCTCCCTCAGGCCTTAATACAAATAAAAGGGAAATGCAACACACAAAATAACCCAAGCAAAATACAAAAGGGAAAGAAAACACTTAACTTCAAGTGGCTATGGCAGCATCGGGAACTCAGCTGAGATCCACACACCAGCTATCCACAACTCCAACAGAAGCTATAAACCGCATAGTATAGTGGGAGAAACAACAATAAATAGAGAAGGTTAAAGGGAACCTGTCACAGGGATTTTGGGTATAGAGCTGAGGACATGGGTTGCTAGATGGCCGCTAGCACATCCGCAATACCCAGTCCCCATAGCTCTGTGTGCTTTTATTGTGTAAAAAAAAGATTTGATACATATGCAAATTAACATAAAAGAGTCATATCTTACTTGTGTGAACAGAGAAGAGTCATATTTTCAAGCTCTGACTCATCTCAGGTTAATTTGCATATGTATAAAATCGTTTTTTTACATAATAAAAGCACACAGAGCTATGGGGACTGGGTATTGCGGATGTGCTAGCGGCCATCTAGCAACACATGTCCTCAGCTATATACCCAAAATCCCGGTGACAGGTTCCCTTTAACCCCTTAAGGACTCAGCCCTATTTCACCTTAAGGACTTGGCCATTTTTTGCAAATCTGACCAGTGTCACTTTAAGTGCTGATAACTTTAAAACGCTTTGACTTATCCAGGCCATTCTGATATTGTTTTTTCGTCACATATTGTACTTCATGACACTGGTAAAATGAAGTCCAAAAAATTCATTTTTATTTATAAAAAAATACCAAATTTACCAAAAAAAATTTCAAAAGTTTCAATTCCTCTACCTCTATAATACATAGTAATACCTCCAAAAATAGTTATTACTTTACATTCCCCATATGTCTACTTCATGTTTGGATTATTTTGGGAATGATATAAAAATTTTTGGGGATGTTACAAGGCTTAGAAGTTTAGAAGCAAATCTTGAAATTTTTCTGAAATTTTCAAAAACCCAATTTTTAGGGACCAGTTCAGGTCTGAAGTCACTTTGCGAGGCTTACATAATAGAAACCATTCAAAAATGACCCCATTCTATAAACTACACCCCTCAAGATATTCAAAACTGATTTTACTAACTTTGTTAACCCTTTAGGTGTTCCACAAGAATTAATGGAAAATAGAGATACAATTTAAAAATTTCACATTTTTGGCAGATTTTCCATTTTAATTTTTTTTTCCAGTTACAAAGCAAGGGTTAACAGCCAAACCAAACTCAATATTTATGGCCCTGATTCTATAGTTTACAGAAACACCCAATATGTGGTCGTAAACCGCTGTACGGGCACATGGCAGGGCGCAGAAGGAAAGGAATGCCATATGGTTTTTGGAAGGCAGGTTTTGCTGGACTTTTTTTTTTTTACACTATGTCCCATTTGAAGCCCCCTGATGCACCCCTAGAGTAGAAACTCCATAAAAGTAACCCCATCTAAGAAACTACACCCCTCAAGGTATTCAAAACTGATTTTACAAACTTTGTTAACCCTTTAGGTGTTCCACAAGAATTAATGGAAAATAGAGATACAATTTCTAAATTTCACTTTTTTGGCAGATTTTCCATTTTAATAAATTTTTTACGGTTACAAAGCAAGGGTTAACAGCCAAACCAAACTCAATATTTATGGCCCTGATTCTGTAGTTTACAAAAACACCCCATATGTGGTCGTAAACCGCTGTACGGGCACACGGCAGAGCGCAGAAGGAAAGGAATGCCATACGGTTTTTGGAAGGCAGGTTTTGCTGGACTGTTTTTTTGACACCATGTCCCATTTGAAGCCCCCCTGATGCACCCCTAGAGTAGAAACTCCATAAAAGTGAAACCATCTAAGAAACTACACCCCTCACGGTATTCAAAACAGATTTTACAAACGTCGTTAACCCTTTAGGTGTTCCACAAGAGTTATTGGCAAATGGAGATGAAATTTCAGAATTTCAATTTTTTGGCAAATTTTCCATTTTAATCCATTTTTTCCCAGTAACAAAGCAAGGGTTAACAGCCAAACAAAACTCAATATTTATGGCCCTGATTCTGTAGTTTACAGAAACACCCCATATGTGGTCGTAATCTGCTGTACGGGCACACGGCAGGGCGCAGAAGGAATAGAATGCCATACGGTTTTTGGAAGGCAGATTTTGCTGGACTGTTTTTTTTGACACCATGTCCCGTTTGAAGCCCCCCTGATGCACCCCTAGAGTAGAAACTCCAAAAAAGTGACCCCATTTTAGAAACTACGGGATACGGTGGCAGTTTTGTTGGTACTAGTTTAGGATACATATGATTTTTGGTTGCTCTGTATTACACTTTTTTTTGAGGCAAGGTAACAAGAAATAGCTGTTTTGGCACAGTTTTTATTTTTTGTTATTCACAACATTCATCTGACAGGTTAGATTATGTGATATTTTTATAGACCAGGTTGTCACGGATGCGGCGATACCTAATATGTATACTCTTTTTTTATTTATTTAAGTTTTACACAATGATTTCTTTTTTGATCCAAAAAAAATCATGTTTTAGTGTTTCCATAGTCTGAGAGCCATCATTTTTTCAGTTTTTGGGCGATTACCTTGGGTACGGTAGGATTTTTGCGGGATGAGATGACGGTTTTATTGGCACTATTTTGGGGTGCGTGTGACTTTTTGATCGCTTACTATTACACTTTTTGTGATGTAAGGTGACAAAAAATTGTTTATTTAGCACATTATTATTTTTTTTTACGGTGTTCACCTGAGGGGTTAGGTCATGTGATATTTTTATAGAGACGGTCGATACGGACGCGGCGATACCTAATATGTATACTTTTTTTTTATTTATGTAAGTTTTACACAATGATTTCATTTTTGAAGCAAAAAAAAATCATGTTTTAGTGTTTCCATAGTCTGAGAGCCATAATGTTTTCAGTTTTTGGGCGATTACCTTGGGTAGGGTATGATTTTTGCGGGATGAGATGACGGTTTTATTGGCACTATTTTGGGGTGCGTGTGACTTTTTGATCGCTTGCTATTACACTTTTTGTGATGTAAGGTGACAAAAAATGGTTTATTTAGCACAGTTTTTATTTAAAATTTTTTACGGTGTTCATCTGAGGGGTTAGTTCATGTGATATTTTTATAGAGCCGGTCGATACGGACGCGACGATACCTAATATGTATACTTTTTTTTAATTTATGTAAGTTTTACACAATGATTTCATTTTTGAAGCAAAAAAAAATCATGTTTTAGTGTTTCCATAGTCTGAGACCCATAATGTTTTCAGTTTTAGGGCGATTACCTTGGGTAGGGTATGATTTTTGCGGGATGAGATGACGGTTTGATTGGCACTATTTTGGGGTGCATATGACTTTTTGATCGCTTGCTATTACACTTTTTGTGATGTAAGGTGACAAAAAATGGTTTATTTAGCACAGTTTTTATTTTTTACGGTGTTCATCTGAGGGGTTAGGTCATGTGATATTTTTTTAGAGCCGGTTGATACGGACGCGGTGATACCTAATATGTATACTTTTTTTTTCCCCCCTAGTTTTTACCAATTTTTTTTAACTTTATTTGGGGAAAATGACGTTTTTGTTTATTTTTACTTGAAACGTTTAATTTTTTTGGGGGAAAACTTTATTTTTTTCAACTTTTATTTTCACTTTATTTTTTGTCCCACTTTGGGACTTGAACTTTTGGGGGTCTAATCCTTTACAATGCATTCCAATACTTCTGTATTGGAATGCATTGGCTCTATGAGTAATACTGTGTGTATTACTCATACAGCTTCCGGCCTGTGAGATCCAGGGGGCTGGATCTCACAGGCTCGTCACCGGAAGGCAGCGCAATGCCTTCCTTAGACATCGCGCTGCCTTCCATGCCATCGGGTCCCCCCCACACCCCAATGGGGACCCGATGGCACCACCGCCGCCGCAACTTAGAAAAGCCGCAAACCGCAGGTCTGAATTGACCTGCGGTTTGCGGCGATTTGAGCAGGCACCTTGTTCCGATCACCGCCCGCCGGGCGGCGGTGATCGGAACAACACATGACGTACCGGTACGTCATGGGTCCTTAAGGACTCGGGAACCATGCCGTACCGATATGTTATGGGTCCCTAAGGGGTTAAAGGGGTTATCCCATGACTAATGTTAATAATGAAAATCAGACATCATGCAGTAAATGACAATACCTTTCTAACAAAGCCAGAACCAGCCCTATACCTCACATGGATCCAGAGATCTCCCCATTCATTGCTCTGCTACATTTATAGCAAGCTGAGAGCTCAGGGGAGTATCTTTTCTGCTGCAGCTCAGGGGGCGTGTCCATGGTCTACCTATCACAGCTCAGGAGGCAGATGAAGGATGAAACTGAGCATGTGCGGCCACCTCAGTGAGCAGGACAAAGAAATAAGAAAAGGAACAAACAGCAGGTGGCGCTATACAGATACATTTTCAAGAATAACTCAGTGGCTGTACAATTTTTTTAATTATATGCAGTTACAAAAATATTTATATCCAGGTGATGGTTTGAAAACTGTTGAATATTTTTGTGCGACAACCCCTTTAACCACTTCAGCCCCCTTAGCTTAACCACCTCAGCCCCCAGTGCTTAAACACCCTGAAAGACCAGGCCACTCTAGCATGGGTATATGTAAAATGACACCCCAAAACACATTCCCCAACTTCTCCTGAGTACGGCGATACCAGATGTGTGACACTTTTTTGCAGCCTAGGTGGGCAAAGGGGCCCATATTCCAAAGAGCACCTTTCGGATTTCACAGGTCATTTTTTACAGAATTTGATTTCAAACTCCTTACCACACATTTGGGCCCCTAGAATGCCAGGGCAGTATAACTACCCCACAAGTGACCCCATTTTGGAAAGAAGAGACCCCAAGGTATTCGCTGATGGGCATAGTGAGTTCATGGAAGTTTTTATTTTTTGTCACAAGTTAGTGGAATATGAGACTTTGTATGAAAAAAAAAAAAAAAATCAGCATTTTCCACTAACTTGTGACAAAAAATAAAAAATTCTAGGAACTCGCCATGCCCCTCACGGAATACCTTGGGGTGTCTTCTTAACAAAATGGGGTCACTTGTGGGGTAGTTATACTGCCCTGGCATTTTCCAGGGGCCCTAATGTGTGGTAAGTAGGTAAATGACCTGTGAAATCCTAAAGGTGCTCTTTGGAATGTGGGCCCCTTTGCCCACCTAGGCTGCAAAAAAGTGTCACACATCTGGTATCGCCGTATTCAGGAGAAGTTGGGGAATGTGTTTTGGGGTGTCATTTTACATATACCCTTGCTGGGTGAGAGAAATATCTTGGCAAAAGACAACTTTTCCCATTTTTTTATACAAAGTTGGCATTTGACCAAGATATTTCTCTCACCCAGCATGGGTATATGTAAAATGACACCCCAAAACACATTCCCCACCTTCTCCTGAGTACGGAGATACCAGATGTGTGACACTTTTTTGCAGCCTAGATGCGCAAAGGGGCCCAAATTCCTTTTAGGAGGGCATTTTTAGACATTTGGATACCAGACTTCTTCTCACGCTTTGGGGCCCCTAGAATGCCAGGGCAGTATAAATACCCCACATGTGACCCCATTTTGGAAAGAAGACACCCCAAGGTATTCAATGAGGGGCATGGCGAGTTCATAGAAATTTTTTTTTTTTGGCACAAGTTAGCGGAAATTGATATTTTTAATTTTTTTCTCACAAAGTCTCCCGTTCCGCTAACTTGGGACAAAAATTTCAATCTTTCATGGACTCAATATGCCCCTCACGGAATACCTGGGGGTGTCTTCTTTCCGAAATGGGGTCACATGTGGGGTATTTATACTGCCCTGGCATTCTAGGGGCCCTAAAGCGTGAGAAGAAGTCTGGAATATAAATGTCTAAAAAATTTTACGCATTTGGTTTCCGTGAGGGGTATGGTGAGTTCATGTGAGATTTTATTTTTTGACACAAGTTAGTGGAATATGAGACTTTGTAAGAAAAAAATAAAATAATTCCGCTAACTTGGGCCAAAAAAATGTCTGAATGGAGCCTTACAGAGGGGTGATCAATGACAGGGGGGGTGATCAATGACAGGGGGGTGATCAATGACAGGGGGGTGATCAATGACAGGGGGGTGATCAGGGAGTCTATATGGGGTGATAACCACAGTCATTGATCACGCCCGTGTAAGGCTTCATTCAGACGTCCGTATGCGTTTTGCGGATCCGATCCATCTATCAGTGGATCCGTAAAAATCATGCGGACGTCTGAATGGAGCTTTACAGGGGGGTAATCAATGACAGGGGGGTAATCAATGACAGGGGGGTGATCAGGGAGTCTATATGGGGTGATCACCACAGTCATTGATCACGCCCCTGTAAGGCTTCATTCAGACGTCCGTATGCGTTTTGCGGATCCGATCCATCTATCAGTGCATCCGTAAAAATCATGCGGACATCTGAATGGAGCTTTACAGGGGGTTGATCAATGACAGGGGGGTGATCACCACAGTCATTGATCATGCCCCTGTAGGGCTTCATTCAGACGTCCGGATGCATTTTGCGGATCGGATCCATCTATCAGTGCATCCGTAAAAATCATGCGGACATCTGAATGGCGCTTTACAGGGGGGTGATCAGGGAGTCTATATGGGGTGATCACCACAGTCATTGATCATGCCCCTGTAAGGCTTCATTCAGACGTCCGGATGCGTTTTGCGGATCGGATCCATCTATCAGTGCATCCGTAAAAATCATGCGGACATCTGAATGGAGCTTTACAGGGGGGTGATCAGGGAGTCTATATGGGGTGATCACCACAGTCATTGATCATGCCCCTGTAAGGCTTCATTCAGACGTCCGGATGCGTTTTGCGGATTGGATCCATCTATCAGTGCATCCGTAAAAATCATGCGGACATCTGAATGGAGCTTTACAGGGCGGTGATCAGGGAGTCTATATGGGGTGATCACCACAGTCATTGATCATGCCCCTGTAAGGCTTCATTCAGACGTCCGGATGCGTTTTGCGGATCCGATCCATCTATCAGTGGATCCGTAAAAATCATGCGGACGTCTGAATGGAGCTTTACAGGGGGGTAATCAATGACAGGGGGGTAATCAATGACAGGGGGGTGATCAGGGAGTCTATATGGGGTGATCACCACAGTCATTGATCACGCCCGTGTAAGGCTTCATTCAGACGTCCGGATGCGTTTTGCGGATCCGATCCATCTATCAGTGGATCCGTAAAAATCATGCGGACATCTGAATGGAGCTTTACAGGGGGGTGATCAATGACAGGGGGGTAATCAATGACAGGGGGGTGATCAGGGAGTCTATATGGGGTGATCAGGGGCTAATAAGGGGTTAATAAGTGACGGGGGGGGGGGGGGGTAGTGTAGTGTGGTGCTTGGTGCTACTTTACAGAGCTGCCTGTGTCCTCTTGTGGTCGATCCAAACAAAGGGGACCACCAGAGGACCAGGTAGCAGGTATATTAGACGCTGTTATCAAAACAGCGTCTAATATACCTGTTAGGGGTTAAAAAAAACACATCTCCAGGCTGCCAGCGAACGATCGCCGCTGGCAGGCTGGAGATCAACTCTCTTACCTTCCGTTCCTGTGAGCGCGCGCGCCTGTGTGCGCGCGTTCACAGGAAATCTCGGCCATCGCGAGATGACGCGTATATGCGTGACTGTGCGCAGCGCTGCCACCTCCGGAACGCGATCCTGCGTTAGGCGGTCCGGAGGTGGTTAAACACCCTTAATGACCAGGCCACTTTTTACACTTCTGACCTACCCTACTTTCACCGTTTATTGCTCGGTCATGCAACTTACCACCCAAATGAATTTTACCTCCTTTTCTTCTCACTAATAGAGCTTTCATTTGGTGGTATTTCATTGCTGCTGACATTTTTACTTTTTTTGTTATTAATCGAAATTTAACGATTTTTTTTGCAAAAAAATGACATTTTTCACTTTCAGTTGTAAAATTTTGCAAAAAAAACGACATCCATATATAAATGTTTCTCTAAATTTATTGTTCTACATGTCTTTGATAAAAAAAAAAATGTTTGGGTAAAAAAAGAAATGGTTTGGGTAAAAGTTATAGCGTTTACAAACTATGGTACAAAAATGTGAATTTCCGCTTTTTGAAGCAGCTCTGACTTTCTGAGCACCTGTCATGTTTCCTGAGGTTCTACAATGGCCAGACAGTACAAACACCCCACAAATGACCCCATTTCGGAAAGTAGACACCCTAAGGTATTCGCTGATGGGCATAGTGAGTTCATAGAACTTTTTATTTTTTGTCACAAGTTAGCGGAAAATGGTGATTTTTTTTTTCCTTACAAAGTCTCATATTCCACTAACTTGTGACAAAAAATAAAAACTTCTATGAACTCACTATGCCCATCAGCGAATACCTTGGGGTGTCTTCTTTCCAAAATGGGGTCACTTGTGGGGTAGTTATACTGCCCTGGCATTCTAGGGGCCCTAATGTGTGGTAAGTAGTTTGAAATTAAAATCTGTAAAAAATGGCAGGTGAAATCCGAAAGGTGCTCTTTGGAATGTGGGCCCCTTTGCCCACCTAGGCTGCAAAAAAGTGTCACACATGTGGTATCTCCGTACTCAGGAGAAGTTGGGCAATGTGTTTTGGGGTGTCATTTTACATATACCCATGCTGGGTGAGAGAAATATCTTGGCAAAAGACAACTTTTCCCATTTTTTTTATACAAAGTGGGCATTTGACCAAGATATTTATCTCACCCAGCATGGGTATATGTAAAATGACACCCCAAAACACATTGCCCAACTTCTCCTGAGTACGGAGATACCACATGTGTGACACTTTTTTGCAGCCTAGGTGGGCAAAGGGGCCCACATTCCAAAGAGCACCTTTCGGATTTCACCGGCCATTTTTTACAGATTTTGATTTCAAACTACTTACCACACATTTGGGCCCCTAGAATGCCAGGGCAGTATAACTACCCCACAAGTGACCCCATTTTGTAAAGAAGACACCCCAAGGTATTCCGTGAGGGGCATGGCGAGTTCCTAGAATTTTTTCTTTTTTGTCACAAGTTAGCGGAAAATGATGTTTTGTTTTTTTTTCTTACAAAGTCTCATATTCCACTAACTTGTGACAAAAAATAAAAACTTCCATGAACTCACTATGCCCATCAGCGAAATCATCATTTTCCGCTAACTTGTGACAAAAAATTCTAGGAACTCGCCATGCCCCTCACGGAATACCTTGGGGTGTCTTCTTTCCAAAATGGGGTCACTTGTGGGGTAGTTATACTGCCCTGGCATTCTAGGGGCCCTAATGTGTGGTAAGTAGGTAAATGACCTGTGAAATCCTAAATGTGCTCTTTAGAATGTGGGCCCCTTTGCCCACCTAGACTGCAAAAAAGTGTCATGTGGTATCGCCGTATTCAGGAGAAGTTGGGCAATGTGTTTTAGGGTGTCTTTTTACATATACTCATGCTGGGTGAGAGAAATATCTCGGCAAAAGACAACTTTTCCCATTTTTTATACAAAGTTGGCATTTGACCAAGATATTTATCTCACCCAGCATGGGTATATGTAAAATGACACCCCAAAACACATTGCCCAACTTCTCCTGAGTATGGCGATACCAGATGTGTGACACTTTTTGCAGCCTAGATGCGCAAAGGGGCCCACATTCCTTTTATGTGGCCATTTTTAGACATTTGAATCCCAGACTTCTTCTCATGCTTTAGGGCCCCTAAAATGCCAGGACAGTATAAATACCCCACATGTGACCCCATTTTGGAAAGAAGACACCCAAAGGTATTCAATGAGTGGCATGGCGAGTTTTTTTTTTTGGCACAAGTTAGCGGAAATTGATTTTTAATTTTTTTTTCTCACAAAGTCTCCCTTTCCGCTAACTTCAATATATATAAAATTTCAATTTTTCATGGACTCAATATGCCCCTCACGGAATACCTTGGGGTGTCTTCTTTCCAAAATGGGGTCACATGTGGGGTATTTATACTACCCTGGCATTCTAGGGGCCCTAAAGCGTGAGAAGAAGTCTGGAATATAAATGTCTAAAAAATTTTACGCATTTGGATTCCGTGAGGGGTATGGTGAGTTCATGTGAGATTTAATTTTTTGACACAAGTTAGTGGAATATGAGACTTTGTAAGAAAAAAAAATAAAATTTCCGCTAACTTGGGCCAAAAAAATGTCTGAATGGAGCCTTACAGAGGGGTGATCAATGACAGGGGGGTGATCAATGACAGGGGGGTGATCAATGACAGGGGGGTGAAAAATGACAGGGGGGTGATCAGGGAGTCTATATGGGGTGATCACCCCCCTGTCATTGATCACCCCCCTATAAGGCTCCATTCAGATATCCGTATGTGTTTTGCGGATCCGATCCATGTATCCGTGGATCCGTAAAAAACATACGGACATCTGAATGCAGCCTTACAGGGGGGTGATCAATGACAGGGGGTGAAAAATGACAGGGAGGTGATCAGGGAGTCTATATGGGGTGATCACCCCCCTGTCATTGATCACCCCCCTATAAGGCTCCATTTAGATATTCGTATGTGTTTTGCGGATCCGATCCATGTATCCGTGGATCCGTAAAAAACATACGGACATCTGAATGCAGACTTACAGGGGGGTGATCAATGACAGGGGGGTGAAAAATGACAGGGGGGTGATCAGGGAGTCTATATGGGGTGATCACCCCCCTGTCATTGATCACCCCCTATAAGGCTCCATTCAGACGTCCGTATGTGTTTTGCGGATCCGATCCATGTATCCGTGGATCCGTAAAAAACATACGGACATCTGAATGCAGCCTTACAGGGGGGTGATCAATGACAGGGGAGTGATCAATGACAGGGGGGTGATCAGGGAGTCTATATAGGGTGATCACCCCCCTGTAAGGCTCCATTCAGACGTCTGTATGTGTTTTGCGGATCCGATCCATGTATCCGTGGATCCGTAAAAAACATACGGACGTCTGAATGGAGCCTTACAGGGGAGTGATCAATGACAGGGGGGTGATCAATGACAGGGGGGTGATCAGGGAGTCTATATGGGGTGATCACCCCCGTCATTGATCACCCCACTGTAAGGCTCCATTCAGACGTCCGTACGTGTTTTGCGGATCCGATCCATCTATCAGTGGATCCGTAAAAATCATACGGACCTCTGAATGGAGCCTTACAGGGGGGTGATCAATGACAGGGGGGTGATCAATGACAGGGGGGTGATCAATGACAGGGGGGTGATCAGGGAGTCTATATGGGGTGATCAGGGGTGATCAGTGGTTGATAAGGGGTTAATAAGTGACAGGGGGGGACGGTGTAGTGTAGTGGTGTTTGGTGCTACTTTACTGAGCTACCTGTGTCCTCTGGTGGTCGATCCAAACAAAGGGGACCACCAGAGGACCAGGTAGCAGGTATATTAGACGCTGTTATCAAAACAGCGTCTAATATACCTGTTAGGGGTTAAAAAAATCGCATCTCCAGCCTGCCAGCGAACGATCGCCGCTGGCAGGCTGGAGATCCACTCGCTTACCTTCCGTTCCTGTGAGCGCGCGCGCCTGTGTGCGCGCATTCACGGGAAATCTCGGTTATCACGTGAGGATGCGTATATGAGTCCACCCAGAAGAGCAGGGCCGCGGCCAGGACGCAATCCTGCGTACGGCGGTCCTGAGGAGGTTAACCTTGTCCAAGGAATGATGAGTCTCTGACTACTTGGACGAGGCTGAGCTAGTCTCAGATGAGTCAAACAAAACCATAGCATGTATGGTATGTATAGGGGACCTGTGATACTTGTGGTTTCCTTGTCCAGGAACAAACAGAGTACTCTCAGAGAGATCTGGCTTCTCCCCCTCCCCGGACTGAGAGACACCAAGAGAACGTCACAGACTAGTTACATAGCATTATCCTAAGGATAAGTCATCAATAGTAAAAAGAGGACAACCCCTTTGATGGCATATACAGGGCTCCAGATGGCGACCAAAATGGTCGCCAATGCGACTTAGAATTTACAAATGGCTAAAAAGACTAAAAAGTCTTGTCGCCATTTGCGACTAGACTGGCCGCGGCAGCTCTGAATACAGCGGCGGGCACAGGAGATGATCGTTCTCTGCCCCGCCGCCGCCGATGTTCTTCTCAGCAGCGCAGTGGAGAAGGAGTCTCTCCCTCCCCCTGTGCTGCCGCCGCCTCCGCCAATAAGTGGAGAGATGGGAGGAGGAAGAGGAGGGGCTGTGGCCACTGCGCCACCAATGAAGATAACTGACCTGTTAATACAAATACAGGAGGCGGGTGCCGGAATCAAATAGCCGGAACCCGACCTTCATGACAGGGGGCTGCGATCAGCGGCAGTTAACCCTTCAGGTGCGGTACCTGAGGGGTTAACTGCCGCTGATCGCAGCTCCCTGTCATAGAAGTCGGGTGCCGGCTATTTGATTCCGGCACCCACCTCCTGTATTTGTATTAACAGCTCAGTTATCTTCATTGGTGGCGCAGTGCGCCCCCCTTCCCCCAACACCCCAGTATAATAAACATTGAGTGCCCCCCCCCCCCCAGTATAATAAACATTGGTGGCGCAGTGGGAAGTGCCAATGAGGGTTAAAAAAATTAAATAAAATTAACTCACCTCCTCCAATTTATCGCGCAGCTGCCGGTCTCCTGTTCTTTCTTCAAGACCTGTGGTGACGTCACTGAGCTAATCACATGGTCCATTACCATGGTGATGGATCATATGATGTACCATGTGATGACCACAGTGATGTCACCACAGGTCCTTTGACAGGTCCTGAAGAAAGAACAGGAGACCGGCAGCTACGCGATCAATTGGAGAAGGTGAGTTAATTTTATTTTATTTTTTTAACCCTCATTGGCACTGCCCACTGCGCCACCAATGTTTATTATACTGGGGGGGGGGGGCGCACTCAATGTTTATTATACTGGGGGGGGCGCACTCAATGTTTATTATACTGGGGGTGGCGCACTGCGCCACCAATGTTTATTATACTGGGGGGGCGCACTGGCGCCACCAATGTTTATTATACTGGGGGGCGCACTGCGCCACCAATGTTTATTATATTGGGGGGGCACACTCAATGTTTATTATACTGGGGGGGGGCGCACTGCACCACCAATGTTTATTATACTGGGGGGGGGGCGCACTGCGCCACCAATGTTTATGATACTGGGGGGGGCGCACTGTGCCACGCGCCACAAATTTTTATTATACTGGGGGGGGGGCGCACTGCGCCACCAATGTTTATTATACTGGGGGGGGTGCACTCAATGTTTATTATACTGGGGGGGCGCACTGGCGCCACCAATGTTTATTATATTGGGGGGGCACACTCAATGTTTATTATACTGGGGGGGGCGCACTGCACCACCAATGTTTATTATACTGGGGGGGGGGCGCACTGCGCCACCAATGTTTATGATACTGGGGGGGGGCGCACTGTGCCACGCGCCACCAATGTTTATTATACTGGGGGGACGCACTCAATGTTTATTATACTGGGGGGGGCACACTGCGCCACCAATGTTTATTATACTGGGGTGTATATAATGTTTATTATATTGACCTTCTACTATGCATTCTGTATTAAAGAATGCTATTATTTTCCCTTATAACCATGTTATAAGGGAAAATAACACAGTGAATAGACTTTCATCTTAGCAACCGTGCGTGAAAATCGCACCGCATCCACACTTGCTTGCGGATGCTTGCGATTTTCATGCAGCCCCATTAACTTCTATGGGGCCTGCGTTGCATGAAAACGCACAACATAAATCCCCCCTTTCCCAATTTTACATATAAAAAATATATACAATAAATAAACATATTACATAGCGCTGCATCCGAAAAGTCCAAACTATTAAATTATTAAAAAATATCTCCTATGCGGTGAGCATTCGCCATTTTTTAGTCATCTTGTCACCCCAAAAAATAGGATAGGACTGTTCTATTATGGGCCGAACGTTTCATAAAATGCGAAATGCACGCGGCTTTTTTGGGTGTTTTTTTTTGTGTGCTATTGAGTATCGCAATACTTTTTTATGGTGACGAAAGCGAATCAAAATTTTGGTATTGAAACAACCCTACGCCGATCTGATCGGCGTAGCGTTGTCGCGATACCCAAATTTTGATTCGGTTTCGATTTGGCGACTAAAAATTTAATTTGGCTCCTACATTTTTCAGTTCAGGAGACAATGGCTACTAGGTATTTTTTTTAGTCTGGAGCACTGATATAGATAACATAGTGTTTGTTCCATCTCTGAGACCTGCTCCTACCTAGATGATGGGGCTCCTAAGCCGTGTATGCGTGTCCATCCTCCATTCACTGCGATGAGACTTCTGGAGCTCTGCCCATTACATTAAGGCACATAAAACCTGGTTACTGACAGATCTGTTCTTCTCAAAGTATGAAGCATGCTTCAATGCAAACAATGTTCAGAAGACTTTTCAGAGATGTACGAAGCTGCAAAAGGCTACAAATACATTCAAAAGACGTGGGTATACATCAATTCTCAGGTAGAAAAATTAACCGCAGGTAGAAAAAAAAGGCAGGCCTGCTACTACTCTCCCAAGAAGTTAAAGTCCTGTTATGGTCATTCCAGAAACACAATAGTCAATCCGGAAGAAGGCAAAGGATCTACAGAAGACTCTACATGCTGCAGAAACTTCTGTTCAGGTGTCCACTAGTAGAAAAACACTGAACAAGGATGGTGTTCGTGGAAGGAAATCTTGAAGGAGGCCACTGTTGTCCAAGAAATACATTGCAGTTTATCTGAGGTCATACAGATGTTCCAGCAAGCTTCTAGAAAAACATTCTGTGGACAGATGAGCCAAAAGAGTAACTTTTTGACACAAATGCACAACACTGCACTGCACCTCAGTACCAAAACCTCACCCCAACTGTGAAACCTGGAGGTGGCATTTTTAAGCTTCTTGTATCTTCAATTTTACATTTTTATCATTTTTTTTTTTAACTATAACACACTGCTCAAAGCCTTGATAACTTTGCCTACTACTAGCCAAACCCTAAAACCGTATTTGAGGAATTGTGATACACTTTCCCCTGTTTTAAATCATTTATTAATAAAGTATATAATTTTTAGCGCCTCTTTCCAATGAGTGAGAATATTAGTTAATTGAGAGATATACCCTTTCATTTTGTTCTATTAGCAGTGAAATACGTATCCCAAACATAGCCTAACCTTGGACAACCTTAGCCTAACCCTAAAGTCAGCTTTGTCTAATCATTGCCTAACTTTATGCTAATACCAGCCTATCGCTAGCCTAAAAACCTAGGCTACATCTTGCCTAACTGTATAACTGTAGCCTAACTCTAATTGTTTCTGCCTGGTCTCTTATGCATAATGTTAAATGAAGAGTGAATCATGCTGTTTTTGTAATACTTTCCCTATCTCAACCTTAGTCTAGCTCTGGTTTAACTGCCTAAACATAGGCTACACCAATCTAATCCTAGTCTGAGCCCACCATAACAATAACCCTATTCAAATCCTAGTCTAACTCTAGCCTAACACTAACCTAAACTTAGGCTAAGATTAGATTAGAGCTAGCCTAAGTTTAGGTTACTGTTAGGCTGGGTAGTCTAGGATTTGAACAGTTATTGGTTAGATAGGGTAAGATTAGATTAGAGCTAGCCTATCCCACCAATAACTATTCAGATCCTAGACTAACCCAGCCTAACACTAACCTCAACCTAGACTTTCCCTAATCTAATCCTATTTTACCCATAGCCTAACATTAACCCTATCCAAAACCTATACTACTCCTAGCCTAACTATAGCGGAACTTTACCTAACACTAACCTAAACCTAGTCTTATATAGTAACACGGCCACAATAAATCGTGGCTACAAACAGTATAGAAAGAAGTGCCCAGAATTAAGTATCCAAAAGTACAATACGAGATGTATCTGCCATACGCAATACAGCGCTCCACTATTGTGGAGAGTCAGTTCCTTTTTATGAGCCATACGCTTGCACAGGGAACTCCCCTACAGTAGTCCACCTAGTGCATTGTGGTGGACTGCATGTTTTCTTCTGCGCTTTTTTATTTTTTAAGGCTACAATTGTGTTTAGGTCCTCGGATGAAATCGGATATAATTACCGAATAGAAACGCGTTGGAACCATTTTGAAATACCCTTGTACACAACACTACCTGCATGGCTGGTAACATCTGTAACATGGCTGTGATAGGGATTTTTATTTCTTTGTTATGGATGGTCCAGAGGGGTCGCCCCTTTTGGGGCGGGTGCTGCGACTAATTGTACGAGGAGATTAGTCCAGGCCAAGTAGGGGCACTTTAGGTAAAGCAACCCAGCTCTGCCTGGACCCAGTGTGTTGACCATTGCTGTCCCTTCTCCTCAAACAAATGATGTTTAGTAAGACTGTTCTTTTTTTACGTGCACTGGGCTATTTACGCACCTAGGTTTTTTGATTTATAGTGATTTTTTAAATTATATTTGAGCATTCATTTTATAGAACTTATTAGAAACAAAAGGGGGTCATTTACTATTCTGAAATATGCCTAAATTAGACGTATTTCAGGTGCAGATGGCGGTGCAAATGTGAGTTGTGCCGCTATCTGCGACTTCGCCCCGCTCGCGCCAGGTCTAAAATCGCGGGTGTGGCGTGGAAGGTGACTCTCATTCATCATTTTTTACGTCTGCTTTAGGTGTAGTCTAAATGTAAGACAGCAAGGAAGCCGGCTTACGTTTACAACTGGCGCTGGATGCACCGAAGTTATGTACAGGCCGGCACCAACACAAAACTTAGGCTACTTTCACAATTGCGGCAGGCTGTTCCTGAGCGCATCAGGGTACCACACCAAGTTTGGGGTCCCTGAATGATCCACATTCTCATGAAGACTAACAGCATCTGGATTGGTGAGATTATTTATTCTACCTCCATTGTTTCTCATGGGCCCTGTGATATCTCATGGTTGTGCAACAATCTAGGTGAATTTTCTAGGGAATGATTTATGTGATTTTGTGTTCTGTATGTCTTTTTTGATGCAGTATTGTGATTTTATCTCAGCATTAGTAAAAGTTACGTTTTATCTCCCTTTTGCCTCAGTTTTCTGTTTTATTTGTTGCTCTAATCTTATCCTAGCCTAACCTTACTCTAGCATTAACCCCATTCAAATCCTAGACTGCCACTAGCCTAACTCTACTCTAAACTTAGCCTAGCATCAACCTAAACCTAGGCTAGCACAAATCTATTTCTAGCCTAACCGTAGTCTAACACTAACTTTAACCATGACATACCCCAATCTAATCATATCCTTCCCCTAGCAACCCTAAGCAAAACCTAAACTACTCCTAGCCTAACTCTAGATAACACTAAGCTAAACCTTAATCTAATTCTAGCCTAACTCTATCCTGGCATCAACCACCTAGATTGCCCCTAGCCAAACTCTAGTCTAATCATAGCCTAGCACTAAATTAAACCTAGGCTTGCTCAAATCTATTCCTAACCTAACCCTAGCCTACCATTAACCCTATACAAACCCTCAACTACCCCTAGCCTAATTTTAGCCTAACACTAGCCTAACCCTAGGCTACCCCTACCCTAAACTTTGGCAACCCTATTATAAAAGTTGACCATTGACTTAGGAGTGGGAATCTTCTTCTGAAACACCCTAGACACAAGTTCTCCAAATTTCACTTTTCACATTGGCCACTAGAGGGGCTCAGTTTCCTTTGTAGAGCATGAGACTCCTAACAAGCCCATATTCAGGAAATGGTTGGGAGAACAGGATTCTTCCAGAAAAACGTGAATCCCTGTGTCATCAGAGAACATTTTTTCACAATACGGCACACCCTAATATTCAGCCACTATCTTTGCCGGACAGTCCACCATGATGCTGTATACTGTGCTATGCCTTTATATCTTGCACCTATCGCCGGTGACATCGTGCAAATCAGGTTGGTGATTTTTTAAAATTAGCTTTAAGTTCCAAGCTCTACCTGGGCTTGCTGTACCAAGTGGGCTTGTGAATAAGTGGAGTTTAAAGAACCGAAGTTTAAGACAAGGAGCAAGAAACTAAGGTTTGATAGATTTTGTTGTGTGTTGTTTTTGGCTTGATTCTAGCTAGACCTCCAACTACAGCAGACGGGGTCTAATTCTAACTCATATTTACTGTTTTCCTTCTTTACTGTTCATTCATGTGCTCCATGGACA
This sequence comes from Bufo bufo, assembly GCF_905171765.1. NCBI lineage: Eukaryota > Metazoa > Chordata > Amphibia > Anura > Bufonidae > Bufo > Bufo bufo. The sequence goes on from NC_053394.1 coordinate 422,364,509, forward strand.
ATGCTACTAAGTGTGTGTCCTGTGCAATGAAGAGCCTTTCGAGGATGAATACATTTGCACTAGATGCAATCATGTTGCATATTTGGAAGCCCAGACTGGATCTAAATAAGCAGCTTGAAATACTTAGGGGCATTGCAAACCTGGAGAGAGGCTTAGTCCTCACTGTGCAGGCACTGACTGGGGTCAGTGAAATGGAGGTGGGAGGAGGAGGGCAAGATCAGGACTATCAGGTCAGCAGTTGGGTTAATGTAGGAAGAAGGGGTAGAGGGAAAAGTACCAGGGAGGCTAGTCCTGAGCTGGAATGCCCTAGTAAATATGCCTGTTTGGCTGATATTAGGGATGAAAGCCCAGGGCAAGCAACACTGCAGCAGGGCGTTTCTCCAAGCAACCAGGAAGGATGACCGCAGCAGGAAGGATGGGAAAAGGAGTGCGGCAAAAGTCAGACAGATGCTGCTGGTAGGTGACTCTATTATTCGGAGGACAGACAGGGTCTACTGTCGCCGAGACCGTGAATGCCGAACAGTGTGTTGTCTGCCAGGTGCTCGGGTTCGGCATATTGCAGATCGGATTGACAGGTTGCTGGGTGGGGCTGGGGAAGACCTGGTGGTCATGGGTACACATTGGCACCAATGACAAAGTCAGGGGGAGATGGAAGGTCCTAAAAAATGATTTTAGGGAACTAGAAGAGAAGCTTAAGTCTAGGACCTCCAAGGTAGTGTTTTCAGAAATACTACCAGTGCCACGAGCGTCACCAGGGAGACAACGGGAGCTTAGGGAGCTAAATAAGTGGCTCAGAAGCTGGTGCAGGAAGGAAGGGTTTGGGTTCATGGAGAACTGGGGTGACTTCGCTGTCCGTTAAAGGCTCTACAGTAGGGACGGGCTGCACCTTAATGGGGAGGGTGCAACTGCCCTGGGGGAAAAAATGGTTAGACGGCTGGAGGAGCTGTTAAACTAGGATCTGGGGGAGGGTGGGTGGTCATACTAATAAGGGGGTAGATAGTGTAGATAGAGAGTTGGGTATAGGAGGGGACAGTGGGGATTTAGTGGGGGCTATTTAGGAAAGACAAGGTCAATAGAAAAGTTGGTGGCGTGTGCCTGTATGTGAGGAGTGATCTGAAGACAAGTGTGAAAGAGGCAATTGTGGGTGAGGATGGTGAGGATGTGGAAACCTTATGGGTGGAAGTTCAAAGGGATATAAACACTGAAAAAAATAGATCCCCTAACATCACAGAGGAGATAGAAACTCAACTGTATAACCAAATAGAGCGGGCGGATCAGGCTGGTACAGTGGTCATTATGGGAGATTTTAACTTCCCAGACATTAACTGGGGTCATGATTCTGCCTCAGCCGCAAAGGGGAGAAGATTCCTCAACTTGCTGCAGGACCACTTTATGGGCCAGTTTGTAGAAGCTCCCACTAGGGGTGATGCTCTGTTGGATCTGGTCATTTCTAATGATGCAGAGCTTGTTGGAAATGTTACTGTTCGAGAAACACTTGGTAATAGTGACCACAATATAATTATATTCCCCCTAAACTATAAGAAGCAAATTCTGTCAGGCAGAGCAAAGACACTGAATTTTAAAAAGGCTAATTTCTCTGGGTTGGGGGCAGCATTTCAGGGCATAGACTGGGGGCAGCTACTGTCACATAATAGGATAAATGGGAGAGCTTTAAATCCACATTGAGTAATTGCACAATTTTTTTTATTCCTTTAGGTAACGAGTATAAATGGCTAAAATTTAACCCGCCATGGCTTACAGCTACTGTATAAAGGGCAGTAAAAGACAAAAATAGGGCATTTAAAAAATACAAATCTGAGGGGTCAGCTGTAGCGTTTGAAGATTACAAAGGGCTTAATAAAATCTGCAAAAAGGAGATAAAATTAGCAAAAATACAAAACGAGCAGCAGGTGGCAAAAGAGAGCAAAACAAATCCCCAAAAATAATTTAAATATATAAATGCTAAAAAGCCAATGTCCGAGCAGGTAGGTATCCTAAATAATGGTAAAGGGGGGTAGTCACTGAAAATAAGGAAAAGGCAGAGTTACTTAATTGTTTTTTTAGCTCTGTATATACAGTTGCGAGAAAAGTATGTGACCCCTTTGGAATGATATGGATTTCTGCACAAATTGGTCATAAAATATCATCTGATCTTCATCTAAGTCACAACAATAGACAATCACAGTCTGCTTAAACTAATAACACACAAAGAATTAAATGTTACCGTGTTTTTATTGTAAACATTCACAGCGCAGGTGGAAAAAGTATGTGAACGCTTGGATTTAATAACTACTTGAACCTCCTTTGGCAGCAATAACTTCAACCAAATGTTTTCTGTAGTTGCAGATCAGACGTGCACAACGGTCAGGACTGATTCTTGACCATTCCTCTTTACAGAACTGTCTCAGTTCAGCAATATTCTTGGGATGTCTGGTGTGAATCGCTTTCTTGAGGTCATGCCACAGCATCTCAATCGGGTTGAGGTCAGGACTCTGACTGGGCCACTCCAGAAGGCGTATTTTCTTCTGTTTAAGCCATTCTTTTGTTGATTTACTTCTATGCTTTGGGTTGTGGTCCTGTTGCAACACCCATCTTCTGTTGAACTTCAGCTGGTGGACAGATGGCCTTAAGTTCTCCTGCAAAATGTCTTGATAAACTTGGGAATTCATTTTTACTTCGATGATAGCAATCCGTCCAGGCCCTGACGCAGCAAAGGAGCCCCAAACCATACTTCACAGTTGGGATGAAGTTTTGATGTTGGTGTGCTGGGCCTCTTTTTCTCCACACATAGTGTTGTGTGTTTCTTCCAAACAACTCAACTTTGGTTTCATCTTTCCACAGAACATTTTGCCAGTACTGCTGTGGAACATCCAGGTGCTCTTGTGCAAACTGTAAACGTGCAGCAATGGTTTTTTTGGACAGCAGTGGCTTCCTCTGTGGTATCCTCCCATGAAATCCATTCTTGTTTAGTGTTTTACGTATCGTAGATTCGCTAACAGGGATGTTAGCATATGCCAGAGACTTTTGTAAGTCTTTAGCTGACACTCTAGGATTCTTTACAGGACGGCCACTCCTAGGGAGAGTAGCAGCAGTGCTGAACTTTCTCCATTTATAGACAATTTGTCTTACCGTGGACTGATGAACAGCAAGGCTTTTGGAGATACTTTGATAACCCTTTCCAGCTTCATGCAAGTCAACAATTCTTAATCGTAGGTCTTCTGAGAGCTCTTTTGTGCGAGGCATCATTCACATCAGGCAATGCTTCTTGTGAAAAGCAAACCCAGAACTGGTGTGTGTTTTTTATAGGGCAGGGCAGCTGTAACCAACACCTCCAATCTCATCTCATTGATTGGACTCCAGTTGGCTGACACCTCACTCCAATTAGCTCTTGGACATGTCATTAGTCTAGGGGTTCACATACTTTCTCCACCTGCACTGTGAATGTTTACATGGTGTGTTCAATAAAAACATGGTAACATTTAATTCTTTGTGTGTTTAAGCAGACTGTGATTGTCTATTGTTGTGACTTAGATGAAGATCAGATCACGTTTTATGACCAATTTGTGCAGAAATCAATATCATTCCAAAGGGTTCACATACTTTTTCTTGCAACTGTACAATAGAAGAGAAAGGAGCTGATATCTGTGGTGGTAGGGCTGTTAGTGCATCCAGCAATATACTCGATTGTAACTGTAGATATGGTCCAAGATACGTTAAATAAGGTAAATGTGAACAAGGCTCTGGGTCCAGATAGATTACACCCAAGAGTGCTTAAAGAGCTCAGTTCAGTCATTGACGTGCCCCTGTTTATCATTTTTAAAGATTCTCTAGGGATTGGTACAGTGCCAAGTGATTGGTGCAAGGCAAATGTGGTGCCTATATTCAAAAAAGGATCTAGGTCCTTCATAGGTAATTATAGACCTATAGGCTTGGAAAGTATAGTTTGTAATTGGATTGAAAACTGGCTGAAGGATCGTGTCCGGAGAGTTGTGGTCAATGATTCCTATTCAGAATGGTCCCGGGTTATAAGTGGTGTACCCCAAGGTTCAGTGCTGGGTCCTCTATTATTTAATTAAATTATTAATGATATGGAGGACGGGATTAATGGCACCATTTCTATTTTTGCAGATGACACTAAGCTATGTAGTACTGTACAGTCTATGGAAGCTGTCCATAAACTACAAGCTGACTTGAACACTCTGAGTGATTGGGCATCAACTTGGCATAACAGCACACAATGTCAATCAGCTGCTTCTAAGGCCACCAGGATATTTTCATGCATTAAACGAGGCATGGACTCGCGGGGCAGGGATGTAATATTGCCACTTTACAAAGCATTGGTGCGTCCTCATCTGGAATATGCAGTTCAGTTCTGGGCACCAGTCTATAGAAAGGACGCACTGCAGCTGGAGAAAGTACAGAATAGAGCGACTAAACTGATAAGGGGCATGGAGGATCTCAGTTATAATGAAAGATTAAAATTAGAGTTGAGCGAACACCTGGATGTTCGGGTTCGAGAAATTCGGCCGAACTTCCCGGAAATGTTCGGGTTCGGGATCCGAACCCGACCCGAACTTCGTCCCGAACCCGAACCCCATTGAAGTCAATGGGGACCCGAACTTTTCGGCACTAAAAAGGCTGTAAAACAGCCCAGGAAAGAGCTAGAGGGCTGCAAAAGGCAGCAACATATAGGTAAATCCCCTGCAAACAAATGTGGATAGGGAAATGAATAAAAATAAAATAAATAAAAATTAACCAATATCAATTGGAGAGAGGTCTCATAGCAGAGAATTTAGCTTCACGTCACCCACCACTGTAACACGTCTCCTCTGCACCCAGGCAGAGGAGAGAGGTCCCGTAACAGAGAATCTGGCTTCATGTCAGCAGAGAATCAGTCTGCATGTCATAGCAGAGAATCATGCTTTACGTCACCCAACACTGGAACAGTCCATTGTCAGATATTTAGGCCCAGGCACCCAGGCAGAGGAGAGAGGTCCCATAACAGAGATTCAGGCTTCATGTCAGCACAGAATCAGTCTTCATGTCATAGCAGAGAATCAGGCTTCACGTCACCCACCACTGGAACAGGCCACTGTCACATATTTAGGCCCAGGCACCCAGGCAGAGGAGAGAGGTCCCATAACAGAGATTCAGGCTTCATGTCAGCAGAGAATCAGTCTTCATGTCATAGCAGAGAATCAGGCTTCATGTCACCCACCACTGGAACAGGCCACTGTCAGATATTTTTAGGCCCCGGCACCCAGACAGAGGAGAGGTTCATTCAACTTTGGGTTGCCCCGCAATATAATGGTAAAATGAAAATAAAAATAGGATTGAATGAGGAAGTGCCCTGGAGTAGAATAATATATTGTTAAGGGGAGGTAGTTAATGTCTAATCTGCACAAGGGATGGACAGGTCCTGTGGGATCCATGCCTGGTTCATTTTTATGAACGTCAGCTTGTCCACATTGGCTGTAGACAGGCGGCTGCGTTTGTCTGTAATGACGCCCCCTGCCGTGCTGAATACATGTTCAGACAAAACGCTGGCCGCCGGGCAGGCCAGCACCTCCAAGGCATAAAAGGCTAGCTCTGGCCACGTGGACAATTTGGAGACCCAGAAGTTGAATGGGGCCGAACCATCAGTCAGTACGTGGAGGGGTGTGCACAGGTACTGTTCCACCATGTTATTGAAATGTTGCCTCCTGCTAACACGTTCCGTATCAGGTGGTGGTGCAGTTAGCTGTGGCGTGGTGACAAAACTTTTCCACATCTCTGCCATGCTAACCATGCCCTCAGAGAAGCTGGCCGTGACATAGCTGCGTTGGCGACCTCTTGCTCCTCCTCTGCCTTCGCCTTGGGCTTCCACTTGTTCCCCTGTGACATTTGGGAATGCTCTCAGTAGCGCGTCTACTAACGTGCGCTTGTACTCGCGCATCTTCCTATCACGCTCCAGTGTAGGAAGTAAGGTGGGCACATTGTCTTTGTACCGGAGATCCAGCAGGGTGGCAACCCAGTACTCCGCACACGTTAAAATGTGGGCAACTCTGCTGTCGTTGCGCAGGCACTGCAGCATGTAGTCGCTCATGTGTGCCAGGCTGCCCAGAGGTAAGGACAAGCTGTCCTCTGTGGGAGGCGTATCGTCATCGTCCTGTGTTTCCCCCCAGCCAGGCACCAGTGATGGGCCCGAGCTGCGTTGGGTGCCAGCCCACTGTGAACCTGCTTCATCCTCATCCTCCTCCACCTCCTCCTCATCCTCGTCCTCCAGTAGTGGGCCCTGTCTGGCCACATTTGTACCTGGCCTCTGCTGTTGCAAAAAACCTCCCTCTGAGTCACTTCGAAGAGACTGGCCTGAAAGTGCTAAAAATGACTCCTCTTCCTCCTGGGCCACCTCCTCTTCCATCATCGCCCTAAGTGTTTTCTCAAGGAGACATAGAAGTGGTATTGTAACGCTGATAACGGCGTCATCGCCACTGGCCATGTTGGTGGAGTACTCGAAACAGCGCAACAGGGCACACAGGTCTCGCATGGAGGCCCAGTCATTGGTGGTGAAGTGGGGCTGATCCGCAGTGCGACTGACCCGTGCGTGGTGCAGCTGAAATTCCACTATGGCCTGCTGCTGCTCGCACAGTCTGTCCAGCATGTGCAAGGTGGAGTTCCACCTGGTGGGCACGTGGCATATGAGGCGGTGAGCGGGAAGGCCGAAGTTACGCTGTAGCGCAGACAGGCGAGCAGCGGCAGGGTGTGAACGCCGGAAGCGCGAACAGACGGCCTGCACTTTATGCAGCAGCTCTGACATGTCGGGGTAGTTGTGAATGAACTTCTGCACCACCAAATTCAGCACATGTGCCAGGCAAGGGATGTGCGTCAAACCGGCTAGTCCCAGAGCTGCAACGAGATTTCGCCCATTATCGCACACCACCAGCCGGGCTTGAGGCTCACCGGCAGCAACCACTCGTCGGTCTGTTGTTCTATACCCCGCCACAACTCCTGTGCGGTGTGGGGCCTGTCCCCCAAACATATGAGTTTCAGAACGGCCTGCTGACGTTTACCCCGGGCTGTGCTGAAGTTGGTGGTGAAGGTGTGTGGCTGACTGGATGAGCAGGTGGAAGAAGAGGAGGAGGAAGCTGAGTAGGAGGAGGAGGAGACAGGAGGCAAAGAATGTTGCCCTGCGATCCTTGGCGGCGGAAGGACGTGCGCCAAACAGCTCTCCGCCTGGGGTCCAGCCGCCACTACATTTACCCAGTGTGCAGTTAGGGAGATATAGCGTCCCTGGCCGTGCTTACTGGTCCACGTATCTGTGGTTAGGTGGACCTTGCCACAGATTGCGTTGCGCAGTGCACACTTGATTTTATCGGACACTTGGTTGTGCAGGGAAGGCACGGCTCTCTTGGAGAAGTAGTGCCGGCTGGGAACAACATACTGTGGGACAGCAAGCGACATGAGCTGTTTGAAGCTGTGTGTGTCCACCAGCCTAAATGACAGCATTTCATAGGCCAGTAGTTTAGAAATGCTGGCATTCAGGGCCAGGGATCGAGGGTGGCTAGGTGGGAATTTACGCTTTCTCTCAAATGTTTGTGAGATGGAGAGCTGAACGCTGCCGTGTGACATGGTTGAGATGCTTGGTGACGCAGGTGGTGGTGTTGGTGGTACATCCCATGTTTGCTGGGCGGCAAGTGCCAACGTTCCTCCAGAGGCGGAGGAAGAGGCCGAGGCGGCGGCAGCAGCAGAAGAGACCGAGGCGGCAGCAGCAGAAGAGGTAGCAGGGGGAGCCTGAGTGACTTCCTTGTTTTTAAGGTGTTTACTCCACTGCAGTTCATGCTTTGCATGCAGGTGCCTGGTCATGCAGGTTGTGCTAAGGTTCAGAACGTTATTGCCTCGCTTCAGGCTCTGATGGCACAGCGTGCAAACCACTCGTGTCACGAGTTGGAGGTCCCAGGAGAGACCACCGCGTCGTCAAGCAATAAACGAAAATCAGGTACAGACACATAAGAGTTTATTGCACAGACAAAAACATATAAAGCAGCACAGATAAAACAAGATCTCTATGTACCGTCAGCACAGTGGGAGAAAACCCCCACAGCGCCACTGTCTAGTAATACTCCAGAGGGGCATAACTAAGCAACTCCTGGTTTTCACTAGAGCCCTAGATGGTAGGGTTAGACTTAGCCGCAGGAAGTTGCCAGGGTCCACTCTGGAGCGTGACCTAGACAGGGACAGCAGGAGCGAATGGACAACAGGTACCAGAAGGTACCGACGGCACATAGGCAAACATAACAGACAGGTAAATACAAACAGGGCAAATAATAACACAAGCAGGAGTTCATGCAAGGGAGCAGGAGTGGCAATGAGCAGAGAAGGACTTGCTCCACCAGTAGTAAACTGCATGGCCTTGTCATGCCACTCTGCTGCAAAGGCTTGCTGAACACAGACATATGAATACAAAACAGGGCAACTAATAATACAAACAGGAGTTCACGCAAGGGAGCAGGAGTGGCAATGAGCAGAGAAGGACTTGCTCCACCAGTAGTAATCTGCATGGCCTTGTCATGCCACTCTGCTGCAAAGGCTTTCTGAACACAGACATCAGAATAAACACAAAGTAACTAAAACATAACTGGCAGAACAGAAAGACAGGAAAAAGGACGCAAATGAACAAGTAGGGAAACTCACAGAGCACAGACAGACAGACACAGATCCCATGGGTCAGCAGCATGGGACAGAGTACAAACCAGGAACAGGACAGACAACACACACCAGGAGAGCTGACACAGAACTGAGGAAACCCCAGGCTTATATACAGGTTCCATGGGTGCAGCAGAGAGACCACACCCATGGAGCAGACAGAGAATTAACTTCTAATAGGAACACAGGGGAGTTAACCCATACAGAACCACAAATAACACAAAGGAACAGAACTTCAGCGAGGAGCGACAAACGAGCAAGAACGGAAGGTCACAGCCAGAGATAGTGGCTGTGACAACTCGGGTCTTGTCGTCAGCACATTGTTTGAAGAAGTGCCATGCCAGGGAACTCCTTGAAGCTGCCTTTGGGGTGCTCGGTCCCAGATGGCGGTGGTCAGTAGCAGGCGGAGTCTCTTGGCGGCGGGTGTTCTGATTTTGCCCACTGCTCCCTCTTTTGCTACGCTGTTGGCTCGGTCTCACCACTGCCTCTTCCTCTGAACTGTGAAAGTCAGTGGCACGACCTTCATTCCATGTGGGGTCTAGGACCTCATCGTCCCCTGCATCGTCTTCCACCCAGTCTTGATCCCTGACCTCCTGTTCAGTCTGCACACTGCAGAAAGACGCAGCAGTTGGCACCTGTGTTTCGTCATCATCAGAGACGTGCTGAGGTGGTATTCCCATGTCCTCATCATCAGGAAACATAAGTGGTTGTGCGTTAGTGCATTCTATCTCTTCCACCCCTGGGGAAGGGCTAGGTGGATGCCCTTGGGAAACCCTGCCAGCAGAGTCTTCAAACAGCATAAGAGACTGCTGCATAACTTGAGGCTCAGACAGTTTCCCTGATATGCATGGGGGTGATGTGACAGACTGATGGGCTTGGTTTTCATGCGCCATCTGTGCGCTTTCTGCAGAAGACTGGGTGGGAGATAATGTGAACGTGCTGGATGCACTGTCGGCCACCCAATTGACTAATGCCTGTACCTGCTCAGGCCTTACCATCCTTAGAACGGCATTGGGCCCCACCAAATATCCCTGTAAATTCTGGCGGCTACTGGGACCTGAGGTAGTTGGTTCACTAGGACGTGTGGCTGTGGCAGAACGGCCACGTCCTCTCCCAGCACCAGAGGGTCCACTAACACCACCACGACCATGTCCACGTCCGCGTCCCTTACTAGATGTTTTCCTCATTGTTACCGTTCACCACAATAAGAAAAATATTATTCGGGCCAATGTATTGAATTAAAATTCAGGCCTTTTTTTACAGACACCTAACACTGTCTGGCTATCTATTTAGGTACCGTATTACACTAATACAGGCACACCAGTAATGACAGATTTAGCTGAATATAAATGTGAGGCCTATTATTTAGGCGCTGGGTGACAGGTATACGTTTACGGACAGAATTAGACTTGTATCTGCACTGTAGCGTGTGTGTTAAGTTTTTGAGAATGACCCTATCAGCACCTTGAATCTAATATACCCTTTTAGGGATAGATTTAAAGTAGGCCTGATACAGCAGAAACCACAAATTTTGAGAATTGCAAATTTGGGAATTGTTTTTCAACCCAGAACAAAAACTGTGCTTTGACGGTCACAAAAAATAACTTGACCAGCTAAAACAGTACAGATTTGGATGAATATAAATGTGAGGCCTATTTTTTAGGCGCTGGGTGATAGGCTCAACTTGCCCCTGATGTAGTATATGGCCAAAAAATAACCACACTATTGATGGTTAAATGCACTTGGTGGCAGCTTGTGCTGGCGCACCACAAGCCACAAAATGGCCGCCGATCACCCCAGAAAAAAGTGACTGAAAAACGCTCTGGGCAGCCTAAAAACACTGAGCAATTGAATAGCAGCAGTTCAATGATCCACAGCTGTAGATCGATCACTGAATGAAGTCTTTTGGAGGAGTTAATCACTGCCTAATCTCACCCTAACGTCGCAGCTGCAACCTCTCCCTATGCTTGTATCAGCAGAGTGACGTGCAGCGCTACGTGACCCAAGCTTATATAGAGGCGGGGTCACATGCTGCACTGGCCAATCACAGCCATGCCAATAGTAGGCATGGCTGTGATGGCCTCTTGGGGCAAGTAGTATGACGCTTGTTGATTGGCTGCTTTGCAGCCTTTCAAAAAGCGCCAAGAAAGCGCTGAACACCGAACCCGGACTTTTACGAAAATGTTCGGGTCCGTGTCACGGACACCCCAAAAATCGGTACGAACCCGAACTATACAGTTCGGGTTCGCTCATCCCTAATTAAAATAATTAAATGTATTTAGTCTTGAGAAGAGACATCTAAGGGGGGGGACATGATTAACCTATACAAATATATAAATGGGCCATACAAAAAATACGGTGAAAAACTGTTCCATGTAAAATGCCCTCAAAAGACAAGGGGGCACTGCCTCCGACTGGAGAGGAAAAAGTTCCAGAAGCGTTAAAGCTTCTTTACTGTAAGATCTGTGCATCTGTGGAATAGACTTCCTCAGGACGTGGTCACAGCAGGAACAGTGAACAGTTTTAAAAAGGGTTTAGATGAATTCTTAAAAGTAAACAACATTAATGCTTATGAATGTAGAAATCTGAGTCTCACTTCCTTCTGGGATTCACGTCCCCACCGATCCCTTGGTTGAAGTTGATGGACTTATGTCTTTTTTCAACCGTATAAACTATGTAACTATGTTGTGTCCTTATTTGTTCTGTGCAGAACAAAGACATGCCGAACGTATCTGTATGCTGAGGAGATTCACGTTACCGTTTAGGCTTTTAGAGAGTCAAAAGTATTATTTAAAAAATTAAATTTTTCCATATAAAATTTATATTTGTGCCCACTGTAGTCTACCGTTTGGTTTGTTAGGGGGTAGGGGGAGATTAGGATTTTTCATCTTTTACGTGTTTTCATTCTTAGTATAATTTTTAAAAGCTTGTGTAGTAGTTTAAGAGGCATCTAAAGATAGGGGCGTTCACAATCAGGGCTTGGGTGGATCTAGTTTCCCAACAATCACGTGATCAACAGAGGCAGTGACGGTCAACCTGTTTTAATGGCAGATAGCCATTAAGGGGTTAAAGATTAAAAACTGATGTAAAAGTTATTATCATTAGTAGTATGATTATTTCTAATACTATTAACCCCTTCCCGCCCCATGTCTCGGCCACATACGTTAGACTAGGAGCATCAGCAACAGATCTTGGTTGTAATATATACAGCTGACAACCTGCTGCAATGGCCAGTCTGGTCCTATATAGCATATACGGTACTGTCTGTAAACTAAGCTTTTTCCCTACGTGCATGACAAGTGTGAATTTAGTAGTAGCAGACAGAAAAAAATTATTATATATATGTGGATTTCACTAGATGCCCCCAAGATATGGTCAGTGCATTAAAGGGTTTGTCCCACGAAAACTATTCTACAGTTATCAATCCAGCACCTGCATCTGAACACTTTTGTAATTGCATATAAATAAAAATTTTGCATAGCTGCTGAGTTATTCAATAAAACGTATCTGTATAGCACCACCTGCTGTTTGTTCCTTTTCCTATTTCTTGGTCCTGCTCACTGAGGTGGCCGCACATGCTCAGTTTCATCCTTCAACTTCCTCCTGAGCTGTGATAGGGAGACCATGGACACGCCCCCTGAGCTGTGATAGGGAGAGCATGGACACGCCCCCTGAGCTGCTGCAGAAAAGACACTCCCCTTGAGCTGTCAGCTTGATATAAATCTAGCAGAGCAATGAATGAGGAGATCTCTGGATCCATGTGAGGTGCAGGGCTGGTTCTAGCTTTGTTAGAAATAAATTATCATGTATTATATGATGTCTGATTTTCATTATTACATTAGTCATGGGATAACCCCTTTAATAGTATGGAGTGACCAGTGTGACAACCAATCTTGTGGGATCACGTTTTCCTGGGGAGTCCATTAATTTCTTGCTGCACTTTAGTCTCCTGTTGATGAACTGTAGTAGTTTACAGTAAAGCTTTTATTATGTTGTCCATAATTGTGACTACAGATGCTATAATGCCATATCCTCCACCAAATGTGACAACCAGTCTTGTGGGATGACCTTTTCTTAGGGTGTCTACTAGTTTCTTGCTGCACTTTGGTTGCCTCTTGTTGAACTGTAGTGGTTTGCAGCAAAGCTTTTATCATGTCCTCCATAATTGTGACTATAATGGCCGCATCCTCCACCAAATGTGACAAACAGTCTTTCATAATCATGCTTTCTTGGGGTAAAAGGAAGGACGTAGCCTGCTTGTTGCATACATTGGAGGCAGTAATACGATTACACCACCTTCCATGCCAGTACTATTGGGTCTACTGCTGTCTCGTCCTCTCTGTATTACTTTCTGCTTACTTTGAAACATAACTTGATGGACGCCTCCTCCATTGTGAAGATGCCATGGGACATCTTGATACAGACGCACACCACCTCAGCTTGCCCCATGGACACAAACTGCTGCTGTGGGACCTGAATCCATCCATATGGTCATAGGCTCTTAGTGAAAAATTAGCAATTACTGGATGTAACTTTAGAGGTGGCTCAACAATTAGGGTTAATGACCATATCATTACCCTGGAAGCTGAAGGGTTCAGGAAGACCAGGGTTGCCCAAGGAAAATCTGCTTGGTCCACCTGGACTTGGACTGGTTTATAATGCCACCACTTACTCAAAATTTCTTAGTCCAGATTGAAGACATTTATAAAACACCCAAATATATCCATTAGGAAATCGGAATCCTTAGACTTGCATGGTGCTCGGTCTGTGGCTGATGCTAAAATTTAGACCCACTTTTATAGGTTTATGTTTGCACTCTGTCTCGATGCAAGGTCTATCTTCTATTGGACTTGACGCAAGAGATGGCCTCTATAAGAAGTCGTAATAAAGCAGATCTATAGACATTCATGGTGTACCATCCTAATGCAGGTAATTTAGTGTTTATTTGCACCTCCTTCACCAGTTAAAGCTTGACTCTCTTCTTGCATTCTTTAGCCTGAGAGTATTTGGGGTGGAAGGGAGGCAACGGCATCCCCTCTCTGGAGAACGCAGGTAACAGCCTTGATGGCTAAATGGGAGTACTCAATAGTGAAAAAAAACTATACAAAACAAGAGGTTAAAATATGTTCCTATTTGCATGTATATTTAATATTTAAAGGGGTATTTAAAGGGATATGAGCACCATATCTAATATCTAACGAGCCTTACCACAGGGTTGGGACAAAGTGCTAAAATGGCACATAAAAGGCAAATTACTCTCCACCCCTCCCTGTGTAGACAACTCCAGCGCCAGCCAGAACGTGCCACTGACAAGGCACCCCAATGTCACCCTGAGGACCACACACACCCCATTGGACCACACACACGTGCACATGGGGTTGCAACAGGTTTTAGGCCCCTCCACCAACTTTAATCTAAACCATCAGGGGTGTAGCTAGAATCTGCTGGGCCCCATGACAACTTTTGAAAGCCTCCCCAGATCACTTTCCAAGTCAGGGGCCTGTCCGGGACCACACAGGTGGGAGTGAAAGCGGAAGTCCGTTAACTGAAGGTTAGTTGCACCCATCTGAAGGAGGGAAGGTTAGTGGTTGGATGAGGCCACAGGGCAGGTGCCATTATCCAGCTTTGAGATGGATCTCAGCTGCTGTTTGTGATGGTAACTTTACACATTTTTGTTTCACATGACTTCTGTTTCCCTTCAGAAATTCTCCAGGCTCCAGATAAGGTGCCTAATGTCCGCCCAAGAAGTCCAGTCCGATTCACCTGCACCATGGACAGCACATGCAATGTTAGCCAAATATCCGTAGAGACCTATAAGAACAGCCTGATGATCCGGAGGTCACCTGAGAAAGTCATCTTTCAAAACCAGGACTTGCGTTTTGGAGGAAATTTAACTAATTTCACAATTACTGTAAAGGTCAATTCGTCAACTCATTACTATTGTAAGGCAATAGTGCTGATTAATGGAGTAGAAACCAATGTGGAAGCTAAAGGGACCCTAGTAGTTGTAGATAAAGGTAATTTTGATCTTTGCTCGTATTTTTGCAGATAAAATGGGCCAGTGGGTATCACGGCAGGACATCCCCAGCTCTCCCAGATCTCTGCTCTATTCACCATTAGAGGGCCAAATCTGCCAGGAAGTAGTGGGGCTGATTGGTGGTGCCCCCATCTGTCAAAAGATTGGGCATGCTGGACTTCACTATGTACCACCCTTGGCTCCCATGGTAACCAAGCATTATCCCCCCCCCCCCATTGAAATAAATAGCTCCCTTAGGCACAGTATCTCCATGGCTCCATGTCTTCGTTTCACTTGTATAAAATGTATCTACACTGCGTGCAGAATTATTAGGCAAATGAGTATTTTGACCACATCATCCTCTTTATGCATGTTGTCTTACTCCAAGCTGTATAGGCTCGAAAGCCTACTACCAATTAAGCATATTAGGTGATGTGCATCTCTGTAATGAGAAGGGGTGTGGTCTAATGACATCAACACCCTATATTAGGTGTGCATAATTATTAGGCAACTTCCTTTCCTTTGGCAAAATGGGTCAAAAGAAGGACTTGACAGGCTCAGAAAAGTCAAAAATAGTGAGATATCTTGCAGAGGGATGCAGCACTCTTAAAATTGCAAAGCTTCTGAAGCGTGATCATCGAACAATCAAGCGTTTCATTCAAAATAGTCAACAGGGTCGCAAGAAGCGTGTGGAAAAACCAAGGCTCAAAATAACTGCCCATGAACTGAGAAAAGTCAAGCGTGCAGCTGCCAAGATGCCACTTGCCACCAGTTTGGCCATATTTCAGAGCTGCAACATCACTGGAGTGCCCAAAAGCACAAGGTGTGCAATACTCAGAGACATGGCCAAGGTAAGAAAGGCTGAAAGACGACCACCACTGAACAAGACACACAAGCTGAAACGTCAAGACTGGGCCAAGAAATATCTCAAGACTGATTTTTCTAAGGTTTTATGGACTGATGAAATGAGAGTGAGTCTTGATGGGCCAGATGGATGGGCCCGTGGCTGGATTGGTAAAGGGCAGAGAGCTCCAGTTCGACTCAGACGCCAGCAAGGTGGAGGTGGAGTACTGGTTTGGGCTGGTATCATCAAAGATGAGCTTGTGGGGCCTTTTCGGGTTGAGGATGGAGTCAAGCTCAACTCCCAGTCCTACTGCCAGTTTCTGGAAGACACCTTCTTCAAGCAGTGGTACAGGAAGAAGTCTGCATCCTTCAAGAAAAACATTATTTTCAAGCAGGACAATGCTCCATCACACGCGTCCAAGTACTCCACAGCGTGGCTGGCAAGAAAGGGTATAAAAGAAGAAAATCTAATGACATGGCCTCCTTGTTCACCTGATCTGAACCCCATTGAGAACCTGTGGTCCATCATCAAATGTGAGATTTACAAGGAGGGAAAACAGTACACCTCTCTGAACAGTGTCTGGGAGGCTGTGGTTGCTGCTGCACGCAATGTTGATGGTGAACAGATCAAAACACTGACAGAATCCATGGATGGCAGGCTTTTGAGTGTCCTTGCAAAGAAAGGTGGCTATATTGGTCACTGATTTGTTTTTGAATGTCAGAAATGTATATTTGTGAATGTTGAGATGTTATATTGGTTTCACTGGTAAAAATAAATAATTGAAATGGGTATATATTTGTTTTTCTGTTAAGTTGCCTAATAATTATGCACAGTAATAGTCACCTGCACACACAGATATCCCCCTAAAATAGCTAAAACTAAAAACAAACTAAAAACTACTTCCAAAAATATTCAGCTTTGATATTAATGAGTTTTTTGGGTTCATTGAGAACATGGTTGTTGTTCAATAATAAATTAATCCTCAAAAATACAACTTGCCTAATAATTCTGCACTCCCTGTAATCCATGGTCTCCCCAAACTTGGTGTACCCCGATGTGTCTTATGCTGACGATGGCCCTGTACATTAAACCACACTGCATTCATGTTTATAATAGTCCCCCATGGTCCACTTTTTAACACTGTCCACTTTTTAGGCCCAAAAGTGTTTATGAATTTCATACTGTGCATCACTTTTTTCTGTTGCAAAGCTTCAAATCCCCTGCTGCCTCTGACCACCACTAGAGGGAGCTTATAACCTTACTATGCATATTTATTACTGAGTTCAATGGAAGGTGTATTAAAGGAATGAAGTTGTCCCCTATCCACAGGATGAGGGCTTGTACTTGGCTGTCTCATAGAGAATGAATTGAGCGGCAGTACACATGCTCGACCTGCCTCTTCATTCATTTCAGGGGTCCAGGGTCTTCTTTCCAGTGCTCAGACATCCACCTTTATCTAATAGCTATATTAGCTAAAGAATGTTGTCTAACCAGAAAACCCCTTTAATCTGTATACAGGAGGCTCCCCCTAGTGGTGGCTACAGGGAGCCAGAATATTATCATTTAATTTTATGTCTGTGCAGGACAAACTTTAGCTCTAGAATTACATATGTGCCATCAATATGGCTTATCCTCCAGTTACATCCAAAGCAGTATTCAAAGTAGACCTAACTTTGTAAGTACATTTCATAAGAGTTGGATTCAGCTTTGGATGTGACTGGAGTAAAAAATACGTGATTTCTTGCTGTAGGGATTTTGAAGATGTGCATTATGAATGTTAGAAGTAAGACTGAAATGTATTGACATGAATATGTATTTCTTCCTAGGCGCTGGCCTGACTGTGAATGCGTCCCTTCTCGCCCTCACTCTCCTGTCCCTGGTCTGTATCCGCGTAAGTAGTCTTATCTCAACACGTAGGAGAGGATGAGACGATGTCTGGGGGACAGGAATAAGAGAACTCAAGAGGAGCTTAAGAGTCCAGTGGGCGGTCTCACTTGCAGAGGTTTAAAGTTTTTTGGGGGGATTTTCATATTTATGGCCTATGCTCAGGAAGGATAGGTTATCAATATTAGATCGGAGGGGGTCCAACTCATGATCAGCTGCTTTGGTGCGGGAGTCCTTAGACCTCTTCTTAGGCCATGTGATGTCATCTTCACCGGTCACATGCCCGAGGTGCAGCTCAGTCCCATTCAAGTAGGGTTGCCACCAGGCCGGTATCTCACCGTCAAGGCCGGTATTTTAGTGGCCCTGCTTGTGCCGGTAATTGTTTTCGACCGGCAATGTTAATTACCGGTATTTTCCTACAAGGACTGCTACTAATGAGCGCTTCCACTGTGGAGCGCTCATTAGTGCAGCCGTTACCTCCCTCCTGTGTTAATTAAAATAAAAATAAAAAAAAGCACCCACCTCCTCCATTTACTTGCGCTGCTGACTGGATGCTCAGAGCAGGACCTGCGAGACATCATCACGCTGGAGAGCAGATGGAGGAGGTGAGTGCTTTTTTTGCAGAAGCAGAGAAGGGCACACTAATGGGGGCATTATTCTAACTGGGGGCACTAATGGGGGCATTATTCAAGCTTGGGGCACTAATGGGGGCATTATTCTAACTGAGGGCACAAATGGGTGACATTATTCTAACTCGGCGCACTAATGGGGGCATTATTCTAGCTGGGGGCACTAATAGGGACATTATTCTTGTGGGGGGCACTAATGGGGGCATTATTCTTCCTGCGGGGGCTCTAATGGGTGGCATTATTCTTCCTGGCGGGCACAAATGGGGGGGGCATTATTCTTCCTGGGGGGCACTAATTGGGCATTATTCTTCCTGGGGGGCACCAATAGGGGCATTATTATTACTAGGGGCACTAGGAGGCCGCAGCGCTCTTCAGGGCTCTGGTGAGCGCTGCAGCTTCCTCAAACAGCTGATTGGTGGGGTGCCTGAGTTTAGGCCAACAATATGAAAATTCTGGAAAACCCCTTTAAATAAATAAGATATTGAATATTTTCCAATAAACTATAGGGGAAATTTATCAAACTGGTGTAAAGTAGAACTGGCTTAGTTGACCACAGCAACCAATCAGATTTCACCCTTCATTTTTCACAGCTCCTTTGGAAAATGAAAGGTGGAATCTGATTGGTTGCTATGGGCAACTAAGCCAGTTTTACTTTACACCAGTTTGATAAATCTCCCCCATATATTAGTCTGCTCTGCTCCTGCGACCTTTCACAGGCCTCAGTGGTCGTGTTCTGGTGGTCAGGTAGGTTGATAGATAGATACGTGCATGCACGGCGAGAGAGATAACACTGACACTAGATAAGGTCAAAGCATAACTCTAATATATTAGGTGGGGGCTTCACATTATATACCCTCCATATTAGCGGGAGGAGTGGGCTCACATGATCGGTCTTTTAGCAAGAAGGAAAGTAAACAGGAAATAAGATTAAGGCATCTGTATGATAGAGGAATTCCTGACAGTTTCATGTGTACTGGGGGTTGTCTCTGGGACAGACACCATTTTGTAAGTGACAAGCAAGTGTCCATTATATTCCATAACAGTCGTATGCCATATAACGCTGAGACCAGCCATTCCAGCGGTCAGGTGCGGTATATGGGTATGTCACCACTGGACATCATGGCTGCAGCCACAGAGGGGACTCACGTGGCGATGCTGGAGTGGAGGGGGTTTCTAACTGAGTATACCTTTTTTTTAAATGAATTTCTAGCATAAGGACTTAGCTTCGCACGGGTATATTTCATCTATTTAATTCAATGTTTGTGTATGTCATTCAAAGATATTGACAGTATCCCCCTTAACAGTGACCTCTACAGCACCCCGCCCCCTTAATCACTGACCTCCACAACACCCCGCCCCCTTAATCACTGACCTCCACAACACCCCGCCCCCTTGACACTGACCTCCATAGCGGACTGTCCCCTTAACTGTGACCTCCACAGTGCCCGCCCCCATATCAGTGACCTCCACAGCAGCCTGCCCCTTTAACAGTGACCTCCACAGTACCCCATCTCCTTAACAGTGATTTCCACAACACTCCGTCCCCTTAACAGTGACGTCTACAGCAATCTGCCCCTTATCACTGACCTCCATAGTGGATCGTCCCCTTAACTGTGACCTCCCCAGCAGCCTGACCCTAGGGATTTCAGACTCCCTGTCCTCCGTCCGGCGCAGGGACTGGACGGACACAGGGATGTCCTTTTGAACAGCTCACTCTCAGACAGCAGCACTGTGCTGTCAGAGCGTGAGCTGCAGGGAGATAGTCACCCTCCCTTGATCCCCTGCAGCTGACAGAAGTAGATTTTTACCTCCATTTTTTCAATACCCGCCGACTGCGGAGTGGGCGTGGCTTAGCGGGGGCCTGGGGGCGGGGTTTTTAAGTCCATCTTTTGAGGGTGGCCTGAATGGCACCCCTACCTGCCCCTGAACTGTGACCTCCACAGCACTCCGCTCCCTTAACAGTCACCCACAGCGCTCTGCCCCTTTAAAGCTGACCTGCAGCAGTGAAGAAAAATGGCTGGGTTGTTATGGAAACCTGGTGTAAAACTGTGTGTATGTGGAGACTTGTCGGCTCAGGAGTGGGCGGGGCCTAACCGGATTGGAGGCGTGGCTTAGTGGGGCCTGGGGGAGAGGTTTTTAAGTCCATCTTTTGAGGGTTGAAGGGTATTGGGATCTGCACACCTTTAGAGCGGGCTGCGGGCAGATAGGCATGTATAGTGCGACAGGAGAAGAAACAGTGACCTCTACTGGACAAAGCCCATACTGCGCCTAGGAGACAGGCAAGTTGACTCCTGGGCGCAGTATGGGCTTTGTCCAGTAGAGATCACTGTTTATTCTCGTGTCGCACTATACATGCCTATCTGCCCGCATAGATTTTATAATCAATTTTTTTTTAACTCACAAAACCCTTTTAAAGGGGTTCCCTGGGCTTAACCTTTTTTTGTCTGTTGCAAGCTAACCTGTGGAGGAAAGATTATTGCACACATAGTTACCTTCCACAGTGCAGCCGTTCTTGAGATCTGCCTCCCGGTCACGTGGTCCCTCCAGATGGCTTTTCTGTGCTTCCGGCCGAAGTCCGTCTTCTTATCTTCCTGTCTTCTCTTCCTTTCTCCAGCAGGAGACAGATCATCACGAGTGCTGGAGAAAGCGCCGGCCGGCAGTCTTCACAGCGCACTAGGCTGAATGCTAGCGCGCATGTGCAGGACCGCCGGCCGCCCTCTGTATCGTACAGGCTTCTATGTGAGGCCTGTACTGACACGATGTAAGCGCTGTGCAGGAGAGACAGCATAGTGATCAGCCACAGAGGCTGATCGCTATGCTGTGCATGTCACAGGGGGCACTGGATGGCACAATGGGGGAAATGGATGGCACAAGGGGGCAATGGATGGCACAAAGGGGTATGGGATGGCACAATGTGGGCAATGGATGGCAAATGGGGGTAATGGATGGCACAAGTGGGCAATGGATGGCACAAGGTGGTACTGGATGGCAAACAAGAGGGACTGGATGGCACAAGGGGGCAATGGATGGCAAAATAGGGGCACTGGATGGCACAAAGGGGGAATTGGATGGCACAATGGGGGCAATAGATGGCAAATGGGGGCAATGGGTGGCACGGCACAAGGGGGCAATGGATGGCACAAGGGGGCAATGAATGGCACAATAGGCGAACTGGGCGGTACACTAGGGGAACTGGATGGCACAAGTGGAGCACTGGTTGGCCCAAGGGGGTACTGGATGGCAAACAAGGGGAACTGGATGGCCCCATGGGGTAATGGATGGCACATGGGGGCAATAGATGGCACAAGGGGGCAATGGATGGCACTGTTATGGTGGCACTATGGATTGCACTGTTATGGTGGTGCTGTGGATGTTACTGGTATGTGGGCGCTCTGGATGTCACTGTTATGGGGGCACTGTGGATGTCACTGTTATGGGGGTGCCGTGGATGTCACTGTTATGGGGGCGCCGTGGATGTCACTGTTATGAGAGCACTGTGGATGTCACTGGTATGTGGGCGCTCTGGATGTCACTGTTATGGGGGCACTGTGGATGTCACTGTTATGAGGGCGCTGTGGATGTCACTGTTATGAGGGCGCTCTGGATGTCACTGTTATGGGAGCACTGTGGATGTCACTGTTATGGGGGCACTGTGGATGTCACTGTTATGGGAGCACTGTGGATGTCACTGTTATGGGGGCACTGTGGATGTCACTGTTATGGGGGCACTGTGGATGTCACTGTTATGGGGGCACTGTGGATGTCACTGTTATGGTGGCACTGTGGATGTCACTGTTATGGGGGCACTGTGGATGTCACTGTTATGGGGGCACTGTGGATGTCACTGTATTGGTGGCACTGTGGATGTCACTGTTATGGGGGCACTGTGGATGTCACTGTTATGGGGGCGCCGTGGATGTCACTGTTATGAGAGCACTGTGGATGTCACTGGTATGTGGGCGCTCTGGATGTCACTGTTATGAGGGCGCTCTGGATGTCACTGTTATGGGGGCACTGTGGATGTCACTGTTATGGGGGCACTGTGGATGTCACTGTTATGGGAGCACTGTGGATGTCACTGTTATGGGGGCACTGTGGATGTCACTGTTATGGGGGCACTGTGGATGTCACTGTTATGGGGGCACTGTGGATGTCACTGTTATGGTGGCACTGTGGATGTCACTGTTATGAGGGCGCTCTGGATGTCACTGTTATGAGGGCGCTCTGGATGTCACTGTTATGAGGGCGCTCTGGATGTCACTGTTATGGGAGCACTGTGGATGTCACTGTTATGGGGGCACTGTGGATGTCACTGGTATGTGGGCGCTCTGGATGTCACTGTTATGGGGGCACTGTGGATGTCACTGTTATGGGGGTGCCGTGGATGTCACTGTTATGGGGGCGCCGTGGATGTCACTGTTATGAGAGCACTGTGGATGTCACTGGTATGTGGGCGCTCTGGATGTCACTGGTATGTGGGCGCTCTGGATGTCACTGATATGGGAGCACTGTGGATGTCACTGTTATGGTGGCACTGTGGATGTCACTGTTATGAGGGCGCTGTGGATGTCACTGTTATGAGGGCGCTCTGGATGTCACTGTTATGAGGGCGCTCTGGATGTCACTGTTATGGGAGCACTGTGGATGTCACTGTTATGGGGGCACTGTGGATGTCACTGTTATGGGGGCACTGTGGATGTCACTGTTATGGGGGCACTGTGGATGTCACTGTTATGGTGGCACTGTGGATGTCACTGTTATGGGTGGCACTGTGGATGTCACTGTTATGGGGGCACTGTGGATGTCACTGTTATGGGGGCACTGTGGATGTCACTGTTATGAGGGCGCTCTGGATGTCACTGTTATGAGGGCGCTCTGGATGTCACTGTTATGGGAGCACTGTGGATGTCACTGTTATGGGGGCACTGTGGATGTCACTGTTATGGGGGCACTGTGGATGTCACTGTTATGGGGGGCACTGTGGATGTCACTGTTATGGGGGCACTGTGGATGTCACTGTTATGGGGGCACTGTGGATGTCACTGTTATGGGGGCACTGTGGATGTCACTGTTATGGTGGCACTGTGGATGTCACTGTTATGGGGGGCACTGTGGATGTCACTGTTATGGGGGCACTGTGGATGTCACTGTTATGGGGGCACTGTGGATGTCACTGTTATGGGGGCACTGTGGATGTCACTGTTATGGGGGGCACTGTGGATGTCACTGTTATGGGGGCGCTCTGGATGTCACTGTTATGAGGGCGCTCTGGATGTCACTGTTATGAGGGCGCTCTGGATGTCACTGTTATGGGAGCACTGTGGATGTCACTGTTATGGGGGCACTGTGGATGTCACTGTTATGGGGGCACTGTGGATGTCACTGTTATGGGGGGCACTGTGGATGTCACTGTTATGGGGGCACTGTGGATGTCACTGTTATGGGGGCACTGTGGATGTCACTGTTATGGGGGCACTGTGGATGTCACTGTTATGGGGGCACTGTGGATGTCACTGTTATGGTGGCACTGTGGATGTCACTGTTATGGGGGGCACTGTGGATGTCACTGTTATGGGGGCACTGTGGATGTCACTGTTATGGGGGCACTGTGGATGTCACTGTTATGGGGGCACTGTGGATGTCACTGTTATGGGGGGCACTGTGGATGTCACTGTTATGGGGGCACTGTGGATGTCACTGTTATGGGGGCACTGTGGATGTCACTGTTATGGGGGCACTGTGGATGTCACTGTTATGGGGGCACTGTGGATGTCACTGTTATGGTGGCACTGTGGATGTCACTGTTATGGGGGGCACTGTGGATGTCACTGTTATGGGGGCACTGTGGATGTCACTGTTATGGGGGCACTGTGGATGTCACTGTTATGGGGGCACTGTGGATGTCACTGTTATGGGGGGCACTGTGGATGTCACTGTTATGGGGGCGCTCTGGATGTCACTGTTATGAGGGCGCTCTGGATGTCACTGTTATGAGGGCGCTCTGGATGTCACTGTTATGGGAGCACTGTGGATGTCACTGTTATGGGGGCACTGTGGATGTCACTGTTATGGGGCACTGTGGATGTCACTGTTATGGGGGGCACTGTGGATGTCACTGTTATGGGGGCACTGTGGATGTCACTGTTATGGGGGCACTGTGGATGTCACTGTTATGGGGGGCACTGTGGATGTCACTGTTATGGGGGCACTGTGGATGTCACTGTTATGGGGGCACTGTGGATGTCACTGTTATGGTGGCACTGTGGATGTCATTGTTATGGGGGCACTGTGGATGTCACTGTTATGGGAGCACTGTGGATGTCACTGTTATGGGCGCTGAGTATAAGTGATAGGGCTCGTGCACAGAACCGTATCTGTTTTGCGGTCTGCAAGTCGTGGATCCACTAAATAAGATTACTGTCCGTGTGCGATTCAAATTTTTTTGCAGTCCCATTGAGTTCTATGGATTTTAGATCTGCATTATGAGGACCAGAATAGGACATGTTCTATCTTTCGCAGAACTGACATACGGATATGGAAAACACATGGACGTCATCAGTGTGTTTTTTACATCCATATGTCAGTTCCAGTAAAGACAGAACATGTCCTATTCTGGTCCTCAAAACGAGGACCCCAAATCCATAGAACTCAATGGGACTGCAAAAAATGTGGATCGCAAAATGGATATGGTTGTGTGCATAAGGGTGTAGATACACAGCTCAGCAGGCAGGATCATACAAGATAGGCTTAGATACAACACTCAGCAGGCTGTGTCATACAAAATGGGATTAGATACACCGCTCAGCAGGAAGCATCATACAAGATGGGATTAGATACACAGTTTAGCAGGCAGTATCATACAAGATGGGATTAGATATACACTTCGGCAGGCAGTATCGCACACAACATGTGATTAGTGAGGGAAGAGCCTGTGGACGGTCAGTGATGGGATTAGATACACAGCTCAGCAGGCTGTATCACACAGGATAGGATTAGATACACATGTGAGGGCAGAGACCTATGGACAGTCAGTAATGGGATGTAGACACTGGGTGAGAAGTAGATTCATTCTGGGTGTAGAAAGGCAGAGTAGTTGTAGAGGGAGTATGCTGCAGCCAGGCTTGTGTATCACTAAAGTTATGTATTCAACAAAACAAGAAGGTTTTTTGCATTTCAAATCCCGCGCCTGCGCCTTACGTGTCTTCATTCGGCGCAGGCGCTCTGAGAGAAGGACGCTCGCTTCCTCAGCACTCCCTCAGTGCGCCTGCGCCGATGACGTCACCTCTAAAGCCGAAAGAGAAGACGTCATCGGCGCAGGCGCACTTAGGGAGTGCTGAGGAAGCGAGCGTCCTTCTATCAGAGCGCCTGCGCCGAATGAAGACACGTAAGGCGCAGGCGCTGGATTTGAAATGCAGACAGGGCCAGCCGGAGGAGGAGAGCGCTCGCTGGCCCTGTCAATCAACTGGAGGAGGGGGCGTTTTTTTAAAAGGAGGATGCGGCGGCTACCAGCAAGTAGACGCCCTACTTGCTGGTAGTGAAGTAATTTGCATATTTTAAAAGCTCGATTTTTAAGGAAACAAAGCCACAGAACAAGGTAAGAGCCCTATATAGGGAATAGTCGTCCAATAAGGATTTTATTATGCCCAAAAATGAAAAATGAGTTTTGGGGGGTGACAGAAGCCCTTTAAGCTTTTAACCCCTTGAGGACACAGCCATTTTTCACCTTCATGACAAAGCCTATTTTTATTCATTACACATTGTACTTTATGGTAAAGGAAAATTTGAGTCAATATGTTTTCCCTTTACCCTTTAAATCCCAAATTTATGGAAAATTTGCAAAAAATTGCTATTTTCTAAAATTGAATTTCTATGCTTTTAAGATGGATAGAGATATCTCATAAAATACTTATTAATTAACATTCCCCATATGTCTACTTTATATTGACATCATTTTGTAAATGTTATTTTATGTTTATAGGACGTTAGAAGGCTTAGAATTTTAGAATCAATTTTTCAAATTTTTTAGAAAATTTCCAAAATCCACTTTTTTTTAAGGACCAATTCAGTTTTGAAGTCACTTTGTGGGGCTTACATAGTAGAAACCACCCAAAAATAACCCCATTTTAGAAACTACAACCCTCCAGTTATTCAAAGACGATTTTACAAACTTTTTATCCCTTTACATGTTTCACAAGAAATGGAGGCTATACCAATCTGGGCTCCTCCGGTATAGCTGACACTAGTGCCAGGCGTGTAGGTGACGTATCTTATATAGCCGCGATTTTCGATTCCTCCTGTATACATGGGCACTTGTTGTGCCAGCATGGAGGTGTGTGATGTAAGGAGGGCTCTGGGCGGATCGGGGGTGTAAGTCAGATGACGCACCTTTCTCCAATTCGGCCGAGCGCTAACACACGCCCCCTTTGTAGGCGGGGCTGACTGGATATCTTGCCGGGGTTCAAGCGGCCGCGTACGGCCATCACAGCGCCGAATGCCTCTACACACAACAGTGTGAGGCGGTTCTGCTCCACAGGCAAATACTGTTTTAACACTTCGCTTCGCTCCTGATGAATTGTGGCTCATATGGCCATAGCGAAACGCGTTGAGCCGGTGATCGTGTGTTTGTTACACGGCTCTCTAGGCAGGGTGTGTGCTTGATTCAGGCAGCGCAAACAGCTGACCTGTGTACTTAGGGTTTGTGATCATCAGTATACCTTGGCGGATGGGCTGATGGAGAGGGCTGAGTGAGCGTCCACAATACTGTGGCTCTTGGTGGATGCTTTACCCTCAAGGGGGCTTTATTCACTCGTCAGCCATCCCACATCGCCCAGCCAGGTTGATCCACACCTGATACACCTGCGCCTGGTTCAACCTTTTGAGCCGTGTCTTGTTTCCTGATCAGCTCACATTAGCACCGCTGTGCTAGCTGTATAGGATTCTAGTCTGGACTCTATTACAGTGGTGTGGATTTAATCCCTCTCCTACACCACCTTTTTGGAGTTTGGAAGCCTGATAGTCACAGACGTGATATTCAGTTTCCCTTATTTATATTTAATAAATCCTTTATTATTTTTCTCCTCATACGTCTACTCAGGCAGATAATTTTACCTCATAATATACACACAAAGATGCCGCATGCTAATGAGCTGATTGGAGTCCAGCATGATGTCCGTGAGTCCAGCGTTTTTTTTTAAATTCAGAGCTATAGCCACTCCCCTGCCCACCTGCTGCTGATTCATATGGAAAAAAAACTGTCAATCAGCAGCAGGTAGGCGGGGAGAGTCAGGAGTTCATGAATATTCAGGACTCATCATTATGAGCTGGAGCTTTTCAATACAAGATGTTGGCAGATTGACTGGGTCAATTAAAGAAAGTGACCCAGCATTTTGTTAAGAGAATCAGTCACTTATTTATGTTGCCCTTAGTTAGGACACCATAAAACTGGTGACAGGTTCCCTTTAAGCATTTTCTCCTGAACATGCCAACGTCCCATATGAGGTCGTAAATTGCTGTTTGGGCACACAGCATGAGTCAGAAGAGAAGGAGCACCATATGGTTTTTGGAGGGCAGTGTCACTACCAGATCACCAGATCACCAACATTCAGGTCCGTCTCTTATCCGCCACACGCTTATATCTCTCACTCATGCTCCTTAGATTATCCTGAATCTTTTGCCAAATCGATGACAAAGACGAGGAGAATCTGTCCTCATCAGGTAAACCAGAAGACCCCTCTCCAGAGAATGTCCCAAACTGCGGATGAAACCCATATGCACCAAAAAATGGTGACTTATCAGAGGACTCCTGACGACGGTTATTTAAAGCAAACTCAGCAAGGGACAAAAAAGAGCACCAATCCTCTTGATTCTCCGCCACAAAACAGCGCAGATATGTCTCCAGATTCTGATTGACGCGCTCTGTCTGACCATTCGACTGCGGGTGGAAAGCAGAAGAGATTTGCCTCATGACATCTGTTTCAGAGGTGTCTACTAAGAATATCAAATTGAAGGTTCCCTCCTGGAAGTTGGGTCCTAAGTTTATTGGGCCTTACAAAATCTTGTCCGTCATCAATCCTGTTGCCTACCGTCTTGATCTTCCTCAGACTTGGAAGATCCATAATGTTTTTCATAAGTCCTTATTAAATCCTTATGTCCAACCCATTGTACCCTCGTCTTTGCCTCCTCCTCCGATTGTGGTTGATGGTAATCTTGAATTTCAGGTCTCTAGGATTGTGGATTCTCGTGTTGTCTGCGGTTCTCTCCAGTACCTCGTTCATTGGAGGGTTATGGTCCTGAGGAGAGGATGTGGGTCCCAGTGACGGACATTAAGGCCACTCGTCTCATCAGGGCTTTCCATAGGTCCCATCCTGAGAAGGTGGGCTCTGAGTGTCCGGAGTCCACTCGTAGAAGGAGGGGTACTGTCACCACCAGACATCTGAGAAGCTCTGACAGATGTCCTTCAGAACCTCCTCCTTGAGGTTCCTTTTGTTTTGCTTTCATTTTCTCATCTCGTTAGCCTCTCTCAGCTGTCATGTAGTTGCACTAATTGCATCCCTTTAAATCCCTTCCCATACTGCATCACTTTGCGGTTTATACAACTTCCTGGAGTGTATGCATGCCGGATGCTACTACTGAGTCTTCTACAGATAAGTTTTGTTCTTTCATTTGTATTTTTCTGTTTGCTGGATCTCAGGTGACCCTGACTCCCTCCGTATCAAGTGTAGGGAGCCGGTGGTCGTGTCCCCTCACTATTATAGGGTGTTCAGGTGTTATACAGTCGAGGTACGAGGATATGCGATCTTCTACCATTGAGAATTTTGCATAGGCTGAGCAGTCAGGAAGAGAGCCAGGTCTGTTGCAGGGCTTCCCCTTTTGTTCCTTAGTTTTGGATCCAGTCAGTCGGATCTTCCTTTTGTGTCTTCTAGTATGCTGTACACCTTCCGTGACAGGCAGATTTTGGTGGATTGGTTTACGGGCGCCATGTTGCTATTGATCAGTCATTTTCTGCCAACCATACATTTTATTTTTCTCTCAGTGGATCTTTATCATTGGTTCTATTATAGGGTACATACAACTTTTTGATCTCTTTTTATTTAGCTTTTTGGTAAGAAGGATAAAGAAAAGGCGGCAACTCTGCTGTTGCTTTTTAGGTTTTGTTATTGCGGCGAACACGTTGCGGGAAAAATTATGTTATCTTTATTCTGCTGGTCAGTACGGTTAGGCCTCATCCACACTTCCGTTGTTCATGGCGGTGTGCTGTCCGCATTTTCCACGTCAGTAAAAAATTCCTGTCAGTAAAAAAAGTCATGCACTACTTTGGTCCGTGATACGAACCAAACACCCATTGCAGTCTATGGGTTTGTGAAAATCACGGACACAATATGGAGGGCATCCGTGGTGCGTCCGTTTTTCATGGAAAATAGAAATTTATTTTCAGCTGAGCAAAGTCCGTGGATTCGGACACACGGACAAACCACGGATCCTTCATCTTCACGAATCATACACGGACGTGACACTGACACGGAAATGTGGACGAGGCCAGGAATACCAATTTTATATAGTTTTTTTTACGTTTTGCCACTTTTACACAAAGCATTTTTGTGTTGTCATTTTCCGAGAACCATATGTTTTTCTTATTTTTCTGCCGATCGTCTTGTGTGGGGGTTCATTTTTTTGTGGAGTTGAAGTTTTCATTGGTACCATTTTGTGGTACATATGATTGCTTGCTATTACGCTTTTTAAAGGCAAGGTGACAAAAAATGGCTTTTATTGACAGTTTTTTTTACAGCGTTAATCTGACGGGGTAGATCATGAGATATTTTCATGCAGCCAGTTGTTATGGACGCGGCAATACCTAAGATGACTAGAAAAAAAATGCTGTTTTTGTGTTTCAATTTTCTGAGAGCCATATTTTATTTTTATTTTTCTGCCGATCGTCTTGTGTAGGGTCTCATTTTTTGTGGGATGAGGTGTTGTTTTCAGTGGTACCATTGTGGGGTACATTTTACTTTTTGATCGCTCGCTACTACACTTTATGTAAGGCAAAACAATCAAGAAATGGCTATTTTGGCACCGTTTTTTTTTTTTATGTCGTTCATCTGATCATATCTGGTAGCTCATGTGATAGTTTTATAGAGCGGGTCATTACGGACACGGCGATACCGAATATGTGTATTTTTTATATTTAATGTATATGCCTTAATAAGGAGAAAGGGCACTTTTTTCTTGAAACTTTTAATTTTTTTAAAAACACTTTCTTTTCATTTTTTTTACCCTTTTTTTTTTTGTCCCACTGTGGGACATCAACTCTTGGGGGCTGATCCCCTCTACAATGCATTACAATACATTGGGCTGGGTCTCATAGGCTTCAGTAGCTGGCAGACTCTGATGCCTTTGGAAGTCATTGGGCTGCCATGCCAGCCATCGGGTCCCATCACTGCACCGAAGCCCCCTCCCTACGCAAATCCTGTAAATGCCGCGATCAGCATTTACCGTGGCATAGAAGAGGTTAGTGCACCGGCATCGGATGCAGTTTCTGTACCCACCCGATCAGAGCGCCGTACATGTACGGCAGCTGTCAGGAGCTCCCC
The DNA here is from genome assembly GCF_905171765.1 of Bufo bufo. Lineage (NCBI taxonomy): Eukaryota > Metazoa > Chordata > Amphibia > Anura > Bufonidae > Bufo > Bufo bufo. The sequence goes on from NC_053394.1 coordinate 422,395,151, forward strand.
CTCATTGCAGGTAGCAGGACCAGCCCATTCTCACCACGAGGGGAGGAACAGTGTAGCAGTTAGCCCTGTTCCTGACAATAATATCTCTTTCTAGAAGGTACGGCCAAAATATACAATTGCAATACATAAGAACACATAACTATATACAATAAAACAACATACTGTTGCATCTGATAGCTGACATTCAGTGTAGCAGGGTTGAGGCTGACAGCCTGGACCATTGCTTCCTCATTTGACTTGCTCGATGCTCATAGGAAAGGACCTGTGATGATATCATCACCATGCAACCAGGTATATACAGTATATATGGACGTTACTAATCACATGGTGATGATGTCATCACAGGTCCTTTCTCCTACCAGCATCCAGGAGTCTTGTTGCAGGAGGTTTGCTGTAGTTTTATGTGGAGCTTACAGCAGGAGAAGGTGACAAAGGGTGTTAAACTATATACTGCATACTGTGGGGTGTCATACTATATACTGCATACAGTGGGGTACTAAATCATTTATACTGTGGGGTGTTATACTGTATGGGGCGGGGGGTGTTATACTATATACTGTGTGGGGCTGGGGGTGTTATACTATATACTGTGTGGGGCTGGGGGTGTTATACTATATACTTTGTGGGGCTGGGGGTGCTATACTATATACACTGTGGGGCTGGGGGCGTTATACTATATACTGTGTGAGGCTGGAGGTGTTATACTATATACTGTGAGGGACTGGAGGTGTTATAAGATATACTGTGTGGGGCTGGGGGTGTTATACTATATACTGTGAGGTGCTGGGGGTGTTATACTATATACTGTGTGAGGCTGGGGGTGTTATACTATATACTGTGAGGGGCTGTGGGTGTTATACTATATACTGTGTGGGGCTGGGGGTGTAATACTATATACTGTGAGGTGCTAGGGGTGTTATACTATATACTGTGTGAGGCTGGGGGTGTTATACTATATACTGTGAGGTGCTGGGGGTGTTATACTATATACTGTGTGAGGCTGGGGGTGTTATACTATATACTGTGAGGGGCTGTGGGTGTTATACTATATACTGTGTGGGGCTGGGGGTGTTATACTATATACTGTGAGGTGCTAGGGGTGTTATACTATATACTGTGTGAGGCTGGGGGTGTTATACTATATACTGTGTGAGGCTGGGGGTGTTATACTATATACTGTGTGAGGCTGGGGTGTTATACTATATACTGTGAGGGGCTGGGGGTGCTATACTATATACTGTGTGAGGCTGGGGGCGTTATACTATATACTGTGTGAGGCTGGGGTGTTATACTATATACTGTGAGGGGCTGGGGGTGCTATACTATATACACTGTGGGGCTGGGGGCGTTATACTATATACTTTGTGGGACTGGAGGTGTTATACTATATACTGTGTGGGGCTGGGGGTGTTATACTATATACTGTGAGGTGCTGGGGTGTTATACTATATACTGTGTGAGGCTGGGGGTGTTATACTATATACTGTGTGAGGCTGGGGGTGTTATACTATATACTGTGTGAGGCTGTGGTGTTATACTATATACTGTGTGAGGCTGGGGATGTTATACTATATACTGTGTGGGGCTGGAGGTGTTATACTATATACTGTGAGGGGCTGGAGGTGTTATACTATATACTGTGAGGGGCTGGAGGTGTTATACTATATACTGTGAGGTGCTGGAGGTGTTATACTATATACTGTGAGGGGCTGGGGTGTTATACTATATACTGTGTGAGGCTGGGGGTCTTATACTATATACTGTGAGGGGCTGGGGGTGTTATACTATATACTGTGTGGGGCTGGAGGTGTTATACTATATACTGTGTGGGGCTGGGGGTGTTATACTATATACTGTGAGGGGCTGGAGGTGTTATACTATATACTGTGTGGAGCTGGGGGTGTTATACTATATACTGTGAGGGGCTGTGGGTGTTATACTATATACTGTGTGGGGCTGGAGGTGTTATACTATATACTGTGTGAGGCTGTGGTGTTATACTATATACTGTGTGAGGCTGGGGGTGTTATACTATATACTGTGAGGGGCTGGAGGTGTTATACTATATACTGTGTGGGGCTGGAGGTGTTATACTATATACTGTGTGAGGCTGTGGTGTTATACTATATACTGTGTGAGGCTTGGGGTGTTATACTATATACTGTGTGAGGCTGGGGGTGTTATACAATTTACTGTGAGGGGCTGGAGGTGTTATACTATATACTGTGTGAGGCTGTGGTGTTATACTATATACTGTGTGAGGCTTGGGGTGTTATACTATATACTGTGTGGGGCTGGAGGTGTTATACTATATACTGTGTGGGGCTGGAGGTGTTATACTATATACTGTGTGAGGCTGGGGGTGTTATACTATATACTGTGTGAGGCTGGGGGTGTTATACTATATACTGTGTGAGGCTGGGGGTGTTATACTATATACTGTGTGGAGCTGGGGGTGTTATACTATATACTGTGTGAGGCTTGGGGTGTTATACTATATACTGTGAGGGGCTGGAGGTGTTATACTATATACTGTGTGGAGCTGGGGGTGTTATACTATATACTGTGTGAGGCTGGGGGTGTTATACTATATACTGTGAGGGGCTGGAGGTGTTATACTATATACTGTGAGGGGCTTGGGTGTTATACTATATACTGTGAGGGGCTGGGGTGTTATACTATATACTGTGAGGGGCTGGGGGTGTTATACTATATACTGTGTGGGGCTGGAGGTGTTATATTATATACTGTGTGAGGCTGGGGGTGTTATACTATATACTGTGAGGGGCTTGGGTGTTATACTATATACTGTGAGGGGCTGTGGGTGTTATACTATATACTGTGTGGGGCTGGGGGTGTTATACTGTATACTGTGTGAGGCTGGAGGTGTTATACTATATACTGTATGAGGCTGGAGGTGTTATACTATATACTGTGAGGGGCTGTGGGTGTTATACTATATACTGTGAGGGGCTGTAGGTGTTATACTATATACTGTGAGGGGCTGGGGGTGTTATACTATATACTGTGAGGGGCTGGGGGTGTTATACTATATACTGTATGAGGCTGGGGTGTTATACTATATACTGTGAGGGGCTGGAGGTGTTATACTATATACTGTGAGGGGCCGGAGGTGTTATACTATATACTGTGTGGGGCTGGGGGTGTTATACTATATACTGTGTGGGGCTGTGGGTGTTATACTATATACTGTGAGGGGCTGGGGTGTTATACTATATACTGTGTGGGGCTGGAGGTGTTATACTATATACTGTGTGAGGCTGGGGGTGTTATACTATATACTGTGAGGGGCTGGAGGTGTTATACTATATACTGTGTGGGGCTGGGGGTGTTATACTATATACTGTGTGGGGCTGTGGGTGTTATACTATATACTGTGAGGGGCTGGGGTGTCATACTATATACTGTGTGGGGCTGGAGGTGTTATACTATATACTGTGTGAGGCTGGGGGTGTTATACTATATACTGTGTGGGGCTGGAGGTGTTATACTATATACTGTGTGAGGCTGGAGGTGTTATACTATATACTGTGTGAGGCTGGGGGTGTTATACTATATACTGTGAGGGGCTGGAGGTGTAATACTATATACTGTGAGGGGCTGGAGGTGTTATACTATATACTGTGAGGGGCTGTGGGTGTTATACTATATACTGTGAGGGGCTGGAGGTGTAATACTATATACTGTGAGGGGCTGGAGGTGTTATACTATATACTGTGAGGGGCTGTGGGTGTTATACTATATACTGTGAGGGGCTGGAGGTGTTATACTATATACTGTGAGGGGCTGGGGGTGTTATACTATATACTGTGAGGGGCCGGAGGTGTTTTACCATATACTGTGAGGGGCTGGAGGTGTTATACTATATACTGTGAGGGGCTGGGGGTGTTATACTATATACTGTGTGAGGCTGTGGTGTTATACTATATACTGTGAGGGGCTGGAGGTGTTATACTATATACTGTGTGGGGCTGGGGGTGTTATACTATATACTGTGTGGGGCTGGGGGTGTTATACTATATACTGTGTGGAGCTGGGGGTGTTATACTATATACTGTGTGGAGCTGGAGGTGTTATACTATATACTGTGTGGGGCTGGGGGTGTTATACTATATACTGTGAGGGGCTGGAGGTGTTATACTATATACTGTGTGGAGCTGGGGGTGTTATACTATATACTGTGAGGGGCTGGAGGTGTAATACTATATACTGTGAGGGGCTGGAGGTGTTATACTATATACTGTGAGGGGCTGGAGGTGTTATACTATATACTGTGTGGGGCTGGAGGTGTTATACTATATACTGTGAGGGGCTGGAGGTGTTATACTATATACTGTGAGGGGCTGGAGGTGTTATACTATATACTGTGTGGGGCTGGAGGTGTTATACTATATACTGTGAGGGGCTGGGGTGTAATACTATATACTGTGTGACGCTGGGGGTGTTATACTATATACTGTGAGGGGCTGGAGGTGTTATACTATATACTGTGAGGGGCTTGGGTGTTATACTATATACTGTGTGGGGCTGGGGTGTTATACTATATACTGTGTGGGGCTGGGGTGTTATACTATATACTGTGAGGGGCTGGGGGTGTTATACTATATACTGTGAGGGGCTGTGGGTGTTATACTATATACTGTGTGGGGCTGGGGGTGTTATACTATATACTGTGTGGGGCTGGGGTGTTATACTATATACTGTGAGGGGCTTGGGTGTTATACTATATATTGTGAGGGGCTGGAGGTGTTATACTATATACTGTGTGAGGCTGGAGGTGTTATACTATATACTGTGAGGGGCTGTGGGTGTTATACTATATACTGTGTGGGGCTGGGGTGTTATACTATATACTGTGAGGGGCTGGAGGTGTTATACTATATACTGTGTGAGGCTGGAGGTGTTATACTATATACTGTGAGGGGCTGTGGGTGTTATACTATATACTGTGTGGGGCTGGGGTGTTATACTATATACTGTGAGGGGCTTGGGTGTTATACTATATACTGTGAGGGGCTGGAGGTGTTATACTATATACTGTGTGAGGCTGGGGTGTTATACTATATACTGTGAGGGGCTGGGGTGTTATACTATATACTGTGAGGGGCCGGAGATGTTATACTATATACTGTGTGAGGCTGGGGTGTTATACTATATACTGTGAGGGGCTGGGGTGTTATACTATATACTGTGTGGGGCTGGGGTGTTATACTATATACTGTGTGAGGCTGGGGTGTTATACTATATACTGTGTGGGGCTGGAGGTGTTATACTATATACTGTGTGAGGCTGGGGTGTTATACTATATACTGTGAGGGGCCGGAGGTGTTATACTATATACTGTGTGGGGCTGGGGTGTTATACTATATACTGTGAGGGGCTGGGGTGTTATACTATATACTGTGTGAGGCTGGGGTGTTATACTATATACTGTGTGGGGCTGGAGGTGTTATACTATATACTGTGTGAGGCTGGGGTGTTATACTATATACTGTGAGGGGCTGGGGTGTTATACTATATACTGTGAGGGGCCGGAGGTGTTATACTATATACTGTGTGAGGCTGGGGGTGTTATACTATATACTGTGTGGGGCTGGGGTGTTATACTATATACTGTGTGAGGCTGGGGTGTTATACTATATACTGTGAGGGGCCGGAGGTGTTATACTATATACTGTGTGGGGCTGGGGTGTTATACTATATACTGTGTGGGGCTGGGGTGTTATACTATATACTGTGTGAGGCTGGGGTGTTATACTATATACTGTGTGGGGCTGGAGGTGTTATACTATATACTGTGTGAGGCTGGGGTGTTATACTATATACTGTGAGGGGCTGGGGTGTTATACTATATACTGTGAGGGGCCGGAGGTGTTATACTATATACTGTGTGGGGCTGGGGTGTTATACTATATACTGTGTGAGGCTGGGGTGTTATACTATATACTGTGAGGGGCTGGGGTGTTATACTATATACTGTGAGGGGCCGGAGGTGTTATACTATATACTGTGTGGGGCTGGGGTGTTATACTATATACTGTGAGGGGCCGGAGGTGTTATACTATATACTGTGTGGGGCTGGGGTGTTATACTATATACTGTGAGGGGCTGGGGTGTTATACTATATACTGTGTGGGGCTGGGGTGTTATACTATATACTGTGAGGGGCTGGGGTGTTATACTATATACTGTGTGAGGCTGGGGGTGTTATACTATATACTGTGTGGGGCTGGAGGTGTTATACTATATACTGTGAGGGGCTGGAGGTGTTATACTATATACTGTGTGGGGCTGGAGGTGTAATACTATATACTGTGAGGGGCTGGAGGTGTAATACTATATACTGTGAGGGGCTGGAGGTGTTATACTATATACTGTGAGGGGCTGGAGGTGTTATACTATATACTGTGAGGGGCTGTGGGTGTTATACTATATACTGTGAGGGGCCGGAGGTGTTTTACCATATACTGTGAGGGGCTGGGGTGTTATACTATATACTGTGTGGGCATCTTAGGGGTTAAACGTCAGTTGCAGACATTTAACCCCTAAGATGCAATGATCCAATATGACAGTGGCATCCGGGACCTAAAAAACCAGGGAGTAAATAATTTCGAATCTGCAACAGCTCCCTCTAGTGGCGATCAGAGGAACTGGCTGCTGTTTGCTCAGCCTGAATGATCTGAGGCTGCCGCAGATATATCCCTATGGAGGCCAAGGCTGTGAATTTTTCATAGACTCCAATTCTAATGTATTGGAGTCTAAGACAGAAGCAATCTAATGACTGCATGTTCAAGTTTTAAAAAGTCTAAAAGGAAATGTTTTTAAAAATATAATAAAATAAATAAATATATGATTTACAATTTCCTCAAAATCAAAATAGATAAACAATAAAAAAATAAACAAACATCATGGACATCACCTCATGCAAAAACGCCTCAGCTATTAAAATATAAATGTATTTATCCGATATGGCAAACCCCAAAATGGAAAAATAAATAAAAATGGCTCAAAACAAGGAATAAAAAGTGATCAAAAAGTTATACACACGCCTAAATAAAAAGCACAGATTGTTCTGCAAAAATGAGCCCCCACACAGCTCCGTACACATAACTACAGAAAACTTCTAAGGGTCAGAAGTTTTTTCTTCAGTATTAACCCCTTAGTGCTATTTGACGTGTATACTCGTCATGGCATTAAACTGTCACCATGCCTGCAGACATGGTGACAGCGATGAGACCCCGGATCTCAGCTAACTCAGACCGCCCTCATTAGTCCCGGGCCGGCGATCGCTCTGATTGGCTAGTCTGTACAAACTAGCCAATCACACGATACTAATGCAGTCCGTGACTTCGGGGATCAGAAGCTTGTTAAATATTTATATACATATAATGTTATTTTATTATTTCCCCCCCCCCCCCCTTGCCCCTGCACCTTCTGATGTACCCTATCTCAGGATGGCCGAGCGGGCGCGTGATCCCCCGCCCCCCTTTCCCCATTTTCAGGATGACTGGAGCGGTTAACAGAGTGTCAGCATACAGCTGACACTCTGCTTGAAACGGCCGACATCAGTGCTGGCACTGATGTCAGCCGTTTAACCCCTTTCATGCTGCGGTCCATAGGGACCGCTGTATGGAAAGGGTTAACAGGGAGGGAGCTCCCTCCCTCTCCCATCCGGCTGCCTCTCAGCATGTTTGCCGTGCTGCCGCCGGAACTCCGGCCCGCCCCCACTATAGTCAATGGTGCCATCCACAGATCCCCCCCCTCAAAACAGTGTCATCCACAGATCTCCCCCCTAAACAGTGCCATCCACAGATCTCCCCCCTAAACAGTGCCATCCACAGATCCCCCCTAAACAGTGCCATCCACAGATCCCCCCTAAACGGTGCCATCCACAGATCCCCCTCTCCGACATTCACAGCAGTATATTTATAAACTAATCAGTAACTACTTTACCTTTAATCATTGCTCATTGCTGAGCTCTTTACTTGGATTATTTGGATATCTTACTCTGTCTTAGCTCCGGTAACAGCAGGCAGTGCGGGGGGCGGCGCTCACTCACTGACGTCACGCGCCTGCTCCTTCCACTAGGCGGCGCAGGCGCGTGACGTAAGTGAGTGAGCGCCGCCCCCCACACTGCCTGCTATTACCGGAGCTAAGACAGAGTAAGATATCCAAATAATCCAAGTAAAGAGCTCAGCAATGAGCAATGATTAAAGGTAAAGTAGTTACTGATTAGTTTATAAATATACTGCTGTGAGCGGCGTGGCCCTGTATATTCTAACCGCCAGGCAAGCGTCCCTGTCACCATGGGAACGCCTGGGGGTTAGAATATACCATCGGATTTGAGTTTTTACGATCTCACTGAGCTCGTGAAAACTCAGATCCGATGGTATATTCTAACCCCCAGGCAAGCGTCCCCGTCACCATGGGAAGGCCTGGGGGTTAGAATATACCATCGGATCTTCTGAGTTACTCAGTGGCCTGGCTAGAGCCTCCACAGCCACTGTGTCGGCCCGGCCCTGCGTGCGCCCTGCTCCAGTCCTGACTCCTCCCCAGCCAGGCCCGAGCCGCGGACCGCCCGCGCCCCGCCCACTACACTAGTCTAGTGTAGTGGGCGGGCGGTCCGCGACTCGGGCCTGGCTGCCTGTGTGCAGTGTGTATGTAAATAAAATAAAAAATCAACAGAAGGCGGCCCGGACACGCCCCCAGTGGCATAGGGCCCCATAGCCACTGCTATGGTTTCTATGGCGATCCCTACGCCACTGGCCGGAGCGGTACTCCGGCGGCACGCGCGCACTAGCGGCAGCACGGATCCGACAGGCTGTTCACCCGCCCTGTGTGAAAGTAGCCTTAGATAGGCCCATTGCTGAAACTAAAAAGTTGTCCTGTTAGGGCTCATGCACACGAACGTATTTCCTTTCCGTGTCTGTTCCATTTTTTTGTGGACCGTATGCGGAACCATTCATTTCATTGGGTCCGCAAATAAAACAGAAGTTACTCCATGTGCATTCTGTTTTCGTATGTCCGTTCCACAAAAAGATAGAACATGTCCTATTCTTGTCCATTTTGCGGACAAGAGCAGGCATTGTTACAATGGATCCGCAAAAAAACTAAATAAATAGATGCAACACGGACGACACATGTCGTGTTTTGCGGACCGCAAAATACATACGGTCGTGTGCATGAGTCCTTAACCTCTTACCTGTACACCCTGATGTCCGATTCCTTAAGGACACAGGGCGTACAGGTAAGCCCTGTATATTTCCGATCACTGCTGCGCGGCGGGCGGTGATTGGAACGGTGTGCCTGCTGAAATCATTCAGCAGGCACCCTGTGACAATTCCGAGGGGGGTCCTGTGACCCCCCGTATGGGCGATCGCTGCTAACCGCAGGTCAATTCAGACCTGCGTTATGCAGCGTTTCTGGGTTATTCAGGTCTCCAGTGACCCGGAATAGAAGGGTGATCGGTGATGTAGATCCTTTGAGATGACGGTGACGGAGGGTGAGAGTGAGGATCGCCTGTGATTGGCTGGAGGGACTGACCTGGAGATAACGTCCTGGAGCTCCGCTCTCCCCACCCACAGACTTCTGTGGGAGCAAGGAGAGACGAGCCTTGTGTCGGTCCCTCTGCATCCCACACGATCCGCCGCCATCCGTGGCCCCTGAGACCCCATAAAGTGCCATCTGGCATATAAACATTTAGGGAGAGCGTTAGGTTAGGCAGGGATAGTGCAACACCAGGATCTGAGGGTGTCTGGGGTCCACAGCACCCTGTGCGACTCCGTCCCCCCAGGGGTGCTGCAGCTTGCCCCCCACCCCCACATATTTTGGGGCGCAAGCGCATTTTTTTTCTTTTTGTAGGTGCGCTGACTGTGGCCGGCACTCTTACCCATAAAAGAGCGTTCGGCCACTGTTGGCGCATCGCCCACCCCACCACTGATCAGCTTGGTACCGCTAATAAGCAAGTTTTTGGGGTGTGAGCAATTTTTCGGGAATTCTGTTAGGTTAGGGTGGGTTAGGGTAGGGTATACATAAAAACACACCGTCTCCGTCCCCCCACACTAAATAAAGTTTTACACACACACGCACTGCCGAGGAGGCATATGCCCAGCTGCTCTCCGAATCCGAGAGCCCCAGTGAGGATGAGAATGACCCCACTTTCCTGTTGTCATCCTCGTTCTCCTCATCATCATTTATCCCGAGTTAGGACATACCCCATATGTGGACGTAAATTGCTCTGCGGGCAAACTACACGGCTCAGAAGAGAAGGAGCGCCATTGGGATTTTGGTTGTCCAAAATCCCAATGGTGCTTCTTCTTTTCTGAGCAGTGTAGTTCGCCCGCAGATCACTCTACATCCACATATGAGGTATTTTCTGACTCGGGAGAAATTGGGCTACGAATTTTGTGGTGCTTTTTCTCCTATTACCCCTTGTAAAAATGAAATAAAAGGGGGCTACAAGAACATGTTAGTCTAAAAAAAGGAGATTTAGAATTTTCTTCTCCACTTTTCAGCTATTCCTGTGAAACACTTAAAGGGTTAATAAACTTTCTGAATGTCATTTTGAATACTTTAAGGGGTATAGTTTTCATAATGGGGTCATTTATAGGGGATTGCTAACATAAAGACCCTTAAATTCACTTCAAAACTGAACTAGTACCTGAAAAAATCAGATTTTCATAAAAAAATGTAAAATTGCTGCTCAACTTTGAAGCCCTCTAGCGTCTTCAAAAAGTGAAAACATGTCAACTTTATGATGCCAACATAAAGTAGACATATTGAATATGCGAAACAATATATAATTTATTTGGCATGTCCATTTTTATTACGAGCAAAGAGTTTAAAAGTAAGAAAAATGCTAAATTTTCTAATTTTTCATGAAATTTGGGAATTTTCCACAAAGAAATTAGGTAAGTATCGGTGAAAATTTACCACTAACATAAAGTAGAATTAGTCGTGACGTCACTGGGCCAGCGGTAAACAGTGAGAAGGCCGCGGCGCTCACAGCTGATCGGCGGGCGTCCCGGGTGTCGAACCCCCGCCGATCAGAAGCTGATGATCTATCCAGAGGATAGATTATCAGTTTAAACAAAGTGCAGAACCCCTTTAAGGTGAAAATGAGCCCGGTCCTTAAGGGGTTAAGGAAAAGGTACAAACACTCCAGTAATGAAGTGGTTGAAATATATGATAATAAGCAAGCATATTAAATGATAATAGCTAATAATACAAAAAAAAGTTTAAAAGAACTTCAAAAAGCATACATGCAATTTTAATGATTATTTTTAATTAAACAGTGATTTTTAAACAATCTAAACAGTGATTTTTTTTTTCTCCCAGCATTTCCTCCCCGAAAAAGCAAAATAAAATCTTACGTACTCTAAGGCTACTTTCACACTTGCGGCAGAGTGATCTGGCAAACGGACTGCATTTGTAGACGGATCCGGATGGGGATCCGTCTACAAATGCACTGCAAGAACGGATCTGTCACTCCAGATGTTATCCGGAGAAACGGATTCGTTATATATATATTTTTTAAAATTTTTTACCGGTTTGCGCATGCGCAGACCAGAAGGACGGTTCCTGCATTGCGGTATTTTTAATGCCGGATCCAGCACTAATAAATTTCAATGTAAATAATGATAATGATCCGGCATTCCAGCAACTGATCCAGAATTTTGGACGGAGATAATACCGCAGTATGCTGCGGTATTTCCTCCGTCCAAAACGTCGTTCAGTGACTGAACTGATGACATCCTGATGCATCCTGAGCGGATTTCTCTCCGTTCAGAATGCACGGGGATGAAACTGATCAGTTATTTTCCGGTATTGATCCCCTATGCCGGAAAAGAAAAACGCTAATGTGAAAGTACCCTAAAACTGTGCAAAAACATACAAATACAAGGCGTCATACAGCCAAATTAATGAAAATCTAAAGGGAAAATTGCTTTGGAGGCAAAAACTAAAAATTCTTCACATTTCAGGAAAAGATGGGACAGATGTATCATGATCACTACCATCAACAGATGATAATACTTTCTGGTTCTGGATTCATTCTTATGGCTCAGTCATACGATGTTTTTAGATCTAAAAAAAAAATGACCAAAAAGGAAGTTTAGACATAAATTCTTTCTTTTCACTCGTAATAGGCAGTTTGCAGATATCATAGGCATCTTTGGGCTATATGTGAGGGACTATTTTCTATGCAGGAAAGGAAGGAGTTACCAAGAGATAATGGCAATGCATTCTGGGAGATACAGGCAGTGGCGTGTATGGTTATGTAGGTTATGCAACTGCCATGGGGCCCTGGACAGAACTTGTTTCTCTCTTCCCGGATGAAAACACTGCATTTTCACGTAGCCACCACTAGGGGGAGCTCAATGCAAATAGTTTATTACAGCTTCCATGGTAGTTGGTATTAATTCCTATTCACTGAGCTCCCCCTAGTGGCGGTTGCAGGCAGCCAGCTTTGTAATAGAAGAGAAGCAGGAGATTTATTAATGTATTTTTGCCAGTTTTCTAGTGTAAATACATTGAGAAATATGAGTGCCCTATATAGTTGAAGCACCTGCTTCATTTTTTTCTGACATAAAAGTCAGATAAAGTGGGTCACACCAAAGGCAACTTTTTTTGTGAATTGGTATTTAATAAAAATTTCTTCCACTTGAAAAAATAAAATAAAAATACATTTGTCAGAAATCTGGAGTATTGCACATGTTCTGTATTGCCTAGAAGTGATTGATGCACATACACTGGGAAACTAGGTGCAGGGGGGCCCATACTAAGTTTTGCTATGGGGCCCTATGAGATCTGCGTACGACACTGGATGCAGGTGCTTGATTTTTTTTTTCATGTGGGCTTCTGCCCACTCACAGAAAGGGAAGAAAGGTGAGTAAAAGAAAAAGTTTTGAATTCATGGAATAACTTGTGTAGTGAAGTGGCAATACTTCCAAAAAATACCACAGGCCATCTAGTGGTAGAAATATGAATTGCAAATGTATATATATATTTTTTAAACATTACACAAATATCCTAGCAGTTAATGACTAAAGAAGATGACTTACAGTCCTTTGATTGTATGTATATTTTATTCTTTTGTAGGTTGGAATATGATTTACCTCCTGAATTTCGCATACTGGAATTTCGGAGTCTTTTAAAAGGGATGTATTTTTCTACTAATAAAAATCAGTACTTTTTTGTTATCTCTTTTTATTTTCTTTGATTGTAGCTTTTGTTTGATATGTGCTTGTTTATGAGAGAGGTTGTTTCGTCTTTGATGGTGAAGGATCAGATAAAGGTCTACTGACTTCTATGGGAGCGTGAGCATGCACAGCGGTCACTGTGCAGGTCGAGGGAGAAGGAGCTAAACTCTCTCCCCTTCATCTATTATCAGTGATGTCATCCTGTATTAAACTTTCCTGTTTAAGCTCTAGTAAAGCTGCCTAAAACACTATTCCTCCCAGTCTCCCCATCATATACACACCCAGTTATGAGTAATTCACTGCCAGACACCTCTCTTTTGTGAACAAAAGGATTGGGCATGTTGAAATCTAACAGCCTGATCCTTACTCTTCATGTCATCTGCTATTGGGGGAAAGCCAAGACATCCTTACACACACTAAAATATATATATTTTTTTTTATCTTTGGGGGCCTATTGGGCAGCCCCATACCCGGTTGGACCTTCGGAGGAAAGCATACTTACCTGCTCCTGACCAATGGGTTCCTGCTTGTTTGCTCCGCTTCCTGCATGTCAATGTGTGATTTGACGGCCACTCCAGTAAATTACTTCACCCCCCTTATGTAGCTGGCCAGCTAAGACCTGTCCTAGGTTGCTAATATGGCTTATATGTGTATACAGCTAGACCTGCCAATAACCTTAATACAGTTCCTATGTTTATATTTTATAGACAAAAGCAGAGTTATTTACTGTGACTTCATGTTTGGATGTCATGTAAGAGTTATATATTGTGTTCACAGAAGCAGAACAGATAATATGCCTTTAAGATTCATTATATGAATGTAAAGTAAGCTCAATGACACAGCAGACACAACGGAAAGCGTTACTGAGCAGGAGGTAAGACCAATCACAGCCAGCCTCACACTGAGCAGAAGTATTGGCCAATCACAGCCAATCTTACACTCAGCCTGTGTGGGAAATTCCCCTAGCTGGAATAATTATACACCAGAGGAGAGGAGCTGAACAGACATTCACTCCACTAAGAGCTGTGTTTTATGGAAGCAGAGAGGCCACAATTGGTATTTAGAACAGTTATATAATGTTCCTATTGTTATTGTAGTGATTAGAACTGTATACTGAACTAGTTGTATGTGTTTACTTACATTTCCACCAAAGCACAAATTGCAAACTGCTCATACCAGATCATAAGCAATTGTATAGAGCAAACTGCAAACCAAGTTGAGCAAGTAGAACTATTGGTTATCCTCAGATATACCTCTCAGAGAGATCATAAAGTGCTTAAATAACTTAAATTGAGAGTACAGATACTGAAGAGAGAAATATATCCACCATTTTATATTGAATGACAAGATTATACAGTTGAACCACCATCTTATGCATACCACCATTTGTGATACTTTATTCAACACATGTTATGTACATGGACTATCTGCTGCGCAGGCGGCAGTGTTATATATGAAGAAAAGTTGAAGTTAATAAAGAAGTTATTTCAAGCATTTGGTGTGCTCTTTAAACCTACTGTTTCCATAGAACAATGCTAGAGGAATTACAGAGTAATGGACAGTCTGGTTAGACAAAAAAGTCAGAGATATCAAAATTCTTCTAATGCCACAGCGCAAAAGGCACTTCTGCTGCGCCTGCCACACCTTGTCATGTGACCCATTGACATGCTGCAAGGTGGATGTGTCACCCCTCGCGAGGAGCGAAGGAGCTGGATCCCAACGATGAGGAACATATGAGTATGCTTCCAGGGAGGGGGGGTTGGAGTCTGTCCAAAAGGAGCCCTGAAGAATGAAAACCCTTTTAAATTGCCATCTGGTTCCACTGAAATCTAGCTTGGCTGGCATTTATCTAATGCACTGCTGGCTTAACGCATCCTTCTCCTCCACCACTGGGTGATACATGGTGTGTACAGCCATCCAGCCAATTAAAGTCAAGGACGCACCTTGCAGCAATGTTTCTCACTGGCTTCTTCACCAGTTGTAGTGGGTTGACCCTTGCTTTTGCCTTTGTACTCCTAGCTGCACTGACCTGCTGTATATCGGCTTGTCTGACGTCACTTCCACCTACTCCACAGTACTGCATGCATGTCCTACCTGACCTCCATTACCTGGCTCTGGATTGTCTGACTACACTTCTGGTTACTCCACAATACCAAATTACTTAAAGGGGTTGTGCCATAAATTACTTTTCACTCTAAAGTTTATTTTTAAGTCCTCTAGCTCCCTTTCATCATTGGATTTTTTTTCCAATTTTTTTTAAAATTCACCTCCTTTGCAGTTTTCTCTTATTCCCCATGCTTGAATCCTACTTCCTGGTTTGTCATGTGTCAGCTGTCCCTTAGGGCAGTGAGATGTGTCCTGTGTAACACTAACCGGTTCATTTTTTCTATGCACATTGTAACGCTTGTAGATAGGGACAGACACGGACAGTGAGCCCTTACCTGGAACCCAGGCCACTTTCCCTACCTACTTGCAGTTCAAGCCCGAGGTAGCAAGACTGCAACTGGTTGATGGTCCCTATGGTGCCTAAGGTGCAGAAACAGACAAACACCAAGAGACAAAAACACCACAAAGGTATGGTCATACGAAAATGGGTTAGAACTGAGACAGAGAGTGGTTAAAAGACAAGCCAAGGTCAAAAGCACAAACAAATCCAAGAACCAGGAACCTAGCTAGTGAGCCCAAACAAGACTATCACTGGCAAAGGTATATGGCCAGGAAGGGGTTTAAATAGAGCACCAAGTCCCAGGATCAGAACCTGATAGGCCATGTCTCGGCGCTCCAATAGCCAGAACGCTAGCACATAGGAATAGAGCAGCTGAGCAATCAGCCCAATGCTAGTCTCCTCCAGCATACGCCCCCTGTGGGGACAAACCAGGGCCGTCTTTACCGTGGGGCAATAGGGGCAGCTGCCACAGGCCCAGTTGCTCCTGGGGGGCCCAAGCAGCATTTTACTTGGAATTTACTTGGGCCCCCTATATTTTGTTTGCCCGCCGGCCATCTAACAGCACGGAGTCACGGTCCGGACTATAGAAAGAGACTGAGTGAGGAGGGGGCGGGGCCCGCGGCCGCTCTGCGCTCCGCTCTGCTGCCTGGCCTGCCTGTCTCTTTAACAGAGCAGACCAGTGGCTGCTGGAGCGTGACGCAGCTGCCGCACAGGCAGAGAGAAGAAGGAGGCGGAGCCCCAGCCAGCAGCCACAACAGACACAGCCTGAGCCAAGCAACAACAGAACTTACAGGTATTTGTTAGTACAAAGTACAATTTTTTACAAAGATAACAACTGGATGGATCCCATCTGCCACTGGCCCATGATGGAGTGGGAGAAATGTGCCATGGGGGGCTCATATAGGACAGGGGGACAGTGTGTGCTTTCCTGCTACTACATCAACCCCCCCCCCCCCCCAGCCAAGCAACAACAGAACTTACAGGTATTTGTTAGTACAAAGTACAATTTTTTACAAAGATAACAACTGGATGGATCCCATCTGCCACTGGCCCATGATGGAGTGGGAGAAATGTGCCATGGGGGGCTCATATAGGACAGGGGGACAGTGTGTGCTTTCCTGCTACTACATCAACCCCCCCCCCAGGGATTTTGGGGGCCATTACGGGTTGGACTTTAACTCCTTGCTGCTGATGTTGAGTGTGCCAGTGCCACCAATCATATTCCCCTCCCCCCAGCACATCAGTTACCTTTAGGAGGGGGGGGGGGGATATGATTGGTGGCTTTACCAAAGCAGACAGGCAGGAGCAGTGTGGTGATCATATTTATTGTATGTATGTGTGTGTGTCCGTCCCTGTGTGTGTGTGACTGTCCGTCCCTGTGTGTGTGACTGTCCGTCCCTGTGTGTGTGTGTGACTGTCCGTCCCTGTGTGTGTGTGTGTGACTGTCCGTCCCTGTGTGTGTGTGTGTGACTGTCCGTCCCTGTGTGTGTGTGTGACTGTCTGTCCCTGTGTGTGTGTGTGTGACTGTCCGTCCCTGTGTGTGTGTGTGAGACTGTCCGTCCCTGTGTGTGTGTGTGTGACTGTCCGTCCCTGTGTGTGTGTGTGTGAGACTGTCCGTCCCTGTGTGTGTGTGTGACTGTCCGTCCCTGTGTGTGTGTGTGTGTGACTGTCCGTCCCTGTGTGTGTGTGTGTGTGTGTGTGACTGTCCGTCCCTGTGTGTGTGTGACTGTGTTCGTCCCTGTGTGTGTGTGTCCGTCCCTGTGTGTGTGTCCGTCCCTGTGTGTGTGTGACTGTCCGTCCCTGTGTGTGTGACTGTCCGTCCCTGTGTGTGTGTGTGACTGTCCGTCCCTGTGTGTGTGTGTGTGACTGTCCGTCCCTGTGTGTGTGTGTGACTGTCTGTCCCTGTGTGTGTGTGTGTGTGACTGTCCGTCCCTGTGTGTGTGTGTGAGACTGTCCGTCCCTGTGTGTGTGTGACTGTCCGTCCCTGTGTGTGTGTGTGTGACTGTCCGTCCCTGTGTGTGTGTGTGAGACTGTCCGTCCCTGTGTGTGTGTGTGACTGTCCGTCCCTGTGTGTGTGTGTGTGTGTGACTGTTCGTCCCTGTGTGTGTGTGTGTGACTGTTCGTCCCTGTGTGTGTGTGTGTGTGTGTGACTGTCCGTCCCTGTGTGTGTGTGACTGTCCGTCCCTGTGTGTGTGTGACTGTCCGTCCCTGTGTGTGTGTGACTGTCCGTCCCTGTGTGTGTGTGACTGTCCGTCCCTGTGTGTGTGTGTGTGTGTGTGTGACTGTCCGTCCCTGTGTGTGTGTGTGTGTGACTGTCCGTCCCTGTGTGTGTGTGTGAGACTGTCCGTCCCTGTGTGTGTGACTGTCCGTCCCTGTGTGTGTGTGTGAGACTGTCCGTCCCTGTGTGTGTGTGTGACTGTCCGTCCCTGTGTGTGTGTGTGTGACTGTCCGTCCCTGTGTGTGTGTGTGTGTGTGACTGTTCGTCCCTGTGTGTGTGTGTGTGTGTGTGTGACTGTTTGTCCCTGTGTGTGTGTGACTGTCCGTCCCTGTGTGTGTGTGACTGTCCGTCCCTGTGTGTGTGTGACTGTCCGTCCCTGTGTGTGTGTGTGTGTGTATGACTGTCCGTCCCTGTGTGTGTGTGTGTGTGACTGTCCGTCCCTGTGTGTGTGTGACTGTCCGTCCCTGTGTGTGTGTGTGACTGTCCGTCCCTGTGTGTGTGTGACTGTCCGTCCCTGTGTGTGTGTGACTGTCCGTCCCTGTGTGTGTGTGACTGTCCGTCCCTGTGTGTGTGTGACTGTCCGTCCCTGTGTGTGTGTGTGACTGTCCGTCCCTGTGTGTGTGTGTGTGACTGTCCGTCCCTGTGTGTGTGTGACTGTCCGTCCCTGTGTGTGTGTGTGTGACTGTCCGTCCCTGTGTGTGTGTGACTGTCCGTCCCTGTGTGTGTGTGTGTGTCCGTCCCTGTGTGTGTGTGTCTCTCCCTGTGTGTGTGTGTGTCTCTCCCTGTGTGTATCACCATGCCCACAGTGTTCCTATGTCTTGTCGCAGCTGCTTCAGAACGTTCTGTGCGGGGCAAGAAGAAGAAGAAGATGGAAGAGGAGGCAGCGCCAGCATGGAGTCCGTGCGATAGACACAGGGGGGCACACTAAGGACAAAGGTAACACTTCCACATGATCTACACTAGTGTTATCTGTGGTTTTACATAGGACTGCAGGTAACACTACTACATTATTCAGCACTAGTGTTATCTGTGGTTTTACATAGGACTGCAGGTAACACTACCACAAGGTTAGCTCGCACAGGGCGCCTGAACACCTAGGGCCGGCCCTGGCTGCGCACCCCATCATGCCCGCCTGTGCCAGGACGCGGTGAGGTGTACGCTAGTGAGCACCAGTGAAAGGACACAGGTGAGTATAAGATTTTCGCTTTTATTTAGGGTGTGGGAAGGCGGGATCCAGGGGGCCCAAGTAAATTCTTGCCCAGGGTCCAATCAATATTAAAGACGGCCCTGGGACAAACAGAGCATTGTATCCTGATGCTGTCGCGTCACCAGGAGGCATGGCATAGCAGTGTGTCTTGCCGCTGGAGCTCGAACATATTGGTCAATCTGTGTATTTGTATCCATCCATAACTGACATTGCACATAGAGGAATGGTCAATAAAGGGAAGTAAAAGAAGCAATGTGAGCATGTGCATCCTGTATTACAAGGCTTTAATGCAGGACATAACCAACAGCAATGGATCAAAACTGATATGACAGGATGCAATGGTAGCTAATAATTTTAGAATAAGACAGTTTTAATAAACAATAGTACTTAGGGAAAGTAATATAACAGCAGTATCTGTTAGTCAGGATACATTTATATTACTGGCCCCATTAACTCCCTGACCAGTGTTCAGGGGCGGACTGAGAACTTAAAGAGGCCCTGGAAAAAAATACAAAAAGTGGCCCTGTTTTGTAGTCAGGTCCAAATTGATGGAAGGCAGGGCCAGCAATACCATATTGTGGCACATTATACCACCCCAACAGAGCCAAATACCACAGTCCATCATAAAATACTGCCGCCAGCAGCACAAAATACATCCTCAAAAACTTCCACTGGCCGGCTGTGAGGAGGGTCCAGGCGGCCCCCTGGGCATCGACCCACCGGGAAATTTCCCTGTGAGGTCTATGGCCAATCCGCCCCTGACAGTGTGTTAGGGGTATACGATACTGTAGCCCCTTGCTGGCGAGGAGTGGTGTATCGCACAGGGAGAGGAAGGAGTCCAATGGCAGTGACACTGCTAGAAACGAGGTGCAGGGATGGATGCAGTATATAACAGTGGATCCGGAGTGCTGGACTGGGAACAGGAGGGAGACCAGCAGGTCCCAGAGTGGGCTCGAAGGCAGAAGCGTGGTCAAGAGGAGGCGGCGGTCGGTACACAGGATCGTAGTTCAATCAACGAAGGATGAGACAAAAACATGGTCGGTAAGCAAGCAGCGGTCAGTTCACAGGATCGTAGTTCAGGCAATGAAGGATGAGACAAAAACGTGGTCGGTAAGCAGGCATCGGTCAGTTCACAGGATCGTAGTTCAGGCAATGAAGGATGAGACAAAAACGTGGTCGGTAAGCAGGCAGTGGTCAGTTCACAGGATCATAGTTCAGGCAATGAAGGACGAGACAAAAACGTGGCCGGTAAGCAGGCAGCGGTCAGTTCACAGGATCGTAGTTGAGGCAATGAAGGACGAGACAAAAACGTGGCCGGTAAGCAGGCAGCGGTCAGTTCACAGGATCGTAGTTCAGGCAATGAAGGATGAGACAAAAACGTGGTCGGTAAGCAGGCAGTGGTCAGTTCACAGGATCATAGTTCAGGCAATGAAGGATGAGACAAAAATGTGGTCGGTAATCAGGCAGCGGTCAGTTCACAGGATCGTAGTTCAGGCAATGAAGGATGAGACAAAAATGTGGTCGGTAATCAGGCAGCGGTCAGTTCACAGGATCGTAGTTCAGGCAGTGAAGGATGAGACAAAAACGTGGTCGGTAAGCAGGCAGCGGTCAGTTCACAGGATTGTAGTTCAGGCAGTGAAGGATGAGATTATGGCTGAGAGCACAATAATCAGGCAAGGAGGAAGTGATGTCATTGGCTTTAAATAGGGAGTGCACGGCTGAGGCTAGTTGAGCTGATTGCACTGCGAACTAGGGTCTGAGGTAGAACACCAAGGTCTACAGAAATGGAGCTGTCCAGAATGATGGGTAGCTCAGTCAGCAGAACTCCCACCTGGAACGCCGGAGGTTCCTGGTTCGAGTCCTGACACAATGTTACCAATTCTGCCTACAAGTACCTGCATCATCACCTCCAGATAACTGCTCCCAGGAGCAAAGGAATTCCAGAAAAAGAGGACAGGTGAGTAGAGTCCGGTATGGGGTCTGTTTTTGTTTAAGGGGTATGACCTGGCCTAGGGTCTTTATTTTGCTGCTTGGTATGTATTTATGGTTTCTATGTTTTTGAGGGGGTATGATCTGTGGTCCAGGGGGAGGTCTGTGTTTGTATAGGGAGTCTGGCCTGGTGTCTTGCTTTATTTAGAAGTCTGGTCTGTATTAAGGCGGTCTATATTTTTGAAAAAGTATGGACTGTGGTCTATTTAGAGCTATGTATTTGTTTAGGAGTCAGATATGGGGTCTGTGTTGTTTAGGGGACCTGGTCTGGGGGTCTGTTTAATTGCAGAGTCTAGTCTGGGGTATGTATTTGTTTGTGGACTTTATTTTTACTGAAGCTGGACTGGGGTCTGTATTGTTTAGGGGGCCTGTTTACCAAGCGACTCTGGTCTGGGGGTCTGTGTTTGTTGGTGGTCTTCATTTTTTAGAGCAGCTGTACACTAGGGTCTTTATTTAGCAGCCTGGTTTCTATTTAGGGGGTGTACATTTCTGAGGGGGTCTGGTCTGCAGTCTAGTTGTTTTTATGTGTTTGCTTAGGGGGTCTGGTCTAGAGTCTTTATTTAGTGGGGATCTGTATTTTTGAGAAGGTAAGATCTGAGGTCTATTTAGAGGTCTATAATTTTAAAGGGGTCTACTCTGTGGTCTTTATTTAATGTGTCTGGTTTTGGTCTGTATTAAGAGGGTCTGGTCTGGGGTCTGTATTTGTTTAGGGGGCCTGTTTAATTAGAGGGTCTGGTCTGGGGGTCTGTGTTTGTTGGTGGTCTTCATTTTTTAGAGAAGCCATTCTGGAGTCTTTATTTAGCAGCCTGGTTTCTATTTAGGGGGTGTACATTTCTGAGGGGGTCTAGTCTGCAGTCTAGTTGTTTTTATGTGTTTGTTTAGGGGTCTGATCTAGAGTCTTTATTTAGTGGTGTGGTGTGAATTTAGGGGATCTGTATTTTTGAGAAGGTATGATCTGAGGTCTATTTACAGGTCTACAATTTTAAGGGGTCTGCTCTGGGGTCTTATATTTGATGTGTCTGGTTTTGGTCTGTATTAAGAGGGTCTGGTCTGGGGTTCTGTATTTGTTTAGGGGACTTATCTGAGGTTTGTATTTGTTTTCCTTAGCCACCTCTAGGGGGAGCTCACTCTATCTGAATTTCTGCAGCTAGTATTCAACTCAAAGTAACTCATAAATCTAGGTGTCATCTGCCGGCATCTGTAAAGGCAGTGTCACTGCGCAGGGGCTGCAGTTCAGATTATGGGCCCCATAGCAGATGAAGGTGCACCACTGAGTTGGGCACTCTGCATAGAAATTACGGTAATATAATAGAAATATAACAGCAGGGACAATGGCAAAAACATATCATGTCTGATCTACAGTACATTGCAATACTTACCAAAGCCATTACAATTTAAATAACCATGATGCCAATACCATGGCAAACGCCGATCCCAGATTGCCAGTGTGACTGCTTTTCCCATGATTCTGAGGAGGACAAAATGTTATATATATATATATATATATATATATATATATATATATAGTGTTAGGTTATAAAACGCAATAATTTATCACCAGATGATAAGCCAACAGGACTCATGGTCTGTGTCCGAAGTAAATTGCATCATGTGCTACCAGATGGCGTTGCTTTGTGTTAACAGGAAACACCTGGAGGTCAAAACATGGAAACCATGGGCTTCGAGGGGAGAAATATGAGACTGTTTTACAGTTTGTATCTCTTATATATCTCCAATTTTGAAGACTAAAAAGAAGGGCTTCATAGAGAAGGGATTTTATAGCAATGATTAAAGAGCATCTGTCAGCAGTTTTGTACCTATGACACTGGCTGACCTGTTACATGTACACTTGGCAGCTGAAGGCATCTGTGTTGGCCCCATGTTCCTATGTGCCTGCATTGCTGAGAAAAATGATGTTTTAATATATGCAAATGAGCCTCTAGGAGCAACGGGGGCGTAGCCATTACTCCTAGAAGATCTGCTCTCTCTGCTGTTGCCGCACCCTCTCCACTTTGATTGACAGGGCCAGGCAGTAAAAACGTCATCACTCCTGCCTCACCCTGTCAATCAAAGTGCAGAGGACGCGGCAGCAGCAGAGAGAGCAGAGTCTCTAGGTGTAATGGTAACGCCCTCGTTGCTCCTAGAGGCTCATTTGCATATAGTAAAACTTCATTTTTCCCAGCAACGTGGGCACATATGAACATGGGACTGACACAGATGCCTTCAGCTGCCGAGTGCATATGTAACAGGTCAGCCAGTGTCATAGGTACAAAACTGCTGACAGATGCCCTTTAAATTGGGTCAGATCGACAGGGCTCCATCAGTCCCATAGAAGTGAATGGATTGGTGGACTGATATGCACACCACCGCTCCTTTCAGAGAAAGGACATGTAGACCTCTCATTTTCACAGGGGATGGAGGAGAGTGGTCCTGGCCATCTGTAATTTACGCATACCCCTTCCTTTTTGGGGCGTTCCAGGTGGGACCGACTGACATCCTGTCATTTTTCTACATTTTGGTAATTTCACTCTTATCATGTGGGAGTTGGTCCATGTGGGATATTTGGCAATCAATTGGGTATTACTTGGCGAGGTATATAATAATAATATATATATATATTTTTTTTTTGGGGGGGGGGGCAGATTATGAACTTGTAATTATAACAGTATAAGTGTGTTTGTGATTTTATTAATTTTACTTTGCATTTAGCACTTTATTGCTGGGGAGGGGGGAGGTCATATGTCATGACAGTCATGACATTTGTCATAGGTTTTACATCCCTCATACCCCAACATATATAACTTTTTACACGGTCTGTTATTAAGGGTAGTAGCTATTTGAGGGTTTTTTGGATCTGGTCGAGGAACATTCCCCTTACTATTAGCCCATAATTGGGGTTTGGTTGTGGAGACTGTGTCTTACCCACCATGCACTTTATTGATTGATAGTCACGTTATATCATACAATTTTTTCACAGGATAGCGCACATAGATTTTTGAGTCCCTACACAATTTTTTTTATTTATTTTTTTATATAGTTTTTTTTACATATACACTTAGTATGTGTTTATATAGTCACTATACACATACATACACGCAACGCAGGTTTTAGATATAATATTTATTATATATATATATATTTTATTTTTTTATTAATCGAGATATTATGGTGTGCACTGCAGTTTTGTTATTTTATATAATTTTGATGATAATACTGTAGTGCACATTGAGTATTATGCCTGCCCTGTGCATATTTAATTATGTGGTACATATCATGGATTATTCCCTTATTATATATCTTGGAATCATGTGAAAAGATTATATGGACTATGTATTTATAACTACATTTCCTTATGACATTCATGTAATTACTGTGTTGCGGGGGATCCTGAGGTAGTGTTTATAACTATGTTTTTTTATTGCTAAACCCGGTTGTTTATAATTCATTCAATCAATCGTGTCCGGTTTATGCGGTGCTCATTCTGTGGGCAAAGTCACGTGGACGCACTAGACGCGATCCGTGCATGCGCTGCTAAGTCTCCACGTGACGTCATTGTATGCGCTTGGGATGGCGTGGATGCGCTGAACGGTGGAGATGGGCATCATGGCGAATTCGCGCCACTGCTTGCGCTTAGGTGACTCCGGTCAAGACCTTCCCTCCCCCTATTCATACCCCGTTTTTAATCATACGATTACCTCCTGACGAAGCCGATAGAGGTGAAACGCGCGTCGAGGTGTCAGCGCTCGGGGCAGGACTTTTTCACTTGTGGTGCATCACGTCACAGGGTATGTTCCTTATATGTACAGTTGCAAGAAAAAGTATGTGAACCCTTTGGAATGATATGGATTTCTGCACAAATTGGTCATAAAATGTGATCTGATCTTCATCTAAGTCACAACAATAGACAATCACAGTCTGCTTAAACTAATAACACACAAAGAATTAAATGTTACCATGTTTTTATTGAACACACCATGTAAACATTCACAGTGCAGGTGGAAAAAGTATGTGAACCCCTAGACTAATGACATCTCCAAGAGCTAATTGGAGTGAGGTGTCAGCTAACTGGAGTCCAATCAATGAGATGAGATTGGAGGTGTTGGTTACAGCTGCCCTGCCCTATAAAAAACACACACTAGTTCTGGGTTTGCTTTTCACAAGAAGCATTGCCTGATGTGAATGATGCCAACAATTCTTAATCTCAGAAGACCTACGATTAAGAATTGTTGACTTGCATAAAGCTGGAAAGGGTTATAAAAGTATCTCCAAAAGCAATGCTGTTCATCAGTCCACGGTAAGACAAATTGTCTATAAATGGAGAAAGTTCAGCACTGCTGCTACTCTCCCTAGGAGTGGCCGTCCTGTAAAGATGACTGCAAGAGCACAGCGCAGACTGCTCAATGAGGTGAAGAAGAATCCTAAAGTGTTAGCTAAAGACTTAGGCCTCTTTCACACTTGTGTTGTCCGGATCCGGCATGTACTCCACTTGCCGGAATTACACTCCGGATCCGGAAAAACGCAAGTGTACTGAAAGCATTTGAAGACGGAACCGTCTTCCAAATGCTTTCAGTGTTACTATGGCACCCAGGACGCTATTAAGGTCCTGGTTGCCATAGTAGGAGCGGGGAGCGGAGGAGCGGTATACTTACCGTCCGTGCGGCTCCCGGGGCGCTCCAAAATGACGTCAGAGCGCCCCATGCGCATGGATGACGTGATCCATGTGATCACATGATCCATGCGCTTGGGGCGCCCTGACGTCACTCTGGAGCGCCCGGGGAGCCGCACGGACGGTAAGTATGCTGCTCCCCCGCTCCCCGCTACACTTTACCATGGCTGCCAGGACTTTAGCGTAACCATTCAGAAAAAGCTAAATGTCGGCTCCGGCAATGCGCCGAAACGACGTTTAGCTTAAGGCCGGATCCGGATCAATGCCTTCCAATGGGCATTAATTCCGGATCCGGCCTTGCGGCAAGTGTTCCGGATTTTTGGCCGGAGCAAAAAGCGCAGCATGCTGCGGTATTTTCTCCGGCCAAAAAACGTTCCGTTCCGGAACTGAAGACATCCTGATGCATCCTGAACGGATTTCTCTCCATTCAGAATGCATTAGGATAATCCTGATCAGGATTCTTCCGGCATAGAGCCCCGACGACGGAACTCTATGCCGGAAGAAAAGAACAACGCAAGTGTGAAAGAGCCCTTACAAAAGTCTCTGGCATATGCTAACATCCCTGCTAGCGAATCTACGATATGTAAAACACTAAACAAGAATGGATTTCATGGGAGGATACCACAGAGGAAGCCACTGCTGTCCAAAAGAACCATTGCTGCACGTTTACAGTTTGCACAAGAGCACCTGGATGTTCCACAGCAGTACTGGCAAAATATTCTGTGGACAGATGAAACCAAAGTTGAGTTGTTTGGAAGAAACACACAACACTATGTGTGGAGAAAAAGAGGCGCAGCACACCAACATCAAAACCTCATCCCAACTGTGAAGTATGGTGGTGGGGGCATCATGGTTTGGGGCTGCTTTGCTGCGTCAGGGCCTGGACGGATTACTATCATCGAAGGAAAAATTAATTCCCAAGTTTATCAAGACATTTTGCAGGAGAACTTAAGGCCATCTGTCCACCAGCTGAAGCTCAACAGAAGATGGGTGTTGCAACAGGACAACGACCCAAAGCATAGAAGTAAATCAACAACAGAATGGCTTAAACAGAAGAAAATACGCCTTCTGGAGTGGCCCAGTCAGAGTCCTGACCTCAACCTGATTGAGATGCTGTGGCATGACCTCAAGAAAGCAATTCCCACCAGACATCCAAAGAATATTGCTGAATTGAAACAGTTCTGTAAAGAGGAATGGTCAAGAATTACTCCTGACCGTTGTGCACGTCTGATCTGCAACTACAGGAAACGTTTGGTTGAAATTATTGCTGCCAAAGGAGGTTCAACCAGTTATTAAATCCAAGGGTTCACATACTTTTTCCACCTGCACTGTGAATGCTTACATGGTGTGTTCAATAAAAACATGGTAACATTTAATTCTTTGTGTGTTATTAGTTTAAGCAGACTGTGATTGTCTATTGTTGTGACTTAGATGAAGATCAGATCACATTTTATGACCAATTTGTGCAGAAATCCATATCATTCCAAAGGGTTCACATACTTTTTCTTGCAACTGTATATGAATACCTTTGAGTTACAACTGTTTATGTTTGACTCAAGCCTCCTGGCATGATTGTGGTGGCTAGTGTTGAACCATTTTGTGTTTACACATGTGCCGTTATTTGTTCATTGGAGCATTCACATGCTCAGGGTATACGTTCCGTGCATGTGGGGGCATATGTTTACATGAAGTGGTTCATTACTTCACATAAGGCACACGCATAAGAGGACAGACATCTGTAGGGAGTGTATCCTTTAAATATTTGTAATCTACTGTTGAAGATATAGATCACCCCTGTGTACCTGCCCTTTGCTATGTTCCCTGCATCCTTTTCCATCTAGTCTCTTTTCTGCCAACTGATATTCAATATTCTAGGCTCAAAGTGTCACACTCTAGTCAGCTAATTAATCCATACCCCCTGAGCAAAGGGGACCTGAAAATTGTGACTTTGGAGTTTCATAAGCTGTAAGTCATAATCATCCAAATTATAACAAATAAAGGCTTGAAATATCTCGCTTTGCATGTAATGAGTCTCATATGTTAGTTTCACCTTTTAAGTTGCATTACTGAAATAAATGAACTTTGCACGATATTTTAATTTTCCGAGTTTCACCTGTATGCTATCAATGGGTGTGATTTATTTAGTATAGGCTAGGGAGGTGTTTTGTCATCTGTAATTTATCACCTACCTTCGGGATAACCCCATCAAACACAATCATAAAGTCGTCAATGGCAGTGTAGTACTTACTTTCACATTAAGAATAGTAGGCTTTCCATGTAGGCTGTCTTCTGCTATGCCCTTTGCTCTTCCTTTGCATTGGTATGAATCAATATCCCTTATATTCACATTCTTCAGCGTCAGGTTGAGAGCCAAAATAGTACCAGAGATATCTAATCGACTGCGGTACTCTCCGGGGATCACAGAAAGAGTTGCAATTTTATTGCTTCCGTTATTAAGAGTCACGTTGGTTGAGGATTCATCCGGAGAAGGGCAGTCAATTTGGTTTGTTTTATGAACTCCCTCTAGAACAGAAATAAAGTACTTCATTAAAATAAACTTACATTTATAGCAGTGGTCTGCACCCTGTGGTTTACCAGCTCATGCCAGGGCAAGCTGGGAGTTGTAGTTTTGTAACAGCTGAAGAGCCACAGGTTAGTGACCACCGAATTATATCATTACAATGCAGAGTAGCTTTACAAATACTGGATTGATCTTGAAATGCGTGACCTCTTATGCTCCTTTCGCATCCAAATTGATGCTAGTTTCCTATAAGCAGGGGCGGACTGAGAACGTAAAGTGGCCCTGGAGAACAACTGAAACATGGCTCCATGTTGTAGGTGGGTCCAAATTGCCAACCTATTTTAGCAGGGACAACAGAAGTAGAGGGGGATCAGCACAGGGGTGTACCTAGCCTTTCTGCTGCCTGAGGCGCCCCTCGCTCCCCAATGCTAATTTTTTAACCTAACCCCTTTAGCCCATGGCCCTTCCGTTGCCCCCCTCTTACCCCTACCTGGTGCTGCCTAAGGCGATCTCCTGGCCTCATTGGTGGTGCCCCCCTGGAACAGCAATACTGTAGTGCAGAACATAATATCACCCCAGCACAACCAAATACTACAGTACTGCACAAAATACTGCCACCGACACCACAGTATGAAACTGTATTATCGTCCAGAGGATGGTATGGTAATAAGGTTGACTTCAGCAGGGCACCTACGGCCGCTGACCAGGTGCATAAAGGTCTGATGCTCCTACATTAATTAATGCATCCGATTTTTATGTACCAGGATGGTGGCCATGAGGAGGGCTTGGGTGGCCACCTGGGCATTGGCCCACTAGGAGATTTCCCTGTAGGGTCTATGGCCAGTCCACCCTTGCCTGTAAGCTGTCATACTGTGTGACTAGCACCTCACCTCAACCATATCTTAGTTGAGCTTTGACTGGATGGATAACAATAGAATATTTACTATAATTGCTGAAAATCTCTTTGTCCTACGTACCTGAGAGCTTCAAGGCGTTCATTTCTGAAGAAAACAGAAAAGAATTAGTGCATTTCATAGTCTGCTCATTACAATACCTCCAACTCTCTCTAATCTACAAATGTCAATTATAAAGGTCAATTCCTGACCTGTATATACTATGCTATGTTCTGCCTGGCTGGCTCGCCAACATTATAGTATGTTCTTTAAGGAGGATGGACAGTGTTCTAGAGCAAATGTCTAAAGGGATCACTTCTCATGTTGGCTCTTACTATCTCACACCCCCTTTTTGGGTCAAGAGTAGCTAATACTTTTTTACCCACCTACAACTACTGCTACTCCTCATCCTATGTAATAGACAAAGTAGAGAAAATAGAGAAGCCTCTACAGTTTTTTACTCCTTTGTATGCTTATAATGCAGAACCTGTGAACAAGGACAGCCAGGTTCTAGTTTCTATACCTATTGGTGACATCAGAGCTAGACCCCAATGATTTTTGTACAGAAGGCAGCTTCATGGCTGCCTCCATTGTATGTATGGCCTAGGCCAGTGATGGCGAACCTTTTAGAGACCGAGTGCCCAAACTGCAACTCAAAACCCGCTTATTTATTGCAAAGTGCCAACACAGCAATTTAACCTGAATACTGAAAAATATCGGCCAAGTTAAGCTGTGGAGGCATGGCTTAACACAGGCCCCAGTAAAATGAATGCCCCCTTTGGCGCCCCTAGTATTAAAAATGTCCCATTAGTGGCCCCCAGTATTAATAAGGCCCCAGTAATGGCCCCCCAGTATTAATAAGACCCCCAGTAGTGTCCCCCAGTATTAATAAGGCCCCCATTAGTAGCCCCCAGTTTTAATAAGGTCCCCATTAGTGGCCCCCAGTTGGCGCCCCTAGTATTAAAAATGTCTCATTAGTGGCCCCCAGTATTAATAAGACCCCAGCAATGGCCCCCCAGTATTAATAAGGCCCCCAGTATTAATAAGGTCCCAGTAGTGGCCCCCAGTATTAATAAGGCCCCCATTAGTAGCCCTAAGTATTAATGCCCCAGTAGTGTCCCCCAGTATTATGAAGGTCCCATTAGTGTCCCCCAGTATTAATAAGGCCCCCATTTTGAACACTCGCGGGGAAAACTCGCTGCTGACTGGAAGCTCAGCACAGGACCTGCGCTCCAGCGTGATGATGTTTCGCAGGTCCTGTTGCTTCCAGTCAATGCTGCGAAATGTCATCATGCTGGAGCGCTGGTCCTGTCCTGCGCATCCAATGAGCAGCGAGCATTCCCCATGGCACGATCAAATGGATGAGATTATTTTTTTTCCAAAAATAAGAATGAATCTGGATCGCACATCCTCATACTATGCTTTGATCTAATACCTGCTTAGCATAATTAACAACGCTTCACAGCGAAATTGATAGTATACCCCCCCTATGTTGCATGCTATACATGAGGTATTAGTATACATTTTGATCAAAAAGCATAGGCCCACTCACCACAACAAGGTTGCCTCCTTGAGTGGGAACCTACTCTAAATTTGCTGCGGCGCTGCATGGCGACCACCGGCACCGCACCAGCAGGCGGCGGAACCCAGCAGCCAAACAGCACCCCCACTGCCTGGAAAAGCCACCCCGGCACTGGACCCCACCAACCCACCAGCACAGTACCGAAGCAACAATGGCCGCTGCGCAGCACCGCACCATGTGAGCAGTTGTCAAAGCTCACCTTATTATATGCTCTCAGGAACTCCAACTGAGAGCTGGTAGGAATTTGTAAACCCTTATGCAGACTCCTGCTATTCATTCTTATTTTTGGATATATTTTTGTCGAATCTGTCCCATTTTTTCTTACTCTGGTATCAGAGCTCCTCCCCATTCGGCCCAGGTGATTTTAATTAGCATGCAACATAGCGGGCGGTATTCTATCAATTGCACGGAGAAGCTATGTTAATTATGCTGAGAAGCAGTTATTAGATCAAAGCATAGTATGAGGATGTGCGATCCAGTTTCACTCTTATATTTTCATTTTATATATATTTTTTTAACACAAACAGAATAGGCTGCACATTGGAAGCGCTCATTAGTAATAGTGCACAGGTGGCAACCCTACGCACAGTCCACTCCACACAGAACCGCATGAGAGGGCTCCGAGTGCACCCTCTGGCATGCGTGCAATAGGTTCGCCACCACTTCCCTAGACATGTAGCTAGTTACATACAATATATTCTCTCCCCAATGGTGAAGATCAGAAAAAGATCCAATCTCCTACGTCACCTGGCAAATATCAGCTCTGTCTTAGTGAAACACATCTGATTACATCACCCAACATTGCTTGCCCAACCACTTCGTTATGAAGAAGTTGATCCAGAAGAGACGGTGAGAATTCATTTTTTTCCCTAGAAAGCCACCATTGTCTTTAAATTTTGGTGGTGGAAGCAGAGTCAATGTCTAGTTAGGAGACTGGGCTGATGTTTAAACATCAGGGAGGTCCCTGGGCAACTATCTGATTGAGGTCGCCATGCCACTTCTGGGACAAGATCCTGCCTGTCCACTCTTATAGCCACATATAAGTAGTGACTGGACATATATCTGAACCTCTCCACTGCCATCTATAGAAGGTGCAAAGATGGCTGAACCAGCAACCCCCTTAGACTTCACTGGAGAACACCTCTGCATCTTTCCTTGATTTCATAGTATCACCAGATGACCATAAGGAGACCCCCATTTTCCTTGAAAGGTGTGGTTCCCAGAGGTGACCAGTATATACATGACCCATATAAGGAGCGAGCGAATACCAGGCCTGCATGGAAAGAGTACACATGGTAGGCCAGGAATTTGAATTAGCCTGTGGTCTACACAGTACTATATATGACAGGGTAGGGAACCACCAGTTTTCCTGACCAGGGTGTGATTTTAACAAATGGTTAGGAAAAACTCGCCTGTGTGGGTGGTGAAGGTCCCAGAGATCCTCGAGGTGGTGGGGGTCCCTGATTTTATCACAAAATAGAAAATCCCCCTATTAACATTCATATCCATTCTTTTACCTGTCTTGGCAGTACATATATATGAACCCGTATGTTCTCCATCATCTAAAATCCATTTGAATTCACCAAAGGTGCCAGAAAATCTCAACTTGGAAGAAATGTCACTTGTCTGTATTGTCAAACTGAGAAGATTTTCCTTGTTCTTCCAAAACTGCATTTCTCTGATGTCAATATTATTTTCAATGGAGCACGTGATGGTAGCAGACTGGCCGACTCCCAGGGTTATTTCACTCGGCGTTTGTGTTAGGTATGCATCTGACATCACTGCAATATCAATCAGAAAACATGAGAGAATTCTATGAGAACTATGCAATACCTAATTTCTCCTGTAGTGGTGCTCTAGGGAACACTTCATCACAGACTACAGCTGATTGATCGGGATCCCAGGGCACCCTGTGATTAACTAAGCTTTCAAATTTAAAGCCAAAGAGAGCAAAACTAACCCTAAAATGTTTTTCAATTATATAAATGGTAAAAAGTATAAATCTGAAGGTGTCGGCCCTCTACAGAGTAATTGGGGGGGGGGGGGGCAGTTGCAGAGAGCGATCAGGAGAAAGCAAAGCTATCAAATATTATTTTTTCCACTGTATTCACTGAAGAAAATAAACTGTCAGATGAAATGCACAATGTAAAAGTCCCCATTAAAAGTACCCTGTCTGACCCAGGAAGAACAAGAGCGGCGTCTTAAAAACATTAAAATAGACAAATCGCCAGGACCAAATGGCATATACCCCCGTATCCTAAGAGAATTAAGTAATGTCACAGCCAGACCCTTATTTTTGATATTTAATGACTCTATACTGAAAGGGAGTGTTCCACAGGATTGGTGCATAGCAAATGTGGTGCCAATATTCAAAAAGGGTCCAAAAACAGAGCCCGGGAACTATAGGCTGGTAACTTTAACATCTGTCATGGGTAAACTGTTTGAAGGTTTTCTAAGAGATGCTACAGATGTAGCAGGGGTAACACACACACTCTTAACTCAAATTTCTTAACTCATCGCGTTATCTTGAAACAAAAGCCATTGAAAAGCATTTGCTTCACGCATTTAGTTTAGATAACATGTCTCATAAAGCATGTGTGTTAACTCTGCTACATTCATATCTTGGAGTACCTCAATGAAAATAAGCAAATAACGCCATATCAGCATGGCTTCATGAGGGCTCGGTCATGTCAAACTAATTTAATCAGTTTCTATGAGGAGGTAAGTTCTAGACTTGACAGCGGCAAATCAATGGATGTCGTATATCTTGACTTTTCCAAAGAATTTGACACTGTACCACATAAAAGGTTAGTATATAAGATGAGAATGCTCGGACTTGGAGAAAATGTCTGTATGTGGGTAAGTAACTGGCTCAATGATAGAAAACAGAGGGTGGTTATTAACGGTACAGACTTAGATTGGGTCACTGTCACTAGTGGAGTACCTCAGGGGTCAGTATTGGGCCCTATTCTCTTCAATATATTTATTAATGATCTTGTAGAAGGTTTGCACAGTAAAATATCAATTTTTGCAGATGACACTAAACTGTGTAAAGTAATTAACACTGAAGAGGACAGTATACTACTACAGAGGGATCTGGATAGATTGGAGGCTTGGGCAGATAAGTGGCAGATGAGGTTTAACACTGACAAATGTAAAGTTATGCACATGGGAAGGAATAATGCAAGTCACCCGTACGTACTAAATGGTAAAACACTGGGTAACACTGACATGGAAAAGGACCTAGGAATTTTAATAAACAGCAAACTAAGCTGCAAAAACCAGTGTCAGGCGGCTGCTGCCAAGGCCAATAAGATAATGGGTTGCATCAAAAGGGGCATAGATGCCCGTGATGAGAACATAGTCCTACCACTTCACAAATCACTAGTCAGACCACACATGGAGTACTGTGTACAGTTCTGGGCTCCTGTAAACAAGGCAGACATAGCAGAGCTGGAGAGGGTCCAGAGGAGTGCAACTAAAGTAATAACTGGAATGGGGGGACTACAGTACCCTGAAAGATTATCAACATTAGGGTTATTCACTTTAGAAAAAAGACGACTGAGGGGAGATCTAATTACTATGTATAATCAGATGATTTTCCTATTTCATGACGTAAAGTCATGATTTTATTAAAGACACGGAGGCGAGTATTGCTATTCTCCTTCTTTACTCTGACCAATAGCAGCAAAGAAAAAATGAACATGTGACCAAACCCCTCCCCATAGTCCTAGTATAATAGGTAACTCCTCCTGTAAAACCTCCTCTTTCTTTGTAACAAGAGTCCCAAAAGTCCCAACGAAACTGGAAACCGAAACATTCCGGACATCACGGGAAGGAACCGCCAGTCATCTGGGCGCGAACCAGGAACAAACCGGAACGAAGTCTTGACAGAATAGTCCTCGTCCCGTCCACTTCAACGATTGGCTGGAACCGAAACTGCCGACCCTCCAAAACCTCATGCAGAACAACGAATACTGCTCAACATTTCAGTCTCGAATTGATACAGGATATCCAATCTACATGGTTGCGCAAAACCTACTCAGGAAAAACTCACAGAGTTAAAACATAATGCTCAAGACAAAGCAATCCATCAGACATGTAATCATAAATACTTACATAGGGAGGGAAAAATAAGGGAGGGCAATACTCGCCTCCGTGTCTTTAATAAAATCATGACTTTACGTCATGAAATAGGAAAATCATCAGATTTTATTACAAGACCCGGAGGCTCCTATTGCAAGTTCAAAGTCTAAGACACGTTATCAATGATGGAAGAAAACACATGAGGACTTGGTCTAAAATAAAACTCCCTGAACGTGGAGACACTGGACCAATCCGCCAACTTCAAAATGTCTTCAAGTCTGGCCCCAGAAACCGCCAACGAGGTAGCAGATGCCCCCCTAGCGGAATGTGCCGAAAAAAGAGAGACGTCCACGCCCGACAACTCCATGATCCACTTCATCCACCTCGCAAACGTGGGAGTAGTCACCGGAGCAAAAGGCCGAATCGTGGAAAGGAAGAGCTGCGGAAGCTCTCGAGATCTATAAGGAGAAGTGCGAACTTCATATTCCTTAAGGCACGCCACAGGACAAAGCGAAGGCGAAACAGGAAAAACCGGATAGGAGACCGAGCGTATGTGGGTCTTAGTCCTCCTAGAAATGTCAAACGTGACCCCTTCCGGGGTGTAGGAGCGGGCATCATGATCCAGAGCCCTGACATCGGACACCCGCTTGCAAGAAATCAAACAGAGAAGAGTGACCAGTTTCGCAGACAACTGCCTAAGGGAGAGTTCAGAATTCTGGGGCCAAGCAGACAAAAAGGAGAGAACACGAGACACGTCCCAAGTGGTGGTGAACCTTGGTCTCGGAGGTCGAGACATACGCGAGCCGCGCATCAGCCGGCAGACCAAAGGGTGTTGACCCGCAGGCGTCCCGTCAAAGCCTTGGTGAGACGCTGAGATGGCAGATCTGAACAGGCTGATGGTGCGATACGCCTTGCCCTGGTCGAAGAGGGAAGACAGGAAATGTAAAATCTCCGTCACAGGTGCTGAAATGGGATCCAAGTCCCTAGCCAAGCACCAGTCAGCCCAAAACCCCCAGGCTGATCTATAAGATCTCCTGGTTCCTGGGGCCCATGCGTTCTCCAGAAGGACTTTAGCTGTACCCGAAACTCCCGGGACCTCCCAGGGTCCCCTGAAATCCGACACGCCAGCAGGCGCAGTGTCCCGTCCAGGAGAAGAGGATGTGGCTGGCGGCGAGGGTCGCGGAGGAGAGTCGGCGACGTCGGGAGAAGGCGAGGGATCTCTACCATCATCTCCAGAAGGTGGGGGAACCATGATTGGGAGCTCCAAAACGGGACCAGCAAGGTCAGTTCCGCGACACACCGGCGCACTTGAATGAGGGTCCGCGGAATCAGTTGGAACGGCGGGAACGCATAGAGGATCCCTCTGGACCAATCTTGGAGGAATGCATCCACGGCCTCGGCTTCCGGATCCGGGCGCCAGCTGTAAAATCGTGCCAGTTGCGTGTTCAGGCGCGAGGCAAACAGGTCGATACAGCAAGGTCCCCAAATCGACATCAAGGAGCGGAACACCGTTGGATCTAACTGCCAGTCGCTGGAATCCGAAAGATGACGAGAGCTCCAGTCCGCGTGGATGTTGTAAACGCCCGGAAGGTATTCTGCCAAGACCACCAATTCCTTGGATAGGCAATAGTCCCAGAAGTCCTTCGCCAACCGTGATAAAATGGTGGACCGGGTTCCTCCCATGCCGTTGATGTAACGTACAGCTGACACGTTGTCCATACGCAATTGAATGCAGGATCTGGCCGTGTCCCTCGTGAAGCTCTTGATTGCAAAAAGAGCCCGCCAACAGTTCCAACGCATTGATGTGGAACCCCGTCTCTATTTCTGACCAGCCTCCGCCAGTCGTGATTCCCTCGCAGTGAGCCCCCCAGCCCAATAGGCTGGCGTCCGAGTCCACCACGAAATCCGGGCGCTGACCAAAAATCGCCTTGCCGTTCCAGGCATGCAAGTTGTGGATCCACCAGGACAGCTCCTCCCTGGTTTCCTCGTCCAAGGGAATCCAGTCCGCGTAGGAAGCTCCCTTCCGTAGATGAGCGATTTTCAGGCGCTGGAGAGCCCGGTAATGGAGCGGGGCTGGGAAGACCGCCTGGATGGATGATGCAAGAAGGCCTATTATCCTCGCCAGCTGACGTAACGGGATACGGGGGGACGACCTGGCTCTGAGCAGTTCTTTGCGAATCGACCGAATCTTGGCCGATGGTAAGCTGAGGGTCCCCGCTGTGGAATCCACCATGAACCCGAGGAACTCCATCTCTCGGGATGGAGAGAGACAGGACTTCTCCCGATTGAGCAGGAACCCCAGCTCTGAGAGCAGGTCCATGGTCCAGCGAAGGTGGTCTAGTAACACCGAACGGTCCTGAGCCATGATCAGGATATCGTCCAGATAAATGATGAGGCGAACTCCCCGACTGCGGAGCCAGGCCATGGCTGGACGCATCAGTTTGGTGAAACACCATGGAGCCGACGAGAGGCCGAATGGGAGGCACGTAAACCGCCAAACGCTGCCCTGCCAAGAGAAACAGAGGAGATTTCTGGACGCGTCCTCTACCGGTACCGTAAGATAAGCGTCTTTTTGGTCCAATTTGACCATCCAATCGCCCATCTGCAGTTAATCTCGCAGTAAGTGGATCCCCTCCATTTTGAAATGGCGGTAAACGACAAACGTGTTGAGAGCGCGTAAATTGATGACGGGTCTCATCTGACCCCCCTTCTTTGCAACCAGAAAGATGTTGCTGATTACCCCGTAAGGGGGTCCCGGGGCTGGTTCTACTGCCCCCTTGCGGACCAGGTCCGACAACTCTGAGTCCACCAGAACGCGGTTCTGTTCTGACAACACCACCGGGTGTGGGAGAGAAATGGACAGAGGGAAAGACGTCAGTTCTATGTGAAAACCCCTGACCGTGGATAGGACCCATTGGTCTGAGGTGATGCGGGACCAGGCCTGAGAAAAGAGACGTAGTCTGCCCCCTACACAAGCATTTAAAGAATTGAAATGGGGCAGCGGTCTTACCGTAGGGGCGTCTGGAACCGGGTTGTCCTCTATATCCCCTGGATCTCCAAGGATTTCCTCTGGATGGGAAGAAAGGCGCAGGATCCCGCCTGTGCTCCTGGAAAGCCGGTCTTTGTGAGGAGCCTCGACCCGAGCCACGGGACTGGTACTGGGCGCGGCCGGACAGACGGCCCCTGAAACTGCCGGCCCTGGTAGAGACCCTACCATAGAAAACTCTTTTCATGGAACTTTGGGCCTTATCTAGGGCGGTGAAAGCGCCTACATAGCGGCCTAGGTCCTTGATGAAGGACTCTCCAAATAGTAGGCCTTGAGCCTCCTTTCCCGTCTCTGTCAGTGCCAGGTTTGCGAGTTTTGGTTCAATTTTGAACAAGATGGCCTTGCGCCGTTCCATGGATAGGGACGTATTCACGTTGCCCGTAATGCAAATGGCGCGCTGCACCCATTCGCGCAACTCTACTGGGTCTACCTGACCGCCCTCAGCCTTAGCTGACTCCGCCAGATCAAAAATCTTGGCTAGAGGGCCGAACACGTCCAGGAGCTTGTCCTGGCAGGAGCGCAGGGCTGACTCCAGGCCCTTACGCGGGTTCCAACGCGCTTTAGAAAGGAATTGGATCATTTTCGGATCCACAGACGGGTATCGCAGACCTTGTTGGGGATGATCGGTCTGGGGCATTCCGCCCTGAGCTTATTGCGGGCCTCTCTGGATAGAGGGCACCGCACCCGCGCCTCCAAATATTTGGACACATGGTCCAAAGGTAGCCATTCCGCGGAACGCGGGTGATGGAGCGAGTCAGGGTTAAATAACGGGTCCCCAGAGGGGTCCACCAAATCTGCAGGAAGTGCGTCTGCAAACGATCTTTGAGTACTACACCCGGGTAGCGGGTTAGATTCCATGACCCCGGAGGGATCCTGCTCTGCCTCCTCAAAGGCGTCATCAATAGCCTCCTCCTCAGAACCGACCTCAGAGTCGGTAGCCCAATCCTGTTGTGCTCTAGCACATTTCCATTCTCGCGTGCGTTCTGCCTGACGCGGACAGGCTCTCTTGCGCGAACCAAGCGCGCCAACATTGGTGGCAACATCATCACCAGTCAAGGTTGTTCTGGAGGCATGTGGCCCAGGCCCGGCTGGTTTGGAAACCGTAGCGGGCTGCGGCATACTAGAGGTAGCTGGATGGGCAGCTAGGGCCTGTGCAATGGACTGGGATATGACAGATGTCATGGATCCCATAGCTGCTGCAATGGCATTTGAAACAGACATCTGAAAAGCCTGAGATTGATTTGCCTGCATTCTGCCCTGATCAGTGTGCACAGAAGGGGTTAAATCAGCCAGAGGAAGTTCCTCCTCTGCTGAGCCCTGATCACTAATGTGGGACCTAGGCATCTTCTGGCCCTTGTATTGCCCCAACTTCCTGATCTTAGGATGTAATATAAGATGGGATGCCCCTATGGATTGTAGTTGGTGAATGGCAGGGGGATTTGCCCCAAGCCAACGGAGAAAAAAGGACAGCGCTGGAGGGAGAGGGAAAAGGTACAACCTGTCTGCATGCAGGAAAACGCTGGCAATGATGTTCTGAGCGCAAGTAACCGGAAGCGCCCGAAATCTCGCGAGATCTCGGGCGCCGCGCTCTGAAGCAGAGAGCCGGAGGCGGGAAAATCCCCCGACAGGAGAGAGATCAAAGTAAACGCCGCGTCAAGCGCAGCACTGGAAATCCCCCGCTCTGAAGACAGAAACAGGCGGGGGAAGAGCCAATATGAAGGGGAAGAAGCAGTAAGTACCCGTATAGGGGTACAGGGGTGCCAGCAATATATATAATGCCTAAGAAGGGCTAAAAATAAGACCTATAAAGATATAGGCAACCTGTAGGGGAAAAATCCACACCACAAATAGAGCCAGCAGGCTCCCCCAAACAAAGGTTAAGAAACCACAAAAGCCTATAACTATATATGTATATATATATAACCCAACACAGTATAGTCACACAGTATAGTCACAGTAATGCTTTGAATGTACTTATCTCTGCGGTCAGCAGCAAAGAAAGAGGAGGTTTTACAGGAGGAGTTACCTATTATACTAGGACTATGGGGAGGGGTTTGGTCACATGTTCATTTTTTCTTTGCTGCTATTGGTCAGAGTAAAGAAGGAGAATAGCAATAGGAGCCTCCGGGTCTTGTAATATAATCATCACTCCTAGGCAGCACGACCGCTGTCTCGGGGTGACTTTTGACACTGATCTTTCTTTCACCCCCTATATTCAATCTCTCTCTCACTCATGTCGCCTGCACACCTCAAAAACATCTCTAGTATTCGCCCCTTTCTCACTATGGCAACAACAAAAATTCTCATTGTTGCCCTGCCCTGTTGCCTTGATTACTGCAACTCACTACTAATTGGCCTCCCCCTCACCAG
The DNA here is from genome assembly GCF_905171765.1 of Bufo bufo. Taxonomy (NCBI): domain Eukaryota; kingdom Metazoa; phylum Chordata; class Amphibia; order Anura; family Bufonidae; genus Bufo; species Bufo bufo. Next base: position 422,435,395 of record NC_053394.1, read on the forward strand.
ACTCTCCCCTCTCCAATCTATTCTTAATGCAGCAGCCAGGGTCACCTATCTGTCCAACCGCTACTCTGATGCCTCCGCCCTGTGTCAGTCATTGCACTGGCTACCCATACACTATAGAATCCAATTCAAACTGCTCGTCCTCACCCACAAAGCCCTCCACAGTGCTGCACCACCCTACATCTCTTCCCTTATCTCTGTCTACCACCCTACCCGTGCACTCCGTTCAGCCAATGACTTACGACTGACTTCCACAAAAATCCGAACCGCTCTCTCCCGGCTCCAAGATTTCTCCCGAGCTGCACCGGTTCTCTGGAATGCCCTAACCCAAGAAATCAGGCTTTATCACAACATGCATAGTTTTAAGCGTTTGCTAAAAACACATCTTTTCAGGGTGGCCCATCACTTCCCTTGATCTAACCTCCTGTAGCCCATTTATCATTCCCTGAAGCTAAGCCTCCACTGCACCCAGAAGCACTTCGTATATTGGCCGCTGACCGGCTCATGTGGCTTTATATCGGCTCCCCTATTCTCCCAAGATGGCTGGACTATCGTACATAACAAGCACTTCTACCTTTTGTGTCACCCCTATCCCCTCATAGATTGTAAGCTATTGCGAGCAGGGCCCTCATTCCTCTTGTTGTAATAATCGACTTGTCTGTGAATATGTTATTTATGACTGTTTGTACATGAACCCCTGAATTGTAAGGCACTGCGGAATATGTTGGCGCTATATAAATAAAGATTATTATTATTATTATAATAAATATATCAGGGGTCAGTACAGAGATCTCTCCCATCATCTATTTATCCCCGTGAATGTGACGAGGGGACATCCTCTACATCTGGAGGAAAGAAGGTTTGTACACAAACATGGAAAAGGATTCTTTAAGGTAAGAGCAGTGAGACTATGGAACTCTCTGCCTGAGGAGGTGGTGATGGTGAGTACAATAAAGGAATTCAAGAGGGGCCTGGATGTATTTCTGGAGTGTAATAATATTACAGGCTATAGCTACTAGAGAGGGGTCGTTGATCCAGGGAGTTATTCTGATTGCCTGATTGGAGTCGGGAAGGAATTTTTTTCCCATTAAGTGCGGAAAATTGGCTTCTACCTCACAGTTTTTTTTTTTTGCCTTCCTCTGGATCAACTTGCAGGATAACAGGCCGAACTGGATGGACAAATGTCTTTTTTCGGCCTTATATACTATGTTACTATGTTACTTTTTGAAAACTCAGTTCAGGGAGAGTGGAAAGAGTGTCGTGCATAGCGCATTGTGCAAACTTTTTGGATGTAGGTCACACATCATTTTTAAAGGTCCTTTCCCTTATTACACCTCCTTATGCAGTTCCTCTAACTCCCACCCACCTGGCATGCTGCACCAATCAGTTACTGCAAGACTGAGCACTGCTATCTCCTAGTTATTGGCTCACTACAGAGCCAGTTATCGTGACCATCGAGCAGTGGGATGCTCTACAGCTACGGAGAAGCTCCTCCACAGCAACAGGATGAAGACTCGTCATGAGTCACAGACTGTTGAGGTGCTGCATCACTGCATTCGGGATGTCACTAGGCACTAGAGTTGAGCGAACCCGAACTGTAAAGTTCGGGTTCGTACCGAACTTTAGGGTTTTCGGCACCCGGACCCGAACATTTACTTAAAAGTTTGGGTTCGGTGTTCGGCGATTTTTATGGCGCTTTTTGAAAGGCTGCACAGCAGCCAATCAACAAGCGTCATACTACTTGCCCCAAAAGGCCATGCATTGCCTACTATTGGCATGGCTGTGATTGGCCAACTGCAGCATGTGACCCAGCCTCTATTTAAGCTGGAGTCACGTAGCGCCGCCCGTCACTCTGCTCGGATAAGTGTAGGGAGAGGCTGCAGCTGCTGTGAGGGAGAGATCAGGGAGAAATCTTATCAAGAACTGTTTTTTATACTCAGCGATCTACAGCAAAAGTGTTTTGTGGGTGCAGTGCACATTTTTTTTAAGCCTGCCCTGAGCCAACTACTGCTGAAAACGAACTTTTTTTTCTTCGGCAGCCATTTTATGCAACGATAGTGCACCAGCACAGGCTATTTGCATGTCTGCAAGTCCAGAAATACAGCTTTTTGCTTACTGGGGTTAAAAAAAAACATCTGTTAAATATAGTGCACATCTGGGATTACACGTGCATAAGTGACTGTCACATTTAGGCCATAAATACGGCTTTGGCATACTGGGGTGAAAAAAGCCTCTGATATACTGCACATCTGGGATTACACGTGCATAAGTGACTGTCACATTTAGGCCAGAAATACGGCTTTGGCATACTGGGGTGAAAAAAGCCTCAGATATACTGCACATCTGGGATTACACGTGCATAAGTGACTGTCACATTTAGGCCAGAAATACGGCTTTGGCATACTGGGGTGAAAAAAGCCTCTGATATACTGCACATCTGGGATTACACGTGCATAAGTGACTGTCACATTTAGGCCAGAAATACGGCTTTTTGGTTACTGGGGTGAAAAAACCCTCTAATATAATGCACATCTGGGATTAGACAAGCATAAGTGACTGTCACATTTAGGCCAGAAACACAGCTTTTTGGCTACTGGGGTGAAAAAACCCTCTAATATACTGAACATCTGTGATTAGACGTGCATAAGTGACTGTCACATTTAGGCCACAAATACGGCTACTAGGTTACTGTTGTTAAAAGAAACCTTTTTTTCATATACTGCACATCTGGGATTACACTTGCATAGGTGACTGTCACATTTAGGCCACAAATTGAGAGCGCCGAGAGTTAAATGAAGGCGGCCTGGACTGACGAGAGTTAGGGAGCTTTAGGGTTAAGAAATCTGGTTAGCAGCTAGGCTAGTGGTTTGATTTGGTAGGGGTGGGCCGGCAGAGCAGGACAGGAAAGTTTAGGGTGGTACTGCACGCCCATGTGACCCCCCTCCCTGTTCCTGATTGGAGGCTTAGATGGTAGGGTCTGGGCAGTTTTATAAGGGACCCAGGGGACGGCTGTCCATTCCTCTTCGGCACCGCGATTTTAGCGCCCCTCCCAGAGGCGTAACTAGAACTGACTGGGCCCCACAGCAAATTTTTGTACGGGGCCCCCCACACACACTTACACACTTCTTCACAAACCGCCTCCTCCTGTGCAAACCCCTCTTATATGGCTATTTTGTGACTCTTTATTTACTGTACTTACTGTCATTTTTAGCACGACTTTGTTTTTTAACATTTACAGTTGCTGACAGAGTTTATATTCAACTCAACCTCTTTAAAACCTGCGCTGCAATTGTAATAGACATGTCTGATTTACCTCTACATATCCACAAGTATTTTAGCCTCTGTACCTTTCATACTGCAGCCATGGACGCAGTCATACACGCACTCTTCACATACATGGACGCAGTCATACACGCGCTCTCCACATACATGGACGCAGTCATACACGCACTCTCCACATACATGGACGCAGTCATACACGCACTCTCCACATACATAGATGCAGTCATACACGCACTCTCCACGTACATGGACGCAGTCATACACGCACTCTCCACATACATGGATGCAGTCATACACGCACTCTCCACATACATGGATGCAGTCATACACGCACTCTCCACATACATGGATGCAGTCATACACGCACTCTCCACGTACATGGATGCAGTCATACACGCACTCTCCACATACATGGACGCAGTCATACACGCACTCTCCACATACATGGACGCAGTCATACACGCACTCTCCACATACATGGATGCAGTCATACACGCACTCTCCACATACATGGACGCAGTCATACACGCACTCTCCACATATATGGATGCAGTCATACACGCACTCTCCACGTACATGGACGCAGTCATACACGCACTCTCCACATACATGGATGCAGTCATACACGCACTCTCCACATACATGGATGCAGTCATACACGCACTCTCCACATACATGGATGCAGTCATACACGCACTCTCCACGTACATGGATGCAGTCATACACGCACTCTCCACATACATGGATGCAGTCATACACGCACTCTCCACGTACATGGATGCAGTCATACACGCACTCTCCACATACATGGATGCACTCTCCACATACATGGACGCAGTCATACACGCACTCTCCACATACATGGACGCAGTCATACAAGCACTCTTCACATACATGGATGCAGTCATACACGCACTCTCCACATACATGGACGCAGTCATACACGCACTCTCCACATACATGGACGCAGTCATACACGCACTCTCCACATACATGGACGCAGTCATACAAGCACTCTCCACATACATGGATGCAGTCATACACGCACTCTCCACATACATGGATGCAGTCATACACGCACTCTCCACATACATGGACGCAGTCATACACGCACTCTCCACATACATGGATGCACTCTCCACATACATGGATGCAGTCATACACGCACTCTCCACATACATGGATGCACTCTCCACATACATGTATGCAGTCATACACACACTCTCCACATACATGGACGCAGTCATACACATACTCTCCACATACATGGACGCACTCATACACGCACTCTCCACATACATGGATGCAGTCATACACATACTCTTCACATACATGGACGCAGTCATACACGCACTCTCCACATACATGGACGCAGTCATACACGCACTCTCCACATACATGGACGCAGTCATACACATACTCTTCACATACAGGGGCGCACTCATACACACACATGGACGCAATCATACACACACTCTCCACATACATGGATGCATTCATGCACACAGTCACCACATACATGGACGCAGTCATACATGCACTCTCCCCATACATGGATGCACTCTCCACATACATGGATGCAGTCATACACACACTCTCCACATACATGGACGCAGTCATACACATACTCTCCACATACATGGACGCACTCATACACGCACTCTCCACATACATGGATGCAGTCATACACATACTCTTCACATACATGGACGCAGTCATACACGCACTCTCCACATACATGGACGCAGTCATACACGCACTCTCCACATACATGGACGCAGTCATACACATACTCTTCACATACAGGGGCGCACTCATACACACACATGGACGCAATCATACACACACTCTCCACATACATGGATGCATTCATGCACACAGTCACCACATACATGGACGCAGTCATACACGCACTCTCCACATACATGGACGCATTCATGCACACAGTCACCACATACATGGACGCACACATATACAATACACATATATAGACACCCAGCTTTCCTGCTGTGCCTCTCCCCCATACTCTAATGCCTCTGCACTTGTGCCATGCAGGATAGCAGGGAAGCTGGATGACATCTCATGATATAATTCACCCAGCTTTCCCACTGTACTGCAGGTCACATGTGCCCAGTCTGGGAAAGCTGAATATAACCCCAGTTCCCCTGCCACTCACATCACTGGTGCAGTTGTGGCAATGCAACTGATGTTCAGCATGCTGGGCATGGAAAGGTTCAGGCTGCAGGAATCGCGGGTAGAAAGGGGGGCGGGGCTATTATAGCTCCGCCTACATTGGGCCGTCCTGTTGCTGGTCAGTGTCCATCATAAGAACTGAGGAGGGGAGAGGCGGAGCAATGTCACTGATGTCAGGTCAGAGGTGCAAGTGCAGGAGAAGTCAGCTGCTCTGACAGGGGCCCGGGGTGACGAAGTACAGTGACTGCTCCCGGGCCCCTTCTGAGCTTGGGCCCCGAAGCAGCTGCTTCCCCTGCTTCCCTGATAGTTACGCCACTGGCCCCTCCCTCCCGCCCTGTTTTGTTATGGTGTGTTGGTTGTTGACGGTTTTTTCTTGATGTTAATTTATAGGTATTCTTACCATCAAGTCACAGCAGAGGTCGGTTATCTAAATCATGACAGAGAAGAAGGCAGACTTGCCCACAGAGGGAGTCTGTGGGGCATACCGCTTCTTAAAACCCAGAGTTGTTACGTTGGTTTGGAGATAAAAAAGAAAAGTTGGTTTATAACAAAATAATTATTAATAAAGCTGTGACCGACTCTCACCCAACATTTATTGTGTCCTGTTGTGTTTTTCCTAGCTGCTAACGTAGCAAGGTGGGGTTATTTCTCGGCAGTCTACGGCTATTAGGATACTGTGGTGAAATTTTTTTTTTTTTTCATATACTGCACATCTGTGATTACACATGCATAGGTGACTGTCACATTTAGGCCACAAATAAGGCTTATAGGATACTGTGGTGAAAAAACCCTCTGATATAGTGCAAATTTGTGATTACACGTGCATAGGTGACTGTCACATTTAGGCCACAAATACGGCTATTAGGTTACTGTTGTTAAAAAAAACCTTTTTTTCATATACTGCACATCTGTGATTACACGTGCATAAGTGACTGTCACATTTAGGCCACAAATACGGCTATTAGGATACTGTGGTGAAAAAAAAACTTTTTTTCATATACTGCACATCTGTGGTTACACTTGCATTGGTGACTGTCACATTTAGGCCACAATTACTGCTGTCATATAGAGTTTAATTTTTTTTTTAGTGCAATACCCTACATCAGGGTTTTTATTGGCGATTAATTGTTTTTAACAGACTTAACCACTTTTTACTTTGCTTTGTGAATGCTAACTATGAGGCAAACATCTAATAAGGGACGCGGTCATGGTCGTGGTGGTGGTGTTGGTGGAGCCTCTGGTGCAGGGAGAGGACGTGGCCGTTCTGCCACAGCTACACGTCCTACTGAACCTACTACCTCCGGTCCCAGTAGCCGCCAGAATCTACAGCGATATTTGGTCGGGCCTAATGCCGTTCTAAGGATGGTAAGGCCTGAGCAAGTACAGGCGCTAGTCAATTGGGTGGCCGACAGTAGATCCAGCACGTTCACATTATCTCCCACCCAGTCTTCTGCAGAAAGCGCACAGGTGGCGCCTGAAACCCATGCCCATCAGTCTGTCACATCACCCCCGTGCATATCGGGGAACCTGTCTGAGCCTCAAGTCATGCAGCAGTCTCTTATGCTGTTTGAAGACTCTGCTGGCAGGGTTTCCCAAGGGCATCCACCTAGCCTTTCCCCAGGGGTGGAAGACATAGAATGCACTGACGCACAACCACTTATGTGTCCTGATGAGGACATGGGAATACCACCTCAGCACGTCTCTTATGATGACGATACACAGGTGCCAACTGCTGCGTCTTTCTGCAGTGTGCAGACCGAAAAGGAGGTCAGGGAGGAAGACTGGGTGGAAGACTATGCAGAGGACGATGAGGTCCTAGACCCCACATGGAATGAAGGTCGTGCCACTGACTTTCAGAGTTCGGAGGAAGAGGCAGTGGTGAGACCGAGCCAACAGCGTAGCAAAAGCGGGAGCAGGGTGCAAAAGCAGAGCAGCCGTCGCCAAAACAGTTCGCCTGCTACTGGCCACCGTCACCAGGGACCGAGCACACCAAAGGCAGCTTCAAGGAGTTTCCTGGCATTGCACTTCTTCACACAATGTGCTGACGACAAGACACGAGTGGTTTGCAGGCTGTGCCATCAGAGCCTGAAGCGAGGCATTAACGTTCTGAACCTTAGCACAACCTGCATGACCAGGCATCTACATGCGAGACACAGGCTGCTGTGGAGTAAGCACCTTCAAAACCAAGAAAGGGCTCAGGCCCTTCCTGCTCCCTCTTCTGCTGCTGCCTCGGCCTCTTTCTTCGCCTCTGGAGGAACGTTGGCACCTGCCGCCCAGCAAACAGAGGATGTGCCACCAACAACACCACCTCCGTCACCAAGCATCTCCACCATGTCACACGGAAGCGTTCAGCTCTCCATCTCACAAACCTTTGAGAGAAAGCGTAAATTTCCACCTAGCCACCCTCGATCCCTGGCCCTGAATGCCAGCATTTCTAAACTACTGGCCTTTGAAATGCTGTCATTCAGGCTGGTGGAGACGGACAGCTTCAAACAGCTCATGTCGCTTGCTGTCCCACAGTACGTCGTTCCCAGCCGCCACTACTTCTCCAGGAGAGCCGTGCCCTCCCTGCACAACCAAGTATCGGATAAAATCAAGTGTGCACTGCGCAACGTCATCTGTGGCAAGGTCCACCTAACCACAGATACGTGGACCAGTAAGCACAGCCAGGGATGGTATATCTCCATAACTGCACACTGGGTAAATGTAGTGGCGGCTGGGCTCCAGGCGGAGAGCTGTTTGGCGCACGTCCTTCCGCCGCCAAGGATCGCAGGGCATAATTCTTTGCCTCCTGTTGCCTCCTCTTCCTACTCGGCTTCCTCCTCCTCTTCTACCACCTCATCATCCGGTCAGCGACAGACCTTCACCACCAACTTCAACACAGCCAGGGGTAAACATCCGCAGGCCGTTCTGAAACTAATGTGTTTGGGGGACAGGCCCCACACCGCGCAGGAGTTGTGGCGGGGTATAGAACAACAGACCGACGAGTGGTTGCTGCCAGTGGGCCTCAAGCCCGGCCTGGTGGTGTGCGATAATGGGCGAAATCTCGTTGCAGCTCTGGGACTAGCCGGTTTGACGCACATTCCTTGCCTGGCGCATGTGCTGAATTTGGTGGTGCAGAAATTCATTCACAACTACCCCGACATGTCTGAGCTGCTGCATAAAGTGCGTAACTTCAGCGTAACTTCGGCCTTCCCGCTCACCACCTCATATACGACGTGCCCACCAGGTGGAACTCCACCTTGCATATGCTGGACAGACTGTGCGAGCAGCAGCAGGCCATAGTGGAGTTTCAGCTGCAGCACGCACGGGTCAGTCGCACTGCGGAACAGCACCACTTCACCACCAATGACTGGGCCTCCATGCGAGACCTGTGTGCCCTGTTGCGCTGTTTCGAGTACTCCACCAACATGGCCAGTGGCGATGACACCGTTATCAGCGTTACAATACCACTTCTATGTCTCCTTGAGAAAACACTTAGGGCGATGATGGAAGAGGAGGTGGCCCAGGACGAGGAGGAGGAAGAGCGTTCATCTCTAACACTTTCAGGCCAGTCTTTTAGAAGTGGCTCAGAAAGAGGATTTTTGCAACAGCAGAGGCCAGGTACAAATGTGGCCAGCCAGGGCCCACTACTGGAGGACGAGGAGGAGGAGGATGAGGAAGAGGAGGAGGATGGGGATGAAGCATGTTCAAAGCGGGGTGGCATCCAACGCCGCTCGGGACCATCACTGGTGCGTGGCTGGGGGGATACGGAGGACACAGACGATATGCCTCCCACAGAGGACAGCTTGTCCTTACCTCTGGGCAGCCTGGCACACATGAGCGACTACATGCTGCAGAGCCTGCGCAACGACAGAAGAGTTGCCCACATTTTAACGTGTGCTGACTACTGGGTGGCCACCCTGCTGGATCCCCGTTACAAAGACAATGTGCCATCCTTAATTCCCTCACTGGAGCGTGATCGGAAGATGCGCGACTACAGGTGCACGCTGGTAGACACGCTCCTAAGAGCATTCCCGACTGACGCCTGGGGACAAGTGGAAGCACAAGGCGAAGGCAGGGGAGGAGGAAGAGGTCGCCAACGCAACTGTGTCAGCGCCAGCACCTCAGAAGGCAGGGTTAGCATGGCCGACATGTGGAAAAGCTTTGTCACCTCGTCGCAACAACCGGCCCCAACTGCTGATATGGAGCGTGTTAGCAGGAGGCAGCATTTGAACAACATGGTGGAACAGTACCTGTGCACACGACTACACGTACTGACTGATGGTTCTGCCCCATTCAACTTCTGGGTCTCCAAATTGTCCACATGGCCAGAGCTTGCCCTGTATGCCTTGGAGGTGCTGGCCTGCCCTGCAGCCAGTGTACTCTCTGAATGTGTATTTAGCACGGCAGGAGGCGTCATTACAGACAGACGCAGCCGCCTGTCCACAGCCAACGTGGACAAGCTCACGTTCATTAAAATAAAACAGGCCTGGATCCCACAAGACTTGTCTGTACCTTGTGCAGAATAGACATTTATACCACCATCAAACATACATTCTTGTACTCAAGTCAAGTGCAATGATTCTTTGTTTTCTTTTTTTTTATTTGTCCCAATATTTTGGGGGCTACCTACCCCAATAAAAAATAAAAAAAAACATTGTTGGCTACCTGTTCCTCCTCCATTGCTGCCTCCACCTACATCACCACATTCACCGCCTCCTCAACCTCCGACTCCATATCCACCTCCTTCTCTGAGTTGCAGGTTAATAATTTGTAAATTTTTGTTATTTTATTTTATTTTAAGTTATTTCCCTATCCACATTTGTTTGCAGAGCAGTTGCCATGCTCTTAAGCACATTTTACTGCCTTTTACATCCCTCTAGCCTTTTCAAGGACTCTTTCAGAGACATTTTAATTTAAAAAAGTGCCAATTTTAGTGCCCTAAATTGAAAAAAAATCAGATTTTCAATTGTCGGGTGACATTTTACCATTTTTGGCGTATACAAACCCCTGCTGTGCCTGGGTGACAGGGGCCTAAATCTCTCAAAATCCTCTGCTGTATTGCTGGGTGACATGAACCCCCTTTTGCCGTGAATGAACCCCTGCTCTGCATTGCTGACAGGGAACTAAATTTAGTGAAGACATCTGTTACTGATCGGAAGATGTGCGACTACAAGCGCACGCTGATGATGGCATTCCCACCTGACAGCGGGGGCACAGTGGAAGCACAAGGCGAAGGCAGAGGAGGAGGAAGAGGTCGCCAACGCAGCTGGGGCACCGCCAGCACCTGAGAAGGCAGGGTTAGCATGGCCAAAATGTGGAAAAGCTTTGTCAGCCTAGGAGGTGCTGACCTGCCCTGCAGCCAGTGTATAGTGTGAACGTGTGTTTAGCACGGCAGAGAGCATTATCACAGGCCGCAGCCAATGTGGACAAGCTTACGTTTATTAAAATGAACCAGGCATGGATCCCACAGGACTTGTCCGTACCTTGTGCAGAATAGACATTTATACCAGCCTCAACCATCCATTCAAGTACTCAAGTGCACTTATTCTTTGTTTTATTATATGTCCCAATATTTTGGGGGATACCCCAATTTAAAAATAAAAAAATAACACAAATCAGTGTTGGCTACCTATTCCTCCTTCACCATCGCTTCCACCTACACCGCCATGTCAACCTACACCGCCACATCCACCCATCCACCACCTCCTCAACCTCCTACTCCTAGATCCAGATTGTTATTTTTAATTTTTCTGTATTTTATGTTATTTTAAGTCATTTCCCTATCCACATTTGTTTGCAGAACAGTTGCCATGCTCTTAAGCACATTTTGATGCCTTGTGCCTTGTGCAGCCGTCTAGCCCTTTCCAGGACTATTTTAGAGCCATTTTAGTGCCCAAAAGTTCGGGTCCCCATTGACTTCAATGGGGTTCGGGGTCAAGTTCGGGTCAATTTCGGGTCCCGAACCCGAACTTTTTTTTCAAGTTTGGCCGAACCTGCTGAACCCGAACATCCAGGTGTCCACTCAACTCTAGGCACCCATCAAAAAAGTGGCAGACTGGAGGTCAAATGGAGTCCAAAGTGCCTCACATTCCTGAATATATGTACAGTCGTGGCCAAAAGTTTGGAGAATTACATAAATATTGGAAATTGGAAAAGTTGCTGCTTAAGTTTTTATAATAGCAATTTGCATATACTCCAGAATGTTATGAAGAGTGATCAGATGAATTGCATAGTCCTTCTTTGCCATGAAAATTAACTTAATCCCAAAAAAACCTTTCCACTGCATTTCATTGTTCTTCCATTGTTAACCATGGTGACCTGCAAAGAAACGCGTGCAGCCATCATTGCGTTGCATAAAAATGGCTTCACAGGCAAGGATATTGTGGCTACTAAGATTGCACCTCAATCAACAATTTATAGGATCATCCAGAACTTCAAGGAAAGAGGTTCAATTCTTGTTAAGAAGGCTTCAGGGCGTCCAAGAAAGTCCAGCAAGCGCCAGGATCGTCTCCTAAAGAGGATTCAGCTGCGGGATCGGAGTGCCACCAGTGCAGAGCTTGCTCAGGAATGGCAGCAGGCAGGTGTGAGCGCATCTGCACGCACAGTGAGGCGAAGACTTTTGGAAGATGGCCTGGTGTCAAGAAGGGCAGCAAAGAAGCCACTTCTCTCCAAAAAAAACATCAGGGACAGATTGATCTTCTGCAGAAAGTATGGTGAATGGACTGCTGAGGACTGGGGCAAAGTCATATTCTCCGATGAAGCCTCTTTCCGATTGTTTGGGGCATCTGGAAAAAGGCTTGTCCGGAGAAGAAAAGGTGAGCGCTACCATCAGTCCTGTGTCATGCCAACAGTAAAGCATCCTGAGACCATTCATGTGTGGGGTTGCTTCTCATCAAGGGAGTGGGCTCACTCACAATTTTGCCCAAAAACACAGCCATGAATAAAGAATGGTACCAAAACACCATCCAACAGCAACTTCTTCCAACAATCCAACAACAGTTTGGTGAAGAACAATGCATTTTCCAGCACGATCATTATGACTAAGAACTGAATAGTTCGAAACGCGTTAATCTGGGGGAGTGAAGAGGGGTGTCACTGTACTTGTATATACAATTTGGTGCAATAAAGACCGGGATTGACAAGACTTTACCACGAGTGCTGGAGCATCCATTTTTCTACACGTCAGGATAAGTAATATAATGTATGTAAACAGTGACTGCACCAGCAGAATAGTGAGTGCAGCTCTGGGGTATAATACAGGATGTAACTCAGGATCAGTATCGGAAAAGTAATGTATGCACATAGTGATTCCACCAGCAGAATAGTGAGTGCAGCTCTGGAGTATAATACAGGATGTAACTCAGGATCAGTACAGGATAAGTAATGTATGTACATAGTGATTCCACCAGCAGAATAGTGAGTGCAGCTCTGGAGTATAATACAGTATATAACTCAGGATCAGTAGAGGATAAGTAATGTATGTACACAGTGACTCCACCAGCAGAATATTGAGTGCAGCTCTGGGGTATAACTAAAGATATGCAGTGTGATGTATTTACAGAGACTTTTTGCAGATGTCCTCTTATATTCTTTTATTTTTGCTGACAGGCTGAGCACCGCACAATGACCGCATTCATTCTGGCTGTGATAGTGAATAACTACACCACCGGGCAGGTAATTTCTTGCATTACGTTCTGGATTGAGGAGATGCTCAGTCACACATGGTTTCAGCCTTCCGTTATTGTAGCATAGGTCATTCTTTCCAACACAGGGCTGGTTAACATTTCAGTAGTCGGGAGGTGAGCAGTCGGGACCTAACACTCTCCTAACTGAGCCGTATGGGCAATACCAGGAGCCAGTGGGCAAATTACAGGAGCATGAGGCCGACTCACCAGTTACCTCCAGCATGTGACCATGCTTGCAGTGGGAGGAGCACCTCCTGCTAATACCACGCTAGTCTTTTCAGTTTGTATATATAGAGATTCCTGGAGGTGTATAAACTCCAATTTAAATGTGCCTGTTTTCCATCTACAGGTCACATTTAGGTGCACCTGTGAGGCCTGGGCTATATCAGCCAGTCTTGAGTGGGACTCGCAGACTCCTCCCTCCTCCCACTGCAAGCATGGTTTTATGCTGGAGGTAACTGGTGAGTTGTTTGTGAGTCGGCCTCATGCTCCTGTAATTTGCCCACTGGCTCCTGGTATTGCCCATACGGCTCAGTTAGGTCCCGGGCTACTTGAGAAAACTTGGCGTGGTGCCCGGGCTTAGACATGTTCTACACCGTAGGATATGTTGACTAATCTCTCAATTTTAAAATCAGTTTGAGGGTTTAGTAAGATTGCAGCGTGCACCTGTCTTTGCTATTATTTTGTAACACATGAGGGCACTCTGGGGAGATTGGCTATACTGGGGGCACTAAGAGATGTTTTTTTTTTGTTTTTTTTTACTGACACACAACGGAGCATTTCTTGCACTGGCGTCCATTATAAAGAGAATTATTACTACCAGGGGCATTATGGTGGGCTTTATTACAACTGGGGGACTATGGGAGCATTATTACTGTACTTCTGGGACAGTAATAATACTGTTGGTAAATTTCCCTAGAAACTGCCCTGGTGGCAGCTGAGGTGAAAGCCGGGAGCACAGACGGACATACCCTCGACTTTGGCTGAGGGTTAACATTTGTCCCCGTCCCTTGCAGGAGCCATAGGCCCGGAGGGATAGGGAATGGTTTGTGGGGGGGCTCTTCTCTTATGGAGAGGGCCTGCGATAGACTGCAACCTAGTGCATGTTTTTATGTGGCACGCTGCATGATTTTGTTGCACGGGGTGAGAAAGCACAGACTTTGGGCTTTCGATAAAGAAAAAAAATATAAAAATAAATCTGTTTTTATTATGGCTAAGTGTACTATCTGTTCTTATCAGTCTGCCTTGACTTGCCGACCCAGGTCCTTTGGGTACCCCCTGCACTCTGCATTTGAGCATCGTTGATTAAATTCAGCTTTAACCCACTGCTGCTATTGGGTTAACAAGAGTGTTCTGGTCTCTGACCTCCTCTTGGCCTGTGGCTTAATAGTCTTGGTGTACGACGTTAGACAGTGCTTACATGGATCTCGACAGCTGAAGACGACTATTGGAATATTTTCTCCGACTACGATCAAGGAGAATATCTTTGCGAAGACTCGTCGAGGAACCCTGACGACGAGGATTGAAGACTACGGCCTGAAGACTTTGGCACTGGGGAACCCCGATGAGGAAAAGAAGCTTGCCGAAGACCTTCCCCGGAAGAAGCTCCACCCAGCAAGGAGAAGATCTGCATAGCCCCGCCCCCTGTGGCAAAGGGGATTCTCCAGTGGATTGCGAGGATTCTCCAGGGAGAGGAAGGCAGAAAGAAGGAAGAAGCCATGGCCTCCTCCTCAACCTCCAAGCCTCCCAAAACCAACAATAACAAGAAGAACAACACAGATCAAGAACGAGGAAAAGCCACGGAGGAAACCCACCAGGACGCTTCAGCCTCCATGTCACAGGCTTCTGACCCGGTGGCACCCGTTCCTCCCAGGCAACAGGCAGGCAAGAAGCCTGGCTCCCCACCTCTGGAGCCATGGATGAGGTAGACCAGGCATCCTCAAACTGCGGCCCTCCAGCTGTTGTAAAACTACAACTCCCACAATGCCCTGCTGTAGGCTGATACCTGTAGGCTGTTCGGGCATGCTGGGAGTTGTAGTTTTGCAACAGCTGGAGGGCCGCAGTTTGAGGATGCCTGAGGTAGACGGTCGTCCTGAAGCTAAAGGAAGTGGACGGTAAAGTGCCGGACATGAGTCAAGATGTGTGTCCAGAAGGAAGAGAGGAGAGTGACTGTGTCCATGTGGAACCCACACATCCCAGGCAAAGACATAGTCACCTACCTGAAGCGCTTCTGCACCGTGGTGAGGGAACCCACCCAAATCTTGGACGGAAATGGCTTCTGAACCGGCAAGTGGTCTGTCATCGTCCGCCTGAACAAGGATTCTTCAGACCTGGTGCCTTCCACCGCCCCCAGCCCAACCCTCCCCATTACCACCACTGCAGTAGCACTAACCGCTCCTCCAGCTGCTGCAGCCTCCTTTGAGGAGAAATATCCTGCTCTCTCGTCCCCAGGTGTCAACCAAAGGAAGGGGAAGAGTAAGGAAAGGGACAGCCCCGTTGCTGACCACTCCAGGAAAAAGATGATCGAGGCGGTGAAAGATCCCCTGCCCGACAAAGAAGAAGAAATGGAGCAGCAGGCAGAGGAACAGGTGGTCACCAATGAGGCCCCCGATCAGCAAAACCCCCAGACGACCGAAACCCTCGACGAGACTGACATAGAGGATATAGTGGCCAGCGGGGCAAACACCGATCCACAAAAACTCCAGAAAACCATAGCCGAGATCGAAGCCTAGTTCCAGCTGTTTCAGAGGCCACTCACAGACAGCGGGCAAGAAGAAGAAAAGCCGCCGGAAGTCCGGAGTGGTAAGTTTGAAGGCTAGCTGTTGGCTAGCCTGGATTTGTGGGAGGAGCCAGACCTTCTTAAGCGGTTCGGCTCACACAGGCATCACGTCGGCTGGTTCGGACGTCCGCGCTACTTCCGGGTCAATGACGTCATCATCAAGCGCCCCACGAGACGGAGCTTACAGACGCCGGGTGGTAACTCTTCATCCTGCCAGAATCTTTAAGGACTTACTTTCAGGATCGCTGGTTTGTTTTACTAAGTGTGGGAAGGTGAGGGAGGGTAGGAGGGAGCGAGGCAGGGGGAGGTGTGCTGGAGGATCGCCTCTCCTCATCTTGCGATCTCTCACATGCAATTCTGGACATAGCACTAGGGGGCAGCATTGCCACACATCTGGCTCACGTCTGCTCAGAAAAAAAAATATATATATATTTTTAAAAATAAAGAAAAAAATAAATATAAATATAACACCTTTTCCACAAAACTTCATGCATACACCGCTAGGATAGGTTCATTCGCTAGTACAACCACGCTCTCGCACGGCAGTCAGGCACACGTTGTCTCATATCTCGTAGACTAGTGTCATACGTCATACGGTCTGTTTTCCACAATTCCTATTCTTATATACATCACCTACCACGTCTGTAGGTTCATTAGCCCGCAGTATTCACTTTTAATTGATTCTGTAACGTCGCAGATTTTAAAAACTCGGGCTCGCTTCATACGTCAGTGGAAACGACTAACATACGTCCTGTCAGCCTCGTCGGCTTCTCGTTCATTCGTATCACGCTACGGGGGAGGAAGGGGGGGTTTCTAGTCTGTCATTTTGTCTGCCGGCTTGCAGGCAGCAGGTCGCAGGGTTAACAAGTTGTTTCTGTTTTGGTTGTTTCAGTGGTCATGTCTCAGCCTTCTGATATTGAGGAATTTGCGTCCTTGCCTCCATCTCCAGGCAGAGGGTCCGAACATGGTAGCATTCCATCACTTAGGTCGTGGACAGTGCCTAAACTGACGGCCGAACTTCTAGGGAGAGGCATTCCGTTCGCGGCTACAGCCAGAAAGGCGGAACTGTTCAGATTACTTTTTCCCGGTACACCACCGGACAGGCCTGCTACGGATAGTGACAACACTTCCATCAACACCTCGTTGGTGCAGATACATACAACACGCTCACGAATTCCATCCAGGATTTACAAACCCGGATGGAGGTGATGGAGCAGCGTCGTGACCCCCCCCAATAGTCGGGCCAGCCAGTATCGCGGCACCTCCGGCTGTGGTGGCAGGTACTACGCCTACTTTATTACCAACAACCAACCTGTCACAGGGCGGGCGGGGGGGGGGGGGGTACCTTCAGTGGCGCCAGTTTATTTTGTTAGGCCTAGCATCAAGAGGGATATTTTGGAGGGCAAGGATGTCAACCTGGCTTCCTTGTTAATAACATCCCATGACATAGTGGAAAATAAATCCTTTGGCTGTAGCGAGGTGTCGGTGGTGCTCAAAACCAAGGACCCCAGGCTCAGTCGCAAACTGTCACTGGCTGAATTCGTCCTGGCCTTCAGTCTGTTCAGAGACGTGTTGTGTTCCGCCAGCCCCCACAGAAGAGAAGAGCTGGACACTTACCTTTACAGGGAGGTGGATTTGGCACACAAGTATGGGGGTTCAGCATTCTATGACTATCATAGGTCCTTCTCGGCCAAAGCGGCAGCCATTTGGGCCCAGTTTCAGGTAGTCACAAACTGGAGCAACATTGACATGGAGCTGTTTTGCAGGCACTTCGCCAGTTTGAAATCCCCGGTGTGCGCCACATGTCAGTCTCCTGCCCATACTACCACTTGGTGTCCATTGGCTGACCTTACAGCTGTTCCCAGTACTTCCAGAGGAGTGACCAACCCGGGTCCTAGTCAGCAGTCAACTCAGTATGACAAACTAGGGAGACCAATTCACTTCTTAGGGAAAGCACAGCTGTGCAACAATTTTAATTATGCCATTTGCAACTACAGCTAGTGTAGGTTATTGCACGTCTGTGCCACGTGTTTCAGGGCACATCCGGTCACGGTCTGCACCTTGAAGTCGGCATGACTGAGCCGGGTGGACGTGGAGCTATTAGACCAGCTACTGCGGTTTCACCCGGTTCAGCCGTTCCGTTCATTCCTGGTGGAAGGGTTTTCCCGGGGGTTCCACACTGGGCTCATCACCTTGCCACAGCAGACTTTTGAATGCCCTAATCTTCAGTCTGCTTCCAAACATGCTGGTCTGGTGGACGAACTGTTGGGGAGTGAGCTGGATAAGGGCTTCGTCATAGGTCCTTTTCAGTCCCCTCCTTTTCACACATGGAGGGTGAGCCCGGTGGGGGTGGTGCAGGGCAAATATTCGAATAAATTTCGATTGATTTATGATTTGTCTGCTCCTCATTCTTCTCACGTCCCAAGTCTCAATTCGTTGATTCCGTCAGAGGAATTTTCTTTGAAATATACTTCTGTGGACCAGGCTATCCAGGTCATTCTCCAGACAGGCAAGGGTGCTTGGCTGTCCAAAGCAGATATATCTGATGCGTTCAAATTGCTGCCCATTAGCCCACCTCTTTGGCAGTGGTATGGTATCAAATGGAGAGATGTATATTATTTTGCCACCAAATTGACGTTTGGTTCCAAAAGCAGCCCCAGTCTGTTTGACAAGTTAGCGCAGGCGCTGGAGTGGATTCTATTGGAAGTACGGGGTTGCCAGAACATCCTTCATCACCTTGACGATTTTCTGTTGATTGAAAGCCCCTCACAGGCGCCTGTTGACTTGCAAGTTCTTTTGCAAGTTTTCAAGGAGTTAAACATTCCAGTGGCTGACCACAAAACAGAAGGGCCTGCGCAAGCTATCACGTTTTTAGGGATCTCCTTAACCCCTTAAGGACCGGGCTCATTTTCACCTTAAGGACCAGACCATTTTTTGCAAATCTGACCAGTGTCACTTTAAGTGCTCATAACTTTAAAACGCTTTGACTTATCCAGGCCGTTCTGAGATTGTTTTTTCGTCACATATTGTACTTCATGACACTGCTAAAATTGGGTCAAAAAAGTTAATTTTTTTGCATAAAAAAATACAATTTGTACCAAAAATTTTGAAAAATTAGCAAATTTTAAAGTTTCAGTTTCTCTACTTCTGTAATACATAGTAATACCCCCAAAAATTGTGATGACTTTACATTCCCCATATGTCTACTTCATGTTTTTAGCATTTTGGGAATGATATTTTATTTTTTGGGGATGTTACAAGGCTTAGAAGTTTAGAAGCAAATTTGAAATTTTTCAGAAATCTTCAAAATCCCACTTTTTATGGACCAGTTCAGGTTTGAAGTCATATTGTGAGGCTTAGATAATAGAAACCTCCCAAAAATGACCCCATTCTAGAAACTACACCCCTCAAGGTATTCAAAACTGTTTTTTCAAACTTTATGAACCATTTAGGTCTTCCAAAAGAGCTAATGGCAGATGGAGAAACAATTTTGAAATTTCTATTTTTTAGAAAATTTTCCAATATAATCCATTTTTTCCAGGAGTAAAACAAAGGTTAACTGCCAAACAACACTCAAAATGGGTTGCCCTGATTCTGTAGTTTGCAAAAACACCCCATATGTGGTCGTAAACTACTGTTTGGCCGAACGGTAGCACATAGAAGGAGGGGAACACCATATGGGTTTTGGAAGGCAGATTTGGCAGGACTGGTTTTGTTTATACCATGTCCCATTTGAAGCCCCCTGTTGCACCCCTAGAATAGAAATTTCAAAAAAGTGACTCCATCTAAGAAAGTACACCCCTCAAGGTATTCAAAACTGGGTTTACAAACTTTGTTAACCCTTTAGGTGTTCCACAAGAGTTAATGGCAGATGGAGAAACAATTTTGAAATTTCTATTTTTTGGAAAATTTTCCAATATAATCAATTTTTTCCAGGAGTAAAACAAGGGTTAACTGCCAAACAACACTCAAAATGAGTTGCCCTGATTCTGTAGTTTGCAAAAACACCCCATATGTGGTCGTAAACTACTATTTGGCTAAACGGCAGGACATAGAAGAAGGGGAACGTCATATGGTTTTTGGAAGGCAGATTTTGCTGGACTGGTTTATTTACACCATGTACCCTTTCAAGCCCCCTGATGCACCCCTAGAGTAGAAACTCCATAAAAGTGACCCCATCTAGGAAACTACAGGATAAGGTGGTTGTTGTTTTGGGACTATTTTTGGGGTAAATTAGATTTTTGGTTGCTCTATATTACTCTTTTTTGAGGCAATGTAACAAAAAAATTAAATTCTAAAATTGTTTCTACATTCACTATTTGGTTTTGTGGAAAACCTAAAGGGTTAACATAGTTTGTAAAGTAACTTTTGAATACCTTGAGGGGTGTAGTTTCTTAGATGGGGTCACTTTTTTGGAGTTTCTAGTCTAGACTACATCAGGGGGGGCTTCTAATGGGACATGGTGTCAAAAAAAAAACTGTCCATCAAAATCTGCCTTACAGAAACCATATGGAGTTCCCTTCGTTCTATGCCCTGCCGTGCGGCTATATAACCATTTACGACCACATATGGGGTGTTTCTGCAAACTACAGAATCGGGGCAATAAATATTTAGTTTTGTTTGGCTCTTAACCCTTGCTTTATTACCGGCAAAATGGATTCAAATTGAAATTTTGCCCAAAAATGGGTGTTTTGGCACAGTTTTTATTTTATATTTTTAACACCGTTCATCCGAGGCGTTTGGTCAAAAGTTATTTTTATAGCGACGACTTTTACGCACGCGACGATGCCCAATATGTATGGCTCTGAGTCTTTGGAGACACTAAGCAGGCATCCTAAAACTGCGGCCCTCCAGATGTTGTAAAACTACAATTCCCACCATGCCCTGCTGATGGCTGTAGGTTCTGGGCATGCTGGGAGTTATAGTTTTACAACATCTGGAGGGCCGCAGTTTGAGGATGCCTGCACTAAAACTAATATTTTTTGGGGAAAGAAAAATTGTTTCCGTGTCTCCAAAGTCTGAGAGCCATAGTATTTTATGTTCTCTAGTGGACTGTTGAGGATTATAAAAATTTAGTACTCCATGGAAGTGTGATACTCCCTGAAGCAATTGATAATGCAGAGGCCCGGATGATCGTGGCAAGTGTCACATTGAGTAGTGGTGTCCTTCCGTATCCCCCTCTTGTGACACACTCTGCACTTTTTTGGGGTTCGTCCCTTCTTTCCAGTATGGGGGACCACACCTGGAAAGTGTTGGCCAGGGACGATCCGGGCGCCTCCAATTCCCGAGGTACTCCGGCCTGCTCTTTCCCGGTCCGAAAAGATCAGGTCCTTGAGGACTGCCTCATAGAACTGGAGGAATGTCCCTGTGCTGCCAGCGCTTCGGGATAGTACAAAAGAGTTGTACATGGCAACCTGTACCAAGTAGACCGCAACTTTTTTGTACCATGCCCGGGTTTTGCGCATGGCGTTATATGGCGTGAGGACTTGATCAGAGAGATCAACTCCTCCCATATACCGATTGTAGTCGACGATACAATCGGGCTTGAGGACCGTTGCCGCGGTACCTCGCACAGGGACTGGGGTGGTGCTGTTACCGTGGATTGTGGACAGCATAAGGACATCCCTCTTGTCCTTATACCTGACCAGCAACAGGTTTCCACTGGTAAGTGCACGGGTCTCACCCCTGGGGATAGGTACCTGGAGGGGGTAGGCAGGGAGGCCGCGTTGATTTTTCCGCACGGTCCCACAAGCGAACGTGGATCTGGCGCAAGGGACCTGAACAAGGGAATGCTGGTATAAAAGTTATCCACGTACAGGTGGTAACCCTTATCCAGCAGTGGGTACATAAGGTCCCACACGAGTTTCTCGCTAACACCCAGAGTGGGGGGACATTCTGGGGGTTCAATACGGGAATCTCGCCCCTCGTACACACAAAATTTGTAAGTGTACCCTGAGGCACTCTCACAAATTTTGTATAGCTTCACGCCATACCTCGCCCGCTTTGTGGGAATATATTGGCGGAAACTGAGTCTCCCCTTGAACGCAACGAGAGACTCATCAACCGCGACCTCCCTTCCAGGTACATAGGCCTGCTGAAATGTGGCCCCAAAGTGATCGATGACCGGCCGTATCTTATACAGCCGGTCATAGGCAGGATCACTTCGGGGGGGACATGCTGCATTATCGGAATAATGCAGACATTTCCGGATGGCCTCAAACCGGTGACGTATCATGACCATACTGTACAGTGGGGTCTGGTATAGGACGTCCCCACTCCAGTATTGCCTGACACTGGGTTTTTGGACTAGACCCATATGCAGCACGGGGCCCCAAAATGTCCTCATTTCGGCTGCACTGACCGGCGTCCAGCCACCGGGTCTAGCCAAAACTGAGCCTGGGTTTTGAGTTACGAACTGTTGGGCGTACAGATTCGTCTGCTCCACCATCAAATTCACCAGTGAGTTACTGAAAAAAAAACTAAAATAGTCTATTTCAGTAAACCCCACTGTGGGAATCTGGATTCCAGGATTGCCAGCAAAATCCGGAATCTCAGGCTCAAAGTCCACTGGGGGACACCAGCTACTGTAAGTTCATCGGCAGGGGGCTCCGGTGGACTTATTTGGTGGGCCGGGAAACCAGTACGAACCCCAGGGCGGCTCGTACTAGGGTGGGCCACAGGATCCCTAGCATGTGGGGCCCCTGGCTCCGCCTGGCGGCGTCTCCGCCGCCTTGGTGGCTCATCGTCATCAGATGATGATGAGGAGGATGCGGATGATAAAAGGAACGTGGGGTCATCCTCATCCTCACTGGGGCTCTCAGAGTCGGAGGCAATCTGGGCGTATGCCTCCTCGGCCGAGAACATCCGGCGGGCCATGGGTGTGTGTGCGTGTAGGTGTGCGTGTGTGTGCAAGTGGCAGGGGGGGTCTGGGTTAGGGTTAGATGGAAGTTTGGAAGTTTGGAATAAAAGTACTTTTTTTTTTTTTTTTTTCCTAACTTACTTTTCCCTTCTTTCCCTGCCTAACGGTGCCTCTCCCTCACTGACCCTAACCTACCTGGGTGGCGATGGGTGCAGGAGGGTGATGGATTCCAAATAGGGGGACACAGGAGCTGGTGCTGGACGATGCTGCACGGTCAGGGTGCTGGACAGGAAGAGGAGGGGAGAGAGGAGCGCAGGAAGTTTGAATCTCGCGCCTCTCTCCCCTGCACCAATCAGCACCCTGGACAGCGGCATTCAGCACCAGAGCCAGCACCGCCTCTTCAAATCCTCGGACTGCGATAGGTGGTGTATAATTACGCCACCGATCGCAGTCTTTTTCCGGTTCATCGGGTCACAGGACCCCCGAATGGACCGGAAACGCAGAAAACCGCAGGTCTGAATTGACCTGCGGTTTTCTGCGATCGCCGATACGGGATGCATTGTTACGGGATGCCGGCTGAATGATTTCAGCCGAAATCCCGTTCCGATTAACCCCTGCGGCGCCGAAATTCCGATTTTAAGTCAGGACGTACCGGTACGTGGGGAATTGGGCGTACCGGTACGTCCTAGGTCCTTAAGAGGTTAAATTCACGCGAGATGTCGGCTAGTCTGCCCCAAGAGAAACTCGACAGGATCAAGTCAGGTGTCTGCTCCTTGGTCATTTCTCAGGTTTGCACCAAGAGAGAGTTACAGTCTCTGTTGGGCATGTTAAACTTTGCCATGAGGATCATTCCTCAGGGTAGATAGTTTATTTCAAGATTGTTAGTCTTACTGCAAGAAACCAGTTGTGGCGAAACCAACCTCGCCACTGGGTTTTGGAGAGGACTGGCTGCTGGCCTCTTGCCCCTGGATTATGGGCCATATACTAACTTTTAAACCCCTGAACCTATTCAAGTGAATTTTGGATAGGTTTGTCCCCACGTTATACTGTTTGAATTAATGTAAGTTATATGTATGGCCAATGTAAACTCACAAAGTTGTAACAATTTATAATAAGTGTAACTTGTCAGCTTGGGAGGAATATGCGGGTGTGTTTCTATTGTGCCATTGTCCCATTGTGTGTTTAAATGGTGATGTCTGTTCTATTGTCTGCACATGTGTATTGGCGATCTCCCTTTGTTCTGAGAGAATATTGGATTGCTCCTTAGGTTGTCTCCAGACAGAGGGGAGGAGACCATGATGCATTGTGGGGATATGTTGTCCTATGTCACATTCTTCATTCTGGTCCTCTGGGGGCGTGAACGATTGGTTGCTGTAGTTACATTGTATGTGTTGTTAATTACTGATTGGTTGTATTTCAAACCCCTGTGGGCAGTACTATGTTTGTGGTTTATGAATAAAAGAGGCTGTACGTGAAGTACAGTCAGACCACTGCTTGACCCTCAACACGGAGCCTTGTCTCGTTATTGGGGGGATTCACTGTATGCTGTTAGAGGACCGATTGCCAGAGGTGTAAGCTGATTCCTGTTCGTCTGCTAGCAGCTATTCGTGAGGTTCCAGTTTGGAGTGCTACTTTGTATCCAGTTCGGGAATTTGGTGTCCTGCAGTAGCTGTGCCGGTCTCTCAGAAAGGGGCTTATCGCCTAAACGGATTTTAACCCCTTGTCTGCTGAAACGGTCCGTTACACCAGTGATTTGGACGCATCAGTTCATCTTAATGCCAACGCCCGGGCAGATCTGCTCATGTGGGACAGATTTCTCAGTGGGTGGAATGGCATTTCCATGTTCATTCCGAGGGACACCATCGATTCCCCACACATATTTTCCGATGCGGCAGCCTCGGTAGGTTTCGCTGCCATATTTGGCTCACATTGGTTGGCCGGCTCATGGCCCACGGAGGTACTACAGATGCCGGGTTTTCTCAGACGTCGGCATTGTTTGAGATCTATCCTATCGTAGCAGCTGCTATAGTTTGGGAGCACAGGTGGTCGGGTCACACGGTGGTTTTCCACACTGACAACATGGCGACTGCAGAGATCATAAACAAGGGCAGATCCAAATCTTTACTCATCATGTCTTTCATCCGCAGATTGACCTGGATAGCTCTGGAGCAGGGGTTTCATTTTCACACCCTGTTTTTGGATGGGGTGAGCAATGTCGCAGCCGATGCTTTGTCTCGTTTTGATTTTTCACACTTTTTCTTACAGAATCCAGAAGCGGACTCAGTGGGCACCCCGGTACCAGACTGGCGGCTGCTGGTATTGGATTAGAATCTCTGATGGTGGTCACCAGTTTGCTCATTACAAAATCGTTGTCGGCCAGTACGTTGAGGGCGTACCACCGAGCGTGGGTGGTTTTCTCCAAGTTTCAGCTGACGTGTCCTAGGGGTGACACTGGTCAGGTCAAGTACATGGTGGCCTTTGTGTCGTACTGTCACTCAGTTCTGGCCCTATCCTACAATACGATAAGGCTATATTTGGCGGGGGTGCAGCATTTTTTGGCACTTCAAGAGTCGGACAGACCTTCCATATTTGCGGCTCACCCAATCAAAGCCGTCCTCAGGGGTATACAGAAGAGTCAGGTCACGGTCAAGTCGATCCGTCGGCCTATCACAGGGGACATATTTCGCAGACTGTCGGTAGTTCTTTCACTGTCACCATTCGGAGTCCTTCCCAGTCTAGTGATTAAATCAGCTATATATTTAGCATTCTACGGGTTTTTGAGACCAGGGGAGGTGACACAGGCTAGACAGGGGGCGGTGGCTCTCCGCAAGGGAGATTTAGTCAAGGTGGGTAGTAGCTTTCAGTTGCCTCACGATAAAACCAGGCAGGTGGGTCCCGGCCACTTAGTCAAGTTCTTCCAGACCACGAACGCATGGTGTCCAGTAACAGTCTTGGACAATCTCTTTCTGGCTCTTAGTCTCCACATCTCCACTGACCCCTTAGTCCCATTTCCCATCGGTCCGCTGACATCCAGCCAGTTTGTCAAGCACATCCGCATCCTGTTGACCAACATAGGGTTGAATCCTGCACAATTCTCGGGGCATTCCTTCCGCATCGGGGCAGCATCCGCGGCTTCCAAGCAGGGGGTCCCAGCGCACATCATCAAACACTTGGGGCGCTGGAGTTCGGGATGCTTTGTCCGATACATCCCGGAGCCACAGGCAGAGCTGGTCCGAGCTTTCAGCAAGTTGGCTGAGTAACAGGTCAGGCCAGTCCTTCCCTTATCAGTTGCCTTTTAGGCATACTGACCTGGTAAGGCCAAGGCACACCACAGGCCATTGAGGGAGGGGGGTGGCGCCTGGGCGACTCCTACTCGCATAGGTTCTGACCACAAGTTTGAAGGCTAGCTGTTGGCTAGCCTGGATTTGTGGGAGGAGCCGGTACCTTCTTAAGCGGTTCGGCTCACACAGGCATCACGTCGGCTGGTTCGGACGTCCCCCGCCCACCCATTCCCCACTCTTCATCCAGTCATTCTTTTCATTCTTTTCATCACAATCAGAGTATGCCCCCTTTTAGGCATACTGACCTGGTAAGGCCAAGGCACACCACAGGCCATTGAGGGAGGGGGGTGGCGGCTGGGCGACTCCTACTCGCATAGGTTCTGACCACAACTAAACTGTATCATTTCCGCTAACCTATTTCTTTCTCTTACATGATGGCAAATCTTTACCTTTTTTCCATCAATGTTAGGAACATTAGGGATGGGACTAGGTGTCAGACGATACTAACTTTCCTTGCCTCGCAGGTCGCCGACGTGTATATGTTGCAGGAGTGTGCTTTGCTCCCTCTAGGTCTCACAACCATCTGGCCAGCCAGTGGTCCCACGGCCCGTGGTGGCGACTGTAAGTCGGCTGGAGTTGCCATCCTCCTCAGGAAAAGCGCTTTTACACTTGACTCCGTCCAGGAGCTCGTCTGCTGCAGGCTTCTTGTTGTAGACGTTTCCTGGGCGGGAGAGCCGGTTAGGCTCATCAATGTGTATGCTTCCCCTGACAAGGGTGAGCGACTGGAGCTATTCCAGGACCTACGACTGCAGCTCGCTACCACCAGGGCCGTAATGATGGCCGGGGATTTCAACTGCCCGATCGAGAAGGACTGACGCAGCTCCGGTACTTCAAGCAAGCTGGACGTCACTTCCAAACTGTTTATTGAGATAGTGACCAAAGTGTTCTTGCAGGACGTTGTGGGCTCCATGGGGAAAGGCACCATTAATTATACGTGGAGCCTATCCGATGGCTGACTCCGTTCTAGGATAGACTTTGTGTTTACCTCTTGGGCAGTCAGGCAGTGTGGGCGGCCACTCTATGGTCCCCTGCTTCTTCTCCGATCACAGAGCCATTCATGTCCAGTGCATCCTTGGCAATGGGTTTCCCCCGGACCTGGATCCTGGAAACTGAACTGCGCTCTGTTGAATCGTGCTTGCGGAGCTTAGAGAGGTCTACATAGCTTGGCGGAATGACAAATGCTTGTTTGAATAGACTAGTGACCAGTGGGAGTATGTTAAAGTCTAGTTTTCTTGTTTCTTTCAGGCCAAACAACAACAGGCGTGTGAGAAGAAGAGGGCCTTCAGAGAGCTTCAGCGTGTGCTGTGATCCCTGCAGGATCTTCACCGTTGTGGCTGGAGCATTAGAGAGGAGCTGGAGGAGAACAAAAGGAGCCTGAAAAGGCGCTTTGAGGAGGAATCCAAGCGAATCATCTTCCGCTCCAAAGTTTAGAATCTGGATAGGGGGGAGAAATGTAACACGTTCTTTTTCAGGAAACTCCACGTCGGCAACACGCCCCTGAACGAACTCCGAGACAAGGATGGCAACAGGGGAGGGCTGGCAGCCTTAGTCCTGGGGGGCAAATCCAGTCAAGTGGCCCATTGCACCACCGAATCAGCTCACCATCCACGCCCACCTTTTCCTTGTTTTATAACGGATATTGATGTTATGAAGCAAGACAAATATACAAATGTACTACTAACCCCTCCATCCACCCCTCCCTCTCCCTTCTCCATCCCTCCCCTTCTCCAACCACCCAGCACCCTTACTCACATAAAACAAGTAATATATATAATATAGCTTACAGTGAATTACTGTAAATACTTACAGTTCTGAAGACTCCATCAGGCTCAGGATCAGTGCTCTGGGCAGCTGCGCTCAGGGCTGGAAGTGGGCACCACTCTGCAGTTCAGGGAGGAGACCAGGGCTCACCCTAGCGTTGCAGTGCCTCCGTGTGACATCATGGCACGCGGCGTATACAAGGGGCAGGGGAGATCGGGAGGAGGAGCAAGCAAGTACCGTATTTTCCGCCCTATAAGACGCACCTTGGTTTTAGAGAGGGACAATAAGAAAAAAATATTTTTCATTATACCTCGGGCCAGACCAGCAATCAGACCCCCAATGTTAATCAGATCTCAGCTAACAGCCCCAATAAGATCCCCAATGTTAATAAGACCCCAATAAGACCTCTGATGAGACCCCCAATCAGACCTCAGCTCATACCCTAATATTAATGACCCCCAATCAGACCTCAGATAAGAGCCCCATGCCTCTCATCATCCCCCAGCAGCCTCTCCATCAGCCCTCAGTGCCTCTCATCAGCTCCCAGTGCCTCTCATCAGCCACCAGTGCCTCTCATCAGCCCCCAGTGCCTCTCATCAGCCCCCAGTGCCTCTCATCTGCCCCCAGCAGCCTCTCCATCAGCCCCCAGTGCCTCTCATCAGCCCCCAGCAACCTCTCCATCAGCCCCCAGTGTCCTCACCAGCCCCCAGTGTCCATCAGCCTAAATATAAAATAAATAAAATAAAACCTTTTCCTGCTCCTGGACGCTGCTGGCCTACCGCTCCTCTCCTCCAAAGTGATCTGCATCTGCTATCGGCTGTGCAAGGCTGCGCACAGCGTGACGTCACAGAGTGCCTTACGCCTGTACGCAGCCCTGCACAGCCGACAGCCAAGGACCAGGAAGCGGTGAGTACAAAGCCTTCACCGCTTCTCCGGTGCTCAGACTCTGACAGCGGCCGATTTTACCATGCTTTAGGGTGGACTATCGGGAATTGCCTCCCTGCCCCCCATCCCAGCCCGCCCCTGGATGGCAACATGCGATCAGGGAAGGAGGAAGTGATGGGAGT
The DNA here is from genome assembly GCF_905171765.1 of Bufo bufo. Classification (NCBI taxonomy): domain Eukaryota; kingdom Metazoa; phylum Chordata; class Amphibia; order Anura; family Bufonidae; genus Bufo; species Bufo bufo. Next base: position 422,464,344 of record NC_053394.1, read on the forward strand.
CGTCACAGACTACTACAACGACCTCTACTCCATGAAGAACACCGAAAAGACAGCCCCTGATAAATTCCTGTCAGGTATCACTAACCATCTTGACCCTGCAGGTGCGGAGGCAATGGATGACCCTCTGATGGTGGGGCAGGTGCTCTTTGCCACTAGATCCTTTAGGTCCGGTAGTACCCGGGCAGTGACGGTCTTCCAGCGGAGCTCTATGTAGCGCTGGGGACTTGATCTGGCTGGACTTGCTGGAACTCTATGAGGAGATGGTGGTGGAGGGTAGGATGCCCCCATCGTTGAGGGAAGGAATGATCACGAGCCTGTATAAGTGGAAGGGGGAGAGATATGATGTGAGAAATTGGCGTCCCATCTCTTTCCTGAACAAGGACTACAAGATCCTCGCCAAGGTACTGGCCAACCGGCTGAAGGTTGTAATCGGCAGGATCATCCACCCGGACCAAACCTGTCTCGCTCTTGTGAGAGACACGGTGCAATACATCCAAGACTGCCGCGTACATGCCGCCCTAGTCAGTCTTGACCAGGAGAAGGCATTTGACCGGGTCTCTCATGAATTCATGGGCAGGGCTTTGCGCAGGCTGGGTCTAGGCAGTAGGTTCTGTTTGTTTGTTAACCTGATGTACCTTGATATTTGCAGCACGGTGCTGGTGAATGGCTGGAAGACTGACCCCTTCCTGGTGCTCTCTGGGGTCAGACAAGGCTGCCCTCTTTCACCTCTCCTTTTTGTTTGTGTTATAGAACTCTTTGTGGAGTCTATCCGGCAGAATAGATAGTTCAGAGGGATCACCGCACCAGGACTGAGACACTATGAGGTCAAGTGCTTGCTGAGTTCGGACAAGCTTCAGGGGCCAAAGTCAACTGCGTGAAGTCGGAAGCCATGCTCTTCGGGGACTGGCAACTGGCTTCTTGTGCCCCCTTCCCATTTTCCATTAAACCAGACTTCATCAAAATCCTTGGAGTCTGGTTCGGGAAGGAAGAATGCTTGGCAAAGTCAACCAAAGGATCGGACTATGGAGCCTCAGACAGCTCACTATCGAGGGCAAAGCACTTGTTCTGCATAACGAAGTTCTGCCTGTGCTACAATACACTGCATAGGCATGGCCCCCTCTTGCTACCGTTTCCAGGGCCATCACCAGGACAGTGTTTCGCTTTGTTTGGGGATCCAAGATGGACAGAGTGAAGCAAGCAATCATGTACAATGAGCCCCGCAAGAGCAGAAAGGGCATTCCGTACCTGCCCACTTTGTTGCGGATCGCCTTTGTTTGTGACGGCATTCGACAGACTCTGAGAACTGCAAACGGCTCTGCGGGCAAGGCTATGTCACGCTTCTTCCTCCTGCCTCTCTGGAGGGGCTTTGGCTGGGACAAGTGGGACAGCTCCATCCCCTACAACTGGCATGCTCCATGGTATTATGAAAAGGTCGTCAGGTTTGTGAGGGAACATCAACTGGAGAGTCTGACTTGTGGAAACCAAAGACTTTCCACAAACTAATCAGAGCAAAGGACACGGTGGAGTCAATTCCAGGGATCCATGACGACATGGTAGAGACAGTTTGTACTAATGTGTCATCAGACAGGTTAACAAACGGGAGGACTGCCAATTAGGTCATTCATGCTCGCCTGCAACCTGTGCAACATCCGGTACTGCCCCAGGTGCCCCTTCCTGGAGGAAACATTGTATCATCTGTTTTGGGAGTGCCCCTTTGCACAGGGCCTGTTGGATGACCTGTAACATGAACTCAAAGACTCTGTGCCCAAGAACAGCCTGCAATACACATCGGTGTTGTACGGTCTATTTCCTGGGATTCATACTGTTGGGGCCATCCAGGAGGCCTGGCGCCTTATGAACTGTTTTAAGGATGCTATAGGGGGAGAACATGTACGTCCTGGACTGCCGCAGACTTATCCATAGTCTGTTGCAGGATTATAACATCTTGGACGTAGAAGACGAAGAAGAGGACTAAACCCCTCTCCTTTCCCCTCTCCCCCCGTTTGTTTCTGTCTTCTCAATAAAGGTTCGGGCACATGATTCCCCCGCCCTACCCCCTCCTTCCCACCCCACCCCTCATCACTGTCTAAATGCTTTGTTGGAAGGTTTTGTGATTGAATAGGAATGCTAGTGTAGCATGCATTGTGATGTATAGTGTAGGTTAACCTGTGCTTTACATAACAATGCCATGCTTGCAAAGACGATTGCATGTAATTCATTAAGTTCTGCGTCGTGGCCTACGCTGCGTCGCAGTACTAAAGTATATATGTTTGACGATTACTTGTAATAAAGGTGTCTTCAATCAAATCTGTTTTTATCATAACCCCTTGACTTCTCCCTTCGGGGAGAAGCAAGACCTGGACTTTTGGCTCTTGGCCAACACCTGGTGTGGCAGCCAGGTGGAAGCCAGAGCGAGACATGCACTTCCCCAGCTTCGGCTGTGGGAACGCCCTAGTCCTGGTTCCTTGCAGGAGCCTTCTGGCCCAGAGGGACTGGGATTGGTTTATGGCGGGCCCTTCTCTTCTGGAGAGGGCCTGCGATGGACCGCGACCAAGTGCACGTTTTTATGAGACACAAACATGTTTTTGATGCATGGGTGTAGAAAACATATACCTTGGACTTTCATAAAAAATAAATAAATATGTTATTATCATGTCCTGGTGGTGTCCAGGCCACCAGGATGTAGAATAGACAACCACATGGAGGACCCTAGGATATATGCTTTTGGCCATTAACCAAAGGCATCCGGATCAGTTGAGATGTTTTAAAGCCCGAGGTCCTGAAGTGCCCCAGAAGTGGTAACCCTGGGGTGTCTGAACTCACTGGGGATGGCACATTTGCACGCACTTCACTTTCACACATTTTAAGCAGACTCTTTGCCTGGCTTCATGGCCTAGCTTAAAGGGCTTCTGTCACTCCACTAAAGTCTTTTTTTTTTTTTTTTGGCTACTTATAATCCCTATACTGTGATTTATCAATACATAATGTTATTAATCATTTTGGTTCAGTAGTTAATTCAAAAAACTGACTTTTATCATATGCAAATTACCTGTCTACCAGCAAGTAGGGCGGCATCCTCCTTTCATAATGACGCCCCCTCCTCATGTTGATTGACAGGGTCAGCGAATGCGCTCGTTCTCTGGCTGGCCCTGTCTGCATTCAAAATCTGGCGCCTGTGCCGTACTTGTCTTCAGTCGGCGCAGGCGCACTGAGGGGAGGACGCTCGCTCGGCTGCTCCATCCTCAATGCGCCTGCGCCGGGTGTAGATGTGACGTCATCGGCGCAGGTGCATTGAGGAAGGATCTGCCGAGCGAGCATCCTCCTCTCAGTGCGCCTGTGCCGACTGAAGACCGGTACGGCGAAGGCGCGAGATTTAAAACGCAGACTGGCCCTGTCAATCAACAAGAGGAGGGGGCGTCATTATGAAAGGAGGATGCGGCTGCTACCAGCAAGTAGCCGCCCTACTTGCTGGTAGACAGGTAATTTGATAAAATATGATAAAAGTCAGTTTTTTTTAATTAACTACTGAACCAAAATGATTAATAACATTATGTATTGATATATCGCAGTATAGGGATAATAAGTAGCTAAAAAAAAAAAGAAGACTTTAGTGGAGTGACAGAAGCCCTTTAAGAAGAGTAATTTTTATAATTCTGGTTGAATGTCCGTGCAATAACATTCACACATTCACTTATTTATTTTTTGTGTTCACTGTGTGTTCACTGTTAGTTTTTGTCACTAGGACTGTTCAGGGTTGCAGTGCACTTATGGGTACCCCTTACTGAGGTCTGGAGGGGGGGGGGGGGTCATCTGGTTCCTCACCCCCGGGGAGAGGCCAGACCTAGACTTTGGCTCTTGGCCAACACCTGCGGTGGCAGCCAGAGCAAGACTGGTGCTTCTGCAGCTTTGGCTGAAGGATGGCCACTGGTCCTGGTCCCTTGCAGGTGCCTTCTGTCTTGGAGGGATGGGGATCGATTCATAGGGAGCCCTTCTATTGTGGAAAGACCTGCGAAGGACTGTGACCTTGTGCAGGTTTTGTGTATCTCGGACTTTAATAAAAAAAAGGAACACCCAAGGCAGATGGCAAGTATGACAAGTTATAAATAAGATCTTTTTTAGATGTACACTTACCTTTACTAGGAATCAGGGTGAAGATTAGGTAGACTGGAGCCAATGAACTCAAAAATGTTTTCATGTCTTCTGCCTGTAGACGACCTGAAAGGGCTCATGGTTAGTGATGGTAAAGATATTCAATATGTTTGGCCAAGACATTAGCCTCTATATTTCAAGATCAAAAAGATGCTCTCAGAAAGTTCAATCTTGGTTTCATCAGACCAGAGAATCTTGTTTCTCACTCTTAGAGTCCTTTAGTTTTTTTTTTTTTTTACAAGCTTCATGTGTCTTTGACTGAGGAGAAGCTTCTTTCTGGCCAATCTGCCATAATGCCCATATTGGTGGAGTGCTGGGGTGATGGTTGACCTTCTGGAAGTTTCTCCCATCTACACACAGGATCTTTGGAGCTCAGCCAGAGGGATCATTGGTGACTTTCTTACCAAACACCTCTCCCCCAATTACTTAGTTTAGAGGGTAAACCAAACAGACATTGGACACCTCCACACATAAATATTTTACAAAATAAGTAATTTATTGAAGATTATATCATAAAAAATATCTGCAACAGCAGACTGTGGTGCACACAGCAGACTGTGGTTTGCTTGTGCACCACAGTCTGCTGTTGCAGATATTTTTCACTATATAATCTTCAATAAATTACTAAGGTGACTCCAATAAAGGTGTAGAAACATCTCAAAAATGATCAAAAGAGAAATGGAAGGCCCCCAGAGGTAAAATTTCAAGTCAAAGGGTCTGAATACTTATGTGACTTACAGTACAGACCAAAAGTTTGGACACACCTTCTCATTCAAAGAGTTTTCTTTATTTTCCTGACTATGAAGGCATCAAAACTATTAATTAACACATGTGGAATTATATACATAACAAACAAGTGTGAAACAACTGAAAATATGTCATATTCTAGGTTCTTCAAAGTAGCCACCTTTTGCTTTGATTACTGCTTTGCACACTCTTGGCATTCTCTTGATGAGCTTCAAGAGGTAGTCCCCTGAAATGGTCTTCCAACAGTCTTGAAGGAGTTCCCAGAGATGCTTAGCACTTGTTGGCCCTTTTGCCTTCACTCTGCAGTCCAGCTCACCCCAAACCATCTCGATTGGGTTCAGGACCGGGGATTGTGGAGGCCAGGTCATCTGGCGCAGCACCCCATCACTCTCCTTCATGGTCAAATAGACCTTACTTTCAAAGTTTTCCCAATTTTTCAGCTTACTGACTGACCTTCATTTCTTAAAGTAGTGATGGCCACTCGTTTTTCTTTACTTAGCTGCTTTTTTCTTGCCATAATACAAATTCTAATAGTCTATTCAGTAGGACTATCAGCTGCGTATCCACCTGACTTCTCCTCAACGCAACTGATGGCCCCAACCCCATTTATAAGGCAAGGAATCCCACTTATTAAACCTGACAGGGCACACCTGTGAAGTGAAAACCATTTCAGGGGACTACCTCTTGAAGCTCATCAAGAGAATGCCAAGAGTGTGCAAAGCAGTAATCAAAGCAAAAGGAGGCTACTTTGAAGAACCTAGAATATGACATATGTATATAATTCCACATGTGTTAATTCATAGTTTTGATGCCTTCAGTGTGAATCTACAATTTTCATAGTTATGAAAATAAAGAAAACTCTTTGAATGAGAAGGTGTGTCCAAACTTTTGGTCTGTACTGTATGTCCACGCAAAATTTAAGTTTTTCCTTTCTAATACATTTGCAAACATTTCTAAAAAATTATGTTTTCTTTTTTTATAATGGGGTATTGAGTGCAGAATAATGGGGGAAAACTTTTTTTATTTTAGCACAAGGAGCAACATAAAATGCAAAAAAAAGTGAAAGGGTCTGAAGACTTTCCAAATGCACTGTATGATTACATCTATGGCTGGTATTTCTTTGATGAGATTTTTTTCTTTATAGTTTTCTGAATTTTTATATTTTTATTTTGTTTATAAAAAATAAAATAAATAATACAAATCAGTCCTGGTCTACGCATATTTATTTTCATAATTCCTAAAACTCTAGTTTAATTAATCACTTTTGATTGTTAAAATTGCCAAGATTAAGTAAATGCTTCTTTTAAAGATCGAACCCCTGTTGCCACTTTGTCCCTTAAAATAACCCCTTGACACTCTACCATTATACACTACTCAGAAAAAGTTAGGGATATTTGGCTTGTGGGTGAAATTTCAGGATGAACCTAAAATGCACTCTGACCTTTACAGGTGAACTTAATGTGACCTTCTCTGAACTTTTGAATGCAAATGTCCAACTGTTCAATGTTTCAGTACTTTTTTCACAACTTGCTGTTCTCTAACAGGGAGCTTAATGGCAAAATTCAACAGTTTGATCCATGAATTGCCCAATACATTTACTGGTTCAATTAGAATTGGTATTTAAACAGTCTTCCTCATCATGCTGTTCACATTTTGACATCATGAGTCCAAGACGACACCTAACAATTGATCAACACTACCTCGCTATTGCGAGGCATAAGCAGGATGTTATCAGATGGAAGTGGCCACTGAGCTTAGAGTGTCACCAAGTGTCATCAGCAGGTTGCAACAGAAATACAGAAAGACTGGAAGAGTCACATAAAGGCATAGAAGGGGACGTCCGTTGGCCACATCGCACACTGATGACATTGTAGACAATGCCCTGCGGAACCGGATGATAAATACCACACAACTCCAGGCACATTTAATGGATGTGAGAGGCACCCAAGTGTCATGTCAGACCATTTGAAACCGTTTATATCAGTGTAATCTGCATGCTAGACAACCTGCAATGGTACCTGACCACAGGCGTCATCATCTTGCATGGGCCAGGGAGCATCTACGTTCGTTGGACAAGGGACCAGTTGGCCTCAGTGCTGTTCACTGATGAAAGTCGATTCACTCTGAGCAGAAATGATGGCCGCCAACGATGTTGGAGACGTCAAGAAAAGCGCTATGCATCAGCCACTGTTGTCACCAGATGAGCTTTTGGTGGTGGTGTTACAGTGTGGGCAGGTGTGTCTAGTCAATACAGAACTGCCCTACACTTTGTGAATGGTACAGTGACAAGCCCATACTACTTGAATAACATCATTAACCCCTTCAAGCGACAGCCAGTTTGGACCAAATGTTGGAGCCCCATTTTTCAAATCTGTCATGTGTCAGTTTATGTGGTAATATCTATGGAATATTTTTACTGGCCCAAGCCATTCTGAGATTGTTTTCTCGTTAAAAAAACATCATACTTCATATTAGTGGTGAATTTGAGTTGATACATTTTACATTTATGCATAAAAAAAACACATTTGCAGAAAGTTTGAAAAAATGCGCTATTTTGAAAATTAGAATTTCTCCACTTTTAAGACAGTGATACTTCATAAAATAGTTATTACTTTACATTCCCCGTATGTATACTTTATGTTAGCATCATTTTGTAAATGTCATTTTATTTTTTAGGATGTTAGAAGGCTTAGAAGTTTAGAAGCAAATTTTTAAATTTTTAAGAAAATTGCCAAAACTCACTTTTTAAGGAGCAGTTCAGTTATGAAGTCACTTTGTGGGGCTTGCATAGTAGAAACCACCCCATTTTAAAAACTTCACCCAAGTTATTTAAAACAGATTTTACTAACTTTGCTAAAATCCACAAGAATTAAAGCAAAATGGAGGGGAAGTTTTAAAATTTCATTTTTTTTGTGCAGATGTTCCATTTTAATAAATTTTTCCTGTAACACAGCAAGGGTTAGCAGCCAAACAAACCTCAATATTTATTACCCAGATTCTGCAGTTTACAGAAACACACCATATGTAGTCAGAACCTGCAATATGGGTGCACAGCAGGGCGCAGAAGAAAAGGAACGCCATATTAACAGAGGGTAGATTTTGCTGTAATGGTTTTCAGGTGCATTTCATATTTGAAGAGACCCTGAGGAATCCCTAGAAAGAAAACCCCCAAAAGTGACTCTATTTTGCAAACTACACCTCTCAAGGAATCTATCTAGGGGTGAAGTGAATGCTTTGCCCCAACAAGTGTTTCATAGAATTTAGAAACACATGGCTGTGAAAATAAAAAATGTACTTTTATTTCCAATATAATGTTGCTTTAGCCCCAATTTTTTTCTTTTCACAAGAGCTAACAGAAGAAAATGCACCCCACAATTTGTTATGCATTTTTTTTCCTGAATAGGGAAACACCTTGTACGTGGTCGTAAACCGCTGTTTGGGGGCATGGCAGCATTCAGAAGGGAAGAAGCGGCATCAGGATTTTCTAATATGTAATTTGCTGAAATTGTTTTTAGGGGACATAACATTTTTATTTTTTCACCAATGTAGCTGTGTGGGGGCTTGTTTTTTTGCAGGATGGGCTGTAGTTTTTATTGGTATCATTTTGGGGTACATATGTCTTTTTGATCACTTTTTATAGCATTTTTTTGGAGGTGAAGTGGGTAAAAATGGCAATTCTGTCAGTGTTTTTTATTTTTATTTTTTAGGGGGTTCCTCTTGCGGTAAATATAATATGATAATTTTATTCTGTGGGTTGATACAGTTATGGTGATACCAAATTTATATAGTTTTTTTTTATGTTTTACTACTTTTTCAGCATAAAATCACTTTTGCAAATAATGTAAAAAACAAGGTGTGCACTCCTCCTTCTAGTTATTATTATTATTATTTATTATTAAAGCGCCATTCATTCCATAGCGCTGTACATATGAAAAGGGGTTTACATACATAATACAGACATTTGCACTAATCATAAACAAGATGAGTTACAAACTGGTACAGAAGTAGAGTTTTGCATACAGGACTACATTGTTTATTAATACAAAATGAATAAAGATAATAAAGAATAAACTATATACATATACACTTCCAAAAAGTTTTAAAAATATGAAAACAAAAATTCATAAGTACATGATCCCACTATCAATTGCAATGCGTGATCATGTAGAAGTCATTTGCAATATCACTGGCATTTGCTGATAAACCATGCAGAGCAATGTCATACGGTATGCTCCCACTCAATAGCTCACAATATTAATAAATAATCCCATATACATAAAGAGTTCATATCAGTGATTTCATACCACAATTCATATATATAGATATATATATATATATATTATATTATATATATATATATATAAAAAAAACTGTATTTGGTTATAAGGAGATTGGATGTATAAGGATATAGTCCAATACTAGAGATAATATAAACAAAAAATCACGATTAGTCCATAAAAAAATATATAAAGTGCATTTGCAATTAGTCCATAGTCCTCACTTGGAGATTTATTTGAAAACAAATTGATTACTCCACAGTATCCAGTAAGAAGGCTGACTACTTGTTATCAGCAAGCCAAGCGCTAACTGGTTTTTATCTGCAAGTCAAGCGCACGTGTCTTGCCCGATTCAAGACACTCCGCAATGTTCAATGAAAAGTGGCCTCAGTGCTACCAAGGACCAATGTTCTCAGCAAGCTTCATTCAAATCGCCAGCATTACTTGTAATATAATTGACTTACTTCGAGCCAGCTCGTCAGTCCTGAGGTATATGGGGTTGTGCACTCACCCCTATTCCTTCTACTTTTATCTCCACTTGTAGTAGCAGACTTGTATGTTCCGAGTCATCAAACAGTTAGTTAGTGTGTGGCTCTAACACGCTGCTTCCTCCTTCAACTTGAAAACATCAGCGACAATCGGGCAAGACATGTGCGCTTGGCTTACAGATAAAAACCAGTTAGCTCTTGGCTTGCTGATAACAAGTAGTCAGCCTTCTTACTGGATTCTGTGGAGTGATCATTTTGTTTTCAAATAAATGTCCAAGTGAGGACTATGGACTAATTGCAAATGCACTTTATATATTTTTATGATTTTTGGTTTATAACATCTCTAGTATTGGACTATATCTTCATACATACAGTCTCCTTATAACCAAATACTGTTGTTTTTTTTTTATATAAATGAATTGTGGTATGAAGTCACTGATATGAACTCTTTATGTATATGGGATTATTTATTAATATTGTGAGCTATTGAGTGGGAGCATACCGTATGACATTGCTCTGCATGGTTTATCAGCATATGCCAGCGATATTGCTAATGACTTATACATAATCACGCATTGCAATTGATAGTGGGATCATGCACTTATAGATTTTTGTTCTCATATTTTTTTATAACTTTTTGGGAGTGTATATGTACAGGTGAAACTCGAAAAATTAGAATATCGTGCAAAAGTTCATTTATTTCAGTAATGCAACTTAAATGGTGAAACTAATATGTGAGACTCATTACAGGCAAAGCGAGATAGTTCAAGCCTTTATTTGTTATAATTTGGATGATTATGGCTTACAGCTTATGAAAACCCCAAATTCACAATCTCAGAAAATTTGAATTTTACATGAAATCAATAAAACAAGGATGTTAACTAGAAAAATGTAGGACCTCTGAAAAGTATAATCATGCATATGTACTCAGTACTTGGTTCGGGCCCCTCAATGAGGTGTGGGGCCCCTTTTGCATCAATTACTGCCTCAATGCGGCGTGGCATGGATGCTATCAGCCAATGGCACTGCTGAGGTGTTATGGAAGACCAGGATGCTTCAATAGCAGCCTTTAACTCTTCTGCATTGTTCGGTCTCATGTTTCTTATCTTTCTCTTGTCAATGCGCCATAGATTCTCTATGGGGTTCAGGTCAGGCGAGCTTGCTGGCCAATCAAGCACAGTAATCCCATGGTCATTGAACCAAGGTTTTGCTACTTTTGGCAGTGTGGGCAGGTGCCAAGTCCTGCTGGAAAATGAAGTCACCATCTCCATAAAGCTCATCTGCGGAAGGAAGCATGAAATGCTCCAAAATCTCCTGGTAGACGGCTGTGTTGACTCTGGAATTAATGAAGCACAGTGGACCAACACCAGCAGATGACATGGCTCCCCAAATCAACACAGACTATGGAAAGTTCACACTGGACTTCAAGCATCTTGCATTGTGTGTTTCTCCATTCTTCCTCCAGACTGGGCCCTTGGTTTCCAAATGAGATGCAAAAGTTGCTCTCATCAGAAAAGAAGACTTTAGACCACTGAGCAACAGACCAGTTCTTTTTTTCTTTAGCCCAGGTAAGACGCTTCTGACGTTGTTTGTTGTTCAGGAGAGGCTTCACAAGAGGAATATGACATTTGAAGTCCATGTCCAGGATCCGTCTGTGTGTGGTGGCTCTTGGTGCACTAACTCCAGCCGAAGTCCACTCCTTGTGAAAGTCCCCAACACTTTTGAATGGCCTTTTCCTGACAATCCTCTAGGCTGCGGTCATCCCTGCTGCTTGTGCACCTTTTTCTTCTACACTTGTCCCTCTCACATAACTTTCTATTAATGTGCTTTGATACAGCACTTTGGGAACATCCAACTTCTTTTGCAATTACCTTTTGAGGCTTTCCCTCCTCATGGATGGTTTTCAGCAAAACTGTCAGGTCAGCAGTCTTTCCCATGATTGTGATTCCTACTGAACCAGCCTGAGAGACAATTTAAAGGCTCAGGAACCCTTTGCAGGTGTTTTGGATTATTAGCTGACTAGAGTGTGACACTTTGAGCCTGGAATATTGAACCTTTTCACAATATTCTAATTTTCTGAGATTGTGACTTTGGAGTTTTCATAAACTGTAAGCCATAATCATCCAAACTATAGCAAATAAAGGCTTGAAATATCTCGCTTTGCATGTAATGAGTCTATCTAATTACATAGTCAAATAGTTAATACGGTTGAAAAAAGACATACTGTACGTCCATCAAGTTCAACCAAGGGATAGGTGGGGACGCGAATCCCAAAAGGAAGTGAGACTCAGATTTCTACACGTTTTCATAAGCATTAATGTTTTTTACTTAAGAATTATGTTTACTGCCTAACTAAAGTACGTTAAAAAACACTTTATTTCATTATATTAAAAAATTGTCGCCACACTTATAGGCTGATAGGGTGAACTGGAACTATACAGATCAATAATATGCTGGTTCCTAAGTGCACCCTACCACAAGAACTTTTAAGAATTACAGGGAGTGCAGAATTATTAGGCAAGTTGTATTTTTGAGGATTAATTTTATTATTGAACAACAACCATGTTCTCAATGAACCCAAAAAACTCATTAATATCAAAGCTGAATATTTTTGGAAGTAGTTTTTAGTTTGTTTTTAGTTTGAGCTATTTTAGGGGGATATCTGTGTGTGCAGGTGACTATTACTGTGCATAATTATTAGGCAACTTAACAAAAAACAAATATATACCCATTTCAATTATTTGTTTTTACCAGTGAAACCAATATAACATCTCAACATTCACAAATATACATTTCTGACATTCAAAAACAAAACAAAAACAAATCAGTGACCAATATAGCCACCTTTCTTTGCAAGGACACTCAAAAGCCTGCCATCCATGGATTCTGTCAGTGTTTTGATCTGTTCACCATCAACATTGCGTGCAGCAGCAACCACAGCCCCCCAGACACTGTTCAGAGAGGTGTACTGTTTTCCCTCCTTGTAAATCTCACATTTGATGATGGACCACAGGTTCTCAATGGGGTTCAGATCAGGTGAACAAGGAGGCCATGTCATTAGATTTTCTTCTTTTATACCCTTTCTTGCCAGCCACGCTGTGGAGTACTTGGACGCGTGTGATGGAGCATTGTCCTGCATGAAAATCATGTTTTTCTTGAAGGATGCAGACTTCTTCCTGTACCACTGCTTGAAGAAGGTGTCTTCCAGAAACTGGCAGTAGGACTGGGAGTTGAGCTTGACTCCATCCTCAACCCGAAAAGGCCCCACAAGCTCATCTTTGATGATACCAGCCCAAACCAGTACTCCACCTCCACCTTGCTGGCGTCTGAGTCGGACTGGAGCTCTCTGCCCTTTACCAATCCAGCCACGGGCCCATCCATCTGGCCCATCAAGACTCACTCTCATTTCATCAGTCCATAAAACCTTAGAAAAATCAGTCTTGACGTTTCAGCTTGTGTGTCTTGTTCAGTGGTGGTCGTCTTTCAGCCTTTCTTACCTTGGCCATGTCTCTGAGTATTGCACACCTTGTGCTTTTGGGCACTCCAGTGATGTTGCAGCTCTGAAATATGGCCAAACTGGTGGCAAGTGGCATCTTGGCAGCTGCACGCTTGACTTTTCTCAGTTCATGGGCAGTTATTTTGCGCCTTGGTTTTTCCACACGCTTCTTGCGACCCTGTTGACTATTTTGAATGAAACGCTTGATTGTTCGATGATCACGCTTCAGAAGCTTTGCAATTTTAAGAGTGCTGCATCCCTCTGCAAGATATCTCACTATTTTTGACTTTTCTGAGCCTGTCAAGTCCTTCTTTTGACCCATTTTGCCAAAGGAAAGGAAGTTGCCTAATAATTATGCACACCTAATATAGGGTGTTGATGTCATTAGACCACACCCCTTCTCATTACAGAGATGTACATCACCTAATATGCTTAATTGGTAGTAGGCTTTCGAGCTTATACAGCTTGGAGTAAAACAACATGCATAAAGAGGATGATGTGGTCAAAATACTCATTTGCCTAATAATTCTGCACGCAGTGTAGTCTAAACCCTTTTTGAAACTGTTCACTGTTCCTGCTGTGACCACGTCCTGAGAAAGTCTATTCCACCGATTCACAGTTCTTACAGTAAAGAAGCTTTGACGCTTCTGGAGACTGAACTTTTTCTTCTCCAGTCTTTTGAGGGCATTTTACATGGAACAGCTTTTCACCGTATTTATTGTATGACCCATTTATATATTTGTATAGGTTAATCATGTCCCCCCCCCTTAGACTTCTCTTCTCAAGACTAATTAAATTCAATTCTTTTAATCTTTCTTCATAACTGAGACCCAAAATTCCCCTTATCAGTTTAGTCACTTTCCTTTGTACTTTTTCCAGCTGCAGAGCATCCTTTCTATGGACTGGTGCCCAGAACTGAACTGCATATTCCAGATGAGGCCGCACCAACGCTTTGTAAAGTGGTAATATTACATCCCTGCCCGCGAGTCCATGCCTTGTTTAATGCATGGCAATATCCTGGTGGCCTTAGAAGCAGCTGATTGACATTGTGTGCTGTAATTTAATCTACCATCTCATATATTAGTTTCACCTTTCAACTTGCATTACTAAAAAAATAAACGAACTTTTGAACAATATTAAAATTTTTCGAGTTTCACCTGTATATATTTTATTCTTTATTATCTTTATTAATTTTGTATTAATAATGTAGTGTACGGGGACTGTAATGCCCGTCACTACAGAAGGGTCACTTGTGTGCTGTCGTCCCCCTTATTTATGGGGAAGTTGGTATAAGTCATCTTTATAAAATGTAATGTAATGTAATGCTATGTATTTCCCTGTTGCTGTAAAATGTGCATGTACAGGCCTGCTAGGGGTGTCATTCCAGCTCTTAGTCACTAGAGGGAGCTAGGGAGCCCTAGTTTATATAAGGCCCAGTCAGGGAAAGGAAAGTCAGTCTAAAGTGGGAGTCTAGAGTTGTAGTTGGAGTCTGGAGTTGGAGACTAGACAATGTCAGAGTCTAGTCCAGGCCTGAAGCCTGTAGACCAGGAGAGGGTATTGCAGTCCCTGTAACCGGGTTCCAGATCCAAGGAGAAGGTTCCCCTCCTGAGCTCATATATGCAGAAGCAGGAAGACCACTGTTAAACAGCCTGGGAGTTCAGAAGTTTCTAGAGCCTGAGGAAGCTGAGAGAGAGACAGAGGCAAGTCAAGAAAAGCAAGAGGTACTCAAGACTATAGAGGAGGTACTTGATAGAGATAAAACCAAGGATATAAGCCAGAGCTAGGGCATTGGACCTTGGAGAAGAGTTTCTATGTTCCAGGATCAGTCAGGAATAGAGTGCAAGCTGCCTGTACTGCAAGTCCTGTGTTTAACACTCTAAAGTCACCTTGCTATATATATATTGCCTGCATCAACTGTATTGAAAATCAACTGTCTTCAAAGGAACTGCGCTTCCGTCAATGTCCCTAAATTATGACTACTAAAGTTTGAATTATGTTTTAACATCACGTGGTTCCTCAGTTATTCCTGCTATCAGCAAACGGTGTGCCACCGTTTAATTGGCACTGGCGTCACAAACATTTCTCATCATCACCTGCCCTTGCAGAGAGTCAGCCGTCTCAGGTTAGTGTCTATTGCACTACAACACCCAGGAACATTTCTAAACCTAACTTGAGTACGCTGCAATAAACTATTTAGTCCTGTATGCAAAACTAGAAGGAGGAGTGTGCACCTTGTTTTTTTAAAATTTTTTGCAACCTATTCTTACTGGTATTGGGTGACCAAGTAAGGTAGTGAACCCCCACTATCCATTATGTCTAGGATGTGAGCCCCTGCACTTTACTACATAAAAGCACTTTGGTTTTTAAAATAAATCATATTTTGCATCACCATATACTAACATCAATAACATCTACAACATTTTTTTTTTTTACCAATGTATCTACACTGTATTTTTCTACAGCAATTCCGTCATTGTTTTTTACAGAATCTGTTTACAACGTTCACGCGCGGGATTAGTAACATGGTACTTTTATAGATCAGGTCATTACAGATGCGGCGATACCAATTATGTATTGTTTTTTTTTTTTATTCATTTTTTAATGACCTAAATGAGAAAAGACAAATTTTATTTTATTTTTTACTTTTTTTTTTACACTTTTTTTTTTTATCAAGACACATTTGGATCTTTAAGATCCAGTGGGCCTGATGGCTATACAGTGCATTGAAATAGTCATCTATTGCAATGCACAGTATGGTCAGTGCTACATATACACTAAGACTGATCAGACCCTCAGGGTCTGATCAGCCTTAGGCCTCATGCACACGAACGTATTTTCTTTCTGTTTCCGTCCCATTTTTTTGCAAACCGTATGCGGAACCATTCACTTCAATGGGTCCGCAAAAAAAAAAACCTGAAGTTACTCCGTGTGCATTCCGTTTCCGGATTTCCGTTTCACAAAAAACAGACAAGGATAGTACTGTTCTATCAGGGGCTAGCTGTTCCGTTCCGCAAAATACGGAATGCACACGGACGTCATCCGTATTTTCCGCGGATCCGTTTTTAGCGGACCGCAAAATACATACGGTCATGTGCAAGAGGCCTTAGGTGCATGGCAACCGGGACGCCTTTGTAAGGCGTATGGTTGCAATGGCAACCATCGGGCCGCTGCCATCGCAGCAGCGGCAGCCCGATGGAAGAGAGAGGGTGCTCCCTCCCTCTGAACCCCATGGATGCCGCGGGCGCCTACTGACCGTGGCATCTAAGGGGTTAAACGGCAGAGAACGGTGCCAGCACCGGTTTCGGCCATAGCAGCAGAGTGTTAGCTGTAAGTTACAGCTAACACTCTCTACTGACGGTGAAGCCTGTGTAACACAGTGAAGGCTCTGTTAGTAGATGGGAGGTATAATGCCTGGACTTGGACTCTGTATGGAGAAAACTGCAGCATGGTGTGAATGAACACCTGGACTTTTTCAACTAAGGTGAAGTTGATTACTGAACTGTTAACCGTTAATACCTGCTTGTGTGAATAAACACTGCAGTTTGATCAAGTTTTGTTTTTGGTGCCTCTGTTCTGCGACTGCTCACCCTGCCTACCAGAGCGAATCCCCACAATTGGTGGCTTGTAAACGCAGCGAGGCTGACGCAAAACCGGAATATTTTTGGTTTTCAATTTTTCCGGGCATTATTTTATGTTAAGCCTGCTAAATTGCAACCAGCGTCACGGGACAATATGGAGGCTGTACTGAAAGCCCTTGTGGAGGCTAACCAGCAACAGCAGGAAACTAGCCGACAACTGCTAGAGGCTAATCAGTGACTGCAAGAAACGACACAGCGGCTGCTACAACACGTGATGGCCTTACAGAAGACAGGAGCATCTCAGGGAGTCCACGATGTCCGGAAAGCAGTCTGCATGGCGATCCCCAAA
Organism: Bufo bufo; assembly: GCF_905171765.1. Lineage (NCBI taxonomy): Eukaryota > Metazoa > Chordata > Amphibia > Anura > Bufonidae > Bufo > Bufo bufo. The sequence goes on from NC_053394.1 coordinate 422,481,428, forward strand.
ATGGTTCCAACCGATGACGTCGAGACCTACCTGGCGGTGTTCGAGAAGGCGGCCGAGTGGGAGGTGACTTGGTGCACCTATTGCAGAAATGGCTACAGCCTAAGGCACTGAATTATACTGCCATTCTGGATTGTTTTGTGGCTGACAAGTTCTGGAGGGCTTTGTCACACCTCCTCCAGCACTGGGTCAGCCATGTGTCTCCTGCTAGTGCCCTTGAGATGGTGGACCTGGTAGAGCGGTATGAGGCTACCAAGAACCTAAAGGGGAGCTCTCTGAGGAGGGGGTTAATAAAACCCAGAAATTCTCCGCCCCAAAACTGGCGGCCAGAGCCGAAAAAGACCGCTTGGGATGTACCCAATGCGGATCTGGCCCCGATAATTTATTGGCGGTGTCATGAGCCTGGCCATGTAAGGACCGACTATCCCCATCTAGCTGAGCCCATGGACACCAACTTTGGTTACTGACAGTCGCTGTATGCCGGGAAGGTATGTGCGACAGGCACCCCAGAGACTCTTGATAACAAACATTCGTGTCAGGTGGAAGTAGGAGTCATTCTCGCGGTGGCTCTGCTGGACTTGGGTAGTCTGGTGACCCTTGTGAGGGCTACCCTAGTGCGACCCACTGAAATTACTGGCTGGAAAGTCAGTGTGATATGTATACATGGAGACTTAAAAGACTACCCCACCGCTCCAGTGTTTTTATACACGGTTTCTGGCAGGCGGATCCATGAGGTGGCAGTGGCCATGAACCTGCACTATGAGTTAATACTAGGAAGAGACTTCCTGTTGTTCCCGGCCCTGTGGCCAGCCGTTAGACCTAGCGATCCCCTAGGGTCAGAGATAGCCCCAGTGGATTGGCCTTGCTCAGAGGGGAGGCCAGAACCCTGGGAGCCCGAGGCAGAAGGGCCAGCGGTAGGGGTGACCGTCACTGGATGGGGGGGAGACAACCCCACTGAATGTGTTGGTTGGGGAGGTGGAGGACTTGCCGCCGGGCCCTGAATTGGCAGACCTGAATGTCTCCAGTGACAATTTCGGCACAGCACAACACAGGGATCACACTCTATGCCGAGCCTGGGACAATGTGTTAATAGTCGATGGAGAACTGCAACAACCTGGAGCCGAGTCAGTGTTTCCGTGTTTTGTGGTTCACCACAATTTGTTGTATCGGGTCACCCAACTACGGGTGAGAATGTTGAAAAGGCATATCGTAAGCTGGTATTAGATCTGACCCACCAACATATTCTCGGTGGCCACCTGGGGTTACATAAAACTCAGGACTATATACTGCAGCGGTTTTACTGGCCCAGTGTGTTCAGAGAGGTGGAAGAATTTTGTAGGTCTTGCCCAACCTACCAGATAACTAGCCCCCATTCACACTTTTGTAGTCTCCTAGTACCTTTCCCGATTATCATGGTACCTTTCGAGAGAATCGCCATGGACCTCATAGGACCAGTACCAAAGTCCACTAGGGGTCACCAACACATCTTAGTCGTCCTGGACTACGTAACCCGGTACCCGGTACTGCATCATACATCTGCCAAATTCATAGCTAAGGAGTTAAATTAGATGTTTTCCCTAGTAAGAATACCTAAAGAGGTTCTGACAGACCAGGAGACACATTTTATGTCGAAGGTCATGAGGGAACAATTTTTTTTGTAGAACGGAAATGCAGACATATGGAAATGGAATGCACACGGAGTACCTTCCAATTTTTTTGCGGACCCATTGAAATGAATGGTTCCGTATACGGTCCACAAAAAAACGGAACGGACACGTAAAGAAAATACGTTCGTGTGCATAAGCCCTAATGCAAAGTGACTGGGGAGGAATGATCACTACCACAGTCATTCCTCCCTCATTCACTTCTATCGATTATCGGTAGCACACTCCTGATTATACTGTGAGATGTGCTGACGATAATTGTACCTCTTTCATCCTGATAAAGTATGCAAATCAGCCGATAAGCCAGTGATTCCTTGTTTAATAGCTGATCAGTGGCACGATTATACCGGCCAGGTATCAGGAATGATCACTCCTACGAAAACTTGTTTCCAGTAATTGTCCTGAATATCATGCAGTGTAACAGGGGCTCAGAGATTTCCTGGTAAAAAAAATATTTTTAACACGTTCCTGCAGCTTGGACCTGAAACAGAAGATTCATACTTTTCTGCTCCCCGCCGCTCCTGCTGTCTCCATCTTCTGGTTCCAGCGCTGTTTACACCCGACTGGCTATGGACATAGTCACTTGTACCTCTCCAGCTAATGACTGGCTTCAGTGGTGATGTGGCCTCAAGCAGCGTTTCACTGCTAAAGTCAGTCATTTGCTGGAGAGGTGCTCCGGGACCGGAAGATGGAGACAGCGAGAGCAGCACGGATCAGGAAAGTAGGAATCTTCTGTATCACGGACCATGCTGCAGGAACTTGTTAAAAATCATTTTGACTAGGAAACTCCTTTAAGTGGCAACGTTTTCTTCCTGCCTCCTATTCACAAATGAGTGCTTCTCTTTACTGCAGAGTACGGCGCTCACTAGTTCTTACCACTTCCTGCACCCCTAGATATACTGTAGGTGCCCTGCCATAACCAGTGTAGCTGGCCAGCTAAGACCTGTCGTAGGTTGTTAATATGGCTTATATGTGTATACAGCTAGACCTGCCAATAACCTTAATACAGTTCCTATTTTTATACGTTAAAGACAAAAGCAGAGTTATTTACTGTGACTTCATGTTTTGGATGTCATGTAACAGTTATACTGTATATTGTGTTCACAGAAGCAGAAAAAATAATATGCCTTTAAGATTCATTATATAAATGTAAGGTAAGCTCAATGACACAGCAGAAACAACAGAAAGCATAGAGTTAAACTGTTGTTACTGAGCAGGAGTATTGACCAATCACAGCCAGCCTCACACTGATCCTGAGTGGGAAATTCCCTAGCAGAAGCTGCTAGAATCATTACACCAGAGAGAGAAGCTGAACAGACATACAGTTCCAGTCAAAGCTGAATTTTATGGAAGCTAAGAGGCCAAAATGTAGGTATTTAGAACAGTTATATAATGTTCCTATTGTTAGTATTGTGATTAGAACTGTATACTGAACTAGTTGTATGTATGTTTACTTACAGTTCCACCGAACTGCTCATACCAGATCATACTGAGCCATAGAAAGCAAACTAAGCACCAAACTAAAGTACAAAACTGCATAAAATCAACCAATCTGCAAATAGTTACTGCTAACTGCATACTACAAACTGCAAACCAAGTTGAGCAAGTAGAACTATTGGTTAAATCTCAGATATACCTCTCAGAGAGATCATAAAGTGCTTAAATAACTTAAAGTGAGAATACAGATACTGAAGAGAGAAATATATCCACCGTTTTATGTTGAATTACAAGATTGAACAGTTGAACCACCATCTTATGCATACCACTATTTTATGATACTTTATTCAACACGTGTTTTGTACATGGTCTATCTGCTGCGGAGGCGGCAGTGTTATATATGAAGAAAAGTTGAAGTTAATAAAGAAGTTATTTCAAGCATTTGGTGTGCTCTTTAAGCCTAATGTTACCATAGAACGGCGCTAGAATAATTAAAGCAGAGTAGCAGACAGTCTGGTTGGACTAAAAGGTTAGAGATATCAGGTTAGAGATATCAAAATTCTTCTAATGCCACAGCGCAAAAGGCACTTCATAGTGCTGCGCCTGCCACACACCCCTGATGTAGGGGAAGAGATTCCGGCCCCTCTGTCTGTTGCAGGTGAAGCGGCTGCCACAGTACGTATTGCTGACAGCCTTTCCTCTAAGCAGGCTCAGGAGGCCAGGGAGTTTGTTAGTCGGAACACAGATGTGTTCTCTGACCTCCCTGGACGTATTTCCATAATCCACCATGATATTGTCACAGAGCCCCAGGCGAAAGTTTGATAAAAGCTGTACCGGGTGCCCGAGGCTCGGCGACAAGCCATCTCGGAGGAAGTGCAGCTGATGCTGCGGCTGCATGTTATTGAGGAGTCTAAGAGTTAGTGGGCCAGCCCAATAGTTCTGATACCCAAGCCGGATAGGACTTTACGGTTCTGTAACGATTTCTGTAAACTGAATAAGGTCTCTAAATTTGATGCTTATCCCATGCCCTGGGTGGATGAGTTAGTCGAGCGATTAGGGCAGGCACGGTATTTTTCTGTGTTGGACCTCACAAAAGGGTACTGGCAAGTGCCCTTAATGGAGGATGCCAAGGAGAAAACTGCCTTTATCACACCTGAGGGGCTATATCAGTATAAGGTGTTACCCTTTGGCCTGCATGGCGCTCCCGCCACATTCCAGGAGTTAATGGACATTGTACTTCGTCCGCATTGTCGGTATGCCTCGGCATACCTGACGATATTGGCATACCTTGACCAGAGTGCCATAACTAGTGATGGCGTTCGCGATCAAATGTTTGCAAACTGCGCATTTGCGGCGGGCCTCATTGACTTTAATGGCAGGCGAACCTGAAAAACCTTCAGGTCATTATTGCAGCCACCAAATACTTATTAGGGAATGAAATCAATTGTTTGAGAAAAAAGTAGTAGGAATAGCTCACTCTTATGTGACAGGGAACAGTAATTCCAATACTTATTAGGGAATGGCTGCTGAAGACCTGAATCCCATTGAAAACCTATGGGATTAGCTGAATCGCCGTGTAGTGGCTCGTAACTCTGTACCCCAGAACCTCAATGACCTAAGGGCCGCCCAACAAGAAGAGTGGGATGCCATGCCTCAACAGAGAATAAGTTGACTTGTGAACGGCAAGAGACGTCATTGTCAAGCTGTAATTGATGCTCAAGGCCACATGACAAGTTTTTGAGACATTGAGATTTTTTGTGGGGGTATACCCACTACTGTTGTTGGCATTTGTTTCACTAAATTGTTTGACATTTGGAAATCACAATTGCATGCTTCTGCATGCTTAAATGCCCTACTTTCATGATATAATATCACTGTAGCGTGAACTTTTTTTCGTTTTTCATAAATTTCACCCGAAAGCCAAATATCCCTAACTTTTTGGGAGTAGTGTATATTTAGACAACTCCCTTAACACACTTATGTCCATCTCATCTTCAGCTATAGCTATGAACATCCATTTTTGGCCTCTTCTCCCCATATTTATCTCCTTTAAATGTTTCTAAAATACATTGGTCACGTGAGTAGACAAAGACTACACCTTGACTTAAATTTTGGACATGGACCCTCTCTTTGCCTTGTCTAAGTTGTATGATCACAACATTACTGATGACCATTCTCTATATATGTCATATAGGACATGATATGATATACAGTATTAAATTGATCCAGGGAAATTATCTGAATTCCTTTTCTAGGGTCAGAAAGGAATGTATTGTCCCTGTGAGTGAAAAGTAGCTACAACTGATTAAGGGCTTTGTTTGGCCCATCTCTGGCCATGTGGCCATGTGATCCAGCACGCCATATTTCCAGCCACAGACACCAGATAACTAGACCGCTGAAGAAGGTCCATCTAGGATCGAAAAGTTCGGTCGGCACAATTATCAAAAGTGGCTATAATAATGCATAGTGTATCTGGATCATGACAAAGATTATGATGTCAAATTAATAAATGATATGTAATTGCAAGGAAGTTCCTGTGTGCCGCAATCTTCTCTTCTAAAAATGTGGCCCTGTGAAGTTGATGTCAACCAAATGATCTATGTAACCACAAGATGTCATGCTTCCAGGTAACATCCAACTGTAGATCCCAGAAACTTCTTTAGAGGACTATAATGGTATGCCCTCTCAAAAAGATTCAAACATTTCGCTTGTCAAAATCTGACTCATGAAACTCTTCCATGATCGGAGTTGACCAGACAAATACATTACTACATTTTTTCCCCTCTACCCCAGCTATACAGGGATTAGGTTCAAGAACATTTTTAGGTACTGAATTATTCACGCCCGAATATCTCTACACTATAAACACCTCCATAAATGATTGGCCATTTTGGACACCCCCAAGATTGCCTTACATTTCCATAACAAGTGGGGTTTACCAGAGTCTATGATTTTTTATTTTTTTTAATTTTGTAGCCCGATGGGCATGGTTATGGGTAAAAACTCATGGGCAATTAAACCTCTACTGTGCCACAATAAATGATAATTGTAGCATTAACAAAGGGAAAGGGCTATTTTCTGTAACGAATAACAGCTCCTTACAAATGGGCTAGCCCTAGATCTTGCAACGGCCCCCAGGGCTGTCATGAGAAAATGGACCCTCAAAAGTCTACCAGTACCAAACCCCATTTGGATATGACTTTATAGCTAGCTACTTCAAGGGTCTATTCCATATGGCACAATTTACCCTTTACCTAGTAGACCTTATTGATAATAGTATGGTAGACTCTTGGTTCTAATACAAATTTCGTAACAGGCTTCCCACCTCCTATGGACCATGTTGTGACAAAGGAACCTTTGTACCTCCTCAGACACCAGGGTTTGGGACTGTTACCCCAGTACCACATTTAGCCACACTCATTGGAATACACCATACAGTTCAACAGAAATGAGTGTGTCCTTTAGATTTACTTAGGGCCAGAAGTTGTGGTAGATCTGTATATAGGAAGATAAGTATATACAAAAGTGTTAGTGAATGAGCTCCTCTTACCTGGCACTTAGATCTTGAGAGCTAAGAAGCAAAGTGTCAAGATGCAGTTGGAGAAACCTTAGCATGCATTGTAATTTCCTTTGTGAAACTTTTTCAAACTTCCCTTTTTACACTTCTTGTAACAAAGGCTGCTGTGCGCCACTGTTCCCCTGCTTACCGCCACGGTCCTTGGCGCCGTGTTTAGAGGTGATCTGTGGCCAGTGCTTCTCATTCACCGCTGCAGTTCTGGGCTCTGTATGTGTAGGTACTGTGGTTCTGGGATCCGCTCCACAGTTTCTTCTCAGCCCTGGCCACAGCATGCTTGCTGTTTGTTTCTTGCACCCCTTAAGGGTCAGCGCACATCACTTCCTGGGATTTAGGGGTTAGGTCATGTGACCTCACTTACTATTCCTAGCCCTCCTGCACAGATGCCTCAGTGTCAAGATCCTTGTGTCCTGCTAAGGTTCCTGATATCCGCTGGTGTTCCTAACTAGTACTTGTATTCCTGGATTCCGCTACCTGTTTGATCCCTGCCTGCTTGCCTTGACTCTTCTGTTGCCGACTCGGATTGCCTGACCTGTACCTGTGCTGCCTGCCCTGACCTTTTGCCTGTCTGACTAGGCTTCTGCCTCATCCTTCGGTCCTGCACTGTTGCTCCCGGTAATGACGCCGCCTGCTGACATCGCCTGTACTTCTGGTACCTTTCTCAGGTACCTCCTGGCCCACCTGGACCAGCTGACTCGTGTGCCTATCCTCCTCAAGAGGTATCGACCTGGTGTTCCCCTCGGGAAAGTCTATCCTTGCCATCAGGGGTACTGTGAAGAATCCAGGGGTTCACTTAGACAATGCCCTTAGAGGAGGTAGGACACGTGGCACAGTGGGTTCACACGCGCTGGTTCGTGACACTTCTGATACAATATGAATATATAGAGTATAACCATAGAGGCACACGATGTACGTGGCCCTGGTTGGTTCCATACCCCATTGCTTTTAGGAGGAAAACTTTCCAACCATACTTTCTCTGTCGTCTGTTGTTCGGCTGTTGCTGGCTTCTCCCCACCAAACTTTCCATGATTAAAAGGTCTCTTCCAATTTAGTATAGGGTCAGATCTGTCAATCAGGCTACCCTCGGTAGGAAGATGCCAGAAAGGTAATAGTCTTATGACTCCTCTTCTCATTCAGGCTTGTATTTAAATTAGCAGAGAACCCCTTTAATAAAACAAAAAAAGATTTTCTGATAAGTCATAGATACATTGGTGACGTTTATGGGTGTAATTTATCATAAAAGTAATATTTGAAGACAGTTTTTCAGTATACTGTGTTAGAGTACTTTTCACCAAATTTATCATGTGTTGCAAGGTGTTTGTTAAATTTGGTGCATCTTTAAACCTAACACCTTTGGGGGTCAATTATTACAACCCCCTATTCCAAAGGCCCAGGGCATGGCCTGGCAGTGGTGGCTGAACACACATCTACCAAGAGCTCCTGCCATGAGACTTCCGTTTTGCTAGCAGCTATAGTTATCAGCTCAAATGGTGGTGAGGAGAAGAAGGGGGAACATCCTGGGAATACAAAACCAGCCTGTGACTCCCAAGCAGTGGAGCACCGGAAAAGCAGGTTGCCATTCAGCCGCCTTACCGTTCACACCCAAGAGGCAATGGACCTGCTGCCTTCCTGGTTCCCGATTTCTGGGCTGACAAGAATAATTTCTCAACACTGCCGATGCTGCCATGGCCCCTCTCCTCCACCAAAGCAGAGAAGAATTGTTGAAGGGGCCCAGGCACTTCTGGGCACAGAGCAAAATATCTTTGCTGAGGTGCCTTCGATAGACGTGCTTATAGGAAGCTTTTATCCTCGGGGCAGGAGATGAAAAAGTATGTAGAAGGGCTGGAGCTCTCATATAAACATGAACTAAGCTATCTTCTGGATAGATCATCAGCATCTAATCGGCGGGGGTCCGACACCAGTCTTCTCCCTATTTACCGCAGGCCCAGTGACGTCACGACTAGTATCAACTAGCCTGGACACGGCTATCCAGAGGATAGATCATCAGTTTAAACAAACTGCACAACCCCTTTAAGACTAAAGTTTCTTCTTTGAGCGATACGGTGGATGCAGCGATAAAAGATCAAAGAGCTATTTTCACCAGAGTGGAACCCATAATTTGTTATATCGCCTGCTCGATGATACCGAGAACAGGAGGATTAGTGGGCTTCCTGAATCCACTAAACCAGCAGGCCTCCTACACTCCCTGCAGAAACTGTTCAGTGACATCTTGGATTGACAGTGTAACACCCCAGAGTGGTGTTACCACTCCTGCACCCTGCTACTGTCTTTAATGGGCTAATACAATGTCATCTATGTATTCTGTTCCAGGTTCACCACAATGTGCATCTATATTATTCACCAGCAGATGGCAGCAAACACGGCAGAGCTATAGTTGGATAGAATGGAACTCACCATTCCATCCCCCCCCCTTTGGTCAGAAGTGGGCCAGTCCTGCTTGCTACCAGAAGGAAGTGGGGCAGTTCTGGTTTGTGCTGGTTGAGACTCCATGTTAGAGCTGCCAGGATTTTAACCTATTCCTTGGCTGAAGATAAGTCAGACTAAAATGTGAAGTGCAGTGTAAAGAAGAAGCCAAGCTATCCCGTCAGCTCGTCAGTATAGCAGAGAGAAAGATATAGCAGAGTTGAGTTTGTCTGCCAGTTTAATGCTAAAGCCTACTGGAACCAAGACAAAGCCTGTAAACCGTTTTGGAGAACGTTTATGCAAAGTAAAGCTGCCATTGAAATTCATCTCAAGGTCGGGACTCAAGTTATTCTTTCCAATCCCTCAATTATTCCCCCTATTATTTGCTTCGGAGCGAAAGCCTGGGGTCCAGCAGTATTCAGGTAGGAGCACCGTGACACATAAAGAGACATTTAGGCCACACTATACCACTCTGCATTCCTACTACACCTGGGACGCAATATAGAGGCCCTAGGGTGAAGCGCCCGTTGCAACAGGGCACATTGAGCATTAGGGCTTATGAGGCCTGACCCTGCTAAACTACAGGATGTTATTTGCCGCATGCACAGTTACTTGGTGAAGGAGGAGGTAATGTTAATAGCTAGAAACGTTGAATACTGGGAATTGGATGGGGCCTGCATACTGCTTCTGCAGGACCTTTCTCACTTTACCCTAGTACAACATAGGGCAGTGCGTCCCTTATTGGATTTACTAAGAGAACAAAATATCCAATACATAGGCACGCGCACGGGGTGTGCCGGGTGTGCATGGGCACACCCTAATCAGGCCCGGCGGCTAATCACTTGCGTTGCGCCGCACGCCCGCCCGGCCGCCCCCGATCCCGTCTTCGTCCACCATCTTTACACAGACCGGGAGGAGCTAAGCTAGCGGGAGTCACGGGCAGCATCCAGTCTCCGCCTTCAGCCCCTGGGGTAAGTGACGCTACAGACAGGGCCGGCAGCATGGGCGGCAAACTTTCTAGTTGTGAAGTGAGAGGGAGCCCGGAGCAGGTGTGTCCCCAGCAGGTAAGTGCGTGGCGTGCACCCCGCTGACTGCAATTAAAGGGAGCTGAAGCGGAGCTGAGTGGGAGCGGAGTGAGCACTGAAGTCGGGGTTCACCTTGCAGCCAGGCTGTTCTTATAGTCTGGAGGGTAGTCATGTGGAGATGGTGACTTGCTTTGCTGAAGTGAGTGACCCCGACCCTCTGATAAAGTGGCAGTGATAGAGGGGCTTTGTGGGGATCTGCACCCCCGGATTGAGGGTCTTTTTGTCGACCTGCACCCCATGATAGAGGGGCATTGTGGGGACATCACCCCATGATAGAGGTAAAAATTGTTGTAGAGCAGCACAAAATGGATCTTTTGACCTGTCCGGAATGCATCAGCCGTGGTGGAATCGCCAATCCAACGCCATCCCATAAGTACAAGTAGATAAGGAGAGAGTTTCACAGCAGCATGTCCAGTGTGACTTTTTATTTGGGGACCAAGAGTGCACACACAAATACATACCTGGCCATACCTGTCGGCGTCTCTATGGTCCTACCGCGCATGTCCGTGATGTCATCACGTCTGTGAGTGGGCGGGACGCCGTCGCCACTGTTCTCCTCCCCAAGCAAGCGCCGCATGTGAACCAATAGACGACGCTATTCATGGTCACATGTCAGGCACGTCATAAATCATGTGACTATCACGTGACACGCAAAAGGTCCTAGAGACGCGAACAGGGTACAACAATAGATCCGAAACATAATTAATGCTAATATATTATAATAGATGCACCTAAAAAAAGCGCCATCATATATCCCACATAAAACTATGTCTGGTATATATATTAAGCAGATTGTTTAGACAAAAGGCCCAGATAGTCGCCAACTGGATCCATGTATAGACAAGATTATTTGACATTGCCATTATCAACAGGTATTGTCATCAATCAGATGCCAAGAACATATATCTATGACACAGAATCAACTAATACAAAAGGGAGCAGATGATCATATAATTAATGTGCTAATAAGTATTTCTATTCTGCGAATACGAAAGTGTAAAACAATTATGTATATATATACACCATAAAATACCCAGTAAAAACATGATATACTGAATTGGACCTCAAAATTTAAAAAGGTACTCTATCTGTCTACATTATTGGCATTAAACTCAATATTCAATCCATGAGGTTGTAGAGCTTGTAAAGTAAAAATCCATTTTAGCTCTTTTTTCTTTAGCATACGTTCCCTGTCACCTCCTCTTTTTGGAATTTGGTAGCCGAAACGTTGTGTATTTGTATGTGCACTCTTAGTCCCCCCAAAAAAAGTCACACTGGACATGCTGCTGTGAAACGCTTTCCTTATCTACTTGTACTTATGGGATGGTGTTGGATTGGCGATTCCACCACGGCTGATGCATTCCGGACAGGTCAAAAGATCCATTTTGTGCTGCTCTACAACTATTTTTTTACTACTGTTTTGGATCCGAGGAGCGTGCACTGGGGACACGGTTATTGTACACCGATGGAAGTACCCCCTGGATCGGGTAAGACCTCTGAGAGGACCAATATGAGTGCATACTTATATACTGAAGAGGACATTCACAGGTTAATTAATGAGGATCCCAGTGATGTGACATTCCTCAGTACACCATCTATTGACCTGTTAAAAAGGAAACTTGAAAATGAGTCGAAGAGACTTACTACGATTGAATTGCATCTCAGTACACTGAGGGAATATTATAAGGCACAAGGTGTACCCAGAGGGTTAAGATCGCACCTTCGCCCTAATCTTTTTCCCAACAATGATGAATTTTGCAAAAAGTTTGAATCCGTCAACAACAAGTACTCTTTTGAGTTGATGCTTCTTAATATAGAGTATTTGCGAAAAGAGGCTGAGAACATCAAAAAAGTCCTTGTGTTACTAGAAACACCGATTCAGAGTCTGTTATCTGTGGATGATTTTGCCGTTCATAAGGAGAAACTCACTCAACATGTACAACGACATAAAGTCGAGGTTGAAAAAACCAAAAGGGATAAGTGGCACCGTGATCTGGAGGACTACCAGTCTGGGCGGATATATAACTGGCAAAACCAACAATCCCGTACTAGACCCCCTAGGAGAAGGGGTAGAGGGAGGAGGTTTGGTCAGGGCCACTTTGGATTCACAACTGGCGAGTCAGAGTCCACGGACGATTACACTAAATCGGCTTTTTTAGGACATGTGGAAGAAGGAAACTCCGACGTGGTGGCAGAAAGCACCACAGAGTCCAGAAAGGACCATGGAAAGGACCATGGAGCACGAGAGAGGGTGACGAGACGCATGCACAAGAAATAAATAATTTAGTGGTGAACATATCATCCATGGAATTGAATGAGGATCAGATTAATGTTTTGGCACATGGACTCTCCTTCTGTCTTGTGACAGACACCAATTGGTTCGAATTAGAACTTGATTTACAGTGGTTTTTCAGGCGTCTTAGATTGAAAGCATGTTTTGATAGTAGGATCCACAGTGCGGTTATACAGAGCAGGGAAACTGCTGAATTGTCCTTGGCCAAATTTGAGCTGAGCAACAAGAGCAGTTTCATGCCTCCACATAATAACCACATTGTGGAATCGTATATTCAAATTGTCACCAAACATATCAGACATTTGCAGGAATGTAGTCAGCAGCAACAGCATGGTCCCAATTTATCATACAAAGAGAGACAGGCCCTTAAGGCGTTGACTTCCAACAAAGACATCACCATCAAACCAGCCGACAAGGGGGGAGCTGTGGTGATCATGGACACGGAGAGTTATGTTCGGGAGATAAATGGACAGCTGAGTGATGGGGAGGTTTATGTGAAATTACAACTTGACCCTAAATGGGAGATTGCCGGAGAGGTGACTAATATTGTGGACACGGCCCTAGCGCGGGGTATTATTGATTCAGACCGGTGTCAGTTTCTTAAAATACCTTTTCCCATCACTCCGCTGATCTATGTTCTCCCTAAAATACATAAACGGCTGGTAGATCCTCCGGGCAGACCTATAGTGTCGGGCAGGGGATCGATTTTCAGCAATATAGCAATTTTTTTAGATAGACTACTCCGTGTCCATGCGACCTCGGCTCCCTCCTATGTCAGGGATACTGGCCATTTTTTGAGTAAACTCAGTGGGATTAGTTTACCCACCCATTTCTATCTGGTACGTTTTGACGTGGTGTCTTTGTATACATCCATTATGCATGATTATGGATTAAGTGTCGTCGATGCGGCTCTGGCCGGCACGGGACTCACTTGTGATGCGCTTCATTTTGTCCTCGATCTCCTAGAATTGGTCCTTAAGAAGGAATTATTTTCTCTTTGGCAACACCTTTTACCAACAGTCACACGGTGTGGCCATGGGGTCCAATGTGGCACCCACTTATGCCAATATGTTCATGGTGGAGGTCGAGGACAAACTGGTATACGTGTCTGACTATCACCGGTGGGTCCTGTGCTGGTGGCGCTACATCGACGACATTTTTATGATTTGGAGTGGCTCCATGGACGATTTGAATGATTTTCACCAACACCTCAATAATGGGGTACCCGGGCTTCAATTCACTGTGACTTCCTCTGCTGAGGAGTTGCAGTTTCTTGATGTCAGGGTATACCTAGAGGGAGGTCAACTGAAAACCGATCTATATAAGAAGCCTACAGACAGGAACAATCTTTTAAGATATGACAGTAATCATCCACGCCGCATGCTGGACTCCTTACCTTGGAGCCAGATGCTGTGTGTGAGATGAGTGGTGTCGGATGATGATGTATTTATTAGTAGGATTGATGAAATGTGCAATAAATTTGCCAAGAGAAAATATCCAAGCAGGCTGGTACACAGGTCGAGGGCCCAGATCTCCTCGGCTGACAGGGTGTCCACCGTACAGGTTCCCTCTAGTAGTAGGATTACGGGAAGAATCCCGTTTGTATCTACCTATGGCCACCACAGTGTAGATATTGCACAGATCCTGAGAAAGGACTGGCATATCTTTCACAGTGGTCTCCCTTCAGTTTGTGAATTTGAGAAACCGCCATTGATGGCATACAAACGTGGGGTTAATTTACATGACAGGCTCATTAAGACCGACATAGGTGAAGTTAACAAAGGAGGTCAGACATATTTGAAACCTAGGAAGACAGGTAATTTCCCTTGCTTGGGTTGTTGTAATTGTGGAAATATGGGAGTACTACACATGCCATTCCAAGTTTGTCATCTACATGATCGTCTGTCCCTGTAGTTTAATCTATGTGGGGGAGACGACCATGGAGATCAGACAGCGTATCAATAAACACAAAAGTACGATAAGGAAAAAAATGCTAGACAAGCTAGTGGCCAAACATTTCGCTGACTGTGGACACTCGGTGGATTCGGTGCAAATTCCAAAAAGAGGAGGTTACAGGGAACGTATGCTAAAGAAAAAAGAGCTAAAATGGATTTTTACTTTACAAGCTCTACAACCTCATGGATTAAATATTGAGTTTAATGCAAATAATGTAGACAGATAGAGTACCTTTTTAAATATTGAGGTCGAATTCAGTATATCATGTTTTTACTGGGTATTTTATGGTATATATATATATATATACATAATTGTTTTACACTTTCGTATTCACAGAATAGAAATACTTTTTAGCACATCACTTATATGATCATCTGCTCCCTTTTGTATTAGTTGATTCTGTGTCATAGATGTATGTTCTTGGCATCTGATTGATGACGATACCTGTTGATAATGGCAATGTCAAATAATCTTGTCTATACATGGATCCAGTTGGCGACTATCTGGGCATTTTGTCTAAACAATCTGCTTAATATACACTGCTCAAAAAAATAAAGGGAACACAAAAATAACACATCCTAGATCTGAATTAATTCAATATTCTTCTGAAATACTTTGTTCTTTACATAGTTGAATGTGCTGACAACAAAATCACACAAAAATAAAAAAATTGAAATAATAATTTTCAACCCATGGAGGTCTGGATTTGTAGTCACACTCAAAATTAAAGTGGAAAAACACACTACAGGCTGATCCAACTTTGATGTAATGTCCGTAAAACAAGTAAAAATGAGGCTCAGTAGTGTGTGTGGCCTCCACGTGCCTGTATGACCTCCCTACAACGCCTGTGCATGCTCCTGATGAGGTGGCGGACGGTCTCCTGAGGGATCTCCTCCCAGACCTGGACTAAAGCATCTGCCAACTCCTGGACAGTCTGTGGTGCAACGTGACGTTGGTGGATAGAGCGAGACGTGATGTCCCAGATGTGCTCAATTGGATTCAGGTCTGGGGAACGGGCGGGCCAGTCCATAGCATCAATGCCTTCGTCTTGCAGAAACTGCTGACACACTCCAGCCACATGAGGTCTAGCATTGTCTTGCATTAGGAGGAACCCAGGGCCAACCGCACCAGCATATGGTCTCACAAGGGGTCTGAGGATCTCATCTCGGTACCTAATGGCAGTCAGGCTACCTCTGGCAAGCACATGGAGGGCTGTGCGTCCCTCCAAAGAAATGCCACCCCACACCATTACTGACCCAATGCCAAACCGGTCATGCTGGAGGATGTTGCAGGCAGCAGAACGTTCTCCACGGCGTCTCCAGACTCTGTCACGTCTGTCACATGTGCTCAGTGTGAACCTGCTTTCATCTGTGAAGAGCACAGGGCGCCAGTGGCGAATTTGCCAATCTTGGTGTTCTCTGGCAAATGCCAAACGTCCTGCACAGTATTGGGCTGTAAGCACAACCCCCACCTGTGGACGTCGGGCCCTCATATCACCCTCACGGAGTCTGTTTCTGACCGTTTGAGCAGACACATGCACATTTGTGGCCTGCTGGAGGTCATTTTGCAGGGCTCTGGCAGTGCTCCTCCTGTTCCTCCTTGCACAAAGGCGGAGGTAGCGGTCCTGCTGCTGGGTTGTTGCCCTCCTACGGCCTCCTCCACGTCTCCTGATGTACTGGCCTGTGTCCTGGTAGCGCCTCCATGCTCTGGACACTACGCTGACAGACACAGCAAACCTTCTTGCCACAGCTCGCATTGATGTGCCATCCTGGATAAGCTGCACTACCTGAGCCACTTGTGTGGGTTGTAGACTCCGTCTCATGCTACCACTAGAGTGAAAGCACCACCAGCATTCAAAAGTGACCAAAACATCAGCCAGGAAGCATAGGAACTGAGAAGTTGTCTGTGGTCACCACCTGCAGAACCACTTCTTTATTGGCGGTGTCTTGCTAATTGCCTATAATTTCCACCTGTTGTCTATCCCATTTGCACAACAGCATGTGAAATTGATTGTCACTCAGTGTTGCTTCCTAAGTGGACAGTTTGATTTCACAGAAGTGTGATTGACTTGGAGTTACATTGTGTTGTTTAAGTGTTTTTTTGAGCAGTGTATATACCTGACATAGTTTTATGTGGGATATATGATGGCGCTTTTTTTAGGTGCATCTATTATAATATATTTGCGTTGATTATGTTTCGGATCTATTGTTGTACCCTGTTCGCGTCTCTAGGACCACGGAAAACAACTGTGGTGGATGACCGAAGAATTCTTTCCCTGGTGAAGAAAACACCCTCACAACAGTTGGCCAGATCAAGAACACTCTCCAGGAGGTAGGTGTATGTGTGTCAAAGTCAACAATCAAGAGAAGACTTCACCAGAGTGAATACAGAGGGTTCACCACAAGATGTAAACCATTGGTGAGCCTCAAAAACAGGAAGGCCAGATTAGAGTTTGCCAAACGACATCTAAAAAAGCCTTCACAATTCTGGAACAACATCCTATGGAGAGATGAGACCAAGATCAACTTGGACCAGAGTGATAGGGCAGCGTACTCAAGTTAGGTGTAGAAATGTTCCTGGGTGTTGTAGTGCAATTGTGACACTAACCTGAGACAGCTGACTCTCTGCAAGGGCAGGTGATGATAAGTAATGTTCGTGACGCCAGTGCCAATTAAACGGTGGCACGCCGTTTGCTGATAGCAGGAATAACTGAGGAACCACGTGATGTTAAAACAGAACTCAAACTTTAGTAGTCATCATGCATGGACATAGATGGAAGCGCAGTTCCTTTGCAGACAGTTGGTTGCAGTACATTTGATGCAGGCAATATATATAGCAAGGTGACTTCAGAGTGTTAAACACAGGACTTGCAGTACAGGCGGCTTGCACTCTATTCCTGACTGATCCTGGAACTTAGAAACTCTTCTCCAAGGCCCGATGCCCTAGCTCTGGCGTATATCCTTGGTTTTATAATTATCAAGTACCTCCTCTGTTGTCTTTAGTACCTCATGCTTTTCTGGACTTGCCTCTGTCTCTCTCAGTTTCCTCAGGCTGGTTAACTGTGGTGTTCCTGCTTCTGCATATATAAACTCAGGAGGGGAACCTTCTCCTTGGATCTGGAACCTGGTTACAGGGACTGCAATACCCTCTCCTGGTCTGCAGGCTTCAGGCCTGGACTTGACTCAGACATAGTCTAATCTCCAACTCCAACTCCAACTCTTTAACTCTAGACTCCAACTCTAGACTGCCTCTCCTTACCCTGACTGGGCCTTATATAAACTAGGGCTCCCTAGCTCCCTCTAGTGACTAAGAGCTGGAATGACACCCCTAGCAGGCCTGTACATGCACATTTTACAGTAACAGGGAAGTACATAGCATTACATTACATTACATTTTATAAAGATGACTTATACCAACTTCCCCATAAATAAGGGGGGATGACAGCACACCAAGTGACCTTTCTGTAGTGACGGGCATTACAGCTCCCGTACACTACATACCCCACTGCTTTAAGCTGAGTACGACCTCGTACTCCATCAGGGCTCGCCCAACTGGAATTTCTACCTGAAACAGAAAAAGACACATGCAGGCATACATATATGTAATTCATCTGCATTTACATTCATATCAGGTCCAATTGGCAAAGGTGAAGGGTGGTGACAAGGGGCGTCGTTCTCTTCTCTCAGGATAGTGAATGGAACTGGGGCGCTGACCTGGCACAGCGTGACATTAATACCAGGATAGTCCATATGTGCAAATTGTCCTTAATAGAACAGCAAGAAACGGTAAAACAGTATAAAAGTTCTTGGAGGCTCAAAGAACAAATATGAGTCCGTACCCAGGTACCTTTCTTGTAAATCACAGAGGCTCTCATGCGGTGGAGTCTTTCTCTGGGCACATTCCTTTTAAAAGAGCAAAAATCTCAGAGGCTCAGGTTCTTTTGAGTCTATCTCTGGGCACGGTTCCTTAATATCAAGTTGCACAATCAAATTGCATAATATTAAACAAGTGCTGTAATACCCCTGATCAATCTGAAAAGGGGGTTAAGGGTAAAAGGTGCAACAACGGAACAGGCACAATGTGATGTGGGATAGCAAAAGCAGGCAGGAGGTCCTGGAAACAAACTTGGCTTTGTTGACTTTAATATTTCAGTGATTGACACCTACCACTGAGCCGTGGATGAACTGGCAGCAGCAACAAAAGACCAGGAAACATAGGACTCCTGTCCTGGAAGGGTTAAATCTTAGGCACAAAGTTCACGCTTCTTGCACTAGAAAGCGTGCGTATCCTGTTCGTGACGCCAAAAGAGAGGTGCAGCGTACTCAAGTTAGGTGTAGAAATGTTCCTGGGTGTTGTAGTGCAATTGTGACACTAACCTGAGACAGCTGACTCTCTGCAAGGGCAGGTGATGATAAGTAATGTTCGTGACGCCAGTGCCAATTAAACGGTGGCACGCCGTTTGCTGATAGCAGGAATAACTGAGGAACCACGTGATGTTAAAACAGAACTCAAACTTTAGTAGTCATCATGCATGGACATAGATGGAAGCGCAGTTCCTTTGCAGACAGTTGGTTGCAGTACATTTGATGCAGGCAATATATATAGCAAGGTGACTTCAGAGTGTTAAACACAAGACTTGAAGTACAGGCGGCTTGCACTCTATTCCTGACTGATCCTGGAACTTAGAAACTCAGACATAGTCTAATCTCCAACTCCAACTCCAACTCTTTAACTCTAGACTCCAACTCTAGACTGCCTCTCCTTACCCTGACTGGGCCTTATATAAACTAGGGCTCCCTAGCTCCCTTTAGTGACTAAGAGCTGGAATGACACCCCTAGCAGGCCTGTACATGCACATTTTACAGTAACAGGGAAGTACATAGCATTACATTACATTTTATAAATATGACTTATACCAACTTCCCCATAAATAAGGGGGGATGACAGCACACCAAGTGACCTTTCTGTAGTGACGGGCATTACAGCTCCCGTACACTACAATAGGAAGAGAAAAGTATGGAGAAGGAAAGGAACTGCTTGTGATCCTAAGCATACCACCTCATCAGTGAAGCATGGTGGTGGTAGTGTCATGGCGTGGGCATGTATGGCTGCCAATGGAACTGGTTCTCTTGTATTTATTGATGATGTGACTGCTGACAAAAGCAGCAGGATGAATTCTGAAGTGTTTCGGGCAATATTATCTGCTCATATTCAGCCAAATGCTTCAGAACTCATTGGACGGCGCTTCACAGTGCAGATGGACAATGACCCAAAGCATACTGCAAAAGCAACCAAAGAGTTTTTTAAGGGAAAGAAGTGGAATGTTATGCAATGGCCAAGTCAATCACCTGACCTGAATCAGATTGAGCATGCATTTCACTTGCTTAATTCAAAACTGAAGGGAAAATGCCCCAAGAACAAGCAGGAACTGAAGACAGTTGCAGTAGAGGCCTGGCAGAGCATCACCAGGGATGAAACCCAGCGTCTGGGGATGTCTATGCGTTCCAGACTTCAGGCTGTAATTGACTGCAAAGGATTTAAAAGTGAAAGCTTGATTTATGATTATTATTCTGTCCCATTACTTTTGGTCCCTTAACAAGTGGGAGGCACATATACAAACTGTTGTAATTCCTACACCGTTCACCTGATTTGGATGTAAATACCCTCAAATTAAAGCTGACAGTCTGCAGTTAAAGCACATCTTGTCCGTTTCATTTCCAATCCATTGTGGTGGTGTATAGTGCCAAAAATGTTGGAATTGTGTCGATGTCCCAATATTTATGGACCTGACTGTATATGTTCAATGAATTTTGTACCAGTATACTTGAGAAAGGCTACTGTGTAGCCGAAACGTCGTGTATTTGTGTGTGCACTCTCGGTCCCCAAATAAAAAGTCACACTGGACATGCTGCTATGAAACTCTTTCCTTATTCCCATGATAGAGGGGCATTGTGGGGACCTGCACCCCATGATAGAGGGGCATTGTGGGGACCTGCACCCCATGATAGAGGTGCATTGTGGGGACCTGCGCCCCATGATAGAGGGGCATTGTGTGCACCCCTATATATATATATATATATATATATACACAAGCACGCGCGCGCGGAGTGTGTGTTTGTGCTTTATGGTGCACACCCTAATGCAATAGGCTGCGCACGCCTATGATCCAATATGCTTGTGGCCTCCCATTACGGCTTGTGGTCCGTAAAGATGGGAAAAGACAAGAGCTATGTGATTCTAATCTATTTGTCACTTAGACTTTCTCCAGTATCCCTACTGATTGGTGTCCTATTCCTCCTCTTATGCAACATCCAGCTATCCGCTGATCCTGAGAGCTGCAGGGCTCTCCTGGTCTGGACTGTCCGGGAGGGAAGTCGGAGATAGGCACCTGAGGCTTCTCAGTTAATACTTGGCCTTGTGTATTGGCTTAGTCTAAATTGTGATTATCTCCTTACTTATTGATGCCATGATTTAACTTGGAAACTTTAGGTGTCCTGAGGACACGAATGACCTTATCCGTCCCCTCTCAGTATTCTTTAATAGTGTTCATGGCTCCAATTTTGTTGTTCTGTTTATGTTTAGCCGAGTGGCAGACTCTATATACCGTACCTGCTATTGATAGTCCTCATCTAGGTGAACGCCAGTAGGTTTTTAGTAGACCTTTAAGGTGGTGTCTTACTGTTGGGGTCAGAACCCCTGTAGTTGCAACGCCAAGTGCTTTTTTAACACTTAGGCCCCTTTCACACGAGCGTGACGGATTAGGTCCGGATGCGTTCAGGATGCGTTCAGTGAAACTCGCACCATTTCACAAGCAAGTTCAGTCAGTTTTGGCTGCGACTGCGTTCAGTTGTTCAGTTATTTCTGCGCGGGTGCAATGCGCTTTTCACGCGTGTGATAAAAATCTGAAGGTTTACAAACAACATCTCTTAGCACCCATTACTTGCTTGCGGATGCAACGCGTTTTTCACACAGCCCCATTCACTTCTATGGGGCCAGGGCTGCATGAAAAACACAGAATCTGGAACATGCAGCGATTTTCACGCAACGCAGAAGTGATGCGTGAAAAACAACACTCATGTACACAGACCCATTGAAATGAATGGGTCAGGATTCAGTGCGGGTGCAATGCGTTCACGTCACGCATTGCACCCGTGCGGAAAACTCGCTCGTGTGAAGGAGGCCTTACTCCTTTTATCTGTTTTGCTTTCTTGTTTCCTTTTTTTTCTCGTTTCTCACTTCCTCTTTTCTCCTCTACTACTTTCTCTTCCCTTTTTTGTCCTTTCCTAGACCTAGACATCATGCCTTGTGCCTCCAGATTACTATGCACAGGGAGAGCGCACAGATTCAATTTCTACAGAAAACGCACTTTAAAACGGGATATATCCCAGGTATGCGGTCTAAAAACTACACATTTTAGTTACACAGCTCTAAGGGGTATCGATTGCACTACATAAGTCTCTGACTAACTCTTTCCTTGATACCATGACTTGCCTAAAGGCACATATGCATTTGTAAAAGTATTCATACAGGGTAAGGTCTACAACATTGGAAGTGTTTATCTTCCAAATGCTGACCAAGGCAGGGCTCTACAAGCCATATTCTGTAAAGTTGAGCACTTCATATAGGGAGTACTTTTAATTGGGGAGGATTTTAACATGACTATAAAAAACAAAAGTTGCAAAAAACCCCGGTTTGCAACATTTTGAAACCACTGTGCCTAAATTTCGGTGCAAGCGGCATTTATATGCCGCCCTGGCCGCTGGGGAGTGGCGGGCGCATGGCGGAGGAAAAGTCATCAACTCTGACAAATGAGCTATCATGTACGCCAATTTTGTGGAGTAAATGATGATTGAAATCTACTGCATTTAGGGGCTGAAGTACAGTTCAATCTAGGCGCACAGAATGCCTGAGAATTTCCCCAATTTTTGATGAGGCCTGCATCTTGTCATAAATTAAAGGGGTTTTCTGGGTTCAAGAGCTGAACCTCGACATACCCATATTTTCACCCAGGCAGCCCCCCTAATATGAGCTCTTTTTTGCCCTGCGCTGAATCGCACATGGTAAAGGCTATTTTTGGAGAGCCAGTGATGTACCAGGCTCTTCATAGGGACTTCAGGGCGGAAGCCTCCGCCCAACATTGAGGCCGGTGACATCACCAGCTCTGATGGGCGGGCTTTAGCACTGCCTTAGCCTGTAAAAAGGCTGGGGCAGCGCTAAAGGCCCCCATCAGAGACGGTCATGTCACCAAATACACTGCTGGGGGGAAGCCTGCGCCTAGCAGTGTAAAAACAAAAAAGCCCTTGCCCTGTGCGATCCAGCTTAGAGCAAGGGAGAGCATCAGAGCATGAAATGCTCCGATGCTAATATCAGGGGGATTTTTTGGTTGAAAATAGGGGTATGTCCGGGTTCAGCTCTGAACCCGGACAACCCCTTTAAGCACATTTCCCTGTCAATGAGGGGAATATCAAAGATCATAAAATGCTAGTCTTTGATAAATGACCCCCTTTGTCTAGAAAGGTTACTACAAATTTTTAAAAAGTCTCAGTGAAAAATCTGGAGTGAAGATCATTAATTAGCATAGCCAACCACAGCCAGTTTACCACCCACTTTTCAAAACTAATGTGAGAATGTAAAAAGTTGCAAATTTTAGCTCAAGGGGCCCAAAAAGTCACAAAGCCCCAATTTTGTGACTTTTGTAAGACCAGAATTCTGCAGTACAGGGTGTTATAAATTCCCTGCCATGTTCTCACAACAACACAGAGATCTGTAGAGTGGACTTTAGTGCGAGATTTGGAAATCAGTGATCTGAATTTTCTCTCTGCTCCGTCAGACAGGGAGCTGAGGGGCTCCTTATCTCTTCTCTCAGACTTTATAAACATTCATCAAAGCTCAATTATCCTTATCTTACTGATAAAAATGTGGCTTTAATAAGTGTTTATACGGGCTGACAATTGAACAGATCATCGCTAACCAGCGTTACTAGTAACGTTGGTTAGCGACAATCTGGCAGTGTAAATGCACCAACGATTAACCGATAAGCAAAAAAAAAAATCTGCTAGATCGCCGTCCCATGTAAAGGAACCTTTAGTACCGTATTTTTCACCCTGGTCTTTGGCTGTCGGCTGTGCAGTAGCTGCGCACATCGTGAGGGCTTTCTGTGACCTCACGCTATGTGTCATGCCCTGCTCAGACTCTGTGCGGAGGTCTGCCAGATTGGCAGCACGTGTTTAGTCATTTGTTTTGTTTTGGAGTCGTGCTAGATCCACCTCCCTAAAGGTGCACTGGGTGGGGTCGTTAGTTTAAATTACTCGCATTCTCAGTGTGCCGTGCGGGTTATAGATTCAGTCAGGCTGTGGAAGCAAGGAGGGAAGGTGTCTGTTCCTGCTCAGATAAGATAAGTTGGTTTCTGATTTCTTTGGTTTGCTGTCTAGGCTGTTTGAGTGATGTCTGTACCCTCCTGGTTCTAAGGGAGCAGGCTGCCCCTTTTCCCCTTTCACCATCTCAGGGATTCTAGGGTATTTTCAGCCCAGGCACGAGGACACATTATTCCCACCTTCAGGGTCTGAATGTGGGCTTAGCAGAATAGGGAGAGCTGTTAGGGATTGGCTAGGAGGTGACCATATCCTCAGCTTCTCGCCTAGAAACTTGTTTTTTTGGTTATCTGTGTATCTTATATCCTGTCCGCCGTGACATTATAACCCACCCGACTGTGACTGCCATTGCTCAGCGGTTTTGTAATGGCGTCAATTGATGCGATAGTTGACCGCATGCAGGGATCATCTCTAGAGGTTGCGGATCTGCGTAGTTCAGTCACACGGTGGCTCTGGCATCAGGTGCAGGTGAAATTTGTGGGGAGCCTAAAGTTGCTCTTCCTGAGAGATTTGCAGGGGGTGCGGAGGACTTTATCCGCTTTAAAGAGGCATGCAAGTTGTATTTTCTGGTGCGTCCATCTTCGTCAGGTAATGAAAGTCAGAGGGTTGGTATAATCATTTCTCTGTTTAAAGGGGACGCGCAATCCTGGGCCTTTTCTCTGCCGTCCGGATCTCTGGAAGATTTTTCAAAGTCCTGGGACTAATTTACGATGACCCAGATCGGGTCTCGATGGCGGAATCTAAATTGCGTAATTTATTACAGGGTGAACATACTGCAGAGTTTTACTGCGTTGAGTTTAGGAGATGGGCCACCGAGTCAGAGTGGAATGACCCCGCGTTACGTAGTCAGTTTTGTCAGGGGTTATCTGAGAGATTGAAAGATGCCCTTGCTTTTCATGAGTACCCATATTCTTTGGAGAATGCTATGTCTTTGGCAGTACGGTTAGATAGACGTATTAGGGAGAGGTGTAAGGCTCCCTCCGCGCAAGGGATCCCTTCTGCGAGTGGTTTCGTCTCTACTGCTTCCCAGGGTGATGTGACAGGTAACTCTGGGGTAGGGGAGGAACCCATGCAGCTGGGTCAGGTATCTTTCCGTTCTGGTTGTAGAGACTTTAGGAGATTGCATAAACTATGTTACTACTGTGGGAAAAGTGGTCATTTTATTTTTGCTTGTCCTTTTGTTAAACCGCATGTTGATAAGAAAGAGAAAATAAAAACCGTCCTGACTCTTGGTAGCGTGAATGGAGTGGTGGAACAAGCGGGTATGCAAGCTCCCTGTAATACTCGTTTTTTCCTTCCAGCTATGGTGGCGCTAGACTCAAGAAAAGTTTTTGTTGAAGTATTCATTGACTGTGGTGCTGGGGTAAACCTTATTGACTTGCTTTTTCTTCAAAATCTGGGCCTAAGTACTTGCACTTTAGAAAGAGAGATTACGGTTTTTGCAATTGATTCTTCCCCTCTTTCTCAAAGGAGTCTCACTCATATTGTTCATGATATTCAGTTAAGGGTGGGTGATTCACATGTGGAGATTATGTCTTGTTTTGTCGTGAAGGATTTGCCCGCTCCTATAGTTTTAGGGTTACCGTGGTTGACAAAACATAACCCAATTATAGATTGGCAAGCAAGACAAATCATTGGTTGGAGTGAATTTTGTTCGGATAATTGTCTTGGCACATCTATCTCTGGTGTGTCCACTACGGCTCTACCTCAGTATCTCTCAGATTTTGCGGATGTCTTTTCAGAGGGTGGGGCTCAGGAATTGACCCCTCATCGTGACTTTGATTGTCCAGTTAATCTCATCCCAGGGGCTAAGTTGCCAAAGTCTCGGCTGTACAATCTTTCTCAACCCGAAAGAGAGGTCATGCGGAAGTATATCGCCGAGAGTTTGGCAAAAGGTCATATCAGGCCATCTAAGTCTCCGGTGGCAGTAGGTTTATTTTTTGTAAAGAAAAAGGATGGTTCGCTGAGACCGTGTTTGGATTTCCGGGAATTGAACCGTATTACGGTCCGGGATCCGTATCCCCTTCCTTTGATCTCCGACCTTTTTTATCAGATTGTTGGAGCCAAGGTGTTCTCCAAGTCGGATTTGAGAGGGGCCTACAATCTGATCAGAATCAAGGAAGGGGATGAGTGGAAAACGGCCTTCAATATGCACGAGGGTCATTTTGAGAATCTGGTTATGCCTTTTGGGTTGACGAACGCGCCAGCGGTATTTCAGCGATTCGTCAATGACATTTTCCATCATTTGGTGGGGAGATTCATGGTAGTTTACTTGGATGACATTTTAATTTACTCTCCTGATCTGAAGACCCATCAGGATCACGTGAGACAGGTTTTGACGATCCTTCGGGAGAATAAGTTATATGCCAAATTGGAGAAATGTGTGTTTTCTGTGCAGGAGCTTCAGTTTTTGGGATATCTGCTTTCTGACTCTGGTTTTCGTATGGACCCCGAAAAGGTCCAGGCGGTTCTGCAATTGGACCGACCAGAGACTCAGAAAGCTTTGATGCGGTTTTTGGGATTTACTAATTATTATAGAAAATTTATTTTGAACTATTCTACCATTGTAAGACCTCTGACTGATATGTCTAAGAAGGGCGCCGACGTCTCTGTCTGGTCGGATGAGGCATTGCAGGCCTTTTCGACTATTAAGGAGTGTTTTGCGTCTGCTCCCATTCTGGTGCAGCCCGATGTGTCTCAGCCATTCGTGGTAGAGGTTGATGCATCAGAAGTGGGGGTTGGAGCGGTGCTGTCGCAGGGTTCATCTCCTGGCAAGTGGGTCCCGTGTGCTTTTTTTTCCCAAGAAGCTCTCGGTCGCCGAGAAGAATTATGATGTGGGAGATAGAGAGTTGCTGGCCATCAAGTTGGCCTTTGAGGAATGGCATCACTGGTTGGAGGGGGCTTCTCACCCCGTTACTGTATATACGGATCATAAGAACTTGGCTCACCTGCAATCTGCCAAGCGTCTGAACCCTAGACAGGCCAGATGGTCACTGTTTTTTACCAGGTTCAATTTTGTGGTTACTTTTCGCCCGGGGGTTAAAAACGTCAAGGCAGATGCGTTGTCTCGCAGTTTTCCTGGGGGATGTGATTCAGAGGATCATGCTCCGATTTTTGCTGATGGGGTGGTGGTCTCCGCTCTGTACCCCGAATTGGAGATGGAGGTGTTGGGAGCTCAGGAGGGGGCTCCTGGTTCTTGTCCCCCAGGGAGGTTGTTTGTTCCTGAAGGACTGCGATACAAGGTGTTCAAGGAGCATAACGATACTGTCCTTGCTGGACATCCTGGTGGTAAGTCCACCTGTGACCTTGTGTCCCGGAGGTTCTGGTGGCCCGGGTTACGTAAGAGCATTGAGGATTACGTGGCAGCTTATGAAACCTGTGCACGGTCAAAGGTTGCTCATACTCGACCGGCTGGTTCACTTCTTCCTTTGTCTATTCCGTCTCGTCCTTGGACGCACTTGTCTATGGACTTTATTACGGATCTGCCGAGTTTCTTCAGGAAAACAGTAATTTTGGTGGTAGTTGACCGATTTAGTAAAATGTCTCACTTTATATCGTTAACTAGTCTGCCTAATGCCAAGACTCTTGCGCAGATTTTTGTTGATAATATCGTGAAATTGCATGGTATTCCTTCGGATGTGGTTTCTGATAGGGGCACGCAGTTTGTCTCCAGGTTTTGGAGGGCGTTCTGCTCTCGGCTTGACATTCAACTTTCGTTCTCTTCGGCTTTTCATCCACAGTCGAATGGTGACAGAGCGTACTAATCAAAAACTGAAGACCTACTTGAGGTGCTTTGTGGCTGAGAATCAGGAGGACTGGTCCTCATTCTTGTCCCTAGCAGAGTTTGCTTTGAATAACCGTAGGCAGGAGTCCACGGGTAAGTCGCCATTTTTTGTCGCATACGGTTTTCATCCTCAGTTTGGGACCTTTTCTGGGACTAGTTCCTCTGGGATGCCAGAGGAGGAGAGATTTTCTTCTGCCTTGTCTTCTATCTGGCGGAGGATCCAAGTGAATTTGGAGAAGATGGGTGAGAGGTATAAGCGAATGGCTGACAAGAGACGTGTGACTGGTCCGGACCTGTGTGTGGGTGATCTGGTGTGATTGTCCACTAAAAATATTAAACTGAGAGTGCCATCTTGGAAACTGGGTCCAAGATTTATTGGTCCGTACAAAATATCTGCGGTGATCAATCCAGTAGCGTTTCGGCTGGTTCTTCCGCAGACTTGGAGGATCCATGATGTGTTCCACAGGTCTTTATTGAAAAAATATGTGAGACCGGTGGAACCATCGCCATTGCCCCCTCCTCCTGTTCTGGTCGATGGAAATTTAGAGTTCGAGATCTCCAGGGTTCTTGACTCTAGGGTTCTTCGGGGTTCCCTTCAGTACCTGGTACACTGGAGGGGATACGGTCCTGAGGAAAGGATGTGGGTTCCGGCGCTGGATGTCAGTGCCAGCCGACTGGTTAGGGCTTTTCACAGATCCCACCCGGATAAGGTTGGTCCGGGGTGTCCGGAGGTCACTCGTAGAAGGGGGGGTACCGTCATGCCCTGCTCAGACTCTGTGCGGAGGTCTGCCAGATTGGCAGCACATGTTTAGTCATTTGTTTTGTTTTGGAGTTGTGCTAGATCCGCCTCCCTTCAGGTGCACTGCGTGGGGTCGTTGGTTTAAATTACTTGCACTCCCAGTGTGCCGTGCGGGTTATAGATTCAGTCAGGCTGTGGAAGCAAGGAGGGAAGGTGTCTGTTCCTGCTCAGATAAGATAAGTTGGTTTCTGATTTCTTTGTTTTGCTGTCTAGGCTGTTTGAGTGATGTCTGTCCCCTCCTGGTTCTGAGGGAGCAGGCTGCCCCTTTTCCCCTTTCACCATCTCAGGGATTCTAGGGTATTTTCAGCCCAGGCACGAGGACACATTATTACCACCTTCAGGGTCTGAATGTGGGCTTAGCAGAATAGGGAGAGCTGTTAGGGATTGGCTAGGAGGTGACCATATCCTCAGCTTCTCGCCTAGAAACTCGTTTGTTTGGTAATCTGTGTATCTTATATCCTGTCCGCCGTGACACTGTGCGCGCGAGTTCACAGCACAGCCGACAGCAGGGGGAAGCAGATCGTGACCGGTGAGGAGCGGCGGCGACCAGGAGCAGGAGAGGTAAGTGGATTTTTTATTTTATAAAACATGGCAATATGGGGCTGATCTGAGGCAATATGGGGCTATCTGAGGCAATATGGGGCTCCTGGAGGGTAATCTGAGGCAATATGGGGCTGCTGGAGGGTAATCTAAGGCAATATGGGGCTGCTGGGGGCTGATCTGAGGCAATGGAGGCTGCTGGGGGCTGATATGAGGCAATGGGGGCCATTCACATTGCGGTCTGAGCTGAGGTCTGATTGGTGGTCTGACCTGAAGGTCTAATAAAAAAATATGTTTTTCCTATTGTCCTCCTCTAAAACCTAGGTGCATCTTATGGGCCAGTGTGTCTTGTAGGGCGAAAAATACGGTAATTTAGAGAAAAGGGTTATTAGATGACTGCCACAAAGTGAAAGTGAACGTAGGATGCACACAGCTAGAAAAACAGTTAACCCTTTGTGACAGAATGGCTCAATATTTTTAATAAAGACCAATTGAAAAAAAAATTGGCCCCAAATGAGAAAAATGAAATCATAAAAAGAATTGGCCCAAAAGATGTGCAGTGGCGAGGAACGGGTTGTTAAAAATGTTCAGTATTTGTCGTGAAGCCAATTGCAGCATGCGCAGGGTACTATCACAGGGCCCTTTAAAGGTGTTATAACGCACGTCCCAGGTTAGGAATGCCAGAGTGGTGTACTTGCCTATAATGTCTCTGTATGGTGATGGTAATGGTGTCAACACCTCCTACCTGGGTACGGCTGGACTCCTGGCTCACTTGCAATAAATTGGAGTGTAGTGATAGGAGGAGTAATAGAGGGATTTTGCAGCATAAATTGATATCCTGACCCTTGGTAAAGTTCAAACTTGTCTTTACTGAGAATAATTTTCATCCAAGCAAGGTACAGCTTTGGTCTTAGGTCCCAGCAGGCTTTGGCAATGGTGGGCAGGAATGAATCTTCTGCTCTATAAACCTGGAGCTTGCAGGAAAAGACGTCTGCTTAGTAGCTCTAAAACTATGGCAGGAATTTGGCTTCTGCATTTCTTTCTATCCTCTGCTTTATGGGGACTGACTAGCTGAGGAGGAATATGGCTTCTCCTAGGTCTCTGGACTTTACTCACAGTTGTATTCTCAGGGAATGCTTTCTTCCTGGAACTGGAGGTTGTCTGCTTGCTTCATCCAGCTGAGGCTGCAGGGCTCAGGCTGGGGATTTCATCAATGTCTCAGCATGAGACCTGGTCCTGGCTTGGTTCCCTAAATCAGGAGCTCCTAACACACACACACACACACACACACACACACACACACACCCTACCCCTAGCAGGGGGCTGAACTCCTCACTAACTTCCTTCTTTACCCAGGGTCTAGGCTATGGTAATAGTCCACACCTCCACAGAGGGGGTGCTAAGCTGGAATAAACCATTCGAGCTTATATTTACTAACCTGTAGTTAACTCCTTACCAACACATTGGAACAATAATTTACATTTAACATGGTTTATGCACATTTGTTAATGACATAATGTAAAATTACATCAGATGACAAGGTAAAAGCTATTAACAGATTGTAGCGGGGTAGAAGAGTTTAGTAACACAACTCTGGGGTGTTACAGATGTACAGAGCATTTAATTTGTTTTTCAATGCTACTGATGTCTGAACAATGTGGCCTTCGTTTGTAGAGGTCATTGGGCTACAAAGGTCTATTTAACCATTGCTGTTCACCAAGTATATCTTTTCACAGTGAGGGAAATGCTTTAGTTGACCGGGGGACAAGATCTACTAAGACTGACAGGCAGCTACCATACAGTCCATACCTGAAGGTAAATGGCTGAGCTGACAAAGGGGACACTGTCCGTCAATAGTGATGAGCGGCATAGTCAATATTAGAACTTAGGATATTTTGTTAATTTTTGGCCGAATATTCGCCATAAATTCGCAAATTTGTGATCTCCAGTCATTATTTACTTGATTGCGAAAATCGGCAATGTAATATATTCGCGATAAAAATTAGCAATTAGAATATTCGCGATCAACACTAAGGGGTAGGCAACTTTCCTATTGGTTGCTAGGGATGTTGCTAAGTGCCGATATTCGCGATAAATTCACGATAAATTCACGATCAACACTATTCACAAATATATAGCACTATATTCTAAATATTCGCAAATTCTTGAAGTGGCGATATTCGCGATTAAAATTCGTGATTCGAATATTCGTGTTCAACACTATCCGTCATCACTGCTTGTCAGCATTCGGACTAGTGCTTTGTTTTTTCTGAAATTTGTAAATTTATAGTAAGCTAGGATATTCTAGAGCAGGGATGGCCAACCTGAGGCTCTCCAGCTGCTGCAAAACTCCAACTCCATTCATGCCTGGACAGTCTACAGCTATCATCCTATAGTAGGGCATGGTGGGAGTTGTAGTTTTACAACAGCTGGAGTGCGGTGTTCTAGAGGAAGTGATCTAACCAGCTTCCTAAAAGATAGAGGTTAGGAAGACATCTGCGGCTGCTGGGGAACGTTAACCTCAAGGTTTTTTCATCAGTAAGCAGGGTCCACAACAAGCACCCATACTCACCTTTATACAAATGGGGGCATTAGTCTTATAGGAGAGCACTAATGGCGGCATTATTCTTACTGGGTGGTACTAATGGGGGCATTATTCTTACAGGAGAGCACTAATTGGGGCATTATTCTTACTGGGTGGTACTAATGGTGGCATTATTCTTACAGGAAAGCACTAATGGGGACATTATTCTTACAGGAGAGCACTAATAGGCGCATTATTCTTACTGGGGTGCATTAATGGGGGCATTATTTTTACTGGGGGGCACTAATGGGGCCATTACTCTTACTGAGGGGCACTAATGGGGGACATTAATTCTGGGGTGCACTAATGGGGCCATTACTATTACTGGGGGGCACTAATGGGGGCATTACTATTACTGGGGGCACTATGGGGGCATTATTAATTATTAATGGGGACATTAATATTACTGGGGGGCATTAATATTATTGGGAGCCACAGCATGACAGCGACAACACTCCATATTAAGCCATGCCCCCACAGCAACACCCCATTTGGGGTGTGGCTTAACGTGGCCGGTATTTTTTGTTAGGAAAGGTGGCAACTCTAGGTATAATGCATTATTGGTAAACTAGCTCATATCAGCCAAACCAGACATGAGCTCATTTGCAAACTTTTCCCATGAAGCATTGCCTGAAAATGTCTCTTCAATAAGAGCCAATGCCCTGCTAAAACGCAAAGCTAGAAAAGTTTACTAAATGGGTGAAGAACCACTGTGATAGCAATCGTTCCTTCTCGTTCACTTTGCATCGCCCTGCGTAATAGTTAGTGTTGAGCAAATCGAAGTCCACAAAGTGGACTTTGATCCAAATTTTCTTGGAAAATTCGATTTGCGTAAGCGGAATTTCCTTGTGCTTCGTGGTAGCGAATCGTTTTTTTCCTGAATGGCGGTAAAAAATTGTAAAAATCATACTTACATCATCCATTTGATCACGACAAGCCGGGCGCCGCCATCTTGCTTGAAGATCTCACACGAAATCCCATGTGTGGTGATGTATGATGTCACCATGCCGGCCGAAGTGATGACGTAATCACAGGCTGTACAAAATTTCACGCTAGATCTTCAATCAAGATGGCCCTTTTATAGTAGCAATGCCCTCTGTGCCCCCTTTATAGTAGTAATGCCCTCTGTGTCCCCTTTATAGTAGTAATGCCCTCTGTGCCCCCTTTGTAGTAGTAATACCCATTTTTAGTATTTTTTTTTTTATTAAAAAGGTTCAGCCTTTTCTGTGATACAAGGGTTAAAGAATCAGTCTGTTTGCAAGCTGTGTCTTTCTGTATACTTTGAATCCTGTCAGCTGACGGCTCATATAAAGCTCTTATCTCTGATCTCCTGAACTCATAAACACTCATTTATAGCACAATTCTTATTAAAGTGATAAGAATATGGCCTAAATAAGTGTACATGAGTCATCAGCTGATATGGTTCAACGAAAACAGAAAGACACAGCCGGCAAACAGACTGTTTTTGTAACCCTTGTATCTCGGAAGCTACTGAACATTTTTCAAGAAGACCAATTGAAAAAATGATTTTTAGCCCAAAATGAGTAAAATGCAGTCATAAAACATGCCCTAAAGTTGTACATAGACTTTAAACAAGGGGATTCTCTTGAATGTATGTGTTTATGTGTTTTGTCCTAATTACTAGAGCTGAGCGAATCGAATCCCACGAAGTGGAATTCGATCCGAATTTCAGGATAAATTCGATTCGCCTGGAAGCCGAATTTCCTCATGCTTCGTGTCCGCGATTTAACCTGAAATAGTGAAAAAAACACCAGCCTCCATCTTGATTGAAGATCTCGGCCAGCGTGATGAAGTAATCTTGCGACGCGCGAGATTCCACTCCCGATCTTCAAGCAAGATGGCGGCGGCCGGCCTGTTGCGGGCAAATGGAGGCTGTAAGTCTGATTGAAATTATTTTTTATTGTTTATTTTCACACTGTTTTTACATTTGTATGAACGCAGCATCTGAGGGGTACAATGATGGGGGTGGCGCTATCGCAGCTCCCTGTCACTGCACCTGCTACTTACAAAAAAAATGCGCTTCGTGATTAAGTAATTTGCCACAAAGCAAATTTTTCTTTTAAATTCGTCGAATCAGCCGAATCGAACTTTTCAATTATTCGCTCATCTCTATTAATTACACAAGAGAATTTCAGTCTTAATGCAATTTTGGAATTGAATTGGGCGGTTCCTATAATGGTGAAATTTTAATATTTATTGATGCGTATTTCTATAACTTTTATTCTGTGAGTATAATAAACCTTGGTGGTTAAACTGTGCAACTTACCTTTTTTCCTTCAATTGAGAGTTTAGGGGAAGACGTGGTGATTGACTGCATTGAAGGAAGGCGCCCGGGGTCAGTGACGTGCCTAGGGAAAGGCAGGGGGGGGCGCTCCACCCCGGGTGCCGGCTCTCAGGGGAGTGCTAGAAGCAATGAGCGCTTCCATCAATACAGATGGAAGTGCTCATTGCTGGAGCGCTGACGCCCACATACTGCGGCGGGGCACAGGAGCGCATAGTTCTCTGCCCCGCCGCCGATCACCACCATAGGCTTCAAGCCAAGTAGATCTGAGGCCTATGCAGTAGTGAAATCCCGGCGCAGGTGTGCGTGATGACGTAATCGCGCGCGCCTGTCCCGAGACGAGGCAGCACAGTGAAGTGTGTGCGCCTTCCTTTGCGAGCAAGCGCAGGTGAGTATTTAGCTTTTAGTTTTTAGTTTTTTAGTTTTAGTTTTTTTAATTTTATGTGCCAACTTTGGGGGACATGTATGTGTGTGTCCGCTAAAGGAATCCACTCTGTCGTATGTACAATCACAACATTTTGCACAGCCGCCTCCTGTGACTTGGGGAACGTCATAGACTATGTTTTGAGTCACTGTTAAAGGGGCGGTCATGGTTAAAGGGGCTGTCACTTTTAAAGGGGCGGTCACTGTGAAAGTCACAGTTAAAAAGGCGGTCACTGTGAGAGTCACTGTTAAAGGGGCGGTCACTGTGAAAGTCACTGTTAAAGGGGCGGTCACTGTGAAAGTCACAGTTAAAAATGCGGTCACTGTGAAATTCACTGTTAAAGAGGCGGTCACTGTGAAAGTCACTGTTAAAAGGGCGGTCACTGTTAAAGGGGCGGCCACTGTGAAAGTCACTGTCAAAGGGGCGTCACTGTTAAAGGGGCGGTCACTGTGAAAGTCACAGTTAAAAAGGC
The DNA here is from genome assembly GCF_905171765.1 of Bufo bufo. Taxonomy (NCBI): domain Eukaryota; kingdom Metazoa; phylum Chordata; class Amphibia; order Anura; family Bufonidae; genus Bufo; species Bufo bufo. The sequence goes on from NC_053394.1 coordinate 422,516,134, forward strand.
GGTCACTGTGAAAGTCACTGTTAAAGGGGCGGTCACTGTGAAAGTCACTGTTAAAGGGGCGGTCACTGTGAAAGTCACAGTTAAAAATGCGGTCACTGTGAAATTCACTGTTAAAGGGGCGGTCACTGTGAAAGTCACTGTTAAAAGGGCGGTCACTGTTAAAGGGGCGGCCACTGTGAAAGTCACTGTCAAAGGGGCGTCACTGTTAAAGGGGCGGTCACTGTGAAAGTCACAGTTAAAAAGGCGGTCACTGTGAAAGTCACTGTTAAAAGGGCGGTCACTGTTAAAGGGGCGTCCACTGTGAAAGTCACAGTTAAAAAGGCAGTCACTGTGAAAGTCACTGTTAAAAGGGTGGTCACTGTTAAAGGAGCGGCCACTGTGAAAGTCACTGTCAAAGGGGCGTCACTGTTAAAGGGGAGGTCACTTTGAAAGTCACTGGTAAAGGGGCGGTCACTGTGAAAGTCACAGTTAAATAGGTGGTCACTGTGAAAGTCACTGTTAAAGGGGCGGTCACTCTGAAAGTCACTGTTAAAAGGTCGGTCACTGTTAAAGGGGCAGCCACTGTGAAAGTCACTGTCAAAGGGGCGTCACTGTTAAAGGGGCGGTCACTGTGAAAGTCACTGTAAAGTGGCGGTCACTGTGAAAGTCACTGTTAAAGGGGCGGCCACTGTGAAAGCCACTGTTAAAGGGACGGTCACTGTGAAAGTCACTGTTAAAGGGGTGGTCACTGTTAATGGGGCGGTCACTGTGAAGGTCACTGTTATTAAAGGGGCGGTCACTGTGAAAGTCACTGTTAAAGGGGCATTCACGGTTAAAGGGGCGGTCACTTGTAAAGGGGCGGTCACTGTTAAAGTCATAGTTAAAAAGGCGGTCACTGTGAAAGTCACTGTTAAAGGGGCGGTCACTGTGAAAGTTAATGTTAAAGGGACGGTCACTGTTAAAGGGGTGGCCACTGTGAAAGTCACTGTAAAAGGGGCATCACTGTTAAAGGAGCGGTCACTGTGAAAGTCACTGTTAAAGGGGCCGTCACTGTGAAAGTCACTGTTAAAGGGGCTGTCACTGTGAAAGTCACTGTTAAAGCGGCGGTCACTGTTAAAGGGCTGGTCACTGTGAAAGTCACTGTTAAAGGGGCGGTCACTGTGAAAGTCACTGTTAAAGTGGCGGTCACTGTGAAAGCCACTGTTAAAGGGGCGGTAAATGTGAAAGTACTATGCAGGAAAAGCAGTCCTACAGATGAGACAGGGTGAACAGAAAGACTCTTTACAAGTACATAGCACAAAATCATTAGAATTAAAAATTTCACAGAAAGTACGCTTTTTTGGAGGGTTAATTGATTATCCCCTTAAGGATAAAGCCCTTTTTTCTTTTTGTGTTTTCATATTTCCTTCCCCACATTCCAAGAGCCATAACTTTTTAATTTTCCATTCACATAGCCATATGAGGGCTATGCCGTGCAACTTGAATTTGTAATAAATTTAATTTACTATGTCTTGTATTGGAAAATGGGGGGCAAAACATTTTGTGGCGTGAAATAAAAAAAAACTACTACTCTGCCAAGGTATGGGTTAATATACAGTCAGGTCCATAAATATTGGGACATCGACACAATTCTAAAAATTTTGGCTCTATACGCCACCACAACGGATTTGAAATGAAACAAACAAGATGTGCTTTAACTGCAGACTGTCAGCTTTAATTTGAGGGTATTTACATCCAAATCAGGTGAACGGTGCAGGAATTACAACAGTTTGCATATGTGCCTCCCACTTGTTAGGGGACCAAAATTAATGGGACAGAATAATAATCATAAATCAAACTTTCACTTTTTAATACTTGGTTGCAAATCCTTTGCAGTCAATTACAGCCTGAAGTCTGGAAAGCATAGACATCACCAGACGCTGGGTTTCATCCCTGGTGATGCTCTGCCAGGCCTCTACAGCAACTGTCTTCAGTTCCTGCTTGTTCTTGGGGCATTTTCCCTTCAGTTTTCTCTGCAGCTCCAGGGAACGGCCATGGGAGCGGCCTGTGCGCCGTCCTATGCCTGCCTGTTCCTGGGGCTGTAGGAGAGGGAGGTCTTCCTTGCGGAGGTCTACGGTGACATCGGCGGAGTCCAGATGTGGGCCCGCTACATTGACGATGTCTTCGTAGTGTGGCAGGGCCCACAGTCTGGATTCACCGAGTTGGTGGGGTTGCTTAATCGCAATAACCGTAATATCACATTAACATCTAGGATCAACAAGACGTACCTCGACTTTCTCGATGTACAGATCCGCGTAGATCAGTCCGGCCGGATATCGACAGACCTATTTCGTAAGGCAACGTCCACCAATTCTGTCCTACACGCGCAGTCTTGCCATCCGCAGAGCCTTATCCGTAGCATCCCGTATGGCCAGTTCCTAAAGGCTCGGAGAATCTGTTCGACGGAAGAGGCATTCAACAGTCAGTCTCAGGACCTGCCACGAAGATTGTCGGATCGTGGGTATTCAGCGGCGAACATCAAACAGTGTCACCAGAAGGCGAAACAAGTGATGAGAGATCCCCTTTTGGCACACAACCGCAAACGACGCAATCCAGTGGACAAGGTATGGTTTATCACCTCATTTAATCCCCAGTGGAAATCAATCCAAGGTACACTAGCCAAGTACTTGGAGGTCCTACAATTAGACCCCATTTTGGCAAAAATCTTACCTACCTGCCCTTCCATCACGTATAGACGCACCAAAAATCTTAAGGATCTGTTGGTAAACAGTTACCATCCAGGTCATCAGACCAAATTGAATCCCGACTCTAAAGGCCCCAAGTGGGGATGTACCCCATGCGGGAGGTGCGTGGCATGCCCCAATGTCGACAGGACTACTTCCTTTAGCAATCCATTCACCAACAGTAAACAATACACTATCACACATACTGTCACCTGTAATACTCCAGGGGTGATATATGTGGGGAAGTGTCCATGCCAACTCATTTATGTTGGGCTGACATCCAGGGAGCTCAAGAGGAGGATACGAGAACACGTCCTGGGTATTGAGGCTGCCAAAGATGAAAATGATGTGGCCCTATTAAAAACGATTCCCAAACATTTTAAATTGTTTCACAATTGTGATAGTTCGCAATTTAGAATCTGTGGGATTGATAGGGTGTACATGACACCACGCGGTGGTAATTGGAGGAAGATCTTGGTGCAAAAAGAAGTACGCTGGATTCATGAATTAGACAGCATGACACCTAGGGGGTTAAATGAGGACCTCTCTTTTGCTCCTTTTCTATAATTGATACATCCCGTGGTGGATGTCCTTAATAACATTCCCTGTTTTTTGAGTCCTCTTGGGGTCCCTCTGCTCATCCCAGGTCCTGTGTTTTTAATCCTTTGTCTGTCATTCCCCTGTTTTTTAACGTATTGTGCTTTCCTAATTTATCTGTAGCACTACCGATGACGTCTGTCGCAGTGGAGGACCATTCCAGTGGAGTCATGGTTCCATACTGAGTTATGTCTGTGTGCATGGTGCCTTTTGGATACATTTTGGACTTCCCCGGGCCATATGCTGGCTATACAACTACGCTTGTTCCATCAATATTACACAATAACTCCCCTTCTCTCGAGATGTTCCGACCATATACTTTCACCATGATGTATAATAATAATTTTATAGGTTTCATCTGTTCCTTTCAATCACTGCACCGAGCACTCTTTTCACTTGCTTTTCACGTGCGCCTCTCTTCCCTTTTTTAGTATATAATTATCTTGCGTGTGTTTTATTACAATTGAATTTGTACTCCATTGGCACTTATCTTCTCAGCAATTGTGTATTGTAATAATTCAGCCCCCCAGGTTGGATGCTCCTGTCAATATTTATGTATATATATATATATTATTTCTGGTTTATGTATTAGCACTTTATGTCAAACTAAGTCAGCTGTTGTCCTGGAATACTGACATTTTTGCCATTATTCCTCTTTATTATATATGGTACGCACTTTTTACACTGTACACGGTGCGATGATAATGAGTCTGAACATGGTCTCTTAACATAACATCGCGGTGTGGTGGGGTGTAATCCACCTGTCCACAGCGCAATGTAGTTATCTGCCGTCCATTTGGATTATGAGGGGTTAACTGTGTGTTGTCGTATTCTATGTCTCTTATGTCATGTCCAGTTCCCAGCCACTGGCCTGGTACTTTTTACCCTGACCTATATTTAAAAAGTTTCCATGCATTCTGACCATTTGCCCATTTTTAGACGAGTCTGTGGGCTGGTATGTGTATCCGCATTTGGGCTGCTTTCGCACTGGCGTTCGGGGTTCCGCTTGTGAGTTTCATTTCGGGGCTTTCGCGGGCGGCCCCGAGCGGATCCGTGGACCCCCTGGTGTTCTCTGGGTGGATGCGGATCCGCTCGGAGTGCAGCGGTTTGGCTCCGCCTGGCCTCCATTCCGCCCGGGCGCATTTTTCGGCGTTCGGGTGTCCGCCTGGTTGCGCGGAGCCAGACGGATCCGTACGGGCTTGCAGTGTGGGTCGGTGGGCGCGGATCCGTTTGAAGTTGACACAATGTGGCACGATTTCGAGCGGGTCCGTCTCCCGCTGGCTTTTCAGTGTGGGGTCTGGACAGGTCTGTCTGGTTAATTTGCACACTTGGAACTCCTCTAAACCATGGTGCAGACGGATCCGTCTTTGAGCGGATCCCTATGTCTGTATTGTGGGAGCGGATCCGTCCGTGCAGCCACTAGACGGATCCGCTCTGAGCGCGGGTGTGAGAGCAGCCTCAAATGTGCCGCCACAGTCATGTGCCGCCGCGGTCATGTGCCGCATCACGTGACCGCTCCGTCACTAAGGCTTGCCTGCGTTGCCGGGGTGGGGCGTCCACCACTGCTTGTGGTGTTGCAGTGGGGGCGTTGCCTCGGCGACGCTCATGACATTGCGGTCGCGTGCTGTGTCATGTGATCTCCGCATTACTAGTCCTCCGCCCCTTGGAGTCTGAGGCCTCTAGTTCTGTTGGTGCCGCTGTCACTCAGATGTTTGGCCGCACCTACTGCACTGCCCCCGGTTCCTCCTCCGTATGACTACATGGGCTACTGATTGGTTTTCCTGGTATGGTCAGGGCGTGTCGTATGATGCACTTCTGACACTGCGGTCATGTGCTTGCTCACATGCTCGCTCTGTAATCTTAGTCCTGCCTCCATTAGGTGCTTTTGGTTCTATTGATTGGCCCTTAGGTACTGGGGCTCCAATTCCATTGGTGCTGACGTCATTCAGGTCCTGCAATTTTAATTATCCTCCACACACCTGTGTGGGCACTATATAGGGGAGATGTTTTTATGTGTTTCCGTATCCCCGGAAGAAGCCAGATCTACTGGCGAAACGGCGTTGGGTCAGGAGTCGGCCGAGAGATCTTTTGCACCAGTCAGGGTATGTTTTATACTTTGTCCTTTTTATTTCAACCTCAATCTCCACAATTGCCTCCTTTGCACTTTGTTTGGGGCGTTGCTGCTATGAGGTTTTGAGGTATGCTCTTTCAGGTAGCATTCTTTTTTCCCTGTTATTTCGTGCACTGATCTCCCGGCCTCTCCTTGGGTCCTGCTACTCATCTGTGTGTCCCGCCTTGTGCTGCCTGTTTTATTATATATGTATGTATTGTTTATATGTTTATATATACTTACAATAAAGTTTTTTGGATCTTCATACATATGTAAGTTAGTTTCATTCATTTTGTTTGGTGATTTTTCTCTTCAGCAAGTGAAATGCATGCTCAATCTGATTCAGGTCAGGTGATTGACTTGGCCATTGCATAACATTCCACTTCTTTCCCTTAAAAAACTCTTTGGTTGCTTTTGCAGTATGCTTTGGGTCATTGTCCATCTGCACTGTGAAGCGCCGTCCAATGAGTTCTGAAGCATTTGGCTGAATATGAGCAGATAATATTGCCAGAAACACTTTAGAATTCATCCTGCTGCTTTTGTCAGCAGTCACATCATCAATAAATACAAGAGAACCAGTTCCATTGGCAGCCATACATGCCCACGCCATGACACTACCACCACCATGCTTCACTGATGAGGTGGTATGCTTAGGATCATGAGCAGTTCCTTTCCTTCTCCATACTCCTCTCTTCCCATCACTCTGGTACAAGTTGATCTTGGTCTCATCTGTCCATAGGATGTTGTTCCAGAACTGTGAAGGCTTTTTTAGAAGTCGTTTGGCAAACTCTAATCTGGCCTTCCTGTTTTTGAGGCTCACCAATGGTTTCCATCTTGTGGTGAACCTTCTGTATTCACTCTGGTGAAGTCTTCTCTTGATTGTTGACTTTGACACACATACACCTACCTCCTGGAGAGTGTTCTTGATCTGGCCAACTGTTGTGAAGGGTGTTTTCTTCACCAGGGCAAGAATTCTTGGGTCATCCACCACAGTTGTTTTCCGTGGTCTTCCGGGTCTTTTGGTGTTGCTGAGCTCACCGGTGCGTTCCTTCTTTTTAAGAATGTTCCAAACAGTTGTTTTGGCCACGCCTAATGTTTTTGCTATCTCTCTGATGGGTTTGTTGTGTTTTTTTCAGCCTAATGATGGCTTTCTTCACTGATAGTGACAGCTCTTTGGATCTCATCTTGAGAGTTGACAGCAACAGATTCCAAATGCAAATAGCAGACTGGAAATGAACTCTGGACCTTTTATCTGCTCATTGTAATTGGGATAATGAGGGAATAACACAAACCTGGCCATGGAACAGCTGAGAAGCCAATTGTCCCATTACTTTTGGTTCCTTAACAAGTGGGAGGCACATATGCAAACTGTTGTAATTCCTACACCGTTCACCTGATTTGGATGTAAATACCCTCAAATTAAAGCCGACATTCTGCAGTTAAAGCACGTCTTGTTCGTTTAATTTCAAATCCATTGTGGTGGTGTATAGAGGCAAAAATGTTAGAATTGTGTCGATGTCCCAATATTTATGGACCTGACTGCAATTATCGTGTTACCAAATTTGTATATTTATTATTTTGTTTTACTACTTTGAAAATGATAAAAATTTATAAAAGTTTTCTCTGCATCACCATTTTCTGACAACTATAACTTTTTTTTATATTTCTGTCTACAGAGCTGTATGAGGGCTTGTTTTTTTGTGCTACGGACTGTAGTTTATATTGGTACCATTTTGAAGTACATAAGACTTTTTGATCACTTATTCAATTTTTTTTTGGGGGGGACAAGGTGACCAGAAAATGGCGAATCGTGTTGTTTGTATTTATTTTTTCCATTGCGACTTTCAAACATTTTCAAACACGGTGATGCCTGTTATGTTTTTATTTTTAATCTCTATTTTTATATGTAAAATTGGGAAAGGAGAGTGATTTCAATTTGTAATGTTTTTATGAGTTTTTTTTAATACAAAAACTTAGGGGACTAGAACCTGCAATCATAGACCATCATAAAGCACTATTGTGGTCTATGAGATTCTAGCACTCTGCCTGCTGAGCCATGCCTCATACAAAAGGAGCAAAGGAATCGGTGCGTACCTTAATACTATTGAACGCCCGTACTTGCAGGCAGGATGGCCAGTCACTCACTTCCTCACGGTGCATGCTCCGCCCACTTTATTAATGAAGCAGGCTGAGCATGCACCGTGAGGACGTGTGTGACCAGCCAGCCTGCCTGCAAGTATGGTCGTTCAATAGGGAGTACTAAGGTACGCGTATTGCGCTACCGTGTAGTTTAACCGCCTCTGGACCGCCTAACGGTCGATTCATTCCTCCTGGACGCATCCGTGCGTCATCTCGCGAGACGCAAGATTTCCTGTTCACAGGATCGGAAGGTAAGCGAGTGGATCTCCAGCCTGCCAGCGGCGATCGTTCGCTGGCAGGCTGGAGATGTGATTTTTTTAACCCCTAACAGGTATATTAGACGCTGTTTTGATAACAGCATCTAATATACCTGCTACCTGGTCCTCTGGTGGTCCCTTTTGCTTGGATAGACCACCAGAGGACACAGGCAGCTCAGTAATAAGTAGCACCAAACACCACTACACTACACTACACCCCCCCTGTCACTTATTCACCCCTGATCACCCCATATAGACTCCATTGATCACCCCCCTGTCATTGATCGCCCCCCTGTAAGGCTCCATTCAGACGTCCGTATGTTTTTTACGGATCCACGGATACATGGATCGGATCCGCAAAACACATACGGACGTCTGAATGGAGCCGTACAGGGGGGTGATCAATGACAGGGGGGTGATCACCCCATATAAACTCCCTGATCACCCCCCTGTCATTGTTCACCCCCCTGTAAGGCTCCATTCAGACGTCCGTATGTTTTTTACGGATCCACGGATACATGGATCGGATCCGCAAAACACATGCAGACGTCTGAATGGAGCCTTACAGGGGGGTGATCACCCCATATAGACTCCCTGATCACCCCCCTGTCATTTATCACCCCCCTGTAAGGCTCCATTCAGATGTCCGTATGTTTTTTTACGGATACATGGATCGGATCCGCAAAACACATACGAACGTCTGAATGGAGCCTTACAGGGGGGTGATCAATGACAGGGGGGTGATCACCCCATATAGACTCCCTGATCACCCCCCTGTCATTGATCACCCCCCTGTAAGGCTCCATTCAGACGTCCGTATGTTTTTAACGGATCCACGGATACATGGATCGGATCCGCAAAACACATACAGACGTCTGAATGGAGCCTTACAGGGGGGTGATCACCCCATATAGACTCCCTGATCACCCCCCTGTCATTGATCACCCCCCTGTAAGGCTCCATTCAGACGTCCGAATGTTTTTTACGGATCCACGGATACATGGATCGGATCCGCAAAACACATACGGACGTCTGAATGGAGCCGTACAGGGGGGTGATCAATGACAGGGGGGTGATCACCCCATATAAACTCCCTGATCACCCCCCTGTCATTGTTCACCCCCCTGTAAGGCTCCATTCAGACGTCCGTATGTTTTTTACGGATCCACGGATACATGGATCGGATCCGCATACCACATGCAGACGTCTGAATGGAGCCTTACAGGGGGGTGATCACCCCATATAGACTCCCTGATCACCCCCCTGTCATTTATCACCCCCCTGTAAGGCTCCATTCAGACGTCCGTATGTTTTTTACGGATCCACGGATACATGGATCGGATCCGCAAAACACATACGGACGTCTGAATGGAGCCTTACAGGGGGGTGATCAATGACAGGGGGGTGATCACCCCATATAGACTCCCTGATCACCCCCCTGTCATTGATCACCCCCCTGTAAGGCTCCATTCAGACGTCCGTATGTTTTTTACGGATCCACGGATACATGGATCGGATCCGCAAAACACATACGGACATCTGAATGGAGCCTTATAGGGGGTGATCAATGACAGGGGGGTGATCACCCCATATAGACTCCCTGATCACCCCCCTGTCATTGATCACCCCCCTGTCATTGATCACCCCCCTGTAAGGCTCCATTTAGACGTCCGTATGTGTTTTGCGGATCCGTGGATCCGCAAAACACGGACACCGCGGATCCGCAAAACACATACGGACGTCTGAATGGAGCCTTACAGGGGGGTGATCAATGACAGGGGGGTGATAACCCCATATACACTCCCTGATCACCCCCCTCTCATTGATCACCCCCCTGTCATTGATCACCCCCCTGTAAGGCTCCATTCAGACAATTTTTTGGCCCAAGTTAGCGGAAATTATTATTATTTTTTTCTTTTCTTACAAAGTCTCATATTCCACTAACTTGTGTCAAAAAATAAAATCTCACATGAACTCACCATACCCCTCACGGAATCCAAATGCGTAAAATTTTTTAGACATTTATATTCCAGACTTCTTCTCACGCTTTTGGGCCCCTAAAATGCCAGGGCAGTATAAATACCCCACATGTGACCCCATTTCGGAAAGAAGACACCCCAAGGTATTCCGTGAGGGGCATATTGAGTCCATTAAAGATTGAAATTTTTGTCCCAAGTTAGCGGAAAGGGAGACTTTGTGAGAAAAGACAAAAATAAATCAATTTCCGCTAACTTGTGCCAAAAAAAAAAATTTCTATGAACTCGCCATGCCCCTCATTGAATATCTTGGGGTGTCTTCTTTCCAAAATGGGGTCACATGTGGGGTATTTATACTGCCCTGGCATTTTAGGGGCCCTAAAGCGTGAGAAGAAGTCTGGGATCCAAATGTCTAAAAATGCCCTCATAAAAGGAATTTGGGCCCCTTTGCGCATCTAGGCTGCAAAAAAGTGTCACACATCTGGTATCGCCGTACTTAGGAGAAGTTGGGGAATGTGTTTTGGGGTGTCATTTTACATATACCCATGCTGGGTGAGATAAATATCTTGGTCAAATGCCAACTTTGTATAAAAAAATGGGAAAAGTTGTCTTTTGCCGAGATATTTCTCTCACCCAGCATGGGTATATGTAAAAAGACACCCCAAAACACATTGCCCTACTTCTTCTGAGTACGGCGATACCAGATGTGTGACACTTATTTGCAGCCTAGGTGGGCAAAGGGGCCCACATTCCAAAGAGCACCTTTCGGATTTCACAGGGCATTTTTTTTACAGATTTTGATTTCAAACTACTTCTCACACATTAGGGCCCCTAACATGCCAGGGCAGTATAACTACCCCACAAGTGACCCCATTTTGTAAAGAAGACACCCCAAGGTATTCCGTGAGGGGCATGGCGAGTTCCTAGAATTTTTTATTTTTTGTCACAAGTTTTTTATACAAAGTTGGCATTTGACCGAGATATTTCTCCAGTTAATCATTCTACATGTTCAGATGTTGTGCCTCACTGTCAACCCTACACCTTGGCTCTTTCTCTTTCTTATTCTTTGGTCATTTGTTTGCCTTCTTATGCAATCTCCGATATGCTGTACTTGTTTAGCACTGTGCACTTTATTCTATTTCACTTCAGCTTTTTTTTGTGAACTCAGCGAGCTGTAAGATTAGGGTCAGCAGTGTATTTTTCAGTTTAGCTTAAGTCGTGTTCTGCCCAGAAGGGGAATTCTAGTGACCTGAGTGGGGGCTGCCTCCATTGCTCATGCCCTTGGAATGAGAATTTTACATGAAATATCAGTGGGGCTGCCAGGAGGGCATATGAGGCCTAAATATAGATTGGGTCTGGCTTAATAATGGAGGATTGTTACTGTGGGGAGCCTAGGTGGAGTCTGCACAATGAGTAGTGCTAGTAAGAACCCCACAGTAAAAATCCTGTTTATTAAGCCCTCCTCACTTAGGCCCTTTGTCCCCGGCCAGCCCAACTGGGGATTTTATTTGCACGACTTTCAGTGTAAGCCTAAATAGGGATTGGGAATGGAACGTCTTTTCGACCCCTGACGTAATAGTACATTAGCAGAGCACTAGAGATGTGCGGATAGGGGTCATCTGAAGATCTCGTTCCACATGCAACTGGGGCATGATATTATAAAAGGAAGTGTGCCCGCAACTCAGGGGATGCAATATGTGGCTTGATCCAGGCACTGACACTGCTTACTTGTAACCAGTTTACCCAAGCCTTTCTCTCGTTCTGTGTAATTTCATTTAAAGGGAACTTATCACCACCAAAATGCCCCCTAAACCGCCCACGATACCTCACTGCTGAAGCCACCTGGTTTTTAATGATGTTTTTGGCTAATTTGTCTGTATGCCGCTTCCTGTATGCAAGTGAGGAGTTTGAAGTCCGGCTTACCGAACCCCATTCCTGCTCATTCATGCACAATTCCTCAGGAGATCTCATGCCTTTGTCAGAGGTTCTTGTTTTTGGTGCCTGCACAGTGTTATGCCTTTCTCAGTCATTCATTTATATACCTGCCTGGACAAGGAGCCTCTGTGTCCTGTTCTTTTTAACACAAAAGTATTTCACGTCACAAAGGTTTGGTTTTGAAAGTCTATATCTACACTTTTTACCTTTCAGTTAGGTAAAGGCCAGGTTTTAAGTCATAAGTTGGGTCAGGATCCTGGAGGTTCAATAGTAGGATTCGGAATGAAGATCGCCTGGTGGAGCTTCTCACCCAGACTATGATCTGGGATGAGTAATTTGATGTGTTGGCTGACATGTTTGCTAATTTAATATTTAAGATGGAGGATGGGGTGAGGACAGAGCCAGGTTGCCTGAGATACACTTCAGTCCACAGGCGTGTTATTTTTGGGTTTAGAGAATCACATGGGTTCATCTCTGCCCTGATACTTTCTGAATACCAGCCGGTGGTTAAGACGCAAGAGTCTGGATTTGGTTTGGGTTGGAGAAATTCAAATGACCTTCCACAAGTCAAACAAAATTTGAGCTCGGGTTTACTTTTTTAGTGACACTTTAACACAATCCATGCTCAAGCTAGCCAATTAATGTTGGCCAAACTGTTGAGTTTTGCAGCCTGCCATCTAATGTGTAGGAGGGAATAACAACTTGACAGGGAAAAGAAGGTCCCGGCTGTAAGAATTCAACATGTCAGATCCTTTTGTTCTCGGAGAGTAGTCTGGCAGTGACTTTCTCCCCTCTCCCCGTTTGGCCAAGCCTATAAATGAAAGGAGGGTGGAGGAGTCAGAAAGGACAGCTACCAACAGCTGTAGAAGGAATGTCGATTTTTCAAGAAACAGATGGACTATTGAGCATAAAGCCATGTTTTACTTTCTGCTTTGCTGCAGAAATGAAAAGAGTCATCTCTTTTCTGGTGGGTCAGGTCTGACTGTCACCTTCTAGTGGTTTTTGATAAAAGAAAGCCCAATCAGAAGTAAATGTTGTATTCCGGGTGTTGGGAAAGAATAATATTCATTGCTTGAAAAAATTTGAAAAACAGTCATAGAGGTCTGCAGTCTTGCTCCCTGCCTTCAAAGCAGCACTCCTCTGAGATATCCATCAGTAAGTTTTTCAGGGGCATATACCATATTTTTGGCTCTATAAGATGCACCAGACCATAAGATGCACCTAGGATTTAGGGGAATAAAATAAGAAAAAAATATTGTCACACCTCAGCTCGAACCTCCAATCTTCATCAAACCCCCAATCTTTATCAGACCCCTAAATCAGACCTCTAATCTTCATCAGAGCTCAGATCAGACCCCCAATCCTCACTAAACCTCAGATCAGATCACCAATCTTTATCAGACCTCAGATCAGACCCCCAATCCTCATCAGACCTCAAATCAGACCACAGATCAGACCCCCATTCCTCATTAGACCCCCATCAGACCTCAGATCAGACCCCTAAATCAGACCTCCCTTATTCATCAGCACTCAGATCAGACCCCCATTCCTCAATAGACCTCATATGAGACCCCCTAAATTAGACCCCCATTCCTCATTAGACCCCAGATACTAAAATCAGTCCCCCCCAAAATTGACTGTAGAAAATGAAAGGCTATGGACAACTTTGAAATAAAAAAAATATATATATATTCTTATAAATATTAGAGGTGATCTTGGGAAGAAAAAGTTTCCTTCATTCATTTTCTGATAGTAGGTTTTGAACCTGGGCAATTTTAACACAGTGATGGGCCTAGTCCTTGTAAAAATGTATTTCTCATAGACAGCAGATGTTGTTTACTGTCCTCAGTGTCTAAGCAGATCTGGATATATCGCAGAGCTTGGTTGTAAATGATGGACTTGTTAGTGTGTTCTGGAAGGACGCTTCTGACACCTGGATTTATGACCCACTAAGTGGACACACTTCAGATCTCCTTTAATTCCTAAAGATGGGCCGATTATTGGGAAAGAACATTCATACAAATGCTCATTCCTGATAATCTGCCCATCTAAAGAGGTTGCATATATCCTGATGAACGAGCTAAACACATGTTCACTGGGTGAGACAGTCATTCATGAGGACACCTAAATCATCGTTTGTGGGCAACAGATCGTGGTGTCTAAACAGCGATCTGCCACCCAGAAACAGTGAATCTATATGAGGACGAGCGATAGCAGTAGCCATCACTCATCCCCATACAGTGGAGATGCTTGCTGCATGTAAATGCAACACTTCATCTCTACTAACGAGCAGGCAATTGTCAGAAGGGAACGTTTCCTTCGCAACAATCGTCTGCTCATCGGTCCAGTGTAAATGGGCTTTAAGTCTTAAGCCTTATTGCCTGTCCATCTGCAGCAAGTTTTATTGCTCTGTCTTATCTTGAGGATGTATCACCCCATGTACAAATAAATGTCTGTAACGTCTCACATTTATTTCTTAATACTTTAGTGGAAAATGCTCCTTCTTGTGGAGTGAAAAAAAATGGAACTGTATAATATATTTTGTTTATTCGATTCATATTTGATGCAGTACAAATATAGATGCAAAATATTCAGTTGTGTAATTGCAAACATACATGAGTGTGTGACTAGATATTTACAGTGTATATACATTAAGGTCAGTGCCTACTATTGGTTATTGACCTGGTCATTTTTGATATTGTTTTGGCTGATTAATTCCATATTTGTGATCATTTTTCTATATTTTTTATTTACATTTTCTATTGCGCACTCTTATACTTCTTTACACATATATTTACATATATGATTCCTATGTCTTATGGCATGATTTATATCAAGGGGTGGTGCCCCCACCAATGAAATAATCATGGCACCATCAGAGGAGAGCCTCTAAGAACCCCTTGTATATACATTAATTTATATGTTTTTTTCAGTGTTGCAATACATTTGCTGTATCTTACTGAAGGTGGCTTCGGTTTATAAAACCATTTCATGACATACAGATACTGTATAGAATACATAATTGAGACTTGACAAGATTCTCCAAATTTACTTTGTGATTTGTGATACAGCAGGCGCCAACTTACCAGCTGACACCACACCAGATGTATTGCTAAAATAGAGAAACCAGGACACATAATGATGTGAAACTCAATGCACTGCTTATGCTATGGATGATGCCAGGTACCAATTGTAAAGTTGGTGTTTCGCTGCATCTTTTGAAGTATTCTCAAAGTGAAGATTTTTTTGGGTGGATATATAAGGGTTGTCCGTAAGCAGTGCCACCCTTGTCCATAGACTGTGTTTGGTATGGCAGGACAACCCCATTGGAAGGAGGTGAAATACCAGGCACAGCAAATGCATAGATGTGACACTGTTTATAGAAAACTAGGTGACCATTTTTTTTATCCCGAACAAGCCCCCACCTTGGCACGTTGAAAGCCTAGCACAAGTCTGCAATTTATATCTGAGTTTGTTGGGCGATACAGTGGTAGAACTAGGAATATATTCCTTATTGAGAGATGGAATTTTTGTGGCAGGAAGAGGACATCCTAACCTATGGTGAGAGTGGATGAAGGTGACACGCGTAGAGGACAAATGCAAAAGGTGCCTT
Source organism: Bufo bufo (assembly GCF_905171765.1). Classification (NCBI taxonomy): domain Eukaryota; kingdom Metazoa; phylum Chordata; class Amphibia; order Anura; family Bufonidae; genus Bufo; species Bufo bufo. Next base: position 422,531,463 of record NC_053394.1, read on the forward strand.
CAGGAAGAATAGAGAGGTTTCAACCTCATGCTGTAGGCATAGATGAGCAAATTTAAGGTCACCAAAGCAATTTCTATATCCAGCATAAAAAAAAGCATTCACTGTCCAATTAGCATGGGTCTCACAAGACATTTCCATAGAGTGGCAACATTTATCCCTTGATTCTCCATAGGTTATCTCCTTTACACAGGTGATGGTGGCACTAATGGTGGATGTGTTATGTTCTCTTCTTCAGGTGCCTCTGTTAGAAAACAAGGAACATACCATTAGGCAAGTTGCATATAACCCCTGATGTCTAATGTCTGATACAGAATGTTCTATCTAGGGTCATAAATTACATATCAGAGTAAATCTTCAACATCTTCTGTATTGAGTGGTGCTCCAAATGCTTTGGATGATTTTTGGATCATGGGTCATTGGGGTATATGAATGTCATAAAAGTGGGTTACTGTGGCCACTGTAGGGGTAATGTCTGGCCTTCTCTGTCAAAATCAGCTGTTTAACTGGGGTGCCAGGAGCCATATCTCCAGCAAACAGCGGATCACCATGACAGGTCCAATCTGAAAAGGGTCGAGGGTTGAGACCACCCAGTAAAGGATAATACAACTTTTTTTTTGTTTTAAGAGCAATTTGTGATTAATCTAAAAAGTTAATTTCTCGGCTTGTTGTTTCTTATGTGCTTTTGATCAATCTGATATCTCCTAAACTTATTGTAGGGGGTCCTTTTGTCCTTCTCTTTCTCTAGGGGTCCAACCTAACCTTAAACCTTAAATAACTAACTTTTTTACTCACTTTGATCTATGAGGGGTCCTTGTGAAAGACTTCGAGCTAGAAGGAATTAAAACACTTTGTAAGTGATATATGATGGTGATAATGAAGCAGGTATTTTTTTATTTTTAGAAATCATTAATTTTGCTTAATCATTATGATAAATGTTTCATTGGTTGAATGAATTTTTTATGTATTTTTTTTATTATTTTGATTGAGTGCAATTTTTTAAAACCATAATGTACCCTCCTATGTCTATAAAAAATGTAAAATGCTCAGGTATCTGTTAGGGGGTCCCTACGTCCCATAGGCATAACTGTAGAGGTTGCAGAGGTAGTGTTCACACCTGGGGCTGGTGCCTGAGTATATCCAAAAGGTCCTTCATAAGAAGACATCAGTATTATAAATGGCACAGGATAGATAGGTGGAGGGGAGAGGTCCATGAACTTCAAGTTATGCTTCTGGCCATGGACTACCAGTGAAAACTAAAAGATTGGGGGACCTTTTTTAGACCCAGGTCTGTCAATATTATAGGGCTTTGAGACTGCAATGTCTTGGCTGATGGGCACAGGTTAAAAAGGTAGCCTTGGGATAATGGGAGGACTTGGAACTTAAAGTGGCCCCATTTTGTAGGCAGGTTAAAATTAACAGAAGGTGGGGCAACACAAGTAGGTGGAGTCAACAATACCGTAGGGGAAAATACCATCCCGGCAGAACTACATAATTAGGGTTAGGAAAAAAGGAAGAGGGTTAATCCTGTACTCCTGTGGATGGAGATATAGGATACAGACGCAGGGCGCCAAGGGTGAAGGCCAAGGTGGAAAAAAGAATATTATAAGTAGAAGAAAATGTCCTGGGTAAGGGCAAAAATGAGAAATAGGAAGCTAAGGGAGAGCAAGGCAGCCGTAGGTGATGAACTATATGCGGAAGCGCTATATAGTGACAATATAGTAGAGAAAAGGAAAAAAAAATATATAATCACCAAATGGCGCCTAACTACTACCAGAATATGTTTATAGGGAATATACACTTTGTATAAGATATATATTAGATTATTTAAGACAAGTAAAAAATATATACAATAAGGTAGGGGGCTGTGTAAGCTTATTGATACAAACTAAATATAAATAGGTGCCCCTTACCAATAAAAAGTGGAACACTTAGTATTCAGTATCCATATGATTAGACTATCTGACATCCGGTTCTGACGTCCGGTGGATAGTATCAAAGGAAAGACAGTAAAAGGTATTTAAAATACGTATAAAACGGGTGCTATACACCACACTCACTTCACCAGGGAGGGGTGTAGTGGGATAAAGCTCAAGAAACCCAAAACAACCGCCTCCCTCGCCTGGCTCTCTCGTAGAATTGCTGGAAGATACGGCAGTCCAACACTTTGTACTTCTGGTATATTCCTTTAATTAGATCAGTCAGGTAAGCTCAACGCGTTTCGGGGAATAACAGACCCCTTCCTCAGGAGCAAGGTTCAGTGGAGACATTAACAATATAAAAAGTATTTTAGAAACAAACATCTATAAATTGCATATGGCTGTAATTCAAACAAATGGCGTTTTTGGCGCCAGAAAATTCGTCACTGTCACTTCTGGTCCCGGAAGTGACGTCGCTATCACAAAAAAAGAGACATAACATAACATACAAATGATTACATACAGAGAATATATAATACATAATAAGGATGCCGGTCCTATTGAAAAACATAAAAAAGAAAGGAGAGATGGAAGGTGCTGCCTATGTAAGCGCGGGCAGGCGGAGACTAGAGTTTCTGGAACGATGTCCGGGGTTCCGGCGTGTGAGCCGCAGTCACAAGAGGGGACGGGGTTATCTAGAGGTTCCTGTAGATGGAAAGCTAATTAAAAGGAGGCTTGGGTTTTCTATACTTCGGACCGCAGTATAAAACGCAGTATAAAACCAAATAAACTATACTGGATGGAGTCAAATGATTGTAAAATGGATATCCAATGAAAATAACCATTTTGAACATGTAACTAGCTTGGGGTATACGTGTCAGCACCTTTTGGTTTCAACTAAAGTTTAGAGTACACTAAGTATTAAATAACTATTTTTTTATGATGTTTCCTGCTGTGGGCCTCCCCCCCCCCTTTTTTTTTTTTACTTTTAACACTTATTTATTTATATTTATATATATGTATTCCTATTTCTATTATTACTAATATTCATAATGTAGAACATTTTTTATATATATATATTTATATATACAGTACAGACCAAAAGTTTGGACACACCTTCTCATTCAAAGAGTTTTCTTTCTTTTCATGACTATGAAAATTGTACAGGGTGGGCCATTTATATGGATACAATTTAATAAAATGGGAATGGTTGGTGATATTAACTTCCTGTTTGTGGCACATTAGTATATGTGAGGGGGGAAACTTTTCAAGATGGGTGGTGACCATGGCGGCCATTTGGAAGTCGGCCATTTTGAATCCAACTTTTGTTTTTTCAATAGGAAGAGGGTCATTTGACACATCAAACTTATTGGGAATTTCACAAGAAAAACAATGATGTGCTTGGTTTTAACGTAACTTTATTCTTTCATGAGTTATTTACAAGTTTCTGACCACTTAAAAAATGTGTTCAATGTGCTGCCCATTGTGTTGGATTGTCAATGCAACCCTTTTCTCCCACTCTTCACACACTGATAGCAACACCGCAGGAGAAATGCTAGCACAGGCTTCCAGGATCCGTAGTTTCAGGTGCTGCACATCTCGTATCATCTGAAGGCAATCGTCTATGCTGTGAAGATACGAGATGTGCAGCACCTGAAACTGCGGATACTGGAAGCCTGTGCTAGCATTTCTCCTGTGGTGTTGTTATCAGTGTGTGAAGAGTGGGAGAAGAGGGTTGCATTGACAATCCAACACAATGGGCAGCACATTGAACACATTTTATAAGTGGTCAGAAACTTGTAAATAACTCATGAAAGAATAAAGTTACGTTAAAACCAAGCACACCATTGTTTTTCTTGTGAAATTCCCAATAAGTTTTATGTGTCACATGACCCTCTTCCTATTGAAAAAACAAAAGTTGGATTCAAAATGGCCGACTTCAAAATGGCCGCCATGGTCACCACCCATCTTGAAAAGTTTCCCCCCTCACATATACTAATGTGCCACAAACAGGAAGTTAATATCACCAACCATTCCCATTTTATTAAGGTGTATCCATATAAATGGCCCACCCTGTAGATTCACACTGAAGGCATCAAAACTATGAATTAACACACATGGAATTATATATATATAACAAACAAGTGTGAAACAACTGAAAATATGTCATATTCTAGGTTCTTCAAAGTAGCCACCTTTTGCTTTGATTACTGCTTTGCACACTCTTGGCATTCTCTTGATGAGCTTAAAGAGGTAGTCCCCTGAAATGGTTTTCACTTCACAGGTGTGCCCTGTCAGGGTTAATAAGTGGGATTTCTTGCCTTATAAATGGGGTTGGGACCATCAGTTGCGTTGAGGAGAAGTCAGGTGGATACACAGCTGATAGTCCTACTGAATAGACGGTTAGAATTTGTATTATGGCAAGAAAAAAGCAGCTAAGTAAAGAAAAACGAGTGGCCATCATTACTTTAAGAAATGAAGGTCAGTCAGTCAGCCGAAAAATTGGGAAAAGTTTGAAAGTAAGGGCTATTTGACCATGAAGGAGAGTGATGGGGTGCTGCGCCAGATGACCTGGCCTCCACAGTCACCGGACCTGAACCCAATCGAGATGGTTTGGGGTGAGCTGGACCGCAGAGTGAAGGCAAAAGGGCCAACAAGTGCTAAGCATCTCTGGGAACTCCTTCAAGACTGTTGGAAGACCATTTCAGGGGACTACCTCTTGAAGCTCATCAAGAGAATGCCAAGAGTGTGCAAAGCAGTAATCAAAGCAAAAGGTGGCTACTTTGAAGAACCTAGAATATGACATATTTTCAGTTGTTTCACACTTGTTTGTTATGTATATAATTCCACATGTGTTAATTCATAGTTTTGATGCCTTCATAGTCATGAAAATAAAGAAAACTCTTTGAATGAGAAGGTGTGTCCAAACTTTTGGTCTGTACTGTATATATATATATATATATATATATATATATATATACACACACATGTGTATATGTTTTTTATATTTGTTTCCATAATATCCATTAGAGTGCTCTGGTATCTACTTTTTAACCCAAAGTGTTAACCTTTATGAATTTTTTATAATTTTTTATAATGTTTATTAGTCTTTCCTTCTCATGCTGACACGTATACCCCAAGCTAGTTACATGTTCAAAATGGTTGAATGGTTATTTTTATTAGATATCCATTTTACAATCATTTGACTCCATCCAGTATAGTTACTTTGGTTTTATACTGCGTTTTAGACTGCGGTCCGAAGTATAGAATACCCAAGCCTCCTTTTCATTAGCGCTCCATCTACAGGAACCTCTAGATAACCCCGCCCCCTCTTGTGACTGCGGCTCACACGCTGGAACCCCGGACATCGTCCGAGGTGGAACGCACCTCCGGCCTATGCGTTCCAGAAACCGGAACTCTAGTCTCCGCCTGCCCGCGCTTACATAGGCAGCACTTTCCATCTCTCCTTTCCTTTTTATGTTTTTCAATAGGACCGGCATCCTTATTATGTATTATACAAATGATTACATACAGAGAATATATGTTATGGTATGTCTCTTTTTTTGTGATAGCGACGTCACTTCCGGGACCGGAAGTGACAGTGCCGAATTTTCTGGCGCCAAAAACGCCATTTGTTTGAATTACAGCCATATGATATTTATAGATGTTTGTTTCTAAAATACCTTTTATATTGTTAATGTCTCCACTGAACCTTGCTCCTGAGGAAGGGGTCTGTTATTCCCCGAAACGCGTTGAGCTTACCTGACTGATCTAATTAAAGGAATATACCAGAAGTACAAAGTGTTGGACTGCCGTATCTTCCAGCAATTCTACGAGAGAGCCAGGCGAGGGAGGCGGTTGTTTTGGGTTTCTTGAGCTTTATCCCACTACACCCCTCCCTGGTGAAGTGAGTGTGGTGTATAGCACCCGTTTTATACGTATTTCAAATACCTTTTACTTTCTTTTCTTACGTCAGAACCGGATGTCAGATAGTCTAATCATATGGATACTGAATACTAAGTGTTCCACTTTTTATTGGTAAGGGGCACCTATTTATATTTAGTTTGTATCAATAAGCTTACACAGCCCCCTACCTTATTGTATATATTTTCTACTTGTCTTATATAATCTAATATATATCTTATACAAAATGTATATTCCCTATAAACATATTCTGGTAGTAGTTAGGCGCCATTTGGTGATTTCTTTTATTAATTTTTTTCCCTTTTTTCAGGACTACATAACACAGTGTAGCACAATATACTGCACCAAAAGCTGGCCCTCTGTGGTGGCCATCAATAGCTACCATCTTCTGTCCTCCTCCTCCAGTTGTCTATGGAGAAGGGGGCTTAGGAGGTGAGGTGCGGGCCAAAGCAGTTGAATTCAGGAGGGCATGTCTGGTTGCTGGCTGGGTACCTGATTCTCACAGCGTTAATTACTACTGAGAGCTCATTATGTACCCAGTCAGCGGCAGAGAGGTGGACTCAGGTGGCTGCAGGTTTTAGACCTTTAATATTGTTTTAAGACAAAGTTGATTAAGGCCTCATGGAGCCTGTTGGGCCTGTAGGGCAGCACATGGAGCCCCTGTGTCTCAGTACTACCCTAGAGGTAGCATTCCTTGTGCCGCCATATGATGTCTACCTATGGCACCGCCTATCTCCATAATATGCCACAAACTGTATGCTTCTGAATAAAATCGGTGGCATAGGGAGGTACAGTAGCTCTCCACAGGACTCTGGTATGGTAGAACCTAAAACTCGTAGAAGGCCACATTAGGGTCACGATATTGAGAGTGTAAGATTAGAATTTAAGAATTAGATTAGAATTTAATTTGAAACCAAAAATTTGCAAACCAAAGAAAACAAAAAATGATGTGATTATAAATTTCAGTAATGTTGCACTTTATACTGTATATAATTTACAGGTTTTTTAGTTTACGGATGGGTGTTTTTGGAAAAGTCATAGCACAGCGCATATACCTGGTAGTGGCTCCTCCTGGTACTACAGTAGGGCTCCATGCTATTTACTTTCATTTACTTTGAGCTGCAGTTCCAGGTATAACCACTCCCAAATATACAGCGCTGTGCTTGGTAATAGTGAAGCTGATCAGCCAGGATGCTGGCCATCACCAGCTATGGATGGCCATCAATAAGTAAAAAAAAAAAAAACTCTGTGAATGATGTAAAACATGGAATATACTTACCTCTCATAATGTTCCTATTCCTTCTTTTTAGTAGGTAACCGAACGCAGCAGCGACCAAAGCGACAGCCAGTAGAACGAGGACTATTGACAGAGTTGGACTCTTGCTGCCTAATAGTGTAGAAACTGCTCCTAATAAAAAGGTGACAATATAAGAATTTTAGGGGACATTTATGAAGACTGGAGATGTAGACGCTGCGCTGCCGATTCATCCACCTAATTTATGTAGAGGCGCCAGCGGACTTTACACATGTCTAAATCTACAACAGCTCGCTTGCTGGCGTAGAGTTAGACCATTTTCTATGCCTAAGGCCTCTTGCACACGAACGTGTGCTGCCCGTTGCCGTATTGCGGACCGTATATGTGGATCTGCAATAAACGGGCACCGTTCCGTGTGCATTCCGCATCACGGATGCGGACCCATTGACTTGAATGGATCTTCAAATCCGGAGACTACGCAGTGCTTCTGTGGTGTTCCGTTCCGTAAAAAGATAGAACTTGTCCTATCTTTTTTCGGAATGACGGATCGCGGACCCCATTCATGTGAATGGGGTCGCGATCCGCATGCGGCTGGCCCAGGGTCTGTGCCTGTGCATTGCGTACTGGAATTTGCGGCCCGCAGCACGGGCACGGAGCCATTACGTTGGTATGCAAGAGGCCTAAAACAGGCGTAGAAAATGATAAATGAGCCCTTTTCCCCACCCACATCATGCCCCCTTTTTTAGACCTGACGTGAGCGACAGAAAAGGGGATAAAGTTGCAGATTGGTTCGGCTGCTTCGCCGAATTTTACCAAAAAATTCACTGTGTGACGAATTACTTCGTCACGAAGTGCATTTTTTGTAAGTAGTGGGTGCAATGACAGGGAGCAGCAATTGTATATTACAGTGTAAAATACAAATTAAATTCATAAAATCATACTTACCCTTATCCATTTGATCTTGAAGAGCCAGCCTGCTACCATCTTGATTGTAGATACAGCGTGAAATCTCGCGCGGCCAGTGATGGCGTCATCACGTCGGCCGGCGTGGTGACGTCATACGTCACCGCTCATGGGATTTTGCGCGGGATCTTCAATCAAGATGGTGGCAAGCTGGCTCTTCTCATTCAAACGGATGAGGTAAGCATGATTTATTAATTTTTTTTAACCCATTTCAGGGAAAATTGATTAGTTACCATGAAGCACAAGTAAATTCTGTTTCGCGGCGAATCTAATTTTCCCTGAAATTCGGATGGAATTCAACTTAGTCAGGTTCGATTTGCTCAACACTAGAAATGAGTATTGAACATGTCACCAATTTTCTAAGTAAATCTATTTCTGAAAGTGCTATTGACATGAAATTCTCTCCAGATGTCTGTAACAATCCTTCTAATCCACACGGGCAAAGAAATCAGACCATAGATGTCCATAAGTTATGTGTAATAACGAGAAATGACTCAGGGAAAAAATATTGAACACAAGAAGAAAGAGAGGTGCAAAAATCCATGGGAAGTCATGACACCAGCTGACATCTATCAGTAATTAGAAAGCAATCCCACCACATGAAAAATAATATCAACTGGTTCAAACTGGTGTCCATTACCAAGGTGCACACCAGAAACATCTCATGATGGTAAAACCAATGCGCTCTTCTCAAGACTTTCGCAACTTTATTGTTTGAAAACATACTGATGGCCTTGATTACAGAAGAACTTCTAAACTACTAAAGGTTCCAGTAAGCACTATTGAGGCCATAATACGGAAGTGGAAAGAACATAATTTCACCATAAACCGGCTACGACCAGGTGCTCTCGCAAGATTTCAGACAGAGAAGTGAAAAGAATTATCAGAAGAGTTCTCCAAGAGCCATGGACCACCTGTGGAGAGCTACAGAAACAATAAGTAATGCACTCTACCTCCGTGGCCTGTATGCACGTTGACCACTCAAGACTTCATTGCTGAACAAAAAGCACGTTCAAGCGCGCTTAAAGTTTGCTCAACAACCTTTAGACAAGCCTGTGAAATCCTGGGAGAATAGAGTCTGGTCAGAGGAGACCAAAATTGAACTCTTTGGAGGCCATAATACACACCATGTTTGGAGGCCAAAATGCACTGTATATCACCCCAAAAACACCATACCAACAAGTTTGAGGTGGGAATATCATGGTGTGGGGCTGTTTTTCAGGATATGGCACTGGCAAACTTCATATAATTGAAGGAAGGATGAATAGACAAAATTACGAGACATTCTTGATAGAAATCTGCTGCCATCTACCAGGATGATGAAGATGAAACGAGTGTGGGCATTTCGGCAAGACAATGATCGCAAACACACAGCAGAAGAAAATAAAGCTGCTAGAATGGCCCGGCCTATCACCGGACCTGAATTCAATCGACAATCTATGGAAGGAACTAAAGCTTAGACTTCATAGAAGGAGCCCAAGGAACCTTCAGGATTTGAAGAGCATTTGTGTGGAAGAATGGGCCAAAATCACACCCGAGGAATGCATGCGACTAGGGTCTCCGTACAGGAGACATCTTGAAGCTGTCATCACCAACAAAGGCTTTGTATGAAGTATTAAAGGGGTTCTTCCCATCACAGACAATGGGAGCATATCGCTAGGATATGCCCCCATTGTCTGATAGGTGCAGGTCCCACCTCTGGGACCCGCACCTACGAGAACAGAGCGGGGAAATTAATGGAGGGCGCACTGCTGGCTCAGATATTTTCGTCTGCCTCATAGAAATGAATGGGAGCAGGGGCCGCGCGTGCGTGGTGCGCTCCCATTCACTTGTATAGGAGCAGCGCTTGGTGGTGGACGGACCCGGGAAAACCTGGGGTCCTCCAGCCACACCTCTCCCCGCTCTGTTCTTCTTGTAGGTACGGGTTCCAGAGGTGGGACCTGCACTTATCAGACAATGGGGTCATGTCCTAGTGATACTCCCCCATTGTATGTGATGGGAATACCCCTTTACATACATTTCAGGAAGCATGTTCAATATTCTTTCTGTGACATTTCTCGTTATTACACATAAATTAATTTCAGGACATCTATGGTCTGATTTCTTTGCCCGTGTGGACTGGATGGGTTGTTACCGACATCTGGTGAGAATTTTACGTCAATAGCACATTTAGAAATATATTTACTTAGAAAATTGATGACGTGTTCAATACTTATTTCACCCGCTGTATAGCTGACTTTATTTATATAATGTTGGTAATTTTTCAGCACTGTTTGGCGGTACCTTTATATAGTTATTATGTGGCGCTGCTTCTTGTGAAGCCATGTGCTATACAGTATATTTTGTGCTAGTGTATGGTGATGGCAGCACTATATAGAAGAGTTCTTTCAGCAACGGTATGAAAACTATTTGGTTGGTGTACAGTATGGCACTATTTGAGCACCGTACTGTGTGGCGCTCATACACTTACACTGTTTGATATGGGTATTTGCTCACTGTAGGTTGGTATTTGAGCACTGCATAGTAGTATTTACATAGCCAGTGTTTGGTACCATTTTATATGTGCAGTTTATAGAGGTGGCGGAATTATATAGTATTGTCATTTAGGCAGCAGTATTATTTGGCCTCTAGATGGCACTATCGTCCAGACACTATACTGTACTATGCATATACTTAGGAACTATTTGGTATGGTTATTTTTTCTGTGTGTTGCTATTTGAGCACTATATGGTAGTATTTAGACAGGTGGTACTGTGGATTATTCAGTATATTACTTTTGCAGTGTACAGTGGTGGTGGCACTGTATAGTACAGTTCTTTAGACAACAACATGGAAACCTTATTTGTCCAGTGTACAGTATGGTACTATGTAAGCACCATAACGTATGACGCTTACACTGATGCACCATATTTGTGTAGTGTATAGAGGTGGTGGTATTAGATAGCATGCTATTTAGGCAGTTGCATGGCACTATTAATCGGGCACCATGCTGTATTATGCTTGTACACATATTTTTGTATGGTTCTGTTTCCATTTGATCACTGTATGGCAGTTTTTGGTGTGGTGACAAGCACCGTTTAACAAAACAATAACGAACACAGGTGCACTCTGCAGTAATACTAAATCCTCAAACTGATTTTAAAATTGAGAGATTAGTCAACATGTCCCACCTACAGTTTTCCATCTACAGGTCACATTAAGGTGCACCTGTGAGGCCTGGGACATATCAGCAAGTCTTGAGTGGGACTCACAGACTCCTCCCTCCTCCCATTGCAGGCATGGCCACATGCTGGAGGTAACTGGTGAGTTGTTTGTGAGTCGGCCCAATGCTCCTGTAATTTGCCCACTGGCTCCTGGTATTGCCCATATGGCTCAGGTTGGAGAGTGTAGGGTCCCGGGCTACTTGAGAAACCTTGTCGCGGTGTCCGGGCTTAAGACATGTTCTACACCGTGGGACATGTTGACTAATCTCTCAATTTTAAAATCAGTTTGAGGATTTAGTGATACTGCAGAGTGCACCTGTGTTCGTTATTGTTTTGTTATATTGTTATATTAATTATTACATCCGCACTTGTTACCTTGTGTAGGATGTCTATTGTGGTACTTGTGGTTCGCTGCGGGCATCCTCCATTGTATGCATTTTGCTGGGGATTGCCATTAGCAACGGGCCACAAATGCAGGATCTGCTCCCCTATATATATGCACAACTGCATGTGGGTTTGAAGCACCTCCTGCTAATGCCAACCTGTCTTCTTAGTTTGTAGACAAGCACCGTTTACTATATTATTTGGAGGTGGTGGGACTATATATAGCATTTTTATTTAGGCAGCTATATGGCAATATTAATTGGGAAACATACTTTATTATGCTTATTCAGAAATTTTTTGTATGGTTATGTTTCTTTATATGTTGGCATTTAATCACCGTATGGTGAGTTTTTACTTAGGCAGTATGTGGTGACAAGCACCATTCACTATATTATTTGTGGTGTATAAAGGTGGTGGGACTATATATAGCATTGTTATTTAGGCAGCTATATGGCAATATTAATTGGGCAATATACTGTATTATGCTTATTCAGACATTTTTGTATGTTTATGGTTTTCTGTATGTTACCATTTGAGCACAATATGGCAGTATTTATTTAGGCGGTATATGGCACTACTACTTGTGGTACCAGGCATTATATTACTCTTGCAGTGTATGGTGGTGCTGTTTAGACAACTATATTAGTTGGCCAATGTATGGCAGTATTTGGGCCGTAATAAAAAGTTCCTTGTGTCTCCTCTCAAGACTCAAGCAGAAGATGGGGGTATTCACCTAAGGTTCTTGGGAAGCATGAATCCTTATATATGCCATCTGGGTAAGAGACAGAACAGCAGATAACATTATCCTTGATCTCCTCTGACAATTTTAGAGAACTCCATAACTCAAAATAAGTCCCTTTTTCCAGTTTCTCTGTTTTAGCCGAAGGGTAGATCTTTCTATGGTCATCCATCCAGACGATCGATGCATTCTTTTCAGTCTCTGCTTCACATACAAGTTCTTTTGTTTCCTCGCTGGTATTAATCTTTGGTTTGCATATACCTTGGTAGAAAATAGCAAGAAACATAAGATGTGATAGATACAGTAACTTACATTGGGGTAGCTCCAGTGAAGGCTGGTTGAGGGTTGGTCCACAGGTGATGACTTGTGGTTAAGTCTCAAAGTAATGGTTTCTTTTTTTGGTAATCTACACATTTTTCCTACTAAAACAGTATAAAAAGAGTATTCAAAAATTTTCTTACCAGAAACATTGATGGTGATGGTTCCTGGGTAGTATCCTGCTGGTCCAGCCACATACAGATTATATTTTAATGTATCAGTAAACTTGACGTCATAGAGGGTAATCTTCACCTCCTTTTCTGTACCTTCAATGAAAATTTTTCTATCTTCAGTGAATAGCTCGTTTTTCGTAGGCAGATCGCTTTCGAGCAAAATGACATTATCCTCAATCCTCTTCAAGCGGATTTTCTCAAGTGGGTGGGTCGGGGTACAAGTCATGGTTACGGTCTCTCCACATTCCCAAGTCTCAGTACTGCATTCGAGATAAAGTACTAGAAAACAACAAAAGAGGAGAAACATTAAGGTTCTTATTCTAATCGCTAAGAAGCCACCACATGGTAGACATCTAAAACTTTACTGAACTCTTGGCGGATGACACTATGAACATATACAATCATGCACAAAGATCTCCCGTCAGTGCTCTCCAGTTTGCTAGTGAATCCCTAAACTTTGGAGTTCTACTAACATTCAGGTCAAAAATCCAACATGGTAGATCTTCCATTGGCGATGGGTCTATCAAACAAAAGTAAGTGACCAATGAACCGCCCACGATGATACATTTTGGACCTCTAAATACCTGTCTAAAATTTAGTTCAACATTTCTCTCCTCCAGATGGTTGAAAACGGTTTCTCTAGTGCCACCTATAGGTGGTTACTCCATAAATCAATCTTCGGTCGGGTATTTAGCTGACTAAACTTACTTAAAGGGGTTATTCCATGACTAATGTAAATAATGAAAATCAGGCATCAGATGGTACATGACAATCTCTTTCTAACAAAGCTATAACCAGCCCTGCACCTCACATGGATCCAGAGATCTCCACATTCATTGCTCTGCTAGATTTATATCAAGCTGACAGCTAAAGGGGAGTGTCTTTTCTGCTGCAGCTCAGGGGGCGTGTCCATGCTCTCCCTATCACAGCTCAGGGGGCGTGTCCATGGTCTCCCTATCACAGCTCAGGAGGAAGTTGAAAGATGGAACTGAGCATGTGCGGCCATCTCACTGAGCAGAACAAAGAAATGAGAAAAAGAACAACCAGCAGGTGGTGCTACACAGATACATTTTACTGAATAACTCAGCGGCCATGCCAACATTTTAATTACATGCAATTACAAAAGTATTCAGATCCAGGCACTGGTGTGAAAACTGTAGAATATTTTTTGTGGGGCAACCCCTTTAAAAAGGCTCAGACGGGTGTAAATAATTAAAATAAGTCGTACCTACCTTGCCGATTCTGTGCTGCCACTTCTAGGTCCCCCACCGCTACCAGGAAATAACCACTCACCCAATCATTGGCTACAGTAGTGACTCACCTCAGCCAGTGATTGGCTGAGTGGTAATTTCCTGTATGTGAAAAGGGACAGGAAGCAGAGACTAGCAGGGGATCAAGAAGCATCGGAAAGAGAGCGGAGGAGGAACGGTAAGGTGCGGTGAATATGACTTTTTTAATTATATTCGACACTCTGAGCATTTTAAAAAAAATATCAAGGGGAAATATATTATTGATGAAAATAGTGCTTTTAATTAGGCATGGGTAACAGAAATGGCGCCACTATTAACCACAGGCTGTATCTGGTATTGCAGCTCAGCTATTTCCATTTGAATACTGCAATATCAGTCACGTCCAAGGAGTGATGCTGTTATATAAAGATAATACTCTCATAAAATGTGTGATAATGTGTTAACAGGACAAAGGGAAGCAAAATACTGATCCATTATGTAATGCCTCGTTCCAGGTCTGAGGGGGTAGATCATGACTCAAAATGCAGCAAAGATAAGTCATGCAGCATCCCTTCAAGCCCTGCACTAGGCATTTCACAGTGTGTCAGTTTTTTTTTTTTTTACCTGGAATGTTCCTTTAAATCATATCAGCAATCCATGTCAGAGGACACCTAGTGGTAGAAATAAGTATTGCAGTCACTTGCATTTTTCTTTGAAGTGTGGAAAATAATAAAAAATGATTTAAAGACAATTTACTAATGATTAATGTACTTCCATTAAGGATGAGTGTGGCCATAGCGTTGTAGCCTTAGTGAAGTAGCTTAATGGACCTGTCCTTGGCTTGTACTGCTGTTACCAATGGGCCAGACAGAAGTTGTCCCATGAAAAACATTCTACATTTTTCAACCTCAGAATCAGAATACTTTTGTAATTTCATGTAATTAATAATGTAGTATCACCACTGAGTTATTTAAAATATTCTATTTGTAAAGCGCTTTTCCTTATTTCTCTGTCCACCTCAGTAACATCGTTGAGGTGGACGCACATGCTCAGTGCTACCCTTTAACTATCACCAGCTGTATTTACTGTTATAACCTGTTGACACCTACAAGGAGAGAGCTGTGGTGGAAAGGACACACCCGTGAGGTGCCAGCTTGAAGAAAATCTAGCAGAGAAACTGGAGCAGTGAATGGCATCTCTAAAAGAAGGAAGAGGGACACTATGTGAGGCGCGAGAAGCGTGCTGCAGCAATTTTTCCGCACTAGGCCATGCCTCTAACTCCGCCCAAAACATAACTAAACACCTAACCCCACCCAGTCCCCTAAATGCCCCCACATAGTAATTATTCCCCATTTATGCTACCACACAGTATTTATGTAAGCATTGTGCCCCCTCACAGTAGTAATGCCCAGATATGTGCCCCCTCACAGTAGTTATGCCCAGATATGTACCCCCTCACAGTAGTTATGCCCATATATGTGCCCCCTCATAGTAGTGATGCCCAGATATGTGCCCCCTCACAGTAATATGCCCAGGATTGTGCCCCCTCATAGTAACATGCCCAGGATTGTCCTCCATCAAAGTAATAGGCCAAGTTATGTCCCCTCACAGTAATATGCCCAGGATTGTGCCCCCTCACAGTAATATGGCCAGGATTGTGCCCCCTCACAGAAATATGCCCAGCTGTTCCCCCTCACAGAAATATGGTCAGGATTGTGCCCCCTTACTGTAATATGGCCAGGATTGTGCCCCCTCACAGTAATATGCCCAGTTTCGACCTCTCACAGAACTATGCCCAGCTGTGCCCCCTCACTGGAAGTAAAAATAAAAAAACTCCACATACTCACCTCCTCCAGCAGCAGCAGCAGCACACATCGACTGCTCTGGTCTGTGTAGGAGGAGGAGCAGCGGCTGACTGCCCCGCCCCCTGCACAGACTAGCAGTGTGGAGCCTTAGGGAGGAATGATAGAGCAGGGAGCTGACCGCTGAAGCAGGGACAGCTGCCTGAGAGTAGGGCATACCTCCCCCGTACTGGGACAGCAGGACAGCCACTAAAATCCGGGACAGTTGGGAGGTATGGGTACAGGGCTGGTTCTAGTTTTGTTATAAAGAGGTTGTCATGTACTATATGATGTCTGATTTTCATCTTAATGAATTGATCATGACGTAACCCCTTTAGGTTTCCTTCAGACATCTGGACCAGATGTGATTCCAACCTGGAAACCTCCTCCTATAGCTGCACCGGTGATGTCCCAGATAAGTACGGTATACTTACAACCATTGCAAAATAGTCCATGGAGGATGATCATTAGGCAAAATGAAATTTTTTGTCCCCAGACCATTTCAGATGTTTTTGAATTGTAGATGTGAAACTGCAGAGAGAGAGAAAAAAACCCACCAAATTATTAAGTAATGCTGCACGGAAGTAAATGTAAATGGTTCTCAAATGTGGGGGAAGGGTGACTATGAGGGAAGGATCAGCATCAGCAGTGGACAAGCACTGTTATTAGATTACCCTATTAGTGGAGCTCATATGATTACTGTATGTTGTATTTGAGTAAGTAGTATATGGCGGTATTGTGTAGCTCTGCTACTTAGGCACTGTGCTGGTGGCACTGTATAGCATTGGTCTATGTAAGGCACTATTATTTGGGCACCATACTCTATGGCACTTATTAGGCACTGTTTGCTATGGCTATATGGATCGTACACCATATGTGCGGTCAGAAGGCACCATGGTTAACCATCTATCTATTGCTACCGTTTACACGATCGCTAATCTATAGGTGTCTGAGACAGGTCAGAATCTGGAGAGAATGTGTGTCAAAGAGGCTGCAAACATGACCTTCTTATACAGTGATCTATGCTGCTATTATACCTTTATACGTCTCCAGATATTAGTTTCGGTTATTGAAGGAGCTCGACTAGAAAACAACCTCATGATCGATAAGTAAAATCGTGAGTGCAGCTCTGGAGTATAATACAGGATGTAACTCAGGATCAGTACAGGATAAGTAATGTAATGTATGTACACAGTGACTGCACCAGCAGAATAGTGGGTGCAGCTCTGGAGTATAATACAGGATATAACTCAGGATCAGTAAAGGATAAGTAATGTAATGTATGTACACAGTGACTCCACCAGTAGAATAGTGAGTGCAGCTCTGGAGTATAATACAGGATGTAACTCAGGATCAGTACAGGATAAGTACTGTAATGTATGTACACAGTGACTCCACCAGCAGAATAGTGAGTGCAGCTCTGGAGTATAATACAGAATGTAACTCAGGATCAGTACAGGATAAGTAATGTAATGTATGTACACAGTGACTGCACCAGCAGAATAGTGAGTGCAGCTCTGGAATATAATACAGGATGTAACTCAGGATCAGTACAGGATAAGTACTGTAATGTATGTACACAGTGACTACCAACAGAATAGTGAGTGCAGCTCTGGAGTATTATTCATGATGTAACTCAGGATCAGTACAAGTTAAGTAATGTAATGTATGTACACAGTGACTGCACCAGCAGAATAGTGAGTGCAGCTCTGGAGTGTAATACAGGATATAACTCAGGATCCATAAAAGATAATTAATGTACATACACAGTGACTGAACTTTGTATGTTCACTATATCTATTTGTATATTGTAAAAAGTGTACTTTTATAGTTGCTTTTATTGTGTATGAAACTTGCTCTAAGTGTGAGAAAATTGATGAGTTTACTTCTACGAAATGGGCAATTGTGGACGGTTTTATTAACTTTCCTTCTCAGATAACATTTTCAGCCTTTGACCTGTGAGATACAACACATTGTAATCATACTTCCTTACGTAATGCATCACCTACATTTACAATGTGCGGATGGATGAGTCCCTCCACCAGCCGCTCTGGGTAATAGAGTGTGGACTGGGAGATCCAAGCTAGACCCTTTATCTGAGCTATAAGGGCTTTGGGCAATCATATTCATCATTGGGCAAAAAGGGGTTATTGCTTTTGGGCCACCATGTATAACCTGAAGGGCTGGGGGACTATTGTGGATACTGAAAGAAGAAGAGAGGGAGCACTGCTGTGACAACTGAGGGAAAAGGGGGCACCGTTGTGTCTACTGGGGGGAAGTGTTATGACTATGGAGATAAGGCAATGCTATAACTATGGCTTTGGGTTTCGGGGAATATGAGAAGGTCCTGCTGTAACTACTGGGGGAGAAGGCTCTGCTGTGAGTGACTATTGTTGGAAAGCTTTACGCACCGTTAGAAGGTGGTGGACAATGTTGTGAGAAGAGATTCCATGGACTTTGGTAACTTCACTATAAACTATTATTATCTGTTTATTGCCTTCAGTAAAAACTCTACAATAACATTTCATGAGTGGTAACGTGCATAATAAGGAGCAATGACCTGTTCTGACAGGTAAAGGAGGATCACACGTCACTCAATGGCTGATCCAAGTCAGGATCTACAGAGGAATAGACAGACCGCAAATGCCCGAAGCTGGCCTCAGTACAAGGGCACCTACAGACGAGTCCTTAGAGACACAAACAATACAAACGCTGCTGAGCCACAAGTTCCAGAACGTAGCTGTTAAACAACAGGACAAACTAGAAATGTTTTTTTGTTTGTTTGTTCTAGTTCATGTAACACTTGGAATCCCTCCCCGTGTATTGATGAGAATCCAAGGTTGTCTGTATACAACGTCTACCATCTGGATGTAATACTATGCAGTGCTGTATTCTCCTGTATGTTTGGTAGAGCTGAAAAACTCCGTAGGGCTGGCTTGGTGCTATGGCCCATGTCTCTCCTCACCATCCTTCGTATCTTAATTAGAGACAAGAAAAGGAAGCGAGCAGAACATGGCAGCGGGTGCTGGCTCCCACAGAGGGGCAGCGGCTGGGGAGGTATTTTGCGCTGATCTTTGGTATTCGGGTTTGCTGGGGCAGTATTTTATGCTGCACTATGGCATTTCTAACCATCCTACTAATCTGCCTACATGTGTCGAGCCAGCCCACTTACAGCATACGGTCACTTTTACTGTTTTTCCAGGGCCATTTTAATTTCTCCTGTCTATCTATCTATCTATCATCTATCTATCATCTATCTATCATCTATCTTTCTATTATCTATCTATCTATCTATTATATATTATCTATCTATTATCTATCTATCTATCATCTATCTATTATCTATCTATCTATTTATCTATCTATCTATCTATCTATCTATCATCTATCTATCATCTATCTATCATCTATCTTTCTATTATCTATCTATCTATCTATTATATATTATCTATCTATTATCTATCTATCTATCATCTATCTATTATCTATCTATCTATCTATCTATCTATCATCTATCTATTATCTATCTATCTATCTATCTATCTATCTATCTATTATCTATCTATCTATCTATCTATTTATCTATCTATCTATTATCTATCTATCTATCTATCTAATATCTATCTAATATCTATCTATTATCTATCTATCTATCTATCTATCTATCTATTATCTATCATCTTATATCTATCTATCTATCTATTATCTATCTATCTATCTATCTTTTATCTATCTATTATCTATCTATTATCTATCTATTATCTATCTATCTATCTATTATTTATCTATCTATCTATCTATCTATCCATATATCTATCTATATATTATCTATCTATTATCTATCTATCTATCTATCTATCTATCTATCTATCTATCTATTATCTATCTATCTATCTATCTATCTATTATCTATCTATCTATCTATTATCTATCTATCTATCTATCTATCTATCTATCTATTTATTATCTTTCTATTATCTATCTATCTATCTGTCTATTATCTATATATTATCTATCTATCTATCTATCTATTATCTATTATCTATCTATTATCTATCTATCTGTCTATTATCTATATATTATCTATCTATCTATTATCTATCTATCTATTATCTATCTATTATCTATCTATCTATTATCTATCTATCTATTATCTATCTATTATCTATCTATCTATTATCTATCTATCTATTATCTATCTATTATCTATCTATCTATCTATCTATCTATCTATTATCTATCTATTATCTATCTATCTATTATCTATCTATCTATTATCTATTATCTATCTATCTATTATCTATCTATCTTTTTAATAGCAAAACAAATTCCACGGCACTTCCAGATGAAGTAAATTAAAATAAGTGTTCTTTAATCAGACAGCGACGTTTAAGTCCTCTTACTGGGACCTTTCTCAATCAGTGAAAGGTCCCAGTAAGAGGACTGAAATGTCGCT
The DNA here is from genome assembly GCF_905171765.1 of Bufo bufo. NCBI lineage: Eukaryota > Metazoa > Chordata > Amphibia > Anura > Bufonidae > Bufo > Bufo bufo. Next base: position 422,551,864 of record NC_053394.1, read on the forward strand.
GTCTGGAGACTAAAGAACATTTATTTTAATTTGCTTCATCTGGAAGTGCCGTGGAATTTGTTTTGCTATTACTTTGGTTGGTGGATCGTCTCTTCAGCCGCTGGCACTTCTATTTGACCGCTGTACTGCTCATATTTATCTATCTATCTATTATCTATCTATCTATCTATCTATCTATTATCTATCTATTATCTATCTATCTATTATCTATCTATCTATCTATCTATCTCATATCTATCTATCTATCTATCTATCTATTATCTATCTATTATCTATCTATTATCTATCTATCTATCTATCTATCTATCTATCTATCTATCTATCTATTATCTATCTATTATCTATCTATTATCTATTATCTATCTATTATCTATCTATTATCTATCTATCTATCTATATAAATTAAATTTGAAAATATGTTTCTTTTTTCAGAAAATGATTGTGATGTTATGAACTCTCTTGACATGTCTGCTTTAGCACATACTTGCAGTCCATAAGAAATAAAAAATAAAATCTGGAGCATCTTTTCTTATAGCTCTGTATGGTGGTGTTCCTCTGCTATCCTTCCTAGAAATGTAATGAACAAAATGACAACTGCCAACAGTTTCCCTATATGGTCTGACACTATCCAGACGGTGCTGACTGTATCAGACTGTGGAGGGACACACTTATTTGACAAGGAGAATGTTGTCAATGTGTTCATACATTTTAAGGAGGAATAATAGAGGAGTATATCAGTGTAGTTATGAGAAATAATACTCCAGCAACTGTTATTTCATGGGGAAATGCATGTTTTTTTTATTAAAACATGTCAGGAGAGGTGACAGGGGCCTCCAGGCAGGCAGTCAAGATAAGACAATGGCATGCCATCAGCATACAAAACATAAAAAAGCCGGTATCAGCAAATAATACTTTGCTTCTGGCGATGACATTATGTTGTGTCGATGATTTAGCTCGCAAGCTGTTTAACTGCCTTCCCGTAAGTCCTTTCATAATCTATAAAACAAACGCCAGGGGAAAATTGGCTCCAGTTGTGTCTATAGGCTTTTACTATGTCTCTAGGTTTGTAGCCTTCCTGTCACATATGATTATGTGATACATTGTTGGCTTCCTAACAGTATTCAGTGTCCATGCACTGTGGATATAGCAGGTGCCAAGAAGAAGTGTAAGTTGAAGCTCCTTAGACCCTATGCAAAATCTGTAACAGAACCTTCTCCCAACTAACATGTACCACCTGATGTTGACTAAAGTAGCAGAGGGTTCTGGGTGCTCAGGTGGGCATTACCTATATCTACACCCCTGGTGCCAATTAAACCCTTGGCTCGTGTGGTCTTCATTAAGACTTCTTTTGTACTGTGGGGTATTAAAAACTATTGTCATATTACTTTTTTTCTTTATTATAAAATCTTGGCAAAATGTACCCTACAGATCCTCTCTTACCTGATCTCCAAACTGGAAGTGGTGTCAATTTTGTCCTGACATCAAAACAACGTCATATCGCGAGACTGTAACTAAACTCTAAAAAGCCGCAATACACATCACAACCACAATTAGCCTATTGCTTAAGCTGCAGAGAAGCTAGCCTCAAATATGAGATATTTAGAGGAAGACCTAGCTAGATTGGTGAGATCTGTTGAGAATATTAAATGTGCGAAAGTCAAACACATGAGAATAAAGGAACACTAAATCAAAGAATCCAAATATCATGTGTGATACTGCCTGCTTAGCTGTGTATCTAATCATATCAAGTGTGAAACTGTCTGCTCAGCTGCGTATCTAATCATATTATGTGTGATACTGCCTGCTTAGCTGTGTATCTAATCATATCATGTGTGATACTGTCTGCTCAGCTGCGTATCTAATCATATTATGTGTGATACTGCCTGCTTAGCTGTGTATCTAATCATATCATGTGTGATACTGTCTGCTCAGCTGCGTATCTAATCATATTATGTGTGATACTGCCTGCTTAGCTGTGTATCTAATCATATCATGTGTGATACTGTCTGCTCAGCTGCGTATCTAATCATATTATGCGTGATACTGCCTGCTTAGCTGTGTATCTAATCCTATCATGTGTGATACTGTCTGCTCAGCTGCATATCTAATCATATTATATGTGATACTGCCTGCTGAGCTGTGTATCTAATACTATAATATGTGATACTGCCTGCTGAGCTGCGTATCTAATCCTATCATGTGTGATACAGTGGCTCATTTTACATACCCAGGTTTTTCTGTCTCTATCATTCTTACAATTCCCTCTAGAGAGTAAGGTTTTATGTTAAGGAACAGATCTGAGCAGGAGGTCCGCCGGAGGGAGAGATAAGAAGTTACTTGCTGGGTGCAGGGGTTTTCGGCAGTGCAGGAAAATAGGGGTTATAGTTGTGGAAAGCAGAAACATTGTTTGCAGTGTGTATTTCATTAGTTACAATTCTGGTATAATTTGATTTTGTGCACTTAGGAAGTTTGCTTTTTGGATGAAGACCAATGTCTCAGAAGAAGTAAAGCCTTCCATTTACACTTCTAGGTGTGAACAATAGAGGAGCGGCTGTATTTAACTCAATCAGGGACTAATCACAGAACAATGGATACAATGACGAATAGTCAGAGCAGACAAACAGCTAATAAAGAGACAGGGCCTGGAGCCTGGACATAAGCAGGAAATATGAGGCCTGGACACTTAGATGATGGGAAATTTGTGAGAAGCTATAATGCTAAATGCTAACATACCAGGACTAAACACAGCTGATATTCAGCCAAAGCCAGAAGTAGAAATCCTTCCTTTACTGTATATTTCTAATTCCTTTCCAACCCATTTCTGCTGGCAGGTCTGCTTCACATCCTCATCCAAAAAACTTCCTGTGTATTTAGCCATAGTGCATTCACATGACCATATTTTTGGTCTGCATCCAATCCACATTTTTTTGAGGACCCATTTATTTCAATGGGGGCAAAAAAGATGTGGACAACACCATCTGCTGCCCGCATCTGAACGTCTGTTCTGTGTGCCCCCCCCCCCCCCCCCCCAAGAATAAAGAACCTGTCCTATTCCTGTATGTTTTGCAGGGGGAATTCTTGGCAATACAGGGTGGTCAATATATATTTATTGGCAAAGCACGGAATATGAGGAGGGAGGTCGAAAGATATACCGGCACTACTGGTGGAAACGGAGGAGCATTAAACACTGGAGCCATTAAATATATATATATACAGACACTTCAGGGGGCATTATAATACAGGGCACAGTACAGGCGGCATTAGAACTACATGGCGTGGCATTATAAATACTGAGGGCACGATGGTGATATTATTACTTGGGAATCGTCGCGTTGCTCGTTAGTGAAGGAGACCGCTGCTATTACATGGGGCCATCTCCTTCATACTATTGGGAGGAGCAAACACCAATGCCATCGCTCCTCCCCCATATAGAATAGGCTGGGAAAGGGTTAAATCACTCAGTCCCAAAGTTGTATTTTACACTTCTGATTGCAAAGTACATTTTTTATACCTTTTGCCGTATTATTTTGTTTACTGTCCATCTGTGTTCATTGTGCCTACAGTCATTAAAATACAAAGACTAAGTGAACTTCTCTCCTTTTTATCTGCTTTCATGGGTGATTTTTATATTGCCCAGACCTGTTACTTGCCCCAGGTGAGTTTAAAGGAGCATCACATGCTTGAAACAATCTTATTTATCCACAATTTTGAAAGGGTGCCAATAATTTTGTCCAGCCCATTTTTGTAGTTCGGTGTGACGTTATGTCCAATTTCCTTTTTTTTCCCCTCCCTTTTTTGGTTTTGTTCCTATAAACACAAAGGGAATAAACATGTGTATAGAAAAACATGTGTTACTGCAATACTTTTCTGTGAGAAATACTTCATTTTCTTGAAAAATTTCAGGGGTGCCAACATTTATGGCCATGGCTGTACATACAATAGCTTCATAGACAGTATCACACAAGGTAGGATTAGATACATAGCTCTGCAGACAGTATCACACTCTATACACATACATATAATAGCTTCATAGACTGTATCACACATGATAGGATTAGATACACAGCTCTGCAGACAGTATCACACTCTATACACATACATATAATAGCTTCATAGACTGTATCACACATGATAGGATTAGATACACAGCTCAGCAGACAGTATCACACATGATAGGATTAGATACAGCAGCTCAGCAGTCAGTATCACATATGATAGGATTAGATACACAGCTCAGCAGACAATATCACACATGATAGGATTAGATACAGCAGCTCAGCAGTCAGTATCACACATGATAGGATTAGATACAGCAGCTCAGCAGACAGTATCACACATGATAGGATTAGATACAGCAGCTCAGCAGACAGTATCACACTCTATACACATACATATAATAGCTTCATAGACAGTATCACACAAGGTAGGATTAGATACACAGCTCTGCAGACAGTATCACACTCTATACACATACATATAATAGCTTCATAGACTGTATCACACATGATAGGATTAGATACACAGCTCAGCAGACAGTATCACACAGAACAGAATTAGAAACACAGCTTAGCAGACAGTATCACACATGATAGGATTAGATACACAGCTCAGCAGACAGTATCACACATGATAGGATTAGATACACAGCTCAGCAGACAGTATCACACATGATCGGATTAGATACACAGCTCAGCAGATAGTATCACACATTACAGAATTAGAAGCACAGCTTAGCAGACCGTATCACACAGGATAGGATTAGATACACAGCTCAGCAGACTGTATCACACATGATAGGATTAGATACACAGCTCAGCAGGCAGTATCACATGATAGGATTAGATACAGCAGCTCTGCAGTCAGTATCACACATGATAGGATTAGATACACAGCTCAGCAGACAGTATCACACATGGTAGGATTAGATACACAGCTCAGCAGACAGTATCACACATTACAGAATTAGAAACACAGCTTAGCAGACAGTATCACACATAAAATGATTAGATACACAGCTCAGCAGACAGTATCACACATGATAGGATTAGATACACAGCTCAGCAGACAGTATCACACATGGTAGGGTTCAGGGGCGGACTGAGAACCCTCAGGGCCTCCGGGCAAAATAAATCAAGGGCCCTCTTACAGGCAGTAGCAGGCAGGCCGGGCGGCAGCGCAACTATCTGACGTCACGCGCCTGCTCCTCCCACTTTATGAATGAAGCAGGCGCGTGACGTCAGTGAGTTGCGCTGCCGCCCGGCCTGCCTGCTACTGAGTTTGTGAGTACAGAGAGGGAGAGGATCGCAGAGGATTTCTCTTCTTGTTCACATATGAAAATTAGTATTACAGTGAGCGGGGCCCAGTGTAATAGAATACAGTGAGTGCACCGGGCCCCGCTGCCATTACCACCATTACCAGGCCAGCATAACACATTGTTATTCTGCGGCGGGCCCCCATCCCGGCCGGGCCCTCGGACCATGTCCGAAGTGCCCGACCGGTCAGTCCGCCCCTGGTAGGATTAGATACACAGCTCAGCAGGCAGTATCACACATGATAGGATTAGATGCACAGCTCAGTAGACAGTATCACACATTACAGAATTAGAAACACAGCTTAGCAGACAGTATCACACATAAAAGGATTAGATACACAGCTCATCAGATAGTATCACACATGGTAGGATTAAATACACAGCTCAGCAGGCAGTATCACACATGATAGGATTAGATGCACAACTCAGCAGACAGTATCACACATAATAGGATTAGATGCACAACTCAGCAGACAGTATCAAACACAATAGGCTTAGACACACGACTCTTCAGACAGTATCACACATGGTAGGATTAGATCCACAGCTCAGCAGACAGTATCTCACAGAATAGGATTAGATACACAACTCTGCAAACAATATCACACATGATAGGATTAGATACACAGCTGAGCAGACAGTATCACACATAATGGGATTAGATATGCAGCTTAGCAGGTAGTATCACACATGATAGGATTAGATACACAACTCAGCAGACAGTATCAAACACAATATGCTTGGACACATGACTCTTCAGACAGTATCACACATGGTAGGATTAGATACACAGCTGAGCAGACAGTATAACACATGGTAGGATTAGATACGCAGTTTAGCAGGCAGTATCACACACGATAGGATTAGATTCACAGCTCTGCAGACAGTATCACACATGATAGGATCAGATACACAGCTCAGCAGGCAGTATCACACATGATAGGATTAGATACACAGCTCAGCAGGCAATCAATAATCAATAAGTATTTTAAATGTCATGCACAAATTGCGGTATATACTGACACCCAATGTGTATGAATTGTATTATGTACATTTGTAACATGTAATGGGACTGTTAAAAGTATATAATAATCTCTCCATAATACTGTGGTTGGTGTGTGTTATTTTGAATATAATAAATATAATACTAGACTAGCACTGTATACTGACACCAAGTGTATCTAAATCATAGTACACGGCATATAGAAATTATAGTGAACAATGGCACAGGTCAAAATATATGGTAATCTTTGCACAGGAAAAAAAAGAGCATCCGTTGGAGGGATTTGTTTAATGGGTAAAATATATTTTGTATATATGTTAAATGTAAGACAAAGACCTGATGTGAACCCGGCCAAATTTCACAATTGTAATTCCATTCCATTTTCCTTTACCTTACAGGGAACCTGTCATGTGGATATTTGATTATAATCTAACTAATTATATACAATTATTAACTACTAAAAAGTGCCTTAGATGTATTCACTTACTGGTGTGACAGATGGTTACCTCATAATATACACACAAAGATGCCGCATGCTAATGAGCTGATTTGAGTCCAGCGTGATGTCAGTGAGTCCAGCGTATATTTAATTCAGAGCTATAGCCACTCCCCTGCCCACCTGCTGCTGATTCATATGGAAAATAACTGTCAATCAGCAGCAAGTAGGCGGGGAGAGTCAGGAGCTCGTGAATATTCAGGACTCATCATTATCAGCTGGAGCTTTTCAATACAAGATGTTGGCAGATTGACTGGGTCAATTAAAGAAAGTGACCCAGCATTTTGCTAAGAGAATCAGTCACTTATTAATGTTGCCCTTAGTTAGGACACCATAAAACTGGTGACAGGTTCCCTGGGTATTTAGCTAGTAACACAATGCGCCACCTGCTGTCTGAACGTGGTATAGCTAGTAACACAAAGCGCCACCTGCCGTCTGAACGTTGTATAGCTAGTTACACAAAGCACCACCTGCTGTCTGAACGTTGTATTGCAATTTATCAATTTTAGATATATAACGTCATTTCGTGACACACATCTCAGGACATGTTGAGATAAGTGATCAGTTAATTTGTAGGTAGGGGCTGGTGACCTGGTGCCTTCTATATTAGTTTTCTATATATTTCAGATAGATATTTTTGTTCTCCCCAACCTTACCTATGCCCATGACTTGCTTATCATATAGATATAGCAGGCGCCAAGGAAACATTTGTTACTCAGTGCCACTTCCACATAGCTCGAGATAGAGCTTGTCTAGACAATGCTTATTGAAACCTATTTCATCCAATGACAAATTGGTAGCAGATTTAGAGGGTATTCTCTGGCACTCTACCACCATGAAACCAGTAACCAATATTCTAATGCACAACACTTGCTTTATTTACTTCCCGTATTTATAGTAGTTTTCAACTCTGACCATGTCTGTCCCCCATGCCAACCTTTTCTTGTAAGAGTTGTCAAATATTTACTAAAGATGTAGCTTCATCATGATTGTTCATATCAATTTTCACAGTGAAGTTTATATAGGTCATGCAATCATAAAAACAACATTATCTGCACTACAGTTTCTGTGTCCCCGCCATCAGGAAAATCGGCATATTTCCGTCAATCTGGATGTGTCTAAATAAATATTAGCACTGTGTATCACAAACATACATACCATACAATAAAACATATTTACACCTTACTGGATACTGAGAATCTGAAGAAATAGGGGACATATCTCTGCAATGGGGGGTTATGGTCTCCATATCCATGTGGAAAGAGACAAAAGGAAGGAGATAAATCATAGAACTCATAAGCATTACATTCAGAAGTTCAAAGACCCAACAAGCTTGAAGACCCAATAAGTTCAGAAACTCAGCAGGTTTGAAAACCCAGAAATCTCAAATATCCCAAAAGCTCAAAATCTCAACAAGCTTGAAGACCCATCAAGCTCGAAGATCCAACAAGCTTGAAAACTCAACAAGCTTGAAGACCCAACAAGCTCAAAATCTCAACAAGCTTGAAGCCCCATAAAGCTCGAAGATCAAACAAGCTTGAAAACTCAACAAGCTCGAAGACCCATCAAGCTTGAAAACCCAACAAGCTCAAAAACTCAACAAGCACGCAGACCCATCAAGCTCAAAGAACCAACAAGCTCAAAGACCCAGCAAGCTTCAAGACCCAGCAAACTCAAACGCCCAACACATTCGAAGTTCTAAAGAAATCTTCAAATGGTCATCAGCAGTGAAGTTGAATTCATAGGTCTACTTGGTCCTAGGTAACCCCTATCCACTTACCTCCTAATGGTTCAATGGTTATCTGTCTCACTTGGTTTAGTAAATATGATGTTCTGTCTTCTAGGAGCTTCTAAGGTTATATCTGCACCTCATATTACAGGTTTTTGATTATGCATGTAGTTTAAAGCTTGTAGATTTACTGTATAGCAATCCTCCTACACAAAAAAGTCCTGAATGCCAAAAGTTATATGTAAGGAAAGTCCCGAGCTGCACCCAGTAAGGTAGACTAGGTCGATACCATAATGTAAAGGTTATGGTACAAGTGGCAATTACATGGGCATTGCCCCATTGTATGGCTGTGTCTGGGTACCATTTGGCAGTACTATTTCAAAATTGAAATATAAAAGATTGGCGACTCACCAATACTGGTATATGGAATAGAGTTGCTCAAACCACTGAATACCCCAAATCAGAAAAAAGTAGAATATATATACCTCGTGTTAGGCTGGCACTCTCCAATAATTGGCTCATAAGACTGCTGCTTCCTTTTCAAGATTACTCTGGGCGTTGTCTCACTTGCAATGAATAGAACAAGCCATTGTAATTACACTGCAGTGCCGAGACTCCGGATACGATGTGCAATGTAATAATGAAGAGGAAGTAGCACCTCCTCCTCTTCAAACAGCTGATCGGCATAGGTGCCAGGTGTCAGTCCCCCAACAATCAGATATTGATGACCTATCCTGGCCACCCTCCCTAGATATACATCTCATGGGATCCAGGTGAGGGCGGAGAGGATAAGACTGTAGGGGTGTTCACAAACTGGTGCTCCAAGGGCTCTGGCTGGTCCCTTGGTGCTCCAACAGACTAACAAATTAATAACAGTGCAGTTTTCTCTAGAACGGTGCATTGTACAGGGATAACTGAGATACAGTATCATTTCAATCAGCATGATCAATCGTACCAGACGGTGTGCCTGGCTTAGGCTACTTTCACATCTACGTTTTCCCTTCCGGTTTTGAGATCCGTCATTGGATCACAAAACCGGAAGAAAATGCTTCAGTTTTGTTCCCATTCATTGTCAATGGAGACAAAACTCAATAAACCGGAACGGAGTGCTCCAAAATGAATTCTGTTTTGTTACATTCCCATGCCCGACACAAAACCGCTGCAAGCATGATAAACCCTATTAAGGCTACTTTCACATCTGCGGTTCTTCTGGATCCGGCAGGGGATCAGTAAAAACGCATCCGGTCATAAATACAACCGACTGCATCCGTTCAGAGTGGATCCGGTTGTATTATCCCTAAAATGAACAAGATGGATCCAGGACTAAAACCATTGTAAGTCAATGGACACCGTATCCATTTTTTCCTGTCCGACAAAAACGGATTCGGCACCATTGATTTACATTGTATTTCATGCCAGATGCGGGTTTTTTCGGACACAGTGCCATATCCGGCGTCCACTGACTTACAATAGTTTTAGTGCCGGATCCATCTTGTTCATTTTAGAGATAATATAACCGGATCTGTTCTGAACGGATGCAGCCGGTTGTATTATTGATGAACCCCCTGCACAATCTAGCAAAAACGCAGATGTGAAAGTAGCCTTAATAGGGTTTATCATGCTGACGGATGCTTTTTAACTCTGAATCAGACCATCACTGCGGCCATATATAGGCCTTTTATCTCTCTGTGATTGCTAGAGGACATGATGTTGCATTTCGTTTTTAATGGCGTCATACTGCCGAAACGAAAAAGATAAACAACCAACAATTATATAATATAGAAATATAGAATATATGAATATAGAAAATACCGGTACCTATTTTGGATGGAAGTGTCCCTTTAAACACAGCCTCCGCCATGTAAGCAGACTTTGCTCGGGCTCAAGGGCTGCAACCGAGCTGGAGATTTTAATCCGAATAATTACATGGTCTGGGTTTATTTTTTTATCTTTTGCTGTGTTTACCCGGGTGCACTTTGGATTGCTCTCTCTCTCTCTCTCTCTCTCTCTCTCTCTGAGAGCTCTGAGTCACTTAATTTAATACTTTTGGGATTGTTTATCAACTGCGGCACGCCGAGAGCCTTAGCGCAGATCTGTATAGAGAGGGACGCGCTCTTATGTGAAAGGTCTTATCTTTACATCCACGCTGAGCAGACGTTATATGAAGCAGAGTTAGCACCATCGGCTGCAGATACACCGCGCTGTACAGAAGGCTGTCATGCCCATGATTGCTTATAATTTTCTTATCTAGTCACAGGCATTAGACTTTGCATTCCGCCTGCAATATAATGTATATGGGGGTGTCAGGAACTGAAATAGCAGTCAGGCTCTAGCTCCAGGATGTTTATGGGACGCAGGACAGATTACATGCTCTGTTATGGGTCCTTCAGTCAGAGGGTAAATACATTATATTACTTATCCTTGGTTACAATTGGTATTATACTCCAGAGCTGCACTCACTATTCTGCTGGTGGAGTCACTGTGTACATACATTCCATTACTTATCCTGTACTGATCCTGAGTTACATCCTGTATTATACTCCAGAGCTGCACTCACTATTCTGCTGGTGCTGTCACTGTGTACATACATTACATTACTTATCCTCTACTGATCCTGAGTTACATCCTGTATTATACTCCAGAGCTGCACTCACTATTCTGCTGGTGCTGTCACTGTGTACATACATTACATTACATTACTTATCCTGTACTGATCCTGAGTTACATCCTGTATTATACTCCAGAGCTGCACTCACTATTCTGCTGGTGCAGTCACTGTGTACTTACATTACATTACTTATCCTGTACTGATCCTGAGTTACATCCTGTATTATACTCCAGAGCTGCACTCACTATTCTGCTGGTGCAGTCACTGTGTACATACATTACATTACTTATCCTGTAATGATCCTGAGTTACATCCTGTATTATACTCCAGAGCTGCACTCACTATTCTGCTGGTGCAGTCACTGTGTACATACATTACTTACCCTGTACTGATCCTGAGTTACATCCTGTATTATACTCCAGAGTTGCACTCACTATTCTGCTGGTGCAGTCACTGTGCACATACATTGCATTACTTATCCTGTAATGATCCTGAGTTACATCCTGTATTATACTCCAGAGCTGCACTCACTATTCTGCTGGTGCAGTCACTGTGTACATACATTACATTACTTATCCTGTAATGATCCTGAGTTACATCCTGTATTATACTCCAGAGCTGCACTCACTATTCTGCTGGTGCAGTCACTGTGTACATACATTACATTACTTATCCTGTACTGATCCTGAGTTACATCCTGTATTATACTCCAGAGCTGCACTCACTATTCTGCTGGTGGAGTCACTGTGTACATACATTACATTACTTATCCTGCACTGATCCTGAGTTACATCCTATATTATACTCCAGAGCTGCACTCACTATTCTGCTGGTGCAGTCACTGTGTACATACATTACATTACTTATCCTGTACTGATCCTGAGTTACATCCTGTATTATACTCCAGAGCTGCACTCACTATTCTGCTGGTGCAGTCACTGTGCACATACATTGCATTACTTATCCTGTACTGATCCTGAGTTAGATCCTGTATTATACTCCAGAGCTGCACTCACTATTCTGCTGGTGGAGTCACTGTGTATATATATTACATTACTTATCCTGTACTGATCCTGACTTACATCCTGTATTATACTTCAGAGCTGAACTCACTATTCTGCTGCTGCTATCACTGTGTACATACATTACATTACTTATCCTCTACTGATCCTGAGTTACATCCTGTATTATACTCCAGAGCTGCACTCACTATTCTGCTGGTGCTGTCACTGTGTACATACATTACATTACATTACTTATCCTGTACTGATCCTGAGTTACATCCTGTATTATACTCCAGAGCTGCACTCACTATTCTGCTGGTGCAGTCACTGTGTACTTACATTACATTACTTATCCTGTACTGATCCTGAGTTACATCCTGTATTATACTCCAGAGCTGCACTCACTATTCTGCTGGTGCAGTCACTGTGTACATACATTACATTACTTATCCTGTAATGATCCTGAGTTACATCCTGTATTATACTCCAGAGCTGCACTCACTATTCTGCTGGTGCAGTCACTGTGTACATACATTACTTACCCTGTACTGATCCTGAGTTACATCCTGTATTATACTCCAGAGTTGCACTCACTATTCTGCTGGTGCAGTCACTGTGCACATACATTGCATTACTTATCCTGTAATGATCCTGAGTTACATCCTGTATTATACTCCAGAGCTGCACTCACTATTCTGCTGGTGCAGTCACTGTGTACATACATTACATTACTTATCCTGTAATGATCCTGAGTTACATCCTGTATTATACTCCAGAGCTGCACTCACTATTCTGCTGGTGCAGTCACTGTGTACATACATTACATTACTTATCCTGTACTGATCCTGAGTTACATCCTGTATTATACTCCAGAGCTGCACTCACTATTCTGCTGGTGGAGTCACTGTGTACATACATTACATTACTTATCCTGCACTGATCCTGAGTTACATCCTATATTATACTCCAGAGCTGCACTCACTATTCTGCTGGTGCAGTCACTGTGTACATACATTACATTACTTATCCTGTACTGATCCTGAGTTACATCCTGTATTATACTCCAGAGCTGCACTCACTATTCTGCTGGTGCAGTCACTGTGCACATACATTGCATTACTTATCCTGTACTGATCCTGAGTTAGATCCTGTATTATACTCCAGAGCTGCACTCACTATTCTGCTGGTGGAGTCACTGTGTATATATATTACATTACTTATCCTGTACTGATCCTGACTTACATCCTGTATTATACTTCAGAGCTGAACTCACTATTCTGCTGCTGCTATCACTGTGTACATACATTACATTACTTATCCTGTACTGATCCTGAGTTACATCCTGTATTATACTCCAGAGCTGCACTCACTATTTTGCCGGTGCAGTCACTGTGTACATACATTACATTACTTATCCTGTAATGATCCTGAGTTACATCCTGTATTATACTTCAGAGCTGCACTCAGGGGCGTAGCTATAGGGGGTGCAGAGGTAGCAGTTGCTACCGGGCCCAGAAGCCTGAGGGGCCCAAAGACCCTTGTGCCACATAAGAAGACACTGGTATTATAGAAAATGCATGCAAGTTACACCTCTGGCTGGACAGAAGGGGTTAGGTTAAGAATTTGGTATGGAGGAGGGGGGGTGCAGTTTCAATTTTTGCCACATGCAGCACGAAGGTTTGAGGGAAGGGGGGCCCAAGCTGAACTCTTGCACCAGGGCCCATAAGCCTTTAGCTACGCCCCTGGCTGCACTCACTATTCTGCTGGTGAAGTCACTGTATACATGCATACATTATTTATCCTGTACTGATCCTGAGTTACATCCTGTATTATACTCCAGAGCTGCACTCACTATTCTGCTGGTGAAGTCACTGTATACATGCATACATTATTTATCCTGTACTGATCCTGAGTTACATCCTGTATTATACTCCAGAGCTGCACTCACTATTCTGCTGGTGCAGTCACTGTGTACATACATTACTTATCCTGTACTAATCCTGAGTTACATCCTGTATTATACTCCAGAGCTGCACTCACTATTCTGCTGGTGGAGTCACTGTGTACATACATTACATTACTTCTCCTGTACTGATCCTGAGTTACATCCTGTATTATACTCCAGAGCTGCACTCACTATTCTGCTGGTGGAGTCACTGTGTACATACATTACATTACTTATCCTGTACTGATCCTGAATTACATCCTGTAATATACTCCAGAGCTGTACTCACTATTCTGCTGGTGCAGTCACTATGTACATTCATTACATTACTTACCCTCTACTGATCCTAAGTTACATCCTGTATTATACTCCAGAGCTGCACTCACTATTCTGCTGGTGGAGTCACTGTGTACATACATTACATTACTTATCCTGTACTAATCCTGAGTTACATCCTGTATTATACTCAGGAGCTGCACTCACTATTCTGCTGGGGGAGTCACTGTGTACATACATTACATTACTTATCCTGTACTGATCCTGAGTTACATCCTGTATTATACTCCAGAGCTGCACTCACTATTCTGCTGGTGGAGTCACTGTGTACATACATTACATTACTTATCCTCTACTGATCCTAAGTTACAGCCTGTATTATACTTCGGAGCTGAGTTCACAATTCTGCAAACTTCAGAGCTGAAATCTCAGTATCCCCTGCTTGTTCTTTATTTGCACTGAACTTTCCCTGAGGATATGTTGGCTGGGTAGTGTCCGTTCTACACACTGCGCTGTATGTATGATTTATAGGATAATGTATGTTCCCCTTTCCTTGAGTACCTTATTGTATTAGCACCTACAACCCTGCACAGTGCCCTGCGTTGTCTGATACAGATGTCTTCCCCTGTATTATAGGAGCTCAGCCAGACTTTTATGGTTGTAACTGTCAACAAGCTTGCAGACTGTTTCCAAATGCAACTGGCAGAATTGCGAATGCAGCTCTGAAGTACTGTATAATATGTAATATAATGCATTTTCAAGCTGACATTTTGCATGCAGTACATATGGTGGTAGAATAGCCGCAGTGCTGCTCAAAGGTGGACATATCCTTTAAGTACAGTCTCCTGAACATGAAATGGCTGATACCAGAGAACAATAGATTGCATTCAATGCATTTTGTATCTCTGTTGGACGTACAGATATCGGCAGGTGACAGATTCAGACAGAATTATTATTTTAGGAGCCTCATTGTCTTCCTCTTGGGTTCCCACCCAGCTTTCCCAGGTACAAATATGACGATACAGCTGCTTACTGTTTATGGCAGACATGCAATCGCCCGCTGCTGACATGTCCTGGGTTAAGTTACCTTGCAGGTTACCTGAGGAGCCTTCTGTTGCACCTTGGAGACGTTTATGACCGGCTGAGGCGAGAAGGAGATGGATCCTGCGTAGAGGGGTAGAGGGTCTGTTGCAGTGTACAGGTCTAGACGGGAGCTCTGCAGACGAATGGCATTCTCTCCAAAGTCCTTGGACTGGAATGCTATAAGGAGGTGTTTACTGAGTTACTTTCACTTTCAGTCTCGCTTCGTGTCCTTACAGGAAAGCTTCTAAAAAAGAAAAATGGTCCTTGTTGCCCTTAGCAACCAATCACAGCGCAGCTTTCATTTTGTATTTTGAAAGTCATGCTGAGATTGGTTGCTACAGGCAACAACACAGGTTTTGTATGAAGCCGTTTCCTAAATTTTCACCACGGTTGCCCTTAGCAACCAATCACAGCGCAGCTTTCATTTTGTATTTCGAAAGCCATGCTGAGATTGGTTGCTACAGGCAACCAACACAGGTTTTGTATGAAGCCGTTTCCTAAATTTTCACCATGGTTGCCCATAGCAACCAATCACAGCGCAGCTTTCATTTTGTATTTTGAAAGCCATGCTGAGATAGGTTGCTACAGGCAACAACACAGTTTTTGTATAAAGCCGTTTCCTAAATTTTCACCATGGTTGCCCATAGCAACCAATCACACCGCAGCTTTCATTTTGTATTTTGAAAGCTATGCTGAGATAGGTTGCTACAGGCAACCAACACAGTTTTTGTACAAAGCCGTTTCCTAAATTGTCACCTTGGTTGCCCGTGGCAACCAGTCAGAGCTTAGCTGTATTTGGTTGCTGTGGGCAATGTTTTGCGGGAATTTTGCATGTCCTGGAAATGAAAAGCAGACACAGACAGACCCCCAACTGTGCCCAAGCCAAACACTCGGTGATCCATTCCAGGCACAGATCACATAAATGTAGTACTGCACTATAGTACTCGCACCGTATAGGGCTATGATGGAGTACCTGTGCTGGCTTTGTTATGGCCGTAGAGATCAGATTTCTTGTTATGGTGGTTTAGCTGCTTCTGTGGGAACACAGGAATAGATGCTGTTTACACGAGGGACAAAGGAGGGGAGTTACAGAGCGGTATAAAGCTGGTATTGTGCACGTCTTGTGTACATAGTGACATGACCGCCGAAGAACCGGGGAAATGAGCGCAAAAAATATGACACAAGATGTATATACTGTGTGTTACACTTCCTTCTACTACTACTCCTACTACTACCACTATCGTAGCCACTACTATTATTACTACCACTAGTACTGCCACTACTACCACTACAATCACTATTCTTGCTGCTACTACTACCACTAGTACTACAACCTCTACTGCTACTACTACTATCACTGCTACTATACTGCCGCTATCATCACTATTAGGCACCCTGCACACGAACGTGTGCACCCCGTGGTCGTGCTGCGGCCCGCAAAATGCCGCAGCAGATCGCGGACACATTCACTTGAATGGGTCCGTGATCCAACCGTTCCGCAAAAAGATAAGACATGTTCTATCTTTTTGCGGAACGGAAGTACGGGACGAAACCCCACGGAAGCACTCCTTAGTGCTTCTGTAGGGCTCCGTTCCGTGCTTCCGTTCCGCACCATTCCGCATCTCCAGATTTGAGGACCCATTCAAGTGAAAGGGTCCGCGTCCGTGATGTGGAATGCCCACGGAACGGCACCCATTTATTGCGGATCCGCAAATGCGGTCCGCAGTACGGCAACTGAAAGCACACGTTCGTGTGCAGGGGGCCTTACTATTACCGCTGCTACTAATACTACAACTGCAAACAATATAACTATCCCCCACTACTAATACTATGACAACCACTATTGCTACTACTAATGCTAATACCTCTATTACTACTACTACTATTACTAATGCTACTACTATTACTGTAACTACACAACTACAACCAGTACAACTACTACTATTACCACTATCCCCATTACTATATATTTTACTACTACTACTATTATTGCTACTACTGTAACTACAACCTGTACTGCTACTACTTTAACTTTTGTAACTACTACTACCATCACTATCCTCACTATTGTACATTTTACTACTACTATTACTACTACTGCTTCTAGTACTAGAACTACTACCATGACTAATATTACTACCGCTACTACAACTACAAAAACCACTAGTACTACTACTACTATTACTACAAATATTACTTTTACTACTAAAAATGCTACCCCTATTACTACTAATATTACTACTACTCAGGCTGCTACTACTGTACTACTACTATTATTACTATTTCTGCTGCTATTGGCACTACTACCAGTACTATTATAGAGGGATTAGTAATACTGGGAGCACTATAGGGGCATTATTATTACTGGTGGAATTAGTATTACAGGGGACACTATAGGATGTATTATTAATACTCAGGCACTATTTTTCTGCAGTATAGCATTTAGCGGCATGGGGGAGTAAGCACCAGGATAGGGAGTATGTGTTGAGAATGTAGGGCAACCTCTGCTTAAAGTCTGGGCCAAATGGAGAAGAAAGATATGTACTTCTGTATTCTCCTGTATATTTGGTAGTGCTGAAGGATCAGGCAGGATGCTGTTGGTAGGGTAGACTTGGCGCTGTAGCCCACGTCTCATCTCCTCCTCAGCCGCCTCCTCTATATCTGAATTAGAGACATCTGGAGGAGGAGGACAGAAGATGACAGCTCCTGCTGGCAGCCACCCCAGGGAGGCAGCTGTTTTGTTCTGCTGTTTAGAGCTGCTGGGACAGTATTTTGTGCTGCACTGTGGTATTTAGTTCTTATGGGGTAGTATTTAATGCAGCACCATGGTATTGCTGGCCCCGCCTACTATTGTTGGCCCCGTCTTCCGTCAATTTAGACCTGCTTATAACAGGGGGCACTTGTTTTATTCTAGGGACGCTTTCAATTCCCAATCTTCCCCCGCCCCCCGGCCCCACATGACAAGCATGAGCTCTGCATGGCTCTGTGTGTGTTTCTTGATTTGTACGTTCACAGGACAGATTTAAAAATCTGTCTACAACGCAGAATCCATGCGTTTTTATTTGAGAACATTTTTCGTGCAGTTTTTTATGCTTTTTTCCTTTTTAACCAATGGGTATTTATTTTACTACAAAACTGTGCAGAACCGCACAAAAAAACCGCACAGAAAATGTGCAAAAACTACACGGATCTCCCGATGCCGCCCCAAGATTGGGCATGCTGCTTTTATTTTGCAACTTTTTTTCCACGTGCTGTTTCCCATTGAAATAAACAGGAGGCTGCTTTGAGGTGTTTTTGGCACTGATTTTGAAGTAGAAACACTCCAAAATCAGCGCCAAACAACTCTGTCTGAACCGGCCCTAATGCGAGTAGCATCCAGAGTTTGTTGCAGTACTGTCCATCCTGCCCCTATCAGGCTTAGATCAGCACCCAGTAGTCACCAATCCGACAGATGACTTGATGGAATCAGTACCGAAAAGGCTTTTTCCTAAAGTCCCTTCTCTTCTCCAACAGAGAAATGTCTCTCCACATCTTGCTCCCCATCCACCACACAGTTGGACAGGACATATGTGAGCAGCATCAAGAGTTTGCCGCAGTACTGTCCATCCTGCCCCCATCACGCTAAGGTCAGCACCCACTAGTAATCAATCCGACGGATGACTCAATGGAATCGGTATCGAAACGGCTTTGTCCTAAAGTCCCTTCTCTTCTCTAACAGAGAAATGTCTCTCCACGTCCTGCTCCCCATCCACCACACAGTTGGACAGGACATATGTGAGCAGCATCAAGAGTTTGCCGCAGTACTGTCCATCCTGCCCCCATCACGCTAAGGTCAGCACCCACTAGTCATCAATCTGACGGATGACTCTATGGAATCGGTATCGAAACGGCTTTGTCCTAAAGTCCCTTCTCTTCTCTAACAGAGAAATGTCTCTCCACGTCCTGCTCCCCATCCACCACACAGTTGGACAGGACATATGTGAGCAGCATCAAGAGTTTGCCGCAGTACTGTCCATCCTGCCCCCATCACGCTAAGGTCAACACCCACTCGTCATCAATCTGACGGATGACTCTATGGAATCGGAACCGAAACGGCTTTGTCCTAAAGTCTCTTCTCCAACAGAGAAATGTCTCTCCACGTCCTGCTCCCCATCCACCACACAGTTGGACAGGACATATGCGAGCAGCATCAAGAGTTTGCCGCAGTACTGTTCATCCTGCCCCCATCACACTAAGGTCAGCACCCACTAGTCATCAATCCGACGGATGACTCAATGGAATCGGTACCGAAACGGCTTTGTCCTAAAGTCCCTTCTCTTCTCCAACAGAGAAATGTCTCTCCACGTCCTGCTCCCCATCCACCACACAGTTGGACAGGACATATGCGAGCAGCATCAAGAGTTTGCCGCAGTACTGTTCATCCTGCCCCCATCACACTAAGGTCAGCACCCACTAGTCATCAATCCGACGGATGACTCAATGGAATCGGTACCGAAACGGCTTTGTCCTAAAGTCCCTTCTCTTCTCCAACAGAGAAATGTCTCTCCACATCTTGCTCCCCATCCACCACACAGTTGGACAGGACATATGTGAGCAGCATCAAGAGTTTGCCGCAGTACTGTCCATCCTGCCCCCATCACGCTAAGGTCAACACCCACTCGTCATCAATCTGACGGATGACTCTATGGAATCGGAACCGAAACGGCTTTGTCCTAAAGTCTCTTCTCCAACAGAGAAATGTCTCTCCACGTCCTGCTCCCCATCCACCACACAGTTGGACAGGACATATGCGAGCAGCATCAAGAGTTTGCCGCAGTACTGTTCATCCTGCCCCCATCACACTAAGGTCAGCACCCACTAGTCATCAATCCGACGGATGACTCAATGGAATCGGTACCGAAACGGCTTTGTCCTAAAGTCCCTTCTCTTCTCCAACAGAGAAATGTCTCTCCACGTCCTGCTCCCCATCCACCACACAGTTGGACAGGACATATGTGAGCAGCATCAAGAGTTTGCCGCAGTACTGTCCATTCTGCCCCCATCACACTAAGGTCAGCACCCACTAGTCATCAATCTGATGGATGACTCTATGGAATTGGAACCGAAATGGCTTTGTCCTAAAGTTCCTTCTCTTCTCCAACAGAGAAATGTCTCTCCACGTCCTGCTCCCCATCCACCACACAGTTGTCAGCATGAAAAAAAGAATCCAGGCTCTGAGATGATAAAAAAAACCTACCGGTACTCAAGAAAAGTTGTTTCCTTGGACAAGAATTTGAGCACCACAGAAGAAATCCGGAAAAAAAATATCGCTCCCTCCTTCCTCCCACTGGTGCCTTTATGATGGGCATACTGAAGAGCATTATGCCTTAGTATTCTCAGAGTGTTATACTTGGAAAAAAAAGCTTTCTACAAAGTACAGCAGAATAGGCTGGCTGCAGCACTACTGCACCTGCTCAAAAGTCATCCGATTCAGCTTAAAGGGGTTCTCTCCCTTCAGCAAATGGCCTTTATCCAATAGACAAAGTAAATACAAGGCACATACTAATGTATTGTGATTGTCCATATTGCCTCCTGTGCTGGCTGGATTCATTTTTTTTATCACATCATACACGGCTCATATCCAGGGTTTACGACCACGCTGCAATTCAGTAGCGGGGGCCGCGCTTGCACGCTATAGGGAAAGGTGCTGGTCTATGCGCACTCCCATGCCCCCAGCCACCAGAGAGGCTGGTGCCTTTTCCTATAGTGTGCAAGCTGGATACAAGCAGTGTATAATGTGATGGAAAAATAAATCAAGCCAGCAAAGGAAGCATTATGGACAATCATAATACATTATTATATCATATGTTGGTGTCTAAATAGGGTAGACCCACTATTAGTTACTCTCAGTAGTCTCAAATAGTGTATTTTGTGTACCGAGTGTGCCTTGTTGTATTAAAGTTAAGATGTAACTTTTATTTCTATTATTAAAATAAATGAGACAATGGAGTAAAGTAAACTCCTGCGCTATTTAGGGAAGGGGGGTAGGGTCTAAATAGATAGACCTAGTGGCGTTCCTGTATTGTAGGGGGCGTTTCGTATGTACTGGGGAGGAGCCTAATCAGGTCACTAACTCTCCCTACATGCTTGCCCTACTTGACCTAGTCTAGTCAGTGTAAATGCCTCAATGGCTGTAGTCGGGGCACTCGTCCTTAGAAGGACGACCCCCAGCCTCAGGAACTGTGTCATCCTCCCCAGGACATCTTTACTAGGGAGGTAAGAGCATAGGGACCTACAATATAGGCCCGAGGTTTCTGAGGCTGGGGGTCGTCCTTCTAAGGACGAGTGCCCCGACTACAGCCATTGAGGCATTTACACTGACTAGACTAGGTCAAGTAGGGCAAGCATGTAGGGAGAGTTAGTGACCTGATTAGGCTCCTCCCCAGTACATACGAAACGCCCCCTACAATACAGGAACGCCACTAGGTCTATCTATTTAGACCCTACCCCCCTTCCCTAAATAGCGCAGGAGTTTACTTTACTCCATTCTCTCATTTATTTTAATAATAGAAATAAAAGTTAAATCTTAACTTTAATACAACAAGGCACACTCGGTACACAAAATACACTACATTATTATACATGTAAAAATACAAGAAAAAGAACTGGATCGCACATCCTCAATACTATGCTTTTATCTAACTGCTTCTCAGCATAATTAACATCACCTCTCAGCGTAATTTATCGTATACCTGCCCTTATACTGCATGCTGTGCAGGTTGCCTCCTTGAATGGGACCCTATTCTAACCTTGTCGCGGTGAGTGGGCCTATGCTTTTTGATCAAATTGTACACTAATGCCTCATGCACAGCATGCAGTATAGGGGTAGGTATACGATAAATTATGCTGAGAAGCAGTTAAATAAAAGCATAGTATTGAGGATGTGCGATCCAGTTCTTTTTCTTGTATTTTTACATTATTATTATTTATTATTAAAGCGCCATTCATTCCATGGTGCTCTACATATGAAAAGGGGTTTACAGACATAATACAGACAATTGCACTAAGCAAGAACAAGACGAGTTACAAACTGGCACAGAAGGAGAGAGGGCCCTGCCGGTGAGGTCTTACAATCTACATGGTATGGGAGAAGGACACAGTAGGGGAGGGTGAAGTTGGTCATGGCGGTAAAGAGGCAGCAGGGTCACTGGTTGTAGGCTTGTCTGAAGAGGTGGGTTTTCAGGTTTCTTTTGAAGGATTCCACTGTAGGTGAGAGTCTGATATGTTAGGGTAGCGAGTTCCAGAGTGTGGGGGATGCACGGGAGAAATCTTGGAGACGATTGTGGGAAGAGGTGATAAGAGGAGAGAAGGCGGTCTTGTGAGGATCGGAGATTGCGTGTGGGGATGTATTTTGAGAAAGTAGGTCAGAGATGTACGGAGGGGACAGGTTGTGGATGGCCTGGTATGTATTTGTTAGCATTTTGAAATGCTGGGCAATGGGGAGCCAGGGAAGGGATAGGCAGAGGGGAGAGGCAGAGGAGTAACAGGGTGAGAGGCGGATTACTCGGGCAGCAGAGTTGAGGATAGATTGGAGGGGTGCGAGAGCGCTAGATGGAAGGCCAGAGAGGAGAATGTTGCAGTAGTCTAGGTGGGAGATGATGAGGGTGTGCACAAGCATTTTCGCAGACTCAAAGTTGAGGAAAGCGCGGATGCGGGAGATGTTTTTGAGTTGGAGGTGGCAGGTGGTGGAAACACCAGGGTACACCATTAAAGATAGTGGAGGGGTAAAAAGAGTGGTAATGCCCCCTTGCAGGTTGTTACAATCCTTAGAATGGAAGTACCCCGGACATTATGGAGGGGTACACATGGCAATACTTGCATTGCCTGTGCTTTGGGTTCTGGTCACTGGTCAGTCAGTTTTTTCTGCCCAGTGATCGGAGGCTATTTTTAGTCTGCAGGAGTTGGAGGGAAATTTTGCTGCTCTTCTGTTAGGATCACTGGGCAGAATTTTATTTCTGCCCAGTGATGCTCTTTATTGGTCATTTGGATGACCTATGAGGTCACAGGGATCGGGCGAAGTTTGCCCGAGCCCTGGTGACAGTTAGTCATTGGTGGGTCAGTGGGGATAGGGGCTATAAATGTCCAGGCTTCCCAGGCCGGTTTGCCTGCTTGCCGCACTTGCCCGTGGAGTCTGGACCAAGTGTTCCCCACCCCCCCAGCCCCTTTATTTTGTAATGTCGAGGTCTGTTCAGGGTGGTTGATATAGTCATCCCGGGATGGGATGGACTCTGATGTATTGATGGTTTAAACGAGTTTGAGTTTATGACTAGGCTCATGGTTTTTATATGGTTAATATTTTGGTTATATATTAAAGTTGGTTTAATTATAAATAAACAGGCCTCGGCTTATCTCTATAGTTTGGTGTTTTATTTCATTAATGTTATAGTTAGAGAATTTATTATGTGTTTTGGTGAGCATATGCTATGTATTGCCATGGGATTTCTTCCATCGCCGCTCACAGCCCTGGAAGCTTGTCTGAGTTTTTTCATCAGGTTGGTGTGCCAGGGTTTTCTGTTGATTTTTCGGGATTTGTTGTGTGTGAGGGGGGGCAATAATGTCCAGAGCTGTACTTATTGTTGTGTTATACAGGGTGGTGGCAGTATCTGGGTCTTGGAGGGAACAAATGTTAGAGAGTGGCAGAAGAAAGTCAGAAAGCAAGCAAAAGTCGAGATTTTAAGGTTCCTGCGGGGGTGTGTTAGTGTGTGGACCGGGGGAGCAGCAGAAGAGACGAGTGAAGAGAAGGTGAGTAGGTTGTGGTCGGATAGGGGGAGAGGCGAATTAGAAAGGTTAGATAGGGAGCAGAGGTGGGTAAAGATAGGATCCAGAGTGTGACCATCTCTGGTGGGAGCAGAAGACTACTGTGAGAGGCCGAAGGAGGAAGAGAGTGTTAGGAGATTAGAGGCGGCTGAGTGGCAGGTGTCAATAGGGATGTTGAAGTCACCCATGATGATAGTGGGGATGTTGGGAGAAAGAAAGTGTAGGAGCCAGGTGTTATAGTGCTCAAGAAAGATGGTGGCTGGGCCTGGGGGGCGATAAATGACAGCTACTTGGAGGTTGGAGAGAGAGTAGATGCGAACAGAGCGTACTTCAAATGAAGTGAGTGTAATGGAGGGTAGCAGTGGAGTTGGGCTGTAGGAGCAGGTGTCTGATAGGAAAAGACCAACTCCTCCACCATGTTTTCATCCGGGGCGTGGGTTTGTGAGTGAAATGAAGTCCGCTATAAGAGAGTGCAGTAGGGTAGGAGGTGTCAGAGGGTGTCAGCCATGTTTCTGTGAGACCCGGAAAGGAAAGTTTTTGAGAGATGAAAAGGTCATGAATGTAGGACAGTTTGTTACAGACAGAGATGTGCATTCCATAATGCTCCTGCAAGAGGAACCAAAGGAGTAGGGGTCAGAAGAATGGTTATTAGGTTTAAGGGGTTGCAGAAATTTGTAGGAGATTTTTTGTGGGAGGTAGAGGTGATAGTGGGGATTTGCTGAGGGGGGCCTGGATTGGAGACATATCACCAGCAATAAGGAAAAGCAGAGAAAGTGTTAGTAGGTGAGAATAAGAGAGGGCAGGATGTATCAGTGTGTGTTTGGGAAGGAAGTGTTTTATGTTGCCAAACAGGTTTGTGCAAGCGGTCAGATGAGAAGGTAAGATGGAGGGAGAGAGAGATAAATAGTTTCTTGCTGGGTGAATGGATGTGAGGATATTTCAGGAGGTTTTGGAAAAGTGGGAAGAGTAAGATGAAAGATTAAAACATTGTTTGCATTAACTATTTCTGTAATTACCTTTGGTCCCCTTCTGGTTCAATTCTGGTATAATTCGGTATGTGCACTTAAAGAGTGAGTTGGGAATACCTCTTTAATGGACCAATAGTATGATGGTTTAAAGAGGCACTCCAGTCCAGAGCATGCTGTCCTTTGCGGACAGTATGTCAGTCTCTCCTGTGTAGCTGACTTCCTGTGAACTACAGAATGGCATTTCCATCCATCAATCCCTCCTGCAAGCTCTCAAACCTCTCTCCAAAGCGGCACCTTCCTCGTTCCTCTGTATGTCTCCTATGCATAGATTTCTGCTAAAATGGTAATGTCTGCTTTATGAGCGAGCCCCTTCAATGCTTAACTGCAGAATTTGAAAATTCCTCTAACTCACACTGACACTCCTTAACTGTGAATGCTGTGTGCAGAATCTCCAGTGTATCCTATGAGATGCAGCTTCACACTGCTCTCCTCTGCCTCCTGCTTGAAAGATTTGACTGGGAGAAACCTATCACAAGCAGGAGGCAGGGGAAACAGGCTAAAGCTGCATAACATGGGAAAGCACTTCTATGTCAGTGGTCTATTATCTGCTTAGATAGGACTCAGAGAAGAGCAAGTGCAATGTAATGAGGCTCTACTCAGTCTCTGTATGTAGCCCACATCAGGAGAACAAGTGGGCAGAAACAATGAAAAGCAGCCCCACCGAATTAATCAGAGTGACTGATAAAGGCAGACCCTGTCCATATACCCTAGTAGGGCATTTTAACATTATAGTGAAGGGGGGGGGGGGGGGGCAAGCCCTTTTGAGCTAGAATAACCAGCATTTAATGCTACACTTCCCTTGAAGTGGCCACTACGAGGGAACTCTATAGTCAAGCATGGCTTCCTGCCAATTTATTTGATTGCAGGTAATTATAAAATCATATTTCTATCTAAACAAATAAGGATCCAGTTAATTTTGATGTTCTCCAGCTTCGACTTGCACGATCCTCATGATGTACACATCCTTTGTGGATCTCACTTATGATGTATATGTGAAAGTGGTAAGAGGGGGACATTCCTTCACTTGCACAGTTGGCATTACATAGGTGGTCAGTAATTGTTCTACTGGTGTAGATCCCTCAGATTTCTGGATGGGGTAGCCTGGAACAGTCCACAGCAGCATATGTACAGGGGTGGGTTTGGCATTTCTGGGGCCTGAAGCAAAATTATGTCTTGGGGTCCTAATCATGACAGCCATCCAGGAATTGCTATTCCCAGAAGCAGTTCCCTGTCTGTCCACAACTGTATCTGCATCATCAGGAGGCAAATACAGTTGAAAGCTGTGGCCTGGGCCCAGTGGCATAACTACAACTGACTGGCCCTACAGCAAATTTTTAAATGGGCCACCCCAGCAACTTCTTTGCACCCCCTACTTCCATAACTAGTCAAGATTGAGCTCTCAGACCAGGTCCGGCAGTGTTCCGTCCATTTCCTACAGTGCCACTGTATTTAATGTCATTGAAAAAATACTGCTGAGGCGGCCCGACAATGAAATCTTTTAGTCTTCCTCCTGAGGGGGCCCCTTGTGGGTCTGGGCCCCAATGCAGCCGCTTCCCCTGCTTCCCCTATAGCTACGCCCCTGCCTAGGACGATTCTAGCTATTCTGCTGCCTGAGGTGAAAACTGAAATGATGACCCCACCCCCCATGCCAAATTCTCATTCCAACCCTTCCATAGAGTGGCATGCAAAAGTCTGGTCGAAATTACCTTTACTGTTAAGCAAGTTGAAGATGCAACACACGACGTGCGGCTAGGATCCTTTCAAGATGTGATAAATGTAATTTTTCATGACGCCAGTTGCATTTCAGGAACGAGGGACTAAGTGATGGAGGAACCCAGGTGTAGGAATGCCAGAGTGGTATGAGGGTGGCCTAAGATGTCCCTCTAGGTGCGGCTTTGCACTTGTCATGGTGCTCCTACCTGGATATCCAGGAACCCCAAGCGTGGTCGTCCGCAGCAGTGATGATAGGAGGAATAGTTGAGGGATTTGAAGAATGAATTGAGTCCAGACTATTAAAGTAATTAACAGCTTAAGGCCTCATGCACACGACAGTTGTTTTTCTCGGCCTCCGTTCTGTTTTTTTTTTGCGGATAGGATGGGGACCCATTCATTTCAATGGGTCAGCTGATAGTTCATCCGTTTGTGTTCCGCGTCCGTTGTCCGTGTTTCCCTTCAGCAAAAAAAATAGTGCATGTCCTACTTTTTTCACATTTGCGGACAAGGATAGGCATTTATTACAAGGGATCTGTGGAAAAAAACTGATCCTCCCAAAAAAACGGTTGCCGCATCCGTTTTTTTTGGGCGGACGCACAATTTGCGGCCGCAAAAAAACAACTGTCGTGTGCATGGGGCCTTACTTGGCATACATTTTCATCAGGGAACAATCTTCCAACTTTATCTTGGTCATCAGCAGATTTTGGCATTAATTCTGGCAGGCAAACACAATCAGCTGTGCTACATCTGTACTCGTTCAGCTCTGCTATGTTTTTCCTTTCTGCTTTTTGCTGTATGCTGCGACTTAGCTTTCTGTAGTCTGACTTGGTCTTTATCTTTATTGGTATCTTTGTCTCTATCCAGGGAACTTCTCCTCCTGGCTTCTGAAGCTTGCAGCTTGGGCCTCTATGCCCAGAAGAGATAAAGGTGTGCTTTGCTGGCTTGCACATGACCTTCACCTTGCAGGTTGTACTCTAGTCTGACCTTCACTAGTTGAATGACACTTCCCGTGTCTTTTAAATAGGACGGTGATTTTAAAACATATCGCTATAGAAATAAATCAATATATTCTGTTAACCTGCTGGTAAGGGAATTTATCCCGGAGACCATAGGTCTCCCCGGGGGATATGTCAGGCTTTTGTGACTTTTAGGTAAGTGATAAATTATAGGTGTTACTGGAAATTTTATAGTCAGGTATTGATATTCATTTTTATGAATCACTCCCTCTTTGAAGCCTTTTTGTAGCAACTTGTCCAGATCTGATTTATATTCTATCATTGGATCTTTCGTTAGGGGGAGATAGGTTTCCCTATCGGCTAGTAATCTCAGTAACTCCGCCTCATATTTCTGTATATCCATTATCACCAGCCCTCCCCCTTTATCCGCCGGTTTTATTACTATATTGCGTTTTTTTTCTAAATTTTCCAATGCCAATTTTTCTTCCTTTGTTAAATGATATACTCTCGGTTTCACCTCCATCTTCTATGTTTCTTTTAGTACTCCCCTCTTAAATGCTTCCATGCACTCATTGTTTTTATTCTTTGCACAAAACTTGGATCGTTCATGTAACTGTGTGTGAATTATCCCACTACTCTGCCCTGCATTTTTCAGTACTGGTCTCTGATTACTAGCAAAATACTTTGCCAGATTAATTTTTTTTAGATATTTATGGACATCTAGAAATGCCTCAAATTTATTCAATCCTTTAGTGGGGGCAAATTTCAGACCTCTCGCTTGAACACTTTTTTCTTGGAGTGTTTTATGCTCTAGAGGACAGCAATTGAAGAGACATATTTGGAGGAATTTCAGATGAATATACTGGTTTGATGTGCCTGACTCCTACCTTGTGAGTATACCAGTTATAAGTGCGTGTGAGAAGCATTCACAGTCAGGGCTGGCCTTAGGTGCCCTGTGCGAGCTAATCTTGAGGAAAACAATCTTTGTAACAAACTGTTTTTTTAATTACAGATAATTTAAGTGCAAGTGCAAACAAGTACAATCATACCCAGTGTCACCCATAGCCAGTCTCCTGCCCCCCTTAATAATACCCTGTCACCTTTACCCAGTCCCCTGCCCCCCTTAATCATACCCAGTGTCAACCAAAGCCAGTCTCCTGCCCCTTAATCATACCCAGTGTCACCCATAGCCAGTCTCCTGCCCCCCTTAATCATACCCTGTCACCTTTACCCAGTCCCCGGCCCTTATTAATCATACCCAGTGTCACCCTTACCCAGTCCCCTGCCCCCTCAATTAGACCCTGACCCCCTTAAATTAAGGGTGACAGACACTGGGTATGATTAAGGGGGCAGGGGACTGGATAAGGGTGACACTGGGTATGATTAAGGGGCAGGGACTGGCTCTGGGTGACACTGGGTATGATTAAGGAGGGCAGGGGACTAGGCAAAGGTGACAGGGTATGATTAAGGAGGGCTGCCCCAGCACACCCAGCTCTGCTACAACTATACACCTGACAGCTGCCCCAGCACACCCAGCACTGCTACATCTATACACATGACAGCTGCCCCAGCACACCCAGCTTTGCTACATCTATACACATGACAGCTGCCCCAGCACACCCAGCTCTGCTACATCTATACACATGACAGCCTCCCCAGCACACTCAGCTCTGCTATCTCTCTCTCTCTCTCTCTCTATATATATATATATATATATATATATATATATATCTACTGTATAGTAATACTTAGAGATATATAGATATATCAGAGCTGAGTGTGCAGGGGCAGCTGTCATGTTTATAGATGTAGCAGAGCTGGGTGTGCTGGGGCAGCTGACATATATAGAGATATAGTAGAGCTGAGTGTGCTGGGGCAGCTGTCATGTGTATTAGATGTAGCAGAGCTGGGTGTGCTGGGGCAGCTATCATATATAGAGATATAGCAGAGCTGAGTGTACTGGGGAACTGTCATATAGAGATATAGCAGTGCTGGGTGTGTTGGGGCAGCTGTCACGTGTCTAGATGTACACTGGCTATAACAGCTATAACAGAGTCTACAGTAGAAGTCTCATATTTTTTCAGTCAGTGGCTATGCAGCTCTTATAGCTGTGTGGGTAAGTGCTTTGCCTCTGATACAGAAGGTCGTGGGTTTGAATCCCAGCAGACACATCTCTCCCTCTCCTGAGGACGGCAATACATATGACTATGCCTGAGATTCGAATCTCCTAAATGAGAAGCGTGCAAGTTGTGACACAGGCAGGGCGTCTATAAAGTAGTAAGGGTGCTGCCGGGAGGTAAGAGAAGGCTGCAGCCGTCCTGCATGTTGTTACAGTGTGTGGCATTTGTGGCAGTCGCTACTGGCCAAGGAGCCTCCTCACTGTCTGGCCCTGGCCGCCTGGCGCCCTGTGCGGCTGCACAGCTCGCACACCTCAAAGGCCGGCCCTGTTCACAGTGCTTCACTATTAGTGTGTCTTTTTTCGCAGGAGCTGTTGTGGGAGGAGGATATTTGGAAAATCTTATGCTCTATTTGTACCTATATAAGTGGATGGTTCGACTCGTGCGGTCCTGTAAAAAAGCATATTGACTTTGTGAACTGAGCCCACTTCGCTCTTGGGACCTGCAGCGGTAAAATCATTGTGGACATGTGTTGGAGTTTGAGTTTCTGTTTTAACAATTTACCATATGCTCCTCTGTGGTCGGAAGTCCTGTATACTGTATGTTCTTGCCACCCAGTATCAAACCGGTTGCAACTGACCAAGCCTGGGCCACTTCTTCTCAAAGGGCCCTTGCAGCAGTCTCGTGGTCTACCTCTATGGTGGTTCAGAGGTTGGAGAGTCTGGAAAACTCCTCCTTATCTCTGGAGGCTGTATCGACACATATGATGTCATGTTTTGTTAACCTTTGTGGAAAGTTTGAACTCAATAAAACCTTTTGGGTTTAATATCCTTATTGTCGACCTAGGCAAAAAGAGTCATTGTAAAAAATATATTGACCGCCTTATTTACTAAAGTTTGTAGAACTTTGGCTTCAATCCTGAAGAATAACTTGACTGATAAGCTAGTGAACATTACTTAGATATAATTACCCTTAAAGTCACAGAGTCTTCTTCTCCAGACTGGAACATCGTATTGGGGCAACCTCAGTGTGAGCTGCAGAGCTCAGGTCTCCAGCTTTCATATGTGGATCACCCCAATAAGTCTGCTACACAGGCTTGCTCCGATGAATATTGAACATTTTTATGAACATTTTGTAATATCTTCTGTGCTGTGATCTGATCATTTAAAGTAACCGGCCCAAAACTTGATGCTGCACTAATGAGAGCTGAAACAACATGAAGCTCTTAGGCTAAATGTATAACAGACCCCTCCGGTCAAATATCATGTGTGACACAGCACTGCTGTGGTGCCATTTAGAAAAATATAACAAGCTATTATACAATGACATCAAGTTATGACTCCGGAAACACCGTGATAAAAAAGAAAACAATAGCGAAAAAAAGCCTCATGTATAAACAGTTAAGTAAATGTTCTCTCTCGGTGTCCAACTATCCTTGGTAAACAAAGGCTTTTATGTCATACAGTATTTGACCTGTTTTACCTTTCGATTTCTTTTTAACCTTTATCATTGTTGTCTTGGAGCAAAGCCTAGTGATGGATGAGATCCTGGTCTTCCTCCAGCAGAAGGCAAATAAGATATTCACCACTGTTGTGCTAGTATATCTTGGTAGGATGACGTTGTCAGACATAAAGGTCAAAAACAAACATACAAAAAAATTACTGATATAGGTAGGGAGGTAAGAGGTGGGCACCATAGGATGGTTAAAATAAACCCACCACTTGATACTTGTTCCTGACCAGCTTTGTTTTTTTTTTGTGGCACTGGGGCAGAAAGATGGGCCCAGAGCCAAACCATACTTCCTCAAACAATCAAGAATCCGATATAATTTTTTAGTAGATATTTTCTCCTTTAAACACAATAACTAGAAGAGCAGACTCAGTGAAAGCAAAGGAGAAACATAGGGGTGGGGGGCAGGGATTTATCAAAACAAGCATTTTCTGTGCCGGTCTGCACTGCCAGAGGATGAACCACATTTATGATGAGGTGCACGGCTCTTCATAAATTAGGCACCTCCTCCTGCAGTCTGTGCATGATTTCTGGCTTCATTTGCACCAGAAAACTAGACAAAATGAAGATAAATTTGTCTGACCCACTTGTCATGCCCCCTTCCCGCCCTTGCCATGCAGGGAAAGTGGCGAGGATGACATAAAACATTTCAGGCGCAAGGGAGATGATAAATCTCCCCCATGGTATAGGGATACTTGAAAGTGGGGCAGTAAGTGACTTAAACAACATGGCATGCTGAAGGCTTACCGAACACCCCACCCATTTATATAGGACAAGCCCCCAATCTATGGTATCAGATGTAGTGCCTATAACTCACTTCATTGCATCCCAAAATCAATACACAAACCAGACCAAGACTCCCTCCATACATACAGACATCACCGCAGACCCCCGAAAATAAGACAAATCCCATAAAATAGTCCCTAGACTATACTTCCTTAATAAATACATAAACTGTAAAACAATAAAGTCCTTGAACCAGAAGTAAATAAATCCAGACCCCTGCGAGTAAAGAGTATTACAGGAACACAGAAAGGTGAGTATCTGCAGAGTCTAGGTCTAGGGTCTGTATTTATTTTGATGCCTGGTCTGGGGGGGGGGGGGGGGGCTGTATTTATTTTGGGGATTTTGTCTTGACGTTTACATGAGGGGTCTGTTCTGGGTAAATCTGTATTAATTTTGGAGTCTGGCCTTGTCTCTGCATTAACTTAGGAGGTCTGAGATCTGTATTTATTTAGGGAGTCTGGTCTGGGATCTATATACATTTTAGAGGTCTGGTCTTGCATCTTTATTTATTTTATAGTGTAGTCTGAAGTCTGTATTTGGAGTATCCCAGACCTGGGGGTATCTTCAGTTATATTGTTATGTAGAAGAGGTATGGTGGCAATAGTTTGAAGGAACAAAGCTAACCACCCTGATCCTCCCCTCTTGGAAGGAGTGCGCTGGTCAAGGAGTTCTTGAGTGGATAAAGAAGGAAGAGAAAGCACATGTCATGGCTCCTACTCCTAAGAACCAAATACCTTCCTCTTGTGAGACTAACACTCCAGAGAGATGATCAGAATCAAGAACACTGCTTCCAGAAAGCATCAGTGTGCCAATACAGCAGGTTGATCAGCAAAATAACAGACACTGCTGCAAGGTGAGGGACTACAGCTTAGACACCCATCACCTAGACCAACCACCAGGCCAGATTAACATCAAGCTTGTATCACAGTGGACACCTGTCTCCACAAGAATTGCCATCCAACCATCCCACCATACCTCCTCATCAAGTAAAGAGGGACTGTTATACGTTCACTTCTGTTCTGATTCTTCAAACTACCTTTCCATTGCACCGATCCACATGAAGCAACAGCCTGACACAACATCTCATTAGGGTGACTACCACTCCCATCATCTACCCTGGCCCCTCAGGGGATCGCTGCATATTTATTTAGGAAGTCTGGTTAGAGGTCTCTATTTAGCCTGGGGTCTGAGAGGCAGTCTGTATTAATTTAATAATAAATCTGTTTTTATCGAGAGGGTCTGGTCTGGGTTATGTATTGATTAAGATATCTGCTCTGATATCTATAATAGCTTTTTAGACTGGTCTGAGGGCTGCATTTATTTATGGGATCTGTATATTTTTAGGGAATCTGCTATAGATCTGCTTTCACACAGTCAGTGTTTGGTTAGTAGTTTGCATCAGTATTTGTGAGCCAAAACTAAGTCTGGGTCCGATAGAGAAAAAGTATAAAGATTTGTGCCCCTATCCATGTTCTGGAACTACTACTGTTTGACCTTACAAATACTGAAGTGGGAAAGTATATGGAGTGTTGTGTTATGACAGTGAGTTGAACTACTATGTCAACCAATAGATTTGGCTTTGGCAGATCCCATGGGTCTTCAGCCTTAAAGGGGATTTCCAAGATTTACATATTTATGGCCTATATTTAAAAGTTTCCTTATATGACGAAGTAGAAACTTGTGCATGTATAGACACATGTAAATCCATGCTATATATGACTGACAGGGAAAGGCGAGGGGGCGTGCTTTCTCTCTCGCTCTGTGCTGGAAGAACTCAAGATACACATGAGGGCAAAAAAATACACAATGCAACATTACTCTGCAAGCCAAATAAAGTACAATAATGCCAAAATAATAGAAAGTATTCTGGTGCAAATGCTAGGCTAATAAATTTGAGATGCTTGGCAAATCATTTTGTACAAAATTATTTGGGCCCGTCTGCCAAACGTCAAGGCGATCTCAGTAAGACGGGAATATAACACTAAATACCACATTGTCTGGTGCCATACTGGCCTCCATTACATTCAGGGAATGCAGGTTCCACATGCATGCCGAGCCCGTATTATATTATGCCTCTCATGGTGCCAAAATGGCCTCCATTATATTCAGGGGATGCAGGCTCCTCATGCATACCGAACCCACACTATATAATACCTCTTTGGTGCTGGCCTCCATTTTATTCAAGGAATGCAGGTTCCACTAGCATGCTGAGTCCACTCTGTATTCCACCTTACCTGGTGCCACATGGCCTCCAATACATACAGGGAGAGTGGGCTGCAGCTTTATAGCTATACTAATTAAAACCAGCCTATAGGGCAGACAGGTTAATCAGGAGTGCACGACCAACAGAGTCAGCCACACCTCCGATACAAACTGCAAAGGAAAATTGGGGGTCAGTCAGCACATCTAGTGCGCAGGCCTGAGAAGAAGGGGGTCTCTTCCCTTCAGCAAAGACACTTTAAGGACACACCTATTCACACATGGTCAATAGACTGTAAGAATTTTCCTAAATTATTCCTGTAGCTAATTAACTTTTATGAAGACTGAAAATAAATCACATTATTATTTTTCATACAAAACTTGTTAAATCCTGGTGAATAAATCCTACTGGTATTCCTTATTACAAAATCACATATGATACATTTGGAGATGATAGCCTTTTTAAATATATTTTACCACATTTTCTTACATTGGGTCAATACGGAGGTCAGGCACAGGTCAGGCAGTGGTGAGTGAGAATCCAGTAAATCGGCAGAAAGTCAGTACATGGGCAGACAACAGAAACAGCACACTTTCATGGGACACTAGCAAGCTAGGAAACCTATTGCTCAGACACCCTCCCACTGGGGAAGGTGCCTTAAGTGCCCCAGACCTGGAGCATTGGAGCAGGTGTGCATAAGTGGGTTATTGGCTATTCACTCGGGGGCCCCTATTTTACTGCTTTTCCCACACATTTAACCCTAACTCCCCCAAATAAGACACAGAGACCAAACTTGGATTATAATGGCCACAGCAGCCGTTTATTAACATAAATACAATAACCATAAATAACATTACAATTTTTTACCCATGACGAGGGAGGTCCTTGAAGCCCCAAATTCGTTTAAAACACAAGTCCCCAAAAACTGGCACATCCGTCTTGCCTCCAGCCGTAAAGCACCAGCTCGGAGACCACCTGACGGATGCCTTTCATCCGAGCCAACTGTCCAACCATGGGAGTCCAGCCCCACAATTGAGGCCCTCCCATTCACCTGAAGCATCCTTACCACCAACTTCGAGGACCTCCCACCGCCTAGACTGCCGCGACATGACATACACGTACAACACATAAAAACCCTTGCCCCAACCCAACACGCCACCTACCCCCCAAAACCTTCCCCAAGGGAGGGAGGGTGGGAGTTTGCTCCGTCTCCACTGATTTGAAAATCTAAAATGGCTCTGACACCCCTCCCCTTAATATAACCTTCCTATACCACCCCCTTTTCACTCCACCCACCGCAATTCCTGCCTCCACTTAACCCTATCACCACTGGCCCCCTCCTACCAAAACCCCTCATGACGGCCTCCCCCAACTGTCGTCCAGTACAGCCTCACTTGAGTGGGTTATTGGCTATTCACTCGGGGGCCCCTCTTTTACTGCTTTTCCCACACATTTAACCCTAACTCCCCCAAATAAGACACAGAGACCAAACTTGGATTATAATGGCCACAGCAGCCGTTTATTAACATAAATACAATAACCATAAATAACATTACAATTTTTTACCCATGACGAGGGAGGTCCTTGAAGCCCCAAATTCGTTTAAAACACAAGTCCCCAAAAACTGGCACATCCGTCTTGCCTCCAGCCGTAAAGCACCAGCTCGGAGACCACCTGACGGACGCCTTTCATCCGAGCCAACTGTCCAACCATGGGAGTCCAGCCCCACCATTGAGGCCCTCCCATTCACCTGAAGCATCCTTACCACCAATTTCGAGGACCTCCCACCGCCAACAACGCGCAACCTGACTCAACACCCTCAGAATTGCGCGTTCCTCCACACTCCCAATGCTCGCTCGATTCCTCCTTGAAGCCCCAACGACCACAAGTCAATACCAACGGCATTCAAATGCACACCATCGGCCCTCCAAAACGCCCCCACTCCAGGCTCCAACTCCGAATGCCGCACTGCCACCGCCCCATTCCTGGCCATAAACTTACCCAACGCCCTATTAACCTTTATCCTTGCCTTATTGAGGTGCTCCACTGAACGCGCCCCATGCCATACCTGCCTAGGCACAATGTCTGACCACACCGTGACCATGCCCGGGAATAAAGACCACAAACGTAACAGGTCAAACTTAATATCCCTTAACAGCTCTCTCACGGGCCGCCCCCCCAAATCATTCCCCCCCACATGAAGCACCAACACATCCGGCGCCCTACTCAACCGTACATAACGATTAACCTCCCTCAACACCCCTTGCCACAACATACCTCTCACCCCCAACCATCTGATGACTGCGACGTCCCTGTCAAACCCCAGCTGCCGACCCTCATGACGAACATCCGCCCTCAAAGCACCCCAGAACACGAATGAGTGCCCCATGATCCAAACCAACGCGGAACCGGAATCTGAAAAATAAGACAAGGCAAACACAGAAAAAGCTGCCCTAAACAACTTCACCTCCCAACCTGAGCTACCAACCAATTCCAACTGCATCCATAATCTTAACAACAATTCAACGAAACTGGCCTCCTTTTGTCCGCAACCTTCTGTCCACGCCGCCAACCCCGCAACACCTGCCTCACTAAGAACGTCTTCGTCACATCTGCCAAACCCCTCAATTTGAAACCAAAAGCCAGCCCAGCAATCCACTTATTCAATTTTGAAACCGACCAATCCAGCTCCTTAACATGCCCCAAAAACAACAATAACGGGATATCCCCCTCATCCACTCGAGCCCCCAACTCCTCACACCAACTCAGCCACTCCCCCCACACTTTACCGTACGCCAACCACGTCCCGGTACTTATTAAATCCCGAAGGAGACCGTCTATGGTACCTCCAACATCTCCCACATGGACTCCGGACACTCCAATCCCTCGGCATCCGCTCCTGGCGCCAACTGCCGAAACCGCTCCAGCTGCGAACGAGAAAGGGCATCCGCAATATTATTAAAAATACCTGGCACATGTACTGCTACCACCCAAACACTACGTGACAAACAGACCAAAACCAAATGCTGTAACAAGCGAATAACCGGCGGCGAAGACGCCGTCATACCATTAATGGCCTGAACCACCCCCAAATTATCACAATGAAAACAGATTTTTTTTATCCTTAAACCGGTCCCCCCACAACACCATGGCTAATACAATCGGAAAAAGCTCTAACAATACCAAATTCTGAACCCATCCCCTCTCCACCCAGGTCATCGGCCACCTGCCCGCACACCATTGTCCATGACAGTACACACCGAATCCCGAACCGCCCGCCGCATCCGAAAACAACTCAAAGTCAAAATTATCCACAGCTGCCCCCAAAACCAAAGTCCGTCCATTAAAATGCTGCAGAAATTCCCCCCACACCGCCAAATCCCCTTTTAATTCCTTCCCCAACCTAATAAAATGATGCGGGGCCGTAACACCCGCCGTAGCCCCCGCCAACCGACGACAAAAAATCCTCCCCATTGGCATAATCCGACATGCAAAATTGAGTTTACCAAGTAGCGATTGCAAGTCCTTCAACCTGATCTTAGCTGACTTCCTAGCCCTCTCCACTACCATACGTAAATCCTGCAATTTATCCTCAGGCAACCGACATTCCATCCTTTCCGTGTTAATAACAATACCCAGAAAACTCAACTCCGTAGTGGGACCCAACGTTTTTCCCTCAGCCAACGGCACCCCAAATAAACCAAAAACCGACTCCAATGTGCTAAGTAACAACGAGCAAACCCTAGACCCCGCCGGACCCAAACAAAGAAAATCATCCAAATAATGAATAATGGATGAACAACCCGAAACGTCCCTAACGACCCACTCCAAAAACGAACTGAATGCTTCTAAATATGCGCAGGACACTGAACACCCCATTGGTAAACACCTATCCACGAAATAGCCCCCCTCCCAATAACAACCCAACAAATGCAAACTATCCGGATTAACTGGCAACAACCGGAACGCAGCCTCAATATCCGTTTGAGCCAACAACGCCCCCACCCCCAATTTCCTCACCCACTCTACAGCCGCATCAAATGAAGTATATACTACCGAACAGAGTTCCGGATCAATACCTTCATTGACCGACGCACCTTTAGGATAGGACAAATGATGAATCAACCGAAACTTATTCGGCTCCTTTTTGGGGACAATCCCCAAAGGTGATATCCTCAAATTGACCAAAGGCGGACTCAAAAAGGGGCCATCCATACGCCCCAAAGATACCTCCTTCGCCAATTTTTCAGACACCACCTCGGGATGCTCAAGTGCCGAACGCAAATTTTTTCTCCCCGCAATCACCGGTACGGGAAAAGAGGGGATACAAAACCCTGCCGTAAACCCGACCCTCAAAAATTCCGCCATCCCTTGATCAGGATATCTACTTAGAAAGGGCCCCATCTCTGCTACCCGCACCGGTGTCAGCCCCTTTTCCACCTGCCTCCCCCCCCCTTTGCCTACCCCCTCTGAAACAACGACTGAATCCATGATTCCCGCCGCATGCGGAACATTCATGCTTAAAACGACACTTTGCCCCAAACATGCAGTTGCCCTCGTTAAAGAGGAAGCAAAGCCCTTTTGCCGAAGCCGCTGAAAAAGCTGCCTGTCCTGATCCCCCGGACTCCCCCCGAAAGGACTGCCCCGCACGCACCGGAGCAATCACCCGCATCCATAACCCTATGTCCTTATGATCCCATCTAATGGTACTACGCACCGCCATCCTCTGCCGGAACTGCTCGTCGTAACGCAACCAGCCTGTCCCCCCGTACACCCGAAATGCTTCCCCAATCGCATCCATATAACAAAAAAGAGCTGAACAACACTCCGGCTTCTTTTCCCCTACCACACTGGCCAAAATAGCAAATGCCTGCAGCCAATTAGAAAACGTCCGTGGAATAAGACTAAACCTCCGTTTCTCCTCCTCGTCCTTCTTGCCATCCTCCTTCTTACCCCTATCTAAATTAAACCTCTCCAGGGGGAGCAAGGAAAATATTTCCACATACTCCCCCTTCCATATGCGCTCCTGCACTTCCATTTTTAAGTGCGCCCCCAACGGACCCTCAAAGCAGACATACACTTCCCCCCGCGCTGTGTCGTCCACTTTCGACCTATCATCCTCCCCCCCAACCTGCGTCTGCACGGACACCGAGTCTCCCACCATGCTTGCCACTCTGGCCGGTCCTCCGCTAACCCCAGCCCCCACTCCCCACGCCGGCACCGGTGAAATTCCTGCCCCCCCAAAACCAGACACCCAACCTGCCAAACTCTGAAAAAGCTGCCCCAATCCCCTACCCAAATCACCTTGTGGCACCCCACCCCCCCCTGGGCCACCCGTCCACGCATTAATAGTACCCCAGTTAGCCTCACCAAGCTGCCGGGGGGCTGTGAACCCCGCAGCCGAAGGTCCTGCTTCCTGATGATCTTCAGCCTCAGCACGAACATCTTCTCCCTGCGCCACCAACATCCCAGCACCTGGCCTGCTGGATGTGCCTTGCACCGGCCCTTGATCTTCTCCTCTCACACGATGGGCGGAGCCTCCGCCATGCTGTCCATCCGTCTCCTGTGGCCTGTGCACAACCGCCATTTCCCTGCACACAGCCACGACCGCCTGATCATCACTCCCACGCCGGGCGGCCTCCCCCGGACTGGGGGCACCCGCCGCACCTGGTCCCGCATCCAAGCCTCTCACTGCAGAAGACGGGGAGGGATCCGCCCGCCCGTTCTAGGGCTCCGCCGTGCATATTGATTCCTCCCACGTCAGGAGGCTCTGGCAGCAGGCACACCGCCGCCCTCCCTAAGTGAAGGGTCCCGGAGGGGCTCTGCACCCGGCGCCGAGCCCTGGGGGTCGCATCCGGACTAAGGCGCGCCGGCGGTGAGCTGACACTACTCACCGCCGCCCCCTGCAAAACACCAGCCACCTGATCCTGCAGCCATTCGGGTCCCCGGGACTCCGCCGCTGCCTGCAACTGCTGGATTAAGGCCTCAACCTCCATCACGTAAGTTTGCTCCGTCTCCACTGATTTGAAAATCTAAAATGGCTCCGACACCCCTCCCCTTAATATAACCTTCCTATACCACCCCCTTTTCACTCCACCCACCGCAATTCCTACCTCCACTTAACCCTATCACCACTGGCCCCCTCCTACCAAAACCCCTCATGACGGCCTCCCCCAACTGTCGTCCAGTACGGCCTCACTAGATAGCGGTGGCCCCGGGCTGCTATTGCAACATGCAGTTAGGTTGGGGTTTTTGTTGATTTTTGTAGCCAGGGGCCTATTCATTAAGCTCTATTCACTAAAGATTCTGGTTAGTGGGTCTGTAATTGTTCTGGTGGTCTGATTCTGATCTGGGTTCTGTATTAATTTGGGGTAATCATGGACAGGCTTGGTTGGCAAAAAAAATATATACTCCATCGCTTATTTAAATTACCTTGACAGACTGGAAATACCCTGCCTGGGGTGGGGGGTGGGGTTGGCCAAGACCCACAAATACATTCCTCTACTCTTTTTATAGCACAGTGAAAATGTGTACATTACAGCTGCCATCATAACCATAAACCCCAACCATAAACCCAGGTACAGATCTGGTTTACTGGTTTCTGTTACAGTTTCTGTCAAAAAGCCTGGTTTTTCCCTCACAGCAGTGCACTTTCCCCTCACCACGCAGGAGGAAACTGCAGCATCAACCCTGCGCCACATCTCCAGTGTAAAGTGTGTGCATCCAAAAAATATCTGTGACATGCAGTGTACTTTTTTGCGTAGACGCTGCGGACAGTGACATTACCGGTGGTACCTCTCCTGTATAACGTTTCCTCATCCAAAATAACTGTGACATTCCCTGTAATTTTTCATTAGCCGCTGGTGACAGCATTGACATTACCTTCGGGATATCTCCTGTATTGACGTTTCCACATCCCAAATACCTTTTTAAATTTGTTTGCGCATAAACTTCCAAATCCTATGCTACTGTACGTGTGACAGACTTTCAATCATAT
Organism: Bufo bufo; assembly: GCF_905171765.1. NCBI lineage: Eukaryota > Metazoa > Chordata > Amphibia > Anura > Bufonidae > Bufo > Bufo bufo. The sequence continues at coordinate 422,593,421 of NC_053394.1, forward strand.
ATAACATTTAATATGAAGAAGGCGAGCAGTAAGTGATGTGGCAGTGGCCGTGATGCTGATGGTGCACGCAGAGGCCGTGGCCCTGGGCGCGTTGAAACTGTGCCTGCTGCCAGAGCACAAGAAAAACAATCATCCAAGATAACTAGCTTCATGTCCCAGTTTGCAGAGCGGCGCAGGACACCACTCTTGAAGTCAGACCAGTGCAACCAGGTGGTTGGTTGGATTGCAGCAGATAATGCGTCCAGTCAGTTAAGCACCACCCTGTCTTCCACCAAGTCCAGTCTCAGTAGCCAAGAGTCTTCTCAACCCAATCCTTACCCTAATTCTCCTTCCTCCCAACATGGGGAGTCTGGGCAAACAAGTGATCCCACACTTGGATATTCCGAGGAGCTCTTTTCAGCGTCATTCCTTGATTTGGCCCTCTCGCCAAGCACGCTTGAAGAGGGACAGATCTTGTGCCCTGATTCCCAAACTCTTGAGCATCCACAATCACAGGAAGATGACGGTGGGGAATAGCAATTACTGTTTAATGAGCTGGATGATGATGAGACACAGTTGCTAATAACTTAATGGGCAATTACTGTCTCAAGCGGTTGATGAAGAGGATGAGACACAATTGTCAATCACTGGGGTAGTGGTTAGGTCAACAAGTCAGGAGGATGAGCAGAGTGAGGAAGTGGAAGAGGAGGTAGTGGACCATGAAGTCACTGACCCAACCTGGGAAGGTGGAAAGCCAAGAAAGGACAGCAGTACAGAGGGGGAGGGATCTGCAGCACCGCAACAGGCTGGAAGAGGCAGTGGGGTGGCAAAAAGGAGAAGGCGGGCCACACCAAACATGCCCGCAACTGTTCCCCGGAGCACTCCCTTGCGGAAATCTCCCTTGCCTAGGGGTAGTTGTTCCGCAGTATGGCGCTTTTTTGAGGAAAGTGACGACAAAAGAATAGTAGTTTGCAACCTGTGCCATACCAAAATGAGCCGGGGCGTGAACACTAGCAACCTCACCACCAGCATGATCCGACAAATGGCATCTAAGCACCGTAATAAGTGGGACGAACGCCTGGGTCCACAATCTGTGTCTGCGGGTCACACCACTGCCTTCTTATCCCCTGTGTTATGTGCTGGCCAATCCCCTGTCGAAGGCGCAGGACCGGATGCCTCTCACCCTGCACTTGGACCTTCGCAAGCACCATCAGCGACCACATCCACTTCCGTGTCCCAGCGCAGCTTCCAAATGTCCTTATCCCAGGCATGTGAACACAAGTGCAAATACCCAGCCACCCACCCACAGGCCATAGCACTAAACGCGCAACTTTCCAAATGACTGGCCTTGGAAATGTTGCCATTTAGGCTTGTGGACACTGATGCCTTCCGCAGCCTAATGTCGACGGCCATCCCACGTTGCGCAGTCCCCAGCCATCACTATTTTTCAAGGTGTGCCGTGCACGCCTTACACCAACATGTGTCCTGTAACATCACACGTGCCCTGACGAACGGAGTTACTGGGAAGGTCCACTTAACCACGGACACATGGACAAGTGCATTTGGCCAGGGACGCTACATTTCCCTGATGGCACACTGGATGAATGTTGTGGAGGCCGGGAGTGAGTCGTACCCTGGGATAGTACAGGTGCTACAGACGCCAAGGATTGCGGGCCCTAATTCCATCAGGGTTTCTGCCACCACCTATGTTAGTGGCTCCAACCCCCACTTCTCCTCCGCCTCCTCCTCCACTTCCACCTCCGAATTATCCACATGCAGCACCAGTCAGTCATCAGTCGGTAGCTGGAAGCAGTGTAGCACTGCAGTGGGAAAGCTGCAACAGTCCATGCTAAAGCTGATATGCTTAGGGGACAAACAGCACACCGCCGCAGAGCTGTGGCAGGGAATAAGAGACCAGACTGTTGTGTGGCTCTCGCCACTTAACCTAGAACCAGGCATGGTTGTGTTTGATAATGGCTGTAACTTGGTGGTGGCTTTGGAGGTCGGGAAGCTGACACACATCCCATGCTTAGCCCACGTCTTAAACTTAGTGGTTCAGTGGTTTCTCAAAACCTACCCCAATTTGCCTGAGCTACTGGTGAAGGTGCGCCGCGTGTGTTCACATTTCCGAAAGTCATCAACAGCTTCAGCCGGTCTGTCAACGCTGCAGCAGCGCTGGAACTCTACATTCCACATGTTGGCCAGGCTTTGTGAGCAGCAGAGGCAATAGTGGAATACCAGCTGCAACATAATCGTCGCCTTTCCAGTCAGCTTCTGCTATTCACAAGCGAGGAGTGGGCATGGATGTCTGACCTCTGTGAGGTTTTAAGAAACTTTGAGGAATTAACACAGATGGTGAGCGTTGATAACGCTATTATCAGCATAAACATCCCACTTCTGTGTCTACTTAAAGGCTCGCTGCTTACAATTAAGGACGACGCTTTGCATGTGGAAGAGGTGGAAATGGGGGAAGACATTACACAGGGTGATAGCCAGACCACCCTCGGTTTGTCTTCTCAGCGCGAATTGGACGATGAAGAGGAGGAGGAGGAGCAGGAGACGGTTGCCTCCGCTACAGAGGGCAGTACCCATAGAAATTTAATTCCACCTGTTCTGTGTGGGTGGATAGAAGAGGAAGAGGATGAGGATATTGAGAGTGATCCTCCTGATGACAACAGCGAAGTCTTGCCTGTTGGCTGACTTCATGTTAGGCTGCCTTTCCCGCGACCCGCGTGTTATACGCATTTTAGACAACACGGATTACTGGTTGTTCACCCTTCTCGACCCCCGCTACCAAGAGAACTTCTCATCTCTCATTCCTCTGGTGGAGAGGACGAGCAATACCAGGAAGATCCTTGTTGAAAAATTGCTCCAAAAAGTTCCATCTGACAACGCTGGAGGCAGAGTCCGTAGTTCCTTGGCCAACCGAGGAGGGGAGACAAGGGGAACATACAGCAGTTCCAACAGAGGCAGGACAACACTCTCCAAAGCCTGGGACAGTTTCATGACACCCCGCCATCACCCTCACGCCGATGCGCTGCCTAGTGTCACAAGGAGGGGAAAATGTAGGAAGATGGTGAAGGAGTACATAGCAGACCGTGTCAGCGTCCTCAATGATCCCTTACAACTACTAAGTGTCCAAGCTGTACACGTGGCACGAACTGGCGCTCTACGCCTTGGAGGTGCTGGCCTGCCCTGCCGCCAGCATTTTGTCTGACCGGGTATTTAGTGCTGCTGGTGACATTATAACAGATAAGCGTTTTCGCCTGTCAACTGAAAATGCTGACAGGTTGACTCTTATAAAAATGAACAAGGCATTGCCTGGATTGACCATGACTTCTCGACTTCACCAGAGGAAAGCTGATGAACATAAAGGCACTTTAAATGTGTTGTTTATAATGTACTGAATACACTGTATTCCCATGCACCCCTTCCACCACAAACAAGGGTATATGGTTGAATCTTTCTTTTCTCATCCTCCTTCTCCTCTTCCATCATATCAACATGCTTATACGTCGCATATATGCCCTTCGCATATAATGTTTTACAGGGTCAGCTCAGCTGCAGGCCCTCGTATATAATTTTTTAGAGGGTCAGCTCACCAGCAGGCCCTCACCTACAATGTTTTACAGCGTGATCTCACCAGCAGGCCCTCGCATATAATTTTTTAGAGGGTTAGCTCACCAGCAGGCCCTCACCTACAATGTTTTACAGGGTAAGCTCAAAAGCAGGTCTTCACCTACAATCTGTTACCGGGTCAGCTCACCTGAAGGCCCTCGCATATAATTTTTTAGAGGGTCAGCTCACCAGCAGGCCCTCACCTACAATCTTTTAGAGGGTCAGCTCACCAGCAGGCCCGCACCGTAAATCTTTTACAGGGTCAGCTCACTAGCAGGCCCTTGCACATAATGTTTGACAGGGTCAGCTCACCAGCAGGCCCTCGCATATAATTTTTTAGAGGGTCAGCTCACCAGCGGGCCTTCACCTACAATTTTTTACAGGGTTAGCTCTCCTGCAGGCCCTCACCTAATTATACCTAATAGGTAATTTGCGCGAATGCTGCCTTGCTTGGATGCGGTAGCTGTAGCTGTTTCTCAGGCTCCCTCTCCAAAATCGAACCCTGATTCCCCGTTACCCATGGTCACCATGGTTGGCGCTGAAAATAACATCGAAAGTTGATAGTACAGACATCCGAATGGATCGTCGCCGTCACTGGGATGTGCAATTGGCCCCAGATTATCTAGAGTCACTAAATCGGCAGCAGGCCCTCGCCCATAATGTTTTAGATGGTCAGATCAGCAGGCCCTTGCTCCAAATAATTTTGAGGGTCACCAGCACGCCATCAATCATAATTTTTCAAGGCTGTGTATGATGCCCTCCTTTATGTGTAACAAAGGGTGTATTGGAGTTACGGTTCCTTGTAATTTTTGGCAGCCCTTTCACTTAGTGCATAGGCTTTATGAGTGTAGGAGTCCCACTACATGAACAACTGTACCACAATGTGAATAAGGCCCTCCTTTATGTGATATCGGAGTGCCTCTTCCTTGTAATTTTTGGCAGCACTTGCACTTTATATATAGGGTATAAGTAAATATACAGGAAAGAATGTTTCCTAACAATTTTTCCTCTAAAATCGATTTTATCTTCGGTTTGGTGAGTATTATTGTCAGTCTGTAAAAGTGGCGTACTACTCGGACAACAGCGTTCCCAGCACTGACCTGGGAGTCCAAAATGCATCCAGACATCCTCCCCATGCTGTTCCCGAACCATTTCGGTGATGTTTCCATCAATTTCTGACCTTTTCATATGAAGTGCAGGGGGTGCCTGGTTTAATGCTCGGGTTCTCCCATTGACTTCCATTAAACTCGGGTGCTCGGTAGAGCACCGAGCATCCCTGGTGTTCGGCCAGAGCACCCGAGCACTTTGGTGCTCGATCAACATTACTTATTAGCTGTTGTGTGGTGAAGTGAGAAAATTATAGCCCTTTTTGGCATGTATTAGTGGCACAAAAATATATATTATTTGCCGTTCAGTGGTGCAGTTATACGTTTTAAAGCCCTTTTTGGCGTGTTTTAGTGGCAAAAAAAGGGTCTATTAGCCATTGTGTGGTGAAGTGAGAAAATTACTGACTTTTTTGGGGTGTTTTAATTTCTTTTTTATTTATTTATTTGATCTAACAGTCAGACAGAGAAGTGCCAGGCCCTGCACAGGGGAGTGGCAGAGGCCTAAATGTTTCTGGCGTAGGCACAGGTCGCAGCAGAGTAAGTGGGCGTGGCAGCAGGAGTCGCAGCGAGAGGCCTGAGCTCCAGGTGTCATCTAGCGGTCGTGTCTTGACTAGAAACCCAGCGGTTCTTGAATGGTTGACTTGACATCAGACACCCCCAGCCAAGATTCGGTGGGTTCTTTAGACACAACCCTTAGTTGACATGGCCCGGGAGCAGGCAGTGTGTCCTTACCTGTCCTCAAAACCTGCCTCTGTCCTTTTCTGTTCCCTCAGCCAGACAAGTATTATATGCTTTGGCAGGGGCGTAGCTAAAGGGTCATGGGCCCTGGTGCAAGAGTTCAGCTTGGGCCCCCCTTCCCTCAGTGCTTTGTGGCCAGGGGCAGGGAAGCACATAGCCTTTGTGATGCCTGAGGCAAAAATTGGAACGGCACCCCCCCATGCCAAATTATTGACCTAACCCCTTCCCTCCAGCCAGAGGTGTAACTTGACCTGCATGCACTTCCTATAATGCTGGTGTCTTCTTATGTGGCACAAGGGTCTTTGGGCCCCCTCAGGCTCCTGGGCCGGTAGCGACTGCTACCTCTGCACCCCCTATAGCTACGCCCCTGTGCTTTGGGCTCAGCTCCACTATACAATGAGGACGAGCTACTAGAGGACAGTCAGCAGCTACTCGCTAGCCAAGATGTGGAGGAGACATCAGCCGCTTCCTCCGCTAGGTGGGCAAGTAGTGATGAGGAGAGTGGCGTGGGAGCTGGTGTTGCGAGCGGTCAAGCTCCTGACCCAGAGAGGACTTTAGTGACGCGCAGACAGTACTCGATGATGATGATGTAGCTGATCGCACTTGGGAGCCGGGTGAATTAGGGGCTTCATCATCATCGGGAAAATAGGGTGGCAGCTTGCCCGTGAGGCAGCGGCTGAGCCAGCAAGTCGCTAGCGTGGCTGGGAGTCAGCAGGGTGGCAGCAGTGGGAGGTCGGGAGCCTACCTGCCCGGAAAGTAGTGGTGCAGGGGTTCACAGAGGCAGCAGCAGTAGCAGTCAGTCAGTGTGGAGTGTTGGGGGTAAAATCACCTACTCGGCGGTGTGGCAGTTTTTTGTTAAGCCACCGGAGGAGGTGAACATGGCCATTTGAAGAATCTGTGGGCAGAAGGTGAAGCGTGGCCAGGGTGCCAATGTTGGCACCACGGCCCTGCGTCAACATATGCAGGGTCACCATAAAGTGGCCTGGGAGAACCATGGCTCTGATGTGGTGGTCCAGCCTTCCGCAGCAACCGCTGCATCACCCAGTGGCACTCACCAGATTTCAGGCAGTCAAGGCTCCACCACCTCAGCCGAAGGGAGCTGTCTGTCCTTCCCATCATCTGCTGGTCCTGATGCTCCTGCTCCTCCTCCTACTCCTTCTCAGTCATTCCGTCAGCAATCGATCGCTGAAGCGATTGCCAAGAGACAACAGTATGCGTGCACTCATTCAACGGCACAGAAGCTAAATGTGCTCCTGGCCAAGTTGCTGGTGCTGCAGTCCCTCCCCTTCCAAGTGGTGGACTCTGCACCTTTCGAAGAACTGATGGCTTGTGCTGAGCCAAGGTGGAGTGTCCCAAGCCGTCATTTCTTTGCCAAAAAGGCAGTACCAGCCCTGCACACACATGTAGATAGAAGGTGGGCCAGTCCTTGATCTTGTCGGTGTCTGCCAAAGTTCACGGCAGCGCCGACATGTGGAGCTGTAACTACGGTCAGGGACAATACATGTCCTTTACTGCCCACTGGGTTCATGTGGTTCCTGCACAGCCACACCAGCAACTTGGACGCCGCTTCTGCCTCCACGTTGTCATGCCGTTGGTCCTGTGACAGTGTCCTCCTCTGCCTCCTCATCCTCCACCGTTTCCTCAGACTCCACTGCAGGGACAATTCACAGTGCCCCTCCAGCATACCACATGTGCAGGTCACGGCGTTGTCACACTGTTCTGCACTTCATTTGCCTGGGTGAACAGAGTCACACAGGGGGAGAACTGCTCCGTGTCCTTCATCAAGAAATCGACTCCTGGCTTTCTCCGCGACAACTCAAAATCAGAACCATGGTGACCAACAATGGGAAGAACATAGTGTCGGCGCTGCGTCATAGAGGGCTGAGCCATGCGCCCTGCATGGCACACGTGTTCAATCTGATTGTCAAGCGGTTCCTGAAGTCTTCCACCCATCTGCAAGGCATCCTAAAAATGGCCAGGAAACTTTGCATGCACTTTAGCCACCAAGCACAACCTCCTTGAGCTACAGCGGCAGAACAGCTGATATGCGACGTTTCCACCCATTGGAATTCCACCCTCCATATGTTGGACTGACTATACGAATAGAGAAAGGCCATAAACATTTTCTTGATGATCCAAGTGGACAGGAGTACTCCCCTGTGTAACTTTGATGTCAGCCAGTGGCAGCTCATGTGTGACACCTGCCATTTGCTCAGGCCCTTTGTGGAGGCCACATTATTTGTCAGTCGCCAGGACTATGGGATGAACAACGTCATTCCACTGCTTCACGTCCTGGAACAGATGCTGGTAAATCTGGCTGGTCATGGGACTGGAGAGGTGGCGCCTAGATCTCACAGCTTCATGAGCCCTGTGGGGGCTGAACTGGAGGAGGAGGAGGACATTGGAGCACAAGCAATGTGTAGCGAAATGGGTGGTTTTTATACACAGGTGACAGGATAGGAGGAGCAGGAGCAACCAGAGGCAGTATACAGTGGAGATGGAGGCAGGGAGTCCCTCCGAGTGACTTGCACAAATGGCCCACAAATGGCCCTCTGCATGCTCACTTGCTTGCGTAGTGACAGCCGAATTGTCAGCATTCGGTAGAGGGATGACTTCTGGCTGTCCACCTTGTTGGACCCTTTCTACCGGTCCAAAATGTGGGGCCTTTTTACAGCCGTTGAGAAGGAGGACAAACTGAACTACTATAGAGACATCCTATGTAGTCAGTTGGCCGCTGCCTATCTGCGCCACCATCCATCCTCTGCGCTCTCGTTCCTCTGCCATGGCTGCTGTGGCAGCGTGGGGGGTGGGTAGGAGCAGTTCCAGCTCCATCAGCAGCAACTTGAGTCTAGAGTCGCTGATGAGCAGCTTTCTTCACCCGCCAAGTGAAGAAACTACTCACTAGCAGCAGCAGCAGCAGGTAGACCTGGAGCAGGACCTGAACCAGCAAGTGGTGGCATACTTGGACAGCATCCTGCCACCCCACATTGAAGATCCGCAGGACTACTGGGCAGCAAAACTGGATTTGTGGCTGCAACTGGCAGAGTTTGCCCTGGAAAAGCTGTCCTGCCCGGCCATTATTGTGGCATCAGAGTGGGTGTTTAGTGCTGCGGGGGCCATAGTTACCCCAAGAAGAACTCGCCTGTCCACCCAAAATGTGGAGAGACTGACCTTTGTCAAGATGAATCAGGCGTGGATCAGCCAGGATTTCCACCCACCATTGCCTGATGCATCAGACTAGATCATCCATGGTGCCACACCAACACTTTGACAAAAGAGACCGGTTTCTTCTGGCTACCCGCCTCAACAACTATTCTGATGCTGTCACCCGCCTGATGCCACACATCTGATGCCAAGTGCTTCTTCTTTCACCCACCATCTTCAGCTGGTACTGGTATTGCCACCCACCTCCCCACTCTGTCAATAGGTCACTCTGTGGCCTCCTAATGCTGCTGCTAACTCCATACTGTCATTGTCCCACCCTGTGGCCACCTCCACACTCTGTCATTGTGCCACTCTGTGGCCTCCTGATGTTGCTGCTGCCACCTCCACACTGTCATTGTGCCACTCTGTGGCCTCTTTTTGATGTTGCTGCTGTCGCCAACTCCACACTCTGTCATTGTGCCACTCTGTGGCCTCCTGATGCTGCTGCCACCTCCATACTGTCACGGTGGGCGTGCACTCAGTATAACAGATAACAAACCAACCAGGCTCTGGGCGAGAGACAAGGGAAGGGTCACCTCCTAGCTAATCCCTGACCTCTTTCTCTGCACTGCTCAGCCCATCTACAGAACTTGAAGGTAGATCTGAGATGTCCCCGTGACTAGGCTGACAAAACCCTGAATTCCCTGAGATGGTGAAGTGGGAAATAGGAGCAGCCTGCTCGCACAGAACCTGGATGGGAAAGATGACACAAAACAACCAACTAGAAACAACACTTATCTTCCTGAGCTGGAGCAGACAGCCAACCTTCCTTCCTAGCCTCCAAGATCACAATGATGAGTATAATCCGCTCAGGGCACTGGGCAGAGGAGCTATTTAAACTAATGACTCCACCCAGTGCACCTGATGAGGGGCGGATCCAGCACGACTCCAAAACAAACACTAAACTCGTGCTGCAATCCTGGCCGACCTCCGCACATCGTCAGAGTGGGGCATGACAGTACCCCCCCCTTCTACGGGTGACCTCCGGACACCCTGGACCAACCTTATCCGGATGGGACCTATGAAAGGCCCTCACCAGACGGCTGGCGTTGACATCTGACGCCGGAACCCACATCCTCTCCTCAGGACCGTATCCCCTCCAGTGAACCAGGTACTGGAGGGAACCCCGCAGAACTCTCGAGTTGAGAATCCTGGAGATCTCGAACTCCAAGTTTCCCTCGACCAGAACAGGAGGAGGAGGCAATGGCGATGGTACCACCGGTTTAACATATTTTTTTAGTAAAGACTTGTGGAAGACATCTTGGATCCTCCAAGTCTGCGGCAGATCAAGTCGAAATGCCACAGGTTTGATCACAGCAGAGATCTTATATGGACCAACAAATCTTGGACCCAGTTTCCAAGATGGCATTCTCAACTTGATATTCCTAGTGGACAACCACACCAAATCACCCACACACAGGTCCGGACCAGTCACACGTCTCCTTTCAGCCATTCGTTTATACCTCTCACCCATTCTCTCCAAATTCCCTTAAATCCCCCGCCAGATAGAGGATAAGGCAGAAGAGAATCTCTCCTCCTCTGGCATCCCGGAGGAACCAGACCCAGAAAAGGTACCAAACTGAGGATGGAAACCGTATGCGCCAAAAAATGGCGACTTACCCGTGGACTCCTGCCTACGGTTATTCAATGCAAACTCTGCTAAGGGCAAGAACGAGGACCAGTCCTCCTGATTCTCAGCCACAAAGCACCTCAAGTAGGTCTCCAGGTTTTGATTGGTACGCTCCGTCTGACCATTCGACTGTGGATGAAAAGCCGACGAGAAAGAAAGTTGAATGCCAAGTCGAGAGCAGAACGCCCTCCAAAACCTGGAGACAAACTGCATGCCCCTATCAGAGACAATATCCGAAGAAATACCGTGCAATTTAACAATATTATCCACAAAAATCTGCGCAAGAGTCTTAGCGTTAGGCAGACTTGTTAGTGGTATAAAGTGAGCCATTTTACTGAAACGATCGACTACCACCAAAATCACTGTTCTCCCGGAGGAACTCGGTAGGTCCGTAATAAAGTCCATGGATAAATGTGTCCAAGGACGAGATGGAATAGATAATGGAAGAAGTGAACCAGGCGGTCGAGTATGAGCAACCTTAGACCGAGCGCAGGTTTCACAAGCTGCCACGTAATTCTCAATACTCTTACGCAAACCTGGCCACCAGAACCTCCGGGACACCAGATCACAGGTGGACTTACCACCAGGATGTCCAGCGAGAACAGTATAGTGATGTTCCTTAAACACCTTGTATCGTAGGCCCTCAGGAACAAACAACCTCCCTGGGGGACACGAACCAGGAGCCCCCTCCTGAGCTCCCAACACCTCCATCTCCAATTCAGGGTACAGAGCGGAGACCACCACTCCATCCGCCAAAATCGGCGCTGGATCTTCTGATTCACCTCCCCCAGGGAAGCTGCGAGACAAGGCATCAGCCTTAACGTTCTTGACCCCTGGGCGAAAGGTAACCACGAAATTGAACCTGGTAAAAAAAAGTGACCATCTGGCCTGCCTAGGGTTCAGACGCTTGGCAGATTGCAGGTAAGCCAAATTCTTATGGTCAGTATACACCGTAACGGGGTGAGACGCCCCCTCCAACCAGTGGCACCATTCCTCAAAGGCCAACTTGATAGCCAACAACTCTCTATCTCCAACATCATAATTCCTCTCGGCAACCGAGAGCTTCTTGGAGAGGAAGGCACACGGGACCCACTTGCCAGGAGATGAACCCTGTGACAGCACCGCCCCAACCCCCACCTCTGATGCATCAACCTCCACTACGAATGGTTGAGACACATCCGGCTGCACCAGAATGGGAGCGGACGCAAAACGCTCCTTAACAGCCGAAAAGGCCTGCAACGCCTCATCCGACCAGACAGAGACATCGGCGCCCTTCTTGGTCATATCAGTAAGAGGTTTTACTAGGGTAGAATAATTCGAAATAAATTTCCTATAATAATTTGTAAACCCCAAGAACCGCATCAAAGCTTTCTGATTCTCTGGTCGGTCCCACTCCAGAACCGCCCGGACCTTTTCGGGGTCCATACGAAAACCGGAATCAGAAAGCATGTATCCCAAGAACGGAAGCTCTTGCACCGCAAACAAACATTTCTCCAATTTGGCATACAACTTATTCTCCCGAAGGATCGTCAAAACCTGTCTCACATGATCCTGATGGGTCTTCAGACCAGGAGAATAAATTAAAATGTCATCCAGGTAAACTACTACGAACCTCCCCACCAAGTGATGAAAAATGTCATTGACGAATCGCTGAAATACTGCTGGCGCGTTCGTCAACCCAAAAGGCATCACCAGGTTTTCAAAATGACCCTCGTGCGTATTGAAGGCCGTTTTCCACTCATCCCCCTCCTTGATCCTGATCAGATTGTAGGCTCCTCTCAAATCCAACTTGGAGAACACCTTGGCTCCAACAATCTGATCAAAAAGATCAGAGATCAAGGGCAGGGGATATGGATCCCGGACTGTAATACGGTTCAACTCCCGGAAATCCAAACACGGTCTCAGTGATCCATCTTTTTTCTTCACAAAGAACAAACCTACTGCCACTGGAGACTTAGATGGTCTAATATGACCCTTTGCCAAACTCTCGGCGACATACTTTCGCATGACCTCTCTTTCGGGTTGAGAGAGGTTGTAAAGCCGAGACTTTGGCAACTTGGCGCCAGGAATGAGATTAACTGGACAATCATAGTCCCGATGAGGGGGCAATTCCTGAGCCCCACCCTCCGAAAAGACATCTGCAAAATCCGAGAGATACGGAGGTAAAGCCGTAATGGACACTTCAGAAATAGATGTGACAAGACAATTATCCGAACAAAACTCGCTCCAACCAATGATTTGTTTCGCTGGCCAGTCTATAATTGGGTTATGTCTAATCAACCATGGCAACCCCAAAACTATAGAAGCTGGCAAATCCTTCATGACAAAACAAGAAATAATTTCAGCATGTGAATCACCCACCCTTAAATGAATACCATGAACAATGTGAGTGAGACTCCTTTGAGAAAGAGGGGAAGAATCAATTGTAAAAACACGAATCTCGTTCTCTAACGTGCAAGTACTTAGTCCCAGGCCTTGAAGAAAAAGAAAGTCAATTAGGTTTACCCCAGCACCACAATCAAGGAATACATCAACAAACACATTTTTTGACTCTAGCGCCGCCATAGCTGAAAGGAGAAAACGGGAACTACAGGGAGCTTGCATACCTGTCTGCTCCACCACACCATTCATACTACCAAGTGTGAGGGAGTTTTTTTTTTCTTTTTTCTTTTTCTCTTCCACCTGTGATTTAACATGAGGACAAGAAAAAATAAAATGACCCCTCTTTCCACAAAAGTAACATAGATTGTGCACTTTTCTAAAGTCTCTACTATCAGAATGGCAAGACATCTGACCAAACTGCATGAGTTCCTCCCCTACTCCAGAGATATAAGCAATATCACCCTGGGCAGTAGAAGAAACAAAACCACACGCAGGAGGGATCCCCTGCACGGAGGGACCCTTACACCTCTCTCGGATACGTCTATCCAACCGTATAGCCAAAGACATTGCATTCTCTAAAGTATCTGGATACTCATGAAAAGCCAGGGCATCCTTCAACCTTTCAGATAACCCCTGACAAAACTGACTACGTAACGCGGGGTCGTTCTACCCCGACGCAGTAGCCCACCTCCTAAACTCTGTACAGTAACCCTCTGCAGTATGTTCACCCTGCAGTAAGTTACGCAATTTCGATTCTGCCATCGAGACCCGATCTGGGTCATCGTAAATCAATCCCAGGGCTTGGAAAAATTCCTCCACTGACCGGAGAGCCAGAGAACCGGGCGGCAGAGAAAAAGCCCAGGATTGAGCGTCCCCTTTAAGCAGAGACATGATGATACCAACCCTCTGATCCTCATTACCTGACGAAAATGGACGCAGTCGAAAGTACAATTTGCATGACTCTTTAAAGCGGAAAAAATCATCCGTACTCCCTGTAAATCTGTCGGGAAGAGCGACTTTAGGCTCCCCACCAATTTGACCTGTACCTGATGCCAGAAACCTCTGACACTGTGTGACCGTACTACGCAGATCCGCAACCTCTAGGGATAAACCCTGCATGCGGTCACTCAGTGCATCAATTGACGCCATCACAAAAGCGAGTGATGGCAGTCACAGTATGGCGGATTATAATGTCACGGTGGGCGTGCACTCAGTATAACAGATAACAAACCAACCAGGCTCTGGGCGAGAGACAAGGGAAGGGTCACCTCCTAGCTAATCCCTGACCTCTTTCTCTGCACTGCTCAGCCCATCTACAGACCTTGAAGGTAGATCTGAGATGTCCCCGTGCCTAGGCTGACAAAACCCTGAATTCCCTGAGATGGTGAAGTGGGTAATAGGAGCAGCCTGCTCGCACAGAACCTGGATGGGAAAGATGACACAAAACAACCAACTAGAAACAACACTTATCTTCCTGAGCTGGAGCAGACAGCCAACCTTCCTTCCTAGCCTCCAAGATCACAATGATGAGTATAATCCGCTCAGGGCACTGGGCAGAGGAGCTATTTAAACTAATGACTCCACCCAGTGCACCTGATGAGGGGCGGATCCAGCACGACTCCAAAACAAACACTAAACTCGTGCTGCAATCCTGGCCGACCTCCGCACATCGTCAGAGCGGGGCATGACACATACTGTCATTGTGCTACCCTGTGGCCTCCTCCTGATGCTGCTGCCACCTCCAGACTCTGTCATTGGGCCACTCTGTGGTCTCCTCATGCTGCTTTCACCTCACCACTATGTCATAGGGCCACTCTGTGGACTTCTCATGCTGTTTCCACCCTCCCCACTTCATGACTGGGCCACTATTTTGCCTTTCGGGTTGTCTGACATCATCATTTATTTGACCCTTCTTCTGATCTGTCAGAAGGAAGGAAAAATTAGACGCACAACGGATCCTGTCTATGTAACAACTGTAAGGCCTGCATGACATGGTCCCTATTTTGCATCAGAATTGGCTTATACTTTGGTAGCCAAAAGCAGGAGTGGGTGCAAAACACAGAAGGCATGCAAATATTCCATTCACGTGTCATCTCTGTTTTGGATCCACTCCTGCTTTTTTTGGCTTTAGCAATACTGATGGATTGCTGACCAAAGCTGACGAGTGAAGGCGGATGCTCCACAGACAGGATCCGTTTTTTTGGGGTTATTGTTCTGACAGATCAGAGGAAGGGCAAAATAATCAGTGACGTCAACACAAACTTACTGCTGACACCCTCTCCACTCTGTTGGGGGGCTCTACATGTATAAGCGCTTAATAGAACAGGTTCTGTAGAAATCTATGTGGAATCAGTGAATTGGTGTAAAAGGAGTGCGCTCTTTAACGCTATAGTAGGATCTTGGGCCTCTGCATGGTTCTTTATACCTGGCACTAACATTGACCTGTAAGGCTGAGTTCACACTTGAGTTATTTGGTCAGTTTTGGCCCCGTAACTGCCCAAATAAGTGAAGTGTGCAGTGATTCTAAGAGCGACGCCTGTCATCTATATGTCATACTGACTCACAGTATTGTTTCACTACCACAGCAGACTCCCTATACGTGTTACTGCAAGGCACAGTGAAATAGCCGTTTTTCTACTGTGATTCGCCACAAATAAATTTGGATTGAACCAAATTTTTTTTCACTAAATTCGGCAAACTGGTCTAATCGAATTTTGGAGAAATTCGCTCATCTCTAGTCATAAACACTTATTTAAAGGGGTTCTGCAGTTTGTTTAAACTGATGATCTATCCACTGGATAGATCATCAGCATCTGATCGGCGGGGGTCCGACACCCGGGACCCCTGCCGATCAGCTGTTTGAGAAGGCAGTGGCGCTCCAGGAGCCCACGGCCTTCTCACTGTTTACTGCAGGCCTAGTGACGTCACGACTAGTATCAACTGGCCTGGGCGGGGCTAAGCTCCATTCAAGTGAACAAAGCTTAGCCGCGCCCAGGCCAGTTGATACTAGTCGTGATGTAACTGGGCCTGCGGTAAACAGTGAGAAGGCCGCGGTGCTCCTGGAGCGCCGCTGCCTTCTCAAACAGCTGATCGGCAGGGGTCCCGGGTGTCGGACCCCCGCCGATTAGATGCTGATGATCTATCCAGAGGATAGATCATCAGTTTAAACAAACTGCAGAACCCCTTTAAGCCACATTCTCATCAGTACGATAAGAATTAATCTATAATGAGTGTTTAGGAGGTCAGAGATCAGGGATAAGGAGCCCGTCAGCTGAGCTGCCTTATGGATCAGAGTGAAAAGAGACAGCAGGTTACTAGAGAATCTCAAAACTGGTCACTCAGAAAATGACAAAAAATTTTACATTAAAGGGGTCATCCCATCTTAGACAATGAGGGCATATCGCTAGGATATGCCCCCATTGTCTGATAGGTGCGGGTCCCACCTCTGGGACCCGCACCTACAAGGAGAACGGAGCAGAGAAAGTTGAGGATGGCGCACTGCGCATGCGCAGCCGCCCTCCATTCATTTCTATGGAGCTGCCGAAAATATTTCCGCCGGCCCCATAGAAATGAATTGGATCAGTGGCCGCGCATGCGCGGTGCACTCCTATTCAATTCAATGGGAGAGGCGGGGAGCTGCACCACAACTCTCCCCGGCTCCGGTCTCCTTGAAGGTGCGGGTCCCAGAGGTGGACCCGCCCCTTTCAGACAATGGGGGCATATCCTATCCTGGCCCCTTTAAGGCCAATTAAAAAAATTATTTTTAGCTCAAAATGAGTACAATGTCATAATGAAAAAATTGCCCCCAAAGGTTTACATAGCCTTTAAAATTGTGTCTTTTTCTCAAAAAAAAATATGGAGAATGGATTGTGGCTGTTAAGGTTTATGTGTTTTGACAAAACTAGGGTTAAATGTGACCCCCTATAGCAGTTCCACAAATGGACAGAGAGAGTACCAAGGAATGCTTGAAATTTGTGGCTTCTTCCCAAAACTCAATGTATCATCTATATAATTACCATAATTTTGTAATACTTGGAAAATATTTTGTTGATGTTAATGTTTTTGTCTTCACACCGTGCAATTTTCAGATTGGCAAAACTAGGGGTTAGTGTGGTCCCCATAGCAGTTCCACAAACCTTGATCATGTGATATAATGATGTTTCTAGGTCGTCCTGACATCTCTACACTAGGGAGAGCCTTGTAAGCTACCCTGAGTTTCTTGGTAATATACATATATATATATGCGTCGCCTGGGGGTGGTACTCTTTTTTATTACAGAGACAGCCTAGAATGTAATGTGCATGTGTAAAGTAGTGTAGGCCAGGCAATGCCCCTCTGGGTTTCTGGGAAAGGTATTCAAATTATCTTTCCTAAGCCTAACCTTTGACTGGCTTACAATATTTCTCATGCATTCTTGGCACCCTCGATAATAAGAATTAGTACCCCAACCAAGACCTCTCAGGCAGTAAAGCAGATGTTCTTTGCTAAGCTCTGTTTAAGGGTAGTTACCCAGAAAGAACTGGGTTCCTGGTAAGAGACTCTTTTTTTCCTTTTCCCTTCCATTTTTCACCTGTTTTCCTTTTCTTTTGGACAGAGAGTAGCTTTCATGTCTCTCTTCCAGAGAAGCATTATGTGGACATACATGAAAAAACACGGTTTAAACAGTTTGAGGCTACCACCAACATTTCGGATAATCTGTCACATCGACAGGCCCAAGGATGCCAGATTATCAGACGTTTACTGAATGCACCTTTATACTGTAAGAGCTTTTCTTAGAATTAAACTGGTTTCCTCTAAACTATGAGGAAATTCATGGCTGCTGAAACAACAGATTATATCCATAAAATAAATATTCAAGCGTTGCCAGAATGCAGAATACCTGGCGCACAGCCATACGGTGTTCACATCACGTCCACATATTGTTTAAAGCAAAAGTATTTCCCCTGATTTTAAAAGACTAGGATGCTTTAAGGGGGTTGTCCAGGATTAGAAACATGGCTGCTTATTTCTTAAAACAGCACCTCACCTGTCCACAGGTTGTGTGTGGTATTGCAGCTCTGCCCTATTAACTTCAGTGAAGGTGAACTGCGATACCACATGCAACTGGTGGACAGAAGTGGCCAGGGCTCCTCCTCTTTGCAGGCCTTATTGCAGAGACATCTTCAAATTTTGTAGCCTGGTATTTCAGCCACTAGATATGATGACTGTATTCTGACAGTCCTGAATCTAGGCAGGGACAGTGATTGGCTGCAGCAGTCATGTGACTACAGAGAGAACGTCATA
The DNA here is from genome assembly GCF_905171765.1 of Bufo bufo. Lineage (NCBI taxonomy): Eukaryota > Metazoa > Chordata > Amphibia > Anura > Bufonidae > Bufo > Bufo bufo. Next base: position 422,611,361 of record NC_053394.1, read on the forward strand.
ACTTCCAGTCAGTCAGAAACTTTAGCCCTGTTACATTGTGACTTCCAAAATATGAGTGTTTTTCTGCTTTTCAATTTTCCTGCTTTTTTTTTATTTTTAGGTCAGATAACCAATAAATTTTTTAAGTAGCTTTTATTTTTTACTTCCATTTTCTAAAAAATAAAGAACATTGAAAGCATTGGAAAGTAACATTTATTTTACATATTTTACAGAACTAAATATCTCTTGGCATTATGTTCATACAACGGAAGCATCTCATGTACCACATATTATAGGTAGAGATGTCCTGAATAGTTCGCCGGCGAATAGTTTCCGGCGAACATAGCTTGTTCGCGTTCGCCGCGGCGGGCGAAGATATGTGATGTTCGGTCCGCCCCCTATACATCATCATTGAGTAAACTTTGACCCTGTACCTCACAGTCAGCAGACACATTCCAGCCAATCAGCAGCAGACCCTCCCTCCCAGACCCTCCCACCTCTTGGACAGCATCCATTTTAGATTCATTCGGAAGCTGCATTCTTAGTGAGAGGAGGGACAGTGTAGCTGCTGCTGATTTAATAGGGAAATCGATAGCTAGGCAAGTGTATTCAGTGTCCACTGTAGTCCTGAAGGACTTATCTGATCTCTGCTGTAAGGACAGCACCCCAAAAAGCCCTTTTTAGGGCTAGAACATCAGTCTGCTTTTTTTTTTTTCCCTGTGTAATCAAATTGCAGTTGCCTGCCTGCCAGCGTGTGTGTCAGGCTCACAGCCCTGCAAGTGCATAGTGTCACCAGCGCAACTCATATCTGGTGTCACATTCGATTCCATTTAAAGAAAAACAACAATTTTGGCTGAATAAATAGCAGTCAGTTACACACGTGTTTGTGTGTTTAAGGCCCAGTGCAGTGCATAGTGTCACTTCAGCGCAACTCATATCTGGTGTCACAGTAGCTTGCACGCATAGTACAACTTAACTAATCTAAAAAAAATGACAGGCAGAGGCAGGCCACCCCGCAGGGGCCGTCGTGGTCGTGGTGCTGTGATTCCCTTTGACCCTAGACTAATGCCCAGTGTTCAGAGGCCACGTAGCCTGAACTCGAAAAGTTCTGAGGACATAGTTGACTGGCTAACACAGGACACCCAATCTTCTACAGCTTCCGCTCGGAACCTTGATGCACCATCCTCCTCCAGCTCAGCTTTGGGCACCTCTCAAGTTATTACTCGCCCGCCTGCCGCCACCACCAACACTAGCACCACAGCTGCTTCACTTGATCTGTCAGAGGAGTTATTTACACATCAGTTGGAAGAAATTAGTGATGCGCAACCATTATTGCCAGAGGATGGAGATAACAGGGATATGTCTCAGTCAGGCAGCATTACACACATGGACGTATGGTGTGATGATGATGATGATGATGATGATGATGTTGTACCCGCTGCTGCTTCCTTTGCTGAATTGTCAGATACAAGTGAAGCAGTTGATGATGAGGATGTGTCCGTGGATGTCACGTAGGTGCCCGCTCGAAGAGAAGAAGAACAGGGGGAAAGTTCTGATGGGGAGACAGAGAGGAGGAGGAGACGAGTTGGAAGCAGGGGGAGGTCGTCGCAAGGAGCTAGTGGCACAGTCAGACAGCATGCATCGGCACCCGGGGTCAGCCAGACAGCACGCCAATCAACGCATGCTGTTGCCACCACCAGAATGCCGTCATTGCAGAGCTCAGCAGTGTGGCATTTTTTTTGTGTGTCTGCCTCTGACAACAATGATGCCATTTGCAACCTGTGCCAAAAGAAACTGAGTCGTGGGAAGTCCAACACCCACCTAGGTACAACTGCTTTGAGAAAGGCACATCACAAACGCATATGGGATCAACACATGAGTACAAGCAGCACACAAACTCAAAGCCGCCATCCTCCTCTTGGTCCAGCATCTTCAGCCACGTCAACCACTGCTGTCCTCCTTGCCCCCTCTCAACCATCCGCCACTCCGTCTCTCGCCTTGAGCAGTTCCTGCTCATCTGCCCACAGTCAGGTGTCTGTCAAGGACATGTTTGAGCGTAAGAAGCCAATGTCACAAAGTCACCCCCTTGCCCGGCGTCTGACAGCTGGCTTGTCTGAACTCTTAGCCCGCCAGCTTTTACCATACAAGCTGGTGGAGTCTGAGGCGTTCCAAAAATTTGTAGCTATTGGGACACCGCAGTGGAAGGTACCCGGCCGAAATTTCTTTGCACAAAAGGCAATCCCCAACCTGTACTTGGTTGTGCAAAAGGAATTAATGGCATGTCTTGCACACAGTGTTGGGGCAAGGGTCCATCTGACCACTGATACCTGGTCTGCAAAGCACGGTCAGGGCAGGTATATCACCTACACTGCGCATTGGGTAAACCTGCTGACGGCTGCCAAGCATGGAATGCGTGGCTCTGCAAAGGAGTTGGTGACACCGCCACGACTTGCAGGCAGGCCTGCTGCCACCTCCTTTACTCCTCCTACTCCATCCTCTACCATAACCTCCTCGGCTGAGTCCTCTTCTGCTGCTGCATCTTGCTCCACATCAACGGCACCCCCCCAGCTCCCCAGGGGATATTCCACATTCCGGATACGGCAGTGTCACGCCGTCTTGGGGTTGACTTGCCTGAAAGCAGAGAGTCACACCGGACCAGCACTCCTGTCCGCCCTGAACGCACAGGTGGATCAGTGGCTGACTCCACACCAACTGGAGATCGGCAAAGTGGTGTGCGACAATGGAAGCAATTTGTTGGCGGCATTGAATTTGGGCAAGTTGACACAGGTGCCGTGCATGGCACATGTGTGTAATCTGATCGTACAATGCTTTGTGCATAAGTACCCAGGCTTACAGGACGTCCTGAAGCAGGCCAGGAAGGTGTGTGGCCATTTCAGGCGTTCCTACACGGCCATGGCGCACTTTTCAGATATCCAGTGGCGAAACAACATGCCAGTGAGGCGCTTGATTTGCGACAGCCTGACACGTTGGAATTCAACACTCCTAATGTTCGACCGCCTGCTCCAACAAGAAAAAGCCGTCAATGAGTATTTGTATGACTGTGGTGCGAGGACAGCCTCTGCAGAGCTGGGAATTTTTTTGCCACGTTACTGGACGCTCATACGCAATGCCTGTAGGCTCATGCGTCCTTTTGATGAGGTGACAAACCTAGTCAGTCGCACCGAAGGCACCATCAGCGACATCATACCATTTGTTTTCTTCCTGGAGCGTGCCCTGCGCAGAGTGCTGAATCAGGCCGTAGATGAGCGGGAAGAGGAAGAGGAAGAGTTGTGGTCACCATCACCACCAGAAACAGCCTTATCAGTATCGCTTGCTGGACGACAACGCTGGAAGAGGATTGTGAGGAAGAGGAGTCAGAGGAGGAATGTGGCTTTGAGGAGGAGGAGGAAGACCAACCACAACAGGCATCCCAGGGTGCTCATTGTCACCTATCTGGTACCCGTGGTGTGTACGTGGCTGGGGGGGAAGAACATATCTTCAGTGAGATCACTGAGGACGAGCAACGGGACATGAGTAGCTCGGCATCCAACCTTGTGCAAATGGGGTCTTTCATGCTGTCGTGCCTGTTGAGGGACCCTCATATAAAAAGGCTGAAGGAGAACGACCTGTACTGGGTGTCCACGCTACTAGACCCCCGGTATAAGCAGAAAGTGCCTGAAATGTTACCGAATTACTGCAAGTCGGAAAGGATGCAGCAGTTCCAAAATAAATTAAAAAGTATGCTTTACACAGCGTATAAGGGTGATGTCACAGCACAACGGGAATCTAACAGGGGAAGAGGTGAAAGTAATCCATGCCGGCAAGGACAGGACGCTTTACAGACGTGTTGTTGATGGAGGACATGCAGAGCTTTTTAAGTCCTACGCATCGCCACAGCCCTTCGGGGTCCACCCTCAGAGAACGACTCGACCGACAGGTAGCAGACTACCTCGCCTTAACTGCAGATATCGACACTCTGAGGAGCGATGAACCCCTTGACTACTGGGTGTGCAGGCTTGACCTGTGGCCTGAGCTATCCCAATTTGCGATAGAACTTCTGGCCTGCCCCGCTTGAAGTGTCCTGTCAGAAAGGACCTTCAGTGCAGCAGGAGGTATTGTCACTGAGAAGAGAAGTCGCCTAGGTCAAAAAAGTCTAGATTACCTCACCTTTATTAAGATGAATGAGGGATGGATCCCGAAGGGACTGACAGTGGGCGATACATTCGACTAAAAAAGGCCTGATGAGATGAGCTTCCTTGGGCTAAAAATGGTCCACACGCTGCTGTATTTTATCTCTGAATGCCGGATGACTTGTGTGACTTATCCGCCACCAACTAGGGTTCAAGCCGCAATGTTTTAGGGCACTTTCTGCCTGGGAAACAAACATCAATTTTTCTGGCTGCTGCAACAATACCTAATTTTTCAGGCATGTGTACATGTGTACTCTGGTGCTGCACTGTGGCTTCAAAAACCCCCCCAAAAAAAGGCACATACATGTGTCAATTCCCCTTCGTGATCGTTACCTTGTTGTGGTGAAGGGGCTTGCGTATCACAATGAAGTGACCACCTCTATAAGTGTGTTGGCAATGGCAATGTTGACACACCCCAGATGATAAGGTCGCTGCTTCATTGTGAACAGACCAAAAGCGATTGGCTGGATAATTTTGCATAGAAAAAACATTAATTTTCTTTGTGGTCATCTAAGGTGATCATTAAAGCCTACTAGGCCAACAATGGGCCCACACTGCAGAATCATTGTTTTCTGGGTCACTTAACTGTCACTGAACTACCTCAGCACGACCATAGGCTTTGGAAAACCCCCATCGCCTGCAATCTCCCAAACGTGCGCACGAGCACAGTCATCACTACACCAAGATTGACGCATAGAGGTATAAAATTTATGTCATGAGTGTGTCAACTATTGACAACTCTTTGCGGTTGTCTAAAATCTATTCCATACACGTCCCCTGATAGGGAACGTAACAGGGATTAAACTGATAAGAATAGAACAACATAACACACCACAACTATCTGGCGGCACATTAGATTGCACGAGCAGTGCCCCAAATTTGAAGTAGGAGGACCGACCAAGCATCTTTTTCCATCTCCCCATTCCTAAAATCGATGCCATATACACGTCCCCTGATAGGGGACATAACAGGGATTAAACTGATAGGAATAGTACTACTTAACACACCTTATAATAAAGCAGAGAGAGGCAACGCAGAGAGAGGAGTCTGAAGAAGAGGAGTCTGAAGAAGAGGAGCTTTGAGAAGGTGGAAGACCAACCACAGCAGGTGTCCCAGGGGGCTTGTTGTCACCTTTCGGGGACCCTTGGTGTTGTACGTGGCTTGGTGGAGGAAGAGACCTTCAATGACATCAGTGAGGACAAGGAACGGGACATGGCTAGCTTGGTATCCAACCTTGTGCAAATGGGGAGTTTGCGGTTGTGCAAATGGACTGTTTGTGGTTGTTTGCAGTGCGTTAAACAGGGAGTTTGGTCTGTCACTGTGAAGCGGGCATAACCGTTACACTACCTGATCAATACAACATCATACCTGATGTTTTAAAGCACGTTATTCCAAACAATTTAGGAATGTTAGGTGATTTATGCCCTTTATGGATTAAAACCCGACTCTGCGTCAACTACGTAATTTTCCATGGGAGTTTTGCCATGGACCCCCCTCCGGCATGCCACAGTCCAGGTGTTAGTCCCCTTGAAACAACTTTTCCATCACTATTTTGGCCAGAAAGAGTCCCTGTGGGTTTTAAAATTCGCCTGCCTATTGAAGTCAATGGCGGTTCGCCCGGTTCGCGAACATTAGCGAAAATTCGCGTTCGCCGTTCGCGAACGTTAAATTTTATGTTCGCGACATCTCTAATTATAGGATGAAACAGCACTAAATAATAAGAAAAATATGTAAAATATTTGCCCCTTTGACTTTATTTTCAGTTTTTGACAAAATGGACAAGAAAGATATTTGTCACAATATGTTGAAACGTTCAGACTCATTTCCTGCGTTGAGTGCTCGGGCTCTTTGAGTGGCTTCTTACATAAAAGCTAATAATCTGAGATATCCTACAGGCCGTGAAAAAGGGGATCTCTTTATAAAGCGGGGCACATTTATGCAGTTTTATTTATTTTTATATATATATATATATATATATATATATATATATATATATTTTTTTTTAACTCAAGTACAAAACAGTAGCAAAGTCATCAAGATTCCAGTGAAGGATAACATCATCAACAAATAAATCAACCCAAACAATTCCCCCCCATTCGCTCCTCTAATCCCATGCGCACTAGAACAAACAATTCACCTCCCCTGGAGAACAGTCAATTACTGATTGATACTAAAAGAGGTGTGTGTCCATGTAATACCTCGTAAAGATACAAAAATGTGAAATAAGTTTAGATTTGACAGATATGGAAAGGATATTTATAAATAATGACTGGATGAAAGGGATAGAGGGGGTTTCTGGGTCTAGCCACAGATGTAAAAATGCTTTTTTCTAGTAGCAAAGGTTTATCTTGTCTAGAAAAATGGATTTGGTCATCTGCTCATATATTAAAGAAAGTCCACTGAGAAGTAAGGCTACTTTCACACTTGCGTTGTTGTTTTCTGTTATTGAGATCCGGCAGAGGATCTCAAAATGCCGTTTAGAACTCATGCATTCTGAATGGAAAGAGATCAGGATGTCAGCATTCCATTTTGTGTCCTGTCAAAAAAACGGATCCGGCACTCAAAACAATGTAAGTCAATAGTGACGGCCTAAAAAAACAGATCCGTCATCCATTGACTTTCAATGTATTTAGTAACTGATCCGTTTTTTCAGCTTTGATTTCAGACAACCGCATCCTAACGGAACGGATGCATCCTGATGTGCAAAATCAAAACGGATCCTTTTACTTCTGGTATTGAGATCCTCGGCCGTATCTCAATACCAGAGTTAACAACGCAAGAGTAAAATTAGCCTAACAGTAAAGGTTATATTCTAAGTGGTTAGTATATAGTGTTGTACCACCCCCCAAAAGTTTTGAATATGTGAGCAGCTCATATATTAGTTGGTATTAGGTGTATTTCATTTAGAACAAGAAAAAAATAATTTTTAATATAAGGCGTGGCATAGGCTCTGTGAAATATCAGCAATGCCATATCCATAGAACTGCTGACTGGCGAATGCTTATGTATTTTTAGCGTGCATCCAACAGTGTTTTAACATCGAGATCTGGGACGTCCTTGATCCATTTCTTGGGTCCCGTTTCCACTATGTCCAAAGATGTTAAAGGGATTATGCCATGATTAATGTAAAAAATGAAAGACATCATATAGTACACGACAATCTCTTTCTAACAAAGCCAGAACCAGCCCTGCACCTCACATGGATCCAGAGATCTCCCCATTCATTGTTCTGCTAGATTTATATCAAGCTGACAGCTAAAGGGGAGTGTCTTTTCTGCTGCAGCTCAGGGGGCATGTCCATGCTCTCCCTATCACAGCTCAGGGGGCGTGTCCATGGTCTCTCTATCACAGCTCAGGAGACAGTTGGAGGATGAAACTGAGCATGTGCGGCCTTCTCATGGAGCCAGACAAAGAAATAAGAAACAACAAACAGCAGGTGGCGCTATACAGATACATTTTATTGAATAACTCAGTGGCTATACAAATTTTTTTATTACATGCAATTACAAAAGTATTCAGATCCAGGCACTGGTTTGAAAACTGCAGAATATTTTTCTGTTACTATTAGAGAAGATCTGAGTTCTGGCTCTTTTAAGAAAGACATTCAAACATGCCCCTCTCGAATCCATGGGAATAGTATTCAAACAACACTGAAAAAACTACAGGCCTGCAGATAAATAAATTGATTATGAGTAAATGCAGAGTGCTTCCAAATTATCAAGGACCCAGACACATCCTTGAGATGCTAGAATATGGAATATCATTGGTCGGCTGCCCCCCGAGAAACCCTGGATGACCCACAAAGGGCTGAAAGAAAGTGTGTGTGCTGTCTACATTACCAAACCTCCTCACCCTACGCCACGCTTGAACAGTGTTCCACAAGACTGGAAGATCCTTTATGTTAGTGGGCAAAGTATCTGCCAAAAGGTGAAGTAGAGCTAAGGAGGAGCTGTGAGGAAAGAATTGTTTTTCCATTTCCACGTTGCCAAAATGGGATTGGCCACGCATCCAATCAAGAACATATTTGAAATTGGCGGCTAGATTATACAATGAAATATCAGGGAAGTTTAATCACCCAAGTACCCGGGGCAGTTACAATGTAAATGGACTAATATGACTTTGCCATGAAGCACCCCCCATAAAAAGAAGCCTAAAGGTTCTCTGAGGGAGCTTAACATCTGAGGTATGGAGCAACAGGGGAAGTGCTCGGAGTAAATATAATAGTTTAGTGAAAACTACCATTTTAATGACATGACACCGGCCAGAAAAGGACAAAATAAAACTTTCCCAGGATTGTACTAGAGAAACAATAGAGGAGATGAGGGGACGGTAATTTAATTACTATAAATGAACCGGGTTAGAAGGTAATTTAACCCCTAGATATGTACCCCTAGATATTTTCCCCTAGATATGTTAATGATTCAGAATGCCATTGAAATGGAAATGAGGTGCCCTAATGATTTCTGGCTGTATGAAATATGAAAGAGCCAAAAGATGCAATAATCCACATTATATCTGGGATTGCCTGTCTTGGATCGGAGATAAAAAGTGAAAAGTCGGCCACAAAAGCCAGTAACTTTGTCTCAACAGATCCAGTAAATATACCAGTAATTGACGGGAGAGTCTGCAAGACCCTAATTAAGGGATCAACGGCCAAATGAAATAGGAGAGGGGATAACGGGCATCCCTGTCTCGTACCTCTGCCCAGGTCAAACGAGGGAGAACAAACGGAGTTGACCCATATCATGGAACAGGGATTGTGAAATTATAACATCTGAACAGCAGTACAAAAGTGTGGTCCAACGTGTCCAACGTGACATGAAGCTATGACCAAGACACCCGGTCAAAAGCCTTTTCCGGATCAGTCCGGATCAAGGCTAACCAATATATTTCTGGTTTGCTGATGTACTCTGCTAGATGATATCGCTCTAATAGCTGCCCGTATATTATATACAGTAGGTGATGGATATCCCTAACATAAAACCTATTTGTGAAGGGTGCATAATATCTGAGAGGATCATTTGAAGTCTATTAGCTAATATTTTGGTAAATATTTTAAAATCAGAATTTAAGAGCGAGCTAGGGTGATAAGATTCAGCTAATAAATGATCCTTGCCTGGTTTCGGAAGTACAGTCATGCAGGCATCAATAAAGCCATCAGGACTAGTTTTAGAGGAGATAACATGATTAAATAAGGTGAGGTCCCAAAGATGAACTCAGAATTTTATAATATTCATTCTCAAAACCATCAGGACCTGGAGCTTAAGATAACTTAAGCGATTTGATAGTGTAGGTAATCTAATCCTAATAGGAGCATTTTAAATTAGTCTATGATATCGGATAACGGGGGAGGTGTTCAGTATTGAGAAAAGGGGAGTCTAATGCTGCCTCGTCTAAGGGCGCAGAGTACAATAATTAGAAAAATGATTTCTATTGATCAGCAATTTCTATGAGGACGATTTTAATTTAGATATTTTGGTGGCACATCGGTAGGGCTTAGTAAGGGAAGCCAGCCGACTACCTGGTTTATTACTCCATCTAAAATATCAGTGCTTTCTGAGGATCGCTGAACACCCATGGCCTGTCACCCACGGAAAATCAGAGAGAGGCTGGATACTGTAGGCTGAAGAGGATGGACTTGTCCACTAAAGGCTCTACTTTTTTCTGCCAAGTCCTAAAATAACAGAAGCTTAGGGTTCTCATAACTCACCGCAGGGGCTTGACGAAATGCTATGCTGCCATGATCTTAAACTTGGCTTGAAAGTTGAGATGAAATTTAACTGGTCGTGGTCTGGAGGTCCTACGGGGGGGGGGGGGGGGGGGGGGGGGGCAGTGGCACTCTGTGAGCTCTTTACACCTGAATTTTATATGAAGAGTCCCCAGTTTCCATTCTTGTGGTAGCCATTCAGAAGTGAGCCGTAGGAGCTCATTAGGTCGAACTGTTTCTGGCACTCTCTGATATGGCGTACATTGTTTCGCCAGGATCTATTTTCTAAATCATCCAGCTTGTTTTGCATAGTGATAAGTAGTTGATCTTTCCCTTCCAATTGTTCGTGGCAAGAGTGAACAACGTCCTGCAAGTCTGATACTCGTTGCGCGACCTACGACAATCTAGTGCTCTGTGCTGTAACCTGAGACACAATAAGATCTAGAGAGCGTCTATGGTTGGCATCAACAGATCAGAGATGGTCTGGGCCGTTGCCTTAGAAGATTCCATAGCAGAGTCTGCAGCCACTTTTGGCGGAGAAGGAGGGGTTTGGATCCGGGTTAGGGCTCTGATATTTTTCTCCACAAACTTATCCATGGAAGAACAAGGGAGTTATTATACACTGCAGTGGGTAAGCTTCAATGCAGAGGACAGCGATATCACACCATCTAATTTTTTACATTAGGAACAGGGTTAGAGTTCCTGAGAGGTGAAGTCCAACAGAGGAACTATGAAGAGCTGAATACAATCCGTGGCAATCAAACACACAAAGCTGTTGCTGTTATAGGGACTCAATAAAGAGTGATTCAAGAGCACATGCTCATGTCGGAACAATATCCCAATGATGTAGGGGCTAATAAGGTCAGTGCCACTTAAACAACAAGAACCAACACAGCTCTGGTAGCCTAGTACTAATCCTCACTAGAGTGAGCCTTGCTCCTTTAGCAAAGTGAGATGCCTGATGTTAGAAAGACAGTAGGACCAAGAAACATGGCCTGTAAAAAAATGGTCACTCGGTGTACTTATCTGATGATGCAGGCTATTATGTTCTCAACAGAGTAAGGAGTAGTAGTAGAGAGGAGAATCTGTAGGTACATTCAATATATAGTTGCAGAGACCACCATGAATTAGAACGTCCACTTTGCACAGAGCGTTGCATGGGTTAAACCAGTCCCAAGTACCCCTTGCTGCAGCTAAAGGCGCGAACTTCAGTGCGTTGGTCAGGGTGTTAGATGTTCAGGGAGAGGCTGCTATGCCCTTGTACCTCACTATGCCTGCACCCGATCCAGCGCTAGATCCAAGGATGAAGAGGTCTAGCTGGTGCTGTGGTGCGTCTGTCTCTGTGACAGAGGAGCAATATTTGCTGCAATGTGATAATGGCAGACCCGTCTGAACGGGCCGCGGTGGTGCTTATGGTCTCTGGGGCTTCCGGGGACAAAGGAGAGCCAGACCAGGCAGTGCTGGCACTTGTCCTTGCCTTGTCCAAGCTCACTCTGCTCCATTAACCTGGCAAGGGGATAGAGCGGTCTTCACCAGCTGGAGCTCGACTAAGACGCGGCCATCTTGTTGCGCCGCCTCCCGGAAGTCCTATGCAGTTTTATTGAAAAGTAAGTGTCCCTTAACCAACAGTCATTGGTGTCGTTACAAGTGTTTTGGCCTCCTAAAACTCTTTTATCATGGCCGCTCTTGTACCCTTCCCTTGTATAACTCCTATACATGGGACTAAGGCATCAGCAAACTTCTACTATCTGTGGAAGAAATCAGAGGCTCAGTGTCACATACTGGAGGCCCAGGCAGACCTTTGGGACGTCTTGAAAACAGGACACAGGTAAGCTTCAGACTAGGGACCAACAGAGTCCTTTATTACGCATGTAATAAAAGAACATAACAATACAGCAGGTTAAGCAATAGTGGTAGTTCGACCACAGAACCAAGTGCACTGGCAGACCAGAGACAAAACCCAGAGGGCGGAGAGCCAGTGAGCCCCGCTCTTCACAGAGCCCCTGGAGGTGTGGATTAACTGGGCCGAGGGTTCACTGGTCGCCCCTCCAGGAAGGTCCCGGTACACTTGACCCCTACTTGCAGAGGAACCAGGCTGATGCAAGCACCAGTGAAACAGACAGCAACAGAACTACAGACAACAGGACTGGAACCCAACCAAACACAGGACATGGATTAGACAACAAGACAAACACAGAAACAGGTGCCTGGACCCCAAGCGGAATCAAAAGCATGGCGGTCTCAGGCAGAGCTGCACACAGACTAGAGATCCACCCTCTGGAGAACCCAGGGACCCTCTCACGAAGGCAGGACAAACACAGGAACAGAAGCAGTAAGGCACTGCAGGACAGTTGAGGAACGGACTAGATCAAAAGCAGTAGGCAGTTATGGAACAGGCAGGATCAAGACAAAGAACAGGTACAGATGAACAGACAAAGCAACAACAACAATGCATTACCAGGCGACACCACAAACAAGGGCAGATGGCAAAACCCCCTGGATCAGCAGCAAGGGGCTACACTCAGCAAGTAAGAAGATACATGTAGACTGACCCCCAAGCCCCACAGCTCAGAGATAGATATACAGTCAGGTCCATAAATATTGGGACATCGACACAATTCTAACATTTTTGCCTCTATACACCACCACAATGGATTTGAAATCAAACGAACAAGATGTGCTTTAACTGCAGACTGTCAGCTTTAATTTGAGGGTATTTACATCCAAATCAGGTGAACGGTGTAGGAATTACAACAGTTTGCATATGTGCCTCCCACTTGTTAAGGGACCAAAAGTAATGGGACAATTGGCTTCTCAGCTGTTCCATGGCCAGGTGTGTGTTATTCCCTCATTATCCCAATTACAATGAGCAGATAAAAGGTCCAGAGTTAATTTCAAGTGTGCTATTTGCATTTGGAATCTGTTGCTGTCAACTCTCAAGATGAGATCCAAAGAGCTGTCACTATCAGTGAAGCAAGCCATCATTAGGCTGAAAAAACAAAACAAACCCATCAGAGAGATAGCAAAAACATTAGGCCTGGCCAAAACAACTGTTTGGAACATTCTTAAAAAGAAGGAACGCACCGGTGAGCTCAGCAACACCAAAGACCCGGAAGACTGCGGAAACAACTGTGGTGGATGACCGAAGAATTCTTTCCGTGGTGAAGAAAACACCCTTCACAACAGTTGGCCAGATCAAGAACACTCTCCAGGAGGTAGGTGTATGTGTGTCAAAGTCAACATTAAAGAGAAGACTTCACCAGACTAAATACAGAGGGTTCACCACAAGATGTAAACCATTTGTGAGCCTCAAAAACAGGAAGGCCAGATTAGAGTTTGCCAAATGACATCTAAAAAGCCTTCACAGTTCTGGAACAACATCCTATGGACAGGTGAGACCAAGATCAACTTGTACCAGAGTGATGGGAAGAGAAGAGTATGGAGAAGGAATGAACTGCTCATGATCCTAAGCATACCACCTCATCAGTGAAGCATGGTGGTGGTAGTGTCATGGTGTGGGCATGTATGGCTGCCAATGGAACTGGTTCTCTTGTATTTATTGATGATGTGACTGCTGACAAAAGCAGCAGGATGAATTCTGAAGTGTTTCGGGCAATATTATCTGCTCATATTCAGCCAAATGCTTCAGAACTCATTGGACGGCTCTTCACAGTGCAGATGGACAATGACCCAAAGCATACTGCAAAAGCAACCAAAGAGTTTTTTAAGGAAAGAAGTGGAATGTTTTGCAATGGCCAAGTCAATGACCTGAGCTGAATCCTATTGAGCATGTATTTCACTTGCTGAAGACAAAACTGAAGGGAAAATGCCCCAAGAACAAGCAGGAACTGAAGACAGTTGCAGTAGAGGCCTGGCAGAGCATCACCAGGGATGAAACCCAGCATCTGGTGATGTCTATGCGTTCCAGACTTCAGGCTGTAATTGACTGCAAAGGATTTGCAACCAAGTATTAAAAAATTGAAAGTTTGATTTATGATTATTATTCTGTCCCATTACTTTTGGTTCCTTAACAAGTAGGAGGCACATATGCAAACTGCTGTAATTCCTACACCGTTCACCTCATTTGGATGTAAATACCCTCAAATTAAAGCTAACAGTCTGCAGTTAAAGCACATCTTGTTTGTTTCATTTCAAATCCATTGTGGTAGTGTATAGAGCCAAAAATGTTAGAATTGCGTCAATGTCCCAATATTTATGGACCTGACTGTAGCTGCGATAACAACGGCAACTGATAAGCCACACCCAGGAACGGACCAGGGGAAGTTAACCCCACCAGAACCAAACAGGGAGGAGAGCCTGCATGAACAGAGAAGAGAACACACAGGCTGCAGTACAGGACATTGTCCCTGGCAACCAGCATACACGGAGTCATCCGCAGCCAGTACTCCAGTGCACAAACAACCTGTGTCACAGTGACACAAACATAAATGCATCCAGACTCAGACCCTGTTCAAACACAAGACCGCAGCCAGCACGCATCGCAGAACCAGCATGCATGGGAACACCTACAGCCAGTACACAAAGCGCATGCAGCCAGCCTGCATGGCACCGGTGACACGAACCACAGAGATATGGACAAGGAAAGCCACAAACAGAAGCCACAGTTCACACAAAACACCGCAGCCAGCACACAGTGCCAAGAAACCAGCATACACAGGTGTCAGCCTGCAGCCAGTACGCGAGAGGGCATGCAGCCAGCCTACACGGCCACAACTGTCACAGTGAACCGCACCATGACAATCAGCCTTGGATTTGGTTGCTGATTCTATGGTAAATACATGTTGGATTTTTTCAGAGTTTATCTCCACCATGTGTAAATGCCCCCATGGCGATTCTGCCCCATAACAACTGTCATTGTTTCTTCTTCTTTTTAGTTTTCAAAACTTTTTTGTCCTATTGAAAGAAAACTGAGGGCTGGGCCCACAGATTAAGAGGGTACACATGCCACGCAGACACAGACAGCAGTTCATTTACAACACTTGCGCTTAATGAGCAGTTACAGTGAACAAATAGCTGAGCATACATAAACAGAATGGTAACAGAGCATAAACACACAGTAAGGATAATACTGCCTAAGGCTACTTTCACACTTGCGTTTAGGTCGGATCCGTCTGGTATGTGCCCAGACGGATCCGCACCTATAATGCAAACGCTTAGATCCGTTCAGAACGGATCCGTTTGCATTACCATGAACAAAAAAAAAAAAAATTATTTTTTTTTGTTCATGATAAAGCAAACGGATCCGTTTTGACTTTACATTGAAAGTCAATGGGAGACGGATCCGTTTGAAAATTGAGCCATACTGTGTCAACTTCAAACGGATCCGTCCCCATTGACTTACATTGTAAGTCTGGACGGATCCGTTTGCCTCCGCACGGCCAGGCGGACACCTGAACGCTGCAAGCTGTGTTCAGGTGTCCGCCTGCTGAGCGGAGCGGAGGACAAACGGAGCCAGACTGATGCATTCTGAGCGGATCCGCATCCATTCAGAATGCATTAGGGCTGGACGGATCCGTTCGGGGCCGCTTGTGAGAGCCTTCAAACGGAACTCACAAGCGGAGCCCCGAACGCTAGTGTGAAAGTAGCCTAACACTAACCCAGTACTTGCGTAATTTTCCCCAATGTCCATAAAGCAGCCTGGCTGCGCCTGAATGTTCCTGAGCAAGCTTTAATGTTGGGATGCACCCTTAGTATTGCGCAATACTATTTGTAATCCAAAGAAGGTGAAATCTGTATTCTGCAGCTTTCATATATGTCCAAAAATGTCACTGGAACAGTGCAATGTGATGGGACGCGGCGAAGCCGCACTTACAGTCCCTTGGATACTTAGGCGGACTCTTGACGTTCTCTCCCTGATCCACTGGTCGACTCCCGAACTGGACCATACAGTCACGTGATTTCTGGAGTCGTCGCTGTGAATATTCCCTTGATGCTGTTGCCAGACTCTACTGTGAGCCGTAAATCCTCTTCCAGGCTCCACGGAGGTTCTCCCCTGACGTCCTCAACATTCACCAGGCGGCCTCCATCTGGTCACTTCCTGCTCTGCACCAGAACTCCTCCCCTTCCAGGGAGAGTGTGATGCAGTAAGATAATATCTTCAAGCAGCCCTAAAATCTGCAATTCCAGTTCACTATCACCCTTCTGAGGGTCCTACTAAGCCCCTAAACTTACTTTATTTGAACTTTGAAAGACAAAACTGAATATAACTTTTCTCTGCTAGACTATATCTCATCCTTTGTCGCCATCTAATGACAGAAGAGAGACATTGCAGGCATAATACAAATTACATTCAACAGCATTAACGACATCACATGTTTAACGCTGAATGGACATTCTGAAACATCCTGCAGCTTTCCCCTCTGTGCGCGGCCCCTGTACAAAGAAGCTCCGTGACTCAGCTGCCTCCTGACAGCCAAGAACATGGAGCTTTACCCTGAGACCTTTTTCCTGGTCTCCAGGCTCTTGATCGCTCTGACAAGCAGTCAGAGCAATCACAAATGCGGCATTTCAATTTATACAGTAGATTTCTCTTGCAGAATTCATCCTTCTCAATGGAGAGGGCGAAATCTGCTGGCTTTTCCACAACAAAAATGTGTGTTTTTATTTGTATTTAAAAAAAAATAATATTTTTATTTTTTCGCTTGATTTTCAGTCACTTGTGAACCCAGCCTTATGCCTAATACCTTATTCACACAGTTGGCTTTCGGTCAGTGATTTTCATTAGTGATTTTGAGCCAAAATCAGGTGCGGCTCTAAACACAGAACAGGCGCAGATCTTTCCCTTATAACTTATGTCTATTAAGGCTCCTATCCTGGTTTTGGCTCACTATCACTAATGGAAATCACTGACCATACACTGGATACAACAAAAGTTCAAACAGTCGGCACTCCTCTCTTAGATCGTGGTGCTCTTGTCCAGGGTAGGGAAACCCACTTCAAACACCAATGGAAAGACCGACACTTCACTCTTGTACAAAGAAGTGTTGAATTTATTCTTGCATAAAGGAGACAAGGCACAAAGCGACACGTGTTTCGGCTCGAACTCGAGCCTTTTTCCCAGCCGAAACACGTGTCGCTTTGTGCCTTGTCTCCTTTATGCAAAAAATAAATTCAACACTTCTTTGTACAAGAGTGAAGTGCCAGTCTTTCCATTGGTGACTGACCATACACTGACGTGTGAATGAGGCATTACTGTAGATTTTACCACAGTGTAGCAGGTGTTAAAATCACAGCACAATCTGCAGCAAAATCTGCAAGTAACAAATGTTCCACCTCTAATATACCCCTAGGAGAATGCAATACACATTTTTACCAGAAATCACAACACTTTTATAATGTTGATTTCTGTGCAGTTTTTACAGGTGAAACGGTGAAATTAGTTTTGTCACACAGAAATCTAAATTAGAAAACTTGTGATTTCCATAGTTGTGTCCAAAGGCATAGTAAGGGTGGGTTCACACTAGCGTTAGGGATTCCGTTATGGCTTTCCGTTATAACGGAAAATAACGGAATCCATAAGACAGAAGGACGGATCCGTTCTTCTGCCCATTGACTTGTATTATGACGGAATGCAAAATGGAAGCCTTTAAAAGGCATTCCGTTTGCTTTCAGTCCTATTAGAAGTCTATGGAAAAGCATAAAGGATCCATCTGGGTCCCGTTATGCAAGACGGAAAACAAAGTGCTGTCGAAAGGACTTTGTTTTCCGTCTTGCATAACGGGACCCAGATGGATCCGTTTTGATTCCCATAGACTTCTATTAGGACAGAAAGCAAACGGAATGCCTTTTAAAGGCTTCCGTTTTGCATTCTGTTTGGGAATTCCGTTATTTTCCGTTGGGCATGGTTATAACGGAAAGCCATAACGGAATCCCTAACGCTAGTGTGAACCCACCCTAACATGTTACATACAGATTTTTCTGCAGTTGAATTTACCCCTGCTACACTGCAGGTCCGACATCAACAGTAAAAATCGGCTGCATATTTACAGTTTGATGCTAGTGAGTGGGGTTTTAAAATCAAAACAAAAAAATCTACAAAGATTGTAAGACATGCTGCAGATTTTCATATCCGTAATGTGTTCTATATGTTGCTGATCCACATTAATCCACACTAAAATTATCTTGTAACATATGTAGATTTTGCTGTGCAAATCTGAACAAACTGTTCCCCTTAATCTCCATCCACACTTCTTTCAGAATTTGTTTAGATGTGGCACAGCAAAATCTATCCATGTTACATCAAAAGGGTGATCCGCACACAGAAACAAACACAACACCAAATGACGCGGCAGTTTTAAAAATCTGCACAGCAGGTCAATTTCCGCACCTAAGAAAAAAGCATAGTGTACATGAGTTTTGTCTAATCTCATACACTTTGCTGGTACTGGATTACACAAAATTTGTGTAGAAAAACCATTTATAATGTGCACCGTTTGCAGGTAGCCTTATAGAGTTGACTCAAGCCAATTAATCCACTAGAAAATCTGTTATAGCAGATTTACCATGGATTATGAATGCTGCATTCATGAAGGGGAGCACTACAATAATCCTCCATGTCTCTTTTCACCAGGGGTGCACCACCAATGAGGCCAGGTGAGGCAATCGCCTCAGGCAGCACCAGGGGGGGGGGCAGGTAGTAGAAGGGTCATGGGCAATGAGCGCTTTCATGGTGGAAACACTCATCTCTACATAGTCAATGCATCTCTGTACTCAGGACAGCAATACAGTTGAATGCCGCGACGGGACACCAGGAGCAATGTCTCCCTGTTCCACCGTTTCCTCTAATAGTCTTTAGTCCTAGTTCCTGTAGCCTATCAGAGGCCGGTGTCATCAGTTTTCGTCTCAGGCAGCAGAAAGGCTAGGTGCACTCCTGATTTTCACGCACTTACTATTAATTGACAGCATGTTAAATAAAGGTGGCTATTAGTCCATGGTTAGAAGAGCATCACGGATGTGGACCCATTCACTTCAAATGTGTCTTTCAATCCGGAAGGTTGGTGCGAAATGTTGTGCACCGGCACAGACTTGCCAGGGACCTCTACAAGTCACATCAACCAATGTGAGACAATCGTTAGTAGCGCTGATACACAGATGACAGAACTGGCACCTGTAATGTCTAGTGAGAGTGCACTGATGGCAGGACCCTACACCCTTGACACCTATAGAAAGTTGCCCTTTTGAAATCAGCAATCCAGTGTGGTCACATTCAGACATTGACAGACCTGCTCTTCCTCCATTCACGGCACAAGCTGGTGTAAATGTGCCTACAGAAAATGTTGCTCCTATTTATTTTTTTAAGCTTCTACAGGAAATAGTACTGCAAACAAACCTATATGCCGAGCAGTTTCTGCCAAGTAATCCTTCTTCCTTCTATGCCAAACCCCACTACTGGAAACCAACTACTGTGCCCGAAATAAAACTGTTTCTAGCCCTGAAATCTGAACTGAGGTCATACTGGTCTACCAACCCAATTCACCATATGCCAATATTTTCTGTTGTGATGGCTCGGTCACGGTATGAAATGTTAATGAGATTTTTACATTTCAATGACAACACCCTTTGTCCCAGACAAGATGGAAGAAGTCAAGACAGACTACATAAAATAAGGCCTCTCATCAACCACTTCAACAAGATATTTCCAGAGTTATACACACCTCAAAAAAAACATTGCTGTTGATGAATCCCTCATCCATTTCACAGGCCGCCTTGGATTTAAGCAATATATTCCAAGCAAGCGAGCAAGATATGGAGTCAAGCTTTATAAACTATGTGAGAGTGGCAGTGGATACACTTATGCTTTCAGAGTTTATGAGGGAAAAAACAGCTGAGTCCTTCTGGTTGCCCAACCTACATGGGAATTAATGGGAAAATTGTGTGGGATCGAATTAGTCCACTTTTACAAAAAGGTTATCATTTATACATGGACAACTATTATACAAGTGTCCCACTTTTCAAACATCTGTATATGGAGGGCACAGTTTGTTGTGGAACAGTGAGATCCAACAGAAAAGGCTTCCCAAGATCTCTTGTAGACACAAAACTAGACCGGGGAGAGTCTTCATGTCTCAGAAGTTCAGAACTGCTGGCAGTAAGGCTCCTTTCACACGGGGCGAGTATTCCGCGCGGGTGCAATGCGTGACGTGAACACATTACACCCGCACTGAATCCTGACCCAGGGGCGTAGCTATAGGGGGTGCAGAGGTAGCAGTCGCTACCGGGCCCAGGAGCCTGAGGGGGCCCAAAGACCCTTGTGCCACCTAAGAAGACACCAGTATTATAGAAAGTGCATGCTGGTCAAGTTACACCTCTGGCTGGAGGGAAGGGGTTAGGTCAAGAATTTGGCATGGGGGGGGGGGCTACCATCTCACTTTTTGCCACAGGCAGGACGAGGGCTATGTGCTTCCCTGACCCTGGCCACAAAGCACAGGGAAGGGGATCCAAGCAGAACTCTTATACCAGGGCCCATGATCCTTTAGCTACGCCCTGACCCATTCATTTCAATGGGGCTGCGTACACGAGGGATGTTTGTCACGCAGCACGTGTGCGCTGTGTGAAAATCGCAGCACGTTTTATATTCTGCATTTTTCACGCAACGCAGGCCCCATAGAAATGAATGGGTCTGCGTGAAAATCGCAAGCATCCGCAAACAAATACGGATGCAGTGCGATTTTCACGCATGGTTGCTAGGAGATGATAGGGATGAGGAACCCCGGACCCATTAAAGTCAATTCACTGTATTATTTTCCCTTATAACATGGTTCTAAGGGAAAATAATAGCATTCTTAATACAGAATGCTCACTAAAATGTCGATTGAGGGGTTAAAAAAGAAAAAAATATATAACTCACCTTATCCACTTGATCGCGCAGCCGGCATCGTCTTCTTTCTTCTTCTTTCAGGCCCTGCAAAAGGACCTTTGATGACGTAATCTCGCTCACCATGTGGTGACGCGGTGACGTCAGCGCAGGTCCTGCTGAATGAAGATAGAAGATTTCTATCTTCATTCAGCAGGACCTGCGCTGACATCACCACGCTCACCATGTGGTGAGCGAGATTACGTCATTAAAGGTCCTTTTGCAGGGCCTGAAAGAAGAAGAAAGAAGACATGGCGTCTGAGCGAACAAGAGGATGAGGTGAGTTAATTTTTTTTATTTCTTAAAGCGAACCTGTCATCTCCAAAAACCATCCCAAGCTGCCAGCAGTACCTGACAGTAGCCAGTAGCGTGTTTCCGACGATAATTTTCTTCCTGAAGGCTGATGCGGCTAAAGCTCAGAAGTTTTTTTGATCCCCTGCCGGCGCTCTTCTCTAGTCATGCTTGAAGTCAAGGGGGCAGTGGCCTCCTTGCTTCAAGTCAAGATAACCACGACCCCTTCCCTGCCCCTTCGCTGTGACTGACAGCCGGCAGTTCGTCCGGCTTTGCCGAACTCTCTGCATAAGCGCTGTTAGTCACAGCGAAGGGGCAGGGTTGGCGGCGTGGTTATCTTGGCGTGGGGGCGTGGTTATCTTGACTTGAAGCAAGGAGGTCGCTGCCCCCTTGACTTCAAGCATGACTAGAGAAGAGCACCGGCAGGAGATAAAAAAACGTTTTCTGAGCTTTAGCCGCATCGGCCTTCAGGAAGAAAATTAACGTCGGAAACACGCTGCTGGCTACTGTCAGGTACTGCTGGCGGCTTGGGATGGTTTTTGGAGGTGACAGGTTCCCTTTAACCCCTCAATCGACATTTTAGTAAGCATTCTGTATTAAGAATGCTATTATTTTCCTTTATAACCATGTTATAAGGGAAAATAATAAAATCTACAGAACACCTAACCCAAACCCGAACTTCTGTGGGTACCACATTCAGTTTTTTATCACACGCGTGCAAAATACATTGCACTAGTGCAGAAAAAACTGAACAACGCAACGCAATCGCAGTCAAAACTGACCAAAATTTTGTGCACACTCGCGCGGGTTTCCTGCAATGCACACGCGACGCATCTGGAGCAAATCCGGGACGCCCGTGTGAAAGAGGCCTAAAGTACAGAGACCAGAGAAATGTTTTTCTGCACAGCACCCTTCACACTAATACAACAGTCCCAGTGGCAGTCACCCGCAGAAATACGCATGCAGAGAAACCTGCATGTGGTGGTGGACTATAACAAATATATGGGGGCAGTTGACTTTAATGACTAGATGCTTAAGCCATATTTGGTCTTGCGTAGATCGAAGTACTGGTATAAAAAAGTATGTCTATACTTGTTACAATTGGCAGTGTACAATTCTTTCGTAATTTATAGAAATCTGGAAACAAGGAAACCTTTGTAAAGTTTCGGGAACAAGTAATTATATCTCTACTTTATCCAACCAGTACTATTCATTTGACTATACATTCAGAAACAGTCAGCAGGCTGCATGGATGACATTTTCCTGACATCCTTCCTGCAACGGAAATGATTAGCATCCCTAAAAAAAGTGCAGGGTTTTCTCCAAACGTGGCATTAGGAAAGACTTCAGATACTACTACCCAGAATGCCCATGAAAGCCTGGACTCTTTTGAAAAAAAAAATTCCATGACGATCACACAAGTGTTAGGCCTCTTTCACACTTGCGTTGTCCGGATCCGGCGTGTACTCCACTTGCCGGAATTACACGCCGGATCCGGAAAAACGCAAGTGTACTGAAAGCATTTGAAGACGGAACCGTCTTCCAAATGCGTTCAGTGTTACTATGGCACCCAGGACGCTATTAAAGTCCTGGTTGCCATAGTAGGAGCGGGGAGCGGGGGAGCAGTATACTTACAGTCCGTGCGGCTCCCGGGGCGCTCCAGAGTGACGTCAGAGCGCCCCATGCGCATGGATGACGTGATCCATGTGATCACATGATCCATGCGCTTGGGGCGCCCTGACGTCACTCTGGAGCGCCCGGGGAGCCGCACGGACGGTAAGTACACTGCTCCCCTGCTCCCCACTACACTTTACCATGGCTGCCAGGACTTTAGCGTCCCGGCAGCCATGGTAACCACTCTGAAAAAGCTAAATGTCGGCTCCGGCAATGCGCCGAAACGACGTTTAGCTTAAGGCCGGATCCGGATCAATGCCTTTCAATGGGCATTAATTCCGGATCCGGCCTTGCGGCAAGTGTTCCGGATTTTTGGCCGGAGCAAAAAGCGCAGCATGCTGCGGTATTTTCTCCGGCCAAAAAACGTTCCGTTCCGGAACTGAAGACATCCTGATGCATCCTGAACGGATTTCTCTCCATTCAGAATGCATTAGGATAATCCTGATCAGGATTCTTCCGGCATAGAGCCCCGACGACGGAACTCTATGCCGGAAGACAAGAACGCAAGTGTGAAAGAGCCCTTACATATTAACGAAACAATTTTCTTGTTAAACCTGTAGCTTTTAAGCTTATAAACATGTAACTGTTTTTCATATAACTTCACTTTTATTATTATTAGTTCCAGAGAAATATACCTTTTAGCAAATTTAGTGTATGTTGGATTTTATTGTTTTGCTGTATCAGTACAATAAATTCATAAAAAAAAAAAAAAAGTGAGATAGAGATAGATTTGTTAGTCATTATGGGGTGTTGCAGTATTCAAGAGCAAATGGGTAACACACTGTGGGTTGCTTTTTCACCAGTTCCCCCTTATGAAAATGAACAATTTGGGGATAAAATTACATTTTATTAGCAAAAATAAAATTTTTCATTTTCATAGCAATATGTTTCTAAATTCTCTGAAAAACCTATGGGTCATTATTAGTGATGAGCGGCATAGGCAATATAAGAATTCGTGATATTTCGTGAAATTTTGACCGAATATTCACCATATATTTGTAAATTCGAGAATTCGTGATTTCCAGTCATTATTTTCTTGATTGTGAAAATCGCCAATGTAATATATTCGCAATAAAAATTCACGATTAGAATATTCGCGATCAATACTAAGGGGTAGGAAACTTTCCTATTGGTTGCTAGGGATGTGGCTAAGTGTGGATATTCGTGATAAATTCGCAATAAATTCGCGATTAGAATATTCGCGTTCAACACTATTCGCGAATACCAATATATAGCACTATATTCTAAATATTTGTGAATCAAAGTGGCGATATTCGCGATTAAAATTCGCGATTCGAATATTCACGCTCAACACTACTCATTATACCTATTCAAAAATTCCTTGAGGGGTGTAGTTTCCAAAATGGGGTGACTTTCGGGACATTTCCACTGTTGGGGTACCTCAGGGTCTCTTCAAATGTGACATGGCGCCAGAAAACCATTCCAGCTAAATTTGCCCTCTAAAAGCCTCTATATATCTGCTTCCACAAAATACTGATTAAGGGGATTGATATACCTGCTTCCACAAAATACTGATTAAGGGGATTGATATACCTGCTTCCACAAAATATTGATTAAGGGTGTGGCGAAACCAACCTCGCCACTGGGCTTTGGAGAGGACTGGCTGCTGGCCTCTTGCCCCAGGATTATGGGCCCTAACTTTAGCCCATGCAAAACTTAAGCTCCATGGCAATTGAACTGTATGTGTGTGGTTTGAGCGCCATTCAATAATATGCGCTCAGACCTAAGCTATCTGGGGATATGTTGCATGTCTTTATTTTATGTAGTAAATGTAACCTTGTGTATTTTATTGTATTTTATGTCTTTTTGCAACCATGTGCTCAATGGAGTCTGCCTCTATCCCTGGATATAATTTGATTATTTCCCATTGTCTCCAAGAAAGAGGGCTCTGTAAAACTGGTTTGAGCCAGATAGCCATGTGCCAGCCAGGGCCCAAAAGATATTTTACTAACTTTTGAACCCCTGGTCTGATTCATGCTATTTTTTAATATGTTGTTCCCCTGAATGGATTGATTGCGAATATGTAATTTTTATGTGAATGTGATGTATGGTTTTAGAGTTATGAAAGTTGGGTAGAAAGTATGTTTAACTGTATGTATAATTGAGTCTCCTCTCAGGATAAGGGGAGGGAATATGCTGGGTGTGTTTCTATTGTCCCATTGTGTGTTTAAAATGGTGATGTCTGTTCTGTTGTCCTCACATGTGTATTGGTGATCTCCTTTTGTCCTCAGAGATAATTGGATTGCTCTTCAGGTTGTCTGGACAGAGAGGAGGAAACCATGATGCATTGTGGGGATATGTTGTCCTATGTTACAGTCTTCATTCTGGTCCTCTGGGGGCGTGAACGATTGGTTGCTGTAGTTACATTGTATGTCTTGTTAATTACTGATTGGTTGTATTTCAAACCCCTGTGGGCAGTACTATGTTTGTTTTTTGTGAATAAAAGAGGCTGTACTTCAAGTACAGTCAGACCACTGCTTGACCCTCAAAACGGAGCCTTGTCTCGTTATTGGGGGGATTCACTGTATGCTGTTAGAAGACCGATTGCCAGGATTGTATGCTTTTCCTGTTCGTCTGCTAGCAGCTATTCGTGAGGTTCCAGTTGAGTGCTACTTTGTATCCAGTTCGGGAGTTGGTGTTCTGCAGTAGCTGTGCCTGTCTCTCAGAAAGGGGCATATCGCCTAAACGGATTTTAACCCCTTGTCTGCTGAAACGGTCCGTTACATTGGTGGCAAGCAGCGGGATCGTTCCTACAGCCCAGAAGGACAGCTACAGAGAAACATCATTCCCTGGAATTACAATTTGAGGGCAACGCATGTCCCAGTACAGCGACCCTGACAGCACCAGAATGGAAACAGCAGTAGAGTACGATGAGGGTGTCATGGATGACCGAGATGCAGTCCGCAAAGGCATCTGGTACCAGGTACTGGGTATTGTGGAGTATATGCAGGACAAGAGACTCCCCACGGAAGACCAGCGGTTGCAGAAGCGAGTAGCCCTGCGGATGCCCTTCCTGGGAGAGCAGCCCCGGGAGGAATGGGTGAAGGAATTGGAACTCCTAGCATGGCGGGAGCTGTGGCTGGAAGATGCCTACCAGGCGCTCTGGTGGTATGGGGCACAGTACCTACCCAGGACAGCTGAGCATGACAAGCCGGAGGGAGAGGAGTTTGATGGTCCTGGCTTGTTATGGGAGACTTTTTCAGAGCTGGAGTTTGGGAGCCCTACACAAGCCCGGTTCCATGATCTCTTGGAATGGAGGGAGAGCAGGTATGACTGGGACGACACTCATGAGATTGAGCAGGACCTGGTCCACCTGGTGACACGGGAGATGGAGCTGGAACAGGGCTACCAGCAGCTGTTCCACGCCAGTGAGAAGGCTCAGCAGGACAGTAAGGTGACAGACCCAGTCTCCATTCCCCAGCGCCAGTGTGAAGTGCAGGGAGAGGAGAGCAGCGTCCTCCCTCCTCAGCGGCAGGCGGAGTTACAGGGGGCAGAGGTAGTTGTTCCTGCCCCCCAGCAGCAGCATGATTTTTTGGGAATTGGGAGCCCAGTCTCCATTCCTCAGCGACAGGCGGAGTTACAGGGGGCAGAGACAGTCGGTCCTGTCCCCCAGCGGCAGAGTGTCCAGCAGGGAATAGAGAGCCCAGTCTCCTTTCCCCAGCAGCAGGACACTGTATTGGGAGCGGAGACGGTCGGTCGCCCTCCCCAGCGGCCGGAAGTATGTATGGGAGAGGAGCTTGTTACCCCCTCTCCCCAGCGGCAGCTTAACGCACCAGGGGGAGACAGTAAGCCCCACAACAGTGCAGATGGGACCGTGGTCTCTGCACTTACAGCACAGGGGGTAGAGACAGTCGGTCTCCCCCTCCAACAACCAGGCTCCAACCAGGCTTCTTCCGTGGTAGCGCTGGCACCAGGGCAGAGTACCGCTGATCCCTGCCCACAAAGCAACCCCCACTCCAAGCCAGGGAGCAACACAGAGACCGGGAGTACCAGCTTCCAACATAACCTTGGTGGACTCACTGGACAGAGACAGGCTACCAAATGCAACAGGTCCAGTATTGGGTTGAGGGTGGGCTGCCAGACTAACTCAGGTACCGACCGGCGTGAGGTCAGGTATCTGGTTAGTCTTCCCTGGGGGGGGGAGATGTGTGGCGAAACCAACCTCGCCACTGGGCTTTGGAGAGGACTGGCTGCTGGCCTCTTGCCCCAGGATTATGGGCCCTAACTTTAGCCCATGCAAAACTTAAGCTCCATGGCAATTGAACTGTATGTGTGTGGTTTGAGCGCCATTCAATAATATGCGCTCAGACCTAAGCTATCTGGGGATATGTTGCATGTCTTTATTTTATGTAGTAAATGTAACCTTGTGTATTTTATTGTATTTTATGTCTTTTTGCAACCATGTGCTCAATGGAGTCTGCCTCTATCCCTGGATATAATTTGATTATTTCCCATTGTCTCCAGGAAAGAGGGCTCTGTAAAACTGGTTTGAGCCAGATAGCCATGTGCCAGCCAGGGCCCAAAAGATATTTTACTAACTTTTGAACCCCTGGTCTGATTCATGCTATTTTTTAATATGTTGTTCCCCTGAATGGATTGATTGCGAATATGTAATTTTTATGTGAATGTGATGTATGGTTTTAGAGTTATGAAAGTTGGGTAGAAAGTATGTTTAACTGTATGTATAATTGAGTCTCCTCTCAGGATAAGGGGAGGGAATATGCTGGGTGTGTTTCTATTGTCCCATTGTGTGTTTAAAATGGTGATGTCTGTTCTGTTGTCCTCACATGTGTATTGGTGATCTCCTTTTGTCCTCAGAGATAATTGGATTGCTCTTCAGGTTGTCTGGACAGAGAGGAGGAAACCATGATGCATTGTGGGGATATGTTGTCCTATGTTACAGTCTTCATTCTGGTCCTCTGGGGGCGTGAACGATTGGTTGCTGTAGTTACATTGTATGTCTTGTTAATTACTGATTGGTTGTATTTCAAACCCCTGTGGGCAGTACTATGTTTGTTTTTTGTGAATAAAAGAGGCTGTACTTCAAGTACAGTCAGACCACTGCTTGACCCTCAAAACGGAGCCTTGTCTCGTTATTGGGGGGATTCACTGTATGCTGTTAGAAGACCGATTGCCAGGATTGTATGCTTTTCCTGTTCGTCTGCTAGCAGCTATTCGTGAGGTTCCAGTTGAGTGCTACTTTGTATCCAGTTCGGGAGTTGGTGTTCTGCAGTAGCTGTGCCTGTCTCTCAGAAAGGGGCATATCGCCTAAACGGATTTTAACCCCTTGTCTGCTGAAACGGTCCGTTACAAAGGGGTTTTATATACCTGCTTTCACTAAATACTAATTAAGTGGTGCGATATCCCTGCTTCCACAAAATACTGAATAAGGGGTTTGATATACCTGCTTCCACAAAATACAGATTGAGAGTTGTGATATACCTGCTTCCACCAAATATTGATTAAGCGGTTTTACATACCTGCTTCCACAAAATACTGATTAAGGGGATTGATATACCTGATTCCACCAAATATTGATTGAGACCTGAGATATACCTGCTTCCACAAAATACTGATTAAGGGGATTGATATAATATACCTGCTTCCACCAAATATTGATTGAGACCTGCGATACACCTGCTTCCACAAAATACTGATTAAGGGGTTTGGTATACCTGCTTCCACCAAATATTGATTAAGGGGTTCTATATACCTGCTTCCACAAAATACAGATTGAGGGGTGTGATATACCTGCTTCCACCAAATATTGATTAAGGGGTTCTATATACCTGGTTCCACAAAATACCAATTAAGGAATTTGCGGACAAAAATAGGACATGTTCTATTTTTTTCGGCAACGGAATTGCAGACCCGCAAGTGCGGATCTGCATTTCCGGATCCGGACAGCACATTGTGTGGCCCCATAGAAATAAATGGGTCCCCAATTCCATTCCGCAAAATGCGGAACAGAATTGCGAACGTGTGAATGGAGCCTAAGTCACGGTAAGCCCAACACTCACCTAGGGACAACCGCCTTAAGAAGGCACCTGGCCTCCCATCGCTGAGCCCAGTGGAAGCAACGCCATCAGAACTCACGAAGCCACACTTCTGGAGCTCCACGTCCTGCCTCTTATCCTCTCTCCTCCCATTTGTCCTCCACTCCACCTTCCACCGTGCCGTCGTCGTGTTCATCTGGCAGAAGGCAGGCTTCCGTGGGCCAAATGTTTGAGTGCAAAAAGTTGATGACGCCGGATAACCCTCTTGCCCAACGGCTGACCTCTGGCTTGTTGGAACTGATAGCCCGCCGACTACTGCCATATAAACTGGTGGACTCGGAGGCCTTTAGAAAATTTGTGGCCCTTGGCACACCGCAATGGAGAGTCCCCGGAAGGAAATATTTCTCCCAGAAGGGCATCCCAGAGCTATATGGCCACGTTCAGCGGCAAGTGAATACAGTATATCTCTGGCACACAGTGTTGATTCCAAGATACATCTGACCACAGACACGTGGTCTAGCAAACACGGGCAGGGAAGTTATATAACTTATAGTACCCACTGGGTGAACCTCCTGACGGCCGTCATGCATGTAACCCGTGGCACCCTTGTGGATTTGGTGTTACTGCCACGGATTGTATGCAGGCCTGCCTCTTCTTCTCCTCCTCCGTCTCCTCCTTGGCTGACTCCTCCTTTTTTACTGCTACCACCTCTTCCGCTGCACCCCCCAAGCTCCCCAGAACCTATTCAACGTGCCAGATGAGACGTTGCCGTGCTGCTGCTGTTGTGCCTGAAAGCCAAGAGCCACACCGCTCCTGCACTGCTTTCACCTCTGCGATCACAGGCCGATCAGTGGCTAACCCCGCTCAATTTGACAGTTGGTAAAGTGGTGTGCGACAATGGTGCAAATCTGCTGAGCGTGCTGAAACAGGGCAAAATGACACACATGTCGTGCATGGCACACGTCCTGAACTTAGTGGTGCAGCGATTTGTTGCCAAATACCCTGGGGTCCAGGACGTCTTGCGGCAGGCCAGGAAAATCTCTGGCCATTTTAGAAGATCTTACACGCCCATGGCACGCCTTGCTGACGTTCAGCGGCGACACCACCTGCCAGTCAGATGTCTGATTTGTGACAGCCCGACGCGCTGGAACCCCATCTTGTATATGCTTGATAGGCTGCTCCAGCAGCAACGTGCCGTTAACGACTACCTGTACGAACTCTGCAGCAGGACAGGTTCTGGGGATCTTGGTTTCTTTTCACCGCACCAGTGGCTGCTCATGCGCGATGCATGCAGACTTCTGCGACCATTTGATGAGATCACCAAACTGGTCAGTTGCAGCCAGG
This sequence comes from Bufo bufo, assembly GCF_905171765.1. Taxonomy (NCBI): domain Eukaryota; kingdom Metazoa; phylum Chordata; class Amphibia; order Anura; family Bufonidae; genus Bufo; species Bufo bufo. The sequence goes on from NC_053394.1 coordinate 422,641,436, forward strand.
GCGCCATCAGTGACATTGTAGCTTACGTCTTCTTTCTGGAGCGTGCATTGCGTTGTGTCAGCAGGAGTGTGAAGAGGAGTTAGAGGAGGATGGTGGCTGGGGGGGAGGAGGAGGAGCAAGAAGAGCAGGCTTCAAGGGGGACTTTAAACTTTTCGGGGATCCCTGGTGTTATCCGTGGCTGGGGGGAGGAGACCGAGGACGACATTCTCCTGGGCGATTAGCAGGAGCCAGGGCGCTACACCACTTCCAATTTAGTGCAAATGGGGGCCTTCATGCTCCAGTGTTTGAAGATGGACCCCCATATAAAAAGCATAAAGTGCAAGGACCAGTACTGGGGGGCAACGTACTTAGACCCCCGGTACAAACACAAAATAGCGGAAATGTTACCAGCATCACAGAGGGTTGTTAGAAAGCAGCATTTTCAGGCCTTTCTGCTATAGATGCTGCATTCTGCTGTTGCGGGCGCTGTCAGAGGAATTTCCACCCACAGCGAAACAGTTGCGGGTACCAATCCTACCGCGCCTGCAAGAAGAAGATATACTACAATATATATAAGATATATATATACAATATATACAAGATATATATAAGATATATATATATACAATATATACAAGATATACTACAATATATACTACAAAGAAAAAATGTGGGGGATTGAGTCAGCACAACCAAGTGTGATGTGATGTGCACCTACATACAGGTTGTGCTGACTCAATCCCCCACATTTTTTCTTTGTAGTATATATTGGAGGCGTGGCGATCTCCTTGGAGTCATGCACACCTGACCAGTCAATCTGTCCTGGAGGCTGGTTTTAAAGTCAGTATAAAACTGAGTCTGCTTATATAGAACCTACCAGTAGCCATTTGGCTCCAGGAGAAGTATATGGTGGGCTCAGCGTGCATGTTGGTACTTGCATCCCTGGATCCAATGAAAGCTGTAATGGCACCGGACGGGGTTAAAAGCAGAGTGTTCTTGGCGTGCACGCTGACCTGCATTCCCTGGACTTTGTGTGGCTGTCATGGCCCATGAACAGGTAGGAACTGGTGTTAGGGACCACTCAATAGAGGCGACCTTGACGTGGTGAGTGGCTTATTACGCTTTGGCCAAAATGTACACCAATGTCTCATCCAGCATGGAGGCAGGGCAGAATGCTGGATGCAGAGTGCTATCACATTTGTATTTTCTATTTGGTATAATTCACTTGATGGTTTCTCTTTATTATATACTGTTTATTTGGGGCACTGTCCAGTTTCATTCTTTATCTACTAACTCTTTTACATTACTTTGCTTTTGTATTCAGTATTGCTCTTGTTTGTATCCTAATATTGTTCCACATATATTTGTCTTTACTTGATGCTGTTCTGTTTCTCAAAGAAAACTGAATAAAACCATAAAAAATAAAAAAAAGATAGTAAAACCTTTATTATAAAGCTGGTGGGAACTAACACTGTTCACAGCAGGTGAGGGGAACAGCTCAGCTCCTCCTCTTCCTTCCTGCAGAAGGACTTCTCCATATGTCACTGAGCATGCCCACTTATTTCCAGCACAGTGACTTCTTGATATGTCACTGAGCATGCCCACTACCTTCCTGCAGAAGGACTTCTCCATATGTCACTGAGCATGCCTACTACCTTCCAGCACAGTGATTTTTTGATATGTCACTGAGCATGCCCACAACCTTCTAGCACAGTGACTTCTTGACATGTCACACACACCAGCACAGTGATCTCTTAATATGTCACTGAGCATGCCCACTACCTTCCAGCACAGTGACTTCTTGATATGTCACTGAGCATGCCCACTACCTTCCTGCTAAAGGACTTCTCCATATGTCACTGAGCATGCCTACTACCTTCCAGCATGGTGATTTTTTGATATGTCACTGAGCATGCCCACAAACTTCTAGCACAGTGACTTCTTGACATGTCACACACACCAGCACAGTGATCTCTTGATATGTCACTGAGCATGCCCACTACCTTCCTGCAAAATAACTTCTCCATATGTCACTGAGCATGCCCACTACCTTCCTGCAGAAGGACTTCAGGGCCGGTGCAAGGATTTTTGCACACACAAGCGAAGCTACATTTTGGCACCCCCCCACCCCCCCACACACACAACTCGGTAGGGGTAATGTAAAAAGGAGGGTGTGATGTGACATGGAGGGGGATGATAAATGTGACATGGAGGGGGATGATAAATGTGACATGGAGGGGGTTGAAATGTGACATGGAGGAGGATGAGAAATGTGACATGGAGGGGGATGAGAAATGTGACATGGAGGGGGATGAGAAATGTGACATGGAGGGGGATGAGAACTGTGACATGGAGGGGGATGAGAAATGTGACATGGAGGGGGATGAGAAATGTGACATGGAGAGGGATGAGAAATGTGATATGGAGGGGGAAGAAATTTGACATGGAGGGGGATGAGAAATGTGACATGGAGAGGATGAGAAATGTGACATGGAGGGGGATGAGAAATGTGACATTTCTCCTGCTCCATGTCACATTTCTCCCCCTCCATGTCACATCACCCCCTGCTTTTTACATCACCCCCTTTGTGTCACATTTCTCCCTCCATGTCACATTTCTCTCCCCCATGCCACATTTCAACCCCCTCCATGTCACATTTCTCCCCCTCCATGGCACATTTCTCCCCCCCCATGTCACATCACCCCCCCTCCTCCATGGCACATTACTCCCCCCCATGTCACATCACCCCCCCCCCTCCTCCATGGCACATTTCCCCCCTCTATAAATGTGTAAAAATAAACATTATGCTCCTGACCTGGGCCTGTTCCCATCTGCAGCAGCCGCCCTTCTCCTCTGTGTGGTCCTGGTATCTTCTCTCTGTGCTCCCGACAAGACTTTGAGGACCTTTCCCACTCAGCCAATCAGTGGCTGCAGCTGTGTCATGTGTCAAACCAGTGATTGACTCAGCGGGAAATCACTGCCCTGACACGTGACACAGGTGCGGCCACTGATTGGGAAAGGTCCTCAAACAACTTGTCAGGACTCGGGAGCCCAGAGAGAAGATATGAGGACCACCACACAGAGGAGAACAGCCGCAGGCGGCCGGCGGCATGCAAGTGATTAATGAAAAAAATAAGTTTAATTTTTCCGCCCCCTTCCCCCCCTTCTCAGCGCCCTAAGGCGGCCGCTTGGTCTGCCTTATTATAGCACCGGGCCTGAAGGACTTCTCCATGTGTCACTAAGCATGCCCACTACCTTCCAGCACAGTGACTTCTTGATATGTCACTGAGCATGCCCACAACCCACAACCTTCTAGCACAGTGACTTCTTGACATGTCAGTGAGTATGCCCACTAACTTCCAGCACAGTGATCTCTTGATAGGTCACTGAGCATTCCCACTACCTTCCAGCACAGTGACTTCTTGATATGTCACTGAGCATGCCCACTACCTTCCTGCAGAAGGACTTCTCCATATGTCACTGAGCATGCACACTGACTCATGAAAGTCAAAAGGGTTGCTTTCTGACATAGATGCCTTCCTTCCAAGTGCCCACTTTAATGCAAATGTCTGGAACTTTTGTCCACAGCTCAGAGCAGCAGATCAAGCAAAATGGCTGGCCAATAATCCACTACAGAAAATAGAATTTTAAAAAATCTACATTCAAAGCAGAAAACAAAAATGTGCATATGTATAAATGATTCGGTTTGCATTTTTATTGAAAAAAATAATAATTTTTATAAACACAAGGTTTTACATGTGCTTTGAGGATCACCTCCTGAAGTAACATATACAGTATTAACATAAAATACATTAGTAGCATTGACTTGCAGCACTGGGGTCCTGGGTTCAGATCTGCATGGAGTTTGTATGTTCTCCCCATGTTTGGGTGGGTTTCCTCCGGTTTCCCCCGGGTTCTCCAGTTTCCTCCCACACTCCAAAGACATACTGATAGGGAACTTAGATTGTGAGCCCCATAGGGGCCAGTTGGATGCTAATGTCTGAGGAATATGTCAGCACTATATAAGTGCATAAAATAAAAAAAATAAAAAGCTTAAAAATCAGAATCTTTTATTTTAGTTTTATCTTTTACTTTTTGTAGGAAAGTCAATCACTATAGATCAGGCATGCTCGACCTGCGGCCCTCCAGCTGTTGGAAAACTACAACTCCCATAATTCCAGCCTACAGAAGGGCATGGTGGGAGTTCTAGTTTTACAACAGCTGGAGGGCCGCAGGTTGAGCATCCATGCTATTGATAATATGGCCACCTTTACAGTTCTCTTGGGGGGTGGGGTGGGGGGGCATAAGGGAAACTATATCGTTTGGTACAGGAAAAGGGGTTGTATCGATACATGATTAGATACGTAGATTGTCCTCTCAGGACTGTGACAAAGCACAGTGACATCCCCTGAGGGTTTCCAGACGCAGGTTATTATATCAGTGTGGTCTTGTACTACGGGCTGTGATTGCTCCAATTACCAGGGGATTTTAAGCCATTAGAGGAATTAGGAATAAAATTCCCTATAACCATCGCCAGATCTACCTTCCCATGTAAGTACCAGATCAGATTCCACTAGGCATACCTAATAGTTTCTGAATACAATACACCTTCTGCCATCCAGATATGTTTGCCCGGCCAAGTAATTAATATATTCATTATAACCCTGGGCTAAAAACAAATCCTGCAATTAAATCACCATGTGAAATTATATTCTGCCTGGCGGAGATTCATGATGAATTGTTCCAAATTTTTGATTGACTGATTTTTTTTTAATTATTTAAATGACTAAATAATGTTATTATACATGTTATATATTAAACATATTCCATAAATTATTATTATTATTACTACTAATTTAGGTTAGATTTTTTAATCGTTTGTTAATATTCTTGTTTATTATTTTAATATTTTATTTCAGTAATATATTAAATTTGATTTCTGCAGTTAAAGTTTATACTGAATGACAATCCCACAGATGGCTTGTAATCTCAGACCCTTTAAAGGCTATGTACACCTTTGGAGGCAAAAAAATGTTATTATTACATTTTACTCATTTTTCGCTTTTATTAAAAATATTAAGCTGTTCTGTCACAAACGGTTAACAGTTTTTCTAACTGTGTGACTGGTACTTTTGCTTTCACTTTGTGCCAGTCATCCAATAAACCTTATCCCTAAACTACTAAGAGGTCATCAGGGGTGCACCTAGCCTTTCTGCTGCCTGAGACGAATAGTAAAACAGCTACCCCCTTCCCCCCCCCATGCCAAATTCTCAACCTAACCTCTTTCCTCCTGACATTATATACAGCACTACGGAACATACAGGGTAATACAGCGCCCCCCATACCTCTTACTTCCAGTGACTTCTTCTCAGATGAAGATAATCTCTTTCCTCATCTTCTCCTTTCAGACCAGACCACCATGGTGATTTATTTAAGCCGTGTCTCGTCTCTGCAGAGATTGACAGACATGTTAGTTTCTTACGGGTACTTTTCCATCATCCTCCCACCTTCTGAACACCCACCCCATCCTGTCACCCCCAGTACTGTGCTCGCTGTGCTCCCTAATACTATACTTCAGAAAAAGAAACAGCATATAAATGCCCCTTATAAATATAACGTGTGCCAGTACAAAATAATGTCCCCATAATGTGTGCCAGTACAAAATAATGTCCCCATAATGTGTGCCAGTCCAAAATAATGTCCCCATAATGTGTGCCAGTACAAAATAATGTCCCCATAATGTGTGCCAGTACAAAAAATACCTTCTCTGTGCTCCCAGTAGAACCAATGTCCCCATAGTACCGCCATAACATGTGCCAACGCCCCTACTGTGTGCCAGTACATAAAATACCCCCTCTTAGTGGCCCCAGTATAGCCAATGTCCCCATAGTGCCCCCATAACATGTGCCAATGACCCCTTGTGTGTGCCAGTACAAAAATACCCCCTCTTAGTGCCCCCAGTAGAGATTATGTCCCCATAGTGCCCCTACAATGTGTGTCAGTAAAATACTCCTATATAGTGCCCCCAGTAGATGCCATCATAATCTGTTCCAGAGTAAAATTCCCTTGTATAGTGCCCCAGTATATGCCCCCATAGTGCTCCTCTCCCCCTTCCCCATAGTGCTCCCCCCCACAATCTATGCCAGATTAAAATTGCCCTATATAGTGCCCCCATAGTTCCCCCATAATCTGTGTCAGAATAAAAATGTCCCTATATAGAGCACCTCATAGTCTGTGCCAGAATAAAAATTCCCCTATAGTCTATATTCCCCCCAGTAACTGCCCCCATAGTCTGTGCCAGAATAAAGTTCACTTATATTGTCCCCCCAGTAGCTGCCCCCATAATGCTCATTTCCCTCTTCCTCAAGTTGACCAAACTGCAGGGTGCTAAATTAAAAAAAATAAACACATATACTTACCTCCATGGTACTTTCAGCGATGCGATGCAGGCCTCTTCCAGCATGTGTCCCACGCCGTGTCCAGCTCAGCGCAATGGTAATGACGTCATCGCGCCGCCTGCGCTGGTCTCTGATAGGCTGCAGGCATGAGTCCTAAAACCATTCAGAAAGAGCGGGGCAGGGAGACGACGCTCTCGTGCCCCTTTGCAGCCTTCAGCTGTATCGCTGTCCTGAGGACGATGATACAGCTGAATGTACAGACGGAAAAGACAGAATATCCAAAGAGCATCTCAGCTATGTACACAAAACAGGATTCCATATTTTTAATAAAGACCACTTAAAAAAGATTTTTAGCTCAAAATAAGTACAATGCAATGATAAATAAAAAAATGGCCCCAAAACTGTACATAGCCTTTAAAGAGCCACCCAATATTGGCCTCAGTTACCTGAAGGAGTTTTGGATGCTGACCCTTTCACAGTATTCTGGTGGCCAGTGGTTACTTTTTTCTTTTTTTGGCTGGTGTGGCTGTATGGGGTTGTTTTTTGCGGGTTCATTTATCTTTCTTTATGTACATAAGTATTTAATTCTTCTTTTTATTCCCAAAGACAAATTTCAAATGCTTATCCTTATTTAAACGAGACAGTTCTTCACTGGAGCCTGGCCTGCAGAACTGAAATGGTAGTTTTAGGGCACAAATGCTAATTCTGTAGTAGGGCCCCTCCTACTGTTTGTTTATTTGGACATGGCAACACAAAATTGAAACGATCCCCCTCCCATGCAACATTCTTGACGTAACCCCTTGGTGTAACTTGACCAGCATGCACCTTCTATAATACTGGTGCCTTCTTATGTGGCACAAGGGTCTTTGGGCCCCTCAGGCTCCTGGGCCCAGTAGTGACTGCTACCTCTGCACCCCCTATAGATACTCTCCTGGATAGATAGATAGATAGATAGATAGATAGATAGATAGATAGATAGATAGATAGACTAAAGCCTGTATTACACTGGCCGACAGTTGGCCATATCATCACTAAGGAACGCTCATTAGCGATGATCTGGCAGTGTAATACTGCTGCCGATTACCCGATAAAATGCTCGTTCATCGAGCAATCCAGATTGTGCTGTCTAATCCCGATCTGCTGCTGGCAAACAATGGTTCAGTATGAGAACGAGGCATAACGATCACTACTTCCGATACTGTGTAGGGGATTTCTACATGTAACAGCAGCGGTCTCCTCCACTGACGAGCAGACGGTTGCTGGGAATGAACGCTTCCCACCCGATAATTGCCTGCAAAATTGTTTAATGTAATACAGCCTTTAGGGTAATATGTGGAGATATAAAGTACAGCTAACCAGTCGCAAAAATTCTGAAAATTACATAATCCAATGTAGATGCCAAGAAAGTGCGGGTGGGGTCAATGAATATTCTATATTTACAGAAAGTATAATGGGCCTCTGTGAAGCTTCTCTGTAATTGCAGGATAATTAGGATGTTGGATTCCCGACAAGTCATTACATGTTAATTAATTTTCTCGCAAAATGTGTTGATTTTTTTATACATGCAAAAACCTCTAAATACTATTTTATGGTTCTATCTATCTACAGTGTACAGTTGATATCTATCTATCTATCTATCTATCTATCTATCTATCGTGTACAGTTGAAACCAGAAGTTTACATACAGTAAGATTACTATGCCTTTAAACTATTCTGGACTGCCCATAGGATGATGTCATGTGTTTGGAAGCTTCTGCTAGGTTGGTGATTAGAGACACACCTGTGGATGTATTTATTTGCACCCCTGAAACACACTGCTTCTTTGTGTAGCATCATGGGAAAGTCTAAAGAAATCAGACAAGATATCAGGAAGAGAATTGTCGACTTGCACAAGTCTGGCTCAACCTTGGGTGCAATTTCAAGATACCTGAAGGTGCCTCGTTCATCTGTACAAACAATTACACGCAAGTACAAACAAGATGGGAATGTCCAGCCATCATACCGCTCAGGAAGGAGACGGGTTCTGTGTCCCAGAGATGAACGTGCTTTGGTCCGACATGTGCATATCAACCCAAGAACAAAAGTAAAAGACCTTGTGAAGATGATGGCGGAAGCTGGTAAGATTGTGTGCTGAAAGACCACTCTGCCAGGAAGAAGCCATTACTCCAAAAGCCAGATTAATGTTTGTAAATGCACACAGGAACAAAGACCTACATTTTTGGAGACATATCCTGTGGTCTGACGAAACTAAAATTGAACTTTTTGGCCATAATGACCATCGTTACGTTTGGAGGAAAAAGGGAGAAGCTTGGAAGCCTGAGAACACCATCCCAACTGAGAAACACAGGGGTGGCAGCATCATGTTGTGGGGTTGTTTTGCTGCAGGAGGGACTGGTGCACTTCACAAAATAGATGGCATCATGAGGAAAGAAGATTATGTGGAAATTCTGAAGCAGCATCTCAAGACATCAGCCAGAAAGTAAAAGCTTGGGTGGAAATGGGTCTTCCAAATGGACAATGACCTGAAGCATACTGCCAAACTGGTTACAAAGTGGCTTAAGGATAACAAAGTCAATGTTTTGGAGTGGCCATCACAAAGCCCTGATCTCAATCCTATTGAAAATTTATGGGAAAAGCTGAAAAGGCAGGTGCGAGCAAGGCGACCAACAAACATGGCTCAGTTACACCAGTTGTGTCAGGAGGAATGGGCCCAAATTCCGACCAACTATTGTGAGAAGCTTGTGGAAGGATATCCAGAACATTTCACCCAAGTCATACAGTTTAAGGGCAGTGGTACCAAATAATAATGAAATGTATGTAAACTTTTGACTTTGCAGAAAGTAATAAAAATGCCTTAAAACATTCTTTCTCTCATTATTCTGGCATTTGGCAAATAATAATAATTATGGTAATCCTAATTGACCAAAAACAGGAAAGGTTTATTCTGATTTCATGTCAGATATTGAGAAAACATTTATATGTGTCTTTTTATATAGTGTATGTAAACTTCTGGTTTCAACTGTATCTATCTATGTTCTATCTATCTATCTATCAATCAATCTATCATTCATGATAATAATAATCTTTATTTATATAGCGCCAACATATTCTGCAGCATTGCTGTGTAGGGGATTTCTACATGTAATAGCAGCGGTCTCCTCCAAACAGAGTCATAAATAACATAGCAACAAACAGGTCAACAACTCAAACAAGAGGAATGAGGATTCTGTCTATTCATCCATCCATCGCATATACAGTCGTGGCCAAAAGTTTTGAGAATTACATAAATATTGGAAATTGGAAAAGTTGCTGCTTAAGTTTTTATAATAGCAATTTGCATATACTCCAGAATGTTATGAAGAGTGATCAGATGAATTGCATAGTCCTTCTTTGCCATGAAAATTAACTTAATCCCAAAAAAAACATTCCACTGCATTTCATTGCTGTCATTAAAGGACCTGCTGAGATCATTTCAGTAATCGTCTTGTTAACTCAGGTGAGAATGTTGACGAGCACAAGGCTGGAGATCATTATGTCAGGCTGATTGGGTTAAAATGGCAGACTTGACATGTTAAAAGGAGGGTGATGCTTGAAATCATTGTTCTTCCATTGTTAACCATGGTGACCTGCAAAGAAACGTGTGCAGCCATCATTGCATTGCATAAAAATGGCTTCACAGGCAAGGATATTGTGGCTACTAAGATTGCACCTCAATCAACAATTTATAGGATCATCAAGAACTTCAAGGAAAGAGGTTCAATTCTTGTTAAGAAGGCTTCAGGGCGTCCAAGAAAGTCCAGCAAGCGCCAGGATCGTCTCCTAAAGAGGATTCAGCTGTGTATTGTAAGGGTATTTTTTAAGTACTGATGGTTCTATCCCTTTAATTCTGTCCTTTTGAATTCACGTTAAGTTACAAGTGGTATTTTTCATCCCCCTGGATAGACCTTGTGAAATCAGTATCAACACATCAACGGGCCAAAGGCTCCGTTTTAAGGCCAACCGATGTCAATTTAAAACGTAACCTTTACTAATTGGTACTTTAAAATAGCAATATCTTACGCAGAAGATTAAGACAATTGCAGGGACTGAATTTTGGGTATGGAAGTTCACGATTGTAAACATACAGGTTGTAATTTCCAGTGTGTTCCATCCTCTAATAGGGTAATAAGGCCATACAGTTAGAGGGCTCATGGTCAACATGCAAAACACGGATCTGCAAATAAAATCCGGATGACATCCGTTTTTTTTTTGCGGATCCATTGTAACAATGCCTGTCCTTGTCTGCAAAATGGACAATAATAGGACATGTTCTATTTTTTTGCAGAACTGACTTGCGGACTTACAGAAACGGAAAACACACGCAGTAATTTCCGTTTTTTTGCTGACCCATTGAAGTGAATGGTTCCATATACCGCCTGCAAAAAAAAAACTGAACGGATACGGAAAGAAAATATGGTCGTGTACATGAGCCCTTGTACATATATACATGACCTATTTCATGTGTCCTCTTTTACGCCTCCTGTACACGACCGTATGGCTTTTTCAGTGTTTTGCAGTCCGTTTTTTTATGGATCCGTTGTTCTGTTTTTTGTTTCAGTTGTGTTTCCGTTTCCGTTCCGTTTTTCCGTATGGCATATACAGTATACAGTAATTACATAGAAGAAATTGAGCTGGGCATAAAATTTTCAATAGATGGTTCCGCAAAAAACGGATATGGAAGACGTACAGGGTGCATTCCGTATGTGTTTTTTTGCGGACCCATTGACTTGAATGGAGCCACGGAACGTGATTTGCGGGCAATAATAGGACATGTTCTATCTTTCAACGGAACGGGAAGACGGAAATGCATACAGAGTACATCCCTTTTTTTTTGCGGAACCATTGAAATGAATGGTTTTGTATACGGAATGCAAAAAAACGGCCCGTAAACGGAAAACAAAAATGTTCGCGTGCAGGAGACCTTAGTATTAGGTTAAACTGAATCCCGTTATACTAAGAGCCTTTTATAGAGAAATAAGCCTTGATTAGAACTGCTAGTTCACTAAATTAGTGCCTAGATATTACCACATGGAAAGCTGACCTATTAGGCTGAGTTCACACTTCCGTTATTTAATCAGTTATTTCCATCAGTTATTGTGAACCAAAACAAGATGCGGCTCAAAAACCCAGAACATATGCAGTGCAGATCTTTCCATTACACCTTATCTCTGAAAGCTTCACTACTGGTTTTGGCTCACAATAACTGATGGAAATATAACTTATCAAATAACCGAAGTGTGAACTCAGCATTAAAGTGTAACTGCCACTTATTTTAGTTTTTCCTCTAATGTGTAGGGGGCAGTGATAGGAAGCATTTTTCTATTACACTTTATTTAGAGAACTTGGACATTTATATGAGAAAACTGGCCCTGAAATGCCCCATAGCAGCTCTCCCTAAATGAGCATAGCTGGTTCCTTCACTGCCCTGATAATGTGGACTTGGATAAGTCCAAGAGAGGCGGTATATTAGTGATAGGGACCCATCTGCGGAAGCCACCTTGACGCTTGGTAGATGGGACCGACACAAGTTTGATCAAAATGTGCACTGAGAGCTTCCATTGATCCATTTATAGTAGGTATAACACCACTTGAATTCAGAATGATCCCCATTTCTCAGCTTTACTGCTTATGGCCTCATGCACACGACACGTTGTTTTTCTCGGCCTCCGTTCCTTTTTTTTTTGCGGATAGGATGGGGACCAATTCATTTCAATGGGTCAGCAAAAAAATTCTGATAGTTCATCCGTTTGTGTTCCGCGTCCGTTGTCCGTGTTTCCCTGAAGCAAAAAAAATAGTGCATGTCCTACTTTTTTCACATTTGCGGACAAGTATAGGCATTTATTACAAGGGATCTGTGGGAAAAAACGGATCCTCCCAAAAAAACGGATGCCGCATCCGTTTTTTTTAGCGGACGCACAATTTGCGGATGCATGAGGCCTACTGTATATGTGTGTGCAGCCATAATTTTTTTTATTAATTATGTTTGCTTTATGGATGTGCACCTATGACTATGAATAAGAATGTGGCAGTCTAAATTTAACGTTTTTATAGTCGTCTGGCTGACATAGCTGATTAATTGTATCTTTCAACTGCACCATCAGGCTCGGGATCTCAGCTAGCTCTGACACGCCACCACTTCCTCTCAGCTGTCTTCTGAGTCTCTGTTACCAGGGACGGATCTTTCCTGACAACAGGCAGTGAACTGCGAGTATATACAGTAGCTCTCTATGCCCCCTATTACCATGGCACACATATGCCATATATGCCCCTATTACCGCCTCTTGTTCTCTCCTACGTTACCCATTATATGCCACCCATTTAGTGCCCCCGACTACCTCTCATGACTCTATATTATATGACCCTATTACCCTAACATATTATTCTCCCATACTTCCCCCGTGCTATGACCCTTATTATCCTAGGCCACAGCGCTGGACAGCCAACAGAGGGAATGCGCCGGCACCCCATTATGTTCCTGCGGCGCACGTTTAAGGAGACTGTACGGCCCACCATATGGCGTCACGAAACCGACAAAGGCAAAGTGCCGTCGGTTAATCAGGCTGATGGTCGGTTTCGATTATCGGCCCAGCCCAAGTTAGGCCTCGTGCACACGAACGTTGGTCCATTTTGTTTTCGTATATACTCCATTTCTGTTCCATTTTTCCGCAAAAACATGTCCATATTGTTTCCGTATGTCATCCGCTTTTTTGCGGATAGTAAACGGGAATGGAAGCAGGAACTAGTCAGAACTTTGGATTCTTCCCTTTTTTCACACCCCCTATATAAGTTGGTCATGTGATTGTCCAGACTCCATTTTATTCAGCTTTTTGCAGCACTGTGTCACGAGGGTGTCAAGAGCCACGCCTGACTCCGTTATACCCGGAGTCAGGAAGTCGCAGCGGGTGGCTGCGCGCTCTATGTCTAAAAACAGTGCTGTTTATTAATGGTAGCTTTCTGGGTTTGCCTTGCAATCCTTTTTGACTCACTCAGGGATCCGTAGCTTCTCCTCCTCAGCTGTTTCTTGTCCAGCACTCCTAACCTCCTTATATTCCCATCTCTCACTTCTCTGGTTGCCAGATATAGAGCTTCCTGCCTGGACTTCTATACTGACCCACTGGAGCTGTGTAGCTGTGTTCCCTGGTTGTTGTTCCAGAACGTTACCCTCCGGATCCCTGTTGGGCCTTAGTGGTCTGCTGTTGTCGCCCACCTGGGATTATATGTTTGTCTGTATTGTCTGTCCTCTCCTTGGTGTTTTCCTCTTAGTGTCAGTGGTGCGGACTAGTGATCCCACCCGTTCACTACATAGGGCTCATCTTAGGGAAAGCCAGGGTTTAGGCACGTGATCAGCGTACGGGTGAGGAACCCGTCTAGGGACGTCAGGGCAGTCAGGTGCCAGCCGCAAGGTGAGTCAGGGGTCACCACCTTTCCCTCTCCCTTGGACAGGGCCTTCCCATTTCCCTCCCTTTGCGTGACGCCGGTCATTACACATTGAGAGCTTTTGTTAGAAGTCGGTGTTTTGCTGGCATTGGTTTCTGACTGTTGTATCATGGCTGACGACTTTGAGGAAGAGTTCCTCCTGTGCTGGCTGCTTTCTCGGCACGATGTACAGCAGCCAACTATGCTGACCTACTGACGGAGGAGCAGGGGGCGGTGGGTTCACCCAATTGTCTCTCAGCGGAGCAGGAAGGGCCACTTCCACACGCTGTACATGGATTTGCGACAGCATCCTGAGAAATTTCATGGCTTTTGTCGTATGTCTGTTAGCAGTTTTGACATTTTGTGATCGTCTCTGCGCCCTGGCCTCACCTACCAGGACACAAACATGAGGCACTGCATTTCTCCAGTGGAACGGCTCATCGTTACGCCGAGGTATATATATTCATTGCAATGGTTCTCTAAATAATGTGTTGATATTATTTTGCATATTAAGTGTGTTAGACTCGCTTTGTTATGTGTAACTATCTGGGCTCATTAATTGAACTGTTGTAAAGTAGAACTAGCTAAGGCTACTTTCACACTAGCGTTTTTACTGGATCCGGCAGGGTTCAGCAAAAACGCTTTCGTTACTGATAACACAACCGTCTGCATCCGTTAGTAACGGATCCGGTTGTATTATCTTTAACATAGTGTGGTGATGTGAACGCTAAAGTGAATAAAGATCCCGGAAGAGGTGTATATCTCACCCAGGTTCCTCAACTGGGTGAGATAAGTAAAGTTCCAGAGTGGTGTCATATTTTATTTTATTTGCTAGTTTATTAGAGCATGTATACCTGAGTTAGTCTGTCAATGATTGCCAAAAGATCTGTAATTACCTTATAATAACAGCTTTCATTAATGTCCCCTGTCCCTTTCCACTGCTCCATTAAAAGACCGTTGCTATGGCTCATCTGTCACCGGCTAGGAAGACAGAAGGGCGGTCCTTCACACTGCATGCCTGCATTAGGCTTCAGAGTGAGGAGGCGTGTCTCTCAGTAATCCAATCTGATTGGCTGTCAGGAAGCTGCTGGCTACAGCAAGTTTGTATGTGAACTGAGGGAATGCAGTTTTGGCCTCAGAGAACTGGCAGAGGAGCCATCTTGAGAAGATCCTCATAATGTAGGATTCAAAACAGCCGTAACTAAGGGAAAAACTCAAGGAAGACAGTGGTAAGTGAAGAAACTAAAGATTGCTTTATGCATAATGCTGCTGCAGCAGTAACATATGCTAAAAATTTTTTTTTTTAATGAAAATATGACAGTTATTCTTTAAGGGCTGGATTTTACTTGGATTGGGAGCTAGGTTAGTAGAGGAAGCTGCCAATCCACCCCTCCCATTCCAGGGCAGATTTTCCCTAGCATGAGGGATCCCCAGGTTTAATCACCTGGGATCATTACTGGGGAATATAAGCCCATCCCAGACTGTCAGTCAGGGGCGTGTTTGCAAACAGAGGCCAGGTGAGGCTCTGGGTGCGTGGTTCCAGCCGGGCTAGGCTGAGAAACCACGAGGCTGGGACATAGCCTGGACTGGCCGTGTTACAGCCTGGGGGGCTGGTATATGCTTGGCTGAGAAAGCTGGACCTGACACTGTGTCTGAACAGCACTCTATAGGTGAGTCAGGGATTCTACCATATGTTTAGTTAGAGCCCAGCCGGGCAGGTGTTTGTTTTGTATTATGTTTGTTTTGGTGAGGTGTTTGGACCCTAAACTTGGTGTCTGGCAAAGATACTTGTGTGAATGACCCCCGGGGAAGAGCTAATTCCCCACAATAGCCAAGATGGATCTCCATTGAAAGTCATGGACTTGCATTGGGGGTCATGCCAGATCGATCTTTCTCTGCATCCCCTGACGGAAAGCAAACTACAACATGTTGCGGTTTGCTCTCCCGTATGGGAATGCAACTAAACGGAATGGAATGCATTCCGTTCTGTTCAGTTCAGTTTTGTCCCCATTGCCAATGAATGGAGACAAAACTGAACCTTTTTTTCCAGTATTGAGCCCCTATGATGGATCTCAATACCGGAAAACTAAAACACTAGTGTGAAAGTAGCCTTAGTTGCCCGTAGCAAACATTCATATCAAACCTTTCAGTTTGGACAACTTCTTTTGAAAAAGAAAGGTGTAATCTGATTCTTTGCTATGGGCTACTAAGCCAGTTCTACTTTACACCAGTATGATTAGTGACCCCAGTAGTTCCTGGTTGATATGTTGACCTAATTTTTTATTTTTATCCACAGGTTTCTGGCTACTGGTAATTAATTTGCATCTCTGTATTTTGAGTTCTTGCTGGGAGTTTCAACAATTTTTCGGATTTTTTGTCAAACATGTGAAGTGTTTTGGGAGCAACTCCGGGAGCAGAGGATTGGATTAGAATTGCTGAGGGATTTTATCTTGATCAAACTGCATTGGAGCACTGGATGGCAAACACATTTATGTTAAGAAGCCACCTCATTCAGGGTCCAGGTACTACAATTATAAGCAATACTTTTCCATTGTGCTGTTGGCTTTAGCTGACACTACATATAGGTTTATAATTGTGGATATCGGGACCTATGGGAGCACTGCAGATGCGATCATTTTCAGTTCTTCCAGATTCAGTGAGAGACTTCAAGCCAACTAACTAGCCCTCCCAGAGCCCAGAATGCTGCCAGGTTCCATTTGTAATAGTGGTTGATGAAGGTTTTGCTTTGGCCCCACATGTCATGCTACCCTTCCCCAGACGCAATATGGAGAGTATTCCCTTCATCCTTACAGATGGCGCCGGACAATGCCATCCTGGTTATTAAAACATGTGTGATGCTGCAGAACTTCGTCAGGATTCATGATGCTCCCTTAGATGCTGGTTTAGAGGAGTCTGGTACCTATTCTTTATCCACGTGATTGGACCAGACTCGTCATGGACGGCCTGGATCTGCAGGACTTGCATTTCGAGACCTCTTGTCACGGACTTTCCAGTGACAGGTGCCAGGAGATCAGTGAGACTGGCAACACGTGGTTTTATCTGACAGGTTTCATTGTGGATCAATTTGTGTCTGTGTTGTTTCTGGTAATGGCCACACCCCTTGCTTCAGGTGTTTCTTATGTGGTGTGACACAGTGAGGTGTTGTGTCTGGCAAGGCAGGTATTTTCCTCCCAGCATGTGCAGCTGGGCTGGTTTCCAGCCAGGTGAGGTCAGATACCAGACCAAAGTTTAAGTGACGTCCAGGTTTTTGCAGCACCTGGCTGTCCTTAAATAGGCAGCTGGGCTCAGCAGAGATGTCTCTGTTTTGGGGATCTGAGGCTTGTGCCGTGCTGGAGGGCTGAGAGCCGCACGCTGGGGAAATAGGCCCCTTAAAGCCTGCTGTGGACTACTGGAGGCAGAACTGCCAGCAAGGTGACTTGTGTTATATGAACTTTCCATTGTGTGTGAATTAACACCAAGACTGCAAAGTTACGTGCTGGTTTGTGCAATTTCCTCAAGTGTGAAAAAACACTGACATTTTGAGTTAAGAACTTGTATTTTGCCTCTGTACTGCGCCCGCTTACCCTATCTACCAGAGCGAAACCCTACAGTGGTCATTTAACCTTCCCTATTTATTGTGACTTCTCCCACTGTGCTGCAGTGCCATCTTAAGAGCATTATAGGCCCCCGGGCAATACAGTGCACTGGGGCCCTGTCTACACAATCACGCACTAGAATAAAAATGCAAATTATCAATAAGGCGATATTTATTGGTACTTTCAACAAAATCACGCCACTCCAACATTAATACCCACCAGCACCAGCAGTACCCACACCAGCATTACCCACCAGCACCAGAGTGTGTGTACATTTATATATATATCTATATTTATTTCGTTTTTTTAGTTGTATGATTAAAGTGGATGTAAACCCCCAAGTATGCAGTATAGCACCCTATAGTATACAGCACCACACAGTATGCAGTATAGCACCCTATAGTATACAGCACCACACAGTATGCAGTATAGCACCCTATAGTATACAGCACCACACAGTATGCAGTATAGCACCCTATAGTATACAGCACCACACAGTATGCAGTATAGCACCCTATAGTATACAGCACCACACAGTATGCAGTATAGCACCCTATAGTATACAGCACCACACAGTATGCAGTATAGCACCCTATAGTATACAGCACCCCACAGTATGCAGTATAGCACCCTATAGTATACAGCACCACACAGTATGCAGTATAGCACCCTATAGTATACAGCACCACACAGTATGCAGTATAGCACCCTATAGTATACAGCACCACACAGTATGCAGTATAGCACCCTATAGTATACAGCACCACACAGTATGCAGTATAGCACCCTATAGTATACAGCACCACACAGTATGCAGTATAGCACCCTATAGTATACAGCACCACACAGTATGCAGTTTAGCACCCCACACTATACAGTACCCCACAGTATATAGTAGAGCAGTATAGACCCCCACACTATACAGCACCACACTGTATACAGCACCCCAAACTATACACGATACAGCCCCCCACACTATACAGTACAGCACTCTACACTATACCGCACCCACAGTATACAGCCCCCCACACTATACAGTACAGCAGTATAGCACTCCCCCCACTATACAGCCCCCCCCCCCCCACACTATACAGGCCCCCCACACTATACAGGCCCCCCACACTATACAGGCCCCCCACACTATACAGGCCCCCCACACTATACAGGCCCCCCACACTATACAGCCCACCACACAGTATACAGGCCACCCCCCCCCCCCCACACACAGTATACAGCCCACCACACAGTATACAGGCCACCCCCCCCCCCCCCCCCCCACACACAGTATACAGCCCACCACACAATATACAGCCCATTACACAATATATAGCCCACCACACAATATACAGCCCACCACACAGTATACAGGCCCCCACACAGTATACAGCCCCCCACACAGTACACAGCACCCCACTATACAGTAGTTTACAGTATATTAAAATAACAACCCCATGTCACCTTTTTCTGATGTAATCTTTACACAGAAAAGCTCCACAGTTAACTTCTGCAACACTCCTGATAGGACCTGTGATGACTTCATAGCCATGTGACCAGTAATTGCTAGGTTACTGGTCACATGGTAATGATGTCATTAAGGTCCTAGATCAAAACTCATTAAGGTCCTAGAATTAAGATCATTAACACAGTACGATCATGATGCCTGTGTAGCCGACAGCCTGACACCCGGGGCAGTAGCTAGCAGGGCTCAAGAGGCAGCTGCCTTGGGCCCCCCCAGGAGCAACTGGGCCCAGGGCAGCTGCCCCTTTTGCCCCTTGGTAAAGACGGCCCTGGCGGCAACGCTGCTAAATGACGGTTGGGAAGTTGGCTGGTGGGTTCACTGGGCAGGCGGGCCCCCAGGCAAGTGGGGCCCCCGGGCAACTGCCCAGCGTGCCCATTCGAAAAGACGGCCCTGCTGTGCTGTGCGGTTTATAGCTTCTGTCTGGTTGTTGAGTGCTGGTGTTTGGATCTCGGCGGATTTCCTGTGCTTCCATAGCCATTTGAAGTTAAGTGTCTTCTTCCCCTTTTGTTTATTGTGTTGGTTTACTTGTGTTGCTCTTTTCCCTGTCATTTGTGTTTGGGCCTGAGGTAGACTCCTGTTCATCCTACCGTTTGGAGGAACAGGTTGTCTCTTGTCCTGACATTAGTACCAGGGTCCTACAGGGTGAGTTAGGACTTTAGGTTCCGGTGTATGAACTCACCTACCTTCAGGGACAGTTCATACTTGCAGTCAGTCAGGACTTTGATTAGGGTTTCTCTACGAGGTGATCTGCTCCTTTTCCTAGTTTCCAGGCCTTTTACCCTCACCCCTTTCCATACTACGTTCGGTGTAGGTTTCCCTCCCACATCGACACTTGACACCTCAATGCCAATTACTTTACCAGACTTGAGAGTGCATTACCGTGGCAGGTGGACGTAGTTCTTGGCAGACAATGATGTGATTTGGACTCTGGCCATTTTAGTATTTTGTTATTTTGGAGTCATTTTTTTTTTTTTTCTGAATGTAGATAGTGTAGGGACTCGCAAGACAAAGAAGACACTTGACGTGGGATTACGGGCTGGGGTGTATTGTAGTCAAAACTCTTAGAACAAATGTTCCCAATATTTTTCGTACAATGAAAATGAACTTGAGTATGTTACCAGCCAAAGTGTCTCATTTTTTTGACTACATAAACCTTCTAGTACCTCTTTCACCATAAATTGGAAATTTAATTTGGATTTCAGTTCTTAAATGTTTATATGTGTGTCATGGAAAATGTTTTGATTAATTTTCCCATTATCTGCCCTTGTCTTCTCTTAGGTTTGACTGGATGAAACGTAAAGACGGTGTAGAAGTTTCCTGGTTTGGATGTTCACACAATGATGAGGATGTCAACTATCTACATTATTTATGTTTGAAGATAGATTTTTGCACTACATACAATCTATTTTGAAAATAAAGTGTTTTTTAATAAAATATCACTGTGTTTTCATTTACACATGTTAGCATTGACTATTCAAATAAAATATCATGTCATATATCAAGACGTTGACAATATTTAAGAAAGATGTTGTCACAAGATTGAATTTTATCATGTATATTTACTAAAAATAAAACATTATTTGGGCTTAACATTCAGCCATGACATAAATTTTCTAAATAAATAAAAATAATTCACATATCAAAAAGCTCACGGGTGAATGGTCCATCCGCTTGGCCTGGATAAACACCCAAATCAGCAGGTGGATGGTACTGTGGGAGGACTGAGCTTTGTCCTGGGTATTGCGGGCACCAAGCCGATTGCCGGTCCTGTGAGTTGGGGCTATACTGGGTCCTGGTTGAGGCTCTAAAGACCTTGCATAAACACGCTGCTTCATGTTGTCCACCATACAAAGCAGGTCTAGGGTATCTGGTTTTGATTCCATAATTGTGGCCACTGATGACATAAAATTTACATAGAGACTGATTTTTTCAGGGGGCCAGTTTTGGATGAGGGGAGCTAGGCCATGAATCATCCTCTCCTCCTTCCCTTTCTTCCTTCTCTCGCTCAAATACTCGAGCACCTGACTATCAAGCAGAGCTTGAGTATCTGAACGAGATAAAGGATTGGTGCTAGCTCCCCTTCTCCGCTGTCGCTGCCTAAGCTGTCGTTCATGACTCGAAGCCTGACCTCCTCCTGCTTCCACAGCGGAAGATTCCTCCTGGCGTTGGTGTTGACTGGCCAGCTCCTGGGTGCTGAACTCCTCCTCACCGGGCACAGGACGTGGTGAATGGGGTCCGAGAACAGGTTGCTCCTCCTCAGTCGAGCTGCTGGAATTTGGGCTTTCATCCTCCAGATTGTAAACGGTGCTGAGATGGAAATAAACGGAGGATGACAAAATTATTAATATTTTGGAAGCATCACACATTATCTCTTAATAAAGAAACAGTGGAAGATATAATTACTTATTATTAACCGCCTCCGGACCGCCTAACGCAGGATTGCGTTCCGGAGGCGGCAGCCCTGCGCACAGTCACGCATATACGCTTCATCTCGCGAGACGCAAGATTTCCTGTGAACGCGCGCACACAGGCACGCGCGTTCACAGGATCAGAAGGTAAGCGAGTGGATCTCCAGCCTGCCAGCGGCGATCGTTCGCTGGCAGGCTGGAGATGTGATTTTTTTAACCCCTAACAGGTATATTAGACGCTGTTTTGATAACAGCGTCTAATATACCTGCTACCTGGTCCTCTGGTGGTCCCTTTTGTTTGGATCGACCACCAGAGGACACAGGTAGCTCAGTAAAGTAGCACTAAACACCACTACACTACACTACACCCCCCCCTGTTACTTATTAAACCCTTATGAACCCCTGATCACCCCATATAGACTCCCTGATCACCCCCCTGTCATTGATCACCCCCCTGTCATTGATCACCCCCCTGTAAGGCTGCATTCAGATGTCCGTATGTATTTTACGGATCCACTGATAGATGGATCGGATCCGCAAAACACATACAGGCGTCTGAATGGAGCCTTACAGGGGGGTGATCACCCCATATAGACTCCCTGATCACCCCCCTGTCATTGATCACCCCCTTGTAAGGCTCCATTCAGACGTCCGTATGATTTTTACGGATCCACTGATACATGGATCGGATCCGCAAAACACATACGGACATCTGAATGGAGCCTTACAGGGGGGTGATTACCCTATATAGACTCCCTGATCACCCCCCTGTCATTGATCACCCCCCTGTCATTGATCACCCCCCTGTAAGGCTGCATTCAGATGTCCGTATGATTTTTACGGATCCACTGATACATGGATCGGATCCGCAAAACACATACGGACGTCTGAATGGAGCCTTACAGGGGGGTGATCAATGACAGGGGGGTGATCACCCCATATAGACTCCCTGATCACCCCCCTGTCATTGATCACCCCCTGTCATTAATCACCCCCCTGTCATTGATCACCCCCCTGTCATTGATCACCCCCCTGTCATTGATCACCCCCCTGTAAGGCTCCATTCAGACATTTTTTTGGCCCAAGTTAGCGGAAATTATTATTTTTTTTCTTACAAAGTCTCATATTCCACTAACTTGTGTCAAAAAATAAAATCTCACATGAACTCACCATACCCCTCACGGAATCAAAATGCGTAATTTTTTTTAGATATTTATATTCCAGACTTCTTCTCACGCTTTAGGGCCCTAGAATGCCAGGGCAGTATAAATACCCCACATGTGACCCCATTTCGGAAAGAAGACACCCCAAGGTATTCCGTGAGGGGCATATTGAGTCCATGAAAGATTTAAATTTTTGTCCCAAGTTAGCGGAAATGGAGACTTTGTGAGAAAAAAAAAAAATATCAATTTCTGCTAACTTGTGCCAAAAAAAAAAAATTTCTATGAACTCGCCATGCCCCTCATTGAATACCTTGGGGTGTCTTCTTTCCAAAATGGGGTCACATGTGGGGTATTTATACTGCCCTGGCATTCTAGGGGCCCTAAAGTGTGAGAAGAAGTCTGGGATCCAAATGTCTAAAAATGCCCTCATAAAAGGAATGTGGGCCCCTTTGCGCATCTAGGCTGCAAAAAAGTGTCACACATGTGGTATCGCCGTACTCAGGAGAAGTTGGGGAATGTGTTTTTTTACATATACCCATGCTGGGTGAGATAAATATCTTGGTCAAATGCCAACTTTGTATAAAAAAATGGAAAAAGTTGTCTTTTGCCGAGATATTTCTCTCACCCAGCATGAGTATATGTAAAAAAAACACCCCAAAACACATTGCCCAACTTCTCCTGAATACGGCGATACCACATGTGTGACACTTTTTTGCAGCCTAGGTGGGCAAAGGGGCCCACATTCCAAAGAGCACCTTTCGGATTTCACAGGTCATTTACCTACTTACCACACATTAGGGCCCCTAGAGTGCCACGGCAGTATAACTACCCCACAAGTGACCCCATTTTGGAAAGAAGACACCCCAAGGTATTCCGTGAGGGGCATGGCGAGTTCCTAGAATTTTATATTTTTTGTCACAAGTTAGCGGAAAATGATGATTTTTTTATTTATTTTTTCCTTACAAAGTCTCATATTCCACTAACTTGTGACAAAAAATAAAAACTTCCATGAACTCACTATGCCCATCACGAAATACCTTGGGGTGTCTTCTTTCCAAAATGGGGTCACTTGTGGGGTATTTATACTGCCCTGGCATTTTAGGGGCCGAATGCGTGAGAAGTGGTTTGAAATCAAAATCTGTAAAAAATGGCCGGTGAAATCCGAAAGGTGCTCTTTGGAATGTGGGCCCCTTTGCCCACCTAGGCTGCAAAAAAGTGTCACACATCTGGTATCCCCGTACTCAGGAGAAGTTGGGCAATGTGTTTTGGGGTGTCTTTTTACATATACCTATGCTGGGTGAGAGAAATATCTTGGCAAAAGACAACTTTTCCCATTTTTTTATACAAAGTTGGCATTTGACCGAGATATTTATCTCACCCAGCATGGGTATATGTAAAATTACACCCCAAAACACATTGCCCAACTTCTCCTGAGTACTGGGATATCAGATGTGTGACACTTTTTTGCAGCCTAGGTGGGCAAAGGGGCCCACATTACAAAGAGCACCTTTCGGATTTCACCAGACATTTTTTACAGATTTTGATTTCAAACTACTTACCACACATTAGGGCCCCTAGAATCCCAGGGCAGTATAACTACCCCACAAGTGACCCCATTTTCGAAAGAAGACACCCCAAGGTATTCGCTGATGGGCATAGTGAGTTCATGGAAGTTTTTATTTTTTGTCACAAGTTAGTGGAATATGAGACTTTGTAAGAAAAAAAAAAATAAAAAATAAATCATCATTTTCCGCTAACTTGTGACAAAAAATAAAAAATTCTAGGAACTCGCCATGCCCCTCACGGAATACCTTGGGGTGTCTTCTTTCCAAAATGGGGTCACTTGTGGGGTAGTTATACTACCCTGGCATTCTAGGTGCCCAAATGTGTGGTAAGTAGTTTGAAATCAAAATCTGTAAAAAATGGCCGGTGAAATCCGAAAGGTGCTCTTTGGAATGTGGGCCCTTTTTGCCCACCTAGGCTGCAAAAAAGTGTCACACATCTGGTATCTCCGTACTCAGGAGAAGTTGGGCAATGTGTTTTGGGCTGTCATTTTACATATAACCATGCTGGGTGAGAGAAATATCTTGGCAAAAGACAACTTTACCCATTTTTTTATACAAAGTTGGCATTTGACCAAGATATTTATCTCACCCAGCATGGGTATATGTAAAATGACACCCCAAAACACATTGCCCAACTTCTCCTGAGTACGGAGATACCACATGTGTGACACTTTTTTGCAGCCTAGGTGGGCAAAGGGGCCCACATTCCAAAGAGCACCTTTCGGATTTCACCGGCCATTTTTTACACATTTTGATTTCAAACTACTTACCACACATTTGGGCCCCTAGAATGCCAGGGCAGTATAACTACCCCACAAGTGACCCCATTTTGGAAAGAAGACACCCCAAGGTATTCGCTGATGGGCATAGTGAGCTCATAGAAGTTTTTATTTTTTGTCACAAGTTAGTGGAATATGGGACTTTGTAAGAAAAAAATAAAAATAAAAAAAATCATAATTTTCCGCTAACTTGTGACAAAAAATAAAAAGTTCTATGAACTCACTATGCCAATCAGCGAATACCTTAGGGTGTCTACTTTCCGAAATGGGGTCATTTGTGGGGTGTTTGTACTGTCTGGCCATTGTAGAACCTCAGGAAACATGACAGGTGCTCAGAAAGTCAGAGCTGCTTCAAAAAGCGGAAATTCACATTTTTGTACCATAGTTTGTAAACGCTATAACTTTTACCCAAACCATTTTTTTTTTACCCAAACATTTTTTTTTATCAAAGACATGTAGAACAATAAATTTAGAGAAAAATTTATATATGGATGTCGTTTTTTTTGCAAAATTTTACACCTGAAAGTGAAAAATGGATTTTTTTTGCAAAAAAATCGTTAAATTTCGATTAATAACAAAAAGAGTAAAAATTTCAGCAGCAATGAAATACCACCAAATGAAAGCTCTATTAGTGAGAAGAAAAGGAGGTAAAATTCATTTGGGTGGTAAGTTGCATGACCGATCAATAAACGGTGAAAGTACTGTAGGTCAGAAGTGTAAAAAGTGGCCTGGTCATTAAGGGTGTTTAAGCTATAGGGGCTGAGGTGGTTAACAAACCCAGGAAAAATATACTAACGGCCTTAAATCCAATATGGGGCGCAGAAACTGCAGCTGCCGAGTGTACATATAGGGCTTTTTTTAAGCCCGCCATCTCCACTATGTCCCTTGGCCAATACTAACTCCCGCCGATCTTGGTCACGGCAGGACTGCCATCGTGTCTTGACTTTTTGAACTGTTAACACACAAAATTAACAAAAAAATATTTAAAGTATAGTGTACATCTTTCCAAAAAACATGTATTAGTTGATATTATCAAAGCCAAGTATGGCACAGTAGTTGTTGCTAACTCATACATTACTGGGGGCTGACCTTCATTAACTTTTAAAGCATGTACATGTGATTTTATATATCTAAACATAATATTATATGACTGGCGAAATAACATATATGCTTTAAAATAGTGCAAAAATGTGAAAAGTGTTGAAGACACAACATAGACTTCATACAAATTATGCATTTTTAAAAGTTAACTGTCAAAACAAGTACTGAGGAGGAGGTACATCTTTACAATTAAATTAAATCCTCCTGGGTGTCCCCCTTCATAGTTGTGGCACAAAATACAGACTACCCCTGCTTCCCCTATAGCTACGCAGCTGCTTAAAATGTAGACACAAATAAATTGTCATGAACCAAAACTTAAATATGGGTGGTCTTACCTAGGTCACGGCGCTTTTTGGAATTGCCCTTCTCCCATTGGGTCGGCAGCATGTGTCACGCAACCTGCTCCTATGCACGCTCCTATGCACGCTCCTACTATGCACGCTCCCGATCATGGTAGGCCTCCCTGCGGGTGTCCCAGATTTGGGGTCTTTCTTGTATAAGAGAAATTAGGCTCTCCACATCCATCTTCTAAGCTCTGGTCATCAGCTAATCTAGGCCTCAGTCCCTTTCCTGCACATGTGCTCAGCCAATATTTGTAAACACTAAGCGCATGGCAAAAGTGGGCTGGGCATAACATGTAGAACAGATGGTTCCGCAAAAAACTGATGACATACGGTTGCATTCCGTATGCATTCTGTTTTTATGCGGAACCATTGACTTGAATGGAGCCAAGCAACGTAATTTGCGGATAATAATCGGACAGGTTCTATTTTTCTGCGGAACGGAAATACGGAAACGGAATTCACACGGAGTAACTTTCGTTTTGTTTGCCAACTCATTGAAAAGAATAGTTTCGCATACGGTCCGCAAAAAAAACTGAACGGACACAGAAAGAAAATACGTTCATGTGCATGAGCCCTAACGGGCCAACTTTTTTCTTTCAGCAATGGGCCTATCTAATTATGAGTGATACCAAATTTGTAGTCTTTTTGTTATACTCATTTTATACTAAAGCCTATGCCGGTGATTGGCGGCTGGGCACCGGAGCGCATAGTTCCCTGTATGTGGGCGTTCGGGTGGGTCTGCCAAACCCGAACGCCCCTATATTAATCCGCCATTGCCAATGTGGGAACTCCATCACTAGGGAGCTTGATCACCAGTATAATACATTGCACTCCTGGTTTAACTTGGAGATATAACATTTGGTTACTAAACTGGTATTCTCCTCCTGTGGATATGCCATAAATGTCCCATAGGTGCAGGCTCCACATCCATATAGGTGGCCATGTGCATGGGTTTGTATTAAGTTCAGGTCTAGGGTTTGTATTTAGTTAGAAGGTCTGGTCTAGAGTTTGCATTTATATACAGGGTCTGGTCTGGGGCCTGTATTTATTTCCAGGGTCTGGTCTATGGTTTGCATTTAGTTAGAAGGTCTGTTCTAAGGTTAGTATCACTTTATAGGGTCTAGTCTGGGGATTGTATTCTTAGGGGTTAAGTCTGTATTTCAGGGATCTGGACCGATGTCTATATTTGTTTGATGGGCTTTTATTTATTGGAAGCATCTGGACTGTTGTCTGCATTTAGGAGGTATGGTTTAGGGTCTGCATTTACTTAGATGGTCCTTGTCTGTTTTTGTGTAGGTGGTCTGATCAGGGATCTGTGTGTAATTTGGGGTATGGTGATGGGGGTCATATGCACTACTTTTGATTCAGAATTTTTAGGTTAGGGGCATGCCCTACATAAATGAATGGGCACATGACTTCTTTGACTTTGACTTTCTGTGGGACTTCTCAATAGTTAGCAGTGCTGTACATTCATGGACATCCACTGTAAGGCCTATATACAGTAACTATTATAAATATTATAATTTTATCTATGATACTCCACATCTGCAGTGAGGAAACATGTTGTGTAATCCTGAGTCCAGACCACAAACTTGTTTTCACTTCTTTACTACTTTCCTTCAACTTTGTGAAGCAGCAACTGAAAGTGAAGCAGTATTTCTAGTAAATGCACTGCTAGGAAATAGAATATGCTTCTATGCAATATTCAATGGAATCAAAGCATAAGCAACTTAGGTCCTTTGATTTTTCCTTAAAATATATAAATACGTTATCATGATGTTATACATGCCTTTACATATAACTGCAGAAACACTTCAAGGGCTTGTATAGAATTAGAAAAACATACTGCTACTTTCTTCTGGGAACAGCGCCGCCCTGTCTATAGGTTGTATGTGGTACTGCAGCTTGGCTCTATTAAAGTGAACTGGACTGAGCTGAAATACCACACTCCAGCCCGGCCTTTCAAACCTTTGGGGTTCTCCTGTCTGGTGTCGGTTGGGGTGCCCTTGGTGTTAGTGGGTTTTAAGGTGCAAGGAATAAAAAAAGTTATAGATCATGGTGCACTCCATAATTGTGCAATAATTTGCAACTTTTCACTTGTCTCAAAAGTGTTGAGAAAAGTGGGTGGGGTTTAGGGGGAGGGGGTTAGGTCTACTGCGGCCCACCCGATTTACTATAATTTAGAAACTGGGGGGGAATAATAGTAACTTCAAACCTACTCCATTTCATAGTTGGTGTAGATTTGAAAGTCTTAAACTTGGACTGTCTGGAAATGCACCACATTTATTAAGAGGCTTGTGCAAATCTGTGCCAATGGACTTTATACCAAGATCAGTGGCGTGCCTAGGGTGTTTGGCACCCGGGGCGGGTCCTTTCTCTGACACCCCCCCCCCCCCACATACTTAAAAAAAAAAAGTACCCCCTCACAGTAGTATTGCCTTCATTGTACAACCTTCACAGTAGTTTTGTACAGATGTGTGCCCCCCACAGTAGTTATGCCCACATTGTGCCCCCCTCAAGGTAGTAATGCCCTCTCTGTGCCCTATTCACAGTAATAATGCCCTCTGTGCCCACTTCATAGTAATAATGCCCATTGTGCCCCCTTCACAGTAATAATGCCCATTGTGCCCATTTAATAGTAGTAATGCCCTCTGTGCCCCCTCCATAGTAAAAATCCCCATTGTGTCCCCTTCACAGTAATAATGCCCACTGTGCCCCCTTCACAGTAATAATGCCCTCTGTGCCCCTTCATTGTAGTAATGCCCTCTGGCTCTGTCCCCCCTCCATAGTAAAAATTCTATTGTGCCCCCTTCACATTAGTAATGCCCTCTGTGCCCCCTCCAGAGTAGTAATGCTCTCTGTGCCCCCTCCATAGTAGTAATTCCCTCTGTGCCCCCTCCATAGTAAAAATGCCCTCTGTGCCCCCTCCATAGTAGAAATGCCCTGTCCATAGCAGAAATGCCCTCTGTGCCCCCTCTGTATTGATGGAAGCGCTCATTGCTTCTGGCACCCCCCTGAGAGCTGGCACCCGAGGTGGACTGCCCCCCCCCCTCCCCCCGCTTAGCATACCACTGACCAAGACTGGCATTTATAACAGCAGTCATAGTATATCTCCCCCACAGTTCCTAATGCACATGGACAGGCAGTTTTCTCACAGTTTTTAATTCTCCACAGACTTTACAGTTCTCACGGCTGTGAAAGTAGCTGATAGGCCAAGTTCTTTCTCCGAAGCAAATTGTTTCTCACACTCAACTTTCTTTAGCTCTTGCATAAGCATCCAAAAATAGGGGTGCAGCACCTCAGCAACCATGGGACGCCCCCCCCCCCCCTAGACAACAGATCATGTTCTGCATCTTTGTAGATTGCTGTACTTACAATAATCATCAACACTAAAAAATTTCTCTATGGGATTTAGTTTCTTTATACAGATGGACAGGCTGTCTTTAATACATGTCCAGGCACCTTAAGACTTATTTCTCCCAGACAACTCGACCATGGAGACTCTACGGTCCTTTATAGACAATTATTCTCCACAGTAACTTCTTCATCCCTCTTCTCAATACCGAACTGTTTTTAGGTTTTCTGTCTCTCTCCACTTTTCTCTACATGTTTGCTTCTTCCTCTGGCTTTGTATCTAGGGCTGTGCTCTCTCACTCCACTGTCTTTACACGGAAGCTCTGTTGCAGCAGAAACCAATAGGAGGATTTATAAGAAGCTGGTAGCAGGAAGTAGATTCAGTGTTTTGCCGAAGCCACGTGTATTGCCAGAGAAGCCAAGTGAACTTAACCTTTAGGTTACAGGCCTTGATGAGCTGGCTCAAGTATTGCAAGTTAGTGTTGATCGAGCACCAAAGTGCTCATGTCGAACACTTTGCGATGCTTGGGTGTTCTACCGAGCACCTGAGCACAATGGAAGTCAATGGGAGAACCCCAGGCACCCCCTGCTCTGAAGAGGGGAGAGTGTCAGGACTTTAGTTCGGCTTAGGAGTCCCTGCTCTGACTCCATATATAGCTATATCCATATATGGAGTCAGTGCTTGGGGACACCCAGTGTATTTAACTCTAATTTCTGAAAAGTTTCTGCCAGGATTTGAACTCCCAACATTGTACAATAGAGGAAATGACCTTATCCACTCAGCTATAAAGCTGAATGCTGAAGTGTGTCAGTAAAACCTCATAGAAGTTTCTGATGTAGTGAGTATTCCTATTCAGCAGAAGACTTATTTTATATTTCTGTGCAGGTACACATGTAGCTCTATAGTGTAGTGGTTAACATCCTTGCCTCTAATGTACAAGGTTGGTAGTCCAAATCCTGGCAGATACATTTCAGGAATAGAGATTACATTTATATATTTTATATATTTTTTTTGTAATTGTAAAAAATGTATGGCACAAAATAAATGTGTAATTAGTAAAAAAATAATAATAATAATAATAAAAATATATATATATATTTCAGCCAGGATTCAAACTCCCAACCTTGTATATTAGAGGCAAGGATGGTAACCACTACACTATAGAGCTACATGTTAACCTTCACAGAAATATAAAATAAGTCTTCTGCTAAATAGGAATACTCACTATATCAGAAACTTCTATGAGGTTTTTCTGACACGGTTTAGCATTCAGCTTTATAGCTGAGTGGATAAGGTCTTTGCCTCTAATGTTCAAGGGTTGGGAGTTCAGTTCCTGGCAGAAACTTTTTAGAAATAGATGCTAAATGACATTTAAATACACTGACTCGAGCATTGCGTGGTGTTCGACCGAGCATGCTCGATCAACACTATTGCAAGTAAGACCTTGTTTGGAGTTTTTTGGCACCAGAGAGAGGTAAGATTGCACAAAGTGCCTGGAGAACCTGTTATTGACCTTGAATTTAGACTTGTTCATTGTTAGATCTAGGCCTGTCCATCCAGCTGGGGTTGGAATGAGTGACTAAGGAAACATTGCACAGTGGGTTACCTGGTGTTCTAAGGGGACCCAGAGGACTGGAAGTACCATCATGTTACCATGTAACAAGGCCCACAAACCATTAAGGAGGTAAATGCAGTGAGTTGACAAGAGAAGCTATTACTGCTATAAACTGGGAAAGGTAAGGTCAGTGGGTACTATGGGGGACTGTGGTGTGTGAAAATTTGTGGTGTGTGATAATTCCAACCCTGTAAGAGAGCCTCTTGAGAGGATGGTTGGGTTCTTTGAATTCTTCAGCCCAAAGTAGAGAGGAAGCTGGGTGTGAGAGGCTTCAGCCATGGGGGACACACATCCTAAGGTTCCAGCTCTACCTGCAGTGAAAGTGAATGGGCCACTACACATCTTACGGGGGCTGAAGATTTCACACAACCCAATCAGTCTCTCAAGATTGACTCTTCTCAGAGCTCTAGTTATTACACGGCATGTCACAGCTAGAGTCACTTTGTAGCCCTTGCCTTAAAGAGATTTTACAAGATTTTTTAACCGATGACCTATCTTCTGGATAAGTCATCAGTATCTGATCGGTGGTGGTCCGACACTCGGGACCCCCACAGATCGGCTGTTTGAGAAGGTATCAACATAGTGTGCTGGCGTTCTTGCAGCTTTCCCTAGGCTGTGTGATGTCACAATCATCAGTCGCATGGCCTAGGTGCAGCTAGGTGTGCCCCAAGGGAAGGATGCGTTCTTCTGTCACTGCCATAGCCCTAGGAAGCATTGGTGTGAGGATTGCCACTGTGATTGAGTGTAACAGCCAGAACTGCTACCCATCCCAAGCTCTGTTCTGGCTCCGCTCCTCCTGGGATTGTGGCAAATGTCTTTCCCAGGTTCTTCTCCCATAAGCTTAAATAAGAGGGTTGGGTAGTGTTTGTAGATTTGCGATATAAGTTTTTCTAGATAAGTATTTTCAAGAAAGTATTTCTAACTTGTTGGGGTGTAGTATTTTTTGGAGCACAAGTAGGGCACCATCTATTTTATCTCTGATTACTACCAGAGAAAATGGGCATTTTAGAGTATCCTAGTTCTCTATGAACAGGGGCCATGTAGAACATGTAGAGTATAAGATGAGGATTGATCAGAGTTGTAGCAATATTCTTCCTCTCAAAGAAAGAAATTGAATTAAGCAGAGAAGAGGAATATAGTTCAGATTGTAAATATCTTTCATCCTACCGTTACGATGAGTAATATTCCAGTAGTATTGGTCTGGATTTCATGGATCTGGATTGATGTCTGTATTTGTTTGGTGGGTCTTTATTTATTGGAGACATCTGGACTGTGGTCTGTATTTAGGAGGTATGGTTTTGGGTTTGCATTTATTTAGGGGGTCTGTGTAGGTGCTCTTATCTGGAGTCTGTATGCAATTTGAGGTATGATGAAGGTGGTTGTATGCACTTCTTGTGATTCTGATTCCTTAGGTTGGCGACATGTGCAGTACTCCAGAACTGGGGCCCTGCAAAGTGTTAATTTGGTAGCAGACAAATTAGGAAAAAGGTACTGGAGACAATAGAGGTCCTCTTTTGGCTTTTCTTTATTGGTATGATTCATAAAACCGACATAGTCACTGGACCCACGGCATGGTTGCTGACGCGTTTCGGGTGAGTACCCTTAGTCGTAGCACCATGCTCAGTGTGACCCCACATTATAAAGGAATTGGAGTGCACCTCGTCCAAAAATCCAGGGAGGAACCTCCAATCCTATTGGTTGCCACAGCAAAGGCACACCTCTTACTTTGGTTCACCAATTACACATATAATTGAAAACACACTGTGAGGATATTCCTGGGGCAAATTAACCCCACAGTCACCATGCTGTTTGCTTTAGCAAGAATAAACCGCACAGTGTGAATACTAATCATTAAACACATTAAAAATAGTAATATAAAAGAAAAAACCAAAATGGCCTTTCATCCTGCAGTATATTACAGTACATTGTAACCCGACAATTGATACAGAAATCGATATATTCGAACTGAGGCAAACATGTACAGAGAGTGCAGAATTATTAGGCAAGTTGTATTTTTGAGGATTAATTTTATTATTGAACAACAACCATGTTCTCAATGAACCCAAAAAACTCATTAATATCAAAGCTGAATATTTTTGGAAGTAGTTTTTAGTTTGTTTTTAGTTTTAGCTATTTTAGGGGGATATCTGTGTGTGCAGGTGACTATTACTGTGCATAATTATTAGGCAACTTAACAAAAAACAAATATATACCCATTTCAATTATTTATTTTTACCAGTGAAACCAATATAACATCTCAACATTCACAAATATACATTTCTGACATTCAAAAACAAAACAAAAACAAATCAGTGACCAATATAGCCACCTTTCTTTGCAAGGACACTCAAAAGCCTGCCATCCATGGATTCTGTGTGTGTTTTGATCTGTTCACCATCAACATTGCGTGCAGCAGCAAATACAGCCTCCCAGACACTGTTCAGAGAGGTGTACTGTTTTCCCTCCTTGTAAATCTCACATTTGATGATGGACCACAGGTTCTCAATGGGGTTCAGATCAGGTGAACAAGGAGGCCATGTCATTAGATTTTCTTCTTTTATACCCTTTCTTGCCAGCCACGCTGTGGAGTACTTGGACGCGTGTGATGGAGCATTGTCCTGCATGAAAATCATGTTTTTCTTGAAGGATGCAGACTTCTTCCTGTACCACTGCTTGAAGAAGGTGTCTTCCAGAAACTGGCAGTAGGACTGGGAGTTGAGCTTGACTCCATCCTCAACCCGAAAAGGCCCCACAAGCTCATCTTTGATGATACCAGCCCAAACCAGTACTCCACCTCCACCTTGCTGGCGTCTGAGTCGGACTGGAGCTCTCTGCCCTTTACCAATCCAGCCACGGGCCCATCCATTTGGCCCATCAAGACTCACTCTCATTTCATCAGTCCATAAAACCTTAGAAAAATCAGTCTTGAGATATTTCTTGGCCCAGTCTTGACGTTTCAGCTTGTGTGTCTTGTTCAGTGGTGGTCGTCTTTCAGCCTTTCTTACCTTGGCCATGTCTCTGAGTATTGCACACCTTGTGCTTTTGGGCACTCCAGTGATGTTGCAGCTCTGAAATATGGCCAAACTGGTGGCAAGTGGCATCTTGGCAGCTGCACGCTTGACTTTTCTCAGTTCATGGGCAGTTATTTTGCGCCTTGGTTTTTCCACACGCTTCTTGCGACCCTGTTGACTATTTTGAATGAAACGCTTGTTTGTTCGATGATCACGCTTCAGAAGCTTTGCAATTTTAAGAGTGCTGCATCCCTCTGCAAGATATCTCACTATTTTTGACTTTTCTGAGCCTGTCAAGTCCTTCTTTTGACCCATTTTGCCAAAGGAAAGGAAGTTGCCTAATAATTATGCACACCTAATATAGGGTGTTGATGTCATTAGACCACACCCCTTCTCATTACAGAGATGCACATCACCTAATATGCTTAATTGGTAGTAGGCTTTCGAGCCTATACAGCTTAGAGTAAGACAACATGCATAAAGAGGATGATGTGGTCAAAATACTCATTTGCCTAATAATTCTGCACGCAGTGTATATATACACATTACTGCAGAAATAGGTTGATATTAAAATGTTCATTACAAATTGACATATCCAGTGTTAAAAAGTTGGTTGATCCTTATATGAAAAGCATAGACAACGAAACAAACTGAATATATAAAGATACTATCCCGCTACCACAGCTTTTATCAGATAGATTCATGTAGTAGGTGAATCATATTGTAGAAGACTGAACCGCTCCTTGTAATCAGTATTCTGAGCAGTGTTCAGCTGGCACTATAAGTCCTGCCCATCTTGTCTACTGAACAGGGGGATAAATCAATGCAAGTGTATATCAGACCTTTATGTTGGACTATTGGTGAGTACATATCTCCACCTTGTTCATATACTTTGTAAGTCAATGGTAAATATACATCAGTTCTTTTCTCAAGTTGTTAATTTGGTACATTACTAAAATGATTAATGCTTTGCATTATGCTTTGTATGTATTCCCAAAAGCTGTCTATAGGTGGCACTGTTTAATTAATTATGCCCTGATTCAGCAGAGGGAGTTAGCTTTCCCCTCTGAGGGAGGAGCTTCCTAGTTAGGATTGCATCAGCCACTTCAAACGTAGTTCTGCCTGCTGTCTAGGGCAGATACCAATTTAGCTCCTGGAAAAACATAATTTCTGTTGAGAGAACGATCCCTGAGGTAAAGCTAGCAAAGACATTCACAGACTGTCTAGGATCACAACGCAGTGTGTGTTAGCAAGATATTATGGACGGTATAGATGTATCTGCTTGTGGAAGGATTAACAGTTAACAGTACCTTTTACACTAATATAATGGATTATCTGACCGTTTGTAGGATTTGCAACCCGCCGTGGAAACTGCAATACTTCTTTTTGAGTTTTGCATGCCTGTGATCATCATGGAAAGGTTGAAAAGTGTTTAGAAGGAAATCAGGGACTGCTACTCCCATTATCATCATTGTTGCTGTTTGCCATTATACAGCTATTGGGAAGAGACTGCACTGTGACTTGCCTTGGAACCGTGCCTTGATGTCTATGGATGTACTACAACTCCAATTCTGTGCTGTAGTAAAGAAAGACTTCTTCATTTTGTACATCTGGCCTGGTTACTGACTCCAGCACCATTCGCCGGCCACAGCACCTCCTGCCATGCACCTATACAACACTCATAACACTAAGGGCACCCCAACTATCATCAGGCAGGAGCCTCAACTTTGGGGTATGATCTGAGGGAAGAAAGGGTGTGCCCTCCTATCAATGTTGTGAGGATTGCCACTATGAATAACTATTATTAGCTCCTCTGGAGCTTGTGGCACATGCTCCTTATAAATGGATGGCACTTTGATGGGCACATGAGTCTCTGTGATGTCACTTCTCAGTAGTTGGTAGTGCTGTACATACATGGACGTCCACTGTGTACTATATACTATAACTATTATAGGTGTTAAATGTTACTTATTATACTCCATATTTGCAGTGAGGAAACTTGTTTTCATTTCGTTACTACTTTCCTTCAACTTTGTGAAGGCAGGAACAGAAGGTGAACCAGTATTTCCAGTAAGTGCTCGGGTAAGAAAGGAAAAATGCTTCTATAAAAAATTTATGAGATTGTTCGAGAAAGTGTCTAGCATAAGTCATGCCTGGATTTACATACTGTATGACTACAGCAGCATTAGAAAAACTCAGCTGCTTTCTTCTGGAAACAGCGCCACCACTATCCATAGGTTGTGTCTGGTATTGCAGCTCAGCTCCATTCATGTGAACAGGATTGTACTACGATACTAAACACAGCCTGTGGACAGGGGTGG
Source organism: Bufo bufo (assembly GCF_905171765.1). Lineage (NCBI taxonomy): Eukaryota > Metazoa > Chordata > Amphibia > Anura > Bufonidae > Bufo > Bufo bufo. The sequence continues at coordinate 422,678,045 of NC_053394.1, forward strand.
AGCTGTTTTTGGAAGAAAACAGCCATGTTTTTTTTTACGATCCTATACAATCTCTTTAGGTTGTACTTATCCTGGTAATTCTGCCTGGTTCTGCCAATGTATGCTGCTGGCAGTTGGTAGTTAACTCCCAGCGCCATACATTTACTCTGCCCACCTACTGTCATTGTGATTGTGATGCATTACAAAGGAGAATTATTTTAGGACCTAAAGTATTTTAAAGAGGTGGTCAACTAGAGGCATAAATCCTTTTCTTTGACGACTGTTTAATGTCATTAAGGCAATAGTGCAGCCCTAAGCTCCACCCCCACCACTTTCCCTACTTACTTGGACAATCCTCCCTAAATAGAGACCCCCAACTGGGCGATGGTCCCTAACCTGAATAAGTGGACGGGACCTCATCAGACAAGGAATAGTGCAGCCCTAAGCTCTACCCCATCACTTTCCCTTCCTACTTGGATGATCCTCCCTAAATAGCAACCTCCAACTGGGTGACGGTCCCTAACCTGAGTAAGTGGACGGGACCATGTCAGGTAAGGAATAGTGCAGCCCTAAACTCCATCCCCACCACTTTCTCTACCTACTTGGACGATCCTCCCTAAATAGGGACCCCCAACTGGGCAACGCTCCGTAATCTGAGTAAGTGGATGGGACCTAGCCTGGGAAACAGGGAAGTCGATCAGTTTGAGTCAGAACCAGAGGGACATACCAGAACAAAAAGAGAGCCAATGTAGAGTAAAACCAAGCAAAGTCCAATACCAAACAGAGTTGAATATCTAGCAGAATATCTAGTTAGGCAGGAAGGCCAATCACAGACAACTGTTGCGAGAAGCATATGACGCCGGTGCCAAGCCTCACTGGCCCAGTATCTCTGCTCACTGATAGGTCGACCAGCCCCACTGTGAGCGGGACTGGTTGCTGCAGCAACAGAGTGCCACCACTCGTGCCGCCAAAGAGGCTGGACTCACTGTGGAAGTGTGGACGGGAAAGTACATGACAGCTATTACGTAGCTTTGCTGAAGGAGTTTGTGGTGGTATTAAACTATTTCCTTTTGGGAAAATTATGGGGTAAGAATACAAGATTTAATTTCAAGAGATTTTGCACACTTTTGTAGTGGATCAGAGGGTGGTCTGACCCATGGGACCCCTGCAGTCAGGGCTACTACCTTGGCATTGTTTACACAAGCACAACTGTGTGTCCGTGTGGTGGCTGAGCTTGGTACTGCTGCTTGTACACATCGAGTGAATGGAGCTGCAATACCAGGCACAGCCATGTTCATATGTGTGGCGATGAGCTTGTGTGACAATGAAGAAATTTCTGCTCTTACAGGCAGCATCATTGTGCTGATCAGCAGGGGTCCCGGAGATGGCCCATCAGAGTTTATGTCCTGGAGAAGGACCCCTCTAATATGTGGATACCACTGCATTCTTCTTAATCAGGGCCACTTAATAGCCTGTCAAAGATAAAAGAACATGTGCCCCTAGTTGACCGTCTTTTTAAAATACCCATCTCAATGTTTTTGGCCTCTGGCATAAAACTTCTCCCTATCTCTATGGGGAAGAGGAAACAGGTCTGCTCTTCGACCTTACGGTAAGTGATCATACTAAACTTGACACCGATCTTTAGAGAATGTGAAGAACCCTTGAAGATGTTTGTCTTGCTAGAAGGAAGTGACACATAATTTCTTGTTTGTAAAATCTACTACTGGTACGAAGAAGAAAATCCAAATCTAGTACTCACCCGATTGTCCTGTAGTAGTCTGCCAATGGATAGGTAGGTTATCGTGGGGTAAAGTCAACTAGCGCGGATTCTAAATTCTACGGTACACACTCAGATTGGGTCACTGTCACTAGTGGGGTACCTCAGGGGTCAGTACTGGGCCCTATTCTCTTCAATATATTTATTAATGATCTTGTAGAAGGCTTGCATAGTAAAGTATCAATTTTCGCAGATGACACTAAACTGTGTAAAGTAATTAACACTGAAGAGGACAGTATACTACTACAGAGGGATCTGGAGAGACTGGAGGCTTGGGCAGATAAGTGGCAGATGAGGTTTAACACTGAGAAATGTAAGGTTATGCACATGGGAAGAAATAATGCAAGTCACCCGTACATACTAAATGGTAAAACACTGGGTAACACTGACATGGAAAAGGATCTAGGAATTTTAATAAACAGCAAACTAAGCTGCAAAAAACAGTGTCAGGCAGCTGCTGCCAAGGCCAATAAGATAATGGGTTGCATCAAAAGGGGCATAGATGGCCGTGATGAGAACATAGTCCTACCACTTTACAAATCGCTAGTCAGACCACACATGGAGTACTGTGTACAGTTCTGGGCTCCTGTGAACAAGGCAGACATAGCAGAGCTGGAGAAGGTCCAGAGGAGGGCAACTAAAGTAATAACTGGAATGGGGCAACTACAGTACCCTGAAAGATTATCAAAAATAGGGTTATTCACTTTAAAAAAAGACGACTGAGGGGAGATCTAATTACTATGTATAAATATATCAGGGGGCAGTACAGAGATCTATCCCATCATCTATTTATCCCCAGGACTGTGACTGTGACGAGGGGACATCCTCTGCGTCTGGAGAAAAGAAGGTTTGTACACAAACATAGAAGAGGATTCTTTACGGTATAAGCAGTGAGACTATGGAGCTCTCTGCCTGAGGAGGTGGTGATGGGGAGTACAATAAAGGAATTCAAGAGGGGCCTGGATGTATTTCTGGAGTGTAATAATATTACAGGCTATAGCTACTAGACAGGGGTCGTTGATCCAGGGAGTTATTCTGATGCCTGATTGGAGTCGGGAAGGAATTTTTTATTCTCCTAAAGTGGTGAAAAATGGCTTCTACCTCACAGTTTTTTTTTTGCCTTCCTCTGGATCAACTTGCAGGTTAACAGGCCGAACTGGATGGACAAATGTCTTTTTTGGGCCTTATGTACTATGTTACTAATGTATAAAGCTTTGTAATGTCATGAAAGGAAAATACCCTGTTCTTTCCCTGATTGTGAATTTTCTGGTGCCAAAATCAACAAAGAGCTGTGGGTAAGCTCAAGAGGAAAATCCAGACACGTGCTCTTGTCAAATTCAGACATCACACGTTTTGGGGCACCAACCTAGCAACCAAGCATATGCATCTGGAAGGTTCAGTACCTGTGACCTCTGTGCCTCAAGTTTTCTACAAGCTGCTAACAGGCTAGTGCCACAGCACAGTGGGAGACCTACATGCATGCGCCACCAGGTTTCAGTGCATGCGCAGTACGGGAGAGATAAGCTCTCTGGAGTCTTAGCAATTAGCGAGCTGGAGTAAGATGTGGCAAATTTATTAAAAGGCACGGGCGTCTTAAAAATTTGCAGCCAACCTCCGAATTTTCGGGCGGCAGCTGGAGCTAGCATAGATCACACCAGTTTGTGGCATAAAACATAGTAAATCTGATGGGCAGTGGTAGACCTCTCCCCTTTCACTTAGCCCCGTTCCCTTTCTTGATACTTTTACAAAGTGTCAAGAAGCTCAAAAAGTTGTAAATCATGGCCGAAATATGGTATGCTTCATAATCTGCCAAAAAAGTCTCATTTAGTAGCCAGGTAACCAAAGACGACTTTTAGGGTAGTGTACAAAACCCAGCGGGTTCTAAATGATCAATGTGAACATGATGTGAGCCAGTGTTGGGGTTGCAAGTGCAGTCCCCAAGAATAGGGTACTTGCAAAATCGTCTTTGTTGTTCAATATTCTGATGTATTTTAACCCACATAGTTTTGTATGGATAGGTCAGGGTTAACAATCCTGACTCTGCCCTTGTAGGAGGCTAGGAGTTAGACATAGGTCCGCCCCTAGATTTTGTGTGTGAGTCTAGTGTTAGCTGAAGAAGAGAGAGGAGCTACGTGTGCTCACTCCTCAGAAGACTAGTCCTAAGGCCTATTGCACATGAACGTGTGCGCTCCGTGGCCGTATTGGGGACCGCATTTGCAGATCCACAATACATGGCCACTGTTCCGTGTGCATTCCGCATCACCGATGCAGACCCATTCACTTCAATGCGTCCGGAAATCCGGAGATGCAGAATATATGTGGAGTGAGTGCAATGTGGTTTACACCTTTATGTGTAGAAGTAGACCAGAGGGTTGCCTCGCGTGAGTTGTGACCTTTTTGCGACTTTTGCAAAAGTCGCAAATAGTAAATGAGCCATAATTCATGTGTAATCTCACTTTTAGCTCTTAAAGAGGACCTTTCATCAGCATCAAGTATGTAAACTGAATATACAGACATGGAGAGCGGCGCCCAGGGATCCCCCTGCACTTACTATTATCCCCGGGCGCCGCTCCGTTCTCCGGTTACAGGCTCCGGTAAAGTCATAGTTAGGCTCCACCCATTTGAGCCTGCCGGCGTCTCTTTCTCCTATGTTGTAGCGCTGGCCAATCGCAGCGCTCAGCTCATAGCATGGCTAAGAGCTGAGCGCTGCGATTGGCCAGCGCTACAGTATAGGAGAAGAAGACCGCGGCAGGCTCAAATGGGTGGAGCCTAACTATGACTTTACCGGAGCCTATAACGGGAGAACGGAGCGGCGCCCGGGGATAATAGTAAGTGCAGGGGGATCCCTGGGCGCCGCTCTCCATGTATGTATATTCAGTTTACATACTTGATGCTGATGAAAGGTCCTCTTTAAACATAGACCACTGAGAAAAATGGCGAGCGAAACGAAATGTCGCAAAAATTGACCAAATGTCACAGAAAATGTCATGACTTGTAACTTTTTACGCCACAAAACTGACATATCTGATTTAATAAATAATCCCCGAAATGTCCATAGTAGAGATTGCGGGGTGCAATTCGGGTGCAAATCGATTTTACACAAATCGTAAGTGCTCCACTTCACCTGAAAATGACACTGAGGTCTCATAGGACTGTTTTTTTTCTCTCTAGTCTCTTATCCTTTATTTATTTTTGGTATTTATGTATTTATTTATATCCCCCCTCCATGTCTCTCTCTTTCCTTTTCCTTCTGTGTCCTCTCCTTCTGCCACTCTCTTTCCCTCTCCTTATCAGTTTCTCTCTCTCTAACTCTCCTTCTTTCTTTCCCCCTCTCCTTCTTCTTAGTTCCCCCTCTCGTGTCTTCCCTGCTCCCTCTCTCTCTTGCCTCCCTTTCTCTCTCTCTCCTCCTTGTTCCTCTCATTCTCCCTCTTCTTCTCCGTCTCTCTCCCTCTCCTTCTTCCTCTCTCTCTCACCCTCTTTCTCTCCCTCTCCTATTCTCTGTCTCACCCCTCTTTCTCTCATTCTCCCTTTCCATTGCTCTCTCCTTCCTCCTTCTCTCTTTCTCTCCTTCTCCCTCTCCATCTTTCTCTCTTCTTCTCCCTCACTCTCCTTCTCTCTCTCTGTCTTCCTGCTTCTCTCTTCCTCTCCTTCTCCATCTTTCTCTCTCACTCACTGTCTCTTTTTCTTTTCTTTGAATCAAATCACTAAAAATTCAGATTCAGATGCCATCAAATGTTTGTAATATTCATAGTGAATCTGATTAGTTTTGAATCTCAAATTGTGCATGATAGTGGTGTGCTGAGAGTGTGTAGCTCACCCAGGTTTTCAGTTTAGCTGGGTGAGATAACTGGAATCCAGAAATGGTGTTGCTTCAGCAAGGCATAGTTGCTGGAGATCATTTTGTTTAAAGTTGTATGGGCTGGATTTCTTTGGACCGGGAGACAGGTTGGCAGTGGGAGTCTCTCAGTCCACATCCCTAGTCTACTACAGTTATTCCCTTTAGCTGAGGTAATCACAGGTGAGGCTTGTTGTAATCAAGGAGGGATAAAACAACCCTCAGCGCAGTGGCGGATCCAGAGCCTGGTTTCGGGAGGGGCACTTCCAGATTATTTTCTGTCCGCCGCCACAAAACAATGTGGTGCTTACAGAACAGACTACACAGTGTAGATGTATACTGTATATTGTGTGGCACAGTGTAGAGGTATACTGTATATTGTGGTGCACAGTGTAGAGGTATACTGTATATTGTGGGGCACAGTGTAGAGGTATACTGTATATTGTGGGGCACAATGGATGCTATATGTGTATAACATAAACATATTTCACATGAAAACTTACAATTACTTGGCTTGGCCCTTGGGGATCTCGGACACCACTTCCACACTTTGGCCGGGGGCTCGGTGGAGCTGATGTTGTGTTTTATCCTAATGAGAAAGATTTCATAATAAGGATTTGGAGGGGCAGACGGATAGCAGACCAGGGAGAGGCTGGTGCTGCTACTAGGGGGTCATACCATGGGGGAGTAATGAAGCCCACCTTAATGCCCTCCCCAGTAGAAATAATTTTCTTTATAATGTGACAGTGCAAAAAATACCCCCTTGTAATACCCCCAGTTGAGCTAATGTCCCCATAGTGCCCCCATAATGTGCCAGTATAAAATACCCCTATATAGTGCCCCAGTAGATGCCCTCAGTGTCCCCCATAATTTGCAAGTATAAAATACCGCTTCTTTATGCCCCCATAGATGACCCCATAGTACTCCTCTCTCCCTTCCCCATAGTACCCACCATAATGTGTCCCAGTATAAAATGCTACTGTACAGAGCCCCCCCATATAAAATACCCCTTCTTTGTGGCCTCAGTAGATGCCCCTATAGTGCCCACCAATAATGTGCCAGTAAAAAGTGCCCCCAATAATGTGCCAGTAATAAGTGCCCCCCCATCATGTGCCAGTAATAAGTGCCCCCAATAATGTGCCAGTAATAAGTGCCCCCATAGATGCCCCCCAAAAATGTGCCAGTACAATGTGTCCCCATAGATTCCCCCCAATCATAAGCCAATAAGATTTGCCCCCATAGATGCACCCCAATCATGTGCCAGTAACAAGAGCCCCCAATCATGTGCCAGTAACAAGAACCACCCCAATCATGTGCCAGTAACAAGAGCCCCCCATCATGTGCCAGTAACAAGAGCCCCCCCATCATGTGCCAGTAACAAGAGCCCCCCCAATCATGTGCCAGTAACAAGAGCCCCCCCAATCATGTGCCAGTAACAAGAGCCCCCCATCATGTGCCAGTAACAAGAGACCCCCCATCATGTGCCAGTAACAAGAGCCCCCCCATCATGTGCCAGTAACAAGAGCCCCCCCAATCATGTGCCAGTAACAAGAGCCCCCCCAATCATGTGCCAGTAACAAGAGCCCCCCATCATGTGCCAGTAACAAGAGACCCCCCATCATGTGCCAGTAACAAGAGCCCCCCCATCATGTGCCAGTAACAAGAGCCCCCCCATCATGTGCCAGTAACAAGAGCCCCCCCAATCATGTGCCAGTAACAAGAGCCCCCCCAATCATGTGCCAGTAACAAGAGCCCCCCATCATGTGCCAGTAACAAGAGACCCCCCATCATGTGCCAGTAACAAGAGCCCCCCCCATTATGTCTCAGTAATAAGAGCACCCCCCATCATGTGCCAGTAACAAGAGCACCCCCCATCATGTGCCAGTAACAAGAGCACCCCCCATCATGTGCCAGTAACAAGAGCCCCCCTAATCATGTGCCAGTAACAAGAGCACCCCCCCATCATGTGCCAGTAACAAGAGACCCCCCATCATGTGCCAGTAACAAGAGCCCCCCCCATTATGTCTCAGTAATAAGAGCACCCCCCATCATGTGCCAGTAACAAGAGCACCCCCCATCATGTGCCAGTAACAAGAGCACCCCCCATCATGTGCCAGTAACAAGAGCCCCCCTAATCATGTGCCAGTAACAAGAGCACCCCCCCATCATGTGCCAGTAACAAGAGCCCCCCCATCATGTGCCAGTAACAAGAGCACCCCCCCATCATGTGCCAGTAACAAGAGCCCCCCCATCATGTGCCAGTAACAAGAGCACCCCCCATCATGTGGCAGTAACAAGAGCCCCCCTAATCATGTGCCAATAACAAGAGCACCCCCCCATCATGTGCCAGTAACAAGAGCACCCCCCATCATGTGCCAGTAACAAGAGCCCCCCCATCATGTGCCAGTAAAAGTATTGTACATATAAATAAAAAATACACTTATACTTACCTCCATGTCAGCGATGCGATGCAGGCTTCTTCTGGCCTGTGTCCCGCGCTGTATGGCTCAGGTGGCGCGGTGACGATAGGCCTAGTGCCAGCAGCCTATCAGAGGAACAGGGAAGGGACACGCCTCTCCCTCCCCTGCCCCGCTGCAGCACAGTCATCCACAATGGAAGCGCTCATCTCCCTGTGCCCTGCCTCCGCCATTCCCCACTTTTCACCAGGGCCACGCCGCCAGCTCGGGGGGGAAGGGTGGCAATTGCCCTGTCCCCCCCCCCCCCCCCCCGGATGCGCCAATGTTTCTAAGCTTACACTACTATAGGAGCCCTGTGGCCGGCTGATTCTATTGTCTTAATTGAACATAATGTTGGTACACCAGGTGCCTCCTGCTTTTTGCCGAACTACTCTGCAGACTCTCTCGGATCCACTTTAACAACCTAACATATCTTGGACACTGTGGCAGGTTTTTCAATGAAGAACAGAATTGGGGTTGCACCCAGAAATTTGAACAGCATAATGTCCCACATTTTCATACCTAGTGACGTCGCTATAGGGGGGCGCAATTCTCTCGTATTTTGTAATCTTATTTATATATACTTATTTTGTTTTTGCCCCCCCCCCCCCATTTTTGACTGTGGTATCTTTGTGCCCCCCCCCTATATATTGTTCCTAGAGTCGCCACTGTTCATACCCCTTTATTCTATCTTCAAAGGCAGGACATATGCACTCACCACCCTCCATGCCCATGCATGTTTTAATAAAGTGGAGGAACTCCAGGGCCTGTAGTAATTTTGATAATTTTTATCTATTCACCGACCGACAGGAGCAACCGACTGAATTTTAAAAGCAACTGGGCGTATCCATATCTGCTTTGGAGGCTCGGCTTGGGGCCTCTATCACAGAGTTCATTAAAAATAGAAGAGAAAAAAGTCTTGCATACAAAACATTTTTCTCCGCTAAAAAAACTAAAAAAACATTCTAAGGAACGGAAACTGAGCAGATCCCATTATAGTCAACGTTATCTGTTGGGCACCATTGCTGTCCTTTATGTGCCGAATGCGGCACTTCCGTTACATCAGAAATAATAGCGCTGATGTGAACTTGCCTTTACGGGGAAGAAGCTTAAAAATAATGAACAGGAATTGTCTGTAAGGAGAACGCAGTAAAATAAATCTGATATCTCAAGGAAATTAAAATAGGTTTCAGGTTAGAAGTCTAAACGAGTAAGTGATAGTAATTAATCAAAGACCGTGGAAAAGTCCACCTTCACTAAAAAACGTGCCAAAGTGTGATGCAATATACCGAACCTCCACTAGTGTATTTATGCCTAGACATGGAGATCATCTCAAGTATGTTATTATATACAGTATGTACAGATGGTATACGTTATACAGCTGGTATATAGTGATATGGACCATGCTGGTATAACCTGAGCATCTCCTGTATATAATTATATATGTACAGCTGGTATAAGTTATACATCTTCTTCTATATAGTGATATGGACCATGCTGGTATAACCCGGGTATCTCCTGTATATAATTATATATGTACACCTGGTATAAGTTATACATCTTCTTGTATATAGTGATATAGGCCATGCTGGTATAACCCGGGTATCTCCTGTATATAATTATATATGTATAGCTGGTATAAGTTATACATCTTGTATATAGTGATATGGACCATGCTGGTATAACCTGGGTATCTCCTGTATATAATTATATATGTACAGCTGATATAAGTTATACATCTTCTTGTATATAGTGATATGGAGCATGCTGGTATAACCTGGGCATCTCCTGTATATAATTATATACGTACAGCTGATATAAGTTATACATCTTCTTGTATATAGTGATATAGGCCATGCTGGTATAACCCGGGTATCTCCTGTATATAATTATATACGTACAGCTGGTATAAGTTATACATCTTCTTGTATATAGTGATATGGACCATGCTGGTATAACCTGGGCATCTCCTGTATATAATTATATATGTACAGCTGGTATAAGTTATACATCTTCTTGTATATAGTGATATGGAGCATGCTGGTATGACCTGGGCATCTTCTGTATATAATTATATACGTACAGCTGGTATAAGTTATACATCTTCTTGTATATAGTGATATGGACCATGCTGGTATAACCTGGGCATCTCCTGTATATAATTATATATGTACAGCTGGTATAAGTTATACATCTTCTTGTATATAGTGATATGGACCATGCTGGTATAACCTGGGTATCTCCTGTATATAATTATATATGTATAGCTGGTATAAGTTATACATCTTCTTGTATATAGTGATATGGAGCATGCTGGTATAACCTGGGCCTCTTCTGTATATAATTATATACGTACAGCTGGTATCAGTTATACATCTTCTTGTATACAGTGATATGGACCATGCTGGTATAACCTGGGTATCTCCTGTATATAATTATATATGTACAGCTGGTATAAGTTATACATCTTCTTGTATATAGTGATATGGAGCATGCTGGTATAACCTGGGTATCTCCTGTATATAATTATATATGTACAGCTGGTATAAGTTATACATCTTCTTGTATATAGTGATATGGACCATGCTGGTATAACCTGGGCATCTCCTGTATATAATTATATATGTACAGCTGGTATAAGTTATACATCTTCTTGTATATAGTGATATGGAGCATGCTGGTATAACCTGAGCATCTCCTGTATATAATTATATACGTACAGCTGATATAAGTTATACATCTTCTTGTATATAGTGATATAGGCCATGCTGGTATAACCCGGGTATCTCCTGTATATAATTATATATGTACAGCTGGTATAAGTTATACATCTTCCTGTATATAGTGATATGGAGCATGCTGGTATAACCTGGGCATCTCCTGTATATAATTATATATGTACAGCTGGTATAAGTTATACATCTTCTTGTATATAGTAATATGGAGCATGCTGGTATAACCTGGGCATCTCCTGTATATAATTATATACGTACAGCTGGTATAAGTTATACATCTTCCTGTATATAGTGATATGGACCATGCTGGTATAACCTGGGCATCTTCTGTATATAATTATATATGTACAGCTGGTATAAGTTATACATCTTCTTGTATATAGTAATATGGAGCATGCTGGTATAACCTGGGCATCTCCTGTATATAATTATATATGAACAGCTGGTATAAGTTATACATCTTCCTGTATATAGTGATATGGACCATGCTGGTATAACCTGGGCATCTTCTGTATATAATTATATATGTACAGCTGGTATAAGTTATACATCTTCTTGTATATAGTAATATGGAGCATGCTGGTATAACCTGGGCATCTCCTGTATATAATTATATATGTACAGCTGGTATAAGTTATACATCTTCTCGTATATAGTGATATGGACCATGCTGGTATAACCTGGGTATCTCCTGTATATAATTATATATGTACAGCTGGTATAAGTTATACATCTTCTTGTATATAGTGATATGGACCATGCTGGTATAACCTGAGCATCTCCTGTATATAATTATATACGTACAGCTGATATAAGTTATACATCTTCTTGTATATAGTGATATAGGCCATGCTGGTATAACCCGGGTATCTCCTGTATATAATTATATATGTACAGCTGGTATAAGTTATACATCTTCCTGTATATAGTGATATGGAGCATGCTGGTATAACCTGGGCATCTTCTGTATATAATTATATACGTACAGCTGGTATAAGTTATACATCTTCTCGTATATAGTGATATGGAGCATGCTGGTATAACCTGGGTATCTCCTGTATATAATTATATATGTACAGCTGGTGTAAGTTATACATCTTCTTGTATATAGTGATATAGACCATGCTGGTATAACCTGGGCATCTCCTGTATATAATTATATACGTACAGCTGGTATAAGTTATACATCTTCTTGTATATAGTGATATGGACCATGCTGGTATAACCTGGGTATCTCCTGTATATAATTATATATGTACAGCTGGTATAAGTTATACATCTTGTATATAGTGATATGGAACATGCTGGTATAACCTGGGTATCTCCTGTATATAATTATATACGTACAGCTGGTATCAGTTATACATCTTCTTGTATATAGTGATATGGACCATGCTGGTATAACCTGGATATCTCCTGTATATAATTATATATGTACAGCTGGTATAAGTTATACATCTTCTTGTATATAGTGATATGGAGCATGCTGGTATAACCTGGGCATCTCCTGTATATAATTATATATGTACAGCTGGTATAAGTTATACATCTTCTTGTATATAGTGATATGGAGCATGCTGGTATAACCTGGGCATCTCCTGTATATAATTATATATGTACAGCTGGTATAAGTTATACATCTTCCTATATACAGTATAGTGATATGGAGCATGCTGGTATAACCTGGGTATCTCCTGTATATAATTATATATGTACAGCTGGTATAAGTTATACATCTTCTTGTATACAGTGATATAGACCATGCTGGTATAACCTGGGCATCTCCTGTATATAATTATATATGTACAGCTGGTATAAGTTATACATCTTCTTGTATATAGTGATATGGAGCATGCTGGTATAACCTGGGCATCTCCTGTATCTAATTATATATGTACAGCTGGTATAAGTTATACATCTTCTTGTATATAGTAATATGGAGCATGCTGGTATAACCTGGGCATCTCCTGTATATAATTATATATGTACAGCTGGTATAAGTTATACATCTTCTTGTATATAGTGATATGGAGCATGCTGGTATATCCTGAGCATCTCCAGTATATAATTATATATGTACAGCTGGTATAAGTTATACATCTTCTTGTATATAGTAATATGGAGCATGCTGGTATAACCTGGGCATCTCCTGTATATAATTATATATGTACAGCTGGTATAAGTTATACATCTTCTTGTATATAGTGATATGGACCGTGCTGGTATAACCTGGGCATCTCCTGTATATAATTATATATGTACAGCTGGTATAAGTTATGCATCTTCTTGTATATAGTGATATGGACCGTGCTGGTATAACCTGGGCATCTCCTGTATATAAGTATATATGTACAGCTGGTATAAGTTATACATCTTCTTGTATATAGTAATATGGAGCATGCTGGTATAACCTGGGCATCTCCTGTATATAATTATATATGTACAGCTGGTATAAGTTATGCATCTTCTTGTATATAGTGATATGGAGCATGCTGGTATAACCTGGGCATCTCCTGTATATAATTATATATGTACAGCAGGTATAAGTTATACATCTTCTTGTATATAGTGATATGGACCATGCTGGTATAACCTGGGTATCTCCTGTATATAATTATATATGTACAGCTGGTATAAGGTATACATCTTGTATATAGTGATATGGACCATGCTGGTATAACCTAGGCATCTCCTGTATACAATTATATATGTACAGCGGGTATAAGTTATACATCTTCTTGTATACAGTGATATGGACCATGCTGGTATAACCTGGGCATCTCCTGTATATAATTATATACGTACAGCTGGTATAAGTTATACATCTTCTTGTATATAGTGATATGGAGCATGCTGGTATAACCTGGGCATCTCCTGTATATAATTATATATGTACAGCTGGTATAAGTTATACATCTTCTTGTATATAGTGATATGGACCATGCTGGTATAACCTGGGCATCTTCTGTATATAATTATATACGTACAGCTGGTATAAGTTATACATCTTCTCGTATATAGTGATATGGAGCATGCTGGTATAACCTGGGTATCTCCTGTATATAATTATATATGTACAGCTGGTATAAGTTATACATCTTCTTGTATATAGTGATATGGACCATGCTGGTATAACCTGGGCATCTACTGTATATAATTATATATGTACAGCTGGTATAAGTTATACATCTTCTTGTATATAGTGATATGGACCATGCTGGTATAACCTGGGTATCTCCTGTATATAATTATATATGTACAGCTGGTATAAGTTATACATCTTCTTGTATATAGTGATATGGACCATGCTGGTATAACCTGGGCATCTCCTGTATATAATTATATATGAACAGCTGGTATAACCTGGGCATCTCCTGTATATAATTATATATGTACAGCTGGTATAACCTGGGCATCTCCTGTATATAATTATATATGTACAGCTGGTATAAGTTATACATCTTCTTGTATATAGTGATATGGAGCATGCTGGTATAACCTGGGTATCTCCTGTATATAATTATATACGTACAGCTGGTATAAGGTATACATCTTCTTGTATATAGTGATATGGAGCATGCTGGTATAACCTGGGTATCTCCTGTATATAATTATATATGTACAGCTGGTATAAGTTCTACATCATCTTGTATATAGTGATATGGACCATGCTGGTATAACCTGGGCATCTCCTGTATATAATTATATATGTACAGCTGGTATAAGTTATACATCTTCTTGTATACAGTGATATGGAGCATGCTGGTATAACCTGGGCATCTCCTGTATATAATTATATATGTACAGCTGGTATAAGTTATACATCTTCTTGTATATAGTGATATGGACCATGCTGGTATAACCTGGGTATCTCCTGTATATAAATATATATGTACAGCTGGTATAAGTTATACATCTTCTTGTATATAGTGATATGGAGCATGCTTGTATAACCTGGGCATCTCCTGTATATAATTATATATGTACAGCTGGTTTAAGTTATACATCTTCCTATATATACTCATATGGACCAGATTGGTTTATAGGGTCAGGATAGGGTACCTAGTATTCAGACTTTTTAGCTTTATCCGTACCATTTTACCTGCAAAGCACCCCACCCAACCACACACATTTCAATCAAGGACACGCTCATATAATGAATGACACACAAAAGCAGAAAGAAAAATTAAAGACTTCTGTCTTTAAAAACATTCCTTAAAAACACACTCCAAAAAAATCTACTCGGCGAGTTTCACTCAGATCGCCATCTAGTGGAAGAAACTGGTATAATCTCATTTTCCGGGAAATGTGGTTTATTTTTAGCCAAGAATTTCATTTTTTCTTTTTTTTGTTTTATCTCTTAGGCTACTTTCACACTTGCGTTTGGTGCGGATCCGTCATGTATTATCTTTAACATTGGCCAAATGGATCCGTCTTGAACACCATTGAAAGTCAATGGGGGGCGGATCCGTTTTGCATTGTGTCAGTGAAAACGGATCCGTCCCCACATTACCCTGAACACACCATCCCCACCATGAAACATAGTGGTGGGAGCATCATGCTGTGGGAAGACTTTTCTTCAGCAGGAACAGCGAAGCTGGTCAGAGTTGATGGGACGATGGATGAAGCTAAATACAGGGCAATCCTGGAAAAAAAACTTAAAGATACAGCCAGAGCTACAATAGAATCAAAGCAAATTCATTAGTTGGAATGGTCCAGTCAAAGTATAGATCTAAATCCCCTAAATCCCATTGAGAATCTGTGGCAAGACTTGAAAATTGCTGTTTACAGACGCTCTCCATCCGATCTGACTGAGCACGAGCTATTTTGCAAAGAAGAATGGGCAAAAATTTCAGCCTTTAGATGTGAAAAGCTGGTAGAGACATACCCCCAAAGACTTGAAGCTGTAATTGCAGTGAAAGGTGACCCTACAAAGTATTGACTGGGGTCTGAATACAAATGCACGCCACAAACCATGTATCATTTTCTTTTCACTTCACACATACAGTACAGACCAAAAGTTTGGACACACCTTCTCATTCAAAGAGTTTTCTTTATTTTCATGACTATGAAGGCATCAAAACTATGAATTAACACATGTGGAATTATATACATAACAAACAAGTGTGAAACAACTGAAAATATGTCATATTCTAGGTTCTTCAAAGTAGCCACCTTTTGCTTTGATTACTGCTTTGCACACTCTTGGCATTCTCTTGATGAGCTTCAAGAGGTAGTCCCCTGAAATGGTCTTCCAACAGTCTTGAAGGAGTTCCCAGAGATGCCTAGCACTTGTTGGCCCTTTTGCCTTCACTCTGCGGTCCAGCTCACCCCAAACCATCTCGATTGGGTTTAGGTCCGGTGACTGTGGAGGCCAGGTCATCTGGCGCAGCACCCCATCACTCTCCTTCATGGTCAAATAGCCCTTACTTTCAAAGTTTTCCCAATTTTTCGGCTGACTGACTGACCTTCATTTCTTAAAGTAATGATGGCCACTCGTTTTTCTTTACTTAGCTGCTTTTTTCTTGCCATAATACAAATTCTAACAGTCTATTCAGTAGGACTATGAGCTGTGTATCCACCTGACTTCTCCTCAACGCAACTGATGGTCCCAACCCCATTTATAAGGCAAGAAATCCCACTTATTAAACCTGACAGGGCACACCTGTGAAGTGAAAACCATTTCAGGGGACTACCTCTTGAAGTTCATCAAGAGAATGCCAAGAGTGTGCAAAGCAGTAATCAAAGCAAAAGGTGGCTACTTTAAAAAACCTAGAATATGACATTTTCAGTTGTTTCACACTTGTTTGTTATGTATATAATTCCACATAATTCATAGTTTTGATGCCTTCAGTGTGAATCTACAATTTTCATAGTCATGAAAATAAAGAAAACTCTTTGAATGAGAAGGTGTGTCCAAACTTTTGATCTGTACTGTACTTGCTACTTTGTGTTGGTCTATCACATAAAATCCCAATGGAATACATTTAAGTGGGCGTAACCTTAACAAATGTGCAAATGTTCAAGGGGTATGAATACTTTTTCAAGGCACTGTAGATCCACTAGAAAGTCCTCTGCATATCTGTTTCAAAAAGATTTATTCTTAGATTTATACTTATAGATGTTCTTATAGATGCTGTCACGGCCACGGTTATGGTCGTGACTCCTTGGGAGTCGCATACAGTTGCCCGCGGTTTTGGTTGTTGTTTCAACCGCAGCTGAGGCATTATGTAGTTGGCCTCGGTGCGGTTGCCGCGGACAACAGCCTTGTGTGCGGTTCCCGGGGAGTTGTTGTGGATGCACGTTTGTATGTCTGGTGTGCACTGTGTTTTATGTTTGTGTGCGCATGGACATCATTCCCCGCACTGTGGTTACCCGTAGCAACCTTAGGTGGTATTATGTACATGTGGTGGCAGTGTCCCGGCCTTCGGGCTGATTCCCTGGACACGTGTGCCACCCATGTCGTTGCTTGCGGCAACGGCCACAGTGTGATCTGTTGGACACTTTTCCTTTTTGTGAGTTTCCCTTCTGTGGTGTGTGTGTAGGGTTAACTCCCTTCCCAGTGTGTGTGTGATGTCACTGGGTGTGTCCTTCCTTTGGGTGTGGCCACTTTGGGCCTATATAACCTCTCTCTGTGGCAGGGCTCAGGAGGTTGCTTCAGCATGCTTGTTGATAGCAGCCTCCTGTGTTTTTCCATCTGCCTGTGAGAGCCACCACTGTGGTCATAGATTTAAGTTTATGTTTATGCTTCTTGTATGTCATGTTGTGTGTGATGTTCTGTTGGGACCTTCCTTGTCACTTTTGTGCAGTTTACGGTTCTGGATTCCTGTTGCTCAGGGATCCAGTCAGCAAGGCTGTGGCAGGTTGGAGGAACTTCTAGTTCGCCTGCCATACCCGTAAAACTGTTTGTGTTCCCCTTTTTCCCAACAGCTTGGCCAGTGAGACTCCTGCTCCTCCGCGTCTAGGAGGAGTAGGTCGTCTTACCCTGACTCCTAGCGCAGGGACCGGACGGAGGGTGAGTTAGGGATCCGAGGTTCCTGCGCATGGGTCCTCCTACCTTTAAGGTCGGCCCATGCAGTTAGGAGTTAGGGTCAGGGTAGGGACGCTGTAGGAGGTGACCTGCTCCCTATTCTGTTCTCCTGGCCGAGTAGGCCTACAGCATCTGGCATTGCACGGCTGAGGATTTCCCCCATCCTCAGCCGTGACAGTATGACCACAGCGGCATCTCATGTGGCGTTTTTCCCTCGAAAGAGGGTGAAGCATGTACCGCCCTCTGCGGAAGGGGTACATGCGCGCTCTTCGGAGGGAGAGCGTTCTGGGGGTTTCGCCTCTGACGGCGCGGTGAGTGGCTTTCCCCGCCATCATCGTTGCCTCGTTTGGCGTTCCCCCTGATTTTAGTTACACGTGGTGTTTGTTTGGTATGCGGTATGCATACCTTCGAAAGAGGGTGCAGCATGCAGTGCCATACCCTTGTGGCCTGCATGCGCGTTCTCCGGAGGGAGAACGTCCCGGGGGGATCATCCTTAGCGGCACGGTTGGTGGCTATTCCCCGCCACCGTACCTTCCGTGTCCATGGTCCCTCGTGCCTCTCCATGTTCCCATCTCTGGTCGTTTGCTGGCAGGCAGCACTCCGTAAGTAGTCCAGCTGCGTGCTGGTTAGGGGTGTCTGCTGGCAGCGACTGGAGTGGGGACGTGTGTGGAGAGTCCCTTCGTCCATCTCTCAGTGGTTCTTTCCCCTTTGTTGCTGGTGCGGGCTGCAGTCCTCGTCGGACTGGCTAGTGTGAGCCGGGAGAGGATGCAGCTGACAGCGACCCCTTTTTAGAACCGGTACTGAGAGTGGACGTCCCCTTCTCCTATCCCCTTGTCTGAGTCCCTCACGTATTTTTTTTTGGTGGGGGGGCTTTGAGGGGTGGAAGTGTCACGGCCACGGTTATGGTCGTGACTCCTTGGGAGTCGCATACAGTTGCCCGCGGTTTTGGTTGTTGTTTCAACCGCAGCTGAGGCATTATGTAGTTGGCCTCGGTGCGGTTGCCGCGGACAACAGCCTTGTGTGCGGTTCCCGGGGAGTTGTTGTGGATGCACGTTTGTATGTCTGGTGTGCACTGTGTTTTATGTTTGTGTGCGCACGGACATCATTCCCCGCACTGTGGTTACCCGTAGCAACCTTAGGTGGTATTATGTACATGTGGTGGCAGTGTCCCGGCCTTCGGGCTGATTCCCTGGACACGTGTGCCACCCATGTCGTTGCTTGCGGCAACGGCCACAGTGTGATCTGTTGGACACTTTTCCTTTTTGTGAGTTTCCCTTCTGTGGTGTGTGTGTAGGGTTAACTCCCTTCCCAGTGTGTGTGTGATGTCACTGGGTGTGTCCTTCCTTTGGGTGTGGCCACTTTGGGCCTATATAACCTCTCTCTGTGGCAGGGCTCAGGAGGTTGCTTCAGCATGCTTGTTGATAGCAGCCTCCTGTGTTTTTCCATCTGCCTGTGAGAGCCACCACTGTGGTCATAGATTTAAGTTTATGTTTATGCTTCTTGTATGTCATGTTGTGTGTGATGTTCTGTTGGGACCTTCCTTGTCACTTTTGTGCAGTTTACGGTTCTGGATTCCTGTTGCTCAGGGATCCAGTCAGCAAGGCTGTGGCAGGTTGGAGGAACTTCTAGTTCGCCTGCCATACCCGTAAAACTGTTTGTGTTCCCCTTTTTCCCAACAGCTTGGCCAGTGAGACTCCTGCTCCTCCGCGTCTAGGAGGAGTAGGTCGTCTTACCCTGACTCCTAGCGCAGGGACCGGACGGAGGGTGAGTTAGGGATCCGAGGTTCCTGCGCATGGGTCCTCCTACCTTTAAGGTCGGCCCATGCAGTTAGGAGTTAGGGTCAGGGTAGGGACGCTGTAGGAGGTGACCTGCTCCCTATTCTGTTCTCCTGGCCGAGTAGGCCTACAGCATCTGGCATTGCACGGCTGAGGATTTCCCCCATCCTCAGCCGTGACAGTATGACCACAGCGGCATCTCATGTGGCGTTTTTCCCTCGAAAGAGGGTGAAGCATGTACCGCCCTCTGCGGAAGGGGTACATGCGCGCTCTTCGGAGGGAGAGCGTTCTGGGGGTTTCGCCTCTGACGGCGCGGTGAGTGGCTTTCCCCGCCATCATCGTTGCCTCGTTTGGCGTTCCCCCTGATTTTAGTTACACGTGGTGTTTGTTTGGTATGCGGTATGCATACCTTCGAAAGAGGGTGCAGCATGCAGTGCCATACCCTTGTGGCCTGCATGCGCGTTCTCCGGAGGGAGAACGTCCCGGGGGGATCATCCTTAGCGGCACGGTTGGTGGCTATTCCCCGCCACCGTACCTTCCGTGTCCATGGTCCCTCGTGCCTCTCCATGTTCCCATCTCTGGTCGTTTGCTGGCAGGCAGCACTCCGTAAGTAGTCCAGCTGCGTGCTGGTTAGGGGTGTCTGCTGGCAGCGACTGGAGTGGGGACGTGTGTGGAGAGTCCCTTCGTCCATCTCTCAGTGGTTCTTTCCCCTTTGTTGCTGGTGCGGGCTGCAGTCCTCGTCGGACTGGCTAGTGTGAGCCGGGAGAGGATGCAGCTGACAGCGACCCCTTTTTAGAACCGGTACTGAGAGTGGACGTCCCCTTCTCCTATCCCCTTGTCTGAGTCCCTCACGTATTTTTTTTTGGTGGGGGGGCTTTGAGGGGTGGAAGTGTCACGGCCACGGTTATGGTCGTGACTCCTTGGGAGTCGCATACAGTTGCCCGCGGTTTTGGTTGTTGTTTCAACCGCAGCTGAGGCATTATGTAGTTGGCCTCGGTGCGGTTGCCGCGGACAACAGCCTTGTGTGCGGTTCCCGGGGAGTTGTTGTGGATGCACGTTTGTATGTCTGGTGTGCACTGTGTTTTATGTTTGTGTGCGCACGGACATCATTCCCCGCACTGTGGTTACCCGTAGCAACCTTAGGTGGTATTATGTACATGTGGTGGCAGTGTCCCGGCCTTCGGGCTGATTCCCTGGACACGTGTGCCACCCATGTCGTTGCTTGCGGCAACGGCCACAGTGTGATCTGTTGGACACTTTTCCTTTTTGTGAGTTTCCCTTCTGTGGTGTGTGTGTAGGGTTAACTCCCTTCCCAGTGTGTGTGTGATGTCACTGGGTGTGTCCTTCCTTTGGGTGTGGCCACTTTGGGCCTATATAACCTCTCTCTGTGGCAGGGCTCAGGAGGTTGCTTCAGCATGCTTGTTGATAGCAGCCTCCTGTGTTTTTCCATCTGCCTGTGAGAGCCACCACTGTGGTCATAGATTTAAGTTTATGTTTATGCTTCTTGTATGTCATGTTGTGTGTGATGTTCTGTTGGGACCTTCCTTGTCACTTTTGTGCAGTTTACGGTTCTGGATTCCTGTTGCTCAGGGATCCAGTCAGCAAGGCTGTGGCAGGTTGGAGGAACTTCTAGTTCGCCTGCCATACCCGTAAAACTGTTTGTGTTCCCCTTTTTCCCAACAGCTTGGCCAGTGAGACTCCTGCTCCTCCGCGTCTAGGAGGAGTAGGTCGTCTTACCCTGACTCCTAGCGCAGGGACCGGACGGAGGGTGAGTTAGGGATCCGAGGTTCCTGCGCATGGGTCCTCCTACCTTTAAGGTCGGCCCATGCAGTTAGGAGTTAGGGTCAGGGTAGGGACGCTGTAGGAGGTGACCTGCTCCCTATTCTGTTCTCCTGGCCGAGTAGGCCTACAGCATCTGGCATTGCACGGCTGAGGATTTCCCCCATCCTCAGCCGTGACAGTATGACCACAGCGGCATCTCATGTGGCGTTTTTCCCTCGAAAGAGGGTGAAGCATGTACCGCCCTCTGCGGAAGGGGTACATGCGCGCTCTTCGGAGGGAGAGCGTTCTGGGGGTTTCGCCTCTGACGGCGCGGTGAGTGGCTTTCCCCGCCATCATCGTTGCCTCGTTTGGCGTTCCCCCTGATTTTAGTTACACGTGGTGTTTGTTTGGTATGCGGTATGCATACCTTCGAAAGAGGGTGCAGCATGCAGTGCCATACCCTTGTGGCCTGCATGCGCGTTCTCCGGAGGGAGAACGTCCCGGGGGGGATCATCCTTAGCGGCACGGTTGGTGGCTATTCCCCGCCACCGTACCTTCCGTGTCCATGGTCCCTCGTGCCTCTCCATGTTCCCATCTCTGGTCGTTTGCTGGCAGGCAGCACTCCGTAAGTAGTCCAGCTGCGTGCTGGTTAGGGGTGTCTGCTGGCAGCGACTGGAGTGGGGACGTGTGTGGAGAGTCCCTTCGTCCATCTCTCAGTGGTTCTTTCCCCTTTGTTGCTGGTGCGGGCTGCAGTCCTCGTCGGACTGGCTAGTGTGAGCCGGGAGAGGATGCAGCTGACAGCGACCCCTTTTTAGAACCGGTACTGAGAGTGGACGTCCCCTTCTCCTATCCCCTTCTCCTATCCCCTTGTCTGAGTCCCTCACGTATTTTTTTTTGGTGGGGGGGCTTTGAGGGGTGGAAGTGTCACGGCCACGGTTATGGTCGTGACTCCTTGGGAGTCGCATACAGTTGCCCGCGGTTTTGGTTGTTGTTTCAACCGCAGCTGAGGCATTATGTAGTTGGCCTCGGTGCGGTTGCCGCGGACAACAGCCTTGTGTGCGGTTCCCGGGGAGTTGTTGTGGATGCACGTTTGTATGTCTGGTGTGCACTGTGTTTTATGTTTGTGTGCGCACGGACATCATTCCCCGCACTGTGGTTACCCGTAGCAACCTTAGGTGGTATTATGTACATGTGGTGGCAGTGTCCCGGCCTTCGGGCTGATTCCCTGGACACGTGTGCCACCCATGTCGTTGCTTGCGGCAACGGCCACAGTGTGATCTGTTGGACACTTTTCCTTTTTGTGAGTTTCCCTTCTGTGGTGTGTGTGTAGGGTTAACTCCCTTCCCAGTGTGTGTGTGATGTCACTGGGTGTGTCCTTCCTTTGGGTGTGGCCACTTTGGGCCTATATAACCTCTCTCTGTGGCAGGGCTCAGGAGGTTGCTTCAGCATGCTTGTTGATAGCAGCCTCCTGTGTTTTTCCATCTGCCTGTGAGAGCCACCACTGTGGTCATAGATTTAAGTTTATGTTTATGCTTCTTGTATGTCATGTTGTGTGTGATGTTCTGTTGGGACCTTCCTTGTCACTTTTGTGCAGTTTACGGTTCTGGATTCCTGTTGCTCAGGGATCCAGTCAGCAAGGCTGTGGCAGGTTGGAGGAACTTCTAGTTCGCCTGCCATACCCGTAAAACTGTTTGTGTTCCCCTTTTTCCCAACAGCTTGGCCAGTGAGACTCCTGCTCCTCCGCGTCTAGGAGGAGTAGGTCGTCTTACCCTGACTCCTAGCGCAGGGACCGAACGGAGGGTGAGTTAGGGATCCGAGGTTCCTGCGCATGGGTCCTCCTACCTTTAAGGTCGGCCCATGCAGTTAGGAGTTAGGGTCAGGGTAGGGACGCTGTTAGGAGGTGACCTGCTCCCTATCCTGTTCTCCTGGCCGAGTAGGCCTACAGCATCTGGCATTGCACGGCTGAGGATTTCCCCCATCCTCAGCCATGACAGATGCTCTTTCCTGCCAGTTGTCCTGTAATTGTCTGCAATTACATGAAAGTTAACAATTCTAGATTCCAAATTCTGCATGAGAAAAAGCTTTATAATTATGGTTGAGCGAACCAGAACTGTAAAGTTCGGGTTCGTATCGAACTTTAGGATATTTGGACCCCGGACCCGAACTCGAACTTTTCAGTAAAAGTTTGGGTTCGGGTTCTGTGTTCGGTGAGTTAATGGCGCTTTTTGAAAGGCTGCAGAGCAACCAATCAACAAGCGTTTAACTCTTATGCTCTTAGAAGCCATCACAGCCATGCCTACTAATGGCATGGCTGTGATTGGCCGGTGCAGCATGTGACCCAGCCTCTATATAAGCTGGAGTCACATAGCGCTGCACGTCACTCTGCTGTGCTTAGTGTAGGGATAGGATTCTGCTGTGAGGCAGGACAGAATCAGCGATTTACAGCGATTTTGTTTTGTGGGTGCAGTGCACAATCTTTTTACACTGCTTTGAGCCCAGTGACACAGAAAAATAACTTTTATCTGTCTGTTAGTTAGGTGGGCCTCGACGGCCATTTTATGTAAGTTTAGTGCACCAGCAAAGCATATTTGAATTTGTGACAGTCAAATACAAGGTTTAAATACTGCAGCTATATTCAGGGTTTAAAAAAAACACCCTTTTTTTTTGCAAGAAAATACATTTTGGGTCCTTTGCTGAATTTGTGACAGTCAAATACAAACTTTAAATACTGCAGTTATATTCTGGGTTTAAAAAAACACACATTTTTTGCAAGACCCTACATCTGGGGCCTTTGCTGCATTTGTCACAGTGAAATACTAGCGTTAGATACTGCTGTTATATTCTGGTTTTAAAAAAAACACCCATTTTTTACATTACCCTACATCTGGGGCCTTTGTTGCATTTGTCACAGTGAAATACAAGCGTTAGATAGTGCTGTTATATTCTGGTATTAAATAAACACCCATTTTGGGCAAGATAATAGATTTGCGGCCTTTGCTGCATTTCTGACAGCCCAATACAAGCGTTATATACCACTGTTGTATTCTGGTATTAAAAAAACACCCATTTTGGGCAAGATAATACATTTGTGGCCTTTGTTGCATTTGTGATAGTCAAATACAAAGTTTAAATACTGCAGTTATATTCTTGGTTTAAAAAAACACCCATTTTGGGCAAGACCCTGCATCTAAGGCCTTTGCTGCATTTGTCACAGTCAAATACAAGCGTTAGATACAGCTGTTATATTCTGGTTTCCAAAAAAACACCAATTTTGGGCAAGACTCTACATCTGGGGCCTTTGCTGCATTTGTCACAGTGAAATACATCCAGTCAATACTGCAGTTACAATGCTGGTTGACAAATAAAAAAAATTGGTGACCGTGAAGTAATTGTATAAAATTTGCCTGTCACACTGTTGTGTGAACTCAAGAAATTTTTCCTCTTTATGACACCGGCACTGCATTACTGCAGTGAACGTAATTATTGACTATTGGCGGTTACATTGTCGTCTGACATAAACCATCTGTTAGTTTGGTGGGTGAACTCAAAGAATGAGGAGAGCGTCAAATAAGGGACATGGCTCCGGTCGTGGTGCTGGTGGTGGAGCTCCTGTTGCAGGGAGAGGACGTGGTCGATCTGTGCCAGCTACACGCACAAGTGAAACACCTTCCTCAGGTGCGAGTAGGCGACAGAACCTTCAGCGTTATTTGGTAGGGCCGAATGCGTCTCTACAAATGGTGAGGAGATTGGGTGGCTGACAGTGCCTCCAGTTTCTTCACATTGTCTCCCACCGAATCTCCTGCTGAAAGATCAGAGTTGGCACCTACAGCCCATGTCCATCAGTCCTTTACCTCACCCCCTTGCAAATCAGCCAAGCAGTCTGAGCCCCAAGTCATGGAGCAGTCTCTTCTGCTTTTTGATGACTCTGCTAGCAGGGTTTCCCAGGGCCATCCAGATAGCCATGCCCCAGAAGTGGAAGAGATTGAGTGCACCGATGCCCAACCACTTATCTTTCAAGATGAGTTCATGGGAGGACTACCGCAGCACGTATCGGATGATGACGAAACACAGGTGCCAACTGCTGTGGCTTTCTGCAGTGTGCAGAACGACAAGAAGGCCAGGGGTAAGGACTGGGTGGAAGATGATGTGGAGGACGATGAGGTCCTCGACCCCACATGGAATCAAGGTCATGCGAGTGACCTGTGTAGTTTGGAGGAAGAGGTGGTGGTCGCACAGAGCCACCAGTACAGCAGAAGAGGGAGCAGGGTGCAAAAGCGGAGCGGCCGTCCCCTAGACAGTATGCCTGCTACTGCACACCAAAGCCAGCTCCAAGGAGTTCCCTGGCGTGGCAATTCTTTAGACAATGTGCTGACGACAAGACACAAGTGGTTTGCACGCTGTGCAATCAGAGCCTGAAGCGAGGCATAAACGTTCTCAACCTGAGCACAACCTGCATGACCAGGCATCTAAGTGCCAAGCACGAGCTGCAGTGGAGTAGACACCTCAAAAACAAAGAAAGGTCTATGGCTCCTCCTGGTTCCACTTCTGCTGCAGTTCCGGCCTCTTTATCCACCTCTGGAGTGACAGTGGCACCTGTCATCCTGCAAACAGAGGATCTGCAAGCAACACCATCACCTGGGTCCCTAAGCATCTCCACAATGTCCCGTGGAAGCGTTCAGCTCTCTATTTCCCAAACACTGGAGCGGAAGAGGAAGTACCCCCCTACCCACCCGCGATCCCTGGCCCTAAATGCCAGCATTTCAAAATGACTGGCCTTTGAAATGCTGTCATTCCGTCTGGTGGAGACTGAGAGTTTAAAAAAAAAGTTGGCTGTCCCACAGTACGTCATGCCCAGCCGCTACTACTTTTTCAAGCGAGCCATCCCTTCCCTGCACAACCAAGTGGGGGACAAAATCAGGTGTGCACTGCGCAACGCCATCTGTGGCAAGGTGCACCTGACTACGGATATGTGGACCAGTAAGCATGGTCAAGGACGTTATATCTCCCTAACAGCACACTGGGTAAATGCAGTGGTGGCTGGGCCTGAGGTGGATAGCTGTTTGGCACATGTCCTTCCACCGCCAAGGATTGCAGAGCGCTTCTCTTTGCCTCCTGTGGCTTCCTCCTCCTACTCCGCTTCCTCATCCTCTACCAGCTCCTCATCCGGTCAGCGTAACACCTTCACCACCAACTTCAGCACAGCCAGGGGTAAACGACAGCAGGCAGTTTTAAAACGTATCTGTTTGAAGGAACAAACCCCACACCGCGCAGGAGTTGTGGACGGGCATGGAACAACAGACCGATGAGTTGTTGGTGCCAGTGAACCTCAAGCCTGGCCTGGTGGTGTGCGATAATGGGCGAAATCTCGTAGCAGCTCTGGGACTAGCCGGTTTGACGCACATCCCTTGCCTGGCGCATGTGCTGAATTTGGTGGTGCAGAGGTTCCTTAAAAATTACCCCGATATGTCAGAGCTGCTGCATAAAGTGCGGGCCGTCTGTGGGCGCTTTTGGTGTTCTCACCCTGCTGCTGCTCGCCTGTCAGCGCTGCAGCGTAACTTTGGCCTTCCCGCTTACCGCCTCATATACGACGTGCCCACAAGGTGGAACTCCACCTTGCACATGCTGGCTAGACTGTGCGAGCAGCAGCAGGCCATAGTGGAGTTTCAGCTGCAGCACGCACGGGTGAGTCGCTCTGCGGAACAGCACCACTTCACCACTAATAGTGGGCCTCCATGTGAGACCTGTGTTCCTTGTGGATCTGATTCGAGTACTCCACCAACATGGCCAGTGCCGATAACGCCGTTCTCAGCCTTACTATCCCACTTCTATGCCTCCTTGAAAAAACGCTTTGGGCGATGATGGAAGAGGATGTGGCACAGGAGGAGGAGGAAGAGGGATCATTTCATAGGGTTTCAGGCCAGTCATTCACAAGTGGCTCAAAGGGTGGGTTCCTGCACCCACAAACGCCAGGAACACAATTGTCCAGCCAGGGCACAGTTCTGGAGGATGATTAGGTGGAGGATGAGGAGGAGGAGATGGAGGAACCGTTTTCACAGCAGTGTGGCACCCAAACCAGCTCATGGCCATCACTGGTGTGTGGCTGGGGGGATACAGAGGACACAGATGATACACCTCCCACAGAGGACAGCTTGTCGTTGCCTCTGGGCAGCCTGGCACACATGAGTGATTACATGCTGCAGTGTCTCCGAAACGACCGCCGAGTTGCCCACATTCTAACTTGTACTGATTACTGGGTGGCAACGCTGCTGGATGCCCATTACAAGGACAACGTAGCGTCCTTAATTCCGTCACTGGAGCGTGATCGTAAGATGCGCGAGTACAAGCGCACGCTAGTAGACACGCTGCTAATGGCATTCCCACCTGACAGCGGGGGCACAGTGGAAGCACAAGGCGAAGGCAGATGATGAGGAAGAGGTCGCCAACGCAGCTGGGGCACCGCCAGCACCTCAGAAGGCAGGGTGAGCATGGCCAAAATGTGGAAAAGCTTTGTCAGCACGCCACAACAACCAGCACCACCAGCTGATATGGAACGTCTTAGCAGGAGGCAGCATTTTAGCAACATGGTGGAGCAGTATGTGTGCACATGCCTACACGTACTGACTGATGGGTCTGCCCCCTTCAACTTCTGGGTCTCCAAAATGGGCACATAGCCTGAACTTGCCCTTTATGCCTTGGAGGTGCTGGCCTGCCCTGCAGCCAGTGTATTGTCTGAACATTTGTTTAGCACGGCAGGGGGCGTCATCACAGACAAGCGCAGCCGCCTGTCCAAAGCCAATGTGGACAAGCTCATGTTCATTAAAATGAACCAGGCATGGATCCCACAGGACTTGTCCGTACCTTGTGCAGAATAGACATGTATACCGGCACTAACCAGCCATTGTTATACTACAACGCAATTGGTCATTGTTGTATTTTTGATATTTCCCACTCTTTTGGGGTGTACCCTAATTTAAACAAAAATAAAATAAAAAAATAAAAAATAAAACCAAAAACCAGTGTTGGCTACCTCTTCCTCCTCCACATCCGCTTCCACCTACACCTCTACGTCCACCGCCTCCTCAACCTCCTACTTCATATGGACCTCCACCTCATAGATCAAGATTATTTTAAAAAATTTGTACGCATTTTATTTTATTTTAATTCATTTCACTAATTCGTCTTTAATTGACGCGCGCCACCTACTTTCATTTGATCCTTCCGCTTTAACATCTTGTCCCAGATTTCTGATCGATCACATTTCCTCCATTGACCTCCCTTGGATGTGGTATCCCTTTCTCACGCTCCCTCTCCGGCCTGGAACCTTGATTCGCTGCTAATCGTGATCAACATGGTAGGCGCAGAAAAGAACATCGAAAGTTGATAGAGCAGATATCCAATTGGATCATGGACATCACGGGGACGTGCGACATGGTGGAGCAGTATGTGTGCACACGCCTACACGTACTGACTGACGGGTCTGCCCCCTTCAACTTCTGGATCTCCAAATTGGACACATGGCCTGAGCTTGCCCTTTACGCCTTGGAGGTGCTGGCCTGCCCTGCAGCCAGTGTATTGTCTGAACTTTTGTTTAGCACGACTGGAGGTGGTTATCACAGGTTATATTTGCCAATGTTTTGGGGTGTACCCTAATTTAAACAAGAACAAAAAAAAATTTAAAACCAAAAACCAGTGTTAGCTACCTCCTCCTCCTCCACCGCTGCTTCCACCTACACCACTACATCCACCACCTCCTCAACCTCCTACTCCATATGGACCTCGTCCTCCTAGATCAAGATTATTATTTTTTATTTGTATGTATTTTAAGTTATTTTAAGTCATTTCCCTATCCACATTTGTTTGCAGAGCACTTGCCAGGCTCTTAACCACATTTCGATGCCATTTGCAGCCCTCTAGCCCTTTCCATTACCTTTTTAGAGACATTTTAGTGCTCCAAAGTTCGGGTCCCCATCGACTTCAATGGGGTTCGGGTTCGGGGTCAAGTTCGGGTTCCGAACTCGAACTTTTTTGTGAAGTTCGGCCGAACCCGAACATACAGGTGTCCGCTCAACTCTATTTATAATATATCAATCCCTTCCACCCTCCGGTATCCCTATTTTTTTTTCACCTTCGTTGTTCTGTTGAGGTTTATTTTGTGCACTTGTTTTGCTCCTTTGTGCAGCTCATTACACTCACTTAATTTCTTGTAGCGCTTGTTCTAATTTGCACCTGTTGGGCTTGTACTCACGCCCTTCCATTTCTTTTAACTTGTATATTTTCTCATTTTCCCTTCTCACTTTTGTTAAAACTTAAAAAAAATAAGTTTGAAACAAAAGAAGAATTTCCTCAGTCCTGAAACCAACCCATGTAGTGTAAAACAGTAAAGAGAAAATGGGAAAGCGGGAGGAGGGAGGTGCAGCTGCAGTTTCTCACTCGTTGAGAGCGCATGATGAGAAGAGCTGGAACTGCAAATGGAGACATCTAATTGGCTTAAAGCAGCAAAATGGCTCTTACATCACACCAACAAAAGCTGAAAACTCCATGATCTAATAATGCAGGAGACAAGGTAACGGGCACCTTCGTGCAGGAAGGAGAACCTATTTGCAGGTAATGCCCACTGAAGCTTGAAGACATACCTATTATTTCCTAGCTCCCTGAAGGAACTTGGTCTTCGACAACTCAAAATCATGTTATGAGGCCCAACCATGATTGTGTTTGTCAACCACAGCTTGGCCTGTCCTACTTCTGATCCTCAGAAAAGTAAATACCATCCTTCTGTGTTCTCATAGGAGTTACCTGTCAGTTCCCTTTCTCACTCTGGAGCCTCTGATTCCTCTGCATGCCGGGTTTCCATGGCAAACCGAAGCCCGGAAGTGATGTCACTGTCGCAGGGTATTTAAACCTGCCTCTGACAGCAGAACTTTGTCTAATTATATGGTAGCTGCTCATCTTTTGTTCGTTTGGACTTGGTCAAGAGAATGACTATTGATAAGAACATGGAGGACCTTTCATTGCAGCCGTGCCTGCCAATAGACAACCTGGGACTATATTAATGAGATGTCTTGCAGAACATGTATGAACAGACCACTTCCTGGTGTAAGGCAGGATGGCTCAAAATCTAAAAATAACCCTGGTGACTGGTGCCAGTGAGACGCAGTGGGCTTACCATAAACGTGTGACCTCCACAACTATAATGCACCACTTATAACATAGCTTCTCAGACCATGGTACTTAGTGGGTGCATGACAAAGGCCTAGGTGGGATATCTGTGGACAAGGTCATGCACCTGTTGCAGGCTCATTCCTTCCTATTTCACTCTGCAGACTCTCTCGGATCCACTTTAGCAACCTAATATATCTTGGAAACTGTGGCAGGTTTTTCAATGAAGAATAGAATTGGGGTTGCACCCAGAAATCTGAACAGCATAGTGTCCCACATTTTCATACCCCTTTATTCTATCTTCAAAGGCAGGACATATGCACTCACCACCCTCCATGCCCATACATGTTTTAATAAAGTGGAGGAACTCCAGGACCTGTAGTAATTTTGATAATTTTTATCTATTTACCGACCGACAGGAGCAACCGACTGAATTTTAAAAGCAACTGGGCCTATCCATATCTGCTTTGGAGGCTCGGCTTGGGGCCTCTATCACAGAGTTCATTAAAAATACAAGAGAAAAACGTCTTGCATACAAAACATTTTTCTCTGCTAAAAAACAAAAAAAACATTGTAAGGAACGGAAACTGAGCAGATCCCATTATAGTCAACGTTATCTGTTGGGCACCATTGCTGTCCTTTATGTGCCGAATGCGGCACTTCCGTTACATCAGAAATAATAGCGCTGATGTGAACTTGCCTTTACGGGGCAGAAGCTTAAAAATAATGGACAGGAATTGTCTGTAAGGAGAATGCAGTAAAATAAATCTGAAATCTCAAGGAAATTAAAATAGGTTTCCTGTAAGAAGTCTAAACGAGTAAGTGATAGTAATTAATCAAAGACCGTGGAAAAGTCCACCTTCACTAAAAATCGAGCCAAAGTGTGATGCAATATACCGAACCTCCACTAGTGTATTTATGCCTAGACATGGAGATCATCTCAAGTATGTTATTATATACAGTATGTACAGATGGTATAAGTTATATACATCTTCCTGTATATAGTGATATGGAGCATGCTGGTATAACCCGGGTATCTCCCGTATATAATTATGAATGTACAGCTGGTATAAGTTATACATCTTCTTGTATACAGTACAGACCAAAAGTTTGGACACACCTTCTCATTCAAAGAGTTTTCTTTATTTTCATGACTATGAAAATTGTAGATTCACACTGAAGGCATCAAAACTATGAATTAACACATGTGGAATTATATACATAACAAACAAGTGTGAAACAACTGAAAATGTCATATTCTAGTTTCTTCAAAGTAGGCACCTTTTGCTTTGATTACTGCTTTGCACACTCTTGGCATTCTCTTCATGAGCTTCAAGAGGTAGTCCCCTGAAATGGTTTTCACTTCACAGGTGTGCCCTGTCAGGTTTAATAAGTGTGATTTCTTGCCTTATAAATGGGGTTGGGACCATCAGTTGCGTTGAGGAGAAGTCAGGTAGATACACAGCTGATAGTCCTACTGAATAGACTGTTAGAATTTGTATTATGGCAAGAAAAAAGCAGCTAAGTAAAGAAAAACGAATGGCCATCATTACTTTAAGAAATGAAGGTCAGTCAGTCAGCCGAAAAATTGGGAAAACTTTGAAAGTAAGGGCTATTTGACCATGAAGGAGAGTGATGGGGTGCTGCGCCAGATGACCTGGCCTCCACAGTCACCGGACCTGAACCCAATCGAGATGGTTTGGGGTGAGCTGGACCGCAGAGTGAAGGCAAAAGGGCCAACAAGTGCTAAGCATCTCTGGGAACTCCTTCAAGACTGTTGGAAGACCATTTCAGGGGACTACCTCTTGAAGCTCATCAAGAGAATGCCAAGAGTGTGCAAAGCAGTAATCAAAGCAAAAGGTGGCTACTTTGAAGAAACTAGAATATGACATATTTTCAGTTGTTTCACACTTGTTTGTTATGTATATAATTCCACATGTGTTAATTCATAGTTTTGATGCCTTCATAGTCATGAAAATAAAGAAAACTCTTTGAATGAGAAGGTGTGTCCAAACTTTTGGTCTGTACTGTATATACTCATATGGACCAGATTGGTACCTAGTATTCAGACTTTAGCTTTATCCGTACCATTTTACCTGTAAAGCCCCCCCAGCCACACACACTTCAATCAAGGACACACTCATATTATGAATGACAAACAAAAGCAGAAAGAAAAAGTAAAGTCTTCTGTCTTTGAAAGCATTCCTTAAAAACACACTCCAAAAAATCAACTCTGCGAGTTTCACTTAGATCGCCATCTAGTGGAAGAAACTAGTATAATCTCCTTTTCCGGGAAAGGTGGTTTATTTTTGGCCAAGAATTTGATATTGTTTTTCTTTCATTTTTAGTTTTTTTTGTTTGTTTTACCTCTCAGTTGCCCAACTACTGGTTAAACAAGTAACTGTGAAATTACCTGAAATGACTGTCATATGAGGTAGAATTATTTTGTCCTCTTTGCTTATGTCCTATTATGTTATTGTACTTTTTTTTTTTTACATTCATAGGGTAAGTTCAGTTTGGGTCGTACTTGCATTGATTTCGCTTCAAGATTCAGTATAACTTGTATTTCATTCATTTAACCCCTTCAGAACCTGGCCATTTTCTGTTTTGTTTTGTTTTTTCATCTTCATTTTTTACTTCCAGACTTCTCAGAGCCATAGCTTTTTTATTTTTCCATTCACATATTAGGGCTTTGTGTTTTTTTGCGAGATAAGTTGTACTTTCTAATGGCATCATTTACTATTGCGTACAATGTAGTAGAAAGCTGTACTAAAATTCAAATGGGGTGGAATTAGGGAAAAAAACTGAATTCCGCCACAGTTTTATGGGTTTTGTTTTAACAGCGTTTCATATGTGGTAAAACTGACCTGTTACCTTCATTCTCCAGGTTAGTACGATTATAACAATACCACATTTGTGTAGTTTTTCTTTTGTTTTAATACTGAAAAAAAAAAGTCGGAAAAGGCAAACTTTTTTTATTTTTATGTCTGCGGAGCTGAGTGAGGGTTTATTTTTTGTGGGACAATCTGTAGTTCTTATTGATACCATGTGGAGTGTGTATGACTTTTTGACCACTTCTTATTCATTTTTTTCTGGGGAGGTGAAGTGACAAAAAAAGACAAATCAGCAATTTTTTTTATTTTTTTCCATTACATCATTAACCGTATAGGATAAATATTTTTATATTTTAATAATAGTTTTCGCACCCATTGATGCCCATGCCCATTTTTTAAATTGTTTATTTATTTTTATTTTACTTAGCATTGGACCACAAAAACATAGCTGTGGCCGCCTACAGAACCTTCAGGGGGACCGAGGCTGTTGCAATGAATGAACAGCTTTCCCGATCGCCACTAGGGGGAGCCTTTTCAGCCCCGGAAACTCTGCGCTTCCGGGTTTTCCACTCTTATATGCTGTGGTCACAATTGACCATGGCATCTGAAGGCTTAAATATCTGCGACTGGTGTTAACGCCGATTGCAGACCTTATCCCCATGTGTCTGCTGTTTAACCACCTCAGCCCCCAGTGCTTAAACACCCTGAAAGACCAGGCCACTTTTTACACTTCTGACCTACACTACTTTCACCATTTATTGCTCGGTCATGCAACTTACCACCCAAATGAATTTTACCTCCTTTTCTTCTCACTAATAGAGCTTTCATTTGGTGGTATTTCATTGCTGCTGACATTTTTACTTTTTTTGTTATTAATCGAAATTTAACGATTTTTTTGCAAAAAAATGACATTTTTCACTTTCAGTTGTAAAATTTTGCAAAAAAAATGACATCCATATATAAATTTTGCTCTAAATTTATTGTTCTACATGTCTTTGATAAAAAAAAAATGTTTGGGTAAAAAAAAAATGGTTTGGGTAAAAGTTATAGCGTTTACAAACTATGGTACAAAAATGTGAATTTCCGCTTTTTGAAGCAGCTCTGACTTTCTGAGCACCTGTCATGTTTCCTGAGGTTCTACAATGCCCAGACAGTACAAACACCCCACAAATGACCCCATTTCGGAAAGTACACACCCTAAGGTATTCGCTGATGGGCATAGTGAGTTCATAGAACTTTTTATTTTTTGTCACAAGTTAGCGGAAAATGATGATTTTTTTTTTTTTTTTTTTTTTTCTTACAAAGTCTCATATTCCACTAACTTGTGACAAAAAATAAAAACTTCCATGAACTCACTATGCCCATCACGAAATACCTTGGGGTCTCTTCTTTCCAAAATGGGGTCACTTGTGGGGTAGTTATACTGCCCTGGCATTCTAGGGGCCCAAATGTGTGGTAAGGAGTTTGAAATCAAATTCTGTAAAAACTGACCAGTGAAATCCGAAAGGTGCTCTTTGGAATGTGGGCCCCTTTGCCCACCTAGGCTGCAAAAAAGTGTCACACATCTGGTATCTCCGTATTCAGTAGAAGTTGGGGAATGTGTTTTGGGGTGTCATTTTACATATACCCATGCTGGGTGAGATAAATATCTTGGTCAAATGCCAACTTTGTATAAAAAAATGGGAAAAGTTGTCTTTTGCCAAGATATTTATCTCACCCAGCATGGGTATATGTAAAATGACACCCCAAAACACATTCCCCAACTTCTCCTGAATACGGAGATACCAGATGTGTGACACTTTTTTGCAGCCTAGGTGGGCAAAGGGGCCCATATTCCAAAGAGCACCTTTCGGATTTCACTCGTCATTTTTTACAGAATTTGATTTCAAACTCCTTACCACACATTTGGGCCCCTAGAATGCCAGGGCAGTATAACTACCCCACAAGTGACCCCATTTTGGAAAGAAGAGACCCCAAGGTATTCGCTGATGGGCATAGTGAGTTCATAGAAGTTTTTATTTTTTGTCACAAGTTAGTGGAATATG
Source organism: Bufo bufo (assembly GCF_905171765.1). Classification (NCBI taxonomy): domain Eukaryota; kingdom Metazoa; phylum Chordata; class Amphibia; order Anura; family Bufonidae; genus Bufo; species Bufo bufo. The sequence goes on from NC_053394.1 coordinate 422,713,428, forward strand.
AGACTTTGTATGAAAAAAAAAAAAAAAAAAAAAAATCATCATTTTCCACTAACTTGTGACAAAAAAAAAAAAATTCTAGGAACTCGCCATGCCCCTCACGGAATACCTTGGGGTGTCTTCTTTCCAAAATGGGGTCACTTGTGGGGTAGTTATACTGCCCTGGCATTTTCCAGGGGCCCTAATGTGTGGTAAGTAGGTAAATGACCAGTGAAATCCGAAAGGTGCTCTTTGGAATATGGGCCCCTTTGCCCACCTAGGCTGCAAAAAAGTGTCACACATCTGGTATCTCCGTACTCGGGAGAAGTTGGGGAATGTGTTTTGGGGTGTCTTTTTACATATACCCATGCTGGGTGAGAGAAATATCTTGGCAAAAGACAACTTTTCCCATTTTTTTATACAAAGTTGGCATTTGACCAAGATATTTCTCTCACCCAGCATGGGTATATGTAAAATGACACCCCAAAACACATTCCCCACCTTCTCCTGAGTACGGAGATACCAGATGTGTGACACTTTTTTGCAGCCTAGGTGGGCAAAGGGGCCCATATTCCAAAGAGCACCTTTCGGATTTCACTCGTCATTTTTTACAGAATTTGATTTCAAACTCCTTACCACACATTTGGGCCCCTAGAATGCCAGGGCAGTATAACTACCCCACAAGTGACCCCATTTTGGAAAGAATAGACCCCAAGGTATTCGCTGATGGGCATAGTGAGTTCATGGAAGTTTTTATTTTTTGTCACAAGTTAGTGGAATATGAGACTTTGTATGAAAAAAAAAAAAAAAAAAAAATCATCATTTTCCACTAACTTGTGACAAAAAATAAAAAATTCTAGGAACTCGCCATGCCCCTCACGGAATACCTTGGGGTGTCTTCTTTCCAAAATGGGGTCACTTGTGGGGTAGTTATACTGCCCTGGCATTTTCCAGGGGCCCTAATGTGTGGTAAGTAGGTAAATGACCAGTGAAATCAGAAAGGTGCTCTTTGGAATATGGGCCCCTTTGCCCACCTAGGCTGCAAAAAAGTGTCACACATCTGGTATCTCCGTACTCGGGAGAAGTTGGGGAATGTGTTTTGGGGTGTCTTTTTACATATACCCATGCTGGGTGAGAGAAATATCTTGGCAAAAGACAACTTTTCCCATTTTTTTATACAAAGTTGGCATTTGACCAAGATATTTATCTCACCCAGCATGGGTATATGTAAAATGACACCCCAAAACACATTCCCCAACTTCTCCTGAGTACGGCGATACCAGATGTGTGACACTTTTTTGCAGCCTAGATGCGCAAAGGGGCCCAAATTCCTTTTAGGAGGGCCTTTTTAGACATTTGGATACCAGACTTCTTCTCACGCTTTGGGGCCCCTAGAATGCCAGGGCAGTATAAATACCCCACATGTGACCCCATTTTGGAAAGAAGACACCCCAAGGTATTCAATGAGGGGCATGGCGAGTTCATAGAAATTTTTTTTTTTTGGCACAAGTTAGCGGAAATTGATATTTTTTATTTTTTTCTCACAAAGTCTCCCGTTCCGCTAACTTGGGACAAAAATTTCAATCTTTCATGGACTCAATATGCCCCTCACTGAATACCTGGGGGTGTCTTCTTTCCGAAATGGGGTCACATGTGGGGTATTTATACTGCCCTGGCATTCTAGGGGCCCTAAAGCGTGAGAAGAAGTCTGGAATATAAATGTCTAAAAAATTTTACGCATTTGGATTCCGTGAGGGGTATGGTGAGTTCATGTCAAATTTTATTTTTTGTCACAAGTTAGTGGAATATGAGACTTTGTAAGAAAAAAAAATAATAATTCCGCTAACTTGGGCCAAAAAAATGTCTGAATGGAGCCTTACAGGGGGGTGATCAATGACAGGGGGGTGATCAATGACAGGGGGGGTGATCAATGACAGGGGGGGTGATCAATGACAGGGGGGGTGATCAATGACAGGGGTGGTGATCAATGACAGGGGGGTGATCAGGGAGTCTATATGGGGTGATAACCACAGTCATTGATCACGCCCGTGTAAGGCTTCATTCAGACGTCCGGATGCGTTTTGCGGATCCGATCCATCTATCAGTGGATCCGTAAAAATCATGCGGACGTCTGAATGGAGCTTTACAGGGGGGTGATCAATGACAGGGGGGTAATCAATGACAGGGGGGTGATCAGGGAGTCTATATGGGGTGATCACCACAGTCATTGATCATGCCCCTGTAAGGCTTCATTCAGACGTCCGGATGCGTTTTGCGGATCCGATCCATCTATCAGTGGATCCGTAAAAATCATGCGGACATCTGAATGGAGCTTTACAGGGGGGTGATCAATGACAGGGGGGTAATCAATGACAGGGGGGTGATCAGGGAGTCTATATGGGGTGATCACCACAGTCATTGATCATGCCCCTGTAAGGCTTCATTCAGACGTCCGGATGCGTTTTGCGGATCCGATCCATCTATCAGTGGATCCGTAAAAATCATGCGGACGTCTGAATGGAGCTTTACAGGGGGGTAATCAATGACAGGGGGGTGATCAATGACAGGGGGGTGATCAGGGAGTCTATATGGGGTGATAACCACAGTCATTGATCATGCCCCTGTAAGGCTTCATTCAGACGTCCGGATGCGTTTTGCGGATCCGATCCATCTATCAGTGGATCCGTAAAAATCATGCGGACATCTGAATGGAGCTTTACAGGGGGGTGATCAGGGAGTCTATATGGGGTGATCACCACAGTCATTGATCATGCCCCTGTAAGGCTTCATTCAGACGTCCGGATGCGTTTTGCGGATCCGATCCATCTATCAGTGGATCCGTAAAAATCATGCGGACGTCTGAATGGAGCTTTACAGGGGGGTAATCAATGACAGGGGGGTGATCAATGACAGGGGGGTGATCAGGGAGTCTATATGGGGTGATAACCACAGTCATTGATCATGCCCCTGTAAGGCTTCATTCAGACGTCCGGATGCGTTTTGCGGATCCGATCCATCTATCAGTGGATCCGTAAAAATCATGCGGACATCTGAATGGAGCTTTACAGGGGGTTGATCAATGACAGGGGGGTAATCAATGACAGGGGGGTGATCAGGGAGTCTATATGGGGTGATCAGGGGTGATCAGGGGCTAATAAGGGGTTAATAAGTGACGGGGGGGGGGGTGTAGTGTAGTGTAGTGGTGCTTGGTGGGACTTTACTGAGCTACCTGTGTCCTCTGGTGGTCGATCCAAACAAATGGGACCACCAGAGGACCAGGTAGCAGGTATATTAGACGCTGTTATCAAAACAGCGTCTAATATACCTGTTAGGGGTTAAAAAAAACACATCTCCAGCCTGCCAGCGAACGATCGCCGCTGGCAGGCTGGAGATCAACTCTCTTACCTTCCGTTCCTGTGAGCGCGCGCGCCTGTGTGCGCGCGTTCACAGGAAATCTCGCGTCTCGCGAGAGGACGCGTATATGCGTCCAGGAGGAATGAATCAACCACCTCCAGGACGCGTCTGTGCGTACAGCGGTCCGGAGGTGGTTAAAACATGTTTAGATACACGACTTCTAGGTATTCGGGAATGGGTTAAATTCTTACTCATTCTGGGCTTTAAAGTCCAGGAGGTGGTCCTATCAGTGATTGACAGATAACTCTGTACACACAGTCATAGAGAGAAGGCTGTCAATCAGTGATAGGACCACCTCCTGGACTTCAAAGCCCAGAATGAGCATTTTTATAAATCAATCAATCAATTATAAATATATCAATCTGCTCAGCTCCTCCTGCTCTATAACATGCTGCCTTCAGCTCAGATACCATCTTCAATACAACAAGTTTCCTTTAAGGGATACGGGCTGAGCAGCAATACCAGAAACACAAAAGCAGACACCATTTTTTCTAATCTTATACAACCTCCTCCGTGGTTATTGATTTTTTTCGGCTCCCATTTTCCTTTTTCTACCATTTATTTGCATTTCTTTTGCCCCCCTTTTGTAGTAAAGAAACCAAAGTGAAGATGGGCCCTCTTCTGGGTCAGATACTACCCGGGGTCCACTACTCCAGAGGTGACGACTACTATAGTCAAGCTAATGATTAACAAGATATGGCCACACTGTCACGTAGACTGAGAACAAGTTTTATTGCTCTCAGTAAAATAAACCAAATTATAGTCCTGCAGATATGATCGCTTATATTGGCTAAATAAAAAAAAATAACACAACGATAAGCCGTACAAGTGAAACATGTGAGGAAACACATATATATCGACACACAGGAGCGGAGATGGGGTGCAATAAATGAATGTTTAGCCCCTTGGTGCACCGTGGCATCCATGTACATCACAGGTGTAGAGGGACTAAATGGAGTGGACTGTGTTTTTACTGACTGTGGGAATTTTTTAAAGGGGTTCTGTGCATCTCTTGTGTGTGTTAAGGTAAGGGTTATGTTTAGGGTTAGGGTTGTTGAGGTGCTGGACATGGGTTCTGTTTGCAAGCGGGACTGGATTCTCCTAGGAGCCCATCCTTTTTATTCCCAAAAACTAAGGCCTTTTGCACACAACAGTATGCCTTTTTAAGTATTTAGCGATCCCCAAAAAATGGATCCGCAAAAAATACGGATGACGTCCGTGTGCATTCCTTTTTTTGCGGAACAGAACAGCTGACCCCTGATAGAATAGTATTATCTTTGTCCGTTATGCGGACAATAATAGGACATGTTCTATCTTTGCACAGAAAGAAAAAATGGAAACGGAAGGCATACGGAGTACCTTCCGTTTTTTTTGGCGATCCATTGAAATTAATGATTCTGTATACGGTCCGTATAGGGAACGCAAAAAACGGAACGGAAACGAGGGTATGGGGTGCAGTCTGTGTGAGAGTGAATGGTATGGGGAGCATTCTGTGTGAGAGCGAGTTGTGTGAGAGTGAATGGTATGGGGAGCATTCTGAGAGTGAGTGGTATGGGGAGCAGTCTGTGTGAGAGTGAGTGGTATGGGGAGCAGTCTGTGTGAGAGTGAGTGGTATGGGGAGCAGTCTGTGTGAGAGTGAGTGGTATGGGGAGCAGTCTGTGTGAGAGTGAATAGTATGGGGAGCATTCTGAGAGTGAGTGGTATGGGGAGCAGTCTGTGTGAGAGAGAGTGGTATGGGGAGCATTCTGTGTGAGAGTGAGAGGTATGAGGAGCATTCTGTGTGAGAGGTATGAGGAGCATTCTGTGTGAGAGGTATGAGGAGCAGTATGTGTGAGAGTGAGTGGTATGGGAAGCAGTCTGTTTGAGTGAGTGGTATGGGGAGCAGTCTGTGTGAGAGTGAATGTATGGGAAGCAGTCTGTGTGGGAAAGAGGGAGCATGAGAAGCAGTCTGTGTTGTTAGTGATGTGTGGCTATGCTGGAGGCACATGTGATGTGTTTTGTCTGATCTGAGGTCTAGACTCATTTAGCAATCTGTTCTGAGGCCTGAATTACTTTTGAAGTCCTATTTTGGTCTATAATAGTGATGAGCGAGCACCAAAGTGTTCGGGTGTTCAGTCCGAACACATCGCAATATTCGTGCGCTCGGCCGAGCACCCGAGTATAATGTAAGTCAATGGGAGACAACCAGGGACCCCCTGCTCGGAGGAACAGCAGGGGGACCATTTCTGGATGCATCTTGGACACCAATGTCGCTGCTGGGAACCATGTTGTCCAAGTTGTGCGGTACGCCAGACCTGCAGGGTATTGCGATTGTGAGGTCACGGTTAATGGCAAGCGAGGGTTACTCACAGTTCTATAAGGAAACCCTGGGCAGGCATACAGCAGTGAAGGAGAGGCTGGCACAAGAGTCCTCTGGGGCACACTCTGTATTTAGGGACCAGGCCTGGTGATGGTTGAGGTGCCCTGGGTGTTGCAGGTGATTTATGTGCCTGGGGCAAGGTCCCTTTGAGGTACGTGACGCCAGTGCCGGTAACGGTGGCACACCGGTGGAAGGTCTTAATAAGCAAGGAACACAGATGGCAGGGTGAACCAAACTTTGCTTTACTGTAATAAATTCCACTTTGTACAGTTAGATGGCAACTCAGTTCCACATGTCAAGTACACTTCACAAGCAGAGTTTCACAATCATGGCAGGTATATGGTTGTTTGGCAAGATACACAGAGGGTAAACATCCACATGCGCAGAATCAGGCTGTACAGACTCCTCGGAGATAGTGTACACTGTTCCTTTCGAACTCCTGTCTGGCTTTAATCCCACGGCCCGGATACCTTATTGTAGGCTTTTATCCTTGGTAAATAATCTTCCTTAGGTGCTCATTCTTGCTCCATACTTCTATTCTCTCTGCCCTTCAGCTTACTTGTACTAGCTGGACATGTTGACTCTGCTCGACTTGGTGGGAACTACAGGGTTGCTTCCAGGAGGTAACCTCTTCCCCTGGGTTAGATCTTCTGAGCTAACCATGGCTCTCTGGATCAGCAGATAGACTAGGATCCCTCTACTAGTCTCCTGGTGGCAACTAGAAGCCTGGGCTGTCCAGTTGCATGTCAGGAGAAGGCTCTGGCTTGTGCCTTCTAGCTTGTCTCTGCAGACTCCTGACCTTCAACCCCCCTTCCCTGTCGGGGCCTGAACCTTTATACTAGGGGTACTCTAGCTCCCTCTAGCGTCTGGGATGACTAACTACCGAGACTAGGCCTGATAATGCATATCACAGGGAAAAACATTGCACAATACAAAAACAATACTTTACAAATTACATAAAATATGCACAATTGGAAATGACACTCCTATCCCAAGTGAAGAGAAGCCACGCACACCCCAATTGACCCTCGTGTAGTGCCCACGCTTAGTCCGTGGGGCCACTACAGTTGTACGTCACTTTTACAGACTGACAAAAAAAAAAATTTTGAGGAAAAATTGTTGGGAAACTTTCTTTCCTGTAGATTCAATTGTATATACAGTGTAAGTGCTGCCAAAAATTACAAGGAAGAAGCACTCTTGTACAGCCTGTATATCACATAATGGAGGGCCTCATTCACATGGTGGTACAATTGTTCAGGTAGTGGGACTCCTACACTCATACAGCCTATGAACTAAGTGAAAGGGCTGCCAAAAATTACAAGGAATCGGCACTCAAATGCACCTTTTATTACACATAAAGGAGGGCATCATACACACCCTTTAAAAATTAATGGCCTGCTGGTGACCCTCAAAAAACATTAGGAGCAAGGGCCTGCTGGTTACCCTCTAAAACATCACGGGTGAGGGCCTGCTGCTGAGCTGACCCTGGAAAACATTGGAGGTGAGGGCCTGAAGGTAAGCGAACCCCATAAAACATTATAGTGAGGGCCTACAGGTGAGTAGACCGTATGAAACATTGGAGGTGAGGGCATGAAGGTGAGCGAACCCCATAAAACATTGTAGTGAGGGCCTACAGGTGAGCAGACCGTATGAAACATTTGAGTTGAGGGCTTGAAGGTGAGCGAACCCCATAAAACATTGTAGTGAGGGCCTACAGGTGAGCAGACAATATGAAACATTGGAGGTGAGGGCCTGAAGGTGAGAGAACCCCATAAAACATTGTAGTGAGGGCCTACAGGTGAGCAGACCGTATGAAACATTGGAGGTGAGGGCCTGAAGGTGAGCGAACCCCATAAAACATTGTAGTGAGGGCCCTACAGGTGAGAAGACCGTATGAAACATTGGAGGTGAGGGCCTGAAGGTGAGCGAACCCCATAAACATTGTAGTGAGAGCCTACAGGTGAGCAGACCGTATGAAACATTGGAGGTGAGGGCCTGAAGGTGAGCGAACCCCATAAAACATTGTACTGAGGGCATATATACTGTATGGAACAGGAGGAGGAGGATGAGAAAACAAGATTCAAACATATACTCTTTTTGGAGGTGAAAAGGGTGCATCTGAATCTTGTGGATTGAGTACATTGTAAAGCATACATTTAAATTGCATGTTTGTTCCTCATTAGCTCAGCGTTCCTCTGGTGGAGTGGAGAAGTCAGGGGCAATCCAGGCCTTGTTCATTTTTATCTGAGTCAACCTGTCAGCAGTGGACAAGCGGATACACTTATCTGTTATGATGCCACCAGCAGCACTAAATACACGCTCAGACAATACGCTGGTGGCAGGGCAGGCCAGCACCTACAAGGCATAGAGCGCAAGTTCGGTCCACGTGTCCAGCTTGGACACCCTGTAGTTGTAAGGCACCGAGGGATCATTCAGGACGCTGACACGGTCTGCTATGTATTCTTTCACCATCTTCCAAAACTTGTCCCTTCGTGAGCCACTAGGCCGCGCTTCAGGGTGAGGTTGCTGGCAGGGTGTCATAAAAATGTCCCATGCCTTGGACAGTGTTGCTCTGCGTTTGTTGTGTGTTCCCCTTGTCTCCCTTCCTCGGTTGCCAAAGGAAGTACGGACTCTGCTGCCAGCATTGTCAGATGTAAATGTTTGGCGCAATTTCTCAACAAGGACCTTCTGGTATTGCACCATTTTGCTTGTCCTCTCCACCGTAGAAATGAGAGATGATAAGTTCTCTTTGTAGTGGGGGTCGAGAAGGGTGAACACCCAGTAATCCATGTTATCTAAAATGCGTATAAAGTGAGGGTCGTGGGAAAGGCAGCCTAACATGAAGTCAGACATGTGTGCCAGAGTACCAACAGGCAAGATGTCTATGTTGACATCAGCATGACTCTCCAACTCCTCATCACCTTGTGCCCATCCACGTTGAACCAGTGGAATTAAAGTTCCGTCGGTAGTACCCTCTGTAGCAGAGGCAACATTCTCTAGCTCCTCCTCCTCCTCATGGTCTAATTTGCGCTGAGAAGATGAAATGTGGTGGTCTGGCTATCACCCATAGTAAAGTCCTCCCCCATTTCCACCTCTGCCACATTCAGAGCGTCGTCCTTAATTGTGATCATCAGCGATCATTTGAGTAGACACAGAAGTGGGATGGTTACGCTGATTATAGCGTTATCGCCACTAACCATCTGTGTGAATTCCTCAAAGTTTATTAACACCTCACTGCCATCAATGCCCACTCCTCGCTTGTGAATAGTGGAAGTTGACTCGAAAGGCGACGACCATGTTGCAGCTGGTATTCCACAACTGCCCTCTGCTGTTTACAAAGCCTGGACAACATGTAGAAAGTAGAGTTCCAGCGCATGCTCACGTCGCACAACAGTCAGTGAGCTGGAAGCCCCAAGCGCTGCTGCAGCGTTGACAGAGCGGCTGAAGCTGTGGACGACTTGCGGAAATGGGCACCCACTCGGCGCTCCTTTACTAGTAGCTCTGTCACATTTGGGTATGTTTTAATAAAGCGCTGAACCATTAAGTTTAATACGTGCGCTAGGCATGGCACGTGCATCAGGTTGCCGAGCTCCAAAGCCGCCGCCAAGTTACGCCCATTGTCCGACACAACCATGCCTGGTTGTAGGTTGAGTGGCGACAGCCACAGCTCGGTCTCTCCCCTTATACCCTGCCACAGCTCTGCAGCGTTGTGCTGTTTGTCCCCTAGGCAGATCAGCTTCAGCTCGGCCTGTTGACGTTTCCCTACAGCAGTGCTACACTGCATCCAGCTACCGACTGATGGCTGACTGCTGTAGGTAGAAGTGGTGGAGGTAGCGGTGGAAGAGGAGGAGGAGGAGAAGTGGGGGTTGGAGCCAGTAACATAGCTGCTGGCGGAGACCCTGATGGACATAGGGCCCGCAATCCTGGGCGTGGGTAGCACCTATGCCATCCCAGGGTACCACTCACTCCCGGCCTCCAACATTCACCCAGTGTACGGTCAGGGAAATGTAGCGTCCCTGGCCACCAGCACTTGTCCATGTGTCCGTGGTGAAGTGGACCTTCCCAGTAAATGCATTGGTCAGGGCACGGGTGATGTTCTGGGACACATGTTGGTGTAAGGCGGGCACGGCACTCCGTGAAAAATAGTGGCGGCTGGGGACGATGTACCGAGGGACGGCTGCCGACTTTAGGCTGTGGAAGGCCCAGTCTCCACAAGCCTATATGGCAACATTTCAAGGGCCAGTAACTTTGAAAGTTGAGCATTTAGAGCTATGGACAGTGGGTGGGTGGCTGGGTATTTCCGCTTGCGTTAAAATGCCTGGGGTAAGGGCAATTGGACGCTGTGCTGGGACAGGGAAGTGGATGTATTTGCTGATGGTCATGCGAAGGCCCAGGTGCAGGGCAAGGGCCATCCGGACCTGCGCCTTTGAGAGGGGATGGGCCAGCAGTGCGTAACACAGGGGAAGAGGAGGCAGTGGGGTATGCGGCAGACCCAGATTGTGGACCCATGCGTTCGGCCCACTGATTAGGGTGCTTGGATGCCATGTGGCAGATCATGCTGGTGAGGTTGCTGGTCTTCGCGCTCTGGCTCATTTTGGTACTGCACAGGTTTCAAACTACCACACTTTTGTCGTCTGCACTTTCCACAAAAAAGCACCATACTGCAAAACACCTACCCTTTGGCAAGGGAGACGTACGCATGTGGGTGCTCGGTGTAACGGTTGCGGGCCTGTTTGGTGTGGGCCGACTTCTCCCTTTTGCCATCCCACTGACTCTTACAGCTTGTTGCGGTGCTGCAGATCCCTCCCCGCCTGTACTGCTTTCCTCTCTCGGCTTTTCACCTTCACAAGTTGGGTCAGTGACCTCATCGTCCACCACCTCATCTTCCACTTCCTCGTCCCCATCCTCCTGACTTGACCTAAGCACAACCTCAGTGATTGACAACTGTGTCTCATCCTCATCCACCTCATTCACCACCCTCATCTTCTTGACCCTGTGATAGGTCAAGAGGTTGTGAATCAGGGCACAAGATCTCTGCCTCTTCAAGGTCCTGGGAATGTCCGAGTGTGTTATCAACGGTTTGTCCGACTCCTGACTGTACATGGTGGGAGGAAGGAGGATGAGGGTGAGGATTCTGTGGACCAGACACTTTGCTAATGAGACTGGTCTTTGTGGAAGAGGGGGTGAAAGAATAATCTTCTGTCATCCAACCGACCACCTGGTCGCACTGGTCTGACTTGGACAGTGTTGTCCTGCGACGCCAAGTTAACTGTGAAATGAAACAGGGTACGGTGTTTCACCAGCAGCTGTCACAGTTTAATTGCGCCCAGGGCCACGGCCTCTGCCTGAACCGTCAGCAACATGCCCACTTCCCCGTCCCTTAGTGCTCGCCTTCTTCATATTAAAAAAGTTTTATTGAATAGATGTTGGACAACTTTGTTAAATTTGCCACCAGCTAAATTTCTTCTCTGCTGGATTTCTGTATACTGTATATGGTTGCAGTCTAAATGCAGACACAGATGCGACCTAAACCAGTGAAATTTGTCACAAATATAAATAATTATCTGATGAATTACTGTATATACGGTTGCAACTAAATTCACGCACAGATGTGATCAAAACCAGTGAAATTTGGCACAAATAGAAATAATTCTCTGGTGACTGTATATATGATTGTGGCCTAAATTCACGCACAGATGTGACCAAAAGTAGTGAAATTTGTCACAAAAAGAAATTATTCTCTGTTGAGTAACTGTATATATGGTTGCGGACTAAATTCATGCACAGAAGTCACCCAAACTAGTGAAATTTGTCCCAAATAGAAATGATTCTGGGCTGGAATACTGTATATAGCGTTTGTGGATTTAGCGCGCACACAGATGTTGCACAAATTAGGTTAATTTCCCCAGAAAAATACATTTCTATGATGGAGCGGTGTGTATCTCACTAGCAGGCACACTGTAGTGAATAAGCCCCTTTTTAGAATTTCTGATAGTGTACTGTAGATCTCACTGATATGTAATATTTCTTTCTTTTGAAAGCTTTTTGGTACTGAACACAGCGATTTTCCAGCCCTGCACTATCTGTCCCTTCCTGCAGACACCAGTCCCTAATACTGCTGAATTTAACCCTTGTTAAAAAAAAATATAAAAAATGCTGCACTGCTGTCAAACACACACTTTAGTCCTGAAGAGGACTGTTTTGTCTTTCAAGAGCTTTTTGGGAGTTCAATCGTAATTTCAGCAAACCGCTATTTGTGGTCAGGACCTAAACGATTGGAAGATGCCCAACCACCACCCCCCTACCTAATTGGCCTGAGGTGTGCCTTGGCCTCACTAGGTCGGTATGCCTGAAAAAGGGGGCATACCCTGAATGTGATGGTTGAATGACTGAATGAAGAATGGGTGGGCAGGGGACGTCCGAATGCCGACGTGCTGCCTGGGAGAGCCAGACTGCTTAAGACAGGTACCGGCCCCTCCCACAAATCCAGGCTAGCCTGCAGCCAGCCTTAACACTTGTGGTCAGGACCTAAACGATTGGAAGATGCCCGAACACCACCCCCCTACCTAATTGGCCTGAGGTGTGCCTTGGCCTCACTAGGTCGGTATGCCTGAAAAAGGGGGCAAAACCCACCAGTGAGGGAAGGATTGGCCTGAGGTGCTACTCTGCCAATGTACTGAATGCTTGGACCAGCTCCGCTTGTGGCTCCGGGATATACCGTACAAAGCACCCCGAGCGCCAGCGCCCCAAGTGTTCAATGATATGCACAGGGACTCCATGCTGGACGCTGCGGATGCCGCACCGATGCGGAAAGAATGCCCCGAGAATTGAGCCGGATTCAATCCTACACCGGTCAACAGGATGCGAATATGTTTGATGAACTGGCTGGACGTCAGTGGACCAACAGGGAATGGAAGTAATGGGTCGGTGGGGCTGTGAAGACTGAGGGCCAGCAAGAGGTTGTCCAAGACTGTCACTGGACACCATGCGTTTGTGGTCTGGAAGAACTTTAACTACATGGCCGGGACCTACCTGCCTTGTTCTGTTGTGAGGCAACTGCAAATGAGTTACTGCCTATCCTGACTAAATCTCCCTTGCGGAGAGCCACCGCCCCTTGTCTGGCCTGTGTCACTTCACCTGGTCTTAAAACCCGTAAAACGCCAAGTACATCGCCGCCTTGATCACCAGGCTGGGAAGGACTCCGAATGGTGACAATGTGAGAACTTCCGACAGGCTATGAAACGTGTCCCCCTTGATAGGTCGACGGACCAACTTGACCGTGACCTGGCTTTTTTGAATGCCTCTGAGGATGGCCTTGATCGGGTGTGCTGAAAATATAGAGGGTCTGTCTGGCTCTTGAAGTGCCAAAAAAAATGCTGCACCCCAGCCAAATATAGCCTAATGGTGTTGTAGGATAAAGCCAATACCGAATGACAATAAGACACGAAAGCCACCGTATACTTGACCTGACCTGTGTCACCTCTAGGATATGCCAACTTAAAGTTCGAAAAACCACCCACGCTCGGCGGTACGACCGCAACGTACTGGCCGACAAAGACTTGGTAATGAGTGAACTGGCGACCCCAATCAGAGAGTCTAATCCAAGACCAGCAGCCGCCAGTCCGGTACCGGGGTGCCCACTGAGTCTGCTTCTGGGTTCTGTAAGAAAAAGCGAGAAAATCAAAACGAGATAAAGCATCAGCTGCAACGTTGCTGACCCCGTCCAAAAACAGGGCATGAAAATGAAACCCCTGTCCCAGAGCTATCCAGGTCAATCTACGCATGAAAGACCTGATGAGTAACGATTTGATCTGCCCTTGTTAATGATCTCTGCGGTCGCCATGTTGTCAGTGTGGAAAACCACCGTGTGACCCGACCACCTATGCCCCCAGACTATAGCAGCTGCTACGATAGGAGAGATCTCGAACAATGCCGACATCTGAGAAAACCCCGGCACCTGTAGCACGTGTGTGGGCCATGAGCCGGCGCACCAATGTGAGCCAAATATGGCCGCGAAACCTACCGAGGCAGCCGCGTCTGAAAATACGTGTGGAGAATCAGAAGTGGCCCTCGGAATAACCATGGAAATGCCGTTCCACCCACTGAGAATCTGTCCCACATGAACAGATCTACTCGGGCGTTCGCATTAAGATGCACTGATGCGTCCAAATCACTGGTCTGTTGTAATAAGACTAGCAATCTTGAAATGAATGATCTACCCTGAGGAATGATCCTCATGGCAAAGTATAACATGCCCAACAGAGACTGCAATTCTCTCTTGGTGCAAACCTGAGACATGAGCAAGGAACGGACACCTGATTTGATTATGTCGAGTTTGTCTTGTGGCAGACTGGCTGACATGGCACGTGAATCCAGAGAGATCCCCAAGAACGTGACAACCTGCACAGGCCCTTCTGTTTTGTGTTCGGCCACTGGAATGTTTAACTCCTTGAAGACCTGCAAGAGAACCTGCAAGTCAACAGGTGCCTGTGAGGGTTCTTCGATCAACAGAAAATCATCCAGGTAGTGAATGACATTCTGGCAACCCTGTTCCAACAAAATCCATTCCAGTGCCTGCGCTAACCTGTCAACAGACTGGGGCTGCTCTAGGAACCAACGTCAACTTGGTGGGGAATAGTACGCATCTCTCCATTTGATGCCATGCCACTGCCAGAGAGATGGGCTAATGGACAGCAGTTTGAACGCATCAGAGACATCTGCTTTGGACAGCCAAGCCCCCATGCCTGTCTGAAGAATGACCTGGATAGCCTGGTCTACGGAAGTATACTTCAAGGAAAATTCCTCGGACGGAATCAACGAGTTGGGACTAGGAACGTGGGAAGAATGTGTAGCAGAAAAATCATGAATCAAACAAATTTATTGGAATATTTTCCCTGCACCACCCCCACCGGGCTCACCCTCCAAGTGCAGAAAGGAGGGGACTGGAAAGGACAATGATGAAACCCTTGTCCAGCTCAACTGCTAAGAGTGAATCCACCAGACCAGCATGTTTAGAAGCCGACTGCAAGTTGGGGCATTCATGAGTCTGCTGGGGCAGGTTGATGAGCCCAGTGTGAAACCCCCGTGAAACCCTTCCACCAGGAATGTACGGAACGGCTGAACCGGATGAAGCTGCAGCAGCTGGTCTAGTACCTCCACATTCACCTGGCTCAGTCACGCCGGCTTCAATGTGCAGACCGTGACCGGATGTGCCCTAAAACATGTGGCACAGACATGCAGGAGCCTGCACTGGCTGAAGTTGCAGATGGCGTAGACCACTGCAAACAACACAACAACACCACAAAACAACAACAATAAAAAACAACCTGTTAACCCTACGACCTGCTGCCCGTAAGCTGACAAACAAAATGACGGAATCTAAGCCCCTCCCCTTCCCCCCCCCCCCAGCAGCGTGAAACGATTGAACGAAACGATTGAACGAAAAGCCTTCGAGGCTGACAGGGAGTATGATAGTCGTTTCCACTGACGTATGAAGCGAGCCCGAGTTTGTGTGAATCTGTGACGTGGCAGATTAATTAAAAACGAATACCGCGGGCTAAAGAACCTACAGACGTGGTAGGTGATGTATGTAAGTATAGGATTTGTGGAAAACAGACCGTATGACGTATGACACTAGTCTACGAGATGAAACGGGGTGTGTATGTCGTGCGAGCGTGTAGCTGTATTGGCGGATGTACCTATGCTAGAGGTGTATGGATGAAGCTTGGTGGATAAAGTGTTTTTTTTTTTTTTTTAATTTATTTAACAATCCACTTGTACCCTTTTTTTTTTTTTTAACTTTATTTAACAATCCACTTGTACCCCCTTTTTTATTTATTTATTTTTTTTTTCATCAAACTGCCTGATGTACGAACTATGTGTCTAAGGTATGTATGTAGTGTATGTGATGAGTGTCAAACATGTGCACAAGCAGCAACTTTGTAAGTAAGCAGCGTGAAACGATTGAACGAAAAGCCTGCGAGGCTGACAGGGAGTATGATAGTTGTTTCCACTGACGTATGAAGCGAGCCCGAGTTTGTGTGAATCTGTGACGTGGCAGATTAATTAAAAACGAATACTGCGGGCTAAAGAACCTACAGACGTGGTAGGTGATGTATGTAAGTATAGGATTTGTGGAAAACAGACCGTGTGACGTATGACACTAGTCTACGAGATGAAACGGGGTGTGTATGTCGTGCGAGCGTGTAGCTGTATTGGCGGATGTACCTATGCTAGAGGTGTATGGATGAAGCTTGGTGGATAAAGTTTTTTTTTTTTTTTTTAACTTTATTTAACAATCCACTTGTACCCTTTTTTTTTTTTTTTTTTCGTCAAACTGCCTGATGTGCGAACTATGTGTCTAAGGTATGTATGTAGTGTATGTGATGAGTGTCAAACATGTGCACAAGCAGCAACTTTGTAAGTAATCAACTCAGTAATGGCACCAGGACCCAGCTGCCAGAGTTTAACCTGCTGAGCCCAGATGACTCGCAGCCCCTGTGTGAACTTAGATACAGGTTATACTGAGACAGGCAATGAGCTCCAACTATGTGACAATGCTGCCCATTGGTGCCAAAACTTGAATTGCATGTGCCAGAACGCAGTGAGGAGAAGCGATCCTCCGGCACACTTCCCCCTCTCTACACACCCTCCTACCCTCCTCCACGTTGCCACGCTCCCCAAACAAACCAGTTATCTTGGAAAACGACCTGAACAGCTTGCAGACTGAAGGGAAAGGTACACCCGGCTTCTCTGAGATCCGACCCGTGCAGGACGCTTTCTGATGACGTCACACCCGGAAGTAGCAGACGTCCGAATGCCGACGTGCTGCCTGGGAGAGCCAGACTGCTTAAGACAGGTACCGGCCCCTCCCACAAATCCAGGCTAGCCTGCAGCCAGCCTTAACACATGTCCCTGCCTACTGTCGGCTCTCCCTGACACTGAATGATCCGAGCGCGGGACGTCGGCTCCTATATAAACTAATACCACGTGTTCCGGCCAGCCAATCAGTGTAAGGCTTAGAGATAACATGGCTATGGCATTACACTGGAGGGAATTTCTTACCTGAACGCTGATTGGATGCTTAAGGAGGCGCCAAACGTGCAGGGCGGAGACACGAGCAATGTCACGAGCACACGTGGTATTCGGCCGAGTACCGCCACGTGCCGAGCATAGCGATGCTCGAGTCAAACCGTTACTCAGCCGAGCATGCTGGCTCATCACTAGTCCCGAGCTACTTGAGAAACCTTGGTGCGGTGCTCGGGCTCAGACATGTCCTCACGTAGGACATGTTGGCTAATCTCTCAATTTTAACACCAGTTTGAGGGCTTAGTAAGACCGTAGAGTGCACCTGTCTTTGTTTTTGTTGTATTATATATACTCTATAACAATTTGGTCTGATGAACTTTGGAATCTGGCCTTGGGTCTTAACCCCTTAAAGACTCAGCCCTATTTCACCTTAAGGACTTTTTTGCAAATCTGACCAGTGTACCTTTAAGTGCTGATAACTTTAAAACGCTTTGACTTATCCAGGCCATTCTGAGATTGTTTTTTCGTCACATATTGTACTTCATGACACTGGTAAAATGAAGTCAAAAAAATTTATTTTTATTTATAAAAAATACCAAATTTAGCAAAAATTTAGCAAAAATTGCAAATTTCCAAGTTTCAATTTCTCTACTTCTATAATACATAGTAATACCTCCAAAATAGTTATTACTTTACATTCCCCATATGTCTACTTCATGTTTGGATCATTTTGGGAATGATATTTAATTTTTTGGGGATGTTACAATGCTTAGAAGTTTAGAAGCAAATCTTGAAATATTTCAGAAATTTTCTAAAACCCAATTTTTAGGGACCAGTTCAGGTCTGAAGTCAGTTTGCGAGGCTTACATAATAGAAACTGTAACGGACCGTTTCAGCAGACAAGGGGTTAAAATCCGTTTAGGCGATATGCCCCTTTCTGAGAGACAGGCACAGCTAATGCAGAACACCAAACCCCCGAACTGGATACAAAATAGCACTCCAAACTGGAACCTCACGAATAGCTGCTAGCAGACGAACAGGAATCAGCTTACACTCCTGGCAATCAGTCTCTAACAGCATACAGTGGATCCCCCCAATAATGAGACAAGGCTCCGTGTTGAGGGTCAAGCAGTGGTCTGACTGTACTTCAAGTACAGCCTCTTTTATTCATAAACCACAAACATAGTACTGCCCACAGGGGTTTGAAATACAACCAATCAGTAATTTACAACACATACAATGTAAGTACAGCAACCAATCGTTCACGCCCCCAGAGGACCAGAAGGGAGACTGCGACACAGGACAGATACAACATATCCCCACAATGCATCATGGTTTCCTCCTCTCTGTCCCGGAGACAACCGAGGAGCAATCCAATTATCTCTCAGGACAAAGGGAAATCGCCAATACACATGTGGATACAACAGGACAGACATCACCATTTAAACACACAATGGGACAATGGCACAATAGAAACACACCCGCATATTCCTCCCAAGCTGACAAGTTACACCTATTATAAATTGTTACAACTTTGTGAGTTTACATTGTCCATACATATAACTTACATCAATTTAAACAGTATAACTTGGGGACAAACCTATCCAAAATTCCCTTGAATAGGTTCAGGGGTTTAAAAGTTAGTATGGGCCATAATCCTGAGGCAAGAGGCTTTTAAACAGGCCTCTCCAAAACCCAGTGGCAAGGTTGGTTTTGCCACACATCTCCCCCCCCCCCCCAGGGAAGACTAACCAGATACCTGACCTCACGGTCAGTACGTGAGTTAGTCTGGCAGTCCACCCACAACCCAATACTGGACCTGTTGAATTTGGTAGCCTGTCTCTGTCCAGTGAGTCCACCAAGGTTATGTTGGAAGCTGGTACTCCCGGTCTCTGTGTTGCTCCCTGGCTTAGAGTGGAGGTTGCTTTCTGGGCAGGGATCAGCGGTACTCTGCCCTGGTGCCAGCGCTACCACGGAAGAAGCCTTGTTGGAGCTGGTTGTTGGAGGGGGAGACCGACTGTCTCCCCTTTGGATACCCAGCTTTGCTGCTGGAGGGGGAGACCGACTGTCCCTACCCCCTGTGCTGTAGGTGCAGAGACCACGGTCCCATCTGCACTGTTGTGGGGCTTACTGTCTCCCCCTGGTGCGTTAAGCTGCCACTTGTCATGGTCTTACCTTCTTGCTGTTCTCCTTCGTTTGACATGTGCTGGCGGCCATCTTGGTTTCTGGGTTTCTTGTAGCCTTCCACCCTGCGGCTCCTCCTTCCCACTGGGAGGAGCTGGATGCCTAGCTCATATATATAGGAGGTCTGTGGCTTCAGTTCCTTGCTTGGTCCTCTTGTGTTCACATGCTTCTAAGACTGCTGCTGCTTCTGGTTCCTGATCCTGGCTTCGTCTGACTACCCTGCTGGTTCCTGATCCTGGCTTCGTCTGACTACCCTGCTGGTTCCTGATCCTGGCTTCGTCTGACTACCCTGCTGGTTCCTGATCCTGGATTCGTCTGACTACCCTTCTGGTTCCTGACCTCTGGCTTCGCAAATACTCTGCTCGGTTTCACCATTCGTTTGGACTTTTGCTTTACAGCTTTATTTTCAATAAAGCCTTCTTATTTTCACTTATCTCTTGTTGTACGTCTGGTTCATGGTTCCGTGACATTAGGACCAAGCCATGAATTCTGACGGTACAGGGCCATCCTCGCTACCCACGCTGGTTGCCAGACTTGATCAGCAGGATCACCTGTTGGGTCGGTTCGCTGTGGCGTTGCAAACCCTGCTTGAACGCACGGCTCATTTCGCTCCCGTTGCCGATGGGTCGGTTGTCGCTCCTGGGCTCGCTCCTACTGCCGCTCCGGTTGTTGCGCCAGAGTCTACCCCGACACCTGTTGTTGCGCCTGCGGTGTTTCGGGGTATGACCGGTTCTGCCCCTCTTCCACAGCGCTTTGGGGGAGAGCCAACTCAGTGCCGAGGTTTCCTTAACCAGGTGGGCATTTATTTCGAGTTGCTGCCACATGCCTTTCCCACTGAGAGATCAAAGGTGGGCTTCTTGATCTCGCTGCTCTCGGACAAGGCCTTGGCCTGGGCCAGCCCTTTATGGGAGAACAACAATCCGGTGGTTGCCGAGTTTTCCGGTTTTGTTGCTTCTCTTCGGAAGGTATTCGATGTGCCGGCTCGTGCTGCCTCTGCTGCGTAGCTCCTTATGTCCATCAGACAGGGTTCACGATCCGTAGCTGAATACGCCATTGAGTTTCGTACCCTGGCAGCAGAGGTGGGCTGGAATAATGAGGCTCTGGTCGCTGCTTTCTCTCATGGTCTCTCGGATGCCTTGAAGGATGAGGTTGCAGCTAAGGACCTACCAGTTGAGCTCGAGTCTCTTATTTCTTTCCTGATTTTGATTGACACCAGACTCAGGGAGAGACCTTCCTTTAAGGAGAACCTGCGGAGGTCTTCTAACAGATTGGTGCCTACGTTTGCTGTCCCACCCGTGCCTCCCTCTCCTCCCACGCCTCCTGGGGATGACTTGTCTGGGGGTGAACCCATGCAGCTGGGGTTTGCTCGCCTGTCCGAGGGGGAGAGGGCACTCCGGAGACGCGAGGGCCGATGCATGTACTGTGGTCTCGGTGGGCATTTTCGGTTGGCATGTCCGAACCGTCCGGGAAAACGCTCGTACCTGAGATCCTGTCGGGGGCAGATCTTGGGTGGAGTCTCCTCGTCCCCGGTTTCCCGTGTTGACAAACCACTGATCACTGTTGTCCTCTCCTGGGTCGGGGGCTCGGTGACGACCCAGGCGTTGGTGGACTCTGGTGCTGGTGGTTTGTTCATTGATAGTGTGTTCGCTGCCGCCAATTCCATTCCTCTGCAGGCTCGAGGTTCCCCACTGGCTCTTGAGGCGATAGACGGCAGACCCCTTCTGCCGCCACACGTGACTCATGAGACCCTTCCAGTGGGGATAGCCATTGGTGCCGTTCACAGAGAGTCGGTCTGCCTCCAGGTTATTTCGTCTCCACACTACTCGGTGGTCTTGGGGTACCCCTGGCTCCAGAAGCATAATCCGACTTTCGATTGGAGATCGGTCGAGATCCTCTCGTGGTCACCGCAGTGTGGGGCTAGTTGCATCCATGGGTCTGTCAAGTTGCTGTGTACTTCCTCGGACTCTCTGTTGCCTCCTGAATACGAGGAGTACCGGGATGTATTCGATAAGGTGCGCGCGGTTGCCCTACCTCCGCACCGCCCATACGATTGTGCCATAGAGTTACAATCTGGTGCCGTTCCTCCTCGTGGCAAAGTCTATCCATTGTCGGTAGCGGAGAATGAGGCCATGGAGGAGTACGTGAGGGAGGCGCTTTCACGCGGACACATTCGCAAATCTTCGTCCCCGGCAGGGGCTGGATTTTTCTTTGTGAAAAAGAAGGGCGGTGAGTTGAGGCCTTGCATCGATTACAGGGGTCTCAATCGCATCACGATCAAGAACGCTTACCCGATACCCTTGATTTCCGAGCTGTTCGATCGCCTTAAAGGGGCCACGGTCTTTACCAAACTCGACCTGAGGGCGGCATATAACCTGGTAAGGATCAAGGCGGGCGATGAGTGGAAGACCGCGTTTAACACCAGGACCGGTCATTACGAATCCTTGGTTATGCCCTTTGGGTTGTGCAATGCGCCCGCAGTCTTTCAGGAATTCATCAACGATGTTTTCCGTGACCTGTTGCAGCAGTGTGTGGTGGTCTATTTGGATGACATCTTGGTATATTCTGAATCCATGGAGGCCCACATTCTGGATGTCAGACGAGTGTTGCAACGGTTACGAGAGAACAAGCTGTTCGGTAAGCTTGAGAAATGCGAATTTCACCGATCCCAGGTAACCTTCTTAGGTTACATCATTTCCGCTGAGGGGTTCTCCATGGATCCTGAGAAGGTTTCGGCTGTCTTACAGTGGCCCCAGCCCAGTGGTCTTCGTTCCCTGCAGCGCTTTTTGGGCTTCGCCAATTATTATCGGAAGTTCATCAGGGACTTTTCCATGCTGGCCAAGCCTCTCACGGATCTGACCAGGAAGGGCAGTAATTCCCAGGTCTGGCCGCTCGAGGCCATCCGAGCTTTTGAGGCCCTAAAGTCCGCCTTTGTGTCGGCTCCGATTCTGTCGCATCCCAACCCTGGGTTGCCCTTTGTCCTCGAGGTGGACGCGTCTGAGACGGAAGTAGGCGCCCTTCTGTCTCAGCGTAGAACACCAGAGGGTCCTCTGCTTCCTTGTGGGTTTTACTCCCGGAAACTGTCTTCCGCGGAGTGCAACTATCAGATTGGTGACAGGGAGTTATTGGCCATCGTGCAGGCCCTTAAAGAATGGAGGCACTTGCTCGAGGGTTCGGTGGTTCCGGTTCTCATCCTGACGGACCACAAGAATCTGACCTACCTTTCTGAGGCCAAGAGATTGACACCACGTCAGGCCAGATGGGCTCTGTTCTTGTCACGTTTTAATTACGTGGTCTCCTACCTACCCGGTTCCAAGAACATCAGGGCGGATGCCTTATCACGGCAGTACTCCGAGCTGTCCAGGGAGGAGTCGATTCCGACTTCGGTCATACCTCCGAATCAGATCCTGGCCGCCATTCGCACCAGCCTGACCTCTCCCCTGGGTGAGCAGATTTTGGCGGCTCAATCTGGTGCTCCCTCTGGGAGACCCAACGGCAGATGTTTTGTGCCTGAGGAGTTGCGCACTCGGTTGTTGCGAACCTACCATAACTCCAAGACCGCGGTGCATCCTGGAAAGAATCAGCTGTCCTGGGCTGTTTCACGTCTGTTCTGGTGGCCTTCCCTACGTTCCGACATCGCCGCATATGTAGCGGCATGCTCCGTTTGTGCCCAGAGTAAGTCCCCTCGGCACCTTCCGTTGGGCCTTCTGCAACCCATAGCCACCGGGGAGCGCCCATGGTCACACCTGGGGATGGATTTCATTGTGGACCTCCCTGCATCCCGAGGCCATACGGTCATTCTCATGATTGTGGATCGGTTTTCCAAGATGTGCCACTGTGTTCCTCTCAAGAAGTTACCCTCTGCACAAGAGTTGGCCACGATTTTTGCCAGGGAGGTCTTCCGGTTGCACGGTTTGCCCAAGGAGATTGTGTCGGATCGGGGGAGTCAGTTTGTGTCCAGGTTCTGGCGCGCCTTTTGCTCCCAGTTGGGGATTCATCTCTCCTTCTCCTCGGCCTACCACCCTCAGTCCAATGGGGCCGCAGAACGATCCAATCAGGCCTTGGAGCAATTCCTTCGTTGCTATGTCTCCGATCACCAAGACAATTGGGTTGACCTCCTGCCTTGGGCTGAGTTTGCCAGGAACACGGCGGTGAACTCTTCCTCTGGGACGTCTCCCTTCATGGCCAATTATGGGTTCCAACCTGCCGTGTTACCGGAGGTATTCTCTCCCCAGGATATTCCGGCTGTGGAGGATCACCTTTCCGTCCTACGTGCTTCTTGGGTACAGATCCAGAAGTCCCTTGAGGTCTCTGCGCAGCGCCAGAGACTCCAGGCTGATCGCAGACGAGCGCCTGCTCCTTCCTACCAGGTCGGAGACCGTGTATGGTTGTCCACCCGCAACCTCAACCTTCGAGTGCCCACTCCCAAGCTGGCGCCTCGCTTTGTTGGTCCCTTCCGAGTGCTTCGCAGGGTAAACCCGGTAGCCTATGCCCTTGCGCTTCCTCCTGGCAGGCGGATCTCCAACGTGTTTCATGTCTCCCTGTTGAAGCCACTGGTGTGTAATCGTTTCACTTCCTCGGTTCCTCGGCCTCGTCCGGTCCAAGTGGGCAATCGTGAGGAATATGAGGTGAGCAATATCCTGGACTCACGCCTGGTCCGCGGTCGGTTGCAGTTTTTGGTCCATTGGCGTGGTTATGGTCCAGAGGAGCGTTCCTGGGTTCCCTCCGCAGATGTCCATGCTCCTGCCTTGCTCCGAGCCTTCCACGCACGCTTCCCTCAGAAACCGTTTTGTGCTCCGCGGAGGAGGGGCCCTTGAGGGGGAGGTACTGTCATGGTCTTACCTTCTTGCTGTTCTCCTTCGTTTGACATGTGCTGGCGGCCATCTTGGTTTCTGGGTTTCTTGTAGCCTTCCACCCTGCGGCTCCTCCTTCCCACTGGGAGGAGCTGGATGCCTAGCTCATATATATAGGAGGTCTGTGGCTTCAGTTCCTTGCTTGGTCCTCTTGTGTTCACATGCTTCTAAGACTGCTGCTGCTTCTGGTTCCTGATCCTGGCTTCGTCTGACTACCCTGCTGGTTCCTGATCCTGGCTTCGTCTGACTACCCTGCTGGTTCCTGATCCTGGCTTCGTCTGACTACCCTGCTGGTTCCTGATCCTGGATTCGTCTGACTACCCTTCTGGTTCCTGACCTCTGGCTTCGCAAAGACTCTGCTCGGTTTCACCATCCGTTTGGACTTTTGCTTTACAGCTTTATTTTCAATAAAGCCTTCTTATTTTCACTTATCTCTTGTTGTACGTCTGGTTCATGGTTCCGTGACACCACTGGGGAGAGGGGGTAACGAGCTCCTCTCCCATACATACTTCCAGCCGCTGGGGAGGGCGATCGACCGTCTCCGCTCCCAATACAGTGTCCTGCTGCTGGGGAAAGGAGACTGGGCTCTCTATTCCCTGCTGGACACTCTGCCGCTGGGGGACAGGACCGACTGTCTCTGCCCCCTGTAACTCCGCCTGCCGCTGGGGAATGGAGACTGGGCTCCCAATTCCCAATAAATCACACGGCCGCTGGGGAATGGAGACAGGGCTCCCAATTCCCAATAAATTACACGGCCACTGGGGAATGGAGACTGGGCTCCCAATTCCCTGTACATCACACAGCCGCTGGGGAATGGAGACTGGGCTCCCAATTCCCAAAAAATCATGCTGCTGCTGGGGGGCAGCAACAACTACCTCTGCCCCCTGTAACTCAGCCTGCCGCTGGGGAGGGAGGACGCTGCTCTCCTCTCCCTGCATTTCACACTGCCTTCCCGGCATATCACTCTGCTGCTGGGGGGCAGGAACAACTACCTCTGCCCCCTGTAACTCAGCCTGCCGCTGGGGAGGGAGGACGCTGCTCTCCTCTCCCTGCACTTCACACTGCCGCTGGGGAATGGAGACTGGGCTCCCAATTCCCTGCTGGACACTCTGCCGCTGGGGAGAGGAGACTGAGCTCCCTCTGTCCCGCAACTGTAACTTCCGATGGAGGTCCACCCAACGTGGCAGCTGACCGTCCCCTTCTGCCCGGTATAGTAGGGTCTTGAACACTAGACTCCTCACAAACTTCACGGATTTCTCAGCTGGATTGGGTCCGAAGAAGTTCAGCCGCAACCACATCATACGGTCAAATTCCTCAACAGAGTATCTGTACTCCACTGCTGGTTCCATCCTGGTGCTTTTAGGGTCGCTGTACTGAGACATGTGTTGCCCTTAAGTTGTAAAATCCAAAGAAATGGTGTCTCCTGTAGCTGTCCTTCTGGCTGTAGGAACGATCCCGCTGCTTGCCACCAATGTAACGGACCGTTTCAGCAGACAAGGGGTTAAAATCTGTTTAGGCGATATGCCCCTTTCTGAGAGACAGGCACAGCTAATGCAGAACACCAAACCCCCGAACTGGATACAAAATAGCACTCCAAACTGGAACCTCACGAATAGCTGCTAGCAGACGAACAGGAATCAGCTTACACTCCTGGCAATCAGTCTCTAACAGCATACAGTGGATACCCCAATAACGAGACAAGGCTCCGTGTTGAGGGTCAAGCAGTGGTCTGACTGTACTTCAAGTACAGCCTCTTTTATTCATAAACCACAAACATAGTACTGCCCACAGGGGTTTGAAATACAACCAATCAGTAATTTACAACACATACAATGTAAGTACAGCCCCCAGAGGACCAGAAGGGAGACTGCGACACAGGACAGATACAACATATCCCCACAATGCATCATGGTTTCCTCCTCTCTGTCCTGGAGACAACCGAGGAGCAATCCAATTATCTCTCAGGACAAAGGGAAATCGCCAATACACATGTGGATACAACAGGACAGACATCACCATTTAAACACACAATGGGACAATGGCACAATAGAAACACACCCAGCATATTCCTCCCAAGCTGACAAGTTACACTTATTATAAATTGTTACAACTTTGTGAGTTTACATTGTCCATACATATAACTTACATCAATTTAAACAGTATAACTTGGGGACAAACCTATCCAAAATTCACTTGAATAGGTTCAGGGGTTTAAAAGTTAGTATGGGCCATAATCCTGAGGCAAGAGGCTTTTAAACAGGCCTCTCCAAAACCCAGTGGCGAGGTTGGTTTCGCCACAGAAACCACCCAAAAATGACCCCATTCTATAAACTACACCCCTCAAGGTATTCAAAACTGATTTTACAAACTTTGTTAACCCTTTAGGTGTTCCACAAGAATTAATGGAAAATAGAGATACAATTTCAAAATTTAACTTTTTTGGCAGATTTTCCATTTTAATAATTTCTTTTCCAGTTACAAAGCAAGGGTTAACAGCCAAACCAAACTCAATATTTATGGCCCTGATTCTGTAGTTTACAGAAACACCCCATATGTGGTCGCAAACCGCTGTACAGGCACACGGCAGGGCGCAGAAGGAAAGGAATGCCATAAGGTTTTTGAAAGGCAGGTTTTGCTGGACTGTTTTTTTTGACACCCATGTCCCATTTGAAGCCCCCTGATCAGTGGCGTAGGGATCGCCATAGCAACCATAGCAGTGACTATGGGGCCCTACGCCACTGGGGGCCCATCCGTGCCGCCTTCTGTTGATTTTTTTATTTTATTTACACACACACTACACACAGGCAGCCAGGCCGGAGCCGTGTAGTGGGCGGGACGCGGGCGGTCCGAGGCTCGGGCCTGGCTGAGGAGGAGTCAGGACTGGAGCAGGGCGCACGCAGGGCCGGGCCGACACAGTGGCTGCAGAGGCTCCAGCCAGGCCACTGAGTAACTCAGAAGATCTGATGGTATATTCTAACCCCCAGGCGTTCCCATGGTGACGGGGATGCTTGCCTGGGGGTTAGAATATACCATCGGATCTGAGTTTTCACGAGCTCAGTGAGATCGTAAAAACTCAAATCCGATGGTATATTCTAACCCCCAGGCGTTCCCATGGTGACAGCGACGCTTGCCTGGGGGTTAGAATATACAGGGCCATGCCGCTCACAGCAGTATATTTATAAACGAATCAGTAACTACTTTAACTTTAATTATTGCTCATTGCTGAGCTCTTTACTTGGATTATTTGGATATCTTACTCTGTCCTCGCTCCGGTAATAGCAGGCAGTGCGGCGGGCGGCGCTCACTCACTGATGTCACGCGCCTGCTCCTCCAACTAGGCGGCGCAGGCGCGTGACGTCAGTGAGTGAGCGCCGCCCCCCGCACTGCCTGCTGTTACCAGAGCTAAGACAGAGTAAGATATCCAAATAATCCAAGTAAAGAGCTCAGCAATGAGCAATGATTAAAGTTAAAGTAGTTACTGATTAGTTTATAAATATACTGCTGTGAGCGTCGGGGAGGGGGATCTGTGGATGGCACTGTTTAGGGGGGATCTGTGGATGGCACTGTTTAGGGGGGAGATCTGTGAATGGCACTGTTTAGGGAAGGGGGGATCTGTGGATGGCACTGTTTAGGGGGGATCTGTGGATGGCACTGTATAGGGGAGGGGGGATCTGTGGATGGCACTGTTTAGGGGGATCTGTGGATGGCACTGTTTAGGGGGATCTGTGGATGGCACTGTTTAGGGGGAGATCTGTGGATGGCACTGTTTAGGGGAGGGGGATCTGTGGATGGCACTGTTTAGGGGGATCTGTGGATGGCACTGTTTAGGGGGGATCTGTGGATGGCACTGTTTAGGGGGGGATCTGTGCATGGCACTGTTTAGGGGGGGATCTGTGGATGGCACTGTTTAGGGGGGAGATCTGTGGATGGCACTGTTTAGGGGAGGGGGGATCTGTGGATGGCACTGTTTAGGGGGGATCTGTGGATGGCACTGTTTAGGGGGGATCTGTGGATGGCACTGTTTAGGGGAGGAGGGATCTGTGGATGGCACTGTTTAGGGGGAGATCTGTGGATGGCACTGTTTAGGGGAGGGGGGATCTGTGGATGGCACTGTTTAGGGGGGATCTGTGGATGGCACTGTTTAGGGGGGATCTGTGGATGGCACTGTTTAGGGGGGATCTGTGGATGGCACTGTTTAGGGGAGGGGGGATCTGTGGATGGCACTGTTTAGGGGAGGGGGGATCTGTGGATGGGACTGTTTAGGGGGGATCTGTGGATGGCATTGTTTAGGGGGGATCTGTGGATGGCACTGTTTATGGGGGGATCTGTGGATGGTACTGTTTAGGGGGGGATCTGTGGATGGCACTGTTTAGGGGGGAGATCTGTGGATGGCACTGTTTAGGGGAGCTTCAAGAGGTAGTCAGGTTTAATAAGTGTGATTTCTTGCCTTATAAATAGGGTTGGGACCATCAGTGGCGTTGAGGAGAAGTCAGGTGGATACACAGCTGATAGTCCTACTGAATAGACTGTTAGAATTGGTATTATGGCAAGAAAAAAGCAGCTAAGTTAAGAAAAACGAGTGGCCATCATTACTTTAAGAAATGAAGGTCAGTCAGTCAGCCGAAAAATTGGGAAAACTTTGAAAGTAAGGGCTATTTGACCATGAAGGAGAGTGATGGGGTGCTGCGCCAGATGACCAGGCCTCCACAGTCACCGGACCTGAACCCAATCGAGATGGTTTGGGGTGAGCTGGACCGCAGAGTGAAGGCAAAAGGGCCAACAAGTGCTAAGCATCTCTGGGAACTCCTTCAAGACTGTTGGAAGACCATTTCAGGGGACTACCTCTTGAAGCTCATCAAGAGAATGCCAAGAGCGTGCAAAGCAGTAATCAAAGCAAAAGGTGGCTACTTTGAAGAACCTAGAATATGACATATTTTCAGTTGTTTCACACTTGTTTGTTATGTATATAATTCCACATGTGTTAATTCATAGTTTTGATGCCTTCATAGTCATGAAAATAAAGAAAACTCTTTGAATGAGAAGGTGTGTCCAAACTTTTGGTCTGTACTGTAGTTAGCTTCCATATTCTCTGTAGTGGTGGCAGACAGGATTTTATCTTTTATTTCTAGGATTAGGTTGTCACAAACGTACCTGTCCGGACTCCAGCAGTGAGATCTCCAGCTTCGGAGCCAGGATATTGGCGCTGCTAAGCCACACCTCCTGGTGACAGGACAGTATCCTTAGCGACAGGATACAATGCTGTGTTTCTCCCCGCATGTGCTGGAGGAGACTAGCAGTGGGGTGATTACTCAGCTGCTCTATTCCTGTGTGCTGTGTTCTGACTAATGGAGCGCCGAGTCAGGTTCTGATTCTGGGACTTGGTGCTCTATTTAAAGCCTTTCCTGGCCTTATACCAGTGCCAGAGCCCTGTATAGGCTCACTAGCTAGGTTCCTGGTTCTTGCATTCGTTTGTGCTTTTTGACGTCGGCTTGTCTTTTGACCACTCTCTGTCCCACAAGATTTGTATTATGCATCCCATCTGGTAATGCGTTGTCCGCCGGGTTCTGACCAAGTCATGTACTACTATTTCTTTGTGGTGTTTTTTTCTGTTGGTGTTTGCCTGTCTCTGCACCTTTAGTAGTGTAGGGACCGTCGACTAGTTGCTGTTTTGCTACCTAGGGCTTGAACTGCAAGTAGGTAGGGGTCAGGGCTCAATTTCTGTCTCTATCTACAAGCGTTACATAGGCAGGAGACATTGAGCTCTGACTGCTATAAATATATATTAAAGGGTCTCCTAATATTGATGATCTATCCAATGTGTTGGGGGCGCTCTGGAGTCTTTCGAAGTATGTAGATGGTGCAGATGTAGGTTTAGAGAGTTTTGTAATTATTTTATGCTATGGAGTGAGGTAAGTCACCAAAACACCAGCAGGTAATAGACACCAGGGAGGGTCTGTGCCGATTTCTAGAGGTCACATAAGACGAGTCTTCTATCTCCTCCTCATGTTACAGTCTTGGAGGTCACATAGACAACCACTGAGCGGGGATTGCTCCTATATAATGTTGTGCCCATTACCCATAGCCCAGCCACCACACCATCCATGCTACCAGTTCCTCCCTTGCTGATGTCTTCATAAAGGACAGTGCTGGCATCAGGAGGATCTAGAGATGTTGGACAATGTCCTATATGATATTGTGTCTTCAATAAGAAGTAATAACCGCCATCTTGTTTTTGCCTCTATTATAAGTCTCACATGCCGCTGCGTTGATGGTTTCCACCACTCTAATTATTGCCATCATCCTAGGCTTCTTTAAAAGCTGGGGAATATCTTCTTCTCCTCTACACATCTAGATTGTCTAAATTGAAAACTGAATAATACATTCAACCATTGAGAATTTCTCTGCAACTATTATTATTGCTCTCCCTACTAGTGCTTCATGTGCAACTTACTGATGGTTTCCTTTTACATTGCAGTTCCAGAACCTGGGATGGAGCGAATAGTGAAAACCAGATGTTGGACACGTGGGCATCGTCCAAGAGGTAGAGAAGAAAGAGCAATGACCTGTCAGAAAACGGTTGTCACCAAGTTGGAGAAAATATTCCGATGGAAGAAGTCAGGGCAGGACTGAGACAACTTCAGAAATGACTCAAGAAAAAAAGAGGAAACTAGAGCAAGAGGAGCATACTAATGATGTGCGGCGCCTCGGTTGTACTCGTTCTGTCAGGAGAAAAAAAAAAATGTCTGAAAAAACATCTCGTACCAGACCCCACCTGAAAAACAAAACAATGCCTTCTTGTAAGAATATAGCATTACGGAGTAATTTCCTCCGTCGGATCAGGGGTTTGTGCTCTCTTCCTTATATTTTCCAGAAGGGTTTTCTGCTTCCTCCCATTGGTGGCAGATGAGATATACATACTTACTAATTTTGCAGTTGGTAAATTTGGGACAAATAAGCCCCACCCATCTACCGCCCTCAAACAATGTGGGACTGCCCATTTATGAATGGCGTTTACTTGGGCCCCACCTATTTTTGTCCCAGAACCGCACGAATTTGCAGGCCATCAATACTGTACTCCTGGAAAAACCCTTCAATAAAGAAATGCACTGGTGTACAGTGCTCTACAATTATTAAAGGGGTTGTACCACGAAAAATATTCTACATTTTTTCAAACCAGCACCTGGATCTGAATACTTTTGTAATTGCATGTAATTAAAAATGTATTATAGCCACTGATTTATTCAATAAAATGTATCTGTATAGCGCCACCTGCTTTTTGTTTTTTTGCTTATTTCTCCGTCTACCTCACTGAGGTGGTCGCACATGCTCAGTTTAAATCCTTAACTGCCAACAACTGTATCTACTGTCTGAAGCTGTGGCAGTTTACAGGGAGAGAGCTGCAGCAAAAAGAATACACCGCCTGAGCTGTTATAGGGAGAGAGCTACAGAAGAAAGGACATGCCTGCTCTAAAGGAAATCTAACATCAAATAATTAGATAAATGAATGATGAGATCTCTGGGTCCATGTGAGGTACAGGGCTGGTCCTAGCTTTGGTTCTAGCTTTTTTAGAAAGAGATTGTCATGTACTATATGATGTCTGATTTTCATTTTTTACATCAATCATGTCATAACCCCGTTGATAGACACCGGCCTGTGAGGTTCATGCGCCAGATTGTTAAATCTATGCCCGCAAGGAACTTAGGTCCATACCAAGACCCCTGTAACACAGCGCCAACACTTAATGTGGCCATAATTTAAAGGCTAACTGTCATGTTTTCATAAAAAAATAATCTATTTTAGCATATGTTACTGCTGCAGCAGCATTATGCATAAAGCAATCTTTAGTTTCTTCACATACCACTGTTTTCTTTGAGGTTTTCCCTTAGTTACGGCTGTTTAAACATTTACAATATGAGAACCTTCTCAAAATGGCTCCTCTGCCAGTTCTCTGAGTCCAAAACTGCTTTCCCTCACTTCCCATACACACTTGCTGTAGCCAGCAGTTCCCTTCCAGCCAATCAGATTGGGTTACTGAGAGACACGCCTCCTCACTCTGCAGCCTAATGCAGGCATGCAGTGTGAAGGACCGCCCTTCTGTCTTCTGTTTACACTAAAGGGAAGACAGACAAGCCAAGCCTAGCATCAGAATAACTCTCTGGATCAACGACCCCTCTCTAGTAGCTATAACCTGTAATATTATTACACTCCAGAAATACATCCAGGCCTCTCTTGAATTCTTTTATTGTACTCCCCATCACCACCTCCTCAGACAGAGAGTTCCATAGTCTCACTGCTCTTACCGTAAAGAATCCTTTTCTATTTTTGTGTACAAACCTTCTTTCCTCCAGACGCAGAGGATGTCCCCTCGTCACAGTCACAGTCCTGGGGATAAATAGATGATGGGAGAGATCTCTGTACTGTTCCCTGATATATTTATACATAGTAATTAGATCTCCTCTCAGTCGTCTTTTTTTTAAGTGAATAACCCTAATGTTGATAATCTTTCAGGGTACTGTAGTTGCCCTATTCCAATTCCAATTATTACTTTAGTTGCCCTCCTCTGAACCTTCTCCAGCTCTGCTATGTCTGCCTTGTTCACAGGAGCCCAGAACTGTACACAGTACTCCATGTGTGGTCTGACTAGTGATTTGTAAAGTGGTAGGACTATGTTTTCATAACGGGCATCTATGCCCCTTTTGATGCAACCCATTATCTTATTGGCCTTGGCGGCAGCTGCCTGACACTGGTTTTTGCAGCTTAGTTTGCTGTTTA
Organism: Bufo bufo; assembly: GCF_905171765.1. NCBI lineage: Eukaryota > Metazoa > Chordata > Amphibia > Anura > Bufonidae > Bufo > Bufo bufo. The sequence continues at coordinate 422,746,012 of NC_053394.1, forward strand.
TTAAAATTCCTAGGTCCTTTTCCATGTCAGTGTTACCGAGTGTTTTACCATTTAGTATGTATGGGTGACTTGCATTATTCCTTCCTATGTTCATAACCTTACATTTGTCAGTGTTAAACCTTATTTGCCACTTCTCTGCCCAAGCCTCCAATCTATCCAGATCCATCTGTAGTAGTATACTGTCCTCTTCAGTGTAAATTACTTTACACAGTTTAGTGTCATCTGCAAAAATTTATATTTTACTGTGCAAGCCTTCTACAAGATCATTAATACATAGAAAAAAATAAGGGGTTGGGTCAGCACAACCTGCCTGTAGGTGCACATCACTATGGCGAAATACATATACAAACGGAAAATGCAAATGTGATCGCACACTACATCCAGCACTCTGCCCTCCATGCTGGATGAGACATTGGTTTATATTTTGGCCAAAGCATAGTAAGCCACTCACCGCGTCAAGGTTGTCTCATGAGTGGTCCCTAACTCTTGTTCCTACCTGTTCATGGGCCATGACAGCCACATAAAATCCAGGGAATGCAGGACAGCATTTTATGTGGCTGTCATGGCCCATGAACAGGTAGGAACAAGAGTTAGGGACCACTCATGAGACAACCTTGACGCGGTGAGTGGCTTACTATGCTTTGGCCAAAATATAAACCAATGTCTCATCCAGCATGGAGGGCAGAGTGCTGGATGTAGTGTGTGATCACATTTGCATTTTCCGTTTATATATGTATTTCGCCATAGTGATCTGCACCTGCAGGCAGGTTGTGCTGACCCAACCCCTTATTTTTTTCTTTGTAGTATATATTGGAGGCGTGGCGATCTCCTTGGAGTCATTGCACACCTGACCAGTTAATCTGTCCTTGAGGCTGGTTTTAAAGTCAGTATAAAACTGAGTCTGCTTGTATAGAACCTACCATTAGCCATCTGGCTCCAGGAGAAGTATATGGTGGGTTCAGCATGCATGTTGGTACTTGCATCCCTGGATCCGATGAAAGCTGTAATGGCACCGGACGGGGTTACAAGCAAAGTGTACTTGGCTTGCATGCTGACCTGCATTCCCTGGATTTTATGTGGCTGTCATGGCCCATGAACAGGTAGGAACAAGAGTTAGGGACCACTCATGAGACAACCTTGACGCGGTGAGTGGCTTACTATGCTTTGGCCAAAATATAAACCAATGTCTCATCCAGCATGGAGGGCAGAGTGCTGGATGTAGTGTGCGATCACATTTGCATTTTCCGTTTGTATAATCATTAATACATATATTGAAGAGACTAGGGCCCAGTACTGACCCCTGAGGTACCCCACTAGTAACAGTGACCCAATCTGAGTGTGTACCATTAATACCCACCCTGTTTTCTATCATTGAGCCAGTTACTTAACCACATACAGACAATTTCTCCCAGTCCGAGCATTCTCATTTTATATGCTAATCTTTTATGTGGTACAGTGTCAAATAATTTGGAGAAGTCCAGATATACGACATCCATTGATTTACCACTGTCAAGTCTAGAACTTTCCTCCTCATAGAAACTGATTAAATTAGTTTGACATGACTGATCCCTGATAAAGCCATGCTGATATGATGTTATTTGCTTATTTTCATTGAGATCCTCCAAGATAGCATCTCTTAGAAAACCTTCAAACAGTTTACCCACAACAGATGTTAAACTTACCGGCCTATAGTTTCCGGGCTCTGTTTTTGCACCCTTTCTGAATATTGGCCCCACATTTGCTATGCACCAATCCTGTGGAAAACTCCCTATCAGTATAGAGTCTGTAAATATCAGAAATAAGGGTCTGGCTATGAAATTACTTAATTCTCTTAGAATATGGGGGTGTATGCCATCTGGTCCTGGCGATTTGCCTATTTTAATATTTTTAAGTCACTGTTGTACTTCTTCCTGGGTCAGACAGTGCACTTTTAATGGGCAATTTGCTTTTACATTCTGAATTTCATCTGACAGTTTATTTTCCTCAGTGAATACAGTGGAGAAAAAAATATTTTATAGCTTTGCTTTCTCGTCTTCGTTCTCTGCAACTCACCCCTCATTGCTCTGTAGAGGGCCAACACATTCAGATTTATACTTTTTACCATTTATATAATTGAAGAACATTATAGGGTTAGTTTTACTCTCTTTGGCAATTAATCTCTCGGTCTCTAGTTTGGCGGCTTCCTGGCACCCCTCCTGTTTTAGTGATTTAAATGCTTTCTTTTTGTCATTTATTGCTTTCTTTACAGTTTTATCTATCCACATTGGTTTCTTCTTGTTCCTTAACCCTTTATTCCTATTATGGTTAATACTAAGTCGAGTATGGCCGTCCCTCTAGTCAGGTTCTGAACCAGTTGGGAAAGGTAATTGTCTTTGGTTATTGCCAAGAACCTGTTTCCTTTATAAGGCTACTTTCACACTAGCATTCGGAGCGGGTCCGTCTGATGTTTCATCAGACGGATCCGCTCCTATAATGCAGACGTTTGCATCCGTTCAATACGGATCCGTCTGCATTATAACTTAGAAAAATTTCTAAGTGTGAAAGTAGCCTGAGCGGATCCGTTCAGACTTTACATTGAAAGTCAATGGGGGACGGATCCGCTTGAAGATTGAGCCATATGGTGTAATCTTCAAGCGGATCCGTCCCCATTGACTTCCATTATAAGTCTGGACGGATCCGCTTGCCTCCGCACGGCCAGGCGGACACCCGAACGCTGCAAGCAGCGTTCAGGTGTCCGCTCACTGAGCGGAGCGGAGGCTGAGCGCTGGCAGGCGGATGCATTCTCAGTGGATCCGCCTCCACTGAGAATGCATTAGGGCCAGACGGCTGCGTTCAGGGCCGCTTGTGAGCCCCTTCAAACGGAGCTCACAAGCGGACACCTGAACGCAGGTGTGAAAGTAGCCTAAGATGTACAGGTTTCCGTTTTCCAGTCTATATCTGGGTAGTTGAAGTCCCTCATAATAACCACCTCATTATGATTTACCGCCTTGTCTATCTCGTTAAGTAGTAGATTTTCTGTGGACTCTGGTATATTAGGTGGCTTATAATAAACTCCTATTAGTAATTTATTATTTTTGCCTCCATGTATTTCTACCTACAGTGACTCCAAGTGTTCATGTCCCTCACTTATATCTTCTCGGACTGCGGGATTTAGACAGGACTTTACATAAAGGCAGACCCTCCCCCTTTCCGGTTTTGACGATCCTTTCTAAACAGACTGTAACCCTGTACATTAACCGCCCAGTCATAGCTATCATCCAGCCATGTCTCAGTTATTCCCACTGTCATAGCTATCATCCAGCCATGTCTCAGTTATTCCCACTGTCATAGCTATCATCCAGCCATGTCTCAGTTATTCCCACTGTCATAGCCATCATCCAGCCATGTCTCAGTTATTCCCATTGTCATAGCTATCATCCAGCCATGTCTCAGTTATTCCCACTATGTCATAGCTATCATCCAGCCATGTCTCAGTTATTCCCACTGTCATAGCTATCATCCAGCCATGTCTCAGTTATTCCCACTATGTCATAGCTATCATCCAGCCATGTCTCAGTTATTCCCACTGTCATAGCTATCATCCAGCCATGTCTCAGTTATTCCCACTGTCATAGCTATCATCCAGCCATGTCTCAGTTATTCCCACTGTCATAGCTATCATCCAGCCATGTCTCAGTTATTCCCACTGTCATAGCTATCATCCAGCCATGTCTCAGTTATTCCCACTGTCATAGCTATCATCCAGCCATGTCTCAGTTATTCCCACTGTCATAGCTATCATCCAGCCATGTCTCAGTTATTCCCACTGTCATAGTCCTCCTCACACATCACTAATTCCAGTTCCCCAGTTTTATTAGTCAGGCTTCTGGCATTAGTGTACATACATTTGAGAGGCTCATGTATATTTTTTACCCTACACCTTCCCTTCTGAACTGTTCTAGTCCCTCCTTCCATTCCTCCCCCAGTCCCACTACCTTGCCCCCGGTCTCTATCTGCACTATCTTCCCATCCTATAACGTAATTACCCCCCCCCCCCCGTCCCAAGTTTAAACACTCCTCCAACCTTCTAGCCATCTTCTTCCCCAACACAGCTGCCCCTTCCCCATTGAGGTGCAGCCCGTCCCTACGATAGAGCCTGCAGCCGACAGAGAAGTCGGCCCAGTTCTCCAGGAACCCAAACCCCTTCATCCTACACCAGTTCTTGAGCCACTTGTTAATCTCCCTAATCTCCCGCTGCCTTTCTTGTGTATTTCGGAAAACACTACCTTTGAAGTCCTTGCTGTAAGCTTTTGACCTAAATCCCTAAAATCATTTTTAAGGACTCTCCACCTTCCTCTAACTTTGTCATTGGTTCCAATATGGACCATGACCGCTGGATCTTCTCTAGCCCCCCCCCCCAGTAATCTGTCAACCCGATCCGTGATGTGTCGAACTCGAGTGCCAGGAAGACAACACATCGTTCAACGATCCCGGTCTTTGTGACAGATCGCCCTATCTGTTCCCCTAATAATGGAGTCTCCCACTACCATCACCTGTCTGGCCTGCGCTGCTCTCCTGGTCCCCTGCTTACCGGAGCTGACATTCCCCTGACTGGCAGAGGAAGTGTCCGGCTGCAGCAGTGCTCTCCCTAACCCGACATCCCCCTCATCTGCCAACCTTGCAAACTTGTTGTGGTGTGACAGATCAGGGCTAGCCTCCCTGGCACTCTTCCCTCTACCCCACTTTCTAACTGTTACCCAGCTAGCTACCTCACTTTCCTCAGCCTCCTCGCTATCACCCTCTTCCTCGACTACCCCATAGAGTGCTTGGTCAGTGAACAGCAAACTCCAAATTACCAACGCTTCTCAGTGTTGAAACTCGCCCGTTTAGATACTCGATGTGCGATTCCAAACAGGTATGCACCCTCGAATGGCTGTTCCAGGACTGCATACATCAGACAAGATGTGCACTGGACTGCGCTGTCAATAATGGAACACATACTAAATGGGGATTACACAACGAAAGTGAAAAATACAATAGAATGCAGTAATAAGAAACTGATGTACTGCAGTCCCCCACTGAAGTCCCTGAATTGGAAGTCACTTATTCTTAAAGCCACACACTTATACAAACACACACTTAAAGGGAACCTGTCACCAGTTTTATGGTGTCCTAACTAAGGGCAACAACAAATAAGTGACGGATTCTCTTAGCAAAATGCTGGGTCACTTTCTTTAATTGACCCAGTCAATCTGCCAACATCTTGTATTGAAAAGCTCCAGTTGATAATGATGAGTCCTGAATATTCATGAGCTCCTGACTCGCCCCGCCCACCTGCTGCTGATTGACAGTTATTTTCCATATGAATCAGCAGCAGGTGGGCAGGGGAGTGGCTATAGCTCTGAATTTAAAAAAACGCTAGACTCACTGACATCACGCTGGACTCGAATCAGCTCATTAGCATGCAGCATGCGGCATCTTTGTGTGTATATTATGAGGTAACCATCTGTCACACCAGTAAGTGAATACATCTAAGGTACTTTTTAGTAGTTAATGATTAGTTAGATGATAATCAAATATCCACATGACAGGTTCCCTTTAAAGCAAACTCGCGTTATATTCCTGCTTATATAAATGGAGCTCTCAAAACCAGCCTGTTTTTTTCCCTCTGGATTCAAAGGACTGGGCTGCCCTCAAGGCTGGCTTTTTACCTTCTCCTAATTAGACAGCCACACCCTAATTACACACCCTGTTTTTTTCCTCTGGACAGAGGACATTAATGAAAACGGTTATTATAAGGTACAGTAATTACAGATCTTTTGCCAATCATTGACAGACTAAGGGTACTTTCACTCTAGCGGCAGGGACTCCGGCAGGCAAGGCTGTTCCGGTGGGTGAACAGCCTGTCGGATCCGTCCTGCCGCTAGTTCACATGTGCCCCCGCTCCGTCCCAATTGACTATAATGGGGGTGGAGTTCCGGCGGCAGCACGGCAGTGCACACTGAGAGGCAGCCGGACTAAATGTACTGCATGAAGTACTTTTAGTCCGGCCGCATCTCGGCGTGTGCTGCCATGCTACCGTCGTAACTATGCCCCCGTCCCTATTATAGTCAATGGGGATGGAGCGGCAGTCCAGGGGCACACGTGAACTAGCAGCAGGACAGATCCGACAGGCTGTTCACCCGCCGAAACAGCCTGCCGTAGTCCCCTGCCGCTAGTGTGAAACTAGCCTAACTCAGGTATACATGCCTAGCTCTAATAAACTAGCAAATAAAAAAAATATGACAGTTACCCTTTAAGAATTGATAATGAGGTTTCTATGTAGTATATAAACTGGCCACTAGATGGCAGTGTTGTACCATCCCCAATTTATAATAGTTCCATAATAACCAGTCCAGGACCGCGTCCAGCGGCCTCCTCCATGTGTTATTCCAGCAGCTCATGATTATAGAGGAAACTTACCACTGCTTTTACTGGAGCTCAGATAGAAGATGCTTCTCTTCTAGGCAAAACTTTCATTTGGCAAGACGTGATAAGAATCTGTAAGGATACTTACCTCAGGTGTCCTAAAGATGAGTAGAGGGGTGGAGAGGTCAGGGAGGAAGAAACACAGAGAGGAGAAGGGGCCTCACAGCAAAAATAAAATGTGGGAACTACTACTGAACATAGATCTGTATTATCTATCTATCTATCTATCTATCTATCTACTTTATCTATCTATTATCTATCTATATATTATCTATCTATCTATCTATCTATCTATCTATCTATCTATCTATCTATCTATCTATCTATCTATCTCATATCTATCATCTATCTATCTATTATCTATCTATTATCTATCTATCTATCTATCTATCTATCTATCTATCTATCTATCTACTTTATCTATCATCTATTTATCATCTATCTATCATCTATCTATTATCTATTATCTATCTATCTATCTATCTATCTATTATCTATCTATCTATCTAATATCTATCTATCTATTATCTATCTATCTATTATCTATCTATCTATCTATCTATCTATCTATCTATCTATCTATCTATCTATCTATCTATCTAATCTATCATCCTTCCCTTTCTCCTCATCTCAGTAAGGACAGATGTCTTGTGAGGAGTCAGTATTCAAGGGCGATATAACCTGGCCCTCAGCACTTCTCAGTCTGACGTTACAGATCATTCAGCTTCTTGCACCAAGATCCTGCGGAATTTTCTCAATAACACAAAATAAGACAGATGAAGACATAAGAGGAAGTGACAGAGGGGACAGCGCAGGGAAGCTTTCATTCTTATGAAAATTGTACGCAGCTAGGAATGATCACAAATCTGCCAGCGCAGCACGAGGGAGGCGGTGCACATCACACTGACGAATCATCTGCCCCCCCCCTCCACCCTCCCCACCTTACCTTCCAGTACAGTTTGTTTTTTCAAAAGGAAAACAAAGAGAAAGCTATAGACTAGTAATTATACCACATTTTATTTGCACGCTCTTAATTCTATAATACTACAAGCTAAAAACTCACATTAGTATGGCTATTAATATTATAGGACATCTATTGTAGATAGGGGGCGGTATTGTAGTACCGTCGTCCAAACTTCCAAGCACAAACAGGAATCCTGGGCATGGAAAATACCAAGCGAATGTAAAAGTACATTTTTTTAGGGCTTGTTACTGTAGGTAGTATCTTTCTCTTTTTTTTTATTTTTCTTACTTGAGTAAATATTACAAATCGAGTAGCACTGAAAACGGAAAAAAAACGGTTTGACTAGTCTTTATATGTCAGAGTCTTTCCCTGTGCTGTACTGTTATATTGTAATCCATAATAAAATTATATTAAACCTGAAAACTCACCTCGTCAAACAAGCCGCCATGACCAGCTTTACCCACACCTACTGTGTCCTTCTCCTATACCCTGTAGATTGTTATATTCTTGTACATAGGAGCAGTATTATAGTAGTTATATTCTTGTACATAGGAGGCTGTATTATAGTAGTTATATTCTTGTACATAGGAGCAGTATTATAGTAGTTATATTCTTGTACATAGGAGCAGTATTATAGTAGTTATATTTCTGTACATAGGAGCAGTATTATAGTAGTTATATTCATGTACATAGGAGCAGTATTATAGTAGTTATATTCTTGTACATAGGAGCAGTATTATAGTAGTTATATTCTTGTACATAGGAGGCAGTATTATAGTAGTTATATTCTTGTACATAGTAGGCAGTATTATAGTAGTTATATTCTTGTACATAGGAGCAGTATTATAGTAGTTATATTCTTGTATATAGGAGGCAGTATTAAACTAGTTATATTCTTGTACATAGGAGCAGTATTATAGTAGTTATATTCTTGTACATAGGAGCAATATTATTGTAGTTATATTCTTGTACATAGGAGCAGTATTATAGTAGTTATATTCTTGTACATAGGAGCAGTATTATAGTAATTATATTCTTGTACATAGAAGCAGTATTATAGTAGTTATATTCTTGTACATAGGAGCAGTATTATAGTAGTTATATTCTTGTACATAGGAGGCAGTATTATAGTAGTTATATTCTTGTACATAGGAGCAGTATTATAGTAGTTATATTCTTGTACATAGGAGGCTGTATTATAGTAGTTATATTCTTGTACATAGGAGCAGTATTATAGTAGTTATATTCTTGTACATAGGAGGCAGTATTATAGTAGTTATATTCTTGTACATAGTAGGCAGTATTATAGTAGTTATATTCTTGTACATAGGAGCAGTATTATAGTAGTTATATTCTTGTATATAGGAGGCAGTATTAAACTAGTTATATTCTTGTACATAGGAGCAGTATTATAGTAGTTATATTCTTGTACATAGGAGCAATATTATTGTAGTTATATCCTTGTACATAGGAGCAGTATTATAGTAGTTATATTCTTGTACATAGGAGCAGTATTATAGTAATTATATTCTTGTACATAGAAGCAGTATTATAGTAGTTATATTCTTGTACATAGGAGCAGTATTATAGTAGTTATATTCTTGTACATAGGAGCAGTATTATAGTAGTTATATTCTTGTACATAGGAGACAGTATTATAGTAGTTATATTCTTGTACATAGGAGCAGTAATATAGTAGTTATATTCCTGTACACAGGAACAGCACTATAGTAGTTATATTCTTGTACATAGGAGGCAGTATTATAATAGTTATATTCTTGTACATAGGAGGCAGTATTATAGTAGTTATATTCTTGTACATAGGAGCAGTATTATAGTAGTTATATACTTGTACATAGAAGCAGTATTATAGTAGTTATATTCTTGTACATAGGAGGCAGTATTATAGTAGTTATATTCTTGTACATAGGAGCAGTATTATAGTAGTTATATTCTTGTACATAGGAGCAGTATTATAGTAGTTATATTCTTGTACATAGGAGGCAGTATTATAGTAGTTATATTCTTGTACATAGGAGGCAGTATTATAGTAGTTATATTCTTGTACATAGGAGCAGTATAATAGTAGTTATATTCTTGTACATAGGAGCAGTATTATAGTAGTTATATTCTTGTACATAAGAGCAGTATTATAGTAGTTATATTCTTGTACATAGGAGGCAGTATTATAGTAGTTATATTCTTGTACATAGGAGGCAGTATTATAGTAGTTATATTCCTGTACACAGGAACAGCACTATAGTAGTTATATTCTTGTACATAGGAGCAGTATTATAGTAGTTATATTCTTGTACATAAGAGCAGTATTATAGTAGTTATATTCTTGTACATAGGAGGCAGTATTATAGTAGTTATATTCTTGTACATAGGAGGCAGTATTATAGTAGTTATATTCTTGTACATAGGAGGCAGTATTATAGTAGTTATATTCTTGTACATAGGAGCAGTATTATAGTAGTTATATTCTTGTACATAGGAGCAGTATTATAGTAGTTATATTCTTGTACATAGGAGCAGTATTATAGTAGTTATATTCTTGTACATAGGAGGCAGTATTATAGTAGTTATATTCTTGTACATAGGAGCAGTATTATAGTAGTTATATTCCTGTACATAGGAGCAGTATTATAGTAGTTATATTCTTGTACATAGGAGCAGTATTATAGTAGTTATATTCTTGTACATAGGAGGCAGTATTATAGTAGTTATATTCTTGTACATAGGAGCAGTATTATAGTAGCTATATTCTTGTATATAGGACTGGAGGCAGTATTATAGTAGTTATATTCTTGTACATAGGAGCAGTATTATAGTAGTTATATTCTTGTACATAGGAGGCAGTATTATAGTAGTTATATTCTTGTACATAGGAGCAGTATTATAGTAGCTATATTCTTGTATATAGGACTGGAGGCAGTATTATAGTTGTTATATTCTTGTACATAGGAGCAGTATTATGGTAGTTATATTCTTGTACATAGGAGCAGTATTATAGTAGTTATATTCTTGTATATAGGAGCAGTATTATAGTAGCTATATTCTTGTACATAGGGGCAGTATTATAGTAGTTATATTCTTGTACATAGGAGCAGTATTATAGTAGTTATATTCTTGTACATAGGAAGCAGTATTATAGTAGTTATATTCTTGTACATAGGAGCAGTATTATAGTAGTTATATTCTTGTACATAGGAGGCAGTATTATAGTAGTTATATTCTTGTACATAGGAGCAGTATTATAGTAGTTATATTCTTGTACATAGTAGTATTATAGTAGTTATATTCTTGTACATAGGAGCAGTATTATAGTAGTTATATTCTTGTACATAGTAGTATTATAGTAGTTATATTCTTGTACATAGGAGGCAGTATTATAGTAGTTATATTCTTGTACATAGGAGCAGTATTATAGTAGTTATATTCTTGTACATAGGAGGCAGTATTATAGTAGTTATATTCTTGTACATAGGAGCAGTATTATAGTAGTTATATTCTTGTACATAGGAGGCAGTATTATAGTAGTTATATTCTTGTATATAGTAGACAGCATTTTGTAGGTTACATCTTTGTAGAAATGCACATTACTATCATAGTCATAGTCCTGAACATAAGATTAATACATTTTTCCTTCCTTCTCGTGTCAACTTGACGAGACATTCCAGAAATCCATGGCTCGATATGACAAGTTGTAAATAAAGGTTTGTGTCATGAATGCACGCAGTCCAGACAGAGTTATACAAAACTTTTTTTTTAAACTGATTATCTGAGAATATCTCGATCCAAGAGCCACGTAGGTAAGGACACAGAGGGGCAGGTTTGCACAATAAGATCTATGCTGAGGATAGAGCTGGCTGTAGTGTCGTCCCTGCTGTTGTCCTATATAACAGTTGGTGAAGTTGCTGTGATCGCTGAGATGTTCTGGATAGTTTCTTGGCTCTGACTTGATGACAGATCTTATGTCTTCCTCCTTCACACGATTTTTTGAACTGCATTCTTGTTCTGACAGTAATCAGATCATATATTTTTTTTAACACTTCCGCAGAGATAGAATATCCTTCCAGCTCCTAAGTTGGCTGTTGTTTGCAGTCATTTTGTTGGAAAGAGGGAATTTTTTCCCCACACGCTCATATTTTTGGACCAGTGAAGCATATTTGCGATCAGTGCAGAAGTTTTCCTCATTAAATTTTCAATTTGCTGTTGACTTTACTATTGTTTGATCCAGAAGTATTAACTTTTAACCTAATGTGGTCATCACTTGGGGTGAGTTCTCTACTTGAGACCACCTATCGGTGAGCTAGAATAGAGAGCTGCTGATATGAGCAGCTCCGCCTCTTGGTCCAGACAGGTATTACATGCACAGGCATTCGTTTGAATGCATACCATGCATAACTTTACTTTACCTGTAGTGGCGCTACAGAGAAGGGGTTTTCATGATGAGACAATGCCTTGAAGGAATTTTCTGGGAATTTTTAACTGATGACTAGAGATGAGCGAATCGAATCCAACAAAGTGAAATTTGATCCGAATTTCAGGATAAATTCAATTAGCCGTGAAACCAAATTTCCTCGAGATTTAACCTGAAATAGTGTGAAAAAAACAAAACAAAAAAAACATATTTACCTCCTACATTTGCTTGCAACGGGCCAGCTGCTGCCATCTTGATCGAAGATCTCATCTGAAATCCTGTGCGTGGTGACGTATGACGTCATCTCAGGCCGCGCGAGATTTCAAGCAAGATCTTCAAGCAAGATGGCGGCGACCAGCCAGTCGCAAGCAAATGGAGGCGGTAAGTATGATTTCATTTTTTTAATGTTAATTTTACACTGTATTATTACTCCCAGATGTTGTGATCATGTATGAATGTGGCACTTGAGGGGTACAATGGTGGGGAGCGGCGCTATCGCAGTTCCCTGTCATTGCACCCGCTACTACTTACAAAAAAAATGTGCTTCGTGACAAACTAATTTGTCACAAAGCAAATTTGTTTGTAAAATTCAGCTAAGCAGCCTAATCAAATTTTCCAAAACTTTGCTCACCTCTACCGATGACCTATCATCTGTGTAGGTCATCAACATCTTATTAGTGGGGGTCCAACACCCGAAACCCCCGCCAATTAGCCGTTTGAGAAGGCAGCAGATCTCGCAGTATTAGGACAGCTTTTCTTAGGCCAGTGATGACACGTTTATCGGTTACGTGGCCTAGGTGCAGCTCAGTCCCATTGAAGTGAAAGAGGCTGAGCTGAGATATTAAGCACAGCCACTATACAATGTCCGACGCTGTGCTTCGGGAGCCGGGAGAAGTCCACGGCGTTACTGCGAGTGATAGTGCCTTTTCAAGCTATCCGGAGGAGAGGTCATCAGTTAAAAAAAAAACAGAAAACCCCTTTAAAGATTGAAAACAGCGTCCCAGATTGGCACACATATTTAAAGAGGACCTTTGACCGCTCCTGACATGCAGGTTTTAATAGCTTCATGCATTCCACATGTAATAACATTTCTGGAGCATCTATTCTTATGTCTGTATGTTGTGCTGTTCCTTTATTATTTCTACTAGAAGTTATGAAAGACTTGCTAGCAGTCTGCAGTAAGGCTACACGAGGGGGGGGGGGGGGTAACCAGTTGGGGTGTGGCCCTGCACAGTCTGAAAATGGCAGCACTGATTGGATAGAGTGAATCTGTGCAGGGACACACCCCCAAACTGGTTACCTCCCACCTGTACCCTTACTGCAGACTGCTAGCAAGTCTTTCATAACTTCTAGTAGAAATAATACAGGACTGGCAACACATAGAGCCATAAGATTAGATGCTCCAGAATTGTTATTACATGGGGAAAGCATGAAGCTATTAACACAGGCATGTCAGGAGCGGTTAAAAAAAGGTAAATTTTCCTCCTTTCATATATGTTGGAGATGCGGGGACTCGAGAGGTACTTATGTTCACCTTTGGTTAGGTTACCCGCTTATACGTCCTCCGTTGCTGCCCTTTTTGGCACTCCGTCATATATTTAATCAAAACAATCTGTGGCAAAGCACTGTTTATACAAGCGGCTACCTTTTTAATCCCTCTGCACTGGATGTCTACAGAACTACCAACAATCGCTCAGCGGAAAGCAAAGGTTGACCAACTCTTCTGCTTGGTAGAACTTTACGGCTAGAAATCTACATAACTCTAGACTATGCTTTTTGAAAATTTGGGGCCCCTGAACAACCAATAGCAAATATTAACCACCGCAGTACTTGCCCTCCTTCCCTCCCACAGAACAGACCCACTTTCCTTCACCGCTGTTGCTTTAAGGTTTTGTTCCACCTCCTTGACAGGTGTGACTGCTGATGGCACTACTTACAGGTTCTTTTATGTTCTTTTAGATATTTTGTTACTTCTCTTCTCATTTACCATCCAGACTATTGTACACATCTCAGCATAGTCTTTGTGAATCTCACTTTTGTGTACAGTGATGAGTTGCATATTTCTTTGTCTTCGTTATTATCTAATGTTGAACACTTCATGTAGACATTGTCTGGACATGATGTTGTCATTTCTATTTATTCCTTTTATGAAAATAAGAATAAAACAGAATTGATTAAAAAAAAAAAATAAATTGCAGCCAACTTTTTGTGTTAAGAACAAATTTTTTTGGGTTCGAGCTGCAGACACTCGTTCCAGAACAGTCCCCTCATTCTCCAGTAACATATCCTAGACAATAAGAAGCTGCTTTTAGGTTGGTCATATGCGTCCTTACCTACTGAGCTCCTACGCACATAAACCGGTGGCACGCATGGTATATCCGCCCCTGGTGTATAGATAATTAGTGAGTGACTGTGAGGCTACTGGCTTATGATCATTGGGTTATTGCACATATTTATGGGCCTAGAGTCCCTTGTACAACGCCAATATAGTGACCTATTGGTATTTTGTTGACATTGGTAATCAAATAGGTTTATTTTGATGACTTAACCAACCTTATCTTTGGCTAGGAGTTATCTAAGGAGGCCTATGTTAAAATGGTTTCACAATATTAGAAAAAGAGGTCACACCTGACCATAGGTTGGGCCTGGTATTGCAGCTCAGCCCCACTGACAGCGATGGACTGGCCATCGGGAGTACCGGGAGAATCCCGGTGGGCCGATCGAATTATGGGCCGGCCAGGGCCGCCATCAGGGGGCCCTGGCCGCACGACCCCCCTGCACGCACAGTACACTCAGCGGCGGCATCACTACCAGACGGGGGCGGGGCGGTTATCAGCGAGGCCCTGATAGACTGAAGAGAGATGTTAGCCCCGCCCCCGGCTCAGCTGAATAGATGGATGTGAGCCCCGCCTCCTGCTTCGCCCTCCAGCGCAGCTGAATGAATGTGAGCCCCTCCCCTACTGCTGCTCCGCCCCCCGTTTAGCAGAATGGATGGCTGTGAGCACCGCCACCACCCCTCCTGCCGCTCCGCCCCCGGCTCTGCTGAATGGATGGATGTGAGCCACGCCTCTCTTGTTTCCCCGCCCCTCTATTTGCTCCGCCCCCGGCTCTGCTGAATGGATGTATGTGAGCCCCGCCCCTCTATTTGCTCCGCCCCCGGCTCTGATGAATGGATGGATGTGAGCCCCGCCCCTCTATTTGCTCCGCTGAATGGATGTATGTGAGCCCCGCCCCTTTATTTGCTCCGCCCCCGGTGGGCCGGTCAGTGGGCCGGTCTGGCTGAAGTCCAGGGCCACTTTATTGTCCCAGTCCATCCCTGCCCACTGATAAGAATATGGCTGACCTGCAATATCACCCACAACCTGAGAACATTGGTGGCACTGTTTTTGAAAGAAAGGAGTCGTGTCTTCTAATAATTTACAACCCCCTTAAGTATGCAAAAGTAAAGAAGAGCAGGAGATCATGGTATATATTGTTCCTGTAGTATTTTTTTAACCAGGGTGTCAGTATTAATGCTTATTATTATCAGTCATTTCAGACGTCCGCGATACCATTCTTCAAAGTGACAAAAGCTATGAGCTTTTAATTGCCAATTAAAATGTCAAAAATGAATTAAACGATGAACTTGCCGGACTCTGCCATCATTTTGTGTGCAAACATCTTATGGATGAAGCCGAACTTACGCGGCAGGAGTTCACTTGTAGCACAAGTAAAATAAAAAAAAATTGAATATCGTGCAAAGTTCATTTATTTCAGTAATGTAACTTAAAAGGGGAAACTAATATATGAAATAGCCTCATTACATGCAAAGCGAGATATTTCAAGCCTTTATTTGTTATAATTTGGATGATTATGGCTTACAGCTTATGAAACCCCAAAGTCACAATTTTCAGGTACCCTTTGCTCAGGGGGTATGGATTAATTCGCTGACTAGAGTGTGACACTTTGAGCCTAGAACATTGAACCTTTTCAGAATATTCTAATTTTAAGCTGCATTAATGCAATTCCTTTTAATTTGCATTACTGAAATAAATGGACTTTTACACGATATTCAAATTTTTCAAGTTTCACCTGTAGTTTGGACCAGATGGCAGGGTTATTTATGATAACCAAAATTTCCGCAATTGGCAGATCATAAAAAGGGTCATCTCGAGAGAGACGTTCATGGACTATCATTAGGATATGTCATCCATGTCAACTCACACACACTCTGTATGTAAAGCTTACCCCCTGTAATGCGGAGATGCCTGACAGCCTGCGGGTGAATACATGTTCAAAGATTCTGAAGATCCACCGCCTGCGTAAAATGACGTCTTTATGAAGCAATCAGTAAAATATGCTACATGAAAAAATGAAGATCGCTCCGTCTTGCTTTATGATGCATTTCAAACTCATGGCATAACTAGTATCACCTGTTTGGGCACATTTAAAACGAATAAAAAAAAAGCACTGTATCAGCTTCTGTCTTTGACTTTAAAGGAAAACTCCCTCAGAGGACGTATGTGTTCGGCACATAAATAGTTAAACAACGAACATTAGCCACCGTGGGCATAATACAGTGAAACATATAAATGACAGCAATGTGCAAGCAAAAAAGAGCGTAATGTTTGGGACTTCCGTGGGTGTGAGACAATAAAAAAAGCATCTAAAACGCATTAAAAATGCATCTAGGATTTAAGTAAGAAATGAAAAAAAATCTATCTAAAATGTATTAAAAGTGTATCTAAAATGAAAAAAAGCACCTTCAGTAAAATGCGTTAAAGGAATCGGTTAGCTCCAATACACCCCCGAAACTAGAGTAATCGCTGTAAAGTGTAAGTGACGAGGATTCAGCTTATGTCATTTTTATCTTCATACTCACTTGCATTCTGACGCTGTGCTCCCATGAACCAGGAGTAAAAGGAGTCCTCAGGAGTCCCGTGTCGGAACACAAGTGGGGTTGCAGATAAAAACAACATAGCTGGACTCGGCACCACATACATTATGAACTTCTTACTCTACAGGGTGGGCCATTTATATGGATACACCTTAATAAAATGGGAATGGTTGGTGATATTAACTTCCTGTTTGTGGCACATTAGTATATGTGAGGGGGGAAACTTTTCAAGATGGGTGGTGACCATGGCGGCCATTTTGAAGTTGGCCATTTTGAATTCAACTTTTGTTTTTTCAATAGGAAAAGGGTCATGTGACACATCAAACTTATTGGAAATTTCACAAGAAAAACAATGGTGTGCTTGGTTTTAACGTAACTTTATTCTTTCATGAGTTATTTACAAGTTTCTGACCACTTATAAAATGTGTTCAATGTGCTGCCCATTGTGTTGGATTGTCAATGCAACCCTCTTCTCCCACTCTTCACACACTGATAGCAACACCGCAGGAGAAATGCTAGCACAGGCTTCCAGTATCCGTAGTTTCAGGTGCTGCACATCTCGTATCTTCACAGCATAGACAATTGCCTTCAGATGACCCCAAAGATAAAAGTCTAAGGGGGTCAGATCGGGAGACCTTGGGGGCCATTCAACTGGCCCACGACGACCAATCCACTTTCCAGGAAACTGTTCATCTAGGAATGCTCGGACCTGACACCCATAATGTGGTGGTGCACCATCTTGCTGGAAAAACTCAGGGAACGTGCCAGCTTCAGTGCATAAAGAGGAAAACACATCATCATGTAGCAATTTCGCATATCCAGTGGCCTTGAGGTTTCCATTGATGAAGAATGGCCCCACTATCTTTGTACCCCATATACCACACCATACCATCAATTTTTTTTTTTCCAACAGTCTTGGCGGGATCTATCCAATGTGGGTTAGTGTCAGACCAATAGCGGTGGTTTTGTTTGTTAACTTCACCATTCACATAAAATTTTGCCTCATCACTGAACAAAATCTTCTGCGTAAACTAAGGGTGCTGTTCCAATTTTTGTTTTGCCCATTCTGCAAATTCAGTGCGCCGATCTGGGTCATCCTCGTTGAGATGCTGCAGTAGCTGGAGTTTGTAAGGGTGCCATTTGTGAGTAGCTAATATCCGCCGAAGGGATGTTCGACTAATGCCACTCTCCAGTGAAATGCGGCGAGTGCTACGCTGTGGGCTCTTGCTGAATTAAGCTAGGACAACCACTGATGTTTCTTCATTAGAGACAGATTTCATGCGTCCACATTTTGGCAAATCCAACACTGAACCAGTTTCACGAAACTTAGCAAGCAGACATCAACACAATTTCTATCCGCTCCTCACGTGTTAACCTCGGCGACATGTCAATGGCTGTAAACAAAGAGAAACTTGTAAATAACTCATGAAAGAATAAAGTTACATTAAAACCAAGCACACCATTGTTTTTCGTGTGAAATTCCCAATAAGTTTGATGTGTCACATGACCCTCTTCCTATTGAAAAAACAAAAGTTGGATTCAAAATGGCCGACTTCAAAATGTCCGCCATGGTCACCACCCATTTTGAAAAGTTTCCCCCCTCACATATACTAATGTGCCACAAACAGGAAGTTAATATAACCAACCATTCCCATTTTATTAAGGTGTATCCATATAAATGGCCCACCCTGTAGTTTGAGGGTATATTGTTTTAGCGCCCACCACACTTTGAGACCGACTAGTCATCCGTCATAGCCAAGCCTTGGATCTGCCTTCCTGCCTTGTACCCTGCCAACTTTCCATCATCAAGGGCACCACAACTACCATCAGGCAGGAGCCCCAATAATAGGGTGTGCCCAGAGGGAAGAAAAAGGGTGCACACTCTTAACACTGTTTGGACGAGGGAGAGCCAGGGTAAGGATTGATGATGTGAGTACTTCTACCAGCATGATAGCCACTAACACTCTTTCCATCCTCGTTGCATATCTATGTAGAACAAATGCATCTAAGATGAAAAGAAATGCTTCTTAAATTTCAGATCTCTGACTGCAGAAACCATCCCCAGAATGAAGTGGCAGCAGTGCTACAGTGTTCATTTTAGGACATGGTCAGATATCATTGTCAAGTATCAGAATAATGTTAGTGTGACACCTGACCCTGACACATGACACTGACACCTGACACTGACACCTGTTCCTACACTGTACAGTGCAGAGCCGTCGGGGAATAAAGTGGAACAGCTAGAGGTGTAACGTCAAATTTCTGGGCCCCAATGTAAAATCTCTAGCAAGGCCCCCCAACTATCATGTGTCATAACATTGGTGCCTCTTTTTGGTTCAGAATGGGCCTTTACTGGCACTAAAGCCTTGGTGGAACCCTCGGCACAAAGCTTTAATAGTTCTTGTGTTTTGAGCCAAATATACTGGAATCCACCAAGTTTTGTGTCTATGACTGCCTGATGTAGTACAGAAATGTTGGGTCAGTTGGCCAAAAACTTATACGACCTTCAACTGTCAACCCCTTTCCCCAACTGCCCTATAACCATATCTAATTGCTTTGGAGTGAAGGCCTTCATTTCCAGAGACATCTGCCATTGGAAGGGACATCTGGCTCCCGTGCGCATCAGCTTTCTGCTTGATTCACAACCACACTTTTCAATGTTGCATCCAAGTTAAAAAGGTTTGAAGTTGCCTAGACACTTCTCCAAAATAACAATGTGCCCGGATTCTCCATATTGAAAGATTTTTATGAGAACACCTTCAAAGTTGTATTTCAACCATAGTGTGTTTGGCCATTTTCGCAAGTCCCGTAGACTTCAGACTTATACAGTAGGTGGCCAGTCTTACTTTTCTTTCCTGCCTGTGCCATGGTCTACAACACCTGAGGCCAAATTTTCTTAACAGATAATGTTACATAGGAGGGAACCACACATATTACAGGCTTACAACATTTCCAAGAACTTAACCAGTTTCTTAGGTCAAACATTCTACATTATAATAACTCATGTTTTTTGCCTTTGCCATTATAATAACTCATGTTTTATGGAGACCTTTTAAATAGAAGTTTAGGAAATTCCTATTTTCATGTTGACCTCCAAATGATAATGAAGTCACCCCTTCAATTCTGTTTACTGAAATAAGCAACCCAGGCTCTGACAAATTACCTCATGATAATGAACATTAGCAGAAGCAGCACTCACCCCATCACTGTAGGAGTCCAGCTGTTACTGGAACCTGCTGTATCAACTGGTATCGCTGAAACCTACGATGCTGATGGTTTAACCTCTTTATGTCGAGGTCAATGCTGACCACGGCATGTGAATAGTTTGCAGAGGGAAGGTGCTCCCTCTGTCTCTCCATCGCTACCCCCACCCCCGTGCTGCGATTGCAGTGGGGCCGATAGATTCCATGGCAGCCGTAGGCCTTGCACTGGCCTTGGGGCTGGCTAGCTACAGTGCGAGAGTCAGTGTACAAACCGGATTCCAAAAAAGTTGGGACACTATATAAATCGTGAATAAAAACTGAATGCAATGATGTGGAGGTGCCAACTTCTAATATTTTATTCAGAATATAACATAAATCACGGAACAAAAGTTTAAACTGAGAAAATGTACCATTGTCAACAAATCCCAAAAAAGTTGGGACAAGGCCATTTTCACCACGGTGTGGCATCTCCCCTTCTTCTTACAACACTCAACAGACGTCTGGGGACCGAGGAGACAAGTTTCTCAAGTTTAGAAATAGGAATGCTCTCCCATTCTTGTCTAATACAGGCCTCTAACTGTTCAATCGTCTTGGGCCTTCTTTGTTGCACCTTCCTCTTTATGATGCGCCAAATGTTCTCTATAGGTGAAAGATCTGGACTGCAGACTGGCCATTTCAGTACCCGGATCCTTCTCCTACGCAGCCATTATGTTGTGATTGATGCAGAATGTGGTCTGGCATTATCTTGTTGAAAAATGCAGGGTCTTCCCTGAAAGAGATGACGTCTGGATGGGAGCATATGTTGTTCTAGAACCTGAATATATTTTTCTGCATTGATGGTGCCTTTCCAGACATGCAAGCTGCCCATGCCACACGCACTCATGCAACCCCATACCATCAGAGATGCAGGCTTCTGAACTGAGCGTTGATAACAACTTGGGTTGTCATTGTCCTCTTTGGTCCGGATGACATGGCGTCCCAGATTTCCAAAAAGAACTTCGAATCGTGACTCGTCTGACCACAGAACAGTCTTCCATTTTGCCACCCTCCATTTTAAATGATCCCTGGCCCAGTGAAAACGCCTGAGCTTGTGGATCTTGCTTAGAAATGGCTTCTTCTTTGCACTGTACGTCGTTTCGGCGCATTACCGGATCCGACGTTTAGCTTTTTCTGAATGGTTACCATGGCTGCCAGGACACTAAAGTCCTGTTTGCCATGGTAAAGTGCAGTGGGGAGCGGGGGAGCAGTATACTTACCGTCCGTGCGGCTCCCGTGGCGCTTCAGAGTGACGTCAGGGCGCCCCAAACGCATGGATCATGTGATCGCATGGATCACGTCATCCATGCGCATGGGGCGCTCTGACTTCATTCTGGAGCGCCCCGGGAGCCGCACGGACTGTAAGTATACTGCTTCCCCGCTCCCCACTACTACTATGTCAGCCAGGACTTTAATAGCGTGCTGGGTGCCATAGTAACACTGAACGCATTTTGAAGATGGATCCGTCTTCAAATGCTTTCAGTTCACTTGCGGTGTTACGGATCCGGCGGGCACCTCCGGCAAATGGAGTGCACGACAGATCCGGACAATGCAAGTGTGAAAGAGGCCTTAAAGGAAAAAAAAATGGATTAAAGTGGAATATCTCCAAAAAAGAAAGTGACATTTTGAAAATTCACTTCCATTTTCTTTAATTCCTGTGGAACACCTTAAGGGCTAACAATGTTTGTAAAATCAGTTTTGAATAATCTGAAGGGTGCAGTTTCCAAAATGGGGTCATTTATGGGTGTTTCTTTTATTATAAGCAAAGCACCATAAAATGACTTCATAACTGAATTGGTCTTTTAAAAAGTTGGTTTGGGAAATTTTCTTGAAAATTTTAAAAATTGCTTCTAAAATTCCAAGCTTTCTAATGTCCTAAAGAAATACAATGACATTTACAAAATATGCCAACATAAAGTAGACAGATTGTGAATGTTAAGTAATAACTATTTTATGAGGTATGACTATCGGTCTTAAAAGCAGAGAAATTCAAAATTTTAAATTATTCGGTGACACATTTCCTTGGTGAAGACTCAAAAATTTCAAAAACTCTCCTAAAAAAATCCAACCATGGTCAATAAATTGGGCAGATTTAAAATTTAGAAAACTGCAAAGCTCCATATGAAGTTGTCTTCTGCTGGACCTTTGGGGCTTATTAATGTTTCTAAGGGCTCATGCACACAAACTTATTTTTTGTCCATGTCCACTCCATTTTTATTGCGGCCTTTATGCAGTATTGGTACTCTGATGAACCAGTCCAATCCAGTTTCCATCTATTAAGTCCTACATATATCTCATATATGGACAATTTTAGATCATTTGCCTCATAATTTTAGCCCACATAATATCACCACATAGTCCCAAGATGTTACTACCTTATACAACCTGCATATTTCCATATACTGTCCAATTATGCAGCATTCTGCACCAAATGTGCAGCATTCCAACAGAGGTCTCATAATACCGCCCTATAGCTCCCATATAACATGTAGTGTCCGACTCCTGTGTGCATTGTCCACTCCAAATTGTTGTGTAATATGATGTTATTTTACACTATTTCATTGTCTGTGCTGCTAAATCCATATTTCAGGCTGGTAACCTGCACTACATATTTTTCACCACTAGAGGTCTCTAACACCCTACTTATATAGTGCAGACGCAGGAAGTGAAAGGGGAAATAGAGAATAGGAGTGGAGGAGTTAGGAGGCAGGAGAGGAGACAGTCTAGTCTCTGTCCATCTGGGCCTAGCCCAGGAGAACTAACTGGTTTCAACCAATGAGTCCAAAGATTAGGATTTTAGGATCCTACGCTGTAGAGTACCCTTCCGGGGTATCAAGTGGATTATGACTTTGAAGACCACAACCTTTTCAAATAATTAAACAGTGTGTTTGCCTGCCATGAGGGAGATTGACCTTGGGTTGTTGGATCATTGAACTAAAGATTATATTGACAAAGGAAGGTAACTGTCATTTATCAGACTCCAGACTCCTTTGCATCAGGTGGAGAGATTCTATGCTTCCGGCAGCTCCACCATAATCAAGGACAGAAAGGCCATCTGTCAGAATACTCATTTACAGAGGATCTAAACTAACAGTGAAAGGTTGAGTGATCAGAGCAAGACCAGGAACCAAACACAAGTAAGAACATCATCCTTCACTCAAGTGGGCTGGAGGTAACCTATGCACTTCACCATTAGTAGCCGTGCTAATTAGGATTTTGCAGCTTTACCCTTTTTGCCATCTGTATGAAAGACAAAGTGATGTTATTGGAAGCCTTTCTACACCTGACAAGTAAAGTGTCTGCCTGGTTCAACCACTGCCTCTTTCATCATTCCACTTCTCCTCCTCATTGCACCTAATGGTGCTGGCGTCCCGAACACAGGGGTCCAGCCGCAAAAGCACCTTACACCAATTACCATCAAGGGCACCTCAACCAACATCTGGCTGGTGTTCCCTGCAACGGGGGTGCCCTGGAGGATTTTGTGCACAGCACTGCCGGCCCCAAGGGACAACTAAACCGTGAGTACTACTATCCTCGGCACCTTATCACTAGTATGCTCATGAGCGCATCCTCCATAGGGAGCCCCGGCATGCTGCATGAAATATGGCGTCACGAACAGGATAATTAAAAACGCCTCTGTGCCTTTTAATGAACTGTACACTGTGTATTGACCATATCCATTGCCTAGTTGAGAGACTTTATATGTGCTGGAACACAAACGTCTTTATTAAGCTGCAGAATTGCCTAAATCACTTGAAAGTTGCACAGGGATACTGTACAGGACCCCTACTGACGAATTGCCTCATTGAAAATAGGAAAATCGCATACTTTTGTGTCGGTACAACTGATTGCTGTCAGTGAATGGACTTTTCTATGCATCTAAAATGGCTGCCTGAAACTTCTTTATTAATTTGTGCTGCGCCATCACTGTTGAAGAAGTGGTGACACCCCCATCTAGTAGCAGGAAAATTGAACACCGCCCCTTAAAAGTGCGGGGAAATAATTCTGACAATGCCACAAGATGCCTAACATGGATTACAATGTCTGAACTGCCCCCCTAATCAAGTGAACCTAGGGGGCGGGCTGGAGAAAAGGCGGAGTTTGTGTGACGGCTGGACATTCTTACTTGATTTTGTCATGTGTGCTGGCTCCGAGAGAAGCATGGCATCGCTGCCCGAGGTAGCAAGTGTGCCTTGCGATCTACGAGAAGTTAGAAGGAGCGATGAGCTGCCTCCTTACCCCCATCTGCAGCAAAAAGATGGAAACTGGAGTTACCAGAGAGCCATTCTGGAGCTTGTCGGTGAGCAACCCCGAGCCCCAGAAAGACCGGCTGGGTTTGTGACATCTAACCCCCAGTGGCAGACATTAATGGCAGAAATCCGAGCCGCCGGGATCGCCAAAACTAACAACAAGAAAAAATATTTAGAAGAATTGGGTAAAAGATTGATAGAACACCCGGAGGAGTGCCTACCGAAATTAGAAAGGCGAACAGTAGTCGTTCTCTCCTTTGATAAGGAACAAGGTTTTGGGTTCGTGCGGGACCGTGGCACAGATCGGGACTATTTTGGAAACAGACGATCTGTGAAACTAGGATACCTGCCGGGTTGCCTGCATAACCTGCAAGAAGGAGAGGAGGTGGAATTTACTCCCACGGAGGGCTTGAGAGGCCCCTATGCTACCGCAGTTGCCAGACCACAACCAGAAGACTGGGAGGATCTGGACAGCGGTGCAGAACTTGCACCAGAACCAGAGACCCCACCACCATCTATTTGCACCACCTACCAACTTTAGGCCTCTTTCATGGCCCTTAACATCTTCTGGCAGCCAGTGGCTGTGGAGACCGAAGCGAGGCCCTACCGTTCCCCCGATCTACGTCGCAGGGCAGAGGACATTGCTGCTGCTGAAACTCGAGAGAGTTTCCGAGCCTACCAGGAAGGGCAACACCAATTAGCTGTGCAGCAGCGAATGGGTGTTGATCGAGGCTGCCCGGAGTTAGAGCGCGACAACAATCCCCATGGGCTGGAGCCTGAACCCCCTGCGCACAAGCCAGAAGAGGATTCCGCCAATGCAGATGCAACTGAACCGAACCCGCAACGCAAGTGGAGACCGGAGAGACTGTTCTATGTCCGGAGTTCTGTGACCCATGCGCAGTTGGGTGAACTGGCGGTGTATCTAAGAAACTACAAGCCATCGCCTCCATCTGATGATCTCCTGTGGTGGATGATACCTATCGCCATCCAACTTGAGGTAGACAATGCTGAGGAGCATAGCTATTTGTAAGTAGGCCAGATGGCCACTTCTAAAAAAATATATATATATATATTTCTGCCCCACGTAGAACTTGTTCTTGTTGCATCCCCTAGTGGCAGTCACTCAAGTCACTACCAAGACTACTGGGTTTTTCATAGCAGCCTTACTCAGGATTACCTGCTGGACTTGCAGCAGAGCAAAGCCATAAAAATTTCCCATTTGCGCATTTTTGTTTTTTGCGCCATTTTTCCCCTTTTTACTCCCTTCTCACGTTTACTGGGATTTTGAAACACAAATTATACAACATTTTAAGTTATGTACCCAGAAGGACATTTTCTGTGATTGTTTTATGCAATATTCATGTTTACAACACCAAAACTTTTTGCACACTATAAATGTTTTACCTCAATGTTTAGTTGGACTTTGCATACTAGGGACTTTTGCTATGGACTGTATTACTTGTTTTTATACCTACACCCAGTTTTGTCACAGTCAAGCAAAGAAAAGAGCAAAACAAGACAGACCCAAGGAAGATTTAAAAGAACCACCCTATAAATGCACATCCAACAATATCCATGGATAAAAGTTTATATCAATTTTATTAAACAACTACAACAGACAGACACATAAAAAAATTGTATACAATGTGAACAGCGTGTCGGTAACAAGATAAAACCGACACATACAGAATCCACTGACGTCCACAGATCAGGTATCCTCCCACATTTTAAAGCAAAGAAAAGAGAACAACTCCCATTTTTCCCTTTGCGCCAAAGTATTTAACATGCAATATTTTGATAATGTGTATTTATATGCCACCTATTTTATGCACTTGAATGTACTGGATTAACTTAAAAAAATAATATATAATGTAATGCTGAACTTTGAAGTATATATTGGTGTGGCACATGTTCTGGTGTTTTCCCTGGTACCGCGAGGAGGTCTACAGCAACTAGCAAACCCAAAAAGTCGAGGCCGAGTTTATTTAAAGCAGTGGGGAATGTATTTCTTTGTCTATGCTGCTAAATCCATATTTCATGCTGGTAACCTGCACTACATATTTTTCACCACTAGAGGTCTCTAAAACAATACTTATATAGTGCAGACACAGGAAGTGAAAGGGGGAATAGAGAATAGGAGTGGAGGAGTTAGGAGGCAGGAGAGGAGACAGTCTTGTCTCTGTCCATCTGGGCCTAGCCCAGGAGAACTAACTGGTTTCAACCAATGAGTCCAAAGATTAGGATTTTAGGATCCTAAGCTGTAGAGTACACTTCCGGGGTATCAAGTGGATTATGACTTTGAAGACCACAACCTTTTCAAATAATGAAGCAGAGTGTTTGCCTGCCATGAGGGAGATCGCCCTTGGGTTGTTGGATCATTGAACTAAAGACTATATTGACAAAGGAAGGTAACTGTCATTTATCAGACTCCAGACTCCTTTGCATCAGGTGGAGAGATTCTAGGCTTCCGGCAGCTCCACCATAATCAGGGACAGAAAGGCCATCTGTCAGAATACTAATTTTCCAGAGGATCTAAACTAATAGTAAAAGGTTGAGTGATCAGAGCAAGACCAGGGACCAAACACAAGTAAGAACATCATCCTTCACTCAAGTGGGCTGGAGGTAACTTATGCACTTCACCATTAGTAGCCTGCTAATTTGGATTTTGCAGCTTTACCCTTTTTGCCATCTGTATGAAAGACAAAGTGATGTTATTGGAAGCCTTACTACATCTGACAAGTAAAGTGTCTGCCTGGTTCAACCACTGCCTCTTTCATCGTTCCACTTCTCCTCCCCAGTGCACCTAATGGTGCTGGCGTCACGAACCAGGGGCCCAGCCGCAAAAGCACCTTACACCAATTACCATCAAGGGCACCTCAACCAACATCTGGCTGGTGTTCCCTGCAACGGGGGTGCCCTGGAGGATTTTGTGCACAGCACTGCCGGCCCCAAGGGACAACTAAACCGTGAGTACTACTATCCTCGGCACCTTATCACTAGTATGCTCATGAGCGCATCCTCCATAGGGAGCCCCGGCATGCTGCATGAAATATGGCGTCACGAACAGGATAATTAAAAATGCCTCTGTGCCTTTTAATGAACTGTACACTGTGTATTGACCATATCCATTGCCTAGTTGAGAGACTTTATATGTGCTGGAACACAAACGTCTTTATTAAGCTGCAGAATTGCCTAAATCACTTGAAAGTTGCACAGGGATACTGTACAGGACCCCTACTGACGAATTGCCTCATTGAAAATAGGAAAATCGCATACTTTTGTGTCGGTACAACTGATTGCTGTCAGTGAATGGACTTTTCTATGCATCTAAAATGGCTGCCTGAAACTTCTTTATTAATTTGTGCTGCGCCATCACTGTTGAAGAAGTGGTGACACCCCCATCTAGTAGCAGGAAAATTGAACACCGCCCCTTAAAAGTGCGGGGAAATAATTCTGACAATGCCACAAGATGCCTAACACGGATTACAATGTCTGAACTGCCCCCCTAATCAAGTGAACCTAGGGGGCGGGCTGGAGAAAAGGCGGAGTTTGTGTGACGGCTGGACATTCTTACTTGATTTTGTCATGTGTGCTGGCTCCGAGAGAAGCATGGCATCGCTGCCCGAGGTAGCAAGTGTGCCTTGCGATCTACGAGAAGTTAGAAGGAGCGATGAGCTGCCTCCTTACCCCCATCTGCAGCAAAAAGATGGAAACTGGAGTTACCAGAGAGCCATTCTGGAGCTTGTCGGTGAGCAACCCCGAGCCCCAGAAAGACCGGCTGGGTTTGTGACATCTAACCCCCAGTGGCAGACATTAATGGCAGAAATCCGAGCCGCCGGGATCGCCAAAACTAACAACAAGAAAAAATATTTAGAAGAATTGGGTAAAAGATTGATAGAACACCCGGAGGAGTGCCTACCGAAATTAGAAAGGCGAACAGTAGTCGTTCTCTCCTTTGATAAGGAACGAGGTTTTGGGTTCGTGCGGGACCGTGGCACAGATCGGGACTATTTTGGAAACAGACGATCTGTGAAACTAGGATACCTGCCGGGTTGCCTGCATAACCTGCAAGAAGGAGAGGAGGTGGAATTTACTCCCACGGAGGGCTTGAGAGGCCCCTATGCTACCGCAGTTGCCAGACCACAACCAGAAGACTGGGAGGATCTGGACAGCGGTGCAGAACTTGCACCAGAACCAGAGACCCCACCACCATCTATTTGCACCACCTACCAACTTTAGGCCTCTTTCATGGCCCTTAACATCTTCTGGCAGCCAGTGGCTGTGGAGACCGAAGCGAGGCCCTACCGTTCCCCCGATCTACGTCGCAGGGCAGAGGACATTGCTGCTGCTGAAACTCGAGAGAGTTTCCGAGCCTACCAGGAAGGGCAACACCAATTAGCTGTGCAGCAGCGAATGGGTGTTGATCGAGGCTGCCCGGAGTTAGAGCGCGACAACAATCCCCATGGGCTGGAGCCTGAACCCCCTGCGCACAAGCCAGAAGAGGATTCCGCCAATGCAGATGCAACTGAACCGAACCCGCAACGCAAGTGGAGACCGGAGAGACTGTTCTATGTCCGGAGTTCTGTGACCCATGCGCAGTTGGGTGAACTGGCGGTGTATCTAAGAAACTACAAGCTATCGCCTCCATCTGATGATCTCCTGTGGTGGATGATACCTATCGCCATCCAACTTGAGGTAGACAATGCTGAGGAGCATAGCTATTTGTAAGTAGGCCAGATGGCCACTTCTAAAAAAATATATATATATATATTTCTGCCCCACGTAGAACTTGTTCTTGTTGCATCCCCTAGTGGCAGTCACTCAAGTCACTACCAAGACTACTGGGTTTTTCATAGCAGCCTTACTCAGGATTACCTGCTGGACTTGCAGCAGAGCAAAGCCATAAAAATTTCCCATTTGCGCATTTTTGTTTTTTGCGCCATTTTTCCCCTTTTTACTCCCTTCTCACGTTTACTGGGATTTTGAAACACAAATTATACAACATTTTAAGTTATGTACCCAGAAGGACATTTTCTGTGATTGTTTTATGCAATATTCATGTTTACAACACCAAAACTTTTTGCACACTATAAATGTTTTACCTCAATGTTTAGTTGGACTTTGCATACTAGGGACTTTTGCTATGGACTGTATTACTTGTTTTTATACCTACACCCAGTTTTGTCACAGTCAAGCAAAGAAAAGAGCAAAACAAGACAGACCCAAGGAAGATTTAAAAGAACCACCCTATAAATGCACATCCAACAATATCCATGGATAAAAGTTTATATCAATTTTATTAAACAACTACAACAGACAGACACATAAAAAAATTGTATACAATGTGAACAGCGTGTCGGTAACAAGATAAAACCGACACATACAGAATCCACTGACGTCCACAGATCAGGTATCCTCCCACATTTTAAAGCAAAGAAAAGAGAACAACTCCCATTTTTCCCTTTGCGCCAAAGTATTTAACATGCAATATTTTGATAATGTGTATTTATATGCCACCTATTTTATGCACTTGAATGTACTGGATTAACTTAAAAAAATAATATATAATGTAATGCTGAACTTTGAAGTATATATTGGTGTGGCACATGTTCTGGTGTTTTCCCTGGTACCGCGAGGAGGTCTACAGCAACTAGCAAACCCAAAAAGTCGAGGCCGAGTTTATTTAAAGCAGTGGGGAATGTATTTCTTTGTCTATGCTGCTAAATCCATATTTCATGCTGGTAACCTGCACTACATATTTTTCACCACTAGAGGTCTCTAAAACAATACTTATATAGTGCAGACACAGGAAGTGAAAGGGGGAATAGAGAATAGGAGTGGAGGAGTTAGGAGGCAGGAGAGGAGACAGTCTTGTCTCTGTCCATCTGGGCCTAGCCCAGGAGAGCTAACTGGTTTCAACCAATGAGTCCAAAGATTAGGATTTTAGGATCCTAAGCTGTAGAGTACACTTCCGGGGTATCAAGTGGATTATGACTTTGAAGACCACAACCTTTTCAAATAATGAAGCAGAGTGTTTGCCTGCCATGAGGGAGATCGCCCTTGGGTTGTTGGATCATTGAACTAAAGACTATATTGACAAAGGAAGGTAACTGTCATTTATCAGACTCCAGACTCCTTTGCATCAGATGGAGAGATTCTAGGCTTCCGGCAGCTCCACCATAATCAGGGACAGAAAGGCCATCTGTCAGAATACTAATTTTCCAGAGGATCTAAACTAATAGTAAAAGGTTGAGTGATCAGAGCAAGACCAGGGACCAAACACAAGTAAGAACATCATCCTTCACTCAAGTGGGCTGGAGGTAACTTATGCACTTCACCATTAGTAGCCTGCTAATTTGGATTTTGCAGCTTTACCCTTTTTGCCATCTGTATGAAAGACAAAGTGATGTTATTGGAAGCCTTACTACATCTGACAAGTAAAGTGTCTGCCTGGTTCAACCACTGCCTCTTTCATCGTTCCACTTCTCCTCCCCAGTGCACCTAATGGTGCTGGCGTCCCGAACCAGGGGCCCAGCCGCAAAAGCACCTTACACTAATTACCATCAAGGGCACCTCAACCAACATCTGGCTGGTGTTCCCTGCAACCGAGAGTGCCCCAGAGGATTTTGTGCTGTCTTCCGATCTACTGCACTGCCGGCCCCAAGGGACATCTAAGGCAACTTTCACACTGGCGTTTTGGTTTTCCGTTTGTGAGATCCGTTGAGGGCTCTCATAAGCGGTCCAAAACGAATCAGTTTTGCCCTAATGCATTCTGAACGGAAAAGGATCCGCTCAGAATGCATCAGTTTGCCTCCGTTCCGTCTCCCTTCCTCTTTGGAAGCGGAGACCAAAACTGAGCCAAACGGATCCGTCCTGGCACACAATGTAAGTCGATGGGGACGGATTCGTTCACTATGACACAATCTGGCACAATAGAAAACGGATTCGTCCTCCATTGACTTTCAGTGGTGTTCAAGACGGATATGTTAAAGATAATACAAACAGATCCATTCAGAACGGATGCAGACGGTTGAATTATCTAAACGTGAATCCAAGAAAAGTAGTTGTCGAGGCTCACCTGGTCCCAATTTGCAATGGAAGCACAGATATTCGCCAGGAACTAAGCGATGGTAGAAATATAATTGAAGAAGGAGATCCAGCTTCCAGACAACATATAGATGCTTTAATGAAAAAGTGCTAAAATCCAGACATGTACATCAGGTCTACGCGTTTCAGATCAATAAATTCAGATCCTTACTCATGACAACAAGATAGTGTGAGACACTGGCCTTAAATAAGGGGCAGGTCAAACATATCAGGTGGACGCAATCAGCAACAGCTCCACCTCTGAGACATAAAAACGTATGCTAAAAAAGGACTTCAAGAAAAACAGCAATGTACCTGGGTCAATAATGCAGTATGAGATCATGCCTGCGGTTAAGACCCATTGGTACACAGGTACCCATGGTGAAGATCCAATAAGATTCTCTATTTAAAAGAACTCTCCTATGATCACCTCCACGTTTAGGGAATTTAACTCGTTCCACCCCCTGCACAACAAGGCTACTAGCATCACCTGCATGACAAGCCACATAATGTGAACTGACCTCAGAAACATTCCTGGTCAGCGCATGCGGAACGTCAGAAATATGCCTGCGAATCCTGGTATTAAGGCTGTTAGAAGTACAGCCTATATATTGTAGGCGGCATGTCATGCAGGTGATACAATACACCACAAAATTAGTGTTACAGTTGATGTACTGTTTCAAAGTGAAGGTTTTTTGGTTGGACGCAGAGACAACAGTTTGGCCAATTGATAAATTATTGCAACAGGTGCAAATGCGGTGCCCGCATTTGCAATTTCCTTTAAAATGTAACCAACTCTGCTGTATCTGGGAATCATCCAAAAACAAACTAGGGCTGACACGTTGGCCCAAGGTGGGCGCTCGACATTTGATATTAGAACTAAGAACATCAGACCACTGTCCATCCATGCGCAACATGGTCAGATGTTTTCTAATTATGTGACAGATCTTGCTGTATTCAACACTAATTTGTGGAAAAGACTGGGGCCCTATTCTTAGAGACATCACTATTAGAATTGAAGCGGCTACTAAACGTATTATTTGGAAAAACTAAATCCGTCCATGATTTGAGCTTGACTTGCTCCCCGGCCTGTAACAGACTACTATTGCTGTATCTACGGGCAACGAGACGCTCAACAACTGAATTGAGCTCTTCCTTAAAGCTCACATCACTGGAGCAATTCCATCTGAGGCGTAGGAATTCGCCTCCACGAATATTGCGGACAACATAAGCAGGATGACATGAGGATGCAAAGAGAGTGCTGTTTCCTGCAGTCTCCTTGCGGGAAGTGCGGGTGACTATATTAGATTCAGTGACATTGCCCATCAAAGTCAAATCCAAAAATGCGATGGATGTGCAATTGAAATTAATAGTAAATTTTTAATTGAATGTATTATTATTTAGGAACTCCTCAAACAGTGGTATGGCAGTGTGGCCACCTGACCAAATGAACAATAAGTCATCGATATAACGGCCATACCACTGTAATGAGGGGGCCCAAATATTGTGATCTGAAAAAAGGTAACATTGTTCCCACCACGCCATGTAGATGTTGGCCATGGAGGGCGAAAATTTAACCCCCATGGAAACGCCAGTGCGTTGTAGGAAAAAGCGATGGTTAAACATGAATACATTATGTTTAAGCAGAAAGTGGACAACATCACATGTGTAGTCCTGAAATTCCATGCTATAATCAGCGTAAGTATTCAAGAACCATCGTAAAGAGGCAATGGCTGAAGCGTGAGGAATGACAGTATATAAAGATGTTACATCCGCAGTTATCCAGACATACTCCGGCTTCCAAGGAAAATTGTAGAAGGACTGAAGTACAGTTCTGGTATCTAAAAGGAAACCCAGAATAGTCTCGACAAGTGGCTGCAGCAAACTGTCAACCAACGCGGACAACCACTCCGTAAGCGATCCTATACCGGCAACAATGGGCCGCAGGGATGGAGGGAAACCAGGCTTGTGGATCTTGGGCAAAGAGTGGAATATGGGAATAATAGGATATGAAACATGTATAAAATCAGCTTGTTTTTGATCCATAAAACCACTCTTTACTCCCAAAGACAACAAGGAAAGTAGATCACTTTGAAACTGGGGGGTGGGGTCATGTGACATCTCCAGATATCTGTCCGAATCTCCTAACATGAGAAGATTTTGGGACGCATATATGGAGCGGTCCATGACCACCACCGACCCCCCTTTATCCGCCTGTTTAATGATGACATCCTTCATATTCTCAAGCTCTTTTAGAGCCGCTTTTTCAGCAATGGACAAATTACAATTAGTATTAAATTTAGCCACTGTCTGGCATGTGTCCCTCAATGCAAACAGATCTCGCTCCACTGATTCCTGAAAATGATCAGGAGCCGGAGAGCGAGACTGTACAGGATAAAAATCACGATTGTGAGTAACAAAATTATGTGAAAAATCATGGACAGACAGGGAATTAGAAACATTACGACATTGCTGAAGATGGGAGATGTGAACAAGTTCTTGAAAGGACAATGTCGTCTCACTGGAGGTAGTCATCACAGGAGAAGTAAGAACAGGAGCGGAACTAACAGGAGAAGATTCTTCTGTGTCGATATGAGCAAAGTGTTTCTTCAAGGTGAGGTCACGGGCTAATGTGTTAACGTCCAGTATGGTCTTGTAGATGTCAAAATGGCACGTTGGTCTAAAGGATAATCCTTTGGATAAAACTTCAATCTGTGGTTGGGAGAGTATCTTGGAAGAAGTGTTGATCACTTGAGAATAAATTATGTTTTTCTCTGACGTAAGGAATAACGCCCGCCTTTTCTTATGTCTGCCCCCTGCTCGGCGTTTTTTGCTGACTTCCCAGAGCAGGTGATTCCCTCTGCGGTAACGTGAGATGTAAACAGTGCACTAGGACGTGCGGCTTGTCATGCAGGTGATACTAGTGGCCTTGTTGTGCAAGGGGTGGAACGAGTTAAATTCCCTAAACGTGGAGGTGATCATAGGAGAGTTCTTTTAAATAGAGAATCTTATTGGATCTTCACCATGGGTACCTGTGTACCAATGGGTCTTAACCGCAGGCATGATCTCATACTGCATTATTGACCCAGGTACATTGCTGTTTTTCTTGAAGTCCTTTTTTAGCATACGTTTTTATGTCTCAGAGGTGGAGCTGTTGCTGATTGCGTCCACCTGATATGTTTGACCTGCCCCTTATTTAAGGCCAGTGTCTCACACTATCTTGTTGTCATGAGTAAGGATCTGAATTTATTGATCTGAAACGCGTAGACCTGATGTACATGTCTGGATTTTAGCACTTTTTCATTAAAGCATCTATATGTTGTCTGGAAGCTGGATCTCCTTCTTCAATTATATTATCTAAACGGAACCGTCTGTGCAGATCCATGATGGATCAGCACCAAACGCGAGTGTGAAAGTAGCCTAAACCGTGAGTACTACTATCCTCGGCACGTTATCACCACTAGCATCCTCCATAGGCAGCCCCGGCATGCTGCAAACACTGCAACTTAATTCCCAAATAACTATACCACCAAACACAGCTAAATAATTCTGGGCAATTTGAATTTCTGTCCCAGAAGGTCCACAAGGAAATGGGGCCATTCCAAATGCCCAATGTTTTAAAAGGGTGGGGCTTGCTTGTTGATTATTAGTAGGAATAAGCAAACCCGTGGCAGTCGATAGGGACCCAAACTTCACTTTATTATTTTCCGCTATAACCTGGTTATAGCGGAAAATAAGAGCATTCTTAAGACAGAGTGCAAAGAATATGGCCATTTAGGGGTAACAAAAAAAACAACTCCCCTCATCCACTTTATCACGCTGTCGCAGTGTCTATCTTCTTTCAGCAGGATCTGCCAAAGGACCTGCGATGATGTCACCGTGCAAGCGTTGAGCACGGTGACATCATCGCACGTCCTTTTGCAGGTCCTGCTGAAAGAAGATAGAAGAGACTGTGGCAGCACGATCAAATGGATGAGGTGAGTTGTTGTTTGTTTGTTTTTTACCCCTAAATAACCATATTCTTTTGCATTTTGTCTTAAGAATGCTATTATTTTCCGCTATAACCATGTTATAACGGAAAATAATAAAATCACCCGAACACCGAAGCCGGACTTCTGTGAAAAAGTCCGGGTTCGGGTACCCGAACTAGCAAAGTTTAGTACGAACCCAAACTTTGCAGTTCAGATTCGTTCATCCCCAATTATTAGCCCTTATGAGTCATAGAAATCTTCTGTGGTCAGTAACCAACCACACTGAAAATAGGAATCAAATGTTTTTTTACCAACATTCTTAAAGCCGTTAGATTAAAATAAGATCCCCCCCAACAGGGACAGAATAAGTTCTCATGGTGCCCAAGGCAGGCGTTTCAAGATGTGCCCCCAGCCCCTCAGTCCTTGAAGTTCAATTTCATATCCACTGAACAAGCATTAGGTCACATATGACCCAATGTCACTAGCTTCCTTGTTTTCCACTGGTGGATCTACTTGATGTCAACAGTATTTGAGGTATGATTATCTCCAACCTCTCATCTTTGATGTGATAGATTTAGAGAGAGCACACTGTACTCTGAGTGATTGTCAACCTATTATTGATCTGTGAGGAGCAATCTAAGTTTTGTGGTGAATGGGGATAGCTTCAAGGTGGAGGCATCTTTTGATTAGATGTCTCTGATGCCTCTCTCATAATATCCCATGGTCATTCCAATCTCTTTGGATGCAATGGAGGGCACCAACAAGCCAATGGTCTGAGTATCTAGAGGGCTCGGTCAGAGAAATTAATCTTTGCCTGGGGTGAAGAAAAGCCTAGTTATGACAAATTAATTATTGAATGACACAGCTGATCTTCATTGAAGGCTTCCTTTCTACCTAAGTGAATGAAAAGAAGCCTCTCTCAAACATGGGCGGACTGGCCATAGGCCATACAGGGGAAAATCCCAGTGGGCCAATGCCCAGAGGGGCGCCCAAGCCCTCCTCTTGACCGCAAGCAGGTACTTAAAGATCTGATGCTCTCAGCAATAATTAATGTAGACAGTATCTGGTTCTGCTGGGGCTGACCACTTCTGTTGCATCTCCTTCTGTCAGTTTGGAGCCGTCTACCACATGGGGCCAATTTGCAGTCTTTTTACAGGGCCATTTTTTTCCCAGTCGACCTTTGCCCTCAGATGACAGCTGTTCTACTATACAGGAAGCTTCCTATGATCATCAGGTCATCTAATTCCATGACTGGCCACTCACAATTGCTTCCTATGAATGGAGAATGATTAAGAGCTGACATTCATCTTCTCTCTTTGACTTCTTATCTTGAAGTCTTGACTTGGGTCTCTATGGTCCTATGGAGCTTTGACCGCCTAATTTATTCCTTTTTGCATCCTAATCACAGAAGGTATAAAACCTAAAACCAGTGAGTCTTCTACTTTTTTTCTAATATCAACAGGACAGAGAGATAAGTGTCTCACATAATTATGCAGTCTCTGAGGCATTACTTTCAGTTCATCTCTTCTACGCAAACCAGACGAGTTCCTGTGGTTCTGTTCTTCCCGTCTCAATCCCTCCGGAACATTTTCCATTAGACACTGCTATCTGTAGGTTATAGTTTGCAGATGAAGGCATTAAAGGTCATTTACTACCGTCACCATGAACAAGGTAGATATAAATTCAATCAAATGGGTAAAGATTTAGCCAAGGAGGCTACTTTGTCCTCAAAGGGAAGTTAGTCATGAGGTCACTCGATGGCATCATCAGGTCAATGGCACACATATAAGAGAGTGATACCCATGGCAAAGATCAAATTGGGTTTCCCATTATGCTGCCAGATTTTTCCATCCAGGACACAAAGTTTTATTGTTGGTTCCCCTTCCATATCCTATTGATGACTCTTGGACCAATTATTATTATTATTATTATTTATTATTAAAGCGCCATTTATTCCATAGCGCTGTACATATGATGAGCGGTGCACATACATAATACAGACAATTGCACTAATCATAAACAAGACAAGTTACAAACTGGTACAGAAGGAGAGAGGGCCCTGCCCGTGAGGGCTTACAATCTACATGGTATGGGTGAAGGACACAGTAGGTGCGAGTTAAGTTGGTCATGGCGGTATAGAGGCAGCGGGGTCACTGGTTGTAGGCTTGTCTGAAGAGGTGGGTTTTCAGGTTTCTTTTGAAGGATTCCAATGTAGGTGAGAGTCTGATATGTTGGTGTAGCGAGTTCCAGAGTATGGGGGATGCACGGGAGAAATCTTGGAGTCGATTGTGGGAAGAGGCAATAAGAGGAGAGGAGAGAAGGAGGTCTTGTGAGGATCGAAGAGTGCGTGTGGGGATGTATCTGGAAAGTAGCTCAGAGATGTAGGGAGGGGACAGGTTATGGACGGCCTTGTATGTATTTGTTAGTACTTTGAAGTGAATTCGCTGGGCAATGGGGAGCCAGTGAAGGGATTGGCAGAGGAGAGAGGCAGGGGAGTAATAGGGGGAGAGGTGGATTAGTCGGGCAGCAGAGTTGAGGATAGATTGGAGGGGTGCGAGAGTGCTAGATGGAAGGCCACAGAGGAGAATGTTGCAGTAGTCTAGGCGAGAGATAATGAGGGCATGTACAAGAATTTTCGCAGATTCAAAGTTAAGGAAAGCACGGATGCGGGAGATGTTTTTGAGTTGGAGGCGGCAGGTGGTGGAAAGAGCTTGGATATGCGGTCGGAAGGAAAGTGCAGAATCCAAGGTCACTCCAAGGCAGCGGACTTTGTTGACTGGGGAGAGTGTGCAGCCATTGATCATGATAGATAGGTCTGTTGAGGGGGTTGAACAAGATGGGGGAAAGATTATGAATTCTGTCTTATCCATGTTAAGTTTTAGAAAACGAGAGGCGAAGAAGGATGATATAGAAGATAGACATTGTGGGATTCTTGATAGTAAGGTGGTGATTTCTGGACCAGAGAGGTAGATTTGTGTGTCGTCAGCGTAGGAGTGATACTGAAAGCCATGGGACTCTATGAGCTGTCCCAGGCCAAAGGTGTAGATAGAGAAGAGCAGGGGTCCTAGGACAGAGCCTTGCGGGACACCAACAGAGAGGGAATGAGACGAGGAGGTGGTGCGAGAGTGGGAGACGCTAAACGTCCGGTCTGTGAGGTATGATGTGATCCAGAAGAGGGCCAGGTCGGTGATGCCGAGCGATGAGAGAGTTTGCAACAGAAGGGAGTGGTCAACAGTGTCGAAGGCAGAGGACAGGTCAAGGAGAAGGAGGACAGAGTATTGTTTCTTGGTTTTGGCTGTCAGTAGGTCATTGGTGACTTTGGTAAGGGCAGTCTCGGTCGAGTGGTGGGGTCGGAAGCCAGATTGTAGGCGGTCAAAGAGGGAGCAGGAGGAGAGGTGGGAGGACAGTTCTGAATGGACATGTTGTTCAAGTAGCTTTGAGGCATACGGAAGAAGTGATATGGGGCGATAACTGGACAAGGAAGATGGGTCAAGTGAAGGCTTTTTGAGGATGGGTGTAATGTTAGCATGTTTAAAAGCAGAGGGGAAGACACCAGAGTTTAGTGATAGGTTGAAGAGATGAGTTAGGGCTGGGATAAACACTGTGGTGAGGTTAGGGATGAGGTGGGATGGGATTGGGTCAAGTGCACAGGTGGTCAGATGAGATTTGGAGAGTAGAGTGGAGAGTTTTTCTTCTGTAATGGTGGAGAAGCGGGTTTTGGGAGAAGGGGACCGAGCCGTTGCGTAGAGGGTCTGTGGGGACTGTGTGGTGAAGCTTTCTCTGATGTTGACTATCTTTTGTTTGAAATATTTGGCAAAGTCCTCAGCTGAGAAGAGAGGAGAGGGTGGGGGCGCTGGGGGGCGGAGAAGGGAGTTAAAAGTGCTAAAAAGTTGTTTAGGGCTGTGTGACAGGGAAGATATGAGAGATGAGAAGTAGGCCTGTTTTGCATCAGCGAGTGAGGATTTAAATATGAGGAGGGATTGCTTGTATGCGGTGAAATGATCATTTGAATGGGATTTCTTCCATTGGCGCTCAGCAGCCCTGGAAGCTTGTCTGAGTTTTTTGGTCAGGTTGGTGTGCCAGGGTTGTCTGTTGATTTTTCGGGTTTTGTTGTGTGTGAGGGGGGCAACAGTGTCCAGAGCTGTACTTATTGTGGTGTTATATAGGGTGGTAGCAGCTTCTGGGTCTAGGAGGGAACAGATGGTAGAGAGTGGGAGAAGAGAGTCGGAAAGCAAGTGAAATTCGAGATGTTTAAGGTTCCTGCGGGGGTGTGTTAGTGTGTGGACCGGGGGAGCAGCAGAAGAGACCAGTGAAGAGAAGGTGAGTAGGTTGTGGTCGGATAGGGGGAGAGGCGAATTAGAAAGGTTAGATAGGGAGCAGAGGCGGGTAAAGATCAGATCCAGAGTGTGACCATCTCTGTGGGTGGGAACTGAAGACCACTGTGATAGGCCGAAGGAGGAAGAGAGTGACAGGAGTTTAGAGGCGGCCGAGTGGCATGTGTCAATAGGGATGTTGAAGTCACCCATGATGATAGTGGGGATGTCGGCAGAAAGAAAGTGTAGTAGCCAGGTGTTAAAGTGGTCAAGAAAGATGGTGGCTGGGCCTGGAGGGCGGTAAATGACGGCTACTTGAAGGTTGGAGGGAGAGTAGATGCGAACAGAGTGTACTTCAAATGAGGTGAGCGTAATGGAGGGTGGCAGTGGAATTGGGTTGTAGGAGCAGGTGTCTGATAGGAGGAGACCAACTCCTCCACCATGTTTGCAGCCGGGGCGGGGGGTGTGAGTGAATTGAAATCCACTATAAGAGAGTGCAGCAGGGGAGGAGGTGTCTGAGGGTGTCAGCCATGTTTCAGTGAGACCCAGAAAGGAAAGGTTTTGAGAGATGAACAGTTCATGAATGTATGACAGTTTGTTACAGACAGAGCGCGCGTTCCATAATGCTCCTGCAAGAGGAACCAAAGGAGCAGGGGTCAGAGGAATGGTTATTAGGTTTAAGGGGTTGGAGAAATTTGTAGAAGGAGATTTGTACTGGGACATGGAGGTGATAGTGGGGATTTGCTGAGGGGGTCCTGGATTTGGAGAGATATCACCAGCAGTAAGGAGAAGCAGAGAAAGTGTTAATAGATGAGAATAAGAGAGGGCATGAGGAGTGTGTGTGTGTTTTGGAAGGAAGTGTTTTATGTTGGCAAACAGGTTTGTGCAAGCGGTCAGATGAGAAGGTAAAATGTAGGAAGAGATGAATAGTTCCTTGCTGGGTGAATGGATGTGGGGGTATTTCAGGAGGTGTTGGAAAAGTGGGAAGAGTAAGAGGAAAAATTTAAACATTGTTTGCATTAACTATGTCTGTATTTACCTGTGGTCCCCTTCTGGTCACATTCTGGTATAATTCAGTCAGTGCACTTAAGAGTGGCACTTGAGAGATGTGGCATTTGGAAAGACCAAGGTCTGGAAGACCAAAGGACTTAGATTTATACCACTCAGTGTTCAATCAGGTGTGACCAAGAGGGGAGGGAGCTACATATGGCCTAATCAAGGGGCACCAGATACAGGGGTGAAATAGTCAATGTAAACAAATACTCAATAAATCTAGCAGAAAAGGAGACATTAATGCTTCAGAAAAGACATACCAGGATTTAGAAGGAGAGATGAGAGGGGTGGACAAGATCAGACTGTGGAAAAGCTGGGTGTAGCAGTTAGCTTCAATGCAGACATACCAGGATTTAGAAGGAGAGATGAGAGGGGTGGACAAGATCAGACTGTGGAAAAGCTGGGTGTAGCAGTTAGCTTCAATGCAGACATACCAGGATTTAGAAGGAGAGATGAGAGGGGTGGACAAGATCAGACTGTGGAAAAGCTGGGTGTAGCAGTTAGCTTCAATGCAGACATACCAGGATTTAGAAGGAGAGATGAGAGGGGTGGACAAGATCAGACTGTGGAAAAGCTGGGTGTAGCAGTTAGCTTCAATGCAGACATACCTGGAGATGAGAGAGTTGGGTGATGGTCAGTAGGCAGTGATGACAAAGAGGATTCAATATCCATAATATTACATTCTGGTATAATTCAGTCAGTGCACTTAAGAGTGGCACTTGAGAGATGTGCTTTCTATTTATTTTGTTCCTCTAGAGAGGAGGGTCTTTTGCAGGTTCTGAAGCCCCAGTTGAAAAGAGGATGGAATCAACTATGGTCTGCCTCTATGATATGTATGCCATTGATCAGAAGTAGTCACACAGAGCTCCTTTAGGCTACAGAAGCTCTCTTTTTGAGGACAGGATGCTTCTAATCATATACCAGTTTTCTGATCTCATCACTGGAGGTCAAGATAGACCAGCTAACAGCCAATAGCCATATACCCGGCCTATCATGGTACATTGAAGGACTATGTAGCATGTAAATGATCTCTGGACACCAGGAAGTTATCACGGTCGGCGTGGCTATCACATACGTGACACAGAGGGAGGGAACGAGGAAGGCCATGCCCAAGTGAGAGGGAAGGTGGTGACCCCTGACTCACCTGGCGGCTGGCACCTGGCTGCCCTGACGTCCCTAGACGGGTTCCTCACCCGTACGCCGATCACGTGCCTAAAGCCCTGGCTTTCCCTGAGCTGAGCCCTAGGTAGTGAACAGGGCGATGGGAACACTAGTCCGCACCACTAACTCTAAGGGAAAACACCAAGGGGAGGACAGACAACACAGACTCAACATATATTCCCAGGTGGGCGACAACAGGAGACAACAAGAAGCCCAACAGGGATCCGGAGGGTAGCACACAGGAACAACAACCAGGATAAACCACTCCAGTGGGTCAGTATAGATGTCCAGGCAGGAAGCTCTATAACTGGCAACTAGAGAAGTGTGAGGGGAGAATATAAGGAGGTAGGGAGTGGCAGACAAGAAACAGCTGAGGAGGAGAAGCTACGGATCCCGGAGAGAGACAAAAAGGATAGCAAGGCAAACACAGAAAACAATAACTAAGAAACACCATGATCCTTAGATATAGAGCGCGCAGCCACCCGCTGCGACTTCCTGACCCCGGGTATAACGGAGTCAGACGTGGCTCTAGATACCCTCGTGACAGTACCCCCCCTTTCACGAGGGGCCTCCGGACACTCAGGACCAGGTCTCTCCGGATGAGAGGCATGGAAAGTCTGAATTAACCTGTTGGCGTTTACCTCTGACGCTGGAACCCACATTCTTTCCTCGGGACCGTAACCCCTCCAATGCACAAGATACTGGAGAGAGCGGCGGACCCGACGAGAATCAACAATTCTGGCTATTTGAAACTCCAGATTACCATCCACAATAACAGGAGGAGGTGGCAGCGGCGATGGTTCTAGAGGTGGAACATACTTCTTGAGTAACGATTTATGGAAGACGTTATGGATCTTAAAAGTCTGAGGTAGCTCCAGGCGAAAAGCCACAGGGTTAATGACGGCTACTATTTTATAGGGACCAATGAACCTAGGACCCAGTTTCCAAGAAGGAACCTTCAACTTAATATTCCTAGTAGACAACCACACATAGTCATTCACTCCTAGGTCCGGACCTGGCGACCGTTTCTTATCGGCCATGCATTTATATTTACCACTCATCTTTTTCAAGTTAACTTGCACCTTCTGCCATACCGATGAAAGAGATGAAGAAAACCTTTCCTCTTCGGGAACCCCAGAAGACCCCCCCTCTTTGAAAGTACAAAATTGGGGATGAAAACCGTATGCACCAAGGAATGGTGACTTGCCAGTGGACTCCTGATAATGATTATTTATGGCAAACTCAGCTAACGGTAAATATGATGACCACAACTCTTGGTTTTCAGACACAAAACACCTTAAATATGTTTCTAGGTTTTGGTTGGTACGCTCAGTCTGTCCATTCGACTGAGGATGGAAAGCTGAGGAAAAGGACAAGTGAACCCCCAAACGGGAACAAAAAGCTTTCCAAAACTTAGAAATAAACTGGGTTC
Organism: Bufo bufo; assembly: GCF_905171765.1. Classification (NCBI taxonomy): domain Eukaryota; kingdom Metazoa; phylum Chordata; class Amphibia; order Anura; family Bufonidae; genus Bufo; species Bufo bufo. The sequence goes on from NC_053394.1 coordinate 422,789,230, forward strand.
CCCGATCCAAAACCACATCGGAAGGGACCCCGTGAAGCTTCACGATTTCACTGATAAACACCTGAGCGAGAGTTTTAGCATTAGGAAGTGCGGGTAGCGCAATAAAGTGTACCATTTTGCTAAACCTGTCTACTACTACCAAGATAACTGTTTTACCCGCCGACAACGGTAAGTCAGTGATAAAATCCATTGACAGATGTGTCCATGGCCTATTGGGGATGAAAAGTGGCAATAAAGACCCTGCTGGACGTGTATGAGAGACTTTCGCGCGTGCACAAGTAGAACAAGTAGACACGAAATCCATTACATCCTGACGCAACCTTGGCCACCAAAAACGACGAGATAAAAGCTCCAAGGTTGCTTTACTACCCGGGTGTCCAGCAAGTGCCGAATTATGATGTTCTTTTAATAATTCAAGACGCAGGTTTAACGGTACAAACAATTTCTCTGAGGGGCAAGAGGCCGGGGCGTCCCCCTGAGCCTCTAACACCTTTCCCTCTAGAACAGAGTGTACAGCAGAGACAACCACTCCTCTTTGTAAAATAGGTACCGGATCACAAACATTACCCCCTCCAGGGAAACTACGAGATAATGCGTCTGCCTTGGTATTTTTTGCCCCAGGACGATAGGTGATTACAAAGTTAAATCTGGTAAAGAATAGCGACCACCTAGCTTGTCTAGGGGTGAGACGTTTAGCCGATTCTAGGTACAGAAGGTTCTTGTGATCCGTAATCACCGTGACGGGGTGGATTGCTTCCTCTAAGAAGTGACGCCACTCTTCAAGTGCCAGTTTAATCGCCAACAGTTCCCTATTTCCAATATCATAATTCTTCTCCGCAGAAGATAATTTTTTGGAAAAGAAAGCGCAAGGACGCCATTTGCCAGGAGACGGACCCTGAGACAATACAGCTCCCACTCCCACCTCTGACGCATCTACCTCGACAATAAAAGGCTGGGAGACATCAGGTTGAATTAGAACAGGTGCCGAGGTAAACCTCTCCTTTAGAGAGGAAAATGCATCTTTAGCGGCGTCAGACCATTTGGAAAAATCCGTCCCCTTCCTAGTCATGTCGGTAAGGGGTTTAACGATCACTGAATAATTTTTAATGAACTTTCTATAGAAATTAGCGAAACCCAAAAACCGTTGTAGGGCTTTAAGGTTCTCAGGAAGATCCCAATCTAAAATTGCCTGGACCTTCCCAGGATCCATGCGGAAACCTGAAGCAGATAATAGATATCCCAGGAACTGTAATTCCTGAACAGCGAAGACACATTTTTCAATTTTCGCATATAATTTATTCGTCCGTAGGACCTGCAGTACTTGCCTGACATGCACCTCATGAGTTTTCAGATCAGCCGAATAAATTAAGATATCATCTAGGTATATGACTACAAACCTGCCGATGAGATGACTAAAAATATCATTAACGAAATGTTGGAAGACAGCAGGGGCATTGGTCAGACCGAAAGGCATAACAAGATTTTCATAATGCCCCTCAGGGGTGTTAAAAGCTGTCTTCCACTCATCCCCTTCCCTGATACGAATCAGATTGTAGGCCCCCCTAAGATCAAGTTTGGAGAACCACTTAGCACCCGCAATCTGATTAAAAAGGTCAGGAATGAGAGGAAGAGGGTATGGGTCACAGATGGTTATCTGGTTTAACTCACGGAAATCTAAGCAAGGACGCAGGCCCCCATCTTTCTTTTTAACAAAGAAAAACCCTGCAGCCACGGGTGAAGAAGAGGGTCTGATGTGTCCCTTAGCCAGACTCTCGGAGATATAATCTTTCATGGCTTGTCTCTCGGGACCCGAAAGATTATACAACCTGGACTTGGGTAATTTTGCCCCGGGAATCAGGTTAACCGGGCAATCATAAGGACGATGAGGTGGTAGTTTCTGACAACCCTTTTCAGAAAAAACGTCCTCAAAGTCCGAAATAAATGTAGGTATGGAAGCTATGGAGGCGATTAAGCAATTGTTATTTAAGCAATTCTCTCTGCAATGCTCACTCCACTCCAATATCTCCCTGGCCTGCCAATCCACCACTGGATTGTGCGCTACCAACCAGGGAAGACCCAATACCACCGGAGAGGGAAGGCCCTCCAGAACGTAACATGAAAGACACTTATTATGGTGGTCCCCTACCCGAAGGTGTAAATTACGAACAATGTGGGTGAGGTTTCTCTGAGACAGAGGAGCAGAATCTATAGCGAATACGGGAATAGGTCTCTGCAGAGTACAGAGAGACAAACCCATAGTGCGGGCAAAATGGGCATCAATCAAGTTTACCCCTGCTCCACTGTCTAGAAAAACAGAAATAGACTCCGTCTTAACACCAAAAACAATGACCGCTGGTAACACAAATTGAGATGTTCGTATGGAGGAAACGTATACCCCCCGGCTGACATCCTCCGCACAGCCCGGGGTTAGTAGTTTTCCGACGGTCTTTTGTTTTTGAGAAAGGAGGGACAGACATTAATGAAATGACCCCTCCCCCCACAGAAAAAACAAGCCCCCCCCCTACGGCGAATCTCGGGAGGACGGACCTGACGAGAAGTTCCGCCTAGCTGCATAGGCTCATCTAAGTCAGTACAGGCTGACTGTTGCTTGGGAGAGGTAACCAATTGCTCCGGAATTTTCGATCTCTCCCTAAGACGTCTATCAATTCTGATAGAGAGGGACATAACAGCATCAAGGGAAAGGGGGGTCTCATACAGCGCCAGTGCATCCTTAACCCTTTCAGATAACCCAGAGCAGAACTGACTCCTGAGAGCCGGGTCGTTCCACTGAGTATCCGTAGCCCACCTACGGAACTCTGAGCAATATTCCTCTGCTGACCGATCACCCTGTAGGAGTCTCCGTAACTTCGACTCAGCCAGGGCGACTCGGTCAGGGTCATCATATATGAGACCCAAAGCCCCAAAAAATCCCTCCACTGACCGAAGAGCCTGAGAACCAGGGGGTAACGAGAACGCCCAGGATTGCGGATCCCCCTGAAGCAGGGAAATGACAATCCCTACCCGCTGTTCTTCATGACCTGAGGAGTAAGGGCGCAACTTAAAATATAATTTGCAGGCCTCACGGAACGTTGCAAATTTGTCCCTTCCCCCAGAAAATCTGTCGGGAAGAGCAACCTTGGGTTCAGTGACAACCTGGTTACCCATAGCAACCGCTGGGGGTGCGGTCTGCTGCATTTGCTGCTGTTGTTGGAGGACAGACGCCTTCAATCCTGCCACCTCCAAAGACAGGCTTTGAAGCTGTTCTGCCAAGGCATCAATAGGATCCATATTGGATTCTAAGTAGAGAGAGAAAAAAAACAACAAACAAAAAATAAAAAAAATTATTTTATTTTTTTCTCAAAAAGTAAGGGCCAGTTATAATATCACGGTCGGCGTGGCTATCACATACGTGACACAGAGGGAGGGAACGAGGAAGGCCCTGCCCAAGTGAGAGGGAAGATGGTGACCCCTGACTCACCTGGCGGCTGGCACCTGGCTGCCCTGACGTCCCTAGACGGGTTCCTCACCCGTACGCCGATCACGTGCCTAAAGCCCTGGCTTTCCCTGAGCTGAGCCCTAGGTAGTGAACAGGGCGATGGGAACACTAGTCCGCACCACTAACTCTAAGGGAAAACACCAAGGGGAGGACAGACAACACAGACTCAACATATATTCCCAGGTGGGCGACAACAGGAGACAACAATAAGCCCAACAGGGATCCGGAGGGTAGCACACAGGAACAACAACCAGGATAAACCACTCCAGTGGGTCAGTATAGATGTCCAGGCAGGAAGCTCTATAACTGGCAACTAGAGAAGTGTGAGGGGAGAATATAAGGAGGTAGGGAGTGGCAGACAAGAAACAGCTGAGGAGGAGAAGCTACGGATCCCTGAGAGAGACAAAAAGGATAGCAAGGCAAACACAGAAAACAATAACTAAGAAACACCATGATCCTTAGATATAGAGCGCGCAGCCACCCGCTGCGACTTCCTGACCCCGGGTATAACGGAGTCAGACGTGGCTCTAGATACCCTCGTGACAGAAGTTTTGCCTATATACTGTAAAATTAGAGAGCCTGAAAAATACCCACCTAATACTCTGGATCTCCTTATGGTCCTGCCCTTTGACAGTCCTTGAATCGTTCCTTCCAAAGTAACAGTTTCAGTAGCAGAGTCTCCTCCGCTATATGCGAAACTTCCTTCTAAAATATAAATTTATTAATGTGTCACCTGCAATTTTGCTTTGCATGTTTTCCGTAAACAAAATGGGTCCCTGAGGCACAGTGACAACAAATCAAGCTACATTTGCAATTCTTAAGGTACAGGATTGCAGCATAAGACAGTGTTTTGTTATGTAAAGGCTCTTAAAGTAGAAGGCAATATCTAGATGGGTCCTACATTCTGAGGTGTTCAAAACAAAGGTCAATCATGTAACATATAGATCGTCTGAGAGAAAGACCACACTGTATATTTTACTGTCAGAACTACAGAATAAATGCTGCAAGACTGAAGAGGAAGGAACAAGAGGAGAAAGCTTCATGGAAAAGAGCAATGTGAAAAACAATCCCCGTCAGGCATGAAAGTTCTCCTACCATTTACCTACCCTTTAGATTTCTGTCAATAGAGGGCAGTATTAAGGCTATGCTTCATTGCTTGTAAATGTGAAGCTACTGAAGAGGAACAGTATGGCCCCACCAGGACCAGCCCTAGGGTTGTATGAACTGTGTTATTAAATGGGGCTCATTAACTGTTCTTACTGAAGGGAGTATCACTGACCCTGATGGCCTGGGCACCTGGAGTTTGTATCCACTATTCCATACTTTAGGCCCAATGCTATCGAAAGGTCTGGAAGCATCATTCAGTTTATTGACTGGGTACTGTAAGACACCTCTTGGAGTGTCCTATCTTCCACAAAAGTTTGGGTGTGTTGAAATTCTATCTTCCCAAACTCTGGAGAGTTTTGACAACCCTGTACACATCAGAGAGTCAGCCTATCCCATCAAAATTGTCAGGTTTGGTCAACATATATCTAATGTATATGGCCATCTTTATGACACAGTAGAACTTCATATGAATGGACTGTCATGTATTGTCTGCCCTGTGGGGTGGGCAACTTTTTATTTTTGAGTGGGGGAAAAAGGCATTCATTCATAAACATTCATACTGTGTATTATTCATACTACAGTATCTGAATCCCTCGTGAATTCATGCTTCTGATTTCATCCAGCAGTCTTAAAATTATTTTAATTGGGTTTTGAGAAGTTGATGACCATTTGATTAGGTGGACTTATTACGTGTGATCACAGTACCTAGACCTAAGACCAGAGCCTGTAATGGAAGAAGGAACATGGTGCACCTACCGTATGTATTACTAACATAGGGCAGTGTTATTTAGTTATGACTAACCAATGAGACATCCAGGAACAAACAGGCTTATCTGAATATAATCTTTAATTTATAGAGAGCTCAATAGGAAGTTATCAGCATTTACTGAGCAGGATTTGGGGAGCAAAGTGCTTGATAGCCTCAGTGATGTCTAAAGGCCCTTTTCATTATTTAATTTTTTTAAACCAAATTGATTTATTTTATTTACATTGGTACATCATAAAAATTGCATCCAGTGCAAATACAAATGTACAGTTATAACAGTAATGCCATTACCCTGATGCCATCCCTGAGTATGTTTTGTTTAATAGTGTCAGGGCATCCATTACATTCTGCAACCCTTTTTAACGAACAGTTTTATTCAGTGACTATTAAAACTACCCCACCCCCCCCCCCCCCCCCCCCCAACACCTGCTACCTCACCTCTTTTTCCCTTTGGATTCAATTATTATTAGTCTTTTTTTTTATATATATATTTTTTTATTTATTTATATATTTTTTTTTTCTTTTTCTTTTTTTTCCTCTCAGTAGGGCACCATAGAATGCTTAAAGGGAACCTGTCACCGGGATTCTGTGTATAGAGCTGAGGACATGGGTTGCTAGATGGCCGCTAGCACATCCGCAATACCCAGTCCCCATAGCTCTGTGTGCTTTTATTGTGTAAAAAAAACTATTTTATACATATGTAAATTACCCTGAGATGAGTCCTGTCCCTGACTCATCTCACATACAGGACTCATCTCAGGTTAATTTGCATATGTATCAAATTGTTTTTTTTACACAATAAAAGCACACAGAGCTATGGGGACTGGATATTGCAGATGTGCTAGCGGCCATCTAGCAACCCATGTCCTCAGCTCTATACCCAAAATCCCGGTGACAGGTTCCCTTTAAAGGGTTTCTGTCACCCCGCAAAACTCATTATTTTTTTTTTGGATAGTTAGATTGCTCATAGTGCGATATAGGAGAATATAATAGTCTTACTTACTTTCATGCGGCCGATTCTTTATAAAACGAACTTTTATAATATGTAAATGAGGGCTCTACCAGCAAGTAGGGCGTCTACTTGCTGGTAGCTGCTGCAGAAATCCGCCCCCTCGCCGTGTTGATTGACAGGGCCAGCCGTGATCTCCTCCTCCGGCTGGCCCTGTCAGTAATTCAAAAATCGCGCGCCTCGCGTCATTCGGCGCAGGCGCTCTGAGATGAGGAGGCTCGTATCCTCAGCACTCCCTCAGTGCGCCTGCGCCGATGACATCACCGAAAGAGAAGACGTCATCGGCGCAGGCGCACTGAGGGAGTGCTGAGGAGACGAGCCTCCTCATCTCAGAGCGCCTGCGCCGAATGACGCGAGGCGCGCGATTTTTGAATTACTGACAGGGCCAGCCGGAGGAGGAGATCACGGCTGGCCCTGTCAATCAACACGGCGAGGGGGCGGATTTCTGCAGCAGCTACCAGCAAGTAGACGCCCTACTTGCTGGTAGAGCCCTCATTTACATATTATAAAAGTTCGTTTTATAAAGAATCGGCCGCATGAAAGTAAGTAATACCATTATATTCTCCTATATCGCACTATGAGGAATCTAACTATCCAAAAAAAAAAAAGAGTTTTGCGGGGTGACAGAAACCCTTTAAGTTGTATGTCTCATTTATTCACAATGTAGGCTGTTGGCGTTGTTGTTCAAGGAACAGCGAGTGCCAGGGGTCTGATGGATACAATTTCAGAAACCATTACGTATGTTGGAATGGCCGCACTACCTCCCGTGTTTCATCTGCTGAAAGAAAGGCCGCAATATAAGGTCTCCATTTCCCAAAAAATGCGTTTGTTAATTTGGTCTTCTGATATTCTGCCTCTATTTTCTCTAGGTTTAGGCATTTCTTCAGGTCATTTAGAGTTTCTGAAATCGAAGGTGTGTTTTCTTTCAACCAATGTCTTAATAGACTTCTCTTAGCTGCTATTATTAACATATGCAGTATTGAGGGAAATTTCTCTTTGCTTGTGTTTTTTCGTCTATGGAATAGAAATAAGGTTGGCTCTGTTGGGAGCGTCACCTTCATTTTGTGTCTAATCTCAGATATCAACGTCTCCCAAAAAAAATTCGTCTCCGGGCAAGACCACAGACCGTGCAAAACATCCGTATTCGTCAGTTGACATTTTGGACAGTGCGTGATCCTGCCCGTGTTCACAGTTCCCTGATCTCTAGGGGTATGGAAACCATATATTGCTTTATGCATTATTTTGTATTGTGTCTCCCTCCATATTTCGTTGTTTACCCATCTGCATACTTTGTCCCATCCCTCCATTATGTCCCCTGGAAGATCCAACTCTGGAAATTCCCTGGCCCACCCTTGGAATAGTGATCTATCTCCCTGACGTGATACTCTTTCATTCATTGCTCCATATATGTGAGCCAGCGAAGATACTGATGTACTTGTTCCCATCAGGGAATCAAAGGGGTTGGTTTTCCTTTCATTGGTGATATCTTGTACTCTGGGCCTCAGAAATGCTATCAGTTAATGATATGCTAAAAAGTGTGATTTCGGGATGTTATATATTATTTGTACCTCTTCAAAGCTTAAATATCTGGTTTCTCCTTTGTGCCAGAGGTGCTTCACTTCTTTAACCCCTAACTTGTTCCATTCTGCAAATTGCTTGTTTATTGAGAATGCCTTAAATTCTGGGTGTGACCAAAGTGCCATATGTTTAGATAGAGTTACCGGTAATTGGTATAGTTTTCTTGTTGCCTTCCATGCAGCTATGGAGTCCCTCAATAGCACACTGTATTTTACCACTTTAGGTATATCCGAGTACTTTGTGTGTAATATGGCGTTTAAACAGGGTTTGACCATTTCTGTTTCAAGGTCTAATACTGAATAGTGGGATGAGCCTTTTAACCAATCTATATTGTGTCTCATTAAGCTCGCTAAGTTATATCTCCTGATATCTGGCATGCCTACGCCTCCATTGCTTCTAGTTCGAGTTAACTTGTTGAGTGCAATTCTCGGCTTCTTTCCTTGCCATATGAACTTTCTAAACTCTCTATTGAGTTTTTGTATGTCTGTATGTTTGATCAATATTGGGAGCGTTTGCATTGGGTAAAGCAGCTTGCTAAAACTCATCATCTTTATAAGGTGACAGCGTCCTAAAATTGACAGGGGTAAGTTCCTCCATGCTTTCAATTCTGCTATAATTTTACTAATTAACGGGGGGTAGTTTAGGGTATAGAGTTGATCGGGGGTTTTCCCTATTTTAATTCCCAGATATGTTATTGTTTGTGAAGTCACTACTACCTTTTCTGATTCCTTTGGTCTATCACTCCTGTTCGCTAGAGGGGACAGATCTAGCAATTCACATTTGGTTTGGTTGATTTTGAAACCTGAAAGTTTGCCAAAGCTTTCTATCTGCTCAAATACTTTGGGTATATCTGTTCGGGATTGAGATAAAAATAATAATAGATCATCAGCATATAATGCGTGTGTCGTCAATGACTCCCCAGTCTTAATTCCTGAAATAGTCTTATGTGTTGCTAATTTCCTGGACAGCGGTTCCAGGGCTAGGTTGAATAGTAATGGTGATAATGGGCAACCTTGCCTAGTCCCTTTCTGGAGCTGAAAGGGTTGCGATATGTATCCGGGAATATGTATTCTAGCTGTGGGATCCTTATATAGTGAAGAGATGTATGTTCTGAAAGGGCCTGTGTCAGGACTCGAACCTGTGGCCAGTCATGTCCCAGGCGGTAGCTCTACCTACTAGGCTACCGTCTCTCCCTGGACTGTTCTCTAGCTAACTTCTAACTACCTCTCTTGTCCTTGCCTTGACCTGCTGATTATTCCAATCTCTTGCACCTGCTACTTCCCTATGAAACCCAGCCCTTGAACACAGCCCTTTGCTGGTTATTGTGCCTCCAAGCCTGTAGCAAGCTTCCTCTCTGCTCCTCCACCGCTATTGCTGATTTACCATCGTTGCCAACCCGGACCGTTTTTGACCTCGCTGAATTGCCGCCTGCATTGACTTACTGCTTACCACTGACCACGCCTCCGTCTACTCCTGCTGTTACCTCGCTGCCATCTCTGCTGCCGACCCGGACTGATCGACCGCGCTACCTGCCTCCTGCTTCTGTGGGCCTCTGCCACTGGACTCCATACTTCCAGCTCGGGTGTCCTCAGACTCAGGTGAGCCTCAATTGACACTACTCCCTAACAGCCTGTTAACTTCATATGATCTAACACTTCATTGAGCCATACCCAGTTTACGTTATCAAACGCTTTTTCAGCGTCTATTGCTAATAAAGCTGGGGCCGGGTATTTATTTCGTGAAATTTTAATGACATCTACGATTGCTAATACCTTTCTAATGTTATATACTGCTGATCTTCCCATAATAAAACCAGTTTGGTGACGCGATATCAGTTTTGGCATTACCATCGAAAGCCTATCTGCCATTATTTTTGATAGGTATTTTATATCATTGTCAATTAGCGATATCGGACGGTAGGAGGACGGCAGAGTCCCATCTTTTCCTGGTTTTGGTAGTACTTTTATATACGCAGTGTTCATGTCCGCTGGTAAGGGTGATCCCTGTAACATTTGGTTATACGGTGTTGTTTGAATGGGAGTTATTTTGGGGGCCATTATTTTGTAGAATTCATTGGTGTAGCCATCTGGGCCTGGGGCTTTACCGTTTTTCGTTGATCGTATGGCATTTGAAACCTCTAGTTCTGTGACAGGTTGATTAAGTTTAGACAAGTCATCCTCTGATATTCGCGTTAGTAATGATAGATAGTTCTGTACATTTTCCCTGTGAGCTTCCTGATTTTTACTTTTATTTTCATATAAGGATTTATAAAAATCTCTTTTGGGTCATGACTCCCTGTTCCTTTTGAGTTTTTTTAAAAGAGGTATTGTTGATGTGCATTTTAGGCCCTTAGCTAGGTTCGCCAAAAGCTTACCTGATTTATTTCCATATTTAAATAAGTGAGCTTCTCTCTTTAGGCCATAATATTCCTCTTTCTGCTTCAACCATTTCTCATAGTTGTTTTTGGTTGCTAACCACGTCTGTCTATTCAGTAGAGATGGATTTGCCCTAAATTCTGTATAGCTCTTCCGTAACTCTTTTGACAGGTCTTGGAGTTTGGATTGAATGGATTTTCTTAACCCTGTGGTAAATTTCATAATCTGACCTCTCATGACAGCTTTTCCTGCTCTCCATACTAAGTGCGGATCCCCACTTTCTGAATTAGTATCCCAATACTCGATCCACCAATGTGTGAGTTTTTCTGCGAACTGCTAATTTTGAGCTAGATCCGAGGGAAATCTCCATATGTAGTCAGTGCCTCTGGGTACAGTATCTAGCATGTCCCACATTACCGGCGAATGATCAGATATGGCTATATCCCCAATCTCTATTGACGACGTTTTCTGCAGTGCATTTTCCGACACAAAAAAATAATCTAGTCGCGACCAAGAATTATGCACTGCAGAAAAGTGGGTAAATTCCCTCCCCTCCGGGTAGAAATATCGCCATACATCTATGAGATTTCTAGACGGCATTACCTTTTGGAGTATCTTGTCCCGGTGTCTGGGGACTACTGCCTGCTCCCTATGCGTCTTTCTGTCTTCTACATGCGACACTACCGTATTCATATCCCCTGCCACTATCTTGATATTGACTGTGTCTTTGATTAGCATTTCATTTAGGTCTGTAAAAAATTCTGTATTACTGTAATTCGGACCATATATGTTATATATGCTCCATGTGTCTGATGGCGAGCTCATACATATATGTATTAGACTACCTTCCCTGACATCAATACATTGAACTGTCATGTGTGCCAATCTTTTGTGGATTAGGATCATAGCGCCGCCTTTCTTCCCTATTGCTGGGGCTCCAACTACTCTGCCTACCCATAATCTCTGCATACGGTTATAATCTTCCTCCTGAAGATGCGTTTCTTGCAGTATTGCAATATCTGCTCCTAACCTTTTTAAATGCCTTAACACCATTAACCTTTTCTGTGGGGACTTCAGTCCCTTTACATTCCATGTTATAAACTTAGGCATATTAAGAACTCCCTAGGATTGCTTATCGCCCTATTCCCTTCAGTGCCTACTTTTTCTCTTTTTTCATAGGTAGCATGCGCATGTGTTCCCCAACAATTCAACAAACAAAATAACATTAACTTTTTTGTTATCAACTTTTGCTTTTCTCCATGCTGTGTATCCCTGACTTCTCTTCTTCCAGGCATGAGACTACTCCCCCTCCTATGGACTCGTTGATTTACTCCCATCACTCCCTCCTGCATTTTAAACGGTCTATTGCGAACCTGTTTACATTCACACAAACCCTATTCTGTTGCCTCCTCTCTCCAGCATCTGTGTCTTAAACTAGTTATCATCCTACTATTCAAAAATCTCTTTCCCATCTTTTGGGTTACACATTATAAAACTGATTTTACATAACATTCTCTCCCATTCACAATACCGGTTCCCACCCAACATAAATCACATTTTACTGTTTTCACCGCTATCTTCTGATGTTATGACAGTCCTGCGTGTTCCTTATCTCGGCTCTCGCAACTGCTGTTTCCCCTCCGCTCTGCGCTGACTAGGTTCCCGCGCTCTCCCGCCGTCATCTTGCAATTCGCCATCTTTCATTGCTGATCTGGCCTCCTGCGGTGTATTAAAGGTAGTGTACGATCCATCTGGGGAGTAGATCCGTAGTGTTGCGGGGAATAGTAAGGCAAATTTGGTTTGGGAATGATAAAGTTCTGAACATACGGCTGAGAACTCCTTTCTCTTTTTGGCCACCGATGCCGAATAGTCCTCAAAAATCATCACTTTGTGGCCCCTTATCTCCAATGGACCCTTACGGCTTTTGTATGCTCTGATAATCGCCGCTTTGTTAGAAAAGTCCAGGTACCTGGTAATTACTTGTCTGGGGCGGTTGTTCAATGCTGGGTGCTCCTGACTCTATCTCCCTCTTCTTGCTGGTAATGGCGGCCCGATCCTGTGCGCTCTTTCCACCTTGCATTTCGTCACAATTTTGAGCGCCTCCGGTAGGTCTTTCTCACAAATCGTGAATAGATCCTGTGCAGTTAATGACTCTGGCACTCCGACCAACCTCAGGTTATTTCGTCGAGAGCGATTTTCCAGGTCTTCCACCTTTTCGTTCAATCTTTTGTTGTCTGTCCACAGCTCGGCATTTGCATTGCGTAACCAGCTGTGTTCATCCTCAAGCTTGGAGACTCTGTCCTCCACTTCATACAGGCGCTGACCATGCCCCGCTATTTCATTTTGTAGATGTGAGAGCGACTCCGCCACTGTACTGGACAGCGATTCTTGGAGATCAGGCAGTAATCTAGCCGCTACCTCCAGGGCTAGTCGTTTATAGTCGACCCCTGTTGAGTCATTAGATGCCTCTCCATCTTCCGGGAAAAACACCGGCTTTTGAGACGTCTTCTCCTGCTGCTCTCTCATGGGGGCGGAATCCGCCATCTTAGGATGTACGGTTGGCGCGCTGCTTGTCTTTTGCTTGCTGTTCTGTCTCGTTCTGCTCCCCATATGTTCTATATAGCGGTCCATACGCTCCGTTGTTCTTGAGGGAGATAGTAAACTTTATCGTGGGAGAGTTTCGACTGCTGGGTCGTTTAATTTCACGGTTCTTGCAGGCTCATGGGAGAGAGCTCTAATCAGCGTGTCCTCTCATGCTGGCGCCGGAACCGGAAGTCCCCCTTTTCATTTTTAAGAACTCTCGTTCCCAATCATCAGCATGTTTTCATACTAACGATCCTTAATTCCCCACATAGTTTGCATCAGCCGGTGTTGTTATATCAGCTATACCAAGAGGAACTTGGGTCTTGCTCTTGAACACCTTGGGAATTTTCTCAGCTTATCACAGGATTTGTTGACACACCTCAGCTCTACCTACTTATTTCGTAAACCCACAAACCATGCTGTGCAAATATGAAAGTATAGTATGTTAGAAGGAGGCACAAGGAAGTGTATTATGGGTCTTATGGCTCTACTGCAACATTTTCTCATGATACCGTGTAAACTTCAATGTACAGTGGTACTTGAAAGTTTGTGAACCAAGAAGAATTTTCTATATTTCTGGATAAATTTGACCTAAAATTAAATTACATTTTCACACAAGTCCTAAAAACAAGATAAAGCTAAAATCGAACAAATGAGTCACAATTTCCTCCTTGAATTTCCTCTTGAAAGTCCTCCATTTGTACACAATTTGTCTGACTGGATTGGTGGAGTCCTGACTCTTTAGAGATGGTTTTGTAAAATTTTTATACGGATGAGCATCAACAACTCTTCTTCAGAGGGCCTCAGAAATCTCTTTTGTTCCTGCCATGATACAGAAACATTAGGAAGGTGATACACACGTTAGGAAGATCAGACTTTGATAGCTCCCATTTTTTTAATGAAACAAGTCACTAGCTCACACCTAAATTGTCAGCCCATTGACTAAAAAATATCTGACTCCTAATTTCACCTTAAAACAGTCTGCTAATCCTAAAGAGTCACATACTTTTGCCACTCACAGATATGTGATATTGGATCATTTTCGTTAACAAATAAATTACCAAGCCTAATATTTTTGACTAATTTATTTGATTTGGCTATCATTAGTGTTGAGTGAATTTCCTCGCGCTTCATGGTTTATCTTGATTGAAGATACCATGGAAAATCATCCGGTCATCACCTCACCACGCAAGATTTTGTGCAGTATCTTTAGTCAAAATGACCGAGAGGGCCTCTATGCGATCAAATGGATGAGGTGAGTATTCATTATTTTTTTTACCATGATTAACCCTTGAAAGGCCTAAATGGTAGCCTCAGATGCTGATCATTAATAAACACGGCCTCTGAGCGGTTCAAGGAAGCAAGGGGGGATCACTGTTCTCCGTCATTGCCCCCCGCTACATACAAAGAAACAATTTCTTGGTGAAATTCGGCAAAGAAAATTCGCTCATCTCTAGTTATCATTATCTGCTTTTAGGACTTGTCTGAAAATCGGATGCAGTTTTAGCTTAAATTTATGCAGAAATCTAGAGGATTCTGAAGGGTTCACAAACTTTCAAGCACCACTAATATGTATGTTGAAAGAAACATGTACCCCATCACCCTTCCAGCACCACCACTTGCACACCACCAAATACAAAATGCAGCTTAGGTTTCCAATGAGAAGAAAAACTGGTATCATATCAGTATTCAACCCTTCATCATAACTGATCTAGTGTGCTCTCCATTGGGGTGTGAAGGTCCATCCACGTAACCCTCTCTTGAGATGATGAATTACACTGCAAAACTTCATGGCAAAAAATTAAAAATATATCTCTGACCCTTCAATGGTTAAGCAGACGCTTGATCTATTCTTCCACAGTAACCGCAGAGGGACAACTCATGAGCCTAATTCAAGAAACAATTCATGTTCAATAGAGCAAGACCTGCTAGGAAATCATTTATCAAAAATAATAGCACCTGCAACAGGGGCTGAACTGCAGACAAAGTATCACTGCACTGGGATATCTGGGTAATATGTCATACTGCGGGCGACTGCCAAGGCAAATGCTTGACTCTGTCCTGCATAACTGCGATAGTACCAAATACATTTTTCATCCCTCTACCAAACGCACAAAAGAAAATGTAGGAATTTTTTTGTAGTAAAGCCCCTTTGAGAAGACCACGCAAAATTTTGTTTGAAAAATGGTCTTCTAGTGCAAAGATCCTCTCAAAGAAGATGGCCTGTACGCGTAGTGTTTGATGGAATTGCTATCTGTCTCAGGAAATCTGTTTTAAAAGATAATGAGGTGGTCTAAAGCAAACTTCTTAAAGCATGGGTGGGTCTTCAACTAGAAGAGCTCTGTCTCTGGCTAAAGTCAAAGTGCCACCTGCATTGAACATATTTTGGGCACTTACGGAACACTTTCAGATAAGTTACAGAGTTCCTGTGAGCCACCATACTACTATAGTCCAGTGATGGTGCCATGCTTTGAGCATCTCCATTTGAACATCACCAAAAGCAAAAGCAGCTTAGGACTGGTGGTTGCCCCCTTCCTGAGGGTTGCCAGTAACTAGACTGGTCTCTCCTAATGTACTGGTGATATACAGTACAGACCAAAAGTTTGGACACACCTTCTCATTCAAAGAGTTTTCTTTATTTTCATGACTATGAAGGCATCAAAACTATGAATTAACACATGTGGAATTATATACATAACAAACAAGTGTGAAACAACTGAAAATATGTCATATTCTAGGTTCTTCAAAGTAGCCACCTTTTGCTTTGATTACTGCTTTGCACACTCTTGGCATTCTCTTGATGAGCTTCAAGAGGTTGTCCATCTATAACCAAATCACCCCGACCCCTCATGCGGGATGCAGATGGATTGCTTTGGTAATCCAGGGTCTAACAATGGCCTTCAGGTCTGCCATGTACAAAAGCCTGTCAGGGCATAATAAATAGGTTGCCTATCAGATTTACATTGACAGGCGTAATACACTTCAATACTGAAGTATTGAATTATATTATGACTAGAGATTAGGGAGAAGATTTATAAAAAGAAGATTTATGTAAAGTAAAACTGGCTCAGTTGCCCAGAGGAACCAATAAGACTGATCTTTTCATTTTCCAAATTAGCTCCAAAAAAAAAAAGGGAGAATCCGATTTATATGGGCCACTAAGGACTAAGGACTAAAATAAAATAAAAGTGCAAAAAATGTTTAAAATTTTTTAAAAATTTTAAAAAACTGAAAGAAAGACACCTATTTTCCCCTTAAAAGGCCCTTTATTTTAAAAAAAAACCCATTAAAGAGGACCTTTCATGGGAATTTTCCAATTTAATTAAATACATTTCCTTGCTGATGCTGACACCCTGGTTGTTTTTTTTAAATACCACTTGTATGCCCCACTGTACCCCCCTGCTGTTTCCCCCCTTAGTATGTTAATCCTGAGCATCGGTACAAGGAGGAGGAGACGCCAGGGTTTCTCAATGGGCGTCTCCTTCTCCCTGGCTGTGCCGCAGTCCAATCAAAGCGGAGAGCGTCACAGCCAGGGAGAAGGTGAGCTGTGTTTGCTGCTGTGATGCTTGCTGCTGTGATTGGACCGCGCATTGAGAAACCCTGGCGTCTCCTCCTCCCTGTATCGATGCTCAGTATTAACATCCTAAGCGGGAAAACTGCAGGGGGGCACAGCGGGCCCTATGAGTGGTATTTTAAAAAACAACCAGGGTGTCAGTATCAATGAGGGGTACCCCGCAAGGAAAGGTATTTAATTAAACTCGAAAATTCCCATGAAAGGTCCTCTTCAAAAACAAGTTAAAAACCTATACATACTGTACATTGGTATTGTTGCATACTAGTGTTGAGCGAGCATGCTAGGCCGAACTGCTGTTTGGCTTGAGCATCGCTATGCTCGGCACTTCGGAGTGCTCGGCCGAATACTGCGGGTGCTCTAGTACAATTTAATACAATGAAAGTCAATGGGAGACACAAGCATCAAGCCAGGCACCCCCTGCTCTGAAGAAGAGAGGGTGTCTGGTTCACAAAAAAAGGTTAGAAATTAATAGAAACCCAATCAAAATGGTTTGGAACCAGCATTAAGATGATGGATGGATGAGTCTTGGACTCCTATTATCTATGACATACAATAGACAACCACACAAAGGCTATATGCCAAAAGCCAGGTATATGCAAGCCATCAATCTATCCATGAGACAGATGACAGGCTGAGTCAGCATACCTTACAATGGCAGCCTTGTGCACTATGAGACATTCCAAACCAGCTCTCATCTGACTGAAAGCCAGTAAGCCTCAAAATTACTTCAGATCTGTTGGATGGCTTGGGTGGCCCTGCTCACCTAGATCAATATCATTAGGGTGACAAAAAGTTTTCTGATTGTCCTAACATAATATTCAATAACCTTTCTATACAGTTTTGTCATGTAAAAACTAATTTGCATAAACATGGGCATATGGGAAAGACATGCAAATGAGCAGAATCTGTCCTGTTTTTCAGCTGAAAAACATTTGCATGGAAAATTTACGATCTACTACTCATGAGCAGTGCCATCTATTGGTTTCATAGTCTTATGACAAGACTAATAGTCTTGTCATAGGACTATGAATCCAATAGATGGCGCTGTTCATCTTGTTGGGGCGCTAGTAAGTGGGGCACACTGCTCAACAGAGTCCACACACCGTGTAGCACTCAGCCTATAATAGCCTGCGCTAACACTGAGGTGTATATCGGATTGCTGCTATCATTCACACATCTTCTAGCTATTTTTCTGTGGTAATATAAGCTTGCTAGGATGTATCTGAGGACTATTGCCCTGCTTGTAATGACTCATGAACAGCGCCATCTGTTGATTTCATAGTCTTATGACAATACTATGAATCCAATAGATGGCGCTGTTCATGAGTAGTGTAGATTGCGAATATTCAAATCGCTAATTTTTATTGCGAATTTTCCATTCAAAAGGCTACACTAATAGTCTTGTCATAAGATGCATAGTCTAATAGTCTTGTTATAAGACTATGAAACCAATAGATGGCGCTATTCATGACTCATGAACAGCACCATCTATTGGTTTCATAGTCTTATGACAAGACTAGTAGTCTTGTCATAAGACTATGAAACTAATAGATGGTGCTGTTCATGAGTAGTGTAGATCGCAAATTTTATATGCAAATGTTTTTTTTTTGCTGAAAAACAAGGCAGATTCTGCTCATTTGCACCTCTTTCCCATATGTCCATGTTTATGCAAATTAGTTTTTACATGACAAAACTGTATAGAATGTTTTTTGAATATTATATATCAAGGGAAGAAAAACAGAACTGGATCGCACATCCACAATGCTATGCTTAGATCTAATTGACATCGCTTTTCAGCGCAATATTAAAGTGTATTGTTTGTGGCATTGTCAAACAGCAGGGTTGCTGTTTGTCTACTGGGTCCTGCCACCTACTAGGGCAGTGCCGTTTTGTCACCGCAGTGTGCTGCGCCTTCTTTGTCAGGGTAGGTCCCACTCAAAGAGGTAACCTTGGCGTGGTGAGTGGGCTTATGCCTTTTGATCAAAATGTACACTAATGCATCTTGTACAGCATGCAGTATAGGGGACTGTACACTTTAATATTGCACTGAGAAGCGAGTTCAATTAGATCTAAGCATAGCATTGTGGATCTGCGATCCAGTTCTGTTTTTCTCCCCTTTATATATGTTATTGAATATTATGTTAGGACAATCAGAAAACTTTTTGTCACCCTAATGATTTTGATCTAGGTGCGCAGGTCCACCCAAGCCATCTAACAGATCTGAAGTAACGTTGAGGCTTACTGGCTTTCAGTCAGATGAGAGCTGGTTTGGAATGTCTCATAGTGCACAAGGCTGCTATTGTAAGGTATGCTGATTCAGCCTGTTATCTGTCTCATGGATATATTGATGGCTTGCACATACCTGGCTTTTGGCATATAGCCTTTGTGTGGTTGTCCATTGTATGTCATAGATAATAGGAGTCCAAGATGCATCCAGCTATCCTCTTAATGCTGTTTCCAAACCATTTTGATGGGGTTTCCATCAATTTCTAACCTTTTTTGTGAACCAGACACCCTCTTCTCTTCTGAACAGGGGGTGCCTGGGGTTCTCCCATTGACTTCCATTGTGCTCGGGTGCTCGGTAGAGCACATGAGCATACCGATGTGTTTGGCCAGAGCACCCGAGCACTTTGGTGCTCGATCAACACTACTGCATATGTAACTGTTGAACAAAATGGACACCTTTTTTTCCAGTACAGAAAATGCCATTAAAACAAAAATAAAAAAGTATTCAAAATCGCTCTTGTTTTGTTCATCCCACCTCCCACACCTGCAGATTAAAAATTTATTTTTAAAAATCATATGTACCCCAAAAAATTACAAGTCGTCCTGCACAGCACAAACACTCATGCAGCTCTATTGACAGAAAAATAAAAATGTTGTAGCCTGACCGTGTAGTGAATACAGTAAAACCAAAACCTAAAAAAAATCACTGTTGATTTTTTGATTTCCACAACCCTCCCTGACCATTGGGGCTCATTGGATCTCACGATCTAAGTGTCCTATCATTATATTTTTGGAGTGTGAGAGGAAACCGGAGTACTCGGAGGAAACCCACGCAAACACCGGGAGACCGTGATCACCCGAGGTCAGAAGTGTCTAGTAATAGCCCAAATTTTTTCAAAGTTGCTGCCACTTTTTTATACTTTAAAGGGGTTCTCTGGGAATTAAGAAAATAAATTATTGAAAATACTTAAATATCACTTTATTATAAATATACTCCCATATACCTTTAATTAGTTATAATGGCTCGTTTTGTCTGGGGAGCAATCATTAGAAGAAATAACATGGCTGCCATCCTATTAGTGCACACAAAACCTGTCCTAATTACACAGGAGGACAAGTTACTTCAGAGCACTGAGGTAAAGAGCTGGCTCATCCTCTTCTCTGCTCTGCTTGTCAGGGATTATGATCTTCTACTTCTTGTCTCCTCATGAACTCCATTCCCACAGAGTTTCAGCTAAAGTCAGTGTTGTAAAGTAACTTGTCCTGCTGTGTGATTAGGACAGGTGTTATGTGTACTGATAGGATGGCGGCCATTTTATTTCCCCTGATGATTGCTTCCCAGACAAAATGAGCCATTATAAATAATGAAAGGTATTTGGGAATATATTAATAATAAAAAGTAATATTTAAGTATTTTCATTTTCTTAATTCCTAGAGAACCCCTTTAAGCATTAAAGGGGGAGCTATGTAGCCGGAAGACCCACCCATGCGTAGAGAAGTCTGCTTTAGGCCACCAGTGGAAGACAGGAGAATTTCCATGAGAAGTAAAGTTCAGACACGTTTCATGTTTCTTCAGCTTGACCAGAAACATCTTAGTAAACATTGACATTACCTCCACCTTTTACTATCCCTGAAGCTGTAGTATGGAGTAGATCAATGATACGGTATGTCTGTGCAAAACTCTATAGAGGCAAAAAACAATCAGGAATGTAGACATAGCTTAGAGACAAGTATAGAAGATAAGAAACACACAAAGGTGACAAAGAGGAATGAGATGCCCCCAGTCCCAGTGACGGGTGGAAGAGAGATGGAACAGCACAGATATTGAACCCACGTAAGCAGCATAAAATTATAATCTGTAGGCCTCATTTAATAACTTGTCAGGACTTACAGCTAGCTCATTTATTTCTCTAGAGGTGACCTTTAATCACTGTCATAGCTCTAATGTACGGTATACATACCACCATATGTATATACATAATATAATACTGTTGGAGGTGACACTAAACAATACACTGTATATGTACCGAAACATAATGCCATTGATTCCTATATTACGACACCTTTAATAAAAACAAGAAAAAAATTGCAACTGGAAGTGGTAATACAACCACTAGTATCATGATAAAAGTATTCTTGAATTCTTGTATAGAATGGTATAATTGTATTCTTCTACATTAGGAGTGGTATTACAATACGTATATTCTTTTACATAAGTGGAAGTATTATAGTAGTTATATTCTTGTACATAGGAGCAGTATTATAGTAGTTATATTCTTGTACATAGGAGGCAGTATTATAGTAGTTATATTCTTGTACATAGGAGGCAGTATTATAGTAGTTATAGTCTTGTACATAGGAGCAGTATTATAGTAGTTATATTCTTGTACATAGGAGCAGTATTATAGTAGTTATATTCTTGTACATAGGAGCAGTATTATAGTAGTTATATTCTTGTACATAGGAAGCAGTATTATAGTAGTTATATTCTTGTACATAGGAGGCAGTATTATAGTAGTTATATTCTTGTACATAGGAGGCAGTATTATAGTAGTTATATTCTTGTACATAGGAGGCAGTATTATAGTAGTTATATTCTTGTACATAGGAGGCAGTATTATAGTAGTTATATTCTTGTACATAGGAGGCAGTATTATAGTAGTTATATTCTTGTACATAGCAGCAGTATTATAGTAGTTATATTCTTGTACATAGGAGCAGTATTATAGTAGTTATATTCTTGTACATAGGAGCAGTATTATAGTAGTTATATTCTTGTACATAAGAGCAGTATTATAGTAGTTATATTCTTGTACATAGGAGCAGTATTATAGTAGTTATATTCTTGTACATAGGAGCAGTGTTATAGTAGTTATATTCTTGTACATAGGAAGCAGTATTATAATAGTTATATCCTTGTACATAGGAGGCAGTATTATAGTAGTTATTTTCTTGTACATAGGAGCAGTATTATAGTAGTTATATTCTTGTACATAGGAGCAGTATTATAGTAGTTATATCCTTGTACATAGGAGCAGTATTATAGTAGTTATATTCTTGTACATAGGAGCAGTATTATAGTAGTTATATTCTTGTACATAGGAGCAGTATTATAGTAGTTATATTCTTGTACATAGGAGGCAGTATTATAGTAGTTATATTCTTGTACAGAAGGGATCTTAAAATAATAGCATTCTGAATACAGGACTGGAGGGGTTAAAAAAAAAAGAAAAAATTATTTAACTCACCTTAGTCCACTTGTTCGCGCAGCCGGCATCTCCTTCTGTCTTGTTCTGTGAGGAATAGGACCTTTGATGACGTCACTACGCTCATTACATGGTCAGTCACATGATCCATGTGCACAGGATCATATGATGAACGTAGTGACGTCATCAAAGGTCCTATTCCTCACAAAAGAAGACAGAAGAGAAGCTGGCTGCGCGAACAAGTGGATTAAGGTGAGTTAGAGGGAACCTGTCACCAGGATTTTGGGTATAGAGCTGAGGACATGGGTTGCTAGATGGCCGCTAGCACATCCGCAATACCCAGTCCCCATAGCTCTGTGTGCTTTTATGGTGTATAAAAACCAATTTGATACATATGCAAATTACCTGAGATGAGTCAGAGCTTGAAAATATGACTCTTCTCTGGTCACACAAGTAAGATATGACTCTTTTATGTTAATTTGTATATGTATCAAATCAGTTTTTTTACACAATAAAAGCACACAGAGCTATGGGGACTGGGTATTGCGGATGTGCTAGTGGCCATCTAGCAGCCCATGTCCTCAGCTCTATACCCACAATCCTGGTGACAGGTTCCCTTTAAATTATTATTATAATTTTTTAACCCCTCCAGCCCTATTGTACTATGCATTCTGTATTCAGAATGCTATTATTTTCCCTTATAAACATGTTATAAGGGAAAATAATAATGATCAGGTCCCGATCATCACCTAGCAACCGTGCGTGAAAATCGCACCGCATCTGCACTTGCTTGCGGATGCTTGCGATTTTCACGCAACCCTATTCATTTCTATGGGGCCTGCGTTACGTGAAAAACGCACAAAGAGGAGCATGCTGCGATTTTCACGCAACGCACAAGTTTTGCGTGAAAATCACCGCTCATGTGCACAGCCCCATAGAAATGAATGGGTCCGGATTCAGTGCGGGTGCAATGCGTTCACCTCACGCATTGCACCCGCGCGGAAATCTCGCCCGTGTGAAAGGGGCCTTAAGGTCTGGGAGGAAGATGGGAGTCAGATGTGGCACTAAACCTGGGTGAGGTGGATAAAACTTCTTCTTTTAATGCCATATTCATTAAAAAGTTATAGTAATTATAATTAATTTTTATTACACTTGTCCTTAATTGCCATGCTTCGATAAAACTGGTTGCACTCTAAGGCTACTTTCACACTAGCGTTTTTGCTGGATTCGGCAGGGCTCAGCAAAAACGCTTCTGTCATGAACGGATCCGGTTGTATTATATTTAACATACCCAATACGGATCCGTCATGAACTCCATTGAAAGTCAATGGGGGACGGATCCGTTTTCTATTGTGTCAGATTGTGTCAGAGAAAATAGATCTGTCCCCATTGACTTACATTTTGAGTCATGACAGATCCGTCTTGCTCTGCATCCAAGGATGGAAAGCAAACCGCAGCATGCTGCGGTTTCCTCTCCGGTATGAAAATGGAACGGAATGCATTTTGGAGCACTCCATTCTGTTCAGTTATGTTTTGCCCCCATTGACAATGAATGGGGACAAAATAGAAGTGTTTTTTTCCGGTATTGAGACCCTATGACAGATCTCAATACCTGAAAATATTAACACTAGTGTGAAAGTAGCTTAATATGCCTGTAATAACATGGACGACAACATGCTGATGCCTGGGGACATGATATTCATTAAGATATTGATTAATTAGAATATCATGTTGCTTTTTTTTTATGACATTCGGAAGTGTTCCTCCTTGTTCCTTTTCCATCTAGTCTGCAGTAAAGCTCTCAGGAAAACATTGATGCCTTAGATAAAGACATCAGAAAACAGAGCATCAGAAGTAAGATCTTTCTGCCATTTGTTGCAGTCGAAACAAGCTTCCAAACTCAACCTAAAGGAGTTAGAAAAAGTCTTATCACTTGTCAATGTGTAATAAGTGGAGGTCCAATCTCCAAAACCCCCACAAATCATCTTATGTGTCTCAACTTCAGTGCCTTCAAAAAGTATTTATACCCCTTAAACGTTTCCAAATTTTTTCACGTAACACCCACAAACTTAAATGTATTTTTGGGGGGATTTTATGTGATAGACTTAGGCTACTTTCACACTGCCGTTTTGGTGTCCGTTTGTGAGATCCGTTTCAGGGCTCTCACAAGCGGTCCAAAACGGATCAGTTTTGCCCTAATACATTCTGAATGGATAAGGATCCGCTCAGAATGCATGAGATTGGCTCAGTTTGCCTCCGTTCCGCCTCCATTCCGCTTTGGAGGCGGACACCAAAATGCTGCTTGCAGGCTCTGAACATCTCACGGAGCACTGTTCAATCCGTTGTCCAAAATGGAAGTAGTATGGCACAATTGCAAACCTGCCAAGACATGGCCATCCACCTAAACTGACAGCCCAGGCTAGGAAAGCACTAATTAGAGAAGCAGCCAAGAGGCCCATGGTCACTCTGGAGAAGCTGCAGAGATCCACATCTCAGGAGGGAGAATCTGTCCACAGGACAACTATTAGTTGTGTTCTCGACAAATCTAGCCTTTATGGAAGAGTGGCAAGAAGAAATGTTGTTGAAAGAAAGCCATAAGAAGTCCCATTTGCAGTTTGCCACAAACCATGTAGGGGACACAGTAAACATTTGGAAGAAGGTGCTGTGGTAAAATGAGACCAAAGTTGCACATTTTGGCCAAAATTCAAAAAGATATGTCTGGAGGAAAACTAACACTGCACATCACCTTGAATACAACATCCCCACCGTGAAACATGGTGGTGGTAGCATCATGCTGTGCAGATGCTTTGCTTCAGCACGGACAGGGAAGCTGGTCAGAGTTGATGGGAGGATGGAGCTAAATACAGGGCAATCCTGGAGGAAAACCTGGTAGAGGTTGCAAAAGGCTACTTGAGACTGGGGAGCAGGTTCACCTTCCAGCAGGACAACGACCCTAAACATCCAGCCACAACTACAATGGAAGAGTTTAGGTCAAAGCAAATTCATGTGTTAGAATGGCCCAGTCACAGTCTAGGCCTAAATCCCATTGAGAATCTGTGACAAGACTTGAAAATTGCTGTTCACAGACGCTCTCCATCCAATCTGACTGAGCGCGGGCTATTTTGTAAAGAAGAATGGGCAAAAATTTCAGGCTCTAGAAATGTTCAAAGCTGGTAAAGGCGTCCCTAAAAAGACTTGCAGCTGTAATTGCAGAGAAAGGCGTTCCTACAAAGTAATAGACTAAGGGGGGGCTGAATACAAATGCACGCCACACTTTCCAGATTTTTTTAAATAAAAATTCTTGTATCATTTTGTTTTTACTTCACACATACTTGCTATTTTGTATTAGTCTATCACATAAAATCCCAATAAAATACATTTAACTTTGTGGGTGTAACGTGAAAAAGTTCAAGGGGTATGAATAGTTTTTCAAGGACTGTAAATGAGCTGAGCTACAGTAATAAACATAGCTATACACAAATGGACAAGAACCACAACACCCTTGTATTGCTGATGAGTTTGCATCACAAGGGTTGGATCATCACCAATCAGTGATTCATGGCCTAACCTAAGGGAGAGGTGATCTACATTATAGATATAAGATCAGGTGCAATGTTTTATTGGGGTTACATTTCCCACTTCGCACTGCCAGTCCAATCAACCTTCATGGGACTGCCAGAGATAACTAAAAGCAAATCCAAAAAGTTCAGGATCGCAAGACTATAGTATGACCCCTTGAGTTTGGGGACGACACATGCAGAGCATCTTACAGATGACCATGAAAAAGTTCTAGCAAATACTTGTAACCCAAGAGTAAATCTTGATAATTTTACCATGGTGGGACTATTAAAGGATTATCCTATCTTAAAATCTCTTCTTTGTTTAATATACCTTTTAAGTTCACCCTGTGGTCAAGTTCCACCACACTTCGGGGCTCTTATTACCAGCATTGGAGTCCCTTGGGCCCACCAGAAGTCTCTTGAGCCCACCAGAGGAAATAATTCTGAGGGCCCGCCCTCTGTGTATATAGGACCTTAAAGGCCCTATTTACTAAGGGTCCATTGTTGCCAGAGCTTGGGCCCATCTCGGGATCCTCTGTTGTGCTCTGGTGGGCCAGTCCAACCGTGCTTATTACTGCTCATTGTCCTTTGCAGAAAATAATTTGACATGACCTTGTCTTCAAGGCACAAAATAGCAAAATGAAGGCTTATCAGCATGCATATAAAGCCTTCTATAAGCAATGTCTAGTTTGCATAGTCACATAGTCTACTTGGCTCTTCTGCCATAAAAGCTCCAGGTCACCGCTGATTCACTGGCTCCCAAATCAAGGGTTAATTAAACTCTGCTCCCATTTGACAGATCAAAACGGGAGGATTAATTGCATATGCAAAACACTGCAGAGGCATCATCATAGGAAACAGGGGAGTAGACGCGGACTGGCGAAGACACATTAGCACACAACCTTCTTCTCTACTCAAGCACGGCAGATTGAGTCTCAGTCTATTGACTGGTTTGTACTGCAAAGCCTTTATGTGTCTAAAGGGTTAAGCATGTCCAGCAAAACATGACATGGTATGTGGCTGACTAAAAAGCCTGAAGTTATTAGGAGCAATTAATTTCATATGACAAACATTTCCAATTGTAACAGTAATGAGAGTCATTAGACCCTGGTTAGAAGTGCATTAAGATGTGAGTGACGGAAGATCTGTTGGGAATGGATCAGAACAGATGTCACCTAATGATACGTGAGTATTGTCTGCAAGAAGAGTTCCTGGAAGAGGCTTTAGGAGGAATGGTCACTTCTAAGATTATTTACACAAAAGTCTTCTGAAATGGTTTATTAAGTAGTGTAAGTTATGATCATTAAACATCAAAGTTTTAACATGAAAAATAGTATACCTAAATACAAAAGAATACAACTACTATAATACTGCCTCCTATGTACAATAATATAACTACTATAATACTGCTCCTATGTACAATAATATAACTACTATAATACTGCTCCTATGTACAAGAATATAACTACTATAATACTCCCTCCTATGTACAAGAATATAACTACTATAATACTGCTCCTATGTACAAGAATATAACTACTATAATACTGCCTCCTATGTACAAGAATATAACTACTATAATACTGCTCCTATGTACAAGAATATAACTACTATTATACTGCCTTCTATGTACAAGAATATAACTAATATAATACTGCTCCTATGTACAAGAATATAACTACTATAACACTGACTCCTATGTACAAGAATATAACTACTATAATACTGCTCTTATGTACAAGGATATAACTACTATAATACTGCCTCCTATGTGCAGGAATATAACTACTATATTACTGCTCCTATGTGCAAGAATATAACTACTATAATACTGCTCCTATGTACAAGGATATAACTACTATAATACTGCTCCTATGTACAAGAATATAACTACTATTATACTGCCTTCTATGTACAAGAATATAACTAATATAATACTGCTCCTATGTACAAGAATATAACTACTATTATACTGCCTTCTATGTACAAGAATATAACTAATATAATACTGCTCCTATGTACAAGAATATAACTACTATAACACTGACTCCTATGTACAAGAATATAACTACTATAATACTGCTCTTATGTACAAGTATATAACTACTATAATACTGCCTCCTATGTACAAGGATATAACTACTATAATACTGCCTCCTATGTGCAGGAATATAACTACTATATTACTGCTCCTATGTGCAAGAATATAACTACTATAATACTGCTCCTATGTACAAGGATATAACTACTATAATACTGCTCCTATGTACAAGAATATAACTACTATTATACTGCCTTCTATGTACAAGAATATAACTAATATAATACTGCTCCTATGTACAAGAATATAACTACTATTATACTGCCTTCTATGTACAAGAATATAACTAATATAATACTGCTCCTATGTACAAGAATATAACTACTATAACACTGACTCCTATGTACAAGAATATAACTACTATAATACTGCTCTTATGTACAAGGATATAACTACTATAATACTGCCTCCTATGTACAAGGATATAACTACTATAATACTGCCTCCTATGTGCAGGAATATAACTACTATATTACTGCTCCTATGTGCAAGAATATAACTACTATAATACTGCTCCTATGTACAAAGATATAACTACTATAATACTGCTCCTATGTACAAGAATATAACTACTATAATACTGCTCCTATGTACAAGAATATAACTACTATAATACTGCTCCTATGTACCAGAATATAACTACTATAATACTTCTCCTATGTACAAGAATATAACTACTATAATACTGCTCCTATGTACCAGAATATAACTACTATAATACTGCTACTATAGGAAAAGAGAAATGTAGCAGCTCTCACCTGCCCTTCCTTTAGTTGTGAGCACGGATGGCCCGTGTCAGGTGCGGGCAGCAAATGCAGAAAGAAGTTGAGAAAAATCCAGCTCCACTTTAAAGGAATTGCGTTTATTCAGCTTGCGGTTAAAAACTCATCCAAGAAATACAAAAATTTAGCAGTCTTGTCTTGTCTACATGTTTCGGGCTATCAGAGACATTTCCAGCCCTTCTTCATGACACAGAAAGACATTAAAAGTGAGACCTTTTAAAGGGGAGGGTGCACCTGTGTTCACTGATTGTTTCCACAGGCCTGTAACCGCCCCCAGGAAAAGGTGCCACACTTCCAGTTAACTCTTCTCATGAAAATTAAATGAAAGAAAAAACAAAAATATATAACCATATGTATGCATAGAGAAAATAAAAGTATAGTGACTATGAAAAAAACTGTCATACAAGGGTATACATATATAGAGGATACATGGGGTATGAGCCGGATATACAGCAATATTCTAGCAAACCATGGTGGAATGTAATGGAAATCAGGTCACCAGAAATGTGTTGTGGCATTCTCAGGAAAGGAAGAAATTCACATGCCAAAATATTATTAGCATGAGAATTATTGCTGCAAAATCAGATCTAGGCGTTTATTGAGCCCCTCAGGTTGGCGTGTATTCAGTGAAAAAATCCAAAAGGATTCCCTGTTTAATCATTTTCTTCTATAGTCTCCTCCACGCTTAGGCAGAAAAACTTTTTCTATGCCTTGTACTATCATATCTGATGTGTCCCCACCATGGCAGACAGCAAAATGCAGACTAGCTGCAGACACATTGCGACTGCCATGGTGGGGCACATCAGAGATGCGTTTGCGTATCCTAGATTTTATTGCATTAATAGTACAACCCACGTATTGCAGTTTGCACTTTGTGCAGGTGATCAGGTAGACAGCGTGGGTTGTGTTGCAGTTAAGATACGCTTTCATTGGAAAGACTCTGTTGTTTACAGTTGAGGAAAAGGTTTTGGATTTCATCATATGTCTGCAGCAAATGCATCTGTGGTGTCCACACCTATAACTCCCCTTGGTCCTGTGCATAAGGAGGTTCCACTACTGGATATAGGCACTAATAGTGAAAACAAAAACAGAAACACAAACAACATTATCAAGGACAAGGACAGAAGGAATAATCTGTTTGTAACACAATATAGTACAGAGTACCAACAGATATGTCATATTATAAAAAAACATTTTCCTGTCCTGTCTTATGACAGAGAATGGACTGACATAGTTGCAGATGGGGTTAAATGCGCAGCCAGACGGGCGCCCACAATTGCAAACTATGTCAGCCCCAGCCTATACCAAGAAGACAAAAAGTCGCAACCTGTGTGGCTTAGGACCAAGGGGAGTTATAGGTGTGGACACCACAGATGCATTTGCTGCACACATATGATGAAATCCAAAACCTTTTCCTCAACTGTAAACAACAGAGTCTTTCCAATGAAAGCGTATCTTAACTGCAATACAACCCACGCTGTCTACCTGATCACCTGCACAAAGTGCAAACTGCAATACGTGGGTTGTACTATTAATGCAATAAAATCTAGGATACGCAAACGCATCTCTGATGTGCCCCACCATGGCAGTCGCAATGTGTCTGCAGCTAGTCTGCATTTTGCTGTCTGCCATGGTGGGGACACATCAGATATGATAGTACAAGGCATAGAAAAAGTTTTTCTGCCTAAACGTGGAGGAGACTATAGAAGAAAATGATTAAACAGGGAATCCTTTTGGATTTTTTCACTGAATACACGCCAACCTGAGGGGCTCAATAAACGCCTAGATCTGATTTTGCAGCAATAATTCTCATGCTAATAATATTTTGGCATGTGAATTTCTTCCTTTCCTGAGAATGCCACAACACATTTCTGGTGACCTGATTTCCATTACATTCCACCATGGTTTGCTAGAATATTGCTGTATATCCGGCTCATACCCCATGTATCCTCTATATATGTATACCCTTGTATGACAGTTTTTTTCATAGTCACTATACTTTTATTTTCTCTATGCATACATATGGTTATATATTTTTGTTTTTTCTTTCATTTAATTTTCATGAGAAGAGTTAACTGGAAGTGTGGCACCTTTTCCTGGGGGCGGTTACAGGCCTGTGGAAACAATTAGTGAACACAGGTGCACCCTCCCCTTTAAAAGGTCTCACTTTTAATGTCTTTCTGTGTCATGAAGAAGGGCTGGAAATGTCTCTGATAGCCCGAAACATGTAGACAAGACAAGACTGCTAAATTTTTGTATTTCTTGGATGAGTTTTTAACCGCAAGCTGAATAAACGCAATTCCTTTAAAGTGGAGCTGGATTTTTCTCAACTTCTTTCTGCAATACTGCTACTATGTACAAGAATATAACTACTATAATACTGCTCCTATGTACAAGACTATAACTACTATAATACTGCTCCTATGTACAAGAATATAACTACTATAATACTGCTCCTATGTACAAGAATATAACTACTATAATACTGCTCCTATGTACAAGAATATAACTACTATAATACTGCTCCTATGTACAAGAAAATAACTACTATAATACTGCTACTATGTACAAGAATATAACTACTATAATACTGCTCCTATGTACAAGAATATAACTACTATAATACTGCCTCCTATGTATAAGAATATAACTACTATAATACTGCTCCTATGTACAAGAATATAACTACTATAATACTGCTGCTATGTACAAGAATATAATTACTATAACACTGACTCCTATGTACAAGAATATAACTACTATAATACTGCTGTTATGTACAAGAATATATCTACTATAATACTGCTCCTATGTGCAAGAATATAACTACTATAATACTGCTCCTATGTACAAGAATATAACTACTATAATACTGCTCCTATGTACAAGAATATAACTACTATAATACTGCCTACTATGTACAAGAATATAACTACTATAATACTGCTCCTATGTACAAGAATATAACTACTATAATACTGCTCCTATGTACAAGAATATAACTACTATAATACTGCCTCCTATGTACAAGAATACAACTACTATAATACTGCTCCTATGTACAATAATATAACTACTATAATACTGCTCCTATGTACAAGAATATAACTACTATAATACTGCTCCTATGTACAAGAATATAACTATTATAATACTGACTCCTATGTACAAGAGTATAACTACTATAATACTGCTCCTATGTACAAGAATATAACTACTATAATACTGCCTACTATGTACAAGAATATAACTACTATAATACTGCTCCTATGTACAAGAATATAAGTACTATAATACTGCTTCTATGTACAATAATATAACTACTATAATACTGATCCTATGTATAAGAATATAACTAGTATAATACTGCTCCTATGTACAAGAATATAACTACTATAATACTGTCTCCTATGTACAAGAATATAACTACTATAATACTGCTCATATGTACAAGAATATAACTACTATAATACTGCTCCTATGTACAAGAATATAACTACTATAATACTGCCTCCTATGTACAAGAATAAAACTATTATAATACTGCCTCCTATGTACAAGAATATAACTACTATAATACTGCTCCTATGTACAAGAATATAACTACTATAATACTGCCTCCTATGTACAAGAATATAACTACTATAATACTGCCTCCTATGTACAAGAATATAACTACTATAATACTGCCTCCTATGTACAAGAATATAACTACTATAATACTGCCTCCTTTGTAAAAAAATATAAGTATTATGATACTGTCCTCTTTTCTATTTGCTCTTTAATGACCCCTATGCAATGCAGAAATTATGTTTTGTTGTCTAGGTGATAACAGATGGCTGGTAAAATCATATCTTCTGGACTCGTTTCCATGTCAACACTTTATTTTAGATAACAAAATGTAAAGGACTTATACTCCCAGGAGAACAACATGATAGGAAATATTGGTATTTCTTGTAAAATTCTTTTTATTAAAGTTTTTTAAAACAAATAAAACAAAAAATACTTTTCCATGATACAGAGAAAATATCAAATATAGGAGTTCAGACTTGATTGCAGTCGCATAATAAACTTATATCACCGAAGTGAACAAAAATGATAAGTGAGTTGAATAGTAACATAGAAAAGTCTAACAATAATATAAAGACAAATAACACGAAATATTGGTATTCCTATTACAATGATTATTCCTTACTTGGAGACGATTCTGCAAGATGTCTGACTGACAAAAAAACACTGATTTGGCGTTAACCATTTTTTGGATTGTAACAAGTTACATATGGTTTATGGGGCATCTTTACTTTATCCCTCTCACTCCTCTCTAATGGTGGCAACCCTTCTAGTTTTGGAGATCATTAGCAGGAATGTGGGGACCATGAGATACAGAGGCTGTAGATACACCTAGACCTTGGTGCTTAGAGGGTCCAGAGGCAACTTCGCCACATAAAAAAACACCAGTATTGTAAATGGATGTGGTAATTAGGGGCCTATTACATATTTTGCCCTACCGCCTTATTTAAACCTCCAGGTGCTAGAGGTCAGAATTGCACTCAGTCTTGTGTGCAACTGACGTGTGGATCGAGTGGTGTTTTTGTCTCTCTCCAGCATGTCGACTAATCCAGATCCCTCTATGCCCTCTCTTGGTAAGGTGGAGGTCATTTTTTCTTAAGGCGAGTTGAATTGCACCTAATATTAACAGTATTGTTATTATTCCTAGGGAAGTCTACGCACAAGCAGAGACATCTGGCTTGTTCTAACTGTAGCACCCCCTTACCTGATGGATATGAGTTCCACCGCTGCCCAGGTTGTCGACCCAGACCAGCGAATCCAGAGCCTACTGTGGTGGAGATGTTCTCCTGGATGAAAGAATTCATGGACAGCTTCATCGCACAGATAAAAGGCGCGGTCTCTAATAAGAGACCTAGAGACGCCTCTCCGGGGCCAGTCCCCATCTTAGAAGTCGTCTACCTTAGAAGATAATTCTTCCTCTGAAGATGAGGACGCGCCCTTTCTTTTTCCGGCCGAAAAAACTCAGAGGTTACTACGCTCCATCAGGTCAAGGGACCAGGATGTTGAGCATGGGGAAGCTCCACAATCCACCTCTAGGGGGCCAAGGGCCCTTTAAAGTGGACGAGTCTTTGAAAAAACTGATGGCTATAGAAACACCCGGAAAAAGGTCCGGTCCTGACAAAAAGATTTAAATTAATGTTTCCCCTGCCGGAGGAAGATTCGCAGGGTTGGTTTCCGCCTCCTAAAGTAGATATGGCAATATCTAAGCTCTCTAGGAGAACTTTAGTTCCCTCTGATGATGGAAGTAATTTAAAAGACCCCCTAGACAGACGAGCAGAATGCTCGCTTAGACGTAACTACACTGCTGCTGCCGTCTCTGCCTCTGTGGCTATAGCCGGCAGTGAAGTCTCAAAATTTGTCCGCGCCCGCACACTCAGAATCCAGTCTGATCTGGATTCAGGGGTTGCCAGAGACGATATCCTAGACCAGTTCAAGATCCTTTTGTTAGGGATAGATTTTTTGGCTGGCGCATCCCAGCAGCAGCTAAAATTAGCTGCAAAATCTATGGCACTTTCTTCGGCCAGCAGACGTCCTCTTTGGCTGAAGCCATGGGCAGCAGACAACACGTAAAAATTCAACCTCTGCTCCCTTCCCTATGAGTCAGGCAGGCTATTCGGTTCTGAGCTGGATCGCTTAATGGAGGACCTCACTGATAAAAAGGGAAAGTCCCTTCCTCAACAGTCCTTTCGGGGTCGAGGAAGAGGTAGACCAGCAAGGTTCCAGAGGGGAGACAGGACCCAGAGGCGCCCTGAAGGAAATAAAAGAGGTAGAGGCCGCGGTCGTGGAAACCGCAGGGCTGAACCATGACTCTCAGCAGCCCGACGGCTTCCTGTCCCCACCCGCTGTTCCAGCCCCAAACCCGCAGTTCATTCCTCCAGTTGGAGGTCGTTTGAGTTTATTTCAAGTTTTTTGGAATAAAAAAATTCCAGACCCATGGGTGTTAGAGGTCATAACATCAGGGTACAAGATCGACTTTATTTCCCTACCTCAGGAGAGGTTCATCCGGACGAGGGTTTTGACTCCCACCAGGCAGTTAGTCCTGGAGGATTCGGTACGGCAGTACGTACAAAAGGGGGCACTGGAGGAACTTCCTCCGCGCGAGCAAGGTCGGGGAGTTTATTCTCCCATATTTCTGGTCCCAAAGCCATCAGGGGATTGGCGTATGATCATCGACATATGCTATTTAAACCGTTTTATCACAAAGAAGCGTTTCCGGATGAAAACCATTTGTTCAGTTCTAAACATCCTGAACAGGAGATACGATGGTAACGATAGATCTGAAGGATGCTTACCTTCATGTTCCCATCTATCCAGCGCACAAAAAATACCTCAGAGTTGCGGTGACCATAGGCGGTGTAGTGAAGCACTACCAATTTGCTGTGTTGCCCTTCGGCATCTGCTCTGCCCCGCACACCTTTATAAAGGTGGCGGCTCCTGTTGTCGTGAATTTAAGGCTTCTAGGGTTAGAGGTCGTCTCCTATTTAGACGACTGGCTGCTAAAAGCCGCCTCCGCAGTCGTCTTGCAGACTCACCTCCAGCAAGCTCTCCACACTCTGCAGACTCTAGGTTGGCTTATAAACTGGGACAAGTCACAGTGGATCCCATCCACCACAAGAACATTCCTAGGGTTTGTGATCGATTCACAGCAGATGATCCTGTTCCTGTCGCCACAGAGAAAAGACAGAGTAATAAAAGCGGCAGAGTTTCTACTTCCACCCAGACGGGTGTCTATCAGGGTTCTCATGAGGATGTTAGGCCACATGTCAGCATCTGCGGAGGCAGTTCCGTGGGCCTTATGGCATCTACGCCCACTTCAGGAAGAAGTGTTAACGGTTTGGAGTCGCAAGCCAAAGGACTTGGACCGGATGCACTTCCTTGATCCAACCGCGTTGGGTTACGTTGACCACAGACGCCTCCCTTCTAGGTTGGGGAGCCCATCTGAAGGACAATCCAGTACAAGGTACCTGGAGTCCTCAGAAGAGACTCCTTTCTTTCAATTTGAGGGAGTTAAGAGCGGTCAGACTAGCCCTCAATCATTTTGCTCCTCTCATCCGCAGTCAAGCGGTGAGAGTCCGGACCGACAACACAACAGTAGTGGCTTACCTAAACAGACAGGGAGGAACGAGATCCCAGACTCTCCTGAGGGAGGTGGGACTAATTCTCGCTTGGGCAGAGACCAACCTATCCCACTTAGTGGCGGTTCATATCAGAGGAGACCTCAATGTAGTGGCAGATCGCCTAAGTCGGGGCCTTCCCGTTCCAGGGGAATGGTCATTGAACGAGAACATCTTTTCCAGGATTGTCCAGCGTTGGGGTACTCCGGAGATCGATCTGATGGCAACTCGATTGAACGCCAAGGTGAAGAGGTTCTGCTCCCTTTACAAGGAGGACAACCCTGTAGCGATAGACGCTCTGTCCATAACTTGGAGGTTCAGGCTGGCTTATGTGTTCCCTCCAATTTCCATGATACCAAGGGTATTGATGAAGATCAAGCAAGACCAGACCTCAGTGATAGCCATCATATCATTCTGGCCAAAGCGGTCTTGGTTCACCCAGCTCATGCAGATGAGTCAGGGAACATATTGGAGACTTCCCCTAATACAGGACTTAGTGTATCAGGACACAGGTCCCTGTCTAGATCTGAGGAGGCTCTACAGCCTGGAGATTGACAGGTCCCTTCTAGACGCTAGAGGGTTATCTGCGGAGGTCTTGAGAACAATCTCGCACTCCCGGGCGGAGTCCACAAACAGGAAATACTCCAGGATATACAATATTTTCATTCTGTGGTGTACTGATAGAGAGGTTGTTCCCTCAGATCCTCCTCTCTCTGCGATCCTACAGTTCCTTCAGGATGGTCTAGACAAGGGTCTAAGCCCATCTACGCTCAGAGCTCACGTATCTGCTTTGTCGGCATGTATTGGTAGGCCGATTTCTCAAGACCACCTAATCAAGAGGTTCCTTAAAAGAGCTCAGAGACTTAAACCTAGCATCCTGAGACCGACC
Source organism: Bufo bufo (assembly GCF_905171765.1). Taxonomy (NCBI): domain Eukaryota; kingdom Metazoa; phylum Chordata; class Amphibia; order Anura; family Bufonidae; genus Bufo; species Bufo bufo. The sequence goes on from NC_053394.1 coordinate 422,825,666, forward strand.
CCTGAGTGGGATCTAGCAATAGTGCTAAAAGGGTTGTGCCATTAGAGGAGGTAGACTTGAGATCCTTATCTCTCAAAGTCACCTTTCTATTAGCCATTACCTCGGCTAAAAGAATTGGGGAACTTCAAGCTCTAGGAGCGGCAGAGCCATACCTAACTTTCCTCCAGGACAGGGTCCTGTTGAGGTTCCTGCCAACCTTTCTGCCGAAGGTGCCTTCATTTGCAAATATTAACCAGACGATAACATTACCAAAGTTTTCCCCTGCTCCAACGTCTCCAGAGGAGAAAAAGTTACTCACCCTGGACATTCTAAGGGTTCTAAAAATATATTTGCACAGAACAGCGAACTTCAGAAGATCTGAAAATCTCCTTCTAGCCTACTCAGGGAAAAACAGAGGGCTTAAAGCCTCCAAGCCCACTTTGAGTAGGTGGATCAAGGAAACTATCCGTCTGACCTTTCTGTCACAAAATCTGTCACCGCCGTCATTTGTATCTGCCCATTCGACAAGGGCAGTATCCACGTCATATGCTGAAAGGAAGTTAATTCCTTTAGACCAGATTTGCGCTGCCGCCTCTTGGAGTTCCCAGAACACTTTCATCTCTCACTACCGTATAGATTCAAGGCGAGCAGAAAGAGCTGCCTTTGGACACTATGTTCTAGGTGCTATGCTCCCTTAGAGTGAGGGAAATTATTTGTTGCTATATATGTTCACACGTAGATTTTTGCCCTCCCAAATTTGTGTAAGGTCCTTGCTACTTCCCCACTTGTGCTGCTGGTTAGGACGAAAGGGAAGTGTCAATTTTGACGTAAATTTGTTTTCCCTTAGTCCTAACAGCAGCACACAAATTTCCCACCCTTTGGGTTGTGTGGATTACTTGTTAAAGAAAGCAACCCAGTCCAGACAGGGAGCGGGTTATATAGGGGTGGCATCAATTAATTAATTAATGATACTTGGCAGAGATTTTTTGTTCAATAAAAATTCTGCCTGTCCTGACCAGCTTCACAGGGGCAAATCCCCACTTGTGCTGCTGTTAGGACTAAGGGAAAACAAATTTACGTCAAAATTGACGCGTCTCTTCCATCTAGTGGATATATATAGGACCTGTTGCATGTTGTCCATAGTGCCAGTCTTAGGAGTGCATGATCTGAGGGGACATCAACCTCCCTCAATAAAGGGGCTCCACAATTTGTTTGGTACCTAAAGTATGTATGTACAGTAGCTGTATGGCTACTGTATTTTAGGTTTTCAAGCACACTGTGGTGGTATGTATGTATGGCAGTGTATTGGCAGGGAGCAATGAGAGGAGACACTTGTACGTCTTCTGAACCTGGCACATCATCATCAGATCTGCGCGTTGCTTCCTTTTGGCGTGAACTAGAGTTCAGTGAGCCGCAGGGGGAGTGCTCTTAGGAGGATGGGGCTGTGCAGTGAATTGAGGGTGCACCCTTTCTTCCCTCAGGGCACACCTTGGTATTGGGGCTCCTGCCTGGTGTTATGTGGGGGGCCTTTGATGTTAGGTAGATGGGTGCAAGGCAGGAGGGCAAGCGCAGGGATGGATAATGACAGCGGTGCAATGGTGGTGCAAGGCAATAATCAGGCCAATGTAGGGGTAACAAATCCACAAAATGTACTAAATTTCCAATAAGCGGGCGTAGACTGTCCAACAGGTAGCTAATCTGTAGAAAAAGCATGGTGGGCGCTGGAGGTAATGTACCGTTTCCACTAGCAGTAAGGTCTGTTGCTGTATAAAAGCATTTACTTTCTGTCCTTTGCACCAGTCCTTTAAACTGGTCCTCAACAGTCTGTATATTCTGCACTCCTCAGAGGATGGTGGTAGTTGTTGGGATGCAAGGGTGAGGGCTCCTAACAATGGGTCTCACTTCTGCACAGGCACATGCGGATGCTTCCTCTCTCTTAGGTTAGGTTTACACAAAGGATTTTGTCCGCGACAGAGTCGCAAATTAACCATTTGCAGTAGTCCTCTGGGGTACTGCAAGAGCATTGATCTAATTGTGGACGATGGGATTGTACTGTATGGGGTGAACATGTTATTTTGCAGTATGATACTGTTCTGGGAGTGAGAAGCCTAAATAATCTTAACACTCGCAGTGCTGGAAAGAACAAATCAACTTTTTACGGCTGGTGGAAGAAACATCCAAGGTATCTTTTAATGGAGCAACTTTCCTGATCACCAATTTCCATATCGCAGCTTGCCGTCAGTGAATTGCATGATTTTACTATTTTATGACGTAAAGTCATGATTTTATGAAAGACACGGAGGCTCATATTGCGTTAACTTCCTTTACTGATACCACAGCAGCAAAGAAGAAAATCCATGGAATTAACATATCACCATGGCAACAAGCCTGCCCCCCTTCCCTAGACCCTATATAATGTCCATACAGAGGGCAGAACCTCCTCTTTCTTGGCAGATGCCACACCAACCGGAACATAACAGGAACAACTTCAACGTATCTTCGGACCATGGAGCTGAAACCGGAACCGGAGAACAAACCACTGGAACACTCTAGGCGCAGCAGAACAGGTCTTCACCCAGAGACTGGAACATCAGCACATGGGAGGTATTCACCCTGGAAGAAAATGGAGTACATGACGGTAATATTAGGTAGTTCAAAATTGTCACTTGGATACCAAGTAATAGAAAAACAATACCATGTCAAGTAATAAAGACAATCAACGGCAACATAATTAATTAAATTCCAACTGGGTGGGAAGAAAAAGGGGAGGGCAATACTCGCCTCCGTGTCTTTCATAAAATCATGACTTTACGTCATAAAATAGTAAAATCATGCAATTTTATTTCAAGGCACGGAGGCTCATATTGCGAGTTCAAAGCTGTGCAATAACTGAAGTAAATACATGTTGTTGTTGTTGCGGGCGAAAATAATACTCCCTGAATGTAGAGACCCTGGACCAATCCGCCGTCCTCATGATGTCCTCCAGTTTGGCCCCAGACACGAGCATAGAAGTGGATGAGGCTCCACGCGTGGAATGGGCCGTGAAGACGGAGGTGTCCACTCCTGCCAGGGACATGGTCCACTTAACCCAACGTGCCAGCGTAACGGTAGTCACAGGAGCAAACGGACGACGATAAGATAAAAATAAATGCGGAAACTCTGGAGATCTGTGTTGGATGGTCCGAGCCTCATATTCTTGAAGGCATGCCACTGGGCAGAGTGCTGGAACCGAAGGGAAACTTGGATAAAAAACCGAACGAATAGAAGTCTTGGTCCTGCGGGTGATATTAAAAATGACACCCTCAGGGGAAAAGGATCTGGCATCGTGATCCAGAGCCCGAACATCGGAAAACCTCTTACAGGAAATGAGGCATAAGAGGGTGACCAACTTGGCCGACAACTGGCGCAAGGAAAGGTCCGAATTGGCCGGCCAGGAGGAAAAGAGGGACAAAACAAGGGAGACATCCCATGTGGCTGAAAAACGCGGTCTAGGAGGGCGAGAAAGCCTAGAACCCTTAAGTATGCGGCAGACCAATGGGTGTTGGCCCGCCGTACGACCGTCAAAACCTAGGTGTTGGGAGGAGATGGCCGATCTGAACAGGTTGATGGTTCTGTAGGCCTTGCCCTCCTCGAAGAGGGAGGTAAGAAAATTGAGAATGTCCGTCACAGGTGCTGAAATGGGATCCACACTTCGAGCCAGGCACCAGTCAGCCCAGGTTCTCCAGGCTGCTCTGTAGGCCCGTCTAGTGCCGGGAGCCCATGAGTCGTCCAGTAATCTTCTAGCTGCGTCCGAAAGGAGATTGCCTTGCTGGGAGACCCTGAAACTCTGCAAGCTAGAAGACGAAGAGATCCGTCCAGCAGGAGCGGGTGGGGACGACCAGCTGGGTCCACTAGGAGCGTTGTGAACTGCGGCAGTAGAATGGGAGGAAGAATGAGGAGCTCCAGTAATGGAGGAAACCACGCCTGAGATCGCCAGAAGGGGACTATGAGGGTCAACTCCGCCTCTTGGTGTCGGACCTGGTTGAGGACCCGCGGAATCATGGAGAAGGGTGGAAATGCGTAGTGCAGTGGACCGGACCAATCCTGAAGAAAGGCGTCTACAGCTTCTGCTTCTGGATCCGGGCGCCAGCTGAAGAATCTGGAGATTTGTCTGTTCAGGCGGGAGGCAAACAGGTCTATACAGAAGGGACCCCAGCGAGATGCAACGGAGGCGAATACCTGAACGTCCAATTTCCAGTCGCTCGAGTCTGAAAGATGGCGAGAACTCCAGTCTGCTTGGACATTGCGTAGTCCCGGGAGGTACTCTGCTACGATGGTAATGTCCTGATGGAGGCAGAACGTCCAAAATTCCTTGGCTAGGAAGGAGAGCATGGGGGAACGAGTGCCCCCCATGGAATTCACATACCGGACTGCGGAGATATTGTCCATCCGTAATCTTATGCAGGCATGAGCGATGCCTTTGGCAAAACTGCGGATGGCAAAGGAGCCCGCCAAAAGCTCCAGGGCATTGATGTGGAGAGTAGATTCTTCCTCCGACCAACGCCCTCCGGTGGATACACCCTCGCAGTGCGCCCCCCAACCCAAAAGGCTGGCGTCCGAATCCACCGTGAAGTCCGGACGGGGTCCACAAATCGCCTTCCCGTTCCAGGCCGAAAGATTGTGGATCCACCAGTGTAGCTCGTCCCTGGTCTCCTGGTCGAGGGATATCATGTCGGCGTAGGATGCACCCGCATGTAGATGTGCCGTCTTCAGGCGTTGGAGCGCCCGGTAATGTAGAGGGGCGGGGAACACCGCCTGAATCGAGGAGGAGAGCAGCCCGATGATCCGAGAGAGATGGCGGAGGGAGAGGTGGTTCATGGTCAAAGTCCTGCGCAATTCCTTGCGAATGGATCGGATCTTTGTGGTAGGCAGGCTGAGAGTCTCCTGCACGGAGTCCACTGTGAAACCTAGAAACTCCATGTTCCTGGAGGGAGTGAGGATCGACTTCTCGTAGTTGATAAGGAATCCTAGACGGGAGAGAAGGTCGATAGACATTTCCAAATGACGTAAGAGAGTATTGGGGTCCTGGGCCAAAATGAGGATGTCGTCTAGATACACGATCAATCTTATCCCGCGGCTGCGGAGCCAAGCCATGGCAGGTCTCATGAGCTTGGTAAAGCACCATGGCGCTGACGATAGGCCGAAAGGGAGGCACGTGAATCGCCAGATCTCTTTGTTCCATCGGAAGCCAAGGAGATTCCGAGAAGGTTCCGCTACCGGGACTGTAAGGTACGCGTCCTTGAGGTCGAGTTTGGTCATCCAGTCTCCTCGGAGCAGGAGATCTTGGAGCAGATGGATGCCCTCCATCTTGAAGTGGCGGTACCGGACGAACTGGTTCAAGGGGCGTAAGTTGATCACTGGACGCATCTGGCCGTCCTTTTTCCGAACTAAAAATATATTGCTTAGCAAGGTAGACTCTGGAACCGGGGAACGTTCGATGGCGTTCTTTCTGAGAAGCTCTGATAGCTCCGCGTCTATGCAGGATTGGGTCATGCCAGACAAAGGGTGAGGGAAGGGAGGGGCCAGAGTGGGTAGGGGGCCCACTAGTTCTATGGAGAAACCCAACACTGTGGACAGGACCCAATTGTCGGAGGTGATGTGGGTCCAGGTCTGGAAATAGTGACGGAGTCTGCCCCCTACACAACCCTGCGAAGAAGGGGGAGATAGGAGACTTACCGAAAGGTCGTCGTGATCCGAAACTTCCTCTGAAGCCGCGACGGCTGGGATTTCCACGGGACGGGAAGAAACCGGACGGTTGTCTTGAGTCCGGGAAGGTCGACCTCTGGGTGAAGGATCGGTGAGCGAAGGAGCCTCGACCCGAGCGGGTCTGTGATGCGGAGCGGCCGGACAGACGGCCCCTGGAGCTGCCGGCCCTAGAAGAGACACGGCCCTGGAACACCCTACGCATGGACGATTGGGCCTTATCCAGGGCAGTGAATGCCCCAACGAAACGGCCTAGTTCCTTAATAAAGGAATCGCCGAAAAGTAAACCCTGAGCGTCTGGGCCAGATTCAGTGAGGGCCAGATTGGTGAGCTTGGGTTCTATTTTAAACAAAATAGCCTTGCGGCGCTCGATTGACAGGGATGTGTTAACATTACCAGCGAGACAGATAGCTCGCTGGATCCAGCCTCTAAGCTCCTCAGGATCGACTGATTCATTAGCCGCTCTAGCGGTCTCAGCCATCTCGAATATTTTGGTGAGAGGCCCAAACATGTCAAGGAGCCTGTCTTGGCAGGCTTTTAGTGCGAATTCAAGGCCCTTGCGGGGGTTCCATCCTGATTTTGCCAGGAATTGGGACATCTTGGGATCGACCACTGGGGTGTCGCACAATTTGTTGGCCAATATAGGCCTGGGGCATTCAGCCCTCAATTTATTCCGTGCCTCCTTACTCAGAGGGCAACGGACCCGAGCCTCCAAGTAACGGGCAACGTGGTCCAATGGGAGCCATTCCGCCGACCTGGGGTGGTGTAGGGAGTCGGGGTCAAATAGAGGCTCGCCTGATGGGTCCGTGAGAACGGAACAGGGCACCTGAGGGGTCTCAGTCATGGAAGTGCCTGCTGCAGAGCAAGAAGGGGTGGGGGCGGAATGGTGCGGTTCTGGCAGGTACATATCATCATACTGGACCTCATGGTCCTCTGATCTGGCCTCCTCATCTGAGCCGAGCTCGGAGTCGGACTCAGAACTCATTTGTGCTCTAGCGCACTTCCAATTCCTCGCCTTTTCAGCCTGGCGGGATAAGGCTCTTTTGCGCGAAATACGTGCGCTATCTGTGGTGGAAAATGACACACCAGTCTTAGTGGTTCCGGAGGCATGAGGAGCGGCTGGAGGGACCGGGGTCGTCCCACTGGGCACCAGGGGAATAGCCTTAATGGCATCAGAAATAGACCTAGACAGGGACTGGGACATGGAGCCCATGGCCGAAAAAAATGGCCTCAGAAACAGAGCGCTGCAGCGCTTCTGCCTGACTAATCTGAGGAGCAGAGGTATCCTGGGGAGGAATAGGAGTGGGAGACTCAGGGTCAGAGTCCTCCTCATGGATGGGGTTCCTGCTGGGAAGAGACATGGTAGGAAGCAAAAAATAACCTCTCCAGGGGCGAGTTGCCGCTGGATAAGGGAGGGGAGATAGTAAGATGGAGACTTAACTAAATGGCAGGGCCAGAGGAGCGCAGGGATCCGTGCAGCAGCGTCGGAGCCGACCAGAGCAGACAAAGGCGGAAGTGGGCGTGTCCGCAGGACGAGAGGAGAGCTGGGGTAGAGAGAGGCGCGAAAAATCGCACGGGCGAAAATACGTGCGCGCGCGCGCGGCCGAAGTCTCGCGAGACTTCGGCCGAGGTGAGGAACAAGAGAACGGGACTACCAGCAATGGCGGTGAGCCAAGGGAAAGAGAGGGGGAAGAGGGGGGAACGGAACGGACGGGAGGGATAACGGGGGAAAAGACAACTCCAATAAGGAGGGGGAAGTGAAAAACCGAGAATATAAGCAAAGGCAAAGTAATGCCAGAGGCAAAGTAGAAGACTGAAAACACAACAGAATAGGCGAAAAATGCCAGATGAATAGGCAGTAAAAACAACAAAGGCAGAATATCTGACTAAGCAAAAACCTGAAAGAAATATAAATATATATATATTCTAAACTGTAACAGATAAAGGAACCTGCAGAGTATGGTGTACTTATCTGTGGCAGCAGCAAAGAAAGAGGAGGTTCTGCCCTCTGTATGGACATTATATAGGGTCTAGGGAAGGGGGGCAGGCTTGTTGCCATGGTGATATGTTAATTCCATGGATTTTCTTCTTTGCTGCTGTGGTATCAGTAAAGGAAGTTAACGCAATATGAGCCTCCGTGCCTTGAAATAAAATAGGAAGTTTTGTTTATACAATCTCAAAGACTTCAGACCCTTTCATTTTTTTCACATTTTGTTATGATGCAGCCTTGTGCTAAAATAAAAACAAAAACAAAAACTATTTTTCCCCATCATTCTACACTCAATCCTCCATAATGAGAAAGTAAAGATAATATTTTAGACATTTTTGCAAATTGAGGTTTCTACACCTTGATTAGAGTAAACCTGTTGTAAATTCATAAGATTAGTTATGATTTAGAAAGATACGGCCCTGTCTATACAATCACCTAAAGAATTATTAGGAACACCTGTTCTATTTCTCATTAATGCGATTATCTAGTCAACTAATCACATGGCAGTTGCTTCAATGCATTTAGGGGTGTGGTCCTGGTCAAGACAATCTCCTGAACTCCAAACTGAATGTCATAATGGGAAAGAAAGGTGATTTAGGCAATTTTGAGCGTGGCATGGTTGTTGGTGCCAGACGGGCTGGTCTGAGTATTTCACAATCTGCTCAGTTACTGGGATTTTCACACACAACCATTTCTAGGGTTTACAAAGAATGGTGTAAAAAGGGAAAAACATCCAGTATGCGGCAGTCCTGTGGGAAAAAATGCCTTGTGGATGCTAGAGGTCAGAGGAGAATGGCCGACTGATTCAAGCTGATAGAAGAGCAAAGTTGACTGAAATAACCACTCGTTACAACCGAGGTATGCAGCAAAGCATTTGTGAAGCCACAACACGCACAACCTTGGGGCGGATGGGCTACAACAGCAGAAGACCCCACCGGGTACCGCTCATCTCCACTACAAATAGGAAAAAGAGGCTACAATTTGCACGAGCTCACCAAAATTGGACTGTTGAAGACTGGAAAAATGTTGCCTGGTCTGATGAGTCTCGATTTCTGTTGAGACATTCAAATGGTAGAGTCCGAATTTGGTGTAAACAGAATGAGAACATGTATTTATCCTCTGATGGCTACTTCCAGCAGGATAATGCACCATGTCACAAAGCTCGAATCATTTCAAATTGGTTTCTTGAACATGAGAATGAGTTCACTGTACTAAAATGGCCCCCACAGTCACCAGATCTCAACCCAATAGAGCATCTTTGGGATGTGGTGGAACGGGAGCTTCGTGCCCTGGATGTGCATCCCTCAAATCTCCATCAACTGCAAGATGCTATCCTATCAATATGGGCCAACATTTCTAAAGAATGCTATCAGCACCTTGTTGAATCAATGCCACATAGAATTAAGGCAGTTCTGAAGGCAAAAGGTGGTCCAACACCGTATTAGTATGGTGTTCCTAATAATTCTTTAGGTGAGTGTATAAGATCTCATAGCTGACAATGCATATCAGAGCAAAAACCGAGGAGGGAAGAACTGCCTGTAGAACACAGAGACAGGATTTTGTGTAGGTTAAGATGTGGAAAAGGGGAAAAAAAATTATTCTTTACCGAAAGTTCACAAGAGCACAATGGCCTCCATGATTCTTAAATGGAAGAAGTTTGGAACAACCAGGACTCTTCCTAGAGCTGCCGCCCCACCAAACTAAGTAATTGGGGTAAAAGGGCTTTAGTAAAAGAGGTGACCAAGAATCCAATGGTCACTCTGGCTGAGCTCCAAAAATCCTGTGTGCAGATCGGAGAAACTTCCAGAAGGTCAACCATCACTGCAGAACTCCACCAATCTTGGCTTCATTTTGAAAAAACAAAAATAGGGGTGGGGGTGCCCTGCTTGGACATTTTTTGGCTGCCACCCTTGCGCTACTTAGACTTCAGTCACCACCACTGTCGGCGCCTACTGTCAGACACAAGGGGATTTTTCTCTCTAGATCCTTTAGTGTCTGAATAAACTTCCTCCTTTTTTCCTTCTTCTTTCCAATCTTGGCTTCATGGCAGAGTGACCAAAAAGAAGCCTTTCCTCAGTAAAAGACACATGAAAACACCCTGGTTTCCAAAAAAGCACCTAATGGACTCTCAGACTGTGAGAACCAAGATTCTCTGTTCTGGTGAAGCCAAGATTGAACTTTTTGGCCTCAATTCTAAGTGCCATGTTTAGAGGAAAGCAGGTACTAATCATCACCTGCCCAATACCATCTCTACAGTGAAGCATGGTGTTGGCAGCATCATCATTCTGTGGGGGACAGACAGACTGGTCAGAGTTGAGGGAAAGCTGAATGCAAAGTACAGAGATATGGGCTGAAGGTTCACCTTCCAACAATGACAATGACCCTAAGCACAAAACCAAGACAACACAGAAGAGGCTTAGGGACAACTGTGTGAATGTCCTTGAGTGGCCCAGCCAGAGCCCTGACTTGACCCCAATCGAACTTCTCAGGAGACACTGAAATTGGCTGTCCACTGAGGGTCCCCATCCAACCTGACAGAGCTTGAGAGGATCAGCAGAGAAAAATGGCAGAAAAGTTGCATCATCCCCAAGAAGACTGAAGGCTGTAATCACAGTCAAAGGGGCTTCAATTAAGTCCTGAGTAAAGGGTCTGAATACTTACGTAAATTTAAATTTTTCCTTTCAATAAATTAGCAAAGATTTCTACATACCTGCACAATTTTTAGCAAATGCCAAAAGTGGATCCACCAGAAAAGAGATTTTCGGACTTTGGCAAAAAAGTCTGCAGGCAGATCTGCCTCAAAAACTCGTCTAATAAACTCTGTGTGGCCATACCCTAATAGTATCATACAGGGAGTGCAGAATTATTAGGCAAGTTGTATTTTTGAGGATTAATTTTATTATTGAACAACAACCATGTTCTCAATGAACCCAAAAAACTCATTAATATCAAAGCTGAATATTTTTGGAAGTAGTTTTTAGCTTGTTTTTAGTTTTAGCTATTTTAGGGGGATATCTGTGTGTGCAGGTGACTATTACTGTGCATAATTATCAGGCAACTTAACAAAAAACAAATATATACCCATTTCAATTATTTATTTTTACCAGTGAAACCAATATAACATCTCAACATTCACAAATATACATTTCTGACATTCAAAAACAAAACAAAAACAAATCAGTGACCAATATAGCCACCTTTCTTTGCAAGGACACTCAAAAGCCTGCCATCCATGGATTCTGTCAGTGTTTTAATCTGTTCACCATCAACATTGCGTGCAGCAGCAACCACAGCCTCCCAGACACTGTTCAGAGAGGTGTACTGTTTTCCCTCCTTGTAAATCTCACATTTGATGATGGACCACAGGTTCTCAATGGGGTTCAGATCAGGTAAACAAGGAGGCCATGTCATTAGATTTTCTTCTTTTATACCCTTTCTTGCCAGCCACACTGTGGAGTACTTGGACACGTGTGATGGAGCATTGTCCTGCATGAAAATCATGTTTTTCTTGAAGGATGCAGACTTCTTCCTGTACCACTGCTTGAAGAAGGTGTCTTCCAGAAACTGGCAGTAGGACTGGGAGTTGAGCTTGACTCCATCCTCAACCCGAAAAGGCCCCACAAGCTCATCTTTGATGATACCAGCCCAAACCAGTACTCCACCCCCACCTTGCTGGCGTCTGAGTCGGACTGGAGCTCTCTGCCCTTTACCAATCCAGCCACGGGCCCATCCATCTGGCCCATCAAGACTCACTCTCATTTCATCAGTCCATAAAACCTTAGAAAAATCAGTCTTGAGATATTTCTTGGCCCAGTCTTGATGTTTCAGCTTGTGTGTCTTGTTCAGTGGTGGTCGTCTTTCAGCCTTTCTTACCTTGGCCATGTCTCTGAGTATTGCACACCTTGTGCTTTTGGGCACTCCAGTGATGTTGCAGCTCTGAAATATGGCCAAACTGGTGGCAAGTGGCATCTTGGCAGCTGCACGCTTGACTTTTCTAAGTTCATGGGCAGTTATTTTGCGCCTTGGTTTTTCCACACGCTTCTTGCGAACCTGTTGACTATTTTGAATGAAACGCTTGATTGTTCGATGATCACGCTTCAGAAGCTTTGCAATTTTAAGAGTGCTGCATCCCTCTGCAAGATATCTCACTATTTTTGACTTTTCTGAGCCTGTCAAGTCCTTCTTTTGACCCATTTTGCCAAAGGAAAGGAAGTTGCCTAATAATTATGCACACCTAATATAGGGTGTTGATATCATTAGACCACACCCCTTCTCATTACAGAGATGCACATCACCTAATATGCTTAATTGGTAGTAGGCTTTCGAGCCTATACAGCTTGGAGTAAGACAACATGCATAAAGAGGATGATGTGGTCAAAATACTCATTTGCCTAATAATTCTGCACGCAGTGTAGTGTCCATTACATCCCTATAGTATTTACAAAAGTGCTCCCTCCCTTATGTGTTAGCAGCCAGTCCTTCTCTCTCTTTCACCAGCATTCAAAACATGGGCTTTACCCAGTTGTAGTAGTTATCACTGCAATGCTTTTTTCCCCCAGAAATACTCTACAAAAGCTAAAACAGTGCCCCTTCGCCAGTTGAGAAAGCAGTCCCTTCCCAATCTAATTTGAATTAAACACGACCATGTTTGCGCTTGTATTTTTAAGTGGTTGGGTTTTCTGAATAAAATGTTCTTGCCAGAAGACACAAATTATATTGGATTAAGGATGCTTTAAGTGATGTCCTTGAAGAAACGAGACAATTACTTATGTCGCTTGGTAGTCATGTTATTAAATTTTTATGGTCATAATTGAAGATATAGTTATTTCTTCTCCTACCATCATTGCCCTCAAGTTGTCAACATGTCAGCTTTGATGTCTGGTGGCGTCTTCTTCTCAGTCTCCAGGGTCGAAATAAGGAATTTTTGGGTCCCCTAGAGCAAATAATTCAGCCCCCCTCCCTTGCATACATATTATCAGCTCTTTATCTTTTTCCACAGCCCTCTGTGTCCTGAGAACAATTTCTGCAACTCCTATCCCAGGGCAGAATCAGTAAAACCCCAGACCATACAAAAAAATTAATCCAGACCCCTGATGAGAGCCCAAAATAAAGTTAGACCTAAGACCCCTAAATAAATTCAGATCGCAGGTCACAATTCCAAATCAATTCTGACCCAAAAATGAATTCATAATCAAGACCAACCCCCTCCAAAATTCTGACCCCAGAACAACCCTAAAATGGGTTCAGAGGCCAGACAACTCACAAAATCAGTTCAGACCCCAACCCTATAATAATTCAGACCTCAAAATTAATTGGGATTAGAGTTGAGCGGACACCTGGATGTTCAGGGCAGGAACCTGACGTTCTGACATTTGTATTATATGCTTTTTGTCTACCAACTCTTGTGAGTATAATAAAACCTTTTAAGAAAAAACTGCAAAGGGTGCTTCACTATTCTGCCTATCCCATTTGAACCCTTAGAGGAGGAGATCTTTTGAAGATTGGATCCTTTGGGTGTTGGGAAAAAGGGGCTCATCCTCTGCCATCCACGTTTATCGGGAGACTCGGTTCAGAGCAGCGCGGTTCCAAAACCCTTCACCTGGATGTTCAGGTTCGACGGGTTCAGCCGAACTTCACTAAAAAGTTTGAGTTCGGGACCCAAACTTGACCCGAACTTGATCCCGAACCCGAACACCATTGAAGTCAATAGGGACCCGAACTTTGGAGCACTAAAATGCATCTAAAAAACTCATAGAAAGGGCTAGAGGGCTGCAAATGGCAGCAACATGTGGTTAAGAGCATGGCAAGTGTTCTACAAACAAATGTGGATAGGGAAATGACTTCAAATAACAAAATACGTAAAAATAAAAAATAATAATCTTGATCTCGGAGGAGGAGGTCCATATGGATTAGGAGGTTGAGGAGGCAGTGGATGTGGCAGTGTAGGTGGAAGCGGCGGTGGAGGAGGAGGTAGCCAACACTGGTTTTTTATTTTAATTTTTCTATATTTGTTCAAATTTGGGAAGACCTCAAAACATTGGGAAATATAAAAAATAAAACGAAGAGAAAGTGCGCTGGAGTACAACAATGGCTGGGTGAGGCTGGTATACATGTGTATTCTGCACAAGGTACGGACAAGTCCTGTGGGATCCCTGCCTGGTTAATTTTAATAATCGTGAGTTTGTCCACATTGGCTGTGGACAGGCGGCTGCGCTTGTCTGTGATGACACCCCCTGCCGTGCTAAACACACATTCAGATAATATACTGGCTGCAGGGCAGGCCAGCACCTCCAAGGTGTAAAGGGCAAGCTCAGGCCATGTGCCCAATTTGGAGACAGAGAAGTTGAAGGGGGCAGACCCGTCAGTCAGTACGTGTAGGTGTGTGCATACATACTGCTCCACCATGTCGCACGTCCCCGTGATGTCCACAATCCAATTGGATATCTTCTCTATCAACTTTCAATGTTTTTTTATGCACCTACCATGGTGATCACGGGTAACGGGGAATCAGGGTTCCACGTCGGAGAGGGAGCGTGAGAAAGGGATACCACATCCAAGGGAGGACAATGGCTGAAATGTGATCGAGCGGAAATGTGGGACAAGTTATTAAAGCGGAAGGATCAAATGAAAGGAGGGGGTGCGCGTCAAGAATTTTAGAAATTTAAGTCCCTGTCACCTATGCAGAGCAGGCGTTTTTCATTGCCAAAAATGGGTTAATGTCACTGTAACGGGGTTCCGAAGGTGCACTCGGTACCCCATTACCCGCAGACCTGTTGCTTAGCTTTGGGAATGAGGATCTGTGTTTGACCTCATTCCCAGGGCGGCTTTACTGCTGGGTGGCTCCCTGCTCCTAAGTCTGCCTTGAGCGCCGAGCTGATCACTCGGTGCTCAACTGGTTGGTCTGTCGGTCATGTGACACTGGCCACGTCACATGACCCTCACTCCCCACTATAAATACAGGCAGTTAATTTCTAGGTTCCTGGCTATTTGTTGGACTACTGAATACTCACCTGATTCCGTTCCCTGACGATCCTTTGCCTGCTCCTCCTGTACTGCGCATCCGTACTGGTATTGTGACCTCGGCTCCGACCTGACTACTCTCTTAGGACTCCTCTTATACTTCTCTACTCTCCTGGTATTTGACCCCGGCTTCTCCTGACCATTCTTTGCTTAACCCTTTGTACTGCGTAGCTCTCTTGGTTCTGACCCGGTCTGTTCATGTTCCGTATTCTGTCTTGTCTGTCTTCCCTGCACGTATCCTAAGTTAGGGACTGTCGTCCAGTTGTCCCCTGTCATCAGGACTCGTGAGGCAAGTAGGCAGAGCCAGGGGTGAGGGTGGAGCGCTGTGGTCACTATCCTTCCCCCTGGGTGTGTGTTGACGTGACCGTTACAGATTAACAGGCCCAATAACCACTGTATCATGAATCCTCTCACTACCCTGACTGACCATGTCTCTAACTTGACACAGATGGTGCAGGAGCTAGGAGAGAAACTCTGTTCTTTTGAGTTAGGGCAAGGTTCTTCAACTCCTCTGTCCTCCAGTTCTCATTTTGAACCCCAGATCAAGCTCCCAGAACCCTTTTCTGGAGACCGGAAGAGGTTTCTCTCCTTTAAGGAGAGTTGCAAACTCTACTTCCGTTTGCGCCCCGTGTCCTCCGGTCCCGAGAGCCAACGCGTGGGGATTATCATTTCTCTACTACAGGGTGATCCCCAGGACTGGGCATTTTCGTTACCTCCTGGGGCCAGTTGTCTTACTTCTGTGGAGTTTTTTTTTTCAGGCCCTGGGTACCCTCTATGACGAACCAGACAGGGCCCTGGTAGCCGAGACGGCTCTTAGGGCACTGGTTCAGGGCCATCTCCCTGCGGAGGAGTATTGCACCCAATTCAGACGGTGGTGTGTCCCCTCAGGATGGAATGAACCAGCCCTGAAGAGTCAGTTTAGGTCTGGTCTATCTGATAATTTAAAAGATCTATTAGTCAATTATCAAATTCCTGAGACCTTAGAGGAGATGATGACCCTAGTTGTCCGACTTGACAGACGAGTTAGAGAGAGACGACAAGAACGACAGTTCTGTTCTCAGACGGTGGTCCAGCCAGAGACCTTTTCCAGGGACAACACTGAGGTCTCCACCGAGGAACCCATGCAGGTTGGCATGACCCGGGGTAATCTTCGTCGCAGACGCGGAGAGTGCTTCTACTGTGGAGATCCTGGCCATTGGATCAACAAGTGTCCTAAGAGGGTCCTTGCTGACAAGTCTCCTAAGGCAAGACAACCTAAAGACCAGGTACACCCTGATTTTTCTAAATGTAAGCTTTTGGTACCCATAACAATTTCTCTGGGGGTTAATAAGTGGCCGGATAAGGCCTTTATTGATTCCGGTTCAGCGGCCAGCTTTATTGATTTTGAGTTTGCTAGTAAATTGGGTATTCCAATGTTTGCTTTACCTACACCTATCCATGTCATGGCTATTGATGCTACTCCCCTGATTGGTGGTACGGTGAGGTCATGTACCTCAGAAATTTCTCTGACCGTGGGTGTGTGCCACTCTGAGAGATGTTCTCTTCTAGTCCTGGAGAACCTACCGGTTGAGGTGGTACTAGGGTTGCCTTGGCTCCGTTTACATAACCCCACAATTGATTGGTTCAAAGGAGAGTTGGTGAAATGGGGACCTAAGTGTGACTCATGCTTGTCCGTGGTCCAGGCTGGGGTTTCAGTAAGGTCTAATACATTACCCTCTGTTATTAAAGAATATTCTGATGTGTTCTCGTCCCCTACTCCAGAGGTTCTACCCCCCCATAGACCTTATGATTGCGCCATAGAGCTAATAGAGGTTGCCGAATTTCCTAAAGGGCGAATTTATAATCTTTCAGGTCCCGACCGCAAGGCTATGGAAGATTATATTAAGGAGAGCCTTGCTAAAGGGCATATTAGACCTTCAGTCTCTCCTATGGGAGCAGGGTTTTTATTGGTTAAAAAAAAGGATGGTGGTCTTAGGCCTTGTATTGATTACCGAAGATTAAATAAAATCACTGTCCAAAATAGATACTCTCTCCCATTGATTCCGGATTTATTTAATCAGGTTTTGGGGGCAACCTGGTTTTCCAAGATTGACCTGAAAGGGGCATACAATCTAATCCGAATCAAGGAGGGAGACAAATGGAAGACAGCGTTCAATACTCCGATAGGACACTTTGAATATCAGGTGATGCCTTTTAGACTCAGCAATGCCCCAGCTGTGTTCCAAAACTTAATGAACGATATTCTTAGAGAGTTCTTAGGTAAATTTATTATTGTCTATCTTGACGACATTTTGATATTCTCTCCTGATTTCGAATCTCATGTGTCTCATGTCAAACAAGTATTAGAGGTGTTGAGGGAGAACCAGCTATCCGCTAAGCAAGAGAAATGTGTCTTTGGTGCACAGGAGATACTGTTTCTAGGGCATGTTTTGACTCCTCACTCCTTTAAGATGGATCCTGGTAAGGTTTTAGCAATTAAGGAATGGGTAAGGCCTTCATCCTTAAAGGCTTTACAACGGTTTTTGGGTTTCGCTAATTAGTACCGTAATTTATCATGAATTTTTCTGTAATTGCTAAGCCATTGACCGACCTTACTAAGAGAGGGGCGGATTTGGAGAATTGGTCTACCAAGGCCATTTCTTCATTTGAAACATTAAAAAAGGCATTTAGTAGCGCTCCCATTCTGATCCAGCCTGATCAGGAGAGACCCTTTATTGTGGAGGTGTATGCGTCCGAGGACGGCGAGGGGCAGTCCTTTCACAAGGTCCTGCTAGCCTCACTAACCTGAGACCGTGTGCCTTCTTCTCTAGGAAATTCTCTCCCACGGAGAGAAACTACGACATAGGGAATAGGGAGCTGCTGGCTATTAAATGGGCATTTGAGGAGTGGAGGCATTTTTTGGAGGGGGCAAGGCATCGAGTAACTGTTGTCACTGATCATAAAAACCTAATGTTTCTCGAGTCTGCTAAGAGGTTGAATCCCCGACAAGCCCGACTGGCTCTGTTTTTTACCCGTTTTGATTTCTCCATTACGTTCAGGCCGAGAAGTAAAAATGTGAAGGCAGACGCATTATCTCGGAGCTTCCATGCTTTTCAACCCACTGAGATGCCGCCTGAATCCATCCTACCAGCAAACATCTTCTTAGGGGCTCTAACCCAGGATATCTCGGCTCGCATTAAGGCTGAACAACATCTGGCACCGGCATCCACCCCAACAGATAAGTTGTTTGTTCTGACCTACCGCTGGCGGAGGGTAAGACTGTGGTTTGGGTAGTGGTCGATAGGTTTAGCAAGATGGTTCATTTCATTCCCCTGTCTAAACTTCCGAATGCTAAAACCTTGGCGTCTATTTTTGTGAGAAAAGGAGAAAGACAGGAGGCAGCGACTCGTGTGTAGAACCGTATGATAATATTAAAAACAACAATGCACTGATTGTGCTTACCGTATTGAGTCACAACTCCTATGAATCGCTTGTGCTGGTAAAAGCCCGTCCAGCTTGCGGGGATGACTGCTGCTGCTGCCCAGGTTCTTACCCGTTTTCGTGGAGCACGATATCCGGGGTATGGAGAATAGTGGATAGGTATAAAAAAGTGAACCTTATAAAAAGCGGCGCTGCTGCAGAAGACAGGACTCAGATAGATAAAATAATAATGACATATTGTCCTGATGAAGGGGGCAGTACGCCCCTGAAACGCGTAGACCAATATAAATAAAGACCCACTTTATTTTATCTATCTGAGTCCTGTCTATTTTTGTGAGAGAGATTGTTCGTTTACATGGCATCCCGGAAAATATTGTTTCTGACAGGGGTGTGAAGTTTGTGTCCAAATTCTGGAGGGCCTTCTGTCAAAGATTTAAAATTTTGTTGTCTTTTTCTTCCGCCTACCATCCTGAGAGTAATGGGCAGACTGAACACCTTAATCAGTCTGTGGAACAATTCCTGAGGTTGTATGTTTCTGATGACCAGCAATTATGGGTCAAATTCCTTCCGTTGGCTGAATTTGCTTTGAATAACCGTGTCAATTCTTCTGCTGGGGTCTCCCCTTTCTTTTGTAACCATGGTTTTCATCCCCGTTTTCATTCTGGGTCGTCCGTCTCCTCCTCTAACCCTGAAGCTGATAGACTCTCCTCCGAACTGTGCACAGTTTGGGCCCGGGTTCAATCGAACCTAGAAAAGACTCAAAGTTCTCAAAAACTCAAGGCCGATAGGAGACGTTCAAGGGGGGTGAACTTTCAGGTTGGGGATAAAGTATGGTTGTCCTCCAAGAATCTATCTCTCAAGGTACCTTCTAGAAAATTTGCTCCTCGCTTTATTGGACCATATAAGATCACGGAGGTGATTAACCCGGTATCATTTAGGTTGGAGCTGCCCGAGTCATTCCACATTCATAATGTGTTCCATAAATCTCTTCTTAAAAAATATTTTGAACCGGTAGTACCATCGAAAGCCTCGCCTCCACCGGTTCTTGTTAATGATGCTGTCGAGTATGTCATGTCTAAAATAGTGGATGTCAGGAAGGTGCGTAATTCCTTGCAGTACCTGATTCACTGGAAGGGGTATGGACTTGAAGAGAGATCTTGGGTACCTGCCAGGGAGGTTCATGCTCCTAGACTGGTTCGTAAATTTAATTTAGAACACCCTGAAAAGCCATCGCCTGAAGTCTTGGGTCCGGTGGCCCCTCGTAAAAGGGGGGTACTGTAACGGGGTTCCGAAGGTGCACTCGGTCCCCCATTACCCGCAGACCTGTTGCTTAGCTTTGGGAATGAGGATCTGTGTTTGACCTCATTCCCAGGGCGGCTTTACTGCTGGGTGGCTCCCTGCTCCTAAGTCTGCCTTGAGCGCCGAGCTGATCACTCGGTGCTCAACTGGTTGGTCTGTCGGTCATGTGACGCTGGCCACATCACATGACCCTCACTCCCAACTATAAATACAGGCAGCCTGCTAGCCACAGGTTGCCTGTTAATTTCTAGGTTCCTGGCTATTTGTTGGACTACTGAATACTCACCTGATTCCGTTCCCTGCCGATCCTTTGCCTGCTCCTCCTGTACTGCGCATCCGTCCTGGTATTGTGACCTCGGCTCCCACCTGACTACTCTCTTAGGACTCCTCTTGTACTTCTCTACTCTCCTGGTATTTGACCCTGGCTTCTCCTGACCATTCTTTGCTTAACCCTTTGTACTGCGTAGCTCTCTTGGTTCTGACCCGGTCCGTTCATGTTCCGTATTTTGTCTTGTCTGTCTTCCCTGCACGTATCCTAAGTTAGGGACTGTCGTCCAGTTGTCCCCTGTCATCAGGACTCATGAGGCAAGTAGGCAGGGCCAGGGGTGAGGGTGGAGCGCAGTGGTCACTATCCTTCCCCCTGTGTGTGTGTGGACGTGACCGTTACAGTCACCCACCAGTGGAACAGATGATTTTTTAAAATTTCGGTCCCTATCAACTATGCAGAGCTGGGGTTTATTCACGGCAAAAATGGTAAAATGTCACCCAAGAATGTAACAGACGCTTTTGCATCCTGCTCCCTCTTTTGCTGTGCTGATGCCTCTGTGCGACCACTAGTGTTGAGCGCGAATATTCGAATTGCGAATTTTTTTCTCGAATATCGCAATTTCAAGATTTCGCGAATATTTAGAATATCGTTCTATATATTCGCGAAATCGAATATTCTTTTTTTTTATTTTTTTTTTTATTATTATATTTTTTTCTTTCCCACTTCCCTAAAGTTGTTCTTACCTGTCCTTTGGATTCCTGGCTTCCTGGCTGCTCCAGTCAGTGGCGTTTTCAACTTACTGCTATATTCCATATTAGCTAAATTACAATCTAATCTATATGTGTATTTTACGAAATTTCGCAATAGTCGCAATTGCGATGCGAGTAATATAACACGAAATATTCGCATGAAGATTTCAACTTAGCACTGCTATACTCCATATTCTAGCCTAATATGGAATATAGCTGTGCTAAGTTAGCACTGCTATATTCCATATTAGGCTAGAATATGGAGTATAGCAGTGCTAAGTTGAAATCTTCATGCGAATATTTCGTGTTATATTAGTCGCATCGCAATTTCGACTTTTTCAAATGTTCTTAATATTGCTCTAACTTCGTCTTTTAGAAATTTCGTAATATTGCTCTAACTTCGTCTCTTAGACTATTACGAATATTCTAAAAGACGAAGTTAGAGCAATATTACGAAATTTCGTAAAATACACATATAGATTGTAATTTAGCTAATATAGTGCTATAATCCCTTTTTTTTCCTGTAATTTTTTTTTGCCTCTTCTGAACTTAAGTTTTGTAAAATATGTACACTATTAAAAATTATTACTATAGCAGTATATTAGCTTAAATACAATCTATGTGTATTTTACGAAATTTCGTAATATTGCTCTAACTTCGTCTTTTAGAATATTACGAATATTCTAAAAGACGAAGTTAGAGCAATATTAAGAACATTTGCAAAAGTCGAAATTGCGATGCGAGTAATATAACACGAAATAGTCGCATGAAGATTTCAACTTAGCACAGCTATATTCCATATTCTAGCCTAATATGGAATATAGCAGTGCTAACTTAGCACAGCTATATTCCATATTAGGCTAGAATATGGAATATAGCAGTACTAAGTTTAAATCTTCATGCGACTATTTCGTGTTATATTACTCGCATCGCAATTTCGACTTTTGCAAATGTTCTTAATATTGCTCTAACTTCGTCTTTTAGAATATTCGTAATATTCTAAGAGACGAAGTTAGAGCAATATTAAGAAATTTCGTAAAATACACATATTAGCCTAGCCATAGTCATTAGCATATGAACGTTGCCTTATACTATCAAGATAAATATTCGCAATATGCGAAAAAATAATTTTGCGATAATTGGAATAATTGCGAATATTCAATTTCGACGAATATTCGCGAAATATCGCGAAATCGAATATGGCACCTCCGGATCATCACTAGCGACCACCGCCTCTTCGTCCGAACTAGACAGGTCACTCGCATGACCTTGATTCCATGTGGGGTCTAGTACCTCATCATCCTCCTCATCATCTTCCACCCGCTCTTTACCTCTGCCCTCCTTGTCGGTCTGCAGATTGCAAGAAGCCGCAGCAGTTGGCACCTGTGTTTTGTCATCATCAGAGACGTGCTGCGGTGGTCTTCCCATGTCCTCATCCTGAAACATAAGTGGTTGGGAATCAGTGCACTCAATCTCTTTTACTTCTGGTGCAGGGCTATGTGGATGGCCCACGGAAACCCTGCCAGCAGAGTCAACAAAGAGACTACTGCATGACTTGGGGCTCAGACTGCTTTCCTGATTTGCAAGGGGGTGAGTTGAAAGACAGATGGCCATGGGCTGCAGGTGCCAACTCTGATCTTTCGGCAGGGGACTGGGTGGGAGACAATGCGAAGGAACTGTAGGCACTGTCAGCCCCCAATCTACTATAGTCTGTATTTGTTCTGGCCTCACCATTCGTACTTTCCAAAATGCACTGTAGGCCGCAAATGTACCTTACTTTCTAGCGCAAAAGATGAGCATTTGTCACCCAACAATGTAACAGACGAGTTAGTGAAATGTATTTCCCTGTCTACTAGGTAGAGCAGGGGTATATCACAGCCCAAAATTTGGGAATGTCACCCAACAATGTAACAGACAAATTTGTGAAAGGTATTTCCCTGTCCACAATGTAGAGCAGGGGTATATCACAGACAAAAATTTGGGATATGTCACCCAACAATGTATCAGACAAATTAGTGAAATGACTTAAAATAAAATAAAATACGTAAAAATTTAAAATAATAATCTTGATCTATGAGGTGGAGGTCCATATAGAGGAGGAGGTTGAGGTGGACGTAACGGTGTAATTGGAAACGGCAGTGGAGGAGGAGGTAGCCAACACTGGTTTTTAGTTTAAATGTAGAAAGAAATTGTTTAAATTAGGGTACACCCCAAAAGGGTGGGAAATATCAAAAATACAACAATGAGCAAGTGTGCTCAGTATAACAATGGCTGGGTAAGGCCGGTATACATGTCTATTCTGCACAAGGTACGGACAAGTCCTGTGGGATCCATGCCTGGTTCATCTTAATGAACGTGAGCTTGTCCACATTGGCTTTGGACAGACGGCTGCTCTTGTCTGTGATGACACCCCCTGCCGTGCTAAACACACGCTCAGACAATACACTGGCTGCAGGGCAGGCCAGCACCTCCAAGGCCTAAAGGGCAAGCTCAGGCCATGTGTCCAATTTGGAGACCGAGAAGTTGAAGGGGGCAGACCCATCATTCAGTACGTGTAGGCGTGTGCACACATACTGCTCCACCATGTTGCTGAAATGCTGCCTCCTGCTAAGACGTTCCATATCAGCTGGCGGTGCTGGTTGTTGTGGCGTGCTGACAAAGCTTTTCCACATGTCAGCCATGCTAACCCTGCCTTCTGAGGTGCTGGCGGTGCCCCAGCTGCGTTGGCGACCTCTTCCTCCTCCTCCGCCTTCGCCTTGTGCTTCCTCTGTGCCCCCGCTGTCAGGTGGAAATGCCATCAGCAGCACGTCTACCAGCGTGCACTTGTACTCGCGCATCTTACGATTACGCTCCAGTGATGGAATTAAGGACGGTATGTTGTCCTTGTAATGTCGATCCAGCAGCGTGGCCACCCAGTAATCAGCACAAGTTAGAATGTAGGCAACTCGGCAGTCCTTGAAGAGACACTGCAGCATGTAATCGCTCATATGTGCCAGGTTGCCCAGAGGCAACGACAAGCTGTCCTCTATGGGAGGCGTATCGTCTGTGTCCTCTGTATCCCCCCAGCCACGCACCAGTGATGGCTATGAGCTGGTCTCGGTGCCACCCTGCTGTGAACACGGTTCCTCCTCCTCCATCTCCATATTCCCAATATGCGAAAAAATAATTTTGCGATAATTGGAATAATTGCGAATATTCGATTTCGACGAATATAACACGAATATTCTTGAGAATATTCGCGAAATATCGCGAAATCGAATATGGCACCTCCCGCTCATCACTAGCGACCACCGCCTCTTCCTCCGAACTAGACAGGTCACTTGCATGACCTTGATTCGATAAAAGTTCTTTTTCTGTGTCACTGGGCTCAGGGCAGGGTAAAAAATGTTGCACTGCACCCACAAAATAAAATCGCTGTAGATTGCAGAGTTAACAAGTTCTGATAACAGATAGATTCTTTCCTATTCTCTCCCTCACAGCAGCAGCATCCTCTCCCTACACTAGTAACAGCAGAGTGATGTGCAGATCTACGTGACCCAAGCTTATATAGAGGCTGGGTCACATGCTGCACTGGCCAATCACAGCCATGCCATTAGTAGGCATGGCTGTGATGGCTTCTAAGGGCACAGAGTTAAACGCTTGTTGATTGGCTGCTCTGCAGCCTTTCAAAAAGTGCCATTAAATCGCCGAACACCGAACCCAAACTTTTACTAAAAAGTTCGGGTTCGGGTCCAGGGTCCAAAAATCCAAAAGTTTGGTATGAACCTGAACTTTACAGTTTTGGTTTGCTCAACCCTAATTGGGATTTAACCACCTCAGCCCCCAGTGCTTAAACACCCTGAAAGACCAGGCCACTTTTTACACTTCTGACCTACACTACTTTCACCGTTTATTGCTCGGTCATGCAACTTACCACCCAAATGAATTTTACCTCCTTTTCTTCTCACTAATAGAGCTTTCATTTGGTGGTATTTCATTGCTGCTGACATTTTTACTTTTTTTGTTATTAATCGAAATTTAACGATTTTTTTGCAAAAAAATGACATTTTTCACTTTCAGTTGTAAAATTTTGCAAAAAAAACGACATCCATATAGAAATTTTGCTCTAAATTTATAGTTCTACATGTCTTTGATAAAAAAAAAATGTTTATTTTTTGTCACAAGTTAGCGGAAAATGATGATTTTTTTTTTTTTTTTTTTTTTCTTACAAAGTCTCATATTCCACTAACTTGTGACAAAAAATAAAAAGTTCTATGAACTCACTATGCCCATCAGCGAATACCTTGGGGTCTCTTCTTTCCAAAATGGGGTCACTTGTGGGGTAGTTATACTGCCCTGGCATTCTAGGGGCCCAAATGTGTGGTAAAGAGTTTGAAATCAAATTCAGTAAAAAATGACCTGTGAAATCCGAAAGGTGCTCTTTGGAATATGGGCCCCTTTGCCCACCTAGGCTGCAAAAAAGTGTCACACATCTGGTATCCCCGTACTCAGGAGAAGTTGAGGAATGTGTTTTGGGGTGTCTTTTTACATATACCCATGCTGGGTGAGATAAATATCTTGGTCAAATGACAACTTTGTATAAAAAAATGGGAAAAGTTGTCTTTTGCCAAGATATTTCTCTCACCCAGCATGGGTATATATAAAATGACACCCCAAAACACATTCCCCACCTTCTCCTGAGTACGGAGATACCAGATGTGTGACACTTTTTTGCAGCCTAGGTGGGCAAAGGGGCCCATATTCCAAAGAGCACCTTTCGGATTTCACTCATCATTTTTTACAGAATTTGATTTCTAACTCCTTACCACACATTTGGGCCCCTAGAATGCCAGGGCAGTATAACTACCCCACAAGTGACCCCATTTTGGAAAGAAGACACCCCAAGCTATTCCGTGAGGGGCATGGCGAGTTCCTAGAATTTTTTATTTTTTGTCACAAGTTAGTGGAAAATGATGATTTTTTTTTTTTTTTTTTTTTCATACAAAGTCTCATATTCCACTAACTTGTGACAAAAAATAAAAACTTCCATGAACTCACTATGCCCATCAGCAAATACCTTGGGGTCTCTTCTTTCCAAAATGGGGTCACTTGTGGGGTAGTTATACTGCCCTGGCATTCTAGGGGCCCAAATGTGTGGTAAGGAGTTTGAAATCAAATTCTGTAAAAAATGACGAGTGAAATCCGAAAGGTGCTCTTTGGAATATGGGCCCCTTTGCCCACCTAGGCTGCAAAAAAGTGTCACACATCTGGTATCCCCGTACTCAGGAGAAGTTGAGGAATGTGTTTTGGGGTGTCTTTTTACATATACCCATGCTGGGTGAGATAAATATCTTGGTCAAATGACAACTTTGTATAAAAAAATGGGAAAAGTTGTCTTTTGCCAAGATATTTCTCTCACCCAGCATGGGTATATGTAAAATGACACCCCAAAACACATTCCCCACCTTCTCCTGAGTACGGAGATACCAGATGTGTGACACTTTTTTGCAGCCTAGGTGGGCAAAGGGGCCCATATTCCAAAGAGCACCTTTCGGATTTCACTCGTCATTTTTTACAGAATTTGATTTCAAACTCCTTACCACACATTTGGGCCCCTAGAATGCCAGGGCAGTATAACTACCCCACAAGTGACCCCATTTTGGAAAGAAGACACCCCAAGCTATTCCGTGAGGGGCATGGCGAGTTCCTAGAATTTTTTATTTTTTGTCACAAGTTAGTGGAAAATGATGATTTTTTTTTTTTTTTTTTTTTCATACAAAGTCTCATATTCCACTAACTTGTGACAAAAAATAAAAACTTCCATGAACTCACTATGCCCATCAGCGAATACCTTGGGGTCTCTTCTTTCCAAAATGGGGTCACTTGTGGGGTAGTTATACTGCCCTGGCATTCTAGGGGCCCAAATGTGTGGTAAGGAGTTTGAAATCAAATTCTGTAAAAAATGACGAGTGAAATCCGAAAGGTGCTCTTTGGAATATGGGCCCCTTTGCCCACCTAGGCTGCAAAAAAGTGTCACACATGTGGTATTGCCGTACTCAGGAGAAGTTGAGGAATGTGTTTTGGGGTGTCTTTTTACATATACCCATGCTGGGTGAGATAAATATCTTGGTCAAATGACAACTTTGTATAAAAAAATGGGAAAAGTTGTCTTTTGCCAAGATATTTCTCTCACCCAGCATGGGTATATATAAAATGACACCCCAAAACACATTCCCCACCTTCTCCTGAGTACGGAGATACCAGATGTGTGACACTTTTTTGCAGCCTAGGTGGGCAAAGGGGCCCATATTCCAAAGAGCACCTTTCGGATTTCACAGGTCATTTTTTACTGAATTTGATTTCAAACTCCTTACCACACATTTGGGCCCCTAGAATGCCAGGGCAGTATAACTACCCCACAAGTGACGCCATTTTGGAAAGAAGAGACCCCAAGGTATTCGCTGATGGGCATAGTGAGTTCATGGAAATTTTTTTTTTTTGTCACAAGTTAGTGGAATAGGAGACTTTGTATGAAAAAAAAAAAAAAAAAAAAAATCATCATTGTCCACTAACTTGTGACAAAAAATAAAAAATTCTAGGAACTTGCCATGCCCCTCACGGAATACCTTGGGGTGTCTTCTTTCCAAAATGGGGTCACTTGTGGGGCAGTTATACTGCCCTGGCATTTTCCAGGGGCCCTAATGTCTGGTAAGTAGGTAAATGACCTGTGAAATCTGAAAGGTGCTCTTTGGAATATGGGCCCCTTTGCCCAGCTAGGCTGCAAAAAAGTGTCACACATCTGGTATCTCCGTACTCAGGAGAAGGTAAGGAATGTGTTTTGGGGTGTCATTTTACATATACCCATGCTGGGTGAGAGAAATATCTTGGCAAAAGACAACTTTTCCCATTTTTTTTATACAAAGTTGGCATTTGACCAAGATATTTATCTCACCCAGCATGGGTATATGTAAAATGACACCCCAAAACATATTCCCCAACTTCTGCTGAATACGGAGATACCACATGTGTGACACTTTTTTGCAGCCTAGGTGGGCAAAGGGGCCCAAATTCCTTTTAGGAGGGCATTTTTAGACATTTGGATACCAGACTTCTTCTCACGCTTTGGGGCCCCTAAAATGCCAGGGCAGTATAAATACCCCACATGTGACCCCATTTTGGAAAGAAGACACCCCAAGGTATTCAATGAGGGGCATGGCGAGTTCATTGAAAAAAAAAAATTTTGGCACAAGTTAGGGGAAATTGATTTTTTGGATTTTGTTCTCACAAAGTCTCCCTTTCCGCTAACTTGGGACAAAAATTTCAATCTTTCATGGACTCAATATGCCCCTCAGCGAATACCTTGGGGTGTCTTCTTTCCAAAATGGTGTTATTTGTGGGGTGTTTGTACTGCCCTGGCATTTGAGGGTCTCCGCAATCATTACATGTATGCCCAGCATTAGGAGTTTCTGCTATTCTCCTTATATTGAGCATACGGGTAATGAGATTTTTTTTTTCGTTCAGCCTCTGGGCTGAAAGAAAAAAATTAACGGCACAGATTTCTTCATTCGCATCGATCAATGTGGATGAAAAAATCTCTGCCAAAAAAAGAAAAAGGAGGGGAAAGGCGTCTGCCAGGACATAGGAGCTCCGCCCAACATCCATACCCACTTCAGCTCGTATGCCCTGGCAAACCAGATTTCTCCATTCACATCAATCGATGTGGATGAATAAATCATTGCCGGGATTTTTTTTTTTATATATACAAAGTGTTTGCCAAAGTATATGAACACCGCCACCTCCTCAGCTCATATGCCTCGGCAAACATATCTTTTACTGCAGAGGAGAAATCTCGTCTTGCAGCGCCGCATACACCGACTTGCGTGTAATCTGACAGCAGCGCAATGCTTCTGTCCGAATGCACATCAGTGCTGCAGCTAGTCGATCGGTTGGTCCACCTGGAAGGTAAAAAAAACAAAACAAAAAAGAAAAAACCAGGCCGCAAAGCAATAACTTTATTAACTTTAGAACAGAACATATTAACTTTTTTAAACTTTTTTAACTTTTTTACTTACCGGTAATTTTTTTTTTGTTTAGTTTTTTTTACCTTTATAGAACAAACCTCTCCTTCCCCATGGGACAATGTGCAAAGCGCAAATCGCCCAAAGATGTGGCGAAGTACGTTATGCACTTTATCCCAGGTGAAAGGAGAGGTTTGCAGCAGCTGAGAGTAAAAGGGCCCTAATAGCCCTGTGTGCCTGTCCTGTGAGATGCAATCCCTATGCTAGGTGTACCTGTGTGTGGTACTTCCGGAAACACTCTCCATAGCATAGGGCAGGGTGGTCAGCACAGTCAGGACAGAAATAGCGGGTTTCACGCCTTATTCCACTCCTGCTACAGACACGACATCTTTTTCGGGGTGACGGTTGGGTTGAGGTACCAGGAACGACACTGGGGAAATGTCGCTCGTGTAGACGGCTAACTACACTGGGGGATGGGGCCACGGAACCTCCTGGGTAAAGGAGGTTCTCGATGATCTCTTCCTGGAATTTGAGGAAAGATCGTGTTCTCCCAGCCTTACTGTAGAGAACAAAACTATTGTAGAGCGCCAATTGAATTAAATATACAGACACCTTCTTATACCAGCGTCTGGTTCTGCGGGAAACTAAATACGGAGACAACATCTGGTCATTGAAGTCCACCCCTCCCATGAGCGCATTATAGTCGTGGACACAGAGGGGCTTTTCAATGACACGGGTTGCTCGCTCAATTTGGATTGTCGTGTCTGCGTGAATGGAGGAGAGCATGTAAACGTCACGCTTGTCTCTCCATTTCACCGCGAGCAGTTCTTCGTTACACAAGGCAGCCCTCTCCCCCCTTGCAAGACGGGTGGTTACAAGCCGTTGGGGGAAGCCCACGCGACTAGTTCGCGCGGTGCCACAGGCGCAAATCCGTTCTAGAAACAAATGCCTAAAGAGGGCCACACTTGTGTAAAAATTTCCACATAAAGATGGTACCCCTTGCCGAATAAGGGTGACACCAAGTCCCAGACTGTCTTCCCACTGCTCCCCAGGTAGTCAGGGCAACCGACCGGCTCCAGGGTCTAATCTTTTCCCTCATAGATCCGAAATTTGTGGGTATAGCCTGTGGCCCTTTCACAGAGCTTATACAATTTGACCCCATACCGGGCACGCTTGCTTGGGATGTACTGTTTGAAGCCAAGGCGCCCGGTAAAATGTATTAGGGACTCGTCTACGCAGATGTTTTGCTCGGGGGTATACAAATCTGCAAATTTCTGGTTGAAATGGTCTATGAGGGGCCGAATTTTGTGGAGCCGGTCAAAAGCTGGGTGGCCTCTGGGACGGGAGGTGGTGTTGTCGCTAAAATGCAGGAAACGGAGGATGGCCTCAAATCGTGCCCTGGACATAGCAGCAGAGAACATGGGCATGTGATGAATCGGGTGCGTTGACCAATATGACCGCAATTCATGCTTTTTTGTCAGGCCCATGTTGAGGAGAAGGCCCAAAAAAATTTTAATTTCGGAAACTTGGACTGGTTTCCACCGGAAAGGCTGGGCATAAAAGCTTCCCGGGTTGGCGGATATAAATTGTGTGGCATACTGGTTGGTCTCTGCCACGACTAAGTCCAAGAGCTCCGCAGTCAAGAACAGCTCAAAAAATCCCAGGGCCGAACCGATTTGAGCCGTCTCAACCCGAACTCCAGACTGGGCGGTGAAAGGGGGAACTACAGGTGCGGCTGAAGTTGGTGACTGCCAATCAGGGTTTGCCAGCACCTCAGGGATTCTAGGGGCTCTACGGGCCTGTCTTTGCGGTGGCTGCGACGGGGTAACTAGTGCACGTGCCACCGTACCAGCTTCAACTGCCCTTCTGGTGCTCGCCACGTCACCATGTTGTACGGCAGTGCTGGTACTAGGTCCAGGGAGGGCTGCGCTGCTGGTGTATGCCTCACCACGTGATCCGGCAGCGACAGCCCCACTCTGCTGCTCTTGAAGCGGATCCTGCATAACCTGTGGTCTAGCGACATGGGGCCGGGTACGCCTGGTTCTATCAGGGACCTCCACCTCCTCGTCCGAACTTTGGGTCAGAGAGCCACTGCTTTCCACAGGTTCATATTCTGACCCGCTAGATTCATCAGATGAGGGTTCCCACTCCTCATCCGACTGGGTCAGAATCCTGTAGGCCTCTTCAGAAGAATACCCCCTGTTTGACATTTTGGACTACTAAATTTAGGGGTATTCCCTGAGACTACCCAAGAAAAAAAGCAAGCCTGTCTTACAAAGGGGAGGCTAGCGAAGTACCGGAGGCCGCTGCGGTTGATAAAAAATATCAAAACAGATTTTTTTATCGCCGCAGTGCGTGTAAAATGAATGTGCAGTGATCAAAAAATATATATT
The DNA here is from genome assembly GCF_905171765.1 of Bufo bufo. Lineage (NCBI taxonomy): Eukaryota > Metazoa > Chordata > Amphibia > Anura > Bufonidae > Bufo > Bufo bufo. The sequence continues at coordinate 422,856,523 of NC_053394.1, forward strand.
TTTTGTCACTGCGGTGGGGCGGGCGTGGGTGAACGCACGTGTGGGCGACCGATCAGGCCTGATCGGGCAAACACTGCGTTTTGGGTGGAGGGCGAACTAAAGTGACACTAATACTATTATAGATCTGACCGTGATCAGTTTTGATCACTTACAGATACTATAAAAGTACAAATGCTGATTAGCGATACGCTATTCAGCGAATAAAAGTGACTGCGGTGCGGTGGGGTGGGCGCTAACTGACGCTAACTACCTAACCAAGGGGCCTAAACTATCCCTAAAACCTAACAGCCAATACTAGTGAAAAAAAAAAAGTGACAGTTTACACTGATCACTTTTTTTCCTTTCACTGGTGATTGACAGGGGCGATCAAAGGGGTGATCAAAGGGTTAATTGGGGTGCAGGGGGGTGATCTGGGGCTAAGGTGTAGTGTTGGTGCTACTCACAGTTCAGTCTGCTCCTGTGCTGGATCCAACCGACGAAAAGGACCAGCACAGGAGCAGAGAAGCCATATAACAGATCATATTTACTAATATGATCTGTTATATGGCTTGTGATTGGATTTTTTAAAAATCGCCAGCCTGCCAGCCAATGATCGTTGCTGGCAGGCTGGTGACGAACTTGTTCTTTAACTTTTGCCGGCCCGCGATGCGCATGCGCGGGCCGGCTTGGAGCGAAATCTCGCGTCTCGCGAGATGACGCGTATATGCGTGACTGTGCGCAGCGCTGCCACCTCCGGAACGCGAATCTGCGTTAGGCGGTCCGGAGGTGGTTAATCTATCCAAAGTTAATCTAGGCCTCAAATCAAACTTCCAAATAAATACAGACCCGAGAACCCAAAAATAAATTAAGACCCCAGACCATATTTCAAAATGCATCCAGACACTAAAATAAATTTAGACCACAGATCAAACCTCAAAATTAACTCATACTACAGACCATAATCCATAATTAATTCAGAAGAGGAACTGAAATACAGGGAGTGCAGAATTATTAGGCAAGTTGTATTTTTGAGGATTAATTTTATTATTGAACAACAACCATGTTCTCAATGAACCCAAAAAAACTCATTAATATCAAAGCTGAATATTTTTGGAAGTAGTTTTTAGTTTGTTTTTAGTTTTAGCTATTTTAGGGGGATATCTGTGTGTGCAGGTGACTATTACTGTGCATAATTATTAGGCAACTTAACAAAAAACAAATATATACCCATTTCAATTATTTATTTTTACCAGTGAAACCAATATAACATCTCAACATTCACAAATATACATTTCTGACATTCAAAAACAAAACAAAAACAAATCAGTGACCAATATAGCCACCTTTCTTTGCAAGGACACTCAAAAGCCTGCCATCCATGGATTCTGTGTGTGTTTTGATCTGTTCACCATCAACATTGCGTGCAGCAGCAACCACAGCCTCCCAGACACTGTTCAGAGAGGTGTACTGTTTTCCCTCCTTGTAAATCTCACATTTGATGATGGACCACAGGTTCTCAATGGGGTTCAGATCAGGTGAACAAGGAGGCCATGTCATTAGATTTTCTTCTTTTATACCCTTTCTTGCCAGCCACGCTGTGGAGTACTTGGACGCGTGTGATGGAGCATTGTCCTGCATGAAAATCATGTTTTTCTTGAAGGATGCAGACTTCTTCCTGTACCACTGCTTGAAGAAGGTGTCTTCCAGAAACTGGCAGTAGGACTGGGAGTTGAGCTTGACTCCATCCTCAACCCGAAAAGGCCCCACAAGCTCATCTTTGATGATACCAGCCTAAACCAGTACTCCACCTCCACCTTGCTGGCGTCTGAGTCGGACTGGAGCTCTCTGCCCTTTACCAATCCAGCCACGGGCCCATCCATCTGGCCCATCAAGACTCACTCTCATTTCATCAGTCCATAAAACCTTAGAAAAATCAGTCTTGAGATATTTCTTGGCCCAGTCTTGACGTTTCAGCTTGTGTGTCTTGTTCAGTGGTGGTCGTCTTTCAGCCTTTCTTACCTTGGCCATGTCTCTGAGTATTGCACACCTTGTGCTTTTGGGCACTCCAGTGATGTTGCAGCTCTGAAATATGGCCAAACTGGTGGCAAGTGGCATCTTGGCAGCTGCATGCTTGACTTTTCTCAGTTCATGGGCAGTTATTTTGCGCCTTGGTTTTTCCACACGCTTCTTGCGACCCTGTTGACTATTTTGAATGAAACGCTTGATTGTTCGATGATCACGCTTCAGAAGCTTTGCAATTTTAAGAGTGCTGCATCCCTCTGCAAGATATCTCACTATTTTTGACTTTTCTGAGCCTGTCAAGTCCTTCTTTTGACCCATTTTGCCAAAGGAAAGGAAGTTGCCTAATAATTATGCACACCTAATATAGGGTGTTGATGTCATTAGACCACACCCCTTCTCATTACAGAGATGCACATCACCTAATATGCTTAATTGGTAGTAGGCTTTCGAGCCTATACAGCTTGGAGTAAGACAACATGCATAAAGAGGATGATGTGGTCAAAATACTCATTTGCCTAATAATTCTGCACGCAGTGTAGAGGGCTAGTAACTGGGGCCCATGTAGCCTCACCAAATGGAAGCCACATCAGCCCCAAATACCATGGTAACTATAGGTGGCATGTCACTTAAAAAAACAAAAAGTAAGCCAGGACCCATACACAATTACCAGTCTTACCTCAGAAATGGTGCATGTTACCGGTTGGGATCAAAGTCTTTTTGTTATTTTAGGCTTTTTTATTTAAAAAAAGTTACACTTTTTGTGGGGCCCATAGAGTCTCAAATGCTTGGTAAAACTATGCTGAAAGCCATGGCTACAATCTTACCTATTTAAACCTTTGTATTTTATGCTCAAAGCTAAGGCATAAGATACAGTATGGTGCACCACTGTGACCCTGTGACTGCGAATCACTGTGACTACGAATGAAGGACCCCAAGGCTGTCTGATGATATTAAATCAATAATAAATTAGGCTGGCTCACAGTATATTTGCATACACAAATTTTATTACCCCAATAAATGTATTATAAAAGTATTAAAATATTAAAGGGACACTGACAGATGCACAGATCTTCTAATGTGCATTAAAATCGTATAAGTATACCCCCTGTCCACTTTATAAATACAGTAAACTCGAGTTTTATAACCTGATAGAATCGTCTTTTTTCTGCCCAGCCAATCAGCTTCACTTGCGCCCAGCCAGCCGCCCCCCAACCGCCGTTTTGAAGCGCCGCCCAGCTTATCAATATTCACTTCGCTGGGCGGCTTCTGCTGTCCCCGATGTCTTTGAGAGCAGCGCATGCCCAATACAAAGCTATGGGCATCGGACTTCATTTCATCTTCAGCGCATGCGCCCGGCACCCTCACTGGCCGGGATCACATCGCGCCTGCGTCCCCTCTGCTTCTTAGAGGCCGCTTCAGCCTCTGCGTTCTGCGCCTGCGTCGGGCACTCTTCTGAGCAGCAGAAGCCGCCCAGCGAAGTGAATATTGATGAGCTGGGCGGCGCTTCAAAACGGCGGTTGGGGGCGGCTGGCTGGGCAGAAGTCAAGCTGAAACGCCGCCCCTTGGGCAGAAAGAAGATGATTCTATCAGGTTATAAAACTTGAGTTTACTGTATTTATAAGGTGGACAGGGGGTATACTTATACGATTTTAATGCACATTAGAAGACCTGTGCAGTCGCATATATAGCTAAATATGCTTATTGGGCCTGTCAGTGTCCCTTTAAAACATGACCTTATTCCATATCAGCATATATATATATATATATATATATACAGTACAGACCAAAAGTTTGGACACACCTTCTCATTCAAAGAGTTTTCTTTATTTTCATGACTATGAAAATTGTAGATTCACACTGAAGGCATCAAAACTATGAATTAACACATGTGGAATTATATACATAACAAACAAGTGTGAAACAACTGAAAATATGTCATATTCTAGGTTCTTCAAAGTAGCCACCTTTTGCTTTGATTACTGCTTTGCACACTCTTGGCATTCTCTTGATGAGCTTCAAGAGGTAGTCCCCTGAAATGGTTTTCACTTCACAGGTGTGCCCTGTCAGGTTTAATAAGTGGGATTTCTTGCCTTATAAATTGGGTTGGGACCATCAGTTGCGTTGAGAAGTCAGGTGGATACACAGCTGATAGTCCTACTGAATAGACTGTTAGAATTTGTATTATGGCAAGAAAAAAGCAGCTAAGTAAAGAAAAACGAGTGGCCATCATTACTTTAAGAAATAAAGGTCAGTCAGTCAGCCGAAAAATTGGGAAAACTTTGGAAGTAAGGGCTATTTGACCATGAAGGAGAGTGATGGGGTGCTGCGCCAGATGACCTGGCCTCCACAGTCACCAGACCTGAACCCAATCGAGATGGTTTTGGGGGGAGCTGGACCGCAGAGTGAAGGCAAAAGGGCCTACAAGTGCTAAGCATCTCTGGGAACTCCTTCAAGACTGTTGGAAGACTATTTCAGGGGACTACCTCTTGAAGCTCATCAAGAGAATTCCAAGAGTGTGCAAAGCAGTAATCAAAGCAAAAGGTGGCTACTTTGAAGAACCTAGAATATGACATATTTTCAGTTGTTTCACACTTGTTTGTTATGTATATAATTCCACGTGTGTTAATTCATAGTTTTGATGCCTTTATAGTCATGAAAATAAAGAAAACTCTTTGAATGAGAAGGTGTGTCCAAACTTTTGGTCTGTACTGTATATACACTCACCTAAAGAATTATTAGAAACACCGTATTAGTATGGACCCCCTTTTGCCTTCAGAACGGCCTTAATTCTACATGGCATTGATTCAACAAGGTGCTGATAGCATTCTTTAGAAATGTTGGCCCATATTGATAGAATAGCATCTTGCAGTTGATGGAGATTTGAGGGATGCACATCCAGGGCACGAAGCTCCCGTTCCACCACATCCCAAAGATGCTCTATTGGGTTGAGATCTGGTGACTGTGGGGGCCATTTTAGTACAGTGAACTCATTGTCATGTTCAAGAAACCAATTTGAAATGATTCGAGCTTTGTGACATGGTGCATTATCCTGCTGGAAGTAGCCATCAGAGGATGGATACATGTTCTCATTCTGTTTACGCCAAATTCGGACTCTACCATTTGAATGTCTCAACAGAAATCGAGACTCATCAGACCAGGCAACATTTTTCCAGTCTTCAACAGTCCAATTTTGGTGAGCTCATGCAAATTGTAGCTTCTTTTTCCTATTTGTAGTGGAGATGAGTGGTACCCGGTGGGGTCTTCTGCTGTTGTAGCCCATCCGCCTCAAGGTTGTGCGTGTTGTGGCTTCACAGATGCTTTGCTGCATACCTCGGTTGTAACGAGTGGTTATTTCAGTCAACGTTGCTCTTCTATCAGCTTGAATCAGTCGGCCCATTCTCCTCTGACCTCTAGCATCCACAAGGCATTTTTGCCCACAGGACTGTCGCATACTGGATGTTTTTCCCTTTTCACACCATTCTTTGTAAACCCTAGAAATGGTTGTGCGTGAAAATCCCAGTAACTGAGCAGATTGTGAAATACTCAGACCGGCCCGTCTGGCACCAACAACCATGCCACGCTCAAAATTGCTTAAATCACCTTTCTTTCCCATTCTGACATTCAGTTTGGAGTTCAGGAGATTGTCTTGACCAGGACCACACCCCTAAATGCATTAAAGCAACTGCCATGTGATTGGTTGACTAGATAATTGCATTAATGAGAAATAGAACAGGTGTTCCTAATAATTCTTTAGGTGAGTGTATGTGTATATATATATATAGATATAGATAAATATAATTCAAGGCTCACTCATGTATCTATAAAACTGGAGTACTCCAATAAATGTGACCTCTTTGTTTTCAGATATTATTGATTTTCTCCCATATATAAAGTAATTCGACAACTTGAGATTATAACAATTGTATAACTATGTGCGATTTTACCGGTAGTTGGAACCTTCGTGGTTCGAAGGAAAATGTCATTGTTGCGATTTTCAAATGGTGGAAAATTCGCGCTCAAACAGCGCTTGCAGATGGTGGATACCTCTATTTCAGCCCGTGCTTGTCTGCTGCTGCCTTGTTCGTGTCGGTCTACGTGGCGTCCCATTTGACGAACCAGAGAAAGGATTCGCTGACCCAGAAAGGATATGCGACTCACTGTTGTCTGACGTAGCCGGTATAGCAGAGTCCGATTGGCGTGATCGATATAGCAGAGGCCGATGTAGCATAGTTCGATTTGGTATAAGCTTCAATTCGATGTAGCAGAGTCAAATCGGTACATAAAACATACTGACACAGGCGGATCGGCTGAGATGGTATTTTAGCCTGGTATCCCTTGGTGACGGTATTGGACTCATTACCCTCAATTTATATAAAATCGATAAGATGAAAATAATCGCAAAGTCCTTTAGCAATAATTGAGAGAAACGCACAGAAAGCTGGGTCACATTCAAACTAGACGCGTTTCGGAACACAAGTTCCTTCCTCAGTAGTGAAATATAAAATGCTAAAATGGGTACCCGCTGGTCATGCCTATAAATACCCTTTATGGGCATATTGCAACACATGGACTGGATTCTGGGTCGCACAATGGCAAACTAATTGCATATTGCACACACACAGTCAATGCTTTAGGTATATAAAAATAAAAATAAAAAATATATAATATAAAATGAAAAATAAAGTAAAATAAAATAAAATTACATATTGTAAAAGATGAAAATACAGAAATACAAACATTCAAAAATTCGGAAACTCAGAAACTCCAGATGTCTAAGGGAGGGGGGAAAGATGCAGAGGGAGTCAATGCGCTGATACACAGCCTGGCATCGACTCCCTGCGCAATCCATCCCACCTCCCTCTATAGAAAACCGAATATTTCCATCTCCGCGTTTAGTCCCAGAGGCATCAGAGATCCAAACTCAAAAATCTTCTTCGATTCTTGTCTGGACATTTTAGCCACAAAGTCACCCCCTCTCCACTCTCGCTTGACCGATTGGATGGCCATATATTTCATTTTACTAGGGTCACCTGCATGATATAATTTGAAATGCTTGGATAATGGATGTGTTTCTGACTGTTTCTTAATATTGTTAATGTGCTCCGTGATTCTGGTCCTAAACATTATTTTTGCACGCCCTACGTACTATTTTGGGCATGGGCATTGGATTATATAAATCACTGCTTTGCTATTACACGACAGGATTTCTTTAATTTCCCATTTGAAATTATTAGTAGTTGATACTACCTCTTTTATGTTCCTATTAAAATGTGTCTGCCTACAATTCTGGCAGCAGCCACATCTGAAGAAACCTTTTAGATTGGACCATGGAGTTATTATTGGTTCTGTTGTATTCCTCCTTATTGTCGGAGCCACCTGCAGTCCCAAATTCAGGTCCCGGGTGTAGACAATCGGAGGCTGAACTGGATGTATAGGGCCTAAAAGCTTGTCATCCTTGGTGGAGCTTCTCTCTTGGTGGAGCAGTATTACAGTAGTTATAGTCTTGTACATAGGAGCAGTATTATAGTAGTTATATTCTTGTACATAGGAGGCAGTATTATAGTAGTTATATTCTTGTACATAGGAGGCAATATTATAGTAGTTATATTCTTGTACATAGAAGCAGTATTATAGTAGTTATATTCTTGTACATAGGAGCAGTATTATAGTAGTTATATTCTTGTACATAGGAGGCAGTATTATAGTAGTTATATTCTTGTACATAGGAGGCAGTATCATAGTAGTTATATTCTTGTACATAGGAGCAGTATTATAGTAGTTATATTCTTGTACATAGGAGGTAGTATTATAGTAGTTATATTCTTGTACATAGGAGGTAGTATTATAGTAGTTATATTCTTTGTCAAATTTCTTTTTATTGATAAAAGTAGCAGAATAAAAACAATGTCGGAACATTCCAACTTCACAATTCGCCATACAAGACAAAGGCATTACATACTGTATATAGCGTACTTAGTTAGGAGTAAAACATGCATTTCCTTACAATGTACATTGAGTTATGTCGCTGTAAGGTTTAACATAGTGAGTGCTATATAAAAGGTTTCACGACCAACCTAGATCCTATGAAACGTCTTGTTTCTCTAGCATAATTGTATCTTGCATAGGTAAGCTTTATTAAGATGTTTATATGTCAGTGGGTATTAGGATAACTATGTTTCTCGAAGTGAACTAATATTTACCCCTACCGCCAGTATCTGTAGGAGGAGGAAAAGTCCCAACCAGAAAAAGGGGGGTACAGGGGGAGGGAAAAGGGACAATAGTCCTTCAACTTGGGATGGAAGGAAATTGGGGTGGTGAGGCCTCCTAAGGGAGACCCTCCTGAACACACATGTTTCAAATACTTTTCATATATGCTTTGTCTATACACGCTCTACCAGACATTGCTAGATTTTAATGGTCATGGATTAAGATTATAATAAGGCGGCTGTATAAGTTGCCTCTCCAACATCTTAGCGCACCTGAGAGTCTGTTCTCTGGTTCCTTATAGTAGTTATATTCTTGTACATAGAAGAAGTATTATAGTAGTTATATTCTTGTACATAGGAGGCAGTATTATAGTAGTTATATTCTTGTAGATAGGAGCAGTATTATAGTAGTTATATTCTTGTACATAGGAGCAGTATTATAGTAGTTATATTCTTGTACATAGGGGCAGTATTATAGTAGTTATATTCTTGTACATAGGAGCAGTATTATAGTAGTTATATTCTTGTACATAGGAGCAGTATTATAGCAGTTATATTCTTGTACATAGGAGGCAGTATTATAGTAGTTATATTCTTGTACATAGGGGGCAGTATTATAGTACTTAAATTCCTGTACATAGGAGCAGTATTATAATAGTTATATTCTTGTACATAGGAGCAGTATTATAGTAGTTATATTCTTGTACATAGGAGCAATATTATAGTAGTTATATTCTTGTAGATAGGAGCAGTATTATAGTAGTTATATACTTGTACATAGTAGGTAGTATTATAGTAGTTATATTCTTGTACATAGGAGCAGTATTATAGTAGTTATATTCTTGTACATAGGGGGCAGTATTATAGTAGATATATTCCTGTACATAGGAGCAGTATTATACTAGTTATATTCTTGTACATAGGAGGAGTATTATAGTAGTGATATTCTTCTACATAGGGGGCAGTATTATAGTAGTTATATTCTTGTACATAGGAGCAATATTATAATAATTATATTCTTGTACATAGGGGCAGTATTATAGTAGTTATATTCTTGTACATTGGAGGCAGTATTATAGTAGTTATATTCTTGTACATAGGAGGCAGTATTATAGTAGTTATATTCTTGAACATAGGAGCAGTATTATAGTAGTTATATTATTGTACATAGGATCAGTATTATAGTAGTTATATTCTTGTACATTGGAGGCAGTATTATAGTAGTTATATTCTTGTACATAGGAGGCAGTATTATAGTAGTTATATTCTTGTACATAGGAGCAGTATTATAGTAGTTATATTATTGTACATAGGATCAGTATTATAGTAGTTATATTCTTGTACATTGGAGGCAGTATTGTAGTAGTTATATTTTTGTCTGATGATATTGTCTGGTGCCTTCTTAGGTACTGTGCAGGCCAATTTAAATTTGAATAAAAAAGTTATGACCCCTAGAACACACAAAAATTCCTGAGACCAAACCCATCCCTCAATGAGTTAGAATACTTTGAAGAGGAAACATATTACATAATGTCTATACAAATAAATAGGCAACCTTGTACTACATAGCTAGGCAAGTCTACCAAAGATGGAATTGCTCTTTCTGGCTAATTGAGGGGGTTCCTGAGAGTGTACACCCTCTGGGCCATCTGTATGCCTTGATAGAGTGAATGGGCAGAAGTTATTGTTGTCTATATATATATCTGATATATACAACATAAAGGACAAGATGGGACCTCCAGAGATACTGTAGAATGGCTCTTCTCTCTGGATCATGGGGCGTGACTCCAGCAAGGGACTCCTTTTATTACATTCATGTTCTATTATAGGTTGTCCCTTTAAATTCCCTAGGAGTGTTTCTCTTTAATTCTCCTTATCTCAGCTCTAGAAGTTGAATTTTTTCGTAGATTATTATTCCAAAACCCCTTCATCCTATGATGAAAGATATAAAAACGACACAACCCATCTGCTGGAGGCTATATTCAAACATCTCAGGTCTTCCACAGCTGCCTTTTTAAGTACTGTTTTGATTCCACTTAAAGTGGCAGAAAATATAAGCATTTAAAGGAACGTTACATAAAGGGCGATCTTGAAGTGTGGCACAAGAGGTTGCTCAAGTTTCCACTTCTATAAATGCGGTTTCTTACAAAGATTTATTAAATTAGTCATTACATGATATTATCCACCGTCGTCAAAAGGGTATTGTGCAGCCACAGAGATGAGGTCTTGTATGAGGAGGCACTGCAGCTATAATAGTGAGACATTATACTGAAGCCTTTGCTCATTGCATGAGACGAGATACATAGAAATGTGCCTTGTTAAATAGAGGTCTATTCAACCAAGGTTATAAAAGGGATAAAACTAACCAAACCCCACACTTACAAGAGCCATATCCTTTTGAACTATTATATTGTTCTGTTGCTATGGGTTACTATTGACCCTGTTACATGAGTGGCATACCATTCATGTTGAACTATTATGTGACTGATTGATGAGAACACGCCAACAATGTGATAACTATTATGTGAAATTCTACCTCAGTTGTGTGCCATGTTCAATATATCATACTGATGTCCTCAAGATATGTCTTGTACTGCTGTACAATGAATGCACTATTTATATATGGTGATAATACATAAGATGTATACTGGTAGTGGTGATGTGACAGGTAACCTGTGATACCGAGATACCCTTGTGTATACCCTTGTTAAACTGCACTGTAAATACAAAGTCAGAGGTCAGCATAGGGGTTATTCCTACTGCATACTCACCCTATGTAGTACATTCCTACTGGTCGTAGAACACAGAGATCAGAAGCTCAAACATAGCTGAGAAAATGGGCGCTGGAAGACACTGCGACCACTGGTGGAAAGAGAAGCACCTACATATTGCTTGGTAGTTATCTAGCTAGTGGAGGTGAGAAGCACTGACAAAGTGGCACACTACCACAATGCCTAGAGAGGCTTGGAGAAGCAGTAACACATAGATCTAGAGGGTATCCTGTGGCAGGGTAGCTAATTGATGCTTCCTAAAGTCAGTGGACCTCTGAGTAGTTAGCAGGAATAGACAGTCCAGCTTGCCACAGAAAGAAACATCTGTGTGGATAGTGGCATGATCAATCTTGTAAAATAAAGCCAGTCAGAGTGTACAGAGTACTGTGAGTGTATATGTGTGCAATGTGGAGAGGATCCTTGGCATGTGGTCATGCCTGAGTATAGAGCATATCATGAGGAGAAGTACCACAACCTGTTGAGATGCCTATGCATTATCAGGAGGATTACAGTAGCCTGTAAACAGAGTGTATGTGGAGTACACCATGTCCGGTAACAAGCAGCAGCAGACATCTTAATTATTTCCACTGAGAGGGCAACACAATGACAGATAGGTCGTTGCCCCTTGAAGCTGGGTGCAACATCTGAAGCTCATCACCAGAGGATAGAACAAGTCTGTCAGCACAAGCCTGTCAAACCTGTTGCTTTTAACCAAGTCTGTGTCTTAAAAGAGACTGTTGTAACCATCTCCCACATGAGGTTGTAACCATCAAGCTGTTGTCTCCTGTAAGAACATTGTAACCGTCAAGCGTGCTGGCCCACGTGAGAACAGTAAAGCTTTTGTTTCTGTTACAAGTGTATCAACCTGATTCCTTGAATAGGGAGCCATGTATACTGCTCATTGGCCAAAGAATACCTTGGTAAGGTCTGGCTCTGCTTACATGGGGACCACCCATAGACGGCATCTTTTCTCTTATCTACACCATAAGCATCAAATCTAGCTGATTATCCAGAGTAGAGTGTGTACACTTGCTTTTCAGGATTCTGCAACTTAGGTTGGTCTCATCCCCTTTGCTATCGGATGGTACTTAGGCAGGGTGCTGAATCTCCTTGAAGAGACCAGTCGTGTGTGGGGACTTACTGAAAGTACTTCATTGCATGGACTCCATGGGAAATGAATATGCAAAGAGGTATCTCCCAAGGAAGAGAACTATCTAGCTAGCGCCACCTCTTGGAAGTGGCTCCCTATGAGTCGAAATCCAACTTACCAACAAGCCTTGGGATTTGACAAGAGAATATGGTAAAACCCTGAATAGTACTCCACACTGTAGAGGAACCCTATTTGACTGGGGAATGGATCTCACCAAAGACTTTTATGATGTTTCAGTAGACTACAGTCCCATGCTGTTCAATGGCTATACTGTATGTTCTGTATTGTATTGGGTCCACTTGGTTCGAGAGGACAGTGTTTAAAGGAACATTTTTAAACCAGTATACCCCAACCTGTTGATCCCCAACAGAGATGAGTGAATTTCAATTTTTTTTATTCATGTCCGAATTGGACAAATAAATCATCTGATTTGATTCGTGCCCAAATGAATTCGACCTGAATCACAAATGCCCCAATTGCCTGGATTCCTTCTTACTTCTTCCTCTGCTGTTTCTCTCTTCTGTCTTCCTTCTCCTTATACCTTATTTCTCTCCTTTCCCCTCACCTTACCTTCCTTTCTCTCTCTCCTCCCAAAACGAATAACAAAATTTGAATTCTTTCCAGCTTGAACTTTTTCAAAAATTCAGCTCCAATCCTCTAATTTTAGAATCAATTTGTTAATCTCTTATTCCCTTGTTGTTGTAAAACTACAATTCCCACCATGCTGAATGTTGCTGCCATTTTAGAGAACTGTGGTCTTAACTGATACACTGCAACAAAATCAATAGCTGTGTGAGCTCAGGACGGTTGTCATTTATAGGCAGCAGCAAAGATCTTCTAAAACAGGAAAGACCTGAAGTATAAAGTCTGTAGGAAAGTTGCAGAAATGTTAATTATTCTGTAATTAAGCATTTGTCCTCGTTTTATGTACTGTACTGCTTTCTCATCATTTTCTAGCGTGGTGACTTACTAGATGTTAACAACCTCCAGATGTTACCACCTCAGTATATCTAACGGCCTCATAGTACACTGACTCTAAGTTTACATCTTTTTATAGCCCCGGTTATTACTGAGAAGTTGCAGCTTAATAGTCTGCTGAACACTGTAGTATTAGTGAGGGCAATAAATTTACACCTCCCGTCACTAAGACCATTACCAGCCTGCAAATAAAACCAGAACTATTTTTGTATTCAGCGTCTGTGCAGACGTCAAACAACTGAGAATTGTGGACTGATGGAACATTCCTCTATCACTACAACCCCTAGCATCCTCTAATACAGATATTACTATTTATTATTTTACTTCTTATACACTTGTAAATAATGGGTAGTATTATAGTAGTTATATTCTTGTACATAGGAGCAGTATTATAGTAGTTATAGTCTTGTACATAGGAGCAGTATTATAGTAGTTATATTCTTGTACATAGGAGCAGTATTATAGTAGTTATATTCTTGTACATAGGAGCAGTATTATAGTAGTTATATTCTTGTACATAGGAGCAGTATTATAGTAGTTATATTCTTGTACATAGGAGCAGTATTATAGTAGTTATATTCTTGTTTATAGGAGGCAGTATTATAGTAGTTATATTCTTGTACATAGGAGCAGTATTATAGTAGTTATATTCTTGTACATAGGAGCAGTATTATAGTAGTTATATTCTTGTACATAGGAGCAGTGTTATAGTACATATATTCTTGTACATAGGAGCAGTATTATAGTAGTTATATTCTTGTATATAGGAGCAGTATTATAGTAGTTATATTCTTGTACATTGAAGGCAGTATTATAATAGTTATATTCTTGTACATAGGAGCAGTATTATAGTAGTTATATTCTTGTACATAGGAGGCAGTATTATAGTAGTTATATTCTTGTACATAGGAGCAGTATTATAGTAGTTATATTCTTGTACATAGGAGGCAGTATTATAGTAGTTATATTCTTGTACATAGGAGCAGTGTTATAGTAGTTATATTCTTGTACATAGGAGGCAGTATTATAATAGTTATATTCTTGTACATAGGAGCAGTATTATAGTAGTTATATTCTTGTACATAGGAGCAGTATTATAGTAGTTATATTATTGCACACAGGAACCGTATTATAGTAGCTATATTCTTGTTCATAGGAGTCAGTATTATAGTAGTTATATTCTTGTACATAGGAGCAGTATTATAGTAGTTATATTCTTAACCAAATCTCTTTTTATTGAGACAGCAAATAGTTAGAAAGTGCAACAGTACAGCATACGCCATACGCAGATGGCGTCAAATTAGTGCAATCATATATAACCGCAGCCAAATAAATGAGGGGGGGGGTAATAAACCAAAATAGACATACAAGACATCGGATAGAGATAACGAAAACACAAACAAGAAGAGGGGAGGAAAAAGGGGGTGGGGGGTGGGAAGGGAAGGGGGTAGGTACAATGATGGCAGTATCAGTCAGACCCCTATAAGGTTGTTCAAGGCGTTAGGTGACGATATGCTTTCCAGGGGCTCCATATCTCTAGGAAACGAGGGCGAGTGTGAGATTCCCAGTGAGCCAGCTCTTCAAAGCGACATATCTGATCCACTTTCTCTTGCCACATCAGCAGCGTAGGCGCAGAATCGTTCTTCCACAGCAAAGGGATTAGCAGACGGGCAGCAGTAAGAAGTAATGTTGGTAGGTTGTTCTTAGAGGGAGTAAGGGACACATTGGGGCACCAAAGCAGAACTAATTGTGCATTTAGACTTATATGTGAGTCACAGATGTGCCTGATTAAGCTCTCAATCTGTGTCCAAAAGGGACGGATTAGACTGCAGGACCACCATATGTGAGAAAGCGACCCCTTCTCTGTTCCACACCTCCAGCACCGATCGGGTATTTCCTGATTGAGATTATGAAGGAACTCAGGCGTTTTGTACCAACGTGTGAGTAGCTTAAAGGAGTTTTCCTGTATTTTGATACAACGACTGAATCCATGAGAATTGGAAAGGATAAATGCCTTTTCAGGTTCTGAGAGGCGGAACGAGAGCTCCTTTTCCCAGGCAGTTAGAAAGGACAGTGCCGGGGGTGTGGAAGAGAGAAGTTCCTTGTAGAGAGTCGACAAGGGCTTCTTCGGGGGGATCGGCATAACTATCTTCTTTTCTAGCCATGTGGGTTCCTCCGAGCAGAAGGGAGGGAGTTTCAGGTTCGCCGTATCTTTGTGAAAGGCCGCAAGAGCCAGGAAGGATTGCTTTTGAACCTCCGGTAAGGCCCAAATTGTGTCCCATGCCAAGTCCCCAGCCGCAGATACAACGTCCTGCAGTTTGTGATTAGACAACTGACGCCAGACCCCGGCAGGAGTAGTGGATTCAGGGTGAGCTAAGTTTTGTAGTAGGTGCAGAGGGAGGTGGGGATTGGGGAATCTAAGATCTCTGGATCTGTATAATTTAGCCCACTCAACGAGCATGCCCTTCCAAATGGGGGAGGCAAAGGAATGTGAGGGCGTGCAGCTACGGAACCCCCATAGGACGAGAGTGTCCTTATATGTAACTAGGCCACGCTCTAGAGCTGTGCACAGGTTTGGGGAGCTTCGCGAAAGGAGAGAGAAGCACCTATTCAGGTGCGTTGCAGTGTAATACAAGTGGACATCGGGAAGGCCGAAGCCACCAAACCTCTTTTCCCTCGTCAACGTGGAGTAAGCTATCCTAGATGGTTTATTCGTCCAGAGGAAAAGGGAAAATCTTCTACGTAGTTCTCTAAAGTACGAAAGCGGGAGCCATATGGGTAATGTCTGCAGCAGGTATAGGAGCTTGGGAACAATGAAGGTCTTGAGATAATTCTTCCTGCCTATCCATGATATGAAAGGAAGTTTTACTGACTGTAGATGGGATGTAATTGAGTTAAGCATAGGGGTGTAGTTAAGGCTGAAAAGGTCGTTCAGGTTAGCAGAGATGTGGATCCCCAAAAATGTGATGTCCCGTGCAGCCCAGGTAAAGGGGGTGGAGCGTTTAAGCGACGCAACGAGAGCGGGTTTACAGGTGACATTCAGGGCAAGGGATTTGCTATAGTTTATTTTGAAATTGGAGACCCAACCAAATTCTTCAAAAATAGAGTGCAACCGGGGGAAGGATTTCTCCGGGTTGGTGGTCATAATAAGGAGATCGTCTGCAAACGCAGCCGTAAGGTGGGTGTGGGAAGCTTTCTGGAGACCTTCAATATCGGGATCTTGCCTGATTTTGCACAGGAGAGTTTCCATGACTATCACGAATAACGAGGGGGAGAGAGGGCAACCCTGCCGAGTGCCATTAGTAATGGCAAAGGCAGGTGAAAGAGTGCCGTTGACTTTGACCCTGGCAGAGGGGGCCGAGTATAGAGAGAGAATAGCTGAAATAAGTTGATCAGGAAAGCCAAATTTTGACAAAGCCAGTGACATATACTGCCAGCTCACTCTGTCAAAAGCCTTCTCTGCATCTGTACTCAGCAGAGCTAGTGGAGTTGAAGTAGTCCGTGCCCAGTTCATAAGATGAAGGAGGCGAACGGTATTCTCATTGCCCTGTCTGCCAGAGACAAAGCCAACTTGTTCCTTGTGGATAACATCCGGGAGAACTTTTTGAATCCGTTGAGCCAGGATCTTAGCCCACCATTTAATGTCCGTATTAAGTAGGGAGATAGGGCGGTAGCTACCACATTGCAACGGGTCCTTATTCTCTTTATGAATAATGGTGATATGGGCTGTGAGTGATTGGGGAGGAAGGTGGCCACCCTCCAAGAGGTAATTACATAAAGAGCTAAAGTGAGGGACTAGAACAGATTTAAAAGTTTTATAATAGGAGATGGTGAAACCATCAGGGCCAGGGCTACGTCCGGAGGGAATAGTGGCTAGAACTTTCAGGACTTCTGGGCCAGAGATAGGAGCCACTAGTTGGGAGGACTGGTCTGGGGATATGGAGGGAAGCTGAAGGGAGGAGAGGAACTTATTCGAGGCCTCCGCGATGGAGCAAGGAGATGAACCAGGAGGGGCCGGGAGGTTGTAAAGGTCTTCATAAAAAGCACAGAATGCTTTGGCTATGTCAGGGGTGGATTTAAGATGATTGCCCGCAGTGTCTTTAATTGCCGGGATGAAGGAATCAGAAAATTGTTGTTTAGTTAGTGCCGCCATAAGCTTGTTCCCTCTGTCACCGTGTGCATATGACTTAAAGCGCGCACGTAGGAGCAACTTAGCCGAAGTAATGTTTAACATATCTTTTAGTTGAGATCGCGCGACCGAAAGCTCCTCCGCGAGGCTTATCGCTTGGGATTGTTTATGGCTGAGCTCGAGAGTAGCGATACGGGATAGGAGGGTAGACATGGCCTGGGCTCTTTGTTTTTTAATATGGGAGCCGAGAGCGATAAGCTCTCCACGGATCACAGCCTTGTGGGTTTCCCAGATTATAGCAGGTGAGGGAGGGGAGGGACCTGCGGAGTTAGTACTGAAAAACTCCTGGAGGGAGGTGGCTATTTTCTCAGATGACACCTGGTCCTGGATGATGGTTTCATTAAGACGCCAGTTCCGTTCCCGTGTAGGGAGGGCGGACAGCGATACCGTCAGGAAGACGGGGGCATGGTCTGACAACGTGATGCTGCCTATTCGGGTGTTTACAATTTGTTTGACATGTTCAGAGGAGAGAAAGACATAGTCTAACCTGTGGTGTGAGGACTTGGCATGGGAGTAGAATGAGTAGTCACGACCAGTAGGGTTCAGGGTACGCCAGGTGTCAATAACACCTAATTTACGTAGAGCCACCCTCAGGCGTCTAAGACGGACATGAGTGATAGCCGATCTCCCCGAGGAGGAGTCCAGGAGTGGGTCTAGAGTTACATTAAAATCTCCCCCTAGTATTACCATACCCTGTTTGAATGCAGCAAGCGCCGAGAGGGTCTGAACCAGCCATGCAACCTGTCCCCTATTAGGCGCGTAAATATTGGCCAGTGTAACCGGTGTGCCTGCTATAGAGCCCTTCACAAATAAGTACCGGCCATCAGGATCCGAGGAGGAGGCTGTAACCGCAAAGGGCACCTGCTTGTGAATGGCAATACTGACACCCCGGCTAGCAGAGGTCTGCGCACTGTGGTACCACTGAGTGAACTTTTTGGAAGGAAGATTAGGAATCTTACCTGCCCGAAAGTGTGTCTCTTGAAAAAAGGCGATCGAGACTTTGTCTTTCTGTAGCAAGGAAATCACTTGGGATCTTTTGCACGGCTCGTTCAGGCCCCGGACATTAAGGGATGAGACTACAAGAGAAGCCATTTTAAATCAGTGGGAAAGCACATTGCAATCAAGGTCTGAGCGAGCCAAGCAAGAACATTAAAGTGGGAAAGGAGGACACAAGAGGGGAAACACATGAGGGCAAAAAAGGGTAGACAAAACGGCAAACAATAATTCAAAATCACATAATGCAATTTTAAGAGCTCCACGGAGCGCCTGTGAACCAGAGGATCCTTTCTCATCACGGACTGGTGCCGGGATCCATCAGGCGGGGGGTCTCGTAGAGCCGGAATAGGCCAAGAAAAGGCCATCAGGTAACAAGGAAGTCAATGAGGGAAACATTGGCAAACAAATCCCCTGTGCAGAAGGGGTGGGAGGGGAGAGGTGAATAAACTCAGGAAGGTAAGGTCCACAGGGAGGTGAACAAAGGCCTGAATACATCCAGAAAGGCCTCATCAAAAACTAGGCGGCCCTGATGCATGTCCTGAACAGTAAAACAGAGGAAATCTTCAGGAGAACACCGGAACTATGGCCGGCAAGAGATGACAACTTTCACAGCAGAAAGGCTTCAGCGATGAGGAGAGCGTTCCGCAGCAGTGGAGGCTTGAAAACCCAGGCTGGATCGGGATTTCTTCCCGGCCGGTACAAGGGACCAGGTTTCTGCAGTCGGAGGCGAGGGTATAGGGTCTCCCTGGTCCGCTGGCATCCAGGACGGGATTTCAATCGGGGCTATTCCCAGTGAGACCCAGGCCCCGGACAAGTCCTGGGGTGTGCGTATGGTGATCTGCCTTCCGTTTTTGAAGACGGCCAAGCCAAAGGGGAACAACCAGCGAAACTGGGTCCCGGAGGATCTAAGCGCTTCTAAAAGTGGACGCAAAATACGTCTTTTTGTCAGCGTGGAAGGTGCCAGGTCTTGAAAGAACTGCAGCTGCGAGCCTTCATATTCTAGACGGTCTGTCTCTCTACTGGCCTTCAAAAGAGCCGCAGTGTCTACAAAGCTGAGGATACCGCAGATAACATCTCTCGGAGGATCTGAAGCTTTTGGCTTGGGACGAAGAGCGCGGTGTATGCGTTCAATAACAATATTCGCTGCTCTTTCTGGATTCAAAAGATTCGCGAATATTTCTTTCGCGACTTTTTCGAGCGCTTCCGGTGCGAATATTTCAGGTATGCCTCGGATGCGAATATTACGTCTGCGGCTGCGATTTTCCTGGTCTTCGATTCGCAGGAGGGCATCGTTAATGAGATCTTTATGCGCACCCAGGGTGGAGCATGTTTCCTCACTAAAGCGAATAATCGCATCTTGCGAATTTTCCAGTGCCGCGACTCTCTGGCCGATGGAACGGAGATCGGTCTTTATTTCCGCCAAGTCCTGCTTCAGGGGAGCCAGAGCAGAATCCATAACTTCGCGAAGGATCGCTTTTGAAAGATTTGGTCCCCGTCGTCTGTTTTTATATTCGGAAGCATCCGAAATACTTCCCGCTTCTGAGCAGTCTTCCGCATCGGAGTGGAGTGAGGGAGCCGGCGCCATCTTAGGCGTCCCTGCAGCGGTGCCCTTGGCAGCTTTCCTCAGAAATTGCTCCATGTCAGGCTGTTTGGAGCGGTTCACAGGTGGGTCGACAGGTTCCCTGAGGCGATCTCTCCCCGTTTTGCCCATTTTTAGCTTCTGAAAAGTGCTATTTAAGGGGGTTTGTGCCGATTAGGAAGAGGAGCTCAGTCACCAGCAGCCATGCAGCTCAGCGGCCAAACTCCGCCCCATAGTAGTTATATTCTTGTACATAGGAGCAGTATTATAGTAGATATATTCTTGTACATAGGAGCAGTGTTATAGTAGTTATATTCTTGTACATAGGAGGCAGTATTATAATAGTTATATTCTTGTACATAGGAGCAGTATTATAGTAGTTATATTCTTGTACATAGGAGCAGTATTATAGTAGTTATATTATTGCACACAGGAACCGTATTATAGTAGCTATATTCTTGTTCATAGGATTCAGTATTATAGTAGTTATATTCTTGTACATAGGAGCAGTATTATAGTAGATATATTCTTGTACATAGGAGGCAGTATTATAGTAGTTATATTCTTAACCAAATTTCTTTTTATTCAAAGAATAAAGTATATCTTACAATCACATACCATCGTAGTATTGATGAAAAGGTATTATTACAAACCTTCTATGGAAGTGACAATTAATAAATATCAGTGCATCATATGGTGTCTAAGATGAAGCCAAAAATATAACAGACAATAAAAGTATAAAGCAAAGGGGAGGAAAGGAGGGGTAGGGAGGGGACAGGGGGGGGATGTTAAGAGTTTTTCCAACTCCGTCAAGTAAACCTTCTATAATTCTTCCAAGGTGACCAGATTTTAAGAAAGCGGGAACGTGTGTAGGATTCCCAATGGGCCAGTTCTTAAAATCTATAGATCTGATCCACCTTGTCTCTCCACATCGAAACAGTAGGAGGTTCAGTCTCTTTCCAAAGCAGCGGAATCAGCAGTCTCGCCGCCGTAATAAGCATAGTGGGAAGATCAGATCTACAGGGAGACAGCGAATCATTGGGGCACCAAAGTAAGATCAGTTTGGGATCTAGCTTAACCTGCGTAACACATACCACATTGATCAATGCTTCTATGTTTGACCAGAAAGCCTTGATCCTCTCACAATGCCACCAAGTGTCTGAGTTCGGACAGGTGATATTAAGGGCCACTGACTTACTATAATTGATTTTAAAGTTAGAAACATAGCCAAACTCCTCAAAAAGAGACAAAAGCCTAGGGAAGGATGTTTCGGGATTAGATGTCATTATAAGTAGGTCATCAGCAAATGCGGCTGTCAAGTGGGTCTGAGAATTAATGGTAAGGCCCCTAACAGCAGGGTCCTGCCGGATCTTACACAGCAAAGTCTCCATCACTATGACGAATAAGGACGGTGAAAGAGGACATCCCTGCCTCGTCCCATTAGAGATGGAAAAGGAGGGGGAAAGCGTACCATTTATTTTGAGTTTGGCAGACGGGGCCGAGTACAGAGTAAAGATCGCAGATATGAACGAGTCTGGAAAACCAAACCTCGACAGGGCCCGCGACATATAATGCCATCCAACCCTGTCGAAGGCCTTCTCTGCGTCCGTGCTCAACAAGGCCAAAGGTGTGGATGAGCTTCCAGCCCAGTCCATAAGATGGAGCAGGCGTATCGTGTTCTCACAGCTCTGTCTGCCCCGCACAAATCCTACTTGCTCGCTATGAATAGGATCCGGCAGGATCAGCTGAATACGCTGCGCTAATATTTTGGCCCACCACTTGACATCCGCATTTAGCAGTGAGATAGGGCGATAACTGCCGCATTGGAGGGGGTCTTTGTTTTCTTTGAGGATTATAGTTATGTGAGCTTCTAATGTTTGGGGGGGGTAGAGATCCTTCAGACAGAAGGAAGTTACATAGTGTCTGAAAATGAGGGGTCAAAATGTCCCTGAAGGCCTTATAATACGATATGGGAAGTCCATCTGGACCTGGACTCTTACCTGATGGTATGGAGAATAGGACCTTGTCAATCTCTTCTCTTGACACAGGGGCGACTAGCTGAGAGGCCTGGAGGGGGCTAATGGAGGGGAGCTGTAGAGTTGATAGGAACTCATCTGTGGCCTGCTCAACCGAGTCGGAACCAGGACGGCCTGGGGGTGGGAAGGTTATAAAGATCAGCGTAAAAAGTGCTGAAAGCTTTTGCTATGTCATGGGTCGATTTATGCTTGTTGCCTTTTGCATCTAAAATTGCGGGGATAAATGAATCCGTGTGACGTTGCTTAGGCTACTTTCACACCTGCGTTCAGGTGTCCGCTCGTGAGCTCCGTTTGTAGGGGCTCACGAGCGGTCCCGAACGCAGCCGTCCAGCCCTGAT
Source organism: Bufo bufo (assembly GCF_905171765.1). NCBI lineage: Eukaryota > Metazoa > Chordata > Amphibia > Anura > Bufonidae > Bufo > Bufo bufo. Next base: position 422,878,767 of record NC_053394.1, read on the forward strand.
GCATTCTCAATGGAGGCGGATCCACTGAGAATGCATCCGCCTGCCAGCGCTCAGCCTCCGCTCCGCTCAGTTTGGGTGTCCGCCTGGCCGTGCGGAGGCGAGCGGATCCGTCCAGAATTGTAATGGAAGTCAATGGGGACGGATCCGCTTGAAGATGACACCATATGGCTCAATCTTCAAGCGGATCCGTTCCCCATTGACTTTCAATGTAAAGTCTGAACGGATCCGCTCAGGCTACTTTCAGACTTAGAAAATTTTCTAAGTTATAATGCAGACGGATCCGTTCTGAACGGATGCAAACGTCTGCATTATAGGAGCGGATCCGTCTGATGAAACATCAGACGGATCCGCTCCGAACGCTAGTGTGAAAGTAGCCTTAGCCATGGCAGACATCAGTTTATTCCCTTTGTTCCCATGGGCATAAGCTTTAAACTTGGAGCGGAATATAAGCTTCGCAGATTTGGCATTAAACAGGTTTTTCAGTTCCGTCCTGGCCTCCACCAATTCAGCAGCCACAGCCTGAGCCTGGGTTTGCTTATGAGTCAGTTCTAGACTTGCTATGCGGGACAACAGGTCGTCCACAGCCTTGGAGCGCAGTCTTTTAACATGCGAGCCCAGGGCTATTAGTTCTCCTCTAACTACTGCTTTATGGGTTTCCCACAGAATGGAAGAAGAGGGAGGGGGGTCGCCCGCCGTATTAAGAGAGAAGAATTCAGACATAATCTTGGAGATTTTAGTTGCATTAGCAGGGTCAGAGATCAAGGTGTCATTAAGACGCCATATTCTTTCCCTTTTAGGAAGAGCGGTCATAGACACCCGGAGAAATACTGGAGCGTGGTCAGATAGCGTGATGTTCCCAATCCTCGTATCTACCACCTGAGAAATATGGGGGGAGGATAGAAATATATAATCCAACCTATGGAAGGACTTTTTTGCATTGGAATAGAACGTGTAATCCCGACTAGAGGGATGCATAGTGCGCCAAACATCTATAACCCGCAGTTTCTTCAGCGCAGTCTTCAGACGGCGTAGAGGTTTGTGGGATAGCTCAGATCTCTGGGAGGACGAGTCAAGGTCAGGCTCCAGGGTCACATTAAAGTCACCTCCTAGTATAAGCATACCCTCACTAAAAGCTGATAATTGAACAAGAGTCCGAACGAGCCAGGGGATCTGACCCCTATTAGGGGCATAAATGTTAGTCAGGGTGACAGGTGTGTCAGCCATGTGCCCTTTCACGAACAAGAAGCGACCGTCTGTATCCGCAAGTACAGCGGAGTGTTTAAAGGGCAGACGCTTGTGGATGGCCACGCTGACACCCCTGCAAGCTGAGGCATATGAGCTGTGAAACCATTGTGAGAATACTTTTGGGGACAGTTTCGGGAGTTTTCCCGTCTTAAAATGAGTTTCTTGAAGAAATGCAATCGAAACATCATCTTTCTGTAACAATGAGAGCACCTGAGACCGCTTACATGGCTCGTTCAGACCCTTGGCATTCAATGAGGGGCCATAGTAAAGACAGAGGAGGCCAGTCGGCCCAGAACAAAAGGACATCTAATCTGGAAAGCAACGGACGGAGTAATAAGAAGAAGGAGGGGAAGGAGAATAAAGGAAAAGTCAAAGGAAAAATAAAAGGCATAACAAATAAGACGTAGACACTATACATGTAACAAGGCATGTCTCCCCATGGACAGGGAGCTCGTGGTCCCACCCAGCATCTGATATGATGGAGATCCTTTTTCATAGCGGCGGACAGCCGGGATCTATCAGAGGGGGGCTCCTGTGGGGCCACTACGGGGTTTAAGGAGGGGTGTGGGGTAGAGGGATTAATCAGTAACATTACCGACATAAAGGCAAACATATAACCCCAGCAAAAATGATCAGTGCTAACATTGCATCAAATCACAACCTGTATCTTGTGCAGGAAAGGTAGCGATAAAAAGGGGCAAATCCCAAAGCCCATGGAAACGGGGCAGTGGGCTAAGACCCTGATCAAGGCCACAAATAGGTAACAAACAGGCAATAAACAGCTCGAGCAGAGCAAACAAAGATCCTTCAGCCTGAAACTCAAAAAATGTCCCAGGACAATGGACTCAATAGTGAACAGACATAAGCGACATCAGCTTCTCACAGAGCAGAGTCACGTGACAGCAACTTGGGAAAGGCCTTTTCCTTGCTTCTCTGGTCTGGATGGCGAGACTTGCTGCCACAAATCCACACCCGGAGGGGAGAGGCAGGGGGTCCCCTTGATCAGCCGGCATCCAAGAGGGAACTGCGATGGGTGCAATCCCAAGAGGGCCCCAAGAGGGTCCGCACCGTGTACTGCCTTCCATTTTTCAAGATGGCCAAGCCGAAGGGATAGAGCCACCGGAATGGCGTGGCTGTGGCTTTAAGGGCCTCCAGGAGTGGCCTTATGATGCGCCTTGGCTAAGGTGGAGGTGGAGGGGGCCAGATCTTGAAAGAATAGGATGGGGGTCTCCCCATACATGATGCAATCAGCCTCTCTTCCCGCCCTAAGCAGTGCCGCAGTATCCACGTAGCTGAGGATGCCACATACTACATCTCGCGGCGGTTCACCAGGTTTCGGCTTGGGCCTCAAAGCCCTGTGAATGCGCTCAATCACAATCGGAGCTGCTCTTTCAGCACCTAGCAAGGAGGAGAAAATTTCGCATGCTGCCGAATTAAGCGCATCGATCGCAATATTTTCGGGAAGACCGCGGATGCGAATATTTCGCCGCCGGCTCCGATTTTCTTGATCTTCAATGCGCAATAGTGCATCATTTAGCAAGTCTCTGTGAGTTTGCAGGGCCGCGCTTGTCTTACCCTCATGCACCAGGATGGCTTCCTGTGCGAGCTCCAGGGACTCCACTCGATTACCAATGTGTCGCAGGTCACCTTTTATTTCCTCCAAATCCTTCTTCAGAGGTGCAAGTGCAGACTCCAGGATATCCCTGAGGACTGCTTTGGAAAGTGAGGAGCTTTTTCGCATAGGTCTGCGATCTGATACATCGGAGGCACTTCCTGCCTCTGAACCTTCTTCTGCATCAGAGAGCTGCCGCGCCATCTTGGACACTTCAGCAGCGGGGGTCCTGGATTGTTTCTTGAGATATTTATCCATCTCAGGTGCAGCGTACTCAAGTTGTGTGCAATAGGTGTTTCTGGGTGATGTAGTGCAATATACACTAACCTGGTACAGCTGACTCTCTGCAAGGGCAGGTATAGGTAGAAATAGTTTGTGACGCCAGTGCCAAGTAAACGGTGGCACGCCGTTTGCGGATGCAGGAATAAATTGAGGAAACGTAGTATTAAAACAGAACTCCAACTTTAGTAGTTTTCAAGCAGAGACAATATTGGAATCGCAGTTCCTTGGCATACAGTCGATTTTGCAATTCGGTCGATGCAGGCAATTCAGTTACAGCAAGGTGATTACAGAGTGTTGAACACAGGACTTGCAGCACAGGAGCTTGCACTCTAATTCTGTCTGATCCTGGAATATAGCATATCTTCACCAAGGCCCATTAACCTAGTTCTGGCTTTATATCCTTGGCTATAGCTTTAATAAGTACCTCCTCTGTCTTTCTGAGTACCTCTTGCTTTCCTGATCTTTGCCTCTGTCTCTCTCAGCTTCTGGAAACTTCCTCAGGCTCTTGAGCTAACATATTCCTGTTTCTGCATATGGGAATTCAGGAGGGAATCTTCTCCTGGACAGCAGGCTTCAGGCCTGGACTTGTCTCAGACATTGTCTAATCTCCAACTGTAGATTACAGACACTAGACTCCGTCTGCCTTGCACTTCCCTGACTGGGCCTTATATAAACTAGGGCTCCCTAGCTCCCTCTATTGACTAGAAGCTGGAATGACACCCCTGCAGGCCTGTACATGCAAGTTTCACAGTAACAGGGAAACACATAACATTACATTACATGACACTCTATAAAACTGACATATAACAACTTCCCCATAATTAGGAGGGATGACAGCACACCAAGTGACACTTTGGTAGTGACGGGTATTACAGTTCCCGTACACTACACAGGCTGTCTGGAACGAGCCCCTGTCGGCTCTGGTGTCTCAGGGTGACGATCTTTACCTAGTTTCCCCATTTGCACAATGTAAGTAGCCAGTAAAAGGGGTTATAATAGCTGCCAGGGAGAGGAGCTCAGGAACAAGCAGCCATTCAGCTCCAAGGTCAGGCTCCGCCCCCCCATAGTAGTTATATTCATGCACATAGGAGGCAGTATTATAGTAGATATATGCTTGTACATAGGAGCAGTATTATAGTAGTTATATTCTTGTACATAGGAGGCAGTATTATAGTAGTTATATTCTTGTACATAGGAGCAGTATTATAGTAGTTATATTCTTGTACATAGGAGGCAGTATTATAGTAGTTATATTCTTGTACATAGGAGCAGTATTATAGTAGTTATATTCTTGTACATAGGAGGCAGTATTATAGTAGTTATATTCTTGTACATAGGAGGCAGTATTATAGTAGTTATATTCTTGTACATAGGAGCAGTATTATAGTAGTTATATTCTTGCACATAGGAGCAGTATTATAGTAGTTATATTCTTGTACATAGGAGGCAGTATTATAGTAGTTATATTCTTGTACATAGGAGGCAGTATTATAGGAGTTATATTCTTGTATATAGGAGGCAGTATTAAACTAGCTATATTCTTGAACATAGGAGGCAGTATTATAGTAGTTATATTCTTGTGCATAGGAGCAGTATTATAGTAGTTATATTATTGCACACAGGAACCGTATTATAGTAGCTATATTCTTGTTCATAGGAGGCAGTATTATAGTAGTTATATTCTTGTACATAGCGACAGAATTATAGTAGTAATTTTATTGTACATTGTATATAGGAGCAGTATTATAGCAGTTATATTCTGGTCCTTAGAAGGCAGTATTATAATACTTGGCTCTAGAAATACACAGAAGCATTCGATTCTTTTATAACTGGAGTAGTCCTTTGATATAGGACTGAATGTTTGGATACTGTATTTTAGTAAATAAGTACTTATATCTTTTAATAAAAAAAGAAAGTCCAGTATATATAGCAGAACTGGTGCAGTATAATAATACATTTCCTGAAATTTTAATAAAAGCAGCAGTGCATTTCTCAGCAGGTCACCATTGGCAGAGATCTGGTCTGTGTCCTTGAGTCCCGTCTTCTCGGAGATATATTGTATTCATATACTCGCCTCCTGCCTATTGCTATTTTCATTCACAAGTCTTCAGGCTTCCAAAAATAAGAATGTATTTAATAACCTCGATATGTGTGCCAAGTGCCGTCTATTGACAGTGCCTTTCTTTTTCTGCCAGCGAATGCTAACACGGTGTCAGGGAGCAGAGATCTGTATGTAACATTAAGATGATAAATTTTCCTTCTTTTATTCCATTTCCAAAAATTCTCATCTGCAGTCAAGAACCTTTTCTTGCACTTTTGCAAGGAAACTCAACACATAATTTCAGATGGGGACCTTTAGCGTGGTATGAGGGTGGGCCCTTTAAACTACTTTTTCTTTAGGGCTCAATAACCTCCCTCCATAATGACCTGAAGTATCTCAATGTCATTCTCACATTGGTCCAATTGGCTAAAGGTGTGTGAGAATATGCTGGAGTCTGAGACTCTGGAATTAGGGGCAATCACGTGTTCCTGATTATAGGGTGGTCCTACCATAGTATCGGTAGTAATTGGCCGCCCCAAGCCTGTAGCCTATAAAAACATATGGCCCCCTTTTTTCTAACCATCTCATCAAGTAAGCTGAATGGCCAATCGCTATATGCAGGGAAGCTTAAAGGGGTTGTCTCCCTGCAGTAAATGGCATTTATCATGTAGACACAGTAAAAAAAAAAGGCACTTACTAATGTATTGTGATTGTCCATATTGCCTCCTTTGCTGGCTGGATTCATTTTTCCATCTCATTATACACTGCTAGTTTCTAGGGGTTATGACCTTTGCTGCAGCCCAGATACAAGATGGCCAGGATGGGAGCTGCTATATATTCGTGCCTACAAGCTCTTACATTGTCCCGATCACAAGAGAGGCCAGCACTTAACATTCAGCCTCCTCCCTCCACCCATTGTATGTGTGATTTCACGCTGGAGGTAACTGAGAGTTGTTCGCTGTGTGTCGGACCTCATGCCCCTGTAATTGCCCATACAGCACAGGTAGGTTAACGTTGGGTCCTGTGCCACTTTGAGAGACCTTGACAGGGTGCACGGGCTCCAGTATGTTCTTGATATCAGAATATATTGGTGAAAGCCTCATTTTAATATCAGTGTGAGGGTTTAGCCATATATTGTCAATTGCATTTACCATTGTAGTGCACCATTTTTTGTAAATTTCAGAGAGGCCAGCACCATAAAATCCTCTGGATCGGGCAGAAAGAAATGTGCCATTTGTAAAAAGACACTGCCGTCAAAAACTAAAAAGGCACTGTGTCCCAGATGTACGGATAAATTAATGACTGAGGAATCCCCTTCCTTGCTAGAATCAGTTAAAAGTCTGATTAAGGAAGAAGTTAAAGCGGTATAGATTCAAGATTACCGCCGTGCTGTCCCCAACCATCAACTTCACAAAAATCGCAGGTGTAGGATTTTCAGGGTGCACCAGACTCTGATGATGGGGAAATATTTTCAGATGTAAATTCTGAATCCTCTGAAGACGGTTCAAGTAAACCTTTGTGTCTCCCAGAGGATACAGAAAAATGATTAAAGACCATAAGAGCCACGATGAAAATGGACATAAAAGAATCCCAATCCATTTAAGATCAAATGTTTCAGGGATTGGGGGAAAAGAAAAGGAGAGTTTTTCCCATCCATAATAATATAAAGATGCTAATAGCTAGAGAATGGAAGGATCCTGAAAAACGAAATACGATTCCAAATGCCTTTAAGAGGAAATATCCTTTTACAGAATTGGATTCAGCTTTGGGGGATAAAACTCCCAAAATTGATGCCCCAGTTGCCCGCATATCCAAAAAGACTTCTCTGCCTTTTGAAGATATGGCTCTATTAAAAAGCCTGATGGATACAAAATGTGAGGGTCTTCTTAAACGGTCATGGGAGACAAACACGGCTATGCTAAGACCTAATATAGCGGCTGCTTGTACTTCCAGATCATTGTCTGTCTGGTTAGCCCAATTGGAAGAGAAGAAATCCTAGCCTCGATCCCTATTCAGAAGCATGCCTCAAATTTTTTGTCTGATGCCTAGGCGGATCTAGTAAAACTCTCCGCCAGATCCTCGGCTCTCTATAATGCCACCCGCAGAGCAATATGACTCAGGTCATGGTCGCGAGATGCCAGCTCTAAAAATCGCCTATGCTCCATACCGGGTGAGGGGTACAAGTTGTTTGGTTCAGTATTAGATGATATTCTGGACAAGACATCGGACAAGAAAAAATGCTTTCCTTCAGACTCAAAATTTTACCAGTGTTCCTTTCAGAAAAGAACCAGACCAGATCAGAGGAGAAAAGAGGGTTCTAGGAAATGGCAGCCCTCTAGAGGAAAGAGCAGAGGTTTTTTGTTCACTCCAGAAACTGTCACGGCTGTATGTGAGCAACAATAGTATACACAGCAAAAGAGCTACTGACCGGACCCAAACTAGGGAGGATAAAGGGTGACCCCTGTCAGACCCTCAAAGCTCTCCCTATGCTGCTAAGCACATGCCCGGATCCAAATGGCGGAACGAGGCATGCCCACGTACCTTAGACTGATGACCACTGTAACCCCTACAATAGTGGAAGGGGCATGGCCACCGGTGCCCTACTCAGTATATGGAGGGAACCGTGGCCACCTCAGATCCAGTCAGAAAATAATCTGGTACACAACAATGTCTGTACACTTAGCTGAAGGTGTTGCAGCCGCAGAGAAGAAGGATCCAAGGACAGCTGGCAATATCCGGAGTGCTTGCTGCAGCAGAACACAGGTCCAGTGAACTGATAGCTACAAGTGAAGATACTCAAGCAAGAGCTACAACTGAAATGAGAACTATAATCCACGCCCTACAATAGGAGGAGGGGTGATATAAAGAGAGGGAAATCAAACGCATGAGGAACAGCTGGGAGGAAGGAAACCAAAAGTAAACAGAGCAGTGAGAACTCCTCCCAGCTCTAGTAGTGACATCATCACAGGGGTGGAGAAACAGAGCTGTGAGAACGTCCCAAAGCTCTGGTAGTGACAGAAACTTCCACAAAGCCCTCACAATAACGCCAAATTTCAGGTAGGAGGCAAACTAAAAAAATTTTACCTTGACCTGGGGAAATATTTCTTCTTCTCCTAGGGTATAATAAGTACTATAAACGAAGGTTACAAACTGGAATTCACTGCTCCTCCTCCAGATTTTGACACATACAACAAGCCTTTACTTCAAATACAAAAACAGATGGTTCTAGAATAAGAAATACTATCTCTTCTGCAAAAGCGAGTCATAATACCGGTTCCAAAAGATCAGGAAGGAATAGGATTTTACTCGCCTATCTTCCTAATCCAGAAACCAAACAAGTCTTTCAGATTAATAATAAATCTGAAGAGGTTAAACAAAAATATAACCTACAAAAGATTCAAAATGGAGACGATCAGGTCCACAGTAAATATTTTGACTCGCGATTGCTACATGGTAACCTTGGATCTCTCCGACGCATGTCCCATCCACAGAGACTATCAGAAATTTCTCAGGATCGCAATATTTCTGAAGGGGCAAAAAAACGTCACTTTTAATTCCAGGCCCTGCCTTTTGGTTTATCCTCAGCCCCAAAAATCTTCTCAAAAATTATGGCCGAGGTGACGAGTTTCCTACATCTTCAGGGCATCATGATTGTTCCATACTTGGACGACTTTTTAGTGGCAGCACAGGATCTCCAGGTTCATTTACAAATTGTACAAAGGAAGCTGTTGGAATTAGGCTGGTTGATAAAAAAGGAAAAATCAGACCTACTTCCCAGCCGGGAAAAAATATTTTTGGGTGTCATGCTGCTCGACTCCCACAATCTTATGTCTTTCCTTCCTCAAGAAAAACAGACTTCCCTATCTCAAAAAGTCTCGCTATTTGGCAAATCCAGAATAGTGTCCATCAGGGACATCATGACCCTGTTAGGCCATCTAACTTCCTCCATTACAGCAGTCAGGTGGGCCCAACACCAAAGCATGCTACAGGGGTTTCTCCTAAAAAGCTGGGATGGAAATCAAAACACTCTAGACAGAAGAAGGAAAGTTCCTTTAAAAGTAAAACAGTCTCTCTTTTGGTGGAAGATCAGAAGAAATCTTCAGAGAGGAGTGTTTTGGCGACATACAAATCATGTTGTTATTACAATCGACGCCAGCAGTCGAGGATGGGGACACACACCAAAGAGCAAGTAGTAGTAGGAATCTGGGGTCAAAAGATGGCAGCAGCATCCTCCAATTTAAAGGAACTGATGGCAGTCTTCAAAGTACTTCTTTCTCTGCAATCGACCATAATATCCCAACACGTAAAGATTCTGTCCGACAACTCCACCACCGTGGCCTATCTAAATCGGCAAGGAGAAGCAAAGTGCTGCGGGAACTTTCAGGAAAAATCTTTTGTTGGGCAGAAAGGAACTTGTCTTCATTGACTGCCGTTCATCTAAAAGGCAGAGAAAATATACTAGCAGATTTTCTCAGCAGGGAAAGCTTGAGAGAAGGAGAATGGTCACTAGATCCCAACATGTTCAAACAAATATCAAAGAGATGGGGTACCACGATAGTGGACCTTTTTGCAGATCGGAGAAACAGACAGGTAGAAAGGTTCAGTTCCCTCTCCATTTGGGATCAACCTCTGATAGTAGACGCTCTGTCATCCCTATGGCCAGAAGGTCTGCTTTATGCTTTTCCACCCTTTAGCTTAATTCCAAGAGTATTGATAAAGACAATAGAGGTAAAAGCACGATTGATACTGATAGCACCCTTCTGGCTGAAAAGATCCTGGTTTCCTCTCCTATTCGATCTGGCGGCAGGGGAGTTCTGGCCTCTCCCATCATATTCAGGTCTACTGCGTCAGGACCCAGTGTCCCATCCAAGCGTATCCCAATTATATCTAACAGCTTGGAAACTGAGCAGGTTATGTTAGAACAGAGAGATCGGAGCCAGTGATTTCCACTCTTTTATTAAGTAAAAAAGACACAACTTTAAAAATCTATTTAAGAACATGGAAAGCCTTCTTTAAAATTTACAGGGGATAGATGGTATCACAACCCGGATCCGGATGTACCCCTTATATTAGATTTCCTTCAATCATGTCTAGATAAGGGGCTCAGACCAAGCACACTCAAAGTCCATGTATCGGCATTAAGTAATTTTCTGGAAATAAAGATGGCAGACCTGCCCCTGATAAAACAGTTCCTAAAAGGCGCTGCAAGACAGTTTCTGTTTTTTCATTGCACTATCCCTCCTTGGGATCTAAACCTGGTGCTTGAAGTTCTAATGCATGTACCCTTTGAACCTTTACAGGACATAGTACAAAACCACCTTTTTATTGGCAATCACATCAGCCAGAAGGTTGGGGGAGATCCAGGCTTTTTCCTGTAGATCTCCTTACTTCGCAGTTCTTGAGGACAGTATTATTTTTAGACATACCCCTATGTTTTTGCCTAAAGTAGTATCCAGGTTTCATCGCTAACAGGAGATATCCTTACCTATTTTTTTGCCCAAATCCATCTTCGGAAAACAGATAAAAGATATCATAATCTGGATGCAAGACGATGCATACTAACTAACCTAGAAGTCTCTAAGGAGTTCAGGGACTCAGATCATCTTCTTCTTCAATATCAAGGCCATCATAAGGGTTCGGCAGCAAGCAAGAGTACCATTGCAAGATGAATAAGAAGTATAGAGATTAGTAATTAGTGATCTGGATTATTTAATACTTAACTTTTACTTTTTAAAATAAAATAGATGGGATATATCCCTCAAAATAACAATAAGCTGAATACACGAAGCCGTTTCCAATGCCCCACAAACATGCTACCGTTCTCTCACAGCCCCCCCCCAACCTTGGGGAAGTGGAAAACGGTATTGTGTATTCAGCTCTTTTACGCACACATGGTGCCGGCATACATTTATTGCCGCCGCCCTGTTCTATTGTGCATTTCAGGTACTGGTGCATATCAGCTCTTGTTACCTCCTGTGTCCGACACTGCTTGAATAGGTGTGGACACAGTTGTCACCGTTTTCATAAGGCTTTGTGTATTCAGCTTATTGTTATTTTGAGGGATATATCCCATCTATTTTATATTAAAAAGTAAAAGTTAAGTATTAAATAATCCAGATCACTAATTACTAATCTCTATGACTCATGCGAGTGATCATACATGAATATAATTTTTTTCTGATTTATGAATAAGAAGTACCATTGAATTTTGTTATCTTCAGAAGAACCTGACTCCCCTATGGGGGATAAAGGCTCACTCTACTCGTGCAGTATTGGCCTCCTGGGAAGAGAATGCCTCTGCGTCAGTGGAAGAAATATGCAGGGCAGCCGCATTACTAACGAGTCCTATGTCATTAAATGAAGCTGGTAAAGGGAGGGGGCCTTTTCAACTTGAGCTTCTACATTGTTTTCTGTCCTGGGGAGGAGGGGGCACCCTCCTGTGAGTGCCGTTGTGGAGACTATTGGAAAATCCAATTACTGGTAAGAGTAATTAACTCTTTTCTGGCAGGTTCCGAAGAGAGATACTTACGAGTCCCGTGAGCCTCCCTGTATGATTGGGCTGCTGTCAATCACTGGACTCAATCATAGAAAAAGTATAAATTAATAAAATACAAGTTAGGGTCCATTCTCACGTCAGTAGTGTATTGCGGATCCGCAATACACCCAGCTGGCACCCCCATAGAACTGACTATTCTTGTCAGCATTTGCACACAAGAATAGGACATGTTCTATTTTTTTCCAGAGCCGCGGACCAGAAGTTCTGGGCCGCGCTACAGAAATGCGAATGCGGACAGTGTGCTGTCCGCATCCATTCCTGCCCCATAGAGAATTAATGGGTCCGCACCCTTTCTGGATAATTGCGGAACAGGTGCAGACACATTCTACAGACGTGTAAATGGACCCTTATACTGAATATGTTTCACATATAACTATATACTGCATCAATCTACGCAACTCCTCTTGCTCTATGTATAAGGTATGTTCAACGTGACAGGTTCCCTTTAAGGTCATTCTCACACAATATCACTTGGTGAGAATAGCCTGGGGTTAGTAGTTTGAAAAACTGAAAATAGTATTTGGGAGAATTTTTAAGACAGGTGTCCTGATTACAGGCAGAATATTCAACAGTTTACTTAAAGAGGTTTTCCAGGTGTCTGATTGGTGGGGGTCCGACACTCAGGACCCCGCCGATCAGCTGTTTCAGAAGGCTCACAGCATCGCCGCGGCCTTCTCTCAGCTTAGACTACGACATATGATGTCGCGTTCATTGGTCACATGGCCCAGGTGCAGTTCAGTCCCATTGAAGTTAATGGGGCTGAGCTGCAATACCAAGCTAAGCCACTATACAATGGATGGCGCTGTGCTTAGTGAGCTACGAGAAGGCACGGGCTACTGTAGGCACCAGTGACTTCTCAAAACAGTTGATTGGTGGGGATCCCAGGTGTTGGACACCCCTGATCAGACACTGATGACCTGTCCAGAGAATAGTAGAAAAGTCTTGGAAAACCCTTTTATATTAAATTTTAAATGGCTCATAATTAGAGATAAGCAAATCGATTTGAAATTAATTGGATTTCCCCAAAAATATACGTAAAAATGAAATGAAGTCAAAATTTTGGTGATTTGATCCGGACTCATTTTCCAAATTTTACCTTTAAAGTCAGTACATTAGTGAGGGAAACAGGGCAGGGAAGATGAGGATGGACATGGCCACGAGCCAGGCCTTGGCCTTCTGGCTTGACCATAAAGCCTTGCAGTCAGGCTCACAGCCTATCAGGAAGGAGGATGTTATATCCCAACTAGAGACATCATTCTAAACTCTTATGTGATAGGACATGTCACAGACACAGCAATTTGATGCATAAGATGGCCATTTTAGGGTCCTACAGGGACAGTGTTAGGTACTGGGAAGTTACATTTAGTTAGGTAAATTTAATTACTTGATAAAAAGATGTTTTAGCACTAGAGACAGGATATGGGCAGTTAGTTTATTGTGTATTACAATACTTGAGCTTTTCACACACACAGTCCAGTCCCATTATTACGACTACCTCCTACTTTCGATGGTGGCAGCGTGTAGCTCATGAAGGAAGTCCTGAGCTGGCTCGGTGGGTATATAAAGTGTGCTGAGCGGGCTCAGTGGGTATATAAGGTGTGTGATAGGCTGCCTGGACACATATCCCTCATCGCTGTCATGGGTAAAAGGGACAATTATTGGCTTTCGGGCCCCGGAGGGTGGTATTGCGCAGTGTGAACTGTTCCCCTGCTGAGGTGATGAGAGTGTATTGTGAGTGGACAAATGGCAACATCGTGAATAAGCTATATAGAAACTGTGGAGCGACTTCCGGTTCCGGCGCGCACATGTAAGGAGACGGAGGGTGAGTGCTCCGTGCCACGCCTCCACATACCGTGGGGAATCGCCGCAGATCGGGGATAAAAACCCACCAAATGCACCTCCTGAAGTGCTTAGGAGGTTAATGGAGAAATATCTTAAGCACGGCGGCGCCCTACAAACAGAGTTTCCACGCCCGCAGCGCGAGTCGGCAGAGCGGCAGAGGGAGAAGATGGCGGACGGGAAAAAAAGAAACACCCGCGCCTCCTCGCAACCACCTCATTGCCCAGAAGTAAGTGACTCCTTAGAGTTGCTGAAGGACACATCGCAGCATGTACAAGGCATGGACCTACCATGCAAAGAAATGGCCATAGCAGTCGCACAGTTACTTGCCCCAGACATCAAGGCCACATTGGAGGCAACGGTAGCGACTACCTTGAAACAGCTGCAGGGAGAAGTAGCACAGAATGCGGCTCAGATTTCAGAACTGGAACAGAGAGTGGGACTGATAGAAGAAGAGTTGGAGAAGGCCCAGTCTCAAATTGGAGAAGTTCTGCGTAATAATCAAACGCTCAGAGATAAAATCGAGGATTTGGAGAACCGCTCACGGCGGAGCAATTTGCGTGTAATTGGTATTCCGGAAAGTATTTCGGCACAACAACTTATGAACATTTGCGCAGAGGAAATACCAAAGGCTCTGGGACTCCAATCCCCAGTGACCGTGGAAAGGGCGCATAGAACGGGCACACCGAGAGAAACCACAGCAGAGGGGTCAAGAGTGAGACCGCGCCCCGCGATTGCTAAATATCTAAATTACGCAGACAAAGAAGCTGTCCTTCAAAAGTACAGACGCCTTAATCAGCCTTTGAAAGTGAGAGGTCACCGAATTTTGCTTTTTGGGGACTATTCGGCGGAGGTGGCCAGGAAACGGAGGGTCTTTTCGCAGTTATGCACTCATTTGGTGCAGCAGAAGACGAAGTTTGCTCTTATATACCCAGCTATCCTGAGGATCTTCAGGCAAGACGGCAGGATTGACACATTCATGTCGCCCAAAGAAGCTTGGGATGCTTTAGAATCTGGTGACTCCGGGGTTAACGGCGGAAACGCCTTCTCACCAAGAGGAAGATCTTCACCCAGGGGAAGACATCAGGAGGTCCGCAGCGATACCACAGCCATCGGCCGAGCCCGGAGATCACCGGCGAGAGAGCGGGACCCATCATCCAGCCCGGAATGGGAATGAAAATCCTGCTGCAAGTATTGGACATGGGTTGTTAACCCTTTCAGGATGTCAGGGGCTGTTTGTTGAGAAGGGAGGGAAATGTGGACAGCCAGAATGTAGGTAGTAGTTGGGAGTTTACTAATGATAGGGGTTTCATATGCAACTGTTATATAGGAATGCTAAAGAGTCTGGGAATAAAAAAATAAAAAAAAGGGGGGACAAGTCGGGCTTTCAAAAATAATGTGCCGTTTTGGTGGTGGGGGGGGGGGGGGGTGGGAGCAGTATAGGGATCTCTTTATATTACATCAGATTAGGCTTGGCGCGCGGACTTCCAGCTGTCCCGGCCAAGTGAGTGCGAAAAAAGTGAAGTCCAGAGGGTCTCCAAGCTGGGCACGCCTCCCTGAGAGGAAAAAGTTCTGTGTTTTGGTTACAGAAAGGGTTCTAGGGGTTTGGGGATGTTTTCGTTTTTTCTCTATTATGTGGTCATAATCTATAACTATGATGTTTTGCTTATACTGTACTGCTGGGTGGGAAATTGGCCTCCTCCAGGTTGTCACTTACACTTAACCCAATCAGAGAAAACACTATAAAGATTATCACTTGGAATGTAAAGGGGTTGAGAGCCCCTCAGAAAAGGATAATGGTCCTCAGGCACTTGAAAAAGTTAAATGCGGATATAGCATTATTGCAGGAGACACACCTGGAGGAGGCGGATTTGTGGCGTATGCAACGACTGTGGGTGGGCAAGGTCTTGGGTTCTCCATCCAATGGGAGGAAAGCCGGGGTTCTTTTACTCATACACAAGAGGGTACGACATGAAGTTCTCTCCACTGAGTGTGACCGGCAAGGGAGGATTTTGAGAGTTAAACTGGACACTGACGCGGGCATTTTAAATATATATAATGTTTATGGCCCTAACTCAGCCCAGGCTTCCTTTTATAGGGAACTGGAATCAAAAATCTTGCAGGAGGAGGGGGGTCAGGTTCTAGTGGCAGGGGATTTAAATGCGGTCCATCATATTGATGAAGACAGAAGACATCTGGGGGAGACTGGTCGGAGGGAGGAATCGAATACTAAAATAAGGGGAAAATTCACTCTCCAACCTTTTTTGAGGGCCACGCATCTGATAGATGCGTGGAGGTCTATTAACCCGGTGGAGAGGGAATTTACTCACTTTTCTCATTCTCACCAGTCTTGGTCCAGATTGGATTATGTCTTGTCCTCTAATAAGCTCATGGAGAGAGTAGTAATGACTGAAATTTCGGATATGTAATATCCGACCATGCACCAGTCTCCTTAGTTTTAGCAGACAATATTCCAAAGGGGACGGACTATATCTGGAGACTCCCCACATATCTAGCCACAGATGAGGAATTCATAGATAGATTGAGAGGATGGTGGTGGGAGTTTTCTGAAAATAATGGAGATCATAGGGAGAACCATAGTTTGTTTTGGGATACTGCTAAGGCCGTAATTAGAGGACAGATAATCTCTTACACGGCGGCAAAGAAGAAAAAAATAAAGCTTAATTTACAACAGGCCACGGAAGCGGTACGTTCGGCTTATACCACCTTTTTAACTGATCCCTCTGATTTGAATAGAGTCAAATGGGTTACCGCGAAACATAGCTATGATCATCATTTACACCAGCAGATAAAACTATATATGGATCATAAGCAAGCGTCGTTGTTTAAGTTTGGAAATAAGTCTGGCAAAATGTTAGCTAATCTAATAAGATCCCAATACCAGCCCTCACACATTAAATGTATTAAAAATGATAAAGGGGAAAAATTGACAGATCAAAAAAAAATAACAGATCCCCTTGGACGATATTTCGAGCGATTATATATGCAGGAAGAATATGAGTCAACTAGGGCGGAGGAACTCCTTGCTGGTGTTTCTCTTCCAAAATTGTCAGAGGAGATGCTATCTCAAATAAATAGACAGATCACTGAGGAGGAGGTCAAACTGACTATAAAGTCACTGAAAAATGGCAAGGCGCCGGGCCCGGATGGATATTCGGCGGAATTCTACAAGGCATTACATACAGAGGTGACCCCAACTTTAACTGCCCTTTTTAACTCATGCCTACAGGGAAGTGATATAATGGCCTCGGGCAACATGGCTCATATAAAGCTTATTCCTAAACCTGGGAAGGATTTAACATTACCCAGCTCATATAGGCCAATCTCATTAATTAACCAGGATTTCAAAATATTGACCAAGCTGATGGCAAATTGGTTAGCAATATATATGCCTAACCTTATTGGCCCCCACCAGGTAGGTTTTATAAAAGGTAGGGCAGCAGTGTCATACATAAGGACGGTATTAGCAGTTCAGGATCATCTATCCGGAGGCGATAATGATCAATGCAGCCCTGCCTTGCTATCAATAGACGCAGAGAAGGCTTTCGACAATGTGAACTGGAAATGGCTCAGGAGATCTCTGGAGGTCTTCGGTCTGAGTGGTCCCTTTGGGGTTTTCTTGGAGAGACTATATAAAAATCCTCAAGCAAGGGTAAATACCCCGGGATTTTTGTCGGACCCTTTCTGTCTCTTTAGGGGTACAAGGCAGGGCTGTCCTTTGTCACCTTTACTTTCTAATCTTGCTTTGGAACCGTTAGTTCAGTTTCTGATACAGACTGCGGTATATAGGGGTATTAAAATTAGGAATAGAGAGGTAAAGCTAATCTGCTTCACGGATGATGTCTTGTTATTTGTGAACTCACCGAAGGCTCACCTTAAGGATATTTTAGATTTCATCTTATATTATGGTAGGGTCACGGGGTATCGAATAAATGTGGGTAAGAGTCAATTATTATATCTTAGGGACCGAGGGACAGGGAGTGAAGGGGGGGCGGGGAGCTCAGAGGTTGACATAGCTCACACTTACCTGACCTATCTAGGAATCAAGATAGGGAGTAAACCTTCCGCCCTCTATCAATTGAACTATTACCCGTTGATACGGAAAATTGAGTTGGAACTAGAGAAATGGATGCAATTGCCGTTAACTTTGTTTGGGAGGGCACACCTTTTGAAAATACCCCATGCAGACCATACCATTGTTGATAAAGCATAGGGATGTGAGCAGGCTACAAAAAGCTTTCTCACGTTTCTTATGGAGTGGAAAGAGACCGTGTATCGCATATGACAAGCTATGTCTAACAAAGTGGGAGGGAGGTCTGCAGCTACCGAATATTAGAATCTATAATGTGGCATCACTATTTAGACATGTGAGAGATTGGGTGAGGAATACGTCACATTTTTCCAATACCCCCCTCGAAAGGGAATTGGCTTATCCCTGGGAGCTGGTTGCCCTTTTGCATACCAGGATCAGAGATACCCCAGTGGGAATAAAACACTATAGTATGATTAGGGATACCATGACGGCTTGGAGATTAGTAAGGAAGTTATATAAATTGCCTATGTATATTACCCGGTATATGCCATTGAGGTCATTGCCAGGTTTTTCTCAGGGTAGACAATCCAAGATGTTTGTACAGTGGAGAGAGAAGGGTATACACACGGTAAAACAGATTTTGTCTACCTCAGGAACGGAGATAATGGGGTGGCGAGATCTCCAGTCTAAATTTGATTTGCCGGCCTCCCATTTCTTACCATATAGGCAGATTTTGTCATATTGCAGGGCACAATCGGTGACTTTGGGAGAGTCAGAAAGGATGGGATGGTTTGAGCACTTGGTGGGATCCCAGGAGACATCCCTGTCTGATTTATACAAAAAAAATTGAATATACTTGTATACCTACTGGGGAAAAGGTGTTCAAAAAATGGGAGGAGGAATTAGGAGACACTTCTCTGTCAGGGAAACTACGGGAAGGCCTGGAAAGGGTGAGAGAGGCCATCTGCAGTGAATCTTGGAGGGAAATGCACTTTAGAATACTACATAAGGCGACATATGCATTTGATCTTTCGTATAGAGATGCCCCAAATCATTACCTAAGGTGGTGCCCGAAATGTCACCTGCCAAAAGCAGGTTTGTTGCACGGGCTATGGGAGTGCCCTGTATTGCAGCCGCTATGGCAAGAAACTACTAAATACATAAAGGAGGTCTGGGGGATAGAACCCCAGCTTACCCCACTTAATTGTATCTTTCACTATGTGCCGTTGGATCAGAGGGGCGAAATTACACATTCTACACATATTAGGGGGGTCCATTTATTCTTATTGGCAGTTAAGAAAACTATTCTTAGGCACTGGATAAAGGCGTCTATACCCACACTAGATGAAGCGATAGGGACGATGAAACATGTCCTTTACATGGATAGGTTAGACGCGGAGAATAATAAAGAGAGATCGACCAAGCAGTTCTTTCATAAGTGGAGACAATTCATAGAATTTTCCTTGGAATTGTTGGAAAGAAAAGAGGTCATAACTCCTTTTCTTAATACCAAATGGTACCTGGAAGAACAACTGAAGGGGAAACTAGGAAATCTGGTATTGGATTAAGGTGGTTTAATTAGATATGTTAGATGACAAGTCACTTGGAGGAGACCGAACGGATGGGAGGCAGGATGGTATTGAAACTGAGCCCAAATCTGCTACGAAGCATATAGATTGTGACCAAAGGTATTCTGGTTGTAATGTTTGTTTTGTTGTTGGGGGAAGGGGAGGGGAAGGGAATCCTTAAAAATGTATGAGGAGATGGTAAATAGAATATTGATATTATGCAATACGGATGGTAATGTATTTATGTACTAAGAACAATGTATGAAACGTTATACAGTGTCTGTATGTGATTTGAATCTCCTTTAATAAAATTTGATTAAAAAAAATAAATAAATAAACTGTGGCGCACCACGCGCCATTGATGTCAGAGGTGAATGTTGGCTACAAAGGTGGGTGATGGTTGACTGACATGCTATGGTGGGCTCATGGGCAAAATGAACCAGGGGCTACAAGACGTGTGTCTACATCAATAGTTCAATGAACACTACAGAATATAAGGCACTGAGGCAAACAGATGATCACTGCACCTCTGCCAAAGTTGCTTTGGCAGAAAAGGCTTAAATTTTCACGCAGTATCGGAATTGGACCTCCACGGGTTAGAAAGCGTTGACTTCTCAGATGAGTCACATTTTCTGTTTCATGGAACGGATGGACGTTGGCGTGTTGGATGAGAAATATAAAGAAAATATTTTAAAAAATGCAACCATTGCTGGAAGAAGGTGGTCTGAGCATTATGGTCTGGGGAAGGTTTTCATGGCCTTCTCCGGTCATTCATGTGGAAGGCACTCTCAACCGATTTGTGTTTAAATCCATCCTTGCAGATCACATACACCCTTGCATGCTGATTGTCTTCCCTGGGGCAGATGGGATCTTCCTGCAAGACAATGTGAATTTTCACACGGCTAAAAATGTCCAACATTGGTTGGAAGAGCATAAGCAAGACTTCCAGGTACTACCCTAGCCCCTAATTTCCCAACCTTGAACCCAATTGAGCATCTGTGGGACCACCTGGATAGTTGTGTTCGCCTTACAGTAAATAAGTGTACAAATAAGTGTCTTCTCGTGCATCTCCAGCAGAATATATTGTGCCACAATGTGCAATTGCACCTTTTTTTCCATAAATCAGAGAGAAAAAATTTCTATGAATTGAAAAAAAACACAAGAGGGAAAAAATCTGAGACCAAGGAGACCCCAGAATGTCATACAGAACTTTTCAGGGCAATCAGAGCATTTTCAATTTGAAACCTATTCGTACTCATCAAGAATTTTGCTCATTGATCTTCAGCATCCTAAACTATACGGAAACTTGAAGGTTCAAAATAGTGAATTACATGCAAATCACACTCCCCAAATTGCAGGCCTCTTCCACTACGTTTTACCCACAAGCCCTCTTGTGTTTTGAAGACCCTTATTTGGGATGGGGAAGGGAGAAGAACATGGTCTCTCCAGCTGTACTGAATGTTCTAGTCAGGATGTACAAATGATATAAATTCTCAGTGTAAGATTTATGGCACCTTATTATAAATGCCTTCGGCTACAGAGTCGCAGACATTTGATTAATGAGGTTTTTTTCCAGGCTGTTTGCGCCAAGTCCTACAGTTCCCCTCCGGACCGCGGCAGGGGGCCATTTATTGCACTGTAGACAAGAAAATACTTTATAGTTTAACATACAAATCATTATAAAACCAAAAATACAAAATAATAAATGAGTGGAAAATCCCAAGTCCCAAGAACAAAATGACAAGGAAATTTAATGCAGTAGCAGCTCGGGAGGAACGAGTGCAGGATGGGAGTGGTAGTTCTGGCAGGAATGAATGCACACACAGATCACAGTGGCAATCCTCACGCTGATACCCTCCTAGGGAAATGCAGTGAAAGGAGGGTGCACCCTTTCTTCCCTAAGGGCACGATCTGGTGTTGGGGTCTCCTGCATGGTGGTGGTTGTGGTGCCCTTGGTGTTAAAGGGGTTGTCCGAGATTTTTATACTGATGACCTATCCCTCTAAATAGGTCATCAGTATCTGATCGGTCGGGGTCCGACACCCGGGACCCTGCCGATCAGCTATTTGAGAAGATAGCGCCATGGCCTTCTCACAACTTTTCCTAGGCCAGTGACGACACGTTCATCTGTCAAGCACAGCCACTATCCAATGGACGGCGCTGTGATTTGCCTTCTCAAACAGCTGATCAGCAGGGTTCCCAGGTGTCGGACCCCCGCAATCAGATGCTGATGATGACCTATACTGAGGATAGGTCATCAGTATAAAAATCTTGGAAAACCCTTTTAAATGTCTTGGCAGGGTGTAAGGAATGAGGTTGAATGCAGGTACAATGGCCGGAGTATGTTAAGGAAGTCAGGGACCAGGCCAAAGGCAGAATAGGAGTAGTAGTACATCCAACAGTATCAAGGCAAAATTGCAATAGATGTTCACAGTGCACTTCTTAATGCATGGATAGCAGAAATTATGGGGGTTGTTGTACTCTGTCTTTCTAAAGACTCTCCCACTGCAGAACCTTAGGCTCGCAATGAGGTTCTTGCAAACCATCTGTGATTACCGTACTGAGGGGTACAGAATAAAGATATGGCTGGCCAAACCATCTTAGAGTGTGGAAGGGTATGCTGGCAATATTCCCTCTCACAGCGGCAAAGTCTCTATCAGCCTTAAACATGCACAATACCTTGCTGACTGACTCCAATACATGGCCTTGCAGATTGTGGACCTTCCTTCTCTTTTTGTATTGCATTTGGAAAAAGCTCTGTTCCTAGCTGTAGATGTCTCAGACGTGATGTTTCTCTAGTCCTGCGGAGCAAGAACACGCAGGTTCCTATCTCTTCTTCAGTTAGCACTAGATGCTCCACTGACTAGGGGCTAACCCAGGTCCATCTCCTAGAAACCTAAAGGGGCTGAGCAGAGGTTCTTAACCCTGACCTAACTATACAATACTATTGAGTAGGCAAATACAACAAATCAGAACATTTCAATAAGCCAAATAACAGTATAACAATCAACCCCTTTTTAGTTACCCTGTTCTGGAGTACTGCAGTATCACCAGATGATTAAAGTATTCCAATCTGGTGTCTCCAATTATGTTCTCCTTATTCTATCCCTCCCTTAGGGGCTGTGTGAGGTAAGGCCAAGAGAGGTGACTCCTGTATCCGTGGTGGATATTTTATATTCAGATCAGGGGACTGTGAGGTCCATGGTAGAACCTTCAGCAGGTGTCTCTGAACAGTAGAACAATGTACCACAGCTCCATAAGAGGCGGTAGTATAGTAGTTTTATTATTATAAATAGGAAGCAGTAGTATAGTAGTTATATTCTTGTACATAGGAGGCAGTATTATAGTAGATATATTCTTGTACATAGGAGGCAGTATTATAGTAGTTATATTCTTGTACATAGAAGCAGTATTATAGTACTTATATTCTTGTACATAGGAGCAGTATTATAGTAGTTATATTCTTATACATAGGAGGCAGTATTATAGTAGTTATATTCTTGTACATAGGAGGCAGTATTATAGTAGTTATATTCTTGTACATAGGAGGCAGTATTATAGTAGTTATACTCTTAAACATAGGAGCAGTATTATAGTAGTTATATTCTTGTACATAGGAGCAGTATTATAGTAGTTATATTCCTGTACATAGGAGGCAGTATTATAGTAGATATATTCTTGTACATAGGAGGCAGTATTATAGTAGTTATATTCTTGTACATAGAAGCAGTATTATAGTAGTTATATTCTTGTACATAGGAGCAGTATTATAGTAGTTATATTCTTATACATAGGAGGCAGTATTATAGTAGTTATATTCTTGTACATAGGAGGCAGTATTATAGTAGTTATATTCTTGTACATAGGAGGCAGTATTATAGTAGTTATACTCTTATACATAGGAGCAGTATTATAGTAGTTATATTCTTGTACATAGGAGCAGTATTATAGTAGTTATATTCTTGTACATAGGAGGCAGTATTATAGTAGATATATTCTTGTACATAGGAGGCAGTATTATAGTAGTTATATTCTTGTACATAGAAGCAGTATTATAGTAGTTATATTCTTGTACAAAGGAGCAGTATTATAGTAGTTATATTCTTATACATAGGAGGCAGTATTATAGTAGTTATATTCTTGTACATAGGAGGCAGTATTATAGTAGTTATATTCTTGTACATAGGAGGCAGTATTATAGTAGTTATACTCTTATACATAAGAGGCAGTATTATAGTAGTTATATTCTTGTACATAGGAGCAGTATTATAGTAGTTATACTCTTATACATAAGAGGCAGTATTATAGTAGTTATATTCTTGTACATAGGAGCAGTATTATAGTAGTTATATTCTTGTACATAGGAGCAGTATTATAGTAGTTATATTCTTGTACATAGGAGGCAGTATTATAGTAGTTCTATTCTTGTACATAGGAGGCAGTATTATAGTAGTTATATTCTTGTACATAGGAGGCAGTATTATAGTAGTTATACTCTTATACATAGGAGCAGTATTATAGTAGTTATATTCTTGTACATAGGAGCAGTATTATAGTAGTTATATTCTTGTACATAGGAGGCAGTATTATAGTAGATATATTCTTGTACATAGGAGGCAGTATTATAGTAGTTATATTCTTGTACATAGAAGCAGTATTATAGTAGTTATATTCTTGTACATAGGAGGCAGTATTATAGTAGTTATATTCTTGTACATAGGAGGCAGTATTATAGTAGTTATACTCTTATACATAGGAGGCAGTATTATAGTAGTTATATTCTTGTACATAGGAGCAGTATTATAGTAGTTATATTCTTGTACATAGGAGCAGTATTATAGTAGTTAAATTCTTGTACATAGGAGCAGTATTATAGTAGTTATATTCTTGCACATAGGAGGCAGTATTATAGTAGTTATATTCTTGTACATAGGAGGCAGTATTATAGTAGTTATATTCTTGTACATAGGAGGCAGTATTATAGTAGTTATATTCTTGTACATAGGAGGCAGTATTATAGTAGTTATACTCTTATACATAGGAGGCAGTATTATAGTAGTTATATTCTTGTACATAGGAGCAGTATTATAGTAGTTATATTCTTGTACATAGGAGCAGTATTATAGTAGTTAAATTCTTGTACATAGGAGGCAGTATTATAGTAGTTCTATTCTTGTACATAGGAGGCAGTATTATAGTAGTTATACTCTTATACATAAGAGGCAGTATTATAGTAGTTATATTCTTGTACATAGGAGCAGTATTATAGTAGTTATACTCTTATACATAAGAGGCAGTATTATAGTAGTTATATTCTTGTACATAGGAGCAGTATTATAGTAGTTATATTCTTGTACATAGGAGCAGTATTATAGTAGTTATATTCTTGTACATAGGAGCAGTATTATAGTAGTTATATTCTTGTACATAGGAGCAGTATTATAGTAGTTAAATTCTTGTACATAGGAGGCAGTATTATAGTAGTTCTATTCTTGTACATAGGAGGCAGTATTATAGTAGTTATACTCTTATACATAAGAGGCAGTATTATAGTAGTTATATTCTTGTACATAGGAGCAGTATTATAGTAGTTATACTCTTATACATAAGAGGCAGTATTATAGTAGTTATATTCTTGTACATAGCAGCAGTATTATAGTAGTTATATTCTTGTACATAGGAGCAGTATTATAGTAGTTATATTCTTGTACATAGGAGGCAGTATTATAGTAGTTCTATTCTTGTACATAGGAGGCAGTATTATAGTAGTTATATTCTTGTACATAGGAGGCAGTATTATAGTAGTTATACTCTTATACATAGGAGCAGTATTATAGTAGTTATATTCTTGTACATAGGAGCAGTATTATAGTAGTTATATTCTTGTACATAGGAGGCAGTATTATAGTAGATATATTCTTGTACATAGGAGGCAGTATTATAGTAGTTATATTCTTGTACATAGAAGCAGTATTATAGTAGTTATATTCTTATACATAGGAGGCAGTATTATAGTAGTTATATTCTTGTACATAGGAGGCAGTATTATAGTAGTTATATTCTTGTACATAGGAGGCAGTATTATAGTAGTTATACTCTTATACATAGGAGGCAGTATTATAGTAGTTATATTCTTGTACATAGGAGCAGTATTATAGTAGTTATATTCTTGTACATAGGAGCAGTATTATAGTAGTTAAATTCTTGTACATAGGAGCAGTATTATAGTAGTTATATTCTTGCACATAGGAGCAGTATTATAGTAGTTATATTCTTGTACATAGGAGGCAGTATTATAGTAGTTATATTCTTGTACATAGGAGCAGTATTATAGTAGTTATATTCTTGTACATAGGAGGCAGTATTATAGTAGTTATATTCTTGTACATAGGAGCAGTATTATAGTAGTTATATTCTTGTACATAGAAGCAGTATTATAGTAGATATATTCTTGTACATAGGAGGCAGTATTATAGTAGATATATTCTTGTACATAGGAGGCAGTATTATAGTAGTTATATTCTTATACATAGGAGCAGTGTTATAATAGTTATATTCTTGTACATACGAGCAGTATTATAGTAGTTATATTCTTGAACATAGGAGCAGTATTATAGTAGTTATATTCTTGTACATAGTAGGCAGTATTATAGTAGTTATAGTCTTGTACATAGGAGGCAGTATTATAGTAGTTATATTCTTGTACATAGGAGCAGTATTATAGTAGTTATATTCTTATACATAGGAGGCAGTATTATAGTAGTTATATTCTTGTACATGGGAGGCAGTATTATAGTAGTTATATTCTTGTACATAGGAGGCAGTATTATAGTAGTTATATTCTTGTACATAGGAGGCAGTATTATAGTAGTTATATTCTTGTACATACTGTAGGAGTAATATTATTATACTTTTATTCTTGTACATATGGATGAATATTATAGTAGCTATATTCTCCTCCAAATCACATCAGCATTTTTCATGTTTAAATTAAAAAGAAGAAATGAATGTAATAGTAGAAAGAATAATAAAAAAGAATACTACAGATATTAAATACAATTTTTTTTTTTTTTTTGTATTTATCACCTCGGCCTCAGGGGATCTGAAATTTCATTTTAAAGGTCTAGATTTACTCCCACAGTAGTGGAAAATTCTGAACCACTTCTATACCCACGCTCTCCAGAGACTATTCCTTTAGCCAATGGGCAAGTCTATTGGATAACGTGAAGAAGTAAATACCATAATTAAGGGGCGATTACCAGCTTCTCCTATGATCCAATGATATTTTAAGGACCAATCTACTGAAAATGTAAACATGTCAATATTATCAACCAAATCACAGAATGTTAGGATCTCGAAAATTACATATGGAGGGATCCTCATGGGATTATGATTATCCCATAGGTAGTTTAGAGCTAGTTTTGGTGGGAATTTTTCCCACCGAAAGCAGTGGTCAAGTTGGCCAAAAATAGCCTGGTTGCTGGGTTGAGGCAGGTAACAGGGGATTGGTTAATGGGATATCCTATAGTCAGATGGTTGCTGGGGCTAGGAAGTTTAGGGGGCCCAGCAACAGTTAGGGCATTGGAGGATAGGTGTGGGGTGGTGCATGATCTGCTGCCCCGCCCGCCTTCCCTTTAATTTTTGTTTGTCACGGTCACTTTATTAGAAGGAGGGGTAAAGTCGCTCGCCAAGAAGTAGCGAGCGGACGAGATGATTCAGGTATTTAGGCTGAGCTTATGGCTGGTCTAATTCAGTGGTTAATTTAATTTAAATTATATGGTTTATCTGATGTTGGAGCTATTCTTTAATAAAGTTTGCCGTGGCCAAATTTATCCATGATTATTACATGTCCATGTGTTTTTTCTATTTTTATTTAAGGTTTAGTAGGTTTAGGTTAATCAAATAGGTTTAATACGATCTATAATCCCATGCCATTTTAATGGTAGTATTGAAATCGATACGGAAACTTTATTAACAGTTCCAGGACTGCTTTAATAAAAGGATGAGGGTTATTCCGAAGAAGCATATCCAAAAATAGAAATAAATCATGTGACAGCCATTTTTTCTCTACTGGTGAACGGAACGGCTTCATTTGACAGCCAGCTTATCTCTCTCTAGGTATGGAAAAAGGGTAGTCAGAAGAGTCGAACAGGACTATGTAAGATAAGAGAAAGCAGCAATCATTTGACAACCATTCTATTTCTACTGGGGAATGGAGCAGCTGTCATTTGACAGCCAGTTTAAGCTTTATTGTCAGGACTAAATACATTTTAGCATTCCCAAAGCAAGTAGGGAATAATTGGATAGGGATGGGGACACATCGAGGGTTGGGGTATAGGAGTCCATGGGTCCATGGGGTATCAGGCTCCTCTTAGTCTATGGCAGGCACTGACATTTTGTGCGGCTATGGCTCCTGTGTTCTCCTCTTCTCCCAAGTCTGGGAAGAGTTCAGACAGTCTCCTAAGTGTCCCTCAGTGCTGAGTATTTGGAGCGCCTCAGCAGGAAGTGTGTCTCATCCTCCGGTCGCACTGCGGACACAGTCTGCTCTCACTGGGCTTGTAGTCCTGTCGGTGCCGCCCTGATTCTATGAGCAGGCTGTGGGCGCTCAGTCTGTACTGGCTCAAGATCTGTTGGTCTTTGAGTTGGGGTAGTTACTCCAGATTTAGGTCTAGTTTGTAATCCCTTTGTAGGCTCTGGTATACTGTCAGCCTCTGTGATGTTCTTATGTCGTTCCTCCAGACACTGAAATACTTCTCTTTGCTCTTGTGTATCATCTTCTGGGTTTCCATCTTTGTCAGGCTGCACAGGTTGGTGTCTTGGTTGGTGGCTTGATCAGACTGTACTGGCCAGTGTCTTGGTAAGGCTGTACTGGTTGGTGGCTTGGTGAGACTGTACTGGCCAGTGTCTTGGTAAGGCTGTACTGGTTGGTGGCTTGGTGAGACTGTACTGGCCAGTGTCTTTGTAAGGCTGTACTGGTTGGTGGCTAGGTCACACTGTACTGGTCAGTATCTTGGTCAGGCTGTGCTGGTCAGTGGCTTGGTCAGGCTGTACTGGTCAGTGGCTTGGTCAGACGGTACTGGTCGGTAGCTTGGTCAGTCTGTGCTGGTCAGTGGCTTGGTCAGACGGTACTGGTCGGTAGCTTGGTCAGGCTGTGCTGGTCAGTGGCTTGGTCAGACTGTACTGGTCTGTGGCTTGGTCAGGCTGTACTGGTCAGTGGCTTGGTCAGACGGTACTGGTCGGTAGCTTGGTCAGGCTGTACTAGTCAGTGTCTTGGTTAGACTGTACTGGTCGGTGGCTTGGTCAGGCTGTACTGGTCAGTGGCTTGGTCCGGTTGGGTTTGGTTGAGTTGTTCCAGGGTGCTTCGTTTTTGTGAGGCTTCTTGTTGCAGCAAGGCTTTGTGATGGTAGGAGATTGGACTGATGCTATGCAGATAGGCCTGGTATGATAGCACCCTCTTCTGGACAGCAAGGGTGTAGTGGCATTCTGCCCGCTGTTTGAGGTACTTCAGTGGACCTGGAGAAAGTGGTTGTAGAATTCCAAGTCAAATATTTCTGCTGGCCCAGAGTCCCACTTTGACCAGTCTGGGTTTGTATCCAGACCCCAAACTTCGCTGTCATACAGGAGTATTGGGGCGATTATGCAATCAAAGGTTTTAAGCCAGATGGTCAGTGGTACATTGAGATGGTCCAGACGCCTTCTGATGGCATAGATGGTTTTGCACTCCTTGTCTTTCAGTCTTTCTATGGCTTGTTTAAAGCTTCATGTTTGGCTGATTACTAGGGCCAGGTAGGTGTATCTGTTGGTTTTTGTAAGTGGACAGAAATTTCACTTCTGTATCATGGAGGGTGAGATCTGGTGCCCAGCTCAGTAATGTAAATGTTGAAGAGGGTTGGACTGAAGCTGCATCTTTTCATCTCTATCTAAAAATGTCCGAGATAAGAAGAAAGCAGCAATTACTTGACAGTTATTCTGCTGGGCAATGGAACAGCAGTCATTTGACTGCCTATCCGTCTCTATCAGGAAATGGAACAGCTGTCATTTGTCAGCCAGTTTATCTCCATCTAGGAATGGAAGAGGGGTAGACAGAGGAAGATATTGAAGATAAGAAGAACGCATCAATTATTTGGCAGCCATTTTATATGTACAGGGGAGTGGAGCGGCAGTCTTTTGACAGCCAGTTTATCCCGATCAGGGAGCAGAACAGCTGTAATTCAACAGCCCTGTATTCTGTGGCAAGTTCAGGTTTACAGAAAGTAAGACTCTGGACATCAACCAACATTGTCTATCCTCACCTTTTTGTCATTACAAAAGCTGCATAAAATAATACTGCCATACAGTGTCCACATAATGTCACCATCATGGACAGACTGGCCATAGACTCTACAGGGAAGTTTCCCAGTGGGTGGATGCCAGGGGGCCACCCAAGGCCTTCTCATGGCTGCCAGCCAGGTACATAAAGATCTGATTCTCTTAGTGTTAATTCATGTAGGAGCATCAAATACGGATGCACCTGACCAGTGGCTGCAGATGCCCTCCTGAATTCAACCGTATTGCCATCCTCAGGACGATCATACAGTTTTTATAATGTAGGGCAGGTAGCAGTATTTGTACTGCACTTTTGTATCTGGTTCTGCTGGGGCGGTATTTTGTCCTGCACTGTGGTATTGCTGGCTCCAACTACATCGGCTGTCCTTGCCTACTTGTGTTTCCCCACCTTCTGTCAGTTTGGACCCGCCTAAAACATGGGGCCACTTAAAATTTTTTTCCAGGGCCACTTTAAGTTCCCAATCCATCCCTAGTCACCATATACAAACCAATTAGAAGACAGAGACTACTGAAACAAACAGTGGATCAGATTGATCTTGAGTGACCTGTCCTCTGGGGCACCTAGGAAAATGAAGGCCATCTCTACTTTTTCCATCAGTGCTCAATAAACGCTGTATATACTGATCAGGCAGTGTTAAAGCGGCATCCTGCTCCGATCCTAGTGATTATGTGATTGCTACAAATCAGTTATCTGCATAAGCTGCTGGGTCCCAGCAGACCCAGATCAGCTCCATAGGCTCTGTAGCTGTGTGCAAGAAATCTGGAGGCTAATATGTCAGCCCCAGTTACTGAAGAAATAAGCAATTACCCCCCCCCCCCCCCCCCCCCCAAAAAAAGGTCTTATATACGCTTATTTAGGGCACAAAGTGTGAAAAAAACATAACAAAAAAAAAACAAGTACCACCACACACCACCCAACACGGACAACCATAACCAATACGTTAAAATGACCATTATGAAAAGGAACATAATATAAAAAAAAGTATTTTATTTGATATTTGTGCTATTAAGAAAACTCAAAAATACTATTTCCCCTTTGTTTTACATTTCTAACTGTTTAAAGGGGTATTCCCATCTCAGCCATTTTTTTTCTTAACGCTAACATTTTTTCTCCTTAAAGGGATATTCCCATCTCAGACACTGATGGCACTTCGCTAAGATATGCCACCAATGTCAGATAGGTGCAGGTTCCACCTCTGAGACCCACTCCTATTTCTAGAACAAGTCACCCAAAGTCAAGGGAGAGCACACCGCGCGTACATGGCCGCCCTTCGTTCACCACTATATGGGAGTTGCAAAAATAGCTGAGCGGTGGCTTCGCTATTTTCGGCAGTTCCATAGCAGTGAATGGAGGGTGGCTCTCCTTCACCTCGGTTCCCCCGTTTCTGAAAATAGGAGTGAGCTTTAGAGGTGGGATCCATACCTATCTGACATCGATGGCCTATCCTAGTGTCTAAGAAGGGAATACCCCTTTAAGGAGAAAAAAATATGTTAACGCTAAGAAAAAATCATAAATGACCAGGAGGCGTGTACAAAGCATCGGGAAGGGTATTGGATGCAGCGCTTGGAGACACTTTGTCCAAAAGCTTTGAGATATATAATTGTATGATATTCCTCTAATGTGCTAACGTCCTGATAGGAGTTGGTGGAGACGCTGTAGGTGCTCGGTATTTAGGGTGTGAACTAGAGGAATACCACACAACTGCTATGGGGTCTAGCGCTTAACTGCTTCTCCTATTCCAGATATGAAAACACTGCATTTGCATACAGCCGCCACTAGGCGGAGCTAAGTACAAAGAGATTTTTATAGTCAATGGTAACTGTATACATTTCTAGACAGTGAGCTCCCCCTAGTGGTGACTGGAAGCAGCAAGTTTCATAATACACTGTATGAGGCAGGCATAGATCTGCATGGGGAGACTTAACAATGTATCTGAGCTGTGTGGTGTAACTACGTAGAGAAATATGGTGTTTAGAATGAGCACCATATTTATGACGTTCTGTACCTGCTCCACTTTTCACGTAGTGTTATCTATCCCCACAGGACACAGGAAAGTCATGAATATGTGATTTGTATGACGCGGACCCAACATGTTCATAGAAGTTTTGCTGCAATGCAGGTGCAG
The DNA here is from genome assembly GCF_905171765.1 of Bufo bufo. NCBI lineage: Eukaryota > Metazoa > Chordata > Amphibia > Anura > Bufonidae > Bufo > Bufo bufo. The sequence goes on from NC_053394.1 coordinate 422,910,415, forward strand.
GCAATCCACGTGGTCTTAACTCTTTCCTTCCCTCTAGAGACTACCATGCCCCCGCTCCTCTGCCTGTATTGTCCCGTATCCGCCCGCTATGGACGCTCTCGAATTGTGCTATTTATTTGCCTGTGTAATCTATATTTACGGGATGTTTACATTCATGGCGGTGATCGAAACCAGAGGACGAGGGATCTCCTTAAATTCACCGCAAACACGTTTCCCCTTCCCAGGGTGTAATCAATGCGGAGACGGAATTTCCAGTAATTGTTAGTATATTCTCTAAACACGGCATAGCTGTATCATACCGTCATCCATATCTATACATGTGTGTGTGTGTGTATGTCAGTCAACCTGGGGTGCTATGGCGGGGGGCATTGTTCACCCACTCTGTAGATCCAATTAACAATTCCTCTTCCCCCTTATCGGGAGAAGTGCTGCATTACCTGCGGCTTATAATGCCGCCACCATTGCCTGCAGCCCTACTGATTGGGGAAGATCGGTAGGCGGAAATGAGCACTATGGGGGACTGCAGCATAATTTAGAGCCTGTGTCTCAATCCAAAACCTGCAATAGATCTAAACAATTATAACACATAAGAAAATGATGCCGTTTACAGCCCACCAAATGCTGCCATATAGTGCTAAAACCACAGTACTGCCATCTGTACCCACATATTAATGCTGTATGGTAACAAGAACATATTGCCATCTACAGACCACATAATACTGCCATACAGGGCTAAAGCAGTACTGCCATCTGTAACCACATATTAATGCTGTATGGTAACAAGAACATATTGCCATCTACAGACCACATAATACTGCCATATAGGGCTAAAGCAGTACTGCCATCTGTACCCACATAATAATGCTGTATGGTGCCAAGAACATATTGCCATCTACAGACCACATAATACTGCCATACAGGGCTAAAGCAGTACTGCCATCTGTACCCACATAATAATGCTGTATGGTACCAAGAACATATTGGCATCTATGGTACCACATAATATTGCCTTCAAATACCTATATTTACATCCACACAATACTGCCACAAATTTTGTCACCTGCAGCCCCATAATATTGCCATATAGTACCAAGGAAATACTACTGTCTACTATCCACCTAATAGTGCCAAAACAGTAGTGCCATATACAGCCATATAGTACCAAGAACATATTGACATCTAGAGACCACCTAATACTGCCTTCAATACTTCTATCTACATCCCGAATAATGCTACCATATACACTGCGTGCAGAATTATTAGGCAAATGAGTATTTTGACCACATCATCCTCTTTATGCATGTTGTCTTACTCCAAGCTGTATAGGCTCGAAAGCCTACTACCAATTAAGCATATTAGGTGATGTGCATCTCTGTAATGAGAAGGGGTGTGGTCTAATGACATCAACACCCTATATTAGGTGTGCATAATTATTAGGCAACTTCCTTTCCTTTGGCAAAATGGGTCAAAAGAAGGACTTGACAGGCTCAGAAAAGTCAAAAATAATGAGATATCTTGCAGAGGGATGCAGCACTCTTAAAATTGCAAAGCTTCTGATACGTGATCATCGAACAATCAAGCGTTTCATTCAAAATAGTCAACAGGGTCGCAAGAAGCGTGTGGAAAAACCAAGGCGCAAAATAACTGCCCATGAACTGAGAAAAGTCAAGCGTGCAGCTGCCAAGATGCCACTTGCCACCAGTTTGGCCATATTTCAGAGCTGCAACATCACTGGAGTGCCCAAAAGCACAAGGTGTGCAATACTCAGAGACATGGCCAAGGTAAGAAAGGCTGAAAGACGACCACCACTGAACAAGACACACAAGCTGAAACGTCAAGACTGGGCCAAGAAATATCTCAAGACAGATTTTTCTAAGGTTTTATGGACTGATGAAATGAGAGTGAGTCTTGATGGGCTAGATGGATGGGCCCGTGGCTGGATTTGTAAAGGGCAGAGAGCTCCAGTCCAACTCAGACGCCAGCAAGGTGGAGGTGGAGTACTGGTTTGGGCTGGTATCATCAAAGATGAGCTTGTGGGGCCTTTTCGGGTTGAGGATGGAGTCAAGCTCAACTCCCAGTCCTACTGCCAGTTTCTGGAAGACACCTTCTTCAAGCAGTGGTACAGGAAGAAGTCTGCATCCTTCAAGAAAAACATGATTTTCATGCAGGACAATGCTCCATCACACACGTCCAAGTACTCCACAGCGTGGCTGGCAAGAAAGGGTATAAAAGAAGAAAATCTAATGACATGGCCTCCTTGTTCACCTGATCTGAACCCCATTGAGAACCTGTGGTCCATCATCAAATGTGAGATTTACAAGGAGGGAAAACAGTACACCTCTCTGAACAGTGTCTGGGAGGCTGTGGTTGCTGCTGCACGCAATGTTGATGGTAAACAGATCAAAACACACACAGAATCCATGGATGGCAGGCTTTTGAGTGTCCTTGCAAAGAAAGGTGGCTATATTGGTCACTGATTTTGTTTTTGTTTTGTTTTTGAATGTCAGAAATGTATATTTGTGAATGTTGAGATGTTATATTGGTTTCACTGGTAAAAATAAATAATTGAAATGGGTATATATTTGTTTTTTGTTAAGTTGCCTAATAATTATGCACAGTAATAGTCACCTGCACACACAGATATCCCCCTAAAATAGCTAAAACTAAAAACAAACTAAAAACTACTTCCAAAAATATTCAGCTTTGATATTAATGAGTTTTTTGGGTTCATTGAGAACATGGTTGTTGTTCAATAATAAAATTAATCCTCAAAAATACAACTTGCCTAATAATTCTGCACTCCCTGTACTACTGGGAAAATATTGGCATCTGCAGCACACATAGAAATGTTATTAATACTGTTATATACAGCGCCACTGCGCCAGTAATACTGTCATACTGTATTACTCCAAGATAATGTTGCCATATATAGGCCACATAAGACTACCTTATAGTACCAGGGCAGAACAGAGGCTCGGTGGTTACTACTGTTGCCTTGCAGTGCTGCATGCGGTTTGTATGTTCTCCCCGTGTTTGGCTGGGTTCCTCCGGGTTCTCCGCTTTCCTCCCACACTCCAAAGACCTACTGATAGGGACCTTAGATTGTGAGCCCCACTGGAGACAGTGAGGGATGAAGCACTGTGGAATATGTTGGGTGCTACTGTATATCAGCAAGAGAAATGATAATAACACTGCCATCTACCGTCCACATAATATTGCCATATAGTGCTGAGCCAATGCTGCCATCTACAACCCAAATAATACAGCATAATGCAGGAGTATTTTTCAGTCTACAGTCCACATGATACTGCCAAACACTGTATTTCCAAGACAATACTTCCATCTAGAACCCACATGATAGTACCATATAGTATTAAGACAATATTGCCATCTACAACTCGTATAATACTGCTGTGCCATATACAGTAGCGCTAGAACAATATTGCCATCTACAGTCTACATATTTTTGCTGTATAGTGCTAAGACGAGGCTGTCATCCACATTCCACACAATACTGCCAAATAATGTAGTTCCAAGACAATACTGCCATCACTCACCCACATAATACTGCCACAGGCAATAAAACAATATTGAAATCTTCACTCCACATAATACTGACATATACTGTAGTGCTAAGACAATACTGCCATCTACAGCCCACATAATACTTCCACATAGTACTAAGCCAATATTAACATCTATAACCCATATCATACTACCACATACTGTAGTGCTAAGACGATATTGCCATCTACAGCCCACATAATGCGGCCATAGACAATAAGACAATGTCGCTATTTACAACCTGGATAATATTGCCATATACTGTCGTGCTAATAAAATAATACTATCTAGAACCCACATAATACTGCCATATACTGTGGCGCTAAAACAATATTGCCATAGACAATAAGAAAATGTACTATAACACACATAATTCTGATATATACTGTAGTGTCAAGACAATACTGACATCTAGAACACACATAATCCTGCAATATACTGGTGTGATAAGAACATACTGCTATCTAGAACCGACATAATACTGCCAGATACTGTGGCGCTAAGACAATATTGCCATAGGCGATAAGAAAATGTTGCTATCTACGACACACATAATACCGACATATACTGTAATGCTAATAAAATACAGCCATCTAGAACCCACATAGTACTGCCATATATTACATTATATATATAATAAGACAACATTGCCATCTTTAGCCCACATAATATGGCCACATACTGTAGTGCTAAGACAATCCTGCCATCTAGAACCCACACAATACTGCCATATAGTACCAAGACAACATTGTCATCTACAGCCCACAGGATATGATGATAAACTGTAGTGTTAAGACAATACTGCCATCTAGAACCCATATAATACTGCCATATAGTACCAGGATAACACTGCAATCTACAGCGCACATAATACTGCCGTATAGTACCAAGACAACATTGTCATCTACAGCCCACAGGATATGGTGATAAACTGTAGTGTTAAGACAATACTGCCATCTAGAACCCATATAATACTGCCATATAGTACCAGGATAACACTGCAATCTACAGCGCACATAATACTGCCGTATAGTATACAGACAATACTGACATCTAGAGCCCACAAAATACTGCCCTATTGTACCAAGACAACATTGCTATCTACAGCCCACATAGTACTGCCATCTAGTATAAAGACAATACTGCCAAGTCGCCAGGGGCCGTTGTGTTGCTGAATGTCTGGACCGCAACCGCTGGATTAGGGTCCATTCACACGTCCATAACGTGTTTTGCGGATCCACGGACCCGCAAAACAAGGACAGCGGCAATGTGCGTTCAGCATTTTGCGGACCGCACATCGCCAGCACTAATAGAATATGCCTATTCTTGTCCGCAATCCGGACATGTTCTATTTTTTTCGGGAACGAAACTGCGGACCCGGAATTGCGGGTCTGCAAATCCGTATCCGGGCAGCACATCGTGCTGCCCCATAGAAATGAATGGGTCCGCAATTCCGTTCCTCAAAATGCGGAACGAAATTGCGGACGTGTGAATGGACCCTTATTAGAATGTTACTATAAATCAATACGTGTTAGGCCTCATGCACACGGCCGTTGTTTGGCTCCGCATCAATCGGGCCGTAAAAGATGCGGACAGCACTCCGTGTGCTGTCTGCATCCGTTGCTCCGTTCCGTGGCCCCGCAAAAAAAAACAGAACATGTCCTATTCTTGTCCGTTTTGCGGACAAGAATAGGCATTTCTACAATGGGCCGTCCGTTCCGCAAATTGCGGAAGGCACGCGGGCGGCTTCTGTTTTTTGCGGATCCGCGGTTTGCGGACCGCAAAAAACGGAACGGTCGTGTTAATGAGGCCTTATAATTGTGTAAATGACGCACAACAGTCACACGTTGAGCTCAGCTGTGCCGCCCCTCTGTCACATTGGAGAAGACCGACCACAGGAGGACTGGGAGGCGCGGGGACCTCTCAGTCATCCTCCAGCATCCTGGGATCTCCCACAGGTTCCGGCTCCTGATCTGCATCTCATGGGTATTCCAAGCCAAGGGGGCGATGAGAGGACAGGACTTCCTGGAGGATCCGGAGAGGGGGCGGTATTAAATAATGTATGAGAAAGTATTAACCCCCCCACCACCGGCTTCCAATGTATAATGGGACAACATACAGCCTATGGCGGCTCAGATCCTCCGCAGCGGATGCCAAGGCTATGGCGGCACTACCAGTGGTATCTCATATCTTTCCACATATATGGAGAGCTAATTTGCATATTTCTCCCATGGTGCATTGCCTGTAAGCACATAAGTCTCCATACACCGCTGGGTCTCTTCAATGAGAACCGCTACCCCAGATATAGAGTATTTTGGAGCTTATATTGGACAGATCTGAGTAGATCTGCACACTCCTCTCCTGAAATACTCTGTGCTGCTTCCACTATGTAACACTCAACGATGTGCACCCTCCCCACTCAGGGGGCGTCACTTTCAAGATTCTTTTGGGGTTCACTGCTACAGGACTAAGAGGGTGTGCCCTTCAGGGTGCCCAGAAAGTTGGGTGACATCACAAGGATGCCGTGTCAGCCCTGAACCGCCAATCGATCTAACTATGCCACTGTATCGGAACATCGCCTGGGAAAGCTGGGTGACAACCATCGTAGGTGCATGATGGGTAATTCATTTTATTTGAATTTAAAGGGTGGGCAGGCGGGCACCCACATTGTCAGGTGTTTAGGATGCTTAGGGGATGTTTAAAGCAGGTGGGCCAGAGGGGCGTCACCAAGTGTGGTGCATTGTGTAGCGTGAAGGATCATGGGGGTTGTGTCAATTTCGAGTGCCCCCCCTCCCCCTCCACAAGGGAAGGAGGGGGTATTCACTGACCACAGGAGATTCGCGCTGCGGAAGATAGCTCCATACATAATTCATCAGCACAATATGGTGAGGACGTGACCAGCACCTCTGAGTGATGTGTCACGCCCCCCCCCCTTGCATATTATATAGTATTAGGATATAAAGAGAGACCCCCTCCCACAAAAAACTAATAATACAGCAGCCATTACATGGCCATAGGAGCTTTTCACTTGTAAAATCCCACTTTTTCAAATTGTTTCCTATTTTGTGTCAGTCTTAACTGAAATTCTGGCATTATATTCATCAATAATAACAATGATAATATTGAAGCGGCAGTCTGCTGGATTGTTCAGGGCTGCCGTATGAAATCTCTATGTAGTAATTCTGCCAGCGTGTCAGTCTTTACTGAAATGCTGGCATTTTAATCACTGTCCGCAGTTTAGCAACCAGTAATTCAATATTTCTATAAGTCTCTTTCTACCTTTGTGTCAGTCTTCACCGAAATTCCGGCATTCTATTCATCAGTCAAATACTTCGGAAACTACAGACTAATGGGTTATTGGGTGTTGCTGAAGGCATCTATCTCCAGCAGCCCTGCCTGTGTGTCAGTCTTTACTGAAGTTCTGGCATTCTATTCATCAACCAAGGATCTAAGGATGAACTGTGTGTCCCTGCATTGCTTATTGGACCAAACTGCATTACTAGTTCTTTCTCTAATTACTGTGTATGTCAGTCTTCACTGGAGTTTTCGAATTCCCTTCAATAACCAAGGAGTTGGGTAACCACTGGTCACTAATAATAACGACTCCACAGACATAGATGAAATTGCCTATTAATGTAGGGCCCCACTAATGTGAAATTAATTAGGATTATAAATCCTGTGTGTCAGTCTTTACTGAAATCCTGCCCTTTTATTCATAAAAACAGTTTTCACTGCTGATCTTCTGTCTCTCTAGAATTTTGAAGTGCGTTTTCCTCTAAAAATGATTGTACGCATAATAATAACAAATATTGGATCACAACCACCCATGGCAATCATTACAGTGTCCGTAGGGGGTTGTAATCCTCCGTTCCACTGATTCATTCATTTTTGATCTTTTTCTCCCATTGCTTTGTCTGTGAAAAGTGTCAGTCTTCACTGAGTTCCTGGAATTCCATTTATCAACGGAGAATTCACATAAACATTGGTCTCTGCCTGTGTGTCAGTCTTTACTGAACCTCTTACATTCTATTTATCAACTAGTGAGTTGCATTATCCCTAGTAACAGGTGACACAAGATTGCCCTGCAGAGTATTTCTCTCCCGCACTGTTCCGTCTATGTGTAAATTTTTACTGAACCTCTTGCATTCTATTCGTCAACTGGAGCGTTACGTTATCAGTAGTAACAGGTGACACAAGATTGCCTTGCACGCCGTGCAGAGTTATTTCTCTCCCATACTATTCTGCCTGTGTCAGTCTTTACTACATTTCTGGAATTCTTTTCCTCAGGCAGGAAAGCAATCACTGGTCACATATTTTGACACTTGGGGCACTTAGGCTGGGTTTACACATTTGCAGATTTGACGCATTTTTGCTGCGTTTCCTAGCAACAAAGTGCCATAGAAAAAACCGGCATGGGAAAAAAAAAAAAAAAATGCCTTCTGTTTTAACCTCTTCCCGCCTGGTGCTATACTATTATGTCCCTAAAAATACCTAGTACATGCGAAGGTGACATAATAGCACAGTATAATGTATAATACAGCCCCCTCATCCCGATCTCGGCAATTTAACCCCTCAGATGCCAAGCAGTTATCCTGGCAGGATGTTATAAAGTGGAAAAACACACTACAGGCTGATCCAACATTGATGTAATGTCCTTAAAACAAGTCAAAATGAGGCTCAGTAATGTGTGTGGCCTCCACGTGCCTGTATGACCTCCCTACAACGCCTGTGCATGCTCCTGATGAGGTGGCGGACGGTCTCCTGAGGGATCTCCTCCCAGACCTGGACTAAAGCATCTGCCAACTCCTGGACAGTCTGTGGTGGATAGAGCGAGACATGATGTCCCAGATGTGCTCAATTGGATTCAGGTCTGGGGAACGGACGGGCCAGTCCATAGCATCAATGCCTTTGTCTTCCAGGAACTGCTGACACACTCCAGCCACATGAGGTCTAGCATTGTCTTGCATTAGGAGGAACCCAGGGCCAACCGCACCAGCATATGGTCTCACAAGGGGTCTGAGGATCTCATCTCGGTAACTAATGGCAGTCAGGCTACCTCTGGCGAGCACATGGAGGGCTGTGCGGCCCTCCAAAGAAATGCCACCCCACACCATTACTGACCCAATGCCAAACCGGTCATGCTGGAGGATGTTGCAGGCAGCAGAAGGTTCTCCACTGCGTCTCCAGACTCTGTCACGTCTGTCACATGTGCTCAGTGTGAACCTGCTTTCATCTGTGAAGAGCACAGGGCACCAGTGGCGAATTTGCCAATCTTGGTGTTCTCTGGCAAAAGCCAAACGTCCTGCACGGTGTTGGGCTGTAAGCACAACCCCCACCTGTGGACGTCGGGCCCTCATATCACCCTCATGGAGTCTGTTTCTGACCGTTTGAGCAGACACATGCACATTTGTGGCCTGCTGGAGGTCATTTTGCAGGGCTCTGGCAGTGCTCCTCCTGTTCCTCCTTGCACAAAGGCGGAGGTAGCGGTCCTGCTGCTGGGTTGTTGCCCTCCTACGGCCTCCTCCACGTCTCCTGATGTACTGGCCTGTCTCCTGGTAGCGCCTCCATGCTCTGGACACTACGCTGACAGACACAGCAAACCTTCTTGCCACAGCTCGCATTGATGTGCCATCCTGGATAAGCTGCACTACCTGAGGCACTTGTGTGGGTTGTAGACTCCGTCTCATGCTACCACTAGAGTGAAAGCACCGCCAGTATTCAAAAGTGACCAAAACATCAGCCAGGAAGCATAGGAACTGAGAAGTGGTCTGTGGTTACCACCTGCAGAACCACTCCTTTATTGGGGGTGTCTTGCTAATTGCCTATAATTTCCACCTGTTGTCTATCCCATTTGCACAACAGCATGTGAAATTGATTGGCACTCAGTGTTGCTTCCTAAGTGGACAGTTTGATTTCACAGAAGTGTGTTGTTTAAGTGTTCCCTTTATTTTTTTGAGCAGTGTATATTTAGAAAGCTACACAATTGGTATAACTACAATAAGGAACAGAAGTATTTGAACACCCTGCGATTGTGAAAGTTCTCCCACTTAGAAATCATGGAGGGGTCTGAAATTCACATTGTAGGTGGATTCCCACTCTGATAGACAGAATAAAAAAAAAAAAGCAGGAAATCACATTGTATGATTTGTAAAGAATGTATTTGTCTTGCACTGCTGAACATAAGTATTTGAACACCTGAGAACATCAGTGTTAATATTTTGACCAGGTTTGCACACACTGCAGCAGGGATGTTGGCCCACTCCTCCACACAGATCTCCTCTACATCTGTCAGGTTTCGGGGCTGTCGGAGTTTCAGCTCCCTCCAAAGATGTTCTATTGGATTTAGGTCTGGAGACTGGCTAGGCCACTCTAGAACCTGGATATGCTTTTTACGGAGCCACTCCTTGGTTATCCTCGCTGTGTGCTTCAGGTCGTTGTCATGTTGGAAGACCCAGCCACGACCCATCTTCAATTCTCTGACTGAGGAAAGGAGGTTGTTGCTCAAAATCTCACAATAAATGGCCCCATTCATCCTCTCCTTAATACAGTGCAGTCGTCCTGTCCCCTTCGCAGAAAAGCACCCCCAAAGCATGATGTTACCCCCCCCCATGCTTCACAGTAAGGATGGTGTTCTTGGGATGCAACTCATCCTTCTTTTTCCTCCAAACACGACGAGTGAAGTTTAGACCAAAAAGTTCTTCTTTGGTCTCATCTGACCACATGACTTTCTCCCATGCCTCCTCTGGATCATCCAGATGGTCATTGGCAAACTTCAGACGGGCCTGGACATGTGATGACTTGAGCAGGGGAACCTTCCGTGCAATGCATGATTTGAAACCATGACGGCGTAGTGTTCTACCGACAGTGACCTTTGAAACTGTGGTCCCAGCTCTCTTCATGTCATTGACCAGCTCCTTCCTTGTAGTTCTGGACTGATTCCTCACCTTTCTTATCATCAGTGATACCCCACGAGGTGAGATCTTGCATGGAGCCCCAGTCCGAGGGAGACTGACAGTCGTCTTTAGCCTCTTCCATTTTCTAACAATTGCTCCAACAGTTGATCTATTTTCACCAAGCTGCTTGACAATTGCCTCGTAGCCCTTTTCAGCCTTGTGGAGGTCCACAATTTTGTCTCTGGTGTATTTTGACAGCTCTTTGGTCTTGCCCATGGTAGTAGCTGGCGTCTGACTGACTGTGGGGTGGACAGGGGTCTTTAAAGAGCTCAGACAGGTGCTACTAAGTTAGATTAATGAGTGAAGTAGAGGTGGACTTTTTAAAGGCACAGTAACAGGTGTTTGAGAGCCCGAATTCTTGCAGTTTCTCAGGTGTTCAAATACTTATGTTCAGCAGTGCAAGACAAATAAATCCTTTAAAATCATACAATGTGATTTCCTGAATTTTTTTATTTTTTTAATTCTGTCTCAGAGTGGGAATGCACCTACAATGTGAGTTTCAGACCCCTCCATGATTTCTAAGTGGGAGAACTTGCAAAATCGCAGGGTGTTCAAATACTTCTGTTCCTCACTGTATATCTGAAAATGTCCACCTTGTTAAAATATCATGTTACTTATGCCAGTGGCGAACGCTGTATAAAATATAGAGACACAAAAAAAAAGTTTTAATTTTTTAAAAGCAGTACAAAAACAAATACTATGTCAATGTGCTATCACTTTAAGAACTGGCCTGCAGAACAAAGTTATCATGCCATTTTTCGTAATAATAAAAAAAATCCTAAAAACAATGTCTGAACGGTGGTGTTTTTTCTGATTGTCACCCCCCAAAATTTTTCAAAAATGCAACTCATCCCGCAAAGAACACAGAATGTACTGTAGATGGAAAAAATAATAAAGTTATGGCTTTCGAAATGTGAAGAAAAAATGTAAGGTTACGTCCTTAATGGGATAAAAGAACAGTTTTTTTTCCAACTAATGATAAGACCATAAAGATTTTCCGATGCAACTTTTTCAATCGAATTTTTTTTTTGCTCAGAAAAGCAATAAAAATGCATCACAGCCGCTCTGTGTAAACAAAGCTTAAAAGGGCGAGGGATGCGGGAGATTTGCCCAACATCCTCCAGTTCTTAAAGGGGTATTCCAGTTGTTTGAAGTTAACCCCTATCCACAGGCATGCGCACAGCCGCTCCATTCATTTCTATGGGAATTCTAGAGATAGGTGAGCGCTGTACTAGGCTATCTCCGGAACTCCCATAGAAATGAATGGAGCAACCACAGACACGTGCGACAGTATATTTCAGGGGTGGCTGCAGGGGGCACGAGGCCCCTGTTCTCGTGGTTGGTTGGAGTCCCAACGGTAGGACCCCCGACCGATCTAATAGATAACTTGAAACAACCGGAATACCCCTTTAAGGTTGTCCAGGATTAGAAAAACACAGCTGCTTTCTTCCAAAAACAGCTCCACCCCTGGCCATGAATTGTGTCTTGTATTGCAGCTCAGTTCCGTTGGAGTCCAGGGGCGGAGCTGCAATACGTTGTGTGTGGTATTGCATCTTCCCCCTGGACTCCAATGGAACTGAGCTGCAATACCAGACACAATTCACGGCCAGAGGCGAAGCTGTTTTTGGAAAAAAGCAGCCAAATTATTCTAATCCTAGACTACCCCTTTAAAACACTGGCACAAAGGAACCCTGAGCAGCCTAGTCGTGTGTGTCACCTGAGCTTCCATAATGCACTGCATTTAGCTTTGGATGTGAACAGATTATAAAAATCTGTTAATCCCGTCCCTGGCTTTGAATATTCTGCATAATTTTGCTTATATAATGTCTGATCCAGAGCCTGAGCCAGTCCCTTGGGTGCTATGGAGAGGGCACCCAGCTACAGTTGAGGAGGAACCAGAGTGAGGGTCACATCACCGCTCCCAAGCTCATGCTGCTCCATCTGAATGTTGACTTATAATAACTGCTGCCTGCAGAACTTAAAGGGATAACAGCTCCAGGGTCGGGAAATGTATAGATTGTACAGATATTCTCGCTGATTAAAGCAAGGTGTCTACTAATTCTGAGGGGTGTTTTATTTTTGGGTTGCTACTTTTTAAAAAGATTTCTGTTCTGATGGTGGCACTGTTGCATTCTAGTTTATAGATAAAGAGCAGCTGCCGGTGATGAGAAGTGGTATTGCAAGTGATCTATAAAGGAGATATTAAATAAAGCGCATCACATAAATTTGCAAAAAATTTATTCAGCATATTGAATAATGTAGCATTTTATGTAGGAGGATATTGTGGGGGAACCGAGCAAAACGAATTCAGTTCCCTTGCATAGCCACCTAAGGAGAAATTAAATATTGCAGAATTTTTATTGAAAGCAACGGGCTGCTTGTGGAATGGACAGAAGTGAAGGATCCATGAGAGGAAGAGAGAGAACACAGAGATGAAGAAGAGAAGGGAAGGGGTTAGAGTGGGAGTGGATAACACGTGGAAACGGAGGGAAAAAAGAGAGGAAGAGAGAGATTCAGAGGGAAGAGACAGAGGAAAAAAGATAGTAAAGGGAAGAGATGGACTTAGAGTGGAGAGAGTAGGAAGAGAAAAAAGGTTAAAGTAAAGAAAGAGAAGAAAGAGAGAGACTTAGCATAAAGAGGGTAGGAGATTGGTAGGAAAGAGACAGAGGCAGAATTAGAGAGAGACAGAGAGTGAGAGAGTAGATCGATCAGGTAAGGAGAAGAGGGGAAAGAGAAAGCTAGAATGGAAGAGAGAATTGACCAAAAAAGAGAAGGAGATTGTGAGGTAAGAGAGGAGTTAAAAGGACTCAGAATGGGAGAGGGACTGAAGAGTGTGGAAAAGATGGAGAGAGGAAAGTGACAGGCAGGAAGAAAGAGCATTGACATTGAATGGGAAGGAAATTGACATGGAAAGGCAGAAGAAATGAAAAGAAGAGGGGAAAGAGAGAGGTAGGGAGGTTGGAGGAAAGAGCAGATGGAGAGCATGGGAAGAAGTGAAGTGCAAAAGACAGAAGAGTGTTAAGTAAGAGAAGAAGGAGGGCAAGAGAAAGAGTAGAACAGAGAAAATGGAGAGCATAAGGGGGTGTGAGCAGTGCGTGCGAAAAGAGGGAGAAGAGACAGAGCCTGAGAGTAGAAGGATTCGGGAAAGGAGAGGTATGAAAAAGGGAAGAGGATACAGGAGTGAGAAGAGTGTAAGAGAAAAAAGAGAGGTGAAAATAGAGAGGGGCACAGAAATCAGAAAAGAAAAGTAAGGAAAGAGACAGCAGAAGAAGAAGGAAACGGGAGAGATTTGAAAAAGGAGACAGGAGAGTAATAGAAAAGGTTGGAAGCAAGAAAGAAGACAGCGTTAGAAGAGTAAGAGAGAAGACTTGAATAATGAGAGTGAGGAAGAGAGAGGTGAAGAGAGAGAGAGAGAGAGAGAGAGAGAGAAAAGCTAAATAATGTCATGAGACAAAGAGGGAGATCGAGATAGGTAACAGTGAGCGATGTGAGTGGTGTCTCCCCTTCCAGTTTTAAACATGCTACCATCACACCCTTCCCTTGAGCCTTCCTCTCTGTCTAGCCATTGCCCCATATCACTTGTCCCATATGCCTCAAAGTTATGTGAACATGTCCAACTTGAACTGTCCTCTCACCTCTTTTCTCTCTCCCTCTTCGATTGATTACAGTCTGGCTTCTGACCCCACCACTCAGCTGAAACCACCCTAACTAAAGTCACCAATGACCTGCTAACTGCCAAAGCCAAACAACACTACTCTGTCCTCCTCCTCCCTCAACATTACTCTATCCTCCTCCTCCTCCTGGACCTGTCCTCCTCCCTCGACATTACTCTGTCTTCCTCCTCCTGGACCTGTCCTCCACCCTCGACTTTACTCTGTCCTCCTCCTCCTGGACCTGTCCTTCACCCTTGACTTTACTCTGTCCTCCTCCTCCTGGACCTGTCCTCCTACACCTTGACCTTTCCTCTGCCTTTGACACCATGGCATCGACCAGTCCCTTCTGTTACAAATTCTTTTGTCTCTTGGCATTACAGACTTGGCCCTCTTCTAGACCACTTCATACCTCACAGACTGGACATTTAGTGTCTCCCACTCACACACCACCTCCTCGTCCTGCCTCTTCTCTGTTGGTGTCCCTGAAGGCTCTGTCCTAGGACCACTACTCATCTCAATCTACATCTTCGGCATGAGAACTCATAGAGTGCGATGGCTTTCAGTGTTACTTCTGTGCAGGCGACACACAAATTTACTGTACCGTTCTGTTCCAGTTATCACCTCCTTACTATCCAGAATCCAGAAACACCTATCTTCTATAGCCTCCTTCCTCTTCTCTTTCTAAAATGTAACATGAAAAAGACAGAATTTATCTGTCCCCCATCTCACTTAGCCTCCCCAACAGACCTATCTATGGCCAGTCAAGGGCTGTACACTCTCCCTGGTCCCTCAAGTCTGCTGCCTTAGTCTACTTTCACACTCGCGTTTTGGCTTTCAGTTTGTGAGATCTGTTCAGGGCTCTCACAAGCGGTCCAAAACGGATCAGTTTGCCTTCTAAGGGTACTTTCACACTAGTGTTTTTGTTTTCCGGTATTAAGTTACGTCACAGGGGCTTAATACCATAAAAAAACTGATAAGTTTTATCCTAATGCATTCTGAATAGGGAGCATTCCGTTCATTATGCATCAGTTCAGTCCCTCTTACGTTTTTTGGACAGAGAAAATACCGCAGCATGCTGCAGTTTTCTCGCTGGCCCAAAATACTGAACACTTGCCGGAATGCCGGATCTGGCAATAATTTACATTGAAATGTGTTAGTGTTGGATCCGCCATTAAGTGTTCCGGCAAAAACAGACCTTTAAAAATGCAAAAAAAAATTAATACCGGACCGTTTGACACCGGAGAGATGGATCCGGTATTTCAATGCATTTGTCAGACGGATCCGGATCCATCTGACAAATGCCATCAGTTTGCGTCCAGATTGCCGGATCCAGCGGGCAGTTCCGGCGACGGAACTGCCTGCCGGAATCCTCTGCCGCAGGTGTGAAAGTACCCTTATGCATTCTGAATGGAAGGATCCACTCAGAATGCATCAGTTTGCATCAGTCCAGTCTCCATTCCGCTCTGGAGACGGACACCAAAAAGCTGCCTGCAGCGTTTCGGTGTCCGTCTGACGAAACTGAGTCAAACGGATGCGTTCTGACACACAATGTAAGTCAAAGGGGACGGATCTGTTTTCTATGACACAATCTGGCACAATAGAAAACGGATCCACCCTCCATTGACTTTCAATCGTGTTCATGATGGAACCGTCTTGGTTATGTTAAAGATAATACAAACTGATCCGTTCTGAACGGATGCAGACGGTTGTATTATCTAAACGGATTCGTCCGCGATGGATCCGCACAAAACACGAGTGTGAAAGTAGCCATAGAGAACCTATGATTCTGTTTGGCCTTCAAACCGCACATCCAAGCCATTTCCAACTCCTGCCGCCAAAAATATCTCTCAGATCCGCACATTCCTCAACCTGGAGTCTGCAAAAATGCTTGTCCATGCTCTCCTTATCTCCCGCCTAGACTACTGTAACATCCTCCTCTGTGGCCTCCCATCTACAACTCTCTCACCCCTCCAATCTATTCTCATCTCCGCTGCCCGACTAATCCACCTCTTCCCTGTTTCTCCTCTGTCTCTTCTCCCTTCACCGGCTCCCTGTTAGTCAGAGAATCCAATACATCACACTAACTATGACTTACAAGGGCATCCACAACCTGTACCCTTCGACCATCTGTGACCTGATCTCCTGGTACCTTTACACATGTAATCTACGAACCTCACAAAACCTCCTTCTCTTCTCTACTCTCCTCTTATCTGCTCTTCCCACAATCGCCTTCTCTGTCCTTCCCCCATAACCTGGAACTATCTATCCCAACATACCAGACTCTCACCTACCATGGAAAAGAAAGTTGATAACCCACCTCAGACAAGCCTACAACCTACAGTAACCCTGCTGCCACTACACCACCAGATGAGCAGTTTTTACCCTCACCTACTGTATCCTTTCCCCCTCCCTTGTAGATTGTAATCCCTCGCGAGCAGAGTCCTCTCTCCTTCTGTACCAGTTTGTAACGCATCTTGTTCTTGCTTATCCTATTGTGCATGTGTACCACTTTTCATAAGTACAGTGCCACGGAATGAATGGCGCTATAATAATATGTGATAATAATGAGAGAGAGAAAGAGGAGAGAGTGCAAGAAGACCTGTACTGAAACAGAGGTAAAAATGAGAGAAAAAAGGGACAAGAAGATGAAGAGAGTGGTGGAAAAGAGGGAAAGAATGAAGGGATGAAGGATACAGGAAAACAGAATAGTGAGGGGAAGAGAAGAACGAAACAGGAATGTTTTTTAAAGTGATAATAAAAAGAGAAAGAAAAAAAGAGAGAGAGGAGCAAATACCACTGGAAGCAGAGAGCTTGTGAGACAGAGATAGAGTGAAAGAGGGATACAGAGTGTGAGTAAGAGATGACCATATAGGACATAAGGGAGAAAGAGAACCAGACAGGACAGGGAAGGAGGGAGACAGAGATCTAGAGAGAGAGAGAGGAATCGAAGCAATGAGAGAGCTGTCTAGATAGAGTGCAGGAAGGGGGTGAGGAGACAGCTGGCTGAACATTACCTGCTGCTGCTCAGTTCTGTAAAATAAATGCTCATTAGGAACGCATCCTCGGCTGTATGAGGACCCCTCATCTGGAAGAAGCAGCCCAAGGAACATCCAAACAATCACATTGTCATTTACCAGGAGAATTGCTGCAACCATTAACCCCTGACTGCTCACTCACTGTCTGCCAGCAATCCTTCACTGGGCTGTTCCTATCCATAAGGAGGTGGTGGAACTGGAAGGAGGTAGGAGGGATTCCAAAGGGTATGTTAATAAAAGTAACCACTGCAAATACATCACTTCTCTACTGACTGCTTCACAAGTAGCTGGCACACCAGACGAGTCTGTCCTTCCCAATGCTATCATTAGCTATCATACCAGACGACAATTTAAGAGGATTTGGGCATTAAACATGATCTCTGCAACCGTTCGCAGACTGCACCAGTGCTCAAGACTGTGGACAGAGGGGACAAGTTCTTGTGGGACCTCGCAGGAGAAAGGTAAGGAGGAATTCCAGGTTCTTGAACACCTTAGTTTTTGGATGTCTAGACAGACTTATCTCTAAGAGTTACTGTAAATATCCATTCCTGTTTATAAGCTCCACGGGGCAGGATCTTCTTCATAGACATTTCAGTCAATATAGGAGAGAGATGGGTGCAAAATATTTTCGTGCTAGACAGAGAGGGCACGTCTATGGATCTGATGAGGTCCCTCAAGATACTCGTATATCCGCAGAGCAGATAAGACCACTTTGTAGCAATCATTGGTCTTGATTGAATTCTCATGAAGGGGCAAGGGATTCAAGGTGTAGAACTTTCTCGGCTTCTATAGATAAAATGACTGACATAGTGTAGCCCAATGATTGACTTGATTAATCCTTGAAGATTTATTCACTATAATTGACCTTTAGTGTGTCATGTTGATGACTGGTATTCCGCAGTTGCAGATCAGTTGAGTTTTGTAATCTCATCTGAGAGGTCTGGACGGTGGAGGTAGCATGAATCTCGTAGCTCGAGTCAGTCTAAGTAGGTAGTCTATATAGACAATGCAGTCTCATTGTCCATAATGTTCTGCAGTTGCTCCTGGTCCATACAGTAGTCATGTGACACATTGCCAAGCAGATGAAATTCCAATATATAATGAGACAGACAGCACAAGTCAGTCTCATTTTTGGGTGCACAGGAACCTTTAGTAGTCATAGTAGTAGATTTTGCCATCTTATCTATTTTGGTGCATTTGATAGATGAGAGCTCTGCAGCTTCAGGAGAAACCCCACTGAGGTAGATTGTGCCTCAAGAAATGTAATTTCTGTTGCTGAACTAGCACTAACCAAACATTTCTAATCATTTCCTATAGGAAACTCCTGAAATGGCACCTTAATAGTCCCTGGCCACTGTCCAGAGAGTCAGCCGGCGGCCTTGAAAAATCAATATGTCTTTCCATGAAGAGCCTCAGGGGAGGTTATCCCTGACTACAGACATGCCCTTCAAGACCAACTTCACTAGCCCTATTAACACTACATTGGATGTTCCAACTTCCTCAGGAACTATGGAGGACACGATAGCCACCTTCACCATTGGGGTGATCTTATCCCTTATGTGTGTGATTGGAGTAGCAGGGAACGTGTATACCTTGGTGGTGATGTGCCAGTCAATGCGCACTGCAGCATCCATGTACATCTATATTATCAACCTGGCTCTTGCTGACCTCCTTTATCTTCTTACCATCCCATTTATTGTTGGCACCTACTTTATCCAGGAATGGTACTTTGGAGACATTGGCTGCCGCATCCTTTTCAGTCTTGACTTTCTGACCATGCATGCTAGTATTTTCACCCTCACCATCATGAGCACCGAACGCTACTTTGCCGTTTTGAAACCTTTAGACACAGTCAAGAGGTCCAAGAGCTACAGAAAGTGCATTGCCATCATCGTCTGGGTTGTGTCATTTCTTATAACATTGCCCATGTTAATTATGATTAAGCTGGTACACAATGATGACAAGAGCATCTGTCTGCCCATGTGGAGTCGCATGTCCTACAAGATATATCTAACAATCTTGTTTTGCACAAGCATTGTAGGTCCGGGGCTCATTATAGGCTACCTGTACATAAGACTGGCCAGGACCTATTGGGTATCTCAAACAGCTTCATTCAAGCAAACTAAGAGACTGCCCAACCAGAAGGTGCTATATCTAATTTTTACCATAGTCCTGGTATTCTGGGCTTGCTTCTTGCCATTCTGGATCTGGCAGCTCCTCGTCCAGTATTGTGAATCTCTCCCCATTTCACCCAAAGCCAATAGGAACATTAACTATCTGACTACATGCTTGACATATAGCAACAGTTGCATCAACCCTTTCCTCTACACCTTACTCACGAAAAACTACAAGGAGTACCTGAGGAACAGGCAGAGGTCCTGGAGCAACAGTGGCTACTTCCGGAACCGTTTCCAAAGGATATCTGGAAGGTCCATGTCCACCAGTAGTCAACAGTGCACCGAAAGTTTTGTCTTGGCTCAATGTCCTGCGGGTAACAACAGCTTCTGAAGGCATCAAAATGAGACTTATGATCCAGGGTGTATCAAGAACTTGTAGGACATACTACTTGAGTCTTTCTGAAATTCAAGGAACCATATACTATTTTTGGGTGATTAATCAAAAATACTGTGATGCACGGGCACTCTGTAAAATATCTTCCTGTTATCAAAATTCAATATCAATATGTTAAATTGGAGTCCTCTTCTTACGGTACTATTGGAGAAGTCAATGCTTGACCTTGTGTATTGTGTTCTTCTCATCACATGTTCTACACGTTCTTCTTATTTTATTAAAATGTAAATGTTGCCGTCTAATGTGGTGCTGATTATCTATCCCCAAGCCCTAGTCGATGTTTATTATACCACTACTTGGAACTGAACCATTGTCATGGGTTCCGAATTCTATTGGTCTCCTACCATCTTCCAACAAGATGGCAGGACGTTTTCTAGGTGATATCCCCTCCATAAACATCTATAGAAGGCCATTTAGGCCCCTTAACTTGATCCCTATACACTTTATTGTGGTGTAAGTCTGTGGTGTATTTAATTGGCATAGTAAATATGCATCACCAAGCATAGGTTTGTTCTTCTGGTAAAGCTATTGACTTTATGATATTTCTCACCATAGTTACTAACTGGCCAATGTCAAGAAGCATGCAGAAACTTAAAACTGCTAGGCCCCAATGCAAAATCTGCCAGTCTAAACCTACTGTACCATGTGCCATTGGTGTCGTCTTATATGGCCACAATGACCTTTGGAACTCCTCTACTGCAAGAGCCCCTGTTTGTTATCTCTACACATCTATAACTAAAACCATGTGTACCGTAACCAATTGGCACTGTCAAAATTTGAAGGCCCCAACCACATGTGAGCATTAAACCTTGAATTTCTAGGGTTTAACTTCTCTCTTGCACTCATCTGCATAACTTCTCCCAAAAAGAATGAAACCTATGCTGGCAATGGCTTTTCTCCCCAGTGTTAACCCTTTTCCTAGAGCCATTGGTGGGGAGCAACAAGTCTCTGGTCACAGTTGTGAAGGTGTCTATCAATCAAAAGCCAGTCATGGTTAAAACAGAAACTGATGGGGCGAGGTGATATAGTGCAGTTCCCATTCTTTCCACATGCCCTACAGAACAGACGCAAGTTGCCTCTATGGCAGATGCGATACTGATTTCGAGCATATTTTTGATATTTTAGACTTGTGTGTGGTACGCACATTAATTTTACAACCTTGTGGCTGGAATGACATATCCATCTGGTGATGGTCATGGTTTATTAAGCTGCCTGGCAAACAAGGCTCCAGCTTCATGTTGTTTTAGCATCTGCTGCCTCCAAGAAGAATGTTCATTGTGCTTTTTATTGTGCTTTTCACAATTATGAATTTTTCCCGTTTACATTTTTGAGTAAATGATTGGTTCCTTCAAAGATTAAAATTCTTTAAATGGACATGTATGGTCTATCACTTGAGTTCATGGATAGAAGTGGGAAACACAGACATTTCTACTAAGATGAGTTGCCTGGGATCATATGTGGACATACCGTAAGGGCACTGTTACACAGGCTGATCTTGGACCAATTATCAGAAGAAATGTTCCTGATGAACAAACTAGTAAAATCTCTTTTGCAAGGTGATCACGTTTCATGTTGCACGAAAAAGCCTTGTTTGTTGGCAGAACATCACTCCGTGTAACAGGCATACCCTGCTGACAAACAATAAACTATATGGTGAATAATGGTAATAGTATCGATTGATCATTCCCATAAAGACTAGATGATCGCTACATGCAGCTAGCAAGTGGGCAATGATCGGGAATTAACTTTTCTCATTCCCAGTCATTGCCCACGTAAAAGGCCCTAATACACTATAGGTAGCTGTCAGAAGTATGCTAATTTGGCCAATAGCTATTCCTTCTGACCACCTAATACACATGCATGCTTGGCACATGTCAAGAATAGGAAGAGGGGTGAAATTAGCTGCCAGACACCTCTTACATGTTGAAATTCAACATCTTGATCCTTCTTCACCCTAACACCTACTGTCAGAGGTTTGAACATGCCCATACACATGGTAAGATGGACAACCGGTCTTGCTAAAATCAGTGGGTTTGGCCTACATTAATCGAATGTGTATGGCTAGGTTAAGATTTGAGCCTCATCCAGGTGAAATAGTCCAGGCTGGGCTGTAGTATTCTGAGAATAATTATGAGAGGCATTTAAGACATTAGGTGGTATGTCAGAGGTTATCGTGATGACAAAACTAAGCTAGTTAATACATAATGCCCAATGTTGAAACCACATGTTAATCCCTATAGAGAAAAGGAGCAATAGCAGCTCCTAGAAACATTTGGTACTATTTATCAAAAATACCAAAAATTGCCTTTAGAGACCTAATGCTAAAGGGAGTTGGTGGTCAAAATCAGGCACCTTAGAACCATTTTTATTGGGTCCATCAACAGAAGTCTAATGTATATGTGATCTTCAGCACCACATAGAAATATGGCATGTAAAGTACTGTAGAGATATTGGGAGGAAGAGGCACAACTGGGGATGGGGGTTGAAGGGACATGTGGCACGGTAGCAGGGGACATTCCAAAATGCCTCTGTGTTAGCCACAGTATTAAGGAAGAGGTCTAGGGTGGCAAAGTGAATCTTTGCCCCAGGAGATGGAAAGTCTATATACATCCTGTGGGGAAGCATTGAGAATCTGCCCCAAACAGTAGTTCCCAAAACCTTAATGCCAGATCAGGTAAGGTATATAACTATTAGATAATGGAAATGCTTGTTAATGTTATGGTGTAGCATGCATTGCTTTGGGGAGGGGGGGTGTCAAAAAATATTAAAAAATTTTGGGGGCCAGCTAAGCCAAGCATGGATGGCTTTTATGGGCTAGACACTGATATTTTATCTGTATCATCTCAGCAGCCTTGATATCTCCATCTATTCGTAGACCTATCATCCTTGACTCTCATTGTAAGAAATTAAACATGGAAATAAGTTCTCAGAAGATAATATATCAGCCCTATAGAATGTGCCAGTGCTCATACTAATGAAAATTCAGAATTCATTATAAAAGTCCATTTACAACAAATAAAATTCTACTGATGTAATTATCATGCACTAAATCTGCTTGATGTGTTCTTGGTCGTCCTTCTTAGAGAAATCTTGAGGTGACTCTAAGACATAGCTGCATAGATTTGCCTCATAGTTCACTTAGCCCGATCTACCAATTTGCTAACCCACAAATTGGGCAAATCAATCAACCTAGGCAAATCTATTCATAGATGTTTTAAGCTTCAAGATGTCAAGTCAACTGGACTGAGAATTGGGCAGATTAATTTGGTGATCTCTGCTGGTCATAGAACCAAATATTTGACATTGATCAAATAAGTTTACCTTTGACCCAAATGAGTTTCCTTTGGAAAATTGTTCGGGTCCTGGCAAAATGATGTTGTTCAGTATTTGCATTGTCCCACAATTTTTGGCACTGGACCTTCTGAACAGACATGGTGAATAAATTTCTTTGGCTAAGACCAGTAGTGTACCTGCTACCGTTGCAAAATACACTAGAGTGTAAGAAAAGTTGCAAGAAAAAGTATGTGAACCCTTTGGAATGATATGGATTTCTGCACAAATTGGTCATAAAATGTGATGTGATCTTCATCTAAGTCACAACAATAGACAATCACAATCTGCTTAAACTAATAACTCACAAAGAATTAAATGTTACCATGTTTTTATTGAAATGGAAAAGAAGAACACCAGCGGCTCAACCTCTCACCTTAAATGGATCAGGTGCTCACCTAAAAAGGCCCACCCTCAGGCCCAAAATAACGTAAGCAGTGGTAGATATATAGGGGCACACTTAAATGGGAGTACTAAATCCACCAGGTGGATGTAATTTATTAAAATCCACACAAATAAAATAGAATACTATAAAATGGCAACAATGTATGTAACATAAGCGCCTAAAAAAACAAAACCACTATATATCATATACTGGCTATATATTCCATCTCTTTGTCCAGTATAAAGCTGCTCCTAAAATCATCCAGCATAGGCAAATGTCAGCCTGATAGTGAATTCAACCTGCCAATGCACTATATACAGGTGGCTGTTACGCTGTAGAGGACCGTATCATCAATAGGTGCAAACTCCAGGCATAGTCCAGAACGTACTTCTACTGTGTCAATAGGCAGTCACTGATAACTCCAGAATAACCACAACAGCGGTGCCTTATAAATGCACAACAATCGAGCAAACTCCTGACAGGAGTGGGCCACTGAGGAAGAGGTATAGCACCTCGAAACGCGTCTGGCGTAAGGAGTGAGCGTATGTCTCATTTATCCAGTAGAGACAATATTACCACATAAGGAAAGAATCTGAGACGTTCGAATCCGGGGAAAGCCGTCCCTTACCAGTGACGTCAACCTAGCCTCATTCGGTCTCCAGAGCAACCAGGTCACGTGGGACGCCACGTAGAGGTTTAGCACACCACGTGGGACGCCGCTGGTGTGCGGCCGCCTGGAATCACCGCTGCAACAACGCTCGATTGTTGTGCATTTATAAGGCACCGCTGTTGTGGTTATTCTGACACAATAGATACGTTCTGGACTATGCCTGGAGTTTGCACCTATTGATGATACGGTCCTCTACAGCGTAACAACCACCTGTATATAGTGCATTGGCAGGTTGAATTCACTATCAGGCTGACATTTGCCTATGCTGGACGATTTTAAGAGCAGCATACTAGACAAAGAGATGAAATATATAGCCAGTATATTGTTGTTGTTTTAGGCGCTTATGTTACATACATTGTTGCCATTTTATAGTATTCTATTTTATTTGTGTGGGTTTTAATAAATTACATCCACCTGGTGGATTTAGTACTCCCATTTGAGTGTGCCCCTATACATCTACTAATGTTTTTATTGAACACACCATGTAAACATTCACAGTGCAGGTGGAAAAAGTATGTGAACCCCTAGACTAATGACATCTCCAAGAGCTAATTGGAGTGAGGTGTCAGCCAACTGGAGTCCAATCAATGAGATGAGATTGGAGGTGTTGGTTACAGCTGCCCTGCCCTATAAAAAACACACACCAGTTATGGGTTTGCTTTTCACAAGAAGCATCGCCTGATGTGAATGATGCCTCAGACAAAAGAGCTCTAAGAAGACCTACAATTAAGAATTGTTGACTTGCATAAAGCTGGAAAGGGTTATAAAAGTATCTCCAAAAGCCTTGCTGTTCATCAGTCCACGGTAAGACAAATTGTCTATAAATGGAGAAAGTTCAGCACTGCTGCTACTCTCCCTAGGAGTGGCCGTCCTGTAAAGATGACTGCAAGAGCATAGCGCAGATTGTTCAATACGGTGAAGAAGAATCCTAGAGTGTCAGCTAAAGACTTACAAAAGTCTCTGGCATATGCTAACATCCCTGTTAGAGAATCTATGATACGTAAAAAAACACTAAACAAGAATGGATTTCATGGGAGGATACCTCATAAGAAGCCACTGCTGTCCAAAAAAAAACATTGCTGCACATTTACAGTTTGCCCAAGAGCACCTGGATGTTCCACAGCAGTACTGGCAAAATATTCTGTGGACAGATGGAACCAAAGTTGAGTTCTCTGGAAGAAACACACAACACTATGTGTGGAGAAAAAGAGGCACAGCACACCAAAACCTCATCCCTACTGTAACGGGGTTCCGAAGGTGCACTCGGTCCCCCATTGCCCGCAGAACTGTTGCTTAGCTTTGGGAATGAGGATCTGTGTTTGACCTCATTCCCAGGGCGGCTTTACTGCTGGGTGGCTCCCTGCTCCTAAGTCTGCCTTGAGCGCCGAGCTGATCACTCAGTGCTCAACTGGTTGGTCTGTCGGTCATGTGACGCTTGCCACGTCACATGACCCTCACTCCCCACTATAAATACAGGCAGCCTGCTAGCCACAGGTTGCCTGTTAATTTCTAGGTTCCTGGCTATTTGTTGGACTACTGAATACTCACCTGATTCCGTTCCCTGACGATCCTTTGCCTGCTCCTCCTGTACTGCGCATCCGTCCTGGTATTGTGACCTCGGCTCCCACCTGAATACTCTCTTAGGACTCCTCTTGTACTTCTCTACTCTCCTGGTATTTGACCCCGGCTTCTCCTGACCATTATTTGCTTAACCCTTTGTACTGTGTAGCTCTCTTGGTTCTGACCCGGTCCTTTCATGTTCCGTATTTTGTCTTGTCTGTCTTCCCTGCACGTATCCTAAGTTAGGGACTGTCGTCCAGTTGTCCCCTGTCATCAGGACTCGTGAGGCAAGTAGGCAGGGCCAGGGGTGAGGGTGGAGCGCAGTGGTCACTACCCTTCCCCCTGTGTGTGTGTGGGCGTGACCGTTACACCTACTGTCAAGTATGGTGGTGGGGGCATCATGGTTTGGGGATGCTTTGCTGCGTCAGGGCCTGGACGGATTGCTATCATCGAAGGAAAAATGAATTCCCAAGTTTATCAAGACATTTTGCAGGAGAACTTAAGGCCATCTGTCCACCAGATTAAGCTCAACAGAAGATGGGTGTTGCAACAGGACAACGACCCAAAGCATAGAAGTAAATCAACAACAGAATGGCTTAAACAGAAGAAAATACGCCTTCTGGAGTGGCCCAGTCAGAGTCCTGACTGATTGAGATGCTGTGGCATGACCTCAAGAAAGCGATTCACACTAGACATCCCAAGAATATTGCTGAACTGAAACAGTTCTGTAAAGAGGAATGGTCAAGAATTACTCCTGACTGTTGTGCACGTCTGATCTGCAACTACAGGAAACGTTTGGTTGAAGTTATTGCTGCCAAAGGAGGTTCAACCAGTTATTAAATCCAAGGGTTCACATACTTTTTCCACCTGCACTGTGAATGTTTACATGGTGTGTTCAATAAAAACATGGTAACATTTAATTCTTTGTGTGTTATTAGTGTAAGCAGACTGTGATTGTTTATTGTTGTGACTTAGATGAAGATCAAATCATATTTTATGACCAATTTCTGCATAAATCTATATCATTCCAAAGGGTTTACATACTTTTTCTTGCAACTGTATAACCATTGAACAATGGATCATGCTGATTTTGGGAAATATTGACCATTTTGCCAATAATAAGTACTAGACCTGGCATTTGTAAAGAGAAGACCATTCAATAGTTTTAGAGCTGGGACCATCTGAAATATGCATTCACCAAGCTGTGGGTCGTGATTCTGAGTTGTGGGTTGGTAATGCACTTTTTAATACGAGGCCCCCTTTCTTTCCCTGTCTCAAGATTTACCCTACTGTTAAAGGGGGGGGGGGGGGAATAAGGTCTTGTACCACCTCCTGGCATAATTCTATTTTCCTATGAAGAATTCTACTCCTTGGTACATGCCTCTAAATTCAGGAGATAATTTCTGGACAGCCAAATCAATGTATCTTCAAGAAGGTCCATCATATATCGATGAATTTGACCAATGGGTGGACATAGAGTACAGTGGATCATATAGCAAAAGCCAAAGGAGGCCTCTCCTTGGTACGGATTGATGCTATCTTCAGAACTGGACACTAGTGAGGTACATGTCGACTTTCTACATATTTCTTGCAAAACGAAAGGGAATTGTGCCCCCACAGTTACTTTTCCCTTCCAATTTGCTGTGGAGGGGAAGCTTTGTGTATGTTCACACTACCAAAATAGAGGAAAAGTAAGTGGCAACCTAATTTGGACCATCTTTCTTAACTGGTCCTATACCTGTCACCATGGTTTCCTCCAACAGTTATTGCCATTGTATAATTTTTACACAGAGCATAAAATTCTACTGCAGCAATGCAATAATGTTATAAATGAACCACTTCCATCTCTAAGGACCACATGACCCCACATGTAAAACCATTGCCTCCAGTTAGCAGTCAAGACTAATTAGCATCTTTATGATTGGTCCTTCCAGATTCCCAGATGTTTCATTTGCATATTCCTTACATCCTTTAAATCAGTAATGTTCATGATGTTTGACAATGTATCACATAGCACTGAGCTGTCTATTACAAGCTGCAAGACAGACGAGAGTCTTCAGATAGAAGGGGATGGATTACTCAGATAAGACATAGTGAAGCATCAAAAGGCTCCTCAAATGAATGGTCTTGGCAGGCAGGTAAATAGAACTGCATTTGGCCGTGCTTAAAAGGACAAGATGGGATTTACATATTTACAAAGCTATATTTGCAACAAAAAAAAATTGATTGGAGATATAAACAAGATGACATTGCTGGGAGGTCAATGGAGCATCTCAACGCTTTGAGATAAGGTGCCCACTGATGACATCTTCAGATATAGAAACATAGAAACATAGAATGTGTCGGCAGATAAGAACCATTTGGCCCATCTAGTCTGCCCAATATACTGAATACTATGACTAGCCACTGGCCCTATCTTATATGAAGGATGGCCTTATGCCTATCCCATGCATGCTTAAACTCCTTCACTGTATTTGCAGCTACCACTACTGCAGGAAGGCTATTCCATGCATCCACTACTCTCTCAGTAAAATAATACTTCCTGATATTACTTTTAACCCTTTGCCCCTCTAATTTAAAACTATGTCCTCTTGTAGCAGTTTTTCTTCTTTTAAATATTCTCTCCTCTTTTACCTTGTTGATTCCCTTTATGTATTTAAAAGTTTCTATCATATCCCCTCTGTCTCATCTTTCTTTCAAGCTATACATGTTAAGGTCCTTTAATCTTTCCTGGTAAGTTTTATCCTGCAATCCATGTACCAGTTTAGTAGCTCTTCTCTGAACTCTCTCCAAAGTATCAATGTCCTCCTGGAGATATGGTCTCCAATACTGAGCACAATACTCCAAATGAGGTCTCACTAGTGCTCTGTAGAGGGACATGACCACCTCCCTCTTTCTACTGGTAATGCCTCTCCCTATACACCCAAGCATTCTGCTAGAATCTCCTGCTGCTCTATGACATTGTCTGCCTACCTTTAAGTCTTCTGAAATAATGACTCCTAAATCCCTTTCCTCAGATACTGAGGTTAGGACTGTATCACTGATTTTATATTCTGCTCTTTGGTTTTTACGCCCCAGGTGCATTATCTTGCACTTATCAACATAAAATTTTAGTTGCCAGATTTTTTACCATTCCTCTAGTTTTCCTAAATCCTTTTCCATTTAGTGTATCCCTCCAGGAACATCAACCCTGTTACAAATCTTTGTGTCATCAGCAAAAATACACACCTTACCATCGAGGCCTTCTGCAATTTCGCTGATAAAGATATTAAACAATATGGGTCCCAGTGGGTCCCAATATGGAACCCCACTGGTAACAAGACCATGGTCTGAATATACTCCATTGACTACAACCCTCTGTTGTCTTTCCCTCAGCCACTGCCTAATCCATTCAACAATATGGGAGTCCATGCACAAAGACTGCAATTTATTGATAAGCCTTATATGTGGGACAGTATGAAAAGCCTTACTAAAGTCTAAATAAGCGATGTCTACTGCATCGCTTATCTAGACTTCTATTAATTTAGTCTAAAATAAGTGGCGGTACCAGCGCTGGAATAAAGAGAAGGGGTGGTTTTGTACAGTTAAGCTATTAAAAAGTACCTGTTTCGGTGAGGTGATAGCTCGATGTTGGTAATTTGTATGGCAAATTTTCAGTCCATCGATGTAGCGGGGTAAATCGCAGTGCTTCTTGCTCAACCTCAAAGCGCTTGCGCCACCCCGGCCGGTAGCTGGCATGCGCGCGAAGGAGCCAGTTGGTATGGGATTCCGGAGTGTGGAGTGTGACGTCACAGCGGTCCTACGGTAAGTTCCAGAGACCAAAAAGCGAACCTACGCGTTTCGAAGCCTACAGGCTTCTTCGTATTATTTTAGTCACCCAATCAAAAAAATCAATAAGATTAGTTTGACATGATCTCCCTGAAGTAAACCCATGCTGTTTTTCATCTTTCAATCCATGGGATTTTAGATGTTCCACAATCCTCTCCTTAAGTATGGTTTCCATTAATTTCCCCACTATTGATGTCAGGCTTACTGGCCTATAGTTGCCCGATTCCTCCTTACTACCTTTTTTTGTGAATGGGCACAACATTTGCTAATTTCCAATCTTTTGGGATGACTCCTGTTACCAGTGATTGGTTAAATAAATCTGTTAATGGTTTTGCTAGTTCACCGCTAAGCTCTTTTAATAGCTTTGGGTGTATCCCATCAGGCCCCTGTGACTTATTTGTATTAATTTTAGACAGCTGACTTAGAACCTCTTCCTCTGTAAAGACACATGCATCAAAAGATTCATTAGTCTTCCTAACTGAGGTCCTTTTCCTTCATTTTCCTTTGTAAAAACTGAACAGAAGCATTCATTGAGGCAGTCAACTAGTTCTTTATCTTCTTCCATATACCTTCCTTCTTTTGTTTTTAATTTGGTAATTCCTTGTTTTAGTTTCCTTTTTTCATTTATGTATCTGAAGAATGTCTTATCGACTTTTTTTACTGACTGAGCTAATTTCTCTTCTGCCTGTGCTTTAGAAGCTCTTATAACTTACTTGGCCTTTCTCTGCCTAATCTTATAAATTTGCCTCTCATCCTCGTTTGTTTTATTTTATAATTACTAAATGCTATCTTTTTGTTTTTAATGATTTTGGCCACTTCTGCTGAGTATCACAGTGGTCTCTTCCTTTTTTTGCTTTTACTGACAAGCCTAATGCAATTATCTGTTGCTATAGATATGTATGGAATACCGGCGCTGGCACAGAGAAGGTAGGGGCACTTATTATAAAGTCTCTACCTATATCTGATAGATGATCGTTCCGTGATGTGGTGTGATCCCGTTGTTCCAGGAAGCGCTGTATGGATCTAAGATATGACCATAAGCTGTACATTACACAAGAAACCTAAAGAGCATATGTCAGCAGATTTGTGCCAATGAAGCTGTTGCATGTGCTCTTGGCAGCTAAAGGCATCCATATTGGTCCCAAATCATGTTTTAATACATGCAAATGAGCTTCTAGGAGCAACGGGGGGGTTGCCTTCACACCTAGAGGCTCTGCTCTCTGTAGGACTAAAACAACTTGAAGACACAAGTAAAATTTCTGTGTGATCTCAGGAATATGAAATGAGCAGCAGTCCCAATCACATCGGAGTAAGTCCCTTCTCCAATAAAATCAAAAGCGTACATACACATGGGTCCACGCTACACTTGAATGAGGAATATTTCATAAACAGGTGGTCTTCACGGAGATATTTCAACTTCACAGATGCATCCCCGGTAAATGGTCTCGATATCAACCAGCAGAGCGATTTCAATAAAACAACTTGCGTATAGCATATAAAACTTGCCCGACCCGGGTTTCGCCTTCGCTTCGTCTGGGGCGTCACATTCAAATCCACCCGAACGATGATTTAAATAATCCATGGTCACATGAGCTTAGGATAACATGTCATTTCCGGTTTTCCAGAATACAAATTGATACAAAATTGCATATTGTTCTCATATATAGAATTAAAATGCCCGCGGCATATAATTAATCAGTTACAACAGTAGATGCAGAAATCACTCTGTCAGTAGCACTAACCGCACTAACATCACGCAGCCTTTACAGATGCTCTTGAAACGGCAGAATGATTGTAGATCTATAAGTTAGTGCCCTGTTCTCGGAGTGCATAACAATATTCCAGTTCGGGCGGTGGGCAATATAATACCTTGCCCTGTGTAGCTATTAAAATATATGTATATAAAAGCTATGGAAATCTGGAACCTCTACAACTACCTTAGAACACCTAATATATCCCCATTACCTTATTCCATCTATTATCCCCACCCTCTGCCCTTCGGGGAGGAAGCCTAGGAGTACTATAATGGTACCCATATAGAACCTATTTTGGAATGATGTTATATTAATCCATACTAACAGCTTTCATGTCCCATTCAATATTGAGGCCTTTGGGATGTAGTGTATTTAATTAAAAAATCCACTGGGCTTTCCTCTTATTTATTTGTTTCACAGCATCTCCACCTCTCCAGTTCTTATGTACGTTTTCAACCCCCTCAAATCTAAGTCCTGCAGTTTTTTTTGGGTGAACTTTTTTAAAATGTGCGGATACACTGTGGATTTCAAGACCCCTTCTAATGTTCCCAATGTGTTCACTGATTCTTGTTTTAAGTTTACTTAGGGTTCTACCCACATATTGTAACTTGCAGGGGCACTCTAACACATAAATTACCCCTGCAGACTCACAAGATAGGTGTCCTCTTACTTTCATTTCTTTATGACTGGAGCACGAAGATATTACATTTTGCGTTCTACGTTTCTTATCTACCATCGATCTATTTTTGCAGCCGGAACAAAAGCCACACCACACGAAATTATTACTGGTGGTGGCCTTAGTCTTTTTCTTCAAACACCCCTGTACTATTTTAGTGCGAACAGTGGGGGCCCTTCTGAAAATGAACGGTGGTTTCTCCGGGATCATTGGGCCAATAACCGCATAATGGTTTTGAAAGCCCATTTGTATTTTTCAGTATTTTTATTACTATTATCCTTGAGTAGGGTTATTGGCTAAGCTCGGGCACCCAACCACCCGTTAACTAACCCATCCAACCCTTTCACCATCCCCAATAACCACACACAGCCACTGTTCGGATTAAATCGGCCACAGCAGCCGTTTTTTATTAAATAATATAAATAACATAAACAACATAAATAATTACAATGATAATAACATAACCCTTCTGACTTAGAACTGACGGGGGAGGTCGTAGAAGCCGCGTAATGCACCTTGACCGACCAAAAACCACCACGGCAATTCCATCTTGCCCCCAGCCGCGTACCACAAGCTCGGGGACACCCACTGATGGACGCCACACTAATCCAACCAGGTGCCCAACTCTGAAAGTACAGCCCCACCATTGAGGCCCTCTCATTCACCTGTACCATCCAGTAGCCCCAGCTTCTATGACCTCCCCCCGCCATGACTGCCGCGACAAACAAACACCCTACAGTCAGTCGTCCAAAACCTTGACCCCGTAAAACCCATGGACACCTGACCCAGAATGAAGCAAAGAAGCCAAACGCTATTACCATTTAGGTTCCCTATTTTTTATTGTAATTTTTATTTTTTATAAATGTCGTGCCTAACTACCCTTGCAACAATAACACACAAAGGGTGGGAGGGGGGGATGATGCCGTCTCCTGCACACCTAAAATGGCGCCCGTTCCACTGCCCTCCTTCCTGTTCAACGTCCCGGACGCCCGCCCCCTCTCTGGCCACTCCCCGCCTCACGTCCTGCTTAACCCTATCCTAACCCAGCCCTCGCTCCACCAAACACCTCATGCCGGCCTCCCCTGATCCTGCGGTTCCGTCTGGCCTCACTTGAGTAGGGTTATTGGCTAAGCTCGGGCACCCAACCACCCGTTAACTAACCCATCCAACCCTTTCACCATCCCCAATAACCACACACAGCCACTGTTCGGATTAAATCAGCCACAGCAGCCGTTTTTTATTAAATAATATAAATAACATAAACAACATAAATAATTACAATGATAATAACATAACCCTTCTGACTTAGAACTGACGAGGGAGGTCGTAGAAGCCGTGTAATGCACCTTGACCGACCAAAAACCACCACGGCAATTCCATCTTGCCCCCAGCCGCCTACCACTGATGGACGCCACACTAATCCAACCAGGTGCCCCAACTCTGAGAGTCCAGCCCCACCATTGAGGCCCTCTCATTCACCTGTACCATCCAGTAGCCCCAGCTTCTATTACCTCCCCCCGCCAACAACAGGCAGCTTGACTCTAACCTCAAGCTTGCGCGTTCCGCCACACACGGAGAGCTCTCTTCACTCCTCTTTGTAAATCCAGCGACCACAGATCAATGCCCACAGCATTAAGGTGGACCCCATCATCTCTCCAGAAACCTCCGGTCCCTGATTCCAACTCAGGGTGCCGCACCGACACTGCCCCATGCCTGGCACAAAATCGCCCAATCGCTCGATTTAACTTAATCCTGGCCCTATTCAACCTGTCAACAGATCTAGCCTTCCTCCAGGATTTTCTTGGCACGATGTCCGATCACACAGTGACCATGGATGGGAAAAGGGACCACAAACGTAAAAAATCAAACCGAATGTCCCTAATCAACTCCCTGCAGGGACGAACCCCAAGGTCATTGCCCCCCACATGCAACACTAGCACATCTGGGGCCCTATCCAATCTGGCATGCCGATGCACCTCCTGCAGGACACTACCCCACAACATACCTCGACGCCCAATCCACCACACCAACGCCACCTCACGGTCAAAACCTAACTGATGACCATTACGCCAAACATCCGCCTGCAAGGCCCCCCAGAAAACGAATGAATGTCCCAAAATCCACAACAACAACGGGGCGGCACCTGCAAGACAACAAAAGTAAAACAATGATTAGAAAGAGTCACACACCCTCAAAACGATCGTAACCGAACATACAAACGAAAACGCTCTGACTCCCACCTCCCAATGCTCTTAATCGCCTCGTCCCGGACGCCCAGCCGCGCGGCCTCCGTTGCAGCCCCAATCCTGAAGGAATGACCCGTGAAGTTACCAGAGTCCATTCCCAGGTGACGCAAACACTTCTTAAACACCGCTAGAAATTGAAACCTTGACAATAAGGACCCATCCGAATGTCTGAGAAGCGGGCCGGTACTAACCCCGGACTCCTTCCGGAAGTCCCGCAAACTTTGAACTGGAAACACCAAACATCCTGGTACCTCAAACAATGTTATATACTGACCCTTTCCCTCCCGATCCGTCTTAGAAAAACGAAGATAAATTACCACCCTGTCGGCATACAAAACTACGTCCTCCCCGCTCAAACCACCTTCATGACTCACACTACTACATACTAACTCTCCCAACCGAAACGCCCCAAAAAAGGCCAGAGCAAACGCTAATCTAAATAACCTCACTTGCTCGCCCAACTGGAGAAAAAGAGACCGGCAGACGAGTGTCACGTACCCGCTGAAATCTCCTATACCCTTTTAACACCTGTCGCACCAAAAAGGACTTAGTGACATCTGGGGAATTACGCAACTTGAACCCAAAGGCCAACCCCGCCATGCAGCTATTCATCTGCGCAACCGACCATCCCTGTTCCTTCACATGACCAATGAAGAGCAATAGCGGAATTTCCCCACCCATCACATCGAACCCCCAGGCCATCACACCACCGTTGCCAAGTGCTCCAGGCCTTATCATAAGCCCTCCAGGTGCCTTCACTTAAAGATGCCCGCAACAGATCCCCTATTGTATCTCCAAGATCTCCCACAACGACTCTGGACACACCAACCCGTCTGGACTCGCATCTGGGGCCAACCGGCGAAACCGCTCCCACTGCAAAAGAGAAAGTGCGTCAGCGATACCATTAGAAGACCCTGCCACGTGCACCGCCACCACCCAAGCATTAAGGGAGAGACACATAAGGACCAAACGTTGCAACAAACGAATCACCGGGGGAGAAGAGGCAGTCAAACCATTGATAGCTTGAACTACACCTAAATTGTCACAATGAAACCTAACCTTCCGGTCCCTAAACTTCTCACCCCACAGCGAAACCGCCAGCACAATTGGAAAGAGCTCTAACAATGCCACATTTTTTACCCAGCCACTTAATAACCAGGATTCTGGCCACTCGCCCACGCACCACTGTCCATTGCAGTACACCCCAAAACCACCCCACCTGCAGCATCAGTAAACAAATCGAAATCAAAACTATCAACAACCCCACCCATAACTAGTGCCCTGCCGTTAAAATGCTGCAGAAACGAATCCCACACCCTGAGATCCCCTTTCAGCTCCCCGCCCAGCCTGATAAAATGGTGCGGAGCCACCATACCACCGGTCGCGAAAGCCAACCTCCTACTAAAGATGCGGCCCATGGGGAGAATTCGACAGGCAAAATTCAATTTTCCCAGCAAAGACTGTAAATCCCGCAGGCGAATCTTCTTTGCCCTCAACGCGGCCGCTACCCCTGCCCTCAAATCCAACACCTTGTCCTCTGGCAGTCTACATTCCATGCGCAGGGTGTCGATGACTATCCCTAGAAAACTTAACTCTGTTGTTGGCCCCACTGTTTTTTCCACAGCCAATGGAACCCCAAACCACTCAAAAACGGATTGCAACGTAGATAAGAGCAAGGCACAAACTCTAGACCCTCCCGGCCCTAAACACAGAAAATCGTCTAGGTAGTGAAGAATAGATGAGCAACCCAATTCCTGAACCACTACCCACTCTAAAAATGAACTGAAACGCTCAAAATATGCGCAAGACACAGAACAGCCCATTGGCAAGCACCTGTCCACAAAATAACCGCCACTCCAAAAACAACCCAGCAAATATAAACTATCCGGGTGAACCGGTAACAGTCGGAATGCAGATTCGATGTCAGATTTTGCCAATAGGGTACCCGGCCCTAACCTTCTCACCCACTCCACAGCCGCGTCAAAGGAAGCATAAACCACGGAACAGAGCTCGGGGTCTATGCCCTCGTTGACCAACGCGCCCTTAGGGAAGGATAAATGATGTATAAGCCTAAATTTATTAGGCTCCTTTTTGGGGACCAAACCCAGAGGGGAGATACGCAAATTACTCATGGGCGGCGTAACGAACGGACCATCCATCCTTCCCAAAGAAACTTCTTTCGCTAATTTTTCTGACACAATTTCCGGGAATTCCAATGCTGAGCGCAAATTTCTCCACGTCTCCACCACAGGTAACGGGTGGGAGGGAATATGAAAACCAAACCCAAAACCCAAAGTAAAAACTCTGCCACTTCTTGGTTAGGGTATCTACTTAGATAACCCCCCATCCTTTCCACCCGCACTGGAGTCCGCCCCTTTTGCAAACCCATCACCCCCTCTCTGTCTACCACCTCTAAAACACCTGTTGGCCCCATGGCCGCCTTCACACACAGAGCACTCATGCCTAAATCTACATTTCTGTCCAAATTTACAACTTCCCTCGTTAAAAAGGAAGCAGAAGCCCTTACCGACTGGCGCTGTCCCCGAAGACTGGGCCGCCCCCCCTGACTCACTCCGAAAGGACTGACTAGTCCTTGCGGGTGCCGTAACTCGCATCCATAAGGCTATATCCTTATGGTCCCATCTCATGGTAGGACGAACCGCTTTCCTTTGACGGAATTGTTCGTCATACCGCAACCACCCTGAACCGCCATACACCCGATAAGCTTCCCCAATTGCGTCCAGATAACAAAAAAGGGAGGAACAGCAATAAGGAGACTTTTCCCCAATCACACTCGCCAGGATGGCAAAGGCCTGCAGCCAATTACCAAAGGTCCGCGGTATAAGGGCGAAAACGACGCTTATCATCTTCCTCTTTCCTGACCCCATCCTTCTTTACTACATCTAAATTGAAACGCTCTAACTGAAGGAGAGAAAAAATTTCTACATATTCACCCCGCCAAATTTTTTCCCGTACCTCAGGCTTCAAATGTGTTCCCAGGGGACCTTCAATACACACGTACACTTCCCCTTTTGCAGCATCATCCAACCTGGGCCTAGTTCCCCCCCCCCCCCCTCCGCCTGCATTTGTACAGACACTGACCCCGCCACCCCTCCGCTAGTGGGTGTTGACACAGTACAACCCCCCGTCCCCAATCCCCATGCTTGCAAAGGTGCTGTACCTACCCCCCCCCCATCTGGACTAACCCCGGTTAGGCCACATAACAAGCGTCCCAAACCACCAATAATAGTACTATTACTCCCGCCCAAACTACCTGACCCTTGAAGTATGGAAAGCAATGATCCCATGGATGTCTCACCTAGCTGCCTGGGCGCTGTGAACCCAGCAGCCGAAGGTCCTGATTCCTGTCGCATGGCTCCTGGATCAACCGGCACGGTCCTTGCTTGATCACTTGCTTCAGACGGCGGCAGCGCCCCAGCTGCGGCCATGCTGGGTGCGTTGGAAAGTACCCTGGGAAGCTCCCTCACATCTAGGCCGTCAGGACCAGCCGCAAAAGAGGCCTGCGCACATCCCTTCCGCCAAGATGCGCAGCCCCTTGACGCTCTGCCCCCATATCTTCGCGCCCGAGAGGCCTGCTCTGGGGACGGGACCCCGCCAGAGCAACCTCGTCCTCCTCCTCTGAATGACGATGATCTTGGCGAGGCCTGTGCCTGCTACTGGCTCCGCCAGGCACAGCCTCGTATGCCACTGCTAGGGGGCCAACCTGTGAGGGCCTGCGCCGGGCACCATTACCTGCCTGCGCAGCCCCGCTGTCGTCTCTGCTGCTGCCACTAATCCCCTGCAGAGCGGGCCTCCTACCTCCCTCTGACGGAAGAGGATCCCCTCTGCCGCCGCTGGGTCCCGCCGGACACGTGGATTCCTCCCACGCCGGGAGGAAGCAGGAGAGGTAAGGCTGGAAGCCTCCCGGCGTGAAGGGTCCCCATCTCTTTATTATACCCCTTTTCTCTAAACCTGTTTAGAATAATATTACTCTGTACCTCATAATCCTCCTGACGAGAGCAATTCCTTTTTATGCGCTGAAACTGACCCGTAGGTTACAGGATGCTCTCTGTAACTGCTGCATCCTCTACACTCTGACAGGACCAGGCAGTGTAGACGTCATCACACCTTGTCCTGTCAATCAAAGTGCAGAGGACACAGAGGATGGCAAAGGATGGCAGAGAGAGCAGAGCCTCTAGGTGTAATGGCAACACCCCTGTTGCTCCTAGAGGCTCATTTGCATATATTAAAACATCATTTTTCTCAGTAATGCAGGCACATATAAACATGGGGCCAACACAAATACCTTTAGCTGCCAACAGCTCAGCCAGTTTCATAGGTACAAATCTGCTGACAGATGCACCTTAATTAATCAGACCATATCCACACCTACAGATGGGCAGATGTATCTTTATCATTTATGGTTGAAGATAAGACATCTTGGGATCACCTTGAGCTGACGGTGAGTCACCAAGAGTTCTAGGCCTCTAGGGCAGGGATCAGAAACCTTGCCTCCTTTCTTGGCCTCATTCATTTTTCCATCACATTATACACTGCTCATCTCCAGGGTTACGACGACCACCCTGTAAACCAGCAGCGGTGGTCGTGCTTGTACACTGTAGAGGAAAAGGCGCTGAGATCTCTGGTGGCCAAGAACGTGGGAGCACACATTGGCGTGCATACGCAGCAGCAGCTCCCGTCCCGTAACCCCTGGAAATAAACTATGTGATGGAAAAATGAATCAACCCAGGAAAACAGGCAACCAATTACAGCACAGCTTTCAATTTCAAGAGCATTTTTAGAAATGAAAACTGTGCTGTGATTGGTTGCTGTGAGCAACAAATAGAATTTCTTTTTCAGTTTCATAAATATCCCCTCCTCTTGAGATTGCCAAAATCCTGAATGAATGGGAGCATGGAGCAACATTTGGGGGAGATTTATGAAACTGTCTAAAAACAACTGCTTTTGCCACTCATAACAACCAGAAAGCACAGTTTATACATACCCATGCCTTCAATGTATACACTGCTCTAGTGTCATTAAAGGGGAACACTTCACCCACCCATACACAGGGGAAAAATTTAAAATAAATGGCTTCTTTACTTGTAATAGTAATTTCGTTGTCTATCTCCTGAAGTGTCCCTGTGGTCTTGTGTATGTCGGTGAGACCTCCATGAGGATGAAAGACCGTTTCTGTAAACACAAATCTACTATTAGAAAGAAAAATTTACTACTCCCCATCCCACATCATTTTAAGGGACACCGACATGCCATTTCCCAGCTACGCTTCCAGATTATAGAGCACGTATCACTGCCCAGGAGAGGAGGAGACAGGTGTAAAATGCTCAAAAAAAGAGAAGCCTTCTGGATCCATCGCCTCCAAACCCTAGAACCAAAGGGATTAAATCGTGATTATGACTTAAACAGTTTTTTATAAACTTTATTGTGCAGTGACTCTCTCAACATGTTCCCTCTTTCTTTCTTCCACAGAGAACTTGACTCCAATCTATATCATTTAGTGCTTGATCAGGGCGTAAGTGTACCACGCATAATAGCAGCACCGCTGCATTCAGTATTTTGCATTATATCACAAGGTTTAGCAAAATGTGGCAGTGTAAAGCATGGTGTACTGTGCATTAATTATGTTCTTTTTCCTCTTTTTTCTTTTGAATTAGTTTGCTATAGTAACTAGCATCCAGCATGTTATATTATATCTTTGGAAATATATCATTCAGTGCTTGATCAGAGCGTAAGTTTACCACGCATAATAGCAGCACCGCTGCATTCAGTATTTTGCATCATATAACAAGGTTTAGCAAAATGTGGCAGTGTAAAGCATGGTGTACTGTGAATTAATTATGCTCTTTTTTCTCTTTTTTTCTCTGAATTAGTTTGTTATAATAACTAGCATCCAGCATGTTACATTACATCCCCAGCATTATATGATTCACAGCTTACAGCAGTGCCTAGCCTGGTGCCCTATCAAGCAATTAATGTCAGCTGCTCATCCACCTGTTCTATCACTATCTCTGCATTGTTGTGTCCTTTGTTTACAATGTTGCCATGGTAACCTGATGTCATTTCCTGCTCTATCGCGGTCTATTTAAATTGTCTGTAACTTGTACACACTATGTTTTGACAAAGGCTCACAGTAGCCGAAACGCACGCGTCACTTATCATTTGTATGTGACCATTAAATCTATTTGAAATTATTACTGAAGCGAGTGCTGGTCCTTACTATACCATTATCTGTGGATCTTCCTCCCGGGACGCGCGCACCGCACCGCTGAAAGCAGAAGTGCCGCTTGTATCTTCTCTTGGATCTATCGGTAGTTTTTATTTTACCTGATTGGTTGCTATGGGAAACAAAGGCCAATTTCCTTTTAGACAGTGTTGATAAATGAGGTCCTCTGTGTTTTCTATATCAGCCAATCACAGGGCAGCTTTCATTTTCCTGGAACAGAGTAAGAAATAAAAGCTGACCTACGATTGGTTGCTATAGGCAACAAACTGTTTTTTCTTAAAGGTGCTGCCACACAGTTGTCGTGTGGTATTTGTTTTTACCTTAAAAAAAACCAAAAGCCTCACAAATTGCTTGGTTATATCAAAATTGAAATGTCACCCACCCCCATACCAAATTTTCAACCTAACCCCTCCCCTCCAGCCCTATTGTTGGAAAACATAAGGGTAATACAACGCCATATACCTCTTACATTCAGCGACGTCTCCTCTGATGTAAATGTTCTCTTTCCATATCTTTTCCCTTCAGACCAGACCACCATGATGATTTCTTTCAGCCATCTCTTGTCCCTGCAGAGTTTGATGAACAGACATCTTAGTTTCCTACTTTTCCATTATCCTCCCACCTTCTCAACACCCCATCCTGCCACCCCCAATACTGTGCCCACTGTGCTCCTCAAAACTATACTTCAGAAAGTCCCCCTGAAAATACTAGTACCACACAGATAGTGCCACCTTCAATAATTATTGGCACACAGTGCCCCAAAAATAACTGTGGCCAGCCAACAGTATCCCTGACACTAATAGTATAAACATAATAGTATAAACATAATGTCCCCCCAAAATAATTTTGCTAAGCTGATACTGTGCCAGGGTGCCCCCACAGTAATAGTACTCCCCAAAAGTCCCACCAATAGAAATAATTATCTGCAGGAGTGCCCTTAGTGTTAACAGTGCCCCCAATAGTTAGAATGCTCTCATTGTGTCCATACTAGTAATTATGTTCCCCATAGTCCCCAGTAGTAATAATTCTCCTAATAATGTGCGCCAGTAAAAAAATACCCCCTTATAATGTGTGCCAGAACAAAGATACCCACTTATGTGTGCCAGTACAAAAAAGAATCCTTATAATGTGCACCAGTGCAAAAAATACCCCCTTATAATGTGTGCAAGTAAAAAAGGACCCTTATAGTGTGCCAGTACAAAAATCCCCCATTCTATGTGCCAGTACAAAAATACCCCTTCTTAGTGCCTCAGTACAGCCAGTCCCCCATAGTACCCCCCATAATGTGTGCCAGTACAAAAATATGCCCCCTTATGTGTGCCAGTACAAAATGTACCAATTTAGTACCACCAGTAGAAACAATGCTCCCATAGTGCAAACCCTCTGTTCCCCCCCCCCCCATACTTACCTCCATGCGGTTGTCAGCGATGCGGTGCATGCCTCTTCCAGCCTGTGTCTCAAGCTGTATGCTTCCTGGGTAAGGTGCCGCCTGAGCCAGCCTCTGATAGGACTAGGCCTCAAGTCTATCAGAGGGAATGACTGTGGCAGACGCAGCACTATGAAGTGCCTTTTGCCCTGTGGCATTAGAAGAATTCTGATATCTCTGACTTTTAGTCTAACCAGA
The DNA here is from genome assembly GCF_905171765.1 of Bufo bufo. NCBI lineage: Eukaryota > Metazoa > Chordata > Amphibia > Anura > Bufonidae > Bufo > Bufo bufo. The sequence goes on from NC_053394.1 coordinate 422,952,508, forward strand.
CTGTCTGTTACTCTGTAATTCCTGTAGCGCCCTTCTATGAAAACAGTAGGTTTAAAGAGCACACCCAATGCTTGAAATAGCTTCTTTATTAACTTTCCTTCATATATAACACTGCCGCCTCCGCAGCAGATAGTCCATGCACATAACACGTGTTGAAAAGATATCACAAGATGGTGGTTCAACTGTTCAATCTTGTCATTCAACATAAAATGGTGGATATATTTCTCTCTTCAGTTTCTGTACTCTCACTTTAAGTTATTTAAGCACTTTATGATCTCTCTGAGAGGTATATCTGAGGTTAACCAATAGTTCACTTGCTGAATTTGGTCGCAATTTGCAATATGCAGTTACTATTTGCAGATTGGTTGAGTATGATCTGGTATGGTTGTATGCAATTTGGATTGCAATATGGAATTTGAATTTGCAATTGTTTGTATGGTATTTGTAGTTTGCAATTGGTGGAACTGTAAGTAAACACACATATAACTGGTTCAGTATACAGTTCTAATCATTACATTAACAGTAGGAACATTATATAACTGTTTTAAATACCTAATTTGGCCTCTTGCTTCCATAAAACATAGCTCCTATTGGAGTGTGTGTCTGTTCAGCTCCTCTCTCTGGTGAATAATGATTCCAGCAGCTCCTGCTAGGGGAATTTCCCACACAGGCTGTGTGTGAGGCTGGCTGTGATTGGTCAAAACTCTTGCTGTGTGTGAGGCTGGCTGTGATTGGTCAAGACTCCTGCCCAGCAACAACAGTTTAACTCTATGCTTTCAGTTTTTTCTGCTGTGGCATTGAGCTTACTTTCCATTATATTATGAATCTTAAAAGGCATATTATTTTTTCTGCTTCTGTGAACACAATATATAACAGTTTTATGACATCCAAACATGAAGTCACTGTAAATAACAATAAAGGTTATTGGCAGGTTTAGCTGTATAATCATATAAGCTATATTAGCAACCTAGGACAGGTCTTAGCTGGCCAGCTACAATGCCATGGCAGGGAGACTGTGCCCCACCGTGTCTGTCAACTGATTCAACTGTATCGTCGTCCTGAGGATGGCAATACAGTTGAATATGGAGAGATGAACGCTTCCACAATTTCCCATGGCCCTGCCGCCATCCCCACTTGTCTCCGAGTCACACTGCCTGAGGCAATCGCCTCACCTCGTCTAATTGGCAGTGCGCCCCTGATTGTGGCTTTCAAAACTGCATTAAGAAACCTGACTGTGTGGCCGTACACTTATAGTGCGTTTTAGCACCTGGCGTTTTTCATGGTGTTTTTGTTACACATGACACATACTTTTAAAAAAATATATGGGAGAAAAATGGGGAAGATTTACTAAAATGGGGAAGATTTACTAATCCTGTAAATGGTGTAAACATTAGGCAGAAACTCAAAATGTTGGCTCTTAGGCCATGCCTGCTGTCCTGTGATGCCATGTACCCTTCCGGCTATGCCCCACTCTCTTTTCAAATGAGGAAAAAAATTGGGAAACCCTACTTGCACCAAATTGCGCCAATTTGCACCACTTTTTCGACAGGTTCTAGGCACAGAAACATTAGTAAATATGGCCTAATGATAGGGAATAAAAGCGACCCAGAGAACACAGTGATTTCAAAAAAGGAGATTGATCTCAAAACACAGCTCAGGGTGATAAAAGGCTCTACAAAAAAAGCCTATTTGTCCTGCATTTTATATTTCCCATAAATTCCACATAAGTTGTTGTGTCCCCAGAACACTAGAAAAAACATCAGCCTCAGACAGTCTGAATAAAATCACAATATCGCAATGTGTCCTCCTGTTGGAACCCACAGTGATCAGCTGCGATCTGTGGAAAAACATGTCAGTAAGTGTTCATTTTCCCTGCAGCGCCACCACAGGAGAAATTAAGCATTACACCGTGTCCATTCAAATCAATGGGCTGTCTGTGTAACTCAGGAACAGGACAGATCCTCCGGAATGAGACTCTCTTTGGTCAAGAGACAAGGATCCTGAACAGAGCATCCCCCCTTTATTAACTCAGAATTCCCTAAAGGGGCCTATGAATAGGTTTTGTTTAACAGGACACGCCCTTTAAAGGGTTTCTAAAGTTATGCTGAACATAACTATATTAGTGCCATCTCACTGCCTAAAGCCTTTATTGAGAAAAAAGAACTTTTATAATATGCTAATTAGCCTCTAGGAGTAGGGGGGCATTGCACCTGCCTATCAAGAGAAGGCCCTGTCAATCAAGAGAAGAAGGGCGTGAAAAGAGGTGGGCAAACTGAGCCTCTAGGAGCAGGTGCAACGCCCCCCCTGCTCCTAGAGGCTAATTAGCATATAATAAACGTTAGTTTTTCTCAATAAAGGCTTCAGGCAGGGAGATGGCGCTAATATAGTTATGTTCAGGTGACATTAGCACATCGCTAATGTCAGCCAACTTAATACCCATTTTTCAGGTGACAGAAACTCTAGGTCCTGAAATTCCAATACACAGATATAGCAGAGCTGAATTTATACTGTTTCTTCTGACCCAGTGGTAATAATAAGACATCTTTTTGAATCATTACATCAGTATGAGCATTCAAATTAAAAACTCAGCTCTGCTACATGGTCGAGCCAAGCTACAAGCTGCGCCCGTTATTTGCACGTGAGCCTCAATCCCAGACTGCGGGCTCCCAGCTAAATGTGTAAATAAAAGCACGGCTTCGTTACATTCCTCGCCGCCTTGCGAGGGGCTCAGGAATCCATTTTGCAGTGAGGTGAGGAGCCAGGTGTGAACGAAGATTAAGCACTTGGCAATAAATGAACTGGAGACGTCTCGTAGCTGGTTGCCATGTAAACAATTTGTAACGATTCCTGCGGAAGCCAGACAGCGTAAGAAGCCGGGATATAAATCCGACGAGCGACTGGAGAACGGAGGTAGTAGTAAGGTCACGTTCTTAAACCGAGATGGAAATTACAGTACTGCCCGAAATTGCCTGACATCTTTTGGCTTCTGAGAAGCAGATGTAGCAAAACTGTATTTGTCATGTGTAGCAGAGTTGAGCTTGTCAGGTTTAGTACAGCTCAGCTTGTCTGACATAGCAGAGCAGAGCTTCTTATACTCTCTTCGAAAATCACTGACTGCTATGTAATCCATACGCCACCGACAAATTAAACCTGCTACATCAGCATGCTTCTCAAGACATTAGTGTCAAATGTAAAAATCACCATTCCTCTCACGGCTTAGGACTGTCTCCATTAAACCTGAAACAATATGCTTGGTAATTCAGACAACCCTCCTTGGGGTATTAGGCCTCTTTCACAAGATGACATCAGTGACAAAATGGTCAGTGGTTCTTCTGTAAAGATGTCCGTGAAGAATCCATGTTTGGTCGTCTGTACATAGTTGCCAAGTGTTCTGAATTTTCAGAGACAGTCCAGGGCAAATTTAGGTTGTCCCAGGCCAAAAATGAATAGGGTTATTGTAAACCCCATCTGTAAGTGGACGTTCCTGGCGGGAGACAGGGCATTTCCAGGGGGCAGTGGTTTCCAGGGGGCTCTGGATAGGTCATCAGTAACTGATTGGTGGGGGTTTGACACCCGAGACCGCCGCAGATCAGATGTTAGAGAAGGCAGTGGCACTCAAGTACAGCGCCGTACATTGTATAGTGGCTGTGCTTGGTATTGCAGCCCCGCCCCTGAATGAGGTGCACTTAGGCCATGTGACCAATGAACGTGTCATCACTTGGCCTAGGAAAAACAGAGAGAAGGCCACAGCGCTACTGCGATCACTTCTGCTGCCTTCTCAAACTGATCGGCAGCGGTCTCAGACCCCCCCCCTTCCCCGAATCAGATACTGAGGACCTATCCAGGGGATAGGTCATCAGTAAAAAACATATCGGAAAAACCCCTCTAAAATCCAGAACATCTTACCAATAGTCCGTGGTTTTCAAATACGAGCGGCATCTGTGTTTTATCCTTGGTTTTCACGGACGGAACCATAGACAGTGACGGATCTGTAATCATGGACCAAAATAGGTCGTGCTTCCAGGATGTCCCCACCGACTGTATAAAACCACTGATGTGTGCAAACACACATTAAAGTCGATGGATACATGAGCCGTCCGTGGAGACCACAGACAGCACAATAGGAGAAAGAGGCTTTAGGGCTAGGGCATTCCATGAGGCAACTTTGATAGCGGCGGCGCTGTGTACCTCACGTACAGTCAAAATCAATGGGGCAGAGTCTTAATTATTGATACAGAATTCAGATGTATTATCAAGTGTGCAGCTCTTCCCTCAGGAATTTGAAATTCGCAGCATGTCCATTCTATCATCGGATTTTCATTGCACGTATCACCCCTCCCAATGCAAAGGAGGAATTACACGGCAAATCTATGACTAAATCTTCACAAACTGTGCAATCACTACAATTTCTTTGCCGCCTGTGGATAAAATATAAAATAAAAAAAATATCATCCACTTTGCAGTCACTGTAAAATGCTGCGGATTTGCCATGTATGAATGCATAATGGGAAATCTGCAGCAGTTCAGTCCCCTGTAGATGTATCTTAAAGGGGTATTCCTATCTGGGACTTTACTGGCACTTTGATAGGATATACGATGAGGGTTCTACCTCTGGGACTCGATCCTGGCTCAAGAACGTGGCCACCCCTCTATTCAGCAATATGGGACTTTCGAAAAATAGCTGATTGCTGGTCTGGCTATTTTCGGAAGTTCCATGGTGGTGAATAGATAGGTGGCTGTATGCGCGGAATGCACGCTGTTCATGGTGGGGCCCCATTCTTAAGATAATAGTGGGTCCCAGAGGTAGGACCTGCACTTATCAGACATTTACGGCATATCCTATGATCAAATTGGTGTTGGTTGTAGCAGATGAATTATCTATGTATCTATGGTAGCCTTCAGGGATGTCAAAACCAAAGGGTCTTGAAAGCAATAGGGTCATCTACAACCAAAACTTTGCCATTTATGGTTAAGTCTGTTAGAGAATCAAGGAAATCCATATGTCAAAAAGGGTCAAAAAGCTTGTTTAAGAAGACACCAAGGATGAAAGTTCAAGAACATAAGATAAGAAACGTTGTGCAACTACTTGACCTTTCTTCGGAAACTGTGAAGGTCATGTCAGTTTCCACGTGTGGGACAAAGTAATATCAGTGAAAACCTTAACGTGCCCTGGTGACCAGTCCCGCTAATAATATGGGTGTCTACAATTGTGAAGACAGCTCCAAGACTTCAATGTATCAAAAAATCACCAACAGACATTAAAAAATGTCCTACAGCATTTCGAAGTTACAGTCTTCCTTCTTATGATATTGGGTCTTACGTCTCACGTCAATTATGTTCTATGCCCTGGACTAGACAACATACTGCACCACAGACTTCAAATCTACTTGAGGTGGGTGACCTCAGGACTGGGAGGCTAGCAGAGCTCTTAGAAGACATGACCTTCTCAGAATTATTTTTGTGTCTGGCTGTGAAGGTTTTTCTCAGAAGGTAAAAGAAAGTTGAGTTGGCCACAGGGGTTTAGATATGTAGTGTGCAGTGGTATCAGTTGTACCTGGGCCTGATTTCTCAGTAGTGTTGGGCGCGAATATTCAAGTCGCGAATATCGGCACTTCAATAATTCGCGAATATTTAGAATATAGTGCTATATATTCGGAATTTTGAATATTCTAGAACTTTTTTTCATCAGTAACCTTTTCTTTCTTTTGCCCCAAATCAGGGTTACCTAGATTAGACTACATATAAGTCTGTACCCCTGTAGTGCCTTTGGCTTATGACTACCCCTTGCTTGACTTTGGCTAGACTTGTCTTTATGATTCTGCCTCTTTGATATTCCATCTGGCTGCATGGTTTGACCCATTTTGATGACTACAAAACTGCCCCTTACTACTGTCAAACACCTGACATTTTCCCCGACCCTGGTTTCTGTCTATGTAAAGCCCAAAGTTGCAATACCACACCTACGCCCTGTTTCTATCTGGGTATGCAACCGTAATGTAATTTTATACATTTATTCCAGGTCCCATATATTGTGCATTTCCTGTTATGCATCTGTTTATGTTCAAATGAAATGTGCCTGGTTCACCAGCAGGTGGCAGCGAATATGGCAGAGCGGTAGATAGAATAGAATGGAACCTTCCAGTCCATTGTAACCCCCCTGTGGAGGAGTGGCCAAGTCCCATGTCCTGCAGGAAGAGTGGGGACCAGTTAGTTCCAGGTTGTGAGTGCTAGCTGACCTCTGCTAAGGGAGCGGGTCTGCAGTGCTGCGTCCCTCCTGGACGTGTGCTGCCCACACCAGCCAGAACACCTCCAGTTCTGCTGGAGCAGAGAGACCACTTCTAGAAGTCTCATTAGCCAGGAAGAAGTTTCCCTGTGCCTTGCCATAGAGTTAGACAGAAAGAGAGAAGTTGCAGCAGAAAGCAAAGGTTTCTAGTTAATCCTGACAGCTGTAGCAGAGCCAAATGTGTTTGCCTGCCATTTTCATGCTAAAACTTGCTGGAAACCAAGACCAAGTCTGTAAACCATTTGAAGAAACGTTTCTGCAAAGTAAAACTGCAGTTAAACTATATACAAAGTCTGGACTCAATCTCTTTCATCATCCTCTCCATCACCTATTCACAATACTTGCTCTGCTTCATCCGGCGACGTCTGGGGTTCCAGGATATCCAAGTAGGAGCACCGTGACAAGTGCAAAGCCGCACCTAAGGGGACACTATAGGCAACCCTTACACCACTCTGGCATTCCTACACCTGGGTTCCACCATCACCTTCTACATAGGGTGACCCTGTCCTTCGTTGCTGAATTGCAAATGGCATCACGAAAAATTACATTTACCACACACTGAAATAACCCTAGTCTCACGTACGGGCGTTGTATATATACTACAACATTTAGAACAGCTTTTTTTAAATACTTTTGCAATGGGAACATCACTCTTGGCTGGATGAGTAGCTTCTGAGAGTACCCATGGCATCTCATGAGGAGCGTAGCTGTAGAGGATATAGGGGTAGTAGTCGCTAGAGGAGCTACTTTGCTTACATCTTTCCAGGTAGCTTTGTTCCAAAGACTCCCTACCAGATGGGACTCCACAAGGAGAATCAGTACCTTCTGAGAGCTAATATTATCAGTACTTCCTTCCATCTATGTAAGGCTGAGTTAAACATTTCATCATCTCAGTCCCTACCAATGAGTCACACTGGTGCCCCAAAAACTCCATGTCTAGATTTTTAGAGACCCAGAAGAAAATTGCAGGAATTTCCTTAAGGTTACCACAATATGACATATTTTACAAGTGTTCTGCTACTACCATTTACTTTCTAGAGTATACAGTACAGACCAAAAGTTTAGACACACCTTCTCATTCAAAGAGTTTTCTTTATTTTCATGACTATGAAAATTGTAGATTCACACTGAAGGAATCAAAACTATGAATTAACACATGTGGAATTATATACATAACAAACAAGTGTGAAACAACTGAAAATATGTCATATTCTAGGTTCTTCAAAGTAGCCACCTTTTGATTTGATTACTGCTTTGTACACTCTTGGCATTCTCTTGATGAGCTTCAAGAGGTAGTCCCCTGAAATGGTTTTCACTTCACAGGTGTGCCCTGTCAGGTTTAATAAGTGGGATTTCTTGCCTTATAAATGGGGTTGGTACCATCAGTTGCGTTGAGGAGAAGTCAGGTGGATACACAGCTGATAGTCCTACTGAATAGACTGTTAGAATTTGTATTATGGCAAGAAAAAAGCAGCTAAGTAAAGAAAAACGAGTGGCCATCATTACTTTAAGAAATGAAGGTCAGTCAGTCAGCCGAAAAATTGGGAAAACTTTGCAAGTAAGGGCTATTTGACCATGAAGGAGAGTGATGGGGTGCTGCGCCAGATGACCTGGCCTCCACAGTCACCGGACCTGAACCCAATCGAGATGGTTTGGGGTGAGCTGGACCGCAGAGTGAAGGCAAAAGGGCCAACAAGTGCTAAGCATCTCTGGGAACTCCTTCAAGACTGTTGGAAGACCATTTCAGGGGACTACTTCTTGAAGCTCATCAAGAGAATGCCAAGAATGTGCAAAGCAGTAATTAAAGCAAAAGGTGGCTACTTTGAAGAACCTAGAATATGACATATTTTCAGTTGTTTCACACTTGTTTGTTATGTATATAATTCCACATGTGTTAATTCATAGTTTTGATGCCTTCATAGTCATGAAAATAAAGAAAACTTTTTGAATGAGAAGGTGTGTCCAAACTTTTGGTCTGTACTGTACATCAATAGGTTCTCCATCTATAACACGCATTCCGTACATTGTTGACTCACCAAGAACCCAATTTGACAAGCCTCAATCTTCCATTTAGCTCCCACGTTCTGGTAGATATTGGCTTTGTTGCAGCACATACAATACCAGTAGGATTACTCTCTTAGCGGTTATTTTTAGGTTTGATTCTCCCAGTATGGTCACTAGGATAAACCACATTAGTGCAAGGACGTGATTACTGCAACGGACTCTGAGAAATGAGAGAAATATATGTTGTACTGTACATAGAGAAAATTAAATAGAGTGTACCTTATCTACTCTGGGAGCCTCTTCAGAAACCATTATATTGAAATTGCCCTGATGTTTCTATATGAGGGAAGGTTATCCACCTGTTAAAAGGATGAATCACATGAATCACATAATCACATCCTATCTGGCATTAATATATGTAGGTCTAAGAGCCACATGTCCTGGGGCTTCTACCAAGTGTCACACTATTTTTGTGGGCACTATGCATAAGTCAATATTTTGAGGGACCCTACGTGGTTGTCAATATTATTATCTGGGGGCATTATCACTTTTGCACTATTATTTTGGAGGACAATAGGACAGAAGTACCATAAAAATACTTACAGTATGTCATTGTATATTAAGCACCCGAGCAGCAAAACACAACAACTGGGGAAAGTAAGATTGGTTTTGCTAGCCAAGGTAGAGATGTGCTACCAACAAGTGGTTAAAAGATGGCAGCAAACCCTACAAAGGCACAATTGGGTCTAGAAGATTATTTAGATTGGTAGTATGCATTATCCCATAGCATGGGGGTAGCTAAAGGTTCATGGGCCCTGGTGCAAGGGTTCAGCTTTGGCCCCCCTTTCCTTTGCTTTGTGGGCAGGGGCAGGGAATCACATAGCCTTTGTGCTGCTTGAGGCAAAAATTGAAAAGGCACCTCTTCCCCCCCCCCCTCTATGCCAAATTTTTGACCTAACTCCTTCCTTCCAGCCAGAGGTGTAACTTGACCAGTATGCACTTTCTATAATACTTGTGTCTTCCTATGCAGCACAAGGATCTTTGGGCCCCCTCGGGCTCCTGGGCCTGGTAGCGACTGCTACCTCTGCACCCCCAATAGCTATGCCCCGCCCAGAGCTAAGGCAGTGGTTCCCCTGAGAATGAGTTTTAATGTGCAATTTTGATACCTATGCTTCAAAAAGATTGAAAATGTGATCTGTGGTATAAATGTGCATTTTCTGTGTAAACGGCAGATAGCAGTTAATAGTCTGTAGCAACCTTCCACTAGGTGGGGCTGTGGACCTCTCCCCATAGGGAGTAGTGTTGATCATGAATTTTTATCTCGAATATCGGCACCTTGAGAATTTGTGAAGATGTAGAATATAGTGCAATAAATTCGTTTTCTCGAATATTCTACATTTTTTTCATCAGTAACCTCCCTTCTTGCTTGTGGGCCAATGAGAAGGCTGCAATATCTTTGTCAGAGCTTAGCAACATCTCTGGCAACCAATAGGAAAGTTGCCTACCCCTTACTATATAAGAACCTCCCCAGCAGTTATTTTCTGCAGTCATTACATTAGATAGATGATTAGATAGCTTATACACTGCGTGCAGAATTATTAGGCAAATGAGTATTTTGACCACATCATCCTCTTTATGCATGTTGTCTTACTCCAAGCTGTATAGGCTCGAAAGCCTACTACCAATTAAGCATATTAGGTGATGTGCATCTCTGTAATGAGAAGGGGTGTGGTCTAATGACATCAACACCCTATATCAGGTGTGCATAATTATTGGGTCAAAAGAAGGACTTGACAGGCTCAGAAAAGTCAAAAATAGTGAGATATCTTGCAGAGGGATGCAGCACTCTTAAAATTGCAAAGCTTCTGAAGCGTGATCATCGAACAATCAAGCGTTTCATTCAAAATAGTCAACAGGGTCGCAAGAAGCGTGTGGAAAAACCAAGGCGCAAAAAATCTGCCCATGATCTGAGAAAAGTCAAGCGTGCAGCTGCCAAGATGCCACTTGCCACCAGTTTGGCCATATTTCAGAGCTGCAACATCACTGGAGTGCCCAAAAGCACAAGGTGTGCAATACTCAGAGACATGGCCAAGGTAAGAAAGGCTGAAAGACGACCACCACTGAACAAGACACACAAGCTGAAACGTCAAGACTGGGCCAAGAAATATCTCAAGACTGATTTTTCTAAGGTTTTATGGACTGATAAAATGAGAGTGAGTCTTGATGGGCCAAATGGATGGGCCCATGGCTGGATTGGTAAAGGGCAGAGAGCTCCAGTCCGACTCAGACGCCAGCAAGGTGGAGGTGGAGTACTGGTTTGGGCTGGTATCATCAAAGATGAGCTTGTGGGGCCTTTTCGGGTTGAGGATGGAGTCAAGCTCAACTCCCAGTCCTACTGCCAGTTTCTGGAAGACACCTTTTTCAAGCAGTGGTACAGGAAGAAGTCTGCATCCTTCAAGAAAAACATGATTTTCATGCAGGACAATGCTCCATCACACGCGTCCAAGTACTCCACAGCGTGGCTGGCAAGAAAGGGTATAAAAGAAGAAAATCTAATGACATGGCCTCCTTGTTCACCTGATCTGAACCCCATTGAGAACCTGTGGTCCATCATCAAATGTGAGATTTACAAGGAGGGAAAACAGTACACCTCTCTGAACAGTGTCTGGGAGGCTGTGGTTGCTGCTGCACGCAATGTTGATGGTGAACAGATCAAAACACTGACAGAATCCATGGATGGCAGGCTTTTGAGTGTCCTTGCAAAGAAAGGTGGCTATATTGGTCACTGATTTGTTTTTGTTTTGTTTTTGAATGTCAGAAATGTATATTTGTGAATGTTGAGATGTTATATTGGTTTCACTGGTAAAAATAAATAATTGAAATGGGTATATATTTGTTTTTTGTTAAGTTGCCTAATAATTATGCACAGTAATAGTCACCTGCACACACAGATATCCCCCTAAAATAGCTAAAACTAAAAACAAACTAAAAACTACTTCCAAAAATATTCAGCTTTGATATTAATGAGTTTTTTGGGTTCATGGTTGTTGTTCAATAATAAAATTAATCCTCAAAAATACAACTTGCCTAATAATTCTGCACTCCCTGTATATATAATACAGATAGTCAGTGTAGGATAGATTGTGATATAGTGTAGCTGATAGGTTCCAGTGCAGGGTGTTAGGTAGTGTGATAGGAATTACTGTTTCTCTGCTGTCCATACATACATGCTACAGACATAGTCCTGTGATGTCACAACAATACTGAGTGCACCAATCAGTAATATCTACTCAGACCTGATAAAATGTGAAGTTGCATGTATTGCGCAAAAAATATGCGCATCATTAGTGCCGATTTGCGCAATCACCAAAATAATGACTGGAGATCACGAATTCTAGAATTCGCTAATTTATTGCAAATATTATGCAAAAAAAAATCGCTAAATATCGCGAAAATTTATATTGCCTATGCCGCTCATCACTAATAGGGAGGAAGAGCTAGAACACTCTAGAGACAGACATTGTGTGGATAGAAGTGAAAGCAGGAAAACAAACAATTTAGTTTAAAGACAGTGGATGTCTGGACAGTGATGAGTGTAGATGTGGAGATATTTTTGGAAAGTACACCAGTGTTTAAAGGAGGTGCAAGGAGAAGCCCTTTGGAGATAAACTGTTTAACTAGAAGCTACTAGACTCCATGCGCCTGTGCCGGGGGTAGATGTGACGTCATCGGCGCAGGCGCATTGAGGATGAAGCGGCCGAGTGAGTGGCCGCCTCTCAGTGCGCCTGCGCCGATTGAAGATAGGTACGGCGGTGGCGCAGGCACCAGATATTGAATCAAAACAGGCAGGGCCAGCGGAGAAAGATCCCGTCCGCTGGCCCTGTCAATCAACAAGCGGAGGGGGCGTCATTACCATCGGAGGATGCGGCTGCTACCAGCAAGTAACCCCCCTACTTGCTGGTAGCAAGGTAATTTACATATTATAAAAATAGGGTTTTAGCAAATTCTACTGAACCAAAATTCTTATTTTACTTATGTATGGATAAATCGCAGTGTAGGGGTTATTATTAAGCAAAAAAAAAAAAAACGGTTTAGTGGGCTGACAGAAGCCCTTTAACCACCTCAGCCCCCAGTGCTTAAACACCCTGAAAGACCAGGCCACTTTTTACACTTCTGACCTACACTACTTTCACCGTTTATTGCTCGGTCATGCAACTTACCACCCAAATGAATTTTACCTCCTTTTCTTCTCACTAATAGAGCTTTCATTTGGTGGTATTTCATTGCTGCTGACATTTTTACTTTTTTTGTTATTAATCGAAATTTAACGATTTTTTTGCAAAAAAAATGACAATTTTCACTTTCAGTTGTAAAATTTTGCAAAAAAAACGACATCCATATATAAATTTTTCTCAAAATTTATTGTTCTACATGTCTTTGATAAAAAAAAAATGTTTGGGTAAAAAAAAAATGGTTTGGGTAAAAGTTATAGCGTTTACAAACTATGGTACAAAAATGTGAATTTCCGCTTTTTGAAGCAGCTCTGACTTTCTGAGCACCTGTCATGTTTCCTGAGGTTCTACAATGGCCAGACAGTACAAACACCCCACAAATGACCCCATTTCGGAAAGTACACACCCTAAGGTATTCGCTGATGGGCATAGTGAGTTCATAGAACTTTTTATTTTTTGTCACAAGTTAGCGGAAAATGATGATTTTTATTCTTTTTTTCTTACAAAGTCTCATATTCCACTAACTTGTGACAAAAAATAAAAAGTTCTATGAACTCACTATGCCCATCAGCGAATACCTTGGGGTCTCTTCTTTCCAAAATGGGGTCACTTGTGGGGTAGTTATACTGCCCTGGCATTCTAGGGGCCCAAATGTGTGGTAAGGAGTTTGAAATCAAATTCTGTAAAAAATGACCTGTGAAAGCCGAAAGGTGCTCTTTGGAATATGGGCCCCTTTGCCCACCTAGGCTGCAAAAAAGTGTCACACATCTGGTATCTCCGTACTCAGGAGAAGGTGGGGAATGTGTTTTGTGGTGTCATTTTATATATACCCATGCTGGGTGAGAGAAATATCTTGGCAAAAGACAACTTTTCCCATTTTTTTATACAAAGTTGGCATTTGACCAAGATATTTATCTCACCCAGCATGGGTATATGTAGAAAGACACCCCAAAACACATTCCTCAACTTCTCCTGAATACAGAGATACCAGATGTGTGACACTTTTTTGCAGCCTAGGTGGGCAAAGGGGCCCATATTCCAAAGAGCACCTTTCGGATTTCACAGGTTATTTTTTACAGAATTTGATTTCAAACTCCTTACCACACATTTGGGCCCCTAGAATGCCAGGGCAGTATAACTACCCCACAAGTGACCCCATTTTGGAAAGAAGAGACCCCAAGGTATTCGCTGATGGGCATAGTGAGTTCATTGAAGTTTTTATTTTTTGTCACAAGTTAGTGGAATATGAGACTTTGTATGAAAAAAAAAAAAAAAAAAAATCATCATTTTCCACTAACTTGTGACAAAAAATTAAAAATTCTAGGAACTCGCCATGCCCCTCACGGAATACCTTGGGGTGTCTTCTTTCCAAAATGGGGTCACTTGTGGGGTAGTTATACTGCCCTGGCATTCTAGGGGCCCAAATGTGTGGTAAGGAGTTTGAAATCCAATTCTGTAAAAAATGACCTGTGAAATCCGAAAGGTGCTCTTTGGAATATGGGCCCCTTTGCCCACCTAGGCTGCAAAAAAGTGTCACACATCTGGTATCTCCGTACTCAGGAGAAGGTGGGGAATGTGTTTTGGGGTGTCATTTTACATATACCCATGCTGGGTGAGAGAAATATCTTGGCAAAAGACAACTTTTCCCATTTTTTTATACAAAGTTGGCATTTGACCAAGATATTTATCTCACCCAGCATGGGTATATGTAAAAAGACACCCCAAAACACATTCCTCAACTTCTCCTGAATACAGAGATACCAGATGACTCAATATGACTCAATATGCCCCTCAGCGAATACCTTGGGGTGTCTTCTTTCCAAAATGGTGTTATTTGTGGGGTGTTTGTACTGCCCTGGCATTTGAGGGTCTCCGCAATCATTACATGTATGCCCAGCATTAGGAGTTTCTGCTATTCTCCTTATATTGAGCATACAGGTAATGAGATTTTTTTTTTCCGTTCAGCCTCTAGGCTGAAAGAAAAAAATGAACGGCACAGATTTCTTCATTCGCATCGATCAATGTGGATGAAAAAATCTCTGCCAAAAAAAGAAAAAGGAGGGGAAAGGCGTCTGCCAGGACATAGGAGCTCCGCCCAACATCCATACCCACTTAGCTCGTATGCCCTGGCAAACCAGATTTCTCCATTCACATCAATCGATGTGGATGAATAAATCATTGCCGGGATTTTTTTTTTATATATATATACAAAGTGTTTGCCAAAGTATATGAACACCGCCACCTCCTCAGCTCATATGCCTCGGCAAACGTATCTTTTACTGCAGAGGAGAAATCTCGTCTTGCAGCGCCGCATACACCGACTTGCGTGTAATCTGACAGCAGCGCAATGCTTCTGTCCGAATGCACATCAGTGCTGCAGCTGGTCGATCGGTTGGTCCACCTGGAAGGTAAAAAAAACAAAACAAAAAAGAAAAAACCAGGCCGCAAAGCAATAACTTTATTAACTTTAGAACAGAACATATTAACTTTTTTTTACTTTTTTTACTTTTTTACTTACCGGTAATTTTTTTTTGGTTTAGTTTTTTTTACCTTTATAGAACAAACCTCTCCTTCCCCATGGGACAATGTGCAAAGCGCAAATCGCCCAAAGATGTGGCGAAGTACGTTATGCACTTTATCCCAGGTGAAAGGAGAGGTTTGCAGCAGCTGAGAGTAAAAGGGCCCTAATAGCCCTGTGTGCCTGTCCTGTGAGATGCAATCCCTATGCTAGGTGTACCTGTGTGTGGTACTTCCGGAAACACTCACCAAAGCATAGGGCAGGGTGGTCAGGACAGTCAGGACAGAAATAGCGGGTGTCACGCCTTATTCCACTCCTGCTACAGACACGACATCTTTTTCGGGGTGACGGTTGGGTTGAGGTACCAGGAACGACACTGGGGAAATGTCGCTCGTGTAGACGGCTAACTACACTGGTGGATGGGGCCACGGAACCTCCTGGGTAAAGGAGGTTCTCGATGATCTCTTCCTGGAATTTGAGGAAAGATCGTGTTCTCCCAGCCTTACTGTAGAGAACAAAACTATTATACAGAGCCAATTGAATCAAATATACAGACACCTTCTTATATCAGCGTCTGGTTCTGCGGGAAACTAAATACGGAGACAACATCTGGTCATTGAAGTCCACCCCTCCCATGAGCGCATTATAGTCGTGGACACAGAGGGGCTTTTCAATGACACGGATTGTCTCTCCATTTCACCGCGAGCAGTTCTTCGTTACACAAGGCAGCCCTCTCCCCCCTTGCAAGACGGGTGGTTACAAGCCGTTGGGGGAAGCCCACGCGACTAGTTCGCGCGGTGCCACATGCGCAAATCCGTTCTAGAAACAAATGCCTAAAGAGGGCCACACTTGTGTAAAAATTGTCCACATAAAGATGGTACCCCTTGCCGAATAAGGGTGACACCAAGTCCCAGACTGTCTTCCCACTGCTCCCCAGGTAGTCAGGGCAACCGACCGGCTCCAGGGTCTGATCTTTTCCCTCATAGATCCGAAATTTGTGGGTATAGCCTGTGGCCCTTTCACAGAGCTTATACAATTTGACCCCATACCGGGCACGCTTGCTTGGGATGTACTGTTTGAAGCCAAGGCGCCCGGTAAAATGTATTAGGGACTCGTCTACGCAGATGTTTTGCTCGGGGGTATACAAATCTGCAAATTTCTGGTTGAAATGGTCTATGAGGGGCCGAATTTTGTGGAGCCGGTCAAAAGCTGGGTGGCCTCTGGGACGGGAGGTGGTGTTGTCGCTAAAATGCAGGAAACGGAGGATGGCCTCAAATCGTGCCCTGGACATAGCAGCAGAGAACATGGGCATGTGATGAATCGGGTGCGTGGACCAATATGACCGCAATTCATGCTTTTTGTCAGGCCCATGTTGAGGAGAAGGCCCAAAAAAAATTTAAGTTCGGAAACTTGGACTGGTTTCCACCGGAAAGGCTGGGCATAAAAGCTTCCCGGGTTGGCGGATATAAATTGCGTGGCATACCGATTTGTTTCTGCCACGACTAAGTCCAAGAGCTCCGCAGTCAAGAACAGCTCAAAAAATCCCAGGGCCGAACCGATTTGAGCTGTCTCAACCCGAACTCCAGACTGGGCGGTGAAAGGGGGAACTACAGGTGCGGCTGAAGTTGGTGACTGCCAATCAGGGTTTGCCAGCACCTCAGGGATTCTAGGGGCTCTACGGGCCTGTCTGTGCGGTGGCTGCGACGGGGTAACTAGTGCACGTGCCACCGTACCAGCTTCAACTGCCCTTCTGGTGCTCGCCACGTCACCATGTTGTACGGCAGTGCTGGTACTAGGTCCAGGGAGGGCTGCGCTGCTGGTGTATGCCTCACCACGTGATCCGGCAGCGACAGACCCACTCTGCTGCTCTTGAAGCGGATCCTGCATAACCTGTGGTCTAGCGACACGGGGCCGAGTACGCCTGGTGCTGCCAGGGACCTCCACCTCCTCGTCCGAACTTTGGGTCAGAGAGCCACTGCTTTCTACAGGTTCATATTCTGACCCGCTAGATTCGTCAGATGAGGGTTCCCACTCCTCATCCGACTGGGTCAGAATCCTGTAGGCCTCTTCAGAAGAATACCCCCTGTTTGACATTTGGACTACTAAATTTAGGGGTATTCCCTGAGACTACCCAAGAAAAAAAGCAAGCCTGTCTTACAAAGGGGAGGCTAGCGAAGTACCGGAGGCCGCTGCGGTTGATAAAAAATATCAAAACTGATTTTTTTATCGCCGCAGTGCGTGTAAAATGAATGTGCAGTGATCAAAAAATATATATTTTTTGTCACTGCGGTGGGGCGGGCGTGGGTGAACGCACGTGTGGGCGACCGATCAGGCCTGATCGGGCAAACACTGCGTTTTGGGTGGAGGGCGAACTAAAGTGACACTAATACTATTATAGATCTGACCGTGATCAGTTTTGATCACTTACAGATACTATAAAAGTACAAATGCTGATTAGCGATACGCTAAACAGCGAATAAAAGCGACTGCGGTGGGGTGGGCGCTAACTGACGCTAACTACCTAACCAAGGGGCCTAAACTATCCCTAAAACCTAACAGCCAATACCAGTGAAAAAAAAAAAGTGACAGTTTACACTGATCACTTTTTTTCCTTTCACTAGTGATTGACAGGGGCGATCAAAGGGGTGATCAAAGGGTTAATTGGGGTGCAGGGGGGTGATCTGGGGCTAAGGTGTAGTGTTTGGTGTACTCACAGTTCAGTCTGCTCCTGTGCTGGATCCAACCGACGAAAAGGACCAGCACAGGAGCAGACAAGCCATATAACAGATCATATTTACTAATATGATCTGTTATATGACTTTTGATTGGATTTTTTGAAAATCGCCAGCCTGCCAGCCAATGATCGTTGCTGGCAGGCTGGTGACGAACTTGTTCTTTGAATTTTTCCGGCCCGCGATGCGCATGCGCGGGCCGGCTTGGAGCGAAATCTCGCGTCTCGCGAGATGACGCGTATATGCGTGATTGTGCGCAGCGCTGCCACCTCAGGAACGCGAATCTGCGTACAGCGGTCCGGAGGTGGTTAAAGAGCACCTGTCACCACAAAAATGCAGTGCAATCTGAAAGCACCATGTTATTGGGCAGTAGAAGCCAAGCAGATTGATATATAGTTTTGTTGGAAAAAATTACGGAAAACCTGCAATTTATACATTTATATATCTGCTTTGTTCACCTCCTGTAATCATCTATAGGTACAGGGAGAAGGTATTATCAGTGACTGACAGCTATCTCCTATGCACACTTATACCACAATGCTATCAATCACTGTTAACACCTCCCTCCTTTACCGATAGTTCTTCACAAGAGGTGGACAAAGCAACGGTACAAAAGTGTAAAAGGTTTTACTGAAAACCTCTGGTGCCAAATCGAATATCCTGAGCTCTATCCAGTATTTAAACTAATGTGCACATTTATTTCTGGTGCCAAATCTTATATCTTGAGCTCTATCCAGTATCTAGTGTGGTAATGTGTACAGGGATCTCAAGTCTCCCGGAGGTTCAGGGAGTCTCCCGCAATTAGATATATCCCGGAAAGGTTTACTGATAGCAGAGCAGAGAGATAAGAGAAGTGACAGGACAGAGTTTAGATTACAGATTGAATTAACCCTTTATTCTCAAGGAGATATATATATGTTAAAGGCATCCCTTCTTCTGTCTCATTCAGTAGCTATAGAACTATTGAGAGAGATGTATTTTTTTTAAATACATTTACACATTTAACCCTCCATTTTAATTATATTATTTACCCCAGTGTTAAATTCACCCCCCCTGGATGCTTGATTTTTTTCCTACAGTGGGATAGATAATTACACATAGGGTTTTAAAGCATAAACTCCCTGACTCAGACCAAGAGTCGACTCAGCGAGTCAGCAAGTGAATCTAAGCATCCGCGCATGCGCATTGCGCAACCTAAGCTTCGGTTCACTTGCTTCTTGTCAGCTCAGCGAATGAACCGAAGATTTGATTCATGAATCGGTTCATTTGAATAAACTGATTCAATTGAACTGATTCATGTGAAAGATCCGAACTTCCCATCTCTAGTTTACTCGCAGTAAACCTTTCCGGCAACCTGCAGCAGTGTCCCCTTCTCGGCGCGTGCGCACAGTGCAAGAAGAAGCCGATGCCAGCAGTCCGCAACGGCGCATCAGGCTGAGCCTGTGCGCACGCGCGGGATCTCAAAGCAGGAGGAGGGGGAGGGAGAGGCGGCACTGAGGAGTAGAAGGCGGCGCTGGGCACGAACGGCGATGTGTGCGGCCGGGCACCATGCATCCACAGACCTCCCCTGCTTGGGCACCTTAATTCAATGATTGACAGGTTAGTAAAACCTGTTTTTCCGCAGAATAAAGCCACAAATAGCTTTTATAAGGCCATCTTAGAAATCAGAATGCCGCCCTGGACATGAGCAGATGTTTAGCTCACAGGGCTTATAGGTGGTGACAGAATCTCTTTAATCATATACATAAATATGATAATTTGGGGCAGGGTAATGAGCCTTGTCCTCCACACCAAAGAGCAAAGTGTGCAGATACTGCATATGTCTGGAAAATGTAATAAAAAGTTTGTGAAAGAAAAGAAAAAGAAAACCTCCCTGAAATGAGAAGTGCACCTCCCTGAAATGAGTTTTTGCAGGTTGGGATGTCTGTGTGTACAGTGCTGAGAGGCATGTATATCCCACCCAGGTACCTCAGCAAGGTGAGTTAACTAAAATCCAGAAAGCTGCAGTGGTTTCAGCAAAGTGTAGTTTGCTAAGAGAGTTTTGTCTAGATTTTGTTCTGGGCTGGATTTTATTTAGACTGGTGGATAGGTTTGGTAGTGGAATCTGCCAGTCGACACCCTTCCAGTACATGTATAGCCTTTAGCTTAGGAGATCGCAGGTGAGTCCTGCTGTTGTAATCACGGAGGGATAAAACAACCCTCTGTGTATGACAGAGAGAGAATTTGGAAAAGGAATCCTGCAGAGGTTCTGTGTGGTCTTAGCCAGGAGGGCTGAGGGGCCACGAAGCTGTGTAAAGCCTGAGTTTTGGGGGGATGTTCAGCAACGCCTGTGGAAAGAAGGTCGCACAGTCAGAGTCGGGAGGACTTCTGGGCCGTAAGGCTGAGAAGCCGGATCGTACCCTGTGTGTTTACTGCGCTGTAACAGGGAGCCAGTGACGTGCTTCCCCTTCGCAGCACCGCTGGCATCCAGTGCATGTAGTGGAACGGGGACGCGGCCGGCGTCCTTGTCTCCACAGTAACCAGGGGGCGGGGAGGACCCGGCCGCGCACGCCTCCTCAGCGCACCCGGCGTCCTTCATCCCCTAGACAACGAGCTGCAGGGGAGCTGAGCTCCGATAAAGGGGAGTCAGTACTCAGCTGTATTGAATTGTGTAACATGAGTCACGTGACGCTGGCCACGTCATGTGACTCATCACTTAGGGCTATTTAAACAGGCAGCTTGCTGGCCACAGGTTGCCTGTGATTGGTCTTGTTACCCTCACCAGCATTTTTGTATTGTGCCTTTCTGTGTGTGTTTTGGACCTCGGCTCTGTTTTTTACCTCGACCTTGTGACTTGAGCATCGCGATGCTCGGCACATTGCGGAGTCTGGCCGAACACCGCGTGTGCTCGAGAGCGATGCTCGAGTCTCCTCCCCACACGTTTGTTGGCTGGTACACAGCAAATAAACGTGCAAGGAAGTACTGGCACTCACTGTAATGCCGTAGCCATGTTGGTTACTGCCACTACAGTGATTTGCTGGCCGGAGCGCGTCATGGGGTGCTATATAGCACCCGATGACACGTGGTTCGGCTCAGTCTTAGTCGGGGCGAGTTGCAGCAGAATGGACAGATAGTGTAAGGAGTGGGACAGGAATAGTTTTTTTTAGGCAGGGTTTAGTGTTGAAAGGTGTTAGAGACCCTTTTAAAGACTATTGTTTTATCTGGCTGCAATATATATTATTAGTGCAACCTGCGCTAAATTGCGTGCAGTTGTTTGGCCGCTGCTGACAGTGACACAACCTTTGCTACATCTGTTGTGTTACATCTGTGCATGCTAAATATCTGTGACATTTAGCGCAAATGTTTGGCCGCTGCTGACAGCGACATTACCTGCGCTACATCTCCTGTATAACGTTTGTGCATCGTAAATATCTGTGACATTCAGTGTAATTTTTTCTCCCTTGTTAAGGGCTAGGTGTTCCGCAGTCTGGCGTTTTTTTGAGGAAAGTGCGGACGATAAAAGAATTGTCATTTGCAACCTGTGCCGTACCAAAATGAGCAGGGGCGTAAACACTAGCAACCGCACCACCACCGGCATGATCCGCCACATGGCATCAAAGCATCCTAATAGGTGGGCCGAACGCCTGGGTCCACAATCAGTGTCTGAGGGTCACACCACTGCCTCCTCTTCCCCTGTGTTATGTGCTGGCCAATCCCCTGTCCAAGATGCAGACCAGGATGCCTCCCACCTTGCACCTGGACCTTCGCAAGCACCATCAGCTAGCACATTCACTTCTGTGTACCAGCGCAGGCCTTCGAACGAAAGCACAAATACCCAGCCACCCACACACAGGCCATAGCACTAAATGCGCACCTTTCCAAATTGCTGGCCCTGGAAATGTTGCCATTTAGGCTTGTGGACACTGAGGCTTTCCGCCGCCTGATGGCGGCCGCCGTCCCTCGTTGCTCAGTACCCAGACGCCACTATTTTTCTCGGTGTGCCGTCCCCGCCTTACACCAGCATGTGTCCCGTAACATCACCTGTGCCCTGACAAACGCAGGTATTGGGAAGGTCCACTTAACGACTGACACATAGACAAGTGCTTTTGGCCAGGGACGCTACATTTCCCTGACGGCACACTGGGTGAACGTTGTGGAGGCCGGGAGCGAGTCTTACCCTGGGATGGCACAGGTGCTACCGACGCCAAGGATTGCTGGCCCTACTTCCATCAGGATTTACGCCACCACCTACGTTAGTGGCTGCAATCCCCCCTTCTCCTCCTCCACTTCCACCTCTGAATTCTCATCTTGCAGCACCAGTCAGTCATCAGTCAGCGATCAGTCAGTAGCTGGAAGCAGTGTAGCACGGCAGTGGGGAAGCGGCAACAGCGCAACAGGCCGTGCTGAAACTAATTTGCTTAGGTGACAAACAGCACACCGCCGCAGAGCTGTGGCAGAGGATAAGGGACCAGACTGAGCTGTGGCTCTCACCACTCAACCTACTACCAGGCATGGTTGTGTCTGATAATGGCCGTAATTTGGTGGCGGCTTTGGAGCTCGGCAAGCTCACACACATACCATGCCTAGCCCACGTGTTCAACTTAGTGGTTCAGCGGTTTCTCAAAACCTACCCCAATTTTCCTGAGCTACTGGCGAAGGTGCGCCGCCTGTGTGCCCATTTCCGAAAGTCATCTACAGCTGCCACCTGTCTGGCAACGCTGCAGCAGCGCTTGCAATTGCCAGCTCACCGACTGTTGTGCAACGTGAGCATGCGCTGGAACTCGGCGTTCCACATGTTGTCCAGGCTTTGTGAGCAGCAGATGGCAGTAGTGGAATACCAGCTGCAACATGGTCGTTGCCTTTCCAGTCAGCTTCCGCTCTTCACAAGTGACGAGTGGGCATGGATGTCTGACCTCTGTGAGGTTTTACGCAACTTTGAGGAATTAACACAGATGGCGAGCGGCGATAACGCTATCAGCGTAACCATCCCCCTTCTGTGTCTACTGAAACGCTCACTGCTCACAATGAAGGCGGACGCTTTGCATGTGTAAGAGGTGGAAATGGGGGAAGACGGTACACAGGGTGATAGCCAGACCACCCTCAGTTCGTCTTCTCAGCGCGAATTGGATGATGATAAGCAGGGCTGGGACAAGGTCCACCACCAACAGAGGCTGAGCTGCCCCATCTACCCCACCAGACATTTAGATGTTATCTATTCCTGCAGCTCTAATGCTCTGATGATCACTGATCAGTAGATGACTCAAGTCAAGCCCCCCCCCCCCACGTAATTTAGATATGTATGTTTGTTATTAATCATCTCCCACCCCAAGACGCACCTAGGTTTTAGAGGAGGATAATAGGAAACAATATTTTTCATTCCACCTCAGGTCAGACCAGCCATCAGACCCCAGCTCACAGGCACAGCCCCAATGCCTCAGATCAGACCCCCATGTCAGCCATCAGCCCTCCATGTCATATTTCTCCCCGTCCATGGCACAGACAGACTACAGACATTGTCTCCGGCCCATCATGTAACCCCATCCTCACCCATGTCACATTCCCCCCCCTCCATTTGATTGCTCTAAGGCTACTTTCACACTTGCGGCAGAGAGATCCGGCAAGCAGTTCCGTCGCCGGAACTGCCTGCCGGATCAGGCAAAATGTATGCTAACTGATGGCATTAGTAAGACTGATCAGGATCCTGATCAGTCTTAAAAATGCCTGATCAGTCGAAAAAATGCATTGAAATGCCGGATCCGTCTTTCCGGTGTCATCCGGCAAAAACGGATCCGGCATTTATTTTTTCACCTTTTTTTCAGTCTGCGCATACCGGAAGGACGGATCCGGCATTTCGGTATTCTGAATGCCGGATCCGGCACTAATACATTCCTATGGGAAAAAATGCCGGATCCGGCATTCAGGCAAGTCTTCAGTCTTTTTAGCCGGAGATAAAACCGTAGCATGCTACGGTTTTCTCTTTTGCCTGATCAGTCAAAACGACTGAACTGAAGACATCCTGATGCAAACTGAACGGATTACTCTCCATTCAGAATGCATGGGGATAAAACTGATCAGTTCTTTTCCGGTATTGAGCCCCTAGGACGGAACTCAATGCCGGAAAAGAAAAACGCTAGTGTGAAAGTACCCTAACACCTAAAGAAAAAATAATAATAAAAAAAAACTGATGTTTCTCCAGATGATCTTATGCTAAAAGTTGTGGTAATAGAGTCTCAAAGGTCTATAGAAGCAGGTACACAATTTTTACAAACCTTTGAGACTCTATTAACACTACTATCAACATCAGGTCATTTAGAGAAACAACAGGCTTTTTTAATTATGTTTTTCCTTTAGGTGTTAAAACATAACTTTCATTTGATTGCTGTAACACCTAAAGGAAAAATCATTTTAAAAACCTGCTGTGTCTCTAGAAGACCTTATGTTGATAGTAGTGTTAATAGAGCCTCAAAGGTCTGTAAAAATAGGGTAACTGCTTCTATAGACCTTTCAGACTCTATTACCACTTCTATCAACATAAGGTCATCTTGAGAAACAGCAGGTTTTTAATTTGTTTTCCTTTAGGTGTTCAAGCAATCAAATAAGTTATGTTTTAACACCTAAAGGGAAAAAAGAATTTTAAAAACTTGCTCTTTCTCTAGGTGACCTTATATTTATAGTAGTGTTAATAGAGTCTCAAGGGTCTATAAAAGCAGTTACCCTATTTTTACAGACCTTTGAGACTCTATTAACACTACTATCAGCATAAGGTCATCTTCTAGAGAAACAGCAGGCTTTAAAAAAAATCCCTTTAGGTGTTAGAGTAAATTGCAATCAAATGAACGTTATGTGTTACGATTAGGGTCAGAAGCAGACAAGCAGGGTTTTGTTTAGCCTCTTGGGTATTAGTTTTTACATTCATAAAGCTCCACATTGAGCTTCCAGCAGCAGACAGATGCCAGGGCACTTCTGTGGTCACCTCACCTGGGCACATGGTCTTTGCTCAGCAGAGTCCTGCCATACATGCTGGGTAGATGCTAGAATGGATTTGTTAGAAGGAGGTCTGTGACGTCACTGGTCACATGCTCCTTCATGGTCACATGATCCACTGTGAGAACGCCTGCCTCCTGCTGTGTTCAGCTCCAGGGAGAAGGGGGTGTGATAGGATGGACCAATGGCAGGGCAGCTAGCTTATACTGGCCAATCAGCAGCCTCCTGCTCCTATCTGTGGCTTAACACAAGCGCAGCTTAGAGTGAGCACTGGTTGGGGAGGGCGCCCGGCAGCGCTGCGCTGCTGGCAAGTAAGTGATTAAAAAAATAAAGGTTTGTTTTTCCGCCCACCCCAAGCTGCGCCCTGAGGCTGGAGCCTCCCCAGCCTCTGTGTCGGCCCGGCCCTGATGATAAGGACGAGGAGCAGGAGACGGTTGCCTCCGCTACAGAGGGTAGTACCTATGGCAGGTTTATTCCATCTGTTCAGCATGGAAGGGCCAAAGAGGAGATTGAGAGTCATCCTCCTGATGAGTATAGATCACGGACGAATCTAAATTTCCCTCAGGAGCAGGGAAACAGAGAAAAAAAGAGAAAAAAAGAGTGCACAATAGGGTAGTATGTTCACACACCGGATAAGAATGTCAGAGTGAGAAATATCCAAACTCACCTTATAGGGTTGTGCTCCGGCAGGCACAACGCTACTGAAAACTTGGTAGAAACAGGACCTTTTGAACCAGGATTGCAGCCGCAGATTTTTGGGTCTCTTGGTTGGGATGTCCAGTCCCCCAAAAGAATTTGTAGGTAAGAAAAAAGAAGTTCTGCATCGGCGCAAATTCACCAGTAGAAGCGGTCTTATTAGATGGATTCTTTTTGTTTTAATAAGAAACAACGCGTTTCGGGGATGAGAGACTCCCCTTCATCAGGTTTCACCAAGGAAGTCTTGTCTGATGAGGAAGTCTTGTCTGTTGAGACTCTGGCACACATGGCTGACTTTATGTTTTGCTGCCTTTCCCGTGACCCTCGTGTTATATGCATTTTGGCCAACATGGATTACTGGTTGTTCACCCTTCTCAACCCCCGCTACAAAGAGAACTTCTCATCTCTCATTCCTGTGGTGGAGAGGACTAACAAAAGGGTGCAATACCAGAAGGTCCTTGTGGAAAAATTGCTCCAAAGATTTCCAGCTGACAACGCTGGCGGCAGAGTCCGTAGTTCCTTGGGCAACCGAGGAGGAGAGATGAGGGGAACACACAGCAGTTCCAACAGAGGCAGGGCAACACTCTCCAAGGCCTGGGACGGTTTTAGGACACCCCGCCAGCACCCTCACCCTGATGCGCGGCCTAATGTCACAAGGAGGGAAACGTTTTGGAAGATGGTGAAGGAGTACGTAGCAGACCGTGTCAGCGTCCTCAGTGATCCCTCTGTGCCTTACAACTACTGGGTGTCCAAGCTGGACATGTGGCACTAACTGGCGCTCTACGCCTTGGAGGTGCTGCTCTACCCTGCTGCCAGCGTTTTGTCAGAACTGGTATTTAGTGCTGCTGGCGGCATAATATCTGATAAGCGCATCCGACTGTCAACTGAAAATGCTAACAGGTTGACTCTTATCAAAATGAACAAGGCCTGGATTGCCCCTGACTTCTCTACTCCACCAGAGGAAAGCGGCTGAACATAAAGGCAGTTTAAATGTGGCTTTTATGGTGTATTAAATACACTGTATTCCCATGCACCCCTTCTGTAACACCCCATAGTTGTGTTACTACATGCCTCTACCCTGCTACTATCTTCTAAGAGCTTTCACACTGTCATCTGATGTGATTTTGCTTATGTTCTCCACAAATGTGCATTTAAAACCATGTTAAATACCATTGTTCAAGTCATTTTCCTGGTATGCCAGCAGGTGGCAGCATCATTGGTAGGGATAGTTTTAATGTTATGGCAGTTCAGAGTGGAACAATCCTGTTCTATTCTGCCCCCCTTCTAAAGAGAGGTGGACTATTCCGTCTTCCTGCAGCAAGGGAGGGAAAAAACAGTTAGAACCAGATTTTAGTTACCCCCTGCAAAGGAGAGACAGCAAGGACCAAGTCTCGGTCTGAGACTTAGAGCTCATTAAGACGGCCGTATGCTGTCCACAAAAATGCGGATCCGTTTTTTTTGCGGACAGTTCAGCATGTCCGCAAAAAAACGGATTGTATTCCGTTTTTTTGCTGATCCATAGACTTCAATAGGGTCATGTCCTGATTTTCACTGACAAGTATAGGACATGTTTTATTTTTTTGCTGAGCCGTGCAATGGAAGAAAAGGGCCCCATAGAAATAAATGGGACAGCATCTAATCCGCAAAAAAACTGATCCGCATTTTTGCGGACAGCATACGGCCGTCTGAATGAGCCCTTAGTCATATTCCCAGTCTGAGCTCCTTCAGCCTCAGCTGGAGGAAGAAGCAGAAAACTACAGACAACCTCCAGAGTTCCAGGAAGAAAGCATCCCCTGAGAAATCATCTGAGAGAAAAGTCCAGAGACCTAGGAGAAGCCATTCCTCCTCAGCTAGTCTGTCCCCACAAAGCAGAAGTTAGTTCCTGCCACAATTACAGAGCTACCAAGCAGACAAATTATCCTGCAAGCTCACATTTAAAGCAGAAGTATTTATTTCTGCCAATAATTGCTAAAACCTGCTGGGACCAGAGACCAAAGCTGTATACTGCGTGGATACAAGTTATCTTCAGTAAAGAAACGTTTGAACTTCATTTATAGGTCTGGACATCATTTCTGCTGCAAAAGTCCTCTATTACTCCTACTATCACTACACTGAAAAAATTTATTGCAAGTGAGCCAGGAGCCAGGAATCCAGCCGTACCCAGGTAGGAGACACCATTGACACAATTATCACTACCTATAGAGACATTATAGGCCATTACACTACTCTGGCATTCTTAACCTGGGACGTGCGTTATAACACCTTGGAAGGGCCCTGGAGTAGTACCCTGCGCACGCTGCAATTGGCATCACGACAAATACAGACTTTTATCTACCCGTATCCTGGCCCACTGCATAAGTGGCGTATATGGTTCAATCTTCCTCATCCTCCGCCTCCTCCTCCATCATATCAACATGCTTATTAGGCTGCCCTCGCTCCTAATGTTTTAGAGGGTCAGCTCAGCAGCAGACCCTCACCCCTAATGTTTTAGATGGTCAGCTCAGCAGCAGGCCCTTGCTCCAAATGTTTTTGAGGGTCACCAGCAGGCCAGCAATCATAACTTTTCAAGGCTGTGTATGATGCCCTCCTTTATGTGTAATAAAGGGTGTATTGGAGTGCCGGTTCCTTGTAATTTTTGGCAGCCCTTTCCCTTAGTGCATAGGCTTTATGAGTGTAGGAGTCCCACTACCTGAACAATTGTACCACAATGTGAATGAGGCCCTCCTTTATGTGATATACAGGTTGTATCGGAGTGCCTCTTCCTTGTAATTTTTGGCAGCACTTGCACTTTATATACAAGTAAATATACAGGAGAGAATGTTTCCTAACAATTTTTCCTCTAAAATAGATTTTATCTTCGGTTTTGTGCGTATTATTGTCAGTCTGTAAAAGTGGCGTACTACTCAGACAACAGCGTTCCCAGCAGCGACCTGGGAGTCCAAGATGCATCCAGACATCCTCACCATGCTGTTCCCAAACCATTTTTGTGGTGTTATCATCAATTTTTGACCTTTTACTGTGAACCAGACACCCTCCCCTCTTCAGAGCAGGGGGTGCCTGGTTTAATGCTCGGGTTCTCCCATTGACTTCCATTGTGCTTGGGTGCTCAGTAGAGCACTCGAGCACCCGAGCACTTTGGTGCTCGATCAACACTAAGGCCTCTTTCACACTTGCGTTGTTGGGATCCGGCATGCACTTCCGTTGCCGGAGGTGCCTGCCGGATCCGTAACAACGCAAGTGTACTGAAAGCATTTGAAGACGGAACCGTCTTCCAAATGCTTTCAGTGTTACTATGGCACCCAGGACGCTATTAAAGTCCTGGTTGCCATAGTAGGAGCGGGGAGCGGGGGAGCGGTATACTTACAGTCCGTGCGGCTCCCGGGGCGCTCCAGAATGACGTCAGAGCGCCCCATGCGCATGAATGACGTGATCCATGTGATCACGTGATCCATGCGCTTGGGGCGCCCTGAAGTCACTCTGGAGCGCCCGGGGAGCCGCACGGACGGTAAGTATGCTGCTCCCCTGCTCCCCGCTACACTTACCATGGCTGTCAGGACTTTAGCGTCCCGGCAGCCATGGTAACCATTCAGAAAAAGCTAAACGTCGGGTCCGGCAATGCGCCGAAACGACGTTTAGCTTAAGGCCGGATCCGGATCAATGCCTTTCAATGGGCATTGATCCCGGATCCGGCCTTGCGGCAAGTCTTCAGGATTTTTGGCCGGAGCAAAAAGCGCAGCATGCTGCGGTATTTTCTCCGGCCAAAAAACGTTCCGTACCGGAACTGAAGACATCCTGATGCATCCTGAACGGATTACTCTCCATTCAGAATGCATTAGGATAATCCTGATCAGTATTCTTCCGGCATAGAGTCCCGACGACGGAACTCTATGCCGGAAGACAATAAC
This sequence comes from Bufo bufo, assembly GCF_905171765.1. NCBI lineage: Eukaryota > Metazoa > Chordata > Amphibia > Anura > Bufonidae > Bufo > Bufo bufo. Next base: position 422,981,841 of record NC_053394.1, read on the forward strand.
GCAAGTGTGAAAGAGCCCTAATCCTGAGCTCAGATTCCAAGAGTAGAAAAGGATAATGAGGCGGCACTCACCCAGCAGTAATTCATAAAATGATCCTTTATTGATCCGGGATGCGAGTAACAATAACCAGCAGAATTAACAGGGGAGGACAGCGGATCTTCCATGCATAGCGGCCATGGAAGATTCGCTGTCCGCCCCTGTTAATTCTGCTGGTTATTGTTACTCGCATTCCGGATCAATAAAGGATCATTTTATGAATTACTGCTGGGTGAGTGCCGCCTCATTATCCTTTTCTACTCTTGGAATCTATACTTACATGTCTGGAGTGGCGCTGCACCATAGGACTGCAGTGTAAGACGGGGTGGTGCGCTAAATGTCTGTGTTTGGATCCGGTGCATGAAGTGTTAAAAAGGGAGTGTATAGGTGTGCCGCCCGGTCTCTCTACTACGTGCACACTAATCCTGAGGTCTGTCCAGTATTTAGGCTAATGTGCACATTTATATCTGGTGCCAAGTCTTATATTCTGAGCTCTATCCAGTATCTAGACTAATGTCCACATTTATATATGGTGCCAAGTCTTATATCCTGAACTCTCTCCAGTATCTAGACTAATGTGCACATTTATATCTGGTGCCAAGTCTTATATCCTGAACTCTATCCAGTATCTAGACTAATGTGCATAATTATATCTGGTGCCAAGTCTTATATCCTGAACTCTATCCAGTATCTAGACTAATGTGCATAATTATATCTGGTGCCAAGTCTTATATCCTGAACTCTATCCAGTATCTAGACTAATGTGCACATTTATACAGTATCTGGTGCCAAGTCTTATATTCTGAGCTCTATCCAGTATTTAGACTAATGTCCACATTTATATATGGTGCCAAGTCTTATATCCTGAACTCTCTCCAGTATCTAGACTAATGTGCACATTTATATCTGGTGCCAAGTCTTATATCCTGAACTCTATCCAGTATCTAGACTAATGTGCACATTTATATCTGGTGCCAAATCTTATATACTGATCTCTATCCAGTATCTAGACTAATGTCCACATTTATATCTGGTGCCAAGTCTTATATCCTGAACTCTCTCCAGTATCTAGACTAATGTGCACATTTATATCTGGTGCTAATGCAACATGTTGATACCTGGTGCCAAGCATAATGGGCACGCTCATATTTGAACCAAATATATGACTACAGCTAGTAAAAAAATTAGTGTGCCCCTATATACTGTATTGTATCATACATTATAGGTAGAATTATACCTGGTGTCAAGACTGATGTGTGCATGCATACAGTTGCAAGAAAAAGTATGTGAACCCTTTGGAATGATATGGATTTCCGCACAAATTAGTCATAAAATGTGATCTTATCTTCATCTAAGTCACAACAATAGACAATCACAGTCTGCTTAAACTAATAACACACAAAGAATTAAATGTTACCATGTTTTTATTGAACACACCATGTAAACATTTACAGTGCAGGTGGAAAAAGTATGTGAACCCCTAGACTAATGACATCTCCAAGAGCTAATTGGAGTGAGGTGTCAGCCAACTGGAGTCCTATCAATGAGATGAGATTGGAGGTGTTGGTTACAGCTGCCCTGCCCTATAAAAAACACACACCAGTTCAGGGTTGGCTTTTCACAAGAAGCATTGCCTGATGTGAATGATGCCTCGCACAAAAGAGCTCTCAGAAGACCTATGATTAAGAATTGTTGACTTGCATAAAGCTGGAAAGGGTTATAAAAGTGTCTCCAAAAGCCTTGCTGTTCATCAGTCCATGGTAAGACAAATTGTCTATAAATGGAGAAAGTTCAGCACTGCTGCTGCTCTCCCTAGGAGTGGCCGTCCTGTAAAGATGACTGCAAGAGCACAGCGCAGACTGCTCAATGAGGTGAAGAAGAATCCTAGAGTGTCAGCTAAAGACTTACAAAAGTCTCTGGCATACGGTAACATCCCCGTTAGCGAATCTACGATATGTAAAACACTAAACAAGAATGAATTTCATGGGAGGATACCACAGAGGAAGCCACTGATGTCCAAAAAAATTTTTGCTGCATGTTTACAGTTTGCACAAGAGCACCTGGATGTTCCACAGCAGTACTGGCAAAATATTCTGTGGACAGATGAAACCAAAGTTGAGTTGTTTGGAAGAAACACACAACACTATGTGTGGAGAAAAAGAGGCACAGCACACCAACATCAAAAACTCATCCCAACTGTGAAGTATGGTGGTGGGGGCATCATGGTTTGGGGCTGCTTTGCTGCATCAGGGCCTGGACGGATTGCTATCATCGAAGGAAAAATGAATTCCCAAGTTTATCAAGACATTTTGCAGGAGAACTTAAGGCCATCTGTCCACCAGTGGAAGCTCAACAGAAGATGGGTGTTGCAACAGGACAACGACCCAAAGCATAGAAGTAAATCAACAACAGAATGGCTTAAACAGAAGAAAATACGCCTTCTGGAGTGGCCCAGTCAGAGTCCTGACCTCAACCCGATTGAGATGCTGTGGCATGACCTCAAGAAAGCGATTCACACCAGACATCCCAAGAATATCGCTGAACTGAAACAGTTCTGTAAAGAGAAATGGTCAAGAATTACTCCTGACCGTTGTGCACGTCTGATCTGCAACTACAGGAAACGTTTGGTTGAAGTTATTGATGCCAAAGGAGGTTCAACCAGTTATTAAATCCAAGGGTTCACATACTTTCTCCACCTGCACTGTGAATGTTTACATGGTGTGTTCAATAAAAACATGGTAACATTTAATTCTTTGTGAGTTATTAGTTTAAGCAGACTGTGATTGTCTATTGTTGTGACTTAGATGAAGATCAGATCACATTTTATGACCAATTTGTGCAGAAATCCATATCATTCCAGAGGGTTCACATACTTTTTCTTGCAACTGTATGTGGCGCCAAACCCAAAATGCTGATATTTCTAATATGAAGCAGGTAAGAAGTGGTACAGCTGTCAGTGATCTCAACACCAGTGTTAGGCACCTGATAAAAGAAGCGCCAATTTTTTTTAACACAGAGGTTACAGTTATTCTTGTTGGTTAAAGCACCCTCCTTGCCCCCATACCTACCGTACTTTACACAGTGTTTCGTCTGTAGAGAACATTCTATGGCTTAATTAGGGCTGGTAATGGGAAGAAAGCTCCCGCTCCACTGGATAGCTTTTTCCTGTTTTCCGTGTTTGGGTTTCTCGGTCTAGCAAGACTCTAATTTCATTAGCTTCTCTCTGTGCTCCTTTATAGGCTTATAATAATATCCATCCTAATCCCCCTACTGGAATGAAAATAAGCTCGTTTCCGAGAGCAGCTCTTAATAGAATTGATTACTACGGCCGACCGCCGCCTTCGTTTCATCGTTATGGAGTTGTTAACTGCAGATACATTTCTGGAAGATATCATTTAATTACTGTGGTGATGCAGTAACTGTCGCTGACTGCAGGTGATGCTGAGATGAGGCTGCGTAGTGAAAGGAGCGGGGGAGGGAGGCGAAGCAAGAGACTCGTAGCATGGAGATTGATAGAGGCATGACGGAACGCAGCAACAAAGAATCTCATTTAAAGAGGAGCTGTCGTCTCTCCTGACATGTCTGTTACAGCTTGAAATAACTCTAGAGCATCTAATCTTATGCCGGTCCTCTATTATTCCTACTGGAAGTTTATGAATTGCTAGCAGTGTCCAATGAAGTGTCTTTCACAGTCTGACACTATAGTCTAAGCTGATCCTATATTATTTCTACTAGAAGTTTATGAATTAATTGCTAGTAGTGTCCATTGAAGGTCCAGCTCAGTGTTACCAGTTGGGGTGTGCTGTGTATAGTCCGACACTATCCAATCAGTGCTGCCAGTGTCAGGCTGTGCAGCGAAAGCCCCTCCAACTGGTAACATCCAGCTGGACCGTCATTGTAGACTGCCGGTAATTCATTCTTAATATTCTAGTAGGAAAATAGAGGAATGGCAAGACAAAGAGTCATAAGAATAGAGGCTCCATAATTGTTTTTACATGGGGAACGCAAGTACTGTAGTTACTAAAACAGACAAGAGGTGACAGGTCATCTTTAACTAGATCCAAAGTTCTGCAGTGATTCATTCATTTTTAGGGCGTACAACTTGGCGGCAGTCCCTCGCATAGATATGTGCAGGGGCCTAAGAAGATAACAGAAGTACCGTAACACAGTCAAACAAGCCAAAGTCAAAGCCACGCAGGTACACAGGGAGAAATCTGATAACAAAGTCAAAACACAATCCGGAGTCTGAAGCCAAGAGGTCACGTCAATTCCAGGGAGGTCACATGGTGGACGTCCAAAACACACAGAAGGCACAATACGAAAATGCTGGTAAGGGTAGCAAGACCATTCACAGGCAACTTTTGGCCAGCAGGCTGCATGTTTAAATAGCAGAACAAGTGGGTCATATGCGGGATGCGGCGGCACTGCAAGGAAGAAGCGCATCACCGGCTCCCCGTTACAGTACCCCCCTTCCACGAGGGGCCACCGCACCCATAATTACTGGAGCGTTTTTTTTAAGATGGAACCTTCTCACCTATCTTGTAGCATGCATCTTACTAGCCGGCACCCAAACCTCTCCTCATGACCAAAGCCCTTCCAATGGACCAAATATTGCAGAGAGTTCCGGACCTTTCTCGCATCAATAATCCTAGAGATCTCGAGTTCTGGTTGACCGGCCACCTCCACTGGTGGTGGAGCTTCCTGTGAAGGGGATATAGGCGACAAATACTTTTTAAGTAAAGACTTGTGAAAAGCATTATGGATACGAAAGGCGTCGGGAAATCTTACCTTAAAAGATACAGGATTATTAATGCCCACAATCTCATAAGGCCCAAAGAACCGTGGTGAAAACTTATTCGAAGGTACCTTCAAAGACAAATTCTTGGTGGACAACCACACTTTATCAGCCAACCCAAAATCTACTCCTCGAGAGCGCTTTTTATCTCCATTAATTTTCTGAATCTCCTGGGCTGAACCTGGGCCCAGATTGTGCACAGTTCTCTAGCCATTACATCAGCCTCCGGAATTTGTGAAGAGGACGGTGAAAACAAACTAAATCGTGGATGAAAACCAAGATTACAGTAAAAAGGAGACATACCAGTAGATAAATTAACCTGGTTGTTAATGGCGATTCAGCAAGAGGGAGATGTTTCACCCACAGCTGTTGGTTATCGGAGACATAGCACCTTAAATACTGCTCTAGAGACTGGTTCAAACCTTAAGTTTGACCGTTGGTTTCCGGATGAAAAGCCGAAGAAAAAGACAAAGATGTTACATTTACGACAAAAAGCCCCCAAAACCTTGAAACAAATTGGACACCTTTATCCGAAACCACATTCTCTGGGATTCCGTGTAAACGTATAACATGATCACCAAACAGGGAAGCCAGAATCTTGGCATTAGACAATTTTGACAGAGTAATGAAGTGTACCATTTTACTAAATCTGTCCACCCCCACCCACACAACTAACTTACCCTCAGAAACCGGTAAGTCGGTGATGAAATCCATAGAAATATGGGACCACGGTGTATTTAGGATGGGCAGTGTTCGTAACTCACCCACAGGACGGGACCTAAGAGTCTTGGACCTGGCACAAACCTCACATGCGGAAACATATGAGTGGACATCTCTAGACAAGGAAGGCCACCAATAAAACCTGGAAACAAGTTCCTTGGTGGCATTAATACTAGTGATGAGCGGCACAGGCTATATTCGAATTCACAATATTTTACGAACATTTTGTAGAATGTTCATCATATATTCGCGAATTCGAGATTATTTTATTGAATGCGAAAAATCGGCAATGTAAAAATCGCGTAATGCGAATTCGTAACGCAAAATACAGGTGTGGTTCACTTTGGCTACATTTTTCAAGTTTTATGAGTTTCTCCTGAGACTGGAGAAAATGGTTGGCACGGCAGAATATTAGAATAGCTTAATATGCAGATAGAGTCAAGTGCTCCAATATATTCGCGATTGCGCTAATCGGCAGTGATTTAAAAATTTTTTCGCACTAGGCGCAACTTCACATTTTAGCAGGTCTGACTACAGATTACTGATTGGTGCACTAAGTATTGATGTGAACTTGACATTGCTTCCTTCTCATTGGCCCACAAGCAAGAAGCAGAGAGGAATCATGTGTTCAGATGGAAAAAAAATGCTGAATATTCGATATAACGAATATATAGCACTATATTCTTAATATTCGCGAATTCTCTAGGTGGCGATATTCGCAATAAAAATTTGCTATTCGAATATTCACGCTCAACACTAATTAATACCCGGATGTCCACTAAAAACAGAGTTGTTGCACTCACCCAACAGTCGGAGACGTAAATGACCAGGGACAAATAATTTATCACTAGGAGATTGTATTGGAGCCAAGTGTTGTTCCGCAGAAATTTCAGTTGTCAAATCAGCGGAGAACGAAGCCACAGTGACTCCTGCCGGCAATATAGGTTCAGGTGGAGTGTCAGAAGGTTGGAAAGCACAGAAACTTCGGGACAGGGCATCAGCTTTATTATTTTTACTCCCTGGCCTGAAAGTAATCTAGCCTGCCTGGGATTTAAACATTTTGCAGACTCCAAAAACATGAGATTTTTATGGTCAGTAAGAACTCTAACACAATGTAGGGCCCCCTCTAAAAAATGACGCCACTCCTCAAAGGTCCACTTAATAGCAAGCATATCTCGGTTCCCAATATCATAATTTCTCTCGGTAGCAGAGAACTTACGAGAGAAAAATGTGCACAGTGTCACGTGGCGGTTCGCCGTTACGTGGTTTGTGCCCCCTCTCAGGCGGTATCGTCTCCCAGTGGGTTTTCAGGTCTGTTGTGCCCTTGCGTTCTGGCTATGGTGTTCCGTGGTTGCTAGGGGCAACATCCTTTATCGCAGCTTCATTGCTGTGGTTTCTTGTTTATCCCTGACCAGATTAGGTACCTCCCTGCTTGGTTATGATTGGGTTAAACTCCCTCTTCGGTTCCAGGGGTGTGTCCTTTCAGGTGCGCTCGTTAGGCTGCTACTTCTGTCTTTTAGCATGGAGGTTCAGGGCTCAGTCTGCATAGCTTGTGGTCAGTTCTGTTGTTCAGGCTGTTCCTGTTCTTGTGTGCATTCTGGGGGTCAGTACTGTTAATTCAGGCTGTCCAGTACCCTGCTATGTTTCTGCTCTTCCTGTCCATGCCACGCCCTGCCATACCTTGAGGGTGTCTGTACTCTGCTATGTCTATGTTCATGTATGTCCTTGTCCATGCCCGGTGGGTATAATGCCCTTTTGGCTTTGCCATGTCTGTCTATGTTTTGCTTTGCCAGGTTTTGCCTTTGTCCGGCCACCTATGTCTCGGTATGGGTCGCCTGGTTCTGCATTGTTGTCTTCCGTTCCGTTCCATGTCCTGTACCTCGCTATGCCTGTTCATGTTTCCATGCTATGTTCATGTCATGATGGTTGCTTTCCTTGTTCATGACATAATGGCTGCGCTCCTAGACGGTTCCAGTTGGTTCCAGTTGGCTCCAGGTTCCATGATGGTCGCGTTCCTAGTTAGTTTCGGTTGATGTCATGATGGTTGCATTCCTTGCTCACGACATCATGGCTGCGCTCCTATATGGCTCCATGAATTCCCCGGAGGGGGAATTCCCATTCCAAACGATGCCTTGTCCACGCCAGGCTCGCAATACATCTCGGAGGTGCCCGCGGGACCGCCGGCACGTGACACACAGTCTTAGGTTCGTGAAAGTTGATGACCCCTGGGAGCGTACTGCTCCTACCCGACCTCGAGCACAAAAGTCTTTTTTTGGTCAGGTTGGACCAAAATAGGAGTGTTAACAAAACATCTCTTGAGTGTTTCAAAAGCCTTAGTGGCTTCAGGAGACCAATTCACTAAATCTGCTCCCTTTATTTGTTAGGTCAGTGAGAGGCTAAAAGACAACCAAAATGTTTTTAATACATTTCTGGTAGTAATTGGAAAAACCCCAAAAACGTTGTAACGCTTTTAGAGAGGAGGGCCTCATCCATTCCAGAATCACCTGCACCTTCCCTGGATCCATCTTAAAGGATTGAGGAGTGAGAACATACCCCAAAAACAAAATTTCCTGTACCCCAAATATACATTTTTCACCTTTAGAAAATAATTGGTTTTCTCGAAGAACCTCTAGTACCTGTCTAGTGTGGCTAACATAAGAATCGCAATCGGGTGAATAAATCAAAATATTGTCTAAATAAACGATCAAGAATTTTCCAATAAATTGCCTGAAAATTTCTGTAAAATCGCTGGGGCATTGCTTAAAAAAATGGCATCACTAGATATTCATAATGCCCCTCAGGGGTATTAAAAGCAGTTTTCCACTCATCCCCCTCCTTGATACGAATGAGATTATATGCTCCCCTGAGGTCGAGTTTAGTGAACCATTGGGCTCCAAGGACCTGATTAAACAGGTCTGGAATCAATGGCAAAGGGTATTGATTTTTTATAGTAATTTTGTTTAACTCTCGATATCCTATACAAGGTCTTAATCCACTATCTTTTTTTTCAACAAAGAAAAATCCTGCCCCCATAGTGGTAACCGAAGGTCTAATATGACCTTTTTGTAAACTTTCCTTTTAGATAGTCCCTCATAGACCTCCGTTCAGGGCCAGATAGATTATAAATACGACCCTTAAGGTACTTGGATCCTGGAATAAGTTCGATAGCACAATCATACGGTCTATGATAGGGAAAACACATCACCGAAGTCACTGATGTAAGGCGGCAGGTTATTCGATTCAGAAGCCATTCCAGCTTGAATAACCAGTAAACAGCATGACTCACACTTTCGTCCCCATTTCTTTAATTCACCCGTGGACCAGTTGGTAATTGGATTATGAATTTGAAGCCAGGGCATGCCCAAAACTACTTCCACTGCTAAATTTTTTAATATCAACAACTCTCCATATGACTAACCCCCACAGTCAAGGTTACTTCAGGTGTACAATATTCCACAGTACCGCCCACCAAAGGAGTGGAATCAATAGCTATAATGTGTATAGGCTTGGGAAGAGACAAAATAGGCAATCCCAATGACAAGGCAAAATTATACTCAATAAAATTAGAGGCGGACCCAGAATCAATGAACGCCTTCCCAGACCCTTTACATATGCCCAAATAAATAGGAACCGGCAACAATACTTTTTCTTTTACTACCTCTGGGAGTATCTTATCCTTTTGATCATCAGGCCTGGAGGATCTCTTGGAGGGAGGAATTTTGGTGCAAAGGCATACCCAGTGATCAGATTCTCCACAGTAGAAGCAGGCACTCTTTTGACATCTAAGATCCCTCCTGGTTATCCCAAGTTGCATGGGTTCTTCTGGGTTACTTTCCAACTTGACTCTCAAGGGTGAAGAGTCCAGTTTGACCACCACCTGTGGAAAAGTCAGAAGAGTACCCCTAAGGCCTAAAAAATAAATGCTTCAACAGTAGTTAGGCAGGGGGAGTCCACGGGGAGGGAGTAGGCACATTCTTGCGGATCTCCCTGCAGCAAAGAGATGATAATGCCTACCCTTTGCTGTTCGGAACCCGAAGAATGTGGACATAAACTAAAATAAAGCTTGCAGCTTTCTTTAAATGTCAGGTAATACTTATTTTCCCCTGAAAAACTTACAGGCAGTTTGACATGCGGTTCAAGATTTTGAGCGGAGGAGGCCACTACAGGTGGGGCCTGGTGCAATTCCTGCCGCTGTAGCCTCTCCGCCAAATCCTGCACCATTTGGGCGAGACTATGTACCTGGTCCGTGAGGACTCGCATAGGGTCCATGGTATAGGTAAGGCCTGTGAATCTGTCACGACAGAGGGTAGGGATAACTCCACCCCACCTCTGTCCCTGCCTACTTGCACGGCCCCCGTTCTAACCAACGGCGTACAACTTGGCGGCAGTCCATCGATTAGATATGTGCAGGGGCCTAAGAAGATAACAGAAGTACCGTAACAGAGTCAGGCAAGCCAAAGTCAAAGCCAGGAGGTTATGCAGGTACACAGGGAGCAATCTGATAACAAAGTCAAAACACAATCTGGAGTCTGAAGCCAAGAGGTCTCGTCATTTCCAGGGAGGTCAAGGTCAAAAACAGAGCCGAGGTCAAAAACACACAGAAGGCACAATACGAAAATGCTGGTGAGGGTAGCAAGACCATTCACAGGCAACCTGTGGCCAACAGGCTGCCTGTTTAAATAGCAGAACAAGTGGGTCACATGACGTGGCCAGAGTCACGTGACCAAAGTCTAGCTCAAACCATATGAGCGCCAATAAATTTCGATCTGCGCTCTGTCCCTCTTTCAGCTAGGAGAATGCCAGCCACGCTGAAGAGGCATGCACGGCTGGGTCCTCCCCGCCCCCTGGTCCCCATGGAGATGAGGATGCAGGCCACGTCCTCGCTCCTGCACAGATGCGGAATGCCGGCGGCGCTGCAAGGAGGAAGCGCGTTGCCGGATCCCGTTACATGATCCCCTTCCATACGTGGCTGCATAACACAACTAGCACCTGGCTGCAATGACTGAGCAATTAGACAGAGGGAGGGGGCAACTTCTGTCCCCCAAATGGAGCCCCTGCAGGGACATTGTAGGGCTCCAATCAGTTGCTATAACAGCCTGAAGCCTTCTGAAGGCTCCCATATCATAGGGAGCTACCTGCTAATGTAAGCCTGTGGCATGGCTTGATAGGCGGCCAGTAAAAATCCCACTGACTGCAATAGTATTATATTGCAGTTTATGGTACAAGCGATCAGAAGAATGCAGTCCCCAAAGGGGACTAAAAATGACAGAAAAAATGTTTTAAAAACCCCCCAAATATATTCATATCACCTTTCCCACCTTTTTATATGTAAAAGTAAATAAACAATTAAAAATAAACATAATACTGTAAGTATTGTTGTAGCTGAACAATTAAAATATAAAAATATTTTTCCTGTGAGGATGACTGTAACAGAAAAATAAAAATTCTCAATTCTCCTTTTTCCTTGCCCCACCTAAAAAATTTAATAAAAAGTGATCAAAAATTTAGCAAAATGGTACTATTACAAATAATAAAAAACTGCAAATTATTGGTATCGGTGCATTTGTAATGATCCTAAACTATAATAATTACATTAATTACCCTGAAAAATAAACATCATAAAAAAAATTATGAAAAACTACTTTGCCTCATAAAAATCTGTTGCTCCATCGATGGTAAAATTAAAAAAATATTTTAGCTCTTACAATATGGCAATACTAAACCATATTATATTTTTTTGTGCAAAAGTAAGCTTGTCATGTCATTTTAGTGCATAGGGAAGTCCATAAAAAATTTTTTAAAAAAATGACACAAATTTTTTTTTTCTTTATTTCTCCTGACAAGGAATTTTTCCCATTTTTCAATACAAGATATAGTGAATTAAATGTTGCTAATAAAAAATACAACTTCTCCCACAAAAAAAGTAAGAAAAGTTAATGTGGGGAGGAAAAAAATGAAAATGCAGAAACAAACTTTGGCCCGGTCCTTAACCCCTTAAGGACGCAGGGCTTATCGGTACGCCCTATTTCCCGAGTCCTTAAGGACTCAGGGCGTACCGGTACGTCCTAGCTTGAACTCAGTATTCCGGCGCCCGAGGGGTTAAACGGAACGGGATTTCGGCTGAAATCCTTCAGCCGGCATCCTGTGACAACGCCAGGGGGGGTCATGTGACCCCCCCATGTCGGCGATCGCAGCAAACCGCAGGTCAATTCAGACCTGCGGTTTGCTGCGCTTTTTGCAGTTTCTGATGCCCGCGGTCCCTGAATGCGGTGGGGGCGGTGCGGGAGGCGGGCGGTGCGGCAGGCGGGATCGCGATCCCCCGCCCGCCTCCCCATGAATGATCGTTGGCTTCTAGTGGTTATACCAGGGTGCCAGCACATTGCTGGCACCCTGGTATAAACGGCTGACATCTGTGAAGATGTCAGCCGTTTAACCCTTTCCATACCGCGGTCCGTACGGACCGCTGTATGGAAAAAGTTAACTGTCGTCGGTCAGGGAGCTCCCTCCCTCTCCATCGGGGGGCTGCTGTGCCTTTGCAGCCCCCCGATGGAGAGGGAGAGAGCCCCCAGAGAGCCCCCCTCAGCCCTGTGCTTACCCTTCCCCGTCTGCGAAGTTCTGAGCAGACGGGGAAGGTTCCCATGGCAACAGGACGCCTGCTCAGGCGTCCTGCTGTCCATGGTGCTGAACAGATCTATGCTGAAAGCATAGATCTGTTCAGTGTAAGTAAAATACAGTACAGAACAATATATATTGTACTGTACTGTATTATACAGACATCAGACCCACTGGATCTTCCAGAACCAAGTGGGTCTGGGTCAAAAAAAAAGTTAAAAAAAGTGAAAAAAGTTAAGATAAAAAAAAAAACATTCATCACTGAATAAAAAAAAATAAAAATAAAATACACTACACATATTAGGTATCGCCGCGTCCGTAACGACCTGATCTATAAAACGGTCATGTTACTTTCCCCGCACGGTGAACACCATAAAAATAAAAAAATAAAAACTATGAGAAAATTGAAATTTTGCCCACCTTACTTCCCAAAAAAGGTAATAAAAGTGATAAAAAAAGTCACATGTACGCCAAAATAGTACCAATCAAACCGTCATCTCATCCCGCAAAAATCATACCTTACCCAAGATAATCGCCCAAAAACTGAAAAAACTATGGCTCTCAGACTAAAGAAACACTAAAACATGATTTTTTTGGTTTCAAAAATGAAATCATTGTGTAAAACTTACATAAATAAAAATAAAGTATACATATTAGGTATCGCCGCGTCCGTATCGACCGGCTCTATAAGAATATCACATGATCTAACCGCTCAGGTGACCACCGTAAAAAATAAAAAATAAAAACGGTGTAAAAAAAGCCATTTTTTGTCATCTTACGTCACAAAAAGTGTAATAACAAGCGATCAAAAAGTCATATGCACCCCAAAATAGTGCCAATTAAACCGTCATCTCATCCCGCAAAAAATGAGACCCTACTCAAGATAATCGCCCAAAAATTGAAAAAACTATGGCTCTTAGACTATGGAGACACTAAAACTTTTTTTGGTTTTAAAAATGAAGTTATTGTATAAAACTTACATAAATAAAAAAAAGGTATACATATTAGGTATCACCGCGTCCGTGACAACCTGCTCTATAAAATTACCACATGATCTAACCTGTCAGATGAATGTTGTAAATAACAAAAAAAAAAAAACGTGCCAAAAAAGCTATTTCTTGTTACCTTGCCGCACAAAAAGTGTAATATAGAGCAACCAAAAATCATATGTACCCTAAACTAGTACCAACAAAGCTGCCACCTTATTCCGTACTTTCTAAAATGGGGTCACTTTTTTGGAGTTTCTACTCTAGGGGTGCATCAGGGGGGCTTCAAATGGGACATGGTGTCAAAAAAACCAGTCCAGCAAAACCTGCCTTCCAAAAACCGTATGGCATTCCTTTCCTTCTGCGCCCTGCCGTGTGCCCGTACAGCGGTTTACGACCACATATGGGGTGTTTCTGTAAACTACAGAATAAGGGCCATAAATAATGAGTTTTGTTTGGCTGTTAACCCTTGCTTTGTTACTGGAAAAAAAATATTAAAATGGAAAATCTGCCAAAAAAGTGAAATTTTGAAATTGTATCTCTATTTTCCATTAAATCTTGTGCAACACCTAAAGGGTTAACAAAGTTTGTAAAATCAGTTTTGAATACCTTGAGGGGTGTAGTTTCTTAGATGGGGTCACTTTTATGGAGTTTCTACTCTAGGGGTGCATCAGGGGGGCTTCAAATGGGACATGGTGTCAAAAAAACAGTCCAGCAAAATCTGGCTTCCAAAAACCATACGGCGCACCTTTCACTCTACGCCCCGCTGTGTGGCCGTACAGTAGTTTACGGCCACATATGGGGTGTTTCTGTAAACGGCAGAGTCAGGGCAATAAAGATACAGTCTTGTTTGGCTGTTAACCCTTGCTTTGTTAGTGGAAAAAATGGGTTAAAATGGAAAATTAGGCAAAAAAATGAAATTCTCAAATTTCATCCCCATTTGCCAATAACTCTTGTGCAACACCTAAAAGGTTAACAAAGTTTGTAAAATCAGTTTTGAATACCTTGAGGGGTGTAGTTTCTTAGATGGGGTCACTTTTATGGAGTTTCTACTCTAGGGGTGCATCAGGGGGCTTCAAATGGGACATGGTGTCAAAAAAACAGTCCAGCAAAATCAGCCCTCCAAAAACCAAACGGCGCACCTTTCACTCTACGCCCTACTGTGTGCCCGTACAGTAGTTTACGGCCACATATGGGGTGTTTCTGTAAACGGCAGAGTCAGGGCAATAAAGATACAGTCTTGTTTAGCTGTTAACCCTTGCTTTGTTAGTGGAAAAAATGGGTTAAAATGGAAAATTAGGCAAAAAAATGAAATTCTCAAATTTCATCCCCATTTGCCAATAACTCTTGTGCAATACCTAAAGGGTTAACAAAGCTTGTAAAATCAGTTTTGAATACCTTGAGGGGTGTAGTTTATAGAATGGGGTCATTTTTGGGCGGTTTCTATTATGTAAGCCTCGCAAAGTGACTTCAGACCTGTAGTGGTCCCTAAAAATTAGGTTTTTGTAAATTTCTGAAAAATTTCAAGATTTGCTTCTAAACTTCTAAGCCTTATAACATCCCCAAAAAATAAAATATCAATCCCAAAATGCTACAAACATGAAGTAGACATATGGGGAATGTAAAGTCATCAAAATTTTTGGGGGTATTACTATGTATTACAGAAGTAGAGAAACTGAAACTTTGAAATTTGCAAATTTTTCAAAATTTTTGGTAAATATGGTATTTTTTTATGCAAAAAAATTAACTTTTTTGACCCAATTTTAGCAGTGTCATGAAGTACAATATGTGACGAAAAAACAATCTCAGAACGGCCTGGATAAGTCAAAGCGTTTTAAAGTTATCAGCACTTAAAGTGACACTGGTCAGATTTGCAAAAAATGGCCAAGTCCTTAAGGTGAAATAGGGCTGAGTCCTTAAGGGGTTAAGGAGTTAAGGCTCTCAAGACACTTGGCCACTTGTTTTCCCTGCAGTGGCCACTACAGGATAAATGGAGTATTACAGGAGGGAATTCAAATTAATGGCTTCTATCTTCAGCTCATAGAAAGGGGTCTGCAGGGGCTGCCCTCTGTAACGTCCTTAGGCAGCATGAACAGAGGTTGTCCCAGAAAAACTGGCATAGGGGCATAAACTGGCATCGGCTCATACCATCGGGATCATAAACCATGAAAGTGCATTCGTCCTTCTATTCATTTCTGTTACTTTTGCAGAATTATTATACTCATGCAAATTAAAAAAATGAGTTATTAGCCCTTTCTGCAAAGACAAGTGAAAAGGAAAGTTCAGAAACAGAGCAAGTTGTACCCAATGGAAGGGGTCCATTTGAAAAGGTACCATAGGTTACAGCAATAGGTTCTTCTAAAAACAGCACCACCCGTGTTCAAAGGCTGTGTGTGGTATTGCAACTCATTTTAACAGAGCTGTTGTGACGCTGTTTCTTGGAGAAAGAAGCCATGTTTTTGAATCCTGTACAGCTACTTCAATGAGATGGGTGTAATTATATCCACTGGTGTTGTCCAAGCCCTGGTTGTGCCCTCTTGACCATCTACAACCTTCATAAAAGTATCATTTGCAAGGGTGTAATCATAGGGTAACAGTTGCACCTGGGCCCTTCTGAAACAAAAGCAGACACCAATATTATAAATGTGACATGGTCGTGGAAACCCTGTTGCAGATGTTGCATTGGGTTTATATTTCCTTGCCCCTTAAAGAGCACACAATGTCATTTCATTTAATAGAGGAGGGTGTAACTAGCAAATTTCTAAATCACTTCATTGAAAAAATCTGCCTGCATCCACCTGAAAAAAAAAAAGTTGTAAAGTCATGGCCAGTAGGGGTCTCACTTCCACCTAAACTGCAGTCCACTGCCTGTTGTCAGGCTACATCAGTGGCAGAGAAGATGGCTAAGAGGAAGTGGGGGGTGTCAGAGCTAGCTGAGCTCCTGAGCCAGATAAAACAACTGCTTTCATGCTGCTTGTAAACATCACAGGAGCCTCCTGTGTGTATATAAGTGTCATTTATCCTTCCTTATCAGCTTTCTGAGCTTCCTAGAAGAAAGCAAACATAGATGAAAGTAAGGGAAGTGAGGTCACTGCATACAGTACTGACAGATTCAACAGAAGGGAGACACTCACTGCTTCTGAGAGAAATGCATCTAGCTGTGCTGCTGAAACAGGGAATAATAAGTCTGAAAGACTTTAGGGGAGCCCAAACATAACTTTTCATTCACAGTTATGATTATACAAAAAGCAAAACCATTATGCAAACATTTTTTGAAAACTCTGTTAAGCTTTAAGCTGACTATACACATTCAATAGCTTTTGGCTGAACAAGTGTTCTGTCGATAGCTACCTCTCCTATATCCTCCCCAGCTTCACTATACACAGACATTTTCAGCTCTGGAAGGGCTTATCTCCCAAGGAAAAAAAAAAAAGGATTGGACAAAAATATTCATTTTGCCTGATCCTTCTCTCTCCTAATGTCATCTGTCGAGGGAAAGTTGGAAGCTCCCAACACATACATTAGTATAATGTGTAGAGCCAGCTTTAGACTAATGCCAAGCATCTTCTACAAGGGGACCATATGGTGAAGGGACACCAATCTCTGTAATCTCTGCCTGGTCAAGAACACCCATTGACTTTGGAACATCTGTTATGAAAAGAGTCCTATATGGCTCAAAACGTAGAAAAATTCTCAAATTTAATCAATCTGAAATGTTCTATAATGCTTTCATTTCACAGTCAGGTTCATGGTCATGTTGAACTTCTAGCATAGGAACCTGATAAGAATCTGCTGTTCATCGCTCTCGATATACGAGCTTTGGTAATAAACGGTTCGGTGAGCAATGAAGGTATATGACTCATGGGATGTGATGGGGGGCACACGTTCAAGGAAAGAACGGGGTGGTTAAAAGAAGAATGATATAGACTAAAGATAGAGTATAAGAGTAAAAAATTACTTTCTGCGTCACTAATGATTGAGGTTTCTACCACCTATCTTTGAAGGCCATAATTGAACATCTTAAGAGCATCCAGCAGAGATCTTGAAACTCGACATCTGTCTCAAAGTAGCACTTATGTTAACCAATACAAAAGCATGATATGCCTGAAATTTATTTTTGACATGACCTTAAGGTTGAGTTGGCATGTAAAATTTCCAACTTCTTACAATGATACGCACATTTGGCCAAACTTGGAGTCAGAATTTTTCACCTTTCCCAAAACATTATGGGGGTCATCTATAATGCGAAGTACGCCAGTTTCTGGCATACTTTTGTTCCTAGATTTGATCGCAAAGAGATGGCGGATAAAGGAGGCATGGCCGGCCAGTTGCATTCATCATTTTCTACATAAAAAATTTTTACGTAAAAAATTGTCTAAATGTAGGCCAGCAAGGGAGGTAGCGTACATTCAAGCAAGTTGCACGGCCGGCACCTAAGTTATATAGAAACCGACACCTCTACATAACTTAGGTGCATCAAGCGCCAGCAGATATGGACTAAGAACGGCATCTAAATCGTCGGTCATAGTAAATTTCACCCTATATTCTTAGTGAACCTATGTTGGATTTAGGTATGTGGAGGGCCTTAGGAAAAGGTTTGGGCACCATGTGAAACTTTACATTGCTTAAGTAATACTGCCATACAGTGCTGAATAACAATACCTTAAGATGTTTGCATAATGTTGTCATATCATGCCAAAGAGTAATCCCATGTACTGTAAGTTATCAAATAGTTAGGCAACCATGGACAAGTGATAGTTGTTTAATCTAATGTCTGTGGGTAAGCAGGACTGGATCTAGGCCTGTGGAGGTATCTGGGCAAAAAGTGGGCACTGTGTAACATAAATTACAAGTAAATCACATTGCTATACAGTGCTTAAAAATAACACCACACCACGCTAAATAACAATGCTATAAAGTTCACACATAATGCCGCCATATAGTGCCAAAATATTAGAGCTATGCAAGTTTCTGAATAAGTAGGTCGTACGGCTCTTAAAAGGATTTTCTGAGACTTTTCTCATCTGGATAGGTCATCAGTATCTGATTGGGACGACGACGACGACACCCTGAATCCAAATAAATCAGCTGTTTGAGAAGGCTTACAGTAGCGTTGTGGCCTTCTCTCTGCTCACCAAGCGCAGCGCCATCCATTTGATAGTGGCTGTGCTTGGTATCGCAGCTCAGCCCCATTCACTTCAATGGTGTTGAGCTGTGCCTAGGCCATGTGACCGATGAGCGTGACATCACATGGTCTAGACTAAGCTGAGAGGAGTCCGTGGGGAATTCCTCGGTGGCAGCTCATTAGTATTCACTGCACTGGGCAGATTTTTTTTCTCCCGACGCAGTGAAATCCTGCGCATGCCCAGTACTATTTTCCTGGCATCAGCTTCATCTTGTCTCTCCGTGCCTGCGCCGGATAAGGTCCCCGGCATCCTCCAGCTCCAGTAGAAGATAGTACTGGGCATGCGCGGGATTTCACTGCGTCGGGAGAAAAAAAAGCCGCCCAGTGCAGTGAATACTAATGAGCTGGGCGGCACTAGGAGATGGCAGTTGGGGCGCGGCTGGGCACAGAACTGAATGAGGGACAGCCCCTTGGGCACAAAGTAACGTAATTTGCATATTGATAAAAACACTTTTTGTAAGTAACGGAAAGGCAGCGAGGGGTGATAATGGTATAGTTTAATTAAGCATATTAAGACCAATAGAAGAATATATGTCACTTTATATGCTCTAACGGCCTGACAGTGTCTTTAAAGGTAGGCAGACAATGTCATAGAGCAGCAGGAAATGCTAGCAGAATGCTTGGGTGTATAGGGAGAGGAATTACTAGTAGACAGAGGGAGGCGCTCATGCCGCTCTACAGAGCACTAGTGAGACCTCACTTGGAGTATTGTGCGCAGTACTGGAGACCATATCTCCAGAAGGATATTGATACTTTGGAGAGAGTTCAGAGAAGAGCTTCTAAACTAGTACATGGATTGCAGGATAAAACTTACCAGGAAAGATTAAAGGACCTTAACATGTATAGCTTGGAAGAAAGACGAGACAGAGGGGATATGATAGAAACTTTTAAATACATAAAGGGAATCAAAGGTAAAAGAGGAGAGAATATTTAAAAGAAGAAAAACTGCTACAAGAGGACATAGTTTTAAATTAGAGGGGCAAAGGGTTAAAAGTAATATCAGGAAGTATTAATTTACTGAGAGAGTAGTGGATGCATGGAATAGCCTTCCTGCAGAAGTGGCAGCTGCAAATACAGTGAACGAGTTTAAGCATGCATGGGATAGGCATAAGGCTATCCTTCATATAAGATAGGGCCAGGGGCTATCCATAGTATTCAGTATATTGGGCAGACTAGATGGGCCAAATGGTTCTTATCTGCCGACACATTCTAGGTTCTTATTAGTAAGTGCCTTGTATTAACTTTTTCTTCATGATAAAAATGCCAGTTGCTGAAGTGAGACAACCCCTTTAAGTGTGCTACAGTTAATAGGGTTAGGCATAAATGTCCTGGTGTATGCATTGCGTGTTTCCTATGTGTGATTCGTGTGTGCTATATATGATCTATGTATCAGTGGTGTATGTGCAGCATGTGCCATATGCATCAGTGGCATGTGAGCCATGTATAAGTGTCTTGTGTGCCACATGTGTCCAATGAATGATTGGTGTGCGCTGCATGTGTCATGTTTTTCTTTTGCGGACCCATTGAAGTGAAGTGAACGGTACAGACATGGAAAAAAAAAATTGTATGCAAGAGCCCTAAGGTGGGCCATCAGAATCAGAATCAGCCCTAAGGTGGGCCCGCAGAATCAGAATCAGCCCTAAGGTGGGCCCTAAGTACCCCAGTCCGACACTGACTGCGAGCCCTAGTGCCTTCTCAAACAGCTGATCAGCGAGGGTCCCAGGTGTCGGACTCCCATCCATAAGAGTAGAATAGTCTTGGAAAACCCCTTTAACAAGATGGATGACAATAGTATAGACCAGGGATACCCAACCTCCAGCTGTTGCAAAACTACAACTCCCAACATGCTCAGGCTGCCTACAGCTATCAGCCTACAGCAGGGCATGATGTGAGTCATAGTTTTACAATAGCTGGAGGGCCGCAAGTTGAGCATCCCTGGTCTAGACCATGATGGTGAAGGGCCAAGATTGGTGTAGGCCCCTTTTGCCTATGCTATAATCCAATCCCATGGACACATTTTTGAAGGTAGCAGCTGTGGCACATACTACTTCATATTGTCCATAGATAATATATAAAAGAATGTTAGCAATTAGATTCATGACTACAATAAACATCTCTTCCTTCTGCCGCATATTGTGTACACGGAGAGCGTGTCTGCTACAGTCAAGAATTTACAAGTTTTCCTGTGGTCAAAAGTTCTGTGAGAACCAATTAAGACAAAATCCTGTAGAAGTTCAATTTATGTGCTTCCTAATGCTCTACATAAACAATTAATCATGGACACCAAAAGGGGATGGGTCAAAAAAAAACGGGTTCACGTAAAGACCATTCAACAGCACAGTGGCCTCAGAAGATTTTCCATTCCCTTTCCTGAGCCTTAAAAAAAGAGTTAAAGGGGTTGTCCAGTTCAGAAAACCCATGTTCATGCAGCCTATTAAAGGATTCTGATCAGGGTCCTCAGCTCATTACCTGACAAAGAGTGTCTCTCGTTCTGTAGGACCTGTCCTTCCCGGCATTGTGTACATTGTGTAATGCTTAACTTCCTCTATGGTGGTGGTGCAGGGAATCTGAACACTTATTGCCGGGGGGAAGGGGGGGGGGGGGTTTCGGGGTAAGTGGCCACATTGTGATCAGCTCATTATCAAGGGACTCTTCAAACAACATAGGATTGTTTAAAGGGGACAACCACTTTAAAGAGCAGTCCCAGTCAAAAATGAAATATCACTCACATGAGGCCTCAGTATAGTCAAAGTTTTTATATTCTTCTAAGCATTATTCACCTCTCTATGGTCCAGCATTGCTACTCCGCCCCCAGCTAGAAGCTTTTTGCTGCTATCTATAATCAATGATCCAAGACCACTCTTCTGAACATCATCATCAATGGCCTTCTTCTCTCCAAGTTCAGCCTTATGAAGTCACCCTAAGTGTAATATTAAGTCACTTTATGAGACCTTTTTTTTTCTCTTTATTTTTATATCGCTGGCATAAGATTATGAACTTTACTACATGCTCAATTAGTTCTGACCTGTTCTTCAAATACATATGCCTATGATATCTGACCATGTCCTAAAATGAATACTGTATGCCTGGAACCTTCTCTGTTGACTAGAGGAGTAACTTGAAGCTCCAGGGCCCCTTAACTATTCTGGTGTCTTCTGATACAGCAGATAACCAACTAGGGGATCGATGCAAGGGCTACCTCTGTGCCCCCTATAGATAATCTCCTTCCTGTTGAACAATCAACCTTGACTTTTAACTACATCTGGTATGATCCCTGCTACCTCTGTCCATTTCAGACCATCCACCCACCTGGTATCCATCTTGGCTTTACTGACCTATGGATCTATATTGATGGCCATGCCCCTACCTCATGTCCTGAGCAGCACACCTGCTGCCAAAAATAGTGACTAGTCCATGGGCCACAATCTGGGAATGTTCTTACACTAGAGAGGGTCCCTTAGATATTTCACGCACCACTCTTGATACAAACTGAGGACTACTGCAGAGACCACACTTCCCTTAGGGTCCCTTAGATTCCAGACAAGAGGTTCCCCTCTTGGAAGGAACTCTTTTTGGCACTCATCACCACCACTTGGTGGGTAATCCACATTGTATGAGGCAGGGGCGTAGCTATAGGGGGTGCAGAGGTAGCAGTCGCTACCGGGCCCAGGAGCCCTACAGTACCCCACAGTATATAGTAGAGCAGTATAGCAGCCCACAGTATACAACACCTCACAGTATACAGTAGAGCAGTATAGCACCTCACCGTATACAGCACCCCAAACTATACACGATACAGCACCCCACACTATACAGCCCCCCACACTATACAGTACAGCAGTATAGCACTCCACAATATACAGCACCCACAGTATACAGCCCCCCACAGTATACAGTACAGCAGTATAGCACTCCACAATATACAGCACCCACAGTATACAGTATACTGCCCCCCACAGTATACAGCCCCCACAGTATACAGCCCCCACAGTATACAGTACAGCAGTATAGCACTCCACAATATACAGCACCCACAGTATACAGTATACAGCCCCCCACAGTATACAGCCCCCCACAGTATACAGTACAGCACAGCCCCCCACAGTATACAGCCCCCCACAGTATACAGTACAGCAGTATAGCACTCCACAATATACAGCACCCACAGTATACAGTATACAGCCCCCCACAGTATACAGGCCCCCACAGTATACAGGCCCCCACACTATACAGCACCCCACTATACAGTAGTTTACAGTATATTAGCATAACAGCCCCTGTCACCTTTTTCTTATGTAATCTTCACAAAAAAAGCTCCACAGTTAAGGCAAACTTCTACAGCAACACTCCTGGTAGGACCTTTGATGACCTCATAGCCATGTGACCAGTAATATTGCTAGGTTACTGGTCACCTGGTGATGATGTCATCTAAGGTCCTAGAGAATCACAGCTCTCACAGTACGCTGCCTGGAGTGCCAGCAGGCATGGCATGGCAGCACCCCCTGTGTAGCTGACAGCCTGACACCCGGGGCAGTGGCTAGCAGGGCTCAAGAGGCAGCTGCCTTGGGCCCCCCAGGAGCAACTGGGCCCGGGGCAGCTGCCCTTTTTGCCCTTTGTTAAAGACGGCCCTGCCCCTGGTATGAGGGAGAAAGGAATTTACAACTGTTCTTTCATCCTTAACATTTATATTATCTACATGTGAAGAGAAATAATAATAAAAAAAAAATCCCAGGGTCCCTTTAATCTAAAAGTGATATGTTGTACCTCAATCAGGCAGGAATTTTGTTTTTTTAATTTCCAGCGCTTTTCCTTTTTTATGACAAATAGTAAGGGGGTGAATTATCACACTATAACCGTTAAAGGGACGGTTATAATGAACTATTTGAATAGCAGGTATATGATGGGGAGCAACGATAAAAATTAAAGGCTAAGAGATAAATAAACTTTATGGCAAATAATTAGATGAAATGTCTGGAAATTAGGAGGGCAAAAAGTGGAGGGTAGAAGTTGTAAAATTCACCGATGAATAATCGTACAGTGTTAATAAGAAGGACAGCATCAAAGTTCAACCACAGATAAAAAGGAATCTGGAAAATAATGTCCAGCTGACGTGAAGACATAGGTATTTAGAAATAACAATCTATCTAGGGCAATGTACAATGTATTAGATGTAAGGAGGGGAAGGAGGGGGATGTAGGTGAAAAAAAAAATCAAAAAAATCAAAGGCTAGGTGCTCCTCAATATACTAGACCAAACCAAAGGGCATTATGACTATACTTTTAGCATCATTCACTAGTCTGGTCAGTCAGAGTTCATAGATGCTACAAGCGACAGGGATGTCTTGACCTTTCTCACTAAATTTCATTAGGGCGGTTGCTAGGGTGGCCACTTGCATAACCAAGGGCGTAGTTAACGGCTCATGGGCCCTGGTGCAAGAGTTCAGCTTGGGCCCCCCTTCCCTCAGTGCGTTGTGTGTCTTCTTATGTGGCACAAGGGTCTTTAGGCCCCCTCAGGCTCCTGGGCTCGGTAGCGACTACGCCACTTGCACACCCACCATCCCTGCTAAACTATGTCCCCTCCTTTCCTCCTGAGACTTTACGGTGAGCTTCGTGCAGGCTCGCCTTGCGTCTCTCTTAACTTCAGTCAGTCACTAGAGTGACATCCCATTCCCGCTCCATGACTGGCTGAGAGTGATGACACAAACTATGCACTCACCATTGCATTGGCTCAGCAGAGTAAAGAGCTTATGTCAGACCAGTCATAGAGCAAGATGTCGGCCAGCTCTAGTGACTCACTGAGGGTGAGAGCCAGCCTCAGTCAGTCAGTCTGTGACTGCAGCGTATGCTCATAAAGCGCAATGCGTGGAGCCACAGAAAGGGAGCACACCCAGGCATCTGTCCAGGCCTTGCACGAGACAGAGGACAGGGAGCCAGAAAGCCGGACTGTTTGGTCAGCCTGGCAGTTGCTATGCATCTGCCTTACACCTGAAACTGGTTCTGTTACAAACTTGTTTAATCTGGTGTTTGCCTGGAGGGACTTTTTGATTGCTGTGACTCTTTGCCGGGTATAGCGATAGGTCTGTGCAGTTGTTTCTGTAGTCTTGAATCCTTGCCCACTAGCTTTGTTTGGCTAGATCCTGGGATTTGTGGTTTTATAGTCTTATTGTTCTTTGTATTGTAGTTGTCTTATTTTTTGCAGTCTAGTTGGATGTTCAGGGTCAGTTTCTGCTAGGTTTATCCCTCAACCTAAATTATTACTCTCCTCCTGTAAGCCATTGCTGTCCGCTGCCAATGTCATCATCCGTTGCCATCCTTATCCAGTTTTCTGTCATCTATCGGTGAGTTTATTATTCTACATTTGTTGTCTGATATGTACTTCATATGTCTTTTATTGCAATTGCAGTAAGCTCCGGAGGAGCCAGTGCAGAGGATGGGAATGTTGGTGGGACTGATGTAGTGTTGTTGTGTCACAGTGTCCAACTCAGGTCATCGTTCCCTGGAGTGCGATGCAGTGAAAAAGGTGATGATAAAAGCTACCAGACAGAGATGGTTGAGTGCAAAAATGGATAGCTGCACCTTTATCTGCAGTTCGTACAAAGTTTACTTTCTCTCCTCCCAGGTGATGGGGTATGGTGTCTGGCAATGCGGCAAAGATGACACTCAGAAACTTGCTAACTGATGCTGTCTCTCTCTCTCTCTCTCTCTACCTATGGATTTAGTCTAGCATCAGTGACTGTAGGTGTCAACTGAAGGCTGCCTTCTAGCTATGGTTGTCCTTAGCTCTAATTATGGTGTCTTAACACGTTTCCCACCACTTTGCAGCGGAATCTTGACAGCTCAGTTGCTTGATCACTCTGCTGACTGTAATATGCCGTAGCTTGTAATTCTTCTGTGGCCTAGGATCCTGCATTCTCCTTGGGGCAATTACATCCTCCTAGGTAAGCTGCCCCTGTGGGCCACCTGGTGCAATTACATCCTCCTAGATGAGCTTCCTCTGTGGTCCACCTGGCCTGGAGGATCTGGAGATAGATTGCATTCTTCCACACTTCTCAGTCTCCAACATTAGACTCTAAACTGACTCTCCCTAGCTTAGCCCACTCCTACCAAGAGGGAAGGAATGGAATGGTAAGATCCATTCCTGTTACCAAACATTGGCAACCGTACCCCATCTACTAGTGTAGTACGAAATGTAACATAAAAGGAATATTACCAAGCATTACATTACAAGCCAACTGTAGTACCCCCATGTCTGGGGTACTACACAACCATCCGGTTGTTACATTAATTATGCTCTACTCAAGTCCTGGGGGTATCTGAGTATTAAGATGCTAGAGCCATTGACTAGTGCCTGGGAAAAGCAACTGCAATAGATGAAGTCAAGTTCTGCAGTCTAGCAAACCACCAATGTTGTTACAATAGAAGTGGTCCTGAATGCGTGGCCCTCCTCTATCTATTACGTCCATATGGAAAGAAGTTGTCCTCATGAGACTATCCCTTTAAATGATGGATAATACAAAGCTCTGTGGAATATGTTGGAGCTATATAAATAAAGATTATTATTATACAAAATATTTGGATTTTTTTTTGTTCCTCCTACCCCAACTTTCTTGGTTTCACCTTAAAGCAACATAGCTTCTTCAGCATCTTCTCAAGCCCCACAGTACCTAGAAAAGCGTAAGGAACTTGTCTCATGGAGAGACAGTCTAAAGCAAATAAAGCTTCCTCTGATTACCTCAGAACATGTACATATATGTACTAAAATGGTGGTCACTCATCCAGAAAGTTGCTGGTTGTTAGGCAATGCAAAAATATACGTCACATAAGAAAAGCATAAAACATTGAAAACATCTCCGATAGTTAGTAAAGTGCCGCTACAGATAGACTTACATTTTCTGTTATGTCAAAATTCCCAAATAAGTCTGGCTCATTCTGTTATTTAATAACTGAAATTCCAATAAGCAGATATTTAGTTTCAGCCGAGAGGAAAAATGTTCACTGCTATTAGAAAGGAATTTATGGAAAGTAAACGTGTAACGTGTAGCAAGCATCTGGTTTATAATAGGGAAAATCAAAGCAATATTCCAGACGTTGTCCTTTGTGTATGTCCCCCTGTCCACCTCTGAACATCTGTCACATCCCTTCACTACGATTTCTGCTTGTGCTTCCCCTTCTTGACATTGTGCAGACAGTAATCTTGATGTATGTAATTCGCTTTTATGTGAAGTAGGGATTTCTAGAAATGTACAGTATATAGAAACTACAGATAAGAACCCATTCTACTGAGATAATGGAGGCAAACAGACACAGCAAGGATCTAGTGTTTCCATGGCACATGTAGACCTTGCATAGATTACAGGAAAACCAGTCCAAGTTAGGTATTCATTAACACATATTCCACACTGCTGTCTTGTCCCTCTTAAAGGGTGCTTCTTGTGATTCCTATGCTTTGTTGGCCTGTTCTTAGAACAGACCTTCAATGGGTGATAGGTCAGGTCACAACCCCTTGCCTGGAAAGCCCATTGAAGGTTTCCATCTGTGCAATGGTCACAAAAACGTACAGTACAATTGGATATAAATTATGGGAACATTTACCTAGAATGTCCACATATGAAATTGACTTTCCGATTAAGGTAAAACTCACTTTGGTTACTTTTTTGGGCAAAGTTTTGAACCAATTGCTGGTAAAAATTCTAGAAAAAAATGGTGTCAAATAAATAATCTAGATAGGGCTTACTGTGGGAGTGTGTGCCCTGTGAGGTCACACAAGGCACATCACTGAAGAGGGTGATGCTAGGCCTAGCCTGGACACCTGGAACTTGCACCTTTGATCCCATATTTGGCGTCTGACCCTATGGAAAGGCAACTCTTTTGGATGCACACAAGCTGTGCTATCTTATCAACTGTCTACTCCAAATTGCAAGTTGTTAGTGAGTCATGCACGACGGAGTAAACCACACTGACACCTCTCAAGGATCAAAGCAGAATTTTTGTTTATTAGAAGAGGTTAAGCAGTATGTATGTACACCAGAGGGGGTGTCCCCCCTGAGGCTCGTGGCATTGTTCCATTGGTCATTATACAAAAATAAATGTTCACTTCTGCGCAATTAGTATAGCTAAGGAATGTAAACTATAGACAAGTGGGGCGTCATCCTGGATGCCAGCGCCATTTTGTAATGGCTTCAGATCTTTTAGTCTCATATCCACAACACAACTACACAGGATTCAGCTACCTTCCAAGATTACCAATTGAGCTTTGCTTTTTGGGCATGGTGCAGTACCCCAAAATAGGGTTACTGCAAATGGTAAATTGTTGTAATGTTATATTGTTAAGTGAAATGTTCTGATTTATTGCATTTGTATATCTAATAGTACTGTATGAATAAGCAAAAGTTAACAAACTTGGTTCATCCCATTAGGTTGCCAGGTGATAGACCGAAGTCAGCTCCTGGTTAGAAACTGTGGAGTGAGAGTAAAGTTTGTTTGATGAACAGAGAGGAACTACTTTTGCAAGCTCCTCAGAGCTAGGCCTGAGCTTAGAGAATGTTTATATCTGAGACATCTACAGTCAAGAAAAGCTACTTTATCACCAAAAGTGCTTCAGAGAAGAAATTAGAAGATCCAGAATCCACAATGCTGTACATTGAAGTCAGCCCGGTAGGGGAAACCTTGCTAATCAACTCTTCCACATTTTAAGATGTTTGGCCAGTAATTAAATCTGTATCCCTCAGCCAGGGAATTATAGAAACATTTGCAAGAAACCTCACTGCATGCCTAAGGTTCTTCAGAATGAGACTTTAGAGTGATAGAGAGAAGGAGTACTAAAAACGTCATTATTACTGCCCAGGGAGAGTCAGAGAGGGGGAATCGCCACTATGAGTACCACCATCACCCTCAGAGACAAAACTACCTATCCTCCACTCCCCTCTCCAGGACTCTCTGTAAGTTTATAACTGTATGATTTTTTGGGTGTTACATGGTAACACATAAGAGAGGACATCAATCGGAGGTACTACACAAGACACTATCCAACCTAGCCTGTATCTAGATCATGGTACTACAATCTCATCATGAGGGCCACCTTTAGGCTAGGTTTACATACAGTTTCCAAACCTTCCATACAATCCAAGCTGAGTATGCATATGTAGTTGATTCTAATGAAACTGAAGGATTTGAGGCAAAATTAAAAAAGGATATGGAGGAAGGCTATATGTACTAGGTGGCCATAAAGGGACATCACATCACAACCTCAACATGGGCTTTGAAGCAACGTTGGAAAAGATTCTTAGATATTGTCCAAGTAGGAGACATAAAATTTGAAGGTGTATTTCAGTGACAGGCATCAATCACGTATTCACTAGATAGGTAATAAATGTTAGATTGGTGAAGGCCTGACTGTTGAGGCCCCAATTGATTGCCAAAAGAGGGAACCCTGGTCCATATCTCCTCCAAGCCACAAGACTGCGGCTATGAGGAGTTTGAATTGAGCGACAGTGAAGCATTAGACCATACCACTCAATGGCACTTAGAAATGCTTATGGCTGGAATACTATCCCATTAAACGTTGGAGAATAGGTAGTTCTGACCAGAATTTACTTGTTTGGCCCATTGGGGAGGAATTGGTAGTTCCTTGCATGCATCTATTTGAACTTTTTCTTACAACCTTTTGGTAGACTCAAGTGAATGGAAGGGAGTTGAAATACCAAATGCGGCCGATGAAAGGCGCTGTTTCTGGGAAAAACTATTTTTTAGAAGAACTTTTTTTCTAATATGACAACCTCTTTGATCAAACAACTGTCTCTTCAATGTTTTATATCAACGTTGACATTTGATATTTTATATACCACCTACACTCTATTTAGGTTTCCCTCAGCTGAGCATGATAGTCTTTGTAAGGGAGGGGAAGCAGATGCCAGAGACAACAGGAGACACTTATCCAATTATTTCCCTCTACCCATCTGAGATAAGTCATTATATTGGTCTTCCAAAGATGCGTTGACCAAGGGAGTCTGGTAGCCACTAATTAAAGTTGTTGTCTGGCAGAAACATATCTTTTAGATAAGAGGCAGTATGTTGTAAAAATATAACAAGCATTAGTCACCTCACTGATCACCCACCACTGCCTTTCTGATTTTTACCGGGTCTCCACTGGTGTTCACTTCATGGCTCAGGGTCAATACAAATGAAATGGCAGGAAATGCTCAGTACCACAGAACAGGATCACTGCAAAAAGTTTGATTGTTTAAACATTGGATTGTTAAGTGAAACGTGGAGAGATGGATTGTATTTGTGTTTGCCTACTCAATAGTATTGTATGGCTAGGTCAGGGTTAAGAACTCTGACCCAGCCGCTTTATGTTGCTAGAAGATGGGCCTGGGTCCACCTAGTGAGTAAAAGTAGCCTAGACTAGCTGTGCTACTGAGAGGGAAACATGTCTGCTTTCTCCTCACTACTAGGTCTGAGTCCCAGAGAACCCCCATCTCTGAGACAGCTGCAGCTGTATCCAGAGTGCTCTAGAGAACGAGAGAGAAAGAGAAGGAAGATTAGAAGGTACCCCTCAGCCGGGGAATTACAGAATGTTTTTAGAACCTCATTGCCAGCCTAAGCTTCTTCAGAAAGACTTTAAAAAGACAGAGAGAATGAGTACCCCAACCCCCAATCCACACTGCCATCCATAAATTGCTATTGAGGAAGTTTTGCCTGAGAATAGTGCCTTGATACTGTTGGATGAACTACTACTCCTTTTCTGCACATTAGTAAAGAGAGACCTAGGATGTTTTCTGGAAATTAGACATTGATTTCCTATCCCCAGGATAGGTCATCCATATCAGATTGGTGGAGGTCCGCAACCTGACACCCTTACCTATCAGCTGTTTCAGGCAGCCGCCGGTGCAGGAAACTGTACAGTGGGCAGAGTCAAAGGCTCAATGTTCCATCTGCAGTGGAGTGGCCGTATCAGGGTACTGCAGCTCAACTCTCATCTAAATGAATGAGCTGCAGTTCATCAGCACTGGAAACTACGCTGTGGACAAAGCCTTCCATCCACTGTATAAGATGTCAGCAGCTGCCCAAAACAGTCGATGGGTGGGAGTGGGGGTGTAAGACCTCCACTTATCTGTTATTGATGACCTATGCTAAGGACAGGCCATCAATATCTAAGTACCGAAAAAAGGGTTAGTAGCCCATGAACAACATTCGTCACCTATCCACAGAAAAGGTGATAAATCTATAAATGTGGGGGGGTCTGATCACTAGGATCCCTACTATTAATGGGGACAAGGATCCCTGGATCCCCTGTGTGAATGAAGCCGTAGAGCGCATGTGTGACCACAACTCCATTTACTTATATGGGACTATGCACATACTCTTAGTGGCCTGCAAAAGATGTAACTGAGCGAATGAATATTGCATAGATGTCTAATTAAGGCCTCATGCGCACGACCGTTGTTTTAGGCCTCATGCACACGACCGTTGTGTGCATCCGTGGCCGTTGTGCCGTTTTCCGTTTTTTTCGCGGACCCATTGACTTTCAATGGGTCCGTGGAAAAATCGGAAAATGCACCGTTTGGCAGCCGCATCCGTGAGCCGTGTTTCCTGGCCATGAAAAAAATATGACCTGTCCTATTTTTTTCACGGCCAACGGTTCACGGACCCATTCAAGTCAATGGGTCCGTGAACACGGATGCACACAAGATTGGCATCCGTGTCCGTGATCCGTGGCCGTAGGTTAGTTTTTATACAGACGGATCCGAAGATCCGTCTGCATAAAAGCTTTTTCAGAGATGAGTTTTCAAAACTCAAATCCGACAGTATATTCTAACACAGAGGCGTTCCCATGGTGATGGGGACGCTTCAGGTTAGAATATACTAACAGAACTGTGTATATGACTGCCCCCTGCTGCCTGGCAGGTGCTGCCAGGCAGCAGGGGGCAGCCCCCCCTCCTGTAGTTAACACATTGGTGGCCAGTGCGGCCGGCCCCCCCCTCCCCTGTAGTTAACTCATTGGTGGCCAGTGCGGCCCCTCCCCTCCCCTGTAGTTAACTCATTGGTGGCCAGTGGGCCCCCCCCCTGTAGTTAACACATTGGTGGCCAGTGCGGCCGGCCCCCCTCCCTCCCCTGTAGTTAACTCGTTGGTGGGCAGTGGGCCCCCCCCCTCCCTTCCCATGTAGTTAACTCGTTGGTGGCCAGTGGGCCTTCTCCCCTCCCTCCCCCTCCTAATTAAAATCTCCCCCCTATCATTGGTGGCAGCGGAGTGTACCGATCGGAGTCCCAGTTTAATCGCTGGGGCTCCGATCGGTAACCATGGCAACCAGGACGCTACTGCAGTCCCGGTTGCCATGGTTACTTAGCAATTTGTAGAACCATTATACTTACCTGCGAGCTGCGATCTCTGCGTCCGGCCGGGAGCTCCTCCTACTGGTAAGTGACAGGTCTGTGCGGGAGCTCCTCCTACTGGTAAGTGACAGGTCATGTCACTTACCAGTAGGAGGAGCTCCCGGCCGGACCTGTCACTTACCAGTAGGAGGAGCTCCCGGCCGGACGCAGAGATCGCAGCTCGCAGGTAAGTATAATCGTTCTACAAATTGCTAAGTAACCATGGCAACCGGGACTGCAGTAGCGTCCTGGTTGCCATGGTTACCGATCGGAGCCCCAGCGATTAAACTGGGACTCTGATCGGTACACTCCGCTGCCACCAATGATAGGGGGGAGATTTTAATTAGGAGGGGGAGGGAGGGGGGGGGGCCCACTGGCCACCAATGAGTTAACTACAGGGGAGGGGGGGCCCACTGGCCACCAATGAGTTAACTACAGGGGAGGGGGGGGCCCACTGGCCACCAATGAGTTAACTACAGGGGAGGGGGGGGGCCCACTGGCCACCAATGAGTTAACTACAGGGGGGGGCTGCCCCCTGCTGCCTGGCAGCACCTGCCAGGCAGCAGGGGGCAGTCATGTACACAGTTCTTTTAGTATATTCTAACCTAAAGCATCCCCATCACCATGGGAACGCCTCTGTGTTAGAATATACTGTCGGATTTGAGTTTCACGATGTAACTCAAATCCGACAGTATATTCTAACATAGAGGCGTTCCCATGGTGATGGGGACGCTTCAAGTTAAAATATACCATCGGATTGGAGAAAACTCCGATCCAATGGTATATTAACTCCTGACTTTACATTGAAAGTCAATGGGGGACGGATCCGTTTGAAATTGCACCATATTGTGTCAACGTCAAACGGATCCGTCCCCATTGACTTGCATTGTAATTCAGGACGGATCCGTTTGGCTCCGCACGGCCAGGCGGACACCAAAACGACTTTTTTTTCATGTCCGTGGATCCTCCAAAAATCAAGGAAGACCCACGGACGAAAAAACGGTCACGGATCACGGAAAAACGGAACCCCGTTTTGCGGACTGCAAA
Organism: Bufo bufo; assembly: GCF_905171765.1. Lineage (NCBI taxonomy): Eukaryota > Metazoa > Chordata > Amphibia > Anura > Bufonidae > Bufo > Bufo bufo. Next base: position 423,014,592 of record NC_053394.1, read on the forward strand.
AAAATACGGTCGTGTGCATGAGGCCTTATTCCGTGTCCATTGTTCAGTTTTTTGTGATTTTCTGCGGACCCATTGACTTTCAATGGGTCCGTTGAAAACTCGGCTAATGCACCGTTTGTCATCCGCGTCCGTGATCCGTGGTTCCAGTCCATTAAAAAAATATAACCTGTCCTATTTTTTTTCGTGGAAAACGGTTCGCGGACCCATTCAAGTCAATAGGACCGCAAAAAAACACGGAGGCACACAAGATTGTCATCCGCGTCCGCGTGTCCGCGTCCGTTTTTTCCCTATCATTTGCATTGCAAACCTGTCTTAGATTTTTTTTTACTTTCCTTCATGTCTGGTGATCCTCCAGAAATAAAGGAAGACACGCGGAAACAAAAACGGAAACGGATCACGGAACAACGGAACTCCATTTTGCGGAACGGAACACAACAACGGTCGTGTGCATGAGGCCTAAAGTACATAAATATAAAGGTAGACCATAGTAGAAAATAAGAACAGGTCCATGCCGTAATGACCAGGACCCATAGAAGTTATAGCCATGTATTGTTGTATTATCTGTATTATTGTTGTATTATTATTGTTGTATTATCTGTATATATGTACATTTGTATTATTTATATGTATTGAAAAACAATTTTTTTTTGGAGGAATGAAAAGAAAAACAGCATTTCACAATTTTTACCTTTTTTTTTATGTTGTTTACCATGAGATATAAATGACAGGATAACTTTATTCCACGGTTCAGTACGATTATGTTGATACCAGAATTATGTATATGTTTTTTATGTTTTACTAGTTTTTCATAATAACAACAAATATATATAGCTAATTAATTTTTTTGTATTTTTCCATCAATGGAGAAGAAGGTTTTTGCCGGGCAAAATGTAGTGTTTATAAGCACCAAATATGACTTTTTGATCACATTTTGTCTTGCTATTTTTTGAGGGAGGCAGATAAGCCAACAATTATGGATTTTTTTTTAATGGTGTTCAACTTTTAGGGTTAAATAATGTAATAATTTTATAGTTTTGGTCATTACAAACACACCTATACCAATTATTAGATTTTTTTTTTTACCACCTGTATTATTTTTTTAATAAAGCACGCTGACAAGCATTATATGAGGCCCTGCCTCCATCAGGTACGATCACAGACCGGGTGGCCATTTTTAGGCCCCTGACTGCCATAGACAGAGGGAGCTGCTTCTGTTATCTCCCATCCTGGCCGTTGTAGGAGGAGGCGGCTGTATATTACAGATGGCTCCCGCTATAGATGTGCAAGCTTGCTATTACTTTACAGTACAGGTACAGCAGATTACGGGAGTTCCTTCCCAACAACATGTATCTATAAATGGCCAATATCACCAAGGGATTAAGTGTTATCCCTTTGGGATTAAGAAAAGAGTACCCAACTATAAAACAAGTCATTAATCACACTTTCAAGATCCTCATCAAGCCTCATTGGGACTTGTGACCAGAGTGTTTAGTGAAAAAATCCAATCCAATATATTCCTCTTCTCTTCAGACTCTTGAATCTGTTTACTGTATTCTCTGGCATAAGGGAAAAACAAAAAATTCATGCAACCTCAGAGAGTATTTAATAAAAGCAGAGGCTACACAATCTATGCTTATCGATCCTGCACCACTAACATGGTCATTCAGATAATGAAATGAAAAAACATGAAAAACATTTAACGAAGGATTTTATACGAATTGTTCTTCTGCGGTATTTTTTTTTTTTAGATTGACCCCTCATCTACATTGCTTACGGCTGTATGTGAAACTGTGGAAACAGCAGTCTGGAGGCGGTGGATTGTTTACTAGATTTTTTCTGTTTACTTGGTGCTATAGGGTGTTTTTCGAGCTTGTTTGTATGTGTTGATTGGTCATTAAAGATGAGAGAATTTCCGCTTATGAAATTCGTTCACACTTCGTTTGGTGGTAAAAGGTGAATTGTGTTATGGATTCCGTTACCACGGACCATAACGCAATTCTATGACGGAATGTATAACGGAATGCCTTTAGAGGCCTTCTGTCATTCATTCCGTCATAATAAAAGACTATAGGCAGCAAAACGGATCCGTCCCGTTTCCGTTATGCAGGAGAGGACTCCGTTATGGTCCGTGCTAACGGAATCCATGAGGCAATTCACCTTTTGCCACCAAACGAAGTGCTTTGTGACTGTTATGTATTGTATTACATGCAATGTGCCTGGTTATTCAGAGAGAGATCTTTAGATAGAATGAAACTTACGATTCCATTTTCAACCCCCCCCCCCCTCTCCTTTGGGCAGAAGTGGGCTAGTCCTGCTTCCTACCAGGGGAAGGGTTGCTGGATGCTAGAGAGGAATTGAGAGTTGGAATGAGATGAGAGAACATGGCGCAGTGAGGGGAGCTCACACCTTCTGCAGTAGGAGTCTTCCAGGGGAAGCAGATTGGAAAGCACCCTGACTCCTTGCAGTACATGGACTGAGTATTGCGAGGGGGTCAACAGCAAAAGGCACCCCACTCAAAGGCACCAGAACTGTCAGAAAGTCCCGTAACCAGACTGAAGCCAGAGATTAGCACAGCAGAGAGATAAAGTCAAGTATTCAAGTTAACCTGCCAGTGCACTCCAAAACCTGCTGGAGCCAGAGACAGATCAAGTATTTTCTGGATGCAAATTTATTCAAGTAAAACTGTTGAACTTTATCAAGTCTGGACTCGACTTATTCTCCACCAACACAACTCTCTTCTTCGAATGCTACTGAGTCTAACCCTTTGGAGCAGTGGTATCCAGGTAGGAGCACCGTGACACACAAACTATTCAGGTCACATCACCACTCAGCATTTATAACACTGGGACCCGATCGGCCCTGGGGGGGCGGCACGTTGTACAACAAGCTTGAAAAAAAAAACAGGTTTAGACAACGGCAACAAAGTTGTTAAATACACTGGCTCTCTGAGTCTCCTACGGCTTTACAGCAATGAAGATGGCTGTGCTGCCCTATTGGCCATGCAACATACTAACACAAAATCTGCAGAGGCATCTACTCAGGTCACATTATCCTTGAGATGCACTCTATGCACCCAGTCTACACTCTCTACACTCTTCTTTGCTCAAGGCTACCCTTTGTCCACTGTGTTACTCAGCTGATACTGTGTACTCAAGGAGTTGAGGCAGTGCACCAATTTGAGATCATTACCCTACCCACCTCCACTTGCTATCTAGCTATCACTGAGAAATGAGCTGGATTTCTGTATGGCCAGCTGCAGCATCTCCCGATATTCCTTCTTGCTTAATGACTACGCGCTGACCAGAAGCATCTGCAATCACTTCTATTTATCTCCTCTGGGAACATACTCACCAATGAGTACACTCTGGGTGTGACACCTCACCTGACCTCTGACACAGTCCAGCTTTGCTACATCTTTAGCAGTTCACTGCCACCAATATACAGTACAATGTCACATCATAGTGCCATTTCACATTAAACAGTATAGTTCACATTCCTTTGCAGCACCCATTGACATCCTGTCTGAATGCATATAACTCCCTGGGCGTCACTCCTAGTCACAGGTTACATCTTCTCCATGGCCTAGCTGCAGGGTGTTTAAGTCACAATAGTGCAAATCCTATCTGAATATGTTGCTGGAGTATCACTGCAGCAGAAGGCACATAATAGCACATAAAAAGTACATACCAATTGTTACGGGCAGTGGGTGAGGACTAGTGATGGGCGATCAAATGTTCGCAAACCGCATGTTCGCGGCGGGCCCCATTCACTTTAATGCCAGGCGAACCTAAATAAACCTTTAGGTCATATATGCAGCCAGCAAACACTTACTAGAAGTACACAAATAGTCCCACAACATGGACAGTGACATACCAGAGGGGGATCATTGGCAAAAATCCCCACAAAAAATATGTATTTTAATCAGGGGCCATTTTTATGCGTCTTAAAAGTAAACTCTTAAAAGTGTGCCCTGTTGGAGCCTAAATTTTTAAAAATTTCCTATCGGTTTGATGTATACAAATGTGCAGCACTCCACGTTTTTGTATCCAGCAGAGTCCATAAAAAAAATGCATACGTTAACGTAAAAAAAAAATTCTACCATGGAACTGTATGGTGAACGGACGCCACTGTACGGTATCAGTCTGAGGCATCTGTTAACGCATGCATTTTTGGTATGCATTAAATGGATGGAAAAAATAGGATGTGAACCCAGCCCTAGTGTCAGAATAAGCACCAGTACACAGCGGAGCAGCGCGGCGGAGAGGGGAGGCCGCCATGTACTGACTGAGTGCTACCTGGTCCTGGTGGTCAGGGATGAGGACTGTGCTTCCCAAGGATCATTTTCTACTGGGAAATACAGGGCACAGTATAATACACTAGAATCTATATAATATAAAGATATTAGCCCTACCCCTGAATAATAATACAATTATGTGGTCATTTATTATATAGAAATACGTCTATGTTAGGCGTATTTCTGACACAGATTGTGGACAGAGGTCCTTAGCACCGCAATCTGCATATTTTCCATATATCCAGCTCATTCCAGGTCTAAAAAAGGATGGCGCGGGCTGGGAAAGGGATACAGTTATGGCCATCCAGTTATTGTATACCACCGCCATACATTGACCGGATAACACCTCAGTACAGTGACCGGATAACACTGCCATACTGTGACCGGAAAAAAGGGTATAGGAGGGCACAATGCAGGGTATAAGGAGGCACGGTACGGGGTGGGGGGCACAGTCACATGACCCTGTGACATTAGAAGGTCCTTATGGTGAATGCGGTTCATACGCCACCATAATGAGAGGCAGAGGAGTGAGACACGGGTGTGTTTATGTGGCTAGAGCTAATTGTCGGCCAGTACAGACCCCAAAAATTAGCCAATAGGCATTCATCTGACAGCAAAGAACTTTGGATTCTGTGGCTGGAGGTACATTAGGTGGTCACAGGATAAATATGTAACTATCGGCCAGTACAGGCCCCAAAGATTAGGCATTCACCTGACATAAAAGGCCTTTTATGCCGCTGTATATACATACCATTCTTTGTTCTGGGTGGTGGCGGATATGTGTGGGCTGGCCTGAGGAAATTCAATTACACATGGTCATCACAGGTGTTAAAATTCTCTGAGATCCATGCCTCATACATTTTTAAAAATGTAAGGTAGTCCATACTGTCGTGAGCTAGGCTAGTGCGCTTATAGGTCACGATCCCCACTGCTGCGCTGAACATCCTTTCGGACAGGACACTTGACGAGGGGCAAGCCAAGAGTTCCATGGCGAATTGTGCCAGCTCAGGCCACAGGTCAAGCCTACAAACCCTGTAGTCAAGGGGTTCCTCGCTTTTCAGAGCGTCCATATCGGCCCCTAACCTGTGTAGTCGGACGCCTGTCGGTCTAGGCATTCACTGAGGCTGGGTCCGGAAAGCAACTGTCGACGGATTGGCTGCAAGAATGATCTCATATCCGAAGTGACCAACACATCATTAAACCGCCCTCTTTTTGCAGGCGCGGTAGGATTGGTACCCGCATCTGTTTCGCTGTGGGTGGAAATTCCTCTGCCAGTGCCCGCAACAGCAAAATGCAGCATCTCTTAGAAAAGATAAGATGCTTTTATTGTCACTGTACAATACAATGTAATAGAATGTACAATACAATGAAATGTTGTTTGGAGCAATCCTAGATGCCATGGACAGAGGAACAAGAACTGACATTTAAACTAAAGCATTAGGCCCCTTTCACACGGGCGAGTATTCCGCGCGGATGCGATGCGGGAGGTGAACGCATTGCACCCGCACTGAATACTGACCCATTAATTTCTATGGGGCTGTTCACATGAGCGGTGATTTTCACGCATCACTTGTGCGTTGCGTGAAAATCGCAGCATGCTCCTCTTTGTGCGTTTTTCATGTAACGCAGGTCCCATAGAAATGAATGGGGTTGCGTGAAAATCGCAAGCATCCGCAAGCAAGTGCGGATGCGTTGCGATTTTCACGCACGGTTGCTAGGAGACGATCGGGATGGAGACCCGATCATTATTATTTTCCCTTATAACATGGTTATAAGGGAAAATAATAGCATTCTGAATACAGAATGCTTAGTAAAACAGCACTGGAGGGGTTAAAAAAAAATAGAAAAAATAATTAAACTCACCTTAGTCCACTTGATCGCGGCCCGGCATCTCCTTCTGTCTCCTTCTGTCTCCTTTGTTGAATAGGACCTGAGGTGAGCATTAAATACAGGAACAGGACCTTTGATGACGTCACTCCGGTCATCACATGATCCATCACATGATCTTTTACCATGGTGATAGATCATGTGATGACCGGAGTGACGTCATCAAAGGTCCTTGACCTGTAATGGACGCTCACCACAGGTCCTGTTCAGCAAAGGAGACAGAAGGAGATGCCGGGCCGCGATCAAGTGGACTAAGGTGAGTTAAATTATTTTTTATTTTTTTTTAACCCCTCCAGCGCTGTTTTACTAAGCATTCTGTATTCAGAATGCTATTATTTTCCCTTATAACCATGTTATAAGGGAAAATAATACAATCTACAGAACACCGATCCCAAGCCCGAACTTCTGTGAAGAAGTTCGGGTTTGGGTACCAAACATGCGCGATTTTTCTCACGCGAGTGCAAAACGCATTACAATGTTTTGCACTCGCGCAGAAAAATCGCGGGTGTTCCCATAACGCACCCGCACATTTTCCCGCAACGCCCGTCTGAAAGAGGCCATACACTAGAAAAAAACAAAACATTGCACTAGAAAGCATTACTATTCACAGTTCACAGCATATATATAGCAAGAGCAAAGTAGGAAGTGCTTATGAGTATACACTCACCTAAAGAATTATTAGGAACACCATACTAATACGGTGTTGGACCCCCTTTTGCCTTCAGAACTGCCTTAATTCTACGTGGCATTGATTCAACAAGGTGCTGATAGCATTCTTTAGAAATGTTGGCCCATATTGATAGGATAGCATCTTGCAATTGATGGAGATTTGAGGGATGCACATCCAGGGCACGAAGCTCCCGTTCCATCACATCCCAAAGATGCTCTATTGGGTTAAGATCTGGTGACTGTGGGGGCCATTTTAGTACAGTGAACTCATTGTCATGTTCAAGAAACCAATTTGAAATGATTCAAGCTTTGTGACATGGTGCATTATCCTGCTGGAAGTAGCCATCAGAGGATGGGTACATGTTCTCATTCTGTTTACGCCAAATTCGGACTCTACCATTTGACTGTCTCAACAGAAATCGAGACTCATCAGACCAGGCAACATTTTTCCATTCTTCAACAGTCAAATTTTGGTGAGCTCGTGCAAATTGTAGCCTCTTTTCCCTATTTGTAGTGGAGATGAGTGGTACCCGGTGGGGTCTTCTGCTGTTGTAGCCCATCCACCTCAAGGTTGTGCATGTTGTGGCTTCACAAATGCTTTGCTGCATACCTCGGTTGTAACGAGTGGTTATTTCAGTCAACGTTGCTCTTCTATCAGCTCGAATCAGTCGGCCCATTCTCCTCTGACCTCTAGCATCCACAAGGCATTTTCGCCCACAGGACTGCCGCATACTGGATGTTTTTCCCTTTTCACACCATTCTTTGTAAACCCTAGAAATGGTTGTGCGTGAAAATCCCAGTAACTGAGCAGATTGTGAAATACTCAGACCGGCCCGTCTGGCACCAACAACCATGCCACGCTCAAAATTGCTTAAATCACCTTTCTTTCCCATTCTGACATTCAGTTTGGAGTTCAGGAGATTGTCTTGACCAGGACCACCCCCCTAGATGCATTGAAGCAACTGCCATGTGATTGGTTGACTAGATAATAGCATTAATGAGAAATAGAACAGGTGTTCCTAATAATTCTTTAGGTGAGTATATATATACACACTGATTCAGACACCACTGCAGACAAGAGATCATCATGGGATCATGAATGCAGCAGTCACTTTCAGTCTGTGGTAGTTTCTATCCTAGGAAGGGACAATAATCTCTGAGCATTTAGGAGACTGATTGTTTTGGGGTAAAAGCTGTTGTTCAGCCTAGTGGTGCGGGCGTGTAGGGCTCTAAGACGCCTACCAGAGGGTAGGGGAGTGAAAAGGCTGTGGCCGGGGTGAGTTGGATCCCCGCAGATAATCTTTGCCCTGTTGCTGCAGCGAGCAGTGAAGATGTCATCCAGTGATGGTAACTGAGTACCAGTGATTCTGCCAGCCATTCTGATGATGCGCTTGAGGGTCTTCTTGTCCTCAGAAGAGCAGCCGGAGGACCACACTGTAATGCAATATGTGATAACAGATTCTATGGTGCACCTGTAAAAATTGACTAGCAGCTGTTTTGGGAGTTGTGCTTTCTTCAGACTCCTCAGAAAATAAAGCCTCTGAAGGCCTTTTTTGGTAATTTCTGTTGTGTTTTTTATCCATGACAGGTCCTGACTAATCTGAACTCCCAAGAATCTGAAACTTTGAGCTATCTCCACGTTTCCACCAATAATGCTAATGGGATGGTGTCCATTTTGTTTCTTCTTCCTAAAATCCAGAATTAGCTCCTTTGTTTTCTTGATATTGAGTATGAGGTTGTTGTTCTTACTCCATCTCTCTAGGTTCTCAACCTCTTTCCTATAGGCTGTTTCATCATTGTTGGAGATTAGGCCTATCACGGTCGTGTCATCTGCAAATTGTATAATGGTATTAGTATTGTGAATAGGTTTACAGTCATTTGTGAAGAGGGAGTAAAGGAGAGGGCTCCACACAAAGCCTTGCGGTACTCCAGTGTTTAGTGTTAAGGATGAAGAGAAGTGCTTGCCCATGCGTACGATTTGTGGTCTTTTTGTAAGAAAATCCAGTATCAAGTTGCACAGGTGTGAGCTGAGACCCAAGTTGTTCAGTTTCGTTGCCAACTTGTTGGGAGGGATGGTGTTAAAGGCCGAGCTGTAATCAATGAACAGCATCTGCACATAGCTGTCTCTCTGCTCCAGGTGTGACAGCGCAGTGTGAAGGGTAAGTGAGACGGCATCCTCAGTTGACCTATGTGCTCTGTAAACAAACTGGTATTGGTCCATGGAGGTGCAGATCTTGCTCTTCATGTGCCTGAGGACAAGTTGTTCAAAGCACTTCATAGCAATTGGAGTGAGAGCCACCGGGCTATAATCACTTAAGGTCTTCACTTCTGCCTGTTTTGGAATTGGGACAATTGTGGAGGACTTCAGGCAAGTGGGGACAATGGCCTGCTCTAGTGAGCTGTTAAACATACTGGTAAACACTGTTTTCAGCTGTTTAGCACAGTTTTTTAGGACTTTTCCAGGAACTTCATCAGGGCCACCTGCTTTGTGGGGATTAATGTGGTTTAAGGCCCATTCTACTTCATGTGCTCTCAGCATCAGGGAACATGATGGAGCCTCTTGCTGGGCTAATTTGATGATAGGCAGCTTATTGTCTTTGTCAAATCGTGCAAAAAAATGATTTAGGTCATCAAGAGAGAAAGAATTTCCAGTGTTGATAGAACAGGTGTTACTCTTATAATTCGTAATCGACTTGATACCCTGCCACAGCAAGGACTGAAAATGCTGCATTCTGACAGCCCTCTGTGATGCTGGTAACATGTCCGACATTTTGTGTTTGTATCGGGGGTCTAAGTACGTTGCCACCCAGTACAGGTCCTTGAACTTTATGCTTTTTATACGGGGGTCCCTCTTCAAACACTGGAGCATGAAGGCCCCCATTTGTACTAAATTGGAAATGGTGGAGCGCCCTGGCTCCTTCTCATCACCCAGGAGAATAACGTCCTCGGTCTCCTCCCCCAGCCACGGACAATACCAGGGATCCCCAAAAAGTTTAAAGCCTGCTCTTCTTGCTCCTCCTCCTCCCCCCAGCCACCATCCACCTCTGACTCCTCTTCAGACTTCTGCTGACTTGTCTCAGATGGAGAAGCTGAATTCATTCAGCATTGCGACTTCCTCATCTTCCAGCTCCTGCTCCTCGACGGCTTGATCAATGACACAACGCAATGCACACTCCAGAAAGAAGGCGTAAGGTACGATGTCACTGATGGCACCCTGGCTGCGACTGACTAGTTTAGCGATCTCATCAAATGGCTGCAGAAGTCTGCATGCGTCGCGCATGAGCAGCCACTGAACCTGTCCTGCCGCAGAGTTCGTACAGGTAGTCGTTAACGGCACGTTTCTACTGGAGCAGCCTATCAAGCAGATACAAGGTGGAGTTACAGCGCCCCTCGGGCAGTCACAAATTTGATGTCTGATGAGCAAGTGGTGTCGCCGCTGAACGTCAGCAAGGCGTGCCATGGCCGTGTAAGATCTTCTAAAATGGCCAGAGATTTTCTTGGCCTACCGCAAGACGTCCTGGACCCCGGGGTATTTGGCAACAAATCGCTGCACGACTAAGTTCAGGACGTGTGCCATGCACGGCATGTGTGTCATTTTGCCCTGTTTCAGCGCGCTCAGCAGATTGGCACCGCTGTCGCACACCACTTTACCAACTGTCAAATTGAGTGAGGTTAGCCACTGATTGGTGCTTGATCGCAGAGCTGAAAGCAGTGCAGGACTGGTGTGGCTCTTAGCTTCCAGGCACATCAGCCGCACCACAGCATGGCAACGTCTCACCTGGCACATCGAATAGGTTCTGGGGAGCTTGGGGGGTGCAGTGGAAGAGGTGGTAGCAGTGAAAAAGGAGGAGTCAGCCGAGGAGGAGACGGTGGATGGAGTAGAAGAAGGAGAAGAAGAGGCCGGTCTGCACACCAAATCCACACAGGTGCCACAGGTTACATGCTTGATGGCCATCAGAAGGTTCACCCAGTGGACAGTAAAAGTTATGTACCTTCCCTGCCCGTGTTTACTAGACCACGTGTCTGTGGTCAGATGTATCTTGGCACCGACACTGTGTGCCAGAGATATATTAACTTGCCGCTGAACGTGGCCATATAGTTCAGGGATGCCTTTCTGGGAGAAATATTTCCTTCCAGGGACCTTCCATTGAGGTGTGCCAATGGCCACAAATTTTCTAAAGGCCTACGAGTCCACAAATTTATATGGCAGTAGTTGGCGGGCTAGCAGTTCCGACAAGCCAGCAGTCAACCATTAGGCAAAAGGATTATCCGGCGTCATCATTTTTTTACGCTCGAACATTTGGGCCACGGACGCCTGCCTTGTGCCAGATGAACGCTACAACAGCACAGTGGAAGCTGGAGTGGAGGACAAATGGGAGGAAAAGGAGAAGAGGCAGGACGTGGAGCGCCGGTAGTGTGGCTTTGTGGGTTCTGACGGAGTTGCTCCTACTGGGCTGGGTGATCGAAGGCCGGGTGCCTTCTTAAGGCAGTCGTTCCTAGGTGAGTGTTGGGCTTACCGTGACTTATGCATTGACAGCACAAGCTGCAGATGGCAGCACTATTGTCAGCAGTTGACACATTAAAAAAAGCCCATACTGCGGAGCATGTGCCGGCGTCCTGGGAGCGCTAGATGTGACCATGCATGGTGGATGGCTTGCTCCAGATACATTTGCAGTCTGCTTTTTGCCTCCTGTGCACTGCAAGTTCTGCCTGCTTCTCCTCCTTCTCCTCTCTATCTACTGCTCCGTCTCTCCCTCTGAACTCCCCTCCTCTTCTTATGTTGTGGACACCTACATGACGTCCAGCGACACGTCATCATCGTCACCTTCACGACCACTGACATTAGAGATCTTGGAGTAGGCAGCAACAGCGGGGACCACCCTCCTTAGGCTGATTTGGGTACAGTCATCAGACCGCTGGGTGGCGGCCGTTACTACCTCCTCTTCTTCGGTCTGGGAATGGATTGGAAAATAATTCCTCTGACTCGAGTGGAGGGGCTATGGTGGTGGTGGTCGTGGTGTCTTTGGGGGTGCACACAGCAGAGAGTGAGGAGGGTGCAGATACTGAGGATGAGGAGGGTGCAGAAGAGGAAGGCTGAGTGAGCCACTGAACCAACTCTGGTGCGTCCTTTGACATAATCGCGCGCACCTTCTCCAACTTCCCACTTAGGTTCCGGCCTGATGCACCTGCCCGACCCCTACCACCCCTGCGGAATGGCCTGCCTCTTCCTCTGCCTGTAATTTTCAAAATGACCCTGTGCCAAAGTGCATAGAGAAGAGCAGTATTTGTAGAAGCTGATATGTGGCAGGCCTCAATCAGTTGTTAGTTGAAGCTGGTATATCACTCTCAAGCAGTAATTTTGTGGACGCAGGTATATGGATAACCTCTATCACTATTTTGTGGAAGCTGATATATGGAAGGCCTCAATCAGTTAGTTGAAGCTGGTATATCAAAACCCAAAATCTGTATTTTGTGGACGCAGGTATATGGAAAACCTATATCACTTTTTTTTGGAAGCTTATATATGAAAGGCCTCAATCAGTTGTTAGTTGAAGCTGGTATATCACTCTCAAGCAGTAATTTTGTGGACGCAGGTATATGGAAAACCTCTATCACTATTTTGCGGAAGCTGATATTTGGCAGGCCTCAATCAGTTGTTAGTTGAAGCTGGGGAACCACCAGGCCGCTACATCTTGAGACAGCCCCAGTGTAGTTGGCAGCTGAACCATGAGGATCAGAAACACCAGATGCGAAGCCCCAAAGGTTCAGGATATATACATAGTCCTATAACAGGCATAGGTTGGGGCAGGCAGTGTAGAAACAAACCCAAAAAACAAGCCCGAGGTCAGGGTTGGCAGAAATAGTATAAGGCTACTTTCACACTTGCAGAGGATCTCACTACCGGGAAAAAAACTTTTCTGTTTAGTCCTAATGCATTCTGAATGGAAAAAGATCAGTTTAGGATGCATCAGGATGTCTTCTGTTCTGGCAGCAATCCATTTTGTGACTGGTTAGGAGCTTAAAAAACTGGATCTGTCACCCATTGACTTTTAATGTATTTAGTCATGGATCCGTTTTTTTTTCTGTTTTGATTTCACACAACTGCATCCTAACGGAGCGGATGCATCCTGATGTGCGAAATCAAAACGGATCCGATTAATTCCGGTATTGAAATCCTCTGCCAGATCTCAATACCGGAATTAACAATGCAAGTGTGAAACTTTTTTCATATATTTTTCCACCATCCTATCGATTGTTATACAATCTCATCGATTTTTTATCATCTATTTGATTTTTTACCACTTATTTGATCTCTTGTTTGATACATTAAGCATTCGATTTTTTTTTCTCGATATATCAGTCATTTGATTCTTTGTGATTCTTTGTGATCCCATATGGAAAGTAAAGTTACATATAGTATGTTTTAATGTGAAGGTTTTATGTTTATTAAATTTATCTATTTGATGCAACTCTCTATGTTCTGAGTGCTCGTTATATATACTTACAGTTGCAAGAAAAAGTATGTGAACCCTTTGGAATGATATGGATTTCTGCACAAATTGGTCATAAAATGTGATCTGATCTTCATCTAAGTCACAACAATAGACAGTCACAGTCTGCTTAAACTAATAACACACAAAGATTTAAATGTTACCATGTTTTTATTGAACACACCATGTAAACATTCACAGTGCAGGTGGAAAAAGTATGTGAACCCCTAGACTAATGACATCTCCAAGAGCTAATTGGAGTGAGGTGTCAGCCAACTGGAGTCCAATCAATGAGATAAGCTGCCCTGCCCTATAAAAAACACACACCAGTTCTGGGTTTGCTTTTCACAAGAAGCATTGCCTGATGTGAATGATGCCTCACACAAAAGAGCTCTCAGAAGACCTACGATTAAGCTGGAAAGGGTTATAAAAGTATCTCCAAAAGCCTTGCTGTTCATCAGTCTACGGTAAGACAAATTGTCTGTAAATAGAGAAAGTTCAGCACTGCTGCTACTCTCCCTAGGAGTGGCCATCCTGTAAAGATGACTGCAAGAGCACAGTGCAGACTGCTCAATGGGGTGAAGAAGAATCCTAGAGTGTCAGCTAAAGACTTACAAAAGTCTCTGGCATATGCTAACATTCCTGTTAGCGAATCTACGATACGTAAAACACTAAACAAGAATGGATTTTATGGGAGGATACCACAGAGGAAGCCACTGCTGTCCAAAAAAACATTGCTGCACGTTTACAGTTTGCACAAGAACACCTGGATGTTCCACAGCAGTACTGGCAAAATATTCTGTGGACAGATGAAACCAAAGTTGAGTTCTTTGGAAGAAACACAGAACACTATGTATGGAGAAAAAGAGGCGCAGCACACCAACATCAAAACCTCATCCCAACTGTGAAGTATGGTGGTGGGGGCATCATGGTTTGGGGCTGCTTTGCTGCATCAGGGCCTGGACGGATTGCTATCATCGAAGGAAAAATGAATTCCCAAGTTTATCAAGACATTTTGCAGGAGAACTTAAGGCCATCTGTCCACCAGCTGAAGCTCAACAGAAGATGGGTGTTGCAACAGGACAACGACCTAAAGCATAGAAGTAAATCAACAACAGAATGGCTTAAACAGAAGAAAATACGCCTTCTGGAGTGGCCCAGTCAGAGTCCCGACCTCAACCCGATTGAGATGCTGTGGCATGACCTCAAGAAAGCGATTCACACCAGACATCCCAAGAATATTGCTGAACTGAAACAGTTCTGTAAAGAGGAATGGTCAAGAATTACTCCTGACCGTTGTGCACGTCTGATCTGCAACTACAGGAAACGTTTGGTTGAAGTTATTGCTGCCAAAGGAGGTTTAACCAGTTATTAAATCCAGGGGTTCACATACTTTTTTCACCTGCACTGTGAATGTTTACATGGTGTGTTCAATAAAAACATGGTAACATTTAATTCTTTGTGTGTTATTAGTTTAAGCAGACTGTGATTGTCTATTGTTGTGACTTAGATGAAGATCAGATCACATTTTATGACCAATTTGTGCAGAAATCCATATCATTCCAAAGGGTTCACATACTTTTTCTTGCAACTGTATATACAAGTGTGAAAGTAGCCTAAGATCAGGGCAACCAACTAGAAGTCAGAGTCGGTTCTCAAGCTGGAATAAGCTACATGGGTAGTCAGACAGATATTCGCACCTTAACTGGTAACAAGAGACTAGAAACCTAAAAGCTCATGCACCATCCTATTGTGAAGGGCATGTTGAATACAGAGGGACGCCCAGGCATTGGCTGGGGAAGGATTTGGCCAGAGCGCATCCAAATCCCTATAGGGCAGACCTTAGTCTTAGAAGTAGACGTGGTTTTGCATCTTGCAGAGGATGCCAGCGGCTGGATCCAGTGCTACAGGAGGATGAAGAGTAGGAAGGCCACGAAGACTGTGAGTACAGCATTGCCTGTGCCGGCAGGAAGGAGTGTAGCCAGCTGCAGTCATGGGGCGCCAGTTCAACAGCAATATGGCATAACATACATGCTACACTTAAGTGCAGGTGACATACAATTGAGGTAATCTCACATAACAGTCCAACAGTTCCGCTTTGGTGGTATTGCCACCATAACAGGGTCAACGGTAAACCATAAGAACGAAACAGTAAACTGACAAAATCTGGAAAAGGATACATAGACGGGCAAGGGCACTTTCAATCCTCTTACAGTTGCAGTAATTGATTAATAATTGTCTTGGGAGTATTAATTAAGCACTGTATTGGTATACTAAGTAGGCATTGTATGGCAGTATGCATTGGGGGAGAAACTGTGAACCTTCACATCAGCTGAGGGACATTTACTTTCTCTTAGGCTGCGTTTTACACCTTTTGTATTTCATTATCTGTGATTACTTATACAGGAATTTGCATGACTGGCAACACTGCAGAGTAATACTCTGAGTACATTTGATTAAAATTACAATGGACCGTAGCTTTAGGGATGCAAATTTCATCCAGGCTTTGACTAGGCTTAGAAAGGTTCAGAAACACTGGTCTAGACTGTCCACATGGGAACAATTTACTGGAACGGTAAAATTAAGGGGAAATGTGTCATCAGAAAATGACCTATTATTTAAATCACGTTTTTATGTTTAACATATATTTAAAGAATTTTTGATGACATCTTTAATTTTCCATGTCAATGTTTATATTTTTAAACAAAAAAAACGAAAATCTTGCAGTTTTCACCCTGGCCATTATGCCTAATAATGGGCACCATTTCTTGGTCTGTACAGATCACTTTACTGCAGTTACCTGCTTATCTGTCATTCTAATGCTGCCTGTAATTATATCACCCCTGTGTATAGATAGGACAAGATCCACCATTCACAATAGGTGATTGTCAAAGCTTTTCTATTATTTCATTGTACTATGACTTCTGCACAGGTCACCGAGCATGCCTAGGAAACTTTCCCACAGAAGTCAATGAGGTCCCCTCCAGACCATTGTGTCTGTGGCCCATGTGGCTGACGTAAAGCAATTTTCTTAATGCTTTCTAAATACTGTTAGGAACAGCTCAGGCAAGATGGCCGCCCCCATAATCATGTTCAGGAAACAGAATAAACAAATCTGTAATCCAAAAATAAAAAAATTAGGAAAAAAGGAAATATGTTGCTACCTGGTTTTAACTGGCAGAATTTATTTGCTGAAATTGTACATTTCCTTTACAGGGGACTAATGTAAAAAGTGAAAATCAGACTATCATATAGTACATGTGCAACAGAGGCTCGGTCCCCGTGGGGTCCCTTTAAGATGAGATAAGTGTTTTGTGATGCCAGTTGCAATGAAGCAACAAAGGGACAGAGTCCCTTTAGGAAATAGTGTTGCTACCCAGGTGTAAGAATGGCCGAGTGGTATAGGGTGGCCTATAATGTCGATTAATGTTTTGTGCACGTGTCACGGTGCTCCTACCTGGATACGCTGGAACCCTAGGCGTTGGCTCTGGAGCAGACAAAGGGGGTAGTTGAATTGTGGGACGAAGAATACCTTGTGATGAAGTTCAATAACAGCTTTACTTTCAATAAATGTTTCTCCAACAGTTTCAGGCCCTGTCTGGGTTCCCAGCAGGCTTTAGCATTAACTCTGGCAGGCGAACAGACTCAACTCTGCTACATCTGTTGCTCTCTGGCTCTGCTGTGCTGATAAGCTTTCTGTACAGCTTTGCTTTTGCTGTATGCTGCAGCTTCTGTCTTTGTAGTCTGACTCTAGCTTAACCCAGGGAACTTTCTTCCTGGCTTCTGCGGCTTTAAGCTTCTGCCTCCATGTCCAGCTGAGCTTAGGGTGCTCTGGCTGGCTTGGTTTGGGTACATCCAGCAGGGACATGCACCTGCTGCACACCTTCCCTTGGCAGGGGGTAATCTGAATTGACTTTTCACTAACGAGTCTCCTCCCTTCCTTAAAGGGAGAATTAGAATTGAAAGAAAGGTTCCATTGTCTCTAACTGTAGCTCTGCCATGCTTGCTGCCACCTTCTGGTGAACCAGGTAAATTGCATGAACAATAGCAGTTACAAGAAATAGGAAATACACATTGTACAGGACCTGAAATAAATGCACAAGATGACATTGTAGTAGACCAGAAGAGACAGTAGTGGGGTGCGGAGTGGTAATGCCACTCCAGGACATTACACATGACATCCCCTTTCTAACAAAGCTAGAACCATCCCTGCACCTCACATGGATCCTGAGAAGTCCACATTCATTGCTCTGCTAGATTTTTATCAAGCTTAAGGGGAGTGTCTTTTCTGCTGCAGCTCAGGGGGCGTGTCTCAGCTCTCCCTATCACAGCTCAGGATGCAGTTGAAGGATAAAACTGAGCATGTGCGGCCTTTTCAGTGAGCAGGACAAAGAAATAAGAAAAAGAACAAACAGCAGGTGGCGCTATACAGATACATTTTATTGGATAACTCAGTGGCTATGCTACATTTTTATTACATCCAATTACAAAAGTATTCAGATCCAGGTACTGGTTTGAAAACTGTGGAATATTTTTTTTTGTGGGCCAACCACTTGTTCTTCCAATCTAATCAATCACAATTCCTATCCCCTTCCCCAGAGGATCCTCCGACCCAAAATGGTCTTCAAAGGTCCAAGAGAAAAAATGCATTTGGAGCTGCCTTTGGACCTGAGCCAATCCAGAGTCGGACTGGCCCATTAGAGTACCAGAGGTTCCTCTGCTGGGCCCAGGCTCTGATACCATAGTGGGCCCCACAGGTCCAGGAGCAAATAAAAAAAAACATTTGGAGCTGACTTTGTAGCTCATTCCTTGCCTCTAAAGTCTATTTCTTTGATTCAAAACGTATTAGACTTTATTGATGATATATGGGTGGGGCCTTGATAATAATTTCCTCTGGTGGGCCCAAGAAAACCCTGTCCAACACTGCTTCAGGCCATGTAGATTGGCCGTTGCAATCACCATCCAAAAGAAATAAAAGTAACCCAAAGAAAAAGCAATAGAATCTTCTGCCCCACTGGAATTAAGATTACTAGTGATAGTACCCATCAAGGAAAGAGAAGAGCCAATAATTTTTCTCCAAAAATGGTCTGGCTAAAATCCACTAGTGAACCTCTCAATCTCTCCAGGGTGTATAATACTCCTAACTCAAAGTAAACATTTAAAAGGAAACACACTCATCAGGCCCCTCAGCTGACAGTGTTCCAGGCTCTGTTCACACTGAAAACCTGGATCCATCCTATGACGGACATTAATGGAGCCAAACGGGTTATCATCATGGCTTCCTTCATTTTGAAAAAATGTGACATTTCTGATGGAGCCTCCGACAGAAATGTAAAGGGTGCTTAACATGGTCTTCTTTGGAACTGGTTAGAGGTACAAGCTACAGCATTTTCTTTAAGAAGGCAAATTTTGGAACAGGCTTCTAAAACAAATATCCGTGATGAAGCCTATAACAAGATAACAAGCTCTATTAGCTTAAATGAAAGGCTCACAATTATCGTCGGGAAAACCTACATCTCAGCATATGTCACCGTCAATGAACATAAAGCGAAGGCGATGCTGCTGAATAAGGAATTTTAGATTCCTATTTTGTGTAAGATGGAAAACCAATCACTAAGGACATAAATGTGCTCAAAGGAAAATGTAAGGGCTAGTTGGTTGAGAATGTTTTTCCAATGACATACAGGGTATAGAAGATTTTATACTATAATATCTCAGTGTTAAAGGAGAAGTGTAAAATTTTCTAGAAAAAAAAATTATACTCCCCATGATAACGATTCCTGCATTGTGTCCTTAAATTTGTCATAGGGACATTTTGGGAATCTAAAAGTGAATGTTTGTTTGTTCTTCATCTGCTCCTGCTTGCCTTGATGGATCTCAACCAAATTTGGTACATATACTCTTCATGATCAAACTTAATCCGACAAGGTTCTGGTTTTGCAACAGCTGGAGAGCCACAGGTTAGTAAACATTAGTAAATCTACAGTAATACAGTCCTGATCAAAAGTTTAAGACCACTTGAAAAATGGCAGAAAATCACATTTTACATTGTTGGATCTTAACAAGGTTCCAAGTAGAGCTTCAACATGCAACAAGAAGAAATGAGAGAGAGACAAAACATTTTTTGAGCATTCAATTAATTGAAACTAACGATTAAACTGAAACAGGCTGTTTTTTAGCTGATCCAAATTTTAGGACCACATGCCTTTAAATGGGTAAATCTGTGCAAAGATGTGGATTCATTGTCATTTTCTGTCAGGTAGTCACACGTTGTGATGGCAAAGGCAAAAAAACTCTCCCTTTTTGAACGTGGTTGGGTTGTTGAACTGCATAAGCAGGGTCTCTCACAGCGCGCCATCGTGGAAGACCCAAATAAATTTCCACAGCACTGAGCCGGAGGATCCAATTGGCTGTCCGTCAAGACACTGGACGATCCTTGACCCAAATTAAGGCTCTTACTGGTGCTGACTGCAGCCCCATAACCATCAGACGGCATCTGAGACTGAAGGGCTTCAAAAACAAAAAACGTCTTCAAAGACCTCGTCTCCTTGAATTCCACAGAACTGCTCGTTTGGACTTTGCAAGAGAGCACCAAACATGGGACATTCAAAGGTGGAAGAAAGTTTTATTCTCTGATGAGAAAAAATGTAACCTTGATGGTCCTGATGGTTTCCAACGTTACTGGCATGACAAGCAGATCCCACCTGAGATGTTTTCTACGTGCCACAGTGGAGGGGGCGCCATAATGGTCTGGGGTGCTTTTTCCTTCAGTGGAACAATGGAGCTTCAGGAAGTGCAGGGGCGTCAAACGGTCGCTGGCTATGTCCAGATGTTGCAGAGAGCATTCCTCATGACTGAGGGCCCTCGTCTGTGTGGTAATGACTGGGTTTTTCAACAGGACAACGCTACAGTACACAATGCCCGCAGGACAAGGGACTTCTTCCAGGAGAATAACATCACTCTTTTGGCCCATCCTGCATGTTCCCCTGATCTAAATCCAATTGAGAACCTTTGGGGATGGATGGCAAGGGAAGTTTACAAAAATGGACAACAGTTCCAGACAGTAGATCGCCTTCGTGCGGCCGTCTTCACCACTTGGAGAAATGTTCCCACTCACCTCACTCACCTCATGGAAACGCTTGCATCAAGCATTCTGAAACGAATTTTTGAAGTGATAAACAATAACGGCGGAGCTACTCATTACTGAGTTCATGTTTGGAAGTTGGATTTCTGTTTGGGGGGGGGAGTTAGTTTTTTTTTGGAGGTGTGGTCCTAAACTTTTGATCAGCTGAAAAACAGCCTGTTTCAGTTTATTCGTTGTTTTCATTAAATTGAAATCTCAAAAAATGTTTTGTCTCACTCCCATTTTTTCTTGTTGCATGTTGAAGCTCTACTTGAAACCTTGTTAAGATCCAACCATGCTAAATAAATTTTTTTGCCATTAAGGGGTCTTAAACTTTTGATCAGGACTGTAGAAGCCTTAGTGTTAAGCGAGCATGCTCGGCCGAATACCTGTTTGGCTCGAGCATCGCTATGCTCGGCACATGGCAGTTACTCGGCCGAGTACCGCATGTGCTCGAACGCCATGCTCAAGTGTCCGCCCCGTACGTTTCACGGCTGCTAAGCAGGCAATAAAACGTGCAGGTAAGTACTGCAATCACTGTAATGCCAGTAGCCATGTTGGCTACTGGCATTACAGTGAATGGCTGGCCGTAACGCGTCATCGGGTGCTATATAGCACCCGATGACGTGGGTTCGGCTCATTGCAAGAGCTGCTGTTAGGAAGGGACAGATAGTGTAGGGAGTTTGTGATCGCAATTTATTCAATTTTAAAACGTTTCAAAAATCCAAAAGTCATTTTAAGGTCTATTGTGTGTGGTGGCAGCAATTTAATCTTGCAAAGTAGTCCGATTATTTTTTTCACACTTTGCAATTCTTTTCCTATAAACGGTCCCTGCAGTGAATTGTCACATCTGTGCTGCAATAGCGTGTGTGTGTCAGGGCCAGATATTGGGAAAAATATTAGTCCTGCACCTGGACCTTCGCAACCAGCATCAGCGACCACATCCACTTCCCTGTCCCAGCGCATCGTCCAAATGTTACATCAGTGAATTGTCACATCTGTGCTGCAATAGAGAGTGTGTGTGTCAGGGCCAGATATTGGGAAAAATATTAGTGACAACAAATATATATTTTCCATAATTTATCCATAATTTTCCTATAAACGGTCCCTGCAGTGAATTGTCACATCTGCGATGCAATAGCGTCTGTGTGTTAGGGCCAGATATTGGGAAAAATATTAGTGACAACAAATATATATTTTCCATAATTAATCCATAATTTTCCTATAAACGGTCCCTGCAGTGAATTGTCACATCTGTGCTGCAATAGCATGTGTGTGTCAGGCCCAGATATTTGGAAAAATATTAGTCCTGCACCTGGACCTTCGCAACCACCATCAGCGACCACATCCACTTCCCTGTCCCAGCGCAGCGTCCAAATGTCATTACCCCAGGCATTTGAGCACAAGCGCAAATACCCAGCCACCCACCCACAGGCTAGAGCACTAAATGCGCAGCTTTCCAAATTACTGGCCCTGAAAATGTTGCCATTTAGGCTTATGGAGGTGCAGCGTACTCAAGTTGTGTGTAATAGGTGTTTCTGGGTGATGTAGTGCAATAGACACTGACCTGGTACGGCTGACTCTCTGCAAGGGCAGGTATAGGTAGAAATAGTTCGTGACGCCAGTGCCAAGTAAACGGTGGCACGCCGTTTGCGGATGCAGGAATAAATTGAGGAAACGTAGTATTAAAACAGAACTCCAACTTTAGTAATTTTCAAGCAGAGACAATATTGGAATCGCAGTTCCTTGGCATACAGTCGATTTTGCAATTCGGTCGATGCAGGCAATTCAGTTACAGCAAGGTGATTACAGAGTGTTGAACACAGGACTTGCAGCACAGGAGCTTGCACTCTAATTCTGTCTGATCCTGGAATATAGCATATCTTCACCAAGGCCCATTAACCTAGTTCTGGCTTTATATCCTTGGTTATAGCTTTAATCAGTACCTCCTCTGTCTTTCTGAGTACCTCTTGCTTTCCTGATCTTTGCCTCTGTCTCTCTCAGCTTCTGGACACTTCCTCAGGCTCTAGAAACTTCTGAGCTGTGGTCTAGACTGACTTTTGCTTCCCTGTCTGGCCTTATATAAACTAGGGCTCTCTAGCTCCCTCTAGTGACTAGAAGCTGGAATGACACCCCTGCAGGCCTGTACATGCAAGTTTCACAGTAACAGGGAAATACATAACATTACATTACATGACAATTTATAAAACTGACATATAACAACTTCCCCATAATTAGGAGGGACGACAGCACACCAAGTGACACTTTGGTAGTGACGGGTATTACAGTTCCCGTACACTACATACCCCACTGCTTTAAGCTGAGTACGACCTCGTACTCCATCATGGGTCGCCCAACTGGAATCTCTACCTGAAACAGAAAAAAGAGACATGCAGGCATACATACATGTAATTCAGCTGCATTTACATTCATATCAGGTCCAATTGGCAAAAGTGAAGGGTAGTGACAAGGGGCGTCGTTCTCTTCTCTCAGGATAGTGAATGGAACGGGGGCGCTGACCTGGCACAGCGTAACATTATAACCAGGATAGTCCATGACAATGAATAAGTCCATAATAGAACAGCACAATAACGGAACTACCCAGGAGTTTCCCATGGGTGTATCACAGGCAAGGGCTCACGTGGAGGAGTCCATTCTTGCGCACAAATGTCAAGTAAGGTATTGCCCGTGGCAACTGTTTGGGAGGAGACACCACCAGAATAATCAAAGTCTCCTAAACGGACTGGCGGACGTCCCCTGGTCATCCGGGTAGACCTTCTCAACACAGGGGTCTCCTCTTCCCTTAGCAACGAGGTAGAAGGGAGAGGAGCAACAGGAGGGTCTCCATCCGTGAGACCTCGGTCAGGAACAACTGGAACAACAGGAACAACTGGAACAACAGGAACAACTGGAACAACAATATCCACGAGAGGGAGAACTGGATCCGGAGCATCTTGAACCGGCTCTTCTGGAGGTGAAGCTACAGTAGGTTCCGGAGCAGGCACCAGCAAGTTCAACCAAGGTGTCAGAAGCCAATGCATGGGATCAGCGTCATACCTCAGATTACTAACAGCCTGCATAGGATCCTCGGGCTGTATTGCTGACTCTGACACAGGATATTCAGATCCAGAACTCTCAGCACTAGGTTCTGGTGTTAGGCAGAGCTTCAACCTGTTTCGGTGTACAATTTGGGATCCCTTGTCTTCCCGGGTGATCTCATAAGTGTGAGTTCCAACATTTGGGATTGCAGTGACAACATAAGGACTTCGCTCCCACTTACTGTCCAATTTGCTAGTACGACGGTTATTCTTTAACCATACCACAGCCCCTATGGTCAAGGGTTCTGCATGGGCTGTCTGATCATAGTCTCTCTGCTGTCGGTCTCTAGCAAAGTCCATACGTTCCTGAACAATGGCTTTGGCTGCATCCAATCGCCTTTGGTGCTCAGCAACCCAGTCGGTGTTAGGTAATGGGTTAATGCAATCAGGTACATGTATGTCCAATGAATGATCAGCAGGCAATGTCCCTTGGCGCCCAAACATCAAGTAAAAAGGGGTATACCCGGTGGAACAATGTATGGTATGATTGTATGTGAACATGAGCTGTGGCAACAGACTGGGCCAATCTCCTCTGTTCTCAGGAGGCACGGCCCTCAGCATCTCTATCAAGGTCTGATTCATTTTTTCACATAATCCGTTACCTTGAGGATGGTAGGCCGTTGTCCGGATCTTCTTACAGTTGTGTAAGCGGCACAGTTCATGGAACAGATGGGACTCAAAAGCAGGTCCTTGGTCGGTGAGGATCTTTTCTGGACATCCATAGGGCAGGAGGAAGTGCTTCCAGAACATTTCGGCTGTAGTCTTGGCTGTCTGGTCTCTCACAGGCACTGCTACAACAAACTTTGTGAAATGGTCAATAATAGTCATGGCATAAGCATACCCTGAGCGACTAGGCTCCAGTTTCACATGGTCGATGGCGACAAGTTCAAGAGGACGGGTACTTACAATGGGTCTCAGTGGTGCCCTCTGATCATGGTGCTCACTTCGTTTCAAGGCACAGGCTACACACTCTCGACACCACTTCTCCATGTCTTCTCTCATGCCTACCCAGTAAAACCGCTGGCGGATAGTAGCTTCAGTCTTTTGGACCCCAAAGTGACCGGATTGATTGTGGTACATCTCCAACACCATACCTGCATCTCGTCGGGGTATGAGAATCTGGTGTACTCTTTCGTTGGACACTGGGTCTAGGCTTCTCCGTAGCAGTAGGCCCTTTTGTATGAAGAGTTGATGGCGCTGTCTCCACAGTTTGATGAGCTCAGGATCTGCACTCTTACGCCGGATCCTATCAGGGGCTCTGCCACTAGTAATGAAGTCCAACAACTCACCCAGCACTCTACTTTCAGACTGTAGTTTCACCCACCTTTCTTCTTTAGGATCAGGCCTACTGGAGGGTGAAGGAACTGCAGCTCTGTTATTGGTAGCTCGAGCCTGGTCCTGTTGAGCAAACTTGTTATAGAAAGCCGGCATCTCTACATCTTCCCAAGCATCTCGTACATCATCAGGAGCTGTCTCTGTGGGAAGTCTGGATAAAGCATCAGCATTATCATTAGTGCGTCCAGCACGATACTTTACAGAGAAATTATAGTTGGCAAGGCGAGAGGCCCATCTCTGCTCCAAGGCCCCCAATTTAGCTGTATTTAGATGCGCCAGAGGGTTATTGTCAGTGAATGCAATGAACGGGGTGGCGGCTAGATAATCCTTGAATTTTTCTGTCACTGCCCAGACTAATGCCAGGAACTCTAGTTTGAAGGAACTATAATTCTGGTCATTTTTCTCAGCTCCTTTCAGGGAGCGGCTTGCATATGCTATCACTCTCTCTTTTCCCTCTTGAATTTGGGCTAACACCGCTCCCAGGCCTTGCTTGCTAGCATCGGTATAAAGATGGAAAGGCTTGCTATAATCTGGGTAACCTAACACGGGAGGCTCGGTCAGTTTCTTTTTTAGCAATTGGAACGCTATCTCTCTTTCCTCATTCCACTCAATGGGCACAGGAGTTCTAGGACTCTTTTTGGGTTGCCCCCTCAAGAGTTCCTGGATAGGATCAGCTATTTGAGCAAAATGGGGGATAAAACGTCTATAGTAGCCGGCAAAACCAAGGAAACTCCTCACCTCTTTGACGGTAGTAGGAACCGGCCAATTACGGACAGCTGCTAATTTATCAGGGTCAGGTTGCACTCCCTCTCCGCTTACTACATGCCCCAGGTATCTTACTGCAGGTTTGAGCAGGTGACACTTGGATGGCTTTACCTTCAAGCCATATTTGATAAGGATTTCAAATACTTCTGCCAAATGTTTCAGATGGTCCTCATATGTTTTTGAGTACACAATGACGTCATCTAGATACAGCAGCACTGTTTCGAAGTTTTTGTGACCCAAACACCGTTCCATTAGTCTCTGGAAAGTTCCTGGGGCATTACATAGCCCGAACGGCATACAATTGAATTCGAACAGGCCCATGGGAGTAGTGAAAGCAGTCTTTTCCCTATCTGCAGGGGCCATGGGTACTTGCCAGTAGCCGCTGGTCAAGTCTAATGTGGAGAAATAGGCAGAAGAGCCCAGAGCGGTTAGTGACTCCTCAATGCGGGGCAGTGGGTATGCATCTTTGTGGGTTATTTGATTAATTTTCCTATAATCCACACAGAAACGGATACTACCGTCCTTCTTCTTTACAAGAACCAGGGGTGCAGCCCACGGACTACGGCTGTCCCGGATCACATTAGAGTCTTTCATCTCTTGGATCATTTCCTTTACAGTCTGATATGAAGTAGGTGGTAAGGGTCTGTATCTCTCCTTGATAGGAGGATGAGAGCCAGTAGGTATGGTGTGTTGTATGGCACTAACCTCTCCATAGTCAGTAGCATGCTTACTGAAGGCCTGGTGGTGCTCCTTGACAAGCTGTAGAATCCCTTCTTGTTGATGTTGGGGGGTAGTCTCGTCCCCTACATGGAGCTCTTCCCACCAGGGCACTTGTGGCTGGGTCACCGGCGAACATCCGCTGACTGCAGCTGGCGGCTTTTCTGTCACTGGAAGACGAATGATGTCTTGGAAGGACACCTGGGACAGCTGGGCAACACTGCAATGCTTAGTAAGCGCAACAGGATGATTACTCAGGTTAATCAGACGGACAGGTACTTTACCTTGGGAGACGTTCACCAGGCACTTGGCAGCTCTCACATAAGGATAATCCTCCATCTGGATCGGTTCCACCAGGGCTGGATAATCTCGGCCTTGGACTCCCAGGACAGCACGACACCATAAAAGAGTTTGAGAATTAGGAGGCAAAGTCACAGGTTTATTATCACGGATCTTGGCAGTACAAATTTCTCCTTTCCCATTAGCAAACCTCTGCTGGGCACTTAACACAGTAATAGTCTTTTGAATCACCCTCCTGGATGCAGAGGAAGCAGTGGGCAAAGTCTGATGTAATACAGCAAGTATTTCTGAATAACAGTTTTTGAAGACATTGGTGCCTAGAATGACAGGATGTCCTCCTCTGTCACCGGCCTGCACTACGATCACTCCCTGTTGAGGCAGGGTTACTTCTCCCACCTGCAGGGTGGGTTCCCAGTATCCATGAACCTTTACTGGTTTGCCATTGCTGGCGATAATTTCCACCCAGGATTCAGGCGGTTGGGTCAACTGGTTGGTGTCCCAGAACTTTTCAAATGCAGGCAGCTGAATAGTAGTGACCTGAGACCCAGTATCTAATAGGGCTTCAAAGGGGATCCCGTTGATCTCTATATTGATTTTAGGATGGGATCCTACATAACGTGGCATCCAATTTGGATCCTCTGGACCTAGTGTTCTACCTCCCGAGGGTTGGTCCTCAGCCTCAGGGGTTGCCCGTTTAACTGCCAGCACGTGGATTCTGTGTGTCCCAGCTTTTTGCAGTATGTACACACGGGCTTCTTGCGACCTCTATTACGCCTCCCAGGATCCCTGGGGTGAGTCTCTTGGTATGGAGGTGAGAACGGCCTAGGAGATGACAGGAACTCTTCTTCTGTCATTATGGGTTTTTCCCATTCCTCTATTTTTCTGCACACCTTCTCTAGACTTTTAGTGAGGTGATTTACTTGCTCTGTCAGCATGGCAATAGTATCAGTAGCTGACACTTGAACAGCTTGGCCGGCCTGAGCTTGGTTAGTGATAAGCGGTTTTGGCCTGCAGGCTGATGACTCAGATAGGGCGCTCAACTCAGGAGATACTGTGGACCCCAGAATTTTTATAGCCAGTTCTTTAAAGTCCAGAAAGGCACTGTTAGGGTGCTGGGCGGACAGCATCTTTAACTGGGTCCTTATTTGTTCACTAGACACCCCGTTGATAAATTGTTCCCTCAGGGTCTGGTCCCGGTTATCAGCCTCTTTGGGATCTATCTGGATTACAGCCCCTAAAGCCTCCTGAAGTGATAGGGCATAGTCACGGAGGGACTCACCGGGCTTCTGTCTCTTGCCAAAGAAGTGCATCTTTATCTCTGAGGCAGTCCTAGTTTCAAAAGTGGCTCTGAGGCGGGTGAAGATCTGTTCTAGAGTACTCCGCTCAGTAGCAGGCCATGATAACACTTCCCTGCGGGCAGCCCCCTCCAGTTGCGCCAGCATGATTTCCATTTGCTGGTCGGCATTTATAGGGTATAATCGGAATAGTGCCAGCAACTTTTCTTCAAAGTCCCGTAGGGTATGGGTCTCTCCCCTGTAGCGGGGGAACCATGGGGCCCCGAAATAGTAGGGCATGGTAAAGGGCATCATGCTGGGGGCTGTAGGGTGATCAGGAGCCGCAAGCTCTCCTGGGGCCGGCTGCTCAGGCACTCCTGGCTCTGACATGGTAGTCTATTGAGAGGTGGCCGCTGGCGACTAAAGGGGCCGGTACACTCCCCTTCCCTCCGGTTACAAGTGCTTACCGGTATCGCTGGTCTTGCGCAGGCCAAGTCTCGCGAGATTCCGGACGTCCTGAGACCGCGGTGACGCAGGAGAAGCAGGGCCGCGGCGGTGCGATGATGAAGAGGGGCGGGACTCTCTGTGTCTTTGCAGGGATCCGCCCACGAAGGTCCTCAGCGGCGCGGGAAACTTTACTCCAGGCAGCCGGTGGCCATCTTTAGCAAAACGCTGTCCATTCACTGACAGCAAGCAGGATTGTAAAAAGTCCACAAAACCACACTCCAATGTGGCGATTTTCTTCCTCTTGGTAGCGCAACACTGCACAGCGCTTTTTAGAGTTTTTTGGTACACTTTGGGTATGATTTTCAGTCCACAAAGTCCACTTGAATAAAACAGGCAAATTGTCACTTTGGTCACAGGGCAACTGTATAAGGCACAAAGTTCACGCTTCTTGCACTATAAAGCGTGCGTATCCTGTTCGTGACGCCAAAAGAGAGGTGCAGCGTACTCAAGTTGTGTGTAATAGGTGTTTCTGGGTGATGTAGTGCAATAGACACTGACCTGGTACGGCTGACTCTCTGCAAGGGCAGGTATAGGTAGAAATAGTTCGTGAAGCCAGTGCCAAGTAAACGGTGGCACGCCGTTTGCGGATGCAGGAATAAATTGAGGAAACGTAGTATTAAAACAGAACTCCAACTTTAGTAATTTTTAAGCAGAGACAATATTGGAATCGCAGTTCCTTGGCATACAGTCGATTTTGCAATTCGGTCGATGCAGTTACAGCAAGGTGATTACAGAGTGTTGAACACAGGACTTGCAGCACAGGAGCTTGCACTCTAATTCTGTCTGATCCTGGAATATAGCATATCTTCACCAAGGCCCATTAACCTAGTTCTGGCTTTATATCCTTGGCTATAGCTTTAATCAGTACCTCCTCTGTCTTTCTGAGTACCTCTTGCTTTCCTGATCTTTGCCTCTGTCTCTCTCAGCTTCTGGACACTTCCTCAGGCTCTAGAAACTTCTGAGCTGTGGTCTAGACTGACTTTTGCTTCCCTGTCTGGCCTTATATAAACTAGGGCTCTCTAGCTCCCTCTAGCGACTAGAAGCTGGAATGACACCCCTGCAGGCCTGTACATGCAAGTTTCACAGTAACAGGGAAATACATAACATTACATTACATGACAATTTATAAAACTGACATATAACAACTTCCCCATAATTAGGAGGGACGACAGCACACCAAGTGACACTTTGGTAGTGACGGGTATTACAGTTCCCGTACACTACAGACACTGAGGCCTTCCGCAGCCTGATGTCGTCGGCCGTCCCTCGTTACGCAGTCCCCAGCCGCCACTATTTTTCAAGGTGTGCCGTGCACGCCTTACACCAACATGTGTCCATTAGCATCACACGTGCCCTGACCAACGCAGTTGATGGGAAGGTCCACTTAACTACGGACACATGGACAAGTGCTTTCGGCCAGGGATGATACATTTCCCTGACGGACAACTGGGTGAATGTTGTGGAGGCCGGGAGCGACTCGTACCCTGGGATGGCACAGGTGCTAGCAATGGATTGCGGGCCCCAATTCCATCAGGGTTTCAGCCACCACCTACGTTAGTGTCTCCAATCCCCACTTCTCCTACTCCGCCTCCCCCTCCACTTCCACCTCCGAATTATCTGCGTGCAGTACCAGTCAGCCATCAGTCGGTAGCTGGAAGCAGTGTAGCACTGCAGTGGGGAAGTGGCAACAGGCCGCGCTAAAGCTGATCTGCCTAGGTGACAAACAGGACACCGCCGCATAGCTGTGGCAGGGGATAAGAGACCAGACTCAGCTGTGGCTCTCGCCACTCAACCTAGAACTAGGCATGGTTATGTCTGATAATGGCCGTAACTTGGTGGCGGCTTTGGAGCTCGGCAACCTTAGACACATCCCATGCCTTGCCCATGTATTAAAACTTGTGGTTCAGCGGTTTCTAAAAACATACCCTAATTTGCCTGAGCTACTGGTGAAGGTGCGCCGCCTGTGTACACATTTCCGCAAGTCACCTACAGCTTCAGCTGGTCTGTCAGCGCTGCAGCAGCGCTTGAAATTGCCAGGTCACCGGCTGTTGTGCGACGTGACCACGTGCTGGAACTCCACATTTCAAATGTTGGCCAGGCTATTATCAGCGTCACCATTCCAGTTCTGTGTCTTCTCAAACGCTCACTGCTCACAATTAAGGACGATACTTTGCATGTGAAAGAGGTGGAAATAGGGGAGGACATTACACAGGTTGATGATAGCCAGACCACCCTCAGTTCATCTTCTCAGCGCGAATTGGAGGCTGAAGAGGAGGAGCAGGAGACGGTTGCCTCAGCTACAGAGGGTAGTACCCATGGAAGTTTAATTCCATCTGTTCTGCGTGGGTGGGCAGAAGAGGAGGAAGAGGATGAGGAGATTGAGAGTGATCCTCCTGATGACGACAGCGAAATCTCGCCTGTTGGGACTCTGGCACACATGGCTGACTTCATGTGCACATGACTATTGTGAAGGGGGCACATTTGGTCATGACTACTGTGAAGGGGCCACAATGTAGGTATTACTACCCTGAAGAGGGCACAATGTAGGCATTACCACTGTGAAGGGGGCACAGTATGGGTATTAATACTGTGTGGTGGCACAAAGGGGAAATAATTACTATGTGGGGGGATTAAGGGGACTGAGTGTGTATAGTTATGCTTTGGGTGGAGTTAGAGACGCGGCCTACTATTAAAAAAATTGCATCACACCTATTGCAATTTTCAAAAGTTGGGAGGTATGAAACTCTATGCTAAGGGGAACTCCCAAAACAGATGCACAGACGTTTCTTCCATGAATGGGCACCTGGTTTAGCAAACTTTGCAGGCATGACTAAAATGTTATGGCGGCCACGGCCGGCGTCAACACCCAGCATACCTGGGCAAGTGGTGGGGCGCACAGCTGCCAGAGGACAGAAGCAATGAGTGCTTCCATCAATACAGATGGAAGCACTCATTGCTGGAGAGCAGGGAGCTGCGGTCCTGTCACTCACCACTCAGCTCCCCGCACTGCTCCCCTTCTTCAGCCCAGCTGCACTCTGAATGGTGAAGCAGGAAGACTTCTCCCTGCTGCACCATTCAGCCTGCAGGCACGGATCACACTGCCGGCCTGTGTGGGCAAAGCCTGTGTGATGCCCACGGCCGGGGCCAGCGCCTGGGATAGGAAACTGTTACACACACATGGGGGAGGGGGTAGTGACCACTGAACTCCACCCTCACCCCTGTCCCTGCCTACTTGCCTCGCAAGTCCTAGCGACAAGGGACAACTGGTCGACAAACCCTTAGCTAGGATAGTGCAGGGAAGACAAACAAATAAACAGAAAGGTCAAACAAACCACGTCAAAACCAAGAGAGCAGAAAATGTACCGGAGGAGCAAGCAGAGAATCGTCAGGACAAGTCGAAGTCAAACCAGGAGAGCAGGCCAAGACCAGAGAATGAGACGGACAGGAAATCGGAAGCCAAGCAGGTACAAACAAACCAGGTGAGTACAGTGTCGGACTGGGGTACCTATGGATCACCAGTAAAAAAATTTTTTTGGGGGCCCACCGTATGGATACATTCAAATATAATAAATAATCTAACAAGTTTTTTATATGAGCATAAGCTGGTTGAGGTGCTGTACATTGAATATATGTATGTAGTGTACTAAATCTAATGTGTTATGTGCCACTTGTGCTGGGGGTGGGAGACTAGGGGCCCACCTTGCTCAGGGGCCCACCGGGGGATTCCCCTGTACCCCTGTGGGCCAGTCCGAGCCTGGGTGAGTATCATGCAGGAAGGACTTCAATAACAGGCAATCTGTGGCCAACAGATTGTCTGTTTAAATAGAGCACTGGTGGAGTCATGTGACGTGGCAAGCGTCACATGACTGCTGAGTTCTGATGCAGCCGAGCGTCGAGTGATCAGCTAGGCACTCAGCCCTATTGCGGTTGTCATGGGAACGGGCGGCGCCAGGCGCGCTGATAAAGCGAGCGTGCCGCGGCCGTCCCCGCTTCCCAGAACACCGCATCGTGACAGAAACCCTTGCCCCTTGGGATACCAAATATGTCCCTCTTATAGAGCAAGTAAACGTGACCCCAGTTGCAGTTAAGCAACAAGGACATGGAGTCCCCTTTATAGATGGTAGTGTTGGTACCCAGTGTAGGAAGGCCAGAGTGGTGTTAAATAGCCCACAATATCCCTGGAGATGTTGTGTAGCACTTTTGTGATGGTGCTCCTAACTGAATACGGGTGGATCCCAGATGTGGTCGACCGAGGCAGTGCAAAAAGGGGCCGGAAAACTTGGATGGGGTAGAACAAAGCTGAGTCTAGACTTGGTAAACGTTGAACAGTTGCTATTACTTTGCATCAGGGGCGGACTGAGAACCCTCAGGGCACCCGAGCAAAATAAATCAAGGGCCCCCTTACAGGCCCCACCCATGTTCTGCTGCAAGCCCCACCCTTGTCCCGCCTCCAGCCACACCCTACACAATCTTTAATAAGATTTCAAAGTTAAAGTGACACAAAAGGCACCCAGACCACTTCAGCTCATTGATGTGGTCTGGGTACAGTGTCCCTTTTGCAAATCGAGCTGCAATGTTCTAGAGAAACTGCATTGTTTACGTTCCAGCAATAAGTCAGCCTCTAGTCGCTGGCAGCCACCTGAGGGCTTCCTGGAGTAAAACAGACCTTTGGTCCGGTATCTGACGCTGGACATCCTCACACTCTGCATGATGACCTCCAGGGTCAGATTTTTCCCCATAGGAAAGCATTGATTCAATGCTTTCATATGGGGTGATCTAATCTCAGCGTCCATTAGTGAGCCTCTGTTAGAAGCAGTGTGGGCATAACTACTGTGAAGGGGGCACATATCTGGGCATAACTACTGTGAAAGGGGGGGAGGCCCTTCACAGTAGTTATTAATCCCTTTCAGCAGTCCCCCCTTCAGTGAATGGGGGACTGCTGAAAGGGGTTAATAACTACTGTGAAGGGCCTAGCCGTCTGGGCAACCCCACAGATCATCCCCCCACCCACCTTGTACTTGTTCCACTGATCCGCTACTTGCGGGCTACATGGGCATGAGTTCAGTCACTTCGGTGCGCAATCCCATCCTGCGGCGCGTGATCCCGCGAGACCCGTGACCTACAGCGGCGGGTCTTGCGGGATCACGCGCTGCAGGACGGGATTGCGCACCGAAGTGACTGAACTCATTCCCGCGCAGACCACAAGTAGCGGAACAATTACAAGAGGGGTGGGGAATAGCCAAATTAAAAAATATTTTGAACCAAAAGGTGTTATGGGGGCTCTGTGGATGGCACTGTTATGGGGGCTCTGTGGATGGCACTGTTATGGGGGCTCTGTGGATGGCACTGTTATGGGGGATCTGTGGATGGCACTGTTATGGGGGATCTGTGGATGGCACTGTTATGGGGGCTCTGTGGATGGCACCTTATGCTATATATGTGTCATCCACAGATCCCCCCATAACAGTGTCCCTGTGAGTGAATGATCCCCAATACAGGGTCTGGGGGCCGGCATCTGGTGTTGTAATGGCAGCGGGGCCCGGTGCAGTCACTGTATTCTATTACACCGGGCCCCGCTCACTGTAATACTAATATTCATATGTGAACAACTTGAAATCCTCTGCGATCCTCTCCCTCTGAGCTCTCTGTACTCACAAACTCAGTAGCAGGCCGGGCGGCAGCGCAACTCACTGACGTCACGCGCCTGCTCCTCCTACTTAATTCATAAAGTGGGAGGAGCAGGCGCGTGACGTCAGTGAGTTGCGCTGCTGCCCGGCCTGCTACTGAGTTTGTGAGTACAGAGAGCTCAGAGGGAGAGGATCGCAGAGGATTTCAAGTTGTTCACATATGAATATTAGTATTACAGTGAGCGGGGCCCGGTGTAATAGAATACAGTGACTGCACCGGGCCCCGCTGCCATTACCAGGCCATTCGGAATCGGGGTGCTGGGCACAGTGCTCCAGACTAAAAAAAATACCTAGTAGCCATTGGCTCCTGAACTGAAAAATTTAGGAGCCAAATTACATTTTTAGTCGCCAAATCAAAACTGAATCAAAATTTTGGTATCGTGACAACGCTACGCCGATCAGATTGGCGTAGGGTTGTATCGATACCAAAGTTTTGATTCGCTTTCGTCACCATAAAAAAGTATTGCGATACTCAATACCGTGCAAAAAAAAAAAAAAAACACCAAAAAAAGCTGCGTGCATTTCGCATTTTATGAAACGTTCGGCCCATAATAGAACAGTCCTATCCTATTTTTTAGGGTGACAAGGTGACTAAAAATGGCGAATGCTCACCGCATAGGAGATATTTTTTAATAATTTAATAGTTTGGACTTTTCGGACGCAGCGCTATGTAATATGTTTATTTATTGTCTATATATTTTATATGTAAAATTGGGAAAGGGGGGATTTAAAGGGACACTGACAGGCCAAATCAGCATATATAGTTATATATATGACATTACAGGTCTTATACAGTCTATTAAAAGCATCTTAGTATCCCCCCTGTCCACCTTCTAAATACCGAAATATAAAGTTTTATAACCTGCCTGTCTCGTCACCAATCTGCCCAAGGGGCGGCGTTTCATCTCAAAATGCGCCCAGCCAGCCGCTCCCAACTGCCGTTCTGAAGCCCCGCCCAGCTCATCAATATTCACTTCGCTGGGCGGAGGCTACAACTCTCCACAGTCACGATTTGGCCTGTCAGTGTCCCTTTAAACTTAATATTTTAGGGTACTTTCACACTAGCGTTTTTCATTTCCGGCATAGAGTGTCATCACAGGGGCTCTATACCGGAAAAGATGTCTTCAGTTCAGTCGTTTTGACTGATCAGGCAAAAGATAAAACCGCAGCATTCTACGGTTTTATCTCTGGCGAAAAAAAATGAAGATTTGCCTGAATGCCGGATTCAGCATTTTTCCCCATAGGAATGTATTAGTGCCGCATCCGGCATTCAAAATACCGGAAAAGTCTATTCACTGTATTACTTTCCCTTATAACAACATGGTTATAAGGGAAAATAATAGCATTCTTTAATGCAGAATGCATAGTAGAAGGTCAATATAATAAACATTGGTGGTGCAGTGCGTCCCCCCCCCAACATAATAAACATTGGTGGCGCAGTGCGTCCCCCCCCCAACATAATAAACATTGGTGACGCAGTGCGCCCCCCCTCCCTAGTATAATAAACATATAAACATTGGTGGCACAGTGCGCCCCCCCCCCAACACCCCAGTATAATAAACATTGGTGGCGCAGTGCGCCCCCCCCTTCCTAGTATAATAAATATATAAACATTGGTGGGCAGTGCCAATGAGGGTTAAAAAAAAAATAATAATTAACTCACCTCCTCCAATTGATCGCGCAGCTGCCGGTCTCCTGTTCTTTCTTCAGGACCTGTGGTGACATCACTGTGCTCATCACATGATACATCACATGATCCATCACCATGGTAATGGACCATGTGATGGAGCTCAGTGACGTCACCACAGGTCCTGAAGAAAGAACAGGAGACCGGCAGCTGCGCGATCAATTGGAGGAGGTGAGTTAATTTTTATTTATTTATTTTAACCCTCATTGGCACTGCCCACTGCGCCACCAATGTTTATTATACTGGGGGGGGGGCGCACTCAATGTTTATTATACTGGGGGGGGGGGGCGCCGCACTCAATGTTTATTATACTGGGGGGGGGGGGCGCCGCACTCAGGTGCCGCTCCACCAATGAAGATAACTGAGCTGTTAATACAAATACAGGAGGCGGGTGCCGGAATCAAATAGCGGCACCTGACCTCTATGACAGGGAGCTGCGATCAGCGGCATCTAACCCCTCAGGTGCCGCTCCCTGTCATAGAGGTCGGGTGCCGCTATTTGATTCTCCTGTATTTGTATTACAGGTCAGTTTTCTTCATTGGTGGCGCAGTGGCCACAGCCCCCCCCCTGTCCCTCTTCTTATTGGCCGCAGCAGCAGCACAGGGGGGAGGGAGAGACTCTTCCACTGCGCTGCTGATAAGAAGTGAACATGATAGTTCAGCTTCTGTGCCCGCCGCTGTATTCAGAGCTGCGGCGCGGCTCTAGTCGCAAATGGCGACAAGACTGGGGCATAACATTAACACATAATGTTATTCTGCGGCGGGCCCCCATCCCGGCCGGGCCCTCGGACCATGTCCGAAGTGGCTGACTGGTCAGTCCGCCCCTGCTTTGCATAAACGGTAATCCACACAGTTTCCAGACTTTATCTTGGTTTCCACTAGGTTTCAGCAGGACAAATGACAGGCAAATACTCTGTCTGCAAACAAACTCCTCTCTGCTGTATCCTTAGTGTAACTTTATGAGCTATGTTAGCAATAGTAGTCTGTCTCTTTCTGTAGGCAATTCTAGGAACTTCTTGTCCTGGTATTTGGTACCTCAAGCTTCGGCTCAGCTTGGGTGAAGGCAATGCAAGCCCAGGAGGGGACATGCAACCATATAGTCCTTTTGCAGGCAGAACCTGCAGGCCCAGCAGGAGGGTAGACTAGATACCGACCCACATCCTCTCCCCAGGAGGGGGAAGAATAGACTGACTCAATAACACTAAACTCCTCCTCTCCTTCTCCCTCTAGAGGGAGAGAGAGAATGGACAATCCAGTCCATGCCCTGCTACTAGCACTGCCAAGAGTTGCTGCCACCTTGTGGTTACCAGGCACATTACATGAGACACAACGGTTACATGGAGTAAATATGCACATTATTCTCACATGACATGAAATACATTGGTTTCAAAGAAGAAGACCGGCACTTCGCTTTTTTTTTTTTTAGATCACAATGTAGATTTATTCAGTCACATATTCAAGTGGCATAGTGACGCGTTTCAGCACAAGTGTGCTTTCATCAGACTGCAATGAAACATCTTACACTCCAGCTATTTATACATAAATGAAACACTAAGGAACTGACATCATCAGAGGAGCTCCGCCTCCCTCTTTAAATAAAAATTCGCATATCAAATAATCGCAATGAGAAATTCGCAATGAAAAATTCGCAATAGAAAATTCACAAAAACAATTCGCAAAAACATATCCACTCTGTACTGGCGAAGATTTTCAGTCAAATAATTCATTTTGGCAGTGATTAATCACGCTAAAGAAAGAAGGAAATATATTTATCGGATTGCATAAGGCCGAATGCCTTATAGGAAGCAGGACACATTGTACTCACGATTGAGGCCCCTGGGCTCCATTGTCTGAAGACGATGGATCCAGTAAGCCTCTCTTTTCAATAACAATTTATTTCTATCACCCCCTCGACGGGGTAATGATACACCTTCAATGATCTGATACCTCAACTGCGAGATATTATGTTTTTTTTTCATGAAAATGAAGGGGTATTGGAAGTAATAAATTCTGTTTGCGGATAGTAGATTTGTGTTTACTTAGTCTGTCCTTCATTCTCATCGAGGTTTCCCCCCTATATAATAATCCACATGGACATTTAAGAATGTAAACCACAAATCTACTATCACAGGT
This sequence comes from Bufo bufo, assembly GCF_905171765.1. Taxonomy (NCBI): domain Eukaryota; kingdom Metazoa; phylum Chordata; class Amphibia; order Anura; family Bufonidae; genus Bufo; species Bufo bufo. Next base: position 423,052,558 of record NC_053394.1, read on the forward strand.
GAACGTGCCCCTTATTGGAATATTTTCACCCAAGTGAGGGTGGGAAAAACATGAACCCTTTATGACGCTGGAACAATTGTCACAATTTAAACAAGGAAAAGTGCCCCGTCTAGGTGTAGATAAAAAAAAAACCTCTGTCCTCTTTCTATTTTATTACTTCCCACATCTGCCCGGACTATTTTATCCCTAATATTTTCTGCCCGTTTATAGCATATCATGGGTGGCCTCTGGAACTCTCCTATCCGTGGATAGGACTTGGATAATATGTGCCAATGTTGATTAACAATAGTACTAGAATAAAAATACATTGGATGACAGGTATTAGCACATAGGAAATGGTAGCAAGGTGTCAAAAGGAGTGGTAATGGCACTCTGGGTCATTACACCTACAGCCTGGTAATCTGAATAAGCTCCTCCCACACAGTGCTGCAGTGCGATCTGTGGCTGCAGGGAAGAGGACTGTGAGCTTCAGGAACGGGACAAGGTGAGTAGTTACTGTGTTTTTTTGTTTTTGATACAGAGGGGTCACAGATGACTTTATTACTATTGAGGGGGCACAGAGGACTTTATTACTAGGGAGGGGGCACGGAGGTCTTCATTACTATGGAGGGGGCACAGAGGACTTTATTACTATGTAGGGGCACAGAGGTCTTTATTACTATGGAGGGGGCACAGAGATCTTTATTAATATGGAGGGGGCACAGAGGACTTTATTACTATGGAGGGGGCACAGAGGTTTATATTACTATGGAGGGGGCACAGAGGACTTTATTACTATGAAGGGGGCACAGAGGGAATTTCTACTATGGAGGGGGCACAAAGATTATTACTAATGTGAAGCAAGCACAATGGGGATTATTACTATGAAGGGGGCACAAGGGGGCATAACTACTGTGAGGGGGCACACGGTACAAAACTACTGTGTAAAAAAAAAAAAAGTATTGGGGGGGGGGGGGGGGTGTAGGTGCCAGAGAAAGGACCCACCCTGGGGGCCAAACACCATAGGCACGTCACTGAAGCAGGGAACTATTTGCTCCCCGCTCCACCATTGAGCCGCCAGCGCTCCACAGCAGCAGCAGCATGATGTCCTCATACATCGTCCTGCTGATCTGTGTAGGAGGAGGAGCGGGGAAGGCTGAGAATCAGCCTCTGCTCCTCCTACACAGCAGCGCGATGTGTCACAGTATCCTGCTGCTGCTGATGGGCAGCGCAGATCATGGGAAGAGCCAGGTGATTGAGGCGAGGAGTATTTATTGTTTGTTTTTTTCACTTCCTGTGAAGGGGGCACATCTGGGCATAACCACTGTGAAGGGGACACTGGGCACATATCTTGTCATATCTACTGTGAGGGGGTACATACTTTGGGATATCTACTGTGAAGGGGGCACATATCTTGTCATATTTACTGTGAGGGGGCACATATCTTGGCATATCAACTGTGAGGGGGCACATATTTTGGGATATCTACTGTGAGGGGGCACATGTATTGGCATATCTACTATGAAGGGGGCATATCTTGGCCTGTCTACTGTGAAGGGGGCACATATCTTGGCATATTTACAGTGAGGGGGCACATATCTTGGCATATGAACTGTGAGGGGGCACATATTTTGGGATATCTACTGTGAGGGGGCACATATCTTGGCAGAATTGTCTTTCCCGTTTTCCAATAACAGACATGGTAAATTAAACGGTGCTATAAAAAAAAAAGCATCTTCAACCACAAAAACTAAACCCTCATATGGATATATGAACGAAAATGTAAAAAAAGTTGTGGCTATTGGAATGTAGGGAGGAAAAAACGAAAATGTGAAACCAAAAATGGGCCCGGTACTTAAGGGGTTAATGTGGCCAGAGATCTAGATCCAGACAATGCTCCTATGACAAAAGCAAGCTTTTAAAGGGTTTTTTCCGAGATTTTTTTTATACTGATGACCTCTCCTCAGGACAGGTCATCAGTATCTAATCAGTGGGGGTCTGACACTAGGGACCACCACCCATCAGCTGTTCAAGAAGGCAGTAGCGCCGCGGCCTTCTCTCTACTTTTCCTAGGCCAGTGGCAATACATTCATTGGTCACGTGGCCTAGGAGCAGCTCAGCCCCATAGAAGTGAATGGGTCTGAGCACGATACCAAGCATGACCACTATACTATATATGGCGCTGTGCACTTGGTGAGGAGGGAGAAGGCCGCAAAGCTTACAGGAGAGCCGTGCCTTCTTAAACAGCTGATCGTCGGGGGTACCTGGTGTTGGTGTAAGACCGTGAACCGGGGAGGGTCCCCCAGGATACAGCGAAGTCATGGAACAGGTAAAACGACACAGACACCAGCTTTTTATGCAAAAACAGAAACTTTACTATAACAGTAGTATAACTGCAACAATACAAACATACACAGAAAATGCTATATCCCGGACCCACAGTCACTGTCCCTGCCCACTGGACACAGCAGAGCCTGCAAAGTCAATACTGTGCCGCAAAATAGGACAAACCTGGCCGATGGCGGACACAGCAGAGCCTGCAAAGTCAATACTGCGCTGCAGAACCGTTCTGTACAACCTGGCAATCACACAACCCTAACTATCTATCTAGTTTCAGGCCTAGGCTTAGTCTCTGTTGCTTCAGGCGCCACTAGTATAGAGCAAGGAGTAAACGGGTGTACTGACCTGCGTCCGTTCTGGACCCTAGGATGCCGCTTACCCGGGATGGCCACCAAGCTCTCAGCAACCGTGCGGCCTTGCTTCATGATAAGGCTTTCTGTCCACACACTGGAACTGGTCTTCCTGGGACAATCTCTCTATCAAAGGGCTGGATCCAGTAAGGGAACAACAGCTACTCTCCTTCCTTTGAGTGTCCATTCACTGACGGACATCGGCAAGCCAGGATGGAATCGGCTTCAGTCCCTCATAGCACAATCCTTCCACCATGTCAGATTAGCTCAGACTTCCTGGTTTTCAGAAGCAGCTTGCATGAGTCATCATCTGCTTTGCATATGCAGATCCCAGAGTGTGCTGACTGTAGCTGCAAAACAGTGGCCTCTAGTGCCCGGAATGCCAAATGACAGCTCCAATACAATCTAGGCATCATAAACATTGTGTAGGCAGAGCTTTTCCACAATCTCACATGCCACCCCACTCAAAGTTGTCGTCCTCGCGAACTCTCCCCATACAAACTCATCCTGGGCATAGCGCTGTGGAGGCACACCAGCATTGGGCCCAGCTGACCTTCTCAGATTGAGGGTTTCAGAAGTACTGGGGACATCAGGCATATTTGACAAGAGAGGAGCTGTTGACTGTTCAGCACTGCACCTGGGTGGCAAACCTGTCACAGACTAAACCTCTGTGGACACCTGGGCAGGGACAACCCACCATTGCTCCTCTTCCTCATCTGTGGGACTTTCCTCCATACTCGGAGCGTGAGGAGGCACCCCCTCCACGCACACCGGCTCATAAAAATTGCAACGTTTTAACATATTACGGTGTAAGTTCCGTGAGGGTCCCACTGTCCCTACCTCATAGACCAGAATAGCGGGGTCTACCCTTCTCTTCATCATGTATGGAACTGCCTCCCACCGTCCATTCAACTTCCCAGACGGCCGTTTGGCTTTGACCATCACCCGATCACCCGGGACATACCCATCTTTCTGCACTGGTCTTGTGTTAGGGTGTACCACCTGCCCCAGGCGCTCCCCCACAACCTTGTGGACCGTTCTCAGCCGGCGGCGGTGCTCCTGCACCCATGCTGTGGTACTTTTTGGTGGGGGCTCCATCGGGTTGGGCATGTGGAGATCTTCAATCTCCCGTCCGGCTCGTCCAAACATGAGCATATGTGGAGAGTATCCGGTGGTACTGTGTACTCTGTTGTTATAGGCCCACATCAGCTCAGGTAGGTACGCGGGCCACTGGGCTTTTTGACTGTCTTCCAGAGTCCGCAGCATCTGAAGCAAGGTGCCATTGAAGTGTTCGCAAGGGGTGATACGGAGTGGTGCGGGAACGTTCAATCCCATACAGTTGGTACAGTTCATTCATTAGAGTACCCTGAAAGCATGCTCCCTGGTCAGAATGTATCCTCCGTGGACACCCGAACACCTGTATAAAGTGTTTACAGACAGCTTCGGCAGCCGACTCTGCGGTTTGGTCTCTGGTGGCCACAGCCACCACATACTTGGTAAAGTGATCTGTCATGAATAGACAGTACGAGTGTCCCGAGGTAGAGTATCCAATCTGTACATAACGATCATCAGAAGTTCTAGGGGCACTGAGGTGCGGATGGTCTGCACAGGAGCCCGCTGTTCAGTACTCTTACTCAACCCACAGGATCGACATTTAAGACATGCCGCGGCTACCATGTCAGCCAGATCTGGACAGTATACCAGCCGTTGGAGCCACTTGAACGTTTTGTTGCTCCCAAAATGAGCTCCCTTTTCATGAGCTTCCCTGGTGGCCTCCGGTCCCAACGACATGGGAATGACAATCTGTTGCCAGTACTGCAGCTCTGACTGTAAGTATATGATCTGGCACAGGAGGCCCTGGGTAATTGTCAGCTTGTCCCACTGCCTTAACAACTTCTGACCCTCTGGGGTCAGACGGGCTCGTTCTTCTGGCCGAGGCCAGATCTTGCTCCGATCCCATTCTTTCACTTTCCACAAATCCCGGTAGCTATTCTGGACTCTCTCCCAATCAGTCAATGTTTTCCCCAGCACCAGGGTCATTCCAGATGCCACCCCACTTGAATGTGCCACATCCGGGAACAGAGGTAAGTGACCAAGGTCATGAGTTTCCGTGTCCTCTAACTCCGAATCAGCTCTCTGAGTCGACTGTCCTACTGGAACTCGAGAGAGAGCATCGGAGTTGCCGTTCTCCCTACCGTACTGGAACTTGATGCGGTATTGGTACTTAGAAAGGCGGGCCAACCATCTTTGCTCGAGTGCACCGAGCTTGGCATTCTCCAGGTGTGCCAACGGGTTGTTATTCATCATCACAGTCACTTCTGCACCAGTCAGGTATTCTGCAAACCTTTCGGTCATGGCCCACACCAGTGCCAGTAGTTCCAGTTTAAAGGAGCTATAGTTATCAGGGTCTGCCTCTCTTAGGGACCCTCTCCCATAGGCGATGAATCTCTCCCGTCCATCCTGGACTTGGGACAATACGGCCCCCAGACCATGTAGGCTTCCATCAGTATACAGCAGGAAACCGCATGTAAGCCAGGATCGGGGCATTGGTCAGCTCCTCTTTCACCGCTTCAAAGGCCTCTTGTTGCCAGGGCCCCCAGTCGATGGGGCATTTCTTCGGGCCCTCAGCTGTGCCTCTTAGCAACTCGTTTAACGGGCCCACCAGATGAGCGAATTTTGGTATAAACCTGTAATAAATATTATGATACTGCGCTCTGGGACTGTGGACGTGTTTAAATTAGTACAAGAGTATCGTATGTTAGTTCCATCCAGCACATGAGTATACACCAATACGCAAGTATCTGTCTGGCTTCACCAGTGTACCTGAAATGTAGACTCCTGTTTGTGTGCTGATACTCCTGCTTGTGCTCCGATGCTTGGTGCGGCGGTTCGCCTTCCTGAAATCAGGGATTGTCGATTAGGTGAATGTTGTTCGCCGAGTCATCGATGCTGGAGTCCGGGGAATAAGTCAGTCCAGGTATAGTATAGTTTGGCGTGCTGCTTCGCGCCCCGGCCGGTGGCGCGATGCTGAAGCAGGTAGAGGTTGGGCAAAATTTAGCGCTCACTAGGAGCAACGAGTGACGTCACTACCGCGGTCGTCAATGACCACAGGTGCCAAACTATACTATACCTGGACTGACTTATTCCCTGGACTCCAGCATCGATGACTCAGCGAACAACATTCATTGGAGCATTGGAGAGGCCGAAGGGCATCCGGTTGAACTCGTAGAGTCCCATAGGTAGAATGAAGGCCGTCTTGGCTTTGTCCTTCTTGGCCACCGACACCTGCCAGTACCCACTAGCCAGGTCAAGAGTTGAGAAGAACTTTGCTTGGCTTAGGGCTAATAATGACTCCTCAATCCGTGGAAGGGGGTAGGCATCCCGGACGGTCTGAGCATTTAGCTTCCGATAATCCACGCAGAACCGGAGACTCCCGTCTTTCTTCCGCACCAAGACTACCGGAACAGCCCACGGACTTTGACTCTCCTGGATCACCCGGTTCTCCAACATGCTGGCCACCATATCTTTCACCTCCTGATACATCTTAGGTGGAATCTGCCAGTAACGTTCCCTGATCGGCGCAGCATCGCCAGTTGGGATTTTATGTTCGATGGCAGTAGCACACCCAAAGTCCTCATCATGTCTTGAGAAGGCCTCCTGAAATTCCCAGAGGGTGTCTTCCAGCAGCTTTTGTTCCCTCGGGGTCAGGGTTCTGCAGTCCACCCCCATACAGTCCATGATCACTCGACCGTTCCGCTCCGCTGTTGGGGTTTCCCTTGAATGGATCTCCACAGCATAGGTCCAGGCTGATTTCCTATCCGGCTACAGCGTGAAGCCCCTTCGTCGAGCGATACCCCCTTAGGACACATCAACTTTGGCCAGCAGGGTGTTTGCGGGGACGGTTAGCTCGCAGTCCTCAACATTACAGCAGCGTATAGGCACACATCCGTCCTTCACAATGGCGAGGGCCCGGACTACCAGTGGGCGAATCTGCGTTACTTCTTGATAAGCGGCTCGATAAGGACCTCCAGTCCATTCAGTCGTCGTCCAGCCCCCACTGGAAGCATCAATATTCGCTCTTGTCAAGGTGGGATCTTCAGCGGGGTCCTCCGGACCACCCTCACGTCTCGAATGGCCTGACCGGACAGGTTACTCTTTTGCAGGCTACAGCTCCTCACCATCTGTTGTAGGACCTTCTGGGTAGGCCGGTGTGCGGTGCCCCATTGCCAGTACTTCGGCCCTTCCTTGGCATAGAGTTGGTCGTCTAGGTCTCTCAGTATATTCATGCCCAGGGTCACGTTCATTCCTTTCCGGGACGAATGGTCCACCAGCATGACCCCTTTCTTGCCAATGTCTTGCCCAAACAGTCGGACCCGCATCCAGACTATCCCTCGAACATCCCTCTCTCTATTATCGGCAGCCATCAGCCTGATGACGCTCCCGTCTTCGGGCTCCATCATATCGAAGAACTCTAGAGGCATTAGGGTGCACTCTGACCCTGTATCAACTAGGCAGAATACCTTTCGGCCTTCCAACTCGGCTTCTAATACGGGGCTGCTGGCATACAGATCACGTTATTCACGCAGAGGGCTTAACTTCTGGTGCACTGCCGCAGGACGCCCAGCTACTGCAGCGGTCAGAAGTTTAACGTCGGCTCAGACGCTACCTGTTCTGGGCACTCTCTGGCCATATGGCCATACTTTCGGCAAGCCCAACAGAGGGGCCCTCTTCTGACCAGCCCCCTCACCGGGGTTGTTCTGGGTGGAGTGACACGAGGTGCGGGGACCGTTTCCGGAGGCCGGGACGGTTCTGCCTTCATCTGGGACACTTTCAGCCGAAGCTCTTTCAATTCCGCCCACAGGGCCTGGACCACATCCTTTAAGGACTTAGATTATTCAAACCCCAGCCGGTCACTTGTAACATGCGTGCTATTCACCACTCTCGCTGCCGCAGGTATGGGCTCTTCCTCTCTTTCTACGGCGGCTAAGTAGACGCTGTAGAATGTTATATCGGCCATTCTTCGGGTCATCTCTTGTAATTTATCTTGTAAGAATTTATTGGAGAGCCCCACTATGAACTGATCTCATAGAAGCCGGTCCACCTCCCGGAAGGCGCCTATGGTATCTCATTCAGCGTCTCCTGTAGAGCATTGGAATATTGCATCAGGGTCTCGCCCTCTCGCTGGGGTCGGTTAAAGAAGTGACTCCGTACCTGTACCACTTTGGCCCGCCCCCCTTGGGCTCTCTCTAGCAGGGAGAATATCTTCTCTAGGGTATCTCTCTCGGAGTCAGGCCTTACCATCACTGTCCGCCTGACGTCACTCTCTAGGGCTCCCAACACAACCTTGGCCCGCAGTTCGGGGGTCAGTTTACACATTTTAACCGCACTTCACACCCTTTCAGTCCAGTCCTGCAATGTCATGTTTCTACCGTCATACTTTGGCAAATGACGCAGCAGTGCCCCTACAGGGATGTATCCCACTGGGGTAGCCATATTATTGGGGGCAAGCTGGATTTGCGCCTGTGCACCCTGGGCTGGGTCCTGATCCGGCACCACTGGCGCCGGGGGACGATCTTCCGCCGCGTTCCCGTCCATAACGGTCGCTGTATCCTGCCGACTACACCAAGTTGTAAGACCGTGAACCGGGGAGGGACCCCCAGGATACAGCGAAGTCACGGAACAGGGAAAATGACACAGACACCAGCTTTTTATGCAAAAACCGAAACTTTACTATAACAGTAGTATAACTGCAACAATACAAACATGCACAGAAAATGCTATATCCCGGACCCACAGTCATTGTCCCTGCCCACTGGACAGGCCTAGCCAATGGCGGACACAGCAGAGCCTGCAAAGTCAATACTGTGCCGCAAAATAGGACAAACCTGGCCGATGGCAGACACAGCAGAGCCTGAAAAATCAATACTGCGCTGCAGAACAGTACAACCTGGCAATCACACAACCCTAACTATCTATCTAGTTTCAGGCCTAGGCTTAGTCTCTGTTGCTTTAGGCGGCCCTAGTATAGAGCAAGGAGTAAACGGGTGTACTAACCTGCGTCCGTTCTGGGCCCTAGGATGCCGCTTACCCGGGATGGTCACCAAGCTCTCAGCAACTGTGCGGCCTTGCTTCATGATAAGGCTTTCTGTCCACACACTGGAACTGGTCTTCCTGGGACAACCTCTCTTTCAAATGGCTGGATCCAGTAAGGGAACAACAGCTACTCTCCTTCCTTTGAGTGTCCATTCACTGACGGACATCCACAAGCCAGGATGGAATCGGCTTCAGTCCCTCATAGCACAATCCTTCCACCATGTCAGATTAGCTCAGACTTCCTGGTTTTCAGAAGCAGCTTGCATGAGTCATCACCTGCTTTGCATATGCAGATCCCAGACTGCAGCTGCAAAACAGTGGCCTCTAGTGCCCGGAATGCCAAATGACAGCTCCAATACAATCTAGGCATAAACATTATGCAGGCAGAGCTTTTCCACAATCTCACATTGGACTCCCACCGATCAGTAGTAAAATCCTGGAAAACCCTTTTAAGAACACAGGGGTTGTCGTAGGGCACAGACATGGCCAGCTCAAGGCCAGTGTTGCATGCTACCTCCTATCTAAAGAAGGGTTTCCCAGATCACCATAAGCCCCCATCAAACCCAACAGGCATTGGCATTAGGCACAGAATCCCATCTCGTAGGTGAAGTATAATTTCACATGGGCAAATTTTGTCACCCTGGTCCTGTCCTACTAGTATTGCCTATTGTATATGGTACTGTATGAACATTGAATGTTTATTGTAAAAGAAAATTGCGTCCTCCACTGCATTCCTAAAGCAGACCCTTAAAGGGCATCTGTTTTGGTCCCATGTTTATATGCGCCCGCATTGCTGAGAAAAATTATGTATTATTATATGCAAATGAGCCTCTTGGAGCAATGGGGGCGTTGCCGTTACACCTAGAGGCTTTGTGTAACAAAATAGCAGGCACTCACCATCTGTATTTCATATATATATGAGTTAAAAAGTTATGCTAATAACATTTATTCTCAATAAAAATATCAAATATCATAAAAAAACATTATAAAATGTAGACATAAAACATACAACATGAAAGGTGAAAAAGTTGCACTACAGTAGGTCTATAGGTGCCGTGATCCTGGTTGCTTCAGTAACAATAATACACAGGTTAATAAATTAGGGATACATAGAATGAGAATTAATTAATGATAACATATGCAGTTGTTGATGAAGTTGTTAAAAAGTTGTTAAAAAAAGTTGCATCAATATCAGTCAAAGTGTACTGTAAAGTTTGTGCTCCTATTGATAACAACCTGCATGTGGTTTTGTTGGCAATGGTTCAGGTTTCTACTGTAAGTATTGTCAGTCAGTACAATGTTGTATCCACAGAATTGTAAACCATTGAATTGTAAGCCGTTGAAATAGTGTCTGGTCCGACACTTAAAAGAGAATTTGTATCCGAATCTGTGGTAATTAATAATTAAAGAGGATTTCCACTGGGCATATTCCTCTATAGACCCATTAGTGTCACTTAGGTTAATATAATGTTGTTATTTTGTTAGTTATTCCACTGTCTCTACTCACAAGAGACTGGGTTTCGCTTACTGCAGGGGCGTCCCACCTGTAGTACAGCTACTCACCCGACCCCAAAGATTGTCTTCTGTTGTGCGGTGTATTCCGCGCTCAGTATCAGCGTCCCACGTGGTGTGACTGTGATCACGTGACTCGGCTTTCTTTGCTCACGTGACGTGGTGTGAGGGAGGCAAGAGAAATAGAGTTGAGTGGACACCTGGATGTTCGGGTTCGACGGGTTCGGCCGAACTTCAGAAAAAAGTTCGAGTTCAGGACCCGAACTTGACCCGAACTTGACCCCCATTAAAGTCAACGGGGACCCGAACTTTGGAGCACTAAAATGGCTCTAAAAAAGTCATGGAAAGGGCAGGAGGGCGGCAAAAGGCAGCAAAATGTGGTTAAGAGCATGGCAAGTGCTCTGCAAACAAATGTGGATAGGGAAATGACTTAAAATAACATAAAATATGTAAAAATAAAAAATAATAATCTTGATCTAGGAGGAGGAGGTCCATATGGAATAGGAGGTTGAGGAGGCGGTGGATGTGGCGGTGTGGTTTTTTGTTTTGTTTTTTATTTTCTTTTTTTTATTTTCTTTTTTTTCTAATTTGGATAGACCCCAAAACATTGGGAAATATAAAAAATAAAACAAAGAGAAAGTGCGCTGGAGTACAACAATGGCTGGGTGAGGCCAGTATACATGTCTATTCTGCACAAGGTATGGACAAGTCCTGTGGGATCCCTGCCTTGTTCATTTTAATGAACGTGAGCTTGTACACATTGGCTTTGGACAGACGGCTGCGCTTCTCTTTGATAACCCCCTCCAGCCATGCTAAACAAACATTCAGACAATGCACTGGCCGCAGGGCAGGCCAGCACCTCCAAGGCGTAAAGGGCAAGCTCAGGCCATGTGCCCAATTTGGAGACCCAAAAGTTGAAGGGGGCAGACCCACCAGTCAGTACGGGTAGGCGTGTGCACACTTACTACTCAACCATGTCGCACGTCCCCGTGACGGCCTTGATCCAATAGGGTATCTTCCCTATCAACTTTCGATGTTCTTTTATGCGCCTACCATGGTGATCATGGGTAACGGGGAATCAGGGTTCCAGACTGGAGAGGGAGCCTGAGAAAGGGATACCACATCCAAGGGAGGTCAATGGCTGAAATGAAATGTGATCGAGCGGAAATGTGGGACAAATTATTAAAGCAGAAGAATTGAAGGAAAGGAGAGGGTGCACGGCAATTACCCACTCCCGACTCTGGGAGGTAGTGACGATAAATAACAATACAGGACTCTTAAGATGCCCTGTTATTGAAATGATTAATAAAAATATTACAAGGAATGTCACTGGGGTATTTTGGATTTGGAAACGTTAGACAGGAGAGGCCCTGCTGCCGCTTTGTTGACTCTAGATAACTTCTGCCTGATCGCACGTCCCTATGACGTCCACGATTAGAGTTGAGCGGACACCTGGATGTTCGGGTTCGACGGGTTCGGCCGAACTTCAGAAAAAAGTTTGAGTTCGGGACCCGAACTTGACCCCGAACCCGAACCCCATTGAAGTCAATGGGGACCAGAAATTTTGAGCACTAAAATGGCTGTAAAAATGTCATGGAAAGGGCTAGAGGGATGCAAATGGCATCAAAATGTGGTTAAGAGCAAGGCAAGTGCTCTGCAAACAAATGTGGATAGGGAAATTACTTTAAATAACATAAAAAACTTAAAAATAAAAAATAATAATCTTGATCTAGGAGGACGAGGTCCATATGGAGTAGGAGGTTGAGGAGGCGGTGGATATGGCGGTGTAGGTGAAAGCGGCGGTGGAGGAGGAGGTAGCCTACACTGCTTTTTGCTTTTAAATTTATTTTTATTTTTTTAAATTAGGGTACACCCCAAAACATTGGGAAATATAACCTGTGATAACCCCCTCCAGTTGTGCTAAACACACGTTCAGACTATACACTCAGGCCATGTGCCCAATTTGGAGACCCAGAAGTTGCAGGGGCTGACCCCTGTAAGTCAGTTCGTGTAGGCAATGTCACCTGACAATGTAATTGACGATTTTTTTAAATTTATGTTCCTGTCACCTATGTAGAGATGCCCCAGTGACATTAACCATCCATTTCGATATCTTCTCTATCAACTTTCGATGTTCTTTTCTGAGCCTACCATGTTGATCACGGTTATCGGCAAATCAGGGTTCCACGCCGGAGAGGAAGCGTGAGAAAAAGATACCAAATTTAAGGGAGATAAATTTATTTTAAAAATTGAGAATCAAGCGGAAATGTGGGAAAAGCTGTGGGACAAATTACAGAAGCCCAAATGTGGGCCAAAAGAGTAAAGCGGAAATATGGGAAAAGTTTTTGAGGCGCAAATGTGGGCCAAATTACAGAAGCCCAAATGTGGGCCAAAAGAGTAAAGCGGAAATGTGGAACAAATTATTGAAGCGCAAATTTGGTACAACTTGTTAAAGTTTAAAGAGGACCTTTCACCGATTATTACACTATGAACTAACTATACAGACATGTAGAGCGGCGCCCGGGGATCTCACTGCACTTACTATTATCCCTGGGCGCCGCTCCGTTCTCCTGCTATGCCCTCCGGTATCTCCGTTCCCTAAGTTATGGTAGGCGGAGTCTGCCCTTGTTCTTCTGTAGCGCTGGCCAATCGCATTGCAGAGCTCACAGCCTGGGAGAAAATAACCTCCCAGGCTGTGAGCTCTGCGCTGCGATTGGCCAGCGCTAGAGCAGAACAAGGGCAGACTCCGCCTACCATAACTTAGTGACTGGAATCTCCACCTACTATAACTTAGTGAGCGGAGATACCGGAGGGCATAGCAGGAGAACGGAGCGGCGCCCGGGGATAATAGTAAGTGCAGTGAGATCCCCGGGCGCCGCTCTACATATCTGTATAGTTAGTTCAGAGTGTAATAATCGGTGAAAGGTCCTCTTTAAGCATTGAATCAAAGGAGCAAAGGAGGTGGCGCGCATCAATTAAAGAAGAATTTCTGAAATTTTATTCCCTGTCACCTATGCAGAGCAGGGGTTTATTCACGTCTAAAATTGTATAATGTCAACCCAAGAATGTAACAGAAAAATTACAGAAATGTATTAACCTGTCTACTTGGTAGAGCAGGGGTCTATGAAAAAATTGTTTATTGTCACCCGAAAGTGTAAAAGAAAAATTATTGAAATTCATTAAGCTGTCAACTAGGTAGAGGAGTGGTACATCACACCCAAAAATTTGTGAATTTCACCCGAAAATGTAACTGACAATTTATTTTTTTTTTTTTTCGGTCTACTAGGTATAGCGGTGGTACATCACACCCAAAAATTGTTGAATTTCAACTAAAAATGTAACAGACAATTTTTTTTTTTTTACCTGTCTACTAGGTATAGCAGTGGTACATCACACCCAAAAATTGTTTAATTTCACCAGAAAATGTAAATTACATTTTTTATTTTATTTTTTGCCTGTCTACTAGGTATAGCAGTGGTACATCACACCCAGAAATTGGTGAATTTCACCAGAAAATGTAACTGACAATTTATTTATTTTTTCTGGTCTACTAGGTATAGCAGTGGTACTTCACACCCAAAAAATTGTTGAATTTCAACTGAAAATGTAACTGACAAATATATTTTTTTACCGGTCTAATAGGTATAGCAGTGGTACATCACACCCAAAAATTGGTGAATTTCACCAGAAAATGTAAATAACAATTTTTTTTAACCTGTCTACTAGGTAATAGCAGTGGTACATCACACCCAAAAATTTGTGAATTTCACCCGAAAATGTAAGTGACCAATTTTTTTTTATTTTTTTTTCCGGTCTACTAGGTATAGCAGTGGTACATCACAAGTAGTGAAATGACATAAAATAAAATACGTACAAATAAAATAAAAAAAATTGATTTATGAGGTGGAGTTCCATATGGAGTAGGAGTTCGAGCAGGCGGTGGACGTAGCAGTGTAGGTGGAAGTGGCGGTGGAGGAGGATGAGGTTTTAATTTTATTTTTCAAAATTAGGGTACACTCCAAAAGAGTGTGAAATATCCAAAATACAAGAATGAGCAATTGCGCTGTAATATTACAGTGGCTGGTTAGTGCCGGTATACATGTCTATTCTGCACAAGGTACGGACAAGTCCTGAGGGATCCATGCCTGGTTCATTTTAATGAACGTGAGCTTGTCCACATTGGCTGTGAAAAGGCGGCTGCGCTTGTCTGTTATGACGCCCCCTGCCGTGCTAAACACACGTTCAGATAATACACTGGCTTCAGGAGCAGGCCAGCACCTCCAAGGCTTAAAGGGGAAGCTCAGGCCATGTGCCCAATTTGGAGACCCAGAAGTTGAATGGGGCCGAACCATCAGTCAGTACGTGTAGGCGTGTGCACACATACTGCTCCACCATGTTGGTGAAATGCTGCCTCCCGCTAAGACGTTCCATATCAGCTGGTGGTGCAGGTTGTTGTGGCGTGCTGACAAAGCTTTTCCACATTTCGGCCATGCTCACCCTGCCTTCTGAGGTGCTGGTGGTGCCCCAGCTGCGTTGGCGACCTCTTCCTCGTCCTCTGCCTTCGCCTTGTGCTTCCACTGTGCACCCGCTGTCAGGTGGGAATGCCACCAGCAGCGCGTCTACCAGTGTGTGCTTGTACTCGCGCATTTTCCGATCACGCTCCAGTGAGGGAATTAGGGAAGGTACGTTGTCCTTGTACCGGGGATCCAGCAGCTTGGCTAACCCAGTAATCAGCACAAGTTAGAATGTGGGCAACTCGGCGGTCGTTGTGTGCCAGGCTGCCCAGAGGCAACGAAAAGCTGTCCTCTGTGGGAGGTGAATCGTCTGTGTCCTCTGTATCCCCCCATCCACGCACCAGTGATGGCCATGAGCTGGTCTGGGTGCCACCCTGCTGTGAACATGGTTCCTCCTCCTGCATCTCCTCCTCCTCATCCTCCACCTCCTCATCCTCCAGAACTGTGCCCTGGCTGGACAATTGTGTACCTTGGGTTTGTGGGTGCAGGAACCCACCCTCGGAGCCACTTGGGAATGACTGTCCAGAAACCCTACGAAATGATCCCTCTTCCTCCTCCTCCTGTGCCACATCCTCTTCCATCATCGCCAGCAGCGTTTTTTCAAGGAGGCATAAAAGTGGGATAGTTGCGCTGAGAACGGCGTTATTGGCAGTGGCCATGTTGGTGGAGTACTCGAAACAGTGCAACAAGGAACACAGGTCTCGCATGAAGGCCCAGTCATTGGTGGTGAAGTGGTGCTGTTCCGCCGAGCGACACACCCGTGCGTGCTGGAGCTGAAACTCCACTATCGCCTGCTGCTGCTCGCACAGTCTGGCCAGCATGTGCAAGGTGGAGTTTCACCTTGTGGGCACGTCGCATATGAGGCGGTGAGCGGGAAGGCCGAAGTTACGCTGCGGTGCTGACGGGCGAGCAGCAGTAGGGTGAGAACGCCGAAAGCGCGCACAGACGGACTGCACTTTATGCAGCAGCTCTGACATATCGGGGACATTTTTAAGGAATCTCTGCGCCACCAAATTCAGCACATGCACCAGGCAAGGGATGTGCGTCAAATTGGCTAGTCCCAGAGCTGCTACGAGATTTCGCCCATTATTGCACACCACCAGGCCGGGCTTGAGACTGACTGCCAACAGCCACTCATCGGTCTGTTGTTCAAGGCCCGTCCACAGCTCCTGCGCGGTGTGGGGTTTGTTCCCCAAACAGATACGTTTTAAAACTGCCTGCTGTCGTTTACCCCTGGCTGTGCTGAAGTTGGTGGTGAAGGTGTTACGCTGACCGGATGAGGAGCCGGTAGAGGATGAGGAGTTGGAGGAGGAAGCAACAGGAGGCAAACTGAAGCGCCCTGCAATCCTTGGTGGTGGAAGGACATGCGCCAAACTGCTATCCGCCTCAGGCTCAGCCGCCACTGCATTTACCCAGTGTGCTAATATGGAGATATAACGTCCCTGACCGTGCTTACTGGTCCACATATCCGTAGTGAGGTGCACCTTGCCACAGATGGCGTTGCGCAGTGCACACCTGATTTTGTCCCCCACTTGGTTGTGCAGGGAAGGGATGGCTCTCCTGGAAAAGTAGTGGCGGCTGGGGACGACGTACTGTGGGACAGCCACCGCCATAAGGCTTTTAAAACTATCCGTCTCCACCAGACGGAATGACAGCATTTCAAAGGCCAGTAATTTAGAAATGCTGGCATTCAGGGCTAGAGATCGCAGGTGGGTAGGAGGGTACTTCCTCTTTTTTTCCAGTGTTTCGGAGTTGGAGAGCTGAACGCTTCCGTGGGACATTGTGGAGATGCTTGGTGACCGAGGTGGTGGTGTTGCTGGAAGATCCTCTGTTTGCGGGGTGGCAGGTGGCACTGTCACTCCAGAGGTGGATGAAGAGGCCGAGACTGCAGCAGCAGAGGAAGCAGGAGGAGCCAGAGACCTTTCTTGGTTTTTGAGGTGTCTGCTCCACTGCAGCTCGTGCTTAGCACTTAAATGACTGGTCATGCAGTTTGTGCTCAGGTTGAGAACGTTTATGCCTCGCTTCAGGCTCTGATTGCACAGCGTGCAAACCACTCGTGTTTTGTCGTCAGCACATTGTCTGAAGAACTGCCACGCCAGGGAAATCCTTGGAGCTGGCTTTGGTGTGCTCGGTCCTTTGCTGCAGTAGGCAGTAGCAGGCGTACTGTCTAGAGGACGGCCACTCTGCTTTTGCACCCTGCTCCCTCTTCTGCTGTGCTGGTGGCTCTGTGCGACCACCGCCTCTTCCTCCGAACTACATAGGTCACTCGCATGACATTGATTCCATGTGGGGTCGCGGACCTCATTGTCCTCCACATCATCTTCCATCCAGTTTTCACCCCTGCCCTCCTTGTCGGTCTGCACACTTTCAAAAGCCCCAGCACCTGTGTTTCGTCATCATCCGAGACGTGCTGCGATGGTCCTCCCATGTACTCATCTTGAAAGATAAGTGGCTGGGCATCGGTGCACTCAATCTCTTCCACTTCTGGGGCAGGGCTAGGTGGATGGCCCTGGGAAACCCTGCTAACAGAGTCATCAAAAAGCAGAAGAGACTGCTGCATGACTTGGGGCTCAGACTGCTTGGCTGATTTGCAAGGGGGTGAGGTGAAAGACTGATGGACATCGGCTGCAGGTGACAACTCTGATCTTTCAGCAGGAGACTGGGTAGGAGACAATGTGAAGGATCTAGATCCACTGTCAGCAACCCAATCTACTATCGCCTGTACTTGATTAGGCCTCACCATTCGTAGAGCAGCATTAGGCCCGACCAAATACCGCTGCAGGTTTTGTCGCCTACTCGCACCTGAGGAAGGGGTTTCACTTGTGCGTGTAGCTGGCACAGATCGACCACGTCCTCTCCCTGCAACAGGAGCTCCACCACCAGCACCACGACCGGGGCCACGTCCCTTATTTGATGCTCTCCTCATTCTTTGCGTTCACCCACCAAACTAACAGATGGTTTATTTCAGGCGACAATGTAACCGCCACTAGTCAACAATTAAGTTCACTGACAGTAAGGCAGTGCCGGGGTCATATAGAGGAAAAATTTATTGAGGGCACACAACAGTGTGACAGGCGAATTTTATACAAATTACTTCACGGTCACAATTTTTTTTAAATTTGTCAACCAACAATGTAACAGCAGTATTGACTGGTTATATTTTGCTGTCACAAATGCAGCAAAGGCCCCAAATGTAGTGTCTTGCACAAAATGGGTGGTTTTTTTTTAAACCAGAATATAACAGCAGTATTTAACGCTTGTATTGGACTGTCACAAATGCAGCAAAGGCCGCAAATGTACTTTATGGAAAAAATATATGATTTTTTCACCCACAATTAAATAGAAGGATTTAACAGATTTTATTTCACTATCACAAATGCAGTGTAGGGCACAAATGTACTTTTTTAGCAAAAAATAATAATAATTTGTCCCCATAGAATCTAACAGATGGATGATTTACTTAGATTGTACTTTACAGAATTTTTTTTGAACATGTCACCCCCTGGGTCTCTGAACTCTCAGAACGATTCCCTATAATATTTTTCCTTCCCCTGGCACATATGCAGTGCAGGTGTACTTAAAAAAACGGTATATGTTGCCCACTGAACTAAAAGAACAGGATTAAATTATTGTCCCTGGCACATATGCTCTGCTGGTGCACTGAACTTGCACAAAATGGCCGCGGCCGCCCACCTGACTAACAGACGGATAAAAGTTATTTTTCTGTGTCACTGGGCTCAGGGCAGGGTAAAAAAATGTTGCACTGCACCCACAAAACAAAATCGTTGTAGATCACAGAGTTAACAAGTTCTGATAACAGATAGATTCTGTCCTATTCTCTCCCTCACAGCAGCAGCATCCTCTCCCTACACTAGTAACAGCAGAGTGATGTACAGATCTACGTGACCCAAGCTTATATAGAGCCTGGGTCACATGCTGCTCTGGCCAATCACAGCCATGCCATTAGTAGGCAAGGCTGTGATGGCTTCTAAGGGCACACTAGTTAAACGTGTGTTGATTGGCTGCTCTGCAGCCTTTTAAAAAGCGCCATTAAATTGCCGAACACCGAACTCGAACCCGAACTTTTACTGAAATGTTCAGGTTCGGGTCCGGGGTTTCAAAAATCCTAAAGTTCGGTACGAACCCGAACTTTACAGTTCGGGTTCGCTCAACCCTAAAGAGAACGTCTCTCTCTCTTTGTTGAAACAGCCTCGTCCTTTTTCAAATGACACTTTCTGTGTTGGTAAGGTGATCCTGCAGGTAATGGTGGGTAGTTTGGATTCGTGTCCACGCGTTGCCATAGTGATAGGAGGGGTGAGCCACTATAAACAAAAGTATACCTAGAGACTCTGCTCTCTCTGCAATTGTCGCTCCCTCTCCACTTTGATTGACAGGACCAGGCAGTGAAAACCCAGCCCTGACTTCTCCTAAACTTAATCAAAGTGGAGAAGGGGCAGCATTTGCAGAGAGAACAGAG
This sequence comes from Bufo bufo, assembly GCF_905171765.1. NCBI lineage: Eukaryota > Metazoa > Chordata > Amphibia > Anura > Bufonidae > Bufo > Bufo bufo. The sequence goes on from NC_053394.1 coordinate 423,071,823, forward strand.
CCTCTAGGTGTAACAGCAACGCCCCCATTGCTCCTAGAGGCTCATTTGCATATATTTGAACATAATTTTGCTCAGCAATGTGGGCTCATAGGAACATGGGACCAACACCTTCATCTGCCAAGCACACATGTAACAGCTCAGGCAGGTTCATAGGTACAAAACTGCTGACAGTTGCCCTTTAAATAGTACATTTAAGGGTACTTTCACACTTGCGGCAGAGGATTCCGGCAGGCAGTTCCGTCGCCGGATCCGTCAAAATGCATGCAAACTGATGGCATTTGTCAGACGGATCAGGATCCTGATCCTTATGACAACTGCATTGAAATGCCGGATCCGTCTCTCCGGTGTCATCCGGAAAAACGGATCCAGTATTTATTTTTTTCACATTTGTTTACGGTCTGAGCATGCACAGACCGGAATGCCGGATCCGTTTTGCCGGTACACTCGGGGCCGGATCCAGCATTAATGCATGTCAATGGGAAAAAATGCCGGATCCGGCATTCTGGCAAGTGTTCCGAAATTTTAGACGGAGATAAAACCGCAGCATGCTGCGGTATTATCTCCGTCCTGAAAAGTCAAAAAGACTGAACTGAAGACATCCTGATGCGTCCTGAACGGATTTCTCTCCATTCAGAATGCATTAGGATAAACCTGATCAGTTCTTTTACGGTATTGAGCCCCTAGGACGGAACTCAATGCCGGAAAAGAAAAACGCTAGTGTGAAAGTACCCTAAGTATACATTTAGTCCCTAGGAATATTTAGCTGTTATATTAGCTGCTTGTTTTATAACTTGTGGATTTAAGGCGTAGTAGTTTAAGTCTTCCAGGATATCCGATGTTTTCAAGATAATGTGTTCCCTATGGAGACACAGGAGATGATTTTTCCCTCAGAGCCACGAACAGAAGATAAAAGCAATTTACACACAGATGTGGCTGATTAGGGATTTGTCTGATAGAAGTGGATGATATGAGGGCTTTAGCTACAGCGTAAGATCTATCAGAATCCACATTTATATCCGACATGGGGGATTATATAATGTGAGGATAACATGTCTAAGGAGCAGCCCAATAATGCAGGGCATATAAAGCACCATGGTCTGGTTAATGGGGCAGAGCAGAAGGTTAGAGGGTAGCATCGCCTCCGAGTCTGGCATAGGTCCTGGGACTAGAAGATGTATTGAAATCTATTGGGTCTTTTTAATTTTCTCTCTTTCATTTTTGCATGAAGAAGCTGTGGGCTCTGGTGCTTTCCTCTGGCTGCGCCTTCTCCCCTCTCACAGCATTATTCACACTCTCAAGTTGAGGCAGAGAGGCTGCAGCTTCATTCCCTCCTTCTCCCCTCTTCTTTTTCCCCTGTGAAGGGAAGACCAAAGTGTAGCTTTAGAAATACTTGCAACCGGAAGGTCAATGGGTGCTGTGCATGCAGTACGCCCCCAAAAGTTTTTTAGGTGATGGCACATTCATTTCCCCAGCCTACATCTATTGTTATGCAAGCGGGTGTGTGCCCACTGTGCCACTGACCGGCTCTACCCTGGAAGGGCATGACTAATTAACTACCTGGTCTTCACTAGAGCCTCTGATGGTGAGGATAGGCTTGGACCCTTAGGGTAGTCACCAGGTAACACTCTAGAGCAGTCCCCGGGTCAGTGGCAGCAAGCACCAAGAAGAAAGATGTAGTTAGGAAGTCCAGAGTCAGCCCAGGCAGCGAGCAAGCAAAGTTCGTAATCGAAATCCAAGGTCAGAGGTAAGTGGAAATCAACCAAAGTCTGTTGAATCGAGAAGCAGGGTCCGGTACACAGTAAAGCAGAACATCAAAACACATTCACACAAGTAACTAGACAAGCTAGTGACCAATATTGCTCAGGCGTCTTCCTGGGGCAGGAAGCGCCTTTAAATACTTCCTGCAATCCAGCCATAGGCTGGTAAAACAGAGGGCGTGTACGTGCTGCCTCACAAGGGAATAGAAACACCCCCGTGCATGCCCTAACAAACAGTACAGGACTCAAGCAGGAAGTAAGCTCTGACACGGAGTGCAGATACAACAGTAAAGCTACTTGCTGACCGTGCTTGTCAGCACGGTGCACGGTTAAGAGGGAGCCCGGTGCCCGTGCCCGCAAGTAGGGGCATCAGCACAGGCACGGACATCTATTTTCCCTGAAATCACACACCCTTTTATATAGCACTCCGTCCGCTCTGATCCCCTGTCACCTCATCCCCATTAGCACCAGAGCTGAGTCTCATGATGCAATATCTCATTGCCACATCAGTGCCTAGAGGACTGGAGTAGTCCTGCTTATTTTTCCCGAGACATTTCTCAACTCTTCTGGGAGCCCAGGAGGTCTCTTGGACTTTCCAGGAGAGTTGGTAACTATGGCCTCAGGGAGTGCAGAGGTAGACCCAGGCCCTTCATCCTTAGTGCCCTCTTCCACGTACTAAGATGGCAGTATTAAAAATGGAACAGATATTTGGGGGCCCCGTTACAGATTTTGCATTGGGACCCAGGAACTTCAAGTAACATCTCTGAATGAAGACAATGAAACTTTAAGGTAGTCTTTCACTTGACTGAATGTCATAGATGGGGTTCCCCCACTCAGGCCCCTCCATTAGCCACATATTGGCAAAGAGTAGCTTCTGTTCTGGAGAACCCATGATAATGTGCTCACACATTTCTCCCAACAGACTGGACACGCTCTAGAGAAGTCAATGGAGCCAGCTCAAAACCTTGAAAGTTAGGCCACATGCACACGACTGTAGTTTGGATCTCCGTCCAATCAATATTTTTTGTGCATCGAACACAGGCCCAGTCATTTCTGTGGGTTCTGTTGGGATTTTCTCTGGTAGTTAGGATTAGTGGGTGCAGCACAGAGGCAAAGTACAAGTTCTTGGTTCAAAACATCAGTGTTTATTCACACGTGAAAGCAAAACAAAAATGCAAGTTGCTTGGTGATCGTTCACACACATGAAAAGTGCATATACAAAACAGTCACCTTTCATCCTGGGTGTTACTTCACACCCTGTTGGAAGTTCTGCCTTTTCAAGTCCACAGGCGGCGTTAGGCGGCCTGTTCGCCCTCCAGCCTTGCTCAAGCCGCAGAACCCAACACAGCCCTCAGATCACAGCACACAGACCTCCTGAGCTCCACTGTCAGACGGAGGTAATCCTCTCCACCTGGCAGTGCTGGCTGGTTTTTATGCCTGGCAAAACCTGGCCTGGAACATGGGGAGTAGTCAGCCACCCAGCACTTTGACTACTCCCAGTAAGAGCTGACCCAGATCAGCTATTATAGCCATACTAAGTATCAAGGTGTCAAACAGCAACTGCTCTTACTCCACCAAGGCCAGGAACCTCGGTGACACGTACCTATCATCCACAATGATTCCTTGTACCTTCTTACATACCTCCCCCCTTTGTTCATCCCTGAGGGGGTGAACACATGCCATACAGTATACTCAGGACAGGTCATCCGCGTTTCCCTGCAACCGGCCTGCCCTGTGTTCTACGGAGAACTTAAAGTTTTGTTAGGACAGGAACCACCTAGTGACTCAGGCATTTCTCTCTTTGGCCTGGCTCATTCACTTGAGAGAGGAGTGGTCAGTCACCAAGCGGAATGTTCTCCCCAACAAATAATAGCGGAGAGACTTGAGTGCCCACTTGATAGCCAGGCACTCTCTCTCCACTATACTGTACCTGGTCTGGGGTGAGCTTGTGGCTTAGGAAGACAACGGGATGCTCCGCCCCGTTGAATTCCTGAGACAGTACAGCACCGAGGCCTACTTCAGAGGCGTCCATCTATACTACTCGCTTGAAGTTGGGTGTCACCAAAACCCACATAGGGCCGACTTCAAAGCGGAGAAAGCCTCTTCTGCCCGGTCATTCGAGTGAACCATCACTGACTTGCGTCCCTTCAATAACCCTGTCAATGGTGTGGCTACAGTAGCAAAGTGGGGAATAAATCTCATGTAATAGCCTATCATTCCTAGGAATGACTTTACTTGTTTAGTGGTGACAGGTCGGGGCCAATTTCTTATCTCCTCTATTTTGTTTACTTGGGGTTTAATCACTCCGCGCCCAATGATATACCCCAGGTATTTTGTCTCCTCTAGCCCTATCATGCATTTTTTTGGGTTAGCGGTTAGTCCAGCTTTTCGAAGGGAGTCTACTACAGCCTGCACTTTGGGCAGGTGACTTTCCCAGTCGATACTGTGGATGACAATATCGTGCAGGTAAGCCAAAGCGTACCGACGATGTGGTCGTAGCACAATGTCCATTAGCCTTTGGAAAGTGTCGGAGGCGCCATGTAGACCAAAGGGTAACACCTTATACTGGTATAGCCCCTCCGGTGTGATCAAGGCCGTTTTTCTCTTTGGCAGCCTCTGTTAGGGGTACCTGCCAGTACCCTTTGGTGAGGTCCAAAACAGAAAAATACCAGGCTTGTCCTAACCTCTCAATCAGCTCATCTACCCGGGGCATAGGATAAGCATCAAACTTGGAGATTTCGTTTAGTTTCTGGAAATCGTTACAGAATCGTAACGACCCATCTGGCTTTGGTATTAAGACTATCGGACTGGCCCACTCACTTTTGGACTCCTCAATGATGTCTAGTTGCAGCATTAGCTGCGCTTCCTCCGAGATGGCTTGTTGCCGAGTCTCAGGTACCCGATATGGTTTCAACTGGATTTTGGCCTGAGGATCAGTGACAATGTCATGCTGGATTATGGAAGTGTGTCCAGGGAGGTCTGAAAACACATCTGTGTTCCTGCTGACAAACTCCCTGGCTTACTGAGTCTGTTTAGAGGAGAGGCTGTCAGCAATCTTCACTGTGGCAACCCCTTCCCTTACATCAGACTGAGGGGCCGGAACCTCTCCTCCTAGAATACTCGGCCACGGGCTATCGTCAGTACTGGTCTCCCTATCTTTCCAAGGTTTGAGAAAATTCATATGGTATACCTGCTCCGGCTTCCACCTCTGTACCTTGTAGTTTACTTCTCCAACCTTTTCGAGTACCTCGTAGGGTCCCTGTCACCTAGCCAATAACTTACTGTCCATTGTCGGTATCAGAACCAAAACCCGATCTCCCGGGTTAAAGATCCGGACCCGAGCCTGGCGATTAACACCCGACTTTGAGCTCGCTGAGCTGCCTCCATATGTTCCTTTACCAGCGGCAACAAGGTTTCCATATGTTCCTGCATCTGGGTAACATATTCAATAACGCTTTTATATGGTGTGGGTTGTTGCTCCCACGTCTCTTTGGCTATATCCAACAGACCACGTGGATGTCTGCCATATAGAAGTTCGAAGGGAGATGAACCCAGTAGAGGCCTGGGGCACTTCTCGCACTGCAAACATAAGATAGGGCAGAAGGAGGTCCCAGTCCTTCCCATCCTTAGACACTATTCATTTAAACATGTTTTTTATCGTTTTATTAAACTAGGCCGTCAGTTTGCGGGTGATAGACGGACGTCCGTATCTGCTTGATGTTCAGCAACTTACAGAGTTCCCGCATGACCTTGGACATAAAAGGGGTCCCCTGGTCATTCAGAACCTCTTTAGGTAGCCCCACTCTGGAGAACATCTCCAATAAATCCTTTGGTATGAGTTTGGCCGATGTATGTCGCAGTGACACCGCCTCCGGGTACCGAGTGGCGTAGTCTAGGACTACCAAGATATGTTGGTGCCCTCTAGCGGACTTCGGTACTGGACCTACGAGATCCATAGCGATTCTTTCAAATGGAGTCTCAATAATCGGGAGGGGCACTAAGGGACTTCGGAACAGGTGTTGGGGGCTAGTTGTTTGGCAGGTTGGGCAAGACTTACAAAAGTCATCTACCTCTCTAAACACACTGAGCGAGTAAAACCGTTGTAGTATCCGGTCCTGTGTTTTCTGCAGTCCCAAATGACCCCCAAGAACATGTTGGTGGGCTTACTCTAACACCAGTTTTTGATAAGCACGGGGCACCACCAACTGTTCAATGGGTTCACCCTGCAGCTGGTTTACCCGATATAGTATATTCTGGTTGACCACAAAATGGGGAAACATCGACTCGGCCCCAGGTTGTTGGGGTACCCCATCAACTATTACCACATTCTCCCAAGTCCGGGATAGGGGTGGGTCTCGGCTTTGGGCTGTACCAAAATTCTCCCTGGAGACGTTGAGGTCTGCCAACTCAGGTCCCGGTGGCAATTCCCCAACGTCACCCACCATTACCCTACGCAGGGTTGTCTCCCCCTCTTTCACCGAGGTGGCGGTCACCCCTACTGCTGGCCCTTCGGCCTTAGGTTCCCAGGGTTCTGGACGTCCTCCTGAACAAGGCCAATCTCCTGGGCTCACCACTGACTCAGGGGTACCAGTCACTCTCACAACCGGCCATAGGGCCGGGAAACCCAAAAAGTCTCTCCCTATTATGAGTTCATAGTGCAAGTTTGCGGCGACTGCCACTTCATGGGTCCACCTGCTGGCTACCGTGGTTAGAGTCACCAGCGCTGTGGGGTAGTTTTTTAAGTCTCCGTGAATGCACATCACCACAACTTTCCGCCCAGTATACTCAGCGGACCGCACTAGGGTAGCCCTTACTAGGGTCACCAAGCACCCTGAGTCCAGCAGCGCCTCAGCTTGAGTGTCTCCCACTTCCACCTGGCGCAAGTGATCTAGAGCCTCTGGGGTACCTGTGGCACACAGTTTCATAGCATACAGTTACTGACGGTAACCACAATTAGTGTCCATGGGCTCAACCTGAGGGGGGCACTCAGCCCTTATATGCCAGGTTCCTGACACCGCCAGCAGATTACCTGGGTCTGGCCCATAGTGGGAACCTCCCAGGTGGGTTTCACCGGCTCATACCGTTGGGCATGGGGTGGGGAGTTCTGGGGTTTACCTGCCCCCCTCCCGAAAGAACTCCCCTTAAGGTTCTTAGTGGCCTCATAGCGTTCCACCAGGTCCACCATTTCCAGGGCATTTCCAGGAGACACCTGGCCGATCCAGAGCTGGAGAGGGGATGGCAGTGCCCTCCAGAATATGTCAGCCAATAGTCTTCAGAGCATAGCCGTGGGACTCAGCACATCAGGCTGTAACCACTTTTGCAAAAGGTGGAGTAAGTCATAATACTGGGGTCTCACAGGCTCAGCCGGCTTAATCCCCCACTAATGTACCCGCTGGGCCCGGACCAACATATTTACCCCCAGTCTTACCAAAATCTCACCCTTTACCTTCGGGTAGTCGGCCGATTGATCGTCCGGCAAGTCGAAATGTACGCACTGGGACTCTGATGCCAGGAATGGAGCAATGACTTCAGACCACTGGTCTTGGGGCAGCTTTTCCCCGGTGGCCCCTTTCTCATACATCGCCAGGAAGGTTTTGATGTCGTCTGCAGGTGTCATCTTAGGGATCACTGCACGGACTGCTTTTCGGGCATCGTGGATGCTTGGGGTTGCTCCTGCTGTCTGCAAAGCCATCACGTGTTGTAGCAGCAACTGGTTGGTCTTTTGCTGCTGCTTATTAGCCTTCCGTTGGTGCAAGTTGGACTCTCGCTGCTGTAGATTAGCTTCCACGAGGGCCTTCACAACAGCCTCCATTTTGTCGTGGGGTATTCCAACCAAAGACCATGACAGCATTTCACTAGATACCATCATTGATCAGTGGAGGCCTTATGGCTGGTAAAGAGAGAGATACTAGTACTAGGTTTATACTGTATAAGAGAACTGCTGTAAAGGCTGTATTCTATTATGTAAGTGCCCACACTTTACATGTACTTTACATCTTTACATAGCAATTTTTGCAGTCATGTGCATTAGCGCTAAAAGGGTGTGTGTGTATATATATACACTCACCTAAAGAATTATTAGGAACACCAAACTAATACGGTGTTCGACCCCCTTTTGCCTTCAGAACTGCCTTAATTCTACGTGGCATTGATTCAACAAGGTGCTGATAGCATTCTTTAGAAATGTTGGCCCATATTGATAGGATAGCATCTTGCAGTTGATGGAGATTTGAGGATGCACATCCAGGGCACGAAGCTCCCGTTCCACCACATCCCAAAGGTGCTCTATTGGGTTGAGATCTGGTGACTGTGGGGGCCATTTTAGTACAGTGAACTCATTGTCATGTTCAAGAAACCAATTTGAAATGATTTGAGCTTTGTGACATGGTGCATTATCCTGCTGGAAGTAGCCATCAGAGGATGGGTACATGGTGGTCATGAAGGGATGGACATGGTCAGAAACAATGCTCAGGTAGCCCGTGGCATTTAAACGATGCCCAATTGGCACTAAGGGGCCTAAAGTGTGCCCAGAAAACATCCCCCACACCATTACACCACCACCACCAGCCTGCACAGTGGTAACAAGGCATGATGGATACATGTTCTCATTCTGTTTACGCCAAATTCAGACTCTACCATTTGAATGTCTCAACAGAAATCGAGACTCATCAGACTAGGCAACATTTTTCCAGTCTTCAACAGTCCAATTTTGGTGCGCTCGTGTAAATTGTAGCCTCTTTTTCCTATTTGTAGTGGAGATGAGTGGTACCCGGTGGGGTCTTCTGCTGTTGTAGCCCATCCGCCTCAAGGTTGTGCGTGTTGTGGCTTCACAAATGCTTTGCTGCATACCTCGGTTGTAACGAGTGGTTATTTCAGTCAACGTTGCTCTTCTATCAGCTTGAATCAGTCGGCCCATTCTCCTCTGACCTCTAGCATCCACAAGGCATTTTCGCCCACAGGACGGCCGCATACTGGATGTTTTTCCCTTTTCACACCATTCTTTGTAAACCCTAGAAATGGTTGTGCGTGAAAATCCCAGTAACTGAGCAGATTGTGAAATACTCAGACCGGCCCGTCTGGCACCAACAACCATGCCACGCTCAAAATTGCTTAAATCACCTTTCTTTCCCATTCTGACATTCAGTTTGGAGTTCAGGAGATTGTCTTGACCAGGACCACCCCCCTAAATGCATTGAAGCAACTGCCATGTGATTGGTTGACTAGATAATTGCATTAATGAGAAATAGAACAGGTGTTCCTAATAATTCTTTAGGTGAGTGTATATAAATATATTGTAGGAAGGCGCAAGGGTCCGTCATTGACGGAAGGTACGTGTCACCGAGGTTCCTGGCCTCGGTGAGATAAGAACCGGTTATTTAATGTGTCAGCCGCAGCTAGTGCTTGCTGACACTGTTTATTCTTAGTGTGGCTGAAAAGCCGATCCGGGCCGGTTCTTATTGGGAGCAGCCAAAGAGCAGGGTGGGTGGCTGTTCCCTACGTCCAGGCCAGGTTTTGGGCTGGGGTTTAAAAACCCAGCCAGCAGCTCAGCTGGGGGTGGATTATCCTCCATGGCTGAGGAGCTGAGGAGTCTGTGGTTTGAGACACTGAGACATTTATTTGTGAGAGCCATAGGCTGGGAAACAGGCCTCTAAAGCCTGCTGCGGACGGTGGGTGAAAATCATCTGCTGACCAGGTGAAGTCTTTTTGCACTGTGAACTTTGTGTGGTGTGAACAGGCACCAAAAAATGAACACTTACTTTTGACTTGTTTTCTTTCTGTGTGAGAATAAACACTGAACTTTGATTTACAACCTTGTTTTTGCCTCTGTACTGCGTCCGCTTACCCTGCCTACCAGAGCGAATCCCCACAATATATATATATATACACACAGTGGGGAAAATAAGTATTTGAAAAACACTGGCGATTTTGCAAGTTTCCCCACCTAAAAAGAATGGAGAGGTCTGTGATTTTTATTGTAGGTACATTTCAACTGTAAAAGACAGAATCTAAAAAAAATATAGACTCACTAAGTACTATCAATAATCAGTGGAGGCTATACGGCTATTAAAGAGAGAGGTACTAGGTTTATACTGTATATGAGAACTGCTGTAAAGACTGTATCCTATTATCTTAGTGTACAAACTTTACATAGAAATGTCTTAACCCTTAAGCCACCTGCACACATTGCAAAATACGTACGGTTTTTCAGAGAGGATTTGCGACGCACGGCAACGGCCATGGGTCCCTTAAAGCAAATATTTTTCGTGACGCCAGTTGCAGTGAAACAACAAGGGCACAGGGCCCCTTAAGTGATGTAGTATATGGTACCCAGGTGTAGGAATGCCAGAGTGGTGTAGGGTGGCCTAAGTGTCCCTTAATGTTGGTGCACGTTTCACGGTGCTCCTACCTGGATACGCTGGAACCCAGGCGTTGTTGTCTGAAGCAGAGCAAATAGGGGGAATAATCTAGGGATTTGAATAAATAAATTGAGTCCAGACCTTGTGATGAAGTTCAACAACAGCTCTACTTGAATAAACGTTCCTCCAACAGTTTGAGGCTTTGTCTTGATTCCCAGCAGGTGTTAGCATTAACTCTGGCAGGCAAACAAACTCAACTATGCTACATCTGTTGCTCTTTGGCTCTGCTTTGCTGACAAGCTTACTGTATAACTTTGCTTCTTTCTTTATGCTGCAACTTCTCTCTGTAGTCTGTCTCTAGATTAATACCAGCGAATCTATACCTCGTGGCTTCAGAGGCTCCAGGCCTTGGCCTCTGTGTCCAGCAGAGCTGAAGGTGCAGGAAACCTCCAGCAGGGGCGTGGACCTGCTTCCTTTCCCAAGATGGGGGTACTCTCCACTGACCTCTAACTAACTAAACTCCCCCTTAGAGGGAGAGAAGAGAATGGAAAGAAGGTTCCATCCTCTGCAAATGTAGCTCTTCCATGCTTGCTGCCACCTTCTGGTGAACCAGGTACATTACATGAATAATGGAATAGCAATGCACATTGTAGAGGACTGAAATAAATGCATAAGAAAACACTGTGTTAGCCCATAGAAGACAGTAGTGGGGTGCAGAATGGTAATGGCACTCTGGGTCATTACAGATTCCCGTGCTGAAAAACTGTAGCGTGTTACAGTACCAGCAAATTGAATGGGTCCGCTATCTGGAAGGTCGGTGCTTCCGTAAGGTTTCTTTCCGTGCCTCCGCACCACAAAAAAAATTGATCGTGTTCTATTTTTTTGCGGTGCGGATGGATCACGGACCCGTTCAAGTTGAATGGGTCTGGATAAGTCTGCGGAATCAGCACGGATGTTGCCCGTGCATTGGGGACCGCAAATTGCCGAACAACTGCCATGTGCATGAGCCCTTATACTGTATAACAGAACTGCTGCAAAGGCTGTGTCCTATTATCTTAGTGCACACATTTTACATGTACTTTACATAGACATTTCTCTAGTCATGTGCATTAGGGTACTTTCACACTTGCGGCAGAGGTTTCCGGCAGGCAGTTCCGTCGCCGGAACTGCCTGCCGGATTCGGCAATCCGGACGCAAACTGATTGCATTTGTCAGATGGATCCGAATCCGTCTGACAAATGCATTGAAATACCGGATCCATCTCTCCTGTGTCATCCGGAAAAACGGATCCAGTATTAATTATATTTTTGCATTTTTAAAGGTCTGCGCATGCCGGAACACTTAATGCCGGATCCAGCACTAATACACTTCAATGTAAATTAATGCCGGATCCAGTATTCCGGCAAGTGATCAGTATTTTTGGCTGGAGAGATAACTGCAGCATGCTGCGGTATTTTCTCTGTCCAAAAAACGTAAGAGGGACTGAACTGATGCATCCTGAACGGATTGCTCTCCATTCAGAATGCATTAGGATAAACCTGATCAGTTTATTTCCGGTATTGAGCCCCGAGGACGGAACTCAATTCTGGAAAAAAAAACGCTAGTGTGAAAGTACCCTTAACCCTAAAGGAGTATTCCAACCATGGACCATGAGGCATTTTACTATCTGCCATCACTGACCAGTGGGGGGTCTTATGGCTGTATTAGGTCTGCTGTATCTAAGGGAGCTGCTGTTTAGGCTGTATTCTATTATATTACTACCATGTACTTCACCTTTCAATAAATGTACATCCTGGTGTACGGATCAGTAGGGCTTTTAGTGAAAGCATGCATGTCCTCTCAGAAGAGGCTAATCCATTTACATTTGCTATCCCCAGATAACCCGCTCTTATCTTCACATAGACTGATGTGCTCACAATAATACAAATATTAAGACAGAACATCGCTCCCCCAGGAGCGCGATGAGTTTCACCAGTTCAGAATAAGAGCTCTTTCCATCAAAGAATAATCCATGAAAGTTACTTGATCGCAGGAACACAAATGCAAAATGAAAAGCGACAGACACAGAGATGGGTCTGAATATTCAGGGTTATAATGGATGGTTTGATTTAAAGAGACAGGTGTCTAATTTCCATAAAAAGTATATAGGAGGGTATTTCTACAGTCATTCAGTAATGCTTGTGATTTTACTCCATTTTGATGCTTTTTGACAGGATCGGATCCAAAGAAGAGGAGATTGACTGTTATCCATCTAGTCAGGATCCAATGGCGGACGTGGGGGCACTGTGTGTACACAGTCTTAGGCATCATGCACATGACTGTATGTACAGCCAGGTCCATAAATATTGGGACATCGACACAATTGTAACATTTTTGGTTCTATACACCACCACAATGGATTTGAAAAGAAACGAACAAGATGTGCTTTAACTGCAGACTGTCAGCTTTAATTTGAGGGTATTTACATCCAAATCAGGTGAACGGTGCAGGAATTACAACAGTTTGCATATGTGCCTCCCACTTGTTATGGGACCAAAAGTAATGGGACAATTGGCTTCTCAGCTGTTCCATGGCCAGGTGTGTGTTATTCCCTCATTATCCCAATTACAATGAGCAGATAAAAGGTCCAGAGTTCATTTCAAGTGTGCTATTTGCATTTGGAAGCTGTCAACTCTCAAGATGAAATCCGAAGAGCTGTCACTATCAGTGAAGCAAGTCATCATTAGGCAGAAAAAACAAAACTAACCCATCAGAGAGATAGCAAAAACATTAGGAGTGGCCAAAACAACTGTTTGGAACATCCTTAAAAAGAAGGAACGCACCAGTGACCTCAGCAACACCAAAATACCCGAAAGACCACTCAAAACAACTGTGGTTGATGACCGAAGAATTCTTTCCCTGAATAAGAAAACACCCTTCACAACAGTTGGCCAGATCAAGAACACTCTCCAGGAGGTAGGTGTATGTGTGTCAAAGTCAACAATCAAGAGAAGACTTCACCAGAGTGAATACAGAGGGTTCACCACAAGATGTAAACCATTGGTGAGCCTCAAAAACAGGAAGGCCAGATTAGAGTTTGACAAACAACATGTAAAAAAGCCTTCACAGTTCTGGAACAACATCCTTTGGACAGATGAGACCAAGATCAACTTGTACCAGAGTGATGGGAAGAGAAGAGTATGAAGAAGGAAAGGAACTGCTCATGATCCTAAGCATACCACCTCATCAGTGAAGCATGGTGGTGGTAGTGTCATGGCGTGGGCATGTATGGCTGCCAATGGAACTGGTTCTCTTGTATTCATTCATGATGTGACTGTTGATAAAAGCAGCAGGATGAATTCTGAAGTGTTTCGGGCAATATTATCTGTTCATATTCAGCTAAATGCTTCAGAACTCATTGGACGGCGCTTCACAGTGCAGATGGACAATGACCCAAAGCATACTGCAAAAGCAACCAAAGAGTTTTTTTAAGGGAAAGAAGTGGAATGTTATGCAATGGCCAAGTCAATCACCTGACCTGAATCTGATTGAGCTTGCATTTCACTTGCTGAAGACAAAACTGAGGGGAAAATGCCCCAAGAACATGCAGGAACTGAAGACAGTTGCAGTAGAGGCCTGGCAGAGCATCACCAGGGATGAAACCCAGCGTCTGGTGATGTCTATGCGTTCCAGACTTCAGGCTGTAATTGACTGCAAAGGATTTGCAACCAAGTATTAAAAAGTGAAAGTTTGATTTATGATTATTATTATTATGTCCCATTACTTTTGGTCCCTTAACAAGTGGGAGGCACATATACAAACTGTTGTAATTCCTGCACCGTTCACCTGATTTGGATGTAAATACCCTCAAATTAAAGCTGACAGGCTGCAGTTAAAGCACATCTTGTTAGTTTCATTTCCAGTCCATTGTGGTGGTGTATAGAGCCATAAATGTTAGAATTGTGTCGATGTACCAATATTTATGGACCTGACTGTATGTACAATCCTATACTTACCTAGCTAATTGTCCTTTTCTCTAATTATGTAATTTACTGCACACATTGTTTTATGTTGTTTTAGTCCATGTACGCTATGTATATCTTTTGCAGATAACCTTCTGATCCCGCTACTTACCTGCGATTTTATCTGTATATATTACAGGTCCAAGTTATGGGACCGAAACACTAGTGTCAACCATTTTCCTGTACATTTTTGGGCACCTTTAATAAAGACCCATTTTGCATCTTATATTACGGATTACTCCTACCACAGATCACCGACCAACCTATCCGGGGTGCCGACCAGTTTTTGCATATTCATACTGTTTGTTCAGGGTCTGCATTGAGCTTGCTCTGATAATTTTTAGTTTTGACTCCCTGTACAGTAATCTGCTGCAGGAAAATAAACTGACCTCTTAAGCTGTTAGAAGTGTGTTAACAGGCTTGCTGACTGTTTCCAACATGAACCAACAGAATTGTCAGCTCTGTACTACCTTGTATAGGACCTCTTACTCTAGCTCCATCGCATCCTATCTACTTATGGTGTTAAACCAGACGTGAGTTTGTACTATCCAGGCCCTGGTGACCCAAACACCCCAGGGTCTGAGGCCTGATCTGCCATAAATGTAGACACTAGTATTATAAATGGCACAGGGTAGGTGGATGGATCTGTGCTCAGGAGCTACAAGTTAGACCTCTGGTCTAATGCTCAGTCCACACTGACCCTTTGGTACTGTGCTTAATCCTTTCTGACTCTTGTGCACTGCCCAATTCTTGGTGACCTAATAAGTCTGTGCCTAGCCCCTGGTTACAGTGCTAACTCCCTAATGACACATACCGTAGGTCCAGTGTCTAGTCCCTGATAATTCCATAGCACCTAGCACCTGGCGATCTAAAGGTGAAGTGTCCAGTTCCTACAGACCCAGTGGTACAGTGCTCAGTCCCAGTTGACACAGTGATGTAGTGTTTAGACCAGTGGTGCCCAACCATTTTTCGTCTGAGGGCCGCACTAGACTTGGTATAAATTTTGTGGGCCAGAACCAGGTAGCTTTGCCAGAAAGAAATGCAAAAACTGTGAGGGGGCACGTGTGAGCATTACTACTGTGAAGAGGGCACATATCTGGCCATTATTACTGTGAGGGGGCATGTGTGAGCATTACTGCTGTGAAGAGGGAACATATCTGACCATTATTACAGTTAGTCCGGACTGGAGCGCAGCGGTGGGGGAGGACGTTCATGAAGGAGCTTGGCTGTACAGGACCAGGTGAGGAAAGGGTCAATAGTGTGTGGGGGCGGGAGCGGAGAGAAGCGCGAGTTGCTAGGGCGGCGGGGGGCGTGGCCAGAAGGGAGAAGGAAGAAGAATGCGGAAGTAAGTGCAGTGTTGGCCAGGAGACTGAATCGGACGGACGGCAGCATGTCAGCGCCTGTAATGACAGTGGAGGAGATGTTGGAGAGACTGAGGAGAGAAGCGGAGGTGCGGGGGCCTGGCTGGCTGCAGGAGCAGGTTGGTGCGTGCATAGTTTCTCCTGCTCCTGTGGCTACCCCTAATGTTCGGGCTGCCCGGCCGCGGCGGAGTATTCCACCGGCGCGCCTAAGCCCTGAAGTCACCCCGCGGGCCCGGCGCCGAGTAGGGAGCCCCCCTGTGGACCCTCAGCGGCGGAGGGCGGCCGCTCAGCCTTCTGCGAGCCGCTCTCGCCGTGGGAGGAATCCCGTTACGCGGCGGGGCCCTGTGAGGAGTGGGACGCCCCTTCCCCCGCTCCCTGCGGCTGTGCAGCTGGATTCGGGACCAGGAACGGTGGACCGGCCCAGTCCCTCCTTTAGCGGGCGGTCCACTCGGCTGTTTGATGAAGTCCGGGTTCCTCGGACTGCGCTGGGGGAGGACGAATACCAGCGCAGGTCCAGAGAAGATGTGAGCAGCGTGGAAGAAGGTCCCCTTGCAGTGGCGGAGGCCGCGGCCTCGTCCCGGTGTCCGGCCAGTGTGGTGCAGAGGGTCGTGCAAGTGGTCCAGGAGGAGCAACCGTCGACGTCCAGGAGTTATGATGGTGCAGTGTCCGTGCGTCAGGAGTCAGGATCTGCGGCAGCGGGAGTCACAGCGCCCGTGGTGCCTGGTGAGATTGCTTGGGGCTCCATGTTAGCGCAGGGTCTCCCGGTGGGTGGGGGGGGGACCATGGTGGATTTTAGTAAAGGGTTGGGGCAGTTTTTGGGTGGTTTGGCGGGATGGTTGTCAGGTATGGGTGCTGGCGGCGGGTCTCCGTTGCCTGGTTGGGGAGTGGTGCCGGGGTCAGGGGTTGGTGTGCAAGGGGCTGCGGCGGGGTTGGGGTCGGTGTCAGTGGAGACACAGGCTGGTGGAGAAGGGGAGGGGCAGAGGTTAGATGATCGGGCTCGTGGGGAGGTGTATGTGTGCTTTGAGGGGCCGTTGGGGGCTCATTTGAAGCAAGAAGTGAGGGAAAAGATCTGGAAAGGTGAGTACGTGGAGATATTCTCGCTGCTCCCATTAGAAAGGTTCAATCTGGATAGGGGTAAGAAGGATGAGGGAAAAAAGGAGGAGGAGGAGAAGCGGCGGCATCGTTTGATCCCGCGTACCTTTGCTAATTGGCTTCAGGCGTTTGCCATATTAGCAAGTGTCATTGGTGAAAAGTCTCCTGAATGTTGTTCGGCACTTTTTTGCTACCAAGACGCTATTGGGGAGGCGTATAGGGTTTATGGTGGGGTGGGCTGGCTCAGGTACGATGAGCAGTTCCGGCAGCGTAAGGCGGTGAGGCCTGATATCCGGTGGGATCATAAGGATATTGGGTTGTGGTTGAGAGTGACGGCGTCTCCTAGGGTGGGGCAGTCCTTTCGTGGGGAGTCCGGGGGATCATCCCCGGGGGCGTTGGCAGCGGCATCGGCAAAAGGGTTGTGCTTCCTTTTTAACGAAGGAAATTGCAGATTTGGGGCCAAGTGCAAATTTAAGCACGAGTGCACGGGGTGTGGGGGAGCTCATGGAGCTAACCGTTGTTTCAAAGGGGGAAGGAATAAGGGGGGGATGGCTCTGGAAAAGGGACGGACGCCGGTGCGGGTGGAAGAGATGCAGGTGTTCCTAGATAGATACCCGGATCGGGTTGCGGCTGGTTTGTTGGGGGATGGCTTTAGGTTTGGTTTTCGGATTCCATCGGTTGTTACGGCGGGGCCTACGGTTCCTAAGAATCTTAGGTCTGCGCTTGTTCATGCGGAAGTAGTAACGGAGAAATTGAGGAAGGAAGTGGAGTTGGGGCGGATGGCGGGTCCATTCAAGGAGCCGCCGATTGGGGGGTTGAGGGTGTCTCCGTTGGGGGTGGTGCCGAAGAAAGAGCCGAACAAGTTTCGGCTCATTCATCACTTGTCTTACCCAAAAGGTGCGTCGGTCAATGATGGAATAGATCCTGAACTTTGTTCGGTGGTCTATACTTCATTTGATGCGGCTGTAAAATGGGTGAGGCGGTTGGGGCAGGGGGCATTGATGGCTAAGGTTGATGTTGAGGCGGCTTTTCGCTTGCTTCCGGTACACGTCGAGAGCATGGGATTGTTGGGTTGTTTTTGGGATGGGGAATATTTTGTCGATAGGTACTTGCCGATGGGCTGCTCTCTTTCGTATGCTTATTTTGAGACTTTTAGCTCTTTTCTGGAATGGCTAGTGGTGGAAGTTTCAGGTTGTTCATCCGTTATTCATTATTTAGACGACTTTTTATGTTTAGGGCCGGCGAATTCACGGGTTTGTTCTTTGTTGCTGCATACAGTGCAGTCGATTTTTGCGCGCTTTGGGGTACCGTTGGCACAGGAGAAGACGTTGGGTCCGGTGACGGAATTGTGTTTTTTGGGGATTGTTATAAATACGGAACGGATGGAGTGTAGGCTTCCCCAGGATAAGTTGATGGATCTACGTCAGGAGATTGATAGGGCCATTGGGAGGGAGAAGATTAGGTTGCGGGAGTTGCAGTCATTGTTAGGTAAATTGAATTTTGCGTGTCAAATTATGCCTATGGGTAGAATTTTTTGTAGAAGATTGGCTGCGGCTACGGCAGGAGTATCGGCGCCGTATCATTTTATCAGGTTACGTAAAGAGTTAAAAGGGGATTTGAGGGTATGGGCGGAGTTTTTGGGTCAGTATAATGGTAGGTCTTTGGTGATGGGGGAGTTGTGTGACAGCGTGGACTTTGAGTTATATACAGACGCGTCAGGGGGGGTGGGTTTTGGGGCCTATTGCCAGGGACAATGGTGTGCAGGCGTGTGGCCAGAGGCGTGGGTGAGTCGTGGGTGGGTAAAAAACATGGCCTTGTTAGAACTCTTTCCCATTGTAATGGCGGTGGTGTTGTGGGGCGAGAAATTGGGAAACAGGAAGGTGCGCTTTCATTGTGACAATTTGGGGGTGGTTCAGGCTATCAACAGTTTGTCTGCATCTTCCCCGCTGGTGGTTAGGCTGTTACAGTTTTTGGTATTGCGTTGTTTGTCAATTAACGTGTGGTTGGTGGCTGAACATGTGGCTGGAGTGGCTAATTCAGTGGCGGATTCTCTTTCTCGTTTACAGTGGGAGCGGTTCCGGCTTCTTGCGCCAGAAGCGGAGGTGGAGGGTCTGGAGTGTCCGTCATGGCTGTGGGCGATCCTGGAGGAGAAGTGATGGGGTTGTTGAGGGATTCGTTGAGTCCGGGTACTTGGAGGGAGTATGGTAAGGCGTGGACGACCTGGGAGGCGTGGAATGGGACTTGGGGCGCCGGTGGAGTGGATGGCGATGTGCGGTTGTTGATGTTGTTGGGACAGTTGAAGAGTGAGGGGTGGTCGGTGTCAAAGGTGAATCATCTTATTTCAGGTATGGCGTTTGGGTTTAAGTGGCGGGGGTTACCTGATTTGACTAAGAGTTTTCTGGTTAGGCAGGTTTTGAAAGGTTGGCGTAGGGGTGCAGGCAAGGTGCCGGACTGTCGTAGGCCGGTGTCTTTTGAGTTGTTGGTGCAAATGGGTGATAAGTTGTGTGGTGTTTGCAGTTCAGGATGGGAGCTGGGGCTGTTTAAAGCTGCGTTTGCTTTAGCGTTTTTTGGGGCGTTTCGCTTGGGGGAGTTGGTGTGTGATAGTGTTAGGAGAGCGGGGGGGCTTAGGAGTGATGATATTGAGTTGGTAGGTGATAGGTTACATGTCCGGATTCGCAGGTCAAAGACGGATCAGGAGGGTAGGGGGCAGCGTTTTACGTTGTTTTCGGTGCCGGGGTGTAGTATGTGCCCGGTGAAGTGTGCGGGATCGTATGGTGCGGGTCTGCAGAGTAACGAGGTCCCGTTTTTGAGGCATGAGGACGGTTCATTTTTGTCTAGGTTTCAGTTTCTGGCGGTCTTTAAAAAATGTTTAAAGGTTTTGGGAGTGCCGGTTAAGGATTATTCTGGGCATTCATTCAGAATTGGTGCGGCAACTGAGGCAGCCAGGTGGGGCGCCAGTGAGGAGGTGATTAGGAGGATTGGGCGTTGGGAGTCGGTTCGTTTTAAATCATATGTGCGGCCTGCATTGTTGTAGATTAAGGATGTAGGTAGGTGATGTTGATTTTGTTCTTTTGTGTTTACAGGTCGAATGATGGCGGCGTTGGTGTGGATTTTGGGGCACTCCTATGTGTTCTGGGGTGCAATTAGAGCGGATGTGAGGCCGAGCGGTCGGCAGTTGGGTGTGAGTCCGGAGTTGGCTACGGTCAGGTGGTTAGGAGTCAGAGGTATGTTGTGGGGCGGAGTGTTGCGGGAGGTGCATCATTTCGTTCGTTTGGATCGTCCTCCTGATGTGTTGGTTTTGCATGTGGGGGGGAATGATTTAGGGAAGCGACCGTTTAGGGAATTAGTTCGGGATGTCAAGTTTGACTTACTTAGGATTTGGGCGTTGTTTCCGGGAGTGATCATTGTCTGGTCTGACATTGTACCTCGGAAGGTGTGGAGAGGGGCGAGGTCAGTGGAGAGCCTTAATAAGGCTAGGATAAAGGTAAACAGAGCGGTGGGCCGTTTTATGGCAAGGAATGGTGGTGTGGTGGTGCGGCACGAGGTATTGGAGAAGGGTGAGGGTGCGTTTTGGAGAGCGGATGGAGTGCACCTGAATGCAGTAGGTACGGATTTGTGGGCTCTGGGGCTCCAGAGTGGCGTGGAGACAGCTTTGCGGATGTGGAGGGACGCGCAGGGTTGAGGTGGTCAAGCTGCGCGTTCTTGGAGGCGGGGGAGGTCCTTGAAGTGGTGGAATATGGTGGTACCTGAGGATGGGAGGGCCCCGCGGGAGGGGCTGGACTCTCATTGAGGAGCTGGTAGGAACTAATTACGCGTCCATCAGTTGCTGCCTCCGAGCTGGGTTCAACGGCTGGGGGCAAGATGGAGACGCAGGTGTTCCAGTGTTTATAAAGTTATTGGGGCTTCTAGGACCTCCCTCGTCATGGGTTTAACTGTTATATTTATGTTGTATTTATTTAATAAACGGCTGCTGTGGCCGATTAAATCCAAGCAGTGGTGTGGTGTGTTTATTTATAGGGGTGAGGGTGAGGGGTGGAGGTTATGGGTTGGGTAGTCTTATAGGACTGAACAAATAGCCAATGCCTTCTTCAAGTTAGTCCGGACTGGAGCGCAGCGGTGGGGGAGGACGTTCATGAAGGAGCTTGGCTGTACAGGACCAGGTGAGGAAAGGGTCAATAGTGTGTGGGGGTGGGAGCGGAGAGAAGCGCGAGTTGCTAGGGCGGCGGGGGGCGTGGCCAGAAGGGAGAAGGAAGAAGAATGCGGAAGTAAGTGCAGTGTTGGCCAGGAGACTGAATCGCCCACCCGCCCGACCCTATTGGAAGAGGAAGTAGTGAGGGTTGGTGTTGTGATATGTCGCGGCAGTCGTGGAGGCGGGGGAGGTCCTTGAAGTGGTGGAATATGGTGGTACCTGAGGATGGGAGGGCCCCGCGGGAGGGGCTGGACTCTCATTGAGGAGCTGGTAGGAACTAATTACGCGTCCATCAGTTGCTGCCTCCGAGCTGGGTTTAACGGCTGGGGGCAAGATGGAGACGCAGGTGTTCCAGTGTTTATAAAGTTATTGGGGCTTCTAGGACCTCCCTCGTCATGGGTTTAACTGTTATATTTATGTTGTATTTATTTAATAAACGGCTGCTGTGGCCGATTAAATCCAAGCAGTGGTGTGGTGTGTTTATTTATAGGGGTGAGGGTGAGGGGTGGAGGTTATGGGTTGGGTAGTCTTATAGGACTGAACAAATAGCCAATGCCTTCTTCATGTAAGGGGGCACGTGTGAGCATTACTGCTGTGAAGAGGGCACATATCTGCCCATGATTACTGTGAGGGGCACGTGTGAGCATTACTGCTGTGAAGAGGGCACATATCTGACCATTATTACTGTAAGGGGGCACGTGTGAGCATTACTGCTGTGAAGAGGGCACATATCTGGCCATGATTACTGTGAGGGGGCATGTGTGAGCATTACTGCTGTGAAGAGGGCACATATCTGACCATTATTACTGTGAGGGGGCATGTGTGAGCATTACTGCTGTGAAGAGGGCACATATCTGACCATTATTACTGTGAGGGGGCATGTGATGTATACATGTGTGTGATATACGTAGTACAGTGTGTGATGTATGTAGTGCAGTGTGTGATGATCAGACACTGCTCTACATACATTACACACATTGATACATTACACCCTGCGCTGTCACCTTCTTCTGAAGGTCCATCTTGATGTCTGGGGGGTAGGCTTCAGCTCCTCAGCCGCCATGCTTTTCGGGGTCCTTGCGCAGCGTGCTTCAGCCACCCCCGGGAGCCGTCCCCTCCTCCTTCCAGCTTCCGCCGGCTTCCCCTACTGCAGGGCGCTGAATCACTCCTGCGCCCGCCCAATCTAACCAATAGAAAAGCTCCTTGCTGTCCGGAGCTTTGCTATTTGTTATTGCAGGCACAGGCAGCATCGCTGCGCTGCCTGTGCCGTTCACGGCGCGCCCTGCACTGATAAAAAGCAAGGAAAAGGCCTCCGGTCACTGCAAGGGCCGCATGACACAGCTTCTGGGGCCGGATTCGGCCCTCGGGCCGTAGGTTGGGCATCACTGGTTTAGACCATGGAGATCTAGTGATCTAGTTTCTTTGACGATCCAGTGTTCCAGCGACTTGTCTATGGAGACCCAGTGGAACACTGGAGGAGTAGTGCCTAGTGCTTGGTGATGCAGGTGCCTAGTCCCTGGTAGGACAGTGGTGCAGTGCTCAGTCCCTGGTGACCCAGTGATTAAATCTTTATTGGATTATGCTACATTATATTACATAGTACTTCGGCATTTATCGAAGAAACATTCCAACACCATGACATGTAAACACGTTGCCATGTAGCCCAAGACTAAATCAGCATAGAGATGTTCTGTACAGAATCCTTCACCAAGAACATGAGATTGCTACATGCACATATGAACACTACACACTGAGTGTCTGACGCAGGGTATTACCTCACAGTATCATGTCTGGCAAATTACATCCTAGTGTCCAGCTGCTACAGCGCCGCTCATAGAAGACAGAACATTCCATTATAGTAGAAATTAGATCTGCTGCAATTCATTCCAACGAAAATTACTATTTTGGAAGATAAAACCTGAAAATAGCACGGAGGAGGCAGCAAGAGAGAGCTCGTCGATAAAATTCCTTTAAAATAAAATACTCCTGGGTATACAGACTGAAGCCTTACCTTTGATGTTCAGCTCACCCACTCCTGATCTCCTGTGCTTTCAGTAGAATGGTACTCAAAGTAAAAGAGCAATGTGCCTTCTCGGTACAGATGCTCTCCCGGCCATTGTAGCAGTGCATGATATTTGTAAAAATCATCTCATTGAATAAAATCTGTAAAGCAGCTTCACATCAATGAAATGCAAACAAGGTGCATGCTAATTCACAAAAATGTACAAGAATATAACTGTTATAATACTGCTCCTATGTACAAGAATATAACTACTATAATACGGCTCCTATGTACAAGAATATAACTACTATAATACTGCTCCTATGTACAAGAATATAACTACTATAATACTGCTCCTATGTACAAGAATATAACTACTATAATACTGCTCCTATGTACAAGAATATAACTACTATAATACTGCTCCTATGTACAAGAATATAACTACTATAATACTGCTCCTGTGTACAAGAATATAACTACTATAATACTGCTCCTATGTACAAGAATATAACTACTATAATACTACTCCTATGTACAAGAACATAACTACTATAATACTGCTCCTATGTACAAGAATATAACTACTATAATACTGCTCCTGTGTACAAGAATATAACTACTATAATACTGCTCCTATGTACAAGAATATAACTACTATAATACTACTCCTATGTACAATAACATAACTACTATAATACTGCTCCTATGTACAAGAATATAACTATTATAATACTGCTCCTATGTACAAGAATATAACTATTATAATACTGCTCCTATGTACAAGAATATAACTGCTATAATACTGCTCCTATGTACAAGAATATAACTACTATAATACTACTCCTATGTACAATAACATAACTACTATAATACTGCTCCTATGTACAAGAATATAACTACTATAATACTGCTCCTATGTACAAGAATATAACTACTATAATACTGCTCCTATGTACAAGAATATAACTACTATAATACTGCTCCTATGTACAAGAATATAACTACTATAATACTGCTCCTGTGTACAAGAATATAACTACTATAATACTGCTCCTATGTACAAGAATATAACTACTATAATACTACTCCTATGTACAATAACATAACTACTATAATACTGCTCCTATGTACAAGAATATAACTATTATAATACTGCTCCTATGTACAAGAATATAACTATTATAATACTGCTCCTATGTACAAGAATATAACTGCTATAGGGGGCGGAGCCGAGCCACGCTGCTGAATGGCCGCACGAGCTTGAGCTCCTCCAGCATTCCGGCCCATTTGCCCTATAAAAGCTCATAATTTGCCTGATTATGGGGAAACCTGGCAGAGAAAAGAACAGAGGAAGCTCAGAGTCCACCCCACTGCGCTCCAAACAGCCAGAGATGGAGAAGTTTCTCCGGAAAACGTCGAGGTTCACGGCGCAGAAAGGCCCCAATATGGCGACGTCTGCTGCACAGGACTCTGACGCCGGGGAATTATCAGACGCAGGCAGCGGCTCCGATGTCTCGGACAAGAGACCCAGAGACCCACCTCTCTCAGAGCGAACCCTGCGCCGGGTCCTTGAATCTGCCCTCTCGCCCCTGAAACAAGACCTGTCTGATATCAAGGACGACATGAAGCATCTGGGGCAGAGAGTGGTGGCGTTAGAAGCCACTCAGGAGGCCATCATGACATATGAAAGTAAAGCGTCGGAGGTGCTGGCGTCTCACAAGGCCTTGCTAAATGATGCCTTCCTGAAATTGGAAGACCAAGAAAATCGTAGCCGCCGGCGCAATATCCGCATCCGCGGCCTACCTGAGTCGTTTGCAGCGGAGGCCTTACCGACAGTGGCACGTGAATTGTTCTCTAAGCTGCTGGACCCTGACAGAGCGGCGGGAATCGTGGTGGAGCGCATACACAGGGCGCTGCGCCCTAGGCCTAAACCGCAAGAACCGCCACGTGATGTAATCTGTGGCTTGTTAAGTTACGTTGATACCGCAGCCATCCTCAAAAGCCAAAGAGAATTAGAGGTACTGGAATACGAAAATACCCCGATCCAGATGTTCCAGGACATCGCGCCATCCACCCTGGCCAAGCGGCGCCTTCTCAGGCCTCTCCTGGATATCCTGAGAAAAACCTCGACCCCATTCCGCTGGCTATACCCCTTTGGGTTGGCGATTTCCAGGAATGGTAAGCTACTGACCGTGCGTTCACCTGCTGACCTGGAATCTGTCTGGCGGTCCCTGGACGTCCCTCCGATGGAAATCCCCTCATGGTTACCGGCTGACCAAGATGGCGCTCTCCCCATACCGCCTCGTGTCACCGCTTGGCAAACAGCGTCTGCGGGCAAGTCGGACCGTTCGGGACGCAGCAGGATGGAAAGGGATCCCACCTGATTAGAGGTGTTTGTAAGCATACCTTGCTGATATTTCTACCTCCACAGAATAGGAGATGACTGATGCTCACCTATGTGTTATACAGGTTATTGAAGGCGGACATGATCTTCCTACATTTTCAATGTTTTCTACATTTTTAGTGTTTTATCTTTGTGGCCTATTGGGCCCAATGTTATGTTTAAATGGCCTTGTGCCGTGTCATGGCTGCTACAGGACGCTACCTCTAGGACATTGCACTCTGTTCCTCATTGCAGGGTGATGACCGGACGGATTAAGATGCTGGACACATCTTTCGTTTTTGGTCTCTTTTGTTCAGACCACAGGTGCTTTACTTGCCCCCTCGCCAGCCCAATCCTGTCTTGGCTGGTGATAGGTAGAGTGCCTAACCCTCCTCGGACGGGTATCTTGTCTGAGTCACTCATTTGTCAACTTGACATGTTTAATGTTCTCTTACTCATTTTTTGTTCTTTTGTACTTCCCCTACCTTTTTTCCCTTCTCCTGCTCATATCATCTGTGTGCTCTTCCATACTTCCATGGATGTATTATGCATTTACTCACCTGAATGTATGCAGAAATGTCTTCTATAATAGTCGCCTCACTAAACGCGCACGGGCTGAACGAGCCATGTAAAAGGTCTCAAACTCTATCTCTCCTTCTGAAAGATAAGGTCTCTGTGGCCTTTTTGCAAGAGACCCATTTTAGAACAGGCAAAGTTCCTAAACTTCCCCCCAAGAAATTTGTCCAGTGGTTTCACAGTACTCATGATTCCACCAGTAGAGGGGTTAGTATAGCTGTGCATAAATGCCTCCCCTTTAAGCACTCAGCTATCTCAGCGGACCCTGAGGGCAGGTACATCTTTGTAAAAGGTTTACTGGGCGAATCTCCAGTGACCTTTGCTAACTTATACGCTCCCAATAAAGGCCAAGTACCATGGCTCGTTCAGACCCTTAATGCGTTGTCCTCCTTCTCTGAGGGCTTACTAGTTTTGGGGGGCGACTTCAATGTTGCCCTGGAGCCAGCGGTGGACACCTCGGCGGGCAGACCTTCAGTATCTTACAGGCTCCTGAGAAGATTAAAAATTTCCCTGAGGAAACTTAAAGTATTAGATGTCTGGCGGGCCCTAAACCCCAATGGCCGAGATTATACTTTTTATTCACATGCTAAACTGTCTTTCCACAGATTGGATTACATTTTCCTGTCGAGTTCTCACGTGCGTAATGTCTCTGGAGCCCGGATAGGTAATATAACATTGTCCGACCATGCCCCTGTCATTGTTAATTTTTCCCTGTTTGGACCACAGAGAAGGGAGCGCTTGTGGCGTCTCAATGATACCCTGATTCTAGACCCCAGACATGCAGATAAAATTAAGGCCTCAATATCTGAATTTTTCACGCTTAATGATACCCCAGAGTCGCCTCCTTCTCCTTCTATATTATGGGAATCCCATAAGGTGGTCCTCAGGGGGGAGCTTATAGCTTTGGGAGCTTTTTTGAAAAAACAAAGGACACTAGCCCTGGACGCCTTATTGGCGAACATAACCCGTTTAGAATCCTCCCATAAGGAATCTCGGGCTATAAGCACCCTAGCAGAACTAACTGAAGCCAGAACAAAACTAAAAAATCTATTGAATGTCACCTCAGCAAAGTTGGTACTTCGTTCCCGATTTAAGGCCTATGCACATGGGGATAGAGGAAACAGACTGATGTCGGCAATTGCCAAGAAGCAGTTCTCTGACTCCTTTGTTTCCTCTATTAAAGACTCCAAGGGCAAAATACATAAGTCCACTCCAGATGTTGCTAAAGCATTTTGTGCCTTCTATGAGGCCTTATATAATTTGCCACCCCCTAATGGGACTACACCAGGAGATTTATCCGAGGCTACTGACAAATTCTTGCAGTCTCTAGATCTTCCCTCTGTATCCCCATTAAAAACTTCCCTCCTGACTAAGCCTATTTCAGATTCGGAGGTGCGCAAGGTCCTTATGTCTATCCCATCGGGCAAAAGCCCCGGACCGGATGGATTTTCCATTGCATACTATAAATCCTTTCAGGATGTGTTAATCCCACGTTTCAGGAACTTGTGCAACTACCTTCTGACAGGGGGGTCTCTTGCTCCTCATTCCTTATTGGCGCACATCACTGTCCTCCATAAGGAAAACAAAGATCCAACATGCTGCAGTAACTATAGGCCAATATCTTTACTCAATAATGATGTGAAGTGGTGGGCGAAAATTCTGGCTACCAGGCTTCAGGATGTCCTCCCTGACATTGTACATGAGGAACAAGTAGGTTTTGTCCATGGCAGACAGGGGTCGGAGAATACGGTGCGACTTCTACATCTTGCGAATTGGGCCAAGAGATCCTCTAAGCCTTTAGTTCTGGTGAGTACGGATGCGGAAAAAGCCTTCGACAGGGTCAGCTGGCTCTTTATGTCGCGGACCCTGTCGAAGTTTGGCCTCCCGGACCAGTTTATTAGTGCTGTTAACACCCTTTATTCGGCCCCCTCTGCCATGGTCAAAGTCAATGGAGCATTGTCCCCACCATTTCGCATCACCAACGGGACAAGACAAGGGTGCCCCCTCTCCCCGGCACTGTTTGTACTGGTCATGGAGACCCTTTTGTGTAAAATTAGGTCAGATCCTGATATCAAAGGCCTTCAGATTGGCTCGCAAACCCATGTTACTGCAGCATTCGCGGATGACCTTTTAGTCATGACTTCCAACCCTGCAGAGGCCTTGCCCAAGTTGTTGAATACTTTTGAGGATTTTGGATTTGTATCCAATTTTAAAATAAATTATGGGAAATCCATGGCACTTAATATTTCATGTCCCCAATCTGTAGTCAATAGTCTAAAACGTGCCACCCCATTTACCTGGGCCTCCAGAGACATTACATTTTTAGGAACACGGGTTTCGGCCAATATTCAAGACCTAGCCTCCCTTAACTATGCTCCACTCCTGCAAGAGGTTCGCACTCACCTACAGAATCTGAAACTCCCTTTTGTTTCGTGGATAGGGAGGAAAAACTATCTGAAAACTTTCATTCTCCCCAAATTTCTTTATTTGCTGCAAGCCATTCCCATATGGTTGCCAAACTCATACTTCTCAGAGGTCCGCCGAGTGTTCACGCGCTTTCTCTGGAATGGCAAGTCTCCACGCATTGCCTACTCTGTCCTTACAAGGGACAAGAAGTTTGGAGGCTTTGGGATGCCTGATGTAAAGTCATATTACACTGCTGTTCAGTTATGTAGATGTATATCTGCCCTGACCCACAAATCTAACTCTCTTTGCTCACGGCTCGAATCTGTACTACTCACCAGCCAAGATCAGCTCACTCTATGGGGTGTTAGGCCCTTTTCAGCCAATCACCACGCTTCTTCCCCGGTTTGGAAAGGAATGCTAGTAGAATGGTCTAAAATGGTCAAATCCCAGCAGTTTAGCTTCCCTAACCCCTGTATGCCTCTTAAATTGTTACAGAGCTATATTCATCCTTCTGTGTCAAACCCCTCCGGGATTTGGTCAAGGCTCGCTGGTTTGTCCCTGCGGGATGTCCTTCTCCCAGATGGTAGTTTGCAATGGGATTTAATAATGGATCGCCCCGAAATCAAGTCAGCTCCTTTTTTCCACTTAGCAGACTTTAAGAGAGATACTAAGTTATGCGTAGTGAACTTTGCTAGTAATAGCTCCCCTTCCTGGCTTGAAAAGAAAGTCTTGGCCCCTAGGCCTCCTCTTAGGCCATTATCCCAGATGTATAAGGAATTGCTTTCCTCTTTACCTCCAGAGCTCGGTTATGTGACTTCATGGGAGCGAGAGCTTTCTATGACCCTAACAGAACCAGAGAGGGCCTTTGTTTTAGCCCACTCTCATGGCTTCAGTCGCTGTGTAAGAATTCAGGAGAATTCTTTTAAGCTACTAAGTAGATGGTACAAAACTCCTGAATTCTTGCACAAACTTAATCCTGAGGTACCTGAGGTGTGCTGGAGATGCGGCATAGAAACTGGTTCATTATCACATATCTGGTGGTTCTGCCATAAGATTCAACCGTTTTGGAAATTGATAGAATCAATGATTAATAGCGTTTGCAAAACTAAAGTCCTATTAGATGCTAAACTTATCCTACTGTGGTGCCCTAATAACACGATAACCCCTGCCAAGAATAATCTCCCTACAATGCTGATCACAGCTGCGAGATTACTGGTTCCCCTTTTGTGGAAAACTGATTCCCCACCAAATCTAGATATGTGGACGGACAAGGTAGATCATGTCTACCGCTTTGAGGAACTGGCGCATTGGGAAACAAACTCTCGCCATTGTTTCCTAAAGCTATGGTCCCCATGGAAATCACACAGGAATTTCACATGATAGAGCAGGATTCCCTCACTTCTCTGCCCCCTCCCCCACCTAACCCATTGTCTCCCCCTCCTCCCCCTTTTTTCCTCCTTTTGATGTTTGTTTTATGGTGATGATGATGATGATAATCGCTAGTATTGTCTACACATGACTTGTATGCTGGATAACTACTGTAACTTTTAATGTTATGATACTGATGTCTTATGTAGGCATGTGGCCTTGTTTTCTTACCTCAATAAAAAGAAATATGGTTAAGAATATAACTGCTATAATACTGCTCCTATGTACAAGAATATAACTACTATAATACTGCTCCTATGTACAAGAATATAACTACTATAATACTGCTCCTAAGTACAAGAATATAACTACTATAATACTACTCCTATGTACAATAACATAACTACTATAATACTGCTCCTATGTACAAGAATATAATTATTATAATACTGCTCCTATGTACAATAACATAACTACTATAATACTGCTCCTATGTACCAGAATATAACTACTATAATACTGCTCCTATGTACAAGAATATGACTACTATAATACTGCCTCATGTGTACAAGAATATAACTACTATAATACTGCTCCTGTGTACAAGAATATAACTGCTGTAATACTGCTCCTATGTACAAGAATATCAGTACTATAATACTGCTCCTATGTACAAGAATATAACTAATATAATACTGCCTCCTATGTACAAGAATATAACTACTATAATACTGCTCCTGTGTACAAGAATATAACTGCTATAATACTGCTCCTATGTACAAGAATATAACTACTATAATACTGTTTCTATGTACAAGAATATAACTACTATAATACTGCCTCATGTGTACAAGAATATAACTACTATAATACTGCTCCTGTGTACAAGAATATAACTGCTGTAATACTGCTCCTATGTACAAGAATATGACTACTATAATACTGCCTCATGTGTACAAGAATATAACTACTATAATACTGCTCCTGTGTACAAGAATATAACTGCTGTAATACTGCTCCTATGTACAAGAATATCAGTACTATAATACTGCTCCTATGTACAAGAATATAACTAATATAATACTGCCTCCTATGTACAAGAATATAACTACTATAATACTGCTCCTGTGTACAAGAATATAACTGCTATAATACTGCTCCTATGTACAAGAATATAACTACTATAATACTGTTTCTATGTACAAGAATATAACTACTATAATACTGCCTCATGTGTACAAGAATATAACTACTATAATACTGCTCCTATGTACAAGAATATAACTACTATAATACTGCCTCCTATGTACAAGAATATAACTACTATAATACTGCTCCTATGTACAAGAATATAACTACTATAATACTGCTCCTATGTACAAGAATATAACTACTATAATACTGCTCCTATGTACAAGACTATAACTACTATAATACTGCTCCTATGTACAAGAATATAACTACTATAATATAACTACTATAATACTGCTCCTATGTACAAGAATATAAGTATTATAATACTGCTCCTATGTACAAGAATATAACTACTATAATACTGCTCCTATGTACAAGAATATAACTACTATAATACTGCCTCCTATGTACAAGAATATAACTACTATAATACTGCCTCCTATGTACAAGAATATAACTACTATAACACTGCTGCTGTGTACTTGCGCACACATGGACACCCATAAACTAGAGCACCCAAGGAGAAGACTATATTTTTTATGAATCGACCGTTGATCGCGATGCTTCTAATTAATAATGATATTATTAGGATTACTGTACTAGTGAAGGTGGCGCCATCCCTTCCGTTTATAAGACAGTGGATGTATTATGGACGCCGCGGATCACTGCAGGATTTAAGAAGTCAGCTTATTTTAAATACTTCGAAATGAAAATACACGAGGAATCCCAACAGAGGAGCCATTACTAGAGAGAAGATTTCACAGCGAACGTGTTTATTTTTACAGGACTAGGTTAAGCTGTGGTTACGATACCTGTGTGCCGAGTCCTCGGGATCTGTGCTTACTCTGTATTCTTGTAAATTATACTGTAAGTAAGCTGATTCTGAAACATTCATGTGTCTTTACAGTGTTGTAAATGTATATCTCCTCGCAATAAGAGCTGGACATACAAACCCACCCAGCTTCATGGACAGAGAATTATCCTCTAATTTGTATGGGTCATTGTCTACAGAGAGTAGAGATGTCATACGACAAACATTGTCTATATATAACCCAATGGAATGATCCAAAACCTAAGGCATGTCAAAGGGCCATTCCATAGAAGAACAAGCTCCTAAGGATACATTTAATATTTTCCAAATTTTAAAAGTCTCCTATACCTGATAGATCTTCCTCTTGACCAGTAGGGCAGCCAGGGGGTCTACAGGACCCTTGGCCACATTGCACCCTTCAGGACCCAGCACACAAGTCCCTGACCAGCACTATGACGTTGTGTACATCGGTGCTGAAAAGTACAGGGCAGTCATAACCATTAGAGAATAAAGTCAGTGGAGAGGTCTGGTCTAGGATCTGAATCTTTTTATGGTTTTGGTCTGCAATCTGATTAATTTAGGGATCTGGTTCGTGTAAGAATTAATTTTGGAATTTGGTCTACATTCTGAATTAATTTTGGGATCTGGTCTACTTCTGTGTTGATTTGAGGGTCTGTTCTCTTTTAAGTTCTAATTTGAAGTCTGGTTTGGGGTCTGAATTTATCTTTGAGACTGGTCTGGGGTCTGATACCTCCCATGGCCCCATCTTGCATATTCTAGTCATGCAGCTAATTGTGTGGTCCTTTGTCTCAGCATGAGTTGTGTTTTTTTTTTTTTACTGTGGCTTGACCATCATGGAACATAACTGTACCTGATGATCAAGTTTCTATACATTGTAATAAACATACATGGACCATGGTTACTGAAAGTTTAAAGCCATGGGATTTAGTGTTTGTCTAGTGACACAGTGATCATGGCTAGCATTTTGGATTCAGAAGGCATGTTTGATAATTCAGGAGGTTGTATACCTGGGAATCAAGCAGTTTGCTTACAGCCTTGATTTCCCAGTGATCATAGCTAGTTTTTTGGAATTCAGTAACTAGGCCTGATAATCAAGTTTCTATTTGGTGATCAAATGCTTGGCCTCCAGCATTGGTCAGTCAGTGGTCAGAGTTAGTTTTTTGGAATTCAGCAGCCATGTCTGATAATCAAAGTACTATCTATGGCGGTCCACTAGTTGGCCTGCAACATTTATCACCAATGGAATCTGGCTGTTGATACTTAAAATCAAGTTTCTATATCTTGTGCAAGAGTTCTAGAATTTGGAAGGCCTGTATATCCAGTGAACTAGTGGTTGGTCAATGGCCCAGTGACCATGATTCGTGTTTCAGACCTTAGAAGCCATGACTGATAATTTCAGGAAGTTCTATACATGGCAATTTAGCAGCTGGCCTCCAGCATTGGTCATTAAGTGATCCTAATAACTAGTTTCTTTGAATTCAGACGCAATACCTTATGATTGAAATCCTATCCCTGGTGCTCCAGTAGATGGTCTGGAGCACTTATAACCTATGGACCATAGTTAGTCTTCAAAAATTCTGCAACCATGCCTGATAATCAAGTTTCTATCCTTAGTGGTGCCCTGGTTTATTATTATAATGGAAATCTTTGGTTATTCAACTCCATTCTAGATGACACATGCTGACTATCTTCCACACCGCCAACCTGCATCAGTCAAGAAGAATAGACCAGCTTCATATAATCAGACATATACACCATCTTTCCGTGGATTGAGAACATTAAACCTGATATCAGGGGAGAATTTTATGAGGTCTAGAGTCAGCAAGACTACCAGAAGGATTTTAAAGGTTCGGAAGGT
The DNA here is from genome assembly GCF_905171765.1 of Bufo bufo. NCBI lineage: Eukaryota > Metazoa > Chordata > Amphibia > Anura > Bufonidae > Bufo > Bufo bufo. The sequence continues at coordinate 423,105,202 of NC_053394.1, forward strand.
CAATACACATAATAGACCCAGTAATGTCAAGAGTTAAATCGGTAGGGATAGAGTATATTTTACTCCAAGCATATACTTCACTTTCATTCGGCACTAGATTTATTTATAGTGTCAAGTTTTCAAGTCCTTCGACTCTCAAAGACCTGACATTTTGACAGGACCTCTCAATACTTGAGTAATGAAATATGACCAATTACATTCTTCCACAACATAATGAAAAGTTTATTTTTTTTAAATAGTTTAAGATATGGGCTTCTTTTGGTAGCTCTATACCCTACAAAAATATACCACCAAAACCATATAGACGTCATGTAATACAAATATGGTTGACGACTGACATTGGGGAAGGATCACATAAGACAATGACACCTTTCAGCACTTTCTTTTGATTTAAAAGGTAATGGTCATCAGGATGGACACATTAGGGCATTTGCGAGTGGGTAGTACCATGGTGCTAATAAATATCCCCTGAAGTGGCAGGAAGTCTACCACAAATGGGGTCTTTGATGCTCTTTCAATGTTGATGTTCCCTAAGCCCCTTTACTTGTGATAATCACTGGATGTGTAAAAAAGAACCCTTAGACATTAGAAACACTTGATGCTTAGGGTTATTACACCTTCATGTAAGCCCCTTTTATACTCCTGATTTGCAAGTGCTTCAGACCTTTGATACTTTCAGCCATCTGAAGGGTGTAGGTTTGTTGGGTGCAATCACACACCAGTAGATTCCTTATATTAAACAAAGTCCATTTGGTGCACATGGTGGGCATACAGAAATCTAGGTCTTAAATCTATGTATGACCACCTCCTAGATCATCAAAAAAAGATGTTTCCTACAAAACGTATACGGCACCTAAAGTATAGTTACACTATTGCAACCTCCAAATGATCACTCCAGGTAACATATGGAAAGATGATGTTGACACAGTGTATACTACTAAAACCTTATCATATTCACACAAGTCAACATTTCCCACCACTGACATGCCTTAGAAACACCCACATCAGGAGCACCTCACGTAAACACTCTAGAGAGGTTAAGGTGACAAATGGGGAGGATGTTAGCTGCTAATCCCAGCCTGGGAGAAGGCTATAGTACACTAGAACTTGGACATGGTGCTGGTAGGGCATCTGCCCTGGTTTTTTGGTACCACTCTGCTTCGGGTAGGGTATTTAGATAGAAGATTAAAGCAGTGCCTCTGGTTAAGAAAGTCCTACCTTCATCTTTGCTATGGTGGGCCAGTCTGACCCTGCTGAGGGTTCTTTACTAGGCTTTCAAACACATCTCAGTGCCTGGCTTCGATCGGGCGATCCCTTGGTCACCTAGCATAGGGCACTAATGGCCCAAGCCATACACCCTAGGGACGACCGTGCGGTTCTCTATTCTCATCGTAGTGGCAGACCACCAGGACTTGATAAGAACAGATACTACACTTGATCTTAGCCAAAAGGCTGAGAAGTGATCAGTATATAATGCCTGATTTAAATACATCTACCTTATGACAGACTCCATTTAAATCACTTAGGCTCTAAAATCTATGAGAATTTTAGCGTTACTTAAGGAGAATTTATATGTAAGTGTTGACTCCAGGGATGCACGTGGGCTTATGGTCTCTTTAAATTTTATGTTCCATGAAATGCTTTGTGAAACGTTTCCGTTTTTCATTTTTATGCTCCTGCGATGTCTAACTTGATCTGATAGTGCTTTGATTTTTATGTATTGTGGTCCCAAAATGCACCTGTTTTATAGAAGCTTCTTTTCGTTGAGCAAACGCTTCCTGCCTGTCACCGGGGGAACATAGTGATAGATGTAGACAGCAATTTACATAAGAGAATGCTATGTCGGAAAGTGCGGGGCGAGGCAGGAATGGGTACACCAGTCTCATTGTAAATCATATGTCAACAGCGGGAAATTGCTTGCCGTATCAAGGGTTATTCTGATACGCATAGTTATGGCAACCACTGCCTCAGTCAAAACGTTCTCAGTGTCACATTTAAAAGACAATTGCCCGGAAATTGTTTTTTAAGTTCTATGATTTGTAACATAAATGGAAAACCACGAGTCCAAGTCAATGGCAGTGTCACTTTTTTATTATATATACAAGTAGGGCTCATGCACATGACCGTTGTTGTTTTAAAGTCCGTTTTTCACGGATCCGTTTTTCAGTATTTGAGGTTTTTTTTCCTCTGATTTAAGTCCTCTTGTGTTCCGTTATTGCACAAAACATATCCGTATGGTTTCCATATTTGATCCATTTTTTGCAGATCGGAAATGGAAACAGTAACTTATTAATCACCAAACACATGAGCAATATGGGCTGGGCATAGCATTTCTACTGTATGGATCTGCAAAATGCGGATGAATTACGGATGACATACGGATGTGTTCCGTGTGCGTTCCTTTTTTTGGGGGATCCATTGACTTGAATGGGGCCTCAGACTGTGATTTGTGGACAATAATAGGACATGCTCTACTTTTTTGCGGAACGGCCATGCGGACAAACGGAACCGGAATGCACACGGAGTAACTTCTGTATTTTCTACAGCCCCATTAAAGTGAATGGTTCCACAAACGGTCCGCAAAAAAAAGGAACGGAAAGAAAATACATTGTCACTTGCTAATGACCTATTCAAGAGAAAATGGTGGCTGTGAAATTAGTATATTTTCTATGCAGGGCTGGCCCATGGTAAAAGCATGTCAATTCCAATGTCACTTGCTTATTATCCCTTCTATAGTGGTCTAGAATAAGAGCAAGTGATGACAGCAGCACTTGCTTATTATATATCCATCTGTACTTAAAGTAAGAGATATTGATAACATTTATGATTTGCTTATTATCTATTTAGCACAAGACCAGGGTAAGAGCAAGTCAATGGCAGTGTCACTTGCTTACTATCTATTATAGACTGGTCTAGAGTAAGAGCAAGTGACGAGAGCATCACTTACTTATTATATATTCAAGGCATCGTGATTTGCTTATTATCTATTTAACACTAGACCAGGGGGCAAGTCAATTGCAGTGTCACTTGCCTATTACCTTTTCCAGACTGAATCAGCGCTAAAAGCAGCTGACAGCAGTATCACTTGTTTATTATCTGTCCAACGCTGGCCTAGGTAAAGAGCATGTTAAGGCAGTGTCCCTATTTCCCATCTGGTTCCATCCTCCGCATCGGCTTCTCCAGGCTCGCTGCAAATTTATTGAAAATGCCTCACGCAACTTGTGCAGAAGCAATCCTTGCCGAGCCAGCAGACCATAGGTATGTAGTTACTGAAAAAGACTGAAATAAAATCAAATCAAACTAGACTGCATAACTATAAAACAGAATAAGACAAAGAACAAAACGTGTAACAACCTGTCCATCCAATTGGATCCCAATCGAAGGGCCACATCTTAATGACAGCGGATGGACTCTCAACATATCGCCCCAACACTTCTGTGTGGGGGGTAGGTGTCACGACCATGCTCATGGTCGTGACTCCTGGACCCACATTCTGTTGCCACGGTCTGGTCTTTTATCAATCACAGGTGAGGGCTGAAGTATGTGGCCTCACGTGTGGTTGCCGCTGGCAACATGATGCTATTCGCAGTATAGCGGTCTGAGCTGTTGCTAGGCAGCTTGCTGTTAAAGGCATGCGGTTGCACCTGTCAACCTGCCTTTGTAGGTGTGCCTTTTGTCTTTGTATGTGTGCACAGTCCCTGTTTGTGGTGCACGAGGTTTATGTATGTGTGCACTGTGACAACTCCCTTCACTTGCTGTTGTCCGCGGCAACGTGTGGTGTTGTGTGCATGTGGTGGCAGTGTCTCGGCCTGCTGACTGTTCCCCAGGACATGGTTGCCACGCATGCCGTTGCCGGCGATAACAGGTGGAGTGTGTTGTTTATGTGCTTTTCCCTTTAGTGGCTTCACTACCCTGTCTGGCCTTGGAAGGGTTAATTCCCTTCTTAGTGTGTGAACACTGGGTGTGTCTTTGTGTGGGTGTGGCCACTAGGGCTATTTAGCCTCTGCTGAGACCTGTAGTAGCCTTGCAGTAAGCTGGAGTCATCCTCCTGGTCTCTTATACCATCTGCCAGTGAGGGCCACCCTTGTGGTCATAAAACTATATGTCTGATGTTAGAAGATAATTTTATGGTCTATCTGTTTATTGCAGCTATGGATGTCCTGGTTACCTGTGTGATATGTGTTGTGTGCTGTGTCCCTTAGTGTTGTGTGGACATCAGTAGTCATGCACGGGTTCCAGTCAGCGTGTCTGTGGCAGGTAGGTTTGGAACTGCCACCTGCCATATCCATATGTTGTATTTGTTCCCCTTTCCTTGCAGCTTGGCCAGTGAGACTCCTGTCCGTCCGCATCTAGGAGGAACAGGTTGTCTTACCCTGCTCCTAGTCCAGGGCTACCCTGAGGGCTAGTAGGGACCCTAGGTTACGGAGTTTGAGCCCTCCTACCATCAGGGTTGGCTCATAAAGCTAGGAGTCAGGGTCAGAATTAGGGATGTGATAGGAGGTGACCTGCTTCCTGATTCCTGTCCTGGCCTAGCAGCGACCAATATCTTCTGTCATTGCACGGCTGAGGGTTTCCCCCATCCTCAGCAGTGACAGTAGGTACTTGTCACCTCCAGTATTCCCATAAACCAGGAGTGCAAGAATTTGCACATACCCTTCTATGTCTCCAAAAAGAGCAGCAATAGCTCATGTCAGAAAAGACATCCAGCATTTTAATACCCGTACTAGTAAAGCACAAAAATGCATATCTCTCAGGCTTGTGCACGAAACATCATCAGAGCAGGGAGAGAATCTGACATCACAGGTCATGTGACCCTCAGTGAAATCTGAGAAAGGAGCAACTACAGATGCAGTAAGTGCATGGTAAAGCTGTCACATTTGAGTCGAAATTTAATGTAGCCAAAACTAGATCTAACGCTTTTTCCCATTTCTGGCCTGTGGCATACTCTCCCCTCTGATAGTAAACTAGAAAAGAAATCAGAAAATATTAAAACCACCATCATATTGGTATTCACAACTTACAGTAGGGAAAATAAGGCAGAATAACAGATTAAAAGGGCAAACCTGTGCTTAACATATTATGAGAGATATTGAAATCTACATTCAGGCTTTAAAGGCCAAGATTAATGTAAAAAATTCTAATCAGACCTCATATAGCACATGCCAATCTCTTTCTAACAAATCTAGAACCAGCCCTGTATTTTCCATGGATCCAGAGATCTTCCTATCCATTGTCCCAATTGCTTTACTAGATTTATATCAGGCTGGCAGTTCAGGGGGCATGTCCTTTCTGCTGTAGCTCAGAGTGTGTTGCCTTTCTGCTGCAGCTCTCTCCCTATCACAGGTCAGGAGGCAGTTGAAGGATTGCACTACACACGTGCATCCACCTCAGCAAGGTGGACAGAGAAAAACGAAAAAGAACAAACAGCAGGTGGCGCTATACTGATACATTTTATCGAATCCCTGAGTGGCTATACTAATACATTTTTAATTACAAAAGTGTTTAGATACAGGGGCTGGTTTAAAAGCTGCAGAATATTTTTCATGGGATAAAGGTATTTAGACAAAAAATCCTAAAATCATTTACTTGGACAAGTGGTCACCACCTGTATTTAATGGAGGAACATAATCCAAAATCAGAAACCTAAGTTCCTACTCAGAACAATCCTTATCAAAGACGTTCTTAGAGACAGGTAAATCCGTGCTCTTCTGATGACTGTGTTCTTTCACCCACATATAGAATATCTTAGGACTTATTTAAGACCATTGGTTTATGGTGTAGAACAATCCCCTCCGGGTGACCTCTATCAGTGACAGACCTAGTCTTGACATGCAGATTCCATTTCCTCCTTCCAATCCACTATGCGACATACTCTCAACATTTGACTATATGGAAGCGACCTCGCCATTTTTCACAGATGGCAGCTCCGATAAGTAAGAATGCATTCCTATCCGTATCCTTAAAAGGACCGTGTCACAAAGCATAGTCTGCAGTTTTCAAACCAGCGCCTGGATCTGAATACTTTTGTAATTGCATGTAATTAAAAAGTTTGTATAGCCACTGATTTATTCAATTAAAATGTATCTGTACAGCGCCACCTGCTGTTGGTTCTTTTCCATATTTTTTTTTGTCTGTCTCACTGAGGTGGTCAAATGCACTCAGTTTAAATCTTCAATGGCCACCAGCCATATGTTCTGTTAGAAGCTGTGACAGTTACAGGGAGAGAGCTTCAGCAGAAAGGACACACCCCCTGTGAAAAGACATGCATCCTGAGCTGCTAGGCTAAAGATAATCTAGCAGAATGGGGTTGGTGCAATGAATGGGGACATCTCTGGATCCATGTGAGGTACAGAGTGTAACCCTTTTAATAAAAATGTCTATATGAACATCAGCAATGCTCACCTCAGTGGCCAAATATTGGACTTTCTCAGTAGAATATGAAACCGTGAACCTCCCATTCCCATTCAAGTCATTAGGAAAAGCATGGAAAGAAGGAAACACTTGTATAGATTTATATAAAAATCTGTTCCAGTTTAGAAAAAGCAAAGATATAAATGTATAAATTACAAGCTTTACTTAATCTTTTCCCACAAAAAAAACTTAAAAAATCTCAATCAGTTCAGCTTCTGCTCCTCTATAACATCCCATGATTAATGTAAAAAATGTAAATCAGACATCATCTAGTACATGACAATCTCTTTCTATCAAAGCCAGAACCAGCCCTGTACCTCACATGGATCCAGAGATCTCATCATTCATTGCTCCAATTCCTCTGCAAGATTTTTAATAAAACTGGCAGCTCAAGGGGAGTGTCCCTTCTGCTGCAGCTCAGGGGGCATATCCTTTCTGCTGCAGCTCTCTCCCTATCACAGCTCAGGATGCAGTTGAGGGGTGAAACTGAGCATGTGCGGCCATCTCTGCGAGTTGTGCAAAGAAATAAGAAAAAGAACAAACAGCAGGTGGCGCTATACAAATAGATTTTACTGAATAATTTGGTGACTATACTAAATGTTTCATTCCATGTAATTATAAAAGTCTTCAGATCAGAAAACTGTAGAATGTTTTTCATGAGACAACCTCAATAAAGTGACACTTGTTAATTATTAGAGATGAGAGAAGTTTTCAAAAATTGGACTCGGCAGCTTCGCCAAACTTCGTCATTAAATTCGATTAGTTACGAACTACTTCATTAAGAATCGCTTTTCATTGTATGGACCGGACGCAATGAAGGAGAATGGTGGTCGTGCTGCATTTAACCCCGCAGATGCTGACATCTGATACATTCAGGTGCTCAGGGGGTTAAAAAAAATTGTACTCACCTCATCCACTTAATCGCGGAGAGGCCAAAGAAATCACACCAAAAGACCTGCGATGTGCTTGATGACATGACAACATGATCACGCCCGCTCTACGCGGTGGCGTTACAGCGCGCGGTTAGAGTGATCACGTGGTGACGTGTTCACGGACGGTCGCCGCAGGTCCTTTGGTGGGTTTTCTTCAATCAAGACAGGAGCGGACGGCCTCTCCGCGATCAAGTGGATGAGGTGCGTATCATTTTTTTTATTTTCAGCCACATTTTTAGGATAAATTAATTCATTACCACGAATCACAAGAAAATTCGACTTCACAGCAATGCTACTAATTACCTATTCGGAATTGACTCAGCACCAGGGGTGCACCAAGCCTTTCTGCTGCCTGAGGTGAAAACTGAAACGACGTCCTCCTCCAAAACGGCGCCCTCCCCCAATGCCAATTTCTTAAACTAACCCCTTTGCCACAATGAAAGCGCTCATTGCCCATGGCCCTTCCGCCGCCCCCCTCTTGCCCCTACCTGGTGCTGCCTGAGGTGATGGCCTCACCTGGCCTTATTGGTGGTGCACCCCTGCTCAGCACAATAAGTCCCTTTACACTGCCCGAGCATCGGCCAGATACGACAGAACAAGCGTGCTTGTTAGCGATGATCTGCCGCTCGTTCATCAGGTAACATGATCACCTAAGTCATCATCTTCCGGCAGCAGATTGTGTCTTTTGCTGCTGGCAAACAATGCAGCTGTTTGGTGGAGGAGAATGCTTCTTGTAAATATAGCGGTCTCCTCCACTGGCACTCCCAGGCACTTGATGGGAAGGGTTCCAGGGTCAGACTGGCCCACCAGAGGTTCCTCCGGTGGACCCAATATCTGACAATAATGGACCCCTAATAAAACAGGTCATATATACACAGAGGGTGGGCTCTAAGAATAATTTCCTCTGGTGGGCCCAAGGAACTTCAGTCCAACCCTGAACGCTTCCTACCTGACAATCGTCTGCTCTATCGAGCATTGTAAAGGGGCCTTAAGAGTAAGTGACAGCAAGACTGATGTTCCCTACCTGCATACCATGGAAGTAAACAGTCCAGAGCTGAGCAGGACCTCCATACTTGATTTTTCCTGCTTCTATTAGGTAAGAGTTAACACGTAGCCTCAAGTCCACATGCAATCAATATATTTCAAGATATGATCTTTCAACCAGATTCTTGTGAAATTCCTTAGGAAAATATTATTCTAGATGATTCTACCATGTGTGCTTATTTGGATTCACAACCCTCAACCTCAATCCATATCCAGACCACACAGTACCACAGAGCTGACAATTTAATGAGCTATTTCTGAGTAAGCTAGTGGCAACTTGAAGCTCCTGCTTCTTCCACCTACCATATGACTTAAAATACTTGTGTCTTCTTCCATGAAAAGGGGCATTTGGGTCCCCCGAGGCGCCAGGACCCAGTTCAGTGGGCTGACGGCAGTTTGTGATGACCACATGGGTTATCACTTCCCACCCTCAGGAGTGAGCATGGCAGGAGAACCTCTCAGCATCATTTTTTACTCTGGAAGACCAGACATATCCTATACATTGAATGGAGTTCAATGAGAACTGTGCAGTGCTTCATTTTGCCAGTGGTGGTGCTGCAGGGAAACTGAACACTTGCTGCAGAATTCCACAACTGATCACTGACGATCGCTGAAGAGATTCTATTATCAGCTTTTAATGAAGGTCTCTTCTTAAAAAAAAAAAAAGAGGGATTGTTCAAAGCACTTTAACCCGTAGGATACCATCACCGTACATTTACAGCGCAGAAGTGCAGGACACAAATACCAGCGTCGTACATGTACGGCGCTCTGATCGGGTGGGTGCAGGAGTTGCGCCCGCCCGATCAGTGGCAGGGGTCCAGCAGTCACTTATAGCCGGACTCCTGCTGTATGCTTCGGCAACGGTGAAAACATAAATGCCGGCGCATTAACCTTTGTACTGCTGCAGTCAGGGTTGACCGCGGCACGTGAGAATCCTGCCGAGTGCGGGGTGGCCATCGCGGCCCCGCGCTGCTGTAATGGGGACCCGATGGCAGGGAACAACCTGCTCTATAAAAATCCCACATGACCTAACCCCTCAGGTAAACAATGTAAAAAAGATAAAATAAAAACGGTGTCCAAAAAAGCAATTTTTTGTCACCTTACATCTCAAAAAGTGTAATAGCAAGCAATCAAAAAGTCACATGCACCCCAAAAATGCTTTATTATGTGAAACTGAAACAAACAACCCAAAAAAGTAGTCATATTTGGTATTGTAGCATCCGTAACAACCTGCTCTATAAGCATAGCACATGATCTAACCTGTCAGATGAACATTGAAAATAACAAAATATAAAAACTGTGCCAAAACAGCTATTATTTGTTACCTTGCCTCACAAAAAGTGTAATATAGAGTGTGATGTATACCACCCCTCGTGCCCGCTTGACGTCAACTACGTCAAGCTCACGAGACGCAGTATGGTCCCTGGTTATCAAGACGTTACGTTACGCCCTCCTGGAGGAGCATGTAAGGTCAGCTTGGTACAGTTTACACAGACACCTCCTAACCACGCGGGCACAGAGAGGCAACAAGCTGAGAGAACCTTTTGACTGCCGCAGCGAAACAGCGCCTTCTCAGCCCCGGTAATCTGTCACCAGCTTCTCGTTTGACATAAGCCCGGTCTGCTAACGGGATTATATAGGTTGAGAAACCAACCCACGGTAGCTTATAACTAGGCTGAAACACGGACATGGGGATTCGTGATCGAGATACAAGACAGCACAAGATTTAATTATATATTTAATCGCCTTAAGGGCACACTAGATAACACAATATACACTAAGAATATATACAGTGGTCTGAGGTTACAAATACAGGTAATATCATACAAACAGGAATACACAGAGTACAAGTCAGTTACCGGCTAGATAAATGTTCTTTTGCTGTATTCACATGGAGGGCAGTGATGTCAGCTGGTTTCCAGGTCTCTCCAAACACATTTGCACGATGTGACCCCCTTTCAGAAAATGACCCGTCCGCTTGCTGGCACAAGCAGCCGGTCCCTCCCCTCCCGGCATTTGGGAGGGGTCCACCCCCCCCCCGCCCGCTAGGCTGGCAGAAAATGACCCACAAAACCCTTTAGGGTTAATAGTTCCAGGGCAAAAGGTCACAGGGAGATAGTTCTGGGACCAACATATCCACCTGGGTTTCGGCTACAACTAGAGTCCAAACATGGTGCCACTATGGGGTTTCTGTGGGGAGTTATGTATATCTCCCTTCCCTGGCATCCCACCATCGAACTAAGACCATGGGTATGTTCATCATGGCCACCGGGACACAAATATGTATCCGGTTTGCGCCTGCGATGGCCTTGCGATTCATAATTCCTTATAAATCACCGGTTCCATGCTGTTTGCTAGATTCGATTGAACTGGTGAATGGCTTAGACCCCCTGCACAGAGGTTTTCCTTCAAGATCCATGCTGTCTGAATGTAGGTGTGAAATGTAACCAAGTGTGGCCTGCTAGGAGTTTTCTGCTATCTAACTGCGGATTTGAAGCAGGGCCCTCCTGTGGAGTTCACCACCTCTGCTATCTTTCAGCAAATGGTGGGTGTGAGGAAATGGCTGACAGTAAATATTAATCCATATTCCTGACACCTGACCCTTTTAGAGGGCGCTAGGGGAAAAACATTCCTGTGTTTCCCCGTGCGCCCATACGCACCCTCTCTGGTGGCGAACGGCAAAGTGGTACGGCTGGAGCGGCAGGCTCCTGCGTACCCACCTCCCATTCACCCGGATTGAGCCTGACACTCAGTCCACAATTGCTGGCATCCGTTGGTTCTCTAAACGGCCGCGTGAAGTCGGCTGCTTGTAGTACCGGGAAGCTGGAAAGGGCGTCCTTCAGTGCCTGGAACGCTGTCTTGCAGTCGTCTGTCCAATAGACTGTGGAGGGCAGCTTTTTCCTGATGCGGTCCGTCAGTGGCCTCACCAGGCTACTATAGTGGGGCGTCAACCCCCTATAGTACCCGGCGGTGCCCAGGAAGGACATCACCTGGTGCTTGTCCCGGAGGGTGAGCCAGGATGGGCTGACATCCACTCTCCCGGGGCTCCAGTTCCAAAGCTTCCCTGCCTGCCCGGGGCCCCTTGCTTATGCCCAGCTGGCACTTTCCTGTCATAAGGGTCAAGCCTGCCTGGCAGATCCTCCCATGTAGGACCAAAGACGGCAATGACCCCGAGGTACGCGGCCGCGTACCCTTCAAGTGGCAGGGGCATACTGCATGCCCAACGGCATCTCGGAGGACGCCGTCCTTCCGGGCGTGTTGGTGAACAGTTCCCGGAAGGGGCAGCTTTCTGGAAGGGCACCTGCCTCCCGCTCATGATGCGCCTGCATCAGGTTCACGGGGAAGGCCTTCTGCCTTCCCCGTGCATGGTCCAGGGTGATTAGGTACATCCTGGCATTGAGCTGCTGGTGCTCAATTTACGGGCCGCCTGAAGCTTGTCCTGAGGTACGGGAACCAGCATCCACAGTTGCTGACCCACCTGGTGGGTCCTCTCACAAGAGTTCTGATCGTACTATCGCTTCTGGTTGGCCTGGGCTCGCTCCATATTGTCGTGCACCAACTGCGACAAGGCCTGCGCCTTTCCCGGGAAGCGCATGACACATTTGATGACTTACACCCCAGTGGTGGCTACGTCTCTCATCCAGGCTTTTGTCTTAGCGGCCCCTGGGTATCTGGTCACCGGAATCTCATGCGCAACCCACATAAATTCCACCATGAATGGGTAGGGTGCCACAAATTGTCGGTCTCTAGGCCATGCCTCTGGTGAGCCCTGCTAGTTTCCCGGCACAACCGTCCTTGGTCCCAGACTGCCCTCTGGAGGTCTGAGTCCAAGGGAGGCCATGCCACCTGCTCCGTGAGAGCTTTCAAGCTGGCGCTAGCCCCTAACGCCTCCTGAAACCCCTGGTGGGATGTGGTCAGAATAGATGAGACTGCCACGTTGCCTGTCAGTTCTACTAACTGCCAGTCCCTAGGCCCCTCCTCCAGTGAACCCTGCTGGACCGTGACCCGGTACAGCCGTCCTTGGCCCCAGACCACCCGCTCGAGGTCTGAGTCCGAGGGCGGCAGTGCCACTTGCTCCTTGAGAGCGTTCAGGCTTGCGTCAGCCACTAACGCCACCTGAAACCCCTGACCAGACCTGGCCAGAATAGACGAGACTGCCACGTCCTCTGTCAGGTCCCTGGGACCTGTCTCCTGGCCTTCATCTGACTCGGCAGCCACTTGGTCGGAAGGGGGAAAGCCATCAGACCTCTGAGGGGCCCCTAGAGCCCCAACATTCCTACTGCGCGTGCCACCGCTGATAGTGCCTGCTTCCCCTTGGCTTCCGACCAAGTCGCCAGTCCAGACGGACTAACCTGGCCCTCTGACATTCCGTTTGTGGAGGAATCCTGCACTGAGGCATTACCTGGGAGCCCTATCTTTCCTGGGACAGCCCTGACCTCATTTCCATCCTCCTCCCCCGCAGCTGTCTGCCCCCTACTTGTCCCCTCAGTAGCCACACCTGAGGACAACAGGTCCCAGCATGCTTGCTGGCCACACCCTTGGGCCTAAGCACAGCTGGCATGAATGAACTCCTCCCCCTTGAGGGGAGAGGCGCACATTACATCCCCCACCCCCACATCCCCATCAACAGGCATGTTATGAGCAATAACAGTATCAACAGGGGGGCATGACGTCAAATTCTGGGGGATCGTACCTCGGGGTGTTAGCGGCCACGTACTTAGACACAAGCCGCCTCAGGTCCGTCCCCAGCAAAACACTGGCAGGAATATTTGAGGATACCTCCACCTTCCTTACTCCTCGACCGGCGCCCCAGTCCAAATAGACCTTGGCGACGGGCAGCGCCGGTTCTACTCCTCCGATCCCGGAGACAATAAAGGATCTCCCGGGCAATAAATCATGGGGTGCCACCAGTTCAGGCCATACCAGAGTCATCTCAGCGCCGTTGTCTCTAAGTCCCATGGCCACGGCCTGGCCCACGGTGATTGGTTGAAAATTGACAAGGGACCTCCCACTACCCCCACCCACACACAACACCGTAGACAGTTTCCAGGTTAATGACTGGGACGGGTCCCTCGGGTGCTGGGGACACATGGCTTTGAAATGTCCTGACTGCTTACACAGGTGGCACAGTCGGGGTTCCAACACTGACGTGGAAAGTGTAGCAGGGGCTAGTGCCCACTTGGGCCTAGGGGCAGGGGTAGCAGGTGCAGCGTGCGTCTTACCCCCTCTCAAGCAGACAGGTTTCCGGGCCTCTGAAGTCCTGTTGTTGGTGTATTCATTGGCCAGGGCTGCTGTTGCGGAGGCCCCCTTTGGCTTCCAGTCGTGGAGGTACTGCTGTAGATCCTCCGGGCAGTTCCACAAGAACTGCTCTGTGGCGATGAGCTCCTTCAGCTGCTGGATGGTGGTGAGCTCCAATCCTGTGGTCCATTGGTCAACCACTCTCAGCAAGGCCCGCATGTGATCGGCCCAGCTCTAGGTAGAACCCCTCTGCAAACTACAGAGTTTTTTCCGGTATGTCTCAGGGGTCAGGTTGTACTGCCTTACCAGAGCCTGCTCAGGATGGTCTCGCTGGGCAGGTACCCGAAGATTTCAAGGGCTTTTCCCAAGACAACACGAGATTAAATTATATATTTAATAAAGAAAAGGAATAAAACAGACACTCACCATCTGGGACCAATTAAAATAGACTAATTTATTAAATAATTAAAAACTGATAAAATTACCTATGATGTCTAAAATAAGTGGTACTAGAGGAGTTTGCATATAATTAATGTGAATAAATAGTGCATAAATATAATGAGATATAACAATATGATTAAATCAGGTTGTAAACAATGGTAAAAAAAATTGTGAAAAAGTAAAAAAATGGTGTAAGAAGTGTCTCTTGATTTCACTGATAATTCTGGCAATAATTATAGGATTCCTGTGCAAATTGTGTTACCCTGTGTGGTTACTCAGGGTTAATGAACCAAGTTAAAGTTAGTGCAGTCTTGAGCAAAAGTCAATTATAGATGTGGTATCCCGTATTTTCATTCAGGATTGGTGAAAAGGGTTAGTGAAAAAAGTTGAGGTTAGTGTATAAATCTTGAGTAGAGTTGAGCGAACCCGAACTGTAAAGTTTGGGTTCGTACCGAACTTTAAGATTTTTTCCACCCGAACCCAAACATTTACGTAAAAGTTCGGGTTTGGTGTTCGGCGATTTCTATGGCGCTTTTTAAAATTCTGCAAAGCAGCCAATCAACAAGCGTCATACTACTTGCCCCAAGAGGCCATCACAGCCATGCCTACTATTGGCATGTCTGTGATTGGCCAAGTGCACCATGTGACCCAGCCTCCTTAAAAGCTGGAGTCACGTAGCGCTGCACGTCACTCTGCTCTTCACTAGTGTAGGGATAGGTTGCTGCTGCTGTGAGGGAGAGATTAGGCAGGGAGAAATACAATGAAGTCCTGAAATTATGCACATCTACAGCTGAGAATCATTGATCTTTTGTGGGTGCAGAGCACACAGGTTTTGTGCCTGCCCTGAGCGTTTTTTTCAGACACTTTTTTCAGTGGTAATCGGCGGACATTTTACTGCAATTGCAGTGCACCAGCACAGCATTGCATGATCTGACGCTTGTCTTCAGGCCATACTACTCTGACCCAATCTGTGTGTAACAGAACCAATTTTGAAGTAGCTGAACTAAAGCTATTTTGCTGGGAATCTGTCATATTAACCAGCCCATAAACACCGCTGTGACACTATCTGTTTGTGACCGAACCTATTTAGAAGTAGCTGAACTAAAGCTATTTTGCTGAGAATCTGTCATATTAACCAGCCCATATACACCGCTGTGACACTATATGTGTGTGACTGAACCAATTTAGTAGTAGCTGAAATAAATCTATTTTGCTGGGAATATGTCATATTAACCAGCCCATATACACCGCTGTGACACTATCTGTGTGTGACCGAACCCATTTAGAAGTAGCTGAAATAAATCTATTTTGCTGGGAATCTGTCAAATTAACCAGCCCATATATACCGTTCCCATTATTTTTTATTTCTTGCTTGTCGGAACGCTAACCATGAGGAAAAATTCTAATAAGGGACACGGTCATGGTCGTGGTGGTGGTGTTGGTGGAGCCACTGCTGCAGGGAGAGGACGTGGCCGTTCGGGACCAGCTACACGTCCTAGTGAACCAACTACTTCGGGTCCCAGTAGGCGCCAGAATCTCCATAGATATTTGGTTGGACCTAATGCCGTTCTAAGGATGGTAAGGCCTGAGCAAGTACAGGCGTTTGTTGATTAGGTGGCTGACAGTGGATCCAGCACATTTACATTATCTCCCACCCAGTCTTCTGCAGAAAGCGCACAGGTGGCGCCTGAAACCTATGCCCATCAGTCTGTCACATCACCCCCGTGCATATCAGGGAACCTGTCTGAGTCTCAAGTCATGCAGCAGTCTCTTATGCTGTTTGGGGCTGTTCACATGATGCGGTGCGATTTTCACGCACGGTTGCTAGGAGACGATCGGGATGGAGACCCGATCATTATTATTTTCCCTTATAACATGGTTATAAGGGGAAATAATAGCATTCTGAATACAGAATGCATAGTAAAACAACTCACCTTAGTCCACTTGATCGCAGCCCGGCATCTCCTTCTGTCTCCTTTGCTGAACAGGACCTGTGGTGAGCATTAATTACAGGTAAAGGACCTTTGGTGACGTCACTCCGGTCATCACATGATCCATCACATGATCTTTTACCATGGTGATGGATCATGTGATGACCGGAGTGACGTCACCAAAGGTCCTTTACCTGTAATTAATGCTCACCACAGGTCCTGTTCAGCAAAGGAGACAGAAGGAGATGCCGGGCTACGCGATCAAGTGTACTAAGGTGAGTTAAATTATTTTTTTATTTTTTTTAACCCCTCCAGCGCTAGTTTACTATGCAGTCTGTATTCAGAATGTTATTATTTTCCCTTATAACCATGTTATAAGGGAAATAATACAATCTACAGAACACCGATCCCAAGCCCGAACTTCTGTGAAGAAGTTCGGGTTTGGGTACCAAACATGCGTGATTTTTCTCGCGCAAGTGCAAAACGCATTACAATGTTTTGCACTCGCGTGGAAAAATCGCAGGTGTTCCCGCAACGCACCCGCACATTTTCCCGCAACGCCCGTGTGAACCCAGCCTAACCCTTTTCATCGATCCTGAATGAAAATACGGGATACCACATCTATAATTGACTTTTGCTCAAGACTGCACTAACTTTAACTAGGTCCATTAACCCTTAGTAACCACATGGGGTAACACAATTTGCACAGGAATCCTATAATTATTGCCAGAATTATCAGTGAAATCAAGAGACACTTCTTATTACACCATTTTTTCATTTTTTACTTTTTTCATTAATTTTTTCACCATCTTTTACAACCCGATTCAATCATATTGTTATATCTCATTATATTTATGCACTATTTATTCACATTAATTATATGCAAACTCCTCTAGTACCACCTGATCTATTTTAGACATCATAGGTAATTTTATCAGTTTTTAATTATTTAATAAATTAGTCTATTTTAATTGGTCCCAGATGGTGAGTGCCTGTTTTATTCCTTTTCTTTATTAACAATTATTTTTGTGACGAGGTGAGGCTACTTTCACACCGCTACTTTCACAGCTGCGTTTAGGTGCGGATCCGTCTGGTATTTGCACAGACGGATCCGCACCTATAATGCAAACGCTTGTATCCGTTCAGAACGGATCCGTTTGCATTACCATGAACAAAAACAAAAAAAACTAAAAAAAATTATATATTTTTTTTTTTTGTTCATGATAATGCAAACAGATCCGTTTTGACTTACATTGAAAGTCAATGGGAGGCGGATCTGTTTTCAATTGCACCATATTGTGTCAGTAAAAACGGATCCGTCCCCATTGACTTACATTGTAAGTCAGGATGGATCCGTTTGGCTCAGTTTCCTCAGACGGACATCAAAACGCTGCAAGCAGCGTTTTGGTGTCCGCCTCCACAGCGGAATGGAGGCGGAACGGAGGCAAACTGATGCATTCTGAACGGATCCTTATCCATTCAGAATGCATTGGGGCTGAACTGATCCATTTTGGGCCGCTTGTGAGAGCCTTGAAACGGATCTCACAGGCGGACCCAGAAACGCCAGTGAAAGTAGCCTCAAGTCACATAATACAGAGCACACTCACCAAGTTTGAAAAGGAGGGAGAGCCACTACAAACTGTATTCACTAAATTATATATTTAATCGCCTTAAGGGCACACTAGATAACACAATATACACTAAGAATATATACAGTGGTCTGAGGTTACAAATACAGGTAATATCGTACAAACAGGATTACACAGAGTACAATTCAGTTACCGGGTAGATGAATGTTCCTTTTCTGTATTCACATGGAGGGCAGTAATGTCAGCTGGTTTCCAGGTCTCTCCAAACACATTTGCACGATGTGAACCCCTTTCAGAAAAAGACCCGCCCGCTTGCTGGCACAAGCCTTTTAATCTGTAGCCGGTCCCTCCCCTCCCAGCCTTTGGGAGGGGTCCACCACCCCTCTGCTGGGCTGGCAGCAAATGACCCACAAAACCCTTTAGGGTTAATAGTTCCAGGCAGGGGTCAAGTCCTGGGAAAAAAAGTGTGGGAACTCACCCAAGATCCACTCCAAACCCCCCCCCCCCCCAAAAAAAAAAATATATTTCGCTGAAAATTCAGTGCAACATTTATTGTTAAGCGCCAGTTTACACAAACAACTGCAAAATTAACATGAAATAAACAAATATATATAGGGACCCGCACCTATCAGACGATGGGGGCATATCCTAGCGATATGCCCCCATTGTCTGAGATGGGAAAACCCCTTTAAAATACAATACATGTGAATGGGCTTTTGAAAGCTACGTGTAGCGGGGAAAAAAAAGCACAGAAAATCTAGCATGCTGTAATTTGTGTCGCTGCGGACTGAGCCAAATGTACACATTGTGATCAAAACAAAACAAAAACTCCCCTTATATATAATTTACTTACAGTTCTGAAGACTCAGGGGTGCTGGCTGGTTTTGCCTCAGGGGTGCTGACAGGCTTGGCCTCAGGGGTGCTGACAGGCTTGGCCGAGCAGAAGGAGTGTAGGACTGTGAGGGCTGGGCTCAGGGCTTGAAGTGGGCACCGCACAATAAGAAAAAAATATTTTTCATTACACCTCAGGTCAGACCACCAATCAGACTCCCAATGTTAATAAGACCCCAATAAGACCCCAATAAGAGCTCAGATCAGAACCCAATATGAATGACCCCCAATCAGACCTCAGATAAGAGCCCCATGCCTCATAGCAGCCCCAGTACCTCTCCATCAGCCCCCCAGTGCCTCTCCATCAGCCCACCAGTGCCTCTCCATCAGCCCCCCAGTGCCTCTACATTAGCCCCTAGTGCCTCTACATTAGCCCCCCAGTGCCTCTACATTAGCCCCTAGTGCCTCTACATTAGCCCCCCAGTGCCTCTCATCAGCCCCCAGTGCCTCTCATCAGCCCCCAGTGCCTCTCATCAGCCCCCAGTGCCTCTCATCAGCCCCCCAGTACCTCTCATCAGCCCCCAGTACCTCTCATCAGCACCCCAGTACCTCTCATCAGCACCCCAGTACCTCTCATCAGCCCCCCAGTGCCTCTCATCAGCCCCCCAGTGCCTCTCATCAGCCCCCCAGTGCCTCTATATCAGCCCCCAGCAGATCTCATCAGCCCCAGTGCCTCTAATCTGCCCCTAGTGCCTCTAATCAGCCCCCAGTGCCTCTAATCAGCCCCCAGTGCCTCTAATCAGCCCCCAGTGCCTCTAATCTGCCCCTAGTGCCTCTAATCAGCCCCCAGTGCCTCTAATCTGCCCCTAGTGCCTCTAATCAGCCCCCAGTCCTCTATATCAGCCCCCAGAGCCTCTCCATTAGCCGCCCAGTGCCTCTTATCAGCCCCCAGGGCCCCATTCACTAGCGCCCAGTGCTGCCCCATCCACCAGCCCCGAGTGCCCCCTCCACCAGCCTCCAGTCAGTGCCTCTCCATTCAGCCTATAGTATAAAATATGGAGAAAAAAAAACACTTACACTTACCTCTCCTGCTCCTGGACGCAGACGCTCCTCTTCTACTGCTGTAGGCTGCGCACGGAGTGACGTCACAGAGCGACTCACTCGGCTCCTGTGCGCAGCCCTCACAGCCGACAGCCGAGGACCAGGAAGGCGACGGGGGGTACAAAGCCTTCACCACTTCCTCCTGGTCCTTTTGCCCTGAAAGGGAACGGTGTTCCTGCCATGAAAAAAGTGCAGGAACGCTGTTCCCACGAGTTCCCCCTCGACTCGACCCCTGTTTCCAGGACAGAAGGTCACAGGGAGATGGTTCTGGGAACAACGGATCCGCCTGGGTTCCAGCTACAACTAAAGTCCAAACATGGTGCCGCTATGTGGTTTCTGTGGGGAGTTATGTATATCTTTCTTCCCTGGCATCCCACCATCAAACTAAGACCATGGGCATGTTCATCGTGGCCACCGGGACACAAAAATGTATCCGGTTTTATCCAAACATGAAGTAGACATATGGGGTATGTAAAGTAATAACTATTTTTGGAGGTATTACTATCTATTATAAAAGTAGAGAAATAGAAATTTGAAAATTTGCTAATTTTTCCACATTTTTGGTAAATTTGGTATTTTTTTTATAAATAAAAATTTTACCACTGTCATGAAGTACAATATGTGACAAGAAAATAATCTCAGAATGGCTTAGATAAGTGAAAGCGTTCCAACGTTTTTATCACATAAAGTGACACATGTTAGATTTGCAAAAATCGGCCTGGGATTTAAGGTGAAAAGTGGCTCGGTAATGAAGGGGTTAAAAAAGAGGAGATACAAAAAAAAGTAAAGATATAAAAAAGAGATGAGAAGATGAGCACAGTGCAATCTGCAGGCAACCTTAGCTTCCCTACAGCTTCGCCACTGGGGAAAAAAGGCATTTCTCTATTCCTATTAAAATCATGCATAGACGATAGACATGCTGGGCCTTCAGGTTATGATTGTAAGGCTTGTCAACAATAAAAGGTGTTTTTGGAGATTCTGATATTGCTTACCTATCCTCGGTAGAGGTCATCGGTGGGGTCCGACACCCTGATAAGGTGTTTGAAGAGGCCACAGCTCCGGCCTCCTGACAGCTTACCAAACACAGCACCATCCATTGTATAGTGGCTGTGCTTGGTATTGCAGCTCAGCCTCAATTACTTGAAGGGGAATGAGCTACGCCTAGGCCATGTGATTGATGAATGTGACCTCACTGGTCTAGAGCGGCATCTCCAAAGCAGCTGATCAGGAGGGGTTCTGGGAGTCAGACCACCCTCAAACTGATATTAATAACTAGTGAATCGAAGTATCTGAAGTTGATTTGTCACAAAGCCAAATTTCCTCGCGCTTTGCTGTAACAAATCTATTTTTCCTAAAATAATAGCTGAAAAAAAATAATACTCACCTCATCCGCTGTTTTGATTGAAGAAAACCCGCCAAAGGATCTGTGGCAACTGTGATGACCAGGTGATCACACTGGGCGTGCATGGTGACATCATCCTGATTAACCCCCGAAGGCTGAATGTGAATCACAGAGGCCACAATCAGCATTGAACGCAGCATGTGAGGGGTTAAATTAGGGCGGTGGAGGACGCGATTGACGTTCCTCGTCATTGCGCACTCTCCATACAGATTTGTGACGAATCAAATTTCTTGTCGAAGTTCGGCGAAGCAGCCCAATAGAATTTTTCAAAAATGTGCTCATCTCTAGTAATGACCTATCCTAAAGATAGTTCATCAGTATGGCGATTTCGAACTACCCCTTTAAGGGGCTATGTAAATGCAAAGGAAGCATCGCTGAGATATACCCAGAATTCCTCTTCCAGGGATGCCAACCTTCCCTGTAAATTTTCTGGCTAACTGAAGTAAAAATCACAGGCAGACCAAATTTTTTTACGGACATATGCCCCTCCCCTTTTCGATGACCTCAAAATGCTCTAAACATAATGCCCTTGAATCACAAACACCCCAGAAGTAAGGCTACTTTCACACTAGCGTTTTATTTAAAAAATAAAATATAGCAGCAGCGAGTGGAAAAAAATCCACAGTTTTCAGCCGTTCCATCCCTGCCGCTCTACTATGGGTGCTTTGTTTACATGGCTGCAGTGACGATGCTGTTTTTTTCTGGCTGCGGCCATGTGACCAAAGACTTATGGGATATAACGGGCAAGTGTTCGCCTCTGTCAGAATGTCGCGATGTGCGCACCGAAGTGCAGCTATACAGAAGGTGACCACTGCAGCCAATCACTGTCCTCAGCATTAGACCACTGACACTTGATTGGCTGCAGCGGTAACATACCATATACCGGAAAGTCCCCGCTGCAGTTTGTAAACAAGCAGAGGCGGAAGGGAACGGACCCCGGAGCTGGAGAAAAGGGTGATTATAACATGCATCCACAATGCATATGTGTCAAATTGTTGATCCAACCAAACCTCCCCCAGCATTAAAGCGGTTGTGCAGCCTGTTTGTATTGGTGACGTATCCTCAGGAGAGGTCATCAATATCTGATCGACAGGGCTCAAATACCCGGGACCCCCACCGATTAGCTGTTTGAAGAGAAGCTCCATGTGAGGGCTGCATTCATTACACTGCCCGTCGTCTTGGAAGTGCAGTGTAATGACAAGTACTCGCTCCTATTGCTTGTAATTACACCGCAAGAAAGATGCCGTGTAGTGTAATGGAGGGTAAGCAGCACTCGCATGCAGCTCTGCCTCCTCTTCAAACAGATAATCAGCGGGGATTCTAAGTGTTGTACCCCACCTAGCCTGAGGATCGGTCATCGATATAAAGAGGCTACACAACCGTTTTTGGTGGGCAGTACATTCAGTACTATCAAACATACAGGACAATACAGCAGCACATAGCTCCTCCAGCTCATGCACACGACAGTGTGCCGGCATGCCCGTGCTGCTGCAGTTGGCAATGCATTGGCACCAACTGCGTGCCTGCCGTCTGCGGACATGGACCTATTCACTTGAATGAGGCCCACGATCCACATCCGACTGTCTGCACTGCAAAACAGTATTGGATTCCTTGGGCTTCTGACCAGTGCCTCGGTTCCTCATCATATCTTCTGATTCACTTGAATGGGTCCGCATCCATGATACGGTGCACACGCGGCCGATGCCCATATTTTACAGACCCGTTGTTTGCGGGTTTCAATATGGCCTAGGCCGGCGCACGGTCGTGTGGATGAGCCCTTACATTCAGTGACATCTCCTCTGATGTAGACGTTCTCTTTCCTCATCTTCTAGATTCGGCTCATACCTTCATCCCGAGTAATTTCAGCCACGTCTTCTCTCCACAGAGTTTACACACAGACAGTCCCTCACTTTTCTATCATCCTCATCCAGGTTCTCCAACAATCCTGCTGCTACCCTAAATACAGGACCAATTGTGTTCCCCAATGTCCCCAAATACCATCCTGTAGAAATAAATAGTGCCATACAGATAGTCCCCCTGTAGTAACAGCGCTCCCCAAAGTCTCAATAAGGGTGGGTTCGCATTCGTGTTATGGGATTCCATTATAGGGTTCCGTTATAATAGAGTCATAACGGAATATAATGTAATTCTAGGACGGAAAGCAAAACGGAAACCTTTAAGAGGAATTCTGTTTTGCTCGGTCCTAATACATGTCTATGGAGACAAATAACGGTTCCGTTTGGTTCATGACGGAAAAAATAGTCCTGTTGGGAGGTATGGTAAAAATGACCCATAACAGAAATAATTTTCCTTATAGTGCCTCCAATAGTAATAACTCAAAGAGATGGACGTGTCTATGGCTCAAAGAAAGCGCACAATAGGGTAGTACGTTCAATTTAAGGCTCCATTCACACGTCCGCTATTCTGTTCCGCATTTTGCGGAACGGAATTGCGGACCCATTTATTTTTATGGGGCCACACTATGTGCTGCCCGGATCTGGAAATTTGGAACCGCACTTCCGGCTCCGCAATTCCGGTCCCAAAAAAAAATATAGAACATGTCCTATTCTTGTCCGCAACTGCGGACAAGATTAGGCATTTACTATTATAGTGCCAGCGGAACGCACATTGCCGGTGTCCGTGTTTTGTGGATCCACGGATCCGCAAAACACATACGGATGTGTGAATGGAACCTAAGTGACAATAAAATAATGTACACTTAGAGGCTGACCTTATGTGGTTGTGCTCGTATAGGTATAACTCTAATGTAGGCTTGTTGTTTAGAAGACTGTCCTTTAGGTGTATGCTACCGCAGGATGAGAAACTTCCAGGAGGGATGTCCAGTCCCTTCAGAAAGATGGTTCCAGTAAAACTGTAAACCTGCTTCGGCGCTTCAACCCCAATTCAGACGGTCTTTCGTATCAAGATGGTTTCTTTATTCATTAAAAGTTGTGTATGCGTATATAACAACGCGTTTCGTGGATTTTAGACCCCCTGATGAAGGGGGTCTAAAAATCCCTGAAACGCGTTGTTTTATATGCATACACAACTTTTAATGAATAAAGAAACCATCTTGATACGAAAGACCGTCTGAATTGGGGTTGAAGCGCCGAAGCAGGTTTACTCCAATAGTAATAAAGCTCCTATCAGCTATTTATGGTAATTTATGGGGACACCTCTTTATCTCATAGGTGGACCTATTGGTTTCATTAATGATTAAGGATCCTGTAGATTTAAAGGGTCCACCACCATGTAGACTAGCTCAACCATATTGCAAGCCAGTATCCCTGACTCCCAAACAGATGACTTAGAATGAGAAGACTACACTGTGAATCATTCCCCTTAGGATTAAGACTGTAGAAGGTAGGTTGCTAATGAGTACTATTGGCTATCCAAAATGGAGCAGATCACAATCTCATCATACTGAAAACCAAAATGGAGGGCGGCCATTCTAGGCAATCACTCTGCATATGTAACGCCCCAGAGTGGCATTACCATTTCTGCACCCCGCTACTGTCTTTACTGGTTAACTTCATGTCATCATGTGTATTTATTTCAGGTCCAAACACTGTGCATTTCCTATTTTGCAACTGTTATGTTCAAGTGTAATGTGCCTGGTTCACCAGCAGGTGGCAGCAAATATGGCAGAGCTACAGTTAGGTCGAATGGATCTTTCCATTCCAACACCCCTCTGTGGAGGAGTGGGCGAGTCCCATTTCCTGCAGGAAGGGTGGGCATCAGTTTTAGAGCAGTCTAGCTTACCCCCAGCTAGGGGAAGGAACAAGTGCTGGGCACGTCTCTGCTGGACCTGCCCAGGCCAAGCAAAGCCAAGCCAGCCAGAGCACCTCAGGAGCCAGAGGGAGATTTTCCTGGCCTAATTAAGAGATAAACTATAAAGAGAGAAGTTGCAACATAAATAAAAAGCTAAGTCATATAGCAAACCTGTCAGTACAGCAGTCAGAGAGCAACAGATGCAGCAGAGCTGAGTTTGCCTGCCAGAGTTTAATGCTAAAGCCTGCTGGGACCAAGACAAAGTTTGAAGTTTTTGGAGAAACCTTTGTTCAAGTAAAGCTGTTATTGAACCTCATACTAGGTCTGGACTCAAGTTACTTCTTTCATCCCTCACTTACTACCCCCTATTTGTCTGCTTTGGAGCCAACGCCTGGGGTTCCAGCCGTATCCAGGTAGGAGCACCGTGACACTCGGACTCAACATAAAGGGACATTTTAAGCCACCCTATACCACTTGGCCATTCCTGCACCTGGGTATTCGTTCATCTTTAGGGCCACAGGGGGTGGCCCACTGCACATATAATGGCCAAGAACCAAGACTGACTAGATAGACTGCTATAATATTGTCACCCCATTTTGGTTAGTTAACTAAATATAAGGATTTGCATACATGAAGATAATTATCCTCATTCCCCTTATAGGAGCCAGCTGGTGTAAGTACAGATCCATGTAAATTGTTGAAACTTACCAACATCCTTGAGGGTCAAGTGTTATTATGATGAATTAGATCCCAAATGTTAGATAATCCTTGAATAAATAACAAACGCGGTGGTCAACGTATCAACAGCCTGCAATGTACCAAGAGAAACCTTAGGAGGACGGTACATTCTCTGAGATTCGAGTCCAAATTTCAGCTTCTATTCGGTCTTAAAAAAGTTCTTAAACTGAAATGATTCAGGAAAATAACTTTACAAAA
The DNA here is from genome assembly GCF_905171765.1 of Bufo bufo. Taxonomy (NCBI): domain Eukaryota; kingdom Metazoa; phylum Chordata; class Amphibia; order Anura; family Bufonidae; genus Bufo; species Bufo bufo. Next base: position 423,130,829 of record NC_053394.1, read on the forward strand.
ATGGCCATCTGGATATCAGTAGCCGAGACACATTCGCTATGTCTATAAATAGTGATGCAACCAATCATGGGAGACGGAACTGTCAATCATTATTTGGCTTCTTCATGAGATTTACAATGCTGCATGGTGAAATGTGCTTTCAGTGCAGACTCTGTGTATGACGAATGGTCCCAGAGTCAGCAAGATATATGACCTCTTCCAAGGTGCCCCAAGGTAGGACATAGAAATACTGTAGCCAGAGACAAAGACTCTTTGATATTAAGAAGAAGGCGCAAGATCAATGGAAGGGATTTCATTGCCAGCATATTGGCACAGTTTATGGGGTGGTATTATAGCTTATTTCACAGGGGACACTCTGGCACTTTGGCAGCACTGTAGAACTCTACATGGGGGCGGAGTATGGATTTTTTTAATGGGAGTGCTTATTGTTAATAAGGGAGCTCCGATACTGTTTATACGGAAACTTTGGCACTGTATGAAGGGGCATTACTGGCTAACTCTGGTAACATTGGAGCACACTGGTACTGGTTATGGGGGGTACTCTCTTTATATTGGTAGTCTAGCATAATTTATAGGAACAATCTGGTATGGTCTTTGGGTACACTTTGGCACTATCTATGGCAGCACTCTGGAACTTTTAGGGGGCAGCTTGGCATTGGTCTGATAAAGTTTTGGGGACATTCTGACACTTAATATTGGCACTCTGGTATTGTTATGGGGTCATTGTGGCCCTGTAAATGTGGACACGCAAACAATGTTATGGTAAAATTCTGGTACTGTTAATGTGGGCATACTGGCAATGTTAGGAGAATATTCTGGCATATTTAATGGGGGAATTCTGGCACTGTAATTTTGGGGCAATTTTATTGGGACATTCCGACATTGCTAATGTGGGCACTCTGGTAATGTTATGGGGATTTGCTGGAATTGGAAATGTGGGAACACTGGCAATGTTATGGGCACATTCTGGCACTCTTAAAGGGGGCAATCTAGTAATATTATGGGGAGATGCTGGCACTGTTCATGCGGGCACTCTGGTAATGGTATAGGGACAATTGGCACTATTAATGTGGGTGCTCTAGTAATGTTTATAGAGACTATTAATAATGGCCTACTGAAAGTTTTCCTCTGGAGCACTATGGCGCTGCCTACAGAGCACTCTGTCATTATTTGTGAAATACTGTGGCACCGTCTTCTTACTGTTGATAGCAGCAGTTTGGCACTCTGTTGAGGGACTAATGGACTTTCTATAGGAGCGCTCTGACACTGTTATTGGTGGCATTCTGGCAATGTTTATGGAGACATCCTGGCATTGTTAATGTGCCACTCTGACAGTTCTACTGACAACATACTACAATTATTCTGAGGAGGGCACTATGGTGCTGTCACGGGGCGCCGGCGATGCGCTCACTCTCCTCAGTGCTGACGGCGCCCCGCCTCTGTGCAGGAGCGAGGACGCGTGCAGCGTCCTCATCTCCTAGGTGATGGGGGTGGGATGGACATCGGTTCCCCCAGCAACCAGATTAAGCCTGAGCACCGAGCTGAGCACTCGGTGCCCAGAGATATGCAGCAGGGTGAGTCATGTGACAATGGCCACGTCACATGACCCCTGCTAGTCAGTATTTAAACAGGCAGCCTGCTTGCCTGTTGTTTAGGTTCCACCTGTGATTTTGTCCGACCTGGCGTACTTACCTTCTGCTGAATTCCTGACGATCCTCTGCCTGCTCCTGGTGTACTTTGCTCCTCTCCTGGTATTCTGACCCCGGCCTCCTCCTGACGATCCTCTGCTGACTCCTTTTTGCAGCGTACTCAAGTTAGGTGTAGAAATGTTCCTGGGTGTTGTAGTGCAATTGTGACACTAACCTGAGACAGCTGACTCTCTGCAAGGGCAGGTGATGATAAGTAATGTTCGTGACGCCAGTGCCAATGCAACGGTGGCACGCCGTTTGCTGATAGCAGGAATAACTGAGGAACCACGTGATGTTAAAACAGAACTCAAACTTTAGTAGTCATCATGCATGGACATAGATGGAAGCGCAGTTCCTTTGCAGACAGTTGGTTGCAGTACATTTGATGCAGGCAATATATATATAGCAAGGTGACTTCAGAGTGTTAAACACAGGACTTGCAGTACAGGCGGCTTGCACTCTATTCCTGACTGATCCTGGAACATAGAAACTCTTCTCCAAGGCCCGATGCCCTAGCTCTGGCGTATATCCTTGGTTTTATAATTATCAAGTACCTCCTCTGTTGTCTTTAGTACCTCTTGCTTTTCTGGACTTGCCTCTGTCTCTCCCAGCACTGACTCTAGAAACTTCTGAACTCTCCTTCCTAGGCTAGGCCCTGCCTATTTATACTGAACTGGGAGCTCCCTCTGCTGACTGGAACAGGGATTGCCTGCAACAGGCCTAACTGGCTTAAAGGGAAATACACATACAACCTAGCAGTGTCGGGTACCCTACCCGTATGCTGCACACCCCCAGACTTTAACGTGAGTAAGGCCTCGTACTCACACACACCTTCCTGAACCGGCATAACATGGTACATAACTTAAGCATTACATCATGAATATAATAGATAATTATTTCACACAGAAAAACATAACATTAATAACTTCATGACCAAATGACGCAAGGGAAAGGGGCGTCTTCTTACTTCTTAGACACGGCCGCTGACCTGGCACAGCGGACTTAGGGTGAACCAGGTTAGTCCATTCTTCTTTGGTGGCAGTATAATAACGGAACTACCCAGGAGTATCCTGTGGGTGTATCACAGGCAAGGGCTCACGTGGGGGAGTCCATTCTTGCGCACAAATGTCAAGCAAGGTATTACCAGTAGCAACTGCTCGGGAGGAGACACCACCAGCATAGTCAAAGTCTCCTAAACGGACTGGCGGACGTCCCCTGGTCATCCGGGTGGACCTTCTCAACACAGGGGTCTCCTCCTCCCTTAGCAACGAGGTAGAAGAGAGAGGAGCAACAGGAGGGTATCCATCAGTGAGACCTTGGTCAGGAACAACAGGAACAACAGGAACCACTAGAGGGGGAACTGGATCCGGGGCATCTTGAACCGGCTCTTCTGGAGGTGAAGATACAGTAGGTGCCGGAGCAGGCACCAGCAAGTTCAACCATGGTGTCAGAAGCCAATGCATGGGATCAGCGTCATACCTCAGATTACTGACAGCCTGCATAGGATCCTCGGGCGGTATTGATGACTCTGACACAGGGGATTCAGATCCAGAACTCTCGGCACTAGGTTCTGGTGTCAGGCAGAGCTTTAACCGGTTTCGGTGTACAATTTGGGATCCCTTGCCTTCCCGGGTGATCTCATAAGTGTGAGTTCCAACATTTGGGATTGCAGTGACAACATAGGGACTTCGCTCCCATTTACTGTCCAGTTTACTGGTACGGCGGTTATTTTTTAACCATACCACAGCCCCTATTGTCAAGGGTTCTTCATGGGCTGCTTGATCATAGTCTCTCTGCTGTCGGTCCCTAGCATAGTCCATACGTTCCTGAACAATGGCTTTGGCTGTATTCAATCGCCTTTGATGTTCAGCAACCCAGTCGGTGTTAGGTAATGGGTTAATGCAATCAGGTACGTGTATGTCCAATGAATGATCAGCAGGCAATGTCCCTTGGCGCCCAAACATCAAATAAAAGGGGGTATACCCGGTGGAACAATGTATGGTATGATTGTATGTGAACATGAGCTGTGGCAACAGATTAGGCCAATCTCCTCTGGTTTCAGGAGGCACGGCCCTCAGCATCTCTATCAAGGTCTGATTCATTTTTTCACATAATCCATTACCTTGAGGATGGTAGGCCGTTGTCCGGATCTTCTTACAGTTGTGTAAGCGGCACAGTTCATGGAACAGATGGGACTCAAAAGCAGGTCCTTGATCGGTGAGGATCTTTTCTGGACATCCGTAGGGCAGGAGGAAGTGCTTCCAGAACAGTTCGGCTGTAGTCTTGGCTGTCTGGTCTCTCACAGGCACCGCTACAACAAACTTAGTGAAATGGTCAATAATAGTCATGGCATAAGCATACCCTGAGCGACTAGGCTCCAGTTTCACATGGTCGATGGCGAATCCTCTCAGGGGCTCTGCCACTAGTAATGAAGTCCAACAACTCACCCAGCACTCTACTTTCAGACTGTAGTTTTACCCACCTTTCTTCTTTAGGATCAGGCCTACTGGAGGGTGAAGGAACTGCAGCTCTGTCATTGGTAGCTCGAGCCTGATCCTGTTGAGCAAATTTGTTATAGAAAGCCGGCATCTCTACATCTTCCCAAGCATCTCGCACATCATCAGGAGCTGTCTCTGTGGGAAGCCTGGATAAAGCATCAGCATTATCATTAGTACGTCCAGCACGATATTTTACAGAGAAATCATAGTTGGCGAGGCGAGAGGCCCATCTCTGCTCCAAGGCCCCTAATTTAGCTGTATTTAGATGTGCCAGAGGGTTATTGTCAGTAAATGCAATGAACGGGGTGGCGGCTAGATAATCTTTGAATTTTTCCGTCACTGCCCACACTAAGGCCAGGAACTCTAGTTTGAAGGAACTATAATTCTGGTCATTTTTCTCAGCTCCTTTCAGGGAGCGGCTTGCATAAGCTATCACTCTTTCTTTTCCCTCTTGGATTTGGGCTAACACAGCTCCCAGGCCTCGCTTGCTAGCATCGGTATAAAGATGGAAAGGCTTGCTATAATCTGGATAACCTAACACAGGAGGCTCGGTCAGTTTCTTTTTTAGCAATTGGAACGCTATCTCTCTTTCCTCATTCCACTCAATGGGCACAGGAGTTCTAGGACTTTTCTTGGGTTGCCCCCTCAAGAGTTCCTGGATAGGATCAGCTATTTGAGCAAAATGGGGGATAAAACATCTATAGTAGCCGGCAAAACCAAGGAAACCCCTCACCTCTTTGACGGTAGTGGGGACCGGCCAATTACAGACAGCCGCTAACTTATCAGGGTCAGGTTGCACGCCCTCTCCGCTTACCACATGCCCCAGGTATTTTACTGCAGGTTTGAGCAAGTGACACTTGGATGGCTTCACCTTCAGGCCATATTTGATAAGGATTTCAAATACTTCTGCTAAATGTTTCAGATGGTCTTCATATGATTTTGAGTACACAATGACGTCATCTAGATACAGCAGCACTGTTTCGAAGTTTTTGTGACCCAAACACCGCTCCATTAGTCTCTGGAAAGTTCCTGGGGCATTACATAGCCCGAACGGCATACAATTGAATTCGAACAGGCCCATGGGAGTAGTGAAAGCAGTCTTTTCCCTATCTGCAGGGGCCATGGGTACTTGCCAGTAGCCACTGGTCAAGTCCAATGTGGAGAAATAGGCAGAGGAGCCCAGAGCAGTTAGTGACTCCTCAATGCGGGGCAGTGGGTATGCATCTTTGTGGGTTATTTGATTAATTTTCCTATAATCCACACAGAAACGGATACCACCATCCTTTTTCTTTACAAGGACCAGGGGTGCAGCCCACGGACTACGGCTGTCCCGGATTACATTAGAGTCTTTCATCTCTTGGATCATTTCTTTTACAGTCTGATATGAAGTAGGCGGTAAGGGTCTGTATCTCTCCTTGATAGGAGGTATGGTGTGTTGTATGGCACTCACCTCTCCATAATCAGTAGCATGCTTACTGAAGGCCTGGTGGTACTCTTTGACCAGCTGTAGGATCCCTTCTTGTTGATGTTGGGGGGTAGTCTCGTCCCCTACATGGAGCTCTTCCCACCAGGGCACTTGTGGCTGGGTCACTGACGGGCGTCCACTGCCTGCAGCTGGCGGCTTTTCTGTCACTGGAAGACGAATGATGTCTTGGAAGGACACCTGAGAAAGCTGGGCAACACGGCAATGCTTAGTAAGCGCCACAGGATGATCACTCAGGTTAATCAGACGGACAGGTACTTTACCTTGGGAGACGTTCACCAGGCACTTGGCAGCTCTCACATAAGGGTAATCCTCCATCTGGATTGGTTCCACCAGGGCTGGATAATCTCGGCCTTGGACTCCCAGGACAGCACGACACCATAAAAGAGTTTGAGAATTAGGAGGCAAAGTCACAGGCTTAATATCACTAATCCTGGCAGTACAAATTTCTCCTTTCCCATTAGCAAACCTCTGCTGGGCACTTAACACAGTAATAGTCTTTTGAATCACCCTCTTGGATGCAGAGGAAGCAGTGGGCAAAGTCTGGTGTAATACGGCAAGTATTTCTGAATAACAGTTTTTGAAGACATTGGTGCCTAGAATGACAGGATGTCCTCCTCTGTCGCCGGCCTGTACTACTATCACCCCCTGTTGCGGTAAGGTTACTTCTCCCACCTGCAGGGTGGGTTCCCAGTATCCGTGAATCTTTACTGGTTTGCCATTGCTGGCGATAATCTCCACCCAGGATTCAGGCGGCTGGGTTAACTGGTTGGTGTCCCAGAATCTTTCAAAGGCGGGCAGCTGAATAGTAGTGACCTGAGACCCAGTGTCTAATAGGGCTTCAAAGGAGACCCCGTTGATCTCTATGTTGATTTTAGGATGGGATCCTACATACCGTGGCATCCAATTTGGATCCTTTGGACCTAGTGTTCTACCTCCCGAGGGGTGGTCCTCAGCCTCAGGGGTTGCCCGTTTAACTGCCAGCACGTGGATTCTGCGTGTCCCAGCTTTTTGCAGTATGTACACACGGGCCTCTTGCGACCTCTATTACGCCTCCCAGGATCCCTGGGGTGAGTCTCTTGGTATGGAGGTGGGAACGGCCTAGGAGGTGACAGGAACTCTTCTTCTGACATTATGGGTTTTTCCCATTCCTCTATTTTTCTGCACACTCTCTCTAGACTTTTAGTGAGGTGATTTACTTGCTCTGTCAGCATGGCGATAGTATTGGTAGCTGAAGCTTGAACAGCTTGACCGTCCTGAGCTTGGTTAGTGATAAGCGGTTTTGGCCTGCAGGCTGGTGATTCAGGTAGGGTGCTCAACTCCGGAGATACTGCTGACCCCAGAATTTTTATAGCCAGTTCTTTAAAGTCCAGAAAGGTACTGTTAGGGTGCTGGGCAGACAGCATCTTTAGTTGGGTCCTTATTTGCTCACTAGACACCCCGTTGATAAATTGTTCCCTCAAGGTCTGGTCATGATTATCAGCCTCTTTGGGATCTATCTGAATTACAGCCCCTAAAGCCTCCTGAAGTGATAGGGCATAGTCACGGAGGGACTCACCGGACTTCTGTTTCTTGCCAAAGAAGTGCATCTTTATCTCTGAGGCAGTCCTAGTTTCAAAAGTGGCCCTGAGGCGGGTGAATATCTGTTCTAGAGTACTCCGCTCAGTAGCAGGCCAGGATAATACCTCCCTGCGGGCAGCTCCCTCCAGTTGCGCTAGCAGGATTTCCATTTGCTGATCGGCATTTATGGGGTACAGTTTGAATAATGCCAGCAACTTTTCTTTAAAGTCTCTTAGGGTATGGGTCTCTCCTTTATAGCGGGGAAACCATGGGGCCCCGAAATAGTAAGGCATGGTAAAGGGCATCATGCTGGGGGCTATAGAATGATTAGGAGCCGCAAGCTCTCCCGGGGCAGGCTGCTCGGGAACTCCCGGTTCTGACATGTTAGCTTATTGCGATGTGGCCGCTGGTGACTAAAGGGGCCGGAACAATCCCCTTCCCTCCGGTTACAAGTTCTTACCTGTATCGCCGGGCTTGCGCAGGCCAAGTCTCGAGAGATTCCGGACGTCCTGAGTACGCGGTGACGTAGAAGAAGCAGGGCCGCGGCGGTGCGATGATGACGAGGTGCGGGATTTTCTGTGTCTTTGAAGGGATCCGCCCACGAAGGTCCTCAGCAGCGCGGGAAACTTTACTCCAGGCGGCCGGTGGCCATCTTGGTCACCATTCCCTGACAGCAAGCAGGGTTGTAAAAAGTCCATAAAACCACACTCCGATGTGGCGATTTCCTTCCTCTTGATAGCGCAACACTGCACAGCGCTTTTTGGAGGTTTTAGGGACACTTTTAGTATGTTTTTCAGTCCACAAAGTCCACTTTAATAAAACAGGCAATTTGTCACTTTGGTCACAGGGCAACTGTATAAGGCACAAAGTTCACGCTTCTTGCACTAGAAAGCGTGCGTATCCTGTTCGTGACGCCAAAAGAGAGGTGCAGCGTACTCAAGTTAGGTGTAGAAATGTTCCTGGGTGTTGTAGTGCAATTGTGACACTAACCTGAGACAGCTGACTCTCTGCAAGGGCAGGTGATGATAAGTAATGTTCGTGACGCCAGTGCCAATTAAACGGTGGCACGCCGTTTGCTGATAGCAGGAATAACTGAGGAACCACGTGATGTTAAAACAGAACTCAAACTTTAGTAGTCATCATGCATGGACATAGATGGAAGCGCAGTTCCTTTGCAGACAGTTGGTTGCAGTACATTTGATGCATGCAATATATATATAGCAAGGTGACTTCAGAGTGTTAAACACAGGACTTGCAGTACAGGCGGCTTGCACTCTATTCCTGACTGATCCTGGAACATAGAAACTCTTCTCCAAGGCCCGATGCCCTAGCTCTGGCGTATATCCTTGGTTTTATAATTATCAAGTACCTCCTCTGTTGTCTTTAGTACCTCTTGCTTTTCTGGACTTGCCTCTGTCTCTCCCAGCACTGACTCTAGAAACTTCTGAACTCTCCTTCCTAGGCTAGGCCCTGCCTATTTATACTGAACTGGGAGCTCCCTCTGCTGACTGGAACAGGGATTGCCTGCAACAGGCCTAACTGGCTTAAAGGGAAATACACATACAACCTAGCAGTGTCGGGTACTCTACCCGTATGCTGCACTTTGGTACTTCACGACTCTCCTGGTATTAATGACCCCGGCTTCTCCTGACAATTCTCTGCTTGCTCCATTTGTACTTCGTTGCTCTCCTGGTATTGACTCTGTCCGTTCACGTTCTGTTGTTTGTCTGGTCTGTCCTCCCTGCACTTATTCCAAGCTAGGGATTGCCGTCCAGTTGTCCCCTGTCATTAGGACTTGCGAGGCAAGTAGGCAGGGCCAGGGGTGAGGGTGGAGCGCAGTGGTCACTTCCCTCCCCCCCTGTGTGTGTACGCGACCGTTACAGGTGCTCTCTGTAGGGCAGTATAATACTATTTGTGGAATGCTCTGACAATGTATGTAGGTGCGTTCCTACTGTTGAAAGCAGCACTCTGTTGGGGGACTAATACACTTTCTATAGGAATACTCTGGCACTTCATTGGGAAATTATTGCACTTTCTACAGGAGCACTGTGGTACTATGTTGCGGGTTTTAATAAAATTTCTACAGGAGAACTCTGGTAGTCCATTCTGGTATTAATGCACTTTCTACAGGAGCACTCTGACACTCCTTTGTGGGATTAATGCACTTTCTACAGGTGCACTCTCGAGCTCCATTGGGGGATTAATGCACCTTATACAGGAGCACTATGTCATGAACCAGCGGGTGTGAACCCAGTGTGCCACGCGTCCTACCTCTTCTAAGGGTGTTGTCTAAGTGAACCTCTTGTTCTTAACAGTACCCTTGATGGTGGGGATAGGCTTTCCTGAGAGGAACACCAGTTCTCTACCTCTTGAGAAGAATTGGCACATGAGGCAGCTGGTCCAGGCGGATCAGGAGGTACCAGAGCAATTTATCAGAGGTACAGATGTAGTCAGCAGCCCGAGTCGTAACCAGGAGCAACAGCGCAGGACCAAAGGATAAGGCAGAGGAGAAGTCAACAAGCAATAGGTCAGGGCAGGCATCACAGGTACAGGTCAAGCAGTCCGGATCGGCAACAGGAGAGTCAAGGCAAGCAGGCAGGGATCAAACAGGGTCAGGTACACAGGAACACAAGCAGAGAAGTCAGCAACCTTTACAGGACACAAGAACCTTGAAACTCAGGCATCTGGGAAGGGGGTTGAGCCACTTATATACACGCAGGAGGGCTAGGATTGGTCAGCGAGGTCACATGATCTAACCCATAAAGCACAGGAAGTGACGCACGCCGGCCCTTAAGGAAGTTCTGCAGGGAAGAAGCAGCAAGCATGCTGTGGCCAGGGCTGAAAGGAAACTGTGGAGCGGATCCCAGAACAAACAGTACCTGCAAGGACAGAGCCCAAGACTGCAGCGGTGAATGGGAAAGCACAGGCAGCAGAATACAGCGCCCAGGACCGCAGCAGTAAGCAGGTTAACAGCGGCGCATAGCAGCCGCAGCTGTTACACACTCTGACACTCCATTGTGGGATTACTACACTTTCTACAGGAGCACTCTGACACTCCATTGTGGGATTAATGCACTTTTTACAGCAGCACTCTGGCACTGTTAATGGGGGCCCTCTGGAAGGTGTGATCAACGTATGAGGGTGAGGCTTTTTCACATGTTGCAAGCTATGCCCCAGCTTCCTTCTTAGGATTTTGGGGAGGGTTTAATTTAAAAGTGCAATTTCGTCCTCTAGATCGTCTTTGTTACTCTGCAAATATAGAAGCAAGTACTGATTAACTACATGCACCAGAAAGAATGGAGAGCTATATCACTGTGATATCCAGACGCTCAGCATTCCAGGTGGCCGCTCTGCTTGCTCTGCAGTAATGGTGCTGTCTTCCTCCGCTATCAGGGTTGAACAGATGCAAAGTCCGCACTGAATGTTTCCCTTTATCATTGGGCAAGTTGTAATCTTATAATAAAATGCAGTTTCTCCTCTCATTTGCCTGTAAAATGTCACAGCTGGAGATCTCAGTGCCCCCTCCGTCCTCCCTTGCTTTGCCTGTGATTTCACAGGGAACTGAATCTACAATTAATTTTTTCCCACGAGAATACGTCTCGTCCTGCAAAGTTCTTTGAGGTTTCTGGAGGCAACAGCATGCTTTTACCCCTAGCAATTTCTGCTGAGGGGAGATAAGATCCTGGGAAGTGGCCGGCTACCAGCTACATCTCTCAGGAGGGAAGATCATTCAATTTCCTCAGCTGCTGTAGGCAATGGGATTAGTTGGTGCCACAGGTAAGGGAGAGATGTCAGAATTCAAGGGTGACTCCATCAGCAGGGTTCTAAACAGAATCTATATACAAACTTAGGGCCATGACTTCCTAAAGGTCTTTTTCATAGGCCTAAAATTCAGGACTATGATGCGTTACTGCATCTTTTTTACAAAATGCAACCATCTAGAGGGATAACACAACATGCGTCATTGCATCAAATGATTGTCTGATACCCGAGACCCCCGCCAATCAGCTGTTTGAGAAGGCACCGATTCTCACAGTAGTTCCGTGGCCTTCTCTCAGCTCACCAAGCACAGCGACGTACATTGTATAGTATCAGCCCCATTCACTTCTATGAGGCAGAGCTATGCCGAGGCGATGTGACCGATGACTATGTCGTCATTGGCCTAGATTAAGCTGAGAGGAACCTGCAGTGCTACTGCGAGAGCTGATGCCTTCTCAAACACTGATCGGCAGGGGTCCCGGGTGTCATACCCCCGCCGATCAGATACTGATGACCTATCCAGAGTATAGGTCATCATTATAAAAGTCTCGGGAAAACCCCTTATTTTAAGATTCGTGTTTGTCGTAAGCATTGGATGGCAGTTAACTGATAAGCACCTCTTTAAGCAAGGGTGACCACTGCAAACAAACAGGTCGATTGCCCCTATGGCCAGCCCTATACAGGGAGTGCAGAATTATTAGGCAAGTTGTATTTTTGAGGATTAATTTTATTATTGAACAACAACCATGTTCTCAATGAACCCAAAAAACTCATTAATATCAAAGCTGAATATTTTTGGAAGTAGTTTTTAGTTTGTTTTTAGTTTTAGCTATTTTAGGGGGATATCTGTGTGTGCAGGTGACTATTACTGTGCATAATTATTAGGCAACTTAACAAAAAACAAATATATACCCATTTCAATTATTTATTTTTACCAGTGAAACCAATATAACATCTCAACATTCACAAATATACATTTCTGACATTCAAAAACAAAACAAAAACAAATCAGTGACCAATATAGCCACCTTTCTTTGCAAGGACACTCAAAAGCCTGCCATCCATGGATTCTGTCAGTGTTTTGATCTGTTCACCATCAACATTGCGTGCAGCAGCAACCACAGCCTCCCAGACACTGTTCAGAGAGGTGTACTGTTTTCCCTCCTTGTAAATCTCACATTTGATGATGGACCACAGGTTCTCAATGGGGTTCAGATCAGGTGAACAAGGAGGCCATGTCATTAGATTTTCTTCTTTTATACCCTTTCTTGCCAGCCACGCTGTGGAGTACTTGGACGCGTGTGATGGAGCATTGTCCTGCATGAAAATCATGTTTTTCTTGAAGGATGCAGACTTCTTCCTGTACCACTGCTTGAAGAAGGTGTCTTCCAGAAACTGGCAGTAGGACTGGGAGTTGAGCTTGACTCCATCCTCAACCCGAAAAGGCCCCACAAGCTCATCTTTGATGATACCAGCCCAAACCAGTACTCCACCTCCACCTTGCTGGCGTCTGAGTCGGACTGGAGCTCTCTGCCCTTTACCAATCCAGCCACGGGCCCATCCATCTGGCCCATCAAGACTCACTCTCATTTCATCAGTCCATAAAACCTTAGAAAAATCAGTCTTGAGATATTTCTTGGCCCAGTCTTGACGTTTCAGCTTGTGTGTCTTGTTCAGTGGTGGTCGTCTTTCAGCCTTTCTTACCTTGGCCATGTCTCTGAGTATTGCACACCTTGTGCTTTTAGGCACTCCAGTGATGTTGCAGCTCTGAAATATGGCCAAACTGGTGGCAAGTGGCATCTTGGCAGCTGCACGCTTGACTTTTCTCAGTTCATGGGCAGTTATTTTGCGCCTTGGTTTTTCCACACGCTTCTTGCGACCCTGTTGACTATTTTGAATGAAACGCTTGATTGTTCGATGATCACGCTTCAGAAGCTTTGCAATTTTAAGAGTGCTGCATCCCTCTGCAAGATATCTCACTATTTTTGACTTTTCTGAGCCTGTGAAGTCCTTCTTTTGACCCATTTTGCCAAAAGAAAGGAAGTTGCCTAATAATTATGCACACCTAATATAGGGTGTTGATGTCATTAGACCACACCCCTTCTCATTACAGAGATGCACATCACCTAATATGCTTAATTGGTAGTAGGCTTTCGAGCCTATACAGCTTGGAGTAAGACAACATGCATAAAGAGGATGATGTGGTCAAAATACTCATTTGCCTAATAATTCTGCACGCAGTGTATCTGCTATATCTATAAGACGAGAAAGAACTCCCCCCCCCCCAAATTGACGCATTATGGTATGATCCATAAAACCATTATGCACAGCACACTATGGACACCTTTCTGCATACATGGTGAGTGTAAGATATGGCAGCCATCTGGCTCACCAAAAAGCAGCAATTCCTCCAAGAGACCTCCCCCATGATCATGGCACTTCAGTCAATGACACATGCACACTGCATGTTCCTTACCCCCTGGCTTAACATGCTTAGCTCTAACACCCAGCTCTACTACAGAACACCCTACTAACACCACCATAACCTCAACGGAAAGGTCAATGGTTCTCAACTCTCCACTTGTTACTTTTTTGACTGGTCCCAATGACCCCTCTAGGTATCTTTGACCAACCAACTGGCTTTTTTCATCTAAGTCCCCTATTTTACACCATCTATGCAGTCGTGGAAACTATTGCTCCACATCCCAGACAAAGCCTCACTTCATGCTGCAATCCCCAGCCAGGTGTCATTACATAACTCTACCTCACATTTTGTTGGACAGGATACCCTGATCTGCTTCTGCAGCAGCTACTAAAGCAGGGCCCACTACATACTCACCCCCAGCAGAGGTATGCATGCCACAGTCTGTGTCAATGTACCATTGTGCCACACATTTTGCTGGACAGTATGCTCTCCCCTGCTGCAGCAGCCACTGGAGCAGGCCCTACTTTATACTCTCCCCCAGCAGTGGGATGAGTGTCCTACATGCCATATGCACCACACTGTTTGATTCTTTCATTCAGTCCCTCCTCCTGTTCTGAGAGATGATGCAGGCCAGTGTGTCACTGATGCCTCCTTTAGGTTCGAACAAACACAGTGCAGTGACATTGTCACCTAGTATGTGCAGGGATGCCCCATGATCTAGATACTAGTAAGGTCTCTGGTTTAATGCAAGGTCTGCACACTCCTCTGCTGAAATATTCTGTGCTGCTTGAAGGAAAGTGCTCTTTCCTATAAGTAACTTTTAGTCTGTGATCGCCTTTTAGCGCCTCACATCATATAACTAACCCAATCACATGTGGCCCTGTACTCACAAATATCAGTAGACGCTACTCTCCTAAAATCCTTGGTATTTCCTTCCAATATCTAGCTTTCCTGATAAAACCTCTTATTGAGTATATGCGCATGAATAGATGCATCTGTATGTAGTGAGGAAGACATACAAGAACATCAGCTAGAAAATGGACATATACAACAATGATGGAAATACAATGAGCCACCTGGTGTAGAGCCAAACAATATGTAACTCGGAGAATCTGATATAATAGAGTATCCACGTAATCCTAAGAAGTAATATGTAATATGGGAGAAGAAAAAGGAGAAACACAATAAGTCCATTATCCATGAGGAAAGTACATCCTGGAAGCAAAAGGAAGGAAGACAAGCCTTGAATGGAGGCAATAATGCATTCCATAATGCAGATTCCATTAATATAATGTCTATATGTTGTGGGGATGGCAACTCTCTTCCAGTTCCTAACAATAAAAACCTTTGCAGAGGATAAAACATGAAAAGAAATCGACCTATCTGATGGGAGAAAATCAGATTTAAAGAAAAGGCTGGTGACAGGGCCTCAGGAAACATGAGTTTCCTTGACATCCTACAGCATCAGCATGAATGGGGATTTCTATCAATCTGAAAAATAGGACAGGAGATATCTATGAACTAATTTGTAAACCTATAAGGGTACGGACACAAGTTCAGGTTTTTCAATGCAGTATTTGAAGCCACAATCAGAGGTGAATCATAAAATAAAAGGAGAGAAAGTATTAAGGACAAATAAGACTTTCCCTCTTTTGTTGAACCCACTCCTTGCTTTGACGTGAAAAACTGCATAAAAAAATCTAAAAGTGTGGCAGCACTCTAAAAACCTCTACCCTAAAACCACCCATTGTGTTTCTTTATTTTGTCGTTTATCAAAAGTGTCTCTCTTACGTCATGGAGGAAGACTTCACTTGGCTGGGGAGTATATTTATTTGTTTCTTCTTCCTTCCTAGCACGTTTTCTGCTCTTTCTGCACAGGAAGGGACCGGAATTTGAATTGACATTAACAGCGGTAGGCCACCGTAGTTATAATTAGGGGATTTTCAGACCTTCAGTATGTTTGCTCAGTACACAGTCAAATGCCTTCTCCAAGTCCAATGAGAGGAGCAGAAAAGGCATTCGATGGTGCTCCACGTAGTCAATAAGATTAATACAATGATGGGTGCTATCAGCTGAGTATTGTCCTTTTACAAAAACCTATCTGGTCCTGGTGGACCAGTGTGGTTAGAACTTTAGATATTTGAGTAGCTAATGTTTTTGCGTACAGCTTTAAGTCCATGTTTAGAAGAGAAATGGGGTGAAAATTGGTAGGCCTATGAGGAGACTTCTCTGATGCACAATAGCCTTGTGCATTTTTAGAAGTATTTTTCCCAGAGGCCTGGAAAAGTAGTCTGTAAGATGTAAGATCTTAAAATAATCATTAGTCAACCTATCTGGCCCGGGGCTTTATGAGGTTTTGGAGTAGAGATAGATTTTTGTAGCTCTTCAGAAGTGAAAGGGTCCAAAGGGGACTCTAATTGGGAGGAAAAGTTAAAGGGGTTATCCAGGAACAATTTAAAATTGCCACCAGCAAGCTCTCCTAAAATGTGAGCAGGAATGGTTGCCACCACCTGTAGAGCGGTTTGGGGGTCGGAGGCTCACTACACTGCTGTACAATAGATGGTTATGATGTGATCCTGCCTATGATATGTCATCATGGCTGAGCAGCCTGATAGCAAAGCTCACCAATATGTAGTATATGCAAGTGCCAGAGCATAGTGAGGTCCCAACCCCGCACCTGTCATCCCATCTCATCTCTGCAAGTACATGCAACCTGTCCTCTTAACATTCTAGAACAGGTTGCTGGTGGCCATTTTAAATCATTCTAGGAGAACCCCCTAAACTGAGCTGAGAAGTGAAGTAATGGCTGAAGTTGTGGGTTTAGTGGCAGTCCTTTTTGAGGTTGTGCAGAGTGTTATAATGTCATTTATATAGTCCGCTGTTTGTTGAGGGTCAAAGATTTTATCATTGTTGGCATTAGATATATAAGGAATCCGCGATTTAGCCTGGGAGTGTTTAAGATGAGAAGCTAAAAGGGCAGTCTGTTGCTAAGTCAATAGTACCTTAGCCTTCAACTTACATAGAGCGTGTTCACACTTCTATAAATCCTGTTGATTGTAGCTCTTGATGTAGTTCACTAAGCTGCTGTGTTCTGTGAGGACTGAATGGTAATTTGGTGAATTCAGCATGACTTGGTTCATATGCCAGAGGAGGGGAGGAGGGTTCAGGTAGAAGACATATGAATGGGTGAATGGTCAGACCAAGTTATTGGACCAATTCAGGTAGACAGAAGAAAATTGTCTATCCTGGAGAAAAAATTATTAGGGTGTGAAAAAATGTGTAAGCTCTTTCCGTCATTTGCTGAAGCCACCAAAAATCCAATAGCACTTTCTTATGGGTAAGAAGGTGAAGTCTAGTAGGTCTAGCAGAGATGGAAGCAGAGGCTGAGTCTAAGAAGGGCCACATCAATGCGTTTAAATCCCTAGCTATGAGAAGAGACTGTACTTTATGTTAGTTGACTAACTGAAGACATAGGCTGTTCATTTTAGAGCGTTTGGCTCCATTCCAACGTAGTGACCATTTGTAAGGACTGTTAAGGCCTTTTGTGTTTGAATTGATTTCTAGTGATCACCAGCTTAACTGAAAAACCACATTTATAGGGAATATGATGCTCTCTTGGAGCACTCTTGGCGGCCATGGTTGTGGCAGAAAGGTCTGAAAATTTTTTAATGTTACGAAAGTTCTCAGGTAGGTTTTTAGCATCCCTAGCTGCAAACATCACTTTATCTCTAAAAAGATAAAAATGGGCGATAACATCTCTGGGGGATGCAGGAGATAGAGAATATAGCTTAGGGATTCTGTGAACTCTATCAATGGTTAAATCCGCTTGTGGAGTTTAAGGTAGTAAGGCACCAAAGAAATCAGCTAAAAAGTCAGCAATATGTTCTGCCTTCACTGATTCTGGGATGATCCTAAAGAAGATGTTTTTGCAGTGTGAATGGTCTTCTAGGTCTGTCACCTTGGAACAAAGCTCAACAAGCTGTTCCTCTAAAGCATTACTGTGATCCACTAAACTGTGGGCCTCTGAGAATTCAGCCATCTTCTTTTCATTATGGGATGTTTTGTGCCTAAGAGGCTGGAACCGCTTTTGCAAAGTGGAAAGTGGTAAAAGCAGACTGTATACAGAGATATACTAAAAGCAGTGCCCTGAGGGTGTGTTTGGAGCCAGACTTGTCTCCTGGTGTTATTTGCTGAGGAGGAGAGGCAGTGGAAGCCTGGGCACATTGTCAGGAGATGTTGTTCCAGGAGAAGAGATGGGGAGGACGTTCCTCCTGCATGTTGTCTGTATCTGCATGTAAGGCGTCGGTGTGGAACAGGAGAGTTGTCTGCTCCACACGTCGCAGCTTGTTGAGTTGTGCTGCCAGTGCCATTATGGGAGCACATAGACGGGAAGAATTCCGTCATCTTTGCCGGATCTCTTTTCTTTTTTGTCTTCCCCATGAGGTTGCCAAGTGCTATGAGGCTGAACAAGTTAGGTGATGGTATGAAAGTCCAGGAGCTGCGGAACTTACAATCTAGGGCCTCACTCTGTGCGTATCCGGTTGTGCCCCCCCCCCCCCCCTGCACTATGTAGCTTTCAGTCTGTCACCTTGCATTCCCCTACTTTCTCACTGTCTCTACTACATGTAGCTCTGGCCCCTGAAACATCATTATGGGTTCTTGCTTCTACACATTCCTCTACTTAAATGCTCTGTGCTACTTAGGAGAATTCCACCTCAAACTCAAGCACTCGCCTGCTCATGCATATTCCAAATGATTAAGTCATAATTAATCTATTTAACATAATCAGATAATCAAAGCATTGTCTATGAACAACCCGGACATGACAGCTAAGTGTCAGGTGTCTGCCATTCAGCCAACATATTTCCATAACCTCTAAATATAAGCTGTACGATAACTAATGAGGTATATTATCTTGTCTGTATGGAAATATGTGATTACATATACACTCACCTAAAGAATTATTAGGAACACCTGTTCTATTTCTCATTAATGCAATTATCTAGTCAACCAATCACATGGCAGTTGCTTCAATGCATGTAGGGTTGTGGTCCTGGTCAAGACAATCTCCTGAACTCCAAACTGAATGTCAGAATGGGAAAGAAAGGTGGGCTACAACAGCAGAAGACCCCACCGGGTACCACTCATCTCCACTACAAATAGGAAAAAGAGGCTACAATTTGCACGAGCTCACCAAAATTGGACTGTTGAAGACTGGAAAAATGTTGCCTGGTCTGATGAGTCTCGATTTCTGTTGAGACATTCAAATGGTAGAGTCCGAATTTGTCGTAAACAGAATGAGAACATGTATCCATCATGCCTTGTTACCACTGTGCAGGCTGGTGGTGGTGGTGTAATGGTGTGGGGGATGTTTTCTGGGCACACTTTAGGCCCCTTAGTGCCAATTGGCCATCGTTTAAATGCCACGGGCTACCTGAGCATTGTTTCTGATCATGTCCATCCCTTCATGACCACCATGTACCCATCCTCTGATGGCTACTTCCAGCAGGATAATGCACCATGTCACAAAGCTCGAATCATTTGAAATTGGTTTCTTGAACATGACAATGAGTTCACTGTACTAAAATGGCCCCCACAGTCACCAGATCTCAACCCAATAGAGCATCTTTGGGATGTGGTGGAACGGGAGCTTCGTGCCCTGGATGTGCATCCCTCAAATCTCCATCAACTGCAAGATACTATCCTATCAATATGGGCCAACATTTCTAAAGAATGCTATCAGCACCTTGTTGAATCAATGCCACGTAGAATTAAGGCAGTTCTGAAGGCAAAAGGGGGTCCAACACCGTATTAGTATGGTGTTCCTAATAATTCTTTAGGTGAGTGTATACTGTATACAGTATGTCAGCCTCGTCTGAGTATGGCCCCTTTCACACGAGCGAGTATTTTGCATGGATGCAATGCGTGACGTGAACACATAGCACCCACACTGAATCCTGACCCATTCATTTCAATGGGTCTGTGTACATGAGAGTTGTTTTTCACGCATCACTTATGCGTTGCGTAAAAATCGCAGCATGTTCTATATTCTGTGTTTTTCACGCAGCCCTGGCCCCGTAGAAGTGAATGGGGCTGCGTGAAAATCTTCACGGATGGTCGCTAAGAGATGTTGTTTGTAAACCTTCAGTTTTTTGTCACGCACGTGAAAAACGCATCAATGCGCATTGCACCCGCGTGATAAAAACTGAACAACTGAAAGCAATCGCAGACAAAACTGACCAAACTTGCTTGAGAAATAGCGCATTTTTAACTGAACGCATCCGTAACGCATCCGAACCTAATCTGTCACGCTCGTCTGCAAGGGGCCTATCTGCATCTTTCCAGACCTCTAACCCTTTACAGATTATTGGTAGGTATTATACATGCACAGTCAAGTCCCATTATTCTGACCACTTCCTACTTTTAAAGTCAGTAGCTCATGAAGAAAGTCCCGTGGTGAGCTGGCTCGGTGGGTATATAAGGTGTGATATGCTATCTGCACACATATCCCTCATTGCTGTCACAGGTAAAAGATAAGTCACGTTTTCTGCTTCATGGAACGGATGGACGTTGGCATGTCAGGCGAGAAACATCAGAGAACAAACACCCTGCGACCATTGCTGGAAGAACACAAGCTGGTGGTGGCAGTATTATGGTCCAGGGAAGGTTTTCCTGGAATTCTCTGGGCCACTCATCCATGTTGAAGGCACTCTCAATAGATTTGGATATGAATCCATCCTTGCAGATCACATACACCCATACATGCTGACTGTCTACCCTGGGGCGGATGGGATCTTCCAGCAGGACAATGTGAGATGTTACACGGCTAGAAATGTCTGACATTGGTTGGTAGAGCCTGACCAAGACTTTCAAGTACTACCCCGGCCCCTAATTCCCCAGACTTGAACCCAGTTGAGCATCTGTGGGACCACCTCGATGGTCGTGTTCTCTCTATGGATCCTCCCTCCTCGCCCCCTCCAGCAGCTGTGAGATGTACTGCAGTCAGCATGGCTCCAGATACCTGTGACAACCTACCAGGACCTTATAGATTCACTCCGAACCCCGTCTAGCTGCTGTTCATGCTGTGGTTACTTTTAGTGTTGAGCGAATCAAACTCCAGGAAGTGCAATTAGATCAAAATTTCAGAGAAAATTCGATTTGCCGCGATGCCAATCTTCCTCATGCTTTGTGATAGCAAATCGATTTTCCCTGAATGGTGGTAAAAAATAAACAAAAATCATATTTACCTCATTCATTTGATTGCGAAGTGCCGGCCACCGCCATCTTGATAGAAGATCTTGCACTTAATCCCGTGCGTGGTGACATATGACGTATGTATCTTCAATCAAGATGGCGGTAGCCGGCTCTTTGGGATATGATTTTATAATTTTTAATTTTTTTTAGAATTTTTGAATTTTACATTTTTTTTATACTGTATTATTGCCTCGATCAGCTATGAATGAGGCATCGGAGGGGTACAATGACGGCTGACCAGAAGTAGATCTTCATTGCTTCCTAAATGACAGATCATTTATAATTTCCTGTCTCAGTACAAAAAAGAAAGGAGTCCTGGAGTGCAAATACTTAAACATGACCTGTCCCCTCTCCTGACATAGTTTTAGTGACTACTAATAACAATTGTGACTTATGACTCTATGATGTGCCATTCCTGTATTACTCCTCCTAGAAGTTATGAAAGGATTGCTAGCAGTCTTCAATGAAGGTCCAGATGGATGTCACCAGTTGGGGATTTGCAAAGTCTGACACTATCCAAACAGTGTAAGACCCCCCTTTCCTCCTCAATTGGCAACACCCATGGAATTGTTATTACATGGGAGATGCAAAACAGACATGTCAGGAAAGATGACAGCTTCTCTTTAGCAAGGTAAAGATGCCAATGCTCATACAATAAGATTAAAGTCAGTCAAACCCATCAATTTTAGTCGAACCAGCCCACTATATTATGCATATAGGGGTGTGATAACTCTCCTCTGACAGAGAGTGGGCATTGTGAAAATTATTACCCACTAGACCACCTGGGATATCTATTTGTAAGACACTTGACCCAAGGCATACAAGAGATTTTGAGTGAGCACTGGACACCAGGGATATGTAACATAAAGTACTGTGCAAAGGTTTTAGCCAGGTGTGGAAAAAATGCTGCTAAATAAGAATGCTTTCAAAAATAACGTATTTATCACCTCATAAGAGGCACAGCCAGATCAAAGCACAGCCGACGGAGGAGCAGGAAGAAGAGCAGTGGAGCAGAGGAGTGTCAGCGTCCAGAGCAGGAGAGGTAAGTGTACAGCGTCCCACTGGTGTATGTGGGCACTGCAAAAGCTTATTGTGTCATATGTTATATCATGCTGTATTGCTTTCTTATGTGAAATCCCTGTTACCAGGCTGTCAGGTGCACTACATACATTTCACCACTAGATGGGGATAGCACCACAGTATATATAGCACAGTTCAGGCCTAGTCAGGGAGTTGAGTTCAGAGTGTGGAGGAAGAAGGAGATGGAGTGAGGAGCAAGGGGGAAGGAAAGGTTCCCTATCCTCTCAGCTCTCTCTTGGGCTCCACGGCCCAGAGGAGCCAATTTATACCTCAGTGTGAAGCCAGGAAAATAGGCAGAGGTGAAGTCTGAATTCTACCATTCACTCTTCCGGAGTAGCAAGTGAATTTTGTCAAGTTTAATGTTGATAAAGACAAAGGAAGGACAAAGCCTACAGTAAAGTTCCCAGTTGTATTTAAATCTGCCTCATTCTTCTATCTCCATACTACCACTACTCTCATCATCTTGAACCATCAAGGTACTGCCGTCACGACACTACCTAAGTCAGGGGCCCAGCCACACAAGCACTCAGAAACCAAATTACCATCAAGGGCACCTCAATCACCACCTGGCCGGTGTCCCCTGTAATAGAGTGTGCCCCAGAGAATCCAGTGCTGTTCTCCCCTTCACTGTACTGTTGGCCCAGGGAGGCATCTGCTAAACCGTGAGTAACCGATGAACTGTTTGTAAACTTCTGCCCACCGTGAACCTCACGTGTTCTACCCCTGCGGACTGGCCCGTTGCATATAAAATTGGCGTCACGAACAGGATCAAAATCCTCTGTCTCTTATTGAACAGGATTAGAGTTGAGCGAACACCTGGATGTTCGGGTTCGAGAAGTTCGGCCGAACTCCCCGGAAATGTTCGGGTTCGGGATCCGAACCCGACCCGAACTTCGTCCCGAACCCGAACCCCATTGAAGTCAATGGGGACCCGAACTTTTGGGCACTAAAAAGGCTGTAAAACAGCCCAGGAAAGAGCTAGAGGACTGCAAAAGGCAGCAACATGTAGGTAAATCCCCTGCAAACAAATGTGGATAGGGAAATGAATTAAAATTAAAATTAAAAAAATAAAAATTAACCAATATCAATTGGACAGAGGTCCCATAGCAGAGAATCTGGCTTCACATCAGCAGAGAATCAGTCTCTTCATGCCATAGCAAAGAATCTGGCTTCATGTCAGCAAAGAATCAGTCTCTTCATGCCATAGCAGAGAATCTGGCTTCATGTCAGCGCAGAATCAGTTTTCATGTCATAGCAGAGAATCAGGCTTCACGTCACCCACCACTGGAACAGGCCACTGTCACATATTTAGGCCCCGGCACCCAGACAGAGGAGAGAGGTCCCGTAACAGAGAATCTGGCCTTATGTCAGCACAGAATCTGTCTTCATGTCATAGCAGAGAATCAGGCTTCACGTCACCCACCACTGGAACAGGCCACTGTCACATATTTAGGCCCCGGCACCCAGACAGAGGAGAGAGGTCCCGTAACAGAGAATCTGGCCTTATGTCAGCGCAGAATCAGTCTTCATGTCATAGCAGAGAATCAGGCTTCACGTCACCCACCACTGGAACAGGCCACTGTCACATATTTAGGCCCAGGCACCCAGGCAGAGGAGAGAGGTCCCGTAACAGAGAATCTGGCCTTATGTCAGCACAGAATCAGTCTTCATGTCATAGCAGAGAATCAGGCTTCACGTCACCCACCACTGGAACAGGCCACTGTCACATATTTAGGCCCCAGCACCCAGACAGAGGAGAGAGGTCCCGTAACAGAGAATCTGGCCTTATGTCAGCACAGAATCTGTCTTCATGTCATAGCAGAGAATCAGGCTTCACGTCACCCACCACTGGAACAGGCCACTGTCACATATTTAGGCCCCGGCACCCAGACAGAGGAGAGAGGTCCCGTAACAGAGAATCTGGCCTTATGTCAGCGCAGAATCAGTCTTTATGTCATAGCAGAGAATTAGGCTTCATGTCACCCACCACTGGAACAGGCCACTGTCACATATTTAGGCCCAGGCACCCAGGCAGAGGAGAGAGGTCCCGTAACAGAGAATCTGGCCTTATGTCAGCACAGAATCAGTCTTCATGTCATAGCAGAGTATCAGGCTTCACGTCACCCACAACTGGAACAGGCCACTGTCACACATTTAGGCCCCGGCACCCAGACAGAGGAGAGGTTCATTCAACTTTGGGTTGCCCCGCAATATAATGGTAAAATGAAAATAAAAATAGTATTGAATAAGTAAGTGCCCTGCAGTAGAATAATATATTGTTAAGGGGAGGTAGTTAATATCTAATCTGCACAAGGGATGGACAGGTCCTGTGGGATCCATGCCTGGTTCATTTTTATGAACGTCAGCTTGTCCACATTGGCTGTAGACAGGCGGCTGCATTTGTCTGTAATGACGCCCCCTGCCGTGCTGAATACACGTTCAGACAAAACGCTGGCCGCCGGGCAGGCCAGCACCTCCAAGGCATAAAAGGCTAGCTCTGGCCACGTGGACAATTTGGAGACCCAGAAGTTGAATTGATCCGAACCATCAGTCAGTACGTGGAGGGGTGTGCACAGGTACTGTTCCACCATGTTAGTGAAATGTTGCCTCCTGCTAACACGTTCCGTATCAGGTGGTGGTGCAGTTAGCTGTGGCGTGGTGACAAAACTTTTCCACATCTCTGCCATGCTAACCCTGCCCTCAGAGGAGCTGGCCGTGACACAGCTGCGTTGGCGACCTCTTGCTCCTCCTCTGCCTTGGGCTTCCACTTGTTCCCCTGTGACATTTGGGAATGCTCTCAGTAGCGCGTCTACCAACGTGCGCTTGTACTCGCGCATCTTCCTATCACGCTCCAGTGTAGGAAGTAAGGTGGGCACATTGTCTTTGTACCGGGGATCCAGCAGGGTGGCAACCCAGTAGTCCGCACACGTTAAAATGTGGGCAACTCTGCTGTCGTTGCGCAGGCACTGCAGCATGTAGTCGCTCATGTGTGCCAGGCTGCCCAGAGGTAAGGATAAGCTGTCCTCTGTGGGAGGCGTATCGTCATCGTCCTGTGTTTCCCCCCAGCCACGCACCAGTGATGGGCCCGAGCTGCTTTGGGTGCCACCCCGCTGTGAACATGCTTCATCCTCATCCTCATCCTCCTCCACCTCCTCCTCATCCTCGTCCTCCAGTAGTGGGCCCTGTCTGGCCACATTTGTACCTGGCCTCTGGTGTTGCAAAAAACCTCCCTCTGAGTCACTTCGAAGAGACTGGCCTGAAAGTGCTAAAAATGACCCCTCTTCCTCCTCTTTCTCCTGGGCCACCTCCTCTTCCATCATCGCCCTAAGTGTTTTCTCAAGGAGACATAGAAGTGGTATTGTAACGCTGATAACGGCGTCATCGCCACTGGCCATGTTGGTGGAGTACTCTAAACAGCGCAACAGGGCACACAGGTCTCGCATGGAGGCCCAGTCATTGGTGGTGAAGTGGGTCTAATCTGCTGTGCGACTGACCCGTGCGTGCTGCAGCTGAAACTCCACTATGGCCTGCTTCTGCTCGCACAGTCTGTCTAGCATATGCAAGGTGTAGTTCCACCTGGTGGGCACGTCGCATATGAGGCGGTGAGCGGGAAGGCCAAAGTTACGCTGTAGCACAGACAGGCGAGCAGCGGCAGGGTGTGAACGCCGGAAGCGCGAACAGACGGCCCGCACTTTATGCAGCAGCTCTGACATGTCGGGGTAGTTGCGAATGAACTTCTGCACCACCAAATTCAGCACATGCGCCAGGCAAGGGATGTGCGTCAAACCGGCTAGTCCCAGAGCTGCAACGAGATTTCGCCCATTATCGCACACCACCAGGCCGGGCTTGAGGCTCACCGGCAGCAACCACTCGTCGGTCTGTTGTTCTATATCCCCCCACAACTCCTGTGCGGTGTGGGGCCTGTCCCCCAAACACATGAGTTTCAGAACGGCCTGCTGACGTTTACCCCGGGCTGTGCTGAAGTTGGTGGTGAAGGTGTGTGGCTGACTGGATGAGCAGGTGGAAGAAGAGGAGGAGGAAGCTGAGTAGGAGGAGACAGGAGGCAAAGAATGTTGCCCTGCGATCCTTGGCGGCGGAAGGACGTGCGCCAAACAGCTCTCCGCCTGGGGCCCAGCCACCACTACATTTACCCAGTGTGCAGTTAGGGAGATATAGCGTCCCTGGCCGTGCTTACTGGTCCACGTATCTGTGGTTAGGTGGACCTTGCCACAGATGGCGTTGCGCAGTGCACACTTGATTTTATCGGACACTTGTTTGTGCAGGGAAGGCACGGCTCTCTTGGAGAAGTAGTGGCGGCTGGGAACAACATACTGTGGGACAGCAAGCGACATGAGCTGTTTGAAGCTGTGTGTGTCCACCAGCCTAAATGACAGCATTTCATAGGCCAGTAGTTTAGAAATGCTGGCATTCAGGGCCAGGGATCGAGGGTGGCTAGGTGGGAATTTACGCTTTCTCTCAAATGTTTGTGAGATGGAGAGCTGAACGCTGTCGTGTGACATGGTTGAGATGCTTGGTGACGCAGGTGGTGGTGTTGGTGGTACATCCCATGTTTGCTGGGCGGCAGGTGCCAACGTTCCTCCAGAGGCGGAGGAAGAGGCCGAGGCGGCGGCAGCAGCAGAAGAGGCCGAGGCGGCAGCAGCAGAAGAGGTAGCAGGGGGAGCCTGAGTGACTTCCTTGTCTTTAAGGTGTTTACTCCACTGCAGTTCATGCTTTGCATGCAGGTGCCTGGTCATGCAGGTTGTGCTAAGGTTCAGAACGTTAATGCCTCGCTTCAGGCTCTGATGGCACAGCGTGCAAACCACTCGGGTCTTGTCGTCAGCACATTGTTTGAAGAAGTGCCATGCCAGGGAACTCCTTGAAGCTGCCTTTGGGGTGCTCGGTCCCAGATGGCGGCGGTCAGTAGCAGGCGGAGTCTCTTGGCGGCGGGTGTTCTGATTTTGCCCACTGCTCCCTCTTTTGCTACGCTGTTGGCTCGGTCTCACCACTGCCTCTTCCTCTGAACTGTGAAAGTCAGTGGCACGACCTTCATTCCATGTGGGGTCTAGGACCTCATCGTCCCCTGCGTCGTCTTCCACCCAGTCTTAATCCCTGACCTCCTGTTCAGTCTGCACACTGCAGAAAGACGCAGCAGTTGGCACCTGTGTTTCGTCATCATCAGAGACGTGCTGAGGTGGTATTCCCATGTCCTCATCATCAGGAAACATAAGTGGTTGTGCGTTAGTGCATTCTATCTCTTCCACCCCTGGGGAAGGGCTAGGTGGATGCCCTTGGGAAACCCTGGCAGCAGAGTCTTCAAACAGCATAAGAGACTGCTGCATAACTTGAGGCTCAGACAGTTTCCCTGATATGCATGGGGGTGATGTGACAGACCGATGGGCTTGGTTTTCATGCGCCATCTGTGCGCTTTCTGCAGAAGACTGGGTGGGAGATAATGTGAACGTGCTGGATCCACTGTCGGCCACCCAATTGACTAATGCCTGTACCTGCTCAGGCCTTACCATCCTTAGAACGGCATTGGGCCCCACCAAATATCGCTGTAAATTCTGCTGGCTACTGGGACCTGAGGTAGTTGGTTCACTAGGACGTGTGGCTGTGGCAGAACGGCCACGTCCTCTGCCAGCACCAGAGGGTCCACGAACACCACCACGACCATGTCCACGTCCGCGTCCGCGTCCCTAATTAGATGTTTTCCTTATTGTTCCCGTTCACCACAATTTTGAGAATGGCAAATTTGGGAATAGTTTTTCAACCCAGAACAAAAACTGTGCTTTTACGGTCACTACAAATAACTTGACCAGCTAAAACCGTACAGATTTGGTTGAATAGAAATGTGAGGCCTGTTTTTTTTTTGCGCTGTGTGACAGGTATAGTTTTAATCACAGAATTAGACTTGTATCTGCACGGTAGCATGTGTGTTAAGTTTTTCAGAATGACACTATCAGCACCTTGAATCTAAGATATCCTTTTTGGGATAGATTTCAAGTAGGCCTCATATAGCAGAAACTAGTTATTTTGAGAATGGCAAATTTGGGAATAGTTTTTCAACCCAGAACAAAAACTGTGCTTTTACGGTCACTACAAATAACTTGACCAGCTAAAACAGTACAAATTTGTTTGAATAGAAATGTCAGGTCTATTTTTTAGGCGCTGGGTGACAGGCTCAACTTGCCCCTGATGTAGTATATGGCCAAAAAATAACCACACTATTGATAGTTAAAAGCACTTGGGTGACACAGGCTCAGCCTGCACCAGATGTAGTATATGGCCAAAAAATAACCAGACTGTTGATGGTTAAATGCACTTCGGTGACACAGGCTCAGCCTGCAGCTGATGTAGGATATAGCAAAAAATAACCACACTATTGATGGTTAAATACACTTGGTGATAGCTTGTGCTGGCGCACCAAAAGCCACAAAATGGCCGCCGATCACCCCAGAAAAAAGTGATATAAAATTGCTCTGGGCAGCCTAAAAAAAGTGAGCAAGTCAATATTAGCACTTCAATGATCCACAGCTGCAGATCGATCACAGAATGAAGTCTTTTGGAGGAGTTAATCTGCCTAATATCGCCCTAACGTCGCAGCTGCAACCTCTCCCTATGCTTGAATCAGCAGAGTGACGTGCAGCGCTACGTGACCCAAGCTAATATAGAGGCTGGGTCACATGCTGCACTGGCCAATCACAGCCATGCCAATAGTAGGCAAGGCTGTGATGGCCTCTTGGGGCAAGTAGTATGACGCTTATTGATTGGCTGCTTTGCAGCCTTTCAAAAAGCTCCAAGAAAGCGCCGAACACCGAACCCGAACCCGGACTTTTACGAAAATGTTTGGGTTCGGGTCCGTGTGTAGTGTACGGGGACTGTAATTCCCGTCACTACAAAAGTGTCACTTGGTGTGCTGTCGTCCCCCCTTATTTATGGGGAAGTTGGTATATGTCATCTTTATAAATTGTCATGTAATGTAATGTTATGTATTTCCCTGTTACTGTGAAACTTGCATGTACAGGCCTGCTAGGGGTGTCATTCCAGCTTCTAGTCACTAGAGGGAGCTAGAGAGCCCTAGTTTATATAAGGCCCAGTCAGGGAAGCAAAAGTCAGTCTAGTCTAGAGTTCAGAAGTTTCTGGAATCTGAGGAAGCTGGGAGAGAGACAGGGGCAGCTCAAGAAAGCAAGAGGTACTCAAGATAACAGAGGAGGTACTCTATAAAGCTAAAACCAAGGATATAAAGCCAGAGCTAGGTTATTGGGCCTTGGAGAAGATTTGCTATATTCCAGGATCAGTCAGAGATAGAGTGCAAGCTCCTGTACTGCAAGTCCTGTGTTTAAACACTCTGTAATCACCTTGCTCAATCTGTATTGCCTGCATCAACCGTATTGCAAAATCGACTGTATGCCAAGGAACTGCGATTCCATTATTGTCTCTATGAAACCTACTAAAGTTGGAGTTCTGCTTTAACCTCACGGTGTTCCTCATTTATTCCTGCTATCCGCAAACGGCGTGCCACCGTTTAATTGGCACTGGCGTCACAAACAATTTCTACCATCACCTGCCTATGCAGAGAGTCAGCCGTCTCAGGTTAGTGTCTATTGCACTACTACACCCAGGAACACCTTTACACACAACTTGAGTACGCTGCACCTCTCTTTTGGCGTCACGAACAGGATACGCACGCTTTCTAGTGCAAGAAGCGTGAACTTTGTGCCTTATACAGTTGCCCTGTGACCAAAGTGACAAATTGCCTGTTTTATTAAAGTGGACTTTGTGGACTGAAGATCATACCAAAAGTGTTCCTAAAACCTCTAAAAAGCGCTGTGCAGTGTTGCGCTACCAAGAGGAAGAAAATCGCCACATTGGAGTGTGGTTTTGTGGACTTTTTACAATCCTGCTTGCTGTCAGTGAATGGACAGCGTTTTGCTAAAGATGGCCACCGGCCGCCTGGAGTAAAGTTTCCCGCGCTGCTGAGGACCTTCGTGGGCGGATCCCTGCAAAGACACAGAGAATCCCGCCCCTCGTCATCATCACACCGCCGCGGCCCTGCTTCTTCTACGTCACCGCGTACTCAGGACGTCCGGAATCTCTCGAGACTTGGACTGCGCAAACCCGGCGATACCGGTAAGAACTTGTAACCGGAGGGAAGGGGATTGTTCCGGCCCCTTTAGTCGCCAGCGGCCATATCTCAATAGACTACCATGTCAGAACCGGGAGTGCCTGAGCAGCCGGCCCCGGGAGAGCTTGCGGCTCCTAATCATCCTACAGCCCCCAGCATGATGCCCTTTACCATGCCTTACTATTTCGGGGCCCCATGGTTCCCCCGCTACAGAGGAGAGACCCATACCCTAAGGGACTTTAAAGAAAAGTTGCTGGCATTATTCAAACTGTACCCCATAAATGCCGACCAGCAAATGGAAATCCTGCTAGCGCAGCTGGAGGGAGCTGCCCGCAGGGAGGTATTATCCTGGCCTGCTACTGAGCGGAGTACTCTAGAACAGATATTCACCCGCCTCAGGGCCACTTTTGAAACTAGGACTGCCTCAGAGATAAAGATGCACTTCTTTGGCAAGAAACAGAAGTCCGGTGAGTCCCTCCGTGACTATGCCCTATCACTTCAGGAGGCTTTAGGGGCTGTAATTCAGATAGATCCCAAAGAGGCTGATAACCAGGACCAGACCCTGAGGGAACAATTTATCACCGGGGTGTCTAGTGAGCAAATAAGGACCCAATTAAAGATGCTGTCCGCCCAGCACCCTAACAGTACCTTTCTGGACTTTAAAGAACTGGCTATAAAAATTCTGGGGTCAGAAGTATCTACGGAGTTGAGCACCCCACCTGAATCATCAGCCTGCAGGCCAAAACCGCTTATCACTAACCAAGCTCAGGCCGGTCAAGCTGTTCAAGTGTCAGCTACCGATACTATCGCCATGCTGACAGAGCAAGTAAATCACCTCACTAAAAGTCTAGAGAAAGTGTGCAGAAAAATAGAGGAATGGGAAAAACCCATAATGACAGAAGAAGAATTCCTGTCACCTCCTAGGCCGTTCCCACCTCCTTACCAAGAGACTCACCCCAGGGATCCTGGGAGGCGCAATAAAGGCCGTAAGCGGCCCGTGTGTACATACTGCAAAAAGCTGGGACACACAGAATCCACGTGCTGGCAGTTAAACGGGCAACCCCTGAGGCTGAGGACCACCCCTCGGGAGGTAGAACACTAGGTCCAGAGGATCCAAATTGGATGCCACGTTATGTAGGATCCCATCCTAAAATCAATATAGAGATCAACGGGGTCCCCTTTGAAGCCCTATTGGATACTGGGTCTCAGGTCACTACTATTCAGCTGCCCGCCTTTGAAAGGTTCTGGGACATCAACCAATTGACCCAGCCGCCTGAATCCTGGGTGGAGATTATCGCCAGCAATGGCAAACCAGTAAAGGTTCATGGATACTGGGAACCCACCCTGCAGGTGGGAGAAGTAACCTTACCGCAACAGGGGGTGATAGTAGTACAGGCCGGCGACAGAGGAGGACATCCTGTCATTCTAGGCACCAATGTCTTCAAAAACTGTTATTCAGAAATACTTGCCGTATTACATCAGACTTTGCCCACTGCTTCCTCTGCATCCAGGAGGGTGATTCAAAAGACTATTACTGTGTTAAGTGCCCAGCAGAGGTTTGCTAATGGGAAAGGAGAAATTTGTACTGCCAGGATTAGTGATATTAAGCCTGTGACTTTGCCTCCTAATTCTCAAACTCTTTTATGGTGTCGTGCTGTCCTGGGAGTCCAAGGCCGAGATTATCCAGCCCTGGTGGAACCAATCCAGATGGAGGATTACCCTTATGTGAGAGCTGCCAAGTGCCTGGTGAACGTCTCCCAAGGTAAAGTACCTGTCCGTCTGATTAACCTGAGTGATCATCCTGTGGCGCTTACTAAGCATTGCCGTGTTGCCCAGCTGTCCCAGGTGTCCTTCCAAGACATCATTCGTCTCCCAGTGACAGAAAAGCCGCCAGCTGCAGTCAGCGGATGTTCGCCGGTGACCCAGCCACAAGTGCCCTGGTGGGAAGAACTCCATGTGGGGGACGAGACTACCCCCCAACAACAACAAGAAGGGATTATACAGCTTGTCAAAGAGTACCACCAGGCCTTCAGTAAGCATGCTACTGATTATGGGGAGGTGAGTGCCATACAACACACCATACCTACTGGCTCTCATCCTCCTATCAAGGAGAGATACAGACCCTTACCGCCTACTTCATATCAGACTGTAAAGGAAATGATCCAAGAGATGAAAGACTGTAATGTAATCCGGGACAGCCGTAGTCCGTGGGCTGCACCCCTAGTCCTTGTAAAGAAGAAGGACGGTGGTATCCGTTTCTGTGTGGATTATAGGAAAATTAATCAAATAACCCACAAAGATGAGTGCAGATCCTGAGCTCATCAAACTGTGGAGACAGCGCCATCAACTCTTCATACAAAAGGGCCTATTGCTACGGAGAAGCCTAGACCCAGTGTCTAACGAAAGAGTACACCAGATTCTCATACCCCGACGAGATGCAGGTATGGTGTTGGAGATGTACCACAATCAATCCGGTCACTTTGGGGTCCAAAAGACTGAGGCGACTATCCGCCAGCGGTTTTACTGGGTGGGCATGAGAGAAGACATGGAAAAGTGGTGTCGAGAGTGTGTAGCCTGTGCCTTAAAACGGAGTGAGCACCATGATCAGAGGGCACCACTGAGACCCATTGTAAGTACCCGTCCTCTTGAACTTGTCGCCATCGACCATGTGAAACTGGAGCCTAGTCGCTCAGGGTATGCTTATGCCATGACTGTTATTGACCATTTCACTAAGTTTGTTGTAGCAGTGCCTGTGAAAGACCAGACAGCCAAGACTACAGCCGAAATGTTCTGGAAGCACTTCCTCCTGCCCTATGGATGTCCAGAAAAGATCCTCACCGATCAAGGACCTGCTTTTGAGTCCTATCTGTTCCATGAACTGTGCTGCTTACACAACTGTAAGAAGATCCGGACGACGGCCTACCATCCTCAAGGTAACGGATTATGTGAAAAAATGAATCAGACCTTGATAGAGATGCTGAGGGCCGTGCCTCCTGAGAACAGAGGAGATTGGCCCAGTCTGTTGCCACAGCTCATGTTCACATACAATCATACCATACATTGTTCCACCGGGTATACTCCTTTTTACTTGATGTTTGGGCGCCAAGGGACATTGCCTGCTGATCATTCATTGGACATACACGTACCTGATTGCATTAACCCATTACCTAACACCGACTGGGTTGCTGAACATCAAAGGCGATTGAATACAGCCAAAGCCATTGTTCAGGAGCGTATGGACTATGCTAAGGACCGACAGCAGAGAGACTATGATCAAGCAGCCCATGCAGAACCCTTGACAATAGGGGCCGTGGTATGGTTAAAGAATAACCGCCGTACCAGTAAATTGGACAGTAAGTGGGAGCGAAGTCCCTATGTTGTCACTGCAATCCCAAATGTTGGAACTCACACTTATGAGATCACCCGGGAAGACAAGGGATCCCAAATTGTACACCGAAACCGGTTGAAGCTCTGCCTGACACCAGAACCTAGTGCCGAGAGTTCTGGATCTGAATATCCTGTGTCAGAGTCTGCAATACAGCCCGAGGATCCTATGCAGGCTGTTCGTAATCTGAGGTATGACGCTGATCCCATGCATTGGCTTCTGACACCGTGGTTGAACTTGCTGGTGCCTGCTCCGGCACCTACTGTAGCTTCACTTCCGGAGGAGTTGGTTCAAGATGCCCCGGATCCAGTTCCCCCTGCAGTGGATATTGTTGTTCCCGTTGTTCCGGACCAAGGTCTCACTGATGGAGACCCTCCTGTTGTTCCTCTCCCTTCTACCTCGTTGCTAAGGGAAGAGGAGACCCCTGTTTTGAGAAGGTCTACCCGGATGACCAGGGGACGCCCGCCAGTCCGTTTAGGAGACTTTGACTATTCTGGTGGTGTCTCCTCCCAAACAGTTGCCACTGGCAATACCTTACTTGACATTTGTGCGCAAGAATGGACTCCTCCACGTGAGCCCTTGCCTGTGATACACCCACAGGAAACTCCTGGGTAGTTCCGTTTTTATACTGTTTTATCTATTTTGCTGTTCTATTATGAACTTATTCATTGTCATGGACTATCCTGGTTATAATGTTACGCTGTGCCAGGTCAGCGCCCCAGTTCCATTCACTATCCTGAGAGAAGAGAACGACGCCCCTTGTCACCACACTTCACCTTTGCCAATTGGACCTGATATGAATGTAAATGCAGATGAATTGCATATATGTATGCCTGCATGTCTCTTTTTCTGTTTCAGGTGGAGATTCCAGTTGGGCGAGCCCTGATGGAGTACGAGGTCGTACTCAGCTTAAAGCAGTGGGGTATGTAGTGTACGGGGACTGTAATTCCCGTCACTACAAAAGTGTCACTTGGTGTGCTGTCGTCCCCCCTTATTTATGGGGAAGTTGGTATATGTCATCTTTATAAATTGTCATGTAATGTAATGTTATGTATTTCCCTGTTACTGTGAAACTTGCATGTACAGGCCTGCTAGGGGTGTCATTCCAGCTTCTAGTCACTAGAGGGAGCTAGAGAGCCCTAGTTTATATAAGGCCCAGTCAGGGAAGCAAAAGTCAGTCTAGTCTAGAGTTCAGAAGTTTCTGGAATCTGAGGAAGCTGGGAGAGAGACAGGGGCAGCTCAAGAAAGCAAGAGGTACTCAAGATAACAGAGGAGGTACTCTATAAAGCTAAAACCAAGGATATAAAGCCAGAGCTAGGTTATTGGGCCTTGGAGAAGATTTGCTATATTCCAGGATCAGTCAGAGATAGAGTGCAAGCTCCTGTACTGCAAGTCCTGTGTTTAAACACTCTGTAATCACCTTGCTCAATCTGTATTGCCTGCATCAACCGTATTGCAAAATCGACTGTATGCCAAGGAACTGCGATTCCATTATTGTCTCTATGAAACCTACTAAAGTTGGAGTTCTGCTTTAACCTCACAGTGTTCCTCATTTATTCCTGCTATCCGCAAACGGCGTGCCACCGTTTAATTGGCACTGGCGTCACGAACAATTTCTACCATCACCTGCCTATGCAGAGAGTCAGCCGTCTCAGGTTAGTGTCTATTGCACTACTACACCCAGGAACACCTTTACACACAACTTGAGTACGCTGCACGTGTCACGGACACCCCAAAATTCGGTACGAACCCGAACTATACAGTTCGGGTTCGCTCATCCCTAAACAGGATCAATATCCTCTGTGCCTTATCGAACAGGATCAATATCCTCTGTGCCTTTTGTGAATGAGCCCTATTTGTTTGACTGTTTTATTGGGCTAAAGAATGGTTTGAATAGCTTAAAAATAACATGAATATACTGTGCCAATTGTCTACTTTGAATTCGCACTGTTAAAACTGAGAAAATCGCAGATTTTTGTGTCACTAGAACTGCTTGCTGTGACTGAATTTACTTTGACCTTGAACCTAAAATGGCCTTCTTGTCTGATTTATTTCGCCATCACTCTGCAAAACACCCTATTCGGGCGGGAAAATAGAGTGCCGACCCTTGAAAAGTGTGGGAAAATACTTTCTACTGCTCCATCACTTCATTACCATGGATTACAATATGAGCACCGCCTCCCTATGCTGCAGAACCTAGGGGGCATGCAAGAAGAAAGGTGGAGTCTGCATGATCAGTGGATCACTCTGCTGGACGAGTGGCTGCTTACAGACACGCAGAGAGACGCTAAGCTTACCATGATGTCACAGCCTGAGCCAGAGTACGAGATGGGTGCACCGCCTGCATACACTTCAGGTGGACGAACGCCAACTTCAGAGAGAGAGGCATCAGCAAGCCCTGCAATGGCTAATGTGATACAGACGACCGGAACTCCAATCTCGCTGTCCGGGAGAAGAAGTGGAATCGTCTTTGACCCAATAGATCCAGTGGAAGCATCAGGAGAGGATTCAAGGAGCCTGAACTCTGGTCCAGGGCAAGCCCAGATTCGGTTATGGGAGCGAACAGCCTTCCGGACTATGAGAAGAAAGAAGTCTCACCGAAAGTGAATCCTAAAAACCTGTGAGTAGGCCATTCTACAATGACTGTGCCACTAGGGAGTCCTTCTTTGTTACCCAGCATGGACTGTTGTCAGTTTTTATAGACACAGCGACAGTTTTTCCAGGTCATTGCTCAGCCTGATGGCCCTTTAAGGAACTTTCTAGAATCCCTTCTGGCCTGTGTTTTCCTTCAGTCCCAGTTGCGCCTGGTTTGCGCAAAGTTTTGTCCTTCCTATTCCCTTTTCAGGTTGAGGAGGGTTATGCAGCAGGACTATAATAATGTATAAGTCACATACCCAGAAAGACTTTTTTTGTGCTTGTTTCTATGCAATTCCTATGTTTACAAGTGAACAGACTTTTTGCACTTTTCTTATTATGCTGCACTAAAAAGCTTTTATATTCCAAAGACTTGGTTGTACTTTACACTAATGCCTCTTGTACAGCATGAAGTATGGGGGTCTGTACACTTTAATATAACGATGAGAAGCGAGTTGAATTAGATCAAAGCATAGCATTGTGGATGTGTGATCCAGTTCTGTTTTCTCCCCCTGATACTTGGTTGTACTTTGCCATGGACTTTTTTTTATGTTTGTGAGATGAATACCCATTTGTGTCACCGGCAAGTTCCGAAGAAATATCGCCCACATCCCATTTTGCGTTGTGATTCACATAATTTGTGATGTTTTTATAATATGTATTTTTATAAGGTGTATTTTCATACTGTTTGTTATTTATATCTGTATGCATGTCTGCATGTTTTCCCCTTTACATCTTTCTGGAGACTTCGTCCAGAATGTGTTGAGGCCGACACATATTAAACAAAGGGGTTATGCAGCGTCCCACTAGTGAAATCCCTGTTAGCAGGCTGTCAGGTGCACTCAGGGCCGGCGCAACCATATAGGCGAACTAGGCGTTCGCCTAGGGCGCCAGCCTGCTGGGGGCGCCCTGGTGGGCTCCCCCTGACTGGGGCTGCAGCCCTGGGCGAGGGGCTCTTGAGCCGCCCCCAGCGCCGTTACAGGGGGGCCAGGAGGTGGAGGTCCTTCTTAAATATGGCAGAGCAGGCATCTGCTTACCCTAATGGCAGGTGCCTGCTCTGCCAGTAAATTACCAGAGGAGAGGAGGCGGGCGGCAAGGGAGGCTGTTCTAGCAGCTCCCCACTCCTCCCTGGTGCGCCCTCTGTGATGTCCGAATATGACGTCATTCCGGCCCCGGCATACTAAACGGCGCGCTGGAGGCCTGAGGAGCTGCACCACACTGGACCCCAGGGAGATGAGTGTTTAAGTGTTTGACTGAGTGAGTGTCTGCCTGTGTATTTATGTCAGTGAGTGAGTGAGTGTATGTATGTCTGTCTTTCTGTCAGTAAATGTATGTGTGTCTGTCATTGAGTGTCTGTGTGTGTATGTCAGTGAGTGAGTGTTTGTCAGTGAGTATGTGTATGTTTGTAAGTGAGTATATGTGTGTGTTTGTCTGCCAGTGAGTGAGTGTCTGTCAGTGAGTTTCTGTGTGTGTGTGTGTTTCAGTGGGTAGGTGTATGTCTGTCAGTGAGTGTCTGTCAGTGAGTGAGTGTGTGTCTGTCTGTCAGTGACTGTATGTGTGTCTGTCAGTGATTGTATGTGTGTCTGTCAGTGAGTTTCTGTGTACGTCATTCAGTGAGTGTCTGAGTGCGTGTCTGTGTGTGTGTGTCTGTCAGTGAGTGAGTGACATGAGGGGGCGGCAAAATGGATCTTTGCCTAGGGCGGCAAAAATCCTTGCATCGGCCCTGGGTGCACTATATACATTCCACCACTAGAATATATAGCACAGTTCAGGCCTAGTCAGGGAGTTGAGTTCAGAGGAAGAGGAAGTGGAAGAAGAAGGGGATGGAGTGAGGAGCTAGGGGGAAGGAGAGGTCCCCCCTCCTCTCAGCTCTCTCTTGGGCATGGAGCACTGAGGAGCCAACGTGTATCTCAGTATCAAGCCAGGAAAATAGGCAGAGGTGAAGTCTGTATTCCACCATTCACCCCTCCGGAGTAGCAAATGAATTTTGTCAAGTTTAATGTGGATAACGACAAAGGAAGGACAAAGCCATTATTCTGGGCTCTTTGTATCTAGGTGAAGGATTTATTAGCTTCCGGCAGCCTCACCATTATTTTTAAGGACAGATAAGATTTCTGTTGCATCACTTGTGTGTAGAAGACTAAGACTTGAACTACCTCAACTGAGACTGAACATGTACAGCCTGTTACTGGGATTCATCACATCCAACTTGCGTATCAGAGACTGTTTCATAACTGGATGTAAACTGTTATCAAGAACCTGGTTACAGTAAAGTTCTCAGTTGGATTCAAACCTGCCTCATTCTTCTATCTCCATACTACCACTACTCTCATCATATTGCACCATCAAGGTGCTGGCGTCACGACACTACCTAAGTCAGGGGCCCAGCCGCACAAGCACTTAGAAACCCAATCACCATCAAGGGCACCTCAATCACTGAGTGTGCCCTGAAGAATCCAGTGCTGTTCTCCCCTTCACTGCACTGCTGGCCCAGGGAGGCATCTGCTAAACCGCGAGTAACCTATGAACTGTTTGTACACTTCGACCCACCATGAACCTCATGTGTTCTTATTAAACATGAGGCAATGGGGGCTGCTGGGGGCTAACTTGAGAGGTAATGGGGGCTACTAGGGTGATATGAGGCAATGGGGGCTGCTGGGGGTTAATATGAGAGGCAATGGGGGCTACTGGGGGCTGATATGGGGCAATGGGGACTGCTGGGGGCTAATATGAGAGGCAATGGGGGCTGATATGAGGCAATGGGGGCTGCTGTGGGCTAATATGAGAGGCAATGGGGACTGCTGGGGCTGATATGAGGCAATGGGGGCTGCTGGGGGCTGATATGAGTCAATTGGGGATGCTGGGGGCTAATATGTGGCAATGGGGGCTGCTGGGGGCTGATAAGAGGCAAATGGGGGCTTATGAAATGCTGCTGGTGGCTAATGAGAGGCATATGGGGGCTGATGAGAGGCATGGGACTCTTATCTGAGGTCTGATTGGGGGTCATTTACATTGGGGTCTGAGCTGAGGTCTTGTTGGGGTCTTATTAACATTGGGGGTCTGATTGGGACTGTCAGCTGAGGTCTGAATAACATTGGGGTCTGATTGGTGGTCTAATGAAAAATGTAATTTTTTTATTGTCCTCCTCTAAAACCTAGGTGTGTCTTATGGGCCAGTGCGTCTTATAGGGCGAAAAATACAGTAGGTCTGTTTTAACAAAATTCTAAAGATTTGAGAATAAATAGGCTTATACAGGCTAAGTGATAAAAATATTTACAAAGTGATTAAATATAAAGTAAAAAAGACAAATCACAAACAGAATCAATAATAATCCATCACCTGTCCTGCAACACAATATCCCTCACTCCCGTCACTACATTACCCATGTAGAACATGACTGATGCCCCATGGTAATGCAAGAGAGAGATAGTGACTAGGGTTGAGCGAACCCGAACTGTAAAGTTTGGGTTTGTACCAAACTTTAGGATTTTTGGACCCCGGACCCGAACCCGAACATTTTCGTAAAAGTTCGGGTTCGGTGTTCGCCGCTTTCTTGGCGCTTTTTGAAAGGCAGCCAATCAACAAGCGTCATACTACTTGCCCCAAGAGGTCATCACAGCCATGCCTACTAATGGCATGGCTGTGATTGGTCAGAGCAGCATGTGACCCAGGCTCTATATAAGCTTGGGTCACGTAGCGCTGCACGTCACTCTGCTGTTACAAGTGTAGGGAGAGGATGCTGTTGGACTTGTGATTTCAGGGAGAGCATAGGAGAGAATCTAACTCAGCGATCTACAGAGAAATAGTTGTGTGGGTGCAGGGCACTATCGTTTTACCCTCCCTTAGCTCATTGACCAAAAATACAAACTTTCAGAATTCTGTTAGTTAGGTGGGTGGCAGCGGCGGCGGCCATTTTATGCATGCTCAGTGCACCAGCACTGCATCTGAGCTTTTGGGACATTGAAAATCACAATTTTTTTGGGGCAAACTACAACATCTGTATTAGTCAGTGTGCATTTTAAGCTAGAAATACACCCATCATTTTCTGGGGTTTGAAAAACACACTTTTTTTTCCCCAAAATCAGTATTTGCCAGATCTGCAAGTGTTAAATTCAAGATAAATATATACAGCATTCATATTCTGTTAGCAAAAAAAAAACTTTTTGTGCAATCTACAACATCTGTATTAGTCAGTGTGCAATTTAAGCTAGAAATACACTCATCATTTTCTGGGGTTTGAAAAACACACTTTTTTTTCTTTCAAAAAACAGTATTTGCCAGATCTGCAAGTGTTAAATTCAAGTTAAATATATACAGCTTTCATATTCTGTTACCAAAAAAAGACTTTTTGTGCAATCTACATCATTTTCTGGGGTTTGAAAAACACACTTATTTGACAAAAAACACTATTTTCAGGCCTTGCAGCATCAGCACGTGTGAAATTACAGGCTTATATACTGCTGTCAAATTCAGTTGTTAAACAAACAGTCGTTTGGGCTCCAAAAATTTAGTTGGCAGCCTTTGATGCAGATGTCATTGTGAGATACACCCTTAATACATTTGGGTTACATTCAGAGATTTTAAATACCGCCATTTGGTGCACCAATATTGAATTCAGGCCTACAGAGGTTCAGGCCCTGTGAGATACCACCTCTACATTCAGGGGTTTGAATTAGGCATTTGAAATACAGTCATTTGAAATACAGCCTTTTTGTGCAAAGATATATTTACTTCAGGCCTACACAGGTTCAGACCGTGTGTGATTCCCCCCTACATACAGGGGTTTGAATCAGGCATTTGAAATACAGCCATTTTAAATACTGCCTTTTGGTGCAAAGATATATTTATTTCAGGCCCACACAGG
Source organism: Bufo bufo (assembly GCF_905171765.1). NCBI lineage: Eukaryota > Metazoa > Chordata > Amphibia > Anura > Bufonidae > Bufo > Bufo bufo. Next base: position 423,171,584 of record NC_053394.1, read on the forward strand.
TTCAGACCGTGTGAGATACCCCCCTACATGCAGGGGTTTGAATTAGGCATTTGAAATACAGCCATTTTAAATACCGCCATTTTGTGTAAAGATATATTTACTTCAGGACTACAGAGGTTCAGGCCCTCTGAGATCCACCCTATACATACAGGGGTTTGAATTAGGCATTTTAAATACAGCCATTTTAAATACTGCCTTTTTGTGCAAAGATATATTTACTTCAGGCCTACACAGGTTCAGACCGTGTGAGATACTCCCTCTACATACAGGGGTTTGAATCAGGAATTTGAAATACAGCCATTTGAAATACAGCCATTTTGGGCAAAGATATATTTACCTCAGACCTACAGAGGTTCAGGCCCTCTGAGATCCACCCTATACATACAGGGATTTGAATTAGGCATTTGAAATACAGCCATTTTAAATACTGCCTTTTTGTGCAAAGATATATTAACTTCAGGCTTACACTGATTCAGGGCGTTTGTGATCCCCACTATACATATAGGGGTTTGAATTAGGCATTTGAAATAGTCATTTGAAATACAGCCATTTTGTGCAAAGAAATCTTTAATTGAGGCCTAGTCTGGTTCAGGCCGTGTAAGATACACTCTTTACATACTGTCGTTCTTTTTTACTATGAATTAAACACCCATTTAGTGCAAGATCCTAAATTCAAAAAATATGAGGAGAGCGTCAAATAAGGGACGTAGCCCAGGTTGTGGTGCTGCTGGTGGAGCTCCTGTTGCAGGGAGAGGACGTGGTTGATCTGTGCCAGAAACCCCTTCCTCAGGTGCGAGTAGGTGACAAAACCTGCAGCGGTATTTGGTCGGGCCTAATGCTGCTCTAAGAATGGTGAGGCCTGAACAAGTACAGGCGATAGTAGATTGGGTTGCTGACAGTGGATCCAGTTCCTTCACATTGTCTTCCACCCAGTCTCCTGCTGAAAGACCACAGTTGGCACCTGCAGCCGATGTCCATCAGTCTTTCACCTCACCCCCTTGCAAATCAGCCAAGCAGTCTGAGCCCCAAGTCATGCAGCAGTCTCTTCTGCTTTTTAAATTACTCCGTTAGCAGGGTTTCCCAGGGCCATCCACATAGCCCTGCCACAGAAGTGGAAGAGATTGAGTGCACCGATGCCCAACCACTTATTTTTCAAGATGAGTACATGGGAGGACCATCGCAGCACGTCTCGGATGATGACGAAACACAGGTGCCAACTGCTGGGGCTTTCAAAAGCGTGCAGACCGACAAGGAAGTCAGGGGTGAAGACTGGGTGGAAGATGATGTGGAGGACGATGAGGTCCTCGACCCCACATGGAATCAAGGTCATGCGAGTGACCAATGTAGTTCGGAGGAAGAGGCGGTGGTCGCACAGAGACTCCAGCACAGCAGAAGAGGGAGCAGGGTGCAAAAGCGGAGCGGCCGTCCTCTAGACAGTATGCCTCCTACTGCCCACTGCAGCAAGGGACCGAGCACACCAAAGCCAGCTCCAAGGAGTTCCCTGGCGTGGCAGTTCTTTAGACAATGTGCTGACGACAAGACACGAGTGGTTTGCACGCTGTGCAATCAGAGCCTGAAGCGAGGCATAAACGTTCTCAACCTGAGCACAACCTGCATGACCAGGCATTTAAGTGCAAAGCACGAGCTGCAGTGGAGGAGACACCTCAAAAACCAAGAAAGGTCTCTGGCTCCTCCTGCTTCCTCTTCTGCTGCAGTCGCGGCCTCTTCATCCACCTCTAGAGTGACAGTGCCACCTGGCACCCCACAAACAGAGGATCTGCCATCAACACCAACACCTGGGTCACCAAGCATCTCCACAATGTCCCACGGAAGCGTTCAGCTCGCCATATCCCAAACGCTGGAGAGGAAGAGGAAGTACCCCCCTACCGACCCGCGATCCCTAGCCCTGAATGCCAGCATTTCTAAATTACTTGCCTTTGAAATGCTGTCATTCCGTCTGGTGGAGACGGATAGTTTTAAAGGCCTTATGGCGGTGGCTGTCCCACAGTACGTTGTGCCCAGCCGCCACTACTTTTCAAGGCGAGCCATCCCTTCCCTTCACAACCAAGTAGGGGACAAAATCAGGTGTGCACTGCTCAACGCCATCTGTGGCAAGGTGCACCTGACTACGGATACGTGGACCAGTAAGCACGGTCAGGGCCGTTATATCTCCATAACAGCACACTGGGTAAATGCAGTGGCGGCTGGGCCTGAGGCGGATAGCAGTTTGGCGCATGTCCTTCCACCACCGAGGATTGCAGGGCGCTTCAGTTTGCCTCCAGTTGCTTCCTCCTCCTACTCTGCTTCCTCATCCTCTACCAGCTCCTCATCCGGTCAGTGTAACACCTTCACCACCAACTTCAGCACAGCCAGGGGTACACGACAGCAGGCAGTTTTAAAACGTATCTGTTTGGGGGACAAACCCTACACCGCGCAGGAGCTGTGGACGGGCCTTGAACAACAGACCGATGAGTGGTTTGTGCTAGTCAGCCTCAAGCCGGCCTGGTGGTGTGCGATAATGGGCGAAATCTCGTAGCAGCTCTGGGACTAGCCGGTTTGACGCATATCCCTTGCCTGGCGCATGTGCTGAATTTTTTGGTGCAGAGATTCCTTAAAAATTACTCCGACATGTCAGAGCTGCTGCATAAAGTGCGGGCCATCTGTGCGCGCTTTCGGCGTTCTCACCCTGCTGCTGCTCGCCTGTCAGGGCTGCAGCGTAACTTCGGCCTTCCCGCTCACCGCCTCATATGCGACGTGCCCACAAGGTAGAACTCCACCTTGCACATGCCGGTCAGACTGTGCGAGCAGCAGCAGGCGATAGTGGAGTTTCAGCTGCAGCACGCACGGGTGAGTCGCTCGACGGAACAGAAACACTTCACCACCAATGACTGGGCCTCCATGCGAGACCTGTGTTCCTTGTTGCGCTGTTTCGAGTACTCCACCAACATGGCCAGTGCCGATAACGCCGTTATCATTACTATCCCACTTCTATGCCTCCTTGAAAAAATGCTCCTGGCGATGATGGAAGAGGATGTGGCACAGGAGGAGGAGGAGGAAGAGGGATCATTTCGTAGGGTTTCCGGCCAGTCATTCCCAAGTGGCTCCGAGGGTGGGTTCCTGCACCCACAAACCCAAGGTACACAATTGTCCAGCCAGGGCACAGTTCTGTAGGATGAGGAGGTGGAGGATGAGGAGGAGGAGATGCAGGAGGAGGAACCATGTTCACAGCAGGGTGGCACCCAGACCAGCTCATGGCCATCACTGGTGCGTGGATGGGGGGATACAGAGGACACAGACGATACACCTCCCACAGAGGACAGCTTTTCGTTGCCTCTGGGCAGCCTTGCACACATGAGCGATTACATGCTGCAGTGTCTCCGCAATGACCGCAGAGTTGTCCACATTCTAACTTGTGCTGATTACTGGGTGGCCACTCTGCTGGATCCCCGTTACAAGGACAACGTACCGTCCTTAATTCCGTCACTGGAGCGTGATCGTAAGATGCGCGAGTACAAGCGCACGCTCGTAGATGCGCTGCTGGTGGCATTCCCACCTGACAGTGGGGGCACAGTGGAAGCACAAGGCGAAGGCAGAGGACGAGGAAGAGGTCGCCAACGCAGCTGTGTCAGCGCCAGCACCTCAGAAGGCAGGGTTAGCATGGCCGACATGTGGAAAAGTTTTGTCAGCACGCCACAACAACCAGCACCACCAGCTGATATGGAACGTCTTAGCAGGAGGCAGCATTTCACCAACATGGTGGAGCAGTATGTGTGCACACGCCTACACGTACTGAATGATGGGTCTGCCCCCTTCAACTTCTGGGTCTCCAAATTGTCCACATGGCCTGAGTTTGCCCTTTACGCCTTGGAGGTGCTGGCCTGCCCTGCAGCCAGTGTATTATCTGAACGTGTGTTTAGCATGGCAGGGGGCGTCATCACAGACAAGCGCAGACGCCTGTCCACAGCCAACGTGGACAAGCTCACGTTCATTAAAATGAACCAGGCTTGGATCCCACAAGACTTGTCTGTACCTTGTGCAGAATAGACTTATATACCACCATCAAACATACATTCTTGTACTCAAGTCAAGTGCAATGATTCTTTGTTTTCTTTTTTTTAATTTGTCACAATATTTTGGGGGCTTCCTACCCCAATAAAAAATGTAAAAAAAACATTGTTGGCTACCTCCTCCTCCTCCATTGCTGCCTCCACCTACAACACCACATTCACCGCCTCCTCAACCTCCGACTCCATATCCACCTCCTTCTCTGAGTTGCAGGTTAAAAATTTGTAATTTTTAGTTATTTTACTTTATTTTAAGTTATTTCCCTATCCACATTTGTTTGCAGAGCAGTTGCCATGCTCGTAAGCACATTTTACTGCCTTTTACATCCCTCTAGCATTTTCAAGGACTATTTTATAGCCATTTTAATGCAAAAAAGTGGCAATTTTAGTGCCCCAAATTGAAAAAATATATATTTTCATTTGTCGGGTGCCATTTTACCATTTTTGGCGTATACAAACCCCTGCTGACCCTGGGTGACAGGGGCCTAAATCTCTCAAAATCATCTGTTGTATTGCTGGGTGACATGAACCCCTGTTGCCGTGAATGAACCCCTGCTCTGCATCGCTGACAGGGAACTAAATTTAGTGAAAACATCTGTTACTGATCGGAAGATGCGCGACTACAAGCGCACGCTGATGATAGCATTCCCACCTGACATCGGGCACACAGTGGAAGCACAAGGCGAAGGCAGAGGAGGAGGAAGAGGTCGCCAATGCAGCTGGGGCACCGCCAGTACCTGAGAAGGCAGGGTTAGCATGGCCAAAATGTGGAAAAGCTTTGTCAGCCTTGGAGGTGCTGACCTGCCCTGCAGCCAGTGTATAGTGTGAACGTGTGTTTAGCACGGCAGAGAGCATTATCACAGGCCGCAGCCATTGTGGACAAGCTTACGTTTATTAAAATGAACCAGGCATGGATCCCACAGGACTTGTCCGTACCTTGTGCAGAATAGACATTTATACCAGCCTCAACCATCCATTCTTGTACTCAAGTGCACTTATTCTTTGTTTTATTTTGTTATATGTCCCAATATTTTGGGGGATACCCCAATTTTAAAATAAAAAATAACACGTCAACCTACACCGCCACGTCAACCTACACCGCCACATCCACCCATCCACCGCCTCCGCAACCTCCTACTCCTAGATCCAGATTGTTATTTTTTATTTTTCTGTATTTTATATGTTATTTTAAGTTATTTCCCTTTCCACATTTGTTTGCAGAACAGTTGCCATGCTCTTAAGCACATTTTGATGCCTTTTGCAGCCCTCTAGCCCTTTCCAGGACTATTTTAGAGCCATTTTAGTGCCCAAAAGTTCGGGTCCCCATTGACTTCAATGGGGTTCGGGTTCGGGGTCAAGTTCGGGTCAAGTTCGGGTCCCGAACTCGAACTTTTTTTTCATGTTCGGCCGAACTCGTCGAACCCGAACATCCAGGTGTCCGCTCAACTCTAATAGTGACCTACAACATCCTACCTGGATGATGTTCTCATTGGAGCTAAGTTCTTTTTCTTTGTGCACAAAGGTTTATACCAACTATTCCTAACTCACTACATTACAAGGAATATAGAAGGTAATATAATAATTAAAGAGAAAATAACCCATCAGTACTTATTAAATATGTCAAATGCTAATTATTTCTTGTAAAATGCCCTTACAATACAATAAGTGGAGCGATGCCATGAGGGCAGCAGCAGTCAGTGTGGAGTGTATCTCCACAGTTAAGTAGACAGACAGGGAGCGTTGCTAAGGCAAAAAATGGGCCATTTCAGAGCACTTTTTTTTACAGAAACGCATAATTTCTGTAATGAAAGTATATCACAAAAATGGCCAGTATCACTGCCCCTACATATTACAAAAAAAAAATCGCAGTCACACGTAAAGCTGAAGATAGTTCTAAATTAAAATGGCTGGAAGTTTGGGGTAGTTGTCCTGCTGCAGAATAAATTTAGAGCCAATCAGACGCTTCCCTGATGATATTCCATAATCGATAAGTATCTGCCTGTATGGAGAACACCAATAGTCCTGACCAAATCCCCAACTACATTTGCTGAAATGCAACCCCAAACTTGCAAGAAACCTCCACTGTACTTCACTGTTACCTGAAGACATTATTCTACCGCCCTCCAGCCTTTTGGGGAACAAACTGCTTTCTGTTACTACCAAATATCTCAGATTTTACCTTATCAGACCAGAGCACCTGCTGCAATTCTCTTCACCCCAGTTTTGTGCATAGTGGAATCACATAGTCTATGTTGCCATGTCTAAGGTATGTGCTTTTTGGCCGCAATTCTGCCATGAAGACCACAAGAAGTGATATTACTGTTAAATCCTAGACCTCCAAATATATTATTTATTAACCTCTTAACAACCATGGATAAAACCTAAGGATATTTCATGAGCACTGTGAGAACTTTTGGGCACAGGACCACTAGGGTTCTTGCAACCCCAATTCCAAAAAAGTTGATCTATTTTATTCACAATAGATCTTACAACAAAGATCAGATGATAAAAGTGAGACATTTTACCATTCCATAAAAAAAAAATTAACTCATTTAGAACTTGTTGGCAGCAAGCCATCTCAAAAAGGTTGGGGCAGGGCCATATCTACCATTGTATAACTTACCCTCTTCTATTAACAACGCCTGGGAAGTGAGGAGACCAATTGCTGGAGTTTTTGGAGTGGGATGTCCTCCCATTCTTGTAGGATTCAAGCTGTTCAACAGTCCTGGGTCTTCTTTGCAAGATTTTTCATTTTATGATGCTTCAAATGTTTTCGAAAGGTCTGGACTGCAGATGGGTCAGTTCAGCATCTGGACTCTTCTTCTGAGAAGCCATGCTGTTGTGGTGGGTGCAGGGTGGTTTAGCATTGTCTTTCTGAAGTATGCAAGGCCCTCCCTGAAAGAGACACTGTCTGGATGGGACCATATGTTGTTCTAGTGCCTTTCCAGATGTGTAAGCTGCCCATGCCATAGGCACTAATGCACATCCATACCATCAGAGATGCAGGTTTTTGAATTGTGTGCTAATAACCAGCTGGATAGTCCCTCTCCTCTTGAGTCCATAGGAAACAGTGTCCGTGGTTTTTTTAAAAAAATTCTAATTTTGATTCATCTGACCCCAGAACATTTTTCCATTTTGCCACAGTCTATTTAAAATGAGCTTTGGTGCAGAGAAGACGGCGGCTTTTCTGGATCATGTTGACATATGGCTTCTTCTTTGCATAATGCAGCTTTATCTTGCATTTGTGGATTGCACAGCGAACTGTGTTCATAGGCAATGATTTCTGGAAGTGTCCCTGAGCCCGTGCAGCGATTTCCAGAACAGAATCATGGCTGCTTTTTATGCATGCATCACGAGCATCAAATATTGACAGTCAGCCTTGTCCCTTGGGACAAGTCTTCACGAGTCTTCAAAGTCTTCATAATTTATACATTGAAGAACATTTTTCTGAAATTGTTCCATAATTTGTAGATGCAGTTTTTTGCAGATTGATGAACCTCTGCCTAACTTTGCTCCTGGGAGACTCTGCCTCTCTAACATACTCTTTTTATACCCACTCACCAAATTGCTCCTTTAGCTGTTTTTAATTAGTACCACATACTTTTCTAGGCTTTTGTTGCCACATCCCAAACGCTTTGAGATGCGTTGCTGCCATTAAGTTCTATTATTTTTTTCATTAAATGGTAAAATATCTCACTTTCAACATCTGCTACATATTCTATGATCTATTGTGATTAAAATATGGGTCTGTGAGATTTGAAAATCATTGCATTTTTTAGTTAATTACATTTTACCCCCCAGACCTCCAGGAATATTATTTACTTACCACTAGACCCCCAGAGATATTATTTACTTATCAAAAGACCACCAGTGATATTATTTACTTACCACTGCACCTCAAGGGATCTTATTTACTTACCACTTGATACCCAAGGATACTAGTTACCGACCACCAGACCCCCAGGGATATTATTTATTTACCACTAGAACCCCAGGGATATTAGTTACCGACCACTAGACCCCCAGGGATATTATTTACTTACTACAAGACCCCCAGGCTTATTATTTACTTACCACAAGACCCCCAGGGTTATTATTTACTTACCACTAGACCACCAGGAATATTACTTACTTACCATTAGACCACCAAGGATGATGTTATTCACCACTAGATCAAATAAGGATATTATTAACCATCACATAGGGGAGATATTAATATTATCGGTGACCTTAATCCAAGATAAACGTCGGGGGAACCTGGTGATTTGGACAGGACCATCATATAATACGTTTAAGTATGGGGGTGTATCAACTATCCCCGTAAGAGGCAGGGAAAATAAGTATAGGGCATGTTGGACTTCAATATGCCCCATCCTTTGTTCTCACTGGAGATAAGCAGTCGCCAGAGGTTTCTGTATAGAGGAGTATTTAGCCAATAGCTATTGAAGGTGTATGGCCACCTTATAACAAGGACATTTGTGAGCACATGGAATCAGGTGGACAGAGGCCCCCTTTAAATCCTAATAAAATTTGAACTCATAGTTCTCCTAAAAGTCTATACAATATACAGCATAAAGCAAAGGTTATTGCTCCGGTTTAATTTGGATGAATTCACAGATCAATATGAATCAGTAAATCACTGGACGTAGCAGAGAGGTAAATCCTCCCAATAACCTTGTTACTATTTATAATTAACAAGAGGATATTATTGAGCAGCCAGCATTGATTTTTTTTTTTTCACTTGGTTCTCATCACAAAATCATTCTTTGCTCTTGGAGGGAGACCAGGCGGAGTCACCTACCTGTCATGTCCGCTACAGGAATTATGATGGTATGTCGCTTTAAGAGCATGCACTGGTTAATCTCCATCTGTAAATTATTCTGTAGGAGAACTATCACAGCTCAGCTACATCCTTAGGCCCCTTTCACACGGGCGAGATTTCCGCGCGGATGCAATGTGTGAGATGAACGCATTGCACCCGCACTGAATCCGGACCCATTCATTTCTATGGGGCTGTGCAGATGAGCGGTGATTTTCACGCATCACTTGTGCGTTGCGTGAAAATCGCAGCATGCTCCTCTTTGTACTGTTTCCATAATAATACAGAATGCATAGTACAATAGGGCTGGAGGGGTTAAAAAAAATTAAAAATAATTTAACTCACCTTAATCCACTTGTTCGCGCAGCCCGGCTTCTCTTCTGTCTTCATCTTTGCTGTGCACAGGAAAAGAACCTGTGGTGACAAAACTATGCTCATAACATGGTCCGTCACATGATCCATCACCATGGTAAAAGATCATGTGATGGACCATGTGATGAGTGCAGTGAGGTCATCAAAGGTCCTATTCCTCAAAGAAGAAGACAGAAGAGAAGCCGGGCTGCGCGAACAAGTGGATTAAGATGAGTTAAATTATTTTATATATTTTTTTAACCCCTCCAGCTCTATTGTACTATGCATTCTGTATTAAGAATGCTATTATTTTCCCTTATAACCATGTTATAAGGGAAAATAATACAATCTACACAACACCGATCCCAAACCCGAACTTCTGTGAAGAAGTTCGGGTTTGGGTACCAAACATGCCAATTTTTCTCACGCGTGTGCAAAACGCATTACAATGTTTTGCAACGCACCCGCATCTTATCCAGGCCTTAGGCCTCCTGCACACGAACGTGTGCACCCCGTGGTCGTGCTGCGGCCTGCAAAATGCGGTCCGCAATGCACGAACACCATCCGTTGGGCAGCCGCAGCGGATCGCGGACCCATTCACTTTAATGGGTACGCAATCCGGACGTTCCACAAAAAGATAGGACATGTTCTATCTTTTTGCAGAATGGAGGTACGGGACGAAACCCCACGGAAGCACTCCGTAGTGCTTTTCGTAGGGTTCCGTTCCGTGCTTCCGTTCCACACCATTCCTCATCTACGGATTTGCGGACCCATTGAAGTGAATAGGTCTGCATCCGTGATGCGGAATGCCCACGGAACGGTGCCCGTGTATTGTGGATCAGCAAATGCGGTCCGCAATACGGCCACGGAGCGCACACGTTCGTGTGCAGGAGGCCTTATAGTCATGCAGCTCTATGTTGAAGTAGTGATGTAGTAAAGCTACCACTTTCAGCATGGTGTTTCGCTTGGGACCTATCATTTACAGTCTATGCATTTATTAGACTCTCTTAAGATCTGTAGAAGATCATCTAGTTCCAATTATCTCTGGACCACACCAAGTCTTCTGGGAGGGGAGTAGCATGTTTTTATATAATGGATTCATTAATTAGCGGCTATCAGCACTGCTCCTGGGAACTACTTAATAACATATCTAGCCGTTATTCATCATGATCACACTATAGAATTTATAAACCTCTGTATATACCTTCACTACTGTAATATTCTTGTACATAGGAGCAGTATTATAGTAGTTATATTCTTGTACATAGGAGCAGTATTATAGTAGTTATATTATTGTACATAGGAGCAGTATTATAGTAGTTATATTCTTGTACATAGGAACAGTATTATAGTAGTTATATTCTTGTACATAGGAGCAGTATTATAGTAGTTATATTCTTGTACATAGGAGGCAGTATTATAGTAGTTATATTCTTGTACATAGGAGCAGTATTATAGTAGTTATATTATTGTACATAGGAGCAGTATTATAGTAGTTATATTCTTGTACATAGGAACAGTATTATAGTAGTTATATTCTTGTACATAGGAACAGTATTATAGTAGTTATATTCTTGTACATAGGAGCAGTATTATGGTAGTTATATTCTTGTACATAGGAGCAGTATTATAGTAGTTATATTCTTGTACATAGGAGCAGTATTATAGTAGTTATATTCTTGTACATAGGAGGCAGTATTATAGTAGTTATATTCTTGTACATAGGAGCAGTATTATAGTAGTTATATTCTTGTACATAGGAGCAGTATTATAGTAGTTATATTATTGTACATAGGAGGCAGTATTATAGTAGTTATATTCTTGTACATAGGAGCAGTATTATAGTAGTTATATTCTTGTACATAGGAGGCAGTATCATAGTAGTTATATTCTTGTACATAGGAGGCAGTATTATAGTAGTTATATTCTTGTACATAGGAGGCAGTATTATAGTAGTTATTTTCTTGTACATAGGAGGCAGTATTATAGTAGTTATATTCTTGTACATAGGAGCAGTATTATAGTAGTTATACTCTTGTACATAGGAGCAGTATTATAGTAGTAATATTCTTGTACATAGGAGGCAGTATTATAGTAGTTATATTCTTGTACATAGGAGGCAGTATCATAGTAGTTATATTCTTGTACATAGGAGGCAGTATCATAGTAGTTATATTCTTGTACATAGGAGGCAGTATTATAGTAGTTATATTCTTGTACATAGGAGCAGTATTATAGTAGTTATATTCTTGTACATAGGAGGCAGTATCATAGTAGTTATATTCTTGTACATAGGAGGCAGTATCATAGTAGTTATATTCTTGTACATAGGAGGCAGTATTATAGTAGTTATATTCTTGTACATAGGAGCAGTATTATAGTAGTTATATTCTTGTACATAGGAGCAGTATTATAGTAGTTATATTCTTGTACATAGGAGCAGTATTATAGTAGTTATATTCTTGTACATAGGAGCAGTATTATAGTAGTTATATTCTTGTACATAGGAGCAGTATTATAGTAGTTATATTCTTGTACATAGGAACAGTATTATAGTAGTTATATTCTTGTACATAGGAGCAGTATTATAGTAGTTATATTCTTGTACATAGGAGCAGTATTATAGTAGTTATATTCTTGTACATAGGAGGCAGTATCATAGTAGTTATATTCTTGTACATAGGAGGCAGTATTATAGTAGTTATTTTCTTGTACATAGGAGCAGTATTATAGTAGTTATATTCTTGTACATAGGAGCAGTATTATAGTAGTTATATTCTTGTACATAGGAGCAGTATTATAGTAGTTATATTCTTGTACATAGGAGCAGTATTATAGTAGTTATATTCTTGTACATAGGAGCAGTATTATAGTAGTTATATTCTTGTACATAGGAGCAGTATTATAGTAGTTATATTATTGTACATAGGAGGCAGTATTATAGTAGTTATATTCTTGTACATAGGAGCAGTATTATAGTAGTTATATTCTTGTACATAGGAGCAGTATTATAGTAGTTATATTATTGTACATACAGTAGGAGGCAGTATTATAGTAGTTATATTCTTGTACATAGGAGCAGTATTATAGTAGTTATATTCTTGTACATAGGAGGCAGTATCATAGTAGTTATATTCTTGTACATAGGAGGCAGTATTATAGTAGTTATATTCTTGTACATAGGAGGCAGTATTATAGTAGTTATTTTCTTGTACATAGGAGGCAGTATTATAGTAGTTATATTCTTGTACATAGGAGCAGTATTATAGTAGTAATATTCTTGTACATAGGAGGCAGTATTATAGTAGTTATATTCTTGTACATAGGAGGCAGTATCATAGTAGTTATATTCTTGTACATAGGAGCAGTATTATAGTAGTTATATTCTTGCACATAGGAGCAGTATTATAGTAGTTATATTCTTGTACATAGGAGCAGTATTATAGTAGTTATATTCTTGTACATAGGAGCAGTATAATAGTAGTTATATTCTTGTACATAGGAGCAGTATTATAGTAGTTATATTCTTGTACATAGGAACAGTATTATAGTAGTTATATTCTTGTACATAGGAGCAGTATTATAGTAGTTATATTCTTGTACATAGGAGCAGTATTATAGTAGTTATATTATTGTACATAGGAGGCAGTATTATAGTAGTTATATTCTTGTACATAGGAGCAGTATTATAGTAGTTATATTCTTGTACATAGGAGGCAGTATCATAGTAGTTATATTCTTGTACATAGGAGCAGTATTATAGTAGTTATATTATTGTACATAGGAGGCAGTATTATAGTAGTTATATTCTTGTACATAGGAGCAGTATTATAGTAGTTATATTCTTGTACATAGGAGGCAGTATTATAGTAGTTATATTCTTGTACATAGGAGCAGTATTATAGTAGTTATATTCTTGTACATAGGAGGCAGTATTATAGTAGTTATTTTCTTGTACATAGGAGGCAGTATTATAGTAGTTATATTCTTGTACATAGGAGCAGTATTATAGTAGTTATATTCTTGTACATAGGAGCAGTATTATAGTAGTTATATTCTTGTACATAGGAGGCAGTATTATAGTAGTTATATTCTTGTACATAGGAGCAGTATTATAGTAGTTATATTCTTGTACATAGGAGCAGTATTATAGTAGTAATATTCTTGTACATAGGAGGCAGTATTATAGTAGTTATATTCTTGTACATAGGAGGCAGTATCATAGTAGTTATATACTTGTACATAGGAGGCAGTATTATAGTAGTTATATTCTTGTACATAGGAGCAGTATTATAGTAGTTATATTCTTGTACATAGGAGCAGTATTATAGTGTTTTATTCTTGAACAAAGTGGCAGTATTATAGCAGTTATATTCCTGTCTTAAAGGGGTTATTGCATGATTAACCCTTAGAGGATCTTGCAATTTCCAGTTTTTGCATGTTTGTTTTTCAATCCCCGCCTTTTTTCATTCACATAGCTTTTTGAGAGCTTATTTCTTGTGGGACAAGTTGTACTTTTTAATTGCACAATTTAATTTTGCATATAAAGGGGGAGCTAAAAAAAGACTCCAAATGAGGTGGGATTGGAAAAAAACACAATTCTGCCACAGTTTTACGGGGGATTAATGTTGTTCCCTATGCGGTAAAATTGACCTGTCACCTTCATTCTCCAGGTCAGTACAACAATACTACACATGCGTAGGTTTTCTTACGTTTTAATATTAAAAAAATATTAAAGAAATTGAGAAAATGTATTTTTTTCTTATCATCATATTCTGACCCCTCTAACTTTTTTGTAGTTATGTGAACAGAGCTATATGAGAGATCATTTCCTGTGGGGCAATCTGAACTTTTCAGTGAAGTGTGTGTGACCTTTTTATTACATTTTTGGGGCGAGGTAAAGGGACAAAATATGGAAAATTGACTATTTTGTTATATTTTTATATATTGTCAAATTTTAATGGTACGGGCGTTTTCACCAAGCCCATGATGTGTATTTTTTTTTATTGGTTATTTATTTTTATTTTTATTTTGAGAAAGGGTAGTTATTTTTTTTTTTACTTTTTTAAGTCACATTGGTTGACTATAACTATTAGATTGTCCATTGAGTTCTGTGATGGCTATATAGCCATTAAGGATCAGCACTGACCGTGGCACACACAGGTCTTGTGGAGGGTACGGGCTCCCTCTTCGACCCAATTGGGTCCCCGCGCTGTGGTGAACTGGACCTGATGACTGAGAAGGCAGCCTGATGTCTTACAGAGGCATTAGGGCTTGCCTTCTACAGAAGCCTATGAGATCCAACCCCCAGGCTGGGTCTCATAGACACTCTGTCAGTGTAAAAACTGACAGGCAATGCATTACAATACAAGATATATTGTAATGCATTGCAGAGGGGATCAGACCACCAAAAGTTGAAGTCCCACAGTGAGGGAAAAAAAAAAGTAAAGTAGTGTTTTTCATTATAAAAAAAAAAATAAAAGTGTAAAAAAAAGAAACACAGACATAGTGGGTATTGCTGTGTTCATAAAGACTGGCTCTATAAAAATATAACATGATCCACCCCTTCAGATGAATGTCATAGAAAAATAAAAATAAAAACTGTGCAAAAACAGCAAAGAAATCATATGCACCCAGAAATAGTACCAATAAAAACACCTACTCTTCCCGCGAAAAATATGGCTTTCAGAAAATGGAGACAGATTTATCTATATATGGCAGTGATGGTGAACCTTTTAGAGACCGAGTGCCCAAACAAACCCAAAGCCCACTTATTTATCGCCAAGTGCCAAGCCAGCAATTTAACCTGAATAGCAATATAGTATATTTTCCATGTATCATTTAGCTATAATAGCCTGCCTACATTCAATGCACTGCCTGTGCCATTCATAGTACGCACTGCGTTGATGAAGGACAGGAAAAATCAAAGGCATATTAGTACACCAAAGACTTTTTCAAGGGTGTGGGTGCCCACAGAGAGGGCTCCGAGTGCCGCCTCTGGCACCCGTGCCATAGGTTCGCCAACACTGATATATGGTATCTTTTCAAAAATGCTTTTGTAGCGGGGAGCCGGTTACCCGCGCTCTCTCTGCAGCGCCGCCGGCATCCCGCTCGTGAGGAGGTGACAAGGGGACGGGGAGGACCCATGTGCGCACGCTTCCTCAGCGTGGCCGGCGTCCTCCATCTCCTAGACAACGAGCAGGTGGGGAACTGAGGGCTGGTGCTAGTGAGTCGGCGCTCAGGTGGACAGAGATGCTGGAGATGGGTCATGTGACGCTGGCCATGTCACGTGACCCATCAAGAGGATCTATTTAAACAGGTAACCTGCTGGCCACAGGTTGCCTGTGATTGGTCTTATCAACTCACTAGCATTTCCTGCATGTGTGACTTCGGTTTGTTTGACCTTGGCTTGTATTTGACTTCGACCTTGTGTTACACCTTGTACTGACGCGATATTCTTGGCTCCTGACTTCGGCTTGTTTTGACTTCGATCTTGTATTACCCCTTTTGTGTCTGTATTATCTCCCGGTTCTTGATCTCAGCTCCATTGGTTGTCTATCTTTGTGTATAGTTTCCTCCCTGCGGTGTGTCACCCCTTCCTTAGGCCCCTGCACGTACGTAAGCTAGTGACTGCCACCCAGTTGTGCCCCGTCGGTTAGGACAGACTGTGCAAGTAGGTCGGAATAGAGGTATGTGTGGAGTTAGGGCCGCACTTATCCCTACCTGTTTGTGACCGAATCACAGGCCTTACCTAAACCATGGATCCTATGCGAGTCCTTACTGATCAAGTACATAATCTTGCCCAAATGGAGCAGGAAATGGCAGGAGTAGCTTCAGACCCCACCTATAGCAGCCTCCTCCATTCAGAATCTTGAGGCTCATGTCAAATTGCCTGACTGTTTTTTAGGTGATCGTAAGCATTTTCTGACATTTAAGGAGAGCTGTAAGCTTTATTTTCGTTTACGCCCACACTTTTCGGGTTCCGAACAACAAAGAGTAGGCATTATTATCTTTGTTGCAGGGGGACCCACAAGAATGGGCTTACTCTCTCCTCATGGACTCCCCTTGTTTAGCTACTGTTGAAGCATTTTTTCAGGCTTTAAAGTCTCCTAGACAGGGAGACAGACCTGTGGAGGAATATTGCACCAAGTTCTGGAAATGGTGTGTTTCCTCTGCCTGGAACGATTCAGCACTTAAGTGTCAGTTCAGGTTAGGGCTCTCTGAAGACTTGAAGGATATGTTGGTCAGTTACAGTTACCTCCTCCCAGACACCTTAGAGCAGACGATGACTTTAGATGTCAGACTGGACCGACGTATAAGGGAAAAACAAAAACAACAACTGACGTTTCCACAGGTGGTGGTTAAACCTGACTCCTCACCCTTGAGAGTCGAATTGGAGAATCAGCTATAAGAGCCCATGCAACTCGAAATGATCATGAGGGATCAAAGACGTCAGAGGGGTGCCTGCTTTTATTGTGGAGAATCGGATCACTGGTTACGGCAATGTCCTAAAATTCCTCCCTCTAGGAGTTCTCTGCATCTTGACTCCCAGAAGGATAAGGTACTCCCCAAGGTGGTTAAAGAGAAAGTATTGTTACCTGTGATTATTTATTTTGGCTCTTGTAGGGGGTCTGGGAAGGCATTTATTGATTCTGGGTCTGCCTCTAATTTTATTGACCATGTTGAAATTATCCAGCTTTTCTGAAACTGTATATTATAAAGGACTTTATGTTTCCATTTCCCTGTATTGTGCAATAGAAAATGGCGACAACTTACAGCTGAAAAACAAGAAGTAAGCTGAAATACAATGTTAGCATCTGTGTGTGTTAAGATAAGATAAGCGCGTGTGTGTGTGCTAATAACCAAATATGCATTCCTTGCTAAAAACACAGTCTTAGCTATTAACCCGATAGTGGAATATTAAAAATCCCACAGAATATTAACCAATCAATATATGGATTCAGTTATAACCAATTAGAAGTACTATATGTGTACCAATCAGAAGCCATTATTGAAAAATCTGTAAACCAATCATGTTTTACTTTGAGAGGTTACACCCTTTAAACTGTGTATAAATAAAGGGCTCAGGACACTCCCTCTTTGGGATTCTGGCAGAGTTTTGAACTATGCGCTGACCTCTGTCTTTCCCTCCATCAACGTCATTGACCTAAACACGTGGCAACGATCATCACGTGACTGACCCTTGGTCTGCCACAACAACCACAATTTTGTTCTTTCCCTTGGGGTGCCCATTTTGCCTCTTGCTAACCCTATTCATATTATTGCTATTGACTCCAGGTGACCTTGACTGTGGGGGCCCTCCATACGGAATGTGGTTCTTTTTTTATATTAAAGAATTTACCTGTGGAGATAGTTCTTGGCATGCCTTGGCTCCAGGTTCATAATTCAGTCATCAACTGGTCCACGGATGAATTAGAAAAATGGGGATTAAAATGTGAGTCCTGCTGTTTACCTATTATTCAGGCTGGACTCGGAAACTCTTCCAAAGTACATCAATGACTTTGCTGATGTTTTTGACATGTCCGATGTTGATTTACTTCCCCCTCATAGACCATATGATTGTGCCATTAATCTTATTCTGGAATGTAAGTACCCTAGGGGTTGTATTTATAATTTTTTTGGTCCAGAACGGGAGTCTATGAGGGACTATTTGAAGGAGAGTCTACAAAAAGGACATATCAGACCCTCGGTGTCTCCTATTGGGGTGGGGTTTTTCTTTGTTGGGAAAAAAGATGGTGGACTGAGACCATGTATCAATTATAG
The DNA here is from genome assembly GCF_905171765.1 of Bufo bufo. Lineage (NCBI taxonomy): Eukaryota > Metazoa > Chordata > Amphibia > Anura > Bufonidae > Bufo > Bufo bufo. The sequence continues at coordinate 423,189,602 of NC_053394.1, forward strand.
ATAATTAAATAAGATTACAGTTAAGAACCAGTATTCTTTGCCTTTGATTCCAGACCTGTTTAATCAACTTATCGGAGCTCACTGGTTCACTAAACTTGATCTCAGGGGAGCCTATAATCTGATTCGAATTATGGAGGGAGATGAGTGGAAAACGGTCTTTAATACTCCTGAGGGTCATTGTGAATATTTGGTTATGCTGTTTAGTTTAAATAATGCTCCGGCGGTTTTCCAAAATTTTGTCAATTACATTTTTAGACAATTTATTGGAAAATTCGTGATTATTTATTTGGATGATATTCTGATTTATTCATCTGACTGGGATTCTCACGTTATTCAAAATAGACAGGTAATGGAGGTCCTTCAAGAGAACCAATTATTCGCTAAAGGCGAGAAATGTATATTCGGAGTGCAGGAAATTTCCTTTTTGGGATATATCCTCACATCCCAATCCTTTAAGATGGATCCGGGGAATGTGTAGGCTATTTTGAAATGGGTGAGACCCTCCTCTCTTAAAGCATTACAACGCTTTCTTGGTTTTTCTAATTATTATCGGAAGTTTATAAAAAAAAAATTGATTATTGCTAAGCCTCTCACTGACCTAACCAAGAAGGGGGCGTATCTAGTGAATTGGTCGCCAGAGGCCATAAGAGCTTTTTGAAACACTAAAGAGGTGTTTTGTTAATGCCCCAGTATTAGTCCAACCAGACCAAGAAAGACTTTTTGTGGTTGAAGTTGATGTCTCTGAGGATGGGGTAGGGGCAGTACTCTCCCAGGGGTCATCAACTCACACTAACTTGAGACCTTGCACGTTTTTTTCTCGTAAGTTCTCTTCTACGGAGAGAAATTATGATATTGGTAATCGAGAATTACTTGCTATTAAATGGGCCTTTAAGGAATGGCGTAATTTTTTGGAGGGGGCTCAACATCATGTTACGGTACTTACTGATCATAAGAATTTAATGTTTTTGGAATCTGCTAAACATTTAAATCCCAGACAGGCTAGGTGGGCATTATTCTTTACACGCTTTAACTTTTGCATTACTTACAGGCCAGGAAGTAAAAATGTCAAAACGGATGTGCTTTTCAGTCTCCTGATACTCCCCCATAACCTATTTTGCCGGCAGGTATCATTGTTGCTTCAGTCTCCTCCGATTTGACGACCAAAATCACTGCGGAACAACACTTGGCTCCGGCACTGTAACGGATCTCCTAGGACCCCGACCGGGTACCTCCATTGATAAATGCTCCCAGTGCTTCCCGAGGACTCCAAGCACTCCACTCGACACCGATACCACCACAGGAACCAGGAACAGGAACAGCTCTTACAAGAGCTAGGAGTAATAGCCAGGGGAGTATACAAGTATAGCAATCCCCACACACATGAGACGAGGCTCTATGTTGAGTGTAAAACAGGAACTGTTTATTGAGGGCTACCCACCCGTATTTATGCAGGTCCCCATCTGGTGTACACGCCCCTAGAGGACCAGAAGGAAGACTGTGACACAGGACAGATACGTAGCACTCAGGATACACAGACACAACATATCCCCACAATGCATCATGGTTTCCTCCTCTCTGCCCTGGAGACACCCGAGGAGCAATTCAATTATCTCTCAGGACAAAGGGAGATCACCAATACACATGTGGGAACAACAGGACAGGAATCACCACCCAAACACACAATGTCACACCCTCACAGCAAACACAGACATTTAACATATTCCCAGATAGCTCAAGTCTGAGTGCATATTATTAGGTGAATGGCACTCAGACAACATGAATACAATAAAATGAGCTATCTGGGTACCCTCACAGATGGTTCTGTCACACACCTCAAAACCCCACATGTCCCCATATGGCTTGGATCTGAGCACTCAGATGCCACACAGTCAAATCGCCATGGGGTTTAAGTTTTGCATGGGCTGATGAGAGGGCCCATAATCCTGGGGCAAGAGGCTGGCAACCAGGCCCCTCCAAAACCCAGTGGCAAGGTTATTTTCGCCACAGGCACAATTCCCTAAAGATAAGTTGTTTGTCCCTGGTCATTTGCATCTCCGACTGTTAGGTGAGTGCCACAATTCTGTTTTTTGTGGGTATCCAGGCATTAATGCCACCAAGGAACTAGTTTCCAGGTTTTACTGGTGGCCCACCTTGTCTAGAGATATCCAGTCATATGTATCCTCTTGTGAGGTTTGTGCCAGGTCTAAGAATCCTAGGTCTCGTCCGGTGGGTGAATTGCGACCGCTGCCCATCCCTAGTAGACCTTTGTCCCATATTTCCATGGATTTTATTACCGACCTACCAGTTTCAGAGGATAAGTCGGTTGTGTGGGTAGTCGTTGACAGGTTTAGCAAAATTTTTCATTTCATTCCTCTGTCAAAACTGCCCGATGCTAAGACTTTAGCTTTCCTTTTTGTGCATCATGTAATACGTATACATGGAATTCCAGAGAATATAGTTTCAGATAGAGGCGTTCAAATCGTCTCAAAATTTTGGAGGGCTTTTTGTCATAAATGTAATATCTCTGTCTTTTTCTTCGGCCTTTCATCCGGAAACCAAAGGTTAAACTTAACGTCTAAACCAGTCTCTGGAACAGTATTTGAGGTGTTACGTCTCAGACAACCAACATCTTTGGGTGAAACATTTGTCCTTGGCGGAATTGGCCATTAATAATCAGGTGAACTCGTCTACTGGTATGTCTCCCTTCTTTTGTAATCTTGGATTTCATTCGCGATTTAGTTCATTCTCGCCGTCTTCCTCTCAGGTGCCTGAAGCTGATTTAGTAGTTAAAGAACTGTGCACAGTCTGTGCCCAGGTTCAGTCGAACCTAAAAAAAAAGCCCAGGAGGTTCAAAAGATTAATGCTGACAAAAGGTTATCTCGAGGGGTAGATTTTGGGTTGGGAGACAAGGTGTGGTTATCTATCAAGAATTTGTGTCTGAAGGTACCTTCGGGTAAATTGACACCTCGATTTATTGGTCCTTATGAGATTATTGACATCATTAACCCTGTGTCTTTTAAGTTACGGTTACCTGACTCCTTTCGCATTCATAATGATTTCCACAAAGCTTTACTCAAAAAGTATGTGTCGCCTGTATCTCCTCCACAGGAATCTCCGCAGCCAGTGGAAGTTGCCAGTCAACTAGAATACGAGATTTCAAAAATCTTTGATGTGAGGAAAGTTCGTAATTCTTTGCAGTATTTGGTTCACTGGAAGGGTTTTGGTTCTGAAGAGAGGTCTTTGGTGCCTGCGAGTTAAAGGGAATCTGTCACCTATTTTGAGCACATAAAACTGCTAACATAGCAATGTTCAATAAAGTACCTTCATTCCAGCATGTGTCTTCTTTCTTTTATTAAACTTTCCATTTAGATCAAAAAGCTATTTTTCTGATATGCTAATTAAGCTTCAAGGTGCCCAGAGGGGCGTTATTACTCTCCTCTAGTGCCCAGTAATGCCCCCCTGCAGTGCCCAGCCCGCCTTTCTTCCAAGCCCAGCACGCCTCCTAAGAAATAAATTTACTCCCACATCCTTGCCGAACGGCGCCGCCCCCTCCACTACGTCATGTAATTTATTCACCCCACCATCCTTGCGTCCTCCTTTCTTGGCCTCCGAAATCAGTATCGCTGACTGCCTGCGCCTGTACGATACTCCGGCTCCTGAGGCCAACAGCCTCAATAGTGTCACTGGGCATGCGCCGAGCCCATTGACATAATCAGAGCGCTGTTGCCTCAGGAGCTGGAGTATCGTACAGGCGCAGGCAGTCGGCGATACTGCGGCTGCGCGAGATTTCGGAGGCCAAGAAAGGAGGACGCAAGGATGGTAGGGTGAATAAATTACATGACGTAGTGGAGGGGGCGGCGCCGTTCGGCAAGGATGTGGGAGTAAATTTATTTCTTAGGAGGCGTGCTGCGCTTGGAAGAAAAGCGGGCTGGGCACTGCAGAGGGCGTTACTGGGCACTAATAAAAGAAAGAAGACACATGCTGGAATGGTACTTTATTGAACATTGCTATGTTAGCAGTTTTATATGCTTAAAATAGGTGACAGATTCCCTTTAAATGCATGCTAAGAGATTGGTGAGGAGATTCCATTTAACTCATCCAGAAAAACCAACTCTAGCGATTATGGGTCCGGTGGCCCCTCGTGGAAGGGGGGGTACTGTAATGGGGAGCCAGCGAAGCACTCTCTCTCTGCAGCGCCGCCGGCATCCCACTCGTGAGGAGGAGCAAAGACGCGGTTGGCATCCTCGTCTCCATGGTGACCAGGGGGCGGGGAGGACCCGAGTGTGCACATTTCCTCAGCATGGCCGGCGTCCTCCATCTCCTAGACAACAAGCAGGTGGGAAACTGAGTGCTGGCCACGTCACATGACCCATCAAGAGGACCTATTTAAACAGGTAACCTGCTGGCCACAGGTTGCCTGTGATTGGTCTTATCACCTCACCAGCTTATCCTGCATGTGTGACTTCGGTTTGTTTGACCTCGGCTTGTATTTGACTTCGACCTTGTGTTACCCCTTGTACTGACGCAATATCTTGGCTCCTGACTTCGGCTTGTTTTGTGCCTGCGTTATCTCCTGGCTCTTGATATCAGCTCCATTGGTTGTTTGTCTTTGTGTATAGTTTCCTCCCTGTGTTGTGTCTCCCCTTCCTTAGGCCCCTGCACATATGTAAGCTAGAGACTGCCGCCCAGTTGAGCCCCGTCAGTTAGGACTGTGCAAGTAGGTAGGGATATATGTGTGGGTGGAGTTAGGGCCACACTTGTGCCTACCTGTTTGTGACAGCTTTACTATGTAAAACTGAAACAAAACAAAAAAGTGCACATATTTGGTATCATTGCGTTGCTCTATAAAAATCTCACATGACCTATCCTGTCAGGTAAACCCTGTAGAAACCAAAAAATAAAAACTGTGCCAGAACAGCCATTTTTGGTTATCTGTCTTAACAAAAAGTGTAATATTGAGAAATCTGAAATCATTTGTACCCCAAAATATTACAAATAAAACTGTTACCTTATCCTGTAGTTTCCAAAATGGGGTTATTTTTTTGGGTGTTTCTACAATAGGGGTGTATCAGGAGTTTTCTAAAGCGACATGGCAACTTAAAACTATTCCAGTAAAATCTGCCCTCCAAAAACCATATGGGGCTCTTTCCTTTCTGAGCCCTGTGTTGTGCCCATACAGTAGTTTATGAACAAATATGGGTTGTTTCTGTAAACTGCAGAAGTAGGGTAATAAATATCAAGTTTTTTTTGCTGTTTACCCTTGTGATGTTACAGGAAAATGGAGAAAAAGTGGTGTTGCAGAAAAAGGGAAATTTTGAAATTTCACCTCCATTTTCATTTCATTCTTGTGAAACACCTAGGGGGTTAACAAAGTATGTAAAATCAGTTTTGAATAACTTGAAGGGTGTAATTTCTAAAATGAGGGAAGGTCATTTATGGGTGGTTTATGTAAGCCCCAGAAAGTGACTTCACAACTGAACAAATCTTTAAAAAAGTGGGTTTTGGAAATTTTCTTAAAATTTTTACAATTTGCTTCTAAAATTCTAAATCTTCTAACGTCCTAAAAAAATAAAATTACATTTACAAAATGATGCCAACATAAGGTCAACATATGGGGAATGTAAAGTTCTAACTATTTTATGAGGTATCACTATCTGTAGCTGGCCAGTTAAGACCTGTCCTAGGTTGCTAGTATGGCTTATATGTGAATACAGCTAGACCTGCCAATAGTCTTAATACAGTTCCTATGTTTATGTGTTAAAGACAAAAGAAGAGTTATTTACTGTGACATCATGTTTTGGATGTCATATAACTGTTATATTTTGTGTTCACAGAAGCAGAAAAAAATAATATGGTTTTAAGATTCATTTTGTAATGTAAGGTTGTTACAGTTGTTACAGTTACACTCTGGCTGATACTTTGTTGCAACCATGTATTTCTGTTATTTAAGACATGAAAGCCGGGTCATTTGGTACTTGCCCGATTTGAACAGTGATACCCCAGATTGCTATGCCATGGAGCCAATTCGGATAACGAAAGACTATGTGAAAGTAAAGACTTTGGCTCCATGGCGATTCTACTGTATTCGTGTAGTCTGAGTGCCATTTACCTAATAATATGCACTCAGACCGAAGCTATCTGGGGATGTGTTACATGTCTATGTTTACTGTAATGGTTGTGACATTGTATGTTGGAGTAGTGATTTCTGTCCTATTGTCTCCACGTGTGTATTGGCAATCTCCCTTTGTCCTGAGAGATAATTGAATTACTCCTCGGTTGTCTCCGGGGCAGAGAGGAGAAAACCAGAATGCATTGTGGGGATGTATTGTGTCTGTGTGTCCTGAACTGTTGTTTATCTGTCCTGTGTCACAGTCTTCCATCTGGTCCCTTAGGGGAGTGTCCACCAGATGGGGACCTGCATAAAGACGGGCGGGTAGCCCTCAGTAAAGAGAGATTCTGCTTCTTACCCTCAATTCGTGCTTTGACTCGTTTTGTAGAGCATCACTAATCACTAGCCCTTGTAAGAGATCTCTGCATTTCGTCTACACCTACAGGAGCATGGATGACTGCTAAAAGGAACCTAACAGCGCTCTCTAGAATTCGGGGACAAGGACATCTAAGCGGTCCAACCCTCAGCCAGCTTGAGCCAACCGTAACAAAGGTAAACTCAGTAACACAGCAGAAACAACAGAAAGCATAGTGTTAATCTGTTGTTACTGGGTAGAAGTCTAGACCAATCACAGCCAGCTTCTCATACAGCAAGTGTACTCACCAATTACAGCCAGCCTCACACACAGCCTGTCTGGGAATTCCCCCAGCTCCTGCTGCTAGAATCATTATTCACCAGAGACAGGAGCTGGAGAGACATTCACTCTACTGAGAGCTGAGTTTTATGGGAACAAGAGGCCAAAATAGGTAGTTAAAACAGTTATATAATGTTCATATTGTTAGTATTGTGATTAGAACTGTATACTGAACCAGTTATATTTGTGTTTACTTACAGTTCCACCAATTGCAACCATACAATTGCAAATACAAATTGCAAGCTACAAATTGCAAGCATACAATTGCAAGCATTCAGATTCCATATTGTAATCCAAATTGAATGCAACCAAACCAGATCATACTCAATCAATCTGCAAATAGTCACTGCTAACTGCATACTGCAAGTAGAACTATTAGTTAGACCTCAGATATACCTCTCAGAGAGATCATAAAGTGCTTAAATAACTTAAAGTGACAGTACAGATACTGAAGAGAGAAATATATCCACCATTTAATGTTGAATGACAAGATTGAACAGTTGAACCACCATCTTATGCATACCGCCATTTTGTGATATCTTTTCAACACGTGTTTTGTACATAGATTATCTGCTGCAGAGGCGGCAGTGTTATACAGTATATGAAGAAAAGTTAAAGTTAATAAAGAAGTTATTTGAAGCATTTGGGGTGCTCTTTAAACCTACTGTTTCCATAGAACGGCGCTAGAGGTATTACAGAATAATAGACAGTCTGGTTAGCCTAAAAGTCAGAGATATCAAAATTCTTCTAATGCCACAGCGCAAAAGGCACTTCATAGTGCTGCGCCTGCCACACTATCTGCCTTGATCTAGGAGGACGAGGTCCATATGGAGTAGGAGGTTGAGGAGGCGGTGGATGTGGCGGTGTAGGTGGAAGCGGCGGTGAAGGATGAGGAGGTAGCCTACACTGCTTTTTGGTTTTATTTTTTATTTATTTTTTGTTTAAATTAGGGTACACCCCAAAACATTGGGAAATATAACCTGTTATAACCCGCTCCAGCCGTGCTAAACAAACGTTCAGACAATATACTGGCTGCAGGGCAGGCCAGCACCTCCAAGGCGTAAAGGGCAAGCTCAGGTCATATGCCCAATTTGTAGACCCAGAAGTTGAAGGGGGCAGACCCATCAGTCAGTACGCGTAGGCGTGTGCACACGTACTGCTCCAACATGTCGCACGTCCCCGTGATGTTCACGATCCAATTGGATATCTGCTCTATCAACTTTCAATGTTCTTTTCTGCGCTTACCATGTTAATCACGGTTAGCGGCGAATCAGGGTTCCACGCCGGAGAGGGAGCGTGAGAAAGGGAGACCACATCCAAGGGAGGTCAATGGCTGCAATGTGATCAAGCTGAAATGTGGTACAAATTATTAAAGCAGAAGGATCGAATGAAAGGGCCAATTAAAGACGAATTTTAGAAAATAAGTCCCTGTCACCTATGCAGAGCAGGGGTTTTTCATTGCCAGAAATTTAAAAATTTAAAAAAAATCATCTGTTCCATTGGTGGGTGACATTAAAGGGAACCTGTCACCTGGATTTTGTGTATAGAGGTGAGGACATGGGCTACTAGATGGCCGCTAGCACATCCGCAAGACCCAGTCCCCATAGCTCTGTGTGCCTTTATTGTGTAAAAAAAACGATTTGATACATATGCAAATTAATCTGAGATGAGTCCTGTACGTGAGATGAGTCAGGGACAGGACTCATCTCAGGTTAATTTGCATATGTATCAAATCGTTTTTTTTTACACAATAAAAGCACACAGAACTATGGGGACTGGATATTGCAGATGTGCTAGCGGCCATCTAGCAACCCATGTCCTCAGCTCTATACACAAAATCCAGGTAACAGGTTCCCTTTAATGTCACCCACCAATGGAACAGATGATTTTTTTTAAATTTCGGTCCCTGTCACCTATGCAGAGCAGGGGTTTATTCACGGCAAAAATGGTAAAATGTCACCCAAGAATGTAACAGAAAAATTAGTGGAATTTATGAACCTGTCTACTAGGTAGAGCAGGTGTATATCACAACCAAAAATTGGTGAATGTCACCCGACAATGTAACAGAAAAATTTGTGAAATTTATTAACTTGTCTACTAGGTAGAGCAGGGGTATATCACAGCCAAAAATTTGTGAATTTCACCCGAAAATGTATAAGACAAATTAGTGAAATTTGTTTACCTGTCTACTAGGTAGAGAAGGGGTATATCACAGCCAAAAATTGGTGAATTTCACCTGAAAATGTAACAGACAAATCAGTGAAATTTGTTTACCTGTCTACTAGGTAGAGAAGGGGTATATCACAGCCAAAAATTTGTGAATTTCACCCGAAAATTTAACAGACAAATTAGTGAAATGACATAAAATAAAATAAAATAATTACAAATAATTTTATTTTATTTTGATGTAGAAGGTGGAGGTCCATATGGAGTAGGAGGTTGAGGAGGCGGTGGACGTAGCGGGGTAGGTGGAGGAGGACAAGGTAGCCAACACTGGTTTTTGGTTTTAATTTTAATTTTAATTTATTTTATTTTTTTATTAGGGTACACCCCAAAACAGTGGGAAATATCAAAAAATACAACAATAAGCAATTGCACTGTAGTATAACAATGGCTGGGTAAGGCCGGTATACATGTCTATTCTGCACAAGGTACGGACAAGTCCTGTGGGATCCATGCCTGGTTCATTTTAATGAATGTGAGCTTGTCCACATTGGCTGTGGACACGTGGCTGCGCTTGTCTGTGATAACGCCCCCTGCCATGCTAAACACACGTTGAAATAATAAACTGGCTGCGGGGCAGGCCAGCACCTCCAAGGCGTAAAGGGCAAGATCAGGCCATGTGCCCAATTTGGAAACCCAGAAGTTGAAGGGGGCAGACCCGTCATTCAGTACGTGTAGGCGTGTGCACACATACTGATCCACCATGTTGCTCCTGCTAAGACGTTCCATATCAGCTGGTTGTTGTGGTGTGCTGACAAAGCTTTTCCACATTTCGGCCATGCTAACCCTGCCTTCTGAGGTGCTGGTGGCGACCTCTTCCTCCTCCTTTGCCTTCGCCTTGTGCTTCCACTGTGCCCCCGCAGTCAGGTGGGAATGCCACCAGCCGCACATCTACCAGCGTGCATCTTACGATCACGCTCCAGTGACGGAATTAAGGACGGTACGTTGTCTATGTAATGGGGATATAGCAGCGTGGGGAACTCGGCGGTCGTTGCGAAGACACTGCAGCATGTAATCGCTCATGTGTGCCGGGCTGCCCAGAGGCAACGACAAGCTGTCCTCTGTGGGAGGTGTATCGTCTGTGTCCTCTGTATCCCCCCAGTTACGCACCAGTGATGGCCATGAGCTGGTTTGGGTGCCACCCTGCTGTGAACACGGTTCCTCATCCTCCACCTCATCATCCTCCAGAACTGTGCCCTGGCTAGACAATTCTGTACCTGGCTTTTGTGGGTTCAGGAACCCACCCTCGGAGCCACTTGTGAAAGACTGGCTGGAAACCCTATGAAATGATCCCTCTTCCTCCTCCTCCTCCTGTGCCACATCCTCTTCCATCATCGCCAGAAGTGTTTTTTCAAGGAGGCATAGAAGTAGGATAGTAACGCTGAGAACGGCGTTATCGGCACTGGCCATGTTGGTGAAACAGCGCAACAAGGAACACATGTCTCGCATGGAGGCCCAGTCATTGGTGGTGAAGTGGTGCTGTTCCGCAGAGCGACTCACCCGTGCGCGCTGCAGCTGAAACTCCACTATCGCCTGCTGCTGCTCGCACAGTCTGGCCAGCATGTGCAAGGTGGGGTTCCACGTTGTGGGCACGTCGCATATGAGCCGGTGAGCGGGAAGGCCGAAGTTACGCTGCAGCGCTGACAGGCTGAAGTTACGCTGCAGCGCTGACAGGCCAGCAGCAGGGTGAGAACGCCTAAAGCGCGCACAGATGCCCCGCACTTTCTGCAGCAGCTCTTACATATCGGGGTAATTTTTAAGGAACCTCTGCGCCACCAAATTCAGCACATGCACCAGGCAAGGGATGTGCGTCAAACCGGCTAGTCCCAGAGCTGCTATGAGATTTTGACCATTATCGCACACCACCAGGCAGTGCTTGAGGCTCACTGGCACCAACCGCTCATCGGTTTGTTGTTCCATGTCCGTCCACAGCTCCTGCGTGGTGTGGGGTTTGTCCCCCAAACAGATAAGTTTTAAAACTGCCTGCTGTCATTTACCCCTGGCTGTGCTGAAGTTGGTGGTGAAGGTGTTACACTGACCGGATGAAGAGGCGGTAGAGGATCAGGAAGCGGAGTAGGAGGAGGAAGCAACAGGAGGCAAACTGAATCACCCTGAAATCCTCGGTGGTGGAAGGACATACGACAAACTGCTATCCGCCTCAGGTCCAGCTGCCACTGCATTTACCCAGTGTGCTGTTAGGGAGATATAACGTCCCTGACTGTGCTTACTGGTCCACGTATCCTTAGTTAGGTGGACCTTGCCACAGATGGCATTGCACAGTGCACACCTGATTTTGTCCCCCACTTGGTTGTGCAGGGAAGGGATGGCTCATCTGGAAAAGTAGTGGCGGCTGGGCACAACGTACTGTGGGACAGCCACCACCATAAGTCTTTTAAAACTCACCGTCTCCACCAGACAGAATGACAGCATTTCAAAGGCAGGTAATTTTGAAATGCTGGCATTCAGGGTCAGGGATCACGGGTGGGTAGGGGGGTACTTCCTCTCCAGTGTTTGGGAGATGGAGAGCTGAACGCTTCCGTGGGACATTGTGGAGATGCTTGGTGACCCAGGAGGTGGTGTTGCTGGCAGATCCTCTGTTTGCGGGGTGGCAGGTGCCACCGTCACTTCAGAGGTAGATGAAGAGGCCGAGACTGCAGCAGACGAGGAAGCAGGAGGAGCCAGAGACCTTTCTTGGTTTTTGAGGTGTCTACTCCACTGCAGCTCGTGCTTTGCACTTAGATGCCTGGTCATGCAGGTTGTGCTCAGGTTGAGAATGTTTATGCCTCGCTTCAGGATCTAATTGCACAGCGTGCAAACCACTCGTGTCTTGTCGTCAGCACATTGTCTGAAGAACTGCCACTCCAGGGAAATCCTTGGAGCTGGCTTTGGTGTGCACGGTCCCTTGCTGCTTTGGGCAGTAGCAGGCATACTGTCTAGGGGACGGCCACTCCGCTTTTGCACCCTGCTCCCTCTTCTGCTGTGTTGGTGGCTCTCTGTGACCACCGCCTCTTCCTCCGAACTACACAGGTCACTCCCATGACCTTGATTCCATGTGGGGTCGAGGACCTCATCGTCCTCCACATCATCTTCCACCCAGTCTTCACCCCTGCCCTACTTGTCGTTCTGCACACTTTCAAAAGCCACAGCAGTTGGCACCTGTGTTTCGTCATCATCCAAGACGTGCTGCAGTGGTCCTCCCATGTACTCATCTTGAAACATAAGTTGTTGGGCATCGGTGCATTCAATGTCTTCCACTTCTGTGGCAGGGATATGTGGATGGCCCTGGGAAACCCTGCTAACAGAGTCATCAAAAATCAGAAGAGACTGCTGCATGACTTGGGGCTCAGACTGCTTGGCTGATTTGCAAGGGGGTGAGGTGAAAGACTGATGACCTTCGGCTGCAGGTGCTAACTCTGATCTTTCAGCAGGAGACTGGGTGGGAGACAATGTGAAGGAACTGGAGGCACTGTCAGCAACCCAATCTACTATCGCCTGTACTTGTTCTGGCCTCACCATTCGTAGAGCTGCATTAGGCCCGACCAAATAACGCTGAAGGTTTTGTCGCCTACTCGCACCTGAGGAAGGTGTTTCACTTGTGCGTGTAGCTGGCACAGATCGACCACGTCCTCTCCCTGCAACAGAAGCTCCACCAGCAGCACCACGACTGGGGCCACGTCCCTTATTTGACGCTCTCCTCATTCTCTGCAAATTTAGTATTTTTCCCAAAATGGGCATTTTTTTTAATAACAGAAGATAACAGAAGTATCTAACGCGTGCATTTCACACTGACAGATGCAGCAATGGCTGAAAATTTTGTATTTTTCCTAAAATGGGTGTTTTTTTAATAACAGAAGATAACAGCAGTATCTAACGTGTGTATTTTACACTGACAGATGCAGAAAAGGCTGCAAATTTAGTATTTTTCAATAAATGGGTGTTTTTTAAATAACAGTAGATGACAGCAGTATCTAACGCTTGTATTTCACACTGACAGATGCAGCAAGGGCTGTAAAATGTAGTATTTTGCCCAAAAAGGGTGTTTTTTAAAACCCAGAAAATTATTGCAGTATTTCAAGCTTAAATTGACAAATGCTGCATAGGCCCCAGATGGAGGGTATTGGCAAAAGATGGGTGCTTTTTTAAACCCAGAAAATTATTGCTGTATTTCAAGCTTGTATTTAACAATGACAGATGCAGCAAACGCCGCAAAATTTGGATTTTGCCCTAAATGGGTGTTTTTTTTAAATAACTGAATATGACAGCAGTATCTAACGCTTGTATTTCACACTGACAGATGCAGCAAGGGCTGTAAAATCTAGTATTTTGCGAGAAAAGGGTGTTTTTTAAAACCCAGAAAATTATTGCAGTATTTCAATTTTAAATTGCACACTGACAAATGCTGCATAGGCCCCAGATGGAGGGTATTGGCAAAAATGGGTGCTTTTTTAAACCCAGAAATTTAGTGCAGTATTTCAAGCTTGTATTTAACAATGACAAATGCTGCAAAAGGCCACAGATGTAGGGTCTTGCCAAAAATGGGTGATTTTTTTAAACCCAGAATATAATTGCAGTATTTCAAGCTTCTATTTGACAGTCACAAATGCACATATGCTGTGCTGGTGCACAGAACCTGCATAAAATGGCTGCCGCCGCCCACCTAGCTAACAGACGGATAAATGTTATTTTTCTGTGTCACTGGGCTCAGGGCAGGGTAAAAAGATTGTGCACTGCACCCACAAAACAAAATCTAGGTAGATTGCTGAGTTAACAAGCACTTCAGATTAAAGATTCTGTCCTATTCTCTCCCTCACAGCAGCAGCATCCTCTCCCTACACTAATCAGAGCAGAGTGATGTGCAGCGCTACGTGACTCCAACTTATATAGACGCTGGGTCACATGCTACACTGGCCAATCACAGCCATGCCATTAGTAGGCATGGCTGTTGTGGCTTCTAAGGGCACACAAGTTAAACGCTTGTTGATTGGCTGCTCTGCAGCCTTTCAAAAAGCGCCATTAAATCGCCAAACACCGAACCCGAACCCAAACTTTTACTGAAAAGTTCGGGTTCGGGTCCGGGGCCCAAAAATCCCAAAGTTCGGTACGAACCCGAACTTTACAGTTCGGGTTCTCTCAACCCTATTTAAGATGCAAATATATGTTTAAGGCGCGGCGGGGTAGCTTTTATCTGCTGCTTATTTTTCCTTTAAGCTAAGACATTTCCAGAATTCAAGGGTTTCCTCGAGAGACTGTGGAGACTAATATAAAATTTAAGCTTGGAAAATTCTATTAAAAGTTTGCAAAGCAAAATTAATAGTTCAGAATTTCAACAATCCCAACATGAGAGTTCAGATAAATTCCATGTATGCGAGAGATAATACCCTGCAAATATTTATTACTGCACACAGAAAGATGTAAAAAAGCAATTACTGAAATGAATTTCAGAGAATAAAAAGCCAGAGACAAACCTTATGGTGGTGACAATGAGAGGAACGTTCTGTAGCAATCTCCATAGCTAAAGAGCAGCCAAAAGTTATACTGTATAAAGGGGCAGTATTATAGTAGTTATATTCTTGTACATAGGGGCAGTATTATAGTAGTTATATTCTTGTACATAGGAGCAGTATTATAGTAGTTATATTCTTGTACATAGGAGCAGTATTATAGTAGTTATATTCTTGTACATAGGAGCAGTATTATAGTAGTTATATTCTTGTACATAGGAGCAGTATTATAGTAGTTATATTCTTGTACATAGGAGGCAGTATTATAGTAGTTATATTCTTGTACATAGGAGCAGTATTATAGTAGTTATATTCTTGTACATAGGAGGCAGTATTATAGTAGTTATATTCTTGTACATAGGGGCAGTATTATAGTAGTTATATTCTTGTACATAGGAGGCAGTATTATAGTAGTTATATTCTTGTACATAGGAGCAGTATTATAGCAGTTATATTCTTGTACATAGGAGCAGTATTATAGTAGTTATATTCTTGTACATAGGAGCAGTATTATAGTAGTTATATTCTTGTACATAGGAGGCAGTATTATAGTAGTTATATTCTTGTACATAGGGGCAGTATTATAGTAGTTATATTCTTGTACATAGGAGCAGTATTATAGTAGTTATATTCTTGTACATAGGAGGCAGTATTATAGTAGTTATATTCTTGTACATAGGAGTAGTATTTATAGCAGTTATATTCTTGTACATAGGAGGCAGTATTATAGTAGTTATATTCTTGTACATAGGAGGCAGTAGTGTAGGGAGAGGATGCTGCTGCTGTGAGGGAGAGAATAGGACAGAATCTTTAATCTGAAGTGCTTGTTAACTCAGCAATCTACCTAGATTTTGTTTTGTGGGTGTAAATACACATTTTAACACATTGTAAACAAGGATGACATAGAAATATACTGTCCATAAGGCTAAAAACAAAAAGGATATCAGCCTATGTGTAGTAATTAAGTACCCAACCGACCCCCTCCCCCTCCCTCCCTAACCTGCAAAGTACAAAGGCACATTTTTAAACATTTCCATTCAGACGTCGAAACGACAGCCATAAATCCCATAATTTTCCAAATTTCGCTGGGCATCCACGCTTCTGATATACCATCCGTTCATAACTCAGCATCGTGTCAACCGCGCTTAGGAATTCGCCTAGGATTGGCGGCGCTGTCTGTATCCAATGCAGAGCGATTAACTTTCTAGCAACATATAACATTCTACCTATAGCTATTTTATGTACCTGACCTGTAGCCAGTTCAGAGACATATCCCAACACACACACTTTAGGGTCAGAGGGTACTCGTACCTTGTAAACGTCCTGTATTGTCTGACGTACCAACTCCCAGTATCTCCCTAACCTCTCGCACGTCCACATCATATGCAACAAATCTGCAGAAACCACAGAGCATCTTGGACATTCATCCGTGGGCCTGAACCCTATACGGAACAAAAAAACCGGAGTTTTGTAGACTCTATGGACAATAAACAGCTGCGAGAGTTTACGTCCTTCACTCAGGGAAGAGAGAGGTATCGCCTCCAGTATATCAGACCATTGGTCATCAGTTAATTTGCCAACATCTTTTTCCCATTTACTTTTAGCCACCAGTGGATGGGACACTAGGAACTTATCAAGCAATAGCTTATATATACAGGATATCATACCTCTCCTCGCCCCTCTAGACAAAATCTGGTGCAGTGCAGCATCTCTCCCTGCCACCTCACTCGTACCTTTAAATGTGGCGTTGTATGCGTGTCTCACCTGAAGGTACTTATAAAAGTGAGTTCTAGGCAGTTCATACTTCTCCTGAAATCTGATAAATGACATGAACTTCCTTTCCTCCAAAAGGTGGCTCAACCTCAGAATACCCTTTCTTTTCCATGCCCCAAACTCAGACAAGGAGAGGAATTCCGGCAGCACGGGGTTGTCCCACAGTGGAGTGTATTCAGTATTGCCGAAAACCCCCCTCAGGAGCTTGACCTTATTCCATACGGACTGCATCAAGTGTCCCAAATAGCCCATCGGACCACTCTTTCCAGCCCCCTTAGTCTCAAGGATCAGCAGTAAGTCATTAGATGACAAGCAATGTTTAAACAACTGACACGACATCTCACTCGACTCCAGTTCCATCCACCCCTTAAAATGTTGGCATTGTGCAGCCAGGAAGTACACCCAGGGGTTTGGCACTGCAAGGCCCCCTTCTGTTTTAGGATATTGTAACGTTTCAAGCTTAATTCTCGGTTGCCCCTTACGCCATATGAGCTCCCTGAAGATAGCATTGATTGGAACAAATTTGGACTTTGACAGCCAGACCGGGGAGTTATGTAGAACATAAAGTAGCTGAGGCATCAACACCATTTTAATGAGGTTAGCTCTTCCCGCCATTGACAGGTATAGTTTACACCATGCCTTAGTTTTATTACGAAATTTAATAACCAGCGGGTCAAAGTTAAGGCGCCCAAAGTCTCGGATTCTCGGGGAAGCAATATATATTTTTAGCGCAACCTGAGCTAAATTGCGTGAAATTGTTTGGCCGCTGCATTAATGCCGCAACATTATCTGCGCTACATTTCCAGTATAACGTTAGCGCATCCGAAATATCAGTGACATTCAGTAAAAAAAATTTGCTGCTGTTGGCAGCGACATTACCTGTGCTAAATCTCTTGTATAATGCTTGCCCATCCTAAATATCAGTGACATTCAGTCTAATTATTTCATTGCTGGTTGCAGCGACATTACCTGTGCTAAATCTTCTGTATAACGTTTGCCCATTCTAAATATCAGTGACTTTCAGTTAAATTTTTTCGCCGCTGGTGGCAGCGACATTACATGCGCTACATCTCCTGTATAACGTTAGGGCATCCGAAATATCAGTGACATTCAGTCTAATTCTTTCGCTACTGATGGCAGCGACATTACCTGTGCTACATCTCCTGTATAACGTTTGCCCATCCTAAATATCTGTGACATTCAGTGTAATTTATTTGCACATACACTTAAAAAACCTGCGCTACTGTACGTGTAACATACTTGCAAGCATATATACCATTTAATATGCGGAAGGCGAGCAGTAAGAGACGGGGAAGCGGCCATGCTGCTGGTGCACGCAGAGGCAGTGGCCAGGGCACAAGAAACTCTCATCCACGATACCTAGCTTCATGTCCCAGTTTGCAGGGCGGCGCAGGGCACTACTCTAAATGTCACACCAGTGCGACCAGGTGGTTGGTTGGATTGCAGCAGATAATGCTTCCAGTCGGTTAAGGACCACCCTGTCTCCCACAAAGTCCAGTCTAAGTAGCCAAGAGTCTGGTCAACAGAATCCTCGTCCTGATCCTCCTTCCTCCCACCATGGAGAGTCTTTGCAAACAAGTGATCCCACATTCGGATATTCCGAGGAGCTCTTTTCAGCGCCATTCCTTAATTTGGGCCTCTCGCCAAGCCCACTTGATGAGGGAGATGAGGAGATCCTGTGCCCTGATTCCCAAACTCTTGAGCATCCACAGTCAGAAGAAGATGGCAGTGGGGAACAGCAATTAGCGTTTCATGAGGTGGATGATGATGAGGAGACACAGTTGCCAATAAGTCAACCACAATTAGTGTCTCAAGAGGTTCATGATGAGGATGAGACATAGTTGTCAATTAGTGATGAGCGGGAGGTGCCATATTCGATTTCGCGAATATTCGAATGAATATTCGTATTATTTTCGTCGAAATCGAATATTCGTAATTATTTTATTTTTCGCGAATAATATGCGATTAAATTAATCGTACGATTTTTAATATTTTTTTTTTCCTGTATAATGCAACGTTCCTATGACTATGGCTAGGCTAATATGTGTATTTTACGAAATTTCTTAATATTGCTCTAACTTCGTCTTTTAGAATATTCGTAATATTGCTCTAACTCCGTCTTTTAGAATGTTACGAATATTCTAAAAGACGAAGTTAGAGCAATATTAAGAAATTTCGTAAAATACACATATTAGCCTAGCCATAGTCATAGGAATTTTGCCTTATACAGAAAAAAAATAAAATAAAAAAATAGTACGATTAATTTAATCATACGATTTTTTCTTTTTTTTTCCTGTATAAGGCAACGTTCCTATGACTATGGCTAGGCTAATATGTGTATTTTACGAAATTTCTTAATATTGCTCTAACTTCGTCTTTTAGAATATTCGTAATATTGCTCTAACTCTGTCTTTTAGAATATTACGAATATTCTAAAAGACGAAGTTAGAGCAATATTAAGAAATTTCGTAAAATACACATTAGCCTAGCCATAGTCATAGGAACTTTGCCTTGTACAGGAAAAAAAAAAAAAAAGAAATCGTACGATTAATTTAATCATACGATTATTAGCCTAGCCATAGTCATAGGAACGTTGTCTTATACAGAAAAAAAATTTAAAAAATGGTACGATTAAATTAATCGTACGATTTTTTTTTTTGAAAAAAAAATTGCGAATATTCGATTTTGCGAATATTTGGAACTATATTCTAAATATTCGCGAAATCTCGAAATTGCGATATTCGAGAAAAATTCGAAATTCGAATATTCGCGCTCAACACTATTGTCAATAAGTGAGGTTGTTGTTAGGTCAACGAGTCAGGAGGATTACCAAAGTGAGGAAGTGGAAGAGGAGGCGGTGGACAATGAAATCACTGACCCAACCTGGGAAGGTGGCAAGCCGAGCGAGGACAGCAGTAAAGAGGTGGAGGGATCTGCAGCATCGCAACAGGCTGGAAGAGGCAGTGGGGTGGCAAAAGGGAAAAGGCGGGACACATCAAACAGGCCCAGAACTGTTCCCCGGAGCACCCCATTGCAGAAATCTCCCTTGCCAAGGGTTAGATGTTCCGCAGTCTGGTGCTTTTTTGATGAAAATGCAGATGATAAAAGAATTGTCATTTGCAACCTGTGCCATACCAAAATTATCATGGGCGTGAACACTAGCAACCTCACCACCACTACCAGCATGATCCGCCACATGGCATCAAAGCACCCTAATAGGTGGGCCGAAAGCCTGGGTCCACAATAAGTGTCCACTGCTTCATCTTCCCGTGTGTTACGTGCTGGCCAATCCCCTGTCCAAGATGGAGGCCCGGATGCCTCCCGCCCTGCACCTAGACTGTCAGGATTCCAACCCAGGGACTCCTGTGTCCCAGGCGGCAGCTCTTCCAACTGAGCTATTCTGTCTCCTGGACAGCTCCTGTGCTGAACTTTTGCCTCGTTCCTGTGCCTCTAGTTTTGGTTCCTGCCTCCCTGGTTTGATCCACCCTGTTCCATGATTGAACATCCTATTTAGGCCCAGCCCTGAACTTCCTGCCTTGTGAGATTATTATGCTGTCATCCTGTAATCAAGCTAGTCTCGCCTGCTCTGCTGCTAAAACCTAACGCTCCATCTCGTGCATCGACCATTGGCTTCCTCCTGACTATGATATTGGCGGTGCAATTACCCCAAGTAGTTGCAATAAAAGATTCTGAACCAGACCCGGACCGTTACAGAATAATCTAGCCCAAAAATGGAGTCTGTTGTGACCACCTTGAGTCAACAAGTGGCTGAGCTTCAAGAATTTGGTTCTACTTACCAAGAAAAATTTACAAACCCTGGTGCTGGATCAACAACAAGAAATAATTGAACTGCATAAACAACTTCTGGATATGAGCAACTTAGGTTCAGATTTAAATATCCGTATGTCTCTGCCATCAAAGTTCAATGGGGATCGTCACCAGTACCGAGGATTCCTTAATCAATGCCACATATACTTTCAAATGCAACCTGCTCCTTTTACTAGTGACAGGAAAAAAGTGCTATTTATCATTAATCTTCTGACAGATGAAGCTCTTGCATGGGCTTCCCCTTATGTGGAAAAGAACTGTGCCCTCCTCAATGATTTAGGTAGTTTTATCCCTGCTATGGATCAAGTTTTTGATAACCCTAATCGTTGTGCCACAGCTGAGACCAAATTGCATAATCTTCAACAAGGACATTGCTCAGTTGCTGAATACACAGAGGAATTTCGTCGTTTGGTAGCTGATACCACATGGAATCCAGCTGCCCAAAGGAGTCAATTTCGATTTTGGAGAGGACTAGCAAAATGGTGCCAGATACCAGAAGGTCCTTGTGGAAAAATTGCTCTAAAAATTTCCAGCTGACAACCCTGGCGGCAGAGTAGGTAGTTCCTTGGGCAAAAGAGGAGAGGAGACAAGGGCAACACACAGCAGTCCCAACAGAGGCAGGGCAACACTCTCCAAGGCCTGGGAAAATTTCATGACACCCCGCCAGCACCCTCACCCTGATGCAATGCCTACTGTCACAAGGAGGGAAAATTTTTAAAGATGGTAAAAGAGTAAGTAGCAGACTGTGTCAGTGTCCTCGATGATCCCTCTGTGCCTTACAACTATTGGGTGTCCAAGTTAGACACGTGGCACGAACTGTAGCTCTACATCTTTGAGGTGATAACCTGCCCTGCCGCCAGTGTTTTGTCAGAGCAGGTATTTAGTGCTGCTGGGGGCATAATAACTGATAAGCGCATGTCAACTGAAAATGCTGATCGGTTGGCTCTTATAAAAATGAACAAGGCCTGGATTGCCCCTGACCTCTACTCCACCAGAGGAAAGCGGCTGAACGTAAAGCACTTTAAATGTGGCTTTTATGGTGTATTGAATACACTGTATTCCCATGCACCCCTTCCACCACAAAAAAGGGTATATGGTTCACTCTTCGTTTTCTCGTCCTCCTCCTCCTCCATCATATCAACATGCTTATTAGGCTGCCCTTGCTCCTAATGTTTTCGATGGTCAGCTCAGCAGCAGGCCCTCGCCTATAATTCTTTCCATGGTCAGATCAGCAGCAGACACTCGCCCCAAATGCTTTAGATCAGTGATGGCTAACCTTGGCACTCCAGCTGTGGTAAAACTACAACTCCCAAGATGCCCCCCTTGCTTGGCTGCTCTCAGAACTCTGTAGAAATAAATGGAGCATGCTGGGAGTCATAGTTTCATCACAGCTGGAGTGCCAAGGTTAGCCATCACTGCTTTAGATGGTCAGCTCAGCAGCAGACCCTCACCCCTAATTTTTTAGATCGTCAGCTCAGCAGCAGGCCCTCACCCGTAATTTTTTAGATCCTCAGCTCAGCAGCAGACCCTCACCCCTAATTTTTTAGATGGTCAGTTCAGCAGCTGTCACGGATGGTGTACAGGAAACAAGACAATACCATATAAACAATGTCTCTCTGGATCCACAACTAAGGAACAAAGGGAGACCCCTTGCAATAGACCTGCCGCTCTCCCTCACTGCTCAGCCTATGCGAACACCCCAAAGGTGGATGGCCGCATATCCACGTTCCTCGGCTATCTATTACCTGAAGACCCTACAATAGTGAAGGGACACGACCACCGGCTCCCTACACTGACACGGAGGGAGTCAGGGTCACCTGGATCCAGAAAAGACAAAATCATAAATACATAAACAGCACTTATCTTGCAGACGACTGAGGACTGGGAACTGGGAACAGCATGCACACACACTCCAGGAAGTTGTATCAGCCGCACACTACTGCATTATGGGGAGGAACTTAAAGGGTAGCAATCAGTCCAACTGCATGACAGCTAGACTAACGAGATAGACTAACGAGATGAGAAACTAAACCAAAACAAAGAAATTCAAGGAGGAGGATCTGAGAAGCTCCTGTGAGCGCTTCTCAGCTGTCTGGCTGTGACAGTACCCCTCCCTCTAGGAGTGGACTCCGAACACTCAGAGCCCACCTTCTCAGGATGGGACCTATGGAAAGCCCTGATGAGACGAGAGGCCTTAATGTCCGTCACTGGGACCCACATCCTCTCCTCAGGACCATAACCCTCCCAATGAACGAGGTACTGGAGGGAACCGCGGACAAGACGAGAATCCACAATCCTAGAGACCTGAAATTCAAGATTTCCATCAACCATAATCGGAGGAGGAGGCAAAGGCGAGGGTACAATAGGTTGAACATAAGGTTTCAATAAGGACTTATGAAAAACATTATGGATCTTCCAAGTCTGAGGAAGATCAAGACGGTAGGCAACAGGATTGATGACAGACAGGATCTTGTAAGGCCCAATAAACCTAGGACCCAACTTCCAGGAGGGAACCTTCAATTTGATATTCTTGGTAGACAACCACACCAGATCACCAACATTCAGGTCCGGACCAGGCACATGTCTCTTATCCGCCACACGCTTATATCTCTCACTCATGCTCTTTAGATTATCCTGAATCTTTTGCCAAATAGATGACAAAGACGAGGAGAATCTGTCCTCATCAGGCAAACCAGAAGAGCCCTCTCCCGAGAAAGTCCCAAACTGCGGATGGAACCCATATGCACCAAAAAATGGTGACTTATCAGAGGACTCCTGACGACGGTTATTTAAAGCAAACTCAGCAAGGGACAAAAAAGAACACCAATCCTCCTGATTCTCCGCCACAAAACAGCGCAGATATGTCTCCAGATTCTGATTGACGCGCTCTGTCTGGCCATTCGACTGCGGATGGAAAGCAGAAGAGAATGACAACCGAACCCCCAAGCGAGAACAGAAAGCCTTCCAGAATCTGGAAACAAACTGCGTGCCCCTATCAGAGACTATGTCTGAAGGAATCCCATGCAATTTGACAATGTGGTCAATAAATGCCTGCGCCAGCGTCTTAGCATTGGGCAAACCAGGAAAAGGGATAAAATGCACCATTTTGCTAAAACGGTCCACCACCACCAGAATCACAGACTTCCCCGAGGAACGAGGCAAGTCCGTTATGAAGTCCATGGACAGATGTGTCCAAGGACGGGAAGGAATGGGCAAAGGAAGGAGAGGACCTGATGGCCGTGAATGAGGGACCTTGGCACGAGCGCAAGTCTCGCTAGCTGCCACAAAACCCTCAACCGACTTACGAAGCGCAGGCCACCAGAATCTCCGAGCGATGAGATCCAGTGTGGCTCTTGCCCCCGGGTGCCCAGCAAGGACCGTGTCGTGGTGTTCTTTAAAAATCTTGTGTCTCAAAGCGAGAGGCACAAACAACCTCCCAGGAGGACAAAGGTCAGGAGCTTCTGACTGGGCTGCCTGCACCTCTGCCTCCAATTCAGGAAAAAGAGCAGAGACCACCACACCTTCAGCCAAAATGGGACCCGGGTCTTCAAAATTCCCACCTCCCGGAAAACAACGTGACAGGGCATCTGCCTTCACATTCTTAACCCCAGGGCGGAACGTAACAACAAAATTAAACCTTGAAAAGAACAAAGACCATCTGGCCTGTCTCGGGTTCAGACGCTTGGCTGACTCCAAGTAGGCCAGATTTTTATGGTCAGTAAACACGGTAATAGGGTGTCTGGCTCCCTCTAGCCAATGGCGCCATTCCTCAAAAGCCAACTTGATGGCCAACAATTCCCTATCTCCCACATCATAATTTCTCTCTGCGGAGGAGAGTTTCTTTGAGAAAAAGGCACACGGTTGCCATTTGGCAGGAGAGGAACCCTGAGACAAGACCGCACCCACCCCTACCTCAGAAGCATCAACCTCAACTATGAAGGGTAACGAAATATCAGGTTGTACTAGGATGGGAGCGGAAGCAAAACTCTCCTTGATATTAGAAAAGGCCTTACGCGCCTCTACCGACCAGGAAGAAAAATCTACCCCCTTTCTAGTCATATCAGTGAGTGGTTTAACAACAGAGGAATAATTCAAAATAAATTTCCTGTAATAATTGGCAAAGCCCAAAAAACGCATCAGCGCCTTCTGATTCTCAGGAAGCTCCCACTCAAGCACAGCGCGGACCTTCTCGGGGTCCATGCGTAAACCAGAAGCGGAGACAAGAAACCCCAGAAATTGGATTTCTGGAACCGCAAACACACATTTTTCCAGTTTCGCGTATAATTTATTCTCCCGCAGGATGAGCAAGATCTGACGTAAGTGTTCCTTATGAGTCTTGAAATCAGGAGAAAAAATCAAAATGTCATCCAAATACACTAATACAAATTTTCCCATTAAATGATAAAAAATGCTGTTGACGAAATGCTGAAAAACGGCTGGGGCATTCATCAAACCAAAAGGCATAACCAAATTCTCAAAATGGCCCTCAGGGGTATTGAAAGCCGTCTTCCATTCGTCTCCTTCTCTGACCCTAACCAGGTTGTATGCCCCTCTTAGGTCTAATTTGGAAAAGACTTTAGCCCCAACAACCTGGTTAAACAGGTCCGGGATCAGAGGAAGCGGATAAGGATCACGAATAGTGATACTGTTCAGCTCCCTGAAATCCAGACAAGGTCTTAAAGAACCATCTTTTTTCTTAACAAAGAAAAAACCAGGGGCAACAGGTGACTTCGAGGGTCGTATGTGTCCTTTTCTCAGACTCTCAGAGATATAAGCCCGCATAGCGACCCTCTCAGGTTGGGAGAGATTGTATAAACGAGATTTAGGCAGCTTGGCGCCTGGGATGAGATTAATAGGGCAATCGTACTCCCTGTGCGGAGGCAAACCCTGAACACCACTCTCAGAGAAGACATCCAAAAATTCAGAGAGGAAAGGTGGTACAGTCTTAGTAGAAACCTCAGAAACAGATGTTATGAGGCAATTCTCTCTGCAAAAGTTACTCCAACCATTTATTTGCCTCGCTTGCCAATCAATGGTGGGGTTATGTTTAGTGAGCCAGGGTAGCCCCAACACTAGAGGAGTAGGCAAACCGCTAAGGACGAAACATGACACATCCTCAACATGAGCATCACTCACAATTAAACGGATATTGTGAACTATGCCCTTTAATGATTTCTGAGAAAGTGGAGCTGAATCAATAGCAAAAACAGGAATATCCTTTCCCAAAGTGCATACCTGGAAACCATGAGTTATTGCAAATTGATTATCAATGAGGTTGACAGCTGCTCCACTATCCACAAAAATCTCACAAAAAATGCTCTTGCTCTCTAGCGCCACCCTAGCAGGCAGGACAAAACGGGAACTACAAGCAAACGGAAAACCTTCAATTTCCGCCTCAACCCTGCCAATAGTAACAGACGGAACATTTTTAAAAGATTTTTTCCTTTTTGTCTCTATTACTCCCAGAAAACTGCCTGAATCTCCTAGAGGGACAAACATTTGCCGAATGATTTATACCTCCACAACAAAAACAAACCCTCCCATGCGGGCTGAATCTTCTATTGTCAGAGGCAATCAACCCCAGCTGCATGGGCTCCTGCTCAGAAGGGGCTGACAGCGACTGAGACTCCTGCGCACAGAATGAGACCGCTGCACTGTTCCGGGACTGAGTAGGACAGGAAGGAGAGATCTCTCATCTCTCTCTAAGATGCCTGTCAATACGAACGGCCTGAGACATAGCAGAGTCCAAGGAGATAGGCCTCTCATGAAAGGAAAATGCATCTTTCAATCCCTCTGAAAGACCATGGCAAAATTGACTTCGGAGTGCAGCATCATTCCAACCAGTATCAGCTGCCCATCTCCGAAATTCTGAGCAGTATATCTCTGCGGATTGTTTACCCTGGCATAACAGACGTAGTCTAGACTCAGCCAGAGCAATACGATCCGGATCATCATATATCTGACCCAGGGCTAAAAAGAATTCATCCACTGAGCGGAGGGGCCGTGCCCCCTCCGGTAGCGAAAAGGCCCAAGACTGAGCGTTACCCCTGAGCAGCGATACAATGATCCCCACCCTCCGTTCTTCATCACCAGAAGAATGGGGAAGAAGGCGAAAATGGAGTTTGCAAGCCTCTTTAAAACGCACAAAATTCTTACTACCCCCAGAGAACGTATCCGGGAGCGAGATCTTGGGCTCAGCACAAACTCCATGAACGCAAGCTGAACCGGTCACTTGAAACTGAGAAAAAATCCTACGGAGATCAGCTACCTCCAATGAAAGACCCTGGAGGCGTTCAGCCAAAAGTGAAACCGGATCCATGCTTGAGACGGTTTTGGCGGCTGATAATGTCACGGATGGTGTACAGGAAACAAGACAATACCATATAAACAATGTCTCTCTGGATCCACAACTAAGGAACAAAGGGAGACCCCTGCAATAGACCTGCCGCTCTTCCTCACTGCTCAGCCTATGCGAACACCCCAAAGGTGGATGGCCGCATATCCACGTTCCTCGGCTATCTATTACCTGAAGACCCTACAATAGTGAAGGGACACGACCACCGGCTCCCTACACTGACACGGAGGGAGTCAGGGTCACCTGGATCCAGAAAAGACAAAATCATAAATACATAAACAGCACTTATCTTGCAGACGACTGAGGACTGGGAACTGGGAACTGGGAACAGCATGCACACACACTCCAGGAAGTTGTATCAGCCGCACACTACTGCATTATGGGGAGGAACTTAAAGGGTAGCAATCAGTCCAACTGCATGACAGCTGAGATAGACTAACGAGATGAGAAACTAAACCAAAACAAAGAAATTCAAGGAGGAGGATCTGAGAAGCTCCTGTGAGCGCTTCTCAGCTGTCTGGCTGTGACAGCAGCAGACTCTCACCCCTAATGTTTTAGAAGGTCAGTTCAGCAGCAGACCCTCACCCCTAATGTTTTAGAAGGTCAGATCAGCAGTAGACCCTCACCCCTAATGTTTTAGAAGGTCAGATCAGCAGCAGACTCTCACCCCTAATGTTTTAGATGGTCAGGGTCAGGGAAGGGGACGAATGGAAGACGGCCTTCAATACCCCTGAGGGTTATTTCGAGAATTTGGTTATGCCCTTTGGTTTGATGAATGCTCCGGCCGTCTTCCAACATTTTGTGAACAGCATTTTTTATCATTTAATGGGGAAATTTGTACTGGTGTATCTAGATGACATTTTGATTTTTTCTCCTGATTTCAAGACTCATCGAGACCACCTACGTCAGGTCTTGCTGATTCTGCGGGATAATAAATTGTACGCTAAACTGGAAAAATGTGTGTTTGCGGTTCCCGAGATTCAATTTCTTGGTTTTCTTCTCTCCGCTTCTGGTTTTCGCCTGGACCCTAAGAAGGTCAGCGCTGTGCTTGATTGGGAGCTTCCTGAGAATCAGAAGGCGCTGATGCGGTTTTTGGGTTTTGCCAATTATTACAGAAAGTTCATTTTGAATTATTCCTCTGTTGTTAAGCCACTCACTGATATGACTAAAAAGGGGGTAGATTTTTCTTCGTGGTCGGTCGATGCGCTTAAAGCATTTTCTACTATCAAAGAGAGTTTTGCTTCCGCTCCCATTTTGGTACAACCTGATGTCTTTCTACCGATTATTGTTGAGGTGGACTCTTCTGAGGTGGGTGTGGGTGCAGTCTTATCTTAGGGTCCCTCTCCTGCCAAATGGCGACCGTGTGCCTTTTTCTCAAGGAAACGCTCCTCTGCAGAGAGAAATTACAATGTGGGAGATAGGGAGTTGTTGGCCATCAAATTAGCTTTTGAGGAATGGCGCCATTGGTTAGAGGGAGCCAGACACCCTATTACCGTGTTTACAGACCATAAGAATCTGGCCTACTTGGAATCGGCCAAGCGTCTGAACCCGAGACAGGCCAGATGGTCTTTGTTCTTTTCTAGGTTTAATTTTGTTGTTACGTTCCGCCCTGGGGTTAAAAATGTGAAGGCGGATGCTCTGTCACGTTGTTTTCCAGGGGGGGGGAACTTTGAAGACCCGGGTCCCATTTTGGCTGAAGGGGTGGTCGTCTCTGCTCTTTATCCTGATTTGGAGGCAGAGGTTCAGGCAGCCCAGGCAGAGGCTCCTGATCTTTGTCCCCCTGGGAGGTTGTTTGTGCCTCTCGCTTTACGACACAAGGTTTTTAAGGAGCACCACGATACTGTCCTTGCTGGGCACCCGGGGAGTAGAGCCACAGTGGATCTCATTGCTCGGAGATTCTGGTGGCCGGCTCTTCGTAAGATGGTTGAGGGTTTCGTGGCAGCCTGCGAGACCTGCGCTCGTGCCAAGGTCCCTCATTCACGACCATCGGGTTCTCTCCTCCTGTTACCCATTCCTTCCCGTCCTTGGACACATCTGTCCATGGACTTCATTACGGACCTGCCTCGTTCCTCGGGGAAGACTGTGATTCTGGTAGTAGTGGACCGTTTTAGCAAAATGCCGCATTTCATTCTTTTTCCTGGGTTACCCAATGCTAAGACGCTGGCGCAAGCGTTTGTTGATCACATTGTTAAATTGCATGGCATTCCTTCAGACATCGTTTCTGATAGGGGTACGCAATTTGTTTCCAGATTCTGGAAGGCCTTCTGTTCTCGCCTGGGGGTTCGGTTGTCATTCTCTTCTGCTTTTCACCCGCAGTCGACTGGTCAGACCGAACTCCAGAATCTGGAGACATATATGCACTGTTTTGTGGCGGAGAATCAGGAGGATTGGTGTTCTTTTTTGTCCCTTGCTGAGTTTGCTTTAAATAACCGTCGCCAGGAGTCCTCTGATAAGTCACAATTTTTTGGTGCATATGGGTTTCATCCGCAGTTTGGGACATTCTCTGGAGAGGGGTCTTCTGGTTTACCTGATGAGGAGAGATTTTCCTCGTCTTTGTCATTTATTTGGCAAAAGACTCAGGGTAATCTGAAGAGGATGAGTGAGAGATATAAGCGTGTGGCGGATAAGAGACGTGTGCCTGGTCCGGACCTGAATGTGGGTGATCTGGTGTGGTTGTCTACAAAGAATATCAAACTGAAGGTTCCCTCCTGGAAGTTGGGTCCTAAGTTTATTGGGCCTTACAAGATCTTGTCCGTCATCAATCCCATTGCCTTCCGTCTTGATCTTCCTCAGACTTGGAAGATCCATAATGTTTTTCACAGGTCCCTATTAAAACCTTATGTCCAACCCACTGTACCCTCCTCTTTGCCTCCTCCTCCGATTGTTGTTGATGGTAATCTTGAATTTCAGGTCTCTAGGATTGTGGATTCTTGCATTATCCGCAGTTCTCTCCAGTACCTCGTTCATTGGGAGGGTTATGGTCCTGAGGAGAAGATGTGGGTCCCAGTGGCGGACATTAAGGCCACTCGTCTCATCATGGATTTCCATAGGTCTCATCCTGAGATGGTGGGCTCTAGGTGTCCGGAGTCCACCCGTAGAGGGAGGGGTACTGTCACCGCCAGTTCTGTGAGAAGGTCTGTTAGACGTTCTTCTCTACCTATTGCATGAGGTTCTTTGTTTTGGTTTCACTTTGTAACCTCCTTTCCTTCTCCCAGCTGTCACCTATTTACACTAATTGTCTCCCTTTATATTCCCTCCCATACTGCCTCACTTTGCGGTTTATACTTCTTCCTGGATGAGTTGTTCACTGCTGGAGGCTCCTACTGCTAATTCCTCAGATAAGTCCTTTTCCTTTATTTGTGTTTCCTTACTGGCTTGATTCTAGGTGACCCTGACTCCATCTGTATTAAGTGCAGGGAGCCTGTGGTCGTGTCCCCTCACTATTATAGGGTTTTCAGGTGTCACACAGTATAAGGTACGTGGGCATGCAATCGTCTACCATAAAGACCTTTGCATGGGCATAGCAGTCAGAGAGAGCTCTAGGGGTTTTATAGGGCTCACCCATATGCTCCTTAGTTTGTGATCAAGCCAGTCGGATGTTTATTTATAAGTTCCAGCTTTCTGCATCACCATCCGTGACACCTCTGTTCCTTTAAGGAACTGGACTTGTGCATTGTATTTTTGTACACTGCAATAATTGGAAATTGGCGCTGTGTGAGAACTGGACTTGCAAAACCCTGCTTTATTGTGGATTGCCGATTGTGAATGAGCCCCAGCTGTTTATTGTTTCTATTGGGACAAGGAACTGTTAAAACTGCTTAAAGACTGTCTGCATGTATTGCGCTATTCATCTACTACCAAACCGCATTGTTAAACCTGCAAAATTGTTGATTTTTGAAAAGTTAGTAGCGCTGCTTGCTGTATTTGACTGAACTGTTTTGCATTCAAAATTGCCGTCTAACGGACTTGTAGTGATTTGCTGCGCCATCACAGAGCAGCTTGGCGGGAAATTCAAAATTGTACACCTCTTCAGTGCCGAGAGCGTTAGCACCACCCCCTATACACAGTGATTATTTAATTTTCCGCCTACCACTTCAGTAACGGTCCGGGAAGATTTGGTACGGTGAAGAGAAAAGAAGGTCCGGAACTGCCAGCCAGCCTCCACGAAGAGACAAAAGCAAGTACAAGACCCGATTTAACTCTGCAATCTATAAAGAGTCTATTGCCAATTATAAAGGGACATTTAAATAATCATATTACTCCGCAATAATCTCCGGCCTGCACTGGTCGATTGCTTCTTAAAGGGCCATACACCCGCAACGGTTGCCCATAGCAACCCCATCTAAAAAGTGTACCAAGTCAAGTTTAGCCTGCAGCATTGAAATAAACTATCTTTACCATGTCTGTTCAGGAGGAAACCGTGCAGCCTGCCCTCAGCGGATCCCCTGTAGAAGCCGCAGCTAGCCTCAGTATACCACCAGCCGCTGCAGCAGCCAGCATGATGCCACTAACCATGCCCTACTACTTTGGGGTCCCTTGGTTCCCCCGCTACTCTGGTGAAACTCACACCCTAAGGTATTTTAAAGAGAAAATGTGTGCCGTGTTCAGATTGTACCCTGTTTCCACAGAGCAGCAAATGGAGATTCCTCTAGCCCAATTAGAAGGAGCCGCACTCCGGGAAGTGAAGTCCTGGCCTAGCTCTGAAAGAAGAACCCTGGGACAGATCTTTGAGAGACTCTACACCACCTTTGAACCCAAGACCTTGTCCGAAGTCAAAATGAGGTTCTTCAGTACAAAACAACAAACCGGTGAGTCACTCAGAGACTTTGCATTGTCATTACAAGAAGCCCTTAGAGCTATGGTTCAGGTAGACCCCCGTGAGGCAGAGAACCAAGACAAAACTCTGAAAGAACAATTCATTGAAGGTGTTAACACTGACAATCTAAAAAGCCAGTTGAGAATGTTAGCTGCACAACACTCAAGTGTCACCTTCCTAGACTTTAAAGAGCTAGCCATTAGCATTTTAGGAAAGAGTCCGCCGCCAGAGCCTACTAAAATTGCTGAAACTCTTGTCCACACACCTGCTACTCCTTACAAATGTTGTCCAGTAGCCAGTCAGGTACCTCAAACTCCAGACCCTGATGCCGTAGCAGCCTTGACAGAACAAGTTAACTTTTTGACAAAAAGCCTGGAAAAGATGTGTCAGAAATTAGAACAGTGGGAGAAGCCTTTATTATTGGATGACAAGAGACTTGTACGAAAAGAACTTTTCCCTCCTGACTACAAAGATATATATCCCAGAAGTCCTGGCGGGTGCTCAAATGACCGCTCCAA
Organism: Bufo bufo; assembly: GCF_905171765.1. Lineage (NCBI taxonomy): Eukaryota > Metazoa > Chordata > Amphibia > Anura > Bufonidae > Bufo > Bufo bufo. The sequence continues at coordinate 423,221,440 of NC_053394.1, forward strand.
CGCCCGCAGGCGACCTATTTGCGCTTACTGTCATAAGATAGGACGTACAGAACCAATGTGCTGGCAGTTAAATGAGAAACCCTCGAGGCTGAGGACCGCCCCTCGAGTGGTAAACCAATAGGTCCACAGGATCCCAACTGGATGCAAAGATATGTAGGATCCCGTCCAAAAGTAGCAATCCAAATTAACGTAATTTCCTTTGTTGCCCTACTGGACACCGGATCTCAGGTCACTACCATCCTACGGCCTGCATTTGATAAAAACTAGGACCAGAACCAACTTACACAACCACCAGAATCCTGGTTGGAACTTACAGCTAGCAATACATGGTTATTGGGAACCAACTCTGCAAGTAGGAAATACCACCCTACCTAGACAAGTTGTTATTGTTGTACAAGACGGAGACAAAGGTGCTTCTGCAGTGATCCTAGGAATGAACATCCTTAGGAATTGTTACAATGAAATGCTTGAGGCATTACACCAATCTATGCCTACTTCTTCACCTGCCTCCAAAAGGAGCATACAACAAACTATCCGTCTGCTAAGAGCACAACAGAAATTCGCCAATAACAAAGGAGAAATCTGCTGTGTCCGCATACGAGGTAACCAGCCTGTGATCCTTAAGCCAAATACAGAGACACTCTTATGGTGCCGTGCCGCCCTGGGAATCCAAGGTCAAGACTACCAAGCCATGGTAGAGCCCTTAACACTAGACGATCATCCTCTAGTCAGAGCTGCAAGGAGCTTAGTGACTGTTTCCCAAGGAAAAGTGCCCGTCCGTCTTATAAACCTGAATGATCACCATGTTACCCTCCATAAACATTATCTTGTTGCTCAGTTATTACAAGTCTCTTTTCAGGATATTATCAGCGTGCCTACAACTAAAATAGGACAATCTGCGCAGAGCTCCAGTACTCCAGAATATACTCCGCCTGCATCATGGTGGGAAGAACTCAACGTGGGAGACAGCTCTACACCCAAAAACCAAATTGAAGGAGTTTTTAACATTGTGAAGAAACTTCACCAAGCCTTCAGTAAGCTCTCTATGGATTACGGGGAAGTCCGTTGGATCAAACACACTATCCCTACCGGTTCTCACCCCCCAATAAAAGAAAGGTACCGGCCTATACCACCAAAAATGTACCAATCTGTGAAACAAATGATCAGAGAGATGAAGGATTCCAATATCATCCAAGACAGTCATAGTCCATGGGCTGCACCCTTAGTTCTTGTCCGAAAAAAGGATGGCAACATCAGATTCTGTGTGGACTACAGAAAACTTAATCAAATCACCCACAAGGATGCCTATCCCTTACCCAGGATTGAAGAATCCCTGACAGCACTGGGATCATCTGATCTGACCCATGGATACTGGCAAGTACCCATGGCTCCTGAAGACAGAGAGAAAACAGATTTTACCACCCCCATGGGTCTATTCGAATTCAATTCCATGCCCTTTGGACTTTGTAATGGACCAGGAACGTTTCAACGCCTAATGGAACGCTGTTTAGGCCATAGAAACTTTGAGACTGTCCTACTCTACCTGGACGATGTCATTATTTATTCCAAATCCTACGAAGACCACTTGAAACATCTCGCAGAAGTCTTCCAAGTCCTCATTAAACATGGACTCAAGATCAAACCATCTAACTGCTACCTGCTGAAGCCAGAAGTCAAGTACCTGGGACATGTTGTCAGTGGAGAAGGTGTTAAACCAGATCCTGAAAAGTTAGCTGCAGTCCGGAATTGGCCTACTCCGACTACAGTAAAAGAGGTGAGAAGTTTCCTTAGTTTTGCAGGATACTACAGACGCTTCATCCCTCACTTCGCACAGATTGCTGAGCCAATTCAGGAACTCCTAAGAGGACACCCAAAGAAGTATCAGAAGACGCAGATACCTGTGAAGTGGAATGAAGACAGGGAAATTGCCTTCCAGCTCTTGAAAAAGAAGCTGACGAACCACCTGTTTTGGGATATCCAGATTACCAACAGCCCTTCCATCTCTACACTGATGCCAGCCAGAAAGGCCTGGGAGATGTCCTGTCTCAAGTGCAAGAAGGTAAAGAGAGAGTAATTGCTTATGCTAGCAGATCCCTGAAAGGAGCTGAAAGGAATGACCGGAACTACAGCTCTTTCAAGTTAGAGTTCCTCGCACTTGTGTGGGCTGTCACCAAAAAATTTAAGGATTACCTTGCAGCAACTCCCTTCATAGCTTTCACCGATAACAACCCACTTGCGCATCTCAATACAGCCAAGCTAGGTGCCTTAGAACAAAGATGGGTCTCACGCCTTGCTAACTACAACTTCACTGTAAAATACAGAACGGGCAAATCCAACGCGAATGCAGATGCCTTATCTCGCCTGCCTATTAAAGAAGATCCTACGGCATCCGTAGATGACTGGAAAGAAGTGGAGATGCCTAATTTCTACAAAAACTTCGCCCAACAAGACATCCTCTCCATTAAAAACAAAAGAGTCCTAAATCCCCATCTACAGAACAATCCAGAATCCCAAATTGAAAAGGAGAGATGGATCAAACTTCAGTCAGAAAGTAGAGTAATCGGAGAACTACATGACTTCCTCACCAGTGGAAGAACACCTGAGAGAATCCGCAGAAGAAACGCAGACCCAGAACTGTTGAAGCTGTGGAGACACCGAAAACAACTCTTTCTGCAGAAGGGCCTACTATTGATAAGAAGCCTGGATACATTTACAAATGACAGAATATACCAAATCCTAATCCCCCGTCGGGATGCAAGCATCATTCTTGAGATGTACCATGACAAATCAGGACACTTTGGCGTGCAGAAGACAGAAGCTACCGTCTGTAGAGGATTCTATTGGATTGGAATGCGAGAAGACATTGAGAAGTGGTGTCGAAAGTGTTCCGCCTGTGCTATTGGACGAGGTGAAAAGCATGACCAAAAAGCACCTTTACATCCTATTGTAAGCCAAAAACCATTGGAGATCATTGCAATTGACCATGTGAAGCTGGAACCAAGTCGCTCAGGTTACACATACGCTATTACCATCATCGGCCACTACACCAAATTTGTTGTAGCCATACCTATTAAGGACTTGACCGCTAAAACAACTGCAGATGCCTTCTAGAAACATTTCCTGTTACCATACGGATGTCCAGAGAAAATCCTTACAGATCAAGGATCTGCCTTTGAGTCGCAACTCTTCAAAGAACTGTGTTCACTTCCCAATTGCCAGAAAATCAGAACAACAGCTTACCATCCCCAAGGTAATGTGAAAAAATGAACCAGACCCTAATAGAAATGCTGTGCCACCTGCTACCAGGAATGATTGGCCTACTCTTCTACCTCAATTGATGTATACCTATAATAATACCATTCACTGTTCCACGGGGTATACACTTTGCTATCTCATGTTTGGACGACAAGGTAAACTACCTGCTGACCATACTTTGGACGTGCAAGTGCCAGATGCCATCAATCTATTGCCAAAAACTGATTGGGTGAGTAAACACCAAAAACGTCTAGCTGATGTACAAGAAATTGTTCACCAAGGCATGGGACCTGGTGTTGCGAGCGATCAGGCTCCTGACCCAGAGACCGTTGAGCAGGACATCAGTGACGTGCAGACAGTACTCGATGATGATGATGTAGCTGATCACACTTGGGATCCGGGTGAATTAGGGGCTTTATCATCATCGGGAGAAGAGGGTGGCACCTTGCCCGTAAGGCAGCAGCGCCAGCAAGTTGCTAGGGTGGCAGGGAGTCAGCAGGGTGGCAGCCGTGGGAGGTTGAGAGCCAAACGTGCCCGGGGTAGACCATCCGCTTTGCAGAAGCCTATCTGCCCGGAAAGTAGTAGTGCAGGGGTTCACGGAAGCAGCGGCGGTAGCAGTCAGTGCGGAATGTTGGGGGTAAAATCACCTACTCAGCGGTGTCGCAGTTTTTTGTTAAGCCACCGGAGGAGGTGAATATGGCCATTTGTAAAAACTGTGGGCAGAGAGTGAAGTGTGGCCAGGGTGCCATTATTGGCACCACTGCCCTGCGTTAACATATGCAGCGTCACCATAAAGTGGCCTGGGAGAACCATGGCTCCGATGTGGTGGTCCAGCCTGCCGCAGCAACTGCTGCATCACCCAGTGGCATGCACCCGATTTCAGGCAGTCAAGGCTCCACCACCTCAGCTGAAGGGAGCTGTCTGTTCTTCCCATCATCTGCTGATCATGATGCTTTTGCTCCTCCTCCTACTCCTAGTCAGTCATTCCGTCAGCAATCAATCATCGAAGCGATTGCTAAGAGACAACAGTATGCACTAATCCAATGGCGCAGAAGCTTAATGTGCTCCTGACCAAGTTGCTGGTGCTGCAGTCCTTCCCTGCACTTTTCAGAGGACTGATGGCTTGTGCCAAGCCGAGGTGGAGAGTCCCAAGCCGTAATTTCTCTGCAAAAAAGGCAGTGCCAGCCAATCTGTGGACTTCTCATGCTGTTCCCACACTCCTCACTTCATGACTGCGCCACTATTTTACCTTTCGGCCTGGCTGACATCATCATTTATTTGACCCTTCTTCTGTTCTGTCAGAAGGAAGGAAAAATGAGACGCACAACGGATCCTGTCTATATAATAGCTGTAAGGCCTGCATGACATGGTCCCTATTTTGCATCAGAATTGGCTTATGATTTGGTAGCCAAAAGCAGGAGTGGGTATAAAACACAGAAGACACGCAAATATTCCATTCATGTGTCATCTCTGTTTTGGACCCACTCCTGTTTTTTTTTTTACATTAGCAGTACTGGTGGATTACTGACCAAATGCTGACCGAGTGAAGGCGGATGCTCCACAGACAGGATACGTTTTTTTGTGGGTTATTGTTCTGGGGGATCAGAGGAAGTGCAAAATAATCAGTGACGTCAACACAAACTTACTGCTGACACCCTCTCCACTCTGTCGGGGGGGCTCTACTTGTATAAGTGTGCAATACAACAGGTTCTGTAGACATCTATGTGGAATCAGCTGCCAACGTTGTAAAAGGAGTGCGCTTCTTCTTGAAGCTAACATTGACCTGTAATGGCTGAGTTCACACTTGAATTATTTGGTCAGTTTTGGCGCCGTAACTGCCCAGTGAAGTGTGCAGTGATTCTAAGAGCGACGCCTGGCATCTTCATGTCATACTGACTCACAGTATTGTTTCACTACCACAGTGACTCTGGTGCTAGGGGTCTCTTTAGGTGTTATACAGTCAGGTCCATAAATATTGGGACGTTGATACAATTCTAACATTTTTGGCTCTATACACTACCACAATGGATTTGAAATGAAACGAACAAGATGTGCTTTAACTGCAGACTGTCAGCTTTAATTTGAATGGTGTAGGAATTATAACAGTTTGCATATGTGCCTCCCACTTGTTAAGGAACCAAAAGTAATGGGACAGAATAATAATCATAACTCAAACTTTCACTTTTTAATACTTGGTTGCAAATTCTTTGCAGTCAATTACAGCCTGAAGTCTGGAACGCATAGACATCACCAGACGCTGGGTTTCATCCCTGGTGATGCTCTGCCAGGCCTCTACTGCAACTGTCTTCAGTTCCTGCTTTGTCTTCAGCAAGTGAAATGCATGCTCAATTGGATTCAGGTCAGGTGATTGACTTGGCCATTGCATAACATTCCACTTCTTTCCCTTAAAAAACTCTTTGGTTTCTTTTGCAGTATGCTTTGGATCATTGTCCATCTGCACTGTGAAGCGCCGTCCAATGAGTTCTGAAGCATTTGGCTGAATATAAGCAGATAATATTGCCTGAAACACTTCAGAATTCATCCTGCTGCTTTTGTCAGCAGTCACATCATCAATAAATATTGGCAGCCATACATGCCCACGCCATGACACTACCACCACCATGCTTCACTGATGAGGTGGTATGCTTAGGATCATGAGCAGTTCCTTTCCTTCTCCATACTCTTCTCTTCCCATCACTCTAATACAAGTTGATATTGGTCTCATCTGTCATTAGGATGTTGTTCCAGAACTGTGAAGGCTTTTTTAGATGTCGTTTGGCAAACTCTAATCTGGCCTTCCTGTTTTTGAGGCTCACCAATGGTTTACATCTTGTGGTGAACCCTCTGTATTCACTCTGGTGAAGTCTTCTCTTGATTGTTGACTTCGACACACATACACCTACCTCCTGGAGAGTGTTCTTGATCTGGCCAACTGTTGTGAAGGGTGTTTTACTTCACCAGAGAAAGAATTCTTTGGTCATCCACCACAGTTGTTTTTCGTGGTCTTCCAGTTATTTTGGTGTTGCTGAACTCACTGATGCATTCTTTCTTTTTAAAAATGTTCCAAACAGTTGTTTTGGCCACGCCTACTGTTTTTGCTATCTCTGTGATGGGTTTATTTCGTTTTTTTCAGCCTAATGATGGCTTGCTTCACTGATCTCATCTTGAGAGTTGACAGCAACAGATTCCAAATGCAAATAGCACACTTGAAATGAAATCTAGACCTTTTATCTGCTCATTGTAATTGGGATAATGAGGGAATAACACACACTTGGCCATGGAGCAGCTGAGAAGCCAATTGTCCCATTACTTTTGGTCCCTTAACAAGTGGGAGGCACATATGCAAACTGTTGTAATTCCTACACCGTTCACCTGATTTGGATATAAATACCCTCAAATTAAAGCTGACAGTCTGCAGTTAAAGCACATCTTGTTTGTTTCATTTCAAATCCATTGTGGTGGTGTATAGAGCCAAAAATTATACAATTGTGTCGATGTCCCAATATTTATGGACCTGACTGTAAGTGTTTTTGTTGTGATGCCAGTTGCATTTCAACAACAAGGGACAGAGTCCCCCTAAGTAGATGGTGTTGGTGGTACCCAGATGTAGGAATGCCAGAGTGGTGTAAGGGTAGCCTATATGTGCACGTGTCATGGTGCTCCTACCTGGATACCTTGAAACCCCTGGCGTGGTTGTCCGTTGCTGGAAAAAGGAATAGATGATGCAGGGGATGATGAAATAAATTGAATCCAGACTTTGATTCCCTGATGAAAGTTTATTCAAGTAAAGCTGCTGTTCAACGTTATACAATCTTCAAACTTTATCTTGGTCACCAGCAGGCTTTGGAATTAATTCTGGCAGGCAAACACGGCTCTGCTATGTCTGTCACTCTTTAGCTCTGCTGTGCTATCAGGATTAAATAGAAACTTTTTCATTCTGCTGAACTTAGCTTTTTGTCTGACTCGGTCTTTACCTTGATCTGTATCTTTTATCTTTATCCAGGGAACTTTTCCTCCTGGCTTCTGCGGCTCTTTGCTTTTTTCTCTAGTTCCAACAGAGCTGATGGTACTCTGCTGGCCTTGGCAGGCTAGTCCAACAGGGACGAATGTCTTCTGCCTTCCCCATAGAGGGGCTACTCTGAACACCACCTGTCTCCAAGGAGGGGAAGGCTAGACTGCCTTTCACTAACTAAACTCCTCTCTCTCTAAAGAGGGCTAGAATGGAAAGAAAGTTCCATTCCAGGCAAACTAACTCTGCCAAGCTTGTGCCACCTGCTGGTGAACCAGGCACATTACATCTGAACATAACATACATGGGTAAGAATATGCACATTATACTGGAAATTAATACATATGATGCCACGGGGTTAACCATAGGTGGTAGTAGAGGGGTGTAAAAGGTGGAAATGCCACTCTGGGGCGTTACTCAAGGCACAGTGTTCTACACCACTATAAAGGCTCTCTGCAGCCAGGAAATAGCAATTTTTTAACACGATTAGTTGTGAATAAATCCGATTAGAACCATTTTTATTTTTTTTATTCGGTGAACTGGCCGAATGAAATTTTTGAGAAATTCTTGTACATAGGAGCAGTATTATAGTAGTTATATTCTTGTACATAGGAGCAGTATTATAGTAGTTATATTCTTGTACATAGGAGCAGTATTATAGTAGTTATATTATTGTACATAGGAGCAGTATTATAGTAGTTATATTCTTGTACATAGGAGGCGGTATTATAGTAGTTATATTCTTGTACATAGGAGCAGTATTATAGTAGTTATATTCTTGTAGATAGGAGCAGTATTTTAATAGGTATATTCTTGTACATAGGAGGCAGTATTGTAGTAGTTACATTTTTGTACACAGGACAGTTTTACAGTAGGTTTATTCTTTTACATAGGAGCAGTTTTATAGTAGTTATATTCTTGTACATAGGAGGCAATTTTTATTGTAAAAAAGAAAACAAATACAATTAAATAAAACAACATGTCTCCATCAGTTCAAAACAGAAATCAAATTCAGAGCTTCAGAGCTCATACAATGATTTCTCCATTATCGAAAACACAGTAAAACAATTTCTAACTTAGAGTCCACACCTGTTGAAGAAGGGAAATAAATATATATATAATGCAAACTGAAAAATGAGATAATCATTTTAATCCAGATATACATTTCTCCATAACTTTCTTTTTTTATGGTTCCTCTTAATTTCTAATGATATTACCCACCTGAGCTCAGCTCAGACAGTATTTGGTTGACTGCAGTCGTGTGTTGGAAGGTCTCAATCTGTAGGGACACCTGGTGCTTGCATGCCAATGATAGTACTTAATAGTGGTTATTATCACATACATTGTTCCCCTGTCAATATTACCATTAGTAGATGGAATACCATAGATAATGTCAGGATATTTCAGGGACGGCAACCTTGAGATCTTTAAGTTGTCAGACACTTCTCTCCATATTTTCCTCCCTCCCCAGCACTCCATTATAATATGCTCCATTGTCTCCTCCTGTGGGAAACCTAGGGGACACTTCCTATCTGACAAGTATTGTAGGTTTCCTCTGACAAAGAGCCTCCCATGTAGTGACAACAAGGCAATGTCATACAGTTTAGCGTGGAGTTGTTTCCCATTGAGGAACCTAAGACTTTCCTGCATTGTGGTGGTCAGACAATCCTTCAGAGCAAGTGGAGAGCAAAAGTAATCCCTACATATCTTAATGTACAGTTCTTTCCTTGTCTTTCTTCCTATGAAAAACTTCTCTAGTCTTCTCTTCGTGACACATTTCAGGGCATAGTCCAGATACTGGGGGAGGTAGTCCTGCGTCCATCTCTTCCTCTTGAGATTCCCACCTCGTACCCAAGATTCTGCAAAAGGTAATATCCAGTCCCTGACACTATTCCCCCACAGAGGACTATTATTTGTGTCCAAATCACCCAAAATAACTTTTAGAAACAAGGAGTCAAAAAAACACCCTTGGATTTATCATATCCAGCCCACCCTCTCTCCTCTGTAGATACGTTATACCCCTCTTTATCAGGTTCAACCTGTTCCCCCATAACATTTGGAAGAACAGGATAAGAGCCTAGCCCAGAAAGATTCTGGCAAAGGGAAAATTACAGACACATACAAGAAGAAAGTGACCAGGTAAGTTTTCAACATTTTAAGCCTTTCTCTATGGGTCAGCCTCCAGTTCTTCCATCGCTGAACCTTTGCATTTCCGGCTTCCAATTTCTCTTCCCAATTTATCCTGGCATTATCCTCTCTCCCAAATTTAACCCCTAAGATCTTAATATGGGTGGAGGGTTTTGCAAATTGTGGCAGATCAAACTCTGGAACAGAATTCAGTGTCCAAAAAGCTTGACTTTTCTCAAGGTTAACCAGAGACCCTGAGGCCTCCGATTAGCTTCTGATGGCTGCAGACATCTTCACCTCATGAGGTTTACCATCATACTCAGCCATCATACGCTTTAACTCTCCATTTCTCCCTCTGCGTCTGACCCAGACAAGACACTGAATCTATTGGCGGTCATTATCCCATCTGGTCTACTGTCTACTTTCACCTTACTTGGCTTTTGGACAGTGGTCCACTCTCCCTCAGGCTTACAGCTGGTTTTCTTTCTTTTAGACTGCTTATTTTCCCCAGTGGTGGACACTGGAGCAGAAAAAGAAACAGCCTATGAGTCTACACCCTGTGTGACTACTTCCATGTTCCCCTCATTGATTTCTGACTCGGTTGGGTTTGTGTTGAATCATTGTGTGATACATCCTGTTAAACTGTGTCCCTGTCGGTACTGACCCTGATATCAACGCGTCCTCTTCTAGGTCATCTGTCCCTGCTAGTAAGTCATCTGGAAAGTCTTTGCATATGTTATGCCTAGCGTCAGGACAGTCCTTGTGGGGATGACCAATCATACCACACAAATTACATCTAATGACCTGGCAATTTGCACTTACATGACCAACTTCTCCACACAGGTTGCACTTCACCATGGTGCATGCACTCGCCAAGTGACCAGTCTTCCCACACCTAAAGCACTTTCTAGGCTGACCCACATAGAAACACACACCATTCTTCTGGCCAATGAAGAAAGAAATTGTCAGATGTTGGGTTATATTTTGGTGTTGATGAAGCTTCACCAAGACCCTCTACCCCCCAGTCCATTACCGTCTTCATCCCTGGTCTTAGTGAGTTCTGACATAAGGTCACAATGATTCCTCAGCCAAAGTACAATGTCCTGGAGGGAAACCGACTCATTCCAGAAAATGATGGTGACATTAACGGTATCTAGCTTAGAAATGGGGATAAAACTGAACTTATTCCAGCCCTCTTCCTCTCTAAACCTGGTGAAGCTAGCCCAGAAGCAGTCCAAGTCAGACATGAGCTTGAAACTGATGTCATAGCCCTGCCTGTCACGGCCAGGATGTTGGATGGCAGGAAGCCCATTTGCTTACATAGCAGCTCTCTGATGACGTACCTCCTATCGGACAGCTCTTCCTTGACACCTCTATGCCTGAACCTGACCACGTTCCTCCTTTTAAAAGCCTGGCTGGAATAACTGGTGTTTGATGTAAATGAAGGTGAGCCAGGCATTCTCAGAGGAGGTGTGACCAGGTCCACTATCTTGCCGTCCTTGTGGGCCCTGCGTGTACTGCTGGCCGCCTGTCCCAGGGGGTTCTGGTGCTGTCTGCACAACTAATGGGGGGAACTCCTGTGCATTAGACTGTACTGCCCCCTCCCCACCATCAGTGTTACCAGCATACACAGAGGGAACCACAGACTGGCCTGATTCCCCAGATGATCCCAGACCCCACACAGACTGTGGTGCACTCTCCCCTGACACAGCATTATCACACAGAGTCAGCAGTATTATCACAGACTGAATCAGCAATATCATCAGACACATGAACGTCCTCACAGTCCTCAGCAATACAGTCCTGCACAGCAAAGCACTGAGGGTCTGGATCAGTAATGGCAGTCTCATGTGCTGCTGCACCGCTACCTTTTGGTAGGAGTCGACAGTCCATCTGCACAATGCTGCCCCCTGATGCTAGTGGTGACTGCCCTGCTACTACAGGGTTACCTTCAGGTAAGAGTTCACTGTCCTCCTGCAGAGTACTGGGTGCTAGTACTTGTAGTGCCTTGGTAGGGACTGCTACGGGTGCTTGCTGGTGCTGGACGCTTGTTTCCCCTTTTGTACAAAGTTCCTTCTTTAAAGGAGAAACTTGCTGGCTGCAGTAATGGTCTTACATGGGACTGCGGGACGCCATTTTGGAAACACTGCTGGTTCCTGAATGTTTCTCCAACTGGTCCCAATTGTTCCAACACAGAATCCATCTCCCTTACGGTATCAGCGAGCTGTATGGCCAAGGAGCTCAGCTTGAGGTCATGTGGATCCTGGCGGTCAGGGTTTTCTGCCTTCAGCTTGTACATGCAGTCTATCTGCTTCTGAAGCTGCAGTTTCTCTTGCTTCAGAGTGTCGATTCTCTGCACCAGTGCTGGGATCTCATAATGCAACGACCGGACACCCTAGGGGTGATGTGCGTAAGCGTACTAATGATAAGGTGTCGAGAATAGTAGTACTCACGGTTAAGTTCTCCATTGGGGCCGGCGTGCAGTGGATGGGAAGACAGCACAAAATCTTCCGGGGCACTCTTGGTTACAGGGAACACTAGCCAGATGGAAGTTGAGGTGCCCTTGATGGTGGTGGTGTTTAGGGTGCTTGTGGTGGCTGGGCCCCTGGTTCGTGATGCCAGCACCGCTAGGTGCAATTGTTGAGAGTAGTAGTAGAAATGATGAGGATTCAGTTGTTATCAAACAGTTGAACATTTACTAAATCAATTCTCTTCAGGTAGTCAGTACAGACACAGTTAACTTGTAGGATATAAGTGATGACTCAGAAATAAGTTCAATTGTATTCCTTTAATCAGGTTTCGGCAATTGTCAGTTGAGGAGTTCTCTTTAGGATTGACTCTTTACAGGCAAGACCTCTGTAGTTATTCAAACTATAGCACACTGGAACTGAATATGCTGTTTTCTACTTATCTTGAGCTATCCAATAAGGGCATTCCCCTCACGGCGGGCAAAAACTTCTGCTTCATTATTTGCAGGATGCTCCTCTAAAAAGGTTGAGGTTTTTCCACTACGACCTGGAAGGCTTGTGTAGTGGATAAGGACATTTATGGCCTTAATCATCCAGTTGTGTCCAGGTACTCGAAAAGCTACAGCTGGTCACTTGTGCTGATGAGGTCCATAAGCTAGGTTCAGCTGTTACCCTCACTAGGCTTACTACATATTTATACATAGACTCACTGTTTGGTGCTTGGCTGCTGTAGAGAAATGTTTGCTGTACTCCCTTAGCCTGGCCATGACCAACGGGTAGAAATAGCAGACTACATGGTGGACAATGCCTGTTTCTCTCCTTCATAAACTTGCTTTTCCTCCTCTCACTAACTACTAACTTCCTCTTCTCCTCTCAGCTAGACACACCCAAGCTATATATATTATGTGGTGACAGCACCACCTAGGAGCAACTGGGTGTAATGTCATTGCCAGCCTAAAGATAGGAAAATACCATACAATGCAAATACATGGGCAGATGTTTAAATCTCAGGTGCGCGCTCTCCCCCTCTAGCAGACTGTCTATTGCTGGGTATTGCAGGCTGTGGACTCACAGGATGACCTCTCATAGGTGTTCTAGTTGTTCTGTTTGTTTCCAGCCTAAGCCTCTACACTGCTGGTGAAGAAACTTGTGGCTTTGGACTTGCTGCAGCTGCCGTCACTGTGGTGGGTGCTCAATCTCCAGATTGCGGACCGGCTCCCAAGTTTTTTCCGGTGGCTGCACCTTGAAACCTTTCTGCTTTTCCATCTTTGGTCTCCACAACACCTTTTGCAACTTTTTTGCTGCTGCTCCCAGATCTTGTATGGTCAGATTGTATCAGGACATTTTGTTTCAGGTTTTCCTGTATGGTCAGTCTCTCCAGAGAAGTTCTTCTCTGTCTGCATGGGGAAGGTGTGGGCAGCACACCTGCAGGCTGCAATGGAGTCTGCTTCACCGCCTGCAAACTCTGCTGGCCTCTTGCTTCTGAGTGTTCCTGCACTTTGGTTTTTTCTTCAGGACGCTGCACATTCACACTGGTAGGTGGGTTCATCACACTCTTACTTACTGCTTCTTTCTTTTCTGATGTTACTTTCTTTACATCCTGGCTTCTTTCTGTGCTGGGACTGTTGACACCATGACTGGGACTGCTGAAAACATAACCACTGACATTCTGCACATTCATTTTCATCCACAGATTGAGAGGACTGGGAATTGTTTCCCAGAATAGACCTTAGAGCCTGGGCTTTGCCTGGGGAGCATTCCTGCCCAGGGTGGCCTCTCCTTGGGCTTGCTCCAGACATGAGGAGAGCTACTGAGACACAACCTCTCAGCTAGGAGGCAGTATTATAGTAGTTATATTCTTGTACATAGGAGCAGTATTATAATAGTTATATTCTTGTACATAGGAACAGTATTATAGTACTTATATTCTTGTACATTGGAGGCAGTATTATAGTACTTATATTCTTGTACATTGGAGGCAGTATTGTAGTAGTTATATTCTTGTACATAGGAGCAGTATTATAGTACTTATATTCTTGTACATTGGAGCCAGTATTATAGTACTTATATTCTTGTACATTGGAGGCAGTATTATAGTAGATATATTCTTGTACATAGGAGGCAGTATTATAGTAGTTATATTCTTGTACATAGGAGCAGTATTATAGTAGTTATATTCTTGTACATAGGAGGCAGTATTATAGTAGTTATATTCTTGTACATAGGGGCAGTATTATAGTAGTTATATTCCTGTACATAGGAGGCAGTATTGTAGTAGTTATATTCTTGTACATAGGAGCAGTATTATAGTAGTTATATTCTTGTACATAGGAGCAGTATTATAGTAGTTATATTCTTGTACATAGGAGCAGTATTATAGTAGTTATATCCTTGTACATAGGAGGCAGTATTATAGTAGTTATATTCTTGTACATAGGAGGCAGGATTATAGTAGTTATATTCTTGTACATAGGAGTAGTATTATAGTAGTTATATTCTTGTACATAGGAGCAGTATTATAGTAGTTATATTCTTGTACATAGGAGTAGTATTATAGTAGTTGTATACTTGTACATAGGAGCAGTATTATACTAGTTATATTCTTTTACATTGGAGGCAGTATTGTAGTAGTTATATTTTTGTACATAGGACAGTATTATAGTAGGTATATTCTTGTACATAGGAGGCAGTATTATATTAGTTATATTATAGTAGTTATATTATTTTACATAGGAGCATTTTTGTAGTAGTTATATTCTTGTACATAGGAGGCAATATTATAGTAGATGTATTCTTGTTCTATACATAGAGAGCAGTGATATTTTATTTTATTTTTTTACTTTTTCAATTTGATTAAATCTTCACAGCATGTTACTCTTGTACATAAATAAAGATACATAATAGACCCTTTCCCCACCAACATTTCTAGCAGATGACATTCTTCATAAATCTGGCAAGTATGGTGTAGTGGAACCAAGAAAAGGTGACATTAGATGTTTGATTTCTGCATCACAGAAAATGGTGCACATAAATTTTGTGAAGAATGTTCTTAATACTGACTCCTGCTGGCTTGCAGTTTCTGATCTCTCCATAGCTAAACAATGCCTTACCTGAGTCAATATCTCAGAGGTAGAAGGAGTATGAGGCTTTCCGCCAACAAGATGATATGTATCATTAGATAGACATAGAACAGAATCATTTGTACGATAGGGATATTTTTATTTAAGTTGTCTTTAGTAAGAGTTACCGCCATTCTCCAGTACCTTACAGTTTCTGTTCAATACCAAACGTCATGAACCAAATCAGTATGAAATCCATATGTTGTTTTATAAATCATGCGGAGATCTGTTTCCTTCCATATTTTGCTAGTTACTGCTACCCGAACCTTCTTCCATCTTTTCAAGATCGTAATGGAGATATCCACTGAATTGAGATCACTGTTCTCAAGATATTATGTAGCGAAGACTGAGAAGGCCATAGCCATTACATGGAAACTCATGAGATAAGTTTATGAGAGTCTGGATTTAAGAAATCCAAAGAGTAGGTGAGAGGACAAGAAATGTGCAACCCCAAAACCAAATTTATCTTTCAGCTTTGTAACTGCGTGATACCTGCCCTAGGGGATCTTAGAAAGATTCTGAACTGTCCTTATGGGTGTTGGACCTCTGCGATCTGATTTTCATGATCTATTCTATCCTAAGTATAGGTCATAAGTACATGGGTACAATATTTTCGAGAAACTCAACAAGTGGCAACTGCCAGTCATAAAAATAGGAAGGTGCATTAACTTATCCAATTAACCAAGTATTTTCTGGATTAAAATCGGATAGTTTAGCATGTAGATGGATTCTGGGCTCTACCAATATATATTGCTAAACTATCTTACTGGTCAGCTTGCAATTTGTATCCAGAATCGTAAATCCTGCCTCGTATATGGCAACAGAGTCAACTGTTTGCATTTATTCGTAATAAGTTGGAAGCCAGAAAATCACCTAAAAGTATGTAGATTACTGAAATGGTCAGGCAGGTCATATTGGGGACATTCCAGAAATAAAAGTTGATTGGCTGCAAATAATATTTGCTCTATTTCTGACTTGCCCACTTTAGTAACCTCTACATTTCTGTGTCCCCTTCTGTAGTGCAGACCAGGGTACTTATTCTGGCTCATGGATTTGTGTATAAGGCAGCTCGGCCTTTAACAAAACCCACTGGTGCCAGAGAGATCAGTCGAGGACGTATGCTGACGCATCTAGTATTTGCTAAAATTGTAGATAACACTTCAAGGTCCAAATTAATCAGTGATATAGGGCAATAAGATAAAGCCAAAGTTGGATCCTTGCCCAGTTTTGGCAAGACTTTAATATGGACCATATGGATCAAAGAAGGGAGCTGGGAGCCATGCATATACCCAGTATATGTTTCAGTTAAAATGGGAGCTATGTGTGGTTTTAGATTATTGAAATATTCACCGGTATAGCCATCAGGCTCTGGCACCTTTCTTAGAGCCAGATGGTCGACTGCTACTTCCACCTCTGTTAGTTATGGAGGAGCATTAAGATTAGTTAACTCTCCAGTTGAGAGCTCCGGTAGAGAGATGCCTCGTAACCATTCACCCACTCTTGAGATATCCCTTAACAATTTTGCATAAAGTTCTTCATAGACCAACACCTTATTTATTTCCTTTGGGTGGACCTGCAAAACTCCTGTTTTGGCTTTCAAAGTCATAATTCAAGAAGTATACGATTCCTTTACAAATCTGCCAAATAACAACCTGCTATATTATCATATTTAAAGAGCTCTGCATCCTAAATATATCCTTCCGCCTTTGAAGCCATGTCTCATAAAATGTTTTTGTAGGAAAGTTGCTCTCAAGTTGTGCATGTATGGGAGTAGACATTGTCATATGACTCTTTCTTTGCATCCCATAGTAATTTATTCTACTCTACTTCCACGGTCCATCATAGATTGTAGCCACCAGCCCTTGAACAGCGATATAAAGTTTTCATTCCTGGCCATGTCAGAAGGGAACCTGCAGATGAAGTCCTCCTCTGTTGGAATGGACTCTGTCAAGGACAGTGTGATAAGAGACTCATCAGATATTACTAGATCTTCAATAGTCAGTTTAATACCTCAAGGCAACAGTGACTATTAGAAATATATTCTAATCTAGACCAGGAATTGTGGCTATTGGAGAAATGTGTAAATTCCCTTCCTACTGAGTTGAGGAGATGCCTGAAAGGTCTGTGACTGTCAAAAATCTCTGAGGGCGGTATCCCTACGTCTAGCTTGAGTTAAGGTCACCTTGTTACTCCACCTATCCTCTACTAAATTCACCACAGAGTTTATGTCACCCGCTACAACTTTATGGATGGTGGAGTCCAAAGATAGTCTCCTGCTTATAGGGGTTGTCCTGGTTCAGAGTTGAACCCAGACACAACCCGATCTCCTCTCATTCACCATGAAGGAGTGGAGCATTGTAGCTTTTTACATTCTGATGCTCCCCCTTGCTCTGCGCTGCATCTCGCAAGACAAGGACTGTTTATTTACATTTGGACACTGCTAGGTGGAGGCTACTTCCTACCAGTGAGCCCAGGGAGGTCACCGGCACTAATGGGTGGTCTTGAGCGCTGCCCTAGCCTGTTTTTACAGGCTAGGGAAGCGCTTTATAACACCCATCAGAGCTGTTGACGTCACCAGGCTCATTGATAGATAGAAGCCTCCACCTAGCTTACACATGGAGAGCCCGATACATCACCGGATCTCAAGAAAATTCCCTTGCCCTAGGTCAGGGATTGGCAAACTGCAGCTCTCCAGCTGTTGTAAAACCACAACTCCCAGTGTGCCCAGTCTGCCTACAGCTATCAGCCTAAAGCAGGGCATGATGGTATTTATAGTTTTACAACAGCTTGAGAGCTGCAGTTTGCCCATCCCTGCCCTAGGTGATTTAGCGCAGGGCAAGAGGGAGCATCAGAGTTTTTCACGCTCTTAGTGAAAGAGTGCAGATCGGAGGACAACCCTTAAACAAATATCATTTGGGACATAGATATTATATCTACTAAGTTCTTCCATACGGGATGCCAACAGTACATGTGTAAGAAGAGTGGGATAGAATATTTATAGGAAAGATTCTTGTAAAGACTCCTGCTTTAGATCCAACAGATGGAGCTCCATAAACCTCCCCACCTGCTCATGAGGAAAAAGCCCCCCTCAGTCAGATGTATTTCCTGGAGAAGTGCTATCTCAGTTATCAGAGGCTTGAGATGACGTAGTAACATAAGTCGCTTACTAAGGGACCTAAGACCTTTGACATTCCAGGATATTATTTTTATACTAAACATACTACAAGATGTAAATGTTGATGCCCTATGGGTAGCTGCCATCTGTGAGACATTCACACTCTCACCCTCCCATAAGCCTACAAACATTAATGAACAGAAACAAACCTGCATCCAGTAGCATCAAATATATAAATGTCCTACACGGAATAAAGCTCTGAAAGTTCACTTTTTCTTACAGTGGGAAGTACTTCTGCTATTCTTGTACCACTAAATCAAGCCCCAGATACAACGTTACGTGTAGCAATAAGTAAAGTAAAGGTAAACAAACAAAACATGAGGGCTACCAATAAGTTTTACCATACAGAGTCCTAATGAGATGACCTTAGGTAATAATGTCCCTGTTTTTATTACATAGGTGAATATTGCTGATCTCAGCTCCCACAACCACCCAGGTACAGTAATGAGCAATCTTAAACTTCTTTTGGTGTAAAGATGCCAGAGTTCAGGTCACAGGACTCGATAAAAGACTTGGTTGTTATTCATTCAGTTGGTGAACCAGTATGTTGACCTGGTCACCTGCTTCCACCCACTGGATGTCGGTGTCCTCCGAGAATTAAAGCAGTGCAGAGGGTCTCCTTGCCAGAAAGGGTGGATTGGATATTCCTGCAACACTGTATCTGGAGAGGTATAAGAGGTTAAAGTCTCATCTTGATGGAATATCTTCAGAACCACTGCGCAGAGCAAGCTCTCCGTCATCTGGTCACGTCTGCCGAAAAATCACCAAACAGCATGATCCAATGTCCTCATAATTATACGTCATTCCTTACTTTCTTCTAAGCTCTCAGAAGAGCTGTTTTGTCAGAGTAGTCCAAATACTTTACTATTAGTTGCCTAAGCCTCTGATTATGCATTGACTTAGCTGATGATTTCTGTTGGTGGGTGGGAGCAGCCTGGCGGTCAGGGATCACTCTGTAGGCTCGTTCAACTTTGCACTGCCTGGGTAGACCCAGCTTTTTATTCTCATAAACTGCAAGTGCAGTTACTCTGGCCTCTAACTCGTCAAGAAACTCTGTATGCCTAGTCACCTCCTACTACAACAAAGCAAAGAACTACGTCACCATTGAGGACAGCGCCACTTGTAGATCCGGTAAGATGCAAGTCGAAACCTCTATTAGGATGGACGGGAGAGCACTCATCCATTGTAGGTTTATTTGACGGTGCCTTCTTATAGTTCAAGGCTGTGGCCTTCCGTGTCTTATTTTTTCTCTTTTGTTTAGCTTTACTCCCCATGGGAATCAAGAAGCTGTCCTCTGACCTGCGATATTCTTTCATGACTTTCTAGCAAAGAAAAAATCTGTATGATGGCTGGGGTGCTCTAGTCTAGAAGTTGCAGAACTTTGCTCACAATTGTCATTCCATGCTGACACCGGAACCAGAAATCCATTCTATTATTATTTATTTAAAAACACCATTAATAAATTGGCTCATGTTGTACCCAAGCTCCCCTCCTTTTTGTCGTCAGCCCTCCCTGGCTGTTTTGATTGAGACGGCCAGGCGGATGCGAATCACAGAGGGAGGGAATGGCCACAGAAAGTAGCTGAGCTTGGGTGCAACAAGAGCAATGGTGATGCACCAAAGGCCCAATTTTCATATTATGAAAAACTTGGGTACGAAGCTGTGGATAAACCGAAGAAAAAATGAGGTGAACCACAGCTGTGTGTTTATGCAAACAGTTTGATAGAGCGGTTCCTGGTGACAGATTCCCTTTAAGAGTCTCACACTCTCGGCAGGCACTCTGTGTTATACGAAGCATGGAATGTATCCCCCTCCTCAATGTGATACATTTTCACATATGGGAAACTATTCTTGGCACAAACATTAAACAGACAGAAATGTCAAATTTGTAGGGAGGATATTAAGGGATTAGTATCGAGCTGCGTCTTCCTGTTTAATATGAGTTGCCGAGTTGCGGGGCGGCTGTGTTGACTTCTTTGTAGCTGTGGCACGTGACGCTGACAGTTTATTATAGGGACACTAAGGAGGAAATAATTCCCAGAGAGAGCGGATTTTGGAAAATATTTCCCATGAGTGAGATGTGGGGGGAAGGTGCAGAAAATCCCATATGAAGGATAAAAGTGCATATATTATGTGAACTATGATTTGTGTATGAGCGGGAAATGGTATAGGAGAGATGACAATCATATGGAACTTTACAAGTAAAAGCCGCCAGTAAGACCTTTTAGGTTATGTCCACATGGGGCGAATTTTGTTGCGAATATGATCGGCAAAGAATCCATGGAAAAATACATTTGTGGCCATATTGCAAACTTTGCTGTGAATTTACATAAACATAAATTCACACACTATGGTCAATTTCTACTCAACGCTTTTTCTGCAACATTTTGTAAAATCTTGTCCACTTCGTAATGTGCTGCAGATTTTCCATACACAAAATCCAGACAGAGAATCAAAGCATGGTGGATCATCTGTAGATGGAAGTGAAGGCCAAAACTTTAGCATAAAAGAAAATTCAGGCACCAATCAAAAGGTCCAAGAGGACTCAAATACTGTAAGTGCTACCCCATAGTTACTACTAGCACCTCTAAGGTAGGACATCTTGTAGATATTACATTTTAAAGGCCCAGTCTCATCAGTTGACTGACACTCTTACTTTTGGGTCTCACATGTTTGGGATGTCATCATATATACACAGGGCTGGTGCAAGGATTTTTGCCAACACAAGCGAAGCTACATTCTGGCTGTGTGTGACTCACAGCATGAGTCATCACCAGCTCCCTCCAGTCCCTGCTGCTGCCCGCCGCCGCGAGCCACGCCAGTCACACCCCCTGACCCTGTGACCAGCCGTGCTCACGCAATGCTCTGTGAGTGAGCTGCCGCCAGGGCCGCACATACGCACGCAGCGCAGCTGCGCAGGCTGGGGCGGGCACCCAGTGGCGCTGCGGTGAAGTGAATAGATATTTTTTTTTTTTTAATAAAAAGGTTCATTTATTTCTGCCCACCCCTTCTCTGGTCCGGGTGCACCCTAAGGCAGCCGCTTGGTTTGCCTTCTGGTAGCGCTGGGACTGTATATACAGTAGATCAACCATACATGGTGCAATGATAGAAATTCTGATACCAGAAGACCCCTAGGATCATAGGTGGTGGAGTTCTGAAGGCCTGAGTTGAAGACCCTTCAGAAGTTATGATTAGAGATGGCCTTGTGGTTTGCCCGGCGTTCGTTTTGCCGCGAACTTTGCTCGTTTGCGATTCGCCGAACATGCAAACATATGGCGATGTTCGCATGAGCCATATTCTTTTGCATTGCGCCAAACTTTGACCCATGACACATCCATCAGGTGGGGCAGGACAGCCAATTGAGAGGTTTCAGCACATGGACACCCCCGCACCCTATAACAGAACCCGATCTGGCAGCCATTTTACATTCTGTGTTTTGCCAGTGTAGGGAGAGGTTGCTTTGTGGAGCAGGGACAGACTGTTAGGTACACCAAACGCTTTTAAAGACTGGTATAGGTGTACTATCGATAGGTGTGATATACAGAGGGGTGTGATATACTTATAATATACTTTATAACATAGAAAATATATTATAGTGCATTTGTATTGTGCAGCAGTTGTGTGCGGTTCTGCTGCGATACCGCAGGTATATAGAGGGACAAGCGTTATTGGAACAACTATTTGCAGCGGGTGTGATATACCTGATGCCCCAAAAAAACTTATTGACGGGTGCGATATACCTGCTTCCACAAAATACTGATTAAGGGGTTTGATATACCTGCTTCCACAAAATACTGATTAAGGGGTTTGATATACCTGCTTCCACAAAATACAGATTGAGGGGTGCGATATACCTGCTTCTAAGAAATATTGATTCAGGTGTTCTGTATAACTGTTTCCACAAAATACTGATTGAGGGGTGCGATATCCCTGCTTCTACAAAATACTAATTAAGGGGTTCTATATACCTGCCTTCACAAAATACTGATTGAGGGGTGCGATATACCTGCTTCCACAAAATACTGATTGAGGGTTGCGATATACCTGCTTCCACCAAATATTGATTGAGGCCTGCAATACACCGGCTTCCACAAAATACTGATTAAGGGGTGCGATATGCCTGCTTCCACCAAATATTGATTCAGGGGTTTTGTATACCTGTTTCCACAAAATACTGATTGAGGGGTGCAATATACCTGCTTCTACAAAATACTGATTAAGGGGTTCTATATACCTGCTTCCACAAAATACTGATTGAGGTCTGCGATATACCTGCTTCCACAAATACTGCTCTTCTTTAAGGACTTTGGCACAGGGTTATTTTGAAAATGACAGGCAGAGGAAAAGGCAGGCCGTTCCGCAGGGGTGGTAAAGGTCGGGCAGGAGCACCAGGCTTGAGCATAAGTGGGAAGTTGGAGAAGGTGCGTGTGATTATGTCAAAGGACGCACCAGAGTTGGTTGAGTGGCTCACTTAGCCTTCCGCTTCTGCACCCTCCTTATCCTCTGTATCTCCACCCTCCTCACTCTCTGCTGTGTGCACCCCCAAAGACACCACAACCACCACCATAGCCACTCCACTCGAGTCAGATGAATTATTTTCCCATCTATTCCCAGACCTTACCGATGCGCAGCCATTCTTGGCATCGGATGAGGAAGAGGAGGTAGCAACGGCCGCCACCCAGCGATCTGACAACAGTACCCAGATCAGCCCAAGGAGGGTGGTCCCTGCTGTTGCTGCCTACTCCGAGATCTCTAATGTCTGTGGTGGTGAAGGTGACGATGATGACTTGTCGATGGACGTCATGTGGGTGCCCACAAGAGAGGAAGAGGAGGGTAGTTCAGAGGGATAGAGGGAGCAGCAGATAGGGAGGAGAATCAGGCAGAACTCACAGTGCACAGGAGGCAAAAAGCAGACTGCAAATGTATCTGGAGTGAGCCATCCACCATGCACGGTCACATCTTGCGCTCCTAGGACGCCGGCACAAGTCTCCGCAGTGTGGGCTTTTTTTAACGTGTCAACTGTTGACAATAGTGTTGCCATCTGCAGCCTGTGCTGTCAACCGATAAGTCGCAGTAAACCCAACACTCACCTAGGGGCTACCGCCTTAAGAAGGCACCTGGCTCCCCATCACGAGCCCAGTGGGAGCAATGCCGTCAGAACCCACAAAGCCACACTCCCAGCTCTCCACGTCCTGCCTCTTCTCCTCTCTCCTCCCAGTCCTCCACTCCACCTTTCACTGTGCCGTCGTCGCATTCATCTGGCAGAAGGCAGACTTCCGAGGCCCAAATGTTCGAGTGGAAAAAGTTAATGACGCCGGATAACCCTGTTGCCCAACGGCTGACTGCTGGCTTGTCGGAACTGCTAGCCTGCCAACTACTGCCATATAAACTGGTGGACTCGGAGGCCTTTAGAAAATTTGTGGCCATTGGCACACCGCAATGGAAGGTCCCTGGAAGGAAATATTTCTCCCAGAAGGGCATCCCAGAGCTATATGGCCACGTTCAGCGGCAAGTGAATATATCTCTGGTGCACAGTGTCGGTGCCAAGATACATCTGACCATAGACACGTGGTCTAGCAAAAACGGGCAGGGAAGGTGCATAACTTTTACTGCCCACTGGGTTAACCTTCTGACGGCCGTCAAGCATATAACCCGTGGCACCCGTGTAGATTTGGTGTTACCGCCACGGATTGCATGCAGGCCTGCCTCTTCTTCTCCTCCTCCTCCTTTATCCTCTGTCTCCTCCTCGGCTGACTCCTCCTTTTCCACTGCTACCCCTCTTTCGCTGCACCCCCCCCCAGCTCCCCAGAACCTATTTGACGTGCCAGTTGAGGCGTTGCCATGCTGTGCTGCGGCTGTTGTGCCTGGAAGCCAAGAGCCACACCGCTCCTGCACTGCTTTCAGCTCTGTGGTCACAGGCCGATTAGTGTCTAACTCTGCTCAATTTGACAGTTGGTAAAGTAATGTGCGACAACGGTGACAATCTGCTGAGCGTGCTGAAACAGGGCAAAATGACACACGTGCCGTGCATGACACACGTCCTGAACTTAGTCGTGCAGCAATTCGTTTCCAAATACCCCAGGGTCCAGGACGTCTTGTGGCAGGCCAGGAAAATCTCTGGCCATTTTAGAAGGTCTTACACGGCCATTACACGCCTTGCTGACATTCAGTGGCGACACCACCTGCCTGTCAGACGTATGATTTGTGACAGCCAGACGCGCTGGAACTCCACCTTGTATATTCTTAATAGGCTGCTCAAGCAGAAATGTGCCGTTAATGACTACCTGTACCAAATCTGCAGCAGGACAGGTTCTGTGGAGCTTGGTTTCTTTTAACCACGCCAGTGGCTGCTCATGCGAGACGCATGCAGACTTCTGCGGCCATTTTATGAGATCACCAAACTGGTCAGTCACAGCCAGGGCACCATCAGTGACATCGTACCTTACGCCTTCTTTCTGGAGCATGCATTGCGTAGTGTCATTGATCAAGCCGTTGAGGAGCAGGAGCTGGAAGATGAGGAAGTCACATTGCTGAGTGAATTTCCAGGGGGGGGGGGCTACTCCATCTGAGACAAGTCAGCAGGAGTCTGAAGAGTTGTCAGAGAAGGATGATGGCTGGGGGGAGGAGGAGGAGCAAGAAGAGCTGGCTTTGAGGGGGACTTTAAACTTTTCGGGGATCCCTGGTGTTGTCCATGGCTCGGGGGAGGAGACCGAGGACACAATTCTCCTGGGCGATGAGCAGGAGCCAGGGCGCTCCACCGCTTCCAATTTAGTGCAAGAGAGATGCTGCATTCTTCTGTTGTGGGCACTGGCAGAGGAATTTCCACCCACAGCGAAACAGGTGCAGGTACCAATTCTACCGCGCCTGCAAAAAGAGGGCGGTTTGCAGATATCTTGGCTTCGAATACGAGATCATTCTTGCAGCCAACCCATCGAGAGCCGCCCTGCGGATCCAGCCTCAGGGAACGCCTAGACCGACAGGTGTCTGGTGGTTAACGGCCGATGTGGACGCTCTGAGAAGCGAGGAACCCCTGGACTACTGGGTGTGCAGGCTTGACCTGTGGCCAGAGCTGGAGCATATAACTCTTGGATTGCCCCTCGTCGAGTGTCCTGTCCGAAAGGACGTTCAGCCCAGCAGGGGGGATCGTGACCGATAAGCGCAGTAGCCTAGCTCATGACAGTGTGGACTACCTCACATTTCTAAAAATGAATGAGGCATGGATCTCAGAGGAATTCAACACCTGTGACGACCACGTGTAATTGAATTTCCTCATACCAGCCCATAAATATCCGCCACCACCCAGAACAAAGAATGGTCCTTGTCTTATGTATATATAGCGTCATAAAAGGCGTTTTCTGTCAGGTGAATGCCTAATTTTTGGGAGCCTCTACTCCAGTGGCCTACAGTAAAAAAAAATTGCCATTGACCGCTTAATGTACCTCCAGACACATAATCACTAGTTCTTTTCTGTCAGTTGAATGCCTAAATTTTGGGGCTTGTACTGGCCTACAGTTAAATTGTTATCCACTGACTGTCTTATCTACTGCCAGCCACATTATCACTTGTTCTTTTCTATCAGGTGAATGCATAATTTTTGGGGCCTATAATCCACTGGCCTACATTAAAACTGTTATCCACTGACCGTCTTAGATACCTCCAGCCGCATAATCACTTGTTATTTTCTGTCCAGTGAATGCATACTTTTTGGGGCCTGTACTCCACTGGCCTACAGTAAAATTGTTATCCACTGACCGCCTAATATACCTCCAGCCACATAATCACTTGTTCTTTTCTGTCAGGTGAAAGCCTAATGTTTGGGGCCTGTACTCCACTGGCCTGCAGTAAAATTATCCACTGACCGTCGAATATACCTACAGCCACATAATCATTTGTTATTTTCTGTCCAGTGAATGCATACTCCACTGGCCTACAGTAAAATTGTTATCCACTGACCGCCTAATATACCTCCAGCCACATAATCACTTGTTCTTTTATGTCCAGTGAATGCCTAATGTTTGGGGACTATACTCCACTGGCCTACAATAAAATTGTTATCCACTGACAACCTAATATACCTCCAGCCACATAATCACTTGTTGTTTTCTGTCCGGTGAATGCCTAATGTTTTCGGCCTGTACTCCCGTGGCCAAAAATAAAATTTTAAGTAAATAAGTATAGTCGGGAACTCTCTATAGTATTGAGAACAGTAGGGTTTATTAATAAAATGTATATAAAATTGATATATATCCAATTAATCTACTGTATAGTACAATTAATTGCAGCTAAATCAGAAACAGCAATAATATGCAGGATAATTTGACGTACAATAGATCTCATAACGTAGTGTTCCTAAAAAGAGTCTCCGTCAATTTTCCATCAATAAATAACCTCCAATAATTCCTAATAACTTGGATGGGATACTCGTCATCCAGACCCACAGTAATATTAACTCGTCCACAATGTTAACCACCTCCGGACCGCCTAACGTAAGGTGGTTGATTCATTCCTCCTGGACGCATCCGTGCGTCATCTCGCGAGACGCGAGATTTCGGTCAGAGCCGGCCCGCGCATGCGCATCGCGGGCCGGCAAAAGTTAAAGGAGTATTTTGTCAGCAACCTGCCAGCCAATGATCGTGGCTGGCAGGTTGCTGATTAGTAAATATGATCTGTTATATGGCTTGTCTGCTCCTCTGCTGGTCCTTTTCGTCGGTTGGATCCAGCAGAGGAGCAGGCTTCACAGTGAGTAGCACCAACACTACACTTTAGCCCCAGATCACCCCCTGCACCCCAATTAACCCTTTGATCACCCCTTTGATCGCCCCTGTCAATCACTAGTGAAAGGAAAAAAGTGATCAGTGTAAACTGTCACTTTTTTTTTTCACTGGTATTGACTGTTAGGTTTTAAGGATAGTTTAGGCCCCTTGGTTAGGTAGTTTAGGGATCAGTTAGCGCCCAGCCCACCGCACCGCAGTCACTGATTCGCTGATTAGCGTATCGCTAATCAGCATTTGTACTTTTATAGTATCTGTAAGTGATCAAAACTGATCACGGTCAGATCTATAATAGTATTAGTGTCACTTTAGTTCGCCCTCCACCCAAAACGCAGGCCTGATCGGTCGCCCACACGTGCGTTCACCCACGCCCGCCCCACCGCAGTGACAAAAATATTTTTTTTTTTGATCACTGCACATTCACTTTACACGCGCTGCGGCAATAAAAAAATCGGTTTTGATATTTTTTATCAACCACAGCGGCCTCCGGTACTTCGCTAGCCTCCCATTTGTAAGACAGGTTTGCTTTTTTTCTTGGGTAGTCTCAGGGAATACCCCTAAATTTAGTTGCCCAAATGTCAAACAGGGGGTATTCTTCTGAAGAGGCCTACAGGATTCTGACCCAGTCGGATGAGGAATGGGAACCCTCATCTGATGAATCTAGCGGGTCAGAATATGAACCTGTAGAAAGCAGTGGCTCTCTGACCCAAAGTTCGGACGAGGAGGTGGAGGTCCCTGATAGCACCAGGCGTACCCGGCCCCGTGTCGCTAGACCACAGGTTGTGCAGGATCCGTTTCAAGGGCAGCAGAGTGGGGCTGTCGCTGCCGGATCACGTGGTGAGGCATACACCAGCAGCGCAGCCCTTCCTGGACCTAGTACCAGCACTGCCGTACAACATGGTGAAGTGGCGAGCACCAGAAGGGCAGTTGAAGCTGGTACGGTGGCACGTGCAGTAGTTACCCCGTCGCAGCCACCGCACAGACAGGCCCGTAGAGCCCCTAGAATCCCTGAGGTGCTGGCAAACCCTGATTGGCAGTCACCAACTTCAGCCGCACCATTAGTTCCCCCTTTCACCGCCCAGTCTGGAGTTCGGGTTGAGACGGCTCAGATCGGTTCGGCCCTGGGATTTTTTGAGCTGTTCTTGACTGCGGAGCTCTTAGACTTAGTTGTGGCAGAAACAAATTGGTATGCCACACAATTTATAACCGCCAACCAGGGAAGCTTTTATGCCCAGCCTTTCCGGTGGAAACCAGTCCAAGTTTCCGAATTTAAAATTTTTCTGGGCCTTCTCCTCAACATGGGTCTAACTAAAAAGCATGAATTGCGGTCATATTGGTCCACGAACCCAATTCATCACATGCCCATGTTCTCTGCTGCTATGTCCAGGACACGATTTGAGACCATCCTGCGTTTCCTGCACTTTAGCGACAACACCACCTCCCGTCCCAGAGGCCACCCAGCTTTTGACCGGCTCCACAAAATTCGGCCCCTCATAGACCATTTCAACCAGAAATTTGCAGATTTGTATACCCCAGAGCAAAACATCTGCATAGACGAGTCCCTAATACATTTTACCGGGTGCCTTGGCTTCAAACAATACATCCCAAGCAAGCGTGCCCGGTATGGGGTCAAATTGCATAAGCTCTGTGAAAGGGCCACAGGCTATACCCACAAATTTTGTGTCTATGAGGGAAAAATCAGACCCTGGAGCCGGTCGGTTGCCCTGACTACCTGGGGAGCAGTGGGAAGACAGTCTGGGACTTGGTGTCACCCTTATTCGGCAAGGGGTACCATCTTTATGTGGACAATTTCTACACAAGTGTGGCCCTCTTTAGGCATTTGTTTCTAGAACAGATTTGCGCCTGTGGCACCGTGCGACCTAGTCGCCGGGGCTTCCCTCAACGGCTCGTTACCACCCGTCTTGCAAGGGGGGAGAGGGCTGCCTTGTGTAACGAAGAACTGCTCGCGGTGAAATGGAGAGACAAGCGTGACGTTTACATGCTCTCCTCCATTCATGCAGACACGACAATCCAAATTGAGCGAGCAACCAGTGTCATTCAAAAGCCCCTCTCAGTCCACGACTATAACCTTCACATGGGAGGGGTGGACTTCAATGACCAGATGTTGTCTCCGTATTTAGTGTCCCGCAGAACCAGACGCTGGTATAAGAAGGTGTCTGTATATTTGATTCAATTGGCTCTGTATAATAGTTTTGTTCTCTACAGTAAGGCTGGGAGAACACGATCCTTCCTCAAATTTCAGGAAGAGATCATCGAGAACCTCCTGTACCCAGGAGGTTCCGTGGCCTCATCCACCAGTGTAGTTAGCCGTCTACACGAGCGACATTTCCCCAATGTCGTTGCCGGTACCTCAACCCAACCGCCCCCCCGAAAAAGATGTCGTGTCTGTAGCAGGAGTGGAATAAGGCGTGACACCCGCTATTTCTGTCCTGACTGTCCTGACCACCCTGCCCTATGCTTAGGGGAGTGTTTCCGGAAGTACCACACACAGGTACACCTAGCATAGGGATCACATCTCACCAGGACAGGCACACAGGGCTATTAGGGCCCATTCACTCACAGCTGCTGCAAACGTCTCCTTTCACCTG
The DNA here is from genome assembly GCF_905171765.1 of Bufo bufo. Classification (NCBI taxonomy): domain Eukaryota; kingdom Metazoa; phylum Chordata; class Amphibia; order Anura; family Bufonidae; genus Bufo; species Bufo bufo. Next base: position 423,250,972 of record NC_053394.1, read on the forward strand.
GGACAAAGTGCATAACGCACTTCGCCACATCTTTGGGCGATTTGCGCTTTGCACATTGACCCGTGGGGAAGGAGAGGTTTGTTCTATAAAGGTAAAAAAAAAAAAAAAAAACACCAGTAAGCAAAAAGGTTAATGTTCAGTTCAAAAAGTTAAAGTTTATATGTTCTGTTCCAAAGTTAATAAAATTATTGCGTTGCGGCCTGGTTTTTTCTTTTTTTTTTTACCTTCCAGGTGGACCAACCGATCGACTAGCTGCAGCACTGATGTGCATTCTGACAGAAGCATTGCGCTGCTGTCAGATTACACGCAAGTCGGTGTATGCAGCGCTGCAAGACGAGATTTCTCCTCTGCAGTAAAAGATACGTTTGCCGAGGCATATGAGCTGAGGAGGCGGCGGTGTTCATATGCTTTGGCAAACACTTTGTATATAAAAAAATAAATAAAAATCCCAGCAATTATTTATTCATCCACATCGATTGATGTGAATGGAGAAATCTGGTTTGCCAGGGCATACGAGCTAAGTGGGTATGGATGTTGGGCGGAGCTCCTATGTCCTGGCAGACGCCTTTCCCCTCCTTTTTTTTTTTGGCAGAGATTTTTTCATCCACATTGATCGATGCGAATGAAGAAATCTGTGCCGTTCATTTTTTTCTTTCAGCCCAGAGGCTGAACGGAAAAAAAAAATCTCATTACCTGTATGCTCAATATAAGGAGAATAGCAGAAACTCCTAATGCTGGCCATACATGTAATGATTGCGGAGACCCTCAAATGCCAGGGCAGTACAAACACCCCACAACTGACCCCATTTTGGAAAGAAGACACCCCAAGGTATTCGCTGAGGGGCATATTGAGTCCATGAAAGATTTTAATTTTTGTCCCAAGTTAGCGGAAAGTGAGACTTTGTGAGAAAAAAAATAAAATAATCAATTTCCGCTAACTTATGCCAAAAAAAAATAATTCTATGAACTCGCCAGGCCCCTCATTGAATACCTTGGGGTGTCTTCTTTCCAAAATGGGGTCACATGTGTGGTATTTATACTGCCCTGGCTTTTTAGGGGCCCTAAAGCGTGAGATGAAGTCTGGGATCCAAATGTCTAAAAATGCCCTCCTAAAAGGAATTTGGGCCCCTTTGCGCATCTAGGCTGCAAAAAAGTGTCACACATGTGGTATCTCCGTACTCAGGAGAAGTTGGGGAATGTGTTTTGGGGTGTCATTTTACATATACCCATGCTGGGTGAGATAAATATCTTGGTCAAATGCCAACTTTGTATAAAAAAATGGGAAAAGTTGTCTTTTGCCAAGATATTTATCTCACCCAGCATGGGTATATGTAAAATGACACCCCAAAACACATTCCCCAACTTCTCCTGAGTACGGCGATACCACATGTGTGGCACTTTTTTGCAGCCTAGGTGGGCAAAGGGGCCCACATTCCAAAGAGCACCTTTCGGATTTCACCGGCCATTTTTTACAGATTTTAATTTCAAACTACTTACCACACATTTGGGCCCCTAGAATGCCAGGGCAGTATAACTGCCCCACAAGTGACCCCATTTTGGAAAGAAGACACCCCAAGGTATTCGCTGATGGGCATAGTGAGTTCATAGAAGTTTTTATTTTTTGTCACAAGTTAGTGGAATATGAGACTTTGTAAGAAAAAAATAAATAAAAATAAATAATCATTTTCCACTAACTTGTGACAAAAAATAAAAAGTTCTATGAACTCACTATGCCCATCAGCGAATACCTTAGGGTGTCTACTTTCCAAAATGGGGTCATTTGTGGGGTGTTTGTACTGTCTGGGCATTGTAGAACCTCAGGAAACATGACAGGTGCTCAGAAAGTCAGAGCTGCTTCAAAAAGCGGAAATTCACATTTTTGTACCATAGTTTGTAAACGCTATAACTTTTACCCAAACCATTTTTTTTTTTACCCAAACATTTTTTTTTTAATCAAAGACATGTAGAACAATAAATTTAGAGAAAAATTTATATATGGATGTCGTTTTTTTTGCAAAATTTTACAACTGAAAGTGAAAAATGTCATTTTTTTGCAAAGAAATCATTAAATTTCGATTAATAACAAAAAAAGTAAAAATGTCAGCAGCAATGAAATACCACCAAATGAAAGCTCTATTAGTGAGAAGAAAAGGAGGTAAAATTAATTTGGGTGGTAAGTTGCATGACCGAGCAATAAACGGTCAAAGTAGTGTAGGTCAGAAGTGTAAAAAGTGGCCTGGTCATTAAGGGTGTTTAAGCTAGCCTATAGGGGCTGAGGTGGTTAAGAGATATATCAATGTGATTAAAATACAGCCAGATGTTCTCTAAAAATCCAAGTCAATGTACCATTTAATCTCCAGTCTATAGCGCAATCAAGCGCTGACAGTATTCAGAGCGGCGTCCTGCTCACTTGTCTGAGACAGCGGCGTCCTGCTGTATCATTTGGATAATGCGATCGCTGACTCTCTTTAAATATTCCACATAAAACTAGCACAATCTTACCGGGAGGACTTCAGTGGATTCTCTTGCCCTCAACGCGGTGTGCCTCTTGTGTAATTGGGCGCTCCAGTCTCAAGGGCTGTTTCTTGCCAGGTAATATCGCGCCAATGATAGTAGTGCACGTGGACCCGCAATGGATAGTGTTTTTCTCCGTGCAGCAAGCGTTGTTAGCGCGAATAGATGTTGTAAAGCGGCAACTTCCACTCCTCCTCAGGTAGATATTCGTGTGTATGTGTTCCAATGCAGGGGAATGATACCATATGCGTTTCGGGGTTTAGAAGAATGACCCCTTCATCAGTGGTTAGCATCCCCCCTGTTGGTGCCCCTCCTTTATAGGGGTCACGGTATACAAGAAAACCCGGCCTGGAATAAATCGACAAATTTCCATAAGTTCCAGATATTTCAAAAGGTCCATGCATATATATATTCATATATCTGAAAGCGAATTGGATTAGAAGGTGGTACAAACAAAATCAAATAAAATCTTGAGTCTGGCAAATTTAAGGAGCATCGAATAAATCCATATACTATCAAAGAGAATTCTAATATTGAAATCTTCTAAAATTAGGTTTGTCCCCAACTATGCGAATTTATTTATGGCACAATGGGAACGACAGTTCATTCAACCTAGACTGGGGGCGGACATGGTGCTCTGGCAACGCTATATTGATGATGTATTTTTTATTTGGCAGGCGGGGAAAGAAAAATTAGATCAATTTTTAAATGACATCAATTCTAATGAGTGGAACTTAACTTTTTCAGGTGATACTAGTCAAGAAACACTAGAATTTTTAGACATACGGATTTCGAACCAAGAGGGAAAGTTGCACTGTAACACATTCACTAAACCAACAGCGTGTAACAGCTACATCTTATTTAACAGCTGCCACCTCCCAAGTTGGTTAATTAATATTCTACAGGGACAACTACGTAGGATTAAACGTAATTGCACATTGGAGACTGAATTTGAAAAAGAAGCAAAAATAATGAGAGAACAATTCCTTGAAAAAGAATATCCCATAGAAGTTCTAGACACGGCTCTAAATAAGGTTAGAGAAATGGATAGAAGCAATTTTTTTCACTGAAAATGCAAACAGAGATATAGAGATGGGGACACCAATTTACGCCTAGTCTTACCTTTCAATGGAGATTTTAAGAGGATCAAATTCATCATCAATAAACATTAGCATCTATTAAAGAAGGACAAAAGATTGGGAACTTCGATACCCCCAAGTCCAAAAATTACGTTTACTAAAGCTTCAAACTTAAACACTAAAGTAGCACCTACCGTAAAAAAGAGAAAAGACAATATGTCCACTATTCAAATTCCAGGGTTTCTTCCGTTGTGGAAAATGTAACAATTGCAAGATGACCTCCTTTCCAAAAAGAACAATGGAGTTGGTTTTAACCACCAATAAATATTGTCATAAGATCAAAGAGTTCCTTACCTGTAGTTCGGAAGATGTTATATACGTAATTGAGTGCCCGTGAAAATATCAATACGAAGGCAGGACTAAGATATAACTCAAGAAACGCATTTCAGAACACATTGCAAACATTAAGAAGGGCTTTGACAATCACTCATTGTCAAGCCACTTCAAAATGTTTTTTTGTCTTATTAGATTCCTGAGATAATAAAGAACAACTGTATGGAAACTTGGAGACTGCAAACAGCCTTATTTTGACCATTTAAGGAATATAATTTTAGAAGATTTCAATATTAGAATTCTCTTTGATAGTATTTGGATTTATTCGATGCTCCTTATATTTGCCAGACTCAAGACTGATTTTATTTTATTTTGTTTGTACCACCTTCTAATCCAATTTGCTTTCAGATATGTGAATATATATATGCATGGACCTTTTGAAATATCTGGAACTTATGAAAATTTGGTGATTTATTCCAGAAACGCGTATGGTATCATCCCCCTGCATTGGAACACATACACACGAATATCTACCTGAGGAGGAGTGGAAGTTGCCACTTTACAACATCTATTCGCGCGAACAACGCTTGCTGCACGGAGAAAACCACTATCCATTGCGGGTCCACGTGCACTACTTTCATTGGCACGATATTACCTGGCAAGAAACAGCCCTTGAGACCGGAGCGCCCAATTACACAAGAGGCACACCGCGTTGAGGGCAAGAAAATCCACTGAAGTCCTCCCGGTAAGATTGTGCTAGTTTTATGTGGAATATTTAAAGAGAGTCAGCGATCGCATTATCCAAATGATACAGCAGGACGCCGCTGTCTCAGACAAGTAAGCGGGATGCCGCTCTGAATAATGTCAGCGCTTGATTGCGCTATAGACTGGAGATTACCTGGTACATTGACTTGGATTTTTAGAGGACATCTGGCTGTATTTTAATCACATTGATATATCTCTTAACATTGTAGACGATTTAATATTACTGTGGGTCTGGATGACGAGTATCCCATCCAAGTTATTAGGAATTATTGGAGGTTATTTATTGATGGACAATTGACGGAGACTCTTTTTAGGAACACTACGTTATGAGATCTATTGTACATCTAATTATCCTGCATATTATTGCTGTTTTTGATTTTGCTACAATTAATTGTACTATAGATTAATTGGATATATATCAATTTTATATACATTTATTAATAAACCCTACTGTTCTCAATACTATAGAGAGTACCCCACTATACTTATTTAGTTATTTAAATTTCTGTCAGATTGGGTGTTATCTGTCAGTGGGTGCACCTCAAATTGATTACTTATCACCCTTGTGCAACATATCTCTAGTTTTATTTTTAAAATAAAATTTTCCCTTTAAGACGCATAAAAATGGCCCCTGATTTAAATACATATTTTTGTGGGAATTTTTGCCATTGATCCCCCTCTGGTATGTCACTGTCCATGTTGTGGGACTATTTGTGCACTTATAGTAAGTATTTGGTGGCTGCAAATATGACCTGAAGGTTTTTCAGGTTCGCCTGCCATGGGTCCGCCGCAAACGCGCGGTTCGCAAACATTTGATCGCGAAACGTCCCGGCCGATGTTTGTCTATCACTAGTTGCTTCCACTATAGTACAGATGGGACAAGCTCTTAGTGTTGGTCGAGCACCAAAGTGCTCGTATAGAACACTTCCCGATGCTCGGGTGCTCTACAGAGCACCTGAGCACAATGGAAGTCAATTGGAGAACCCGAGCATTAAATCAGGCACCCCCTGCTCTGAAGAGGGAAGAGTGTCGGGACTCTAGTTCGGCTTAGGAGTTTCTGCTCTGTGCTTGGGGACACCCAGTGTATTTAAATCTAATTTAGCCTCTATTTCTGAAAAGTTTCTGGTGGAATTCGAACTCAAAACCTTCTACATTACAGCCCATAATGTAAGATGGCCAATCAGCCTGCACTAAGATTTACACGAATGTGGACCGTATGGGGTTGGAGGGAAAAGAAGAGTATGTAACTATGGGTTCTCAGCACAGGTCAATGAAATAAACTGTTGTCCTTCAAATAGTTATACTGAACTTCGAGAACCGAGCATGGGGTTATATCCAGAAACATCTGCTTTAGGCACCTATAGAGTAGTGTTGGGAAAGCATGCTCGGCCGAACACGAGTTCGGCTCAAACATTGCAGCGTTCGGGTGAATATCGCGTGTGCTCAATTAGCCTCTATTTCTATAAGGTTTCTGGCGGAATTCGAACTCACAACCTTCTACATTAAAGCCCAGAATGTTAACCACTACACTGTAGAGCTGCATGGCCAGTTACTTAAAAAAAACTTAAAAAAGTAAAAATAATAATAATAATAATAATAATATATTATATATATATATATATATATATATATATATATATATATATATATGAATGAGACTTTTGCTGTAGGAATACTTTTTTTAAGGAACTGGCCATGCAGCTCTACAGTGTAGTGGTTAACATTCTGGGCTGTAATGTAGAAGGTTGTGAGTTCTAATCCCACCAGAAACTTTTCAGAATTAGAGGCTAAATTTAATTTAAACATATATATGTTCTACATATATTATATATATATTTAGAATATATAATATATTATTATAATATATTATGGCTAAAACATCAGTAGTAGTTTTCTACATATTATGCATTCATATATATCAGAAGTATGATTATATATATATATATATATACATATATATATATATATATATATTTATATATTAGTAATTACCAAATATTAGAGGTGAGACGAATCCAATTTTTTTTAAATCCGAATAGGTTCTCAAATATATTGAATCTTTCGAATCCTACGAATCCTGTGCATAAGAATTGTGTGAACGGTGTAAGAAACAAAGTGATCTGTGGATAACACAATATTATGGGGGATCTGTGGATGACACCGTTATGGGGGATCTGTGGATGGCGCTGTTAAAGGAGGGATCTGTGGATGACAATGTTATGGGGGATCTGTGGATGACACTGTTATGGGGAATCTATGGATGACACTGTTATGGGGAATCTGTGGATGACACTGTTATGGGGGATCTGTGAATGACACTGTTATGGGGAATCTGTGGATGACACTGTTATGGGGGGATCTGTGGATGGCACTGTTATGGGGAGGGGGATCTGTGGATGACAGTGTTATGGAGGGGATCTGTGGATGACCATGCTATGGGGGGGGCGTAATGTCAATCACTCACGTGACGCACCTGCTCCGCCCACTTTATGAATGAAGCAGGCAAAACAGGCGCGTCACGTGAGTAAGTGACGTTACGCCACTGCCCACTCTGCCTGTTACTGGAGCTTCATTGTAAGGAAATAAAGATGCGTTGATTTAAAGTTAAAGTAAACCGCCCGCTCCCGCCCGCATAGCAAAGAAAAGCCCGATTATTCGATAACTGGATTCGTCGACAATGAACCCTGAAATCGAACGTCGGGATTTGTGTCCACGAATCCCAGGAATCCAGCAAGATTCGAGGGATTCATAGAATCGACGGATTCGTCGTCCCACCTCTACTAAATATATATATATACACTGCTCAAAAAAATAAAGGGAACACTTAAACAACACAATGTAACTCCAAGTCAATCACACTTCTGTGAAATCAAACTGTCCACTTAGGAAGCAACACTGAGTGACAATCAATTTCACATGCTGTTGTGCAAATGGGATAGACAACAGGTGGAAATTATAGGCAATTAGCAAGACACCCCCAATAAAGGAGTGGTTCTGCAGGTGGTGAACACAGACCACTTCTCAGTTCCTATGCTTTTCTGGCTGATGTTTTGGTCACTTTTGAATGCTGGCGGTGCTTTCACTCTAGTGGTAGCATTAGACGGAGTCTACAACCCACACAAGTGGCTCAGGTAGTGCAGCTTATCCAGGATGGCACATCAATACGAGCTGTGGCAAGAAGGTTTGCTGTGTCTGTCAGCGTAGCGTCCAGAGCATGGAGGCGCTACCAGGAGACAGGCCAGTACATCAGGAGAAGTGGAGGAGGCCGTAGGAGGGCAACAACCCAGCAGCAGGACCGCTACCTCCGCTTTTGTGCAAGGAGGAACAGGAGGAGCACTGCCAGAGCCCTGCAAAATGACCTCCAGCAGGCCACAAATGTGCATGTGTCTGCTCAAACGGTCAGAAACAGACTCCATGAGGGTGATATGAGGGCCCGACGTCCACAGGTGGGGGTTGTGCTTACAGCCCAACACCGTGCAGGACGTTTGGCATTTGCCAGAGAACACCAAGATTGGCAAATTCGCCACTGGCGCCCTGTGCTCTTCACAGATGAAAGCAGATTCACACTGAGCACATGTGACAGTCGTGACAGAGTCTCGAGACGCCGTGGAGAACGTTCTGCTGCCTGCAACATCCTCCAGCATGACCGGTTTGGCATTGGGTCAGTAATGGTGTGGGGTGGCATTTCTTTAGAGGGCCGCACAGCCCTCCATGTGCTCACCAGAGGTAGCCTGACTGCCATTAGGTACCGAGATGAGATCCTCAGACCCCTTGTGAGACCATATGCTGGTGCGGTTGGCCCTGGGTTCCTCCTAATTCAAGACAATGCTAGACCTCATGTGGCTGGAGTGTGTCAGCAGTTCCTGCAAGACGAAGGCATTGATGTTATGGACTGGCCTGCCCGCTCCCCAGACCTGAATCCAATTGAGCACCTCTGGGACATCATGTCTCGCTCTATCCACCAACGTCACGTTGCACCACAGACTGTCCAGGAGTTGGCAGATGCTTTAGTCCAGGTCTGGGAGGAGATCCCTCAGGAGACCGTCCGCCACCTCATCAGGAGCATGCACAGGCGTTGTAGGGAGGTCATACAGGCACGTGGAGGCCACACACACTACTGAGCCCTTATTTTGACTTGTTTTAAGGACATTACATCAAAGTTAGATCAGCCTGTAGTGTGTTTTTCCACTTTAATTTTGAGTGTGACTCCAAATCCAGACCTCCATGGGTTGAAAATTTTGATTTCCATTTTTTAATTTTTGTGTGATTTTGTTGTCAGCACATTCAACTATGTAAAGAACAAAGTATTTCAGAAGAATATTTAATTAACTCAGATCTAGGATGTGTTATTTTTGTGTTCCCTTTATTTTTTTGAGCAGTGTATATATATATATATATATATATATTCGTACTTCTGATATATATATGAATGCATAATATGTGGGAAACTACTACTGATGCTTTAGCCATAATATATTTACATATGTTATAATATATTATATATTCTAAATATATATAATATATTTAAATATATTATGGCAAAAAACTTAGAGGCTAAATTTAATTTAAACATACAGGTGAAACTCGAAAAATTAGAATATCGTGCAAAAGTCCATTTATTTCAGTAATACAAATTAAAAGGAATTGCATTAATGCAGCTTAAAATTAGAATTTTGTGAAAAGGTTCAATATTCTAGGCTCAAAGTGTCACACTCTAGTCAGCTAATTAATAGTGTTGAGCGCGAATATTCGAATTGCGAATTTTTTTCTCGAATATCGCAATTTCGAGATTTCGCGAATATTTAGAATATCGTTCTATATATTCGCGAAATCGAATATTCGTTTTTTTTATTTTTCTTTTTTATTATATTTTTTTCTTTCCCACTTCCCTAAAGTTGTTCTTACCTGTCCTTTGGATTCCTGGCTTCCTGGCTGCTCCAGTCAGTGGCGTTTTCAACTTACTGCTATATTCCATATTAGCTAAATTACAATCTAATCTATATGTGTATTTTACGAAATTTCGCAATAGTCGCAATTGCGATGCGAGTAATATAACACGAAATATTCGCATGAAGATTTCAACTTAGCACTGCTATACTCCATATTCTAGCCTAATATGGAATATAGCTGTGCTAAGTTAGCACTGCTATATTCCATATTAGGCTAGAATATGGAGTATAGCAGTGCTAAGTTGAAATCTTCATGCGAATATTTCGTGTTATATTAGTCGCATCGCAATTTCGACTTTTTCAAATGTTCTTAATATTGCTCTAACTTCGTCTTTTAGAAATTTCGTAATATTGCTCTAACTTCGTCTCTTAGAATATTACGAATATTCTAAAAGACGAAGTTAGAGCAATATTACGAAATTTCGTAAAATACACATATAGATTGTAATTTAGCTAATATAGTGCTATAATCCCTTTTTTTTCCTGTAATTTTTTTTTGCCTCTTCTGAACTTAAGTTTTGTAAAATATGTACACTATTAAAAATTATTACTATAGCAGTATATTAGCTTAAATACAATCTATGTGTATTTTACGAAATTTCGTAATATTGCTCTAACTTCGTCTTTTAGAATATTACGAATATTCTAAAAGACGAAGTTAGAGCAATATTAAGAACATTTGCAAAAGTCGAAATTGCGATGCGAGTAATATAACACGAAATAGTCGCATGAAGATTTAAACTTAGCACAGCTATATTCCATATTCTAGCCTAATATGGAATATAGCAGTGCTAACTTAGCACAGCTATATTCCATATTAGGCTAGAATATGGAATATAGCAGTGCTAAGTTTAAATCTTCATGCGACTATTTCGTGTTATATTACTCGCATCGCAATTTCGACTTTTGCAAATGTTCTTAATATTGCTCTAACTTCGTCTTTTAGAATATTCGTAATATTCTAAGAGACGAAGTTAGAGCAATATTACGAAATTTCGTAAAATACACATATTAGCCTAGCCATAGTCATTAGCATAGGAACGTTGCCTTATACTATCAAGATAAATTTTCGCAATATGCGAAAAAATAATTTCGCGATAATTGGAATAATTGCGAATATTCGATTTCGACGAATATAACACGAATATTCATGCGAATATTCGCGAAATATCGCGAAATCGAATATGGCACCTCCCGCTCATCACTACTAATTAATCCATATCCCTTGAGCAAAGGGTACCTGAAAATTGTGACTTCGGGGTTTCATAAGCTGTGAGCCATAATCATCCAAGTTATAACAAATAAAGGCTTGAAATATCTCGCTTTGCATGTAATGAGTCTATCGCATATGTTGGTTTCACCTTTTAAGTTGCATTACTGAAATAAATGAACTTTGCACGATATTCAAATTTTTCGAGTTTCACCTGTATATATAAGTTTTTAGCCATAATATATTTAAATATATTATATATATTTAGAATATATAATATATTATAATATATGTAAATATATTATGGCTAAAACATCAGTAGTAGTTTCCCACATATTATGCATTCATATACACTCACCTAAAGAATTATTAGGAACACCATACTAATACGGTGTTGGACCCCCTTTTGGCTTCAGAACTGCCTTAATTCTACGTGGCATTGATTCAACAAGGTGCTGATAGCATTCTTTAGAAATGTTGGCCCATATTGATAGGATAGCATCTTGCAGTTGATGGAGATTTGAGGGATGCACATCCAGGGCACGAAGCTCCTGTTCCACCACATCCCAAAGATGTTCTATTGGGTTGAGATCTGGTGACTGTGGGGGCCATTTTAGTACAGTGAACTCATTGTCATGTTCAAGAAACCAATTTGAAATGATTCAAGCTTTGTGACATGGTGCATTATCCTGCTGGAAGTAGCCATCAGAGGATGGGTACATGTGGTCATGAAGGAATGGACATGGTCAGAAACAATGCTCAGGTAGCCCCTGGCATTTTAACGATGCCCAATTGGCACTAAGGGGTCTAAAGTGTGCCCAGAAAACATCCCCCACACCATTACACCACCACCACCAGCCTGCACAGTGGTAACAAGGCATGATGGATACATGTTCTCATTCTGTTTACGCCAAATTCGGACTCTACCATTTGAATGTCTCAACAGAAATCGAGACTCATCAGACCAGGCAACATTTTTGCAGTCTTCAACAGTCCAATTTTGGTGAGCTCGTGCAAATTGTAGCCTCTTTTTCCTATTTGTAGTGGAGATGAGTGGTACCCAGTGGGGTCTTTTTCTGTTGTAGCCCATCCGCCTCAAGGTTGTGCGTGTTGTGGCTTCACAAATGCTTTGCTGCATACCTCGGTTGTAACGACTCGAGTGGTCATTTCAGTCAACGTTGCTCTTCTATCAGCTTGAATCAGTCGGCCCATTCTCCTCTGACCTCTTGCATCAACAAGGCATTTTCGCCCACAGGACTGCCGCATACTGGAGGTTTTTCCCTTTTCACACCATTCTTTGTAAACCCTAGAAATGGTTGTGCGTGAAAATCCCAGTAACTGAGCAGATTGTGAAATACTCAGACCGGCCCGTCTGGCACCAACAACCATGCCACGCTTAAAATAGCTTAAATCACCTTTCTTTCCCATTCTGACATTCAGTTTGGAGTTCAGGAGATTGTCTTGACCAGGACCACACCTCTAAATGCATTGAAGCAACTGCCATGTGATTGGTTGACTAGATAATTGCATTAATGAGAAATAGAACAGGTGTTCCTAATAATTCTTTAGGTGAGTGTATATCAGAAGTACGAATATATATATAATTAATTGTAATTACTAATATATATATATATATATATATATATATATATATATACAGTATATATATACATATATATATATATAATCATACTTCTGATATATATGAATGCATAATATGTAGAAAACTACTACTGATGTTTTAGCCATAATATATTATTATATATTCTAAATATATATATATATATATATATTTATTTAAGTATATTATGGCTAAAAACTTATACATATGTTTAAATTAAATTTAGCCTCTAATTCTGAAAAGTTTCTGGTAGGATTCAAACTCACAACCTTCTACATTACAGTCCAGAATGTTAACCACTACACTGTAGAGCTGCATGGCCAATTATTTAAAAAAAAAAAAAAAAAAGACTTCTGCTGTATAGGAATACTTATACAGCAAGTATTCCTATACAGCAGAAGACTCTTTTTTTTTTTTTTGTAACTGGCCATGCAGTTCTACAGTGTAGTGGTTAACATTCTGGGCTGTAATGTAGATGGTTGTGAGTTTTAATTCCGCCAGAAACCTTTCAGAAATAGAGGCAATTTTAGATTAAAATACACTGACTCAAGCACACACCAGAGCATGCTTGCCCAACACTACTCTTTAGGTGTCCAAAGCAGATGTTTTGCGATGTGACCCCATGCTCGGTTCTCGAAGTTCAGTATAACTATTTGAAGGAAAACAGTTTATTTAATTGACCTGTGCTGAGAACCCCCAGTTACATACTCTTCTTTTCCCTCCAACCCCATACCGTCCACATTCGTGTAAATCTTAGTGCAGGCTGATTGGCCATCTTACCACGTATCTGTAGTTGGGTTCACCAGCTTTAGAGGTATGCCACCTGTGCAGAGCATGTCACTCACCCCTGATATTTATCCACAATCATATAGCTCTTAGTGAAGGATGATTGGCTATCTTACTGTGTATCTCTAGTTGCCTCCACCCAGTGGCGTTGCTAGGGCTGATGTCACCCAGTGTGGTAGAAAATGGTCACCAGCCACAGCAACAGCACAGTCTTGGCCAGTAAGCTAGTACTATGAGTCGACTACTACCTGCACATTCGGCAGCGCTCCTCAGAGTCTGTCTTCCACTTCCCGCCATGCCTGAATTGACTGGCGCGGAATCTGCAGGGCAGCGCTGCATGTGACGTCAGTGCGCGAGCGCTCTGCGCTTTTGACAGTGATCCGAATCATGTGACAGAGACTGGTCTGGACACACTCTGGTGTCACCCGCTGCGGCCTGCACCCGCCGCACCCCCCTCACAACGCCACTGGATCCACCAGCCCTCCAGCTTCTCTAACAACTTCATCTGCACATATTCCACCTGCCTTTATACTGAAGAATTCTGGCATGGACACTGTACCAAAATCCTGCCAGAAGCCATGTGATATCTGCCTCCTGTTTTTTTCAATGGGAGGCCTCACTGAAGTTTGTGGACGAGCAGTATAAAGCCACAACCTTGCCAAGCAAGGACTTGGCAGTTGTCCGCTTGTGACTTAGCTCCATTTAATGTGAACAACCTTGGCAGAACCTGCTGTGGGAAAATATGATGTTAGGTGGACAAGGACCTTTCTATTACATTACTGAATTATTCAGGTAATCAGGCCATAATGAGAGCACATAGTGAGATGATCAATAAACTTAAAGGCAAGCCGCATGGTCAGCAGCACTTAGCAAGGCGAGAGAAAAGACTGGAAGACTACTGAGTTGGAGAGATAAAAAAAAACTGCTTAACCCTGCATGTAGCTAGCTAGAAGTGGAAGTGAGGGTTCCTTGCCAGTTACCAAACCACCTCAGAGCATAATTAGGGCCAACAAGCAGCTGAATATTGCAGTGGAGAGGGGCAGCCTTGGGAACTGATAGCCGTCTTTCACTCCCTGATGGAGCTAGTCCTGTGGAGCAGGTCATTGCCACAAACACAAGCCAGCGTACAGTCCCTGACAAAAGTCTTGTCGCTTGTGTACAAATTGACCTGAAGTGCCGCTAAAATATATTTCTAATCAAGATTTTGTTACAAGAAATGGGTCATTTTAATCCCAACACCTTTTGTAATAATATTTTAGTGCAAAACGAAACTGACAAAAAGTATTCTAATATTCACAGCTTGGTAAAGCCCATTGAGTCATTTTTTGCCAAGACATAAGTGTTGTCACCTTGTCATATGAGCTTCACCTGTGACTAATAATGGATCAATTAGGTCTCAGGTGTGTATAAAAAGAACCCCAGTACACTAGACCTTCACATCAACTGCAACTAGACCTCTGCAAACATGCCTAAGATTCACCCGGAGACTAAAGTGTTGATTATCAAGAGGCTGAAGACCAGATCCACTGCTGATGTGGCAGACACCTTCAATGTGTCTCAGCGTCAATGTCAGAATTTGATGTAATCTTCTAAATTACCACTAGTGGCCGCTGTTTCACCCACTCTGAACTTGTGTTGCAATTTCACTCCTCCACCACTGGAGGCTGCTGTGTTATCTGAGGATTGCCCTTAACTAAGATGGCCGTTGTGATACTGATTGGGAGCCATCTTGTTTCCTGTTTGGGCCTACTTATACCCATGAGGCAATGCAAACATTGCTCGAGTATTGTGACTTGTTCCAGTCTCCTGCTCCTCAGAACCGTCCCTTCCAGACCGTTCCGATTCTTCACTGGATTCCCTACCTTGCGATCCACTCCTCAAGTCTGCGCCTCGCTTGTTCCTTCTGGCCACTGGATTCCAGCCGCGTCTATCAGCAGCGTAACAGGATACTCGAGCCATGCCCATGGAATCCGCCGGGGAACTGGACTTGGAGGTTCGTGTAAATAATATGAACTGTTTATTAACCAATATCTACGCTGAAATGCTAAATTTGAAAACAAAATACTTGGCATTTGAAAACCAAACATCTCATAGTGTGCAAGTATTTGGACAAGCAACTCAGGATTTACAAAACATGGTGGCTCAACACGCAGAGCAAATACAGGAACTTCATACCCGGGCCATGGTTCCAACTTCTTCATCCACCTTGCCTCTTCCACCCTTCAGGTTTGGAGTGGACCGTGATAAGTACCGTGGATTCATTAATCAATGCAAGTTATATTTTGGTGCACACACTTCTCACTTCCTCACTGACAGATCTAAGGTGCTGTGTATTATTATGCTTCTAACACATAAGGCTGTAGCCTGGGCTAATCCTCTTATTGAGACCAATGATGCACGCCTAGATGATCTGGAAGCTTTCCTTGCAGCTATGAGCCAAGTATTTGATGATCCTAATCGATGTTCCACAGCAGAAGCAACCCTACTGGCCTTACGTCAGGGCAGGCGCTCGGTTGCCGAATATGCCACAGAATTTAAAAGGTGGGTCATTGATACTGAATGGAATAATGCCGCAAAATTTAAATTTTTCAAGAATGGACTATCTAATGCACCTAAAGATGAATTCGCATGTGCTGATGCTCCCACAAATTTTGATGATTTCGTACATCATTGTGTTCTTATTGATACTCGACTGTCTGAGCGTAGGCAAGAAAAGTGGAGTTCTACCTGGCTTCATAATAATCGATACTTATCTGTCCCACCCTCCACCTCTAGAGACTTTGAAACCAAGAAATACACTGAATCTGATGCTGAACCTATGCAGATTGACAGCATACAAAAACGTGAAAGTGCCGATAGAAGGGAACGCAGACTTCGAGAGAATGCTTTTACTGTGGTAAACCTGATCACTTTCTCATTAATTGTCCAAGTCGTCGACAGAAGTCAGTGGCAGTTATAGCGGATCCTGACCTATCTGAGGATGAATCAGTTTCTTCTGAACCAGTGCCACCAGTGAATGCGGTCATCCATTCAATCTCTTCAATAGCACCTAATATTAAGAAGGAAAACA
The DNA here is from genome assembly GCF_905171765.1 of Bufo bufo. NCBI lineage: Eukaryota > Metazoa > Chordata > Amphibia > Anura > Bufonidae > Bufo > Bufo bufo. Next base: position 423,267,299 of record NC_053394.1, read on the forward strand.
AGAACTCTCATTGCTTCATTTCTATCAAGTTTCGCACCAGCTCACAGTGGATATCTACCTCTGCCATGGTGGAATCTGGAGCAAATGGGAACTTTATGGACATTGATTTTGCTAATAAGCATGGAGTATAAATCCAAGGGAGACTTTCACCAATTCTGATGGAAACTGTTGATGGGTCCCCACTGAACTCGGGCCCAGTTGATCAAGAGACTGAACCCTTGGAGATAATTATGGAACGCAATCACCAAGAGGTTTTATCTTTTTTACTAATATCATCGCCCTATTTTCTAATCATCTTGGGACTACCATGGCTGCAAGCTTAGAACCCTCAGATCAACTGGGAAACTAAAGTAGTATCCTTCCCACCAGAGGTTCACTCAGAACAGACTTTTTCTAATCAACCTCAAGTAGATGGTACTGAGGACCTCGAAACATCACCTAAACTGCCATCTATGTATAAAGAATTTGTGAATGTTTGTGATAAAAAGAATGCTAACAAGTTGCCCCCATATCGACCTTATGACTTTCCCATTGAACTGTTGCCGGGAGCAGCTATACCCTTTGGAAGCATATATCCATTGGCAGAGCCTGAACTGAAGGCTCTCAAAGAATACATAGACGAAAATTCAGCTAAAGAATTTATTCGTCCATCCACTTCACCAGCAGGTGCACCAATATTTTTTGTTAAAAATAAAGACGGTACATTAAGGCCTTGTGTCGATTATAGAGAACTAAATAAAATAACAATAAAGAATCGTCACCCTCTGCCTCTTATACCTGAGTTGCTGGATAGAGTTCGTTATGCAAAAATCTTCACCAAACTAGACCTACGAGGAGCCTATAATTTAGTGCGTGTTAGACCTGGTGATAAATGGAAAACAGCATTCAGATCACGTTACGGACATTTCGAGTACTTAGTCATGTCTTTTGGACTGTGTAATGCACCTGCCACCTTTCAGCATTTCATTAATGATATTTTCAAAGATCTGCTAGATCAGTTTGTAGTCATCTATCTGGATGACATACTAATTTTCTCTAATTCTGAGGAAGAACACCAAAATCATGTCAAAATTGTGCTACAGCGGCTACGAACTCATCAACTCTATATTATGTTGGAGAAATGTGAATTTCATCAAATAGAAATTCAGTTCCTGGGTTATGTAATTTCTACTGTAGGACTGCATATGGACTCCAGCATGATTCAAGCAATAAGTGACTGGCCAACCCTAAGGAATGTGAAATAAGTTCAACGTTTTGTCGGATTTGCTAATTTCTACAGACGATTTATCAAAAATGTTTTTTGCTATAATTACACTAATTACTCAATTAACAAGGAAGGGAATACCATTTATTTGGTCTCCCCAAGCACAGGATGCATTCCTCTGTCTAAAGACAAAATTCACCACAGCCCCTATACTGATTCATCCTGACCCTGAACATGCCTTTATCGTTGAAGTTGATGCTTCTGACTGTGCAATAGGGGCTATTCTATCACAAAGAACAGGAGAAAAAGACTTGCTTCACCCTTGTGCTTATTTTTCCCGAAAACTGACCTACTCAGAAAAGAATTATGATGTGGGAAACAAGGAACTTTTAGACATCATTGCTGCTTTCCAAGAGTGGTGACATCATTTGGAAGGAGCAGCACAGCAGATAGTGGTGCTAACTGATCATCGTAACTTAGAGTCCATCAGATCTGCTAAATCTTTGTCTCCCCGTCAAGCTCGGTGGAGTCTTTTTCTTAACCGATTCAATTTTGTGATCTCTTATAGACCTGGCTCCCGAAATGGAAAAGCTGATGCCTTATCCAGACTGTTCTCAAATGATTCCTCTTCACCTGCACCACCAACTACCATTCTGTCGGAATCCAATTTTGTGGGGGTCATTACTAACAAGGATCTGCTAGAAGACATAAGGGCAGCATATGAGACTGATCCGGTTTTCCTAAATCCACCAGATGATATATCCCTTATGTTTCAAAATAAAGTTTGGACTCATAAGTATTGCATTTATGTGCCAGAGAGTGTACGACTGAGAGTATTAAAATTAATTCATAACTCCAAGCTAGCAGGTCACAAGGGAATTCAGAAGACAAAAGAACTTCTGTCACGCTTCTTTTGGTGGCCTAATTATCAAGAGGATGTGAAGAAATATGTTTCTTCTTGTAACACCTGTGCCATGAATAAAACTCCTCGTACTTTACCAGTGGGACTTTTGCAGCCTCTGTCAATCCCGTCCCGTCCTTGGGGGTCTATATCCATGGACTTTATTGTCGATTTGCCTGCTTCTAAAGGGAAAAGTGCCATCTTAGTTGTGGTTGATCGATTGACAAAAGCAGCTCACTTTATTCCATGTGCTGGTCTCCCTTCTGCCAAAGAAACTGCTGAACTTATCATCCAAGATGTCTTTCGTCTCCATTGAGTGCCAGATGAAGTTGTCTCTGATCGCGGAGTACAATTTACGTCCAAATTTTGAAAGAATTTTTGTAAAACACTGGACATTGATGTTAATTTGTCATCCGCTTTTCACCCCCAGTCAAATGGTCAGACTGAATGCACAAACCAAACTTTGGAGCAGTATCTCCGATGCTACATTTGCCATTTGCAAGATGACTGGGTTGATTTGCTTCCAATGGCAGAATTTTCATACAATAATACTCAGAATGCTTCCACCAAACAAACACAATTTTTTGCTAATTTGTGTTACCATCCAAGTATCCTCCCTAATTTCCCCAGAGACACTTCTATTCCTGCTGTCAATGACAGAGTTCAATCTCTCCAACAGAATCTGGAGATGTTAAAGGACACATTAAAGATTGCCCAGGAGAGATATAAGCAAACAGCAGATAAATCCCGCAGGCCTTCTCCAAATTTCAAGGTGGGAGATGAGGTATGGCTTTCTACGAAGAATTTAAAACTTCATGTACCTTCAGAAAAACTGGGTCAAAAATGTATTGGGCCTTTCAAGATTATTGGACAAATAAATGCAGTAGCTTTTCAGTTAAAACTTCCCAGGACAATGAGAGTACATCCTGTGTTCCATGTATCACTTCTGAAACCTGTTATTCCAGATCCATTTCCAGGACGTAATCTGCCTCCTCCTGATCCAGTTGAAGTAGATGGACAAGAACATTACACTGTTAAAAAAATAATGGACTCTAGAATTTTCCGAAATAATCTACAATACCTAATGAAATGGCAGGGGTATGGCCCCGAGGACAATTCATGGGAACCTGTAAACAATATTAGTGCCCCCCGACTGCTTAAAGAATTTCACCAAAGATATCCAGAAAAATGTAATCTTCTAAATTACCACTAGTGGCCGCTGTTTCACCCACTCTGAACTTGTGTTGCAATTTCACTCCTCCACCACTGGAGGCTGCTGTGTTATCTGAGGATTGCCCTTAACTAAGATGGCCGTTGTGATACTGATTGGGAGCCATCTTGTTTCCTGTTTGGGCCTACTTATACTCATGAGGCAATGCAAACATTGCTCAAGTATTGTGACTTGTTCCAGTCTCCTGCTCCTCAGAACCGTCCCTTCCAGACCGTTCCGATTCTTCACTGGATTCCCTACCTTGCGATCCACTCCTCAAGTCTGCGCCTCGCTTGTTCCTTCTGGCCACTGGATTCCAGCCGCATCTACCAGCAGCGTAACAGTCAAGTTCATAGGATAAAAAAAAGATTTGAAGAGACTGGAGACGTTTTGGACAAGGCCAGGTCAGGCCGATCGTTGGCTCGAAAATCCAAGGCCAGCCCATTTTCCACTGCAGCAGAGCTCCATGAGACCTGGTCACCTGAAGTCCCTGTGTCAACCAGAACAGTTTCTCGGATTCTGTCTCGAAATGGCCTCCATGGTCGAATCAGTGCCCATAAGCCAGCACTAAACAAAAGACAATTGAAAAACCGTGTGGCATTTGCCAAGGGCCACAGCCTGCTAAAAGGATGGACACTGGAAAAGTGGCAGAAGGTGGATTTTTCAGATGAATCTTCTGTTGAATTACACCACAGTCGCCGCAAATATTGCAGGAGACCTACTGGAACCCGCATGGAGACGATATTTACCCAGAAAACAGTTAAGTTTGGTGGAGGAAAAATCATGGTCTGGGGTTACATCCAGTATGGGGGTGTGTGAGGGATCTGCAGGGTGGAAGGCAACATCAATAGTCTAAAATACCAAGAAATCTTAGCTACCTCCTATATTCCCAACCATAAAAAAGGCCAAATTCTGCAGCAGGATGGTGCTCCATCGCATACTTCCATCTCCACATCAAAGTTTCTTAAGGCGAAGAAGATCAAGATGCTCCAGGATTGGCCAGCCCAGTCACCAGACAATGAACATCTTTAAGCATATGTGGTGTTGGATGAAAAAGGAAACATGGAAGACGAAACCAAAGAATATTGATGAACTCTGGGAGGCTATGCTATTCCTGATGACTTCATCAATAAATTGTATGAATCCTTGCCAAACCGCATGGATGCTGTCCTTCAAGCTCATGGAAGTCATGCAAGATATTAAATTTGGATCTCACAGCACCACTACTTAATTTGCTGACATATTTTTGGATTTGCAGTAAAGTTGTTCAATTTCTGTATAGGCGACAAAACTTTTGTCTTGACAAAATTTGACCTTTCTGTCTTGATTAAATGATAAATCTTTTTTCAGTGAAACTAATTTATTTCAGTGCATTAAACATCATTTGGGAGGGCTTTAGCTTTTCATATGAGCTATTTCTAACACCAATTGATTAATTAAAAGTCAGGTTAATAGCAGGAGTTTCTACAAAATAGAGAAGCGACAAGACTTTTGTCAGGGACTGTATAGTGCTGTTTTATTTGAGCACTGTATGGTTGTATATGGCATTATATGGCACCACTTATAAGACATTTACAGTGATTGTTTTGCTCTGTATGGTGGTGGCAGGGATGTATATCATTATTATATAGGCAAGTGAATGGAAGCGTTATTTGGCCAATATATGGCAGTATTATCAGGTACTGAATTGCTCTTATAATTAGGCACTACATTTTATAGTTACATTTCCACTGAGGGGAGCACCATCCAACACAAAGCAGGTCCAGCCTATAGGAGGCCAATGTCTCTTGTTACAATGGATGCTCATGCAAGGACGGATTACATTTGCTTAAAATTCCTCAGTCACTTTGCCTTCTGCTCTCCCATCAATTCCTGCTACGTGGTACATAACATAACAAAAGCAGACCCTGCGCTGAGATATACGTCTGGCGGGGACACTGTGCGAACATGACAGCACCCTCCGTAATGTGACAAGATGCTGCTAACTCTTCTCAGAGCAGTGCACTTGGCAGAGAGGAAAGGAAGATAATGAGAAGTGCAGTCTACACGACCTTGTGTTATTTGCTGCCTGAATGCTAATTGTAATGTCCCGTCCTGTTATCGGATCTGCTTAACAAACACTCAGACTCCAGTGTCTGTACATCCAGGCACGAGGCTGAGATACAGGAAGAAACCCATAAGGACTTCCTGGCAGTAGAGCTCAAGGACATGGAGACAATGATGGAGTTGAAAGAGACATCGCAAGAGTCTATCACAGTCAAAGGAGGACAAAGTGGAGTTCAATGTACTGAGATACACATCTCCATTAATCCACCAGCTATAGTTAAAGGGGTATCCTGGTAATACAAAGTTATCCCCTATTCACCAGATTGGGGATAATTGCTAAATCGGTGGAGGTCAGATTTCTGTCATCCCCATCGATCACAAAAACATGAGGCCTGTGTCCGCCTGTATGAAGGGAGCAGTGCTTGACTATGTGCACTACCACTCCGCTCATCTCTATGGGATGGACAGAGATGGCTGAGCGCTGCACTCCCATAGAAGTGACTGTATAGTGAATACACAAGAACTGCTCCATTCACACAGGTGACTCGGGGTCCCGGTTGTCAAGATCCATGGAGGGCGCAGAGGTCAAACCTCGATCCATCTAGCAATTACTCCTTATCATGTGGATAATAGATAGCTTAATATTACCAGAATACCCTTTTATAATTCCACACGAAAATTGCTAGGGAATTTAAAGGGAATTTACACCACCCAATAAAAGGTGAAAGTCCCATATTTTACCAGCCCGGAGATGTTCTCGTGATCACCAGTCTCATCTATCAAGTCTACAAGTGTGCAAACAAAGCCTGTCTAGGAATCTGTAGTAGTACAAGTCCCTTAGTAGGTCTTGGCCTGATCTCAAAGGTAGGCTGCAGGATTGTCATTTGAGAAGATACCTGTAGATTCCCTCTTAACAAGGTAGCAAAGGGATGCAAGGCAAGCACCTTCACTACAGCTAAACACTGGATCAGTAAAAATTATGTAAGTGCAGCTCTGGAATATACTACAGGTTGTAACTCAGGATCAGTAATGTATGTACACAATGAGTCCACCAGCAGAATAGTGAGTGCAGCTCTGGAGTATAATAGAGGATGTAACTCAGGATCAGTACAGGATAAGTAAAGTAATGTATGTACACAGTGAGTAGTGAGCGTGCAACGGCCCAGTTCAGTGTCTGGGGTATCCCTCGTCCCTTAGGAGGTTTCTACGAGAAATGTCCCTCTTATAGAGCAAGTAAACGTGACGCCAGCTGCGGTTAAGCAGTGGAAGCTCAAGGCTCCTTTTGTAGATGATAATGTTGGTACCCAGAGGTAGGATTGCCAGAGTGGTGCAGGGTGGCCTACAATCTCTGTAGATGTTATATACACGTGTCACAGTGTTCCTACCTGGATATCCGTGGATCCCAGACGTCATATGGTCCGAAGCAGTGCAAAAGGGTAGTCAACTTGGATAGTGTAGAAATAAGTTGAGTCCAGACTTGGTTGTATGGAAGTTCAACAGTTGCTTTACTTTGCATAAACGATAATCCAAACAATCCACAGAACTTGTCTTGGTTTCCAGCAAGTTTTAGCAGGACTTTAGCAGGCAAATACTTCTGCAAAACAAACTTCTCTCTGCTAAATTTGTGGTGTACTCACTCAGCACTGCTATGTCAGCAATATTAAATAGAAGTGCTTTCCTTTCTGCTTGTTGCTGTTGTTCTAAGTCTGTCTCTCACTGTGATTCCAGGAACTTATTGTCTTGGCAGGCTTTTATGGAGAGCTCAGTCCCTCAGAAATGAGCGATTGCTGTTTATCCCTGCAGCATGGAGTTCAGGAACCAACTGGTTCTCACTAGACCGTACTATCTCTGGCTGTGACCTTCCGTCCTTGCTCGTTCGGCGCTCCTCGCTGAAGTTTCGTTTCTGTGTGTTATTTGTGGTTCTGTATGGGTTAACTCCCCTGTGTTCCTATTAGGAGTTAATCCTCTCTGTCTGCTCCATGGGTGTGGCCTCTCTGCTGCACCCATGGAACCTGTATATAAGGCTGAGGTTTCCTCAGTTCTGTGTCAGCTCTCCTGGTGTGTGTTGTCTTGTCCTGCTCCTGTTTATGGGATCCGTGTCTGTCTGTCTGTCTGTGCTCTGTGGGTTTCCTACTTGTTCATTCCTGTCCTCTTTGATGTCCTCTTTCCTATGTTTCTGTTATCTGTTCTGCCAGTTATGTTTGTTATGTTATCTGTCTCTGTTCAGCAAGCCCTTGCTGCACCTTTCTTTGCAGCAGAGTGCAATGCGCAAGGCCATGCAGTTTACTACTGGTGGAGCAAGTCCTTCTCTGCTCATTGTCACTCCTGTTTCCTTGCTATGTACTCCTGCTTGTGCTATTAGTTACCCTGTTTGTATTTGCCTGTCTGTTATGTATGCCTATGTGCCGTCGGTACCTTCTGGTACCTGTTGTCCATTCGGTCACTGTCTAGTTCACGCTCCAGAGTGGACCCTGGCAACTTCCTGCTGCAAAGTCTAACCCTACCATCTGGGGCCCTAGTGAATACCAGGAGTTGCTTAGTCACGCCCCTCTGGAGTATTACTAGACAGTGGCGCAGTGGGGGTTTTCTCCCACTGTGCTGACGGTACATAGAGCTCATGTTTTGTCTGTGCTGCCTTCCCTGGTTTTTGTTTGTGCAATAAACTCGTATGTGTCTGTACCTGATTTCCGTTTGTTTATTGCTTGACGACGCGGTGGTCTCTCCTGGGACCTCCAACTCGTGACACACTGCCAAGTCTGCTGCCACCCCCTGGGGAACCAGGTTATTACATGAACAATACAAATGCATAAGAAGAAATGCACGCTACATGGAGGACCTGGAATAAAGACATAAGATGAAATGGTTATTGCATATACAGACAGAAGCAGGGTGTAGGAGTAGAAATTCCACTTGGGGGCATTACTTTCCCCGGCACTTAAGAGGCAAGCCGCCCTCGGCTTGTGCTTAGGGTAAGTTCCAAGGGTACCCAAAGGAAGTTAAAGTGCGGCATTAGACTATTGTAACGGGTAGCTCTCTTTCAGGGGGTCACACTCACAGATATTTACACAGACACCAGGATTTAAGGGCCCGAACTGTGTTTTATTGTGGCGTGGGGTGGATTGGGAGGTCCCCCTGCCAAAACCTACCATCCCAATCCAAGTAAAATCCAGCCCTGAATAAATAAAGAAAATTGCTCCACCAACTATATTTAGTAAAGCCAGCGTCATTCTGGATTTCACCCACTCAGCCAGTTGAGGAACCTGGGAGAGATAAAACCCCCTTCCGGGACTTTCCCATGCATTTTACAGTTCACATCGCCACATATCATTTCCCCCCCCCCCCCCTCTTCTTCAGACCGAAAGTCTGGGGATTTTCCCACATCGTACCATGCCCTCTGGAAGATGTGGTCAGTGTCACATATTTCTGTCTATTCTGCTACCCCCAGGCTAGCAGAGCTTGGTTTTTCATAAACACTGACTTTCTACCTAGCAGACAGTGTCTAAGGGTATCCTCCTTCTCCTCTTTGCTAGAGAACTTTTTCTTAGCTTTCTGGCTTGCTCCTTTTCCAGATTTCTTCTTAGGTCCACGACCTCTAACTTCCGCAATCTTTGCAGTCATGTTTTCCACGGGGAGCTCCCTCCCCCTCCTTTTGTTGGAGATTCAGCTGGTCAGTTTTATACCACCCTTTAGCTGCTCTGGTGTCACCTGGTGTTCACACTCGCTTTGTTTCTTTCTTCTATCAACAGAAAACACTTTTTTCTTTACTTCCCACAGTGTTTAGCTCAGGTTTGGCTTCAGTTTCAGAGTATTCTGCTTCTTCAGTAGCTCTGCCCACTTCGGCCAACTCTTCTTCAGCCTTATCTTTGGTCTCTGGAGCATCCGAGGATTTCTCCCACTCCAACTCATCGGCCTTAGCTTCTTCCGCCTTTGAGTCTCCTTTGGAGTCTTTATTCAGTTTATTAGCCTTCTCATCCTTCTCGGACATGGCATCATATACTTGCATTATTAACCTCTCCTCCTACTTCTCATCAAGGTTGGAGGTACTGGAGACACCGGGGTCCTCATCAGACTCTTCATCTTCTGGCATTCCCTCTAAAGGGTCACCCCGGATATTGTTCTCCTTTCGGGCAGGCTCTAGGAGAGTCATCTCACAGTAGTAGACAACATCTGCATGCTGGCCGTCTGTCTCCTCATATTTCTTCCTCAGCAGACCGCTGGCTTTCTGGAAGGCATTGACGGCAGAGGGGACATCTTTCATGACCCGGCCCTGGCTACTCACTGCCATGAGTCTCTTGACTTCTGCTTTCAGATCAGATTCATCAACTTGTTCAGAAGAAACTTCTATCTGCTCTGGCTCGGCCAGCAGCACAGTGCCACCATCTTCAGGCCCATTCTTAACAGGCTCTGACTTCTTGGCATCTTTCAGAGGATGCTCCTCTTCAGGTTTCTCCTTTTCCTTTGATTGAGCCAACCTGTCATCTTGAGAAGCTCTTTCCTCTAAATCTTCAAGCTTAGTCTTCTGCAACTCATAGACGTTCTTCCTGATGTCATCCTTTGAGCTCATGAGATCCTCCATCTCTGCTCTGAGTTGCTTGTTCAGCCTCTCACATTCACTTTGCTCCTCCAGTGCTTCTTCAAGGGCTCTAACCAAGGAGAGGTCCTTGGTCTCCTTCTCCCGAGTATTAGTCTCCACTGGGTCATGTTCTTCGGCATATCGGGCTGAGACATATTTCTCTATATGAGACATAATTTGCCTCTGGTGGTCCAGGTCCACCATCAGATCATCCAATTCTCACTGAAGTTTGTTCTTGGTTTTGGCGCACAAGCTTGATGGAAGCGTCCCGCTCTTTGGTCTCCTGTTCCAGCTGCCAGATGTAGGAGTACCACCATTCTCTTTTGGACACCCTGTGAGGGTTCTACCCAGAGTCTCTTTAAGCACTTTGTCCGTGTCTTTCTGGGTCTCCTCCTTCGACCCTTCTGAAGCCTTTTTCCGCTTTTCTGTGAAGACAGCAAGTCCCTTCTCTAACGTATATAGGGACCATGTGGAGAAAGAGAAATCATCTTCCTGATTGCAGCTGTACTGACATGTCCGGTCATCTACCACTGCCTGGGTATAGGTCTCAATCGCTAGGCTGACATCTCCCCACTTAACTCTCGTCACTTCAGGTATAACTGTCGTCTGGTCACTACTAGCAACTACCTTAATTTCGCAAGACCTTGACCTGGTAGCTTCTTTCTCTAAGTTGCTATCGGTCACAGCACATGCATCATATATACTGCTCGGGTCATTATCAATCCTGACCTCTAGGAGCACCAATGAGCTAAACCCAACATTGGACATTTCCTTATTAAACATAGAACACTGGAGAGACGGCACACTCTCCTCTGGTACGTGTGGTACATACGCTAGCCGTGCCCCACTTTCCCACACATTTACCACAGTGGGTTCCCTCAAGGGTGTGCCCTTAACATTTACCAGCATTTCTACATAAATTACATTTTTACCAGCAGGGGGAGCTTCTTCCCCAATCACAGCCTGCAAGAGAAAAGGCATCATCATCATCATCACCTATTTCACATGACATCACATTTTCATTATGCAATTCCGCAAACTTGGTACAATCATCTTGCACCTTATCAGCACCATTGTTTCTAATGGTCACTTCATTTAAAGGGCTAGGTACCAGTTCTGCAGGAGTTTTGTCACTGGCTGCAGAAGTGTCTCTACTACCCCACAACTTCCAAAACAAGGGGAAATCACGGCCCAAAACTATATCATACACGAGCGTGTTTTCAACCTCAAGCTTATAAGTCCCAGTTCCCACTAGAGTCTCACACTCAGTGACAGCCACCGGATAGTCCTTACTATCCGCATGATTGTTCCACACATAGTCCCCAGCTACCAAGCTGGCATGTACCAGGCTCACCTGGCACCTTGCATCCAACAACGCCTGGACTGAACTGCCATCCACCACAATGTTGCACATTTTCGGCGCAGTCTCTAGTCCCAGTGTCTCAACACCTCCCGGCCTAGCATATAGCAACTGCCGCCGGCTCACACCATAGTTCACGGTCTCTGAGGTACCAGGGCCCCATTCAGTAACATACCCAACCTCCAGAGCTGTGCTCACTGTCACGTGGTCTTCTACACCAGCAATTACAGGAACGATCTTACCCATTGTCGTCTCAGGTTCGTCCCTCTCACATGTGATACGTCCATCTCCACAGTGGACATCATCCTTTTCCGGGATGCTGGGAACCTCCCATCTTTGATTCCTGGTCATAGGACAATTAAGTGCACACCTTCTCACTTGGCGACATCTCTAGCAGCACTCTCTCTGTTGCCGGACAGCTTCATGCTGTTGTGGTTGGTTGCTCTTAGCAACAGCATTATGGCATCTTCGCACATCCTCTCTAGGACTCTGTACATCTTGGCAGAAAACACTTGAATTCTGGAGAGCCGCACTGCTCTCCATCTCACTCTCTTCCTGTCGGTTACCCTTGGCAACGGCATACACCACCTTCTCTGGAACTCCAGGTACATCACCGACACCTTGGACTTTAATAAAGGGTGCCCTCAATGTTGAAGACTTAGTCTCCAGGGCCAACTGCAGTTGCGCCCTCAAAGCTTCCTCCTCTGCATCCAACTGCATCCTGAGAACCTGTAGTTCTTGGCTCCTGGTCGCAAGGTCACTTCCCAGTTCCTCTGCACAGCGGTTACCGTGGGAAATGCCTTGGGTTAGGACATCTCTTTGTCTGTCCAACCCGCCCATGAGCTTTTTCTGCTCCTGTTGCCACATCATTTGCCTTTGGCTAGACTTCAGATTGGCCCACATCAGCTGCTTGGTGAAATACTCCATCCACTCCATATTAACAGATAGTCCTCTAGCAACACAGCAAAAAAAAAAACAGGGCAGTCTCTTTTCTGGTCTTCTGGCCCTTTAAATCTCTGCACCACAAAAAAAAATAGAAAAATAGTCCACAATAGCACCAGCAGCATTTGCTCCACCAAACAGGCTTCAAAACCTTTACTTCCACCACAGCAGGATTCAGCAGCACCTGCTATTTCTTGTTGTTGCCCCTAGCAACCGGCTGTTGCTCCTTTTCTCATGGACAAATCGCCCGCATCCTCCACCATATGTAAGGGGTAGCTCTCTTTCAGGGGGTCACACTCACAGATATCTTCACAGACACCAGGATTTAAGGGCCAAAACTGTTTTATTGTGGCACATCCGCGTAAACATAAACAGTTATACAAAATAAACTCTTGCCCGTCTGGGGTCTACCTAAACACATAGGGTCAGGGTCTCAGGCTCCAAGCCTTATCATGTTCCGCTCATCAAGCGTCAGTCCACACAGGGAAGAGATCAGGCTTCACATAGCCTTATGGCCCCCTCAGTCCTCCTGACTGAGACCACACACAGAGCCTCTGCTCCAGGTTCACAGACACTTCTCCCTCTTCAGACTGACACCCTGGGAGGTGCTTTATGCTGGCCTTATTACAGCAGGCCTCATCTGCGATCACCTTCCTGCTAGGGAAAAATCTGCCCTGGACTGGGGGAGGGGGGGGGTGGATTGGGAGGTCCCACTGCCAAAACCTACCATCCCAATCCAAGTAAAATCCAGCCCTGAATAAATAAAGAAAATAGCTCCACCAACTATATTTAGTGAAGCCAGCGTCATTCTGGATTTCACCCACCTCAGCCAGTTGAGAAACCTGGGAGAGATATACCCCCCTTCTGGGACTTTTCCATGCATTTTACAGTTCACATCGCCACACTGTATATACAGTTACTAACGCATATAGCAACAGCTACCACAAGTTCTCTGCCCAGATGAGTAGGGTGTCCGAGAACCGTTCCCCTCTCAGGTATAACCAGAGAACCAAATAGGTGTGCACTAAGTGCTCATTCCTAACTATCTGGAGTGTTTTGGCCACGAACACCAAAGGAAGCACGGGGGTGTCTCCACTCTGTTATCCCACCAGTATGCAATGAAACACCTGCAGATAGAAGGATGGCTTTACCCAGTGTTCCCTTCCGGTAACAAGGTCTAATCATGCTTTACGCTTGGTCACCTTGATGACTGAAACAGGTATCTAAAACATAGGTCCCTAAGGCGAGACCTAAAGCCTTAGAACACATCAAACTAGGAGGAGTGACCGGTTTCCTCCCAGAACTCTGTGAGAAGTATTTCCTCCAAACACACAGATTAGCAGCAGGTTATCCTTGACGGTGTTAGAGCTGCTTGTGACTTACCACTTGGTCCTCGCTGTGCAGCAATAATACATTACAATATATTACCTAAGCTATCTAGCTAACACAAGGCAAAATACAGGACCATTAGTACTTTTGAGTCCTCAGATGCAGTCCATACGAGTAATAAAGTAAAAACGCTATCTGACTAGCAATATAAAGTCCAGAGTCCATTTAGAGTTCAAAAGAGGTCACATTGTACTCCTGAAAGAGTCCATACAGGCTAAGGTGCTTGAACGTTGCTGAAACTTTAAAACGTTAGTGCAAAACTATCACAGTAGAAATCACAAAGAGCTCAGGTATACGTTGCCAATCACTGGCAACAGGAGTCGTCCCAGAAGATTGGAAATTAGCAAATGTTGTGCCCATTCACAAGAAAGGTAGTAGGGAGGAATCGGGCAACTATAGGCCAGTAAGCCTGACATCAATAGTGGGGAAATTAATGGAAACCATACTTAAGGAGAGGATTGTGGAACATCTAAAATCCCATGGATTGAAAGATGAAAAACAGCATGGGTTTACTTCAGGGAGATCATGTCAAACTAATCTTATTGATTTTTTCGATTGGGTGACTAAAATAATAGATGGCGGAGGTGCAGTAGACATCGCTTATCTAGACTTCAGTAAGGCTTTTGATACTGTCCCACATAGAAAGCTTATCAATAAAGTGCAGTCTTTGGGCTTGGACTCCCATATTGCTGAATGGATTAGGCAGTGGCTGAGGGACAGGCAACAGAGGGTTGTAGTCAATGGAGTATATTCACTTGTTACCAGTGGGGTACCTCAGGGATCTGTTCTGGGACCCATATTGTTTAATATCTTTATCAGCGAAATTGCAGAAGGCCTCGATGGTAAGGTGTGTCTTTTTGCTGATGACACAAAGATTTGTAACAGGGTTGATGTTCCTGGAGGGATACACCAAATGGAAAAGGACTTAGGAAAACTAGAGGAATGGTCAAAAATATGGCAACTAAAATTTAATGTTGATAAGTGCAAGATAATGCACCTGGGACGTAAAAACCCAAGAGCAGAATATAAAATCAGTGATACAGTCCTAACCTCAGTATCTGAGGAAAGGGATTAAGGGGTCATTATTTCAGAAGACTTAAAGGTAGGCAGACAATGTCATAGAGCAGCAGGAAATGCTAGCAGAATGCTTGGGTGTATAGGGAGAGGAATTACCAGTAGAAAGAGGGAGGTGCTCATGCCGCTCTACAGAGCACTAGTGAGACCTCATTTGGAGTATTGTGCTCAGTACTGGAGACCATATCTCCAGAAGGATATTGATACTTTGGAGAGAGTTCAGAGAAGAGCTACTAAACTGGTACATGGATTGCAGGATAAAACTTACCAGGAAAGATTAAAGGACCTTAACATGTATAGCTTGGAAGAAAGACGAGACAGAGGGGATATGATAGAAACTTTTAAATACATAAAGGGAATCAACAAGGTAAAAGAGGAGAGAATATTTAAAAGAAGAAAAACTGCTACAAGAGGACATCGTTTTAAATTAGAGGGGCAACGGTTTAAAAGTAATATCAGGAAGTATTACTTTACTGAGAGAGTAGTGGATGCATGGAATAGCCTTCCTGCAGAAGTGGTAGCTGCAAATACAGTGGAGGAGTTTAAGCATGCATGGGATAGGCATAAGGCCATCCTTCATATAAGATAGGGCCAGGGGCTATCCATAGTATTTAGTATATTGGGCAGACTGGATGGGCCAAATGGTTCTTATCTGCCGACACATTCTATGTTTCTATGTTTCTATGAGTCTATTCTTTAGGTGCTTGCTTGTAACGTTGCAAAACTGGAACATATAGTTTAGTGAAAAAAAGTCATTTATAATCCACATAAGGTAGTAGGTAATTCCCACAGTGGGTAGTTTTCCTCACAGCACGAGGTCTTCCTCCTCAGTCCCATATTTGAGGGCGCAAAAGTCCTTTTTTAAGCTGTGTGATATCCTCGTCTCTGTTACTGCTAGCTCTGGTGCTCTCTGCAGCTGCAACTCCAGCAGAAACTTTATCTGCAATCTCCTGGTGGCTTTCTGTGTCAGAAAGTGGAACTGCAGGATCACCCTCCTCTGGAGGATCTCTGTGAGCCTTGGCCTTTTCTTGGTAGGTGGCAGATTCTCCAGACAGCAAGAAAGAATAGACCCTTGGTCTTTCATAGCAAGAAGCTCTGAATTCGGTGGTGGTTCCAAAGTGCATGGAGCAGTATCAGTGGATGCCTCCTTATCCTCGCACACCTTAGGGCAGTGCTCCTGTTTGGTGGGCTCAGGCTGTACAGCAGCAGTAGTAGAAGGCTTAGAGATTTCTGTAGTGGCAGAGATAATGGCCACAGACTGGCTCTTTTCTGGCTCTGCTACTCCAGCAATCAGGGGCAATTGTGATAAAATTTGCCTGCCAGGTGGCCTGGTGCTCCTTAGCGGAGGGACTGGGAGTCGTCTTCGCTGTTGCTGCAGCAGTTGAAAGTCCCTAGTGGCAATGAGAATGGCCACAGGGCAGTCCTTCTCTGACCCCACTATGGCAGTAGTTCCTTTAAATAATCTTTATTAGAGACATGTTTTTTTACAGTTATTCATACAAATTCTTTTCTCTTTTGTTTCTCTTTTTTCTTTTCTTTTCATTTCTTTTTCCTTTCTCTTTTGCATTAAACAATTAATACATTGCATATTAACCTAACCCTCCCTATTGTTTGGTCCGCTCCTTTAGGGAGACGGAAGAGGACAAAAAATAAAATAAAATGGCAGTAGTTAGAGGCATGATGCATGTGGCTGCAGCTGCTGATGGATCGCTACGATCCAAGTGGGTGCTATCCTCACTGTCAGACATGGCTTTTGATACCCTGTACCAGACTAGAAGTGTCAGTGTAAGCTAAAATGCTATTTAAGTGCACATTGTTCTAAATCTGTCTCTCACTGTGATTCCAGGAACTTCTTGTTCTGGCTGGCTTTTATGGAGAGCTTAGTCCCTCAGGATTAACCCTTTAGACCCTTTGTGCCTGCCGCTCCGTCGAAAATTCTAAAAAGTCACTTTTAAAGTTTTTTTTTAAAAATCCTGTAGGCTTTACAATGGGGTGGCACACAGTTTTGCATTATCAGAAATCCTGTTCGTGATGCCAAATTATGCAATGGCCCGGTTCAGTGTCTGGGATATCCCTCGCCCTTTAGGAGTTTTCTATTAAATATGTCCCTCTTATAGAGCAAGTAAACGTGACACCAGCTGCAGTTAAGCAGCGGAAGCTCAAGGCTCACTTTTGTATATGGTAATGTTGGTACCCAGAGGTAGGATTGCCAGAGTGGTGCAGGGTGGCCTACAATCTCTGTAGATGTTATATACACGTGTCACGGTGTTCCTACGTGAATAGCCGTGGATCCTAGACGTGATGGCGTATGGAGCAGTGCAAAAGGGTAGTCAACTTGGATAATGTAGAAATAAAGTTGAGTCCAGACTTGGTTGTATGGAATTCCAACAGTTGCTTTACTTTGCATAAATGATAATCCAAACAATCCACAGAACCTGTCTTGGTTTCCAGCAAGCCTTAGCAGGACTTTGGCAGGCAAATACTTCTGCAATACAAACTTCTCTCTGCTAAATCTGTGGTGTACTCATTTAGCACTGCTATGTCAGCAATATTAAATAGAAGTGCTTTCCTTTCTGCTTGTTGCTGTTGTTCTAAGTCTGTCTCTCACTGTGATTCCAGGAACTTCCTGTCCTGGCTGGCTTTTATGGAGAGCTCAGTGCCTCAGGGACGAGCGTTTGCTGTTTCTCCCTACAGCATGGAGTTCAGGAACCAACTGGTTCTCACTAGACCGTACTGTCTCCTCAGAGGAGAGTGTCTAAGAGAGCTGGAAAGCCAGGTTCCACCCTCTGTAAAGTATCACTGCCAAGTCTGCTGCCACCCCCTGGGAAACCAGGTTATTACATGAACAATACAAATGCATAAGAAGAAATGTACACTACGTGGAGGACCTGGAATAAAAACATAGGATGAAATGGTTATTGCATATACAGACAGAATCAGGGTGTAGGAGTGGAAATGCCACTTGGGGTGTTACAAGTGCAGCTCTGGAGTATAATACAGGATGTAACTCAGGATCAGTGCAGGATAAGTAATGTAATGTATGTACACACTGACTGCACCAGCAGAATAGTAATCAAATTACAGATGATGGCAGCATCTCCAGAAGTTCCTCTTTATTTTTTTTACTTACAGAAATGTGTAGAAACAGAGCAAAAATGCAACCTTTCGGCTACGACTTAGCCTTTGTCAAGCATAATAACCAGTGACAGATCACAAACAATTATAGTGCATGTAACACCTCCCAATACTTTGAAGAAGCCAATCAAATGAATTGCACAACGCCCCATAATTAAAAACCTCCAATACCATATATAATACTATATATTACTTACAATATATAGGAGGGCAGGAGCCAAGGGAGCATATCCACCAAGCATCTCGGTTCACCATTGGCGTGCATCTAGTATGACTGTGCATGCTCGAAACATCATGACAGGGTGCCGCACTTATTACACTCATTACCCAATAAATCACATGATGGTCACCTGACCTCTACGTCATCTCACCGCATCTATCAAATCGAATAAGCGTCTCCAACACCATGGAGACCGGCTCTGTAGTACAAACCGGATTCCAAAAAAGTTGGGACACTATACAAATCGTGAATAAAAACTGAATGCAATGATGTGGAGGTGCCAACTTCTAATATTTTATTCAGAATATAACATAAATCACGGAACAAAAGTTTAAACTGAGAAAATGTACCATTTTAAGGGAAAAATATGTTGAATCCGAATTTCATGGTGTCAACAAATCCCCAAAAAGTTGGGACAAGGCCATTTTCACCACTGTGTGGCATCTCCCCTTCTTCTTACAACACTCAACAGACATCTGGGGACCGAGGAGACCAGTTTCTCAAGTTTAGAAATAGGAATGCTCTCCCATTCTTGTCTGATACAGGCCTCTAACTGTTCAATCGTCTTGGGCCTTCTTTGTTGCACCTTCCTCTTTATGATGCGCCAAATGTTCTCTATAGGTGAAAGATCTGGACTGCAGACTGGCCATTTCAGTTCCCAGATCCTTCTCCTACGCAGCCATGATGTTGTGATTGATGCAGAATGTGGTCTGGCATTATCTTGTTGAAAAATGCAGGGTCTTCCTCTTTGGTCCGGATGACATGGCGTCCCAGATTTCCAAAAAGAACTTTGAATCGTGACTCGTCTGACCACAGAACAGTCTTCCATTTTGCCACACTCCATTTTAAATGATCCCTGGCCCAGTGAAAACGCCTGAGCTTGTGGATCTTGCTTAGAAATGGCTTCTTCTTTGCACTGTAGAGTTTCAGCTGGCAACGGCGGATGGCACGGTGGATTGTGTTCACTGACAATGGTTCCTGGAAGTATTCCTGAGCCCATTCTGTGATTTCCTTTACAGTAGCATTCCTGTTTGTGGTGCAGTGTCGTTTAAGGGCCCGGAGATCACGGGCATCCAGTATGGTTTTACGGCCTTGACTCTTACGCACAGAGATTGTTCCAGATTCTCTGAATCTTCGGATGATGTTATGCACAGTTGATGATGATAGATGCAAAGTCTTTGCAATTTTTCGCTGGGTAACACCTTTCTGATATTGCTCCACTATCTTTCTGCGCAACATTGTGGGAAATGGTGATCCTCTACCCATCTTGGCTTCTGAGAGACACTGCCACTCTGAGAAGCTCTTTTTATACCCAATCATGTTGCCAATTGACCTAATTAGTGTTAATTGGTCTTCCAGCTCTTCGTTATGCTCAAATTTACTTTTTCCAGCCTCTTATTGCTACTTGTCCCAACTTTTTTGGGATTTGTTGACACCGTGAAAATTGGAATCAACGTATTTTTCCTTTAAAATGATACATTTACTCGGCTTAAACGTTTGATCTGTCATCTACGTTCTATTACAAATAAAATATTGACATTTGCCATTTCCACATCATTGCATTCAGTTTTTATTCACAATTTGTTTAGTGTCCCAACTTTTTTGGAATCCGGTTTGTAAATACAGAGTGCAATATATTCATATCATTATAACTATAACCGATCAAAGTGGCGCTACAAATAATTGGGACAACCCATAATATTGGGGACTCCAGATATTGTTCGATCACACAGTAAAAATATATATTGTTATTCAATTTATGAAAATAATGCTTCTGCGGACAAAAAAAAAATACAATAGAGGTACCCAATGATGTATAAATAGCTGAAACCCAGGTGCTTGGATTTCCCCAATCTGCTCCGCCCTCCATCTATAACAGATAGTGATATATTAAAATAAAAAAAATTTATGATTAAAAACCTGATCAACAAATGCTCTATACTGTTAAGGACATATAAGGTATAACGCCATCCACTCATCTATAGAACCTAATCTAGGCCACACACATTGAACTCAATATTGAGTCCATGCAATTGTAATGCCCGCAAGGTGAAGATCCATTTCAGTTCCTTCCTCCTCAGAATTTTCTCTTTATCGCCACCTCTCCTCAACATACCAACTGAATCAATAACACGGAAGATGTTGGCATAAGTCGGGGGCACCAGAAGAATAGTGAGTGCAGCTCTGGAGTATAGTAGAGGATGTAACTCAGGATCAGTACAGGATAAGTAATGTAATGTATGTACACAGTGACGCCACCAGCAGGATATTGAGTGCAGCTCTGGAGTATAATGCAGGATGTAATTCAGGATCAGTATAGGAGAAATAATGTAATGTACAGTATGTAAGCAGCAATTCAACTGTCTAATATTACAATATACGTACTTGTCTACATGGTGGTCGTGCTTGCACACTATAAGAAAAAGTGCTGGCCTCTCTTGGCTAGACCATTGGAACACACGTAGGCTGGTGTTTTTTCCTATGGTGTGCAATCACGACCACCTCTTATGGATTACAGGGTGGTCGTAACCATGGAAACAAGCACTGCATGATGTGATGGAAAAAAATTAATTCAGCCAGCAAAGGAAGCAATATGGATATTAACAATATATTAGTAAGTGCCTTTAATTAACTTCCTCTACATAATAAATGCTATTTGCTGAAGTTAGACAACCCCTTTATGTCTCCCTCTTTTGCAAAATAAGTTAAAATTCTGTTTAACTGTACCTTACTCTTATCGGTTTCTGAGAAATCTGAATGACAGTTATCATTAAGATCCAGTAGTATTGCATTACTGGGTAGATTTGCAATTCAGGTTTTTAGAAAATAAGGTAATCAGCCCGTGATACATCCATATGAGTTGTCAGTCCAAGTCTTTATTCAATCATGTCAATGTCTGCCACAGTGGTTCTCTCAATATACTTTCTCTATATAAGGAGAGAGAATGACAAGGCAGTCATGCCAGCCTATAATGAATATTCATGTAGCATATATCCATATCAATGCAATAGCCTCACTCCCTGAATCAGTTCAGGATAAAAATGGAACTTTTCCGTCACAGCCACATTGATGGCTTCATAGAACAAACCACAAGAATAAACAAGTATTTCTAGATTTAGTCACAAATAAAAAAAGGATATATCCGAGATGCAGCATGGCATCTTAGAGTGCTGCATCTATATTCAAGACTATAACTGCCATAATATTGCTGCCTATACACAATACACAATAACTTAATAACATAATGCTATCCCTTTTGTAAAGCTTTGATCTAATATAATATTGCTCTTATGTACACGAATGTAACTATTATAATATGGCTCCTATGTCCTCTCTCCTTCTGTACCAGTCTGTAACTCGTCTTGTTCCTGCTTAGTGCACTTGTCTGTATTATGTATGTGCACCCCTTGTCATATGTACAGCGCTATGGAATGAATGGCGCTTTAATAATAAATAATAATAATAATAATACTGTCTCCTATGTACAAGGATATAATTACTATAATACTAGTCCTATGTACAGGAATATAACTACTATAATACTAGTCGTATGTACAAAAATATAACTACTATAATACTGCTCCTATGTACAAGAATATAACTACTATAATACTGCCTTCTATGTACAAGAATATAACTACTATAATACTGCCTCCTATGTGCAGGAATATAACTGCTATAATACTGCCTCCTATGTACAAGAATATAACTACTAAAATACTGCCCACTATGTACAAGAATATAATTACTATATTACTGCCTCCTATGTACAAGAATATATGGTAACTGCTATAATACCGGTACAAGAGTATAAAAGGGTATTCCAGTTCATTTCATTTTATTCATTCTCCACAGGGCAGAGGGGATAACTGTAATTACATAACCATAATACCTATCTATTGTGAGAGAGAGGTTTTATTTCTTTATATATATGTACTGTATTACTCTTTTCTCTCCACAAGATGGCATCAAACCAGATTTGTGAGCCTTGTGTGCATTTCTTTGTCTTAAGGTCACTGGGGGAGGGGGGTTAGGTTGCCATTTTTGAATGTGCCAATGAAACTCAGAGTTAAAGTTATTGAAAACACCCCTTTTGTGATGTCATGTCTGCTATTTAAGTTAATGTAATTTGAATAAAGCTCTCTTGCTCAGAGGGGATGAGAAGATGCTTTCATGAAACCAACTTGTGTGTCTAGTCTAATTATAAAAGTAGTATGGTGCTCTCATACTTATACTTCTAATTGATTTGGCACCACACAAAGAAGATGATAATCGCATGAATTGCGATAACAATTTGGTGTCCCTGGGTGGGCAGACAACGCTTACGTAACTTCCGAATCAAACGCCACGAGAGGACTTCCGCCGAAACCATCAGGTCACAAGCTGCAGAAAGGTAAGAAACTTTATTTCTTACATATCTTCTTTGAGCCTTTTGCCCAAGTGGATTCTCAAGAGTTGAATTGGTGCTATCGCGAGAGAAGGGTTCGAACTATAGCTGATCTGTCCTTTAGAACGAAAGAACTCGATTGAATATTCCTTATTTGTGTGGTAGGACATACTGGAACTAAGCGAGAATTGATAGACAGCTGAGTCGGATATCTGTAACGAAGAATTGGATCCCAGCCAGACTCTGACGAGAGTTCTTGGTAGAGTGAGATTGTATTCCCTAATCGGAAGAATCTAGATTATGTAGTTTCTTAGTTCCCCTAATCGGAAGAATCTAGATAGTATATTTTTGAGTTCCCCTAACTGGATGAATTTTGTTTTAATTTTTGTAGTTGTTTTAGTTTTATTTTGTGGTTTTTCAATTAGGAAGTATCTAGGTTAAATAAAATTGTGGTTTCCCGGTTAGGAAGAATCTAGGTTAAATATTTTGGTGGTTTCCCGATTAGGAAGAAGCTAGGAAAGAAAATGGGGCAATTCTAATGTTACAGCATATAATGAGGAGATGTTAACAGTGGCTCAGCAAATGCAAGAAAGAGAGGTAAATGTTTCAGTTAGAAAGATGAAAGCATTTTTGTGATACTGTGTAGCAAAGATATCCAGTATTATCTGGAAATACGCAGTATTGTGTAAGAGTTCCCCATAGAGGCTGCAAATCAAAACTGCATAAGAAGGGAAAGTTTCAGCTTAGTTAAAATCGTTCATGCGTGCAATTGGTATGCCAGAAACTGGTAGACTAGGGTATTTTCACACTAGCGTTTTTGTTTTCCGGTATTGAGTTCCATCCTAGTGGCTCAATATTGGAAAAAAACAGATCAGTCTTATTCTAATGCATTTAAGAATGGAGAGCATTCCGTTCAGGAAGCATAAGGATGCATTAGTTTAGTACCTCTTACTTTTTTTGGCCGGAGAAAATACCGCAGCATGCTGCAGTTTTCTCTCCGACCCAAAATTTGATCGGGCATTAATTTATGATGAAATGCATTAATGCCGCAAGTGTTCCAGCAAAATGGATCCGTTCTTTCCGTCCGTGCATGCTCAGATCATTAAATCTGTGGGGAAAAAAATACCGGATTCGTTTGTTCGGATGATCCGGTATTGCAATGCATTTGTGAGACAGATCCAGATCCGTCTCACAAATGCATCTGTTTGCGCCCAGATTGCCGGAATCCTCTGCCGCAAGTGTGAAAGTACCCTTAAATTAAAGTTTGTGGATAAATGTATTGAAGGAAAAGGAAAGTTGATTAGAGGATAATAGGCTGGTGCAAGCTGAGTTATGGTGAAAATTATCTATGAAAGTGATTGATGGAAGTCGAAGTGAGTTGGAATAATGAAATGAGCAGCACTTCTATTGCAAGATAGAGGATTTTGAATCCTATAGAGAACAAAGAAGTTGCCATGGGGCATCCCATCCCCTTTTTTCAAATCTGCTGTAACCCACACTGGTTATTCCTGTTTTCTTTGTCCCCTGTAATGTGCTCTTCCAGAGGGAACCCCTCCCATCGTGTATTCAGCTCCTTTCTTTTCCATCCCCCTATTGTGCTCTAATGAAATCCCCCCCTCAGGATTAGATCCAATGATGTTTGCAAATAACCTTTCCCAATTGTATGTTCCACTATTTTAAAATGTTCCTGCAGAAATTATTCCTATGATGCCAACTGGAAGTATCCCTAACCAATCTAGTCAATCTAAGGTTGCACCCATTCTAAGTCTTTATTCAGATATGAGTGGATTATAGTTACAGGAAAATGTGATATTTCTAGCATCATTTTATGAAGTATGAAATCTGCTGTACCCAGTATCCCCAGTAGTAACATCAATTTTACGAGATGAGTAGAATTCCCAATTCAGAGGACTTACCTATGCTGTTTTGTGGAGTATTAGTTAAAATATGGAGAGTTTTCTCAGGCTGTTAGGGAGTTGAGGGGACTTGGTGAAGCAATAAGGAAAGTCCAGCTCTTTGCTGTTTAGGGCGTTGGGAGAGTACCTCACTTTTCCTGTTCCCCTTTCGTCTATTTCCTGCAAAAGCAAAGGTTTGTGAGAGATAGTGTTGATCATGAATATTCGAATTGCAAATTTTTATCTCGAATATCGGCACTTCGAGAATTCACAAATATTTAGAATATAGTGAGATTTTTTAAATCAGTACACATGATCTCTCCCTGCTTCTAGCTTGTGGGCCAATGAGAAGGCTGCAATATCTTTGACTTTAGGAGTAGTGTTGATTGCGAATTTTCATAATGAGAATTTTCGTAATGCAAATTTTCATAATGAGAATCAATGAGATTGGAAAACTCAGATCCGATGGTATTTTCTAACCCCCAGGCATTCCCATGGTCACGGGGACTCTTGTCGGGGAGGAGTATGCCAAAGTGGAACAACTGTTTACAGATTTTTTTTTAAAAGACAAATATTATAAAAAACAAATATATTAGTTTTTTAGAATATTCGGAATATTCAAAAACAAGAATATATAGCAATATAGCGAATATTTGAAAAAAAAACGAATAAGGAGCAATTTAGCTAATATAGTGCTATAATCTTTGTCTAATAGTTGTAATTTGTTTCTCATCTGAAGTTCAGATTGTAAAAAAATTACAACTATTAAAAAAAGATTATATCACTATATTAGCTAAATTGTTCTACATTCCATTTTTTTAATATTCGCTATATTGCTATATATATATTGCTATATATTGCTATAAACGAATATATAGCACTAAATCAAATATAATAGTTTTTTTAAATATTTGTCTTTTTTTCAATCTGAAGTCATGATTCGTCCTTGCTAAAGTAACTTAAGCAGGGAGGAATCATGACTTCAGATGGAAAAAAAGACGAATATTAAAAAAACAAAAAAATTCGATATAGTGCTATATATTAGTTTTTCAAATATTCGTAATATTCTAAAATAAGAATATATAGCAATATAGCGAATATTCCAAAAAAATATATAATTTAGAACAATTTAGCTAATATAGTGCTATAATCTTTTTTTAATAGTTGTAATTTTTCCTAACTGAATTTCAGATGAGAAAAAAATTACAACTATTAGACAAAGAAGATTATAGCACTATATTAGCTAAATTGCTCTATATTAGTTTTTTTTTCCGAATATTTGCTATATTTCTATTTAGTCTTGTTTTTTAATATTACGAATATTCAAAAAAACGAATATATTATTTTTCTAGAATATTCGTCTTTTTTTTAAAAATCTGTACAGTTGTTCCACTTTGGCCTACTCCTCCCCGACAAGCATCCCCGTCACCATGGGAACGCATAGGGGTTAGGATACACCATCGGATCTGAGTTTTCACAGTATCATTGATTCTCATTACGAAAATTCGCATCACGAAAATTCGCATTACGAATATTTGTATTACAAAAATTCGCAATCAACACTACTCCTAACGAATATTCGAATTCGCAAATATTTGACGAATACTCTACGAAATATTTGCAAAATATCGCAAATTCGAATCTGACCTCTGCCACTCATCACTAGTAAGAGAGAGGTTTTATTTCTCTTTATATAATGTGAACATTTTGTAGTACACATTTTCATCCACTCGATGGCAGGAAACCAGATGTGTGAGCCTCGTGTGCATTTCTTTGTCTTCAGGACACTGGGGGAGGGGAAAGGGGGAATTAGATTGCAGTTTTCAAATCTACCTATGAACTCAGAGTTGAAGTTGCTGAAACCACTCCTATCAAGTTAAGGAGCCAATAGTCTCCTCTTAAGGAACACCCCTTTTGTGATGTCATTTCTGCTATTTAAGTGAATGTAACTTGAATAAAGTTATCTTCTTGCTCTTGCTCAGGGGGGATGAGAAGATGCTTTCATGAAATCAAATTGTCTGGTCTCATTATGAAAGTATGAAAGTTGATTTGGAAACACACAAAGAAGATTAGAATCGCATGAATTGCGATAACAATTTGGTCCTTCGAGTCGGAAACGAACCAAATAATAATACTGTTCATCATGGACATAAACAGGAATGAAAAATATAATCTTCTTATATAGTAAGAATCTATACTTGTAGCTTTAGATCGTCTACTCTTTTAATCTAAATTGTCTTTCCTCTGGAGAACCTCACTTTGTGTAGTACTGATGTCTTTGGTCTCCATTATGAAGGTATTTCTTGCATTTATTAGATTGATTGATTTTCCTATGTCTTCGACATGTGATAGTTTACAGATACGATGAGTAAAATGATTCAGTTTGGCTTTGCATAAACACTGTAGAATTGATTTACAGACTAATAAATGATTTCATTTTAGATGATTACCCATCTGTGCTCAGAAAGCTATGGGCTGACACATACAGATAGTATGAAAATCAATTCGAGCAAAGAACCAAGCTCTCTTTTTTTAACCAATTTCTTTTAAGTTTAGAGTTGGTGTTACATACTGTACCATGTACATATCATACAGGTAAACCATGTGGCTGTTATAACTAATGGGGCCACTGGTGCTTGTTGTTACCATCCACTTTGTGGTGGTAAGTCTTTATAAAGGACTCCCTTCTACAGTGGAACTGCATGATTAGCACATCGAGATGATAGAAATTTGCTCCAAGGGTCAACATTGAGAGGGGACTAGTGATGAGCGAGCATGCTCCGCCGAATACCTGTTCGGCTCGAGCATCGCTATGCTCGGCACATGGCGGTACTCGGCCGAGTATCACATGTGCTCGAGCGCGTGCTCGAGTCTCCTCCCCGCACGTTTTGCTGTTGCTAAGCAGCCAATAAACGTGCAGGTAAGTACTGCCATCACTGTAATGCCAGTAGCTATGTTGGCTGCTGACATTGCAGTGATTGGCTGGCCGAAACGCATCATCGGGTGCTATATAGCACCCGATGACGTGGGTTCGGCTCATTGCGAGTCAGGGAGAGCTGCGCTTAGGAAGGGATAGATAGTGTAGGGAGATTGTGATTGCAATATATTTCAGTGAATAACGTTTCAAAGACCCAAAAGTCCTTTTAAGGACTATTGTGTGTGGTGGCAGCAATTAAATTGTGCAAAGTTGTACTCTAATAATTTTCTTTATACTTTGCGAAATAGCGATTCTTTAGCTATATAGAAGGTGTCTGCAGTGACTTGTGACATCTGTGCAGCAATACCTTCAGTGTGTCAGGAGCAGAGATAGGAAGAATATTAGTGAAAACAATAATTTTTTTCCCATAATCCACATATTTGCTGTCAACGGTGTAATCCGTGAATTGTGTGATTTGCGCTTCAATACCTTGTGTGGTTGTCAGGCCCAGATAAAGGGGAAAAATGAAAATACTGAAAACTATTTTTTTCCCATAATCTGTCCACATTTTTGCTGTCAACGGTGTAATCCGTGAATTGTGTGATCTGCAGTTCAACACCTTGTGTGGTTGTCAGGCCCAGATATAGGGAAAAAATGAAAATACAGAAAACAATTTTTCTCCCATAATCTATCCACATTTTTGCTGTCAACGGTGTAATCCGTGAATTGTATGATCTGCACTTCAATACCTTGTGTGGTTGTCAGGGCCAGATATAGGAAAAAAAATGTAAAATACAGAAAACACTATTTTTTCCCCATAATCTATACACATTTTTGCTGTCAACGGTGTAATCCGTGAATTGTGTGATCTGCGCTTCAATACCTTGTGTGGTTGTCAGGCCTAGATTTAGGGAAAAAATGTAAAATACAGAAAACAATTTTTCTCCCATAATCTATCCACATTTTTGCTGTCAACGGTGTAATCCGTGAATTGTATGATCTGCACTTCAATACCTTGTGTGGTTGTCAGGGCCAGATATAGGAAAAAAAATGTAAAATACAGAAAACACTATTTTTTCCCCATAATCTATACACATTTTTGCTGTCAACGGTGTAATCCGTGAATTGTGTGATCTGCGCTTCAATACCTTGTGTGGTTGTCAGGCCTAGATTTAGGGAAAAAATGTAAAATACAGAAAACAATTTTTCTCCCATAATCTATCCACATTTTTGCTGTCAACGGTGTAATCCGTGAATTGTATGATCTGCACTTCAATACCTTGTGTGGTTGTCAGGGCCAGATATAGGAAAAAAAATGTAAAATACAGAAAACACTATTTTTTCCCCATAATCTATACACATTTTTGCTGTCAACGGTGTAATCCGTGAATTGTGTGATCTGCGCTTCAATACCTTGTGTGGTTGTCAGGCCTAGATTTAGGGAAAAAATGTAAAATACAGAAAACAATTTTTCTCCCATAATCTATCCACATTTTTGCTGTCAACGGTGTAATCCGTGAATTGTATGATCTGCACTTCAATACCTTGTGTGGTTGTCAGGGCCAGATATAGGAAAAAAAATGTAAAATACAGAAAACACTATTTTTTCCCCATAATCTATACACATTTTTGCTGTCAACGGTGTAATCCGTGAATTGTGTGATCTGCGCTTCAATACCTTGTGTGGTTGTCAGGCCTAGATTTAGGGAAAAAATGTAAAATACAGAAAACAATTTTTCTCCCATAATCTATCCACACTTTTGCTGTCAACGGTGTAATCCGTGAATTGTGTGATCTGCGCTTCAACACCTTGTCTGGTTGTCAGGCCCAGATATAGTGAAAAATATAAATATAAATATAAATATAAACTACATCAGAAAACAGTGTCTGTACCGCAGAGTCCAATAATCTGGGCCTAAAATAGTGTCCATATTCTGTGATGTTCTGTGACATATACTGTCCTGCATCTGAAAACAGTTTCTTTAGGGCAAGTTCCAATAATCTTGGCCTAATATAGTGTCCATATTTTGTGTGTTTCTTTGACATATTCTCACAAAGAGGGGTAGAGGGTAGTGACCACTGGCTCCACCCACACCCCTATTCCTGCCTACTTGCACCACTCGTCCTAGGCAACGAGGTATAACTGGACGACGTTCCCTAGCCTGGGTAAGTGCGGAGGGACATACAAGACAAACAACAGATATGTCAGCAAGCCGAGTCAGAACCAGGATGTCGCTAAAGTACAAAAGGATAATCAAAGAGAAGCAAGTAGACGCCAAAGGTCAAACCAGGAGAAGCCAATAAATGCAGGGAGCAACCGGGGACGAAGTCGGGAACGGAGCCGGGAATCTAGCCGCATGTCACGCTAAACAAGTTCAGGAAGAAACTGAATTCACAGGCAACCTGTAAAAAATTACTGTGGTATGTAGCCCCATTCAAAAATGTGCTGTGGGGCCCAATCATTTCTAGCTACGCCACTGATGCAGCCCACAAAAGCAAGTTGGGTTTATTTGATTACAAAACCATAATTAAATTGTGGGCCTGGGGATCACTTTAAGCCCTTTTTAGCTGCATCAGCCCCAGCATGGTGATAAAAATGAGTGGCAAGGTGACATGGTGTGGAGATGGCAGCATGAGGAGGACACATAGTGGCACAATTACGGAGTCTGTATAAAAAAAACTAGGGCCACAGATTGCTTAGAAAGATGCAGATGGAAACAATCTGTGGAGCTGTATCACGGTCACCTGCAGATTAATGCAGCCATCAAAATCAAGTTGGGTTTGTCGGTTCTACCTCAGCTCATCAGCAGGCCTGCACCAAAAATCTTTTACTGGGTCAGTTCACCTGCAGGCCCGCAACTCGAATCTTTTACTGGGTGAGCTCACATGCAGGCCTGTGACTGAAATCTTTTACAGGGTCAGCTCAGCTGCAGGCCCTCGCATATAATGTTTTACAGGGTGAGCTTACCCGCAGGCACTAGCATGTAATGTTTAACAGGGTCAGCTCACCAGCAGGCCCGAACCTAAAATATTTTACAGGGTCAGCTCACCTGCAGGCCCGCAACTCATGCTGCCTTGCTTTGAAGTAGTAGCCGTAGCCGTTTATCAGACTCCCTCTCCGAAATCGAACAATGATTCCCCGTTACCGGTGGTCACCAGGTTAGGCGCATAAAAGAACATCGAAAGTTGATAGGGACTTGCGATCAGGCAGAAGTTATCTAGAGTCAACAAAGCGGCAGCAGGGCCTCTCCTGTATAACTTTTCCTCATCCAAAATACCGCAGTGACATTCCCTGTAATTTTTTATTACTCATTCCAATAACAGGGCATCTTAAGAGTCCTGTATTGTTATTTATCGTCACTACCTCCCCGAGTCGGGAGTGGGTAATAGCCGCGCGCCTGCTGCCTTCCTTGGATGTTTCTGCTTTAATAACTTGACCCACCCTCTCCACCCAATCAGATTTCAGCCATTGACCTCAGTTGGATGTGGTATCCCTTTCTCAAGCTCCCTCTCCGGCATCGAACCCTGATTCCCCGTTACCCATGGTCACCATGGTAGGCGCAGAAAAGAACATCGAAAGCTGATAGGGCAGACATCCAAATGGATCGTCGCCATCACGGGGACGTGCAATCGCCCAGAGGTTATGTAGAGTCACCAATGCGGCAGCAGGCCCTCGCCCCTAAGGTTTTAGATGGTCAGATCAGCAGGTCCTTGCTCTAAATGTTTTTGAGGGTCACCAGCTGGCCATCAATCATCATTTTTCAAGGGTGTGTATGATGCCCTCCTTTATGTGTAACAAAGGGTGTATTGGAGTGCCGGTTCCTTCAAATTTTTGGCATCCCTTTCACTTAGTGCATAGGCTTTATGAGTGTAGGAGTCCCACTACCTGAACAATTGTACCACATTGTGAATGAGGCCCTCCTTTATGTGATATACAGGCTGTTTCGGAGTGCCTCTTGCTTGTAATTTTTTTTGCAGCACTTGCACTTTATATACAATTGAATATACAGGAAAGAATGTTTCCTAACAAATTTTCCTGTATTTTTGTCAGTCTGGAAAAGTGACGTACAACTCGGCCTGGGAGTCCAAGATGTCCAGACATCGTCCCCATGGTGTTCCCGATCCATTTCGGTGGTGTTTCTGTCACTTTCTGACCTTTTCCAATGGACCAGGCACTCTCCCCTCTTCAGAGCAGGGGGTGCCTGGTTGTCTCCCATTGATTTCCATTATACTCGGGTGCTCGGCCGAGCACATGAATATTGCAATGTGTTCGGGCCAAACACCCGAATACTTTGGTGCTCGATCATCACTAGAGGGGACCAAACACCAAGCTCTTCTGTCCTTGGTTGTCCAAATGTAGCACCATAATGATGGGCAAATTAAATTTTTGTTACGGGGGTCCCACTCTTCAATATGCACCATTGTTGCTTTGTTCTGGGCCTGGGCAAATAATAGAATGGGTGAGTACCTTCAAGCAAACAGAACTTCTCTTACCAACAATATTATACTTTTATGTTTTGTCTACTGGTATGTAGTAGATATTCTGATGACATTGAGGCATGTCACCTTCATCTGTAGTACCATACTGTATCATAGAATTTTCCAAAAAACAACCCTGCACATTGGATGAGAAGGAGGTTTTCATCAGGGACGTGCACAGACATTTTGAAGGGCAGGGGCTTAAGTAAAAAAAAAAAAGGGCACTTGTCATAATTTAAAAAAATGTTTGTACCACGAAGCTTACTTTTCTAGAAGTCCTACCTTGTTCTCCATGAATTTTTTGATACTGTAATTGTAAACACGACAGATACATAGTAATGTATATATTTTTATTTAAATAAGAACTTTTAACTTTGTAACTAACATGTTACATTAAAACTGTAATAAAATTTCCGTTCGTATCAACAATTTTTTTTTTGGGTGATAACGTTACACACAACACAATTAATTCAAACTCAAACAATTGTTTCCTACTAACCATCACTTTCATTCTCTTGTTATTTCTCCCTTCTCCCTCGGGGGGCCATGTCCGTGTATATGTTTACTACTTCACTGTGGTTTATGGGAATTTCTTTCTCAATAGCCAGGAGTAGGAGATCAGAAAGCCTCTCTTCTGAACAAAGGTTTCTCAGTGTATCTTTTACCAGCTTGAGCTTGGAAAAGAAACTCTCCACTGTTGCTGTTGACACCGGAATTGTTGCATAGGCTCTTATCATTTCCACCAGTGTTGGAAAGATATCTTGCCCAGTGTTGTCTCTCACTATTTTTAACAGATCCTTCACAGTGGATGTGTCCGGGAAAGAGGCATAAAAGACCCTGAGCTCTGTTTTTAACTTTTGCTTCTCTCATAGAATTCACATAGTGTGTGAATGACCTCAAAAGAGTCAGGACCTATTACATCTTTGCCTATGCAGTTGTTGGCCTTTGTCAAACTGTGAAGTGCACTTAGTATTTTACTAGACTGTGTCTCGCCATCTCCCCTAAATCTTCTTTGTAGTTCCTGAGAAAGAACATCAATGAATGTACAGTATACCTTCCCTCTATAGTAGTCTTCTACGGACTGGAAGGAGTGGCTCTCTGTGGCTGCATGGGTACTCTGCAATATTTTGCAGGCACCATCCTCTGTCTTTTCTCTCCTGGGGGGACTGTGGGAATGCTGATCCTAGCGGCTTTTGCCTTTTCAGTGACACTTTTAAATAGCTTTCCAAACTGTTCTTCTGTCCTGAGGTTGGACAAGGTGTCCTTTACTCCATTAACAACAGTATATGCTGTACAGTAGACAGATCAATATCACAGTTCTGTAGAGCATCAGAGGCAAGTGCAGTGACCTCAAAGACTGGAGTGGCTATCTCAAGGTAAAGCAGCAAAAACTCAAAGTCTATGGCTTTAACCCCTTAGGGACTTAGGACATACCGGTATGCCACGTTTGCAGAGTCCTTAAAGACTCAGGACGTACCGGTACGTCCTAACTTTAAAACGCGATTGTGGTGCGGCGGGGCTTAATCGCAACAGGATCTCCGGGCATCACAACGCCGGGAGGGTCATGTGACCCCCCCCCCCCCCCCGCATCAGCGATCGCAGCAAACCGCAATTCAGACCTGCGGTTTGCTGCATTTCCGGTCCATTCGGGTCTCCGGTGACCCGATGAACCGGAAAAGGACTGTGATCGGTGGTGTGATTACACACCACCAATCACAGTCCGAGCATTTGGGAGTGGCGGTGCTGGCCGTGGTGCTAATGGCTGCTGTCCATGGTGCTGATTGGTGTGGGGAGAGAAGCGGGAGATTCAAACTCCCAGCGCTCCTCTCTCCCCTCCTCTTCCTGTTTCTGCACCTGCACCATCCAGCACCGTCCTCACCAGCTCCTGCAATTCCACCCGTTGGCACCCATCACCCTCCTGCACCCATCATCCTCCAGGTAGGTTAGGGCAGTGAGGGAGAGGGACCGTTAGGCAGGGATAGAAGGGAAAAGTTAGTTAGGAAAAAAAAATAACTTTATCAGATTTATTGTTTTCTAGCTGTGAGACCCTAGACCCCCCCCCCTGCCACTTATTCCCACAGTGGGGTTCACTGAAATTGACTTTTTTAGTTTTTTTTTCAGTGACCCATTTGTGAATCTGATGGTGGAGCAGACGAACCTGTACGCCCAACAGTTCGTTGCTCAGCACCCGGGCTCCTTTTTGGCTAGACCCGGTGGCTGGACGCCGGTCAGTGCAGCCGAGATGAGGACGTTTTGGGGCCTCGTGCTGCACATGGGTCTAGTGCAAAAACCCAGTGTCAGGCAATATTGGAGTAGGGACGTCCTCTACCAGACCCCACTCTACAGTATGGCCATGACACGCCAACGGTTTGAGGCCATCCGGAAATGTCTGCATTATTCAGATAATGCAGCATGTCCCCCCCGAGGTGATCCTGCCTATGACCGTCTGTATAAGATACGGCCAGTCATCAATAACTTCGGGGCCAAATTTGCGCAGGCCTACGTACCTGGAAGGGAGGTCGCGGTTGATGAGTCTCTCGTTGCGTTCAAGGGGAGACTCAGTTTCCGCCAATACATTCCCACTAAGCGGGCAAGGTATGGCGTGAAAATGTACAAAATTTGTGAGAGTACCTCAGGGTACACTTACAAATTTCGTGTGTACGAGGGGCGAGATTCCCGTATTGAACCCCCAGAATGTCCCCCCACTCTGGGTGTTAGCGGGAAACTCGTGGGACCTTATGTACCCACTGCTAGATAAGGGTTACCACTTGTACGTGGATAACTTTTATACCAGCATTCCCTTGTTCAGGTCCCTTGCCGCCAGATCCACGTCCGCTTGTGGGACCGTGCGGAAAAAAAAAACGTGGCCTCCCTACCTATCCCCAGGTTTGAGACCCGTGCCCTTACCAGTGGAAACCTGTTGCTGGTCAGGTATAAGGACAAGAGGGATGTCCTTATACTGTCCACAATCCACGATAACAGCATCACCCCTGTCCCTGTGCGAGGTACCGCGGCAACGGTCCTCAAGCCCGATTGTATCGTCGACTACAATCGGTATATGGGAGGAGTTGATCTCTCTGATCAAGTCCTCAAGCCATATAATGCCATGCGCAAAACCCGGGCATGGTACAAAAATGTTGCGGTCTACTTGGTACAGGTTGCCTTGTACAACGCTTTTGTACTATCCCGAAGCGCTGGCAGCACAGGGACATTCCTCCAATTCTATGAGGCAGTCCTCAAGGACCTGATCTTTTCAGACCGGGAAAGAGCAGGCCGGAGTACCTCGGGAATTGGAGGCGCCCGGATCGTCCCTGGCCAACATTTTCCAGGTGTGGTCCCCCATACTGGAAAGAAGGGACGAGCCCAAAAAAAGTGCAGAGTGTGTCACAGGAGGGGGATACGGAAGGACACCACCACTCAATGTGACACGTGCCCCGATCATCCGGGCCTCTGCATTATCAATTGCTTCAGGGAGTATCACACTTCCATGGAGTACTAAATTTTTATAATTCCCTACAGTCCCCTAGAGAACATAAAAAACTATGGCTCTCAGACTTTGGAGACACGGAAAAAAATTTTTTCCCAAAAATATTAGTTTTAGTGCAGGCATCCTCAAACTGCGGCCCTCCAGATGTTGTAAAACTATAACTCCCAGCATGCCCAGACAACCTACAGCTATCAGCAGGGCATGGTGGGAATTGTAGTTTCCCATCTAAGAAACTACACCCCTCAAGGTATTTAAAAGTTACTTTACAAACTTTGTTAACCCTTTAGGTGTTCCACAAAACTAAATAGCGAATGTAGAAACAATTTTAGAATAATTTTTTTTTGTTACCTTGCCTCAAAAAAGTGTAATATAGAGCAACCAAAAATCATATTTACCCTAAAATAGTCCCAAAACAACAACCACCTTATCCCGTAGTTTCCTAGATGTGGTCACCTTTATGGAGTTTCTACTGTAGGGGTGCATCAGGGGGCTTGAAAGGGTACATGGTGTTAATAAACCAGTCCAGCAAAATCTGCCTTCCAAAAACCATATGGCGTTCCCCTTCTTCTATGTCCTGCCGTTTAGCCAAATAGTAGTTTACGACCACATATGGGATGTTTCTGCAAACTACAGAATCAGGGCAACCCATATTGAGTTTTGTTTGGCTGTTAACCCGTTTTTTCCAGTAATAAAGTAAGGGTTAAAATTGAAAATTTTCCAAAAAATAGAAATTCCAAAATTGTTTCTCCATCTGCCATAAAGGGTTAACAAAGTTTGTAAACCCAGTTTTGAATACCTTGAGGGGTGTACTTTCTTAGATGGAGTCACTTTTTTGGAATTTCTATTCTAGGGGTGCAACTGGGGGCTTGAAATGGGACATGGTATAAAAAAAAACAGTCCTGCAAAATCTGCCTTCCAAAACCCATATGGCGTTCCCCTCTTTCTATGTCCTCCCGTTTGGCCAAACAGTAGTTTAGGACCACATATGGGGTGTTTTTGCAAACTACAGAATCAGGGCAACCCATATTGAGTTTTGTTTGGCAGTTAACCCTTACTTTATTACTGGAAAAAATTGGTTAAAATGGAAAATGTTCCAAAAAATTGAAATTCCAAAATTGTTTCTCCATCTGCCATTAACTGTTGTGGAACACCTAAAGGGTTAACAAAGTTTGTAAACCCAGTTTTGAATACATT
Source organism: Bufo bufo (assembly GCF_905171765.1). Taxonomy (NCBI): domain Eukaryota; kingdom Metazoa; phylum Chordata; class Amphibia; order Anura; family Bufonidae; genus Bufo; species Bufo bufo. The sequence continues at coordinate 423,303,712 of NC_053394.1, forward strand.
GAGGGGTGTACTTTCTTAGATGGAGTCACTTTATTGGAATTTCTATTCTAGGGGTGCAACGGGGGGCTTGAAATGGGACATGGTATAAACAAAACCAGTCCTGCAAAATCTGCCTTGCAAAAACCATATGGCGTTCCCACTCCATATCGAGTTTTGTTTGGCAGTTAACCCTTGCTTTGTTCCTGGAAAAAATGGATTATATTGGAAAATTTTCCCCCCCAAAAAAATCAAAATTCTTACATTTTATGTCCATTTGCCATGAAGTCTTGTGGAAGACCTAAAGGGTAAACAAAGTTTGTAAAATCAGTTTTGAATACCTTGAGGGTGTAGTTTCTAAAATGGGGTTGGATGGTTTCTATTACGTAAGCATCTCAAAGTGACTTCAGACCTGGACTGGTCCATAAAAAGTGGGATTTGGAAAATTTCTGAAAAATTTCAAAATTTGCTTCTAAACTTCTAAGCTATGTAACATCCCCAAAAAATAAAATGGCATTCCCAAAATAATACAAACATGAAGTAGACATATGGGGAATGTAAAGGCATCACCATTTTTGGGGGTATTACTATGTATTACAGAAGTAGAGAAACTGAAACTTTGAAATTTGCAAATTTTTCCAAATTTTTGGTAAATTTGGTATTTTTTTGTGCAAAAAAATTTACTTTTTTGACCCAATTTTTGCAGTGTCATGAAGTACAATATGCGACGAAAAAACAATCTCAGAACGGCCTGGGTAAGTCAAAGTTTTAAAGTTATCAGCACTTAAAGTGACACTGGTCAGATTTGCAAAACATGGCCAAGGTGAAATAGGGCTGAGTCCTTAAGGGGTTAAGGTACATCCTGGCATCTCCAGCAGCAGTATCGGGAGGTTACTGCTCTGTAATGTCAGTGAGGACTTTGACCACCGAACTCATAACTTTAAGGAGGGCCTTCAGGGCTTTTTTTCTACATGCCCAATGTGTGTCAGAGAGCTTTTGCAGTTGAATTAAACGTTCTCCGGGGTGCAAGGCTTCTTGACATTTCACAAATGCAGTGTGCCTTTTTGTAGAGCTGGTGAGAAACACATAGAGCTTCTGTACCAGGTTGAAAAAGGTAATGAAGTGGATGCTTTATTTTGCAGCTTCAACTAGGACCAAATTTAGGCAGTGGGTTTGGGAGTGCACATATAGAGCCTTGTTATTGTGTTGCAGTATTCTTGACTGCAGTCCTTTGTATTGACCACTCATATTGGCAGCACCATCATAGCCTTGACCACGCATGTTTTCTATATGTAGATTGTTGTTCTTTAGCAAGTCAAGAACTGTTTTCTCCATCTCTTCACCTGTTGTTTTTGCCATATTGGAGACCTGGAGGAAGCGCTCCTTGACTTCCATTTGGTGCACATAACGCACCACAATAGAGACCTGCTCACAGTGAGATACATCAGCAGTTTCATCTATAAGAACTGAATATATATTGGCCCCCTATATTTCTTTTCTAATCTCTCGTTTTGTGAAAGTGGCCAGTACTTTGATAAGATTATTTTGTGTTCTATTTGAGAGGAGTGAAACTTGACACCTATTCTTAACTATTTTCTGACCTTTTACATTATCCAAATGTAGCTTGATTACACTATCGTACTGGCTCAACATTTTAACAAGTTCAAGGAAGTTGCCCTACTTGTGGCAGACTCGTCATCACCCCTGAAAGCCTTCCCCTGCCATGCAAGATTTAGAGTTATATAAATTAATCGGGTAAAGAGTTCTCTGTTTCTTTGTTTCTCTCGCTCCCTTTTTGCCTTGCCTAGAACATCTGATATGTCAAAAGTCGATTGTAAAGCACTCTTTTTGTATGTGTTCCATCACACCATGCTTGTTAAGTGGGCCTCTGAATCTGCATGTTCTTTTATTTTGTCAAGTCCCTTTTTCCAATTGCTTACCCCAGCCACTTTCCATGAACTCTTGCTGTACTTTTGTTCATTTAGAAAAAGCTGACAGCTGAAGCAGAACATACTGTCCTTGTCAGGTGAATACTCTAAACACAGCTTATTTTCATACCATACCTTCTGAAATGATCGGCCTTCAGTATTTTTGGGAAATCTAAAGACAGGTTGACATGGTCCTCTATCAACACACATTTTCACATAGCTGGCATTACACGTGAGATGAAAAGCTTGATTATGGGCTGGATCTGTTGGATATTTTAAGGATGACATTTTTGAGATGGCCTCTTCTACACTACTCACAGCTTCCTCAGCCACATCCTCTTCTATTACTTCCTCAAGCCCAACATTAGCCACTGTTTCCCCTCCTGTGGCCTCTTCCTCTTCAACACTGACAGTGACTTCATGATCATCTTTGTCAGGTGTTGCCTCCAAAGTCTTCTCCTGTATTTCATTTGTTGCTTGAGGGATCTCTACCGTGCTCTCGGGTGTAACACTGTCAATATCTGGGTTATGTGTTCTATCTTGTGGTGTGGTACCTGGTTTTAACCATGCATTTAATGATATACTACTATGGGCTGCTTTCTGGCGCTTTCTCTCCTTCATTTTCCGTATCCTCTCTGTTTTTGGCAATGTGCTGCAGGCATTATTAAAATTAATTGTTGTATCACAAGCGAGATAACGTTCAGCTTTACAAAGCCAAATAATAGAACACTAAATAGCCAGCATACATTAATATATTGATCAAAGAGAGTAATAGAGAGAGAGAGAGAATCTGAACTCGATACAGTAATCTCCAGACATGATGCCACACTGCCTGCCCACATACATAAGGCCACACTGTCAGCCAACCCCACATTTTATTATGCCCACATACATAATACCACACTGCCTGCCCACATACATGATACAACATTTTCTCCCCACATACATGATGCCACACTGCCCAGCACTGGTTAGTAGCCCCCATTAAATGCCCACAAATTGATGCCACAGCCCAGAAGACCCCCAATAAGCATCCACATCAGTGCGGTTTGCACATTAGAGACAAGACTTATTTTATCATGAAGAACACTCCAACAGCAACAGGGCAAAACAAAGAAGGCACATGGGGGATTAGCAAGGATATATGTGTGTGTGTATATATATATATTATGTCGCAGGGAAATTATGAAAATGGAGATTTGATAAAATTCACGGAAGATGATGTTCTCTAAAGAAAGTAAGTGATTTGATCATCAAATCCCTTAACTGTTTTAGTGAAAAGTTTTATATTTTTGATAATATAATAATAATATGAAATAATATTGTTTAGATATTTGGATCAGAGTCAGACTTACTCTTCAAAATCAATATTGTTTAGATATTTGGATCGGAGTCAGACTTTCTCTTCAAAATCAAAGATTTTTTAGTACCTACTTCCATAACATCGTATTTTTTTCCATAATAAAATCCCCTCTTAGAACCTTTAGTGTATCACACTACATGGTTCTTTCCTTACTTGTCCTTTTTCTCTCTATATGATATTAGTTAATTCTTATACCCATCTGGGCTACGATCCTCCTGGGGTAGAGTAGTCTGATATAATGACATATTAGAGTGCCCTTTTTCTAGCACTCGTCTCACACAAGGAATAACACATAATGCTACTACACCTATTACTACAATTACTATCAGTATGACAATCCCTAGTTGCATGAGACCTTGTTTCCAACTTGTGAACCACCCAAAGAATTGATCCCATGGATTATTTATACCTGAGTTCTTTTTCAGTTCTATTGACAGATCTTCAAGCTTTTTTATAGCTATTGTGACCTTACCAGTGGGACCAGTATTATTTGGTATGCATGTGCGACAGGAGGTTGGATCAGTCAATACTCGGCACACTCCGCCCTTCTCTGCGAGAATCATGTCCAACACCATTAGATTCTGGAATGTCATGATTGAGTCCACTTGTAGTTCTTCTGCTACCCCTTGTAATGCATCTCTGGTATAGTTTACAAACCTTTGCTGATTGTAGTATATGTAATTTATCCAATCCACATTTTTATTCACAGTAATGATGGGAAATATTGATTCAAATCCGGCAGCTACTTGATCTCTAGCTTTGAACTCATCTGGGACCCCTCTTGGAATACCTATTGCATCTATATACACATGGGGATCAAAACTTGAAAGGGGGCTACTTCTTTTGTTTATCTTTAGCACCCCTTTGTCTGTAATATCTGATTCAGTAAAAATGTGCATGTTCATTATAACTTTGGCAAGCGCACATTCACCTTTCCAGGCACCTTCCAATCTGGATCTTATCTTTCCATCTCCACAGATCCAGTACACATCTCCTATAGAGTATACTTGGTTCTGAGTGAGGGATATATTCAGATTGCTGTATTTATAACAATAACCTTTGGTGAAATTCTTTACATTCCTCCCATGTGTACTCCCTTTGTAACATGTGTAGTTACCTGGATATACCTGGATACCTGTTCCTGGGCGAGGATTTTTTAACAACAGAGGGTATTTTGACTTCCATTCTGTACATGCACTGTGGTTATAAGACATATTAACAAAAAGAGTCAAAAAACATTCTTCAACACTTTCTGGTAACACTAGGGGTACGGTACCTAGGTGTGGCTTGGCAGCACCGCATATGTAACAGTTACTTTTATTCACAGAAGCTGCACTATACTTCATCCACTCCAACCACAAATTAGCATCAGAAAAACTTGTCTCCATGGCTAAAGTATCTTCATATGTGGGATCAGATATGGCCCTTAGGTTTTTTAGAGAAACTATATGTGGGGCCAGTGGGTTTTTAGGGACATTTGTAATGGGTTGATATTCTTTGGATTTATACATATCTCTAAGTCTGAACATTTTTGTTGCAGTTCCCCACATTTTATGTAAGTACCATCCTAGTACATAATCTCCTTCATCCTGTTTACCAGGGTTTTCTATGGTTAGTATAAGTTTCATTTCCTGTGATTTTTTATTTTTATTTTTTTGGGCAATATCCTACACCGGAGAATGAAGAAGTGTCCATATAGCACGTCCCTCCCTCAAAGAGTGTCATTCTAGTTAGAAGGGACTTAGAATATCTATCCTTTCTCTTGAGGGAGCTTTCTAGTTTATATCCCCATTCTGTCCCTGTATTCCATCCCACTGATCCCCAGTATCCACAATTTTTTCCACAATATGAGTCTGTTACACAAACATAGGCCTGTCCTTGTATATAGGCTTTAGAGCAGTACTCATAGTAAAAACATGTTTTTAGTATATCACAAAGACAAAAGGTGTAGGTAGCTACGTGAGTGTTAGATGAATTATACCAAAAAGTGATGACGCCGCCCTTACTAGTTGCGGCTACTTCTCCCTTACTACTAATTTGTAAAATCAACAAGATTATTGAAGCAATCTTAGTCAGTACATTCAACCATTTCCCAAAACAGGGGGATAGGATCTTCATGTAGGAGGTCAGGGCTGTCTGCCCCCGTTAGTACCTCTGGGCCTCGTTGGAGATCAGGGCTGTCTGCCCCCGTTAGTACCTCTGGTTCTTTTTCAAGGCCAATGCTGTCTGCCTCCATTCCTGCCTCTTCTCTTGCTCTCACAAACTTCACTCGGGTGGCGTGGATCCAAGTTGGAGATTGTTCGGTCAGTATAGCTGTTCTGCTTACTGCGACCACGGTAGTGGGTGGACCATATGTGAAATCACCTTGAGCTCTTCCTTTCTTCAGTGTTTCGACCACCACCTCATCCCCCACCCTGTATGGGTGGGTGGGTTCCTGTGGAAGAGAGGGAGACTTACAAGCAACTTTTTCCTCAGTTTTATCAAGTACCTGTATCAACCTGGTAACATATTCTTCCCTTATTAAATCAAGGTCCCCTTCCTGCACTATCATTGGGCGTCTGGCCCAGGGGGTGGGGAAAGGCCTTCCCATGAGTATCTCGAATGGTGTTAACCCTAACTTCTTATTGCAAGTATTATGGGTAGGGTCTCTTTCCATTTTTCAAAGGTACCTGCAGTGGCCTTCCTCAATTTATCTTTGATTGTCCTGTTCATGCGTTCCACAATTCCTGAGCTCTGTGGTTGATACGGAATGTGAAATTTCCATTCTATCTGTAGTAATTTAGAAATTTCCTTGTTGAGTTTAGAGGTGAATGCTGTTATGTCCTACTCCGTGGAAATGTGCTATAAAGATGGAAGCACTGTGTTGGGGAATGCATGGCTTCCCCTCTTTGCAGACTAATCCTGTCTTAGGATTTTTTTTGCAATACTGGACAACACCAGTCTTGCTGTGCCTGTTCAGTGGCGTACCTTTGAAGATCAGTAAGCATCTGTGACATCTCAGGGGTTGGGGGTGCCAAACATGGCATCTTCCAATGGTTACACGGGCCTGTGGGGTTGCATTTGGCCACTCGTTTTGCCACCTTATCTGCCAGCGCATTGCCCTGTGAGACATGATCCTTGCCGTTGGTGTGTGCCTTGCAGTGGACAATTGCTAATTGTGAGGGTAGTTTGATGGCTTCAAGTAGATCTGTGACCAACTGTGAGTGTGAGATACGCTTACCATCTGTTGCCGTGAACCCTCTTCTCTGCCAAATCATACCATGGTCCCACACTACTCCATGTGCGTACCTACTGTCAGTGTAGATTGTGACAGGTCTGTCAGCATGTAGAATACATGCTCTAGCAAGTGCAATGAGCTCAGCTGCCTGTGCAGACTGGAATTTTATGGGTTTCACCTCTAGGACGACATCTGGGAGCATAACAATGGTGTAGCCTATGCAGTATTTGGTGTCATTTGGTCTGGTGCATGACCCGTCCACAAAAACCTCAGCTGTGTTGAGTGTGGATGCCCTTGAGTAGGCCTACAACATCATGAGTGGTGTGCAAAATGGTGTAATGTCCCATTGTGAAAGGAGTTGCCAACTCTACCATCATAGCACAGGCTGCAAGAGAACACAGACATGCCGGCATCCCTTGGCCAGAGATGGGCATTACCTTCGAGAAAAATGCACATGGGCGCAACTTGCCTCCATGTTCTTGTGTCAGTACGCCCGCCATGGTTTTACAGTTTTGTCGTGCAAACATGTGAAAGAGCAGTTTTGTAGTCAGGGAGGCCCAATCCTAGACTTGACATTAATGAACATTTCAGATAATCAAATGCATTGTACATTTCTGAAGACCATCTTATTAAATCTGGTTTGTCCTCCAATGTTGCCTGCCTCAAGATATTGTCATAGTAGGAACAGTCTGGGATCCATTGTCTGCAGTAGTTTATCATTCCAAGGAAGGATAGCATTTCCTTCTTAGAGTGCGGGGTGACCAGGCCCGCCACAGACTGGACTCTCTCCGGACTGATCCTCCTTTCTCCCTTTGTGCGGACAAACCCCAAGTATTCGACTTGCTGTTTACACCATTGCATTTTCCCTAATGACACTTTGTGTCCACATTCAAACAACCATTGTAACAGTGATATACCATCCTCAATGTTGGCCTCCACTGACATACTGCACAACAGTAAATCATCCACATATTGCAACAACACGGAACCTTGGGGGGGGGGGGGTGCCATGGTTTTAAAGTCATTTGGAGGACGATGCTGAACACTACGGGTGAATTAGCATATCCTTGGGGCATCCTGCCCCAGGTCAATTGTCGCCCTTCGAAGGAAAAAGCAAAAAGTAGTCTGGTCTGTTTGTCAACTGGGATAGAAAAGAATGCATTTTTCAGATCTATCACACTGGAACAAACAGCGTCTGCTGGGATGGCAGATAGTATTTGAGTGATGTCAGGTACAACAGGGGCTATAGGCACAATGATGTTGATGGCCCCTAAATCCTGCACAAAGCGAACCAAACCATCTGCTTTTGCCACAAGATTTATGGGGGTGCTGAAGGGCGAAATCACCTCTTCCAAAATGCCCTTGTTTAAAAATTCCTCGATCATTGGCCTCAAGCCCTCAATTTTCTCTGTGGACAACGGGTATTGTTTCTGGAACACTGAGATGACACCTGGTTTCACAGTAGCTTTGTAAGGTGTGCAATCTATGAGCCCCGTGTCATATTCATTTGAAGACCATAATGCAGGGTTAATGTTGTTAAGTTCTGGGTGGTCCTGTATGTTTGCAAGAATCAGTGGCACGGGTGTAGAGATTGGAATGAGATCTGAGTGTACTTTTATGCCGTGATTCTTTGCTGATACCTGTAAGTCAAGCTTAATGAACAAATCTCTCCCTAACAGGCTGACTGGGCAATCTGGTATAATGCTGAATATATGATCTGTGATGTATTCCCTGTCCATGGTCTCGAGTGGTAGTGAGTCAGTTTTGTAAGTTTTTGTCAATACCCCATTAATTCCCATAGAGGGCTCAGATTTTCTCAATGGTCCTTTGTACAAATCCTTACTTAACACACTTGAGGTTGCACCGCTATCTACCATGAAACCTACTCTCCTTCCTCCCACTCTCAGTCATCTAAGTCCACCACTTTTAGTCGGATGCTGTGGTCCTCCTACTGTCCGTCAGTAGTGTCCCAGCTGTCCATAAGAACAGAGCTCTGATGTTAAGCACAACACTTAACATGTAACACGTAAATTCAAACATTGAAACAAACAGATCTGACAATACAGACATGAACACACAAAGGGCCCATAAGAAACTTTTCATTGACTTCAATTAAAAAAAAAAATGTACAGCTCAATCAACACTGTTGGCACCAATAAAAACCAAAAATCTTCCAAGAAAAATAAAATAAAATTCTCAATGCGCAAATTCTCACCGTGCAACATAAACTTTACATGTTTCTCCCGTCTCAGGTTTGGGGTAATCTGTTTTTGACCCTTGTGCCCCCATTCCGTCTGATATTTTAATGATGCCACTTCTCTAGGACTGGCTGTACTAAACCGTTAAGGCTCCGACAAATCCTGTCAACTTAGACGAAGGACTCAGGTCTGATCACAAAATATCAGAGAGTTTCATCAAACATATAATTTGTTGTTTTGGTCCGCCACTTGCGTTCACCTATCCCCAGGTCAACGGATTGCTCCTAGCCGGGGGGGGGGTGGGGCGTCTTGCAGACCTCCGCAACACAGTAAAACAACAATACAATGTTCTTATAACTCTATGCAAATAATCAACTTCAGTCCGTACACTTACCACCTGGACATCAGTATCCTTATATCAACTCTAATATTCTTATACTCTAAACAATTTAAAAAGAGTCAAACCAAGCTCCGTCCTTGTCTCCCTGAGACAATATTTTCTAGTGCGCACTATATTTTCTCTGAGTGATCCTCACGGCGGACTCCCGGAGTCCCCGGGTCAGTCCCCCAGACTCCCGGAGTCTGTTCCCTGTATCCCTGATACAGTAATTATACTAGAAGTTGTAGGTTCTACTTACTAGATCGAGACGTGGTCCTCGGATCGGCCAGAGGACAATAACAGATGTCTTTCTTACCGGACCCGAGGATGACCTTTTCGATCCCGAACACGAGCCCCCAAACTGATAGGAAATCTCAACGCCCCACTTGGTACCCCTGGTACCGAACTTCTAGTATCAGCTTGGTTTGAGTCTTGTTCTGACGTCAGGAGAGCGCTTCACTCAGTAGGGAATAACAGACACAACAATGATGTACTGAATGAACGCTCTAAAGTTTATTATTAGTGCACACAGGTTATATACAGGGGTTTTTACCCCCCTTTATTAGCATATCAACGTAAGTTATTTATTCAACCTATCATATTAACACATTTTATTCTACAGGCAAAAAGAGCGAGAAAAAATGGAACTTCCATATTAGGGATATTGTCCGGGAGTAGTGCCAAAGAGATAAGATTCATGGTCACAGAGAACAAGAACTTAACAGAAAACTAAGTTAGTTTTAACATAAAAAAACATAGATTCCTTTCAGGGCCTTTTATCAGCGAACTGTGAGAGCTATGGGATAAAGGACCTTTGATGACATCATCACCATGTCACCAGTAACATAGCAATATTACTGGTCACATTACAGGTCACATGTCTATAAGGTAATCAAAGGTCCTTCGACTGCTTTCTTTTTTTTCCAGGACTCCTTAATTGTTTATTTAATCTTTTCACTAAAACAGTTAAGGGATTTAAACCAAATCACTTACTTTCTTTAGGGAAATCACCCCACAGACATGTTATAGGGCAATGATGGAAGAGGATGTGGCCCAGGACGAGGAGGAGGAGGAGGAAGAGGGGTCATTTCCAACACTTTCAGGCCAGTCTTTTAGAAGTGGCTCAGAGGGATATTTTTTGCAACAGCAGAGGCCAGGTACAATATTGGGCAACCAGGGCCCACTACTGGAGGAGGAGGATGAGGAGGATGAGGAGGATGAGGATGAAGCATGTTCACAGCGGGGTGGCACCCAACGCAGCTCGGGCTCATCACTGGTGCATGGCTGGGGGGATACGGAGGACGCAGACGATATGCCTTCCATAGAGGACAGCTTGTCCTTACCTCTGGGCAGCCTGGCACACTTGAGAAGGCAACAGGCATGATGCCCTGCGATCCTTGGCGGCAGAAGGACGTGTGCCAAACAGCTCTCCGCCTGGGGCCCAGCCGCCACTACATTTACCCAGTGTGCAGTTAGGGAGATATAGCGTCCCTGGCTGTGCTTACTGGTCCACGTATCTGTGGTTAGGTGGACCTTGCTACAGATGGCGTTGCGCAGTGCACACTTGATTTTATCTGATACTTGGTTGTGCAGGGAGGGCACGGCTCTCCTGGAGAAGTAGTGGCGGCTGTGGACGACGTATTGTTGGACAGCAAGCGACATGAGCTGTTTGAAGCTGTCCGTCTCCACCAGCCTAAATGACAGCATTTCAAAGGCCAGTAGTTTAGAAATGCTGGCACTCAGGGCCAGGGATCGAGGGTGGCTAGGTGGGAATTTACGCTTTCTCTCCAAGGTTTGTCAGATGGAGAGCTGAACGCTTCCGTGTGACATGGTGGAGATGCTTGGTGACGGAGGTGGTGGTGTTGGTGGCAGATCCTCTGTTTGCTGGGCGGCAGGTGCCAACATTCCTCCAGAGGCGGAGGAAGAGGCCGAGGCAGCAGCAGAAGAGGGAGCAGGAGGGGCCTGAGCCCTTTCTTGGTTTTGAAGGTGCTTACTCCACTGCAGCCCGTGTCTCGCATGTAGATGCCTGGTGATGCAGGTTGTGCTAAGGTTCAGAACGTTAATGCCTCGCTTCAGGCTCTGATGGCACAGCGTGCAAACCACTCGGGTCTTGTCGTCAGCACATTGTGTGAAGAAGTGCCATGCCAGGGAACTCCTTGAAGCTGCCTTTGGTGTGCTCTGTCCCTGGTGACGGTGGCCAGTAGCAGGCGAACTTTTTTGGCGACGGCTGCTCTGCTTTTGCACCCTGCTCCCTCTTTTGCTACACTGTTGGCTCGGTCTCACCACTGCCTCTTCCTCCGAACTCTGAAAGTCAGTGGCACGACCTCCATTCCATGTGGGGTCTAGGACCTCATCGTCCCCTGCATCGTCTTCCACCCAGTCTTCCTCCCTGACCTCCTTTTCGGTCTGCACACTGCAGAAAGACGCAGCAGTTGGCACCTGTGTTTCGTCATCAGAGACATGCTGAGGTGGTATTCCCATGTCCTCATCATCAGGAAACATAAGTGGTTGTGCGTCAGTAGATTCTATGTCTTCCACCCCTGGGGAAGGGTTAGGTGGATACCCTTGGGAAACCCTGCCAGCAGAGTCTTCAAACAGCATAAGAGACTGCTGCATGACTTGAGGCTCAGACAGGTTCCCCGATATGCACGGGGGTGATGTGACAGACTGATGGGCATGGGTTTCAGGCGCCACCTGTGCGCTTTCTGCAGAAGACTGGGTGGGAGATAATGTGAACCTGCTGGATCCACTGTCGGCCACCCAATCGACTAGCGCCTATACTTGCTCAGGCCTTACCATCCTTAGAATGGCATTAGGCCCGACCAAATATCGCTGTAGATTCTGGCGGCTACTGGGACCTGAGGTAGTAGGTTCAGAAGGACGTGTAGCTGTGGCAGAACGGCCACATCCTCTCCCTGCACCAGAGGCTCCACCAACACCACCACCACGACCATGACCGCGTCCCTCATTAGATGTTTGCTTCATAGTTAGTGTTCACTAAGCAAAGTAAAAAGTGGTTGAGTCTGTTAAAAATTATTATCCGCCAATAAAAACCCTGATGTAGGGTATTGCACTAATTTTTTTTTTAACTCTATATGACAGCGGTATTTGTGGCCTAAATTTCACACTCACTTATGCACCTCTAATCCCAGATGTGCAGTATATCAGAGGTTTTTTTTAACCCCAGTAAGCAAAAGCCATATTTCTGGCCTAAATTTCACAGTAACATATGCACCTCTAATCCCAGATGTGCATTATATCAGAGTTGTTGTTTTTTAACCCCAGTAAGCAAAAGCCGTATTTCTGGCCTAAATGTAACACTCACTTATGCACCTCTAATCCCAGATGTGCAGTATGTTAGAGGGGTTTTTTAACCCCAGTAAGCAAAAGCCGTATTTCTGGCCTAAATGTAACACTCACTTATGCACCTCCAATCCCAGATGTGCAGTATATAAAACAGTGTTTTTTCCACCCTGGTATGTGAAAGCCGTATTTCTGGCCTAAAATGAACAGTCCCTTATGCACCTATAATCCTAGATGTGCACTATATGAAACAGATGGGTTTTTTTTCACCTTAGTATGCCCCAGTATGAGAAAGCCGTATTTGTGGCCTAAATTTCACAGTAATTTATGCCCCTCTAATCCCAGATGTTCAGTATATCAGTTTTTTTTTTAGCCCCAGTAAGCAAAAGCCGTATTTGTGGCCTAAATTTCATAGTAACTTATGCACCTATAATCACAGATGTGCAGTATATCAGAGTTTTTTTTTAACCCCAGTAAGCAAAAGCCGTATTTCTGGCCTAAATGTAACACTCACTTATGCACCTCTAATCCCAGATGTGCAGTATATCAGAGGTTTTTTTTTAACCCCAGTAAGCAAAAGCCGTATTTGTGGCCTAAATTTCACAGTAACTTATGCACCTATAATAACAGATGTGCATTATATCAAAGTTTTTTTTTTTTAACCCCAGTAAGCAAAAGCCATATTTCTGGCCTAAATGTAACACTCACTTATGCACCTCTAATCGCAGATGTGCAGTATGTCAGAGTTTTTTTTTAACCCCAGTAAGCAAAAGCCGTATTTCTGGCCTAAATGTAACACTCACTTATGCACCTCTAATCCCAGATGTGCAGTATATCAGAGGTGTTTTTTCCACCCCGGTATGCTAAAGCCGTATTTCTGGCCTAAATGAACAGTCCCTTATGCACCTATAATCCTAGATGTGCACTATATGAAACAGAGGGGTTTGTTTCACCCTGTATGCCCCAGTATGCCAAAGCCGTATTTCTGGCCTAAATGTGACACTCACTTATGCACCTATAATCCTAGATGTGCACTAAATGAAACAGATGTTTTTTTTTCACCCCAGTATGCCCCAGTATGAGAAAGCCGTATTTCTGCCCTAAATTGAACAGTCACTTATGCAGCGATAATCCTAAATATGCAGTATATGAAACAGAGTTTTTTTTTAACCCCAGTGTCTCAAAGCAGTATTTCTGGACTTGCAGACATGCAGATATCCTGTTGCATGAAATGGCTGCCGATAATGTATTGACTAACTGAAGGAAAAAAAGCTTGTTTTCAGTAGTAGTTGGCTCAGGGCAGGCTTAAAACAATTGTGCACTGTGTGGCATGCCAGAACCGCAGGGGCGACACGTGAGGTGCACAGTGGGCCGATGAGGGGCAGTAACAATACAGTTCATCAGTTTACTCACGGTTAGCAGAAAGCCTCCCTGGGCCAGCAGCACAGTGATGAGAAAGACAGCACGAAATACTCCGGGGCACACTCTGTGGTAGGGAGCCAGCAGCCTAGATGGAGGTTGAGGTGCCCTTGATGACGGCGGTGTTTAGGGTGCTTGTGGCGGCTGGGTCCCTTGGTGGTATTTGTCGTGACGCCAGTACCGTTTATGGTGGTACAACCAGTTGTAGTAATATTGAAGAATTAAGTAGACAGTGGAAGGATACAACTAGCAGCTTTTACTGTAGCTGGTTTTAGTTGCGGCATATACATCCAGACAGAATACAGTCTCTTGATATTTAGAGAAATTCTGTTGATCCACTGTTAATTGGTTTTGCTATGTTCTGACTCATGCTGTGGTTCTGTATAGGTCTTACTGGTAGGTCCCTTTTAACCACTTCCCATCTGGGCCCTTTGCCCCCTTCCTGACCAGGCCAAATTTTGCAAAACGGACATATCTCACTTTATGTGGTAATAACTTTGGAACGCCTTTATTTATCCAAGTCATTCAGAGATTGTTTTCTCGTGACACATTGTACTTCATGATAGTCATAAATTTGAGTCAAAATATTTCACCTTTATTTATGAAAAAATCCCAAATTTACCCAAAAATTTAAAAAAAATCGCAATTTTCTAAATTTCAATTTCTCTGCTTTTAAAACAGAAAGTGATACCTCATAAAATATTTATTATTTAACATTCCCCATATGTCTACTTTATGTTGGCATCATTTTGGAAATGTCATTTTATTTTTTTAGGACGTTAGAAGGCTTAGAAGTTTAGAAGCAATTCTTCAAATTTTTAAGAAAATTGCCAAAACCCACTTTTTAAGGACCAGTTCAGGTATGAAGTCACTTTGTGCGGCCTACATAGTGGATACCCCCATAAATGACCCCATTGTAGAAACTACACCCCTCAAGGTATTCAAAACCGATTTTACAAACTTTGTTAACCCTTTAGGCGTTCCACAAGAATTAAAGGAAAATGGAGATCAAATTTTTAAATTTCACTTTTTTGGCAGATTTTCCATTTTAATCAATTTTTTTCTCTAACACATCGATGGTTAACAGCCAAACAAAACTCAATATTTATTACCCAGATTCTGCGGTTTACAGAAACACCCCACATGTGGTCGTAAACTGCTGTATGGGCACACGGCAGGGCGCAGAAGGAAAGGAACTCCACATGGTTTTTAGATGCCATGTCCCATTTGAAGCCCCCTGATGCACCCTTACAGTAGAAACTCCCAAGAAGTGACCCCATTTTGGAAACTAGGGGATAAGGTGCCAGTTTTATTAGTACTATTTTTGGGTACATATGATTTTTTGATCATTCAATATAACACTTTATGGGGCAAGGTGACCAAAAAATTGGTTGTTTTAGCACAGTTTCTATTTATTTATTTTTACAGCGTTCACCTTAGGGGTTCAGTCAAGTGACATTTTTATAGAGCAGATTGTTACGGACGTGGCGATACCTAATATGTATACTTTTTCTCATTTATTAAAGTTTTACACAATAATAGCATTTTTGAAACCAAAAAATTATGTTTTAATGTGTCCATGTTCTGAGAGCTATAGTTTTTTTATTTTTTGAGAGATTTTCTTATGTAGGGGCTCATTTTTTGCGGGATGAGGTGACGGTTTTATTGGTACCATTTTGTGGGACATACGCGTTTTTGATCACTTGGTGTTGCACCTTTTGTGATGCAACGTGACAAAAATTGCTTGTTTTGACACAGTTTTTTTTTTTTTTTTTTTACGGTGTTCACCCGAGGGGTTAGGTCATGTGATATTTTTATAGAGCTGGTTTTTACGGACGCGGCAATACCTAATATGTATACTTTTTTTTATTTGTTTCACTTTAACACAATAATAGCATTTTTGAAACCAAAAAAATTATGTTTTAGTGTCTCCATGTTCTAAGAGCTATAGTTTTTTTATTTTTTGAGAGATTTTCTTATGTAGGCGCTCATTTTTTGCGGGATGAGGTGACGGTTTTATTGGTACCATTTTGTGGGACATACGCGTTTTTGATCACTTGGTGTTGCACCTTTTGTGATGCAAGGTGACAAAAATTGCTTGTTTTGACACCGTTTTTTTTTTTTTTTTTTACGGTGTTCACCCGAGGGGTTAGGTCATGTGATATTTTTATAGAGCTGGTTTTTACGGACGCGGCAATACTAAATATGTCTATTTTACTTTATTTTTTCTATTTTAATTTTTTTTTTTTTATTCCTAACTTGGGAACTTTTTTTTTTTTTACATGTGAAACTTTATTTTATTTTATTTTTTCAACCCTTTATTTTTTTTATTTTTTTTTACACTTTTCGTCCCCCATAAGGTCATACAAGACCTCTGGGGGACATTTGCTTCACTTTTTCTTTTTTTTTTCACAGTTGATTTCTCCTGTAACTGGGGCTGAGATAGTAGCCCCAGTTACAGGACAAATGCACCCCTATAGAGGCTGTACAGCAGCAATCCTGCGCTGTACAGCCTCACAGCAGGGCTGATCGAGGTCTCTGAGAGACCTCACACAGCCCCTGCACTCTCCGGTCACGGCGGTCACATGACCGCCGGGCCGGAACAGGAAGCGCACAGCGCTTCCTGCTCTGCAGACACAGCGCTCGGTGAGCGCTGTGTCTGCAGCGATCGTGAAGGCAGGGACACCTGGGCACTGTCCCTGCCTCGTCTTAGGGTTGCCCTGCTGTCACTGACAGCGGGCAACCCGATCAGCAGCTGCACGATTAGCGTGCAGCTGCTATTTCTGACAGGACGTTTTAAAACGTGCTGTCAGAAATAGACGTCCACCCATAGGACGTTTATATCCTATGGGCGGACGTGAGGCGGTTAAACCAGTTTAATTTGGTGAGGTTGCCCGTGGCTAAAGAATTCTTCACCTGGATTCCCAAAGGTCTTTGATGCCTGGGTAGTGGCTATTATCCTTTGGTTTTAAGTCTTTCCTTTCTTTACTTTTCTCCTGAGCGGTTGTGTGCTTGATCTGCACTCTCTCAAAACTAACAACAGACTGACCACAGATAAGACCTGAGCTGGGCTGGATATCCCAGAGAAGTGCTATCCCCATCTTGTGGTGGGATGTATAAAGCACACTTGACCAGCCTATAAACAGGGATACAACAGGTGTAGCCCTGCAAAATGACATGCAACACGGTAATACAGTTTAAAGTTATTTTGCAGTTCCCACATGTCCTGAGTGGGACGCTGCATACCCCCATGGTAAAAGATAAGTCGCCCTCGACACATTCTTGACTCAATGTTGTATCTTCCTGGAAGATATAAGAGAAGGGAAAGCATGCATGCATAGGAAATAATACCATGACCCCATTCTTTTACTCCTTGTATCTGAAAGTAAAATGGGTTAGGCAAACATATCTCAGGCAACAACGAAATGTGACAAAAGGTGACAACAGGGGTTGTAATTTTTCCTCTGAAGATTGGTGATGTATTGAGAAAACCAGGATAGTCCTTAATGATGTGGAAAAAGGAAAAAAAAACTAAAATAACATAACATCTAAAGAGGCTCACAGGGTATGAGTCCGTTCCCTGGGCACAGGAAAATGTTAAAATAGCATGTCACGGAGGCTCAGGTGCGTGAAAGTCTATCTCCAAGTGCACGCTTGAACGTTGCAAAACAGGTGTAAGGTAAGTAGTCCCTTAAAAAGTCCTTTAAGGAAATAAAACATAATAGACGTAGGTCAGTCTCTTTCTTAAACTCTGGAACTCCAGACGATGTAAGGATGTTTTTAACGATGAAGCGGCAGAGCTGGAAGTTGTCTTCTCGGCTGCCGGGGCAGGAAATCTCTATAACGGACAGGTGGTTGTCCTCTTGTAATCCTGTCGGATCTACGAAGCGGCTGAGACTCCTCTACAGGCCTTGTTTCAAGGGAACTTGGGGTTACCAGAGCTGTAGTAGTTACTTCTTGAGATAGCTCTTCCGGTTGAACTGCGGTTGTGTTGGTCTTGGCAGGCACTAAGATATTGAGCCATGGAGTTAAGAACCATTGTAAAGGATCAGAGTCTAATAACGTTTTTCCAAAAGACTGCATTGGTCCTTCTGAATCAGATTATTTTACAGGCTCTGTTTCTACGTATTGAGTTTCCTCTTGAACAGCTTCTTCTTGAAAAGTTTCTTCTTGAGTATCTTCCTTGAGACACAACTTAAGGCGATTTTGATGCACTACACGTGATTTGTCCTCTTCGGTAATCTCATAAGTATCAGTCTCTGGATTGAGAATAGCGGTAATGGTGTAAGGTTCTCTCTCCCATTTGCTATCTAATTTGCTGGTACGATGGTTGTTTTTTAACCACACACGGTCACCAATTTTTAGAGGTTCTGCTTTGGCAGATTGGTTATAATTAGAGTTGAGCGAACACCTGGATGTTCGGGTTCGAGAAGTTCGGCCGAACTTCCCGGAAATGTTCGGGTTCGGGATCCGAACCCGACCCGAACTTCGTCCCGAACCCGAACCCCATTGAAGTCAATGGGGACCCGAACTTTTGGGCACTAAAAAGGCTGTAAAACAGCCCAGGAAAGAGCTAGAGGGCTGCAAAAGGCAGCAACATGTAGGTAAATCCCCTGCAAACAAACGTGGATAGGGAAATGAATTAAAATTAAAATTAAAAAAATAAAAATTAACCAATATCAATTGGACAGAGGTCCCATAGCAGAGAATCTGGCTTCACGTCAGCAGAGAATCAGTCTCTTCATGCCATAGCAAAGAATCTGGCTTCATGTCAGCAGAGAATCAGTCTCTTCATGCCATAGCAAAGAATCTGGCTTCATGTCAGCGCAGAATCAGTCTTCATGTCATATCAGAGAATCAGGCTTCACGTCACCCACCACTGGAACAGGCCACTGTCACACATTTAGGCCCAGGCACCCAGACAGAGGAGAGAGGTCCCGTAACAGAGAATCTGGCCTTATGTCAGCGCAGAATCAGTCTTCATGTCATATCAGAGAATCAGGCTTTACGTCACCCACCACTGGAACAGGCCACTGTCACATATTTAGGCCCAGGCAGAGGAGAGAGGTCCCGTAACAGAGAATCAGGCCTTATGTCAGCACAGAATCTGTCTTCATGTCATAGCAGAGAATCAGGCTTCACGTCACCCACCACTGGAACAGGCCACTGTCACACATTTAGGCCCAGGCACCCAGGCAGAGGAGAGAGGTCCCGTAACAGAGAATCAGGCCTTATGTCAGCGCAGAATCTGTCTTCATGTCATAGCAGAGAATCAGGCTTCACGTCACCCACCACTGGAACAGGCCACTGTCACATATTTAGGCCCAGGCACCCAGGCAGAGGAGAGAGGTCCCGTAACAGAGAATCTCGCCTTATGTCAGCGCAGAATCAGTATTCATGTCATAGCAGAGAATCAGGCTTCACGTCACCCACCACTGGAACAGGCCACTGTCACACATTTAGGCCCAGGCACCCAGGCAGAGGAGAGAGGTCCCGTAACAGAGAATCAGGCCTTATGTCAGCGCAGAATCTGTCTTCATGTCATAGCAGAGAATCAGGCTTCACGTCACCCACCACTGGAACAGGCCACTGTCACATATTTAGGCCCAGGCACCCAGGCAGAGGAGAAAGGTCCCGTAACAGAGAATCTGGCCTTATGTCAGCGCAGAATCAGTATTCATGTCATAGCAGAGAATCAGGCTTCACGTCACCCACCACTGGAACAGGCCACTGTCACATATTTAGGCCCAGGCACCCAGGCAGAGGAGAGAGGTCCCGTAACAGAGAATCTGGCCTTATGTCAGCGCAGAATCAGTCTTCATGTCATAGCAGAGAATCAGGCTTCACGTCACCCACCACTAGAACAGGCCACTGTCACATATTTAGGCCCAGGCACCCAGGCAGAGGAGAGAGGTCCCGTAACAGAGAATCTGGCCTTATGTCAGCACATAATCAGTCTTCATGTCATAGCAGAGAATCAGGCTTCACGTCACCCACCACTGGAACAGGCCACTGTCACATATTTAGGCCCAGGCACCCAGGCAGAGGAGAGAGGTCCCGTAACAGAGAATCTGGCCTTATGTCAGCGCAGAATCAGTCTTCATGTCATAGCAGTGAATCAGGCTTCACGTCACCCACCACTGGAACAGGCCACTGTCACATATTTAGGCCCAGGCACCCAGGCAGAGGAGAGAGGTCCCGTAACAGAGAATCTGGCCTTATGTCAGCGCAGAATCAGTCTTCATGTCATAGCAGAGAATCAGGCTTCACATCACCCACCACTGGAACAGGCCACTGTCACATATTTAGGCCCAGGCACCCAGGCAGAGGAGAGAGGTCCCGTAACAGAGAATCTGGCCTTATGTCAGTGCAGAATCAGTCTTCATGTCATATCAGAGAATCAGGCTTCACGTCACCCACCACTGGAACAGGCCACTGTCACATATTTAGGCCCAGGCAGAGGAGAGAGGTCCCGTAACAGAGAATCAGGCCTTATGTCAGCACAGAATCTGTCTTCATGTCATAGCAGAGAATCAGGCTTCACGTCACCCACCACTGGAACAGGCCACTGTCACACATTTAGGCCCAGGCACCCAGGCAGAGGAGAGAGGTCCCGTAACAGAGAATCAGGCCTTATGTCAGCGCAGAATCTGTCTTCATGTCATAGCAGAGAATCAGGCTTCACGTCACCCACCACTGGAACAGGCCACTGTCACATATTTAGGCCCAGGCACCCAGGCAGAGGAGAGAGGTCCCGTAACAGAGAATCTGGCCTTATGTCAGCGCAGAATCAGTATTCATGTCATAGCAGAGAATCAGGCTTCACGTCACCCACCACTGGAACAGGCCACTGTCACATATTTAGGCCCAGGCACCCAGGCAGAGGAGAGAGGTCCCGTAACAGAGAATCTGGCCTTATGTCAGCGCAGAATCAGTCTTCATGTCATAGCAGAGAATCAGGCTTCACGTCACCCACCACTGGAACAGGCCACTGTCACACATTTAGGCACAGGCACCCAGACAGAGGAGAGAGGTCCCGTAACAGAGAATCAGGCCTTATGTCAGCACAGAATCTGTCTTCATGTCATAGCAGAGAATCAGGCATCACGTCACCCACCACTGGAACAGGCCACTGTCACACATTTAGGCACAGGCACCCAGACAGAGGAGAGAGGTCCCGTAACAGAGAATCAGGCCTTATGTCAGCACAGAATCTGTCTTCATGTCATAGCAGAGAATCAGGCATCACGTCACCCACCACTGGAACAGGCCACTGTCACACATTTAGGCCCAGGCACCCAGGCAGAGGAGAGAGGTCCCGTAACAGAGAATCAGGCCATATGTCAGCGCAGAATCTGTCTTCATGTCATAGCAGAGAATCAGGCTTCACGTCACCCACCACTGGAACAGGCCACTGTCACATATTTAGGCCCAGGCACCCAGGCAGAGGAGAGAGGTCCCGTAACAGACAATCAGGCCTTATGTCAGCGCAGAATCTGTCTTCATGTCATAGCAGAGAATCAGGCTTCACGTCACCCACCACTGGAACAGGCCAACGTCACATATTTAGGCCCAGGCACCCAGGCAGAGGAGAGAGGTCCCGTAACAGAGAATCTGGCCTTATGTCAGCGCAGAATCAGTCTTCATGTCATAGCAGAGAATCAGGCTTCACGTCACCCACCACTGGAACAGGCCACTGTCACATATTTAGGCCCAGGCACCCAGGCAGAGGAGAGAGGTCCCGTAACAGAGAATCTGGCCTTATGTCAGCACATAATCAGTCTTCATGTCATAGCAGAGAATCAGGCTTCACGTCACCCACCACTGGAACAGGCCACTGTCACATATTTAGGCCCAGGCACCCAGGCAGAGGAGAGAGGTCCCGTAACAGAGAATCTGGCCTTATGTCAGCGCAGAATCAGTCTTCATGTCATAGCAGAGAATCAGGCTTCACGTCACCCACCACTGGAACAGGCCACTGTCACATATTTAGGCCCAGGCACCCAGGCAGAGGAGAGAGGTCCCGTAACAGAGAATCTGGCCTTATGTCAGCGCAGAATCAGTCTTCATGTCATAGCAGAGAATCAGGCTTCACGTCACCCACCACTGGAACAGGCCACTGTCACACATTTAGGCCCCGGCACCCAGACAGAGGAGAGGTTCATTCAACTTTGGGTTGCCCCGCAATATAATGGTAAAATGAAAATAAAAATAGTATTGAATGAGGAAGTGCCCTGGAGTAGAATAATATATTGTTAAGGGGAGGTAGTTAATATCTAATCTGCACAAGGGATAGACAGGTACTGTGGGATCCATGCCTGGTTCATTTTTATGAACGTCAGCTTGTCCACATTGGCTGTAGACAGGCGGCTGTGTTTTTCTGTAATGACGCCCCCTGCCGTGCTGAATACACGTTTAGACAAAGCGCTGGCCGCTTGGCAGGCCACACCTCCAAGGCATAAAAGGTTAGCTCTGGCCACGTGGACAATTTGGAGACCCAGAAGTTGAATGGGGCCGAACCATCAGTCAGTACGTGGAGGGGTGTGCACAGGTACTGTTCCACCATGTTAGTGAAATGTTGCCTCCTGCTAACACGTTCCGTATCAGGTGGTGGTGCAGTTAGCTGTGGCGTGGTGACAAAACTTTTCCACATCTCTGCCATGCTAACCCTGCCCTCAGAGGAGCTGGCCGTGACACAGCTGCGTTGGCGACCTCTTGCTCCTCCTCTGCCTTCGCCTTGGGCTTCCACTGGTTCCCCTGTGACATTTGGGAATGCTCTCAGTAGCGCGTCTACCAACGTGCGCTTGTACTCGCGCATCTTCCTATCACGCTCCAGTGTAGGAAGTAAGGTGGGCACATTGTCTTTGTACCGGGGATCCAGCAGGGTGGCAACCCAGTAGTCCGCACACGTTAAAACGTGGGCAACTCTGCTGTCGTTGCGCAGGCACTGCAGCATGTAGTCGCTCATGTGTGCCAGGCTGCCCATAGGTAAGGACAAGCTGTCCTCTGTGGGAGGCGTATCGTCATCGTCCTGTGTTTCCCCCCAGCCACGCACCAGTGATGGGCCCGAGCTGCTTTGGGTGCCACCCCGCTGTGAACATGCTTCATCCTCATCCTCCTCCACCTCCTCCTCATCCTCGTCCTCCTCGTCCTCCAGTAGTGGGCCCTGTCTGGCCACATTTGTACCTGGCCTCTGGTGTTGCAAAAAACCTCCCTCTGAGTCACTTCGAAGAGACTGGCCTGAAAGTGCTAAAAATGACCCCTCTTCCTCCTCTTCCTCCTGGGCCACCTCCTCTTCCATTATCGCCCTAAGTGTTTTCTCAAGGAGACATAGAAGTGGTATTGTAATGCTGATAACGGCATCATCGCCACTGGCCATGTTGGTGGAGTACTCGAAACAGCGCAACAGGGCACACAGGTCTCGCATGGAGGCCCAGTCATTGGTGTTGAAGTGGGTCTGATCCGCAGTGCGACTGACCCGTGCGTGCTGCAGCTGAAACTCCACTATGGCCTGCTGCTGCTCGCACAGTCTGTCCAGCATATGCAAGGTGGAGTTCCACCTGGTGGGCACGTCGCATATGAGGCGGTGAGCGGGAAGGCCGAAGTTACGCTGTAGCGCAGACAGGCGAGCAGCGGCAGGGTGTGAACGCCGGAAGCGCGAACAGACGGCCCGCACTTTATGCAGCAGCTCTGACATGTCGGGGTAGTTGCGAATGAACTTCTGCACCACCAAATTCAGCACATGCGCCAGGCAAGGGATGTGCGTCAAACCGGCTAGTCCCAGAGCTGCAACGAGATTTCGCCCATTATCGCACACCACCAGGCCGGGCTTGAGGCTCACCGGCAGCAACCACTCGTCGGTCTGTTGTTCTATACCACCCCACAACTCCTGTGCAGTGTGGGGCCTGTCCCCCAAACATATGAGTTTCAGAACGGCCTGCTGACGTTTACCCCGGGCTGTGCTGAAGTTGGTGGTGAAGGTGTGTGGCTGACTGGATGAGCAGGTGGAAGAAGAGGAGGAGGAAGCCAAACAGCTCTCCGCCTGGGGCCCAGCCGCCACTACATTTACCCAGTGTGCAGTTAGGGAGATATAGCATCCCTGGCCGTGCTTACTGGTCCACGTATCTGTGGTTAGGTGGACCTTGCCATAGATGGCGTTGCGCAGTGCACACTTGATTTTATCGGACACTTGTTTGTGCAGGGAAGGCACGGCTCTCTTGGAGAAGTAGTGGCGGCTAGGAACAACATACTGTGGGACAGCAAGCGACATGAGCTGTTTGAAGCTGTGTGTGTCCACCAGCCTAAATGACAGCATTTCATAGGCCAGTAGTTTAGAAATGCTGGCATTCAGGGCCAGGGATCGAGGGTGGCTAGGTGGGAATTTACGCTTTCTCTCAAATGTTTGTGAGATGGAGAGCTGAACGCTGCCGTGTGACATGGTTGAGATGCTTGGTGACGCAGGTGGTGGTGTTGGTGGTACATCCCATGTTTGCTGGGCGGCAGGTGCCAACGTTCCTCCAGAGGCGGAGGAAGAGGCCAAGGCGGCGGCAGCAGCAGAAGAGGCCGAGGCGGCGGCAGCAGCAGAAGAGGCCGAGGCGGCAGCAGCAGAAGAGGTAGCAGGGGGAGCTGAGTGACTTCCTTGTTTTTAAGGTGTTTACTCCACTGCAGTTCATGCTTTGCATGCGGGTGCCTGGTCATGCAGGTTGTGCTAAGGTTCAGAACGTTAATGCCTCGCTTCAGGCTCTGATGGCACAGCGTGCAAACCACTCGGGTCTTGTCGTCAGCACATTGTTTAAAGAAGTGCCATGCCAGGGAACTCCTTGAAGCTGCCTTTGGGGTGCTCGGTCCCAGATGGCGGCGGTCAGTAGCAGGCGGAGTCTCTTGGCGGCGGGTGTTCTGATTTTGCCCACTGCTCCCTCTTTTGCTACGCTGTTGGCTCGGTCTCACCACTGCCTCTTCCTCTGAACTGTGAAAGTCAGTGGCACGACCTTCATTCCATGTGGGGTCTAGGACCTCATCGTCCCCTGCATCGTCTTCCACCCAGTCTTGATCCCTGACCTCCTGTTCAGTCTGCACACTGCAGAAAGACGCAGCAGTTGGCACCTGTGTTTCGTCATCATCAGAAACGTGCTGAGGTGGTATTCCCATGTCTTCATCATCAGGAAACATAAGTGGTTGTGCGTTAGTGCATTCTATCTCTTCCACCCCTGGGGAAGGGCTAGGTGGATGCCCTTAGGAAACCCTGGCAGCAGAGTCTTCAAACAGCATAAGAGACTGCAGCATAACTTGTGGCTCAGACAGTTTCCCTGATATGCATGGGGGTGATGTGACAGACTGATGGGCTTGGTTTTCATGCGCCATCTGTGCGCTTTCTGCAGAAGACTGGGTGGGAGATAATGTGAACGTGCTGAATTCACTGTCGGCCACCCGATTGACTAATGCCTGTACCTGCTCAGGCCTTACCATCCTTAGAACGGCATTGGGCCCCACCAAATATCGCTGTAAATTCTGCTGGCTACTGGGACCTGAGGTAGTTGGTTCACTAGGACGTGTGGCTGTGGCAGAACGGCCACGTCCTCTCCCAGCACCAGAGGGTCCACTAACACCACCACGACCATGTCCACGTCCGCGTCCCTTATTAGATGTTTTCCTCATTGTTCCCGTTCACCACAATTTTGAGAATGGCAAATTTGGGAATAGTTTTTCTACCCAGAACAAAAACTGTGCTTTTACGGTCACTACAAATAACTTGACCAGCTAAAACAGTACAGATTTGGTTGAATAGAAATGTGAGGCCTATTTTTTTTTGCGCTGTGTAACAGGTATAGGTTTAATCACAGAATTAGACTTGTATCTGCACGGTAGCGTGTGTGTTAATTTATTCTGAATGACACTATCAACACCTTGAATCTAAGATATCCTTTTTGGGATAGATTTCAAGTAGGCCTGATATAGCAGAAACTACTTATTTTGAGAATGGCAAATTTGGGAATAGTTTTTCAACCCAGAACAAAAACTGTGCTTTTACGGTCACTACAAATAACTTGACCAGCTAAAACAGTACAGATTTGGTTGAATAGAAATGTCAGGTCTATTTTTTAGGCGCTGGGTGACAGGCTCAACTTGCCCCTGATGTAGTATATGGCCAAAAAATAACCACACTATTGATGGTTAAATGCACTTGGGTGACACAGGCTCAGCCTGCACCAGATGTAGTATATGGCCAAAAAATAACCAGACTGTTGATGGTTAAATGCACTTCGGTGACACAGGCTCAGCCTGCAGCTGATGTAGGATATAGCACAAAATAACCACACTATTGATGGTTAAATACACTTGGTGATAGCTTGTGCTGGCGCACCACAAGCCACAAAATGGCCGCCGATCACCCCAGAAAAAAGTGATATAAAAACGCTCTGGGCAGCCTAAAAAAAGTGAGCAATTCGATATTAGCACTTCAATGATCCACAGCTGGAGATCGATCACAGAATGAAGTCTTTTGGAGGAGTTAATCTGCCTAATCTCGCCCTAACGTCGCAGCTGCAACCTCTCCCTATGCTTGAATCAGCAGAGTGACGTGCAGCGCTACGTGACCCAACATTATATAGAGGCTGGGTCACATGCTGCACTGGCCAATCACAGCCATGCCAATAGTAGGCAAGACTGTGATGGCCTCTTGGGGCAAGTAGTATGACGCTTGTTGATTGGCTGCTTTGCAGCCTTTCAAAAAGCGCCAAGAAAGCGCCGAACACCGAACCCGAACCCGGACTTTTACGAAAATGTTCGGGTCCGTGTCACGGACACCCCAAAATTCGGTACGAACCCGAACTATACAGTTCGGGTTCGCTCATCCCTAGTTATAATCTTTTTGTTGTTTTTTATGAGCATGTTCCATGCGTTGTTGAACAAGTTCTTGTGCATCAATCAAACATCTTTGGTGCTCACTCACCCAATCAGTTTTTGGTAAAGGGTTGATTGCATCAGGCACTTGTGCGCCCAAAGTATGATCTGCAGGTAGTGTACCTTGTCGGCCAAACATAAGATAGTAAGGTGTATACCCAGTAGAACAATGAACAGCGTTATTGTAGGTGTACATCAATTGAGGCAGTAGAGTAGGCCAATCATTTCTTGTAGCAGGTCGTACCGCTCTTAACATCTCAATTAAAGTTTGGTTCATTTTTTCACAAAGCCCATTCCCTTGGGGATGGTAGGCTGTGGTCCTAATTTTCGGGCAGTTGTGAAAGGGCATACATATGGCAACAAGAAAGGTTTCCAGAAAGCATCTGCAGTTGTTTTAGCGGTCAAGTCCATGACAGGTACGGCTACAACAAATTTAGTATAATGATGAATAATGGTCAAAGCGTATGTGTAACCTGAGCGACTTTGTTCCAGCTTTACATGGTCAATTGCAACTATTTCTAGCGGTGTTCGGCTTACAATGGGATGTAAGGGTGCTTTTTGGTAATTTTTTTCGTTTCTTCCAACAGCACAGGCGGAACACTCTCGACACCACTTTTCAATGTCTCCTCTCATCCCGATCCAGTAGAATCTTCTACGGATGGTGGCTTCTGTTTTCTGCATGCCAAAGTGTCCTGATTGATCATGGTACATCTCTAGAATTATTCTTGCGTCTCGGCGCGGTATTAAGATTTGGTACAGACGATCCCAGGTAATTGGATCTAAGGTCCTTCTTAATAGTAGGCCCTTCTGTAGAAAGAGGTGTTTTCTGTGTCTCCATAGTTTTGACAACTCTGGATCAGCATTCCTCCTGCGGAATCTTTCTGGTGTTCTTCCGCTGGTGAAGAAATCTTGCAGTTCACCAAACACTCTGCTTTCATTTTGCAGCTTGATCCATCTTTCTTTGTCCACTTGAGATTTTGGATCCACTTGTTGTTGAAGGTTAGGGACCTTTTTCCCTTTGATGGTGATAATGTCTTGATGGGCAAAATTTTTGTAGAAGGATGGCATCTCTACCTCTTCCCAAACATCTTCTTGTGTATCAGGGTCTTCTTGGGTCGGCAGACGGGATAATGCATCCGCATTTTCATTTGCTTTTCCTGTTCTGTATTTCACAGTGAGATTGTAGTTAGCAAGGCGTGAGGCCCATCTTTGTTCTAATGCTCCCAACTTGGCAGTGTTAAGATGCGCTAGCGGGTTGTTATCTGTGAAGGCTATGAAGGGTGTTGTGGCAAGGTAATCTTTGAATTTCTCTGTAACAGCCCACACAAGTGCGAAGAATTCCAATTTGAAGGAACTATAGTTTTGGTAGTTTCTTTCAGTACCTCTAAGAGATCTACTAGCGTAGGAAATGACTCTTTCTTTACCTTCTTGTATTTGTGACAAAACAGCTCCCAGGCCTTTCTTACTGGCATCTGTGTAAAGATAAAATGGCTGTTGGTAATCCGGATAGCCTAAGATTGGTGGTTCTGCTAACTTCTTTTTCAGGAGCTGGAAGGCAATTTCTCTTTCGGTTTTCCATTCAACAGGTATTGGAGATTTCTGATACCTTTTAGGATGTCCTCTCAGAAGTTCTAATATTGGTTCTGCAATTTGGGCAAAATGAGGAATGAAGCGTCTGTAGTATCCTGCGAAACTGAGAAAACTTCTCATTTCTTTCACCGTAGTAGGAGTAGGCCAATTTCGGTCTGCGGCTATCTTCTCTGGATCTGGTTTAACACCTTTAGAGCTGACAATATGCCCTAATTATTTGACTTCTGGCTTCAGGAGATAACACTTAGATGGTTTGACTTTGAGTCCATGTTTAATGAGGACTTGAAAAACTTCAGCCAGATGTTTCAAGTGATCTTCATAAGATTTTGAGTAGATGATGACATCGTCTAAGTATAACAGGACAGTTTCAAAATTTTTGTGGCCCAGACAACGCTCCATTAATCTTTGAAAAGTTGCGGGCGCATTGCAAAGTCCAAAAGGCAAGCAGTTGAACTCAAATTGGCCCATAGGGGTGGTAAATGCAGTCTTCTCTCGATCTTCAGGTGCTATAGGTACTTGCCAGTATCCACTGGTTAAATCAAGAGTAGAGAAGTAGGCTGAAGATCCTAAAGCTGTCAAGGATTCCTCTATGCTTGGTAAAGGGTAAGCATCCTTGTGAGTGATTTGGTTAATTTTTCTGTAATCCACACAGAATCTGATGTTACCGTCTTTTTTACGGACAAGGACTAGCGGTGCAGCCCATGGGCTATAGCTGTCTTTGATTATATTGGAGTCCTTCATCTCCTGGATCATTTGCTTTACAGATTGGTACATAGTTGGTGGTATAGGCCGATACCTTTCCTTGATCGGTGGGTGTGAACCTGTAGGGATGGAGTGCTTTATGATATCTACTTCTCCATAGTCTGCTCCTTCACAATTTTCAGTACTCCCTCCACTTGGTTCTCTGGCGTTAAAGCATCTCCCACATGAAGTTCTTTCCACCAGGATGTGCTTAAATTTTGGTCCTGTGGGTGCTGTTTCTTGGTAAGCGGCTCCGTGGTAGCTGTAGCCACACTGATGACATCTTGAAACGTAACTTGGATTAGCTGTGCAATGGGACGGTATTTTGTTAGTGTTACACTGCTATCACTCAAGTTTAGGAGACGAATAGGCATTTTACCTTCAGATACGTTTACTAGGCTTCTTGCAGCTCTAACTAGAGGATGGTCTTCCAAAACAACCGGCCTTGAATTCTGACTATAGCTCGGCACCACAAGACGGTTTCGGTATTGGGTTTGAGAATCACAGGTTGATTATCTCAGATGGGGACACAGCAGATTTCTCTTTTTTCGTTGGCGAATCTCTGTTGCGCATTTAGTACACGGATGGTTTGTTGGATCACCTTCTTAGAAGCAGGAGAGGCAGTAGGCACTGACTGGTGCAAGGCTTCCAGCATCTCAACATAACAGTTCCTGAGGACATTCATTCCTAGGACTGTTGGAGGTTTATTGTTATTTTCTCTGACTTGTACCACAATAATGCCTTGTCGAGATAGTGTAGTTCCTCCTACTTGAATGGTAGGTTCCCAATAACCATGTATTGGTACGGGTTTGCCTTTACTGACTATGAGACTCAGCCAGGATTCTGGGGGCTGGGTAAACTGATTTTGATCCCAGTAATTTTCAAATGCTGCTTGTTGGATGGTAGTGACATGGGATCCTGAGTCAACTAGGGCAACAAAAGGAACTCCATTTATTTGAAGTGTCACTTCTGGACAGGATCCTACGTATCTTGGCATCCAATAGGGATCTTCTGGACCTATTGATTTACCTCCCGAGGGGTGGTCCTTGGCCTTGGGGGTCGTCCGTTTAACTGCCAGCAGGTTGTTTCAGTATGACCTGGCTTGTGACAGTATGTGCAGATAGGCTGCCTAGGGGTGCTAGTGCAGTCAGGAGGGCGTCCACCCGAATTTCTGGAATAAGTCTCTTTATAGTCAGGAGAGAAGAGCCTTCTGGACACAGGTTTCTCATCCTCCAGCAATAATGTTTTTTCCCACTATTCCAACTTTTGGTGAACTTTCTCCAGACTTCTAGTCAGGAATTGGACTTGCTCAGTAAGGGCAGCAACTGCATCAGGAATTGAAGCTTGGGTTGCCTGACTGACGACAGGTAAAGGTTTTAAAGGGGTGACCAGCTGTGCTACTGGCACTACAGCGGATCCAACAGGTTCCGTCGGTGGATTCTTTAAAGTCTAAGAAAGCAGCACTTGGATGCTGGGCGGCTAACATTCTTAGCTGGCTCTTTAAATTGTCTGTATTGACGCCTTCAATAAATTGCTCTTTCAGGGTTTTGTCCTGATTCTCTGCCTCACTGGGGTCTACTTGGACAACAGCTCTAAGGGCTTCCTGCAAAGGTAATGCAAAGTCTCTGAGTGACTCACCCGATTGCTGTTTCTTGCTGAAGAACCTCATCTTGACCTCTGACATGGTTCTGGGTTCAAAGGTGGTGTAGAGACGTTCAAATATCTGCTCCAGTGTCCTCCTCTCTGAGCTTGGCCAGGATTTCACTTCTCTGAGAGCAGCTCCTTCCAATTACGCAAGGAGAATGTCCATCTGTTGCTCTGGGGATACAGGGTATAATCTAAACACAGCAAGATTTTTTTCTCTTTAAAGTCCCTTAAAGTGTGAACGTCTCCAGAATATCGTGGGAACCAGGGGCCCCACAAAATAATAAGACATGGTTAAAGGCTCTAAGCTTGGTGCTGCAGCAGTTGGTATTGCGCTGGGACCGGCTGCGGCTGCCACAGGGGGTCCACGGAGGTCTGGCTGCACGTTATCCTCCTGCACAGACATGGTAACAGCAGGTAAATTAAGGGTAGGTAGGTTAACTGTGGCTGATGACACTTTTTGCGCAGCGTTGCTATGGGCGACCACTATCTTGCGGGTGTATGGCCCTTTAAGAAACTTAGTGCCAGCTGAATGCAGTGCTTGAGTAGCGCCTGTTTAAATCCTGGACAGCGCCCCTGGCTATCAGCGCTCCTTATGATTAGTAGAGGCAAATCGGAGTACTCACACTTTGTGATTACTACTTGGGGGACGGCAAGCAATGCGTTCCTCTCCTCTCCGTTAACTCGCATGAGAAATCTCGCAACTTTTGGGTATGCACACGTCACACACTCCTCCCGTGCGTAGCGTCTCACTTTGATGTGGCTGCAAAGAAAGGAAGTGGCGCTGCGTTTGCATATAGGATCGGCCTTCCAGAATTGACACAGCAAAAAGGTAGGAAGGGCTAGCCGGACAGTTTTGCATAAATTGGCGGCACTAGGTTTTCCCCCTCTTCAGGGGGTGTCACTAACTTATCCACAGTGATGGAGCAGTATTTTTTCAAACAAGAAGGCCTCCGGCGGCCATTTTAAGTGCATAGAAACAGTCCATTCAATGACAGCAAGCCGTTTTAGTAACACACAAATATCTGATTTTCTCACTTTTGACACTGCGATTTTAATGCTGAAGACTGGTATAACACTTCCATGCAACTTTCAAACACTTTAAACAGTTCTGTGGCCCAACACAGCGTGCAATAAGTAAAAGTTTCTCAATGAAGCAAAGGGTCTTATTCTCATGCGACAGTCTTTCAAATAAGGCGCAGGGGTTAATATCCTGTTCGTTGTAAAGGTTGTTTGGACGGCACTCCTTAACAATGATCCGGTGCTCAGCGGTAGCGTCAATCAGTGTATAATAAAATAGAACCGCGGCACTCGAGTTAGGTAATTATTTATTTATTTATCCATCCAGAAAATTAGGCTAAGGCCAACGTTTCGGTCTCATCCCGAGACCTTGTTCACGGCCTGGAAAAAAGAAACGTCTGGTGTGGAGGATGGCTTGTCGCCATCCTCCACACCAGACGTTTCTTTTTTCCAGGCCGTGAACAAGGTCTCAGGATGAGACCGAAACGTTGGCCTTAGCCTAATTTTCTGGATGGATAAATAAATAACTAATTACCTAACTCGAGTGCCGCTGTTCTATTTTATAATATCCTGTTCGTGACGCCAAAATTTTAGATGTGGCGTGCCAGAACCGCAGGGGCGACACGTGAGGTGCACGGTGGGCCGATGAGGGGCAGTAACAATACAGTTCATCGGTTTACTCACGGTTAGCAGAAAGCCTCCCTGGGCCAGCAGCACAGTGATGAGGAAGACAGAACGAAATCCTCTGGGGCACACTCT
Organism: Bufo bufo; assembly: GCF_905171765.1. Taxonomy (NCBI): domain Eukaryota; kingdom Metazoa; phylum Chordata; class Amphibia; order Anura; family Bufonidae; genus Bufo; species Bufo bufo. Next base: position 423,336,149 of record NC_053394.1, read on the forward strand.
GTGGTAGGGAAGCACCAGCCTAGATGGAGGTTGAGGTTCCCTTGATGACGGCCGTGTTTAGGGGTCTTGTGGCGGCTGGGCCCCTTGGTGGTATTTGTCGTGACGCCAGTACCGTTTATGGTGGTACAACCAGTTGTAGTAATATTTAAGAATGTGTAGACAGTGGTAGGATACAACTCACAACTTTTACTGTAGCTGGTTTTAGTTGCGGCATATACATCCAGACAGAATACAGTCTCTTGATATTTAGAGAAATTCTGTTGATCCCCTCTTAATAGGTTTTGCTATGTTCTGACTCAGGCTGTGGTTCTGTGGTCTTACTGGTAGGTGACTTTGCTTCAAGGTCCCTTTTAAACCAGTTTAATTTGGTGAGGTTGCCCGTGGCTAAAGAATCCTTCACCTGGATTCCCAAAGGTCTTTGATGCCTGGGTAGTGGCTATTATCCTTTGGTTTTAAGTCTTTCCTTTCTTTACTTTTCTCCTGAGTGGTTGTGTGCTTGATCTGCACTCTCTCAAAACTAACAACAGACTGACCACAGATAAGACCTGATCTGGGCTGGATATCCCAGAGAAGTGCTATCCCCATCTTGTGGTGGGATGTATAAAGCACACTTGACCAGCCTATGAACAGGGATACAACAGGTGTAGCCATGCAAAATGACATGCAACACGGTAATACAGTTTAAAGTTATTTTGCAGTTCCCACATGTCCTGAGTGGGACGCTGCAACTGCACCTACAAAACACATTTGCTGTAGATCGCTGAGTAAAGAAGCAGTTCTTCATAAGATGCCTCCCTGATCTCTCCCTCACAGCAGCTGCAGCCTATCCCTACACTAATCCGAGCAGAGTGACAAGCAGGGCTACGTGACTCCAGCTTAAATAGAGGCTGGGTCACATGCTGAGGTTGGCCAATCACAGCCATGCCAATAGTAGGCATGGCTGTGATGGCCTCTTGGGGCAAGTAGTATGACGCTTGTTGATTGGCTGCCGAACACTGAACCCAAACTTTTACGTAAATGTTCGGGTTCGGGTCCGGGTGCCGAAAAACCTACATTTCGGTACTTTGCAGTTCGGGTTTGCTCAACTCTAGCGGGGAGTGCTAAGTTCCCAAGAGAATGCCTGGTCCTCTATTATATACATATAGCCAAATAACGGAAGAGCACCTCCAGAGACAATCGCAGGTGCAAGCTACCAGGCAACAATGTAGCAACCAAATAAAGTAGCAGCACACTGCTAAATGCACTAAGAATTGGTGAACAGGTGAATGTGTAAACAGGATCAAATACATGACGCCAATACTTACTATTAAGCAGTGAAGAAGCTCTTAGCGCATATTTTTGATCAATAATTTGCGCTAAGAGCTTTTTCACTGCTTAATAGTAAGTATTGGCGTCATGTATTTGACCCTGTTCAAATATTCACCTGTTCACCCATTCTTAGTGCATTTAGCAGTGTGCTGCTACTTTAGCTGGTTGCTACATTGTTGCCTGATAGCTTGCACCTGCGATTGTCTCTGAAGGTGCTGTTCCGTTATATATATATATATATATATATATATATATATATATATCCAGAAAATCACAGGGCAGCACTCCTAGCTTCAAGCAGTTCAGGTGCCAGCGATATCCCCTTGGTCCTGGGGTCCAAACACAATCCAAATAAATATAACGCAGCACTCCTTGGATAAAAAAGTGAAAAAATTTGATATTTATTCAACACATGTTGATACAGGCAACGTTTCAGCTCTCTCACAGAGCCATTATCAAGCCAAGTGAAACATACAATAAAGTGACTGTGCATATATAGAGACATTGCAGGAAGTAATCAGTGCTAATTTCCTGATTAGTTACACACTGGTGCATATAAAAACTCAGTAAAAAGACAATTCATTCTCATGTGACAATTCATGGTGTAGCAGCCTTCTGACGCTCTCAGGTAAAGTGCATCACATATCCGTGATTATCTTCAATTTCTTAGTGCTTTATGTAAAGTGCAATCGTGCTTTACCCAATAGTGATAGTAGTTAAAACATCTAGTGTCGCACCCACTTATGCAAATATCTTTGTCCGTTCTCTTGAGGAGCGCTTTGTCTATGTATCTCCCCACTATAGACATGTTCTTATGTGGTGGAGGTACATAGACGACGTGTTCCTCATCTGGACAGGAGCCCAGGATGCTCTGGTGGAGTTCCATTCGTTCCTTAATGGCATGGATGAGCATATCAAGTTCACATTGGTGGCATTCAGTGAAAGAGTACAATTTCTGGACACACAGGTATACACGAAGGATAGGCAGCTACATACATATTTGCATGTCAAGGAAACCGATAAAAATACTTTGCTACAATTTGAAAGTTGTCACCCGACTAGGATGATTAATTCGCTCCCATATAGTCAGATGCTATGAGTTAAAAGGATTGTGGATGAGGAAGAACATTTAAAAATAGAGCCTTGGAAAAAATGGGGGACTCCTTCCTGGAAAGGGGATTAGTGTTAAGCGCGAATATTCAAATCCTTTTTTTTTTTGTCAATTTTTTTTTGCCTCTTCTGAACTTCAGTTTTGGAAAATATGTACACTATTAAAAAAATTACTTTAGCAGTATATTAGCTAAATTACAATCTATATGTGTATTTTACGAATATTCTTAATATTGCTCTAACTTCGTCTTTTAGAATATTCGTAATATTGCTCTAACTCCGTCTTTTAGAATATTACGAATATTCTAAAAGACGAAGTTAGAGCAATATTAAGAATATTCGTAAAATACACATGTAGATTGTAATTTAGCTAATATACTGCTATAGTAATTTTTTTAATAGTGTACATATTTTCCAAAACTGAAGTTCAGAAGAGGCAAAAAAAATTTGAGAAAAAAAAAAGGATTATAGCAGTATATTAGCTAAATTACAATCTATATGTGTATTTTACGAAAATTCATAATATTGCTCTAACTTCGTCTTTTAGAATATTACGAATATTCTAAAAGACTAAGTTAGAGCAATATTAAGAATATTCGTAAAATACACATATTAGCCTAGCCATAGTCATAGGAACGTTGCCTTATACAGAAAATAAAAAAATCGTACGATTAATTTAATCGCATATTATTCGCGATAAATGAAATAATTACGAATATTCGATTTCAATCGAATATCCGCGAAATACCGCAAAATCGAATATGGCACCTCCCGCTCATCACTAAAGGGGATATCCCACAGCATTAGTAAAGGGACACATTAATACACTGCGTGCAGAATTTTTAGGCAAATGAGTATTTTGACCACATCATCCTCTTTATGCATGTTGTCTTACTCCAAGCTGTATAGGCTCGAAAGCCTACTACCAATTAAGCATATTAGGTGATGTGCATCTCTGTAATGAGAAGGGGTGTGGTCTAATGACATCAACACCCTATATTAGGTGTGCATAGTTATTAGGCAACTTCCTTTCCTTTGGCAAAATGGGTCAAAAGAAGGACTTGACAGGCTCAGAAAAGTCAAAAATAGTGAGATATCTTGCAGAGGGATGCAGCACTCTTAAAATTGCAAAGCTTCTGAAGCGTGATCATCGAACAATCAAGCGTTTCATTCAAAATAGTCAACAGGGTCGCAAGAAGCGTGTGGAAAAACCAAGGCGCAAAATAACTGCCCATGAACTGAGAAAAGTCAAGCGTGCAGCTGCCAAGATGCCACTTGCCACCAGTTTGGCCATATTTCAGAGCTGCAACATCACTGGAGTGCCCAAAAGCACAAGGTGTGCAATACTCAGAGACATGGCCAAGGTAAGAAAGGCTGAAGGACGACCACCACTGAACAAGACACACAAGCTGAAACGTCAAGACTGGGCCAAGAAATATCTCAAGACTGATTTTTCTAAGGTTTTATGGACTGATGAAATGAGAGTGAGTCTTGATGGGCCAGATGGATGGGCCCGTGGCTGGATTGGTAAAGGGCAGAGAGCTCTAGTCCGACTCAGACGCCAGCAAGGTGGAGGTGGAGTACTGGTTTGGGCTGGTATCATCAAAGATGAGCTTGTGGGGCCTTTTCGGGTTGAGGATGGAGTCAAGCTCAACTCCCAGTCCTACTGCCAGTTTCTGGAAGACACCTTCTTCAAGCAGTGGTACAGGAAGAAGTCTGCATCCTTCAAGAAAAACATGATTTTCATGCAGGACAATGCTCCATCACACGCGTCCAAGTACTCCACAGCGTGGCTGGCAAGAAAGGGTATAAAAGAAGAAAATCTAATGACATGGCCTCCTTGTTCACCTGATCTGAACCCCATTGAGAACCTGTGGTCCATCATCAAATGTGAGATTTACAAGGAGGGAAAACAGTACACCTCTCTGAACAGTGTCTGGGAGGCTGTGGTTGCTGCTGCACGCAATGTTGATGGTGAACAGATCAAAACACTGACAGAATCCATGGATGGCAGGCTTTTGAGTGTCCTTGCAAAGAAAGGTGGCTATATTGGTCACTGATTTGTTTTTGTTTTGTTTTTGAATGTCAGAAATGTATATTTGTGAATGTTGAGATGTTATATTGGTTTCACTGGTAAAAATAAATAATTGAAATGGGTATATATTTGTTTTTTGTTAAGTTGCCTAATAATTATGCACAGTAATAGTCACCTGCACACACAGATATCCCCCTAAAATAGCTAAAACTAAAAACAAACTAAAAACTACTTCCAAAAATATTCAGCTTTGATATTAATGAGTTTTTTGGGTTCATTGAGAACATGGTTGTTGTTCAATAATAAAATTAATCCTCAAAAATACAACTTGCCTAATAATTCTGCACTCCCTGTAAAGTAAAATCAATCCCTCATGAGGAGGTGAAAAAAATCACGCCCTAAGCAAAGCTCCAACCGGATACCTTTTTTTATCCACATACAATGAAGATAGCTCTAAGGTGGAACAAATCATCAGGAGACATTGGGGTATATTACAGAGTGGTTACCCTAATATGTCAGCTATTAAAGAGGCCCCATTGATGTCCTATAGAAGGACGCGTAACATTAAAGATAGAGTGGTGAGGACTAGTGTTCCAGAACAAGTACGCTTACGACAGACTTTCTTTAAGACCAAAAATAACGGCAGTTATCCCTGCCTCAATTGTGTAAATTGTAAACTGATGCAAAAAGGGAAGGAATTTGTACACCCAGCAACAGGAGAAAAATGTCCAATTAGACATTACCTCACTGTGATTCTTCATGGGTGATCTACGTCTTGTGGTGCCCCTGCAAGCTGCTGTATGTGGGGGAGACAACCACAGACGTAAAGACGCGTTTGAACAACCACAGATTCAGTATTAGAAATGAGAGGAAAGACCTTCCGGTATCCAAACATTTTAGTGAGTATAAACATAAAGAACAAGATCTGAGGTTTATGACACTTGATCATGTTGCCATGCCGAGGAGGGGGGGAGATAGAGTGTCCCTCCTAAAGAAATGCGAATTTAGGTGGATCCATCGTTTGGAAACTCTTAAACCCAAAGGGTTAAATATAGAATTTAGGGTGACCACTGGAATGATAAATTGAGGGATGCAGGAGGTGGCCCGCAATATGCCGCGACCCAGGCTTCTGGCGACATTAGAGTTAGTGTATATGATACTTATGATATAAGGATTGTGTTACTTCATTTTGGTATTTTTTATATTCCGCAGTTACTCATTGTGAGTTGTGGACACCTACAGGAGAGATCGCTTATCCAGGTTTTTTTTCTTTTCAGTTACCTTATAATATTAATCGTTACCATTATTACAGAGAGACTTTAATGTGTGAGTATATGGATGCAAGTGCCTATTTGCTAAATACACTGGGAAATAATCCGGGTGGGTAATATAGATAGTGATTAAGATTATTTTTAGTCCTCAATAGAATATAGGTAACGATTACAATGATTACATACCCTAGGCTTGTGTCTTTGCAAAGTAGTTACTGTTGGCTTCAGTGCAAGTAGCGCCTGGCTGCGTAGATTTAATGTATATAGTGATGGATGGCATGGAGTCGCTACATGATGGGACACTGGCAATTGGCCAGACATCCACATGCGGCGACTATAATGCCTCTCTAATGATTCGTCCTGTTATATACAGAACACGGCCTTCAATATATGTCAGCTGAAATAATCCCTATAACTACGCACTATAGAGCTTTAGGCACTCTGTGTTTAAATAAAATAATGTAAACAAAAAACATACACATATGTGGTGTTGCTGCGTGTGTAAATGTCCAAACTATTAAACTGCACGGTCAATAGTGTACATGTAAAAAAAATAAAAAAAAAGTGATCAAAAAGTCCCATCACAAGAAAAATGGTACTGATAAAAACTACAGATCATGGCGCAAAAAATTACCCTCATGCATCCCTGTATATGAAAAAATGTCAATGTTATAGGGGTCAAAGGAGGACAATTTTAAATATACTGATTTTGTTCAATAAAGTTTGACATCTTATTAAAGTAGTACAAATGGAAAAACAATATAAATTGGGTATCGTTTTAATCACATTGAGCTACAGAATAAAGATAATGTATAATTTTAAAGTGCACTGCGTAAAAACAAAACCCCCCAAAAGTTGCAAAATTGCGTTTTTCTCTTACATATTTCCCCCCACAAATATAACTTTTTTGGTTTCCCCGTACATATTATAGTAAAATGAGTGATGTCATTACAAGATTCTACAGACTCTAATATGCAAAGAGACAAAGCACTACAACCCCCAATATGCAAAGGGACAACGCACTACAACCACAATTATTCAAAGGGACAAAGCACTACAACTATTGTTTCTTTGCATACTTGTTTTGTTCCTGGACTTTAAATTATATACAATATATTACCAGGGCGGGCACTGAGGGCAGACAGGCACTAAAGGAACGGAGGGCAGACAGGCACTAAAGGAACGGAGTCACGCAGGCCGGCGCTTGCTCCCCTGCATTAATCCCGCTGGGGGGGGGGGTCACAGGACGTAGCAGACATGTGTCACGCATGTCCGCTACCCAGGCAGCCCCTGCGCTAGCCTTAAAGGACCCTGTCACCCTGACCCTGCACTGGTGAGCGGGCGGACTGGTGAATAAATTGTATCGGTGAAAAAATTGCGCTGCCGGCGGACGCGCGGCGCACTTGTAGTGGGTTGGCTTGAGACAACATAAAAAAAAGACATTAAAGGGGCAGGGGTAGAAGGGGCAGGGGATCAAGCCCCCTTTGAGCCCTATGTGTGCACGTCCCTGGTTTTCATAGCCTTCAACCAATCCTACAAGCTGATACAGTGGTGGGATGTGTAGATACTCCAACATTTTGATGGAGAAGGTGAAATTCAGGCTTGTGAGATCATCCCACTACATGGTTGTCTCTTTCAGAATACATTCTCAAATGATAGTTGATGAGAAGGTATCGTGTATAAGCTGCCACTAGGAAACAATGGGAAAATAGATAATTGGAAATGCATGCATCTGTAGATAGTAAGTAGCCTAGAAGAAGGATCTGATGACTTTGATAACTAGAGATAAAAACAATAGAGATGTCCCGAACTATTCGCCGGCGAACAGTTCCCGGCGAACATCGCTTGTTCGCGTTCGCCGCGGCGGGCGAACATATGCGATGTTCGGTCCGCCCCCTATACGTCATCATTGAGCAAACTTTGACCCTGTACCTCACAGTCAGCAGACACATTTCAGCCAATCAGCAGCATACCCTCCCTTCCAGACCCTCCCACCTCCTATCAAAAAGCAAGGACAGCATCCATCTTAGATTCATTCGGAAGCTGCAGTGTTAGTGAGAGGAGGGACAGTGCAGCTGCTGCTGATTTAATAGGGAAACCGATAGCTAGGCCAGTGTTCTGTGTCCACTCCAGTCCTCAAAGACTCATCTGATCTACTGTAAGGACAGCGTCCTGACAGCACCCCAAAAAGCCCTTTTTAGGGCTAGTACATCAGTCTTTTTTTTTTTTTCTTTCTCTCTGTAATCTAATTGCAGTTGCCTGCCAGCGTGTACTGTGCCCACTACTGCCAGTGCCCAGTTGCACCACTCATATCTGGTGTCACAGTAGCTTGCATTTAAAAAAAATTATAATAATTTCACTGTAATATAATTGCAGTTGCCTGCAAGCGTGTGTGTCAGGCCTACAGTGTGTACTGTGCCCACTACTGCCAGTGCCCAGTTGAACCACTCATATCTGGTGTCACAGTAGCTTGCACGCAAAGTACAACTAATCGGAAAAAAAAATGACAGGCCACCCCGCAGGGGCCGTCGTGGTCGTGGTGCTGTGATTTCCTTTGGCCCTAGAATAATGCCCAGTGTTCAGAGGCCACGTACCCTGAACTCTAAAAGTTCTGAGGACATAGTTGACTGGCTTACACAGGACACCCAATCTTCTACAGCTTCTGCTCGGAATCTTGACGCACCATCCTCCTCCAGCTCAGCTTCGGGCACCTCTCAAGTTACCACTCGCCCGCCTGCCGCCACCACCAACACTAGCACCACTGCTGCTTCACTTGATCTGTCAGATGAGTTATTTACACATCAGTTGGAAGAAATGAGTGATGCGCAACCATTATTGCCAGAGGATGTAGATAACAGGGATATGTCTCAGTCAGGCAGCATTACACACATGGACGTACGGTGTGATGATGATGATGATGATGATGATGATAATTATGTTGTACCCGCTGCTGCTTCCTTTGCTGAGTTGTCAGATACAAGTGAAGCGGTTGATGATGACGATGTGTCCGTGGATGTCACGTGGGTGCCCGCTCGAAGAGAAGAAGAACAGGGGGAAAGTTCAGATGGGGAGACAGAGAGGAGGAGGAGACGAGTTGGAAGCAGGGGGAGGTCGTCGCAACGAGCTAGTGGCACAGTCAGACAGCATGCATCTGCACCCGGGGTCAGCCAGACAGCACACCAATCAACGCACGCTGTTGCCACCACCAGAATGCCGTCATTGCAAAGCTCAGCAGTGTGGCATTTTTTTTGTGTGTCTGCCCCTGACAACAGCGATGCCATTTGCAACCTGTGCCAAAAGAAACTGAGTCGTGGGAAGTCCAACACCCACCTAGGTACAACTGCTTTGCAAAGGCACATGATCTCACATCACAAATGCCTATGGGATCAACACATGATGAGTACAAGCAGCACACAAACTCAAAGCCACCATCCTCCTCCTGGTCCAGCATCTTCAGCCACATCAACCACTGCTGTCCTCCTTGCCCCCTCTCAAACATCCGCCACTCCGCCTCTCACCTTCAGCAGTTCCTGCTCATCTGCCCACAGTCAGGTGTCTGTCAAAGAAATGTTTGAGCGTAAGAAGCCAATGTCACAGAGTCACCCCCTTGCTCGGCGTCTGACAGCTGGCTTGTCGGAACTCTTAGCCCGCCAGCTTTTACCATACAAGCTGGTGGAGTCTGAGGCCTTAAAAAAATTTGGAGCTATTGGGACACCGCAGTGGAAGGTACCCGGCCGAAATTTCTTTTCACAAAAGGCAATCCCCAACCTGTACTCTATTGTGGAAAAGGAAGTCATGGCATGTCTGGCACACAGTGTTGGGGCAAGGGTCCATCTGACCACTGATACCTGGTCTGCAAAGCACAGTCAGGGCAGGTATATCACCTACACTGCGCATTGGGTAAACCTGCTGACGGCTGCCAAGCATGGAATGCGTGGCTCTGCAGAGGAGTTGGAGGCAGGCCTGCTGCCACCTCCTCTACTCCATCCTCTTCGCTAACCTCCTCGGCTGAGTCCTCTTCTGCTGCTGCGTCTTGCTCCACATCAACTGCACCCCCCCCCAACTCCCCAGGGGCTATTCCACATCTCGGATACGACAGTGTCACGCCGTCTTGGGGTTGACTTGCCTGAAAGCAGAGAGTCACACCGGACCAGCACTCCTGTCCGCCCTGAATGCACAGGTGGATCAACTGGAGATCGGCAAAGTGGTGTGTGACAACAGAAGCAATTTGTTGGCGGCATTGAATTTGGGCAAGTTGACACATGTGCCGTGCATGGCACATGTGTTGAATCTGATTGTACAACGCTTTGTGCATAAGTACCCAGGCTTACAGGACGTCCTCAAGCAGGCCAGGAAGGTGTGTGGCCATTTCAGGCGTTCCTACACGGCCATGCGCACTTTTCAGATATTCAGCGGCGAAACAACATGCCAGTGAGGCGCTTGATTTGCGACAGTCCGACACGTTGGAATTCAACACTCCTAATGTTCGACCGCCTGCTCCAACAAGAAAAAGCCGTCAACGAGTATTTGTATGACCGGGGTGCTAGGACAGCCTCTGCAGGGCTGTTTTTTATTTTGCCACATTACTGGACGCTCATGCGCAATGCCTGTAGGCTCATGCGTCCTTTTGAGGAGGTGACAAACCTAGTCAGTCGCACCAAAGGCACCATCAGCGACATCATCCCACTTGTTTTCTTCCTGGAGCGTGCCCTGCGAAGAGTGCTGGATCAGGCCGTAGATGAGCGTGAAGAGGAAGAGTTGTGGCCACCATCACCAGAAACAGCCTTATCAGCATCGCTTGCTGGACCTGCGGCAACGCTGGAAGAGGAGGAGGAAGACCAACCACAGCAGGCATCCCAGGGTGCTCGTTGTCACCTATCTGGTACCCGTGGTGTTGTACGTGGCTGGGGTAAGAACAGACATTCAATGACATCAGTGAGGACGAGGAACGGGACATGAGTAGCTCGGCATCCAACCTTGTGCAAATGGGGTCTTTCATGCTGTCATGTCTGTTGAGGGACCCTGTATAAAAAGGCTGAAGGAGAACGACCTGTACTGGGTGGCCACGCTACTAGACCCCAGGTATAAGCAGAAAGTGGCTGAAATGTTACCGAATTACCGGAAGTCGGAAAGGATGCAGCAGTTCCAAAACAAGTTAAAAAGTATGCTTTACACAGCGTATAAGGGTGATGTCACAGCACAACGGGAATCTAACAGGGGAAGAGGTGAAAGTAATCCTCCTCCTACCACGACCACGCCGGCAAGGACAGGACGCTTTACAGACGTGTTGTTGATGGAGGACATGCAGAGCTTTTTAAGTCCTACGCATCGCCACAGCCCTTCGGGGTCCACCCTCAGAGAACGACTCGACCGACAGGTAGCAAACTACCTCGCCTTAACTGCAGATATCGACACTCTGAGGAGTGATGAACCCCTTGACTACAGGGTGTGCAGGCTTGACCTGTGGCCTGAGCTATCCCAATTTGCGATAGAACTTCTGGCCTGCCCCGCTTCAAGTGTCCTGTCAGAAAGGACCTTCAGCGCAGCAGGAGGTATTGTCACTGAGAAGAGAAGTCGCCTAAGTAAAAAAAGTCTAGATTACCTCACATTTATTAAGATGAATGAGGCATGGATCCCGAAGGGACTGACAGTGGGGGATGCATTTGAGTAAAAAAAGCCTGATGAGATGCCTTGGGCTATAAAATGGTCCACACGCTGCTGTATTTAATCTCTGCATGCCGGATGATTTGCGTGACTTCTCCACCACCAACTAGGGTTCAAGCCTCAATGTTTTAGTACACTTTCTGCCTGGAAAACATTAATTTTTCCGGCCGCAACAATACCTAATTTTTCAGGCATGTGTACATGCCTAATTTTTCTGGCCCCTGGTGCTGCACTGTGGCTGCAAAAACAAAACAAAACAAAAAAGACACATACAAGTGTTAATTCCCCTTCGTGATCGTTACCTTGTTGTGGTGAAGGGGCTTGCGTATCACAATGAAGCGACCATCACCTCTATGAGTGTGTTGGCAATGTTGCCACACCCCAGATGATAAGGCCGTTGCTTCATTATGATCAGACCAAAAGCGATCGGCTGGATAATTTTGCATAGAAAAAACATTAATTTTCTTTGTGATCATCTAAGGTGATCATTAAAGCCTACAAGGCCAACAATGGGCCCACACTGCCGAATCATTGTTTTCTGGGTCACTTAACTGTCACTGAACTACCTCAGCACGACCATAGGCTTTGAAAAACTGCCATCGACTGCAATCTCCCAAACGTGCGCACGAGCACAGTCATCACTACACCAAGATTGACGCATAGAGGAATACAATTTATGTCATGAGTGTGTCAACAATTGACAACTCTTTGCGGTTGTCTAAAATCTATTCCATACACGTCCCCTGATAGGAATAGTACTACTTAACATACCACTCATATTGGGATTGCACAGTACATTGCACGGCGCATGCGCAGTGCCCCAAATTGGAAGTAAGAGGACCAACCAAGCATCTTTTTCCATCTCCCGGTTCCAAAAATCCATTCCATACACGTCCCCTGATAGGGGACGTAACAGGGATTAAACTGATAGGAATAGTACTACTTAACATACCACTCATATCTGGTAGCACAGTAAATTGCACGGCGCACGCGCCGTGCCTCAAATTGGAAGTAAGAGGACCGACCAAGCATCTTTTTCCATCTCCCGCTTCCTAAAATCTATTTCATACACCACACCAGCCCCTGATAGGGGACAAAACAGAGATTAAACTGGTAAGAACAGATTTTTTTAATAAAAAAAAAAAAAAGAGGACAGCCTCTGCGGAGCTGGGTATTTTTTGGCCGCGTTACTGAACGCTCATGTACAATGGCTGTAGGCTCATGCGTCCTTTTGCAGAGGTGACAAACCTGGTCAGTCAAACCCAAAGCAACATCATCGACCTCATCCCATTTGCGTTTTTTCTGGAGCGTGCCCTGCGAAGAGTGCTGGATCAGGCCGTAGATGAGTATGAAGAGAAAGAGTTGTGGTCACCATCACCACCAGAAGCAGCCTTGTCGTCGTCGATTGCTGGACCTGCGGCAACGCAGAGAGAGGAGTCTGAAGAAGAGGAGTCAGAGGAGGAAGGTGGCTTTGAGGAGGTGGAAGACCAACCACAGCAGGCGTCCCAGGGGGCTTGTTGTCACCTTTCGGGGACCCTTGGTGTTGTACGTGGCTGGGTGGAGGAAGAGACCTTCAATGACGTCAGTGAGGACAAGGAACGGGACATGGCTAGCTTGGTATCCAACCTTGTGCAAATGGGGAGTTTGCGGTTGTGCAAATGGACTATTTGCAGTTGTTTGCGGTGCGTTAAACGGGGAGTTTGGTCTGCCACTGTGAAGCGGGCGTAACCCTTACACTACCTGATCGATACAACATCATACCTGATGTTTTAAAGCACGTTATTCCAAACAATTTAGGAATGTTAGGTGATTTATACCCTTTATGGATTAAAACCCGACTCTGCGTCAACTACGTAATTTTCCATGGGAGTTTTGCCATGGATCCCCCTCCGGCCACAGTCCAGGTGTTAGTCCCCTTAAAACAACTTTTCCATCACAATTGTGGCCAGAAAGAGTCCCTGTGGGTTTTAAAATTCGCCTGCCTATTGAAGTCTATGGCGGTTCGCCCGGTTCGCGAACATTTGCGGAAAATTTTATGTTCGCGACATCTCTAAAAAACAACCATATGTCACAATTTCACTAATAGCTTCATATCCCTCCCAGCTACAGGACTTAGGTGCTTCTAGATATTCTGTGATTAAAGGGGTTGTCTATGGCAGAAGCTGAATTTCAGGAAAGGGAGCGTCATGCATACACGCAACTTTGGTACAATAAGCTAAAGCCTCTCTGATGGCCGAGACCACGGGAGTGCGCATAGCCTCTTGCTTTTTCCTATAATGAGCAAGCACGGCCACCGCTGCTGGGTTGCAGGGTGGTCGTAACCATAGAAATGAGCAACGTATAATGTAATGGAAAAATTAATCCAGCCAGCAAAGGCAATATGGACAATCACAATACATTAGTAAAAGCCTGATATTAACTTTGTCTACCTGATAAATGCCATTTGCTGAAATGAGACAACCCCTTTAAGGTGGGTTTACTGGTTCTGCACCCGCACCCTAATTACACATAGCACGCATCTAGTAGAAAGTTTGTAATATACATATTGTTCCGAAGTTTCAATACGCTCCCGTTCCTTAAAGGGGTTATCCGAGTTATGGGAAAAAAAAAAATATAAAATTATAAAACTCATCAGGACATTTTATGTTCGCGACATCTCTAAAAAACAACCATATGTCACAATTTCACTAATAGCTTCATATCCCTCCCAGCTACAGGACATTAGTTCAGCTTGATTTATTAAGAAAAGACCCGACCTTTGCATAGTTCTGTTATTATTGCTTTGTTTACATGTTGCAGCAAAGCTGTAGGGGCGTGTACCAACAATGCCTGAGCTCTGCCTCATGAATATTTGTGGGTGTGAATAATCTGATATTTCCCGCCCCCTGCACTGCACTTTGCATAAAAAACAGTCACATGATCATCTCCTAGTTTACACCGGCAGAAGATCTTCCTGTCACATTGCAGATTCACAGATATACACTCACCTAAAGAATTATTAGGAACACCTGTTCTATTTCTCATTAATGCAATTATCTAGTCAACCAATCACATGGCAGTTGCTTCAATGCATTTAGGGGTGTGGTCCTGGTCAAGACAATCTCCTGAACTCCAAACTGAATGTCAGAATGAGAAAGAAAGGTGATTTAAGCAATTTTGAGCGTGGCATGGTTGTTGGTGCCAGTCGGGCCGGTCTGAGTATTTCACAATCTGCTCAGTTACTGGGATTTTCACGCACAACCATTTCTAGGGTTTACAAAGAATGGTGTGAAAAGGGAAAAACATCCAGTATGCGGCCGTCCTGTGGGCAAAAATGCCTTGTGGATGCTAGAGGTCAGAGGAGAATGGGCCGACTGATTCAAGCTGATAGAAGAGCAACGTTGACTGAAATAACCACTCGTTACAACCGAGGTATGCAGCAAAGCATTTGTGAAGCCACAACACGCACAACCTTGAGGCGGATGGGCTACAACAGCAGAAGACCCCACCGGGTACCACTCATCTCCACTACAAATAGGAAAAAGAGGCTACAATTTGCACGAGCTCACCAAAATTGGACTGTTGAAGACTGGAAAAATGTTGCCTGGTCTGATGAGTCTCGATTTCTGTTGAGACATTTAAATGGTAGAGTCCGAATTTGGCGTAAACAGAATGAGAAAATGATGGCTACTTCCAGCAGGATAATGCACCATGTCACAAAGCTCGAATCATTTCAAATTGGTTTCTTGAAGATGACAATGAGTTCACTGTACTAAAATGGCCCCCACAGTCACCAGATCTCAACCCAATAGAGCATCTTTGGGATGTGGTGGAACGGGAGCTTCGTGCCCTGGATGTGCATCCCTCAAATCTCCATCAACTGCAAGATGCTATCCTATCAATATGGGCCAACATTTCTAAAGAATGCTATCAGCACCTTGTGGAATCAATGCCAAGTAGAATTAAGGCAGTTCTGAAGGCAAAAGGGGGTCCAACACCGTATTAGTATGGTCTTCCTAATAATTCTTTAGGTGAGTGTATGTATCTAAGCTATATCACAGCTATATGTATCTAAGCTATATCACAGCTATATGTATCTAAGCTATATCACAGCTATATGTATCTAAGCTATATGGCAGCTATACGTATCTATGCAATATGAGAGCTATATGTATCTAAGCTATATGAGAGCTATATGTATCTAAACTATATGACAGCCTTATGTGTCTAAGCTATATGACAGCTATATGTATCTAAGCTATATGAGAGCTATATGTATCTAAGATATATGAGAGCTATATGTATCGAAGCTATATGAGAGCTATACGTATCCAAGCTATATGACAGCTATATGTATCTATGCTATATGACAAGGCAAAAAATGAAGGCAGCACTCCAAATAGTGAAGAAAGTGGAAGGTTTATTCACCCAACCAGCAGCAACGTTTCAGCTCTCTCTATGGAGCCTTTGTCCAGCTGAGTAACATGTGCATGATAACATACATAAGTAGTGGCAGTGATTAACATGATTGCAAATCCAATCAAAATGTCATAGAAACAAAAAAGATAAATATATAAAAAATACAATCATATGAATAGTACAATTCATCCATACACCATACAGTCAATATGATGGGACATAAGTGAATATATAAAAATACATAATGTAATTCATATTGTGTGAGATATATCCAAATCTTGCATAATTGGTAATCATTACAACAGTGAACAGGTGTGTAAATAAAATAGAATCGATTAAAAACCTTTGAATGGATCAATGCTGGCTGAAACGACATGGTGGAGACTGCTGGCGTCCGGAAACAACAACGGCGCATGCGCCGCACTATCTGTTATCGCGAGACTTGTACAGGAGCTGAGTGTCATTATAGACCATAACAAAGATGGCCACTGTGGGAACATCGCATTAGGGCGCATGCGCAACACGGCACTGTCACCCATCCAGTTAAGAACATCACTAAGTTGTGGAGCATATACCGCAGTGTTATAGCAGAAAAGCCGGTCCATGAATCGGGGGCCTGCGGTTCAATGCCGGTCACCGTCAAGGTATCCGTATCGACAGGGGGGCGTGGCAGTCATACCAACTCCACCAATTTAGACAGCACTCCAAGTTTAGTTAATTGATTTTTATTTTTGTTTTAGCCGGACATAGTGGTCCTTCTTTTTTCAGACCGAAGCAACGTTTCGGGCAGCAGGTATGCCCTTCATCAGGCAGTAATATGCTCATACGGGTGTGTGGCCGGCATACCAACTCCACCCCGTCGTCCAGATGTATCGGCACATCCGCACCATGACGCTCCTATTAGCCATGTGGTGACAAATCCAAAGTATGAAAAAATCACACTGGCCAGAAAGAGCGCACGGATCCAATGCATCGGTAATCATATAGGAATGAAAAATGTATACAAAAAAATTCATTAAGAAAGAAAACAAAACAGGACTGTCTGACCGTCTGTGTAATGTGACCCAATGTGACCCAAGACCCAAAAATAGGAGCCAGGGTCACACAAGACAGACAGGGACGGTCACTGGACTGCTCAGCATCACAGAATAGTACAAAGTTGTATATAGGGATCGCCGACACAGTTCCTCCAGTCTTCACCATATATGTCCATTCATAATATGAAGTCATGGTATTTTCCTATATAGGACAAAGAAGATAAGGGAAAATTCAATTAATATATAGCACATGTTATTTTCCATATACGCAATCCAAATGAAAGAAAGAATATACATAATCAGCAATTAGACAACCCTGAATTCCACGTTTAGACCCTGAGGTTTCAGAGTGCCTAAAGTGTAGATCCAATACAGTTCACGTTTTTTTAGGAGTTTAATGCGGTCACCTCCTCGTCTGGAGGGGGTTATTTGTTCCAGAATTCTGAATCTCAAATCATTTTGTGTGTGCTTGGCCTCAACAAAATGTTTTGACACCGGGAGATCCATTTTTTTGTTTTCGAATAGAATAGCGGTGTTGGTTAAGGCGAGTTTTTACGTCCCAGGTGGTCTCCCCAATATATAAAAGATTACAGGGGCAGATTAGCAAGTAGACAACATACGACGAGTCGCATGTTAAGTACTGTCTAATTTTAACGCTCTGTCCTGAGATTGGATGGAGAAATGTATCACCTCTCAGCATTAACTTGCAGTTAATACAATTGAAACATGGGTAACAGCCCTTCCTAGTGGACCCAAAATTGGTCTCACATGTCTCCCTAGATGTACCAATATCAGATTCGACCAGTCTGTCGCCCAAATTGCGACTACGTCGATATGAGCAAAGAGGTGGGGATTTAAATTCCTCAATCTGCTCAAAATTGCTGGCTAGAATTCGCCAGTGCTTTCTAATAATGGCCGCAATATTCGTGCTGTTGGTGCTGAACTCCGAAACAAAAGGGATCCGAGGCTGGGATCGTTTAGGATCACCTAGTCCCGCCTTGATGGTCTCTTTGGTGAGGGATTTAACCCTGTTCGTGTGTTCTTGAATGAGTTTTTTGGGGTATCCACGTTTCTGGAATTTTTGACCCATTTCTTTTAATCTCATATCTACTTGTAATGGATCTTGTACAATTTTCTTTACACGGAGAAGCTGACTAAAGGGGAGTGACCTTAGCATAGGTTTTGGGTGGTGGCTCTCATAGCGCAACAGTGTATTTTTATCTGTTGGTTTTACATATAAGTCAGTTGTTAGTTTACCATTTTGAATGCTGACCTGAGTATCTAGAAATTGTATTGTTAACTCAGAATATGACAATGTAAATTTAACACTGGGATCAATAGTGTTAAGAAAAGCGTGGAAGTCGATGAGGTCCCCCGTGGTGCCAACCCAAATCAGAAAAATGTCGTCGATGTATCGCCACCACCCCAGCACATGGCTGAAGTGGTGGCACACATAGACGACAGACTCCTCAAGATGGGACATGTAAAGATTTGCGTAAGTCGGCGCCACGTTGGACCCCATCGCGGTCCCATGCAATTGTAGGAAAAAATCATCCTGAAACAGGAAGTAGTTCCTGGTCAGGATGAACCTAAGCAAGGAGCTCAAGAACTGTTGACAATCACTGCTGTATTGTGTCTTCTCTAAAATCTGTTCAATGACTCGTATACCTAACTCGTGTTCTATAGAGGTGTAAAGGCTTACCACGTCAAATGAAGCCAATAACACCCCCTTGGGTAAGGTCAGATCTGCAATTTTTC
The DNA here is from genome assembly GCF_905171765.1 of Bufo bufo. Classification (NCBI taxonomy): domain Eukaryota; kingdom Metazoa; phylum Chordata; class Amphibia; order Anura; family Bufonidae; genus Bufo; species Bufo bufo. The sequence continues at coordinate 423,354,730 of NC_053394.1, forward strand.
GGTTAAAAAATCATTGGTATCTCTGATATATTAACGTGATGCTACTGCATAGGGGCGCAAGATTTTATCCAGAAAGATAGCTGCTTTGCAAAACAATGAGTCCATCCCCGAGACAATGGGGCGTCCCGAGGGTGGAGTCAGAGACTTGTGTATCTTCAGTAACGTATATAAAATAGGCGTTGTCGGCTTATCACAGTACAAAAATGAGAAAATTTTGTCATCAATTACACCTTTTGCTTGTGCTCCAATCAAAATATCCTTGAGCTCTCTCAGCAACACAAACTTTGGATCATTATAGATCCTTTCATACACCTTAGTGTCAGCCAATTGCTCCCTGATCTCGGCCACATAGGATCCGGTGTCCATGACCACAACCCCACCACCTTTGTCAGCAGACTTGATGGTGAGGCTGCGGTCCGAAGCCAGATCTCTAAGTGCCGACATCTCTGCTGAAGTCATATTAGCAAATTTCAATGGATGCTGGGATGTATCCTGTTTGAGGTTTTCGATGTCGCGTTTGACCGCGAGACCAAAGGCCTCAATGGCAGGATGATCTATGACTGGTGTGAAATCACTTTTGAGGAATAACCCCATATTTTTAAGATTTAGTTCACTAGTGCCTACATTCTCAGATAAAGGTCTAGCATCCTGATTCGCAAACCATACCTTTAACTTAATATTACGTAGGAATCTCTGCAGATCCATTTCTAAATCAAACCATTTTGTGGTGTTTGCGGGACAGAATGATAGGCCTTTATTTAGCACAGATAACTGTACAGTACTCAGATTCGCCGAGGAAATATTTACCACTGTATCATGCCCTATGTCTTGCGTCTTAGAGTCCTGCCCTGCTGAGGCTGCACATTTTTCACTTTTCTTCTGTTTGTGTTGTCTCCTCCCCCCTCTGCGAGTCCTGTCGACTCGGGGGTTGCCCCTAAAAAAGAAACAGATGGCATAGTATCTGGTTGAGAATCTGTAGCATTGTCCCGAGAAGAGTGTCCCTGTGACTTTTTATTCCTGGATGGAGAAATGGATCCATATTTCTCCCCTGGCATCCTGCGATTTCTCCTTTGGTCTCCTTGCCAGTTGTAAATAAAGCCTGTTGCATAATCATTCAGATCTCGCATCCATTTGCCACGTTTTTTGCTTTGTAGATCCGCCTTAAATTTATCAAAGTGTGGTGCACTATTAGACATATAGGAGTCAAAGTCCTCTGTGGATAGCACATTTCTCAATTTAACTGCCAATTCATCAAGAGTTCCTTGTACTGTTAATTTTTCTTTTTGCAAAAATTCAACATTGAGTAAAATAATATCAAAGGCATATTTGTTCGAAATCTGAACAAACCTAGAACAAAAATCAGCATTATTTGAAAATAAATCAGGCCTTAAATGGGAACGCATCCCCCTTGGGATCCTGTGTGCAAGATGGTATTCACTTAACGTTATAAGATGCAAATCCAAGCTAATGAGACGCTTATTTTCATTTTCATATCTCTTCTTAAGATCAGTGGCAGAAAAAGTGGACAAAAAGGAAATGTCTCTCACCGACTCCTGCAATATCCTCTCTCCATCTTCAAGCGTATAGGAAAATACATCAGGGTGTACACCTCCATAAGTGTGATCCATGTTGTAGCTGCTCAGTTTCTTTGGGTCCAAATGTAGAAAAGTAAAGAAAAGAAGCAGCACTCAAGAGAGTCAGCGGGTGCAAAAAATCCTCCTTATCAGACCTGTGACCAAGGTCCAAGATGTAGATACAAGGCAAAAAAATGAAGGCAGCACTCCAAATAGTGAAGAAAGTGGAAGGTTTATTCACCCAACCAGCAGCAACGTTTCAGCTCTCTCTATGGAGCCTTTGTCCAGCTGAGTAACATGTGCATGATAACATACATAAGTAGTGGCAGTGATTAACATGATTGCAAATCCAATCAAAATGTCATAGAAACAAATAAGATAAATATATAAAAAATACAATCATATGAATAGTACAATTCATCCATACACCTAGTGTCAATATGATGGGACATAAGTGAATATATAAAGATACATTCTATTTTATTTACACACCTGTTCACTGTTGTAATGATTACAAATTATGCAAGATTTGGATATATCTCACACAATATGAATTACATTATGTATTTTTATATATTCACTTATGTCCCATCATATTGACACTAGGTGTATGGATGAATTGTACTATTCATATGATTGTATTTTTTATATATTTATCTTATTTGTTTCTATGACATTTTGATTGGATTTGCAATCATGTTAATCACTGCCACTACTTATGTATGTTATCATGCACATGTTACTCAGCTGGACAAAGGCTCCATAGAGAGAGCTGAAACGTTGCTGCTGGTTGGGTGAATAAACCTTCCACTTTCTTCACTATTTAGAGTGCTGCCTTCATTTTTTTGCCTTGTATCTACATCTTGGACCTTGGTCACAGGTCTGATAAGGAGGATTTTTTGTACCCGCTGACTCACTTGAGTGCTGCTTCTTTTCTTTACTTTTCTATGCTATATGACAGCTATATGTATCTAAGCTATATGAGAACTATATGTATCTAAGCTATATGAGGGCTATATGTATCTAAGCTATATGACAGCTATATGTATCTAAGCTATATCACAGCTATATGTATCTAAGCTATATGACAGCTATACGTAGCTAAGCTATATGAGAGCTATATGTATCTAAGCTATGTGACAACTATATGTATCTAAGCTATATGAAAACTATATGTATCTAAGTTATATGAGAGCTATATGTATCTAAGCTATATGAGAACTATATGTATCTAAGCTATATGAGAGCTATATGTATCTAAGCTTTATAAGAGCTATATATATCTAAGTTATATGACAGCTATATGTATCTAAGCTATATGAGAGCTATATGTATCTAAGCTTTATGAGAGCTATATGTTTCTAAGCTATATGAGAGCTATATGTATCTAAGCTACAGTGGGGGAAATAATTATTTGACCCCTCACTGATTTTGTAAGTTTCTCCAATGACAAAGAAATGAAAAGTCTCAGAACAGTATCATTTCAATGGTAGGTTTATTGTAACAGTGGCAGATAGCACATCAAAAGGAAAATCGAAAAAATAACTTTAAATAAAAGATAGCAACTGATTTGCATTTCATTGAGTGAAATAAGTATTTGAACCCTCTAACAAAAAAAGACTTAATACTTGGTGGAAAAACCCTTGTTTGCAAGCACAGAGGTCAAACGTTTCTTGTAATTGATGACCAAGTTTGCGCACATTTTAGGAGGAATGTTGGTCCACTCCTCTTTGCAGATCATCTCTAAATCCCTAAGGTTTCGAGGCTGTCTCTGTGCAACTCTGAGCTTGAGCTCCCTCCATAGGTTTTCGATTGGATTAAGGTCCGGAGACTGACTAGGCCACTCCATGACCTTAATGTGCTTCTTCTTGAGCCACTCCTTTGTTGCCTTTGCTGTATGTTTTGGGTCATTGTCGTGCTGGAACACCCATCCACGACCCATTTTCAGTTTCCTGGCAGAGGGAAGGAGGTTGTCGCTCAGGATTTCACGATACATGGCTCCGTCCATTTTCCCGTTTATGCGAATAAGTTGTCCTGTGCCCTTAGCAGAAAAACACCCCCAAAGCAAAATGTTTCCACCCCCATGCTTGACGGTGGGGACGGTGTTTTGGGGGTCATAGGCAGCATTTTTCTTCCTCCAAACACAGCGAGTTGAGTTAATGCCAAAGAGCTCTATTTTGGTCTCATCAGACCACAGCACCTTCTCCCAGTCACTCTCTGAATCATTCAGGTGTTCATTGGCAAACTTCAGACGGGCCTGCACATGTGCCTTCCTGAGCAGGGGGACCTTGCGAGCCCTGCAGGATTTTAATCCATTGCGGTGTAATGTGTTTCCAATGGTTTTCTTGGTGACTGTGGTCCCTGCTAATTTGAGGTCATTAACTAACTCCTCCCGTGTAGTTCTAGGATGCTTTTTCACCTTTCTCAGAACCATTGACACCCCACGAGGTGAGATCTTGCGTGGAGCCCCAGAGCGAGGTCGATTGATGGTCATTTTGTGCTCCTTCCATTTTCGAACAATCGCACCAACAGTTGTCACCTTCTCTCCCAGCTTCTTGCTAATGGTTTTGTAGCCCATTCCAGCCTTGTGCAGGTCTACCATTTTGTCTCTGACATCCTTGGACAGCTCTTTGGTCTTTCCCATGTTGGAGAGTTTGGAGTCTGCTTGATTGATTGATTCTGTGGACAGGTGTCTTTTATACAGGTGACTAGTTAAGACAGGTGTCCTTAATGAGGGTGACTAATTGAGTAGAAGTGTCTAACCACTCTGTGGGAGCCAGAACTCTTAATGGTTGGTAGGGGTTCAAATACTTATTTCACTCAATGAAATGCAAATCAGTTGCTATCTTTTATTTAAAGTTATTTTTTCGATTTTCCTTTTGATGTGCTATCTGCCACTGTTACAATAAACCTACCATTGAAATGATACTGTTCTGAGACTTTTCATTTCTTTGTCATTGGACAAACTTACAAAATCAGTGAGGGGTCAAATAATTATTTCCCCCACTGTATATGAGAGCTATATGTATCTAAGCTATATGACAGCTATATGTATCTATGCTATATGACAGCTTTATGTATCCACTGCAGACAGTTACATTACCTGCGCTACATCTTCTGTATAACGTTTGCGCATCCTAAAAATATCTGTGACATCCAGTGTACTTTTTCCGTAGACGGTGTACGCTGCGGACAGTTACATTACCTGCGCTACATCTCCTGTATAACGTTTGCGCATCCTAAAAATATCTGTGACATCCAGTGTACTTTTTCCGTAGACGCTGCGGACAGTGATATTACCTGTGCTAAATTTCCTGTATAACGTTTCCGCATCCCAAATATCTGTGACATTGACTGCAATTTTTTCTTAGCCGCTGGTGACAGCAGCGCCATTACCTGTGGTACCTCTCCTGTATAACGTTTTCGCATCCCAAATATCAGTGACATTGACTGTAGTTTTTTCTTAACCACTGGTGACAGCAGCGACATTTCCTGCACTACATCTCCTGCATAACGGTAGCCACTGGTGACAGCAGCAACATTACCTGCGCTACATCTTCTGTATAATGTTAGTCGCTGGTGACAGCAGCGACATTACCTGCGCTACATCTCCTGTATAACGTTAGCAGCTGGTGGCAGCAGTGACATTACCTGCGCTACTGTCAGGACTGGAATAGTGGATCAGGTATGGAATCCTTTGGCAGGGACGAAATAATCCCAAAAATTAGCGTAGTACAAAAAAGGTCAATCCAATCGGGTAGTCGGTTCCAGTTCCAGGTCGTGGCGGGCAGCAGAATTCGTAATCGAGGAAACAGGCAAGGAGTCGGTAGCTGGGAAGTTAGATTAAACAACAGGTTCACAGGAGGGAGCTGGGTGTTCACCATAAGGTGAGTGAATAACTCAGCAATGAGTCAAGGCTCTGACTGGCTTTAAGTACACAGTGAACCCAGGACCGCCCCCCTGGTTGCCGGGCAACCAGGAGGCTTCCTTAGTCAGAAGCCAATCATAAGGCTGAGGGCGGTGACGGAGGCTGAAGCCCTCCCCCAGCCTGAGTAGCACCTGTGGTCTGAAGTGGAGCATGTGCACTACGCTTGTATCCCTGCGCACGCGGCTTGTGTACCGCGTACGCGCACCCGGCGTCCGACTCGCGCAGGCGCACTGGCCACATTGACGTCAGGTGTCCTGTCAGGAGGAAGAGAAAGAGCTATCTGCGCCCGCCGCCCGCGCCTGCGAACCCGATGCGAAACGGCCCCCCTGGTTCCCTGACAGAGCCCCCCACCAAGGAGCGGCCGCCGGACGCGAACCTGGGATAGCCGATCAGGATGAGCCCTGTGGAATGCGCGGACCTTGGCGTCTGCATGAAGGTTACCTGCTGGTTCCCAGGAACGCTCCTCTGGCCCATATCCCTTCCAGTGGACAAGGTATTCCAAGACTCCACGGCGTCTGCGGGAGTTCAAGATCCCCTGGACTTCATATTCATCATTGTTATCCACCTGAATCGGAGCGGGTGGCACCGGCACTCTGCCCACAAGGGTGTTGGCACGTTAGGGTTTCAGTAGTGATACATGAAACACCGGATGGATGGTAAATGAAGTAGGCAGGTTTAGTCTCGCCGCGACGTCGTTGACCATTGAGGCAATGGTGAATGGTCCCAAATAGCGAGGGCCCAATTTTTTGGACGGGCAGGTCAGTTTAAGGTGCTGAGAAGATAACCATACCCTATCCCCACTTCTGTACTTGGGGCTCTCGGTGCGTCTCCGATCGGCCTGAGTCTTTTGCTGTTGCTGGGTAGTGCGGAGCTTCCGCACTAGGGTACGTAGCAAACCCCGGAGACGACGGAGGCGCTGTCCACCGGAAGGTCTGGAAGAGTCAAGGGATGGTACCCGTAATTCGCATAAAAGGGCGAGAGTCCCATAGAGGTATGCTGCTGTTGATTGTATGCATATTCTGCCAGAGGGAGAAGGTCCACCCAGTCGTCTTGTAGGTACGACGAATAGCAGCGGAGATATTGCTCCAAGGTTTGGTTCGTCCTCTCTGTATGGCCGTTGGACTGGGGATGATAAGCAGAGGACAGGTTGCGGGTGATGTGGAGGCAGCGGCAAAATTGGCTCCAGAAACGGGAGGTGAACTGCGAACCCCGATCAGATACAATAGAGGAGGGGAGTCCATGTAGGCGGAACACGTGCTGTAAAAACAATTTTGAGATATGTTGGGCTGTTGGAAGGCCGGTCGTTGGAATAAAGTGGGCCATCTTGGTGCATCTATCTACTACAACCAAGATCGTAGTGTGGCCCTGTGAAGGAGGTAAGTCCACCACGAAATTCATGGCGAGGTCCCTCCAGGGCACTGTTGCCACGGGTAGAGGTTGTAGTGGGCCAACTGGCCGGGTGTGCGGTCTCTTGTGCATGGCACAGATGGTGCATGAGCCCACAAAGGAACGTACATCCGCCGCTAGGGAAGGCCACCAGAACTGCCTTTGCACGTACTCTAAGGTATTGCGTATTCCCCTGTGACCTGCGGTTGGGTGGTCGTGATGATGTTGCAGGATCGGCACCCGATGGGAAGTAGGCACGTAGATCTTTCCCTGATGGTAACGTAGACCCTGCCTTTGTGGCAGGTGTGCTGCTTCTGATGGTACGGTCACGCTGGCTTGTCGGATCTCTTCGAGTAATGAATGTTGTGTGGCCAAAAAGTAGGTGCTTGGAAGGATGGTTTCTGGAGGTAAAAACACGGCATCAGTGTCGTGAAGACGGGAGAGGGTATCGGCCTTCCCATTCTTTGATCCAGGACGATATGTTATCTGGAGGGTGAAGCGGGAAAAGAAGAGGGCCCACCTGGCTTGCCGGGGCCGTAACCTCTTAGCAGTAAGAAGGTATTCTAGGTTACGGTGATCAGTATAGACAGTTACCGGGTGCTTGGCTCCCTCCAGCAGATGCCGCCACTCCTCCAGCGCATTTTTTATGGCCAGTAGTTCCCTCTCGCCCACATCGTAGTTTTGTTCCGCCTTGGTTAACTTGCGGGAGTAGAACGCCACTGGGTGTAGGAGTTGTTTCTCCCCTTGTCTTTGGGAGAGAACTGCCCCGACGGCTTTCTCTGAGGCATCTGTCTCCAGGTAGAAGGGGAGAGCAGTGTCAGGCTGCGCCAGTACCGGAGCTTGTGTGAAAAGCCTTTGGAGGGTTTGGAAGGCCTTATGAGCGGCAGGGGTCCATACAAATGTAACGTTGTTCCCGGTTAGGACCGTAATAGGAGCGCATATGGCCGAGAAATTCCGGATGAAGCGACGGTAAAAATTCGCGAAACCGATGAACTGTTGGACCATTCGTCGGTTTCGTGGGATAGGCCATTCTAGGACGGCCTGAACCTTCTTGGGGTCCATCTCTACTTTTCCGGGGGACAGTATGTATCCCAAGAATTCAATAGAAGGAACCTCAAAAATGCTCTTCTCCAGCTTCCCATAGAGTCGGTGTGTCCGAAGGCGCTGGAGGACTACCTTCACATGTCTCTCATGCTGCTGGAGTGTGTGGGAAAAAATAAGGATGTCATCCAGATACACTACCACATATGTGTCCAGAAGGTCACGGAAGACATCGTTGATAAAGCTTTGGAAGGTAGCTGGGGCGTTGCAAAGCCCGAAGGGCATCACCAGATACTCATAATGGCCGAATCTGGAACGAAAAGCCGTCTTCCATTCATCGCCCTCACGGATCCGCACAAGATTATAGGCCCCCCGGAGGTCGATCTTGGAGAAGACTTTGGCATCCTTCACTCGGTCCAGGAGATCAGGGATGAGAAGGAGAGGGTATTTATTTTTCCTGGTGATGTTGTTAAGGCCCCGGTAGTCCACACAGGGCCGAAGACCCCCGTCCTTCTTCCCCACAAAAAAGATACCTGCACCGACTGGGGAGGTGGACGGGCGGATGAAGCCTTTCGCCAGGCTTTCCTCAATGTAATCCCTCAGCGCCTGGGTCTCGGGCTCAGACAAGTTGTATAACCGTCCGTACGGCAGCGGGGCCCCGGGAAGTAGATCAATGGGGCAGTCATAAGGTCTGTGGGGAGGTAAGGTGTCTGCCCCTGCTTTCTCAAAGACATCCGCATATTCTTCGTATTTAGCAGGTAATACCCGGGAAGATGAGGCCAGGACCAGCAGAGAGCCAGGAGCGGAGGAGATGCAGTGGGAGATGCAATAAGAGGACTGAAATGTGACACGTCCCAGGGCCCAGTCTATTTGGGGGTTGTGCTTTCTAAGCCATGGGATGCCCAAGATAACAGGAAATAAAGGAGAGGGTACGATGTCCCACACGATCTCTTCACGGTGGTGGCGACCAATGGAAAGGGTAAGAGGGTGTGATTCCAAAGAGACAGGTTCCGTTTTTAATGTACTGCCGTCCACCATGTGGAGTCGGGATGGGTGTTCCTTGGGGCGCAAGGGTATTCCTAGCTGCGTGGCAAGTTTGGAATAAAAAAAACAGCTGCTTGCGCCCGAATCGATTAAGGCCGTGAGTTCATGGCTAGTTCCGTTCAGCTGCAGAGAAACACATAGAGTTAGATGTGAAGAACCGTGGTATACAGGTATGTTCAAGAACACAGCGGAACTGACAGTCCTACCTGTAGGTGGTTTGACAGGACAGTCTCTCAACATATGCCCGGATTTGGCACAGTAGAGGCAGAGATTGAGAGTCCGCCTTCTGGACCTCTCAACTGCTGAGAGTGGATCCCTGACTACTCCGACCTGCATTGGTTCGTCCGGGGTGAGGTCTCCCACTGTGGAGGATTGCCCAAGGACTGAAACGGGAAGAGGATTGGATCGCCGTGCAGGAGGAGGCAAAGTGTGCTGTCTCTCCGCCCTTCGTTCCCGGAAACGGCGGTCCAGTTGGGTAACCGTGCTCATCAGCCCTTCCAGGACCTCCGGGACCCCGATACGGGCGAGTTCATCTTTTAATTGGTCCGACAGTCTGATCCGGAACTGGTCGATAAGGGCCACGTCATTGAGTCCGGTATCTGGTGCGATCTCCCGGAACTCCGTAATGTAGTCCTTCACTGGACGCCTTCCTTGTCGCAGGGAACGGAGAGTGTCCCTAGAGGTGGAAGCACGCAGGGGGTCGTCAAAGAGTGCCTGCATGGCGGAAACAAAGGAGCCCCAAGAGGACAGCACTGGGCTATCAGTTTGCAGGAGCTGATGGGCCCAGGTCTGTGGGGGTCCCGTGAGCAGGGAGATAGCTGTCCGTACTTTGACGTAGTCCGAGGAGTAAGTACGGGGTTTCAAGGAGAACAGTAGCTCGCAGGAAATAATAAACGAACTGCATTTCTTCCTGTCTCCAGAAAAGCGTTCTGGTAGAGCTACGGCTGGTTCACTGTTCACCACTTCTAGTGAGGTGCGTGGAGCGGGAGGAGGTGAGGGTGGTAGTGCAGTGAACTGGGCCTGGCGCAGCTCCTGAGCACGCATTCTCCCTAATAGGTGTGCATGGCTGGCCTGCATGTCCTGAAGGGCTTGCGCCATCATCGTCAGTTGTTCGGACAAAGAAGGGGCACCGTCTGCAGGTCCCGTGGATTCCATGGTTTGGCTGAGTTATTATGTCAGGACTGGAATAGTGGATCAGGTATGGAATCCTTTGGCAGGGACGAAATAATCCCAAAAATTAGCGTAGTACAAAAAAGGTCCATCCAATCGGGTAGTCGGTTCCAGTTCCAGGTCGTGGCGGGCAGCAGAATTCGTAATCGAGGAAACAGGCAAGGAGTCGGTAGCTGGGAAGTTAGATTAAACAACAGGTTCACAGGAGGGAGCTGGGTGTTCACCATAAGGTTGAATAACTCAGCAATGAGTCAAGGCTCTGACTGGCTTTAAGTACACAGTGAACCCAGGACCGCCCCCCTGGTTGCTGGGCAACCAGGAGGCTTCCTTAGTCAGAAGCCAATCATAAGGCTGAGGGCTGTGACGGAGGCTGAAGCCCTCCCCCAGCCTGAGTAGCACCTGTGGTCTGAAGTGGAGCATGTGCACTACGCTTGTATCCCTGCGCACGCGGCTTGTGTACCGCGTACGCGCACCCGGCGTCCGACTCGCGCAGGCGCACTGGCCACATTGACGTCAGGTGTCCTGTCAGGAGGAAGAAGAGGAGCTATCTGCGCCCGCCGCCCGCGCCTGCGAACCCGATGCGAAACGGCCCCCCTGGTTCCCTGACAGCTACATCTCCTATATAACGTTAGCCGCTGGTAACAGCAGCGACATTACCTGCGCTACATCTTCTGTATAACATTAGCCGCAGGTGACAGCACCGACATTATCTGCGCTACATCTCCTGTATAACATTAGTGCATCCCAAATAGCTGTGACATTCCCTGTAATTTTTTATTAGCCGCTGGTGGCAGCAGCGACATTACCTGCGCTACATCTCCTGTATAACGTTTGCACATCCTAAATATCAGTGACATTCAGTTTAATTCATTTGCGCATACACTTACAAAACCTGCGCTACTGTACGTGTGACATACTTGCAAGCATATATACCATTTAACATGCAGAAAGTGAGCAGTAAGGGACGGGGAAGTGGCCGTGCTGCTGATGGTGCACGCAGAGGCAGTGGCTCCGGGCGCGGTGAAACTGTGCCTGCTGCCAGAGCACAAGAAACACACTCATCCACGATGCCTAGCTTCATGTCCCAGTTTGCAGGGCGGTGCAGGACACCACTCTCGAAGTCAGACTTGTGCGACCAGGTGGTCGGTTGGATTGCAGCAGATAATGCTTCCAGTCTTCCACAAAGTCCAGTCTCAGTAGCCAAGAGTCTGGTCAACAGAATCCTCAACCTGATCCTCCTTCCTCCCACCATGGAGAGTTTTGTCAAACAAGGGATCCCACACTTGGATATTCCGAGGAGCTCTTTTCCTCACCATTCCTTGATTTGGGCCTCTCACCATCCCGCTTAATGAGGGACATGAGGAGATCGTGTGCACTGATGCCCAAACTTTTGAGCATCCACAGTTACAAGAAGATGACGGTGGGGAACAGCAATTAGTGTTTCACGAGGTGGATGATGATGATGAGACACAGTTGCCAATAAGTCAACCGCAATTAGTGTCTCAAGAGGTTGATGATGAGAATGAGACACAGTTGTCAATAAGTGAAGTTGTTGTTAGGTCAACAAGTCAGGAGGATGACCAGAGTGAGGAAGTGAAAGAGGAGGTGGTGGACGATGAAATCACTGACCCAACCTGGGAAGGTGGCAAGCCGAGCGAGGACAGCAGTACAGAGGGGGAGTGATCCGCAGTACCGCAACAGGATGGAAGAGGCAGTGGGGTGGCAAAAGGGTGAAAGGCAGGCCACACCAAACAGGCCCGCAACTGTTCCCCGGCGCACCCCTTTGCGGCAATCTCCCTTGCCAAGGGGTAGGTGTAGATAAAAGAATTGTCATTTGGAACCTGTGCCATACCAAAATGAGCAGGGACATAAATACTAGCAACCTCACCACCATCAGCATGATCCGCCACATGGCATCAAAGCACCCTAATAGGTGGGGCCAACGGCTGGGTCCACAATCAGTGTCTGCAGGTCACACCACTGCCTCCTCTTCCTCTGTATTACCTGCTGGTTAATCCCCTGTCCAAGACGCAGGCCCGGATGCCTCCCGCCCTGCACCTGAACCTTCAAAAGCACCATCAGCTAGCACATCCACTTCTGTGTCCCAGCGCAGTGTACAGATGTCCATACCCCAGGCCTTTGAACGAAAGTGCAAATACCCAGCCAACCACCCACAGGCCATAGCACTAAATTTGCACGTTTCCAAATTGCTGGCCCTGGAAATGTTGCCATTTAGGCTTGTGGACACTGAGGCATTCCGCAGCCTGATGGCGGCGGCCGTCCTTCGTTACACAGTCCCCAACCGCCACTATTTTTCCCGGTGTGCCGTCGCCGCCTTACACCAGCATGTGTCCCATAACATCACCCGTGCCCTGACCAACGCAGTTATTGGGAAGGTCCACTTAACGACTGACACATGGACAAGTGCTTTTGGCCAGGGACGCTACATTTCCCTGACGGCACACTGGGTGAACGTTGTGGAGGCCGGAAGCAAGTCGTACCCTGGGATGACACCGGTGCTACCGACACCAAGGATTGCGGGCCCTACTTCAATCAGGATTTCCACCACTGCCTACATTAGTGGCTGCAACCCCCCCCCCCCTTCTCCTGCTCCACCTCCTCCTCCACTTCCAACTCTGAATTCTCATCTTGCAGCACCAGTCAGCCATCAGTCAGTAGCTGGAAGCAGTGTAGTACTGCAGTGGGGAAGCGGCAACAGGCCGTGCTGAAACTAATTTATTTAGGTGACAAACAGAACACCGACGCAGGGTATAAGGGACCAGACTGAGCTGTGGCTCACGCCACTCAACCTTCAACCAGGCATGGTTGTGTCTGATAATGGCCGTAACTTCGTGGCGGCTTTGGAGCTTGGCAAGCTCACATACATACCATGCCTAGCCCACGTGCTCAACTTAGTGGTTAAGCAGTTTCTCAAAACCTACCCCAATTTGCCTGAGCTACTGGTGAAGGTTTGCTGCGTGTGTGCCCATTTCCAAAAGTCATCTACATCTGCCGCCGGTCTGGCAATGCTGCAGCATTGCTTGCAATTGCTAGCTCACCGACTGTTCTGTGATGTGAGCACGCACTGGAACTCCACGTTCCACATGTTGGCCAGGCTTTGTGAGCAGAAGAGGGCAGTAGTGGAATACCAGCTGCAACATGGTGGTCTCCTTTCCAGTCAGCTTCCACTCTTCACAAGCAACGAGTGGGCATGGATGTCTGACCTCTGTGAGCGATGCCGCTATTATCAGCGTAACCATCCTACTTCTGTGTCTACTGAAAAGCTCGCTGCTCACAATGAAGGCGGATGCTTTGCATGTGGAAGAGGTGGAAATGGGGGAAGACGGTACACAGGGTGATAGCCAGAACACCCTCTGTTTGTCTTCTCAGTGCGAACAGGATGATGATGATGAGGAGAAGCAGGAGACGATTGCAACCGCTACAGAGGGATGTACCCACAGCAGGTTTATTCCATCTGTTCAGCGTGGATGGGCCGAAGAGGAGGAAGAGGATGAGGAGATTGAGAGTCATCCTCCTGATGAGGACAGAGAAGTCTTGTCTGTTGGGACTCTGGTACACATGGTTGACAATGTTATTCTGCCTTTCCCGTGACCCTCGCTTTATACGCATTTTGGCCAACACCGATTACTGGTTGTTCACCCTTCTCGACACCCGCTACAAAGAGAACTTCTCATCTCTCACTCCTGTGGTGGAGAGGACTAGAAAAATGATACATCACCAGAAGGTCCTTGTGGAAGAATTGCTCCAAAAATTTCCAGCTGACAATGCTGGCAGCAGGGTACATAGTTCCTTGGGCAACCGAGAAGGGGAGACAAGGGGAACACACAGCAGTTCTAACAGAGGTAAGGCAACACTCTCCAAGGCCTGGGGCAGTTTCATGACACCTCGCCAGCAACCTCACCCTGATGCGCGGACCAGTGTCACAAGAAGAGAAAAGTTTTGGAAGATGGTGAAGGAGTACGTAGCAGACCGTGTCAGCGTCCTCAATAATCCCTCTGTGCCTTACAACTATTGGGTGTCCACGCTGGACACGTGGCACGAACTGGCGCTCTATGCCTTGGAGGTGCTGGCCTGCCCTGCCGCCAGCGTTTTGTCAAAGCGGGTATTTAGTGCTGCTGGGGGCATAATAACTGATAAGCACATCTGCTTGTCAACTGAAAATGCTGACAGGATGACTCTTATCAAAAGGAACAAGGCCTAGATTGCCCCTGACTTCTCTACTCCACCAGAGGAAAGCGGCTGAACATAAAGGCATTTTAATTGTGGCTTTTATGGTGTATTGAATACACTGTATTCCACCACAAAAAAGGGTATATGGGTCAATCTTACTTTTCTCATCCTCCTCCTCCATCATATCAACATGTTATTAGGCTGCCTTCGCTCCTAATGTTTTAAAGGGTCAGCTCAGCAGCAGGCCCTCATCCATAATTTTTTTCGATGGTTAGCTCAGCAGCAGGCCCTTGCACATAATTTTTTCCATGGTCAGATCAGCAGCAGGCCCTCGCCCCTACAGTTTTAGAGAGTCAGCTCACCAGCAGAACCTCAACCATCATTTTTCGATGGTCAGCTCAGCAGCAGGTCCTCAACCTTAATTTTTTCCATGATCAGATCAGCAGCAGGCACTCGCCCCTAATGTTTTAAAGAGTCAGCTCGGCAGCAGACCCTCAGCCCTAATGTTTTAGATGGTCAGCTCAGCAGCAGGCCCTCGCCCATAATGTTTTATATGGTCAGCTTGGCAGTAGGCCCTCGTCCCTAATGTTTTAGATGGTCAGCTCAGCAGCAGGCCCTCGCCCATAATGTTTTAGATGGTCAGCTAGGCAGAAGGCACTTGCCCATAATGTTTTATATGGTCAGCTCAGCAGCAGGCCCTCACCCATAATGTTTTTGATGGTCAGCTCAGCAGCAGACCCTCACCCCTAATGTTTTAGATGGTAGGATCAGCAGCAGACCCTCGCCCCTAATGTTTTAGAGGGTCACCAGCAGGCCCTTGCTCCTAATGTTTTTGAGGGTTACCAGCAGGCCATCAATCATAATTTTTTAAGGGTGTGTATGTTGTCCTCCTTTATGTGTAATTAAGGGTGTATTGGAGTGCCGATTCCTTGTAATTTTTGGCAGCCCTTTCACTTAATGCATAGGCTTTATAAGTGTAGGAGTTCCACTGTACCACAATGTGAATGAGGCCCTCCTTTATGTGATATACAGGTTGTATCGGAGTGCCTTTTCCACTTGCACTTTATACACAAACAAGTAAATATACAGGAAAGAATGTTTCCTAACAATTTTTCCTCTAAAATTGATTTTATCTTCGGTTTGGTGCGTATTATAGTCAGTCTGTAAAAGTAGCGTACTACTCGGACAACAACGTTCCCAGCAGCGACCTGGGAGTCCAAGATGCATTCAGACATCCTCCCCATGCTGTTCCCGAACCATTTCAGTGGTGTTTCCATAAATTTCTGACCTTTTCCTGTGAACCAGACACCCTCCCTCTTCAGAGCAGGGGGTGCCTGGTTTAATGCTCGGGTTCTCCCATTGACTTCTATTGTGCTTGGTTGCTCGGTAGAGCACCCGAACATCCCAAGCAGGGGCGGACATAAGCCGATGCAGCCGGTTCAGCTGAACAGGGGCCCGGCGTGTGAGGGTGCCCATTCATACTAGTGAGCACTTCTGGAAGCTCGCACTAGTATCATACTAGTGAGCGCATCCAGAAGCGCTCACTAGTATGAATGGGCCCCCTCTAGTATGCAAGAGAGAGGCTCTTACTTAACCCTCTGGCTATGCTTCCTCCCTGTTCTCCTCCAGCCTGACTGCATACAACGCGCAATATGACCTGACGCTGTACGCAGTTGGAGACCAGCAGGGCTGTTGGAGACCAGCAGGGCAGGCACTCACATCAGGTAAGTTTTAATTATTTATTTTTAGTCTGATCTGAGGTCTGATGGGGGGGTCTATCACATCGATATGGGGGGCCTGAATAAATAATGAACAACTGATATTAGGGGGGTCCTCCTGACTCTGGGGGTTCTGAGCAAGTGACATATTTGGGGGGTGGGGGATGAGAAATATTTTATATACTGGCAGACATGGGGGGCACTATGGAGGGGGAAGAGCACTATGGGGGGCCCTATCTTGTATACTGGCACACATTATACAGGGGAATTATACTGGCACACATTATTGGGGCATTTTATACTGGCACATTGTCATGCACAATGGGGATAAGGGGAGGCGCACTATTGGGGCACTATATAGGAGTATTTTATACTGATGCAAATTATAGGGCACTATGGTGACTTTGTCTCAACTGGGGGCACTAGGAGGTTTTTTGGGCACACAGTAGGGGGCATTGTCACACATTATGAGGGCACTATGGGGACATTTGCGCTACAGGGGACACTAAGAGGATGTATTTTTTATACTGCCACACAACAAGGCATTTTTATTTTTATTGTAACACATTATAAAGAGAATTATTACTACCGTGGGCATTATGGTGGGCTTTATTGCAGTTGAGTGACTATGAGGAACATGAATACTAGTATGAGCACTATGGGAGCATTATTACTCCTGGGACACAGTGGGAAGTTATTACTGTAGGGGCACTATTACTACTACGCAGGGCTTTTTTTCTGGCGGAACGCACCGGAACGGCGTTCCGCCACCTTTTGACATCGCAAGCTGCGATGTATCAGCGGGGAGGGACTGGGAGGAGGAGCTGGGGGCCTGTGCGTTCACTGTGCTCCGGCCCCGCAGCTCTAGTAGAGACTTATAAAATGTTTAATTAAATGAATGATTCCTGCTGCCCCTCAGTAGTATAACATTCAATGTATTTGTACTCACAGCCGGCTACTGACATCGTAATCCAGGCAGGCCGGGCAGACGAGCGGCAGCGTCACTGACTGACGTCACCTGCCTGGGCCGCCTGCTTCATTCATAAAGTAGGCGGCGCACTCACGTGACGTCAGTCAGTGACGCTGCCGCTCGTCTGCCCGGCCTGCCTGGATTACGATGTCAGTAGCCGGCTGTGAGTACAAATACATTGAATGTTATACTACTGAGGGGCAGCAGGAATCATTATTCATTTCATTACACATTGTATAACTGTAGTGGAGCGGCAATGGGGGGTCTGTGGATGACACTGTTATGGGGTGGGGGGGGGGGGGGTATATGGATGGCACTGTTATGGGGTGGGGGGTCTGTGAATGGCACTGTTATGGGGTGGGGGGGGGGTCTATGGATGACACTGTTATGGGGGGGGTCTATGGATGGCACTGTTATGGGGTGGGGGGGTCTGTGGATGGCACTGTTATGGGGTGGGGGTGTCTGTGGATGGCACTGTTATGGGGTGGGGGGGTTGTGGATGGCACTGTTATGGGGTGTGGGGGTCTCTGGATGGCACTGTTATGGGGTGGGGGTGTCTGTGGATGGCACTGTTATGGGGTGGGGGTGTCTGTGGATGGCACTGTTATGGGGTGGGGGGGTTTGTGGATGGCACTGTTATGGGGTGGGGGGGTCTGTAGATGGCACTGTTATGGAGTGGGGGGGGTATATGGATGGCACTGTTATGGGGTGGGGGGTCTGTGAATGGCACTGTTATGGGGTGGGGGGGTCTATGGATGACACTGTTATGGGGGGGGGTCTATGGATGGCACTGTTATGGGGTGGGGGGGTCTGTGGATGGCACTGTTATGGGGTGGGGGTGTCTGTGGATGGCACTGTTATGGGGTGGGGGGGTTTGTGGATGGCACTGTTATGGGGTGGGGGGGGTCTCTGGATGGCACTGTTATGGGGTGGGGGTGTCTGTGGATGGCACTGTTATGGGGTGGGGGGGTTTGTGGATGGCACTGTTATGGGGTGGGGGGGTCTCTGGATGGCACTGTTATGGGGTGGGGGGGTCTGTAGATGGCACTGTTATGGGGTGGGGGGGTCTCTGGATGGCACTGTTATGGGGTGGGGGGGTTTGTGGATGGCACTGTTATGGGGTGGGGGGGTGTGTGGATGGCACTGTTATGGGGTGTGGGGGGGTGTGTGGATGGCACTGTTATGGGGTGGGGGGGTCTGTGGATGGCACTGTTATGGGGTGGGGGGTCTGTGGATGGCACTGTTATAGGATGGGGGGGGGGGGGGTCTGTGGATGGCACTGTTATAGGATGGGGGATCTGTGGATGCCATCCCCAGATCCTCCACCCCATAACAGTGCCATCCTCAGATCCCCCCATTAACAGTGCCATCCCCAGATCCAGTGCCATCCCCATCTGGGGGGTTTCTTTGCTGGGCTGGACTTTTATAGCCCCCCCCCAAATTTTACTTGCAGTCCTAGGGTTGGGTAGAGGGGGCGGTCCTAGGGGTGGGTAGGGGGCGGTCTTAGGGGCGGGTAGGGGGGCGGTCCTAGGGTTGGGTAGGGGCGTGGCCAGGGGAGGGGGGGTGAGTTCCACCACCTTTTCTCTGAGAAAAAAAGCCCTGCTACTACGTATTATCTGGTAGATAATTATTTCTATTGGTGGGACTTTGGGGAGCAGTATTACTGTGGTGGGCACACCTAAGCACAATTATTTTTGGGGAACATTATGTTTACACTATTAGGGCTGTTTCACACGAGCGAGTCCATTGCGGGAATCACGCTCCGTGTGTGAGTGTGATCCTCCGCTCTGGACTTGCAGGAGCACACGGCATTATCATGATTTATAATGCTATGTGTGTCTGCATGGCCTTTTTTCCACAGAATCATAGTGACATAAAGCTGTCAGTATGATTCTGTAGAAATAAGGTCAAGCAGACACACATAGCATTATACATCATGATAATGCCGTGCGCTCCTGCAAGTCCAGAGCGGAGGATCACACTCACACACGGAGCGTGATTCCCGCAATGGACTCGCTCGTGTGAAACAGCCCTTAGTGTCAGGGACACTGTTTCCTGGGCGCAGTTATTTTTTAGGACACTGTGTGCCAATAATTATTGAAGGGGAACTATCTGTGTGTATCTTGCATAGGAAGTACAGCGGGCACAATATTTGGGGTGGCAGGATGGGGTGTTTAAAAGGTAGGAGGATGATGGAAAAGTAGGAAACTAAGATGTCTGTCAAACTCTGCAGAGAGAAGAGATGGCTGAAAGAAATCATCATGGCGGTCTGGTCTGAAAGGAGAAGATGAGGACAGAGAACATCTACATCAATGGAGAAGTCACTGGATGGAAGAGGTATGTGGACCTGTATTAGGCTACTTTCACATCTGTGTAGAACAGCCTGCTGGAATTCCCTGGATCCAGCACTGCTGGATGCAGACAGAATGCTCACCGGCCCTATGGGGTATGGCAGAGATCTGGTCACAATCTGTCAAAAATGCAGAGAATCATCAGGACACTGCATGCTGCGGTTTGTGTCCGGCTGATTCCTTGCATTTTCTGCTTATTGATACGTTTCTGGCCCAGTTCGGTGCCCTTTGTCAAGCTATAAATGTGAACACAGAACAATAAGATTAAAATGACATCAATATAGAGATTCATGTGTGGTAATTCATCAACGGTATTTATCACTTAATTTTTTATATACATTATTTCATTGAAAGAAGGAGACATCTCCGTGCTAATAACAAGAGCCACACTTATATGCCATTGAAGTACATGATTGGACAGGTGAAAGTACATGATTAGACGGAAAGAAGGAGGAGAATTAGAGATGTGGCATGATTAGAAAGCATAATAATGTAGAATGTCATGGTTACAGTCCATGACTACTTAATTGGCTCCTGTGGATTAGCATGGCAACTATATTCTCCACTATGTTGCTCAGGGGGACGGTTAGCAATACTCATGTGCACGAAAACACCAGATAATATACACAAAACCAGGCGCCATATATTTAAGATGCAAGGCTATAAGTGATGTAAGCAAGCATATAGGGCTATGGATATATCCCACAAATAGTCCAGATATAATTACCTGTGAGGCCGGTCATATCATTTCCATGGCGTGCAGTACACAAGAGGCACGCCATGGCGCTTTATGCAGGGCGACGCCGGTCACATGTGGGGCCGGATGTCCGGCGTACGTGGGAGGCGGAAGCAGAGGGCGGTGTGCCGGAGTTCGGCACATGCGCCCTATCCCTCTGGAGCTAGTGGCGCCATCTTAGATACTGGTGCTGTATGGGAGAAGTGGGCGCATGCCCAGTAGTATAATAAATGTACGGCGGCCATCTTAGGAACTTGAAATATCAATAGTTTATAGATATTTCAATACAGTGCCATTGAGGACGGTATGTCCACTGGTTTTGCAGCACTCATGTTGTCTTCTTTTAGCACTTTGGTGATTATAATCGTTCTATAGGGTGCTTCTGGTTTTGTGTGTCAAATATACACTCACCTAAAGAATTATTAGGAACACCATACTAATACGGTGTTGGACCCCCTTTTGCCTTCAGAACTGCCTTAATTCTACGTGGCATTGATTCAACAAGGTGCTGATAGCATTCTTTAGAAATGTTGGCCCATATTGATAGGATAGCATCTTGCAGTTGATGGAGATTTGAGGGATGCACATCCAGGGTACGAAGCTCCCGTTCCACCACATCCCAAAGATGTTCTATTGGGTTGAGATCTGGTGACTGTGGGGGCCATTTTAGTGCAGTGAACTCATTGTCATGTTCAAGAAACCAATTTGAAATGATTCGAGCTTTGTGACATGGTGCATTATCCTGCTGGAAGTAGCCATCAGAGGACAGATACATGTTCTCATTCTGTTTACGCCAAATTCGGACTCTACCATTTAAATGTCTCAACAGAAATCAAGACTCATCAGACCAGGCAACATTTTTCCAGTCTTCAACAGTCCAATTTTGGTGAGCTCGTGCAAATTGTAGCCTCTTTTTCCTTTTTGTAGTGGAGATGAGTGTTACCCGGTGGGGTCTTCTGCTGTTGTAGCCCATCCGCCTCAAGGTTGTGCGTGTTGTGGCTTCACAAATGCTTTGCTGCATACCTCGGTTGTAACGAGTGGTTATTTCAGTCAACGTTGCTCTTCTACCAGCTTGAATCAGTCGGCCCATTCTCCTCTGACCTCTAGCATCCACAAGGCATTTTTGCCCACTGGACTGCCGCATACTGGATGTTTTTCCCTTTTCACACCATTCTTTGTAAACCCTAGAAATTGTTGTGCGTGAAAATCCCAGTAACTGAGCAGATTGTGAAATACTCAGACCGGCCCGTCTGGCACCAACAACCATGCCACGGTCAAAATTGCTTAAATCACCTTTCTTTACCATTCTGACACTCAGTTTGGAGTTCAGGAGATTGTCTTGACCAGGACCACACCCCTAAATGCATTGAAGCAACTGCCATGTGATTGGTTGACTAGATAATTGCATTAATGAGAAATAGAACAGGTGTTCGTAATAATTCTTTAGGTGAGTGTATGTGTTTCATGCATATAATCATGCGTTCGGGATGCCAATATCTCCTGGGAGTATATACTATACCCAATAGCCGCAATACATCACATCCGACAATAGATGCTGATTGAGGGTTGTCTATAGTTAAGGATCTACTGGGAATCATGGGACTATGCTGCAGGGGATGGACCTATTGGAGAGAACATAAAAAGGCGTATGAGTCAGAGTACTGAACATTATAAAACTAGGTAAATTTATAGTCCTTGTTGAGGCCTCCAGGGCCCAAAGTACCCAAACGGCAGGTCCATTGCATTTCCCTTGAATGTACCATATCTTCGCGATTTCCCCCTCTGCAGGGATTCGGGACCCAGTCAATAACCTGGAAACTGAGTTGGCTGGGTGTATGTTTATGTTCCTGAAAGTGCTGTACTAATGGAGCTTCCTTTTTGTTAGTACGGATATTTGACTTGTGCTGACTAATTCTGTATTTTATTTTTTGTGTGGTTTCTCCCACATACCCCAGTCCGCAGGGACATTTAATGAGGTAGATGCCGAAGCTCGTCATGCACGAGAAGTGGCCTCTAATGTAGTATTTCTTTCCTGATGAAGGGTGCGTGAAAGTGTTGCCTTTTGTAACATTACCACATTGGGCACATCCCAAACATGGGTAAGTTCCCAAGTTGGGTGATCCAGTGATGGTGCGTTGTGGGTAATTTTTTCTAGATCCAAGATCGGATCTCACCAAGTGGTCGCGAATAATGGGTGGGCGCTTGTAGGACATAAGGGGTCTAAGGTGAAAGATACTGGGGATACTTCTCTGTAAGATCTGCCAGTGTCTATTTACGATTTTTTTGATGGAGGCACTTAAGGTGGAGTAGGTGGTCACACAGGGGATTCTAGTGTTCTGTTTGTTTTCAGGTGAGGATTTAGGTTTCAGGAGATCATCCCTATTGGTGTTGTTCACGTGGTGCGTGTGTTCCATCAATATTTTAGATGGGAACTGGCGATCAGAAAATGTATTATTCATTTGAATTAACCTTTTATCTGCTATCTCGGCATTGGAAACAATTCTTTTAACCCTCATCAATTGTGATAACGGGAGGGAATTAATTAGACCTGGTGGGTGGTAACTATTGTATAGCAGTAGGCTGTTTCTGTCTGTGGGTTTGGAATATAGGTCATAATGTGGGAGATTATTTTCTACCTGGAGTAGGACATTGAGAAATGGAATCTTAGTTTGGCTAGTCTCCAAGGTAAATATAGGAATATAAAAAAGAGAGGATTAAGGTACAATTGAAGTTCTCTGGTCTTGGAGGCGGACCAGGCAATACAAAAAGAGTACCTGGCGTAGAGGCTAGCAGAGGCGCCAAGGGGTGGAGGTGAAATTTCCAACAAGTAGTGTATATAAAAGTTATGCTCGTTTTCAACTATAGAATAGGGTAGGCCGCACAGGTGCTTCGGTGGGTCAAGGGTGTCCTTGCCCACTGTGGAGAGATAGAGGTGGTGTAGAAAGGAAAAAAAGAGGGAAGAACCCTTCACACCCGTTAAAAAGAAAAAGAAAACACGTAATAGGCGCCAAATTCCCTCAGTCACTAGACGTGATGATAATTCGAATCTGTTGTTAGTTATATAAATAAAAAGACCTTCACCTAAGTCTGATAAAAGAGCCAAAGATTTAAGACTATCAACACATCCATGTAATGGTGATGTTGACAGATGATAATTATAAAATAAGAAAAATCAAAGTCACCCGGATCAATTCAGAGACCCCTGGGACTACTTTTCCCCCCAGCCAGGATCACATGCAGAAATGTAAATAATTGAACAACGCCTACACAAGTGGCTTCTGGTCAATCACTTTAATGGTACGTGGCTCAACGCGTTTTCGAGGGTCTAAAGCCCTCTTCTTCAGGAGAAAATAAAATTAAGGAATTTCATTATAACAAATAAATAAATATAATAAATATAATAAATGTAAAAGATTTATAAAAACAAAAAACCCGTAAACATATGTCTATATAGACACATACACACACATACACTCATATGTGCATGAGCATGTATACATACAAACATACAAACATCCATATGTCTATATCAATGTGAGAAATTGCTTTCTCTTTCCCCCCCATTTTCATTCGGCGTACATAGTGCATTATGGAGATAAACATATAGAACAAAATTTACAATACATGGGCTTCATGATACTGATTATGCAAGAGTGAATAAAGTAAATAGAATAGAATAAATGGATATGAAGAGAATCCAATGGACCATTAATAGAAAATGGATATGCACGTATACAGAGATAAAAAAACAACAACATGCACCAAAAAACAAATACATATAAAGGAAAGACATGTGTATATATATATATATATATATATATGTATATATATATATATATATATATATATATATAAAAAAGAAAAGAATTCTAAATAAGTATTGGATTTGTATATCCCAAAAGGATTGAATTAATCTGTACCTTCAGGAGTGCTTGGAACAAGCTTCTAAGACCAGTCTGGAATGTTTGGAGTGGATTGTTTTCATGGGGTATTTGTAGGTAGCCTGCTGGTTTGCACGTGTGTCTTGGTGTGTGTCTAAGGCTCCTCCCACTTCCTGTTTGTATGCTTAGAAATGGGTTATTTTCCTGGGGTATTTGAATATTTCATCTGTGTTTCTTTTACTGTTGTCTGGGTGATACCGGGGGAAGGTCCTATTACATTAAAATTAAAATTAAAACCACTAAAGATGTCTGTGGTTTTAATTTTAATTTTAATGTAATAGGACCTTCCCCCGGTATCACCCAGACAACAGTAAAAGAAACACAGATGAAATATTCAAATACCCCAGGAAAATAACCCATTTCTAAGCATACAAACAGGAAGTGGGAGGAGCCTTAGACACACACCAAGACACACGTGCAAACCAGCAGGCTACCTACAAATACCCCATGAAAACAATCCACTCCAAACATTCCAGACTGGTCTTAGAAGCTTGTTCCAAGCACTCCTGAAGGTACAGATTAATTCAATCCTTTTGGGATATACAAATCCAATACTTATTTAGAATTCTTTTCTTTTTTTTATATATATAAAAAAAGAAAAAAGGGGGATGGCAGCACCGTCACAATAGAACTTGGAAGAGAAGGGTGCACAGGCCCAAATGTGGATATAAGCCAATCCAACAATTATAAAAAAAGAAAAAAGGGCAGCACTCCACTGGATTAAAATAAAATAAACTTTATTTACCCAAAGGCTGTAGCGACGTTTCGGCTCTTACACAGGAGCCTTCCTCAAGCTTGAGGAAGGCTCCTGTGTAAGAGCCGAAACGTCGCTACAGCCTTTGGGTAAATAAAGTTTATTTTATTTTAATCCAGTGGAGTGCTGCCCTTTTTTCTTTTTTTATATATATATATATATATATATACATATATATATATATATATATATATATATATACACACATGTCTTTCCTTTATATGTATTTGTTTTTTGGTGCATGTTGTTGTTTTTTTATCTCTGTATACGTGCATATCCATTTTCTATTAATGGTCCATTGGATTCTCTTCATATCCATTTATTCTATTCTATTTACTTTATTCACTCTTGCATAATCAGTATCATGAAGCCCATGTATTGTAAATTTTGTTCTATATGTTTATCTCCATAATGCACTATGTACGCCGAATGAAAATGGGGGGGAAAGAGAAAGCAATTTCTCACATTGATATAGACATATGGATGTTTGTATGTTTGTATGTATACATGCTCATGCACATATGAGTGTATGTGTGTGTATGTGTCTATATAGACATATGTTTACGGGTTTTTTGTTTTTATAAATCTTTTACATTTATTATATTTATTATATTTATTTATTTGTAATAATGAAATTCCTTAATTTTATTTTCTCCTGAAGAAGAGGGCTTTAGACCCTCGAAACGCGTTGAGCCACGTACCATTAAAATGATTGACCAGAAGCCACTTGTGTAGGCGTTGTTCAATTATTTACATTTCTGCATGTGATCCTGGCTGGGGGGAAAATTAGTCCCAGGGGTCTCTGAATTGATCCGGGTGACTGCAAAATGTGGCTGGTTGAAAGACTGAATCACATCCTGAGACTATGGGGCGGCCTGGGGGATTTTTTTGACTCTTATGGATCTTTGGCAAGACATAAAATACTGGGGTTCTAGGGTGCTCAATTAACAGGAAATTTGTTAGTTTCTCTTCAATTATTTTCTGTTCTCGGGTTTGTGATACCAAGTTACGTAAGGTGGATTTAACCTCAGCTGTGGGGTCATAGTTAATGCGTTGATAGGTGTTGGTATCGTTTAGTTGTCTAAGGATCTCCCTCCTATAATCCTCCTTATTTAGAACCACAATTCCTGAGCCCTTATCTGCTGGTTTAATTACTATATCCTTATTATTCCTAAGGTTATTGAGGGCCCTTTGTTCTGATCTCTTTAATCTCCAGATGATCCCCTCTTCTCGAGTTCCAGCAAATCGGCTTTAACGAGGGTGATATAAGTCTCCACGGCGTCATTGTCATGTGGCGGTTCAAAGGTACTTTTGGGTTTACATTTCTGGGTTCTTGAGTGGAATATATTTGGAGGGGAGGTGGGTTGTGTATTGGCCCATACCGGGTTATCCAGTTTGATATGTGCTTTCAACCGGAGCAAGTGATAGAATTTGGCCATTTCCGAGTCCAGTGTAAATGGATTGGTGTGGTTGGTGCCAGCGAAACCAAGTCCTTTATTTAGGACCATGATTGCAGTAGAGTCCAATATAGTGTCGGATAAATTCACCACCAGATTTGTTGAATCTTCCGGTGGTAGTCCCACGTTGGTATTTACCTGCCCCTGTAGCTGCATCTGGTTTGTATCGAATCCCACCTGTAGGTGTAGGTACTGGTGTTGTTTCTTCCGATGTTTCCACCCAGACCCCCTCGGCGTCTTCCTCGGCGGGTTCAGGGGTCTTCTAAAAAATCAGTGTCGCTGGTGTTGGAGGATCCAGAGGCCCTTGAGTGTGCTCATTGATGTGTCGGTTGGGTTCATTGTGGGACCCTATAAACGTATCCTGATTCGTAGTCTTGGGAGTCTCGTAGAAATTTTGTGCGTTTCCTGTCTTCCAAGTTCCTCTTGAAGAAGTTGATCTTCTGAGTCAGATTTGTTTTAATGTTAGCACTTTCCTCGTCAGCAATATTGCCAAACAGGGTGTTTTCTAACGTGGTGATTTCCTCTTTAGTTTTTCTGATCTCCCAATCGGCTCGTTCTAGGATCAGCAGGATAATATCAAACAATGCCTTATTCAGGATTTTTTCGAAATTCTGGCAAAATTCGGGATCTTCCGAAAACAAGGTAGGACGTAAATTACATCTCAGTCCCCTTGGTATACGCCTGGTCCAGTAGTATTCTACCAATGTCACGCCATGAAGTTCTAGTGCATTCACTTTCTTATATGTTTTTTCAAGGGTTGAAACGGATATGTTTGATCCTGGATCACACTTGCGGTCACACTTGCGGTGATTCTTAGTGCATCCTCTTCCGTGTAGGAGAAAGTACCACTGGTATCACGTTGAATATTAATTAGCGACATTAAGGAAAAATGTGCAGCAGCCTAGGACGGTGTCACGTGGTTTCTGGGTGGATCCAATAGCTTCTAATCACTGCGAGACCTCAGCATATGTCTTCTCAAGCGGCTTTTGTGGGTGCACGTCCCCTGACAGAGTCCTTCCACCCAAGGAGTTAATAAGTAGCTTGTATCAGTAGTTCGGAGACAGCACACCATAGACAGCAAATAGCTTTGAATTCAATCTTTATTTTACCAGTGGTACAATCTTGTGATAACATTTATTGTGTATTCACCCTTGTTCTGCACTGGCGGATGCTCTGCACATGCTCTTCCTGGTGCCCGTGTCAAATTCTCTCACTAGACTAAATGTAGTGGGTGTAGGAAACAAGGGAAACAGACTGGAAAGTGTGGGACAAAATCATTCTTCAATGTTTAGAAATTCAGGACAATCATGCTACATGGTCTGAATTATATTGCCTCTTTGTCTTGCGTGGACATCTCCATTTGGCAACTCTTGAAGTATCATCATTTGCTTAAAGGAAACTCTCCCCAAATACTTACAAATGAACAATGAGAATTGACTTGAGGTGGAAAGATGCTTTATAAACTGTCTCAGTATGAGCCAAGGTGTCTAGTAACATTTAGCACATGGCTTGCTCAGAAGCTTCCCCCCGGATATGCAAAGAACACAGTCTTGGAGAGGATCATTCTTCCATGACCTGAACATCACGGCAATTTTCAATGTCCTGCTCATGTAGAAATATTGCATGTCACTTTGGAGCGGCTGGTCTTGTAATATGCTTCTATATGTGTGCTGTATACATTGCAATTCTATGTATTCTGGCTTGCTGGCCTACTTCCCAGCTCAAGGGATTATAAATGACATAGCTCGATAAGAAGTCCCTGGAGTTTGTTCCAAAAAAGCTAATGCTGTATCCACCGTAGCGTGTAAAGGACATTAGCGTGTCATGCTGCACTGGTGGACCATAATGAACCACTTCAGAAGTGTAAGAAAGGCTTAACTCATTCTGTTCTGAGTGAAAAAAAGCAGTATCATCCTCTGCAACCTGTGGATTATTAAACCTCATCTTCTACACCCTGTGGAACAGTCAACCTCCTTTTCTACACCCTGTGGAACAGTCAACCTCATCTTCTACACTCTGTGAAACCGTCAATACTGTCTTTCAGATACTGTGGAACATTTATTTTCATCTTTTACACCTTCTTGAACAGTATCTTCCAGATACATTGAAACATTTATTATCATCTTCTACACCCTGTGGAAGTCAATATCATCTTCTGGATAAGGTGGAACATTTATTCTCATCTTCTACACCCTGTGGAACAGTCAACCTCATCTTCCAAACCCTGCGAAACAGTCAACCTCATCTTCTACACTCTGAGGAACAGTTGAATACTGTCTTTCAGATACCCTGGAACATTTATTCTCATTTTTTACACCCTGTTGAACAGCCAATATCAACTTCCAGATACAGTAGAACATTTATTCTCATCTTCTACACCCTGTGGAACAGCCAATACCATCTTCTAGATAAGGTGGAGCATTTATTCTCATATTTTACACCTGGTGGAACAGTCAATATCATCTTCCAGATATATAGTGGGATATTTATTCCTTTCTTCTACACCCTCTGGAACAATCAACCTCATCTTCTACACCCTGTGGACCAGTCAACCCCATCTTTTACAACCTGTGGAACAGTCAATACCATCTTCCAGATACAGTAGAACATTTATTCTCATCTTCTACACCATGAGGAACAGTCAACCCCATTTTCTACACCCTGTGAAGCAATCAATACCATCTTCCAGATACGGTGAATTTATTCTCATCTTCTTCACTATGTAGAACAGTCAATACCTTCTTTAAGATAAGGTGGAACATTTATTCTCATCTTCTACACCATGTGGAACAGTCAATGCCATCTTCTAGATACGGTAGAACATTTATTTTCATCTTTTTCATCATTTATTTTATTTTCATATTTTCATTTATTTTCATCTTCTGGAACAGTCAACCTGATCTTTTACACCCCCTAGAGCAGTCCCATCTTCTACATATTGTGGCAAAGTCAGCCTAAGGGCATGTTAACACAGCATATTTTTAGAACATTATTAAAAAAAAGCTAAGCATCTTCAAGATACGGTAGAACCTTTATTCTTATTTTCTACATAAATGGTGTTCTCTTCATGTCACTCAAATCACCCTATGAGAGTAGCAGTTGTTTTATATTTCTTTATGGGTGATATTCCTATTGTTTAGACTCTGGTTACTGTTGAATCTTTGCAGCATGGGAATGTTCTTCTGTAAAGTAGGGGAAAATTCACTGTGCACCTGTTGCCTGCTGGTCGAATTCACAATGTGATGCAAGCCGTGTGACTGTTATCTGCATTTATATTTTATATGCATATGTAGTACCTCATATACCTGGGGATACTACAGTTCTTTATATAGTTTGTGTTATTACTGTAATGTTATGTATTTTTATATGTATTTTGCCATATGTTCTAGTAAGGATGTAAACCAGGAAGTTTTAACCAGGAAGGTTTAACCAAAAACAGAGATAACCACCCTGTTCCTCCCCTTTTGGGTGGGCTGGTCCTTCATTCTGCCAGGAGGGGGAGCTCCTGTTAAGATTTAGACTGAAAAGGAGGCACAAGTCAGAGCTCCAGCTCTTAAAGAGGTTCTCCAGTAAAATTAACTTGATCAAGCCTCAAGAAAACCCTTGAGAAATAGACGTCAGAGTGAACAGCTACAACCAGCATTAAAGACACTGCTTTGAGGTGAGGGACTACGGCTAAGACACCCATCACTCAGACTACTACTAGGCCAATACAATTGTAGTGCTAAACTGCAGCTAACAAACCTACCTCCATCATCCTTACTGGTGCCAGAAGATTAAATTCAGTTTCTATCGAATATATTTTAAGTTCTACTTCGCACTTATTAAAAAAACTATTTTTCTACATATAATTCTCACCTCATCCTTCAGTACTACATTTCCACTGCACTTCATCAGGGCCACTACCACCCTCATCCTTTGCAGCAGCTGCTCCAGTGCTCGCTGCATATGCATAGTAGTAAAACAAGAATTATTAGCTTAATTATTATTATCTATATGCAAATATCTAATATGCTTAATAACTGGTTGATTCTGTATGACACCTTATATAAATACACACTTCTAGAGCCAGAGCCCCAGAGAACTTTCTGGAGGCATGAAACTTTATAGTTTTCTCTGTTGATTCTCTTTTTTTTAATTTGGAGCATGGAATGAAAGCCAAAATGAACTACTGTAACAAACCCGTTGGGTCATTTTGTTCTCTTTTTTTTGTTTGAAAAGTGGAGAAGTCACTATGGGGAGCAGTATGTGAGAAAGGTGGTTTTGACGCCAAAAAAAGAAACATGTGAGAAAGGGAGGTCAACATGGGGAGCAGTGCGTGCTTGTGATAGGAGCAGTCTTTGGGAGTTGGCATGAGGAAGCAGTCTATGTGAGAAAGAGGGGGCACGGTGGAGCAATCCGTGTAAGAATGAATAGGGCACAGAGGGCACTATGTGACAAAGAGAGGGCATGGGGAGAAGTCTGTGGATAGGGAGCATAAGAAGCAGTGTGAGAAAGAGGTTGACAAAAGGAATGGTCTGTGTGAGACAGAGCAGGTATGATGAACCGTCACAGTGATGTGGCGGTGCACTGAAGGTAAATTAGGACCTGTGGGATGTTTGATAGTAATGTGTTGTAAATAGTGTGAGAGTGTAGTGTGTATATCTGCTGTTTATATCATGTATGCATAATTTAGTATAGTTGTGTGTAGAATATTTAGTGGCTGTGTATGAGGTGTCTTGGGTCTGAATTTATTTAGTGTGTCTGGTCTAAGGCCTAAGTAGTGAGGGGAGTAGTCAAGCTGGTCCTAGTCCAGACCCGCCAAGCAAACATTTTTTTGGGTCACCATTGGGTAAAGCTTGCCTATGGGCAAGTTTAAAATATGTGTTATGTGTTATCTGCAATGGTAGCTGCTGCCACAGATAGTAGGATGTTATGTAAGGAACTGAAAGCAGGAAGAGAGTCAGTGTGTGTGGCTAAGCCACAAGGTTGGCAAGAGGCCCCTGTACAGAGCAGAACAAAGAGCTAGGCCAAAGGGATAGAGCAGTTTCCAAATAAAGGGCCTGACAAAAGGGTAGAGCCTGTGGCAGGGGTGATGCTGCATAGAGATGTGATACTGATGGAGTGATTGTAGTAGCTTTTGGTTCAGCCCATGTGAGAAGTACCTAAGGAGATGGAGAGAATGGAGCAAGAGGTCAACACATGAGAGCATTATATGCCAAATGTGAAACACTTTTTTCAACTTTGTTAAGTGGGATATGCAGGTCTGTAACTCTGGGTTGGGTTATTTCTAGAGCATAAATTGATTGACCAAAAAAGAATGTCCATGTAAACTCACGATAGGCCCAGTGTGCAGTCTCAAGCAGTTAAAGTAAGAACCTATGAGATGCACATGGTGCTAGAGAGACCTACTACAGTATTGTGAGGAGAATAGTCTTGGATTCTAGCAACAAGGATGAAGCTGGTGGGCTGAGGGAAAGAAGTGAGTGATGCGGGGCTTGAGACATCATTGAGAGACAAGAGAGTGGCGAACAGTCACAAAAAAGCAGCCTGCTAAAGCCCTGTGAATGCTTGTGACCCGTAGATCCAGAGAGCTTGTGAGTCTGGTGGAGAAACTGTAGTTTATAGAAGTTAAGGAAGCTAAGCTGCTTGGAGATGAGAACCATACCTGCCTTTATCAGTTTATGGGTGTAATGGTCAAAGGCCGTAGCAGTTTGCAATGGAAGTGAGTGAGTTGAAAGAACAATGGAAGCGTCAAAAGTTGACTGAATCATGAACCTGAGTCTGTAGCAAACCATGTTCATGAAAAGTGTATGGGGTAAAAGTGCCACAAAGTGGTCTGTTTTGTACAAAGAATTCCAATAACTGTGTCAAGAACAATTTTGGAAACGTTTTTGTATATTTGCCTTTGCCCCAGGTTGAGAGTGTGATGTGCATAAAGACTATTTCTGGTTAATTCCTATTTCTGGATATGGTCAATATTTTTTGGGCCACAGTGTGCTCAGGGATGTCTCTAGTGTTTGCACAAGTTTTGGTGGCATACATGCTGTGGGTCTATAACTATATAAATTCTTGAGAAAGGCCTATCAGTTGCAAGGATCCTTGCTAGTACCCGGGCAACTTTATGCAAGTATCTGGTGCAACCGTAAGGTGGGTCATGCTGTGGCAGGGGGTAGCCTCTCTTTGACCCACTGTGGCCCATTGGTTTAGACAAGAGCCTTTAGCCATTTTGAGTGCAAACTTACTGATTACAGGAGTTATGGAGGAGGTATTACAGGAGTTGCAATATGCCATACAGCCCTGCTAAGTTCTTAGTGCTTCTGGATATAATAAATACTTAACTTTTACCATCAAAAATGATTTTGTCAATCAAGCGGTGTACCAACCCACATTACATTGTAAGCTGTGTACTGGGGTGGGCTCCTCAGGATACAGCGAAGTCACGAATGATGAAAGCAACTCTGACACCAGCTTTTGTAAAACAGGCTCTTTACTATAACGGGATATCAAACACACTCCCAAATGCAGTGAACATAAAATCAGATTACATACATTTAGCCCGGACGCTGAAACCCTTGTGTCGCACAGCACGACGCCCTCCGATGGTAGCCGTAAAACACTTGAGCAATTTACCTACTGAAAACAGAGCTAACTCTGCCTCGCCATACCTGTTATTACCCTAAAGAAGAGGAACAATCGTGTGTGTGTGAGATATAGGCTAGCCCGCTGTGCGACACAGCCGCTTGCAATCTTACCAAACTATACAGTGATTTCCCCCTCCCTTCCCCCAAACTGAAATGTGACACGTGCCTAGTATATATCACTCCCGATAAACACGCTGGGGTAACTGGAGATTATGGTGAATTCCTCTCTGATCTTCAAAGCGAGCCATAACTTTAACTGACAAGTCCTTGTGATAAACAAGCAGCAATTCTTGGTAGCCTGCCACTCAGCAACACTAACTAACTAACTACTGGCAGGTTTAATCTCAGTCTCTAGTATTTAGGCGCCAATCCTATATTGAGGTGCGTGCATGAGCTGTCTTAATGACCCGGGTATCTTTTTCATCAGATGATATTGTTAACATGGAGAGCAGCAAGTTACTTCAGCACACATTCGGCCCTGCAAAGAGGATGGCGTTTTGTTCCACAGATCCTAACAGCCTTCCTGGAAACGATCCTCTTCCTCTGGACAGACCCTGGTACTTGGACTGGAATCAGCCTCCTTCAGCTGCAACTTCGATCACTCCAGGACTCCCTGACGCCTGGATGCGACTGGATTCTGTACCACACAGTCCTTCTCTGTTCCTCTCAAGATGGAGGCAGAGGCAGCTCCCTAGTTCTTCTCCATACTCTCCAACCCCACCTCCTATGAATATTCAAACACTTGTACATGTTAGCTGTGTTAGGAAACAGCGACATCTAGTGGTTAAAGAACGGAATGACAATGCTAATGAATCAGTATTCATATACACAGTATTCAGACAATGGTGACTTTTTCTCCATCTCACAACATCATATACTCTACAAAATGAAGTCAACATTATCACTGCACACTTTAAAATATATACTGTAAAACCTATTTTTCTACACACTTTAGAACAGTGTAGCTCATCCTCTATACAGTGAGAAACTGTGAACCTCCTCTTCCATACACGGTGGAAAAGCCAACCTCATTCTTTACATGCTGGGGACAGTCAACTTCATCTTCTACACACTGAAAAACTGTCAACCTCATCCTGCACCTGGTGGACAACAATCAACTTCCACTTCTTAACACTGTGGAACAGCCACCCTCATCCTCTACACAGTGAGGAACAATTAACCTCCTCTTCTATACATGGTGGAACAGCCAATCTCATCCTCTACATGCTAGGGAACAGTAAAATGCATCTTCTACACACTGTACACACCTGTCCTACACCCCCTTCACATCGCATTCTCTACAAAATGAAGTCAACATCACCTCTACACAGTGCAAAACATAAACTGCAAAACCTACTCTTCTACACACTGTAAAAAAAAGTCAATCTCATCATCTACACAGTGAGGAACCATCAGTGTCATCCTCTACATGGTGGAGAACAGGCAAAATCCATTTCTACACACTGTGGAAAAGCCAACCTCATCTTCTGCACAAGGTGGAACAATTTCTATTCTGCACACTGGGAAACAGTCAACAACCCCATGCTTTACAAACCATAGAACAGTCAATCCCATCTCCAATACACTGTAGAATAGTCAACCTCCTCTTCTACACATTAAAAAACTGTCAACCTCCTCTACTATATACTGTAGAACAGTCAACCTAATGCTACAGAAATAGTTGATCAATAACCTCATCCTCTGCAACCAGAATCTCTACATCAGTGCTGATCATCTAGTGGCCTGTGGACCTCATGCAACTACAGCAGAATCCTGGGTCTTCTGGGCCTCTACAAGACAGCCTTCAGGTGCTTACCCTTAAGGCCCTAGCTCCCATCTTCTTTTTGGAAACAGTAATACTGTACTCTGTGACACTTATTAGATTCTGTATGGATGCCAATAACTAACATTGTACTACTTCACCAACATTTGCAAATTGTAGGATCAATAACTAGAACCAGTTGGCACCAGTTAAATCACAAAAATTGTTTAAAATATATAGGAGCATACGTTTAACAAAGTGAGCAATGCCAGACGAATACTAACTATTCCCCCGACATATGAAATCTAAAAGTATTTATTCAAGATATAATTTTGTACAGCGACATGGTAAATGATAAAGATGCAATTAGTAGAGATTTTATGAAACATATTTATGCAGATGCAAATGACTTTGTACAAGCAGCCCAGAATATTTGCTGAATGTGATTGAGGTATTTATAACCTGGCCCTCCACATGTTCCAAGTGTCACATCTGGGACAAGTATAGAGGTCGAGCAGGCAATCCGTTCACACAACACGAAATTAGACAATTAATATTTGATGGAGAAGACTGAAATATTTATAGATGAAAAAAGTTATAGAAATAATCATGAACAACCTTCAAATAATCCCACAGTCACTTAGGAGGGAAACAATTACACTATTGATATTTAAGGTGCAGAAATTATTCTGAAAATATTCTGCATGAAAATATAACTACTATAACACTGCCCCCTATTTACAAGAATATAATTGCTATAATACTAACTCCTACGTACAATAATCTAATTACTATAATGCTGTCTCCTATGTACACGAATATTACTACAATAATACTGCCTCTGATGTACAAAAATATAGCTACTATAATACTACCTCCTATGTACAAGAATCTGATTACTATAATACTGCTCCTATGTACAAGAATATAACTACTATAATACTGCTCCTATGTACAAGAATATAACTACTATAATACTGCTCCTATGTACAAGAATATAACTACTATAATACTGCTCCTATGTACAAGAATATAACTACTATAATACTGCTCCTATGTACAAGAATATAACTACTATAATACTGCCTCCTATGTACAAGAATATAACTACTATAATACTGCTCCTATGTACAAGAATATAACTACTATAATACTGCCTCCTATGTACAAGAATATAACTACTATAATACTGCCTCCTATGTACAAGAATATAACTACTATAACACTGCTCCTATGTACAAGAATATAACTACTATAACACTGCTCCTATGTACAAGAATATAACTACTATAATACTGCCTGCTATGTACAAGAATATAACTACTATAATACTGTAAACCTAAAAAACCTGACCTACCAGGGCCACATATATATTCATATACCTCCTACAATAAACACATGTGTACCCAAACCATTTGGAGTCCAAACAATCATAAATGATCAAATCCTTTATTAAATATCAGAGTTAAAGCATACATTACAAGGTGAAGTTACATAAATGAGGGAACACTTCCCCTGACGAAGCCGTCTGGCGAAACACATTGGGTAAGTGAGGGACACTAGTATGGCAAGAATTTTTGGGCAGTACATGGTTGATTATATACTTTCATTAGTAGATTCAGGTCTATATTCATTTACTAACAAAACCTCTGTTTTTGTGAACTATGATGTACTAAAACGTTACTATGGCACCTATTTGCATTCATATATAGAGCCCTATAGCTAGCCTTTTCCAGTGTTCCCTCATTTATGTAACTTTACCTTGTAATGTGGATTTTACCAGATTTTAACTCTGATATTTAATAAAGGATTTGATAAATTATGATTGTTTGGACTGCAAATGGTCTGGGTACACATGTGTTTATTGTAGGAGGTATATGAATATATAAGTGGCCCTGGTAGGTCAGGTTTTAGGTTTTCCGAATTGTTCTGTGTTTTCACAGGTTGATTGATCTTAATTACTATCAATGGAGATGGATTTTTGTAGAAGGGATGTGTCCTGGATTAACCAGGTGTCACGGAACCATGAACCAGACGTACAACAAGAGATAAGTGAAAATAAGAAGGCTTTATTGAAAATAAAGCTGTAAAGCAAAAGTCCAAACGGATGGTGAAACCGAGCAGAGTCCTTGCGAAGCCAGAGGTCAGGAACCAGAAGGGTAGTCAGACGAAGCCAGGATCAGGAACCAGCAGGGTAGTCAGACGAAGCCAGGATCAGGAACCAGAAGCAGCAGCAGTCTTAGAAGCATGTGAACACAAGAGGACCAAGCAAGGAACTGAAGCCACAGACCTCCTATATATGTGAGCTAGGCATCCAGCTCCTCCCAGGGGAAGGAGGAGCCGCAGGGTGGAAGGCTACAAGAAACCCAGAAACCAAGATGGCCGCCAGCACATGTCAAACGAAGGAGAGCAGCAAGCAGGTAAGACCATGACAGTACCTCCCCCTCAAGGGCCCCTCCTCCGCGGAGTACAAAACGGTTTCTGAGGGAAGCGTGCGTGGAAGGCTCGGAGCAAGGCAGGAGCATGGACATCTGCGGAGGGAACCCAGGAACGCTCCTCTGGACCATAACCACGCCAATGGACCAAAAACTGCAACCGACCGCGGACCAGGCGTGAGTCCAGGATATTGCTCACCTCATATTCCTCACGATTGCCCACTTGGACCGGACGAGGCCGAGGAACCGAGGAAGTGAAACGATTACACACCAGTGGCTTCAACAGGGAGACATGAAACACGTTGGAGATCCGCATGCCAGGAGGAAGCGCAAGGGCATAGGCTACCGGGTTTACCCTGCGAAGCACTCGGAAGGGACCAACAAAGCGAGGCGCCAGCTTGGGAGTGGGCACTCGAAGGTTGAGGTTGCGGGTGGACAACCATACACGGTCTCCGACCTGGTAGGAAGGAGCAGGCGCTTGTCTGCGATCAGCCTGGAGTCTCTGGCGCTGCGCAGAGACCTCAAGGGACTTCTGGATCTGTACCCAAGAAGCACGTAGGACGGAAAGGTGATCCTCCACAGCCGGAATATCCTGGGGAGAGAATACCTCCGGTAACACGGCAGGTTGGAACCCATAATTGGCCATGAAGGGAGACGTCCCAGAGGAAGAGTTCACCGCCGTGTTCCTGGCAAACTCAGCCCAAGGCAGGAGGTCAACCCAATTGTCTTGGTGATCGGAGACATAGCAACGAAGGAATTGCTCCAAGGCCTGATTGGATCGTTCTGCGGCCCCATTGGACTGAGGGT
Organism: Bufo bufo; assembly: GCF_905171765.1. Taxonomy (NCBI): domain Eukaryota; kingdom Metazoa; phylum Chordata; class Amphibia; order Anura; family Bufonidae; genus Bufo; species Bufo bufo. The sequence continues at coordinate 423,392,618 of NC_053394.1, forward strand.
GGTAGGCCGAGGAGAAGGAGAGATGAATCCCCAACTGGGAGCAAAAGGCGCGCCAGAACCTGGACACAAACTGACTCCCCCGATCCGACACAATCTCCTTAGGCAAACCGTGCAACCGGAAGACCTCCCTGGCAAAAATCGTGGCCAACTCTTGTGCAGAGGGTAACTTCTTGAGAGGAACACAGTGGCACATTTTGGAAAACCGATCCACAATCATGAGAATGACCGTATGGCCTCGGGATGCAGGGAGGTGTGACCATGGGCGCTCCCCGGTGGCTATGGGTTGCAGAAGGCCCAACGGAAGGTGCCGAGGGGACTTACTCTGGGCACAAACGGAGCATGCCGCTACATATGCGGCGATGTCGGAACGTAGGGAAGGCCACCAGAACAGACGTGAAACAGCCCAGGACAGCTGATTCTTTCCAGGATGCCCCGCGGTCTTGGAGTTATGGTAGGTTCGCAACAACCGAGTGCGCAACTCCTCAGGCACAAAACATCTGCCGTTGGGTCTCCCAGAGGGAGCACCAGATTGAGCCGCCAAAATCTGCTCACCCAGGGGAGAGGTCAGGCTGGTGCGAATGGCGGCCAGGATCTGATTCGGAGGTATGACCGAAGTCGGAATCGACTCCTCCCTGGACAGCTCGGAGTACTGCCGTGATAAGGCATCCGCCCTGATGTTCTTGGAACCGGGTAGGTAGGAGACCACGTAATTAAAACGTGACAAGAACAGAGCCCATCTGGCCTGACGTGGTGTCAATCTCTTGGCCTCAGAAAGGTAGGTCAGATTCTTGTGGTCCGTCAGGATGAGAACCGGAACCACCGAACCCTCGAGCAAGTGCCTCCATTCTTTAAGGGCCTGCACGATGGCCAATAACTCCCTGTCACCAATCTGATAGTTGCACTCCGCGGAAGACAGTTTCCGGGAGTAAAACCCACAAGGAAGCAGAGGACCCTCTGGTGTTCTACGCTGAGACAGAAGGGCGCCTACTCCCGTCTCAGACGCGTCCACCTCGAGGACAAAGGGCAACCCAGGGTTGGGATGCGACAGAATCGGAGCCGACACAAAGGCGGACTTTAGGGCCTCAAAAGCTCGGATGGCCTCGAGCGGCCAGACCTGGGAATTACTGCCCTTCCTGGTCAGATCCGTGAGAGGCTTGGCCAGCATGGAAAAGTCCCTGATGAACTTCCGATAATAATTGGCGAAGCCCAAAAAGCGCTGCAGGGAACGAAGACCACTGGGCTGGGGCCACTGTAAGACAGCCGAAACCTTCTCAGGATCCATGGAGAACCCCTCAGCGGAAATGATGTAACCTAAGAAGGTTACCTGGGATCGGTGAAATTCGCATTTCTCAAGCTTACCGAACAGCTTGTTCTCTCGTAACCGTTGCAACACTCGTCTGACATCCAGAATGTGGGCCTCCATGGATTCAGAATATACCAAGATGTCATCCAAATAGACTTCCACACACTGCTGCAACAGGTCACGGAAAACATCGTTGATGAATTCCTGAAAGACTGCGGGCGCATTGCACAACCCAAAGGGCATAACCAAGGATTCGTAATGACCTGTCCTGGTGTTAAACGCGGTCTTCCACTCATCGCCCGCCTTGATCCTTACCAGGTTATATGCCGCCCTCAGGTCGAGTTTGGTAAAGACCGTGGCCCCTTTAAGGCGATCGAACAGCTCGGAAATCAAGGGTATCGGGTAAGCGTTCTTGATCGTGATGCGATTGAGACCCCTGTAATCGATGCAAGGCCTCAACTCACCGCCCTTCTTTTTCACAAAGAAAAATCCAGCCCCTGCCGGGGACGAAGATTTGCGAATGTGTCCGCGTGAAAGCGCCTCCCTCACGTACTCCTCCATGGCCTCATTCTCCGCTACCGACAGTGGATAGACTTTGCCACGAGGAGGAACGGCACCAGATTGTAACTCTATGGCACAATCGTATGGGCGGTGCGGAGGTAGGGCAACCGCGCGCACCTTATCGAATACATCCCGGTACTCCTCGTATTCAGGAGGCAACAGAGAGTCCGAGGAAGTACACAGCAACTTGACAGACCCATGGATGCAACTAGCCCCACACTGCGGTGACCACGAGAGGATCTCGACCGATCTCCAATCGAAAGTCGGATTATGCTTCTGGAGCCAGGGGTACCCCAAGACCACCGAGTAGTGTGGAGACGAAATAACCTGGAGGCAGACCGACTCTCTGTGAACGGCACCAATGGCTATCCCCACTGGAAGGGTCTCATGAGTCACGTGTGGCGGCAGAAGGGGTCTGCCGTCTATCGCCTCAAGAGCCAGTGGGGAACCTCGAGCCTGCAGAGGAATGGAATTGGCGGCAGCGAACACACTATCAAAGAACAAACCACCAGCACCAGAGTCCACCAACGCCTGGGTCGTCACCGAGCCCCCGACCCAGGAGAGGACAACAGTGATCAGTGGTTTGTCAACACGGGAAACCGGGGACGAGGAGACTCCACCCAAGATCTGCCCCTGACAGGATCTCAGGGTACGAGCGTTTCCCGGACGGTTCGGACATGCCAACCGAAAATGCCCGCCGAGACCACAGTACATGCATCGGCCCTCGCGTCTCCGGAGTGCCCTCTCCCCCTCGGACAGGCGAGCAAACCCCAGCTGCATGGGTTCACCCCCAGACAAGTCATCCCCAGGAGGCGTGGGAGGAGAGGGAGGCACGGGTGGGACAGCAAACGTAGGCACCAATCTGTTAGAAGACCTCCGCAGGTTCTCCTTAAAGGAAGGTCTCTCCCTGAGTCTGGTGTCAATCAAAATCAGGAAAGAAATAAGAGACTCGAGCTCAACTGGTAGGTCCTTAGCTGCAACCTCATCCTTCAAGGCATCCGAGAGACCATGAGAGAAAGCAGCGACCAGAGCCTCATTATTCCAGCCCACCTCTGCTGCCAGGGTACGAAACTCAATGGCGTATTCAGCTACGGATCGTGAACCCTGTCTGATGGACATAAGGAGCTTCGCAGCAGAGGCAGCACGAGCCGGCACATCGAATACCTTCCGAAGAGAAGCAACAAAACCGGAAAACTCGGCAACCACCGGATTGTTGTTCTCCCATAAAGGGCTGGCCCAGGCCAAGGCCTTGTCCGAGAGCAGCGAGATCAAGAAGCCCACCTTTGATCTCTCAGTAGGAAAGGCATGTGGCAGCAACTCGAAATAAATGCCCACCTGGTTAAGGAAACCTCGGCACTGAGTTGGCTCTCCCCCAAAGCGCTGTGGAAGAGGGGCAGAACCGGTCATACCCCGAAACACCGCAGGCGCAACAACAGGTGTCGGGGTAGACTCTGGCGCAACAACCGGAGCGGCAGTAGGAGCGAGCCCAGGAGCGACAACCGACCCATCGGCAACGGGAGCGAAATGAGCCGTGCGTTCAAGCAGGGTTTGCAAAGCCCCAGCGAACCGACCCAACAGGTGATCCTGCTGATCAAGTCTGGCAACCAGCGTGGGTAGCGAGGATGGCCCTGTACCGTCAGAATTCATGGCTTGGTCCTAATGTCACGGAACCATGAACCAGACGTACAACAAGAGATAAGTGAAAATAAGAAGGCTTTATTGAAAATAAAGCTGTAAAGCAAAAGTCCAAACGGATGGTGAAACCGAGCAGAGTCCTTGCGAAGCCAGAGGTCAGGAACCAGAAGGGTAGTCAGACGAAGCCAGGATCAGGAACCAGCAGGGTAGTCAGACGAAGCCAGGATCAGGAACCAGAAGCAGCAGCAGTCTTAGAAGCATGTGAACACAAGAGGACCAAGCAAGGAACTGAAGCCACAGACCTCCTATATATGTGAGCTAGGCATCCAGCTCCTCCCAGGGGAAGGAGGAGCCGCAGGGTGGAAGGCTACAAGAAACCCAGAAACCAAGATGGCCGCCAGCACATGTCAAACGAAGGAGAGCAGCAAGCAGGTAAGACCATGACACCAGGCACAAAATGGTTTTAATATAGAGCCCACATCGCTTGGTGAAAATAACCAGAAGGGGGTTTTGAAGAAAACTTTGAAGAGTGTATTACATAGGCGTACCAGAATATGGTGGAATAAGATCACGCTACATAATTATCTTTCTAGGGATTTAATCCCAAGGGGACTTCGTATACAGGTATTTCCATCATTTCCTATAAACGATGAAAAATTCCTATTACAATGGGAGAAGGCTTGTGAAATATGTTCCAAGAGCTTTTTGGATTTGATCATTGCTCATAACTGTAAAACTTTGAGTGACATTGAACAAGAGATTGAGAAAATACTTGGTACTTTACAAACAGAATGCTCTAAGGAGGAATTAGTATTGTTGGAAAAAGATATGGATGGTTTGTTCCCAGGAATGGGGAGATCAACTATCAGCAAATAAAACTCAGAAGTTTCAACGGGATATGACTGATAAGGAGAACAACAGGATGTATAAGTGGAGATATAAGAATACATCAGTACGAGAGAGGTCTACATCTATTACCTCTATATCCTCTACCAGTACAAATACATCACAAGGTGTAAATAAAACGAATAGATATCCAATAAGAAGAGGAAAAAGGCAATTTGACTCTGAGACACATAATCAGAGGAACAAGAGGACTGACTTTGGACGTGAGGGGAATATATCGTCTAGTTTAAAGGTAGTAAATCTATCTAACATCGAATTAACTGTAAATCAGATTGAAGTCTTAAGCTTAGGCCTACATTTTTGTCCAAGTACTAAATTTGATAATTTCACTCTAGTGAAAGATTTACATCTATTTGGAAGAAGGCTGGCTTTTAAGAAGAAGTTTAACAAGGAACAGGAGGAGGCAGACATATTGGACTCTACACAAGAAAGAGTAGCTTTAGGAATCCTACAGGAACTTTTGGAAGATCAATATATATCAAAGGAGGGTGAGTACCCACATTTTCTACTCCAAACTACCAAATTTCCACAACTGGCCCAATACTCTGAGATTTATTTATTTATTAAATAAGTATCAGAGGAGATAGCAAAGATACAAACGAATATTCAGAGAGATGATTTAACAAATGAGCAGAGAGTGGCCCTTCACCAATTACAACGCATGAAAGGGGTAGTGTTCAAACCCTCAGATAAGGGGGGCAATGTGGTAGTAATGGGCCGAAAAAATGTACAAAAGGGAGGCTTTCTGCCAGTTGAGAGATCCATCTGCTACAAAACACTTACCTTTAATCCCATACTTAAATTTAAGGTAGAACTATCCAAGATCCTTAAACAAGCACAAGAGGATGGAATTTTGGATGCGACGGGATTAACAATTGAGGAACCCACTATACCTGCATTATATCTACTTCCAAAGCTTCATAACAATTTCACCAATTCACCAGGTAGGCCTATTGTGTCAGGGGTTAACAACATTTCAGAACCATTATGTCAATTTATTGACTTTTTTCTCAAACCTCTTGTAGAAACCTTACTATCCTATACGGGATAGTTCAGATGTACTTAGAAAAATGGATGGTATCAACGTTAAACCGGATATGCTACTAGTGACTTGTGACGTTGAGTCTTTGTATACCTCAATCAGGTATAGTAATGGTATCTGCAGTATCTAAATCGCTGTTGATGATGAATTTGTGAGTTTTTATGGAAAGCTATTAATTTTGCCCTAACACATAATTTTTTTTGTGTTTAAAGAAACATTTTATCTCCAATTACAGGGGACAGCCATGGGGGCGTCCTTTGCACCGTCTTATGGAAATCTTTTCCTTGACCAATGGGAGAGGGAAATCTTTATGACAAACCCTGCCAAGGAGATCGAGAAGGTCCATTTTTGGACCCGATATATAGATGACATCCTTTTAATCTGGCAGGGTTCGGTACAAGAACTAAAAGATTTTATCTCCATATTCAACAACAACCTGTATAACATCAAGCTCACTTATAAGTACAGTAAATGTAAGATCGATTTTTTGGGCATTGAGCTAATAGTAGATGAGAATGGTTATATTTAAACGGACCTTTTTAAAAAAAATCCACTGCAACAAATACCCTGTTACATACATCTTTGGCCCACCCACAACATCTTATTAATAATATTCCAGTGGGGCAATTTCTGCGTATCAGACGCATTTTTCTCTGGAGAATATACCTTTAAAAAAACAGATCAAAAACCTATCCAGGAGGTTCCAGGATAGGGGTTACAGTAACAGGAGTATTAAAAAGGCCCAGTGTTGTGCATGGTCAGCCAATCGTGGTGAACTGCTGCATTAGATAAAACCTTTAAAAAAGTTCGGAAGTGGTAAGATTTATCACTATCACTATTCCAGATCCGAACATGTTCATGAAATATTGAGTAAGTACTGCCTGATTCTGCTAACTGATAAGGCTTTAAGCAAAAATCTACCATCAGAGCCATCTATTGCCTTCAGAAGATCCAAGAGTCTGAGGGACATATTGTTCCATAGCTATCACAAAGGTGCAGTAAGCCGGTCTTGCAGGGTGAGCGAATGTGAGGTCACAGGGGGTAGTTAACAAACCAAAGGTTGCTCTTGGTACTCACAGTTTTTATTTACCCTGGGCAGGCGTACAGCAGTGATGGAGAGGCTGGCACATGAATCCTCTGAGGCACTCTCTGTGTATAGGGACCAGGCCAGGTGGTAGGTGAGGTGCCCTGGGTGTTGGAAGTTTAATGTGCCGGTGGCAAGATCCCTTATAGTTCGTGACGCCAGTGCCAGTACCGGCGCACACCTGATTTGTTGTAGGAATAATTGAGGTACATAAAGTTGCAGTGAACCAGAACTTCTTTTTACTGAACAGTTCAATTATATACAGTCCTCAGTTAGTTCCATAGGTATAATGTTGAATACAGGCAGGCTTTATACAAATGGCAGGCAAAGTCTTTGCAAGATACTCACAGGGTATAACACTTACAGATCAGGCTGTACTTTCCTCAGATCCTGTCTGGCTTTTACCAAGGCTCGTATGCCCTATTGCTGGCTTTATCCTTGGGTAGGGAAAACTTCCTCTATTATATATCTTCTTGCTGTAAATATCAGCTTTCTATTTAGCTGGATAAAAGTGGCTCTGCACTGTACTTTTAAAGGTGCTAGATATCCTCAGGAGGTAACTTCTTCCCCTGGATTAACTTCTGAGCTTCTCTTGCTCAGGGACCTCAGGCAGGCTAGCCTGAGCTACTTAGCCTCCTGGATTAGACTGAACTAACTCTTTCCTGTCTGGGCCTAACTATATACTAGGGGGTTCCCTAGCTCCCTCTACAGCTTGGGAGGAGAAACTACACCCCTAACAGGCCTGGTACACAGGAATTAACATGGCATTACACATTACAATGCAATATAAAATACAATAGCAATTTCCCACAGGAGGTAGGGCAACATGACCCTTAGTAGTGCCCACCCTTACGTAGTGGGACACTATATACCCCGCTACTTTGAGGTTGCCCGTCCTCGGCGCAACACAGGGGGCCCGCCTAGCTGCAAACTGGGACCTGAAAGACAAAAATGAAAAGCAGGCATATACAACAAACACCACATTTGCAAGGAAAATATCAGGAAGCTCCGCTGGCAAAGGAACAAGTGTGGTGAAAAGGGGCGTAGTTCTCTTCACACAGGATAATATAGGGAACAGGGGCGCTGACCTGGTACAGCGTATCAGGAATAACCAGGATAGTCCATAATAATAAAATACAAATATGACATAAGTTCCTGGAGGCTCAAAAGAACGAAATGAGTCCAAACCCGGGTCTTGTAGACAGTTAAACAGGGGTTTCCCGGGAGGAATTACTCTGGTCAACAATGTAGTCTCCGAATCTCACAGGTGGGTGCTCCTTAGTAGGCTGCGTGGACCTCCTTACTGGCAGAGTCTCTTCCTGTCTTGGTTCAGGGGGGCCAGAGGAATCCACAGGCTCTGGGGCCCTTTCAGGTATACCCTGTCGCAGGTCATCCTGGGGTTGAGGACTAGCAAGAACTGGAGCCGGTACCACCAAGTTCAACCAGGGTGTGAGGAATCAATGAAGTGGCTCCTTGTCATGTATCAGGTTTTCAACAGCCTGCATAGGATCAACAGGTTGGGCTGACGACTCTGGCTCAGGAGACTCTGGCTCGATGTCCCCTGATGCAGTTTCTCCTTCTATGCAGGGCTTTAAACGATTCCTGTGTATGATCTGGGAGCCTTTACCTTCCCTGGAAATTTGGTAAACGTGGGTCTCAGCATTAGGAATATCAGTTATGACGTAGGGAATCCTCTCCCACTTACTCTCCAGCTTGCTGGTTCGGTGGTTATTCTTCAACCACACCACGTCTCCCATAGCAAGTGGTTCTGCATGCGCAGCCAGGTCATAGTCTCTCTGCTGCCGCTCTCGGGCACTTTCCATGTGCTCCTGAACAATCTCTTTGGCATTAAGGAGACGTCTTTGATGCTCCACCACCCAATCAGTTTTTGGTAGTGGGTTGATGACATCGGGTACTTGCACGTCCAGGGAGTGGTCAGCAGGCAGCCTCCCTTGACGGCCGAACATCAAATAGAAGGGCGTGCACCCGGTGGAGCAGTGAATGGTATTGTTATACGTATACATAAGTTGTGGCAGCAGAGTAGGCCAATTACCCCTTGTCTCAGGGGGCACTGCTCTCAACATTTCGATGAGAGATTGATTCATTTTTTCACAGAGTCCGTTACCTTGCGGATGATAGGTGGTGGTCCGGACCTTCTGGCAGTTATGTAGCAGGCACATCTCCTGCAACAACTGTGATTCAAACGCAGACCCCTGGTCAGTGAGGATTCTCTCTGGGCAGCCGTAGGGCAGGAGGAAATGCTTCCAGAACGCTTCCGCCACAGTCTTGGCTGTCAGGTCCTTCACAGGCACTGCTACAACAAACTTAGTGAAGTGATCAATAATGGTCATGGCATAAGTATAACCTGAGCGACTTGGCTCCAACTTCACATGATCAATGGCAACAAGCTCCAGGGGGGCCTTACTCACGATAGGATGGAGAGGCGCTCTCTGGTCATGGCGTTCACTTCTCCCGACGGCACAGGCAGTACATTCCCGGCACCATTTTTCAATGTCTTCTCTCATCCCAATCCAATAGAACCTTCTGCGAATGGTGGCCTCAGTTTTCTGCACACCGAAATGTCCAGACCGGTTGTGATACATCTCTAATACAAGACTGGCGTCTCAACGTGGTATGAGGATCTGGTACACCCTATCACAGGACACTGAATCCAGGCTCCTTCTTAGCAACAGGCCTTTTTGAAGGAAGAGTTGGTGGCGATGTCTCCACAATTTCAATAGTTCTGGGTCTGCACTCTTCCTGCGGACTCTCTCAGGAGTTCTTCCACTAGTAAGGAAGTCGAGCAGTTCACCGAGGACTCTACTTTCTGACTGGAGCTTAATCCACCTTTCTTGTTCGCCTCTGGACTCAGGATTAGTCAGTGGAGAGGGATCAGCAGCCGAGTTATTTTCAGTGTGAACATTATCCTGCTGAGCAAACTTGTTGTAAAACGTCGGCATCTCCACGTCTTCCCAGGCATCTTTTGGTTCATCTGGTGCTTCTGTAGTGGGAAGCCAAGACAGGGCATCAGCATTATCATTTGAGCGGTCTGCCCGGTATTTTACAGTGAAGTCATAGTTGGCAAGGCGGGAGGCCCATCTTTTTTCCAGAACCACTAACTTGGCTGTATTCAGGTGCGCCAGGGGATTGTTGTCAGTGAAGGCGAAAAACGGAGTGGCAGCAAGGTAGTCCTTGAATTTTTCAGTCACAGCCCACACTAAAGCAAGGAACTCCAGCTTGAAGGAACTATAATTCTGATAGTTTTTCTCAGCTCCCCTCAGGGATCTGCTGGCGTAGGCAATCACCCTCTCTTTGTTGTCTTGCACCTGAGCCAACACGGCTCCCAGGCCTCTTTTACTGGCATCTGTATAGAGGTGAAACGGCTTCTGATAATCCGGGTAACCCAGGACAGGGGGTTCAGTCAGCTTCTTCTTTAGTAGCTGGAAGGCAATCTCCCATTCTTCATGTAGTGTCCCACTAGGTAAATGTGGGCACTACACAAGGGTCAATTTGGCCACGTTGTTCTCCACCTCCTGTGGAGTATGGCCATCGTATTTTATATGATGATCTATGTGATTTTCCCTGTGTATTTCCTGTATCAGGCCTGGTAGGGGTAGTTCCTCCTCCTAGACAGTAGAGGGAGCTAGGGAACCCCTAGTATATATAGTTAGTTCCAGACAGGAAAGGGGAAGGCAGTGTAGTCCAGGAGGCTAGTGAGTGCAGTCTAGCCTGCTGAGGTTGCTAAGCAAATCAAGCTCAGAAGTTTTCCACCAGGAGAGGTTTTACCTCCTGAGAAACCTGAAGTTCCCATAACAGAGGACAGTGTAGAGCCAAGGTGATTCCAGCCAAACAAAGAGCTGAAGGGCAGAAGGTTCTATTTAAATCAAGGAGACATATACCTGAGGAATTTTCCCTAACCAAGGATAAAGCCAGCAATAGGGCATACGGGCCTTGGGATAAAGACAGACAGGATTCTGAGGAAAAGTGCAGCCTGATCTGCAAGTGTTTAACCCTCTGAGTATCTTGCAAGAAGATTGTGCCTGCCATTGGAAGTAAAGCCTGCCTGTCACTATCTTGTACATGTGGAACTTTGCCTAAAGACTGTAAATAGTTAACTGTTCAGTAAAAGGAAGTTTTGGTTCACTGCAACGTGTGTTCCTCCATTATTACTATAATAAATCGGTGTGCCACCGTTACCGGCACTGGCGTCACGAACTTAAAGGGATCTTGCCATCGGCACATTAAACCTGCAACACCCAGGGCACCTCACCTACCATCTGGCCTGGTCCCTATATACAGAGAGTGCCCCAGAGGATCCATGTGCCAGCCTCTCCATCACTGCTGTACGCCTGCCCAGGGTCTTCCATAAATGTGAGTAACCAAGAGCAACCCTCGCTTTGCCTATTAACCGTGACCTCACCATCGCTCACCCTGTAGGGCTGCGTACTGCATTCATTCCATTCAACAGGGATAGGAGTCTTTGGACTCTTTTTGGGATGCCCCCTTAAGAGTTCCTGGATCGGATCCGCAATCTGTGCAAAATGCAGGATGAAGCGTCTGTAATATCCTGCAAAGCTGAGGAAACTTCTCACCTCCTTCACGGTGGTAGGAGTAGGCCAATTACGGACAGCAGCAAGTTTATCAGGATCAGGCTGGACTCCTTCTGCACTAACAACGTGTCCCAGATACTTTACCGCTGGTTTCAGCAGATGGCACTTGGACGGCTTGATTTTAAGGCCATATTTAACGAGGACTTGAAACACTTCAGCCAGATGTTTTAAATGATCCTCATATGTCTTGGAGTAGATAATGACGTCATCCAAGTATAGCAATACAGTCTCAAAGTTCTTAAGGCCTAAACAACGCTCCATCAACCGCTGGAATGTCCCTGGAGCATTACACAGTCCGAAAGGCATGTAGTTCAATTCAAACAGGCCCATAGGCGTAGTGAAAGCTGTCTTTTCCCGGTCTTCCGGGGCCATAGGTACCTGCCAGTATCCACTGGTTAAGCCCAGAGTCGAGAAGTAGGCTGATGACCCCAGGGCGGTCAAAGACTCTTCAATGCGTGGCAACGGATATGCGTCTTTGTGGGTGATTTGATTGATTTTTCTATAGTCCACGCAGAATCTAATGCTGCCATCTTTTTTACGAACAAGAACTAGGGGCGCAGCCCAGGGACTATGACTGTCCCGGATTATATTAGAGTCCTTAATTTCCTGTATCATCACTTTTACGGACTGATAGGTAGTAGGTGGTATGGGTCTGTATCTCTCCTTGATAGGAGGATGAGAGCCAGTGGGTATGGTGTGTTTGATTACACTGACCTCTCCATAGTCCGTGGAGTGCTTGCTAAAGGCCTGGTGGTGCTCCTTCACCAGATTCAAAACTCCCTCTATTTGATCCTTCGGGGTAGATTCGTTCCCCACATGAAGTTCCTCCCACCAGGATACTGAAGAGGCGCTGGCAGGCGCGCTGCTGCTCTGTGCAGTTTGAGACGTCTCCGTGGCAGGCAGACGGATGACATCCTGGAAGGATACCTGGAAAAGCTGAGCAACAGAGCAGTGCTTAGAGAGAGCAACAGGGTGATCACTGAAATTAATCAAACAGACAGGCACTTTACCTTGAGATACGGTCACCAGGCTCTTGGCTGCTCGCACGAAGGGATGATTTTCAATTTGGATAGGCTCCACCAGGGCTCGATAGTCTTGGCCCTGGATGCCTAGTACAGCACGGCACCACAAAAGGATTTGGGAATTCGGTTGCAGGATCACCGGCCGGTTATCCCGGATCCGGGCAGTGCAGATTTCTCCTTTTCCATTCGCAAATTTTTGCTGAACACACAGCACACTGATAGTCTTTTGAATGACTCTTTTAGAAGCAGGTGAAGCTGAAGGTATGGACTGGTTCAGGGCCTCAAGTACCTCGGAGTAACAATTTTTAAAGACATTAGTCCCTAAGATCACGGGGTGTCCCCCTTTATCTCCGGCTTGCACCACAATCACACCTTGCTGTGGTAAGGTGGCTTCTCCCACCTGAAGGGTAGGTTCCCAGTACCCATGGACTTTCACCGGCTTGCCGTTGCTAGCAATGATATCCAGCCAGGATTCCGGTGGCTGGGTGAGGAGACTTGAATCCCAGAATTTGTCAAAGGTGGGTCGTTGGATGGTGGTGACCTGAGACCCAGTATCCAGCAGGGCTTCAAAAGGTATCCCGTTGATGCATATGTTAATTTTTGGACGGGATCCCACGTATCGGGGCATCCAACTTGGATCCTTTGGACCTACTGTTCTACCTCCCGAGGGGCGGTCCTCGGCCTCGGGGTGGCCCGTTTAACTGCCAACACCTTGATTCGGTATGGCCATATTTTTTACAATAAGTGCAGACAGGCTGCTTGCGATTCTTAGACCGGTAACTTGGTCGCCCATCGGGTTCTTTGGGGTATACTTCTTTATATGCAGGCGGGAGGAGCCTTTCAGGTAGGGGGCTTTCGTCTTCTAATAACAATGGTCTTTCCCATTCCTCTATTTTCCTGCACACCTTTTCCAGGCTCTTAGTGAGATGGTTAACTTGCTCCATTAACTCCGCCACCACATCTGTTACTGGAGCCTGGGTGGCTTGACTGGCTCCGGACGTTTTCACATCAATAATTTTTGGCTGGCAGGCCTGAGGTTCAAGGGAGGCCGCCGGCCCTGTGGGCGGGTTTTGACCCAGGATACTGATGGCTAGCTCCTTAAAGTCCAAAAACGCACAATTGGGGTGTTGGGCCGACAGCATCCTCAGCTGGCCCTTTAAGTGTTCAGCGTTTACATACGCTATGAACTGCTCTCTCAGAGTCCGGTCTTGGTCCTCAGCCTCCCGGGGGTCCACCTGGACCACGGCCCTCAAGGTCTCTTGCAGGGACAAAGCAAAATCACGGAGTGACTCACCGGGCTGTTGCTTTCTGCTGAAAAATCGCATCTTAACTTCCGACACTGTCCTAGCTTCAAACGTGGTGCCGAGGCAATCAAAGATCTGTCCCATATTAATTTTTCGGAGCTGGGCCATGACATGACTTCCCTGCGGGCGGCCCCTTCTAACTGCGCTAAGAGGATCTCCATCTGTTGCTCCGCGGAGATAGGATAGAGCCGGAATAAGGCCAGGATCTGGTCTTTAAAGTCTTTCAGTTTGTGGGCTTCCCCGGAATATCGTGGAAACCAGGGGGCCCCGAAATAATATGGCATGGTCAGCGGCATCAGACTGGATGCTGCCGCAGCGGCGGGCGCCCTGTTCTCATCTGTGTGAATTACAGAAGGCTCATTGGGGGCCACCTGCCCCGTTCCCTCAGGTACGGACATGGCGTGGTCTATGGGGACAAGTTCTGTAGGCAGACTCACGCTGGAATTTCACTTTCTTAGGCCGTTGCTAACGGTGACCCCGGAGCGGGTATGGCCAAAATCCGAATTGGATGTGTTTTCCCCTGGATTAAGTCTCGTATTACTAACGAGGGACCTCCTCCCAGTCTCCCAGCAGGGATCGGAATCCTCCCGGTACTTGAATACAAATGAATCGGTTAGTACCGAAAGTTTACTCACTCCGGTGATGCGCAGTCCAGGTCTCGCGAGGTACGAGATTACGTCGTGCGGAGGTCCCATGCACAGCGTCAGGAGATGGGCACGGCCTCTCTGAGCTCCAGGATTCGGGGTAGGCGGTATCTTCTTTCTTTTTCGCGCCAGAGGGACACATTGATGGCGCTACTATTATCCAGTCAGCTTAAGCGGCCATCTTTAAGCATAAGGCTGTCAATTCACTGACAGCAAGTGGTGACATAGGAAGCGGCAAACAGTCCACAATATAAAGTTTTCACACCGCAGTTTTTCACAGTTCTTTGGCCCAACAATTTTCAAATAAACAGATAGGGTATTTATCACTTTATAGGCAATAATGGCACACAGTTCAGATTCCACTATGGCGTAGGAATAATCGCATCCTGTTCGTGATGCCAAAATATGCAGTACGCCGGTCCTGCAGGGTGAGCAAATGTGAGGTCACAGGGGGTAGTTAACAAACCGAGGGTTGCTCTTGGTACTCACAGTTTTTATTTACCCTGGGCAGGCATACAGCAGTGATGGAGAGGCTGGCACATGAATCCTCTGGGGCACTCTCTGTGCATAGGGACCAGGCCAGGTGGTAGGTGAGGTGCCCTGGGTGTTGGAAGTTTAATGTGCCGGTGGCAAGATCCCTTTAAGTTCGTGACGCCAGTGACAGTAACGGTGGCACACTGATTTGTTGTAGTAATAATTGAGGTACACAAAGTTGCAGTGAACCAGAACTTCTTTTTACTGAACAGTTCAACTATATACAGTCCTCAGTTAGTTTCATAGGTATAATGTTGAATACAGGCAGGCTTCATACAAAGTCTTTGCAAGATACTAACAGGGTATAACACTTACAGATCAGGCTGTACTTTCCTCAGATCCTGTCTAGCTTTCACCAAGGCCCGTATGCCCTATTGCTGGCTTTATCCTTGGGTAGGGAAAACGTCCTCTGGTATATATCTTCTTGCTGTAAATATCCTTCTGCCCTTCAGCTTTCTATTTGGCTGGATAAAAGTGGCTCTGCACTGTACTTTTAAAGGTGCTAGATATCCTCAGGAGGTAACTTCTTCCCCTGGATTAACTTCTGAGCTTCTCTTGCTCAGGGACCTCAGGCAGGCTAGCCTGAGCTACTTAGCCTCCTGGATTAGACTGAACTAACTCTTTCCTGTCTGGGCCTAACTATATATACTAGGGGGTTCCCTAGCTCCCTATACAGCTTGGGAGGAGAAACTACACCCCTAACAGGCCTGGTACACAGGAATTAACATGGCATTACACATTACAATGCAATATAAAATGCAATAGCAATTTCCCCCAGGAGGTGGGGCAACATGACCCTTAGTAGTGCCCACCCTTACGTAGTGGGACACTACAAAGGCGAGCAACTTGGGTTCAATGGGACCAAGATGGGGCTGTTTCCCATGTGGAAGGTGTATAGCATGTCCTAATGTGGTGAGGTGTGATTCTTATTAGAATGTGACTGGAGAAACATCATACAATATTACCCATAGCATTGATTGCACCACAATTGGAGTGATATACTATGCAACATGTCCGTGTGGAAAGATATACAGTATATTGGGATAACTACTAGAGAATTCAATAGACGGGTACGTGAGCACGTCCTAGATATCATCTCATCAACAGACGTAGAGTTTATTTCAAGTCTCAAACCAATACCAAGACATTTAAAGTTGAAACATAACAGTGATCTGAGCCCTCTGGGAGTAAGAGCCATAGACCGGGTTCCCAACCATCCCGGGTAGAAATTGAAAGAAAACATTGGCACAGAGAGAAACAATGTGGATCTATAAATTAGGCACATTATCCCCTCTGGGATTAAATGAATACAATACTTTTGTCCTATTTTCGTAATTGAACTCTCGGATATATATAAGTTCCTGCTCTGGTTAGTTTATTTTTGGAAAATATTGGTTGTTTTTAATTATGTTGGTTTTAACTTTCTTTCTTGTCTTTTTAGTTTACATAGCTGCTTCTAGACCATATCCAAGATAGGATGCAGTACCATGTGGACTGATAGGAAGTCTTCTGAAGGATTGTTGCCTCTATCGTCAAGTTATAGCCCATCATCTCACTACCTCATTATTATATCTTTGGTAGGGAAATTTAATTTATCTAGTTGATTACTGGATCATATAGACTTGCTTATTACTCTTGAATTACCTCATTATTGATTGATTATTTATTGTTATTGATTGTGGTACACAATGTGAATAAATTTTACATTACACCGTTCTATATATTAGATTTTTTTTATCTTTTTATGAATTATCTGGGGCTTATGGCCCCCCTTTTCTTCACATCAATTTTCACCTTTTATTTTTCACTTTTACTTTTTCCTTTTTTTAGTCTGTCACCATACTCACTATCTAGTATTTGCACGTTTCTTTCACTCACTATTTCAAAGAAAAAGGGGGTCAGTCAGCACATCCCAATGCGCAGGGGCACGTTGCTATGGCTGAAAACAACACTGTAAAACAAAACATGCAATGCAACAGCTCTCTGCAAACCAAATAAAGTACAAAAAAGCATAATAATTGCTAATGCTATACTTATAAATTAGAGATGCTTGGCAAATCCTTTTGTACAAAAGTATTTGAGCCCGTCTGCCGCACCTCAAGGCGTTCTCTGTAAGACGGGTTCCTAACACTACCTGTTATGTGCCATGACAGCTACCATACAATTCAGGGAGTGTAGGTTCCACATGCATGCTGGGCCTGCTTTAATTTCTGTCATCTTTGGTGCCAAAATGGCCTCCATTATATCCAAGGAATGCAGGTACCAACATGCATGCCGGGCCCACTCCACACCTCTCCTGGTGCCAAATGGCCACCAAAGAATGCAATGAGAGTCCACAACTATATCTCTCCTGGTGCCAAATGACTTCCAGTGAGTGAGGGGGAGCAGGCCAAGCTATATGCTCACACTAATTAAAATCAGCCTATGGGGCAGACGAGTTGGTCAGGAGTGCACGACTGAGGTGCATTCCTTGGACATAATGGAGGCCATTTTGGCACCAAAGATGACAGAAATTAAAGCAGGCCCAGCATGCATGTGGAACCTACACTCCCTGAATTGTATGGTAGCCGTCATGGCACATAACAGGTAGAATTTAGTGTTAGGAACCCGTCTTACAGAGAACGCCTTGATGTGTGGTAGACGGGCTCAAATAATTTTATACAAAATGATTTGCCAAGCATCTCTAATTTATAAGTATAGCACTAGCGATTATTATGCATTTTTGTACTTTATTTGGTTTGCAGAGAGCTGTTGCATTGCATGTTTTGTTTTACAGCATGTACATATTTATACACATTAAATTTTTAGGGGTTTATTACGTAAAAGCATACGTATATGCATATGTATACATGCCTGGTACAGTCTTTGGTAAGTGATTAACAGCACATTGTAATCATGTAATTGTAGTTCTGATTTTGTGTTTATGCAATTATGTGTTTTATCATTCACTTAATCATGGTTTATATATCACGTTAAAATTAAGCCATTTGTGTTTAATCTCCTATAAATATGTATTTTATTGAATGCTAAACATGTATATATGAGGGTTCAGGGACTTTAGGTTATGAGATAGGAAATTGGTAGCGGACTAAACTTTTTTCTAGTTGGGGTGTATAGAATTTTTATTATATGTGGGAGTTTGTGTTTCTGTAATTCTTTTGGGTTCACCATGGTGTGTCCAAGCGGAGTTATATACAAAATGTTGGTTTTTATAGTTGTATTTTTACCCAATCACATGATGATGCAACGTGATGTGCCGATGCGGGATTATGCACTTTCCTCTGATTTGATTTGCATTGAGCGGATTCGTTGATATCTAGACGGGCTACCTGTAAAATGCCCAATATTTTAGATTAAAACTTTGGGGGACTTACATGCTCCAGCGATCATGTGTTTGATCATGTGATACACCGGTGCGAAGTGAGCGACCCATTTAGGTTATGGGCATTCCGGTCTTGTTTTGGGCATGCGCACAATAGACATGGCAGCCATCTAATCTTTGTATCTTATTAGGCTGACTCTTCCTACTTGCAATACTTTGAAAACATCACGATAACGTGAAGTTTTCCCGAATAACGAATAGGAGTATAGACCTGAGGGTCACGTGATGCGATCGGGTGAAGTGGATGGCGGGATATGATGTTTCGCCTTAGGATGATGGCGTCTTTTGCATTATACTGTGCTTGGCACCCAGTTGACCCATTCAGGTGATTCACAGATTTTTTAATTTGTGAAGGTATATATAGCCAACCATCTCGCTGTCCCTCACTTCCCCTGACAAAGTCGTCTGGCGAAAAGCGTTGGGTAGTGAGGGACACTGGTATGGCAGGATTTTTTGGGCATTACATGGTTCATTGTTTACTTTCATTAGTAGATTCAGGTCTATATTCATTTACTAACAAAACCTCTGTTTTTTGTGAACTATGATGTACTAAAATGTTACTATGGCACCTATTTGCCTTCATATATAGAGCCCTATAGCTATCTTTTTCCAGTGTTCCCTCATTTATGTAACTTTACCTTGTAATGTGGACTCTTATAATACTATAATACTGCCCCTATGTACAAGAATATAACTACTATAATACTGCTCCTATGTACAAGAATATAACTACTATAATACTGCTCCTATGTACAAGAATATAACTACTATAATACTGCTCCTATGTACAAGAATATAACTACTATAATACTACATCCTATGTACAACAATATAACTACTATAATACTGCTCCTATGTACAAAAATATAACTACTATAATACTGCTCCTATGTACAAGAATATAACTATTATAATACTGCTCCTATGTACAAGAATATAACTACTATAATACTGCTCCTATGTACAAGAATATAACTACTATAATACTGCTCCTATGTACAAGAATATAACTACTATAATACTGCCTCCTATGTACAAGAATATAACTACTATCATACTGCTCCTATGTACAAGACTATAAATACTATAATACTGCCTTCTATGTACAAGAATATAACTACTATAATACTGCCTCCTATGTACAAGAATATATCTACTATAATACTGCTCCTATGTACAAGAATATAACTACTATAATACTGCTCCTATGTACAAGAATATAACTACTATAATACTGCCGCCTATGTATCAGTGGTGAAATTAGACATCCATAGCTTCTAGTATGCTTTTGGTGTGAAGTCTGCACAGCATGCTGGGACTTAATAATGGCAGTATAATATTTTGACATTCAGGAGGTATGAGTACCTGCAGTAGATGTCTGCATTTAGTCTAGATGACATTAGAAATTACATAGGTTTCTCTCTTAGGCAGGACCACATTAATGAGTTTCCCAATTATCTATGACAAAAGCTTGATTGAGGGTGACAGCAGCAAGGTAGTTGTCAGCTACACCATATCATCAGGAGAAGGTACCTGACAGACAATTACTAACGCTATATCACTAGTGGAAAGATAATCATCTAATGTTCTGTTGCCTCAACATCCTCAAAGTCTACATAGATTAATAGCATTCACTATGTGTATGAGACTTAGTTTTCTTTTAGGCTGGCCATACATGAGACAAGGATTTGAATAATTGCAGATAATTGGTCACCTGTGGGATTGTTTGTATGAATGATTCCTATAGCTACATGCCAGACTAAATTGGTTGATCAGGTCATTGGTTCTCAATGAGATCATGTAAAAATATTGAATAGTAAAAAATGAATAAGCCCCAGGAGGACCAGAGGGTGAGGCCAGCGAGACCTGGAGCAGGACATGTTATCCCTGAGCTCCAGTGCTTTGTGGCTTTACTAGTGGCTGGCTACCCAACCCAATTCTTACTTAAGCAGTGGTCCACTAGCTTCTGAACCAAACTAACTGCCAAGTGACACAGGGCAAATCAAGAAAAAGCTTGCTGAAGCTCATCAAATTCTTTCCAGCAGCAGAGGCCATGCAACAAGATGGCACCAATAGATCCTCACAAGAACAAGACCATGCATCTGCCAGAGCTTCTAAACAACAAACTATGGAGCAACATAGCGCCTACTTAAACTCCTTCTCCTGAGCAGTCTTTGGAACTTGGCAGTCATGGTTCCTCACCCTCAACATCACTGCTTGCAGTGCCTTCCTCGTACAACATTGGGGATATTTCAACAATTGCAATCTTTCTTTCCTGCAGGTAAATTGCAGACTGACTTGCATAGAGATATTAAGTCCGCTTCGGCTGGTCATGCCCTTACAGAGGCAACTTTGTGACTACTGCTGAAAGATCTGAAAGGCTTCATCCAAAAGGAGTTTCAGCTTGCTCTCAGGCACTTTTGGCTAGAAGTTCCTTCACTAGGAGAGAAAACCTCCCATATTTAAATCAAGATAGCAAAGTGGACCTTTGCACACAATGAGCTGGCAGACGTGGCAAACTCAGTAGAAGAAGAAGCGGACAATATTAATCTAAAACTAGGTGACATTGAAACGAACGATGTGCAGTGAAGCATTTTTGCCCACATTGAATGAATGCATTTATACAAGCGTAAGTCAGCTTAATTTGTGATATCTTTTTTTGTGTAGCTAAGATTGAAGATCGATCAAGACAAAAAAACGTGCGATTTCAAGGTATTCCAGAATCAGTTAAGCCTGAGGAGCTTATGGAGTTACTTTTGGACCTTTTGCCTGTGTGTTTTCAGATGACATCCAGATAGATCTAACCGTTGAAGACAAAATCGTTAACCCCCATACATACTGTAGGAAGGTGCAAGGGTCCTTTGTTGACGGAAGGTATGTGTCACCGAGGTTCCTGGCCTTTGACAGTATTTTCAGGTGTCGGTGGCAGCTAATGCTGATTGACACTTTACTATTCTAGTATGGCTGTATAGCTGATCCGGGACGGCTCTTACTATGAGTATTCAAAGTGCTGGGTGGGTGACTACTCCCCACGTTCCAGGCCGGGTCTTGACTGGCGTATAACAAAAACCTAGCCGGCAGTGTCCTATTTGTTGCTGATTCTCAGGTGTATACTAATTGCTTATGGCCAGGGGCGGACTGGTCACAGTGCAGCGGACTGGACCGCAGGGGCAGTATATGAGTGGAGGGTAGGCTGATGGGGGCAGTAGTCGTACTCACAGTTTTGCAGCACCCTGGATCGGCGTGCAGTGATGAGGAAGACAGTACTAAATCCTCCAGGGCACTCTCTATTGCAGGGAACACCAGCCAGATGGAAGTTGATGTGCCCTTGATGGTAATGGGTATGCTTAGGGTGCTTTGGTGGCTGGCCCCCTGTGTTCGTGATGCCAGCACCGTGAGGTGCAATTAGGAGATGATGTGGAATAAGGAGACCAAGTTTCTTAACAAACTCCCAGTACTTTACTGAAGCTGATCCAAAGGTCAACAATGTATGCAAAGGCATTTACAGCAAGGCAGCCTTTACAGTGATTCAGATTAGTTCCCAGAAGTTGCATAAGGGGCAGTTTTCTATGACAATCAATATTTCTCCCTTGTTTCTCCAGGCTGGAGGGATGCACTATCTCTGCTGTACTGTATAATCATATACTTCTGTATCCTCTCTAGGAATACTATATTTTGACAGATGGCCTTTCTGTCCTTGGTTATGGTGGGCAGCTTGTAGCTTAGAATCTCTCCACCTAATGCAAAGGAGAATAGAGCCTGATAAATGACAGTTACCTTCCTTTACCAATATTCTCACTCCCTCTCTGAGTTGCCTGGATCTTCTGTAATCTTTCCCTTCTATGGGCTGGTACATGGAACTAACATTGGAGTTTTTGTAACTCTCCAAGATGGCTGATGAGGTGCAGCTTTGTGCTCAGACCATCACACACAAACTGACCTTCTTCTTCTTCTCCGCTGTACTGTGTGTAGGGTGGAGTCAGCCCTGGGAGGCTTATTAGAACCTATCTCTCCCTACGCAACTATTGGAACTCATATATAAGCACAATTTACATGAAACACAATCACAGTATTAAGCAGTGTGTTTCAGGACACTGCAATAGATCCTACAGGAAAATTTCTAGGTGGGCCGATGCCCAGAAAGCCGCCCGATGCCACCTCGCAGCCGCTGGCCGGGTACATAATGATCTAATGCTCCCACATTAATTAATGCTAAGAGTACTTAGGCACCTGGCCAGCAGCCGCTGATGCCCTTGTGAATTCTGCACTCTGGTGTTTGGTTTTGCTGGGGTGGTATTTTGTGCTGCACTATGGTATTGCTGGACCCGCCTACTTCTGGTGTCTCTGCCTACTTATGTTGTCCCGCCTTCTGTCAATTTGGACTTGCCTACAACTTGGAGCCACTTTTTTTTTTTTTCAGGGCCATTTTAAGTCCCCAATCTGCCCCTGCTTATGGCCTAGGCACAGTGAAGCTTTAATGTATGTCTCTCCCAGAAGACATCTCCACCTATTTCTTATCATACTAATAGCATGGCCCTCTATTATTCCAATGATGCTTAATATTGTTTTCTTTAATGTCCAAGGGTTAAATTCTCCTTTCAATAGGTCACTCTTTTGGAGCTCTCACTCAACAAGCAGCTCCATGAGACGCATCTGAACCGAAGCAATCTGTACCGACTATCTCATAAAAATAACCCAAATATATTCTTTGCACCGGCTATTAGAAAGAAAGGTGGAGTCAAGCATCCATCATAATTATATATTCTGTTGTTTTTTACTTATTATGTTATGTGATACTGCTTTTCTCTATTAATAACATTTAATACACATTAACGTCTCTATATGCCACTAATACTAAAAATGCTCTTTTGTTAGAAAGCCGTTAGCTGTTATTCACAGACGTCGCCAAAAAATGGACCATGACTTTCACGGTTATGAAAATCAAAAAGCTTTATTATGATATACAATACATACATAATAATAAAAGGCAGCACAAAGGTGGGACACACAGATAAGAAACAGGACCCAAGGAGGGGCCGGGAGGTCAGCACACCAGAAAACAGGGAAGCAGTATAAAAAATAGAAAAACACCAATGCGCCTCTGGACAGAAAGCCCCAGACAAGCTGCAATGGAGGCAAATGTGAGACAATAAGGCTTGGTGAATGGACAGAATAAGCATACCCTGAATGGTGTGTCGATCTCTCAGCCACCTCATTAATAAAGCTTTTTGATTTTCATAACCGTGAAAGTCATGGTCCATTTTTTGGCGACATTTGTGGCTCCTTGTGGGTCGGTTTTTTTCGAGATTATTTCTGTCCGGTAACAATTGGTTGACTGTTATTCACAGATTTAAAGGGGTTGTCTACATTTTTCAAACCAACACCTGGATCTGAATACTTTTGTAATTGCATGTAATTAAAAATTTAGTATCACCACTGAGATATTCAATAAAATGTATCTGTATAGCGCCACCTGCTGTTTGTTATTCTCCTTATTTCTCTGTCAACCTCTCTTAGGTGTTTGCACACGCTCAGTATAAATCTTCAACTCTCACGAGCCATATCTTCTGTTCGAAGCTGTGGCAGTTACAGGAAAAGAGCTACAGCAAAAAAGACATGCCCTCTGAAAAAAGGACACTCCCCTGAGCTGCCAGCTTGAAAAAAAATCTAGCAGAAGAGTTAGAGCAATGAATGGGGAGACCCCTG
Organism: Bufo bufo; assembly: GCF_905171765.1. NCBI lineage: Eukaryota > Metazoa > Chordata > Amphibia > Anura > Bufonidae > Bufo > Bufo bufo. The sequence goes on from NC_053394.1 coordinate 423,416,351, forward strand.
GATACATGTGAGGTACAGGGCTGGTTCTAGCTTTGCTAGAAAGATTGGTCCCAATCTGCAGAGCAGCTCTAACTGCTCTAATTTTATACAGTTTTGAACTGATCAAGAACCTTCTAGTGGGAGTAGTAAAGCTGGAGAAGCTCAGCCTGATAGAAACAATGTTGCAGTCCACAGTTGCCATAGACTTGTATTGTGTCTCAATACAAGTCAGTGGGAATGACTAAGGGCTCTTTCACACTTGCGTTCTTGTCTTCCGGCATAGAGTTCCGTCGTCGGGGCTCTATGCCGGAAGAATCCTGATCAGGATTATCCCCATGCATAAGGAAAAAGAAGGAGAAGGACCTCCACTAGAAAAGATGACTAATAAATAGTTTGATGCATGTGTCTTTACAGAGGAAGATGTTCTAAGTTTGCTGTCTAAAGTAAAGACAAATAAGTCACAGGGGCCTGATGAGATACACCCAAAATTATTAAAAGAGCTTAGTGGTGAGCTGGCAAAACCGTTAACAGATTTATTTAACCAATCATTAGTAACAGGAGTCGTCCCGGAAGATTGGAAATTGGCAAATGTCGTGCCCATTCACAAGAAAGGTAGTAGGGAGGAATCGAGGAACTATAGACCAGTGAGTCTGACATCAATAGTAGGCAAATTAATGGAAACCCTATTAAAGGATAGGATTGTGGAACATCTAAAATCCCATGGATTGCAAGATGAAAAACAACATGGGTTTACTTCAGGGAGATCATGTCAAACAAATCTTATAGATTTTTTTGACTGGGTGACTAAAATAATAGACGGTGGAGGTGCAGTAGACATCGCATATCTAGTTTTTAGTAAGGCTTTTGACACTGTCCCATATAGAAGACTTATCAATAAACTGCAGTCATTGAGCATGGACTCCCATATTGTTGAGTGGATTAGGCAGTGGCTGAGTGACAGACAACAGAGGGTTGTAGTCAATGGAGAACATTCAAAACAAGGTCATGTTACCAGTGGGGTTCCACAGGGATCTGTACTGGGACCAATTTTGTTTAATATCTTCATAAGTGATATTGCAAAAGGCCTCGATGGTAAGGTTTGTCTTTTTGCTGATGACACAAAGATATGTAACAGGGTTGATGTTCCTGGAGGGAAACGCCAAATGGAAAAGGATTTAGGAAAACTAGAAGAATGGTCAGAACTCTGGCAACTGAAATTTAATGTGGATAAGTGCAAGATAATGCACCTGGGGCGTAAAAACCCAAGGGCAGAATATAGAATATTTGACACAGTCCTGACCTCAGTATCTAAGGAAAGGGATTTAGGAGTAATTATTTCAGAAGACTTAAAGGTGGGAAGACAATGTAATAGGGCAGCACGAAATGCCAGCAGAATGCTTGGATGTATAGGGAGAGGTATAAGCAGTAGAAAGAGTGAAGTGCTTATGCCGCTGTACAGAACACTGGTGAGACCTCACTTGGAGTATTGTGCGCAGTACTGGAGGCCATATCTCCAGAAGGATATAGATACTCTAGAGAGAGTTCAGAGAAGAGCTACTAAACTAGTACATGGATTGCAGGATAAAACTTACCAGGAAAGATTAAAGGACCTTAACATGTATAGCTTGGAAGAAAGAAGAGACAGAGGGGATATGATAGAAACTTTTAAATACATAAAGGGAATCAACTCGGTAAAGGAGGAGAGCATATTTAAAAGAAGAAAAACTACCACAAGAGGACACAGTTTTAAATTAGAGGGGCAAAGGTTTAAAAGTAATATAAGGAAGTATTACTTTACTTAGAGAGTAGTGGATGCATGGAATAGCCTTCCTGCAGAAGTGGTAGCTGCAAATACAGTGAAGGAGTTTAAGCATGCATGGGATAGGCATAAGGCCATCCTTCATATAAGATAGGGCCAGGGACTATTCATAGGATTCAGATATATTGGGCAGACTAGATGGGCCAAATGGTTCTTATCTGCCGACACATTCTATGTTTCTATGTTTCTATGAGAGAAATCCGTTCAGGATGCATCAGGATGTCTTCAGTTCCGGAACGGAACGTTTTTTGGCCGGAGAAAATACCGCAGCATGCTGCGCTTTTTGCTCCGGCCAAAAATCCGGAACACTTGCCGCAAGGCCGGATCCGGAATTAATGCCCATTGGAAGGCATTGATCCGGATCCGGCCTTAAGCTAAACGTCGTTTCGGCGCATTGCCGGAGCCGACATTTAGCTTTTTCTGAATGGTTACCATGGCTGCCGGGACGCTAAAGTCCTGGCAGCCATGGTAAAGTGTAGCGGGGAGCGGGGAAGCAGCATACTTACCGTCCGTGCGGCTCTGACGTCATTCTGGAGCGCCCCGGGAGCCGCACGGACTGTAAGTATACCGCTCCCCCGCTCCCCGCTCCTACTATGGCAACCAGGACTTTAATAGCGTCCTGGGTGCCATAGTAACACTGAAAGCATTTGGAAGACGGTTCCGTCTTCAAATGCTTTCAGTACACTTGCGTTTTTCCGGATCCGGAGTGTAATTCCGGCAAGTGGAGTACACGCCGGATCCGGACAACGCAAGTGTGAAAGAGGCCTAAGCAGTTTACAGACTTAAACAACTATCTGTCAGAGCTAAACCAGATGCTCAAAAGTTCACATGACACAAATGAAACCGTATTAGCTTCTAGTGCACAGGCTGGAAAGTCCCAAAGTATTTGGTGGCTGTATATTAACTCTTTCCACAGTGCAGACTCCAAAGTACTCTTGCTCCATGACACCACACATGGACACCTCCAACCTGACCATCCTCCATAAAACAACACTTCTAGCCACTCTCTTTCATATGCATCGGCTATATGACATATTATTATACATTTCATGCCCACTCTCACAAAATATACACTTGAATAAACTACTGTCTTTTTTAATTGAGCAGTCTCTCATCTCTAACATGTTATGCGATAACGTAGGAGACCTCACAGAGTCCGACCATGCCCCCATATCTTTACAAATCCAGGAAGAGGTCCATTCCTGTGAATCAGACATGGTGCTTGAATAATTATGTTTTTCAGCACCCTTAATATGCCACAGGTACTCAAAGCTATTTCAGACTATTTCTCTACTAACGACACTCACGATATTAGTGACACAACCATCTGGTGCGCACACAAGGCCACAATCAGAGCATATTTTATTAAGCAATCTACCCACGAAAAGAAGACTAGGTGAAGGCAGTAGAGATTTCTAAACTGACTCAACATCTACATGATCTAAACATATAAACAAGATTTAGCCCTATAGAGCCTAAAACTAAACTGTTATTGGCAAGGTAATAAACTGAGTGCCTTTTTAGCCAAGCAACTTAAACTCAAGGTGTCTCGATCCTGTATTCCTTATTTGTACAACACAGCAAACAATAGGGTGTTGGACCCGAAAGAAATTGCTAACATACTGTCTTCTTACTACGTGTCTCTTTATAATCAGAAGACCAATCCACTCTGCAACCATTCCCTGTGGACACCGAAGCCTTTCTCTAGAAGGTTAATTTACCAACAGTGCCCAGGGGTGCACCTCATTTTTCTGCTGTCTGAGGCGAAAATTGAAATGGCGTCCCCCCACATGCCAGATTCTCAATCCAACACCTCCCCCTCTCCCCAGCCTACTGCTAAAGACATTTAGATGGACCTTACGTACAGCGCAATGAAACATACTGGGGAATACAGCACCATATATAGTAATAGTGCCCCCTACAATACCCCAAATAGCAATAATGTTTCCCAAGAGTGCTCCCTTTAGTAGCAATGCTATCCTTATTGTGCCCAATTACAATAATATCCCTATAGTACCTCCAGCATTAACAATGCTCCCATAGGGCCCCTAGTAATAAGGCCCACCTATAGTGCCCCCAGCAGTTATAATGCCCTCTATAGTGGCCTCAGTATTTATAATGCCCCCTGTAGTAGCTCTAAGTACAGTCAGGTCCATAAATATTAGGACATCGACACAATTCTAACATGTTTGGCTCTATACACCACCACAATGGATTTGAAATTAACCCCTTAGCGCAGAACGCCGTGCATGTACGGCGGGGAAAACTGTGCCAGAACGCAGAACGCCGTACATGCACGGCGTTCATTTAAATGCTCCCCTGCCGAGATCGCGCACCTGATGCGCATATTACCGTGCTGTATCGGGGACCAAACATCTCCCCCTTGACTGCCAGGGACCGATCAGCAGTGGTCCCGGCCGCAGATCACCGCCGCAGATCCCGTTCATTCAAAAGAGCGATCTCACGCGTGTGCGCATGCGCACACACATCTCCTCCTCTTCTGGCACCCGGCTGTCGCTGAAATGAGAGGATCGGAGATGAGAAATAGCTGTCTGAACATAATTCATTGTGATTGGTCCACAGTCAGGACCAATCACAATGAGTTATGTACAGGACGCTATCTCTCACCTTCGATCCTGTAATTTCAGTCAGAGAAGTTGGAGGCAGTGCAGTTAGACCTGTGATAAAACACACACATACCAAAAATGCCCCTCATCTGTCCCCTGTGATCCTCATCACCCCTCATTTGTCTCCTGTGCCCTTCATCACCCCACTTATTAGTCCCCTGTGACCCTGTGCCTGTGTGCTGTCTGCCAATAGTGACAGTACATCAGCACCCCAGTCCCTGTCATCCATACCTGTTTTTGGCAAATCATTAGGGTTAGTTAGGGAGTTATTAGGGTTAGAGCTCTTGTTTTAGGGTAAGTTAGACGTTTATTGAAATAAAAAAAATAAATAATAAATAATAATAATAATAATAAAAAAATAATAAAAAAATAATAAAAAAATATTGGGGACGTCCGTACTTGTCCCCGATTATAAATACTCTGTTTCAAACCCCCCCCATACCTCCGAACCTCTATCTTCTACCAGTGATATAAAGCTCCACAATTTTATTTTTCCATTTTTTTCTGAATATATCTATATATATAAATTTTACAAAATGTCTCAACGGGTGTACAGCGCTGAGGAGGCTTATGAAATACTTGCCTCAGAGTCTGACGCTGACAGTGGAGAAGAAGAATCTTTTCTTGTGTATAGCTCTTCATCTGATTCCTCAGTTAACGAACCCTCTCACAGACGCAGTAGAGTTAGCAGCGCATCAGCTTCTACAAATGACCCCAGCTGGACTTCTGCTACTAACTTTGTACCTCAGTTGCTGGACTTTACGGCCACTACAGGCATTCATGTGAACACTGCAGGTTTCACGGAAGCTGATTTTTTCCACCTTTTTTTTTCTGATGAATTGATAGACATGATAGTGGAGCAAACTAATATTTATGCCAATCAATTTTTAGCCGCCCACCCCAACTCATACTATGCAAGACCCCTTCAGTGGACTCCCACGACCCCTTTGGAGATGAAAATTTTTTGGGGTCTAATACTTAATATGGGGATAATTAAAAAACCATCACTACGGTCATATTGGAGTAATGACCTTCTACATCACACACCACTATACCGCACCATTATGTCCAGGACCCGATTCGAAAGTCTCCTGAAATTTCTACATTATAACAATAATGCAGATTGTCCACCCCCTAATGATCCTGGATACGATCGTTTATACAAAATTCGGCCCATTATAGATCATTATAATCTCAAGTTTGCCCAGGTCTACACCCCCCAAAAGCATCTGTCCATTGATGAATCCCTTGTGCACTTCAAGGGCAGACTGCATTTTCGCCAATACCTGCCCAACAAACGGGCCAGATATGGCATCAAACTCTACAAACTATGTGAAAGCCAAAGTGGCTATACACATAAATTTAGAGTTTACGAGGGAAAAGATTCAAAAATTGAACCCCCAGAGTGCCCACCTCTCCTTGGAATAGCAGGAAAAATAGTATGGGACTTGATTCACCCCCTGCTAGGTCAAGGGTACAACTTGTTCCTTGACAACTTCTAGACAAGTGTCCCACTACTGAAATGCCTGTTTTCCAGAGACACTGTTGCATGCGGTACTATCAGACGAAACCAAAAACATCTGCCTAAAAATTTTATAGACCAAAGGATAAGAGTGAGGGAAAGCAGGGCAGTTTGCAATGATAACAGGATGCTTGTTAAGTACAAAGACAAGCGTGACGTCTTTGTACTTACTACCATACATGCCGACAGATCAACCCCTGTTCCAGTACGTGGATCCACAGAATCAGTCCCCAAACCTGTGTGCATCCAGGACTATAATAAGTTTATGGGAGGGGTGGATCTGTCAGACCAGGTACTGCAACCATACAGTGCCCTCCGCAAAACTCGGGCATGGTATAAAAAATTGGCATTGCACCTGACGCAAATTGCCCTCTATAATGCTTTTGTAATTTACAGAAGTGCAGGAAACAGAGGAAAATTCCTGCACTTTCAAGAAAAAGTAATAAAGAACTTTTTATTTGGGGAACAGGAAGGGGAAGGGAGCAGGGCCACAGGAAGTGAGAGCAGAATAATACGAGGACAGCATTTCCCTGGGGTAGTTCCCCCCACAGAGACACGAAGAAGGCCACAAAAAAGGTGTCGGGTATGCTCCATAAATGGAATCAGGAAAGACACAATTCATCATTGTGAGACGTGCCCCTCAAAGCCAGTGTCACGGTCTTACCTTCTTGCTGTTCTCCTTCGTTTGACATGTGCTGGCGGCCATCTTGGTTTCTGGGTTTCTTGTAGCCTCCCACCCTGCGGCTCCTCCTTCCCACTGGGAGGAGCTGGATGCCTAGCTCATATATATAGGAGGTCTGTGGCTTCAGTTCCTTGCTTGGTCCTCCTGTGTTCACATGCTTCTAGACTGCTGCTGCTTCTGGTTCCTGATCCTGGTTTCGTCCGACTACCCTGCTGGTTCCTGATCCTGGTTTCGTCCGACTACCCTGCTGGTTCCTGATCCTGGCTTCGTCTGACTACCCTGCTGGTTCCTGATCCTGGCTTTGTCTGACTACCCTTCTGGTTCCTGACCTCTGGCTTCGCAAAGACTCTGCTTCGGTTCCGCCATCCGTTTGGACTTTTGCTTTACAGCTTTATTTTCAATAAAGCCTTCTTATTTTCACTTATCTCTTGTTGTACGTCTGGTTCATGGTTCCGTGACATTAGGACCAAGCCATGAATTCTGACGGTACAGGGCCATCCTCGCTACCCACGCTGGTTGCCAGACTTGATCAGCAGGATCACCTGTTGGGTCGGTTCGCTGTGGCGTTGCAAACCCTGCTTGAACGCACGGCTCATTTAGCTCCCGTTGCCGATGGGTCGGTTGTCGCTCCTGGGCCCGCTCCTACTGCCGCTCCGGTTGTTGCGCCAGAGTCTACCCCGACACCTGTTGTTGCACCTGCGGTGTTTCGGGGTATGACCGGTTCTGCCCCTCTTCCACAGCGCTTTGGGGGAGAGCCAACTCAGTGCCGAGGTTTCCTTAACCAGGTGGGCATTTATTTCGAGTTGCTGCCACATGCCTTTCCTACTGAGAGATCAAAGGTGGGCTTCTTGATCTCGCTGCTCTCGGACAAGGCCTTGGCCTGGGCCAGCCCTTTATGGGAGAACAACAATCCGGTGGTTGCCGAGTTTTCCGGTTTTGTTGCTTCTCTTCGGAAGGTATTCGATGTGCCGGCTCGTGCTGCCTCTGCTGCGAAGCTCCTTATGTCCATCAGACAGGGTTCACGATCCGTAGCTGAATACGCCATTGAGTTTCGTACCCTGGCAGCAGAGGTGGGCTGGAATAATGAGGCTCTGGTCGCTGCTTTCTCTCATGGTCTCTCGGATGCCTTGAAGGATGAGGTTGCAGCTAAGGACCTACCAGTGGAGCTCGAGTCTCTTATTTCTTTCCTGATTTTGATTGACACCAGACTCAGGGAGAGACCTTCCTTTAAGGAGAGCCTGCGGAGGTTTTCTAACAGATTGGCGCCTACGTTTGCTGTCCCACCCGTGCCTCCCTCTCCTCCCACGCCTCCTGGGGATGACTTGTCTGGGGGTGAACCCATGCAGCTGGGGTTTGCTCGCCTGTCCGAGGGGGAGAGGGTACTCCGGAGACGCGAGGGCCGATGCATGTACTGTGGTCTCGGTGGGCATTTTCGGTTGGCATGTCCGAACCGTCCGGGAAACGCTCGCACCTGAGATCCTGTCGGGGCAGATCTTGGGTGGAGTCTCCTCGTCCCCGGTTTCCCGTGTTGACAAACCACTGATCACTGTTGTCCTCTCCTGGGTCGGGGGCTCGGTGACGACCCAGGCGTTGGTGGACTCTGGTGCTGGTGGTTTGTTCATTGATAGTGTGTTCGCTGCCGCCAATTCCATTCCTCTGCAGGCTCGAGGTTCCCCACTGGCTCTTGAGGCGATAGACGGCAGACCCCTTCTGCCGCTACACGTGACTCATGAGACCCTTCCAGTGGGGATAGCCATTGGTGCCGTTCACAGAGAGTCGGTCTGCCTCCAGGTTATTTCGTCTCCACACTACTCGGTGGTCTTGGGGTACCCCTGGCTCCGGAAGCATAATCCGACTTTCGATTGGAGATCGGCCGAGATCCTCTCGTGGTCACCGCAGTGTGGGGCTAGTTGCATCCATGGGTCTGTCAAGTTGCTGTGTACTTCCTCGGACTCTCTGTTGCCTCCTGAATACGAGGAGTACCGGGATGTATTCGATAAGGTGCGCGCGGTTGCCCTACCTCCGCACCGCCCATACGATTGTGCCATAGAGTTACAATCTGGTGCCGTTCCTCCTCGTGGCAAAGTCTATCCACTGTCGGTAGCGGAGAATGAGGCCATGGAGGAGTACGTGAGGGAGGCGCTTTCACGCGGACACATTCGCAAATCCTCGTCCCCGGCAGGGGCTGGATTTTTCTTTGTGAAAAAGAAGGGCGGTGAGTTGAGGCCTTGCATCGATTACAGGGGTCTCAATCGCATCACGATCAAGAACGCTTACCCGATACCCTTGATTTCCGAGCTGTTCGATCGCCTTAAAGGGGCCACGGTCTTTACCAAACTCGACCTGAGGGCGGCATATAACCTGGTAAGGATCAAGGCGGGCGATGAGTGGAAGACCGCGTTTAACACCAGGACCGGTCATTATGAATCCTTGGTTATGCCCTTTGGGTTGTGCAATGCGCCCGCAGTCTTTCAGGAATTCATCAACGATGTTTTCCGTGACCTGTTGCAGCAGTGTGTGGTGGTCTATTTGGATGACATCTTGGTATATTCTGAATCCATGGAGGCCCACATTCTGGATGTCAGACGAGTGTTGCAACGGTTACGAGAGAACAAGCTGTTCGGTAAGCTTGAGAAATGCGAATTTCACCGATCCCAGGTAACCTTCTTAGGTTACATCATTTCCGCTGAGGGGTTATCCATGGATCCTGAGAAGGTTTTGGCTATCTTACAGTGGCCCCAGCCCAGTGGTCTTCGTTCCCTGCAGCGCTTTTTGGGCTTCGCCAATTATTATCGGAAGTTCATCAGGGACTTTTCCATGCTGGCCAAGCCTCTCACGGATCTGACCAGGAAGGGCAGTAATTCCCAGGTCTGGCCGCTCGAGGCCATCCGAGCTTTTGAGGCTCTAAAGTCCGCCTTTGTGTCGGCTCCGATTCTGTCGCATCCCAACCCTGGGTTGCCCTTTGTCCTCGAGGTGGACACGTCTGAGACGGGAGTAGGCGCCCTTCTGTCTCAGCGTAGAACACCAGAGGGTCCTCTGCTTCCTTGTGGGTTTTACTCCCGGAAACTGTCTTCCGCGGAGTGCAACTATCAGATTGGTGACAGGGAGTTATTGGCCATCGTGCAGGCCCTTAAGGAATGGAGGCACTTGCTCGAGGGTTCGGTGGTTCCGGTCCTCATCCTGACGGACCACAAGAATCTGACCTACCTTTCTGAGGCCAAGAGATTGACACCACGTCAGGCCAGATGGGCTCTGTTCTTGTCACGTTTTAATTACGTGGTCTCCTACCTACCCGGTTCCAAGAACATCAGGGCGGATGCCTTATCACGGCAGTACTCCGAGCTGTCCAGGGAGGAGTCGATTCCGACTTCGGTCATACCTCCGAATCAGATCCTGGCCGCCATTCGCACCAGCCTGACCTCTCCCCTGGGTGAGCAGATTTTGGCGGCTCAATCTGGTGCTCCCTCTGGGAGACCCAACGGCAGATGTTTTGTGCCTGAGGAGTTGCGCACTCGGTTGTTGCGAACCTACCATAACTCCAAGACCGCGGGGCATCCTGGAAAGAATCAGCTGTCCTGGGCTGTTTCACGTCTGTTCTGGTGGCCTTCCCTACGTTCCGACATCGCCGCATATGTAGCGGCATGCTCCGTTTGTGCCCAGAGTAAGTCCCCTCGGCACCTTCCGTTGGGCCTTCTGCAACCCATAGCCACCGGGGAGCGCCCATGGTCACACCTGGGGATGGATTTCATTGTGGACCTCCCTGCATCCCGAGGCCATACGGTCATTCTCATGATTGTGGATCGGTTTTCCAAAATGTGCCACTGTGTTCCTCTCAAGAAGTTACCCTCTGCACAAGAGTTGGCCACGATTTTTGCCAGGGAGGTCTTCCGGTTGCACGGTTTGCCCAAGGAGATTGTGTCGGATCGGGGGAGTCAGTTTGTGTCCAGGTTCTGGCGCGCCTTTTGCTCCCAGTTGGGGATTCATCTCTCCTTCTCCTCGGCCTACCACCCTCAGTCCAATGGGGCCGCAGAACGATCCAATCAGGCCTTGGAGCAATTCCTTCGTTGCTATGTCTCCGATCACCAAGACAATTGGGTTGACCTCCTGCCTTGGGCTGAGTTTGCCAGGAACACGGCGGTGAACTCTTCCTCTGGGACGTCTCCCTTCATGGCCAATTATGGGTTCCAACCTGCCGTGTTACCGGAGGTATTCTCTCCCCAGGATATTCCGGCTGTGGAGGATCACCTTTCCGTCCTACGTGCTTCTTGGGTACTGATCCAGAAGTCCCTTGAGGTCTCTGCGCAGCGCCAGAAACTCCAGGCTGATCGCAGACGAGCGCCTGCTCCTTCCTACCAGGTCGGAGACCGTGTATGGTTGTCCACCCGCAACCTCAACCTTCGAGTGCCCACTCCCAAGCTGGCGCCTCGCTTTGTTGGTCCCTTCCGAGTGCTTCGCAGGGTAAACCCGGTAGCCTATGCCCTTGCGCTTCCTCCTGGCATGCGGATCTCCAACGTGTTTCATGTCTCCCTGTTGAAGCCACTGGTGTGTAATCGTTTCACTTCCTCGGTTCCTCGGCCTCGTCCGGTCCAAGTGGGCAATCGTGAGGAGTATGAGGTGAGCAATATCCTGGACTCACGCCTGGTCCGCGGTCGGGTGCAGTTTTTGGTCCATTGGCGTGGTTATGGTCCAGAGGAGCGTTCCTGGGTTCCCTCCGCAGATGTCCATGCTCCTGCCTTGCTCCGAGCCTTCCACGCACGCTTCCCTCTGAAACCGTTCTTTACTCCGCGGAGGAGGGGCCCTTGAGGGGGAGGTACTGTCATGGTCTTACCTTCTTGCTGTTCTCCTTCGTTTGACATGTGCTGGCGGCCATCTTGGTTTCTGGGTTTCTTGTAGCCTCCCACCCTGCGGCTCCTCCTTCCCACTGCAAGGAGCTGGATGCCTAGCTCATATATATAGGAGGTCTGTGGCTTCAGTTCCTTGCTTGGTCCTCCTGTGTTCACATGCTTCTAGACTGCTGCTGCTTCTGGTTCCTGATCCTGGTTTCGTCCGACTACCCTGCTGGTTCCTGATCCTGGTTTCGTCCGACTACCCTGCTGGTTCCTGATCCTGGCTTCGTCTGACTACCCTGCTGGTTCCTGATCCTGGCTTCGTCTGACTACCCTTCTGGTTCCGCCATCCGTTTGGACTTTTGCTTTACAGCTTTATTTTCAATAAAGCCTTCTTATTTTCACTTATCTCTTGTTGTACGTCTGGTTCATGGTTCCGTGACAGCCAGGTCTTTGCATAAAAGATTGCTTTAGAATCTACCACACCTCTGTTGACTTTTAACTAAACCCCTTTTGATCATTTTATAAAACACCCCCTTGAAACTGTATGCTGGTAAAAATTCTAATTTCCCGTTTCTCCACATTTCAATTGGCATTCTAATAAAACCCATAACAAAGCTAAAAATTCTCATTACACCCCTAGATGAATACCTTGACGGTGTTGTTTTATTCTACCATACAGCAGTTTACGGCCACGTATGGGGTGTTTCAATAAACGGCAGAGTCAGGGAAATAAAGATACAGTCTTGTTTGGCTGTTAACCCTTGCTTTGTTAGTGGAAAAAATGGGTTAAAATTGAAAATTAGGCAAAAAAATTAAATTCTCAAATTTCATCTCCATTTGCCAATAACTCTTGTGCAACACCTAAAGGGTTAAAGACGTATGTAAAATCAGTTTTGAATACCTTGAGGGGTGTAGTTTCTTAGATGGGGTCACTTTTATGGAGTTTCTACTCCAGGGGTGCATCAGGGGGGCTTCAAATGGGACATGGTGTCAAAAAAACAGTCCAGCAAAATTAGCCCTCCAAAAACCAAACGGCGCACCTTTCACTCTACGCCCTGCCGTGTGCCCGTACAGTGGTTTACGGCCACATATGGGGTGTTTCTGTGAACAGCAGAGTCAGGGCAATAAAGATACAGTCTTGTTTGGCTGTTAACCCTTGCTTTGTTAGTGGAAAAAATGGGTTAAAATTGAAAATTAGGCAAAAAAATGAAATTATCAAATTTCATCTCCATTTGCCAATAACTCTTGTGCAACACCTAAAGGGTTAAAGACGTATGTAAAATCAGTTTTGAATACCTTGAGGGGTGTAGTTTCTTAGATGGGGTCACTTTTAGGGAGTTTGTCCTCTAGGGGTGCATCAGGGGGCTTCAAATGGGACATGGTGTAAATAAACCAGTCCATAAAAATCAGCCTTCCAAAAACCAAACGGCGCACCTGTTACTCTACGCCCCGCTGTGTGGCCGTACAGTAGTTTACGGCCACATATTGGGTATTTCTGTAAACGGCAGAGTCAGGGCAATAAAGATACAGTCTTGTTTGTCTGTTAACCCTTGATTTGTTAGTGGAAAAAATGGGTTAAAATGAAAAATTAGACAAAAAAATGAAATTCTCAAATTTCCTCCCCATTTGCCAATAACTCTTGTGCAACACCTAAAGGGTTAACAATGTATGCAAAATCAGTTTTGAATACCTTGAGGGGTGTAGTTTCTTAGATGGGGTCATTTTTGTGTGGTTTCTATTATGTAAGCCTCGCAAATCGACTTCAGACCTGAACTGGTCCCTAAAAATTGAGTTTTTGTAAATTTCAGAAAAATTTCAAGATTTGCTTCTAAACTTCTAAGCCTTATAACATCCCCAAAAAATAAAATATCATTCCCAAAATAATTCAAACATGAAGTAGACATATGGGGAATGTAAAGTCATCACAATTTTTTGGGGTATTACTATGTATTACAGAAGTAGAGAAACTGAAACTTGGAAATTTGCTAATTTTTCAAAATTTTTGGTAAATTTGGTATTTTTTTGTGCAAAAAAAATAATTTTTTTGACTTCATTTTACCACTGTCATGAAGTACAATATGTGACGAAAAAACAATCTCAGAATGGCCTGGATAAGTCAAAGCGTTTTAAAGTTATTAGCACTTAAAGTGACACTGGTCAGATTTCCAAAAAATGGCCTGGTCCTTAAGGTGAAAATGAGCCCGGTCCTTAAGGGGTTAAACAAACAAGATGTGCTTTAACTGCAGACTGTCAGCTTTAATGTGAGGGTATTTACATCCAAATCAAGTGAACGGTGTAGGAATTACAACAGTTTGCATATGTGCCTCCCACTTGTTAAGGGACCAAAAGTAATGGAAACCACTGTAGAATTGCAGTGGCCAATATGGCGGAACTGCTCAAACCCCAAACACTGTAGCGTGTTTTTCATTGGGCGAGCAGTCCCATCGCATGTGAACCACAGAAATATCGTGGCAGATATGGAGGAGCTGCTCAAACCCCAAACACTGTAGCGTGTTTCTCATTTGGGGAGCAGTCCCACCGCATGTGGACCGCAGCAAACGACCATCCCGAGCAATTAATGCGTACAAAGGAGGACGCCAGCGCGGTCCACATGCACCACAAAAGCATCCTGCACAGGCCATAGCATTGTGCGGATGAAAATACAATTATATAAATCACTGAGAAAAATGCACCAAGAGGATATGCTACTGATAGTGATTTATATAATTGTATTTTCATCCGCACAATGCTATGGCCTGTGCAGGATGCTTTTGTGGTGCATGTGGACCGCGCTGGCGTCCTCCTTTGTACGCATTAATTGCTCGGGATGGTCGTTTGCTGCGGTCCACATGCGGTGGGACTGCTCGCCCAATGAGAAACACGCTACAGTGTTTGGGGTTTGAGCAGTTCCGCCATATTGGCCACTGCAATTCTACAGTGATTTTGTTTTATATGTCTTGAATGTGCCTTCATCTGGCAATTGAACATTCCTTTGCACCTGGAATCCTCCATCACATGGTCTGATATGGGTGGGGCTCACAGTCTTGCTTTGTTCACATTGCACTGGCTGTCCTGCTAGGCATTTGTGTGCAGGCTGGGCTGTGAGCTGGATTACATCACCTTCAGACCGTGTTCACACCACAGTTAGCGTAGTGGCAGGACCCTTTGCCATGCTGAGTGACCGTGACGTGGTGCAATGATGGGCTCCGATATTTTCCAGACAGGAATATATTGGCGAAAGTCTCAGCTTTTAATATCTGCTTGTATGACCAAAAGTAATGGGACAGAATAATAATCATAAATCGAACTTTCACTTTTTAATACTTGGTTGCAAATCCTTTGCAGTCATTTACAGCCTGAAGTCTGGAACGCATAGACATCACCAGACGCTGGGTTTCATCCCTGGTGATGCTCTGCCAGGCCTCTACTGCAACTGTCTTCAGTTCCTGCTTGTTTTTGGGGCATTTTTCCTTCAGTTTTGTCTTGAGCAAGTGAAATGCAGCTCAATCGGATTCAGGTCAGGTGATTGACTTGGCCATTGCATAACATTCCACTTCTTTCCCTTAAAAAACTCTTTGGTTGCTTTTGCAGTATGCTTTGGGTCATTGTCCATCTGCACTGTGAAGCACCGTCCAATGGGTTCTGAAGCATTTGGCTGAATATAAGCAGATAATATTGCCCGAAACACTTCAGAATTCATCCTGCTGCTTTTGTCAGCAGTCACATCATCAATAAATACAAGAGAACCAGTTCCATTGGCAGCCATACATGCCCACGCCATGACACTACCACCACCATGCTTCACTGATGAGGTGGTATGCTTAGGATCATGAGCAGTTCCTTTCCTTCTCCATACTCTTCTCTTCCCATCACTCTGGTACAAGTTGATCTTGGTCTCATCTGTCTATAGGATGTTGTTCCAGAACTGTGAAGGCTTTTTTAGATGTCGTTTGGCAAACTCTAATCTGGCCTTCCTGTTTTTGAGGTTCACCAAGGGTTTACATCTTGTGGTGAACCCTCTGTATTCACTCTGGTGAAGTCTTCTCTTGATTGTTGACTTTGACACACATACACCTACCTCCTGGAGAGTGTTCTTGATCTGGCCAACTGTTGTGAAGGGTGTTTTCTTCACCAGGGAAAGAATTCTTCAGTCATCCACCACAGTTGTTTTCCGTGGTCTTCCGGGTCTTTTGGTGTTGCTGAGCTCACCGATGCGTTCCTTCTTTTTAAGATTGTTCCAAACAGTTGTTTTGGCCATGCCTAATGTTTTTGCTATCTCTCTGATGGGTTTGTTTTGTTTTTTCAGCCTAATGATTTGCTTTACTGATAGTGACAGCTCTTTGGATCTCATCTTGAGAGTTGACAGCAACAGATTCCAAATGCAAATAGCAGACTTGAAAGGAACTCTGGACCTTTTATCTGCTCATTGTAATTGAGATAATGAGGGAATAACACACACCTGGCCATGGACCAGCTGAGAACCCAATTGTCCCATTAATTTTGGTCCCTTAACAAGTGGGAGGCACATATGCAAACTGTTGTAATTCCTATACCGTTCACCTGATTTGGATGTAAATACCCTCAAATTAAAGCTGACAGTCTGCAGGTAAAGCACATCTTGTTTGTTTAATTTCAAATCCATTGTGGTGGTGTATAGAGCCAAAAATGTTAGAATTGTGTTGATGTCCCAATATTTATGGACCTGACTGTATTTATAACACCCTGCTGCCATGACCCCTATAAGTGCCCCCTTCCCCCGTGTAGTGCCAATATGTATAATGTTTCCCCCTATAGTGCCCCCAGTATTATTATGCTCCCTGTAGTGCTATTACAGTAGGTATAATGCTCTCCCCTCCTGTAGTGTCCCTTGCAGTACTAGTATGTATAATGCTCTCACCACCCCTGTAGTCCTCCTGTACTATAATGTCCCCCTGTAGTGCTAGTATGTACAGTATAATGCTCTCACCCCCCTGTACTATCAGGCCATACTTCTCCCCTGTAGTATAATGCGCCTCTATAGTCCATCTATAGTATAATGCCATAATGCCCCCCTGTCGTATAATGCGCTCCTGTAGCCCCCATAGTATAATGACCCTCTGTATGTACCTCTGAAGTCTCCCCATATAATAATGCGCCTCTGTAGTCCCCCTGTAGTATAATGCACCCCTGTAATCTCCTCATAGCATAATGAGACTCTGTAGTCGCTCACAGTAGAATGCGTTCCCATAGTCTCCCAATAGTATAATGCACCCCTGTAGTCCCCCTGTAGTATAGTCAACAATTATATTGCCTCATAGGCTTCAGGCCCCATTGCCCCATGAGGCTGAATAGCGGGGACGGGAGCCATAGGATCACGGTCTCTGCCGTAAACTACTGCCCCCCCCCCACCCCTCTTGAGGCAGCTTGGCAGCCTCCTGAGGCGAGATTCTCATCTTGTCTCAAGGGTGATGCAGCATTGACAGTGCCAGCGTCACAGCTCTCTGCTTTAATTGTCATGACCTTTTCAAGCCTGAGAAGTCCTGATAGCCATTAAATCTCTCAAATCCAACAAGTCTCCCAGCCCCGATGGTTTAACCAACGAATACTATAAAGCCCATAAGTAGTATAAACCATATTTGACTAGATCATTTTATGAAGCAGCTGCAAAAGGTTCTTCCCTCCCTGAGCTGTTGAAAGCCTTAATTATTGCTCTACCTAAGCCAAAACAGACCCTAGATGTACCAGTAAACTTTAGACCTATCTGACTATTAAATACTGACTTAAAACTATACACAAAAATAATAGCTTACCGGTTAGCGGATATACTGCTACACATCAGGATCCAGTGGGTTTTATCAAGGGAAGACAAACGGAAGTGGGTCACCGTCAAATGCCTTCTCTGCCCCAGGCTTTGGATGCAGAGAAAGCGTTCATCAGGGTCCATTGGGGGTACTTGAGAGCCTTGTTATTGGCTTTTGGTTTCAACCAGACAGTTGTCTTCTCTATTATGGCTTTATACACCTGTCCCTTGGCTCAGGTTTATACCTTGGGTGTATTATCTACTCCATTTCTCATTACAAACCACACTAGGCACAGCTTTCTCCACTTATCTTTGCCTTTGTAATGGAGCCATTTGCGCAATCTATACCTCTGTCCTCTGGCATTACTATTGGAAATTCGGAACACCACATTGTTCTCTTTGCAGGTGATTTGCTTCTGTCCCTTACCTATCTGGTAACTTCTATAGCAGGTTATACATCTTTGAAAACACTTTTATGGTCAGTTCACCTTCCAGTAAGATATCCATCTTTCTATTCTCTACCAGTAAAGGCTGGGATTTGGGTGTGGAAACAAATAAAAAGGAAATAGGATTTCCCTATTATTCCCTTCAAGCTTCCTCATCTACTTTAATCAGTCCTTCAAGGCCGTGTGCTATTTGGGAGCACCATAGTGTTGCTTTTTAGGGAGACCTAATCCAAAATTATATTCTATGCCCTTTCGACCAAATGACTACCCTTCACAACATCGCCCTCAGAGACATCTACAAATATTTATCCCACAATTGTATTGCATTCTGTTAAATTGTCATGCTTTTTGCTCCCAATGGGAACAAGATGTCAAACACATGTTTACCGATGAGCAATAGCTCACAGCGTATACACTCCCTTAAAAGACCTCTTATTGTGTTAACCGCCAAGAATCAATGAAAAAACTGTGAAAAAAATGTGGAGACCGGATAGGAACGGTGATGCATATTTGGTGGACATTTATCACTCGTTAAGGGTAGGTTCACACTTACATTAAATTGATCCAGTAGGCTGTCTGACAGAAGGAGTGTTATTGAAGAAGCCAAGGGAGACAGAATTTGATTTTGAAGTGCAAACACAATTGACTAATATCCACCAGTGAAATAATTTGCAAAGTTCAGGCATATTTTAACAATAGCCAGCTTAAGCTTCACAGTATTATGCTTCACTTTGCACAATGAAGACAATTTATCAAGCCAATAAAATGTTACAGATCCCAAAGCAATTTATCATAATGTATTGTTTTAGTCGGCAAAGCGGTTCTCTGGGAAGCCTGGTGGAAAATGTAGTAGTCATCATGTCAGACTCTATAAAGATAAGCAAAAGACTGAGCTCAGGAATCAATGTACTGTACAAGGCAAAGGGATTAATCCTGGCTGCAATCATCCAAGGTTGGGGAGATAAAGAAGCTCTCAGAAGACTCTTAACGGGGAATCATCACCAGAATCAAGCAGTTCTCAATAAAAAAAAAATAATCAAAATTGTACAATAACATCCACTACATGGTCCACCAAAGTGCCACTAGGAGGCCAGAAGAAGGAAATGCCCTGCCCTACTCTGAACTTCATAGCCCTGCCAAGTGTCTGAGAGACACAGGCAAAAAGAATGGAAAAAGCTCTCTTAGGGTGAATAAGCAAAAGCACTTGGAAAAAATATGGTGGAAAAAGGGGGCTCACCTTGTGCCAATGTGGGCACAACGCTAATGAAAGCTTGTAATCGATATCATATTCCCTGCCATGTTCTTATACCCTGGATACAGGGGCTAACTATCTCCGGATAGGAGTCAAGAGTAGAGTGAAGCTTGAGACACAGGGGTCGCAAACCATGGTAGAGGACCTGGAATGATCGATAATGCACTCAAAGGATTTTAATTATTAATCAGTTTATTAATTAAATGTAAAATTTTTAAAACAATGCGTTTATGGACTCTAGGGCCCTTTCCTCAGGTAACAGAAGAGACAGGTACCAGTGTCCGAGGGGACATAGACATTGGATAGCTTGGCCAAGAACTAGCTCCCACAAACTAACACCATAAACATGCTGTATGCCTTTCAATGGTGAGAAAGAAATAAGTCACAATCAGAGTTATCTGCATTGTCTAATAGAGTAACAAACCATCAGGCATGTTGAAGTCAACCATGCTGATTCAAGATATTTGTATTTTTTATCAAACACAATAGGTTCTCAGCCACTACTACCAAAATTGTCAGCTTTGTCAGGTAAAGTCATCATTTGCTCTAGTATTAGAAACTTTGAAATCCAGGAAGATATCAAAGAGATCTCCAGGAAGTAATTCCAAAATATGATGGAGTTGGGTAGATAGTCATCCCTTCCAGAGAAGGTTAGGTGACATTTGCAGAAACATTTAAGGGCAAAAGCTGGTCCTCCATCCCTTGTTTGCTAATGTTCCTATGGTTCTGAACGAGCAGGAGACCAACTCTGGTCCACACCACTCATGGGAAAAATAGATCAGGCTCAGTAACATTCACAAAGGCTGTACGAAAGACCATTGTTGTAATGACATGCTGAAAAATTACTTTCTTTCTGTGAGTATAATAAAACGGAGGATTTTAACTTTGCTGGTGGTACTCTCACTATTGTGCGGTTTATGACATCTTGCAGATAGCCCACGACGGCTCAGCATAGAGGTGTGGGTGGTTCTGAACCATACAGAGATGACATGCTGAGCTTTCCAACCTGCGTGGAAGTATACTGCGATTTAATCTAGAGGTGTCTGTCTTGAGCCGGATTGGGTGAATACCTGCATTCGAGGAAAAAAGCTCTGTGTGAATGAGGAGCAGCGCGGTCCCACCAGATTGACATTTTATGATTGTGAAGAAGGAACTTCATTCAAGGAGACCAGCAGCGCAAGTATCATTGAAACCTAGCGACTTATTTTACTCTTTTTTGCATCAGTAACATTCACAATGGCTACCTCTGCTGCACACATGCCCTTGGCAGTTTATATTTTTGTGTGGGTGATGCCCAACTCGGTCAACATGTTTTTGTCATTCCCATCTCGAACTTGTGTTCACAATGAGGAGTGGAGAAAAAGCTGCGGCCAGACCACTCCTTTCTCTGTCTGGTCATAATATCAGCTATGTTGAAATTCAACATTCCCAGATCTTCATTCCCCTGACATCAGCTGTTCAGAGAGTCAGCAAAGCCCCATACACCTAAGTTTTCCAATTCTGCATACACTGGAGTTTTGGCCAAGTCTCCTCTAATGTTTAGAAGCCTTTAAAATACATAAAAAATCATTAGCTTTGGAAAAATAGGTTTTTCAGAAACTTCTTAATACTAGCAAGTAAACCACTTGTCAAGAGCACACATCAACCAGTGGTAAATAATTTCATACCCTGAGGTTTTCAAAACCTTAATCACAGCCCTCGAGGCTATATATACAGAAAAGGAAATCTAAGAGATCAACTTCAAATACATTGATGCTGGAGGCCTCAAAATCAAGATCAATGAGTTTCAGAACTATGTTCACTTCTCATTATTTTTTATAATGACTTTTAACCCCTTCAAAAGCCAAGGATTTTCCGTTTTTTGCGTTTTTATTTTTCATTCTTTGCCTTCTCAGAGTCATAACATTTTTATTGTTCAGTTCATATAGCTATATTAAGGCTGTTGCTTTTTCTAATGACACCATCTTATATTGCATGCAATGTAGTGGGAATCAGGAAAAAAATTCCAAAAGGAGTGAAATTGGAAAATAGTGCAAATCCTCCATAGTCTTATGGATTTTGGAGCTTTCCATTAGATTTCCTTGGGGGAAGTAAAGTAACGAAAAAAACCTGTAAATCTATCATTGCACTATGATCTTATAGAGCCCTGCCACCTGCAAGCATCCTTAGGAACTACTGCTCTAATTGTCTTGGAACCTTCAGAGGCACCAAGGTTAGCACAAAGAATGAACAGCTCTCCTGATCACCTCAGAAGCTGCCTCAGATGCCATGATCACAACTGACCCCAGCATCTGAGGGGTTAAATGTCTGCAATCTGCATTATCACTGATCGCAGGCATTATGAGTGTCTTCTGTGAAAGCGGGCAACTGTAGCACCCGATCCGCTCTGGAACCAGTACCATCTTTAAAGAGCCAACTTTCGACATACGTATACTGCAGAAGTCAGGAAGGGGTTAATACAAATTGGCAACATTAGTTTTTCTGTCAGGACATGCAGATTTTATTATAGTAGGGCCACCTCTTTGAAAGATGGGGAAGGTGTCATGATGTGCTCTCTTCCAAGAGATGAAAATTCAATGAAAGGCTATTCCCCTTATATACAAAAAAATAACTACTATAATACTGTGCCTATGTACAAGAATATAACTACTATAATACTGCTTCCTATGTACAAGAATATAACTACTATAATACTACTCCTATGTACAAGAATATAACTACTATAATACTGCTCCTATGTACAAGAATATAACTATTTATAATACTGCTCCTATGTACAAGAATATAACTACTATAATACTGCCTCCTATGTACAAGAATATAACTACTATAATACTGCTCCTATGTACAGGAATATAACTACTATAATACTGCCTCCTATGTACAAGAATATAACTACTATAATACTGCTCCTATGTACAAGAATATATCTACTATAATACTGCTCCTATGTACAAGAATATTACTACTATAATACTGCTCCTATGTACAAGAATATAACTACTATAATACAGCCTCTTATGTACAAGAATATAACTATCATAATACTGCC
Source organism: Bufo bufo (assembly GCF_905171765.1). NCBI lineage: Eukaryota > Metazoa > Chordata > Amphibia > Anura > Bufonidae > Bufo > Bufo bufo. The sequence continues at coordinate 423,438,338 of NC_053394.1, forward strand.
TCCTATGTACAAGAATATAACTACTATAATACTGCCTCCTATGTACAAGAATATAACTACTATAATACTGCCTCCTATGTACAAGAATATAACTACTATAATACTGCCTCCTATGTAGAAGAATATAACTACTATAATACTGCTCCTATGTACAAGAATATAACTACTATAATACTGCTCCTATGTACAAGAATATTACTATTATAATACTGCTCCTATATACAAGAATATAACTACTATAATACTGCTCCTATGTACAAGAATATAAGTACTATAATACTGTTTTCTATGTACAAGAATATGACTACTATAATACTGCTCCTATGTACAAGAATATAACTACTATAATACTGCTCCTGTGTAGAAGAATATAACTACTATAATACTGCTCCTGTGTAGAAGAATATAACTACTATAATACTGCTCCTGTGTACAAGAATATAACTACTATAATACTGCTTCTATGTACAAGAATATAACTACTATAATACTGTCTCCTATGTACAGGAATATGACTACTATAATACTGCTCCTATGTACAAGAATATAACTACTATAATACTGCTCCTATGTACAAGAATATTACTATTATAATACTGTTCCTATATACAAGAATATAACTACTATAATACTGCTCCTATGTACAAGAATATAAGTACTATAATACTGCTTTCTATGTACAAGAATATGACTACTATAATACTGCTCCTATGTACAAGAATATAACTACTATAATACTGCTCCTGTGTAGAAGAATATAACTACTATTATACTGCTCCTATGTACAAGAATATAACTACTATAATACTGCTTCTATGTACAAGAATATAACTACTATAATACTGTCTCCTATGTACAGGAATATGACTACTATAATACTGCTCCTATGTACAAGAATATAACTACTATAATACTGCTCCTATGTACAAGAATATAACTACTATAATACTTCCTCCTATGTACAGGACATAACTACTATAATACTGCCCTATGTGCAAGAATATACTGTAAGTACTATAGTTCTGCTCTCTATGGACAATACTGTTTCTATAAAATACATAGCTTACATTAGTGCACAGTGTAACATCATGTATAGGACAGGTGAATATCATAGTACCTTATATTTCCGGGCAGAGGGTTTCTATACTGCTTGTTGAAATGTGAGACAACATTTTCACTTTCACTCGGTGTTCATGTCTCAGAGTTTACTGAGATGCTGAATAAATAAGCACATCGCTTTTTGGGTTCTTGTCGGTAATTGCTCTTTCAGCGGGACGTGAATCATAGAATGGTGTAATAAGCTGCACTGTGATAACATAAAGAGAAAAGTGTAAATCTGATGGAGAGGAACGAATTGAAAAAGTTAGATATTTAGAGAAAGGAAGAGGAATTTTGATGAGTCTCAGTGTTTTCCGTTGCGGCTGGATCACCAGGTGTCCATGAAATACCGTCTCTGTTATGAAGGGTTTACACAGGGTTGGATGGTTGTGTTAGTCATTTGTAAGTTGAGGTGGAGCGTGATTTTGGATCTGCCCTATATAAATATGTGGGACCATGTCCTCCTAATTTATGCTAGTAGGTTGGACCCATGTCACAGATACACGGTTTTATACCAAGCGGCAAAATGCATGCTCATACCTTCACTAACTGTGAACATGTGCGCTTAGAGGTTGCATAGGTTTGAAGAACAATTTCAACAGTATATTCAAGTGATCAGAGTTTATGGCGTATCGATAAATAGATCCGTCTGCTGTTGTCTTCCATGGACTCCTTCACCAGGTTGTACAAAAAATCAAGGTACCATAGAATCCTACATAGGAAACTCAAAATACCACGTCACACTGGAGTTTATTCTGACAGTAAGCTCCTTAAAGGGTACCTACCAGCAGTTTCAAACCTATTAAACTATGCATACTGCCTAGTAGGGCTGATCCTGCTGATTAAAATGATACCTGTCTTGTTCAAATTGGTTGTGGCGTTCCTCAGAAAAAGGACTTTTACTTTTGGTTCAAATGATGGCTTCAGTGCACTGGGGGGCGTTGCAACACTGGAAAGCTGAGGTGACGGCCCCAACCCTATTTTCATTGAAGCCCTCCTTTACATAAACAATAAAAGTATATTTTCTTTGGAACACCACAAGGCAGGAATTATTTTTATCGGCAGGATCGGCCCTATCCGACAGCATGCCTGGTTTAATAGGGTTGATGCTTCTGACCAATGACCTGTAAATTATACACAATCATCAGTTTCGAAAGAAAATTAGGCAATTTGTTGATACTCTTTAGGATCTTAACATACTTACCCTAGAAGGGCTATAAAGCCCTAATAGGAGCCACATCAGATCTCCAACACCAGGACTCAACACCAATTTTCCAGCTGAAGATAATGACTGATTGTTCTCATCACAACACATTCCACAATCTTCAATTTTTTGGGGGGATTCTACTTTCCATACCTTGCGGTTTAATTAAGCTGCACCTCCCCACTTAGACCAATCAGGTGGTGGGCGTACTGCCAAGGAGGCTCGTTATGCAAATCAGAAGAAATGTGTTTACAGCCTGTCAATCAAGAGTACATGTGAGAACCATGTGGTCCAGGCACGAATGCTATTTTGAGATGTCATTATGTATGCCTGAGGGACAATTAACTCTTTACTATGATCCAAGTGTGGACAAATGATCCACTTGAAATTGATATTGACATCAATGGGGGATCACTCATTCCCACCCCAGTGATACAGTATGTTTCTTGCCATAGTGTGGCTAGGGATATGGTTTTGACCCATGTAAAAAGTTCTAGTAATTCTAAGACATCCGTGGTGCTACATAATTGGATAACTCCAGGCATGGACCTTAGAGCCACATGTGGTTTCCAAGCCACTGGTTGAGGAACACTGGTCTAGATAGATAGTTCTTAGTTGAGGCTAGTTCTTGGGTTGATGCCTGTTCCCAATTATTGCCCATGTAAAAATGCAGCCAACCACATATTTTATGCATTACTAAACATCATCATTTATCTCAAAAAAACGAGGTATGTGCTGCCAACAAATTAAAACTGTATGGGGACGAACAATCGTATTAGGTCATTAATGTCCATACTGCTGATAAATGCTCCGTGTAAATTCCGATAACAAGAGCCTGACGACATGTGTTACTTACTACTGGACAGAAGGACCCTTAGAATTTCCACTCCAGGGAAGTACTTTACAACCCATAATTAGTCCACTTCTATATAATATGTGTAATTACGGCCAACTGGAGTTGTGGGGTAACTAGGTCACTCATGAACTTGGGCTAAAAAAGGAGCGGCGTTTAAGAGATTGTGCATTCTTCACCCTTAACCCCCATAAGGCAGTGTGGACATTCCTGCAGAGAATCCTCAGGTCACTACAACTCAATGGCTATAATCTAGACAAGCAGGGTTCCCAATATGGGGTACAAAGGTAGACATCATAGTCTAATGGAGAAAGAGTGGAGGATGATAGAGCTCAGTCATAAGCCAAGATCAGGACAGTCTGCATACAGAAGAAAGTGGTCAGGATAACAAGCTGAGTTGTAACCATAAATGACAGGAACAAAACAAAGCAGAGGGGAACCTAGCTGTATAAGAGGAAGGGATCCACAAGCAGACCAACATGATGCAGGTGTTTTATGACATTTTGATATCACCTTTCCCGAATCTGACATGGACTTTCTACATTGGTGAACAAATAGGCTTGATATTTATGGCCACCAGAATTGGTAGGTAAATGACCACTTTGGGTATTGCAGACAATATGACAATACAAATTTATAGTATTTGTGGTCCTGGCTACGGTAAACTGACCCTGGAACACTGCGCACCCTGCCTGCCTAACCTAACTATGGTGACTAGTGGTATGCCTTTAGCCACGAGCAAGGGTAGGCAATAAAGGGGGCTACCCTAAGGAGAGCTATTAGAAAAGGCGTGGAAGGGTAGGGCACCGGCATTCGCATCCACCCAGGATAGGGCAGCGGGTGTTATGAAGCCCTGCGCCCCTCCCACAAATGCAGGCTGAGCTTCAGCCTGCTGTATTTGTGGTCCTGGCTACAGTAAACGGACCCTGGAACTCTGCGCGCCCTGCCTGCCTAACCTAACTATGGTGACTAGTGGTGTGCCTTTAGCCACGAGCGAGGGTAGGCAATAAAGGGGGCAAAAGCATGCAAATAGGTGATATTTATTAAGGAGGATAATTACAGAACCAAACTGGAAAATGCTCTGGCGATTTCGTCCTGCCAGTGTCCCATCTTGCAGATGACGTGGGCCGGAACCCCATGCCTAGAGGCAGCGGATGCGGCTCCGATGCGGAAGGAATGGCCGGAGATTACCCTGGGATCATGGCCTAAACCGGACGCTAGGCTACGGATGTAACTAATGAATTGGTTAGACGTCAATGGGCGTGTCGGGAAAGGAAGTAGGGGGGTACCTGGGGCTCGATTACCTATGGCAATGTATCGAGGACTATTACCGGACACCAAGCGTTGCCTGTCTGGAAGTATTCTACCTGCACAGGGGGCCCTACCTGTGACGTTTTGGAAATGGGCAGAAGGAAGGTGAAATAAACTTGTTTCCGGACAAGCTGACTGAACGCCAGACCTGGGCGATGGTCCGAGGTGCTAGTGAACTCCCCAGGCCTTAGGAAACTGTAGAAGCTCAAGTAGAGGGCAGCTTTGAGAATCGTGCTTTTAAATGGCCCAAAAGGTTTTCCATCTAGGGAGGAAGATAATTTCCTAAATAATTCCCCTGATATGGGTTGCCTGATGGGAATGGATTTAGTGGAGCTTTTTTAAATGCCTCGCAAAGTGGCCTTGATGGCTTGGAACGAGAATATGGAGTGACTACAGGGATGCTTGAGCATGTGAAAATGCTGTACCCCCGCCAAATATACCCTGATGGTGTTGTAGGATAAGTGGAGTTCTGTATGACAATAAGCCAGAAAGGCCATGATGAAGGTGACCCTGTCGGTGCCCCTCCCAGGATGGAGACGAGAAAAGACTTTGAAGGTCTTCCACCCAGTCTTATAGTTCCTGACTGAATTGGCGTAATGGGACTTACGGATAAGTGACTGAGCTGCTGAGATGTGCCTATCTAGTCCATTGTCAATGTGTTGAAAGCCGGGGGAGTGAGTCCGATCCTTTCGGCTCCTGGCATTACCTGGAAGAAAATTGCAAAATTTAAACGGGATAAAGCATCTGAATGTGCGTGCAGGAGACATAAAAGTTGAACTGCAAGGAAAGCCATGTAAGCTTACGGACGAAGCGCATAACCCTAGGTGAACTGGACCTGCCTTTAGTCAATATGTCTACCACGTTTATATTATCAGTGACAAAGGAAACCGGCAGGTTGACCCATTCCCTACCCCAAACTTGAGCCGCTGCCACAATAGGGTAGATTTCCAGCAAGGGGAAGGAACTAATGGCACTGGAATCCAAGAGTATCTGAGGGGGCCAGGCGCCTGCGAACCATTGCCTGCCACATACGACTCTGAATCCGATTGATGCGGCCGCATCGGAGAACACCGTGGGGAAGGCTTCCTTCCATTGAGGAACGAACAGAGAAATGCCGTTCCACCTGGATAAGAACACCTCCCACATGGCAAGATCCGCCAAGGCTTCCAGATCCAGAAGGATAAGAGAGTCTTAATCGGAGGCAGCGGGTAACAATTGGAGGAGTCTAGATAGAAAAGACCTTCCCTGTGGCATAATTTTTGTGGCAAAATTAAACGTGCCCAGCAGGGACTGCAACTCGGCTTTAGAGATGGTCCGGGATCCCACGTGTCTAGCGATGGATTCTTTAAGCCTGCCCAATTTGTCCTCAGGGAGCCTAGCTTCCATCTTTCCGGTATCTAAGGTAATACCTAGAAAGGTGATTGTCGTGGAGGGGCCTTCGACTTTTGAAGGGGCCACTGGTACATTTAATTCTGCAAATACGCTGAGCAGGCTGTCCAGTCTGTCAGTGTCACGGAACCATGAACCAGACGTACAACAAGAGATAAGTGAAAATAAGAAGGCTTTATTGAAAATAAAGCTGTAAAGCAAAAGTCCAAACGGATGGTGAAACCGAGCAGAGTCTTTGCGAAGCCAGAGGTCAGGAACCAGAAGGGTAGTCAGACGAAGCCAGGATCAGGAACCAGCAGGGTAGTCAGACGAAGCCAGGATCAGGAACCAGCAGGGTAGTCAGACGAAGCCAGGATCAGGAACCAGCAGGGTAGTCAGACGAAGCCAGGATCAGGAACCAGAAGCAGCAGCAGTCTTAGAAGCATGTAAACACAAGAGGACCAAGCAAGGAACTGAAGCCACAGACCTCCTATATATATGAGCTAGGCATCCAGCTCCTCCCAGGGGAAGGAGGAGCCGCAGGGTGGAAGGCTACAAGAAACCCAGAAACCAAGATGGCCGCCAGCACATGTCAAACGAAGGAGAGCAGCAAGCAGGTAAGACCATGACAGTACCTCCCCCTCAAGGGCCCCTCCTCCGCGGAGCACAAAACGGTTTCTGAGGGAAGCGTGCGTGGAAGGCTCGGAGCAAGGCAGGAGCATGGACATCTGCGGAGGGAACCCAGGAACGCTCCTCTGGACCATAACCACGCCAATGGACCAAAAACTGCAACCGACCGCGGACCAGGCGTGAGTCCAGGATATTGCTCACCTCATATTCCTCACGATTGCCCACTTGGACCGGACGAGGCCGAGGAACCGAGGAAGTGAAACGATTACACACCAGTGGCTTCAACAGGGAGACATGAAACACGTTGGAGATCCGCATGCCAGGAGGGAGCGCAAGGGCATAGGCTACCGGGTTTACCCTGCGAAGCACTCGGAAGGGACCAACAAAGCGAGGCGCCAGCTTGGGAGTGGGCACTCGAAGGTTGAGGTTGCGGGTGGACAACCATACACGGTCTCCGACCTGGTAGGAAGGAGCAGGCGCTCGTCTGCGATCAGCCTGGAGTCTCTGGCGCTGCGCAGAGACCTCAAGGGACTTCTGGATCTGTACCCAAGAAGCACGTAGGACGGAAAGGTGATCCTCCACAGCCGGAATATCCTGGGGAGAGAATACCTCCGGTAACACGGCAGGTTGGAACCCATAATTGGCCATGAAGGGAGACGTCCCAGAGGAAGAGTTCACCGCCGTGTTCCTGGCAAACTCAGCCCAAGGCAGGAGGTCAACCCAATTGTCTTGGTGATCGGAGACATAGCAACGAAGGAATTGCTCCAAGGCCTGATTGGATCGTTCTGCGGCCCCATTGGACTGAGGGTGGTAGGCCGAGGAGAAGGAGAGATGAATCCCCAACTGGGAGCAAAAGGCGCGCCAGAACCTGGACACAAACTGACTCCCCCGATCTGACACAATCTCCTTAGGCAAACCGTGCAACCGGAAGACCTCCCTGGCAAAAATCGTTGCCAACTCTTGTGCAGAGGGTAACTTCTTGAGAGGAACACAGTGGCACATTTTGGAAAACCGATCCACAATCATGAGAATGACCGTATGGCCTCGGGATGCAGGGAGGTCCACAATGAAATCCATCCCCAGGTGTGACCATGGGCGCTCCCCGGTGGCTATGGGTTGCAGAAGGCCCAACGGAAGGTGCCGAGGGGACTTACTCTGGGCACAAACGGAGCATGCCGCTACATATGCGGTGATGTCGGAACGTAGGGAAGGCCACCAGAACAGACGTGAAACAGCCCAGGACAGCTGATTCTTTCCAGGATGCCCCGCGGTCTTGGAGTTATGGTAGGTTCGCAACAACCGAGTGCGCAACTCCTCAGGCACAAAACATCTGCCGTTGGGTCTCCCAGAGGGAGCACCAGATTGAGCCGCCAAAATCTGCTCACCCAGGGGAGAGGTCAGGCTGGTGCGAATGGCGGCCAGGATCTGATTCGGAGGTATGACCGAAGTCGGAATCGACTCCTCCCTGGACAGCTCGGAGTACTGCCGTGATAAGGCATCCGCCCTGATGTTCTTGGAACCGGGTAGGTAGGAGACCACGTAATTAAAACGTGACAAGAACAGAGCCCATCTGGCCTGACGTGGTGTCAATCTCTTGGCCTCAGAAAGGTAGGTCAGATTCTTGTGGTCCGTCAGGATGAGAACCGGAACCACCGAACCCTCGAGCAAGTGCCTCCATTCTTTAAGGGCCTGCACGATGGCCAATAACTCCCTGTCACCAATCTGATAGTTGCACTCCGCGGAAGACAGTTTCCGGGAGTAAAACCCACAAGGAAGCAGAGGACCCTCTGGTGTTCTACGCTGAGACAGAAGGGCGCCTACTCCCGTCTCAGACGCGTCCACCTCGAGGACAAAGGGCAACCCAGGGTTGGGATGCGACAGAATCGGAGCCGACACAAAGGCGGACTTTAGGGCCTCAAAAGCTCGGATGGCCTCGAGCGGCCAGACCTGGGAATTACTGCCCTTCCTGGTCAGATCCGTGAGAGGCTTGGCCAGCATGGAAAAGTCCCTGATGAACTTCCGATAATAATTGGCGAAGCCCAAAAAGCGCTGCAGGGAACGAAGACCACTGGGCTGGGGCCACTGTAAGACAGCCGAAACCTTCTCAGGATCCATGGAGAACCCCTCAGCGGAAATGATGTAACCTAAGAAGGTTACCTGGGATCGGTGAAATTCGCATTTCTCAAGCTTACCGAACAGCTTGTTCTCTCGTAACCGTTGCAACACTCGTCTGACATCCAGAATGTGGGCCTCCATGGATTCAGAATATACCAAGATGTCATCCAAATAGACTACCACACACTGCTGCAACAGGTCACGGAAAACATCGTTGATGAATTCCTGAAAGACTGCGGGCGCATTGCACAACCCAAAGGGCATAACCAAGGATTCGTAATGACCTGTCCTGGTGTTAAACGCGGTCTTCCACTCATCGCCCGCCTTGATCCTTGCCAGGTTATATGCCGCCCTCAGGTCGAGTTTGGTAAAGACCGTGGCCCCTTTAAGGCGATCGAACAGCTCGGAAATCAAGGGTATCGGGTAAGCGTTCTTGATCGTGATGCGATTGAGACCCCTGTAATCGATGCAAGGCCTCAACTCACCGCCCTTCTTTTTCACAAAGAAAAATCCAGCCCCTGCCGGGGACGAAGATTTGCGAATGTGTCCGCGTGAAAGCGCCTCCCTCACGTACTCCTCCATGGCCTCATTCTCCGCTACCGACAGTGGATAGACTTTGCCACGAGGAGGAACGGCACCAGATTGTAACTCTATGGCACAATCGTATGGGCGGTGCGGAGGTAGGGCAACCGCGCGCACCTTATCGAATACATCCCGGTACTCCTCGTATTCAGGAGGCAACAGAGAGTCCGAGGAAGTACACAGCAACTTGACAGACCCATGGATGCAACTAGCCCCACACTGCGGTGACCACGAGAGGATCTCGACCGATCTCCAATCGAAAGTCGGATTATGCTTCTGGAGCCAGGGGTACCCCAAGACCACCGAGTAGTGTGGAGACGAAATAACCTGGAGGCAGACCGACTCTCTGTGAACGGCACCAATGGCTATCCCCACTGGAAGGGTCTCATGAGTCACGTGTGGCGGCAGAAGGGGTCTGCCGTCTATCGCCTCAAGAGCCAGTGGGGAACCTCGAGCCTGCAGAGGAATGGAATTGGCGGCAGCGAACACACTATCAATGAACAAACCACCAGCACCAGAGTCCACCAACGCCTGGGTCGTCACCGAGCCCCCGACCCAGGAGAGGACAACAGTGATCAGTGGTTTGTCAACACGGGAAACCGGGGACGAGGAGACTCCACCCAAGATCTGCCCCCGACAGGATCTCAGGGTACGAGCGTTTCCCGGACGGTTCGGACATGCCAACCGAAAATCCCCACCGAGACCACAGTACATGCATCGGCCCTCGCGTCTCCGGAGTGCCCTCTCCCCCTCGGACAGGCGAGCAAACCCCAGCTGCATGGGTTCACCCCCAGGAGGCGTGGGAGGAGAGGGAGGCACGGGTGGGACAGCAAACGTAGGCACCAATCTGTTAGAAGACCTCCGCAGGTTCTCCTTAAAGGAAGGTCTCTCCCTGAGTCTGGTGTCAATCAAAATCAGGAAAGAAATAAGAGACTCGAGCTCCACTGGTAGGTCCTTAGCTGCAACCTCATCCTTCAAGGCATCCGAGAGACCATGAGAGAAAGCAGCGACCAGAGCCTCATTATTCCAGCCCACCTCTGCTGCCAGGGTACGAAACTCAATGGCGTATTCAGCTACGGATCGTGAACCCTGTCTGATGGACATAAGGAGCTTCGCAGCAGAGGCAGCACGAGCCGGCACATCGAATACCTTCCGAAGAGAAGCAACAAAACCGGAAAACTCGGCAACCACCGGATTGTTGTTCTCCCATAAAGGGCTGGCCCAGGCCAAGGCCTTGTCCGAGAGCAGCGAGATCAAGAAGCCCACCTTTGATCTCTCAGTAGGAAAGGCATGTGGCAGCAACTCGAAATAAATGCCCACCTGGTTAAGGAAACCTCGGCACTGAGTTGGCTCTCCCCCAAAGCGCTGTGGAAGAGGGGCAGAACCGGTCATACCCCGAAACACCGCAGGCGCAACAACAGGTGTCGGGGTAGACTCTGGCGCAACAACCGGAGCGGCAGTAGGAGCGAGCCCAGGAGCGACAACCGACCCATCGGCAACGGGAGCGAAATGAGCTGTGCGTTCAAGCAGGGTTTGCAACGCCACAGCGAACCGACCCAACAGGTGATCCTGCTGATCAAGTCTGGCAACCAGCGTGGGTAGCGAGGATGGCCCTGTACCGTCAGAATTCATGGCTTGGTCCTAATGTCACGGAACCATGAACCAGACGTACAACAAGAGATAAGTGAAAATAAGAAGGCTTTATTGAAAATAAAGCTGTAAAGCAAAAGTCCAAACGGATGGTGAAACCGAGCAGAGTCTTTGCGAAGCCAGAGGTCAGGAACCAGAAGGGTAGTCAGACGAAGCCAGGATCAGGAACCAGCAGGGTAGTCAGACGAAGCCAGGATCAGGAACCAGCAGGGTAGTCAGACGAAGCCAGGATCAGGAACCAGCAGGGTAGTCAGACGAAGCCAGGATCAGGAACCAGAAGCAGCAGCAGTCTTAGAAGCATGTAAACACAAGAGGACCAAGCAAGGAACTGAAGCCACAGACCTCCTATATATATGAGCTAGGCATCCAGCTCCTCCCAGGGGAAGGAGGAGCCGTAGGGTGGAAGGCTACAAGAAACCCAGAAACCAAGATGGCCGCCAGCACATGTCAAACGAAGGAGAGCAGCAAGCAGGTAAGACCATGACAGTCAGGGACATGATGAGGATGTTCCACTAGCAAGAAATCATCCAGGTAATGGATCACCCTAGGGCAATGAACATGATTTACAAGGATCCAATGGAGGGCCTGAGCGAACTGATCGAACAGCCAGGGGCTGCTTTTTGATCCGAACGTGAGGCGGGTGGTGAAGTAGTACAGGTCCCTCCATTTGATACCGTAAAACTTCCATAGATGTGGATGAATTGGTAACAACTTGAAGGCATCAGATATATCAGCTTTTGACAGCCAAGCACCTGCCCCGACCTGCAAAATTAATTGTATGGCTTCATCTAAGGAAGAGTAATGCATCGAATATTCCTCGGAAGGAATCAATGAGTTTAGACTGAGGATGTTGGAGGCGTGAGGAGCCGATAAGTCATAGATCAGTCTTTTCTTATCGGAATTTTTTTATTGACTAAACCAATCGGGCTGACTCTGTATATATTAAAGGGAGGTTCTGAGAAAGGGCCGATAATGAAGCCCTTCTGCAGTTCCGCTTGCAGTAGCGAGTCTACCGCGGCTGGATCTGCCAATGCCGACAATAAGTTCGGTCCTTCCCAAGAAACCTGGGGCAAGGTAACCAAACCTGTATGAAACCCTTCAATGAACGCAGACATCAGAAACTGAACGAAAGCGGGGTCATAATTATTTTTTAGCAAGGAGAGCAATAAAGCGAGATTGATGTCGGTTAGTCAGGAGCTCTTGGCTGACCACTGGAAACAGTAGGACTGGGGGTGGGCCCGGAAACAAATAGAGCAGATGTCAAGGGCCTTGCACTTATTGTAATTGCATAATGACAGATTATAATTATTGAAAATTTGATTTCTCCCCAATAACACTATGTGCCGTTCTAGCTTGTCCACCAGCGGGCCGGGTTTCAGAGCCCCTAAGGGGCCGGGCTGCTGTTTAGCTTGAGAAGAAAGGTTTAATTTGGGACACCAGTCGGAGGAATGTAGGACTGACTGGCAGTTTATAGGTTGGAGCTTTGAGCCCTGCAAAGTGCCTGCAGAAAAGCTCCATGTCCGACGATGCCTAATTGGTGACATGCTGGAACTGGAAGAGTGCGGCGGCCGCCTTTGCCGAAAATGATCGGTGATAATCATAAAAGGCAAAGCCTCCATATTTGTAACCTAGTTCCGTAACCCTATACAAATAGGAGTCTAACTCCTCTCTCCTGTTGGGTTGGGCTGAAAATATAACATTCCGGTACAAGCTGAAAGCTAACACAAATTCTGGAATGGTTAATTTCTTGTTGAGACGAGCGTCTTTGGATTTGAGAATCACTGACACATCGCCGCAGGCAATGGTCTTGTTCTCAACGATATCATGGGTGGAGATGAGTGTGGCCGCTAGGTTATGATGGAGCAATCTCGGGCGTGCCTGGGACTCTACCTGGAGAAGAAGGTTGGGAGGTAGAAGGGCCTGGTACAGGTATGACTGGCGGAGCGGGTATAGGATCCCTGCTCTCCACCGCCTGAAGTCTGGTGTTGATATCAGATAGGGAGCTTGAGAGGCTGTTGATGGTGCCATGCAACTGAGTTAGGGATAACTGGATAGTAGACATGGACACTTGCTCTGTTGGTGCGCTGGATGGTTCGGGAAAAAGTAAACAATAAAGTTCGGCTTTGCGGGCAGAAGCTGAGTGACGGATTCCCCGTTTGTTCAGTTCCAAAACCAACTTGGGAATTGTCCAGCTTCTGTACGATGAGTGACTGGCCCGCTCAGAGGCTGCGGACTCCAGGGTTGACATGGCGTCCTCAATGTCGGACCCGTGTGACATGGTGAATCTGAAACAAGAGAAATATGGTAGAACCCTGCCGGTAGCAGCGTAGGCAAAAGGGGGGGGCGTGATGGACAAGATTGGTGCCGAGTCAGACAGAAATGGAACACTTGTGACTGTACATGTGTTGCCTTAGGAGCCCATGACCCACCAGAGGTGAACAAGGGAAGAGGAAGGAGTGCTGGGACCGGGGCCAGATAGGCGGCCCGAGCCGGGAGCCACGTGGCAGCAATGACCCACCTGAGCCTGGAGAAGCTAAGTGAGCGGAACCTGAGGGTGTAAACCTGAAAGAAATGTCAACCATTGCCGTGAACTGGATACGCAAATGCATGAATTGAGAATAAGAAAAACTCACTTACCTTGGTGCCGGAACTAAATACTTGACCGAACCTGGTGAGGTAACTTAGACCTGGGAAAAAATATCACATAATTCTAGCTACGAAGACATGATTTAGGAGGCGGGCCATTACCGCAGTGGAAGGGTGCTGATGCTTCCTGGTCCTGCTGATCTGAGGATCAGCGATAGACGAGCGTACGGACAGGCACATGAGATGGTGACAAGCCAACGTACGGACAGACTGAGCGGGCCCCCAAGAGGAACGAGCCAGGGGGGTACCGGACGAGGAGGATACACACTGACATGAACCGACCTGTACCAACTACTCCTGATAATAATATGACAAACAGATGGACAAAGAAGCTTCCAGAGCGTTCCAGGTGAACCCCGCGCATGGCGGACATGCGTGACCTGACGGAAGCCCGGAGGTTGACCGGTGGAATCAGACAAACAGAATTGGACCAGGGCGAACCTGGTCGAGACAACATTGACTGACAAAACGCGACAGAAGAACCGAGATTTGGTTGGACTGACCCAGCAGCCTGAGCGCATCAGGCAGACATGCAGACTAGTAAGCAAGGAACATAGAGTGGACATGAGAGTGCCTATGCATGATAGGTAGAAAAGACGTGGCCTGAGCGTTTCAGGCAAACACAGTAAGAAAACAGCCGACATACGTTAGGATGACAACAGCCTGGGAACCCGGAGGACCAGAACGAGACCAGGGCATACCTGGTGAAGACAGCATGATTTGACAGGAACCTGACAGGAGCTTGGACCAGAGACAGCAGCATGAGCGCATCAGGTGAAACATGCGAACTGGAAAGACGAGGAACTTAGAGTCAGACATGAGCACCCATGTTTAACCGGTGGAAAAGACATGACCTGAGCGTACCAGGCGGACCCAACGTGAATGCAGACATACGATAAGCTGACAACAGACCCAGAGAAAGACGGAGGAAACCCAGATGAATGAAATGAGACCAGGGGGCGCACCTGGTGCAAACAAGGTGAGTGGACAAGTCACGCCGTGAGACAGAACCAGAACAACAAAAGACAGCAGGCCTGAACGCATCAGGCGAAAAACAAGCAAGACCAGAAAGGCCGAGGTACACGAGGTCAGACACAAAGGTACCCGTGCGTAACAGGAGAGAAAAGACTGTGACCTGAGCGTATCAGGAAAACAATGAACCGTACAGCAAGAGTGACAAGCTTGAGAAAGCAGAAAAAACTGAAATATATAGTGTCTGTGAAGGTTCTCATTTATCCAGATCCTGGACCTTTGTCTAAATACCACCTACGTCAAGTATAAGGACAAGTTCTACAAGCAAAAACATGGCTGTGCTATGGGATCACCAGTCTCACCTATTGTAGCGAACCTGTATATGGAGGAAGTAGAAAGGAGAGCCCTGACCACTTTCCTGGGAATTACAATGAGTCATTGGTTCAGATATGTGGATGACACTTGGGTTAAAATTCATAAACAAGAGTTACAGGCTTTCACCGACCACATCAACTCAGTGGATCATAACATCAATTTCACGCGGGAAGTAATGCAGTACAACAAACTAGCGTTTCTGGACTGTCTTATAACAGTGGAAGAGGGACGGAAGCTGGGAATAGAGGTCTATCAAAAACCAACACACACAGACCAGTACCTGCTATTTGATTCCCACCATCCTCTAGACCACAAACTGGGAGTCATCCAGACTCTACACCACCGGGCAGAGAAAATCCCCACCAGCACAGAGGCTGAAGGAATTCAAACACCTCAGAGGGGCACTTAAAACTTGTGGGTATCCAGATTGGGCCTTTGTCAAAACAGAAGGAAGGAGAAGAATAAGCACCAAGACTACCAGTGAGGGCGAGAAGCATGACTAACGCAAGAATATGGTTATCCCATATGTAGCTGGGGTGTCTGAGAAACTCAAAAGGATTTTTAATAAACATCACATCCCTGTCTGCTTTAAACCCAGCAACACACTGAGGCAACAACGCAAGACCCAACGCCTAAACACAAGATGGACAACATTGTGTACGCAGTCCAGTGCAATGAGGAATGCTCAGAACTGTATATCGGCGAAACAAAACAACAACTACATTAGCGTATGGCTCAGCATAGAAGAGCCAAAACCTCTGGTCAAGATTCAGCCGTGTACTTACATCTAAAAGAAACAGGTCACACCTTTGAAGACAGTCAAGTACGTGTTTTGGATAAGGAGGCCGATTGCTACAAATGAGGTGTGAAGGAGGCCATCTACGTAAAAATGGAGAAGCCAAGCTTGAATAGAGGTGGGGGGGGGGGGGGGTTAGACATCTATTGTCTGCCACATACAATGCTGTCTTGACACCTTTTTCTGGGAGGTCATTATCACCTACTGACTCCAATTAGGATAATGGAATCAACACCTTTGACCCCATGCTGGGTATAATGACCTCTGACCCCATGCTGGGTATAATTACCAGATGTTGATTCAGTTACATATTTATTCCCAGAGAATTCTTGTACAGTCACTCAGAAATGAGAAAGCTCGTTGGAAGAACGAGTGAGACGTTTTCAAGAAATCTACAGTAAGTCCAGTTGCCTTGATTTATTCTTTACAGATTGAAATATATATTACAGATTCAAGAAGATGTTGCAGACAAATGCAAGGTGACCCCCTGGGCCCTGGTCGCTTCCCTGACAACCACTTGGGGGTCCCCTGGCTATCAAATATTGGGTGAATTAAGCCACTGCCAGGAGCCGTACACGCCTAACGTGCCCCCCGGAGTGGAAAGCTGGCCTGAAAGGTGCAGTGGCCACAGAAAAGCCCTCTGAAGTCAGGCGCTACAGGCGTTAGAGAGTGAGGCTCAAAAAGGAGAACGGTAGCCTCATTGGTGCACCGCTCTCCTCATCATGCTGCTCAGAATACGACCCCCCTGCATGCACATCCAAGTACTTACTGCTACACAGTTCCAGAAGGCTTCGCCAGTGAATGGCTGGCCCCCAAGATTAATATGCCAAGAATCTGGGCTGGCCAGTAGCCCCTTTAACATTAAATCATCCAGGTCGCTCCCCTGTAATGCGGTATGGGAGCGCATGTACCCCTAACCCCTGCGAGTGTCAACTGGCTGAACAAGCTGCCACTGTGCCTGTCGGCCAGAGCGCACCGGAGCACCGGCGCCCTGGCTGCTGTAGCTTGTCCCGCCAACAGAGAAGCAGCGGGAACTGAGCGCGAGGTCTGTGTGCTGCCGGCAGCGGGCAGGAGGAGTGGGGGAGTCGAGGCAGACCCGGAGCGTGGACACCTGCAGCCGTTCATACTTACCGGATCCCGGCACTTGAGGAGACCGGAGGGAGGTTGGTTGCGTCCATGCCACCACGCTGACCCGTCTGCTTGCTCTGATCCGAGGTGCCGCGAACTGCAGACCGGAAGTGCATGCACCGGCATTCACGTGCACCCAGCATAGGGCGTCGGACGTTATGAAGCCCTGCGCCCCTCCCACAAATGCAGGCTGAGCTTCAGCCTGCTGTATTTGTAGTCGTAGCTAGTCTACTGCCCTTGCTAGTTCACTGCCCTAGCATTGCATCCCAATATCCTCAGCAAGGCAGAGTAGTCTATCACCACACCCATTGGTACCCACAGCCAAGACACATGCCCTTCCAGCCCTTCACTAGCTGCTCTAGCTGTGCCGCTGGTGACCTCTAGATATACTTGCCCGTGCCAGCAAATATGTCAAACTCAACCCCCTACTATTATTTCCTCTCCCCTAAATAGATACCATGTGACAACTAAGCTCAGGAAGACCATGGTCATTTTTAATTATGCATCATGGGAAATAAGTACCAAAGAACATTCAGTATTATGTAATATATATGTTCAGGTCTTACCTTCTCACTACAGGGTGGTCGTCAATTATGTGCTAAAAATACTGCACATTGGTCTTCAGCTTAAGCAATCATCTCTTATAATTTACTCGTTTCCATATTGATGTGATTGGTTTGCAAATAAAATTTGATACAGTATGCCCATTTTATTATATAACCCCACCCCCCCCAACCCCCCTTCACAGCTATGAATAGTATAAAAAATCCTAACCTTGGCACCAAATTAGCTTAATTTCTTTGGAAACCATAAGACCATAAATCATAGTGTCAGGAACCTCCACTGCTCGAAGAGCCTTGTATTTTTCACAGGATAGAAATACATGTAACAACTCAGGATGTAGAGGAAATGAAATCCTTATATTGCATAGTAGATTAAAACACATCTACATTTCAAGGCACCGCCATCAAAGGAAGCAATATACATCTCCAGTGCCATAGTGCATGCTTCAGAAGACCTCAAAGGGTGGCCTACTGTATGTCTATGACTTATTTCAAGGAGCCTGAGATATTATTCCTCCATTATCAACCAATCCAGAAACATATATTCATCCACTAGAGCTTCTTTTCCATGTTTGGTGGAGAGGTGTGCTTCATGGAAGGAAACAGCTTAATATCCCCTTGCTTTATTTGTAATGGTCAGATTTATTAATTAAAATTGCATTGTTCCTAAAGGAGTTGTCCCATCTTGCCGTTTCCAAAGCGAGATGGGACTAGGCACTTTCACCATTTCCACAGTGAGCGCATTTAGTCCCATACTCAGATTTTAATTAATAAATCTGACAGCCTAGCTTATACACACAGAGCAAAAAACCCTATTTCGCAAATCTTTCTTGTTCTCACCCAGCTTCCTCTGGGTGAGATACATTATTTCAATGGCCCTCATTTGGCTCACTGGCAGCTGCACTGCCACAGTGGCAGGATAACCTTAAGGATCTGGCCCATTCCTGATCATCCTACCCTGCGCCCTGCCGAGATGTACATTTGGCATGTTTCCTCTTGCCTGGATGTTCAACTATGCCTGCATACAAGGGTGAGGAGCAAACAAAAAGAGAAAACCATGCTGCTCAGAATAGGTATAAGTTCACATTTAGGAGTAAAAAGGAGTGTATTTGCGATGTTATTCCTCAGTATGCTGCATGGATTATCACAAAAGTCAATGCTCTAATAGAGAACAGAAGAAATGGCCCGACATAGTGAAGTACTGCCAACTGAGTTAAAATACAAGGATTTATTCTATTCACAAGATCCATAAAACAACAATCATATAAAATGTGCACGTCCTCTCATCAAACGCCCGAATTTCGCCTCTGCTTCGTCCTATCCACAGCACACAGAAAGTGGAGGAGAATCTGCTTCATAACCTTTTCTTACTCAGATGCGGTCAAATGATCACATAGGACATTACAGAAAAGTACTGACCTTTATGACTGTAAATAAAGCACTTGTGCTGAGATATAGCCTCTCCTACTCTGGAACTCATTACTCCAACACTTCAGACTCTCCCCCAACATCCAAACCTTCAAGAGTAACTTGAAAACCCCCCTTTTCAAGAAAGCCTACCACTTGCAATAGCATGCTGCCACCACACAACCACATGAGCAGCCTATACCATCACCTACTGTGTCCCCTTCCCTTGTAGATTGTAAGCTGTTGAGGGCAGGGTCTTCTACCCCTCTGTACCAGTCTGTTAATTGTTTGTTTATTGTATTTTTATATTTGTGTAACCCCGTCTGGATGTTCAGCGCCATGGAATTAATGGCCTTCAAATAAATAATAATAATAATAATAATAATATAATATAATAATATAAATGTCCTATTTAGCTGCAGCAGTCTCTTTGTTGTATCTCCTGGAGTTCTGGAGACACCTGCTCCTGAGCAGAGTCTCACTCTGCTCTTGCTTATTCCTTCCCCTTCCTATTGCCATAGACTTGTATTGGCATGTGTAATAAGAACCTTCAGGAGAGCGGATCCGTCCTGGATGGATTCAAAGCATATGTCAAACAGAAAAGCAATTAGCAGGGGAAAGAGGGAGAGGTAAACAGTTCACAGCATTAGAACAAGACATTTCTCTCTGATCAGACATATTATAAAGTTTCTTATGGTTGTTTTTACTATTGATTTATGCAAAATTGTGTGAAAAGTTAGTGAAAATTTAAGATATTTTACTCAACTATCTCGAAAAACTGCAGCAAAATTAAATATAAACACAGACACTTCTTGTTATTGCTGAAATCTGCTAGCGGCTAAAAGTAAAGATGAACATATGGGCACCCAAACTAGACCTTGTAAAGCTCCTTCAGGGCTGGTCCCTATAAGACCTTTAGGTCAAATATGACCCAAAATAGACCTTGCCATTGCCAATTTCCTTCAGGGTTGATCACTATGGTCCAGTTCCTTTAGACCGAAAATGACCTTTCAGGGCTGGTCCCCAAGGTTCATGCGTTTTAGGTCCAACATAACCCAAAATAGACCTTGTAAAACTCCTTCAGGGTTGGCCCGTATGGTCCATGCTTTTTAGGCACAACATGAACCAAAACAGACCTCGAAGTGTGAAACATTCAGATTCCAAATGATCAGAGGACAGTTCCAAAGAAGAGTTTGGTGAATAACTTGTATGAAGGGTCAGATCCCAGTCAGTTGGGGACCCTTATCAGATTATATGCTAAAACTAAGCATGCTCCCGAAGTTCCTATGGTGAACATAGACATCACAACTCTCAGGAAGCCCTATCAAAATTTCCTAAAGGTCATTGGCATTTCCCCAACCTTTAGACCAGGGATGCTCAACCTGCGGCCCTCCAGCTGTTGAAAAACTACAACTCCCAGCATGCCCTAATAGCTGTAAACTGTCCAGACATACTGGGAGTTGTAGTTTTGCAACAGCTGGAGGGCCACAGGTTGTGCATCACTGCTTTAGACTTTTTCAAAGCTATAAATACATGTCTAAAGGTGTCAGGCATAGCTATAGGGGATGGAAAGGTAAACTGTAACCAAACTTTGGGGCCTGAGTAGGCCCAAAGGCTCTTCTTCCATATGAAATCATAGCAATAAAATAATTACCACATTGTAGGTGGGGTCCAATTGAAAATTTTACATTGGGGCCCAGGAGCTTCATGTTATACCTTATTCCCGGGCACAAGATCTGAAGGACCAACATTTTAGCGGGTAAACAAGAAGTATTTTGTATGTCAGTATAGTATGTGCTATATACAGGTGAAACTCGAATAATTAGAAAATCGTGCAAAAGTTCATTTATTTCAGTCATGTAACTATTTCAGTCATGTAAAAGGTGAAACTAATATATGACATAGACTCATTACATGCAACGCAAGATATTTCAAGCCTTTATTTGTTATAATTTGGATGATTATGGCTTACAACTTATAAAACCCCAAATTCACAATCTCCGAAAACTAAAATATTACATGAAATCAATAAAAAAAGGATGTCAAATAGAAAAATGTAGGACCTCTGAAAAGTATAATCATGCATATGTACTCAGTACATGGTTTGGGCCCCTCAATGCGGCCTATGGCACTGCTGAGGTGTTATGGAAGACCAGGATGCTTCAATAGCAGCATTCAGCTCTTCTGCATTGTTCGGTCTGATGTCTCTCATCTTTCTCTTGGCAATGCCCCATAGATTCTCTATGGGGTTCAGGTTAGGCAAGCTTGCTGGCCAATCAAGCACAGTAATCCCATGGTCATTGAACCAGGTTTTGGTACTTTTGGCATTGTGGGCAGGTGCCAAGTCCTGCTGGACAATGAAGACAACTTCTCCATAAAGCTTGTCTGTTGAAGGAAGCATGAAGTGCTCCAAAATCTCCTAGACAGCTGCATTGACTCTGGACTTAATGAAGCACAGTGGACCAACACCAGCAGATGACATGGCTCCCCAAATCAACACAGATTATAGAAACTTCACACTGGACTTCAAGCATCTTGCATTGTGTGCTTCTCCATTCTTCCTCCAGACTCTGGGTCCTTGGTTTCCAAATGAGATGCAAAAGTTGCTCTCATCACAAAAGAGGACTTTGGACTACTGAGCAACAGACCAGTTATTCTTTAGCCCAGGTAAGACGCTTCTGACGTTGTTTGTTGTTCAGCAGAGGCTTCACAAGAGGAATACGACATTTGAAGCCCATGTCCAGGATCCGTCTGTGTGTGGTGGCTCTTGGTGCACTAACTCCAGCCGAAGTCCACTCCTTGTGAACGTCCCCAACACTTTTGAATGGCCTTGTCCTGACAATCCTCTCTAGGCTGCGGTCATCCCTGCTGCTTGTGCACCTTTTTCTTCCACACTTGTCCCTCTCACATAACTTTCTATTAATGTGCTTTGATACAGCACTTTGGGAACATCCAACTTCTTTTGCAAGCACCTTTTGAGACTTTCCTTTCTTATGGAGGGTGTCAATGATGGTTTTCTGCACAACTGTCAGGTCAGCAGTCTCTTCCATGATTGTGATTCCTACTGAACCAGTCTGAGAGACAATTTAAAGGCTCGGGAATAGAGATGTTGCGAACATAAAATTTTCCGTTCGCGAACGGCGAACGTGAATTTTTGCAAATGTTCGCGAACGGGCGAACACACAGGGACTCTTTCTAGCCACAGTAGTGATGGAAAAGTTTTTTCAAGGGGACTAACACCTGGACTGTGGCATGCCGGAGGGGGATCCATGGCAAAACTCCCATGGAAAATTACATAGTTGACGCAGAGTTGGATTTTAATCCATAAAGGGCATAAATCACCTAACAATCCAATTTTTTTTTTGAACAACGTGGTTTAAAACATCCAGTGTGTGTATACGATCAGGTATGATGTTGTATCGATCAGGTAGTGTAAGGGTTACGCCCGCTTCACAGACATTGACAGACCAAACTCCCCTTTTAATGCACCGCAAATAACCGCAAACAGTCCATTTGCCCAACCGCAAACTCCCCATTTGCACAAGGTTGGATACCAAGCTAGCCATGTCCCGTTGATGTCATTGAAGGTTTCTTCCTCCACCCAGCCACGTACAACACCAAGGGTCCCCGAAAGGTGAATTTAATTGATTTTTCGAACGGGGAGATGGTTAAAAAAACGCTGGCTCCCTCCCCTTTGTTTGAATCCACGGTCACTGCGTCTGCGCCGTGCAATTTACTCTCACACCCGATATGAGTGGTATTTTCTGTAGTTCTCTTCTCATCAGTTTAATTCTTGTTACGTCCCCAATCTGGGGTCCATTTATTGAATAGATTTTTCGAACGGGGAGATGGTTAAAAAAACGCTGGCTCCCTCCCCTTTGTTTGAATCCACGGTCACTGCGTCTGCGCCGTGCAATTTACTCTCACACCCGATATGAGTGGTATTTTCTGTAGTTCTCTTCTCATCAGTTTAATTCTTGTTACGTCCCCAATCTGGGGTCCATTTATTGAATAGATTTTTCAAACGGGGAGATGGTTAAAAATACGCTGGCTCCCACCCCTTTGTTTGAATCCACGGTCACTGCATCTGCGCCGTGCAATTTACTCTCACACCCGATATGAGTGGTATTTTCTGTAGTTCTCTTCTCATCAGTGTAATCCCTGTTACGTCCCCAATCTGGGGTCCATTTATTGAATTGATTTTTCGAACGAGGAGATGGTTAAAAAAACGCTGGCTCCCTCCCCTTTGTTTGAATCCACGGTCACTGCGTCTGCGCCGTGCAATTTTTATATATATATATATTTTTTTTTTTAATTTTAAATTATTTTTTTTCAAAATACAAAAAGACAAAGACATTAATGGACCGTCCAAAAGGTCCATACTACAAAACTCTATCATATGTTAACATTTTCCATTTAAATTAACATTTGCATTAGACTTTTACCCCATATACCCACCCACCCCATTGAAGCGCCGTGCAATTTACTGTCACACCCGATATGAGTGGTATTTTCTGTAGTACTATTCTCATCAGTTTAATCCCTGTTACGTCCCATATCAGGGATTGCCTTTTGTGAAAAAAAATTTAGGCCGGGTACCTTCGACTGCCTTCACAGTGACAGACCAAACTCTGATACACCAAACTGAATTGATTTTAGGAACTGGGAGATGGAAAAAGCAGCTTGGTCGGTCCTCTTACTCGCAAGTTGGGGCACTGCGCGTGCACAGAGCAATGTGCTGTGACACCCTATATGAGTGGTGTCTTAACTAGTACTATTCCTATCAGTTTAATCCCTGTTACGTCCCATATCAGGGATTGCCTTTTGTGAAAAAAAAAATAAGGCCGGGTACCTTTGACTGTCTTCACAGTGACAGACCAAACTCTGATACACCAAACTAAATTGATTTTAGGAACTGGGAGATGAAAAAAATTGCTTGGTCGGTTATCTTACTCCCGAGTTGGGGCACTGCGCGTGCACGGAGCAATGTGCTGTGACACCCTATATGAGTGGTATCTTAACTAGTACTATTCCTATCAGTTTAATCCCTGTTACGTCCCCTATCCGGGGACGTGTGTCGAATTGATTAACCATTAGCGAATTAACGAACCATTACGACATCCTGAAATAATTTAGTTCTGAGCTCTGTACTTGCTTTCTATTGGAGTTGATGGGGATTTTTTAAATTGTCTGCATTATTTCTAATAAACTATTAAGAGACTTTATAATGATTTTTATTTTTTAAAATAAAAATATATTAAAAACCAATACAACTTAAAAAAAAAAAAAAGAAAAAAAAAGAAAATTAATGTTTTTTCTATGAAAAATTATTCAGCCGATCGCTTTTGGTCTGATCATAATGAAGCAACGGCCTTATCATCTGGGGTGTGGCAACATTGCCAACATACTCATAGAGGTGAGGATCGCTTCATTGTGATACGCAAGCCCCTTCACCATGACAAGGTAATGATCACGAAGGGGAATTGACACATGTATGTGCCTTTTTTTGTTTTGTTTTTGCAGCCACAGTGCAGCACCAGAGGCCAGAAAAATTAGGCATGTACACATGCCTGAAAAACAATGGTATTGTTGCTGCCGCTGTTGTAGCAGCGGCCGGAAAAATTGATGTTTTCCAGGCAGAAAGGTGACTAAAACATTGCGGCTTGAACCCTAGTTGGTGGCGGAGAATTCACGAAAGTCATCCGGTATGCAGACATTAAATACAGCAGCGTGGGGACCATTTTGAGGCCAAGGCATCTCATCAGGCCTTTTGTTAGTCAAACGTATCAACCACTGTCAGTCCCTTCGGGATCCATGCCTCATTCATCTTAATGAAGGTGAGGTAATCAACACTTTTTTGACCGAGGCGACTTCTTTTGTCAGTGACAATGCCTCCTGCTGCACTGAAGGTCCTTTCTGACAGGACACTTGAAGCGGGGCAGGCCAGAAGTTCTATCACAAACTGGGATAGCTCAGGCCACAGGTCAAGCCTGCACACCCAGTAGTCAAGGGGTTCATCGCTCCTCAGAGTGTCGATATCTGCAGTTAAGGCGAGGTAGTCTGCTACCTGTCGGTCGAGTCGTTCTCTAAGGCTGGACCCCAAAGGGCTGTGGCGATGTGTAGGACTGAAAAAGCTCTGCATGTCCTCCATCAACAACACGTCTGTAAAGCGTCCTGTCCTTGCCGGCGTGGTCGTGGGAGGAGGAGGATTACTTTCACCTCTTCCCCTGTTAGATTCCCGTTGTGCTGTGACATCCCCCTTATAAGCTGTGTAAAGCATATTTTTTAGTTTGGTTTTGAACTGCTGCATCCTTTCCGACTTTCGGTAATTTGGTAACATTTCTGCCACTTTCTGCTTATACCGGGGGTCTAGTAGCGTGGCCACCCAGTACGAGGGTCCCTTAACAGACATGACAGCATGAAAGACCCCATTTGCACAAGGTTGGATGCCGAGCTACTCATTTCCCGTTCCTCGTCCTCACTGATGTCATTGACGGTCTGTTCTTCCCCCCAGCCACGTACAACACCACGGGTCCCAGATAGGTGACAACAACGAGCACCCTGGGATGCCTGCTGTGGTTGGTCTTCCTCCTCCTCAAAGCCACATTCCTCCTCTGACTCCTCTTCCTCATACTCCTCTTCCAGCGTTGCCGCAGGTCCGGCAAGCGATGATGACAAGGCTGTTTCTGGTGGTGATGGTGACCACAACTCTTCCTCTTCCTCTTCACGCTCATCTACAGCCTGATCCAGCACTCTTCGCAGGGCACGCTCCAGGAAGAAAACAAATGGGATGAGGTCGCTGATGGTGCCTTCGGTGTGACTGACTAGGTTTGTCACCTCCTCAAAGGGACGCATGAGCCTACAGGCATTGCGCATGAGCGTCCAGTAACGTGGCAAAAAAATTCCCAGCTCCGCAGAGGCTGTCCTAGCACCCCGGTCATACAAATACTCGTTGACGGCTTTTTCTTGTTGGAGCAGGCGGTCGAGCATTAGGAGTGTTGAATTCCAACGTGTCGGGCTGTCGCAAATCAAGCGCCTCACTGGCATGTTGTTTCGCCGCTGGATATCTGAAAAATGCGCCATGGCCGTGTAGGAACGCCTGAAATGGCCACACACCTTCCTGGCCTGCTTGAGGAGGTCCTGTAAGCCTGGGTACTTAGACACAAAGCGTTGTACGATGAGATTCAATACATGTGCCATGCACGGCACATGTGACAACTTGCCCAAATTCAATGCCGCCAACAAATTGCTTCCATTGTCACACACCACTTTGCGATCTCCAGTTGGTGCGGGGTCAGCCACTGATCCATCTGTGCGTTCAGGGCGGACAGGAGTGCTGGTCCGGTGTGGCTCTCTGCTTTAAGGCAAGTCAACCCCAAGACAGCGTGACACTGTCGTATCCGGGATGTGGAATAGCCCCTGGGGAGCTGGGGGGATTCAGTTGATGTGCAGCCAGACCCCGCAGCAGAAGATGACTCAGCCGAGGAGGTTATGGAAGAGGATGGAGTCGGAGGAGTAGAGGAGGTGGCAGCAGGCCTGCCTGCAAGTCGTGGCGGTGTCACCAACTCCGCTGCAGAGCCACGCATTCCATGCTTGTCAGCCGTCAGCAGGTTGACCCAATGCGCAGTGTAGGTGATATACCTGCCCTGACCGTGCTTTGCAGACCAGGTATCAGTGGTCAGATGGACCCTTGCCCCAACACTATGCCAGAGATGCCATGACTTCCTTTTCAATTTCAGAGTAGAGGTTTGGGATTGCCTTTTTTGAAAAGTAAATTTCGTCCGGGTACCTTCCACTGTGGTGTCCCAATAGCGACAAATTTTTTTAAGGCCTCAGACTCCACCAAAAAAGCTAAGAGTTCCGTCAAGCCAGCTGTCAGACGCAGAGCAAGGGGGTGACTTTGTGACATTGGCTTCTTACGCTCAAACATGTCCTTGACAGACACCTGACTGTGGGCAGATGAGCAGGAACTGCTGAAGGCGAGAGGCGGAGTGGCGGATGGTTGAGAGGGGGCAAGGAGGACAGCAGTGGTTGACGTGGCTGAAGATGCTGGACCAGGAGGAGGATGGCGGCTTTGAGTTTGTGTGCTCTTGTACTGTACTATAATGTGTTGATCCCATAGGCGTTTGTGATGTGCGATTATGTGCCTTCGCAAAGCAGTTGTACCGAGGTGGGTGCTGGACTTCCCACGACTCAGTTTCTTTTGGCACAGGTTGCAAATGGCATCACTGTTGTCAGAGGCAGACACACAAAAAAAATGCCACACTGCTGAGCTTTGCAATGACGGCATTCTGGTGGTGGACACAGCATGCGTTGATTGGCTTGCTGTCTGCCTGACCCCGGGTGCCGATACATGCTGTCTGACTGTGCCACTAGCTCCTTGCGACGACCTCCCCCTGCTTCCAAATCGTCTCCTCCTTCTCTCTGTCTCCCCTTCTGAACTTTCCCCCTCCTCTTCTTCTTCTCTTCGAGCAGGCACCCACGTGGCATCCACGGACACATCGTCATCATCAACCACTTAACTTGTATCTGACACGTCAGCAAAGGAAGCAGCAGCGGGTACAACATCATAATCATCATCACACTGTACGTCCATGTGTGTAATGCTGCCTGACTGAGACATATCCCTGTTATCTACATCCTCTGGCAATAATGGTTGCGCATCACTAATTTCATCCAACTGATGTGTAAATAACTCCTCTGACAGATCAAGTGAAGCGGCTGTGGTGGCTGTGGTGGTAGTGGCGGCGGGCGGGAGAGTGTTAACTTGAGAGCAGGTGACCGAAGCTGAGCTGGAGGATGATGGTGCGTCAAGGTTCTTAGTGGAAGCTGTTGAAGATTGGGTGTCCTGTGTAAGCCAGTCAACTATTTTCTCCAATTTTTTTGGGTTCAGGGTACGTGACCTCTTAACACTGTGCATTATTCCAGGGCCAGTGGAAATCACAGCACCACGACGGCCCCTGCGGGATGGCCTGCCTCTGCCTGTCATTTTTTTTTATATAAGTGGTACTATGCGTGCAAGGTACTGTGCCACCCTATATAAGTGGTGGGCAGTGGGCACAGTACAGTCTGTGTGGGCCTGACACACACTGGCTTGCAACTGCGATTATATCACAGATAAATAATAAATGGACTTTTTTTATCTGCAAGGTTTTGTGAGTGACACCCTGTAACGGTATGAGTGGTGGCCTAGCCAGTGGCCACAGTACAGTCTGTGGGCCAGATACTCACTGGCTTGCAACTGCGATTATATCACAGAGAAATAATAAATGGACTTTATTTTATCTGCAAGGTACTGTCTGTGACACCCTGTATGAATGGTGTGCACACAGTACTGTCTGTGAGCCTGCAGCCTCTCACACACGGGCAGGCAACTGCAATATATATATATATATATATATATATACAAACCGGATTCCAAAAAAGTTGGGACACTATACAAATCGTGAATAAAAACTGAATGCAATGATGTGGAGGTGCCAACTTCTAATATTTTATTCAGAATAGAACATAAATCACGGAACAAAAGTTTAAACTCAGAAAATGTACCATTTTAAGGGAAAAATATGTTGAATCAGAATTTCATGGTGTCAACAAATCCCCAAAAAGTTGGGACAAGGCCATTTTCACCACTGTGTGGCATCTCCCCTTCTTCTTACAACACTCAACAGACGTCTGGGGACCGAGGAGACCAGTTTCTCAAGTTTAGAAATAGGAATGCTCTCCCATTCTTGTCTAATACAGGCCTCTAACTGTTCAATCGTCTTGGGCCTTCTTTGTTGCACCTTCCTCTTTATGATGCGCCAAATGTTCTCTATAGGTGAAAGATCTGGACTGCAGACTGGCCATTTCAGTACCCGGATCCTTCTCCTACGCAGCCATGATGTTGTGATTGATGCAGAATGTGGTCTGGCATTATCTTGTTGAAAAATGCAGGGTCTTCCCTGAAAGAGATGACGTCTAGATGGGAGCATATGTTATTCTAGAACCTGAATATATTTTTCTGCATTGATGGTGCCTTTCCAGACATGCAAGCTGCCCATGCCACACGCACTCATGCAACCCCATACCATCAGAGATGGAGGCTTTTGAACTGAGCGTTGATAACAACTTGGGTTGTCCTTGTCCTCTTTGGTCCGGATGACATGGCGTCCCAGATTTCCAAAAAGAACTTCAAATCGTGTCTCGTCTGACCACAGAACAGTCTTCCATTTTGCTACACTCCATTTTAAATGATCCCATGCCCAGTGAAAATGCCTGAGCTTGTGGATCTTGCTTAGAAATGGCTTCTTCTTTGCACTGTAGAGTTTCAGCTGGCAACAGCGGATGGCACGGTGGATTGTGTTCACTGACAATGGTTTCTGGAAGTATTCCTGAGCCCATTCTGTGATTTCCTTTACAGTAGCATTCCTGTTTGTGGTGCAGTGTCGTTTAAGGGCCCGGAGATCACGGGCATCCAGTATGGTTTTACAGCCTTGACCCTTACGCACAGAGATTGTTCCAGATTCTCTGAATCTTCGGATGATGTTATGCACAGTTGATAATGATAGATGCAAAGTCTTAGCAATTTTTCGCTGGGTAACACCTTTCTGATATTGCTCCACTATCTTTCTGCGCAACATTGTGGGAATTGGTGATCCTCTACCCATCTTGGCTTTTGAGAGACACTGCCACTCTGAGAAGCTCTTTTTATACCCAATCATGTTGCCAATTGACCTAATTAGTGTTAATTGGTCTTCCAGCTCTTTGTTATGCTCAAATTTACTTTTTCCAGCCTCTTATTGCTACTTGTCCCAACTTTTTTGGGATTTGTTGACACCGTGAAATTTTGAATCAACGTATTTTTTCTTTAAAATGATACATTTACTCGGATTAAACGTTTGATCTGTCATCTACGTTCTATTACAAATAAAATATTGACATTTGCCATCTCCACATCATTGCATTCAGTTTTTATTCACAATTT
Organism: Bufo bufo; assembly: GCF_905171765.1. Classification (NCBI taxonomy): domain Eukaryota; kingdom Metazoa; phylum Chordata; class Amphibia; order Anura; family Bufonidae; genus Bufo; species Bufo bufo. Next base: position 423,468,002 of record NC_053394.1, read on the forward strand.
GTTTAGTGTCCCAACTTTTTTGGAATCCGGTTTGTATATATAAAATAAAAAAAAAGCAGACTGATGTACCAGCCCTAAAAAGGGCTTTTTGGGGTGCTGTCAGGATGCTGTCCTTACAGCAGATGAGTCTGTGGACACAGAACACTGCCCTAGCTAACGCTTTCCCTAATAAATCAGCAGCAGCAGCACTGTCCCTCCTCTTACTAAGAATGCAGCTTCCGAATGAATCTAAAATGGATGCTGTCCAGGAGGTGGGAGGGTCTGGGAGGGAGGGTCTGCTGCTGATTGGCTGGAATGTGTCTGCTGACTGTGAGGTAGAGGGTCAAAGTTTACTCAATGATGATGTATAGGGGGCGGACCGAACATCGTATATGTTCGCCCGCCGCGGCGAACAAGCTATGTTCGCCGGGAACTATTCGCCGGCAAACTATTCGGGACATCTCTACTCGGGAACCCTTTGCAGGTGTTATGGAATAATTAGTTAACTAGAGTGTGACACTTTGAGCCTAGAATATTGAACCTTTTCCCAATATTCCAATTTTCTGAGATTGTGAATTTGGGGTTTTCATAAGCTGTAAGCCATAATCATCCAAATTATAGCAAATAAGGGATTGAAATATCTCGCTTTGCATGTAATGGGTCTATCTCTTATATTAGTTTCACTCTTTTAAGTTGCATTACTGAAATAAATGAACTTTTGCACAATATTCTAATTTTTCGAGTTTCACCTGTATATCTGATAAGGGGTGCCTATCTGGCCTGTGATCCAACCGTTGCCTTTCAAACCAGCCATCCACATTCTTGTTGTTGTAGTCTCCAGCTGGCAGTGGCACCTTCTACAAAATACCGTAGGGATCATTAGACTCCTTGAGTCTTGATAGGTACTGTCACAGGGGTAGAAAATCCATGTATCAGACATTTATAACATACACTTTGGTTGACATATCATATGGATATGCCATGAATGTCTACCGTATGGTAGGGATACCCCTTTTGGCAAACTTCATTCTCCAGCAGGGAATCTATAACAACATATTTGCATATCCTCGTGTATGTAATTATGGAAGAGCCATTAACTGGCAATTCATGCTTGCATACTTTCCAACAGTCCATGCATGTGCGGTGTGCCCTCCGGGCTTTGCGGGCTCTGTTCTAAGCATAGGTGCGGGTCCCAGAGGTGGGACCTGCACCTACTGTATTAGACTTTTGGTGTCATATCCTTGTGATATTCTCCCAATGCCTGAGTTTGGAATAGCCCTTTAATGCTACATTGCTCATTTAATTTGCACAGTCATTATCATAGGAATGAAGAGTGCAAGGATTAATTACTAATTACAAATATTAAATTGGTTAAAGCAATGAAAAGGGCACTAAATATTAAAATTAAAATTTTCAGCTGCAAATCATAGAGGCAAAATTCATTACTTAGAGATAATCAGATCTTCTCAAAGGTCTTTATGCAAATATTTGCAGAGGTGAAGAACCTGTGGCTCACCATGGAGTTTTGTGCAGACTTATAGTATGTGTTGGGCTAATCAGTACTAAGGGTGCACTGTTTGGCATAGTTGTAGTCGGGAACTTTGTGGCTGGCTCAGTTATGATGAGCAACTGTTTGGATGGCTCAGTTATGGTGGGCAACTATTTGGATGGCTTAGTTATGGTTGGGCACTGTTTAGATGGCTCAGTTATGATGGGGCACTGTTTAGATGGCTCAGTTATGGTGGATCACTGTTTGGATGGCTCGGTTATGGTGAGGCACTGTTTAGGTGGCTCACTTATGGTGGGGCACTGTTTGTATGGCTCAGTTATGGTCGGACACTGGATAGCTCAGTTATGGTGGGACACTGTTTGAATGGTTAATCTATGGTGGGGCACTGCTTGGATGGCTCAGTTATGGTGGGACACTGTTCAGATGGCTCAGTTATGGTGGGGCACTCTTTGAATAGCTCAGTTATGGTGGGGCACTGTTTGGATGGCTCAATTATGGCGGGGCACTGCTTGGATGGCTCAGTTATTGTGGGCAACTATTTGGATGGCTTATTTATGGTGGGGCACTGTTTAGAATGCTCAGTTATGGTGGGGCACTGTTTCAATGGCTCAGTTATGGTGAGGCACTGTTTGGGTGCCTCAGTAATGGTGGCACACTGGTTGACTCATTTACGGTGAGGCACTGTTTGGATGGCTCAGTTATGGTGGGGCACTGTGTGACTGTCTCACTTACGGTTGTGCATGGTGTGGATTTCTCATTTATGGTGGGACACTGTTTGGATGGCTCAGTAATGGTGGGGCACTGTGTGGTTAACTCACTTATGATGGGGCAATGTATGGCTGGTAGTTTTATGGAAAGGCATTGTTTGTGATGCTGGCACTTTTGTGGGAGGCACAGAAGGTGGTCTGTGTCTGCACTTTAGTTTATCAGTTATGAAATATTCTGTATTATATAAACTACATTGGCAAGCACAATACATATACATGGTCTCCTCTTTTCTGGAGTGCTGAATGAGGGGGGGGGGGGGGGGCGGGGGGAATGGATTTCCATAAGCTACACAGACTTTCCCCTGATGACACCAGTCTCTAGTTTAACAGCTCCATTAGGGTTTCTCCAGTAGGGACAATTCCTACCTGCTTGAAGAGGTCCCTTGACAGTAGGCTTGTTTGCAATGACTGCAAGCAATCAACTGTAATCTGTGTGGAAACCTGGCAGTAAGTGTTCTGTTTCCCTGCGGCGCCACCACAGGGATAATTAAGCATTACACTGTGTCCATTCATATAAGTGGCTTGTCTGTGTAATGTAGGACACAACAGGTCCTCCAGAGCAAGAGATGCTCTCAGGTTTGGACTGGCCCACCAGAATACCAGAGGATCCTCTTTGAGCCCAGATTATGATACAACAATGATCCCCAAAGATCTAGAAGAAAATAATCCAATTGGCTGCCTTTGGAGCCAATCACTTTTTATTAGGGTCTATTTCTTTGATTAAGAACCTATTAAACTTTATTGATTATATAGGAGTTGAGCCTCAAGAATAAATTCCTCTGGTGGGCCCAAGGAAAACCAGTCTGACGCTCTTTGTGGAGCCATCTACAATTGTAAAATCTAGTGCTGGTGTCTTAAAAACCCAACAATAGAATATTCTGCGCTACTATTTCCATCTGTTTTTCCATATTGTAGAGAATGTTTTTAAGAAAACTAAAAATCCTGCCAGGACTTGTCATATTCTCCCTGAAAGAAATTATTCAAAAGACACCAACAAACAATCCTTCTCATCTCCGACACAGAAGGCTGAGCAGATATGATACTGGAAGCTGGCTCTGTAAAGCTGAAAATAAACACATGGTTCTGAGTTAGGAATCAAGCTGTTCAATAGTGTTCATAGTAAGGAAATTACACCCAAAATGTCTGTCTGATGCCTTACCAAAGCTGGACTGGAGTCACCAACCCAGTCAGGCGACTCTGTTTTTTAAGAGCTGGTAGTCTCAGGAGGAAAAGATTACAAGATTTTAGGAGTGGGATAATTGAGCTCTTTAGGTCTACTGTCACATCCAGTTGCTTAGTAGCCGGGTGCCATCTAGGTTCCTGCAATGGCTTCTGGGGGGTTCCAGCTGTGGCTTTTCTTCACTGTCTACACTAAAGCTACAGGGTGACAAGAAAACTGGCACTTGAAGATGACATTAAGCTTCAGGTGCAACATATTGCATGCTGATTGAGGTGGTTGCCAAGTCTTGTACTTGTTATGTAAACTAGTGATGAGCGGCAGGGGTCATATTCAAATTCGCTATATTCGTTAGGAGTAGTGTTGATTGCGAATTTTCGTAATGCAAATTTTTGTAATGAGAATTGGATTGGATTTTTTCCAATCTGAACTTCAGATGAGAAAAAAATGACAACTATTAGACACAAAAGATTATAGCACTATATTAGCTAAATTGCTTTATATTCGTTTTTTTTAGAATATTCGCTATATTGCTATATATTTGTAATATTCTAAAACAAGAATATATAGCAAATTATAATATTACGAAAAATCGCATTACGAAGATTTCCAATCAACACTACTCCTAAAGTCAAAGATATTGCAGCCTTCTCATTGGCCCACAAGCTAGAAGCAGGGAGGGATCATGTGTACTGTTAAAAAAAATATTTTCGAATATTCGAAATTACGAATATATATTCTATATTCTAAACATTCGCAAATTCTCGAAGTGCCGATATTCGCAATAAAAATTCGCAATTCGAATATTCGTGATTAACACTAATGTAAACCCTTGATTCCTGTTCATGGTGCATTCCGTATTTGTACTAAAAGTTGTGAATTTTTAAGCTTCACAACATTTTTTATTAGTAGCAAGAAGACCAGACCATCAAGGTATTTGAAAACCAAGCAATTTTTGGGTGGAAATATCCACTAACTTTATAGTGAGCATGGTCAACGCCATAAACATACTAGACATCACTTCTTGGTTTATTTTCCAGATCCTCAGGTCACATGTGTCAACTATTTCTTAATGACGATAGACTAAACTAAGCAATGTGTAATCTTCTTAATAAGCCGCATTTTACTTTTAGAGAGTCTCAGAAGTCTTTCATCCTCTTCTATTGATGATGGCTCGGTTGCTGCAGATGCAGCCCATCTTAAAGACTTCATGATCACTAATTGAGGTTCCCCAGTGGACCTGGGAAGTGTTTATGGTTACATCAACATGCCGTTCTGCAATGAACCCCCTAGTGAGCTCAGTGCAGCACGTTTAGCTCTTGTGTGTTCAGCTGAGGAGGCATCTAATCATACACATCCTCGTATATCAAAGCAGATGTCCCCTGGTGGCCTTATCACAGAAGCTCCAGCTATAGCATTACTCATTCAAAAGTTTACTTGTACAAAAGTCAATAGGATTCATTCATGTCAGAATTCAGATCGCATAGCAACATCTCCCAATAGAGTCTCCATGATCAAACCATGAACGTCATAACGTATTTCTAAATCATAAAAACACATTTTTGGAAAAAGTCGTTGTAGCTCCCATCAACTAGGGAGGAGGATTCTTATGTTGTATGTGCACTTCTGCTGTATAAAGAACCTAGAAAGAGCCCCTAACAGTACAGAAGGGCAGAGATAAACATACTACCTGGCTGCAATTTTTGAAACCAATTCTTCTAAGTTCAAATGATCCATGTTACAAAATTGTACTATAATACCACCATTTATACCATAAATTATGGATACAAATATGCAACACTATTGTACCCATGTACACCAGAAAATAACAAAAATAATACCATCCTTTATGTACAAAAATATAACTACTATAATACTGTCTCCTATGTACAAGAATATAATTAGTATAATACTGCTCCTATGTACAAGAATATAACTACTATAATACTGCCTCCTATGTATAAGAATATAACTACTATAATACTGCCTCCTATGTATAAGAATATAACTACTATAATACTGCTACTATGTACAAGAATATAACTACTATAATACTGCTCCTATGTACAAGAATATAACTACTATAATACTGCTCCTATGTACAATAATATAACTACTATAATACTGCTCCTATGTACAAGAATATAACTACTATAATACTGCTCCTATGTACAAGAATATAACTACTATAATACTGCTTCTATGTACAAGAATATAACTACTATAATACTGCTCCTATGTACAAGAATATAACTACTATAATACTGCTCCTATGTACAAGAATGTAACTACTAAAATACTGCCTCCTATGTACAAGTGTATGAGCGCTCCCCTAGATCATTACAGAAGCAGTCAGGGAGGTCTGGCACTGCTGGATGATTCTTTCTAGCTAGACTTTTTTCTTGCTAAAAATATGGTAACTATAACTATTATAATACTTCCTCCTGTGCACAAAAATTTCACTGCTATAATGCTGCTTCTATGTACAAGAATATAACTACTATAATACTGCTCCTATGTACAAGAATGTAACTACTATAATACTGCCTCCTATATACAAGAATATAACTACTATAATACTGCCCCTAGGTACAAGAATATAACTACTACAATACTTCCATCCCAACAGAGCTGGTCTTTGGGGGTACAAAATTAGCAATTTTCTAGGGGTCTTTGTGTGTCCTAGTGCTCTCCCAAGAAATGAGGGCAGAGAATCAATCTGAGACAGTGCAAACCTTCACTTTCATGGAGCACCAGAGACTCTATGATTCATCTTTTCACTATTTAGACATTATTTGGTGGAATTGTTTGGTCATATTACACTGGAAATATATTACAGTATTATGTAGTTAGCAGTATTATATTAGGGGTGTTATTTGGGCACTGAGTGTCAGCATTGTAAGAGCATTTTCTGGTAGGTATTTTTTGGCACTGTGTAGCGGTATGCAGATGACCTTCCCAAAGTGAAAGCCTATCCTATGTCAGTAATGAGCATGTGATGGTCAATTTCATAAATGAAAACAACTCCGAGAATGAATCCTCGGGTCCTTTAAGTTGATTTGAATTCTCAATTTGTAATGAAGTCTTTTCGCCTCCTGGCAAAGACTTAATTAAATAAGCCGCTATTTACAACGAAAATACTGTTAGCATAATTTTCTGTTTACCTCGTAATCCTGAAATGGGCTCTTAAATAGACAACAGGTGCAATTAGAGCACAAAGCGACGGCCCTGTCATTTCATGAGATGTGAGCGTGATCATTAGAAAAAGGGGGAGAAAAAAAGTACAAAATTCAATATCAAAAGTGCAGATGTGTTCTGTGATGATTACAAATGAACAGTGTCAGTACTGGAAGCTCTTCATGTAAAAAACCACCACACAGTATACAATGCTTCACCGTACATAATACACAGTGTATACAGAATCGCTTCTGTATGTACCCACTCTACATAACTCGAAGACCTGGCTAGAGAGGCATTGAGTGGCTCTATAGTGAGTGGTTTGAGAGCAAGGGGACCCTATGCTGTCTGTGTCTGCCCTTGATTCCGAGTGATGGAAAATCTTAATGCTTCAGCATACCAAGACATCGTGGACAACTGTACGCTTCCAACTTTTTGAAAACTGCTCGGGGAAGGTCCTTCTCTGTTCCAGTATGACTGCACCCTATTTAACAAAGCAAGCTCCATAAAAGCATTGTTGGAGGAGTTTGGTGTGGAAGAACTTGACCAGCCACACAGAGCACTGACCTCAACCCCATCCAAGATTTTTGAGATGTACTAGAATGGAGATTGAGAGCAAGGCCCTCTCATCCAGCATAAGTGTCCGACCTCGCGAATGATGAATGGGCAAAATTTCCAATGACACGCTCCAAAATGTTGTGGCTCAGAAACTTCATATCAATGCCTATGTATTAAGAATGGGAAGAACCTGGAGGTGGAATGTGGAGGTGTCCCAATACTTTTCTCCATATAGTGTATATCTGATAGAACTTTCCTGTGATCTAAGCATCATTCTGTGGTAGAGCAGATCTCATGGAGCTTTAGCCTACCATTCCAAGGAATGCATTCAGAATGTTATGTTGCAACCTCGTGCTAAAATCCCAAAATTTTACATTTCCCCTATCAACCTGCACTCAGTACCTCATATTAAGAAAGTGAAAATAGAATTAGATTTTTTGCTAATTTATTAAAAAGGGAAAACTGAATGTTTGCATGGACATAAGTATTCAGACTCTTTGCAATGACACTTGACATTTTGCTCTGGGTCCTCCAATTTCTTTTGATCATCTTGAGGTGTTCCTGTACCTTGATTGGAGCCTAACTGTGGTAAATTCAGTTGACTTGACATGATTTGTAAAGACACCACTGTCTATATAAGTTCTCACAGCAGACAATGCATATCAGAGAAAAACCAAGCTATGAGGAGGAAACAACTGCCTATAGAGCTCAGAGCCAGGATTGCGTGGAGGTAAAGACCTGGAGAAGGGAACAAAAAAAATCCCTCCAGAAGAAGCTTGGAACAACCTGGATTCTTCCTAGAGCTGGCCACTAAAGATGAGCGAATTTCCAAAAAATTAGATTTAGCCGCTCCGCCGAATTTTTTGAAAAAATCTGGTTCAATCCAAATTTATTTGTGGTGAATCGTGTTAAAAAAAACGGCTATTTCCTGGCTGAAGAGAACCTTTATAGTGGTGTAGAACACTGTGCCTTGCAGTAACACGCATAGGGAGTCTGCTGTGGTAGTGAAACAATACTGTGAGTCATGCAGATGACAGGAGTCGGTCTTAGAATCACTGCACACTTCACTTATTTGGGCAGTTACGGGACCAAAACTGACCAAATAGTGTGAACTTACAGGTCAATGATAACGTCAAGAAAAAGCTCACTCCTTTTACACCGTTGGCAGCTGATTCCACATAGATGTCTACAGAACCTGTTCTATTAAACGCTTATACAAGTATAGCCCCCCCCCCCGACAGAGTGGAGAAGGTGTCAGCAGTAAGTTTGTGTTGACGTCACTGATTATTTTGCACTTTCTCTGATCCATCAGTACAATAACCCCAAAAAAACGGATCCTGTCTGTGGAGCATCCGCCTTCACTCGGTCAGCATTTGGTCAGTAAACCATCAGTATTGCTAAAGCCAAAAAAAACAGGAGTGGATCCAAAACAGAGATGACACGTGAATGGAATATTTGCATGCCTTCTGTGTTTTGCACCCACTCCTGCTTTTGGCTACCAAATCATAAGCCATTTCTGATGCAAAATAAGGACCATATCATGCAAGCCTTACAGCTGTTACATAGACAGGATCCGTTGTGCATCTCATTTTTCCTTCCTTCTGACAGATCAGTCAGAAATGAGGATGTCAGCAAGGCTGAAAGGCAAAATAGTCATGAAATGGGGAGGGTGGGAACAGCATGAGAAGTCCACAGAGTGGCCCCATGACATAGTGGTGATGTGGAAGCAGCATGAGGAGACCATAGAGTAGCCCGATGACAGAGTCTGGAGGTGACAGCAGCATAAGGAGGAAGTCACAGAGTGGCACAATGACAGTGTGGAGTTGGAAGCAGCATCAGGAGGCCACAGAGTGGCACAATGACAGCGTGTGGAGGTGACGGCAGCAGCAGCATCAGGAGGAGGCCACAGAGTGGCACAATGACAGTATGGAGGTGGCGGCAGCAGCAGCATCAGGAGGAGGCCAAAGGGTGGCACAATGACACTGTGGAGTTGGCAGCAGCATGAGGAGACCACAGAGTGGCCCAATGACAGAGTGTGTAGGTGGCAGCAGCAGCATCAGGAGGATTCTACAGGGTGGCACAATGACAGAGTGTGGAGGTGGCAGCAGCATCAGGAGACCACAGAGTGGCAAGGTGACACAGTGTGAAGGTGGCAGCAGCATTAGGAGACCACAGAGTGGCAAGGTGACATAGTGTGGAGGTGGCAGCAGCATCAGGAGACCACAGAGTGGCAAGGTGACATAGAGTGGAGGTGGCAGCAGCATTAGGAGACCACAGAGTGAACCGGTGACAGAGTGGGGAGGTGGGTGGCAATACCAGTACCAGATGAAGATCGTGGGTGAAAGAAGAAGCACTTGGCATCAAATGTGTTGCATCAGGCTGGTGGCAGCATCAGAATAGTAGCTGAGGCAGGTAGCCAGAAGAAACCAGTCTCTTTTATCAAAGTGTTAGTGTGGCATCATGGATGATCTAGTCCAGGCATGCTCAACCTGCGGCCCTCCAGCTGATGCAATACTACAACTCCCATCATTCCCGGACAGCCTACAGCTATCAGCCTACAGAAGGGTAGTATTACAACAGCTGGAGGGCCCCAGGTTGAGCATCCCTGATCTAGTATGATGCACCAGGTATTGGTGGGTGGAAATCATGGCTGATCCACACCTGATTCATCTTGACAAAGGTCAGTCTCTCCACATTTTGGGTGGCAGGCGAGTTCTTCTTGGTGTAACTATGGCCCCCACCGCAGTAAACACCCGCTACGATGCCATACTGCTGGCCGGGCAGGACAGCTTTTCCAGGGCAAACTCTGCCAGTTGCAGCCACAAATCCAGTTTGGCTGCACAGTAGTCCAGCGGATCTTCAATGTGGAGTGGCAGGGTGCTGACCAAGTATGCCACCACCTGCTGGTTCAGGTCATGCTTCAGGTCTAGCTGCTGCTGGTGAGTAGTTTCTTCACTAGGCGGGTGAAGAAAGCTGCTCATCAGCCACTCTAGACTCAAGTTGCTGCTGATGGAGCTGAAACTGCTCCTACCCCCCCTCCCCACCCTGCCACAGCAGCCATGGCAGAGGAACGTGAGCGCAGAGGGCCCCCGATCAGAGGATGGACGATATCGCAGATCGGCAGTGGCCAACTGACTGCATAGGATGTCTCTATAGTAGTTCAGTTTTTCCTCCCTCTGAGTGGGTGTAACAAAGGCCCCCATTTTGGACCGGTAGTGAGGGTCCAGCAAGGTGGAGAGCCAGAAGTCACCGTTCTGCCAAATGGTGATAATTTGGCTGTCAATACGCAAGCAAGTGAGCATGCATCGGGCCATTTGTGCAAGTGACTCGGAGGGACTTCCTGCCTCCATCTCCACTGCATACTGCCATGGTGTGTCTGGGTCCTCTGCCTCGTCTTTTTTATCGCCCTGTAGCTCCTCTTGCTGCTTCTGCTCCTTATCTCCTGTCACCTGTGTAAAAAAAACACCCATTTTGCTACACATTGCTTGTGCTCCAATGTCCTTCTCCTCCTTCTGTTCAGCTCCCACAGGGCTCATGTGGCCCCGAGATCTAGGCACTATGTCTCCAGTCCCCTGACCAGCCAGATTTAGCAGCATCTGTTGCAGGACATGAAACAGTGGAATTACGTTGTTTATCCCGTAGTCCTGGTGACTGACAAATAACATGGCCTCCTCAAAGGGCCTGAGCAAATGGCAGGTGTCATGCATGAGCTGCCACTGGCTGACATCGAAGATACACAGGGGAGTACTCCTGTCCGCTTGAATCATCAAGAAATCGTTTATGGCCTTTCTCTGTTCGTATAGTCAGTCCAACATATGCAGCAGGGGCGTAGCTATAGGGGAAACAGGGGAAGCGGCTCCTTTGGGGCCCTGACCCAGAAAGGGGACAATCCAGACGGAGGAGGATTAAAAGATTTTGTCAGGGCCCCCTCAACAGTATTACACAATGAAATTATATTCAGTGACAGTATAGACAGTGTAGAAAATGGATGGAACAGCTGCCGGACCTGGTCTGAGTGAGCGATCTTTACTAGTTACAGGAATAGGGGGGGCATGAAAGGAAGGGGTTGCAAAAAAATTACTGGGGGAGGTGGGCCCCATTCAAAAATTTGCTGTGGGGCCCAGTCATTTCTAGCTATGCCACTGATATGGAGAGTAGAATTCCAACGGGTGGAAACGTCGCATATATCAGTCTATGTTGGGGGATGCCGTTCTGCCACTGCAGCTCAAGAAGGGTATGCTTTATGTTGTACGAGTGGCTGAAGTGCATGCAAAGTTTCCTGGCCATTTTTAGGATGTCTTGCAGATGGGTGGAAGACTTCAGGAACTGCTTGACAACCAGATTGAGTTCCGATTTTGAGTTGTCGCGGAGAAATTAGGATTCGATTTCTTGATGAAGGACACGGAGCAGTTCCTCCCCGGTGTGACTCTGTTCGCCCAGGCAAACAAGGTGCAGAACAGCTTGACACCGCCTTGCCCTGCACATGTGGTATGCAGGAGGGGCACTGTGAATTGTCCCTGCACCGGAGGCTGTGGACACGGTGGAGGATGAGGAGGCAGAGGCAGAAATTGTTGTAGGACCATCAGCGTGAGAACGTGGATGTGGAAGCGGCGTCACCTGGCCAAGTTGCTGGTGTGGCTGTGCAGGAACCACATTCACCCAGTGGGCCGTAAAAAGATGTATTGTCCCTGAGCATAATTACAACTCCACACGTCGGTGCTGCCGTGCACTTTGGCAGACACCAACAGGCTCAAGGACTGGTCCACCTTCTGTTCTACATATGTGTGCAGGGCTGGTACTGCTCTCCACCTCGGCTCGGCACAAGCCATCAGTTCTCTGAAAGGTGCAGAGTCCACCACTTGGATAGGGAGGGACTGCAGCACCAGCAACTTGGCCAGAAGCACATTCAACTTCTGTGCTGTTGGATGAGTGCATGCATACTGTTGTCTCTTGGCAATCACTTTGGTGATCGATTGCTGACGGAATGACTGATGAGGAGTAGGAGGGTGAGGAGAAGGAGCATCAGGACCAGAAGATGATGGGAAGGACAGACAGCTCCCTTCGGCTGAGGTGGTGGAGCCTTGACTGCCTGAAATCGGGAGCGAACCACTGGGTGATGCAGCAGTTGCTGCGGTAGGCTGGACCACCACATCGGAGCCACAGTTCTCCCAGGCCACTTTATGGTGACGCTGCATATGTTGACGCAGTGCCATGTTGCCAACATTGGCACCCTGGCCATGCTTCACCTTCTGCCAACAATTCTACAAATGGCCATGTTCACCTCCTCCAGCGGCTTAACAAAAAACTGCCACACCGCTGAGTAGGTGATTTTACCCCCAACACTCTGCACTGACTGAGTGCTACTGCCACTGCTTCTGTGAACCCCTGCACCACTACTTTCCAGGCAGGTAGGCTCCTGCGAAGCGGGTGATCTACCCCGGGCACATTTGGCTCCCAACCTCCCACTGCTGCCACCCTGCTAATGTAGCATACTAAACCACAGGAGAAAGACGTGAGGCTCACGGGGGACCGATGGGAGTAAAAGTTCATGTACTCTCGGTTAGCAGATGCCTCCCTGGGCCGACGTACAGTGGATGGGAAGACAGCACGAAATCCTCCGGGGCACTCTCAGTTGCAGGGAACACCACCCAGATGGAAGTTGAGGTGCCCTTGATGGTAATGGGTGTAGGGTGCTTTTGCGACTGGGCCCCTGGTTCATGACGTCAGCACCATTAGGTGCAAATGTTGGTGGTAGTAGTTAAAATGATGATATAGAATAAGGGAGACTAGAGCTTTTAACAACCTCCCAATACTTTACTGAAGCTGTTCCACAGATCAAGCTATGCAACAGTCATTTACATAAAGGCAGCTGTTACAGTGATTCACATTAGTTCCCAGAAGTTGCATAAGGAATCGTCCTCTATAACAATCAGTCTTTCTCTCTCTTATTTCTCCAGGTTGGAGAGATGAACTAACTCTGTTGTACTGTATAATGCTGTACTTCTGTATCCTCTTCTAGGAATACTATACTAATACAAATGGCCCTTTTGTCTTTAATTATGGTGGGTAGCTTGTAGCTTTGAATGTCTCCACCTGATGCAAAGGAGTCTGGAGTCTGATAAATGACAGTTACCTTCCTTTGTCAATATCCTCATTCCCTCTCTGGGTTGCCTGGAGATACTGTGATCTTTTCTCTTTTATGGGCTGGTGCATGGAACTAAGTATGGAGCTTTTATATCTCTGCAAAATGGCTGCTGAGGTTCAGCTTGTCCTCAGACATCATCACATACTGACATTCTTCTTCATGCACTGTGCACAAGGGCGGAGTTAGCCCTGGGAGGCTTGTTAGAACCTCCCCCTCCCTATGCAACTTTAGGAGATTTACAAGCACAGTTTACATGAAACACAATCACAACATTAAGCAGTGTGTTTCAGGACAATGCACCGACTTGCTGGCTCCGCCGTCGCCTCATGGGCAAGCTGCCACCCTCTTCTCCCGATGATGATGAAGCCTCTAATTCACCCGGCTCCCAAGTGTGATCAGCTATATCATCATCATCGAGTACTGTCTGCACGTCACTGATGTCCTCCTCAACGGTCTCTGGGTCAGGAGCCTGACCACTCACAACAATAGCTCCCAAGCTACTCTCCTCATCACTACTTGCCCGCCTACTGGAGGAAGCGATGGATGTCTCCTCCACATCTTGGCTGGCCAGTAGCTGCTGACTGTCCTCTAGTAGCTCGTCCTCATTGTATAGTCGAGCTGAGCCCACAACATATAATACTTCTCTGGCTGAAGGACAGAGGCAGGTTGGAGACCGGTGAGGGCACAGGGCCTGCTTCTGGGCCATGCCAACTAAGGGTTGTGTCTGACGAAACCACCGACTCTTGGCTGGGGGTGTCTGATGTCACTTGGGACAAAGTGGATGACCGAGTCAACCATTCAAGAACTGCTGGGTTGCTGGTCAAGACACTACCGCTAGATGACACCAGGAGCTCAGGCCTATCGCTGCGACTCCTGCTGCCACGCCCCCTTACTCTGCTGCGACCTGTGCCTGCACCAGAAACATTTAGGCATCTGCCACTCCCCTGTGCAGGGCCTGGCACTTCTCTGTCTGAAATACTGTTAGATCAAATAAATAAAGAAAAAGGAAATTAAAACACTCCAAAAAAGTCTGTAATTTTCTCACCTCACCATACAACGACTAATAAGCCCTTTTTTTCCCACTAATACACGCCAAAAAGGACTTTAGAACATATAACTACACCGCTGAAAGCAAATAGGCCCTAATTTTTTTCCACTTATACAAGCCACAAAAGGCTTTAGAACATATAACTGCACCACTGAACGGCAAATAATATATATATATTTTTGCCACTAATACACGCCAAAAAGGGTTTTAGAACATATAACTGCACCGCTAAACGGCAAAAAATATATATTTTTTGCCACTAATACATGCCAAAAAGGGCTTTAGAACATATAACAGCACCGCTGAATAGCAAATAATATATATTTTTTGCCACTAACACACGCCAAAAAGGGCTTTAGAACATATAACTGCACTGCTGAACAGCAAATATATATTTTTTTGCCACTAATAGGGCAATAAAAAGGGCTGTAATTTTCTCACTTCAACACACAATGGCAAATCCTTTTTTTTGTGCGACTAATACAAGTCAAAAAGGGCTTTAGAGCATATAACTGCACCACTGAACGGCAAATAATATATATTTTTTTGCCACTAATACACGCCAAAAAGGGCTTTAGAACATATAACTGCACCGCTGAACAGCAAATAATATATATTTTTTGCCACTAATACATGACAAAAAGCGCTTTAGAACATAAAACTGCACCGCTGAACAGCAAATAATATATATTTTTTGCCAATAATACATGCCAAAAAGGGCTGTAATTTTCTCACTTCACCACAGAACAGCAAATATATATATATTTTTGCCACTAATACACGCCAAAAATGGCTTTAGAACATATAACTGCACCGCTGAATGGCAAATTATATATTTTTTTTTGCCACTAACACACACCAAAAAGGGCTTTAGAACATATAACTGCACCGCTGAACGGCAAATATATTTTTTTTTGCCACTAATAGGGCAAAAAAAAGGGCTGTAATTTTCTCACTTCACCACACAACAGTAAATCCTTTTTTTGTGCCAAAAATACAAGCCAAAAAGGGCTTTAGAACATATAACTGCACCGCTGAACAGCAAATAATATATATTTTGTGCCACTTACAGCCACATAATGGGATATTACAGCCACAAAATGGGATATCTTTAAAAGCATCCTAAAATCTCATTGTGAGAGGTACATACCGTATGGGAATAAAAGGTTAAGGAACAAAAAGAAACCAATGTGGATAAACAGAACTGTAAAGAAAGCAATAAATGACAAAAAGAAAGCATATAAAACACTAAAACAGGAGGGTAGCACGGAAGCACTGAAAAACTATAAGGAAAAAAATAGAACATGTAAAAAAAAAATAAAAGCGGCCAAACTAGAGACCGAGAGATTAATTGCCAAAGAGAGTAAAACTAACGCTAAAATGTTCTTCAATTATATAAATGTTAAAAAGTATAAATCTGAAGGTGTCGGCCCTTTAAAGAGTAATGAGGGGGGAGTCGCAGAGAGCGACGAGGAGAAAGCAAAGCTGGTAAATATTTTTTTCTCCAATGTATTCACTGAGGAAAATAAACTGTCAGATGAAATGCTGAATGTAAAAATAAATTCCCCATTAAAAGTGTCCTGTCTGACCCAGGAAGAAGTACAGCGGTGTCTTAAAAAGATTAAAATAGACAAAATGCCAGGACCGGATGGCATACACCCACGTATCCTAAGGGAATTAAGTAATGTCATAGCCAGACCCTTATTTCTGATATTTACAGACTCTATACTGACAGGGAATGTCCCACAGGATTGGCGCATAGCAAATGTGGTGCCAATATTCAAAAAGGGTCCAAAAACAGAGCCCGGAAACTATAGGCCGGTAAGTGTAACATCTGTTGTGGGTAAACTGTTTGAAGGTTTTCTGAGAGATGCTATGTTAGAGCATCTCAACGGAAATAAGCAAATAACGCCATATCAGCATGGCTTCATGGGGGATCGGTCATGTCAAACTAATGTAATCAGTTTCTATGAGGAGGTAAGTTCTAGACTTGACAGCGGCAAATCAATGGATGTCGTATATCTGGACTTCTCCAAAGCATTTGACACTGTACCACATAAAAGGTTAGTATATAAGATGAGAATGCTCGGACTGGGAGAAAATGTCTGTATGTGGGTAAGTAACTGGCTCAATGATAGAAAACAGAGGGTGGTTATTAACGGTACACACTCAGATTGGGTCACTGTCACTAGTGGAGTACCTCAGGGGTCAGTATTGGGCCCTATTCTCTTCAATATATTTATTAATGATCTTGTAGAAGGCTTGCATAGTAAAGTATCAATTTTCGCAGATGACACTAAACTGTGTAAAGTAATTTACACTGAAGAGGACAGTATACTACTACAGAGCGATCTGGATAGATTGGAGGCTTGGTCAGATAAGTGGCAGATGAGGTTTAACACTGACAAATGTAAAGTTATGCACATGGGAAGGAATAATGCAAGTCACCCGTACATACTAAATGGTAAAACACTCGGTAACACTGACATGGAAAAGGATCTAGGAATTTTAATAAACAGCAAACTAAGCTGCAAAAAAACTGTGTCAGGCAGCTGCTGCCAAGGCCAATAAGATAATGGGTTGCATCAAAAGGGGCATAGATGCCCGTGATGAGAACATAGTCCTACCACTTTACAAATCATTAGTCAGACCACACATGGAGTACTGTGTAAAGTTCTGGGCTCCTGTGAACAAGGCAGACATAGCAGAGCTGGAGAGGGTTCAGATGAGGGCAACTAAAGTAATAACTGGAATGGGGCAACTACAGTAAACTGAAAGATTATCAAAATTAGGGGTATTCACTTTAGAAAAAAGACGACTGAGGGGAGATCTAATTACTATGTATAAATATATCAGGGGTCAGTACAGAGATCTATCCCATCATCTATTTATCCCCAGGACTGTGACTGTGACGAGGGGACATCCTCTGCGTCTGGAGGAAAGAAGGTTTGTACACAAACATAGAAGAGAATTCTTTACGGTAAGAGCAGTGATACTAAGGAGCTCTCTGCCTGAGGAGGAGGTGATGGTGAGTACAATAAAGGAATTCAAGAGGGGCCTGGATGTATTTCTGGAGTGTAATAATATTACAGGCTATAGCTACTAGAGAGGGGTCGTTGATCCAGGGAGTTATTCTGATTGCCTGATTGGAGTCGGGAAGGAATTTTTTTCCCCTTAAGTGGGGAAAATTTGCTTCTACCTCACATTTTTTTTTGCCTTCCTCTGGATCAACTTGCAGGATGACAGGCCGAACTGGATGGACAGATGTATTTTTTCGGCCTTATGTACTATGTTACTATGTTTTGTTACTAATACACGCCAAAAAGTGCTGTAATTTTCTCACTTCACCACACAACGGCTAATAAGCCCTTTTTCTCCCACTAATACAAGCCAAAAAATGCTTCAGAAGATATAACTGCACCGCTGAACGGCAAATAGGCCCTTATTTTTTTCCACTTATACATGTCACAATACCCAATATATGCCCCAACCAGGGAATCCTATACTATTCAAAACACATGAATAGAATTGCTCACATGAGCCTGTGGTATACACCATATATAAAACCAACAAACAACTACCAGACCGCTTATGAATAATGTCATTTTATTGCATAATTACAAAAAGCTATCTCACAAGCATGATTAAAAGAACATAGGTGCAGGGAAAAGGCGACATCGTCTGGTTCGCAAAGATTCGCCGAAAACGCGCATCGGGGTTGGCGCCATCCTGGAGGGAGCACAGCATGGGTAATCGTTCATCATCCATTTGAATATTATGGAATATGTTTTCTGCACTTGCACTTTATTGTTAATCATGTTTGTATAGATGGACATATCCATGAACGTAGTATCTGCTGTGTTCATCCTCCAGAAGATGTCGCCTTTTCGCTGCACCTGTGAGATAGCTTTTTATAATTATGCAATAAAATGACATTAATTCATAAGTCATAGGTCTGGTAGTTGTTTGTAGGTTTTTTATACACGCCACAAAAGGCCTTAGAACATATAACTGCACCGCTGAACGGCAAATACAGGTTCTTCTAAAAAAATTAGCATATTGTGATAAAGTTCATTATTTTCTGTAATGTACTGATAAACATTAGACTTTCATATATTTTAGATTCATTACACACAACTGAAGTAGTTCAAGCCTTTTCTTGTTTTAATATTGATGATTTTGTCATACAGCTCATGAAAACCCAAAATTCCTATCTCAAAAAATTAGCATATTTCATCCGACCAATAAAAGAAAAGTGTTTTTAATACAAAAAAAGTCAACCTTCAAATAATTAAGTTCAGTTATGCACTCAATACTTGGTCGGGAATCCTTTTGCAGAAATGACTGCTTCAATGCGGCGTGGCATGGAGGCAATCAGCCTGTGGCACTGCTGAGGTGTTATGGAGGCCCAGGATGCTTTGATAGCGGCCTTAAGCTCATCCAGAGTGTTGGGTCTTGCGTCTCTCAACTTTCTCTTCCCAATATCCCACAGATTCTCTATGGGGTTCAGGTCAGGAGAGTTGGCAGGCCAATTGAGCACAGTAATACCATGGTTAGTAAACCATTTACCAGTGGTTTTGGCACTGTGAGCAGGTGCCAGGTCGTGCTGAAAAATGAAATCTTCATCTCCATAAAGCTTTTCAGCAGATGGAAGCATGAAGTGCTCCAAAATCTCCTGATAGCTAGCTGCATTGACCCTGCCCTTGATAAAACACAGTGGACCAACACCAGCAGCTGACATGGCACCCCAGACCATCACTGACGGTGGGTACTTGACACTGGACTTCAGGCATTTTGGCATTTCCCTCTCCCCAGTCTTCCTCCAGACTCTGGCACCTTGATTTCCGAATGACATGCAAAATTTGCTTTCATCCGAAAAAAGTACTTTGGACCACTGAGCAACAGTCCAGTGCTGCTTCTCTGTTGCCCAGGTCAGGCGCTTCTGCCGCTGTTTCTGGTTCAAAAGTGGCTTGACCTGGGGAATGCGGCACCTGTAGCCCATTTCGTGCACACGCCTGTACACGGTGGCTCTGGATGTTTCTACTCCAGACTCAGTCCACTGCTTCCGCAGGTCCCCCAAGGTCTGGAATCGGTTCTTCTCCACAATCTTCCTCAGGGTCCGGTCACCTCTTCTCGTTGTGCAGCGTTTTCTGCCACACTTTTTCCTTCCCACAGACTTCCCACTGAGGTGCCTTGATACAGCACTCTGGGAACAGCCTATTCGTTCAGAAATTTCTTTCTGTGTCTTACCCTCTTGCTTGAGGGTGTCAATGATGGCCTTCTGGACAGCAGTCAGGTCGGCAGTCTTACCCATGATTGCGGTTTTGAGTAATGAACCAGGCTGGGAGTTTTTAAAAGCCTCAGGAATCTTTTGCAGGTGTTTAGAGTTAATTAGTTGATTCAGATGATTAGGTTAATAGCTCGTTTAGAGAACCTTTTCATGATATGCTAATTTTTTGAGATAGGAATTTGGGGTTTTCATGAGCTGTATGACAAAATCATCAATATTAAAACAAGAAAAGGCTTGAACTACTTCAGTTGTGTGTAATGAATCAAAAATATAAGAAAGTCTAATGTTTATCAGTACATTACAGAAAATAATGAACTTTATCACAATATGCAAATTTTTTTTGAAGAACCTGTATATATCTTTTTTTGCCACTAATACACGCCAAAAAGGGCTGTAATTTTCTCACTTTACCACACAACGGCTAATAAAAGCCCTTTTTCTCCCACTAATACAAGCCAAAAAATGCTTTAGAACATATAACTGCACCGCACAAGGGCAAATAAGACGTAGAAATATTTCCTTGTAATAAACCCTGTTAATGGCTGTATCAAACAGCACTTGTACCCCAATAACAAGAACGGTTTGCTGGAATTACAGATCTGTATAACGGCAATTTGGATCCGCAGTCAGTGCAGCAAGGTGTAATAGGATTGTTCCTATTACCCAGGCTGTAAACTCCCCTACTGAGCCCTGCTCTGCTTCAATACTGTGGAATGATTCCTCCCTATCCTTTCCCTGAACCTCTATACAGCAAAATAAAAGTTTTAAAGTCTTTCCTACCACTGTCCCTAGCACCTGCTGATCTCCTTGCACTGGAAAATGGCTGAATCCAAGATGGGTGAGGCTATTTCTAGGGCTGTGACATCACAGCGCTGGCTGGCTGCTGATTGGCTGCATGCATGGCATTGTGGGTGATCCTTCGTTCCCAGAGTTCCTTACTCCATGTTCTAACACGTGCAGCAGCCATTTTAGGAAAAAATGTGATTCGTTACCACAAAACGTGAGGAAATTTGGATTCAGTGTGAATCGAATTTTTCCTGAATTTCGGATCGAATTCCACTTCGTCAACTTCGATTCGCTGATCTCTACTATTCGGGGACGTCCAGATTGTCAACCATCACTGCAGCACTCCAGCAATCTGGACTTTATGACAGAGTAGGCAGAATGAAGCCTATCCTTAGTAAAAAAATAAATAATAATAACCTGGAGTTTGCAAAAAAGCATCTAATGGACTCTCAAATGGTGAGAAAGATTCTCTGGTCAATTATAAGCGTCATGTTTGTAGGAAACCCGGCACTGCCCAATACCATCCCTACAGTAAAGTATGGGGGTGGCAGCATCATGCTGTGGGGGTATTTTCAGTGACTGGGACAGGTCCCCATCTAACCTGACAGAGCTTGAGAGGATCTGCAGAGAAGAATGGCAGAAAATCCACAAATCCAGTTGTGAAAACCTTGTGGCATCATCCCCAAGAGTGGAAGCTGTAATCACTGCCAAAGGGGCTTCAACTAAGTCCTGAGTAGTGATGAGCGAGCACGCTCGGCCGAGTACCACATGTTCTCGAGCACCATGCTCGAGTCTCCTCCCCGCACATTTGGCGCCTTCTAAGTAGCCAATAAACATGCTGGTAAGTATTGCCATCACTGTAATGCCATTAGCCATGTTTTCTATTGTAATTACAGTGATTGGCTGGCCGGAACACGTCATCGGGTGCTATATAGCACCCGGTCACGCAGGTTCGGCTCATTGCGAGTCAGGGAGAGCTGCTGTTAGGAAGGGACAGAGCGAGTGTAGAGAGAATTTGATCGCAAATTACTCATTTTAAAGATGTTTCAAAGACCCAAAAGTCCTTTTAAGGACTACTGTGTGTGTTGGCAGCAATTTAAAGTGCAGATTTGCCCTTTTTTTTGTTTTAATTTACCAAAAAAATCGCTTCGTTGGCTATCTTAATAGAAGGTGTCTGCACTGACTTCAGACATCTGTGCAATACCTTCTGTGTATCAGGGGCATAGATAGGAAGAATATCAGTGAAAACAGCACCCAGTTTTGTTGTCTGCGGCAGAAACCGTTTTTTGCAGCGCATTGCATTTCTATACCGTCTGAGTGCTTCAATCCCATATATTGGAAAAAAGTGAAAATCTTTATATATACAAATTTCACAGAATCTGCACACAGTTTTGTTTTCTGCGGTAGAAACCGTTTATCGCAGCGCGTTGCATTTCTATACCGTCTAAGTGCTTCAACCACATATATTGGGAAAAAGTGAAAATCAATATATATACATATTTCACTAAATCAGCACACAGTTTTCTTATCTGCGGTAGAAACCGTTTATCACAGCGCATTGCATTTCTATACCATCTGAGTGTTCAATCCCATATATTGGGAATAATATAGTCATAAATATAAACAACATCATAAAACAGTGTCTGCACTGCAGATTACAATAATCTGTGGCTAAAATACTGTCCAAAATCTGTGCTTTTCTGTGTCATATACTGCCCTGTATCTGAAAACTGTCTTTTGTAGACAGTAAAAAAAAACAGCGTCGCAACCAGTAAAAATTCCAAAAATTTGAAGAAGGCTAGCACTAAGGAACGGGGAAGTGGGCGTTATGCTGATGGTTTAGGCTGAGGTCGTGGCACTGGGCGCAATGAAACTCTGCCTGCTGCCAGTGCACAAAAAAAAAAGTTATAAAACCGTACCCTGCTTCATGTCCAACTTAGCTAGGCGGCGCATGACAACACTGTCCAAGTCAGACCAGTGCAAATAGTTGGTCGGTTGGCTTGCTGACGATAATGCTTCCAGTCGGCTAAGCACCACCCTCTCTTCCACCAAGTCCAGTCTCTGTAACCAAGAGTCTGGTCAGCCAACTCCTCGCTCAGATCATCCTTCCTCCCACCATGGAGCGGCCTGCCAAACGAGTGATCCCACACTCGGATATTCCTAGGAGCTCTTTTCAGCTCCACTATATTTGGCCCTTGCGGCCAGCATGCTTGAAGAGGGACCTGAGATATTGTCCCCTGATTCCCAACCTCTTGAGCCTTCACAGTCTCAAGAAGATTACGGTGCTGAACGTCAATCATCAGTTCACGAGGTGGATGACGATGAGACACAGGTGACGCTGTGGTTAGGTAAAGACAGGAGGATGATCAGAGTGAGGAAGTGGAAGAGGAGGTGTTGGACGATGAGGTCATTGACCCACCATGGGAAGATAAAAAGCCGAGCGAGGACAGCAGTACAGAGGGGGAGGGATCCGCAGCACCGCAACAGGCTGGAAAAGGCAGTGGGGTTGCAAAAGGGAGAAGTCGGCCCACACCAAACAGGCCCGCAACCGTTACACCGAGCACCCACATGCGTACGTCTCCCTTGCCAAGGGGTAGGTGTTTTGCAGTATGGCGCTTTTTTGAGGAAAGTGCAGAGGACAAAAGAGTGGTAGTTTGCAACCTGTGCGGTACCAAAATGAGCCTAGGCATGAACACCAGCAACCTCACCACCACCAGCATGATCCGCCACATGGCATCCAAGCACCCTACTCAGTGGGCCAAACGCTTGGGTCCACAATCTGGGTCTGCAGGTCATACCACTGCCTCCTCTTCCCCTGTGATACGTGCTGTCCAATCCCCTGTCCAAGACGCAGGCTCGGATGCCTCTCGCCCTGCACCTGTACCTTTCGAATGAACCAGCAGCAACAACATCCACTTACCTGTCCCAGTGCAGCGTCCAAATGTCCAAACCACAGTCATTTGAACGCAAGCGCAAATAGCCACCCACCCACCCACAGGCCATAGCACTTAATTGCCAAATTTCAAAATTACTGGCCTTTGAAATGTTGCCATATAGACTTGTGGACACTGAGGCCTTCCGCAGCCTGATGTCGGCCGCGGTCCCTCGGTACGCAGTCCCCAGCCGCCACTATTTTTCACGGTGTGCTGTGCCTGCCTTACACCAGCATGTGTCCCAGAACATCACCCGTGCCCTGACCAACGCAGTTACTGGGAAGGTCCACTTAACCACGGACACATGGACAAGTGCTGGTGGCCAGGGACACTACATTTCCCTGACCGCACACTGGGTGAATGTGGTGGAGGCCGGGAGTGAGTCGTACCCTGGGAAAGCACAGGTGCTACCCACGCCCAGGATTTCGGGCCCTACGTCCATCAGGGTCTCCGCAAGCAGCTATGTTACTGGCTCCAACCCCCACTTCTCCTCCTCTTCTGCCTCATCCTCCTCCACTTCCACCTCCAGCAGCCATCAGTCGCTAGCTGGAAGCAGTGTAGCACTGCTGTCAGTAAGCGTCAACAGGCCGTGCTGAAGTTGATCTGCTTAGGGGACAAACAGCACACTGCCGCAGAGCTTTGGCAGGGTATAAGGGACCAGACCGAGCTGTGGCTCTCTCCACTCAACCTACAACCAGGCATGGTTGTGTCTGACAATGGCGGTAACTTGGTGGCGGCTTTGGAGCTCGGCAACCTGACACACATCCCATGCCTAGCCCACGTCTTAAACTTAGTGGTTCAGCGGTTTATCAAAACATACCCCACGTGTGTGCCCATTTCCGCAAGTCGTCCACAGCTTCAGCCGGCCTGTCAACGCTGCAGCAGCGCTTGCGGCTTCCAGCTCACCGACTGTTGTGCGACGTGAGCACAAGCTGGAACTCTACGTTCTATATGTTGGCCAGGCTTTGTGAGCAGCAGAGGGCAGTTGTGGAATACCAGCTGCAACATGGTCGTTGCCTTTCAAGTTAACTGCCACTATTCACAAGCGAGGAGTGGGCATTGATGTCAGACCTATGTGAGGTTTTAAAAAACTTTGATGATTCCACACAGATGGTTAGTGGTAATAACGCTATTATCAGCGTAACCATCACACTGCTGTGTCTACTTAAATGATCGCTGCTTAAAATTAAGGACGATGCTCTGAATGTGGCAGACGAGGAACTCAGGGAGGACATCTCACAGGGTGATACCCAGACCACCCACAATTCGTCTTCTCAGAGGAGGAAGAGGAGATGTAGACTGTTGCCTCTGTTACTGAGGCTAGTACCCATGGAACTTTAATTCCATCTGTTCAGCATTGATGGGCCCAAGAGGAGGAGGAGGAGGAAGAGGAGATGGAGAGTCATCCTGATGTCGACATGTTGCCTGTTGGTACTCTGGCACACATGGCTGAATTCATGCTAGGCTGCCTTACCCTTGACCCTCGCGTTATACGCATTTTAGATAACACGTTCACCCTTCTCGACCCCCGCTACAACGAAAACTCTCATCTCTCATTCCTGTGGTGGAGAGGACGAGTAAAATGGTGCAATACCAGAAGGTACTTTTTGAGAGATTGCTCCGGAAATTTCCATCTGACAACGCTGGTGGCAGAGTCCGTACTTCCTTAGGCAACCGGGGAAGGTAGACAATGGGAACATACAGCAGTTCCAACAAAGGCAGGGCAACACTCTCCAAGGCATGGGACACTTTCATGACACCCCGCCAGCAACCTCACCCTGAAGCACGGCCTAGTGGTACAAGGAGGGAAAAGTTTTGGAAAATGGTGAAGGAATACATGGCAGACCATGTCAGCATCCTAAATGATCCCTCAGTGCCTTACAACTACTGGGTGTCCAAGCTGGACACATGGCACGAACTTGCGCACTACACCTTGGAGGTGTTGGCCTGCCCTGCAGAAAGCGTTTTGTCTGAGCGTGTATTTAGTGCTGCTGGTGGCATCATAACAGATAAGCGTATCCGCTTGTCCACTGGCAATGCTGACAGGTTGACTCAGATAAAAATGAACAAGGCCTGGATTGCCCCTGACTTCTCGACTCCACCAGAGGAACGCTGAGCTAATTAGGAACAAACACGCAATTTAAATGTATGCTTTACAATGTACTCAAGCCACAAGATTCAGATGCACCCTTTTCACCTCCAAAAAAGGGTATATGTTTGAATCTTATTTACTCATCCTCCTCCTCCTCCTGTTCCATACAGTATATATGCCCTCACTCCAATGTTTCATACGGTCTGCTCAGCTGTAAGCCCTCACTCCAATGTTTCATACGGTCTGCTCAGCTGTAGGCTCTCACTACAATGTTTCATACGGTCTGCTCAGCTGTAGGCTCTCACTCCAATGATTCATACGGTCTGCTCAGCTGTAGGCCCTCACCTCCAATGTTTTATGGGGTTCGCTCACCTGTAGGCCCTCGCTCCAATGTTTCATACGGTCTGCTCAGCTGTAGGCCCTCACTCCAATGTTTCATACGATATGCTCAGCTGTAGGCCCTCACTCCAATGTTTCATACGGTCTGCTCAGCTGTAGGCCCTCACTCCAATGTTTCATACGGTCTGCTCAGCTGTAGGCCCTCACTACAATGTTTCATACGGTATGCTCAGCTGTAGGCCCTTACTACAATGTTTCATACGGTCTGCTCAGCTGTAGGCCCTCACTCCAATGTTTCATATGGTCTGCTCAGCTGTAAGCCCTCACTCCAATGTTTCATACGGTATGCTCAGCTGTAGGCCCTCACTCCAATGTTTCATACGGTCTGCTCAACTGTAGGCCCTCACTCCAATGTTTCATACGGTCTGCTCAGCTGTAGGCCCTCACTACAATGTTTTATGGGGTTCGCTCACCTGTAGCCCCTACTACAATGTTTCATACGGTCTGCTCAGCTGTAGGCCCTCACTCCAATGTTTCATATGGTATGCTCAGCTATAGGCTCTCACTACAATGTTTTATACGGTCTGCTCAGCTGTAGGCCCTCACCTCCAATGTTTTATGGGGTTCGCTCACCTGTAGGCCCTCACTCTAATGTTTTATACGGTCTGCTCAGCTGTAGGCCCTCACTCTAATGTTTCATATGGTATGCTCAGCTGTAGGCTCTCACTACAATGTTTCATATGGTCTGCTCAGCTGTAGGCCCTCACCTCCAATGTTTTATGGGGTTCGCTCACCTGTAGGCCCTCACTAAAATGTTTCATACGGTCTGATCGGCTGTAGGCCCTCACTCCAATGTTTTATACGGTCTGATCAGCTGTAGGCCCTCACTCCAATGTTTCATACGGTATGCTCAGCTGTAGGCTCTCACTCCAATGTTTCATACGGTCTGCTCAGTTGTAGGCCCTCACCTCCAATGTTTCATACGGTCTGCTCAGCTGTAGGCCCTCACTCCAATGTTTCATACGGTATGCTCAGCTGTAGGCCCTCACTACAATGTTTCATACGGTCTGCTCAGCTGTAGGCCCTCACTACAATGTTTTATGGGGTTCGCTCATCTGTAGGCCCTCACCTCCAATGTTTCATACGGTCTGCTCTGTTGTAGGCACCTAAGGGACCTAAAAAATTTTGGGGGGTCAGCTGATATGGTATATTATTTTCTATGTTTCAGACTTAAAAGAAAACATAATTTGGTTTCCTTTAGTGGTGAATCTTTCACGCATGTTTTTTTTTACAGGATTCTGGTTTTTATATAGTGGCACAGGGGTAAAAATGTAAATGTTTTTATTTTTTTATATGTAAGGCTTGACTCCATTTTCTCCTCTATCCTTTGCACATTTGGGGCCTGGAGGAATTACAATTGTATTCTTTTTTTTCATTGTATGTGCCACTTTCCCTAGATCCAATAGAATTCCAAGATAGTCTGATAGCAGCTTGTAATTGTGGTACAGTTCCATAATGTAAAGAGGCAACAAATGCTGACCGCCATTCCAGTGGCGTAACTACCGGGGAAGCAGGGGAAGCGGCTGCTTCGGGGCCCGGGCTGACAAGGGGCCCGGCGCCTAGCAGCGTGTGCCTGTGACTGTGTCAGATGATTGTTTAATACAGCGGCGGCCCCCTTCACATACATCAGAGGCCGGGCCCCTTCACAATTCAGTGATTCACATACAGTGCGGGCCGGGCCCCCCCCCCCCTCCCTGCCAGCATCTCGCTGGTCTAATTAGGCCCGCCTACTGACCTGACCTGAGGAGGGAGCGGCAGGCGGGAGAAATGAAACAAGCAAGAGGAGCTCCATGGCAGCAGCACAGCAGGCAGTGCACATCAGTCACTGGGAGTTTGGGGGAGATACCTGAAAACTTTTGAGGTATGTCCCCACGTAGTGTTGTGCCTCGGGGCTAAGTAGCAGGCAGCTTGTGACCTTGGTTGCTGAGCTGAGCACTATCTGCAGCCGGCCAGTGCACAGCTTCCTGTGTGATCTGTCTGCAGTCAAAGAAGGATTAACCAGCTGATAGCCGGGGAATTGCAGAATCCCTGCACCCTTTTTCCCTCAGCTTCTGTCTCCTGCCGATCTCCTGCTTATTATGACCAAAAATTGTGAGTCTGTGCCCCCTGCCCTGTACTATGCCCCCATTCCTGTACTATGCCCCCCTGTACTATGCCCCCCTGCCCTGTACTATGCCCCCTGCCCTGTACTATGCCCCCCTGCCCTGTACTATGCCCCCTGCCCTGTACTATGCCCCCCTGTCCTGTACTATGCCCCCCTGCCCTGTACTATGCCCCCCTGCCCTGTACTGTGCCCCTGCCCTGTACTATGCCCCCCTGCCCTGTACTATGCCCCCTGCCCCGTACTGTGCCCCCTTCTCTGTGCCACAAGCCCTGTGCCCCTGGCCCTGTACTGTGCCCCCTGCTCTGTGCCCCCAGCCCCGTACTGTGCCCCCATCCCTGTACTGTGCCTCCTTCTCTATACTGCGGCCCCTGCCCTGTACTGTGCACCCTATGCTGTACTGTGCCCCCTGCTCTGTGCCACAAGCCCTGTGCGCCCAGCCCCATACTGTGCCCCCATCCCTGTACTGTGCCCCCTTCTCTATACTGCGCCCCCTGCCCTGTACTGTGCACCCTATGCTGTATTGTGCCCCCTGCCCTGGGCCCACTACCGTGTATTTGTCCACCACCCTGTACTGTGCCCCCTGCTCTGTGCCACAAGCCCTGTGCCCCCAGCCCCGTACTGTGCCCCACATCCCTGTACTGTGCCCCGTTCTCTATACTGCGCCCCCTGCCCTGTACTGTGCACCCTATGCTGTATTGTGCCCCCTGCCCTGGGCCCACTACCGTGTATTTGTCCACCACCCTGTACTGTGCCCCCTGCCCTGTGTCCTATTCCCTCCACTATGTCCCATTATAATACTGTGTAGGAGGCATATTACAGGAGTATAAGGAGATACCCCTGTACTTTGCCCTCTTATACTCTACACTGTGCCCCTGGTCATATATTGTACTGTGCCCCCTTATACTCTGTTATCCAGTCACTGTATGGCAGTGTTATCCAGTCACTGTATGGCAGTGTTATCCAGTCACTGTATGGCAGTGTTATCCAGTCACTGTATGGCAGTGTTATCCAGTCACTGTATGGCAGTGTTATCCAGTCACTGTATGGCAGTGTTATCCAGTCACTGTATGGCAGTGTTATAACGTTGCAGTGTTTGTTATCCAGTCATGGTATGAGCTATTATCCAATATGGTATTTAGTCTCTGTATGTTGGTAATATATAGTCACTAAATGTATTATTATTCGGGGGTATAAATCATTTTTTATTTTCTTCCAGAGGGAAGTGGAGATCTTGATGTTCCTCAACACCATAGTCATGATGAAGAACAGGCGGAGTAGTAAGTCTTAGAATTTTCAATATTAAAGAGCATGTGTCAGCATGATCAACCCTAGTAAACCATATTGCCTGGTAGGGTTGATCATGCTGAGTACTAGGATCAGTATTTTATGTTTATGCTAATTAGGTCCTCTGCCCTTGTCTGAGCCCCCCTGGCCTGTGCCCCCCCTTGCGCCTGTCTGCGTTCCACTGGTCTAGATCGTGAGTAGCCAAAGAAGTGGGGTTTACACAGAAGGAGGGACTTGCAAAGCACCCGGGGGGCCCATACAAAAATTTGCTGTGGGGCCCAGTCACTTATAGTTACGCCCCTGCGCCATTCCCTGCGCTAACTCTGCTATGTGACGCTCTCTGGAACCCAAAGGAACATTAAAATTAGAAATTGGTCATTCTTTCTTGGTAGCCTGTGCTGACCGCCATTCCCTGCGCTAACTCTGCTATGTAACGTTCTCTGGAACCCAAAGGAACATTTTGATTAGAAATTGGTCATTCTTTCTTGGTAGCCTGTGCTGACCGGGTCAATTAACTTCTTAGGTGTTTAGATCAGCAGGCCCTTGCTCCTAATGTTTTTGAGGGTCACCAGCAGGCCATTAATGATAATTTTTAAAGAGTGTGTATGATGCCCTCCTTTATGTGTAATAAAGGGTGTATTGGGGTGCCAGTTCCTTGTAATTTTTGGCAGCCTTTTCCCTTAGTGCATAGGCTGTATGAGTGTAGGAGTCCCACTACCTGAACAACTGTAGCACCATGTGAATAAGGCCCTCCTTTATGTGATATACAGGCTGTATATCTTCTTACTTGTAATTTTTGGCAGCACTTACACTGTATATACAATTGAATCTACAGGAAAGAATGTTTCCAAACAATTTCTCCTCTAAAAATGATTTTTATTTGTGGGGGCGGGGTTTTCGGCGTTTTTTGTCAGTCTGTAAAAGTGGCGTACAACTCGGACAACATGGTTCCCAGCAGCGACATTGGTGTCCAAGATGCATCCAGACATGGCCCCACTGCTGTTCCTGATCGATTTCAGAGGTGTTTCCATCACTTTCAGACCTTTTCCTATGAACCAGGCACCCTCCCCTCATCCGAGCAGGGGGTGCCGGGTCGCCTCCCATTGACTTCCATTATACACGGGTGCTCGGCCGAGCGCACGAATATCGCGATGTGTTCGGACCGAACACGCGAACACTTTGGTGCTCGCTCATCACTAGTCCTGAGTAAAGGGTCTGAGTATGTATGCAAGATTTTCTTTTTCAATAAATTAGTAAAGATTTCTAACGTTAATTAGAATGATGGGGGGAAATTTAAATTTTATTTTATTTTAGCACAAAGAGCAAGATAACAAAATGTGAGAAAAATGAGAGGGTCTGAAGACTTTCCAAATGCATTGTAATTCTGGACAGGTCTATTCATTATCGTAATCCTCGATGTGCTCTTGACATTAGTGATGCAAACAACAACACGTTAGAATTGACAGATGATCACGTGGATCCATAAATCACAAGCTTCGCTGAGTCTGGAATATGAGAAATTATAAAACATCAATTATTATCAAATGGAAGGTGCAGCCGGTGAGACATTCACAGCTTGGGATGGCAGATCCGGCTCCACCAGAAGTCTCATCTTGTGAATGCACATCTGATGTGCATATGTAAATACAGAATAATAACCAGCACACACGGTGCACCATGAATGCTACCTGCATGTCATTATTTATGTGTATGATTTTGTGTTTTAACCCCTTTATTTTTCCTTTTTGCCTCTTCATTTCAGCAGCCATCACTGTTTTTATTTTTTATTTTTTTACTGACGTGGCTGTCTGAAGCCTTGCTTTATGTAGAAGAAATTGTATTACTTTTTAGTGGGTAAATATAAACCATGGTGTAATTTATGTTTCATTTTTTTGCAAGCGATTTCTGACATTCATGTTTCAAAATAAATATCCTGAATGATAAATTAATTCTTCAGATCATTATGGTCATGTGGATAATATGTATAGGTCTTTTATTTTTATTTAATGTGAGTACAACAAAATGTATTTTATACTGAAAATGGAGTTTTAGTGTTTTTTTGTGTTTTTTTACTTAAATTTTTTTAATATAATCATTTTTTTGGTTTAAATTCCATTGTGAGATTACTACTTTATGACTTCAATCTTATAATGTATTAGCATACTGTGGTACACTAATACATCATGCTCTGTGTTAGTACAACATAGGATTCAAACAGGACGACACTAGTCCGCCCTAACAGCAGGATTACTGAACAAACCGCCCAAGGATCTTCATGGCTGATTGGAGACTGTTAGAGACTGCGGGAGAAATGTGCAATTGGTCTGCTTTGATCACACAGCTTCCTCTAACCCCAGATGTGAATTTGAGCTGTTAATTCAGGAGCGCTCTTGATGCTGGCAACACCCCCTCTAGTGCAGAAACGCTAAAAGACATTGCTGCACCCTGAGCACCCTGCACCGCCCACCGTCAAAACTCAGTGAGCAAATTAGAAAATACTAAATAGACATCTCTTATATCTATATATATATATATGTATTATAGTAAAATGGAGAGAAGACTGCGAGACTCAATGTCTTCACAATGCAGAATTTTATTCACCAACCGTGCGACGTTTCGACTGTCTCCTCGACAGTCTTTCTCAAGGAGTCTTAGGAGTCGAAACGTTGCAAGTCTTCTCTACATCTTATAATCTCTTGGAACCCAACAGACTAGGGTTCAACACTGCGGGCACCGCCATGGATTGGATCTAGTAAAAGTAAATTTGGAAGTGGTGCTGTCTCTCCCTCTAACTATTTTTGCAGTATTATAGTAGTTATATTCTTGTACATAAGAGGCAGTATTACAGTAGTTATATTCTTGTACATAGGAGGCAGTATTATAGTAGTTATATCCTTGTACATAGGAGCAGTATTATAGTAGTTATATTCTTGTATATAGGAGGCAGTATTATAGTAGTTATATTCTTGTACATAGGAGCAGTATTATAGTAGTTATATCCTTGTACATAGGAGGCAGTATTATAGTAGTTATATTCCTGTACATAGGGGGCAGTATTATAGTAGTTATATCCTTGTACATAGGAGGCAGTATTATAGTAGTTATATCCTTGTACATAGGAGGTAGTATTATAATAGTTATATTCTTGTATATAGGAACAGTATTATAATAGTTATATTATTGTATATAGGAGGCAGTATTATAGTAGTTATATTCTTGTACATAGGAGCAGTATTATAGTAGTTATATTCTTGTACATAGGAGCAGTATTATAGTAGTTATATTCTTGTACATAGGAGCAGTATTATAGTAGTTATATTCTTGTACATAGGAGGCAGTATTATAGTAGTTATATTCTTGTACATAGGAGCAGTATTATAGTACTTATATTCTTGTACATAGGAGGCAGTATTATAGTAGTTATATCCTTGTACATAGGAGGCAGTATTATAGTAGTTATATTCCTGTACATAGGGGGCAGTATTATAGTAGTTATATCCTTGTACATAGGAGGCAGTATTATAGTAGTTATATCCTTGTACATAGGAGGTAGTATTATAATAGTTATATTCTTGTATATAGGAACAGTATTATAATAGTTATATTATTGTATATAGGAGGCAGGATTATAGTAGTTATATTCTTGTACATAGGAGCAGTATTATAGTAGTTATATTCTTGTACATAGGAGCAGTATTATAGTAGTTATATTCTTGTACATAGGAGGCAGTATTATAGTAATTATGTTCTTGTACATAGGAACAGTATTATAGTAGTTATATTCTTGTACATAGGAGGCAGTATTATAGTAGTTATATTCTTGTACATAGGAGCAGTATTATAGTAGTTATATTCTTGTACATAGGAGGCAGTATTATAATAGTTATATTATTGTATATAGGAGCAAAACACGGACACTAGCAATGTGCATTCTGCAATTTGCGGACTGCACATCGCCAGCACTATAATAGAAAATGCCTAATCTTGTCCGCAATTGCGGACAAGAATAGGACATGTTCTATTTTTTTGCGGAAACGGAAGCACGGATGCGGAAGTGCGGATCCGCAAATGCGGATGCGGACAGCACATTCCGGCCCCATTGAAAATTAATGGGTCTGCACCCATTCCGCAAAGTTGCGGAACGGATGCGGACCCATTTTGCGGACGTGAATGGACCCTAAGGGTCCATTCATACATCCGTAAGTGTTTTGCGGATCCGCAAATTGTGGATCTGCAAAACACGGACACCTGCAATGTGCGATCCGCAATTTGCGGATCCGCACATCACAGACACTATAATAGAAAATGCCTTTTCTGGTCCGCAATTGCGGACAAGAATAGGACATGTTCTATTTTTTCCAGGAACAAAATTGCGGATCCCGAAAAAACGGATCCCGAAAAAAACGGATGCGGATCCAGGAAATGTGGATTTGCATCCGTTCCAGCCCCATTAAAAGTGAATGGGTCCGCAAATTGCGGAACGAATGCGGATCCAAATTACGGACGTGTGAATGGACCCTAAAGCTTTTCCTCTTCATCCTCAGGCAGCACAGAGCAGGATGTAAATAGCTAAAAAATAAAAGGGGTCAGAACAGCACTAGAATATCTGCCCCATATTAGAAGTCTTTATGTAGAGCCAATAGTGCTATAGATGGGTGATGGTTTGGCCGGGAAGATGCACTGCAGATACTTTAATAGTGATTTGGGCCTTTTCTGCGAAGGGGTGGAAGCTTAACAGACAGATTAATCAGTTCCTGGGAAAAAAAGAGAGTTCTCCTATTGCTGGTCAATAAGACTTAATTGGTCTGTCGACATCTCAAGGATGAAAATTCCTTCTCAAGATTATATGCTGGATAAGAAAGACAGCGGGTAGGCATGGGTTCCTATTACTGTCTTCTACAGAAGAGACCTTTGGTATTACTGACAGCAAGTCCAAGAGACACGATCCAGAGAAGGAGAGAAGGCCTCACATCTGGTTTAAAATGTCTGATGACTTTAGCGATGAGTGGTTGATTTGTGAACATCCAATCTGTCACCCTATAGTAGGCATGAACAATTTACTGGTAGATGGTATTGATCTTAACTTGGAAGTAAAATGAGTGTTTGACTTGCTGATGGAGCAATCCACCGTCAGTCATCTAAGTTCTGTATCACATGAATGCACAGGAGACAGAGTGATGATAGCACCATATTGGCCATTTCTATACAGTACTAGAAACTTGACAGAAACCAAATAAGAGCCCTAAATTGTAGATGATATACTGTCCTGAAGAATAGATTAAAGGGATTAAGTAGTTAGATTAAAGGGATTAAGTAGTTATGTGCTAATAAGACTGAAACGTAAGCACAGTTTGATGAAAGCAGGTGACAGATTATATCACTGCTCGGAATCTTCTGCAAACACTAGCTCATATGTACAGTAGCAGTGTAATATACATCCTTTCCCAAAAGGGGAAACTGTAACATACAGGGGAAAACTGCCTACTTTCAGACACGGCTGAAATGGATCTAATGCATCCTTATAAGAAATTACTTTTATATGATACAAAGATCTTCTTTGTAGTTCAACAGAAACTGTCAGGTGGAATGGGACAAACTTGAAGATGTTGCCTTCTCTGATGACTTTGCAGGATCCATCTACTTGACGTACTTCTAACCAGGGCTGTGTAGTCAGGGTGATGGAGTGAGAGTGGGAGTTGAAGCTAGTTTTGGGTGGAGTTGGATAAATATTGTGTAATTAATTTATTAATTTTTTTTATATAAATTTAGAAAAGTAAAATTTGTAATCATAAATATATTTATCTTCTAAGGACCTAATATATACAGTACAGTGATAAGCAGGATGGCGATAAGTGGTGATAATCAGTTCTCACCTCTCCTGTGTTCTCTCCTGTTCTTATACTATAAACAGTGATAAGCAGGGTGTTCTAGTGGTGATAGATACTCAGTTCCCAGATCTCCTGTGTTCTCTCCCGTTCTTATACTATAAACAGTGATAAGCAGGGTGTTCTAGTGATGATAGATACTCAGTTACCAGATCTGTGTTCTCTCCCGTCCTTATACTACCCCTTATATTTTTTTCTTTGTAGCATATACTGGAGGCGTGGCGATCTCCTTTTAGTCAAGCACACCTGACCAGTTAATCTGTCCTGGAGGCTGGTTTTAAAGTCAGTATAAAACTGAGTCTGCTTATATAGAACCTACCATTAGCCATCTGGCTCCAGGAGAAGTATATGGTGGGTTCAGCATGCATGTTGGTACTTGCATCCCTGGATCCGATGAAAGCTGTAATGGCACCGGACGGGGTTACAAGCAAAGTGTACTTGGCTTGCATGCTGACCTGCATTCCCTGGATTTTATGTGGCTGTCATGGCCCATGAACAGGTAGGAACAAGAGTTAGGGACCACTCAATTGAGACGACCTTGACGCGGTGAGTGGCTTACTATGCTTTGGCCAAAATATAAACCAATGTCTCATCCAGCATGGAGGGCAGAGTGCTGGATGCAGTGTGCGATCACATTTGCATTTTCCGTTTGTGTATGTAGTTCGCCATAGTGATGTGCACCTGCAGGCAGGTTGTGCGGACTCAACCCCTTATATTTTTGTCCTTATACTATAAACAGTGATAAGCAGGGCATTCTAGTGGTGATAGATAATCAGTTCTCACCTTTCCTCTGTTCTCTCCTGTCTTTATATTATAAACAGTGATAAGCAGGGTGTTCTAGTGGTGATAGATACTCAGTTCCCAGATCTCCTGTGTTCTCTCTCGCCCTTATACTATAAACAGTGATAAGCAGGGTGTTCTAGTAATGATAGATAATCAGTTCTCACCTCCACTGTGTTTTTTCTTGTCCCTTTTACTATGCATAGTGATAAGCAGGGCGTTATAGTGGTGATAGATAATCAGCTCTCACCTTTCCTGTGTTCTCTCCTATCCTTATACTACAAACGGTGATAAGCAGGGTGTTCTAGTGGTAATAGATAATCAGCTCTCACCTTTCCTGTGTTCTCTCCTATCCTTATACTATATACAGAGATAATCAGGGCATTCTAGGGGTGATAGATAATCAGTTTTCACCTTTCCTGTCCTTATACTATAAACAGTGATAAGCAGTATGTTCTAGTGGTGATAGATAATCAGTTCTCACCTCTTCTGTGTTCTCTCCTGTACTTATACTATAAAAAATGATAAAGAGGGTGTTCTAGTGGTGATAGATAATCAGTTCTCCCCTCTCCTGTGTTCTCTCTATACTAGATATCCTCATGTTGCTCAGTGGTAAGCTCCTTCTCTGGGAGAGAAAGTTCACTGCTGGGCATGCCTACAGTCATCTCAGAACTGCTAGCCAGAACAGGAGTAAAGCATTAAAGGTGTTGTCTGGTTATAAGTAACTTTTCATAGGTGTCTATAGCCTGCCTCTGCTATGGAAAGAATCATAATTACCTACTTCCCGATGCTCCGATTTTGCGCACTGGCTCCTGTGTGTCTATATTCTGGTCTGTGGCTTTTTTAATTCGTTCCCAGCACAGGCATAATCATCTGCTCTGCTGCAGCTAATAACTGGCTTCTGTGGTGATGTATGTCTGGTGGACATGTCACTGCTGAATCCAGTAATTGGCTGCAGCAGAGCATATTATCTTGCCAGAGGGGAAGTAAACAAGCTGCTGACCGGAAGATGAACACACGATAGTCAGTGCTCAGGACCGAAGCAGCAAGGAGCAGGTAAGTATGAATCTTCCCATAGTGGAGGCAGGGAGCGAGCTCCTGTGAAAAGTTGATTATTCCCGGACAACCGTTTTATTGCAGCATGGAAAATAGCAGCTCCACTTTTAACATTTTTTTAAATTCCTATATAGATTTTCACATGTCCAAAGTGCCGCCCCCAGGGACAATTGGGTCTCACTATTCATGCTAAATGATGATGTAGTCTGAATAGTTTGTGCATCACGGTGGTCCTACCTGCATACTGTCGCTTCCCAGGGTTAGGCTCTGTAGCATTCAAAGAAGAGAGTTGTAGTTGGTGGAGAATAGGTTGAGTCCAGACTTGGTAAATTTCAACAGTTTTACTTGAATAAACTTGCATCCAGATCTCTCTGCTGTGCTAACCTCTGGCTTCAGTCTGGTCACGGGACTTTATGACAGTTCTGGTAGCTTTGAGTGGGGTGCCTTAGGCTGTTGACCCCCTTACAATGCTCAGTCCATGAACTGCAAGGAGTCATGGTGCTCTACATGCTGCTTCCCGGGGCTCCTGCTGTGGGGTGAAGGCGCGTTCCCCTCACTGTGCCATGTTGCCTTCCAACTCTCAACAACCTCTATCTTCATGCAACCCCTCCCCTGGTAGGAAGCAGGACAAGCCCACTTCTGCCGAAAAGGGAGGAGAATGGAATGATAAGTTCCATTCTATCTAAAGATCTCTATGTGCCAGATACACTCCCACCTGGTGGACAACTAGGAACATGTAATACAATACATAAGTTACATAGCAATATTATTAAGGTACAATATGAAAGGAACTGGAATCAAATACACAGATTACATTATTTGTTAGCTATTAGAGACAGTAGCAGGGTGTAGGAATGGCAGTGCCCTCTCTGGGGTACAGAATTGAAATTAGGTGGTCACTTGGACCTTAGCGTGACTCTGCAGCCTCTCTGACTAGTAGTAAAAATAAATCTTTATTAATCACTATATTAAAACACATATACTTCTTGGGAACATGATATTTAAAACTCTCAGGAATTATTGAATCAGGGACATCAACGCTTCTAGGTTTGTGTGTGTTCTCATGTCAGGCTATGCCGACCATGAGGGGTTAACCACCCCCTAAGTCTCCAAATTCTCTGGATCTATATGTATTGCACTCACTACATTACATGCCCCATTGTGGGGTCCCTGCCTTCCATTCCTGACCTAAAAACTAGAATCCTGTATCCCTACATGTTTCGCAGAAAAATTCGGCGTCTTCAGGGGATACTATACAGGCTCTATGTTGAGGGCGGGGTTTGGGCTTTTAAACCCTTGGTTATCTGGGCCATTCCATTCAGCCAATCACTCTGTCCCTTAGAGAGACTGACATTATATCCACCAATAGGTTATCCTTTCTGGGTAGACGTCATCAACGGCGACGTCATCCTGATGCGCCGCTGACGACATCATCCGTCGCCAAGGACGTCATCCATGGTGCGCCGCGCATGTGCCGATGCCGGCATAGGGATCGGCTATCCATTACTTCCTTCTGCGCTCCTCCACTGAGTCGCCAGATCCTACCTCTGGTTCTTCTGCGCATGCGCCGGCACTCTGCAATTCTTCCAGCATATGACTCTACTGCGCATGCGTCCGCACTTAGAAGGCTAATTCCTTCAAGATCCATATTATAGCCCCAGTGGTGAGTGTCCTGAATAGGGGGTGACATTATAAATCATGGACAGATCCACACATGTTCCCTCCTATACAGTAAGTATCAAGGGATAACTATATATATACATTGGTGGTACTATTCATGCTCTTGTATACAGCATCCTTTAGTACACTTCTTCACCTCATCCTACTATCTAGATTAGGGCATGGATTAGTTGGGGATATTATCTAAGCCTGTCCCATCATATATATTTGTTAAAAAGCTTGATAGACACTGTATAAATGGGTGATGCTATTGGTGCTTTTAATGCAGTGCCTATTCTGCAGAGGTGCTTCTTCACCTCATCTACCTATATAGAATAGGGCATGCATTCATTAGGCATAATAATTACTGAGATACCCATGATATCTACTACTATATGATATATTCAGATAATTTTTCTTTTTCCTTTAATAGGTAATTACATTTATTGACTTTCATTCTGATTTTATTTAGTTTTTATTTTAGTTTTTATAATTTTTATATATGTTTTTTTAGGATATCTCCAGAAATTATTTGCTTTCTTAATATTTTCATTTACGTCCACAGAGATCTCTCTCCGGACCTCTCATCCCACACATGGAGCACCCACAAAAGGAATAGCCAGCCCCTCAGGTGAGTCTCGAATATAGGTGGATTGATGCCTCCTTTGGAAATTTTTGTATGGATATACAATGTAGCCCACTTTTTGTCTACCCCCCCCCCCTTTTTTTTTTATAAAAAAATATTTTTTGGGGGTGAATATACTTGTCCCTTTTATTTTATTACAAATATACCAGATATGCTCTTGTAGAGATTACAATATTGCAGAGTAAATTCAACTTACAGGAATGAAGCAAAGGTAAAACCTTCATTTAGCCCATTCGGGGCTAGAGAATGGAAACGATAAATCAATTTCGTCTCCTCTTGTTGTAATATAAGATCCACACTGCCTTGTCTGGGGGTTCCCTGTATTTTTTGTATCCCCCTAATCTTCAGACCGATGGTTTTGCCATCATGATATCTCTGTAGATGTCTTGACAGAGGTGTCTCCTCACTCGTATTGAGAATACTAAAATGTTTTGAAAGCCTCCTCCCTAATTCTTGGATGGTTTTTCCAATGTAGAATTTATCACACTCACATTGGATACAGTACACAACCCCAGTACTTTTACAATTTATGAATTCTCGGATTTTGTATATTTTTCCATCTTGTGGATTAATGAATTCTCTTTTGGGGGTCATGAACTTACAGAAGCTACATGCTCCGCATGGATAAGATCCTACTGTTTTGAGCCATGTTCCCTTATTCTTTGGGGTTCTCTGAAAATGACTCCGAACCACCATTTCTTTTAAATTAGTTCCTCGTCTATATGTAATGCTTGGATTTTTTGGGAGGATCTGTCTCAGATCTTTATCTCCCTTCAGGATATGCCAGTGTCTTTTGAGAACCTTGTACACCCTTTTGTTCTGCACATCAAAAGTCCCTATACATCTGATAACTTTATCTTCATCTGCTCTTCTCTTAGTGAGCAGATTCTCTCTATCAGTGTTGATTGCTCTGTTGTATGCTTGATGCAATAGCTTTTTGGGATAACCCCTCATTCACAACCTGAAATATAAAATATTGCTTTCTTTATGAAAGGCCTCATCATCCATGCAATTTTGTCTAGCCCTTAAATACTAGCCTACAGGAATACCTCTCTTTAAGGCTCAGTTCAGACCTGAGCGTTTTACAGCGCGTTCCTACGCGCTGTAAAACGCTCAACAAGGAGAAACCAATGCTTCCCTATGGGAATGGTTCTCACCTGGGCGTTTTACAGCGCGTACGATCGCGCTGTAAAACGCCCGACGCTCAAACAAGTACAGGAGCGTTTTTTTGGGCGCTTGTCGCGCGTTCCCGTACATAGACTTTCGGGAACGCGCGACACTGTGTGTACGCTTGTCTCTGTATGCGTGATTGTAAACGCCCGTACAATCGCGCATACAGAGCGCTCCTTTCAGAACGCTCAGGTCTGAACTGAGCCTAAAGGTGGTGGATGAAAGCGTTGCCAATGCAAAAAACTATTTGATGCTGTGGGCTTTCTGTAAATCTCAGTTTTAATTCCTCCTTTTTCATCCAATGTAATTTTCAGATCTAGAAAGCTGATACTCTCTGGTTGGATCTCTGTAGTAAAAATAAGACCTAGTTGATTGTTATTCAGTCTGTCTCTGAATTCAGTGAACTCCGCAGCCGTGCCATCCCAGAAAATTAAAATGTCATCTATATAATGGCCCCAAAATAAAATTAAATCCGTGAACCGTGTATTCTCATCTGTGAATACATACTGATCTTCCCACCACCCAAGGAACAGGTTAGCGAAACTTGGTGCGCAAACCGTACCCGTTGCTGGGCCGTGTGTCTGCAAATAATAAGTGGCATCAAACATCAAATAATTGTGAGTGAGCAAGAAACGTAGAAGGTGAATAACAAAATCGTTGTGATTATAAAATTGTGTCCCCTTAGTGTATAAATAGTGCTTCACCGCTTGTATCCCCATCTCATGTTCGATACTTGTGTATAGGGCCTCGACATCGAGGCTAGCTATAAGGGTGTTGGGGCCTACTTGGATGTCCTTGAGTTTTTTTTTTTACCATATCTAGCGTATCTTTTATATAGGATGGAAGGATTTCAACAAAGGGTCTTAAAAATATATCTACATATGTGCTGATGCCTTCGCACAAATTATCATTGCCAGATACGATGGGCCTACCTGGTATAGGATCCCGTTTTTTGTGCACTTTCGGTAAAGCGTAAAATGTTGCGATCATAGGATATGCATTGAATAAGATCTTGAATTCATCTTTAGAGATCAAGCTCTCTTCTTTGGCTTTCTTTAAAAGGGCCTCTAATTCCAATTTATATTTGGCTGTGGGATTGGACTCTAATTTTTTATATGGTTTTTTGGTCTTTTAACAATCTGTTGACCATATCTATATAGTCTTTTTGTTTTAATAGGACGATATTGCCCCCTTTATCAGAGGGCTTTATCACTATTTCATCCTTTTTTATCAGGTCAGCTAAGGCTTCCTTCTCTTGTATTGTCAGATTGTTGCCCACTTCACTCTTTTTGGTCCTGATTTTCTCTAGGTCCTTCGTTACTAGGTTAACAAAGGTCTCGACACTGGCATATCCTGAAAATGGAGGAGTATATTTTGATTTCGGACCTAGATCCGTCAGTGGTGCTATAGGGGCTATGGTATCACCCCTACCTTCTCTTGACAGATCCTCCAAGATGGACTGTGCCCCCCGTTCCTTCCTACCAGGGTCCTGTCTCTCTTTTTCTTTAAATTCTTTATGTAAGGCCAGCTTTCTGGCGAAGAGATTAACATCTTTAACCACCTCCGGACCGCCTAACGCAGGATCGCGTTCCGGAGGTGGCAGCCCTGCGCACAGTCACGCATATACGCGTCATCTCGCGAGACGCGAGATTTCCTGTGAACGCGCGCACACAGGCGCGCGCGCTCACAGGAACGGAAGGTAAGAGAGTTGATCTCCAGCCTGCCAGCGGCGATCGTTCGCTGGCAGGCTGGAGATGTGTTTTTTTTAACCCCTAACAGGTATATTAGACGCTGTTTTTATAACAGCGTCTAATATACCTGCTACCTGGTCCTCTGGTGGTCCCCTTTGTTTGGATCGACCACCAGAGGACACAGGTAGCTCAGTAAAGTAGCACCAAGCACCACTACACTACACTACACCCCCCCCCCCGTCACTTATTAACCCCTTATTAGCCCCTGATCACCCCTAATCACCCCTGATCACCCCATATAGACTCCCTGATCACCCCCCTGTCATTGATTACCCCCCTGTCATTGATCAACCCCCTGTAAAGCTCCATTCAGACGTCCGCATGATTTTTACGGATCCACTGATAGATGGATCGGATCCGCAAAACGCATCCGGACGTCTGAATGAAGCCTTACAGGGGCGTGATCAATGACTGTGGTGATCACCCCATATAGACTCCCTGATCACCCCCCTGTCATTGATTACCCCCCTGTCATTGATTACCCCCCTGTAAAGCTCCATTCAGACGTCCGCATGATTTTTACGGATCCACTGATAGATGGATCGGATCCGCAAAACGCATCCGGACGTCTGAATGAAGCCTTACAGGGGCATGATCAATGACTGTGGTGATCACCCCATATAGACTCCCTGATCACCCCCCTGTAAAGCTCCATTCAGATGTCCGCATGATTTTTACGGATGCACTGATACATGGATCGGATCCGCAAAACGCATCCGGTCGTCTGAATGAAGCCTTACAGGGGCATGATCAATGACTGTGGTGATCACCCCCCTGTCATTGATTACCCCCCTGTAAAGCTCCATTCAGATGTCCGCATGATTTTTACGGATGCACTGATAGATGGATCGGATCCGCAAAACGCATCCGGACGTCTGAATGAAGCCTTACAGGGGCATGATCAATGACTGTGGTGATCACCCCATATAGACTCCCTGATCACCCCCCTGTCATTGATTACCCCCCTGTCATTGATTACCCCCCTGTAAAGCTCCATTCAGACGTCCGCATGATTTTTACGGATGCACTGATAGATGGATCGGATCCGCAAAACGCATCCGGACGTCTGAATGAAGCCTTACAGGGGCGTGATCAATGACTGTGGTGATCACCCCATATAGACTCCCTGATCACCCCCCTGTCATTGATTACCCCCCTGTAAAGCTCCATTCAGACGTCCGCATGATTTTTACGGATGCACTGATAGATGGATCGGATCCGCAAAACGCATCCGGACGTCTGAATGAAGCCTTACAGGGGCGTGATCAATGACTGTGGTGATCACCCCATATAGACTCCCTGATCACCCCCCTGTCATTGATTACCCCCCTGTAAAGCTCCATTCAGACGTCC
Organism: Bufo bufo; assembly: GCF_905171765.1. Taxonomy (NCBI): domain Eukaryota; kingdom Metazoa; phylum Chordata; class Amphibia; order Anura; family Bufonidae; genus Bufo; species Bufo bufo. Next base: position 423,511,551 of record NC_053394.1, read on the forward strand.
GCATGATTTTTACGGATGCACTGATAGATGGATCGGATCCGCAAAACGCATCCGGACGTCTGAATGAAGCCTTACAGGGGCGTGATCAATGACTGTGGTGATCACCCCATATAGACTCCCTGATCACCCCCCTGTCATTGATTACCCCCCTGTCATTGATTACCCCCCTGTAAAGCTCCATTCAGATGTCCGCATGATTTTTACGGATGCACTGATAGATGGATCGGATCCGCAAAACGCATCCGGACGTCTGAATGAAGCCTTACACGGGCGTGATCAATGACTGTGGTTATCACCCCATATAGACTCCCTGATCACCCCCCTGTCATTGATCACCCCCCTGTCATTGATCACCCCCCTGTCATTGATCAACCCCCCTGTCATTGATCAACCCCCCTGTCATTGATCACCCCTCTGTAAGGCTCCATTCAGATATTTTTTTGGCCCAAGTTAGCGGAATTTTTTTTTTTTTTTTCTTACAAAGTCTCATATTCCACTAACTTGTGTCAAAAAATAAAATCTCACATGAACTCACCATACCCCTCACGGAATCCAAATGCGTAAAATTTTTTAGACATTTATATTCCAGACTTCTTCTCACGCTTTAGGGCCCCTAGAATGCCAGGGCAGTATAAATACCCCACATGTGACCCCATTTCGGAAAGAAGACACCCCCAGGTATTCCGTGAGGGGCATATTGAGTCCATGAAAGATTGAAATTTTTGTCCCAAGTTAGCGGAACGGGAGACTTTGTGAGAAAAAAATAAAAAATATCAATTTCCGCTAACTTGTGCCAAAAAAAAAAAATTTCTATGAACTCGCCATGCCCCTCATTGAATACCTTGGGGTGTCTTCTTTCCAAAATGGGGTCACATGTGGGGTATTTATACTGCCCTGGCATTCTAGGGGCCCCAAAGCGTGAGAAGAAGTCTGGTATCCAAATGTCTAAAAATGCCCTCCTAAAAGGAATTTGGGCACCTTTGCCCACCTAGGCTGCAAAAAAGTGTCACACATGTGGTATCTCCGTATTCAGGAGACGTTGGGGAATGTGTTTTGGGGTGTCATTTTACATATACCCATGCTGGGTGAGAGAAATATCTTGGTCAAATGCCAACTTTGTATAAAAAAATGGGAAAAGTTGTCTTTTGCCAAGATATTTCTCTCACCCAGCATGGGTATATGTAAAATGACACCCCAAAACACATTCCCCAACTTCTCCTGAATACGGCGATACCACATGTGTGACACTTTTTTGCAGCCTAGGTGGGCAAAGGGGCCCATATTCCAAAGAGCACCTTTAGGATTTCACAGGTCATTTACCTACTTACCACACATTAGGGCCCCTGGAAAATGCCAGGGCAGTATAACTACCCCACAAGTGACCCCATTTTGGAAAGAAGACACCCCAAGGTATTCCGTGAGGGGCATGGCGAGTTCCTAGAATTTTTTATTTTTTGTCACAAGTTAGTGGAAAATGCTTATTTTTTTTTTTATTTTTTTTTTCATACAAAGTCTCATATTCCACTAACTTGTGACAAAAAATAAAAAGTTCCATGAACTCACTATGCCCATCAGCGAATACCTTGGGGTCTCTTCTTTCCAAAATGGGGTCACTTGTGGGGTAGTTATACTGCCCTGGCATTCTAGGGGCCCAAATGTGTGGTAAGGAGTTTGAAATCAAATTCTGTAAAAAATGACCTTTGAAATCCGAAAGGTGCTCTTTTGAATATGGGCCCCTTTGCCCACCTAGGCTGCAAAAAAGTGTCACACATCTGGTATCTCCGTAATCGGGAGAAGTTGGGGAATGTGTTTTGGGGTGTCATTTTACATGTACCCATGCTGGGTGAGAGAAATATCTTGGCAAAAGACAACTTTTCCCATTTTTTTATACAAAGTTGGCATTTGACCAAGATATTTATCTCACCCAGCATGGGTATATGTAAAAAGACACCCCAAAACACATTCCTCAACTTCTCCTGAGTACGGAGATACCAGATGTGTGACACTTTTTTGCAGCCTAGGGGGGCAAAGGGGCCCACATTCCAAAGAGCACCTTTCGGATTTCACAGGTCATTTACCTACTTACCACACATTTGGGCCCCTAGAATGCCAGGGCAGTATAACTACCCCACAAGTGACCCCATTTTGGAAAGAAGAGACCCCAAGGTATTCGCTGATGGGCATAGTGAGTTCATGGAAGTTTTTATTTTTTGTCACAAGTTTGTGGAATATGAGACTTTGTATGAAAAAAAAAAAAAAAAAAAAAAATCATCATTTTCCACTAACTTGTGACAAAAAATAAAAAATTCTAGGAACTCGCCATGCCCCTCACGGAATACCTTGGGGTGTCTTCTTTCCAAAATGGGGTCACTTGTGGGGTAGTTATACTGCCCTGGTATTCTAGGGGCCCAAATGTGTGGTAAGGAGTTTGAAATCAAATTCAGGAAAAAATGAGGAGTGAAATCCGAAAGGTGCTCTTTGGAATATGGGCCCCTTTGCCCACCTAGGCTGCAAAAAAGCGTCACACATCTGGTATCCCCGTACTCAGGAGAAGTTGAGGAATGTGTTTTGGGGTGTCTTTTTACATATACCCATACTGGGTGAGATAAATATCTTGGTCAAATGACAACTTTGTATAAAAAAATGGGAAAAGTTGTCTTTTGCCAAGATATTTCTCTCACCCAGCATGGGTATATATAAAATGACACCCCAAAACACATTCCCCACCTTCTCCTGAGTACGGAGATACCAGATGTGTGACACTTTTTTGCAGCCTAGGTGGGCAAAGGGGCCCATATTCCAAAGAGCACCTTTCGGATTTCACAGGTCATTTTTTACTGAATTTGATTTCAAACTCCTTACCACACATTTGGGCCCCTAGAATGCCAGGGCAGTATAACTACCCCACAAGTGACCCCATTTTGGAAAGAAGAGACCCCAAGGTATTCGCTGATGGGCATAGTGAGTTCATAGAACTTTTTATTTTTTGTCACAAGTTAGTGGAATATGAGACTTTGTAAGAAAAAAAAAAAAAAAAAAAAAAATCATCATTTTCCGCTAACTTGTGACAAAAAATAAAAAGTTCTATGAACTCACTATGCCCATCAGCGAATACCTTAGGGTGTGTACTTTCAGAAATGGGGTCATTTGTGGGGTGTTTGTACTGTCTGGGCATTGTAGAACCTCAGGAAACATGACAGGTGCTCAGAAAGTCAGAGCGGCTTCAAAAAGCGGAAATTCACATTTTTGTACCATAGTTTGTAAACGCTATAACTTTTACCCAAACCATTTTTTTTTTACCCAAACATTTTTTTTTTATCAAAGACATGTAGAACTATAAATTTAGAGCAAAATTTCTATATGGATCTCGTTTTTTTTGCAAAATTTTACAACTGAAAGTGAAAAATGTCATTTTTTTGCAAAAAAATCGTTAAATTTCGATTAATAACAAAAAAAGTAAAAATGTCAGCAGCAATGAAATACCACCAAATGAAAGCTCTATTAGTGAGAAGAAAAGGAGGTAAAATTCATTTGGGTGGTAAGTTGCATGACCGAGCAATAAACGGTGAAAGTAGTGTAGGTCAGAAGTGTAAAAAGTGGCCTGGTCTTTCAGGGTGTTTAAGCACTGGGGGCTGAGGTGGTTAAAGGGATTCTGTCATTAGATTTTACCCCTATAACCTAAACATATGCTCATGTCTGGACTAATAAGAAGAATCCTAAGCTGGCCTTATTAAACCTCACTGTGGTTCTATTTTTCCAAAAAAAACAGTTTTTTATAACCTGCCAATCACTTACTTAAGGTGCCCAAGGGGAGGTCCATTAATACAGGGTGCCCGGCCGCACCCCTCGCCGTCCGGTGCCCAGCGCCGCCTTCCGTCTTCATCGCCGCCTTCCCTGTCTTCAGCGCCGCCTTCTACAGCTCAGCACCGCCTCCGCAATCCTCCCCATCCCTCTGCCAGATCCTGCGCCTGCACACTAAGCTCAGCCAATCTGCAGGTCATATTAGGGTTGAGCGAAGTGCGCATCAGGCCGGCGCGTTGCGCATTTCGCTCAATGAAGCCGCTGCCAGGAGTCAGCACGGGCGTATCAGGCCGAGCCTAGTGCGCAGGCGCGGGATCTGGCAAAGGGACGGGAGGATTGCAGAGGCGGCGCTGAGCTGTAGAAGGCGGCACTGAAGACAGGGAAGGCGGCGATGAAGACGGAAGGCGGCGCTGGGCACTGGACGGCGAGGGGTGTGGCCGGGCACCCTGTATTAACGGACCTCCCCTTGGGCACCTTAAGTAAGTGATTGGCAGGTTATAAAAAACAGTTTTTTTGGACAAATAGAGCCACAGTGAGGTTTAATAAGGCCAGCTTAGGATTCTTCTTATTAGTCCGGACATGAGGATATCTTTAGGTTATAGAGGTAAAATCTGATGACAGAATCCCTTTAACCCAGGTAAAGCAATTAAAACCTGGGATGGGAGTAAAAGAGAGACCTTTGCTGAGCAATGATTTATATTGGGGTCCTAGATTTATCCCAGATAAATTAATAATTTGCACACTAGTGATATTCTCTATATTTTCTGCTGGTTGTAACCCCATTTGTCTCTGTCTCTTAATTGGATCCCTGGCACTAAAAAAGAGGGTGGCATTGCGAGGGTCCCTTGTGCTGTCGTTTATGATGTGGTTCCATGCATTCCATGTAGTGAGAAGGGCAGGGATGTAGAGGGTATAGATAATGCTGCAGGTTGTACATTTACTTCCTGTGTATTGGACATCTGATTTGCCTGTGAATGATTTTGCCATTTCAAGTTTGGATTAGGTACCATAGAGTCCACTTGATTTTGTGGATATTTCTTCGATTGGTAACCTCCTCTATAATATCTGTTCTTCTTTTTGGCTCCTGTTCTAGGGTACCTAGTATTTCCCTCTGACTCCGAGATTTCTGATTCTGAAATATCAGTATAATCTCTTTGTTCTCTCTTTCTAGGGTAGAAGGGTTTATTACTATTCTTATTATTGTAAATGTAACCAGTTTCAAAATCTCTCTATCCCTCAAATATTTTTTGTGCTTTCTCTCCTTAATTTCAGTTTGTAAATTCTCTATATTTTTTTGTAGTCTTGTTTCTAATATGGCGAATTCAGACTGTGTCCGAAAATGTCTCCTATCTCCTTTTCAAGTTGCGAAGCTAATTTCGTTAATAGCTTTTTTTTGTATTCGCATATATAGGCCTGCATGCGTAGGGAGTTGTCTGTAAGCAGATCCTCCCACCCTTTAATGAAATCTGTATACTCCTGATGTGCGTTAGGGGTAATGTGTATGCGCATACCCCTATATACAATTTTTTGTTGAAGATATGTCTCCAGGCTGGTGATCTCCCAGATAGATCTGATATATCTCTTGTACGTTTTATTGATCTCTTTAAACGCTTGGGAGATATCTTGACAATTTAGTGGGAGGTTATCACTTGAAAAGACTATATTCGCCTCTGAGAGAAAGGTTTGGCTATTCAATTGGTTTGAGAGGAAACCTGCCATATCTTTCCTACTATACCTCTATTATGCATGAAATAATGAGAGGAGATTGGGGGGTTTTGGCACAGGGATCCCTATATCAGGCAGTGTAGACATAATAAACGGCACAACTGCGGATCCGACGTAAGTTTGGGCGGATAAGCCCCTCTAAACTATTATAATGACAAATGAAAGGATCCCACAGGAGGTTGCAACGCTATATAGTTATACAGAATTGAAATTAGGTGGTCACTTGGACCTTAGCGTGACTCTGCAGCCTCTCTGACTAGTAGTAAAAATAAATCTTTATTAATCACTATATTAAAACACATATACTTCTTGGGAACATGATATTTAAAACTCTCAGAAATTATTGAATCAGGGACATCAACGCTTCTAGTTATGTGTGTGTTCTCATGTCAGGCTATGCCGATCATGAGGGGTTAACCACCCCCTAAGTCTCCAAATTCTCTGGATCTATATGTATTGCACTCACTACATTACATGCCCCATTGTGGGGTCCCTGCCTTCCATTCCTGACCTAAAAACTAGAATCCTGTATCCCTACATGTTTCGCCGAAAAATTTCGACGTCTTCAGGGGATACTATACAGGCTCTATGTTGGGGGCGGGGTTTGGGCTTTTAAACCCTTGGTTATCTGGGCCATTCCATTCAGCCAATCGCTCTGTCCCTTAGAGAGACTGACATTATATCCACCAATAGGTTATCCTTTCTGGGTAGACGTCACCACATCATCAACGGCGATGTCATCCTGATGCGCTGCTGACGACATCATCCGTCGCCAAGGACGTCATCCATGGTGCGCCGCGCATGCGCCGATGCCGGCATAGAGATCGGCTATCCATTACTTCCTTCTGCGCCCCCCCTAAAGGCCTGTATAGTATCCCCTGAAGACGCCAAATTTTTTGTTTATCATTATAATAATACCCTCTGGGGTACTACACATGATTCTCTGCATTTCCAGGAAATACATAAAGCTTTCTTAACTTTTTCTGAGGACAAAGTCATAGGTTTCTTACAATTATTAAGTGTATAACAGTGTTTCCAGTTAGTAAAAGCAAAAAAAACGAATAAAACTGGCCTGGACACAAATGATAGTACCCATAGAAAGATCCTAATCTAAGGTGTGTTCTGTAATTGGCATTACAGGTGTCTTCAAACTTGTAATCAGTCAGTCTGCCTACTTAAAGGGAAATACATAGTTACTGTGCTGTTTGGTACCAGGATGTGTACCACACCGAACGTGGACCAAAGAAAGCTAAGGAGAGAGTTATCTCAGGAGATTGAAAAAACATAATAGACAAACATGTTAAAGGCTATAAGACCATCTCCAAACAGTTTAGTGTTTCTGTTACTACAGTTGCACAAATTATTCAGAAGTTTAAGGTCTACAGGACTGTAACCAACCTCCCTGGATGTGGCCGCAGGAGGAAAATCGATGACAAATTGAAGAGACAGATAATACAAATGCAGTAAATTAACAACTAGTGTGAAGACAGGCACTCCTCCTCTGGCACCAATCGGAGAGAATGTAGTTCAAAAGTACATGCTTTAATACATATAATAAAATAAAATAATACAACATAAATTCCCCCCAAAAAATTGAAGAATGCTAAAAATAGTAAAAATTGTGAAAATATTGACTCACTGAAAATGTTACAGTTGTGATGCGGGTAACTGTGTGTGTGTGTGTGTGTGTGTGTGTGTGTAACATACACTACAGATAATAAACAGAGTATTGGAGCTCACACAGTCAGTCATCATCACCATTGCAACAATGTATCTAAAAAATGTGTACACGTCATATCTTATTTCATTAGAATGTTGTTGTCCTTCTTCGGTGTAAAACAATGAATAATATGTATCCAGTCTCTCTTTAATAGGAGATGATAATGAGTATATATCTAGTCTTTATTGTGACCAGAAGTATCCACCTATTAGAAGAAAATCGCGAAGGTTGGTATTGTCATATATTAGCAATAATATATTGCCATATTATAGTCACCTAAATATGTCTTATGCTCTATTGGTTCAGCTCGATATATTCCAATGTCCAAACTATATTGAATAATCTTAGCTGGATTGCGATATAATCCTCTTATATCAAGTTCATCCTCTTATACCATATATTAAAGAGTAGGGTGGAAGTTAGGAACTTTCAAATGTCTCTTGTGGCATCCCACATGGCATCAGTACACTAACTGCTATTACCTTTACTGCAATCTTTACAGTTGGCATCGGTCTGTAGCCGGTTTTTCTCGATCGGTCTGAGCTCCGCAGTTGGCTTCCCACATGGTTGTGCCACCGTTGACTTAGCATCCCACGTGTTGTATGCCAGACTGATCAGTGGACTCCCAGGCCGGTGAAAGTAAGAGGTTATGGAAGCGCTTCTCAAATGATTATTGAATACTGTCCATCATAGTATGGGGATTGCGGGTACAGTATTAGAACACCAGACGCGTTCCTCAGTGGTTTCCCGCACTTTCGACAATTCCCCCTTCTTATAGTCCTCTTTTGGCTGAGCTAAAAACCCAGAATGGAACTAGTTGCTTATTTTTCTTCTTTTACAAATTTTTTTAAGAGGTCATAAGAGTTACAGTTTATACTTCCTTTGTCCATACAGAGCTGAATCCATTAAAAAGGATACATTGCGTTTATATTGTGGTTTTGTTGCGTTTTTTCTTTTTCACATGCGTTATTTTGTTCATATGTGTCATTAGTCCCTCCTTAAATTCGTGGATACCCAATTTTTATGTATAAATAAAAGATAAGATAAAACATACACATGAATTTAAAATAAAAATGAATGTATAAGATTTTTTATTTTTTTATTTTAATGGTGGAAAATATAAGAATGATAAGAAATAATTAAAAAATTAATTTCAGCTAAGCATATATAGCATTAGATAAAAATATTTAATTTGTCTCTTGTTTTAAGGTGGTGTCTTCACAATTATGAATAATTTGTTATATAGCTGTAATGTATTAATTTCCTAATTTTTTCCAAAAAAGGTACTGTAAGGATTAGTTTTGTTTTTATTTTTATTTTGAGTTTCACTCCCATTTTTCTATGTCTGTATTCTTGATGTATGTCTACATAATGTATTTGCTAGAAGGTAGGGATGGGGGGGGCCTCCCGTCAAGGGGAGATCGGAGTGCTGGTAAGACAGCCTTACTCCGATCTCCTGTCGGCCAAGGGGACCCACCGAATAATTCAAGTTTAGCGTTGAGGCCATCAGGTAAAACGTATTGAAGTCAAAAATATATCTTGATTCTAGACGTGACATTTTCATAATGTGATTTTAAAAGCTCAAAATGCAATAATAAATCTAAGTACAGCAACATTAACAGAACCCCAAACCAAACTCCTTAATAAAGGCTTACAATTTGCACCCACCATTAAACTAAATAAATTTGACACATTTATAGGGATAGAAAAGTTCATCAGAAAACTAAGCCTTGTACGAATTAAAAAGTGATGAGAAATATATACATACTGATTTAAAACAAAAATCGATGAAATTTCCAAAGTAAGAAATATGCCAAGAAATTGCCACTTTTCGCAAATGCGTCGAGAATCACATACTGTAAGGCGAATAAAACTACTAATAAAAGGAATAATCTCTCAAGTCAAGAGATTCGAGCAATAAAACAACTACAAACACAACAAAACATAAGCATTCGACCTGCTGAAAAGGGTGGAGCCATTGTAATTCTAGAAACTGAAAAATATAACCAGAAATGCAGGGGCGTAACTAGAGGTGACTGGGCCCCACAGCAAATTTTTGTATGGGCCCCCCCCCCCCCCCTGTGTAAACCCCGCTCCTTTGGCTAGTCACGATCTAGACCAGACCAGGCTGCCACACCATCCTTTTCCTATTATATATATTATACACACACACCCTATCTGTCATGTAGTGTCATTCTATCATACTGTTGACACGGGCGAGTTTTCCGCGTGGGTGCAAGGCGTGATGTGAACGCATTGCACCCACACTGAATCCGGACCCATTCACTTCAATGAGGCTGAGTACATGATCAGTGATTTTCACGCATCACTTGTGCGTTGTGTAAAAATCGCAGCATGTTCTATATTGTGCGTTTTTCACGTAGCGCAGGCCCCACAGAAGTGAATGGGGCTGCTTGAAAATCGCATTGTATCCGCAAGCATTTTTTTTTACAATGAAACTCTATGGTGAACGTATGTCACTGTCATGGCATCAGTATGAGGCATCCGAATACGTTTTTTTGTATACGTTAAAAGGATGGGAAAAACGTGATGTGAACCCAGCCTTAAATGTGGGACAAAAATGTGATGTGAACTAGCGGTGCATTGTACAGTTGTACCATACTCGCCTGCTCCCCGCCGCTTCGTGATCTTCCAGTCCCCATTCTGGCCTCATACTGGTGTCCCCAAGCTGCACATGGGCGCCCAGTGTGGCATCAGATGGATAGGGGGCCTAGAGGGCAGGGCATCAGATAAGTAGGGGGCCCACAGGACAGGACTGGGGGGGGGGCTTCTGAAAGGACAGAAGATGAATGCAGCTGGGGGGGCAAAGGACAGCAGATGAATGCAGCTGGGGGGGGGCTACATGAGATGCAGGACAGCTAGGGTTGGCAGGGATAAGCCTGGAATGTATGGGCTCCTATAGTGACAGGCACAGCATCTTCTTTCTGCAGCACTTCCTGTCTCCCCTCTCCCTCCTGTTACTGCCGACTACAGAGCAGTCTCTGTAGCAGAAGCTGGGCTGTACTAATAGTTAGGAGAGGGAGGGGAGACAGTATCTCCCTGTAGCACACTGTACTGAGCCCTGGCTGCACTATTAAGCAGCCAGGCTCCTCTATTAATGGTCCGTGCTGATGAGCGGGGCTTAGCTCCCTGCTCTGCTCCGAGGACATAGAAGCAGTGAAGTGAGTGTAGAGGGGGTGTGGCCAGTCTGACTGTTTACTACTGCTCCGGGCCCCTTGTCAGCCCGGGCCCCTTGTCAGCTGCTTCCCCTGCTTCCCTGGTAGGTACGCCACTGCAGGAATGTAGAAGACAACTGCTAGATCAAACTACATATAAAAAACTGACAAGAGATCCAGTGGCGTGCCTAGGTTGTTTGGCACCCGGGGTTGGTCATTTCTCTGCTCCCCCCCCCCCCCATACTTAAAAAAAATGGTACCCTCTCAAAGTAGTATTGTCCTCATTGTACAACCTTTACAGTAGTTTTGTACAGATGTGTGCCCCCTCACAGTAGTTATGCCCACATCGTGCCCCCCTCACAGTAGTTATGCCCTCTCTGTGCCCCTTTAACAGTTAGAATGCCCTCTTTGTGCCCCCTTCACAGTAATAATCCCAATTGTATCCCCTTCACAGTAATAATCCCCATTGTGCCCCTTCATAGTAATAATCCCCATTGTGCCCCCTTTATAGTAATAATCCCCATTGTGCCCCCTTTATAGCAATCATGCCCACTGTTCCCCCTTTCATAGTAATAATGCCCATTGTGCCCCTTTCACAGTAATAATGTCCATTGTGCCCCCTTAATAGTAGTAATGCCCTCTGTGCCCCCTTTACAGTGATAATGTCCATTGTGCCCCCTTAAAAGTAGTAATGCCCACTGTGCTAGTAATGCCCTCTGTGCCCCCTCCATAGTAGAGATCCCCATTGTGCCTCCTTCACAGTAATAATGCCCACTGTGCCCCTTTCACAATAACAATGCCCACTCTGCCCCCTTCACAGTAATAATGCCTTCTATGCCCTCTTCATTGTAGTAATGCCCTCTGGCTCTGTGCCCCCTCCATAGTAACAAAGTCCTCTGTGCCTCCTCGATAGTAATATAGACCTCTGTGCCCCTCCATAGTAATAACAACCTCTTTGCCCCCTCCATAGTAATAATGACCTCTGTGCCCCCTCTGTATAAAAAAAAAAAAAAAACACACAAGAACTACTCACCTTGTCCCGTTCCTGAAGCTCACATACCTCTCTTCCCCGCCGACAAAGATCGCTCTGCAGCACTGTGTGGGCGGAGCTTATGAAGATTACCGGGCTGCAGGCTACGCCCACACAGGCAGGCAGTACGCTCTGTGCCTGCAGGATGAATGGTGGAGCAGGGAGAAGTCTTCCTGCTTCACCATTCAGAGCGCCGCCGGCCTGAAGGAGGGGAGAAGCGCGGGGAGCTAGGCGGTGTGTGACAGGACTCAGCTCCCTGTGCTCCAGCAATGAGCACTTCCATCTGTATTGATGGAAGCGCTCATTGCTTCTGGCACCCCCTGAGAGCCAGCACCCGGGGCGGTCCGCTTTCCCCCCCTTGGCACGCCACTGAAGAGATCTTACCAAAGAGTTTAATCAGATATTATCAAGATACTGCCAGAAAGGATTAGAAAGCATGAAAATACACAAAAGTCAAGAAAACCCACCATGGCGTCCAATTATCTCTGGTATTGGTTCTCTAATGTCGAATCTATCCCAATATATACAGTCAGGTCCATCAACACAATTCTAAGATTTTTGGCTCTATGCACCACCACAATGGATTTGAAATGAAACAAACAAGATGTGCTTTACCTGCAGACTGTCAGCTTTAATTTGAGGGTATTTACATCCAAATCAGGTGTAGGAATTACAACAGTTTGCATATGTGCCTCTTACTTGTTGAGGGACCAAAAGTAATGGGAAAACTGGCTTTTCAGCTGTTCCATGGCCAGGTGTGTGTTATTCCCTCATTATCCCAATTACAATGAGCAGATAAAAGGTCCAGAGTTCATTTCCAGTGTGCTATTTGCATTTGGAATCTGTTGCTGTCAACTCTCAAGATGAGATCCAAAGAGCTGTCACTTTCAGTGAAGAAAGCCATCATTAGGCTGAAAAAACAAAACAAACCCATCAGAGAGATAGCAAAAACATTAGGCGAGGCCAAAACAACTGTTTGGAACATTCTTAAAAAGAAGGAACGCACCGTGAGCTCAGCAACACCAAAAGACCCGGAAGACCACGGAAAACAGCTGTGGTGGATGACCGAAGAATTCTTTCCCTGGTGAAGAAAACACCCTTCACAACAGTTGGCCAGATCAATAACATTCTTCAGGAGGTAGGTGTATGTGTGTCAAAGTCAACAATCAGGAGAAGACTTCACCAGAGTGAATACAGAGGGTTCACCACAAGATGTAAACCATTGGTGAGCCTCAAAAACAGGAAGGCCAGATTAGAGTTTGCCAAACGACATCTAAAAAAGCTTTCACAGTTCTGGAACAACATCCTATGGACAGATGAGACCAAGATCAACTTGTACCAGAGTGATGGGAAGAGAAGAGTATGGAGAAGGAAAGGAACTGCTCATGATCCTAAGCATACCACCTCATCAGTGAAGCATGGTGGTGGTAGTGTCATGGCGTGGGCATGTATGGCTGCCAATGGAACTGGTTCTCTTGTATTTATTGATGATGTGACTGCTGACAAAAGCAGCAGGATGAATTCTGAAGTGTTTCAGGCAATATTATCTGCTCATATTCAGCCAAATGCTTCATAACTCATTGGACGGCGCTTCACAGTGCAGATGGACAATGACCCAAAGCATACTGCAGAAGCAACCAAAAAGTTTTTTAAGGGAAAGAAGTGGAATGTTATGCAATGGCCAAGTCAATCACCTGACCTGAATCCGATTGAGCATGCATTTCACTTGCTGAAGACAAAACTGAAGGGAAAATGCCCCAAGAACAAGCAGGAACTGAAGACAGTTGCAGTAGAGGCCTGGCAGAGCATCACCAGGGATGAGACCCAGCGTCTGTTGATGTCTATGCGTTCCAGACTTCAGGCTGTAATTGACTGCAAAGGATTTGCAACCAAGTATTAAAAAGTGAAAGTTTGATTTATAATAATTATGTCCCATTACTTTTGGTCCCTTAACAAGTGGGAGGCACATATGCAAACTGTTGTAATTCCTACACCGTTCATCTGATTTACATGTAAATACCCTCAAATTAAAGCTGAGGTGGTGTATAGAGCAAAAACATTTTGAATAGTGTCGACGTCCCAACATTTATGGACCTGACTGTAGATAAATTACTTCAGCCTATAGTGAAGAATACAAAATCCTATATAAAATATACCACACAAATCATACAAATTATTGAAGGCCTGAAGTTTGAATCTAATTGGATTTAGGTACCCTAGATGTGAACTCGCTTTATAGAATAATTGATCATGAACAGAGAATAACAGCTATGAAAATACAACTCAAAAATAGAAATACAACTCATCTTTTCCATACAGAACAAATAAAATATTTAGCGGAAGGGATAGAATACATCCTAACACACAGATCTCATGCTATATATGCTTGGCTGAAATGAATTTTTCTATTACTTCTTATGATTCTTATATTTTCCACCATTTTTTAAATATTTTTTTATATATTTTATCCATTAATTTTTATTTTAAATTCATGTGTATGTTTCATCTTATCATCTATTATTTATACATAAAAATTGAGTATCCACCAATTTAAGGAGGGACTAACGCAGTGTCATACAGCTGGGACTTATAGTCCTACACATACAACATGCTGCTGAGTCTCCCAGCAGGGAGACATGTCACTCAGGGCAGCACTTGTATTCACTCCCTTTGCAGAGCAGGGGGAGGGGCAGAGATTGTTTTTATTGCATGTAAACAAAGGGCCAGAAGAGAACCAGGGAAATGAGGAAGTATATATATTATTTTTTTGCATAAAACTTTGTTAGCTTAGTTATATATTGCTGCCCATCAGATTTTCAGTGCTATATATATATTTTTTTTATAACTCGGACAACCCCTTTAAAGTTTTTCGGTATTGAGTTCCATCGTAGGGGCTCAATACCGGAAAAAAACTGATCAGTTTTATCCTAATGCATTATGAATGGAGAGCATTCCGTTCAGGATGCATCAGTTCAGTCCCTCTTACGTTTTTTAGACTGAGAAAATACCGCAGCATGCTGCAGTTTTCTCTCCGGCCAAAAATACTGATCACTTGCCGGAAATATAGATCCGGCATTAATTTACATTGAAGTGTATTAGTGCCGGATCCGGCATTAAGTGTTCCGGCAAAACGGATCCGGCTTGCGCATGCACAGACCTTTAAAAATGCAAAATTAATTAATACCGGATCCGTTTTTCCGCATCTGGATCCGTCTCACAAATGCATCCATTTGCTTCTAGATTGCCGGAATCCTCTGCCATAACTGTGAAAGTACCTTAACTCTTATGACCTTTTAAAATGGAACAAATCCTAATGTCTTCAAAAAATTTGTAAAAGAAGAAAAATAAACAATTTATTCCATTCCAGAATTTTAGCCCATCCAAAAGAGGACTATAAGAAGGAGGAAATGGGGAAAATGCGGGCAACCACTGAGAAAGGAGTAAGCTTCAGACTCCGAAACGCATCTGGTGTTCTAATACTGTAACCGCAATCCCCATACTATGATGGACAGTATTCAATAATCATTTGGGAAGCGTTTTCTTAACCTCTTACTTTCACCTGCCTGGGAGTCCACTGATCAGTCTGGCATACAACACGTGGGACGCTAAGACATCGGCGGCACAACCACGTTGGACGCCAACTACGGAGCTCAGACCGATCAAGAAAAAACGGTTACAGACCAGTGCCGACTGTAAAAATTGCAGTAAAGGTAATAGCAGTTAGTGTACTGATGCCATGTGGGACGCCACAAGAGGCATTTGAAA
Organism: Bufo bufo; assembly: GCF_905171765.1. Lineage (NCBI taxonomy): Eukaryota > Metazoa > Chordata > Amphibia > Anura > Bufonidae > Bufo > Bufo bufo. The sequence goes on from NC_053394.1 coordinate 423,526,768, forward strand.
GTTCCTAACTTCCACCCTACTCTTTAATATATGGTATAAAAGGATGAATTTGATATAAGAGGATTATATCGCAATCCAGCTGAGATTATTCAATATAGTGTGGACATTGGAATATATCGAGCTGAACCAATAGAGCATAAGACCTATTTAGGTGACTATAATATGGCAATATATTATTGCTAATATATGACAATACCAACCTTCGCGATTTTCTCCTAATAGGTGGATACTTCTGGTCACAATAAAGACTAGATATATACTCATTACCATCTCCTATTAAAGAGAGACTGGATACATATTCTTCATTGTTTTACACCGAAGAAGGACAACAACATTCTAATGAAATAAGATATGATGTGTACATATTTTTTAGATACATTGTTGCAGTGGTGATGATGACTGAAAGTGATGGACGAGCATCGGCCGGGACAATTCGCGAATGCGATCGAGTAAACGCTGTGAAATGTTCATGATCCGCAAGTTCGTGGCGGGCCCCATTCACTTTGATGGCAGGCGAAACCGAAAAACCTTCAGGTCATTATTGCAGCCACCACAACATGGACAGTGACATACCAGAGGGGGATCAATGGCAAAAATTCCCACAAAAAATATGTATTTTTATCAGGGGCCATTTTTATGGTTCTTAAAGGGAAACTGTCAAAAATGTGGCCTGCTGGAGCCTAGAAAATTTTTATTTTAGGCCCCACAGGAGTACAGGCCCCAAACATTAGGCATTCACCGGACTGAAAATATCAAGTGATTATGTGGCTGGAGGTATATTAGATGATCATTGGATAACAATTTTACTTCAGGCCAGTGGAGTACAGGCCCCAAAAATTATTAATTCAATGCACAGAAAAGAACAAGTGATTATGTGACTGGAGGTATATTAGACAGTCATTGAATATCAATTTTACTGCAGGCCAGTACAAATAAATGTCAAATACATATGTTTAAAAGAACTAAAAATATAACATTTGATTAAAAACATGGCTAACGAAATCCCTCCTCTTGAATAAACCCCAAAAGATAATAGGTGAAATTCGATAACTCGTGGTCGTCACAGGTGTTGAATTCCTCCAAGGCCCAAACAATTAAGCATTCACCGTACAGAAAAGATCAAGTGATTATGTGGCTGGAGGTACAGTATATTAGACAGTCAATGGATATCAATTTTACTGCAGGCCAGTGGACTACAGGCCCCAAAAATCATTAATTCACCGTACAGAAACGAAGAATTGATAATGTGGCTGGAGGTACATTAGGCGGTCATCGTATAACAATTTTACTGTTGGCCAGTTACATTACAGGCCCCAAAAATTATGCTTTCATCGCACATAAAAGATCAAGTGATTCTGTGGCTTGAGGTATAGCAGACGGTTAATGGATATCAATTTTACTGCAGGCCAGTGGACTACAGGCCCCAAAAATTATTCATTTACCGTACAGACAAGCACAATTGATAATGTGGCTGGAGGTACAATAGGCGGTCACTGTATAACCATTTTACTGTTGGCCAGTAGACTACAGGCCCCAAAAATTATGCATTCACCGTACATAAAAGAACAAGTGATTATGTGGCTGGAGGTATATAAGACAGTCAATGGATATCAACTTTACTGCAGGCCAGTGGACTACAGGCCCCAAAAATTATTCATTCACTGGACAGAAAACATCAAGTGATTATGTGGCTGGAGATATATTAGACGGTCATTAGATATAAATTTTACTGCAGGCCAGTAGACTACAGGCCCCAAAGATTATGCATTCACCGTACATAAAAGATCAAGTGATTATGTGGCTGGAGGTATATTAGACGGTCAATGGATATCAATTTTACTGCAGGCCAGTGGACTACAGGCCCCAAAAATAATTCATTCACCGGACAGAAAACATCAAGTGATTATGTGGCTGGAGGTATATTAGACAGCCATCGGATATCAATTTTACTGCAGGCCAGTACAAATACATGTCAAATACATATGTTTCAAAATACAAAAAATATTAAATTGGATTAAAAACATGGCTAACGAAATCCCCCCTCTTGAAAAAAACCGAAATGATAATAGTTGAAATTTCATAACACGTGGTCATCACAGGTGTTGAATTCCTCTGAGGTCCCAAACATTAGGCATTCACCGGATAGAAAAGGCCTTTTATGCCGCTGTATTTACATAAGACAGAGACCATTATTTGTTCTGGATGGTGGCGTATATGTGTGGGCTGGCATGAGGAAATTCAATTAAACGTGGTCGTTACAGGTGTCGAATTCCTCCGAGATCAATGCCTCATTCATTTTAAAAAATGTGAGGTAGTCCACACTGTTGTGAGCTAGGCGAGTGCCCCCCTGCTGCGCTGAACGTCCTTTCGGACAGGACACTCGACGAGGGGCAAGCCAAGAGTTCCATGGCAAATTGTGCCAGCTCTGGCCACAGGTCAAGCCTGCACACCCAGTAGTCAAGGGGTGCCTCGCTTCCCAGAGCGTCCACATCGGCCGTTAACCCAATGAAGTCAGACACCTGTCGGTCTAGGTGTTCCCTGAGGCTGGATCCGGAGGGCGGCTGTCAATGGATTGGCTGTAGGGTTGAGCGAACCCAAACTGTAAAGTTCGGGTTCGTACCGAACTTTAGGATTTTTGGACCCCGGACCCGAACATTTCTGTAAAAGTTCGGGTTCTGTGTTCGGCGATATCTTAGCGCTTTTTGAAAGGCTGCAGAGAAGCCAATCAACAGGCGTTTAACTGTGTGCCCTTAGAAGCCATCACAGCCATGCCTACTAATGGCATGGTTGTGATTGGCCAGTGCAGAATGTGACCCAGCTTCTATATAAGCTGCAGTCACGTAGCGCTGCACGTCACTCTGCTGTGCTTAGTGTAGGGAGTGGATGCTGCTGCTGTGAGGGAGAGAATAGGACAGAATCTTTTATCAGAACTCCAATTGAACTCAGCGATCTACAGTACATAGAATCTTTTTACCCTGCCCTGAGCCCAGTGACAGAGAAAAAGAACTTTTATCCGCCTGCTAGTTAGGTGGGCGGCGGCGGCCATTTTATGCAAGCTCAGTGCACCAGCACTGCATATGTGTTTTTGTGACATTCAAATCCAAGCTTGAAATACTGCAATAATAATCTGGTTTTAAAAAAACACCCTTTTTTGGCAATATCCTACATCTGGTGCCTTTGCAGCATTAGTCAATGTGCAATTTAAGCTAGAAATACAGCTATAATTTTCTGGGTTTTAAAAAACACCCTTTTTGGGCAAAATACACAATTTTTCAGCCCTTGCTGCATCTGCACGTGTGAAATTCAAGCGTTATATACTGCTGTCATATTCTGTTATTTTAAAAAAAACACCCTTTTTGGGCAAAATACTAAATATTGCAGCCTTTGCTGCATCTGTGATTGTTAAAAACAAGTTTGAAATACTTCAATAATTTTCTGGCTTTGAAAAAACACCCATTTTTTGCAATACACTCCATCTTGGGCCTCTGCCGCATTAGTCAGTTTACAATTTAAGCTAGAAATACAGCTATAATTTTCTTGGTTTTAAAAAACACCAATTGTGGGCAAAATATACAATTTTACAGCCCTTGCTGCATCTGCACATGTGAAATTCAAGCGTTATATACTGCTGTCATATTCTGTTAGTAAAAAAAACACCCTTTTTGGCCAAAATACTTAATATTGCAGCCCTTGCTGCATCTGTCATTGTGAGATACACCCTTTACATACTACTGTTCTATTCTGCTATTAAATAAAACACCCATTTAGGGCAAAAAAACTAAATTTTTCAGCCTTTGCTGCATCTGTCATTGTGAGATACACTCTTTACATACTGTTGTTCTATTCTGCTATTAAAAAAACACCCATTTAGGTAAAAAAAATATAATTTTGCAGCCTTTGCTGCATATGTCATTGTGAGATACACCCTTTAGATACTGTGGTTCTATTCTGCTATTAATAAAACACCCATTTTGGGTAAAAATCTTTAATTGCGGCCTAGTCTGCATCTGTACGTGAGAGATACACCCTTTAGATACTGTGGTTCTATTCTGCTATTACAAAAACACAATTTTGGCAAAAATCTTAAAATAAATTGCGGCCTAGTCTACATCTGTACATGTGAGATACACCCTTTACATACTGTGTTTTATTCTGCTATTAAAAAAACACCCATTTTGGGCAAAAAACAAAATTTATCAGCTTTTGCTGCATATGTCCTGCATAGGGCCCTCTCTCCTTCTGTACCAGTTTGTAACTTGTTTTGTCTATTGTTAGTGCAATTATCTGTATTATGTGTGTATACCTCTTCTCATGTACAGCGGTATGAAATGAATGGCGCTTTAATAATAAATAATAATATGTCATTGTGAGATACACCCTTTACATACTGTTGTTCTATTCTACTATTAAAAAAACACCCATTTAGGGCAAAAAACTTAATTTTGCAGCCTTTGCTGCATATGTCATTGTGAGATACACCCTTTAGATACTGTTGTTCTATTCTGCTATTAAAAAAACACCCATTTTGGGCAAGATCCTAAATTTGAGAAATATGAGGAAAGTGTCAAATAAGGGACGTGGCCCCGGTTGTGGTGCTGCTGGTAGAGCTACTGTTGCAGGGAGAGAACATGGTCGATCTGTGCCAGCTACACGCACAAGTGAAACATCTTCCTCAGGTGCGAGTAGGCGACAGAACCTGCAGCGGTATTTGGTCGGCCCTAATGCGGCTCTACGAATGGTGAGGCCAGAACAAGTACAGGCGATAGTAGATTGGGTTGCTGACAGTGCCTCCAGTTCCTTCACATTGTCTCCCACCCAGTCTCCTGCTGAAAGATCAGAGTTGGCACCTGCAACCGATGTCCATCAGTCTTTCACCTCACCCCCTTGCAAATCAGCCAAGCAGTTTGAGCCCCAAGTCATGCAGCAGTCTCTTCTGCTTTTTGATGACTCTGTTAGCAGGGTTTCCCAGGGCCATCCACCTAGCCCTGCCCCAGAAGTGGAAGAGATTGAGTGCACCGATGCTCAACCACTTATGTTTCAAGATGAGTACATGGGAGGACCATTGCAGCACGTCTCGGATGATGATGAAACACAGGTGCCAACTGCTGCGGCTTTCTGCCGTGTGCAGACCGACAAGGAGGGCAGGGGTGAAGACTGGGTGGAAGGTGGTGTGGAGGACACTGAGGTCCTCAACCCCACATGGAATCAAGGTCATGCGAGTGACCTGTGTAGTTCGGAGGAAGAGGCGGTGGTCGCACAGAGCCACCAGCACAGCAAAAGAGGGAGCAGGGTGCAAAAGCGGAGCGGCCGTCCCCTAGACAGTACGTCTGCTACTGCCCACCGCATCAAGGGACCGAGCACACCAAAGCCAGCTCCAAGGAGTTCCCTGGCGTGGTAGTTCTTCAGACAATGTGCTGACGACAAGACATGAGTGGTTTGCACACTGTGCAATCAGAGTTTAAAGCGAGGCGTAAACGTTCTCAACCTGAGTACAACCTGCATGACCAGGCATCTAAGTGCAAAGCACGAGCTGCAGTGGAGTAGATACCTCAAAAACCAAGAAAGGTCTCTGGCTCCTCCTGCTTCCTCTTCTGCTGCAGTCTCAGCCTCTTCATCCACCTCTGGAGTGACAGTGCCACCTGCCACCCGGCAAACACAGGATCTGCCAGCAACACCACCACCTGGGTCACCAAGCATCTCCACAATGTCCCACGGAAGCGTTCAGCTCTCCATCTCCCAAATGCTGGACCGGAAGAGGAAGTACCCCCCTACCCATCCGCGATCCCTGGCCCTGAATGCCAGTATTTCAAAATTACTGGCCTTTGAAATGCTGTCATTCCGTCTGGTGGAGATGCAGAGTTTTAAAAGCCTTATGGCGGTGGCTGTCCCACAGTACGTCATGCCCAGCCACCACTACTTTTCCAGGCGTGCCATCCCTTCCCTGCACAACCAAGTGGGGGACAAAATCAGGTGTGCACTGCGCAAAGCCATCTGCGGCAAGGTGCACCTCACTACGGATATGTGGACCAGTAAGCACGGTCAGGGACGTTATATCTCCATAACAGCACACTGGGTAAATGCAGTGGCAGCTGGGCCTGAGGCGGATAGCAGTTTGCCGCATGTCCTTCCACCACCAAGGATTGCAGGGCACTTCAGTTTGCCTCCTGTTGCTTCCTCCTCTTACTCCGCTTCCTCATCGTATACCGGCTCCTCATCTGGTCAGCGTAACACCTTCACCACCAACTTCAGCACAGCCAGGGGTAAACGACAGCAGGCAGTTTTAAAACGTATCTGTTTGGGGGACAAACCCCACACCGCGCAGGAGCTGTGGACGAGCCTTGAACAACAGACCGATGAGTGGTTGATGCCAGTGAGCCTTAAGCCCGGCCTGGTGGTGTGCGATAATGGGCGAAATCTCGTAGCAGCTCTGGGACTAGCCGGTTTGACGCACATCCCCTGCCTGGCGCATGTGCTGAATTTGGTGGTGCAGAGATTCCTTAAAAATTACCCCGATATGTCAGAGCTGCTGCATAAAGTGCGGGCCATCTGTGCGCGCTTTCGGCGTTCTCACCCTACTGCTGCTCGCCTGTCAGCGCTGCAGCGTAACTTCGGCCTTCCCGTTCACCGCCTCATATGCGACGTGCCCACAAGGTGGAACTCCACCTTGCACATGTTGGCAAGACTGTGCAAGCAGCAGCAGGCGATAGTGGAGTCTCAGCTGCAGCACGCACGGGTGAGTCGCTCTGCGGAACAGCACCACTTCACCACCAATGACTGGGCCTCCATGCGAGACCTGTGTTCCTTGTTGCGCTGTTTCGAGTACTCCACCAACATGGCCAGTGCCGATAACACCGTTCTCAGCGTTACTATCCCACTTCTATGCCTCCTTGAAAAAACACTGCTGGCGATGATGGAAGAGGATATGGCACAGGAGGAGGAAGAGGGATCATTTCATAGAGTTTCCGGCCAGTCATTCACAAGTGGCTCCGAGGGTGGGTTCCTGCACCCACAAACGCCAGGTACACAATTGTCCAGCCAGGGCACAGTTCTGGAGGATGACGAGGTGAAGAATGAGGAGGAGGAGATGGAGGAGGAGGAACCACGTTCACAGCAGGGTGGCACCCAGACCAGCTCATGGTCATCACTGGTACGTGGCTGGGGGGATAGAGAGGACACAGACGATACACCTTCCACAGAGGACAGCTTTTCGTTGCCTCTGGGCAGCCTGGCACACATGAGCGCTGTGTGGCACACATGAGCGCATGCTGCAGTGTCTCCGCAACGACCGCCGAGTTGCCCAAATCCAATTTGTGCTCATTACTGGGTGGCCACGCTGCTAGATCCCCGTTACAAGGACAATGTATAGTCCTTAATTCCCTCACTGGAGCATGATCGTAAGATGCGCGAGTACAAGCGCACGCTGGTAGACGCGCTGCTGGTGGCATTTCCATCTGACAGTGGGGGCACAGTGGAAGCACAAGGCGAAGGCAGAGGAAGAGGTCGCCAACACAGCTGGGGCACCGCCAGCACCTCAGAAGGCAGGGTTAGTATGGCCGAAATGTGGAAAAGCTTTGTCAGCACGCCACAACAACCAGCACTACCAGCTGATATGGAGCGTCTTAGCAGGAGGCAGCATTTCACCAACATGGTGGAGCAGTATGTGTGCACACGCCCACACTGAATGACGGGTTTTCCTACTTTAACTTCTGGGTCTCCAAATTGGGCACATGCCCTGAGCTTGCCCTTTACGCCTTGGAGGTGCTGGCCTGCCCTGCAGCCAGTGTATTATCTGAACGTGTTTTTAGCACGGCAGGGGGCGTTATCGCCGACAAGAGCAGCCAATGTGGACAAGCTCACGTTCATTAAAATGAACCAGGCATGGATCCCACAGGACTTGTCCGTACCTTGTGCAGAATACCACTGCTCTAGCTAGTAGACAGGTTAAAAAAATTCACTAATTCGTCTGTTACATTTTCGGGTGAAATTCACCAATTTTTAGGTGTGATATACCACTGCTATACCTAGTAGACAGGTTAAAAAAAAAATCACTAATTCGTCTGTTACATTTTCGGGTGAAATTCACCAATCTTTGGGTGTGATATACCACTGCTCTACCTAAAGAAACCTATAAACGAACACTGAGCATTGATAAGCTATAAAAATATTATTTTATTGAAATACATGATTAAAACATACAAGGGAGATGACAGACAAGTGCATGATAGAAAAAGTGCGGTACAATCCTGGGAGAATTTTTAGAGTACAAGGTATAATGGAGCAAGTGACCTGAACACAAGAGCCTACAGACAAAAAACATATATATGCATATAGATGTCCACAATCAATGAGAGTGCAAAATGCTATCAAATATAAAGTGCATGTGCAAACTGCAATATAAGCAGAAAAAAAAATAGCAGCTCTCAAATATGAATCATTGATTGAATACACATCTATTTAATCAAATGCAGCAGATAAAGTGCATGTTCAAGCCACACTCAGGTGGCAAAGTCTGTAGTTTCCACACTCAAGTGGCAAAGAGATATGGTAAAAACTTGTTCAAGAGGCTCAACAACAATGGTGTATGTCAAATAATCGGAAAAAGGTCACATACCGTATTTTTAGAATAACAGATCCACGGGAAGACCGCACACCCCGACGCGCGTTTCGATTGAAACCTTCCTCTGGGAGTACAGTCTTCCTACTAGAGAGGTTATATTTAAATGGGTGCTCCTCCAATCAAGGCACACCAATCAATATAAAATACAAACATATGGTGTCGATAGAGCAAACTGCCCTATCGCCGTCCTTCTAAGGGGTGGAGACACAGGTGGACCGTGCGGTGGCCAATCGCACGAGTACAGCTGCACTCACCGGTCAAGGACCTTCAGTGACGTCATAATCCCGCAACATGCCTTTCACGCGGCCGGCGAAGTCAGGGGGATGAATCACATGATCGGAGGTCGCGATCACATGATCCACACCAGCGCAATAGCCGGGAGATGGAACGTGAGGAGAAAGGATCACATGATCACGAGTCGCTATCAAGTGAATGGGATGATTCAAGTGGTGGATAATGTTCCCCTTGGGGGAATAAGATGCATGCATGCATAAAATTGATTGTGAATCAATGCATAAGTGAACCGGAGGTCACTTAAGTGAGTGAGTGAGTAAACACAATGAGGTGGAAATAAATCAATCATAAAATATATACATAGTGACATAACAAAGGCAATATATTATATTACATGTTAAAAGTGAAAGGAATTAATGAGTATAAAGGTGCTGAATAGAATAGTGATGTGAGAGCTATGGTAGTACTGTGTAAAAAAGTGAAACCATAATTGGTAAGGAGAAGAAACGTGATGTGACATTTCCATCTTCGATTTTTGATCTTGATGACGCAGATGGTCCGATGAAATATGCCCGAGGTCCTTATAGAGAGATAAAATCAGATATGTTAACCTATATGCAGAAAAACAGCGTTAGGGGAAAATCTCTAGTAGGAAGACACAAAAAGAAATTTACATGAACATGAAACCTGTTAAAAAACGGACAAACAATATAAAAAAAAATATTATTATTTTCTATGAGTTAAAAATATGTCTACATGTTCACTGCAGGAAGGGGGCATAAGACAGGGCATCATTGAGGCCTTTAGGTTGCGTGGTGTCCAAGGTCCAGATCCACTTTGTCTCTAATTGGGCCAGGCGTTTCATTAGGTTACCACCACACATTCCTAGGTCTATGTGGTCTATCCCACAGACACCAAAAGTGAGGGGTCACTATCCTGAAAGTTCCTAAAATGTCTCGCAATCGGTTTCAGATCATCCACATTAGTGGAGTCTTTTGATTTCACAATGTCTCGGACATGTTCACGGACTCATATTTTTAGTTCCCTGCTTGTCAGGCCAACATAGATTTTTGGGCATGGGCAAGTGGCATGGTAAATTACCCCTTTGGTGTTACATGAAATGCAGTGTGTAATTTTGTATGTTTTAGTCTGCGTGGAGTTCATGAACTCCGTGGTCCTCAAGATATTATCACTGTTAAGGGAAATATGGCTTTCAGCCAGAACCTCATCCTGATGACCACACAAATATGCCTAATAATTGGACCCAGTGGTATTCACCCATTCAGTATGGCCAGTAGCATTGTGTCCCTTGTTAGCATAACTAAGGCAGTTGAACAACATCCTCTTGACCAAGAGATGGCGGAAGATATTTGGGTGGTGACAGGGTGGAGTCTATGGTGGGGGGCTGGGACACAGCAAGATATAGGTGAAAGTTGGGAGTGAGGGTGGGTCTTCTCTTCCTGGACACCGATGGATGCAGGAGCAAGCTAAGTTATATGTGTGCGTATAAGGGTATGTATATAAGTATAATATCCCAGTAGACTTTATATGTGTACATATAGATCTTTGTAGTCGGCGATTGTATTACCAGTTAGATTATATATGCTCTTTATGCAGGAGTCTCTATATGTACATATACTAATGGTCAGGTACTGGAGGTGAGTTGGTTAGAAGAGTAGATCCAGTAGACTGTATATTGGTGGACTCTGGATATACTGTATATACATACACATTATTAGCCACATTATTATTAGCCAAATTTGCTTAGCATCCAGGGTGGACAGGAACTGAGGCGGCTGTGTGTGGTGGTGTCCTCTATGTATTGTGTTATCTGTATCTCTATGTGTAATGTCCATTGCTTTGTCATCTCTATGTTATCAGTAAACTATTTTTATATATAAGTATCTGTAAGGGTTGTGTGTTGCTCCTGGGGTATATGAAGGACTGGAAGAGGTGTAATTACACACAGAATAATCAGGTTGTATGGGAAACAGAGGCAACATGCTAGGAATAGAATAGAAGGGATGGAAAACGGAGATATACATACATCTCCATTTTCCAAGAGCAAAATCCTCATTGGTGGAACACACTCTTCTAATCCTGATGAATTGGCCAGTGGGTATTGCTTCAATTGTCTGGGGAGAGTGACAGGATGATGCATGTAAGAGTGCATTAACAGCAGTCTCTTTTCTGTATATGTCAGTTTGCAGGCGACCCAACAAGAAATTCTATTTGTTCCATATCGTGTTTATAGGTCAAATGGATGTTGTACTTATTGTCATTAAGACTATCCATGAAGGATCCAAGAGCATCAGAGGTACCCTGCCAAATTAGAAAAATATATATCGATGTACCGGGCCCAAAAAATGACCCGGTCCATCGACGTATGCCCATCAGACATAAAGAGCTCCCTCTCCCACAGCCCCAGGAAGAGATTGGCATATGAGGGCGCACAGGCCGCCCCCATTGCCGTCCCCCGGAGCTGCAGGTAGAAAAAGCCGTTAAAAGTAAAAAAAGTTGTGCGTGAGGGCAAACTGTAATATATCAATAAGGCAGGCAGAAAAGTTTTTATCACCATTCGTCATGGACAAAAAGTAGGAAACAGCTCGTATCCCATCCTTATGATTGATGCTGGTGTACAGTGATTCGACATCACATGTCACCAGCAACATGTCAGGATCGAGGTGGATGTCGTCGATCTTCTGGAGCAGATCTGCGGTGCCCCGCGTGTATGACGGTAAGCCTTCTACCAAAGGCTTTAGACTGTGATCTAAAAATGTACACACATTCTCCAGAAAGCCAGCACAACCTGATATAATCGGCCTACCTGTTGGTTTTGTAGGGCTCTTGTGGATCTTGGGCAAGAGATATAGAGTGGGTATTGAAGGATGTCGTACAGTTAGTGCCTCACATAATTGTCGAGATATAACATCATCAGTTACTGCTGCTTCCAATAAGTCCAGCAGTAGTTGACTGTAGGAGGAAAGGGGGTTAAAGGTTAATTTTTTATAACAAGCCATATCTCTCAATTGGCGATAAGCCTCCATCTCGTACATTTTACAAGGCCAGATAACAATATTCCCCCCCTTGTCCGCCGGTTTGAAGACTACGTCCTTCCAGGACCGTAGATTCTTCAAACTTTTGCGTTGGTCAAACGTCAAGTTATTATGAGTTCTCTTATCAGTCAATTGTGAAAGTTCTTTGGATACTGATCTCACAAAGAGATCTACTGCTGGACATAGTAGGAAGACTGTACCCCCAGAGGAAGGTTTCAATCGAAACGCGCGTCGGGGTGTGCGGTCTTCCTGTGGATCTGTTATTCTAAAAATACGGTATGTGACCTTTTTCTGATTATTTGACATACACCATTGTTGTTGAGCCTCTTGAACAAGTTTTTACCATATCTCTTTGCTACTTGAGCGTCGAAACTACAGACTTTGCCACTTGAGTGTGGCTTGCATTTGCACCTTATTATGGTATCTGCTGCATTTGATTAAATAGATGTGTATTTGTCACGAGTTGGAGGTCCCAGGAGAGACCACCGCATCGTCAAGCAATAAACAAATGGAAATCAGGTACAGACACACAAGAGTTTATTGCACAAACAAAAACCAGGGAAGGCAGCACAGACAAAACATGAGCTCTATGTACCGTCAGCACAGTGGGAGAAAACCCCCACTGCGCCACTGTCTAGTAATACTCCAGAGGGCGTGACTAAGCAACTCCTGGTATTCACTAGGGCCCCAGATGGTAGGTTTAGGCTTTGCAGCAGGAAGTTGCCAGGGTCCACTCTGGAGCGTGAACTAGACAGTGACAGCAGGAACGAATGGACAACAGGTACCAGAAGGTACCGACGGCACATAGGCATACATAACAGACAGGCAAATACAAACAGGGCAACTAATAACACAAGCAGGAGTACATAGCAAGGAAACAGGAGTGACAATGAGCAGAGAAGGACTTGCTCCACCAGTAGTAAACTGCATGGCCTTACCCATGGCACTCTGCTGCAAAGAAAGGTGCAGCAAGGGCTTGCTGAACAGAGACATGAATACACACACAAAAAAAAGATTTGTGAGACGCACGGGACTGAAGAAAAATCAGGAGGAGGTGCTGCCAGTAAAGAGCATCCGCCCTTCCTCTAACAATTGAATAAATAAAGATAAAAAATACTGGGCACTCTCGCTTATGTAGAATCATACACTTTATTTGTACACATATATAATATAATCAATTGGTCTATAAACGCATAGTCATAATAAAACCATTAAATGGATTAAAATAGAATAGATAACACACTAAAACCACTAGACATTCAACACTATGTGTAAAAAATGGATATAACCGGCCGTACTGCGACTAAAACTGGGGGGTGATCAGTCCATATAAATCAATAGATAAGGGGATCCTGGCTGGTGGCTTATGGTGGTCTTATAACTACAGATAGTAACCTCGCAATGTCATATAGAGTTCACAGTCCTGATCCTTTGGAGGAGAATAAAAATACTGCGGTTAGAGAAATTCACTTAGGTAAGTATGTTCGCGGCGTCCCGCTTTTACTCACTGTGCAGTGCGGTTCTTTTTGATGGTCAACTTGTGGTCCAAGAGCGCTCTTGAGTGCTCCTGTCGTAGCTGTGTAATGCTGTGGCTTTCTTTCCCGTGTCTTTGTGGTCCTCTGGCTACCGCTCCGTAGTAGCTAAGAGCCGGCAAGCTCTGGGACTCAAAGTTCCTATCCCCACGTCGGCTGACCTGCGTCACGATACTGTGTGTCCTCGTGTATTGCGCTTGTAGCCGCCGGCGTGTCAGGGCTTGGTAAGTCACGGAATCCTCAATTGATTTTGAGTACAGCACAGCCTTTATAATACCAGCATGTCCTTCTTATGATTACTCTGGGGGTCTCTTCACCATGAATACACACAAGGTAACTAAAACATAACTGGCAGAACAGATAACAGAAAGACAGGAAAGAGGACATCAATGAAGACGGTAATGAACAAGTAGGAAACCCACAGAGCACGCACAGACAGACAGACAGACACGGATCCCATGGGTCAGCAGCATGGGAGAGTGCGTACAAACAGGAGCAGGACAAGACAACACACACCAGGAGAGCTGACACAGAACTGAGGAAAACTCAACCTTATATACAGGTTCCATGGGTGCAGCAGAGAGGCCACACCCATGGAGCAGACAAAGGAGATTAACTCCTAATAGGCACACAGGGGAGTTAACCCATAAAGAACCACAAATAACACAGGAACGAAACTTCAGCGAGGAGCACCGAACGAGCAAGGACGGAAGGTCACAGCCAGAGATAGTGGCTGTGACAGTATTCAATCAATGATTCATATTTGAGAGCTGCTATTTTTTTCTGCTTATATTGCAGTTTGCACATGCACTTTATATTTGATAGCATTTTGCACTCTCATTGATTGTGGACATCTATATGCATATATATGATTTTTGTCTGTAGGCTCTTGTGTTCAGGTCACTTGCTCCATTATACCATGTACTCTAAAAATTCTCCCAGGATTGTACTGCACTTTTTCTATCATGCACTTGTCTGTCATCTCCCTTGTATGTTTTAATCATGTATTTCAATAAAATAATATTTTTATAGCTTATCAATTCTCAGTGTTCGTTTATAGGTTTCTCTAGTCTTTTCTGGGTTAAGCTCTCTTTGGTGAGGTATAGAAAGGATGACTGGGCACACCTAAGATATTTGATAGCTAATGTTTATTAATACTGAAGTATAAAATACAAATCCGATAGGGGGATGTACAACGTATAATTTAGACATATAATTTTAATTTTCAGCGCTGCCTCTTAGTAAAACAATAATCGAAAACAGAGGTTCTGTATATTCTGTGGCCGAAATGTAGCTGTGTTGTTCACTCACTATTGATATTGTGACCCAACAGCCTCACCTCAAACCCCACATAGACAGAAATTCTGGATGGGTAAAAATGTGAATACATACAGAAATATAGCGATAAATTAGCAGTCATTACGGCGATAATGGAAATATTTTTCGATTGGACAATGATGTTCACAGGACTTCCGGAACCAGAATCCGAACCGGGTTTTGTAAAGCTCCTTTGTTGAGTATAAAAGAATGGTCTTTTGGGGAGGTCGGATAAGCCACTGAGGAAGGGGATACTCCAACCCCGAAACGCGTCTGATCTGACCCCCCAAGTATTTACTCTATGCGAGTGCACCGCATGAACTCATCAAGGAACAACTCTGAGCCGCCTTACGAAATATAGCCGGTCTGAAACTTCTACCCGAAAAGCTGGGATACCTCATCCAGATCCAAACAAGCGGGATTTCGTGCAGCAAACTCAACTGCTAACAGGTGATCCATATCATCAATTGTGGGATTCACCTGACCGCAACAAGAAAACCGGGAGCAAGTTCCGATAGACGGCAGAGGTTTCTCTTACATGTGAGATCCCTCCAACATTGGTAAGAGTGTTCCTTTACTAACTACTGCCTTAATGCTGGATTCTTTACTGACTGAAAGCGGGATGCCGCTGAGTCAGTGACGGAGCAAATTAACACTATACTCGACTATTGCAAACTCATTCTACAGCATTATTTTTCTATTTAAAATCGGCAATTCATATTTGTGGGACTTCAGTACATCTGGACTCTTTTAGGGCAAGTGAATTTAACATTACCTGATATTATATATCCTATATTCCATTTTTACTCAATTAGTATTATCAACATTGCGTTTTACTGCTAATTTATCGCTATATTTCTGTATGTATTCACATTTTTACCCATCCAGAATTTCTGTCTATGTGGGGTTTGAGGTGAGGCTGTTGGGTCACAATATCAATAGTGAGTGAACAACACAGCTACATTTCGGCCACAGAATATACAGAACCTCTGTTTTCGATTATTGTTTTACTAAGAGGCAGCGCTGAAAATTAAAATTATATGTCTAAATTATACGTTGTACATCCCCCTATCGGATTTGTATTTTATACTTCAGTATTAATAAACATTAGCTATCAAATATCTTAGGTGTGCCCAGTCATCCTTTCTATATTTCTGTTTCTATCAGCAGCGGGGTGACGCTGCAAGACTGAGAGCACCCTGGTTGGTGTATCAACCATCCTGTGCATCCAACTAATATATTACAATTGAATTCTCTTTGGTGAGGGGCTCTTCTTGTTACGTTGTTGCTTTACGCACTTCTTATGTAACCTATTTTCGTATCTAACCACTGCTCTACCTAGTAGACAGGTTAAAAAAATTCACTAATTTGTCTGTTACATTTTCGGGTGAAATTCACCAATTTTTGGGTGTGATATACTACTGCTATACCTAGTAGACAGGTAAAAAAAAAAATCACTAATTCATCTGTTACATTTTCGGGTAAAATTCACCAATTTTTGGGTGTGATATAACACTGCTATACATAGTAGACAGGTAAAAAAAATGCACTAATTTGTCTGTTACATTTTCGCGTGAAATTCACCAATTTTTGGGTGTGATATACCACTGCTATACCTAGTAGACAGGTAAAAAAAGAAAATCACTAATTTGTCTGTTACATTTTCGGGTGAAATTCACCAATTTTTGGGTGTGATATACCACTGCTATACCTAGTAGACAGGTAAAAAAAAAATCACTAATTTGTCTGTTACATTTTCGGGTGAAATTAACCAGTTTTTGGCTGTGATATACCCCTGCTCTACCTAGTTGACAGCCTAATAAATTTCAAAAATGTTTCTTTTACATTTTCAGGTGACATTCAACAATTTTTGGCTGTGATAGACTCCTGCTCTACCTAGTAGACAGGTTAATAAATTTCACTAATTTTTCTGTTGCATTCTTGGGTTGACATATCACAATTTTTGCCGTAAATAAACCCCTGCTCTTCATAGGTGACAGGGACTGAAATTTTTAAAAATAATCTGTTCCATTGGTGGGTGACATTAACCCATTTCTGGCGATTTAAAACCCCTGCTCTGCATAGGTGACAGGGACTTAAATTTCAAAAATTCGTCTTTATTGGCCCTTTCATTTGATCCTTCTGCTTCATCCTATTCTCACACATTTCCGCTTCATCCCATTGCAGCCATTGACCTCCCTTGGATGAGGTCTCCCTTTCTCACGCTCCCTCTCTGGCGTGGAACCCTGATTCGCCGATAAACGTGATCAACATAGTAGGCTCAGAAAAGAACATCGAAAGTTGATAGAGAAGATATCCAAATGGATGGTAGACGTCACAGGAACGTGCGATCAGTCAGAAGTTATCTAGAGTCAACAAAGCGGCAGCAGGGCCTCTCCTGTCTAACGTTTCCAAATCCAAAATACCCCAGTGACATTCCCTATAATTTTTTATTAATCATTCCAATAACAGGGCATCTTCAGAGTCCTGTATTGTTATTTATCGTCACTATCTCCCCGAGTCGGGAGTAAGAAATTGCCGCGCGCCCCCTCCTTAACCCCTTAAGGGTTTAGGACGTACCGGTACGCCATGTTTGCCAAATCCTTAAGGACCCAGGACGTACCGGTACGTCCTAACTTTAAAACTACATTGCGGCACAGCGGGGGTTAATCGGAACAGGATGTCCACTGAAATCATTCAGCGGGCATCCTGTCACAACGCCCGGGGGGGGTCATGTGACCCCCCCCCGCATCGGCGATAGCAGCAAACCACAGGTCAATTCAGACCTGCGGTTTGCGGCTTTACCTGAGGTTTGCGGTGGCAATTGGCGGTGCCATCGGGTTCCCATTAGAGATGTCGCAAACATAAAATTTTCCGTTCGCGAACGGCGAACGCAAATTTTCGCAAGTGTTCACGAACGGGCGAACCGGGCGAACCGCCATTGACTTCAATGGGCAGGCGAATTTTAAAACCCACAGGGACTCTTTCTGGCCACAATAGTGATGGAAAAGTTGTTTCAAGGGGACTAAAACCTGGACTGTGGCATGCCGGAGGGGGATCCATGGCAAAACTCCCATGGAAAATTACGTAGTTGACGCAGAGTCGGGTTTTAATCCATAAAGGGCATAAATCACCTAACATTCCTAAATTGTTTGGAATAACGTGCTTTAAAACATCATGTATGATGTTGTATCGATCAGGTAGTGTAACGGTTACGCCCGCTTCACAGTTACAGACCAAACTCTGACAGACCAAACTCCCTGTTTAACGCACCGCAAACAACCACAAACAGTCAATTTGCACAACCGCAAACTCCCCATTTGCACAAGGTTGGATACCAAGCTAGCCATGTCGCGTTCCTTGTCCTCACTGATGTCATTGAAGGTCTCTTCCTCCACCCAGCCACGTACAACACCAAGGGTCCCCGAAAGGTGACAACAAGCCCCCTGGGACGCCTGCTCTGTTTGGTCTTCCACCTCCTCAAAGCCACCTTCCTCCTCTGACTCCTCTTCTTCAGACTCCTCTCTCTGCGTTGCCTCTCTCTGCGTTATTATAAGGTGTGTTAAGTAGTACTATTCCTATCAGTTTAATCCCTGTTACGTCCACTAGTATTATTATTATAAGGTGTGTTAAGTAGTACTATTCCTATCAGTTTAATCCCTGTTACGTCCCCTATCAGGGGACGTGTATATGGCATCGATTTTAGAAACCGGAAGATGGAAAAAGATGCTTGGTCGGTCCTCCTACTTCAAATTTGGGGCACTGTGCGTGCAATCTAATGTGCCGCCAGATAGTTGTGGTGTGTTATGTTGTTCTATTCTTATCAGTTTAATCCCTGTTACGTCCCCTATCAGGGGACGTTTATATGGCATCAATTTTAGGAATGGGGAGATGGAAAAAGATGCTTGGTCGGTCCTTCTACTTCAAATTTGGGGCACTGCGCGTGCAATCTAATGTGCCGCCAGATAGTTGTGGTGTGTTATGTTGTTCTATTCTTATCAGTTTAATCCCTGTTACGTCCCCTATCAGGGGACGTGTTTATGGCATCGATTTTAGGAACGGGGAGATGGAAAAAGATGCTTGGTCGGTCCTCCTACTTCAAATTTGGGGCACTGCACGTGCAATCTAATGTGCCGCCAGATAGTTGTGGTGTGTTATGTTGTTCTATTCTTATCAGTTTAATCCCTGTTACGTCCCCTATCAGGGGACGTGTCTATGGCATCGATTTTAGGAACGGGGAGATGGAAAAAGATGCTTGGTCGGTCCTCCTACTTCAAATTTGGGGCACTGCGCATGCAATTTAATGTGCCGCCAGATAGTTGTGGTGTGTTATGTTGTTCTATTCTTATCAGTTTAATCCCTGTTACGTCCCCTATCAGGGGACGTGTCTATGGCATCGATTTTAGGAACGGGGAGATGGAAAAAGATGCTTGGTCGGTCCTCCTACTTCAAATTTGGGGCACTGCGCGTGCAATCTAATGTGCCGCCAGATAGTTGTGGTGTGTTATGTTGTTCTATTCTTATCAGTTTAATCCCTGTTACATCCCCTATCAGGGGACGTGTATGGAATAGATTTTAGTCAACCGCAAAGAGTTGGCAATAGTTGACACACTCATGACATAAATTTTATTCCTCTATGCGTCAATCTTGGTGTAGTGATGACTGTGCTCGTGCGCACGTTTGGGAGATTGCAGGCGATGGGGTTTTTTCAAAGCCTATGGCCGTGCTGAGGTAGTTCAGTGACAGTTAAATGACCCAGAAAACAATGTTTCTGCAGTTTGGGCTCATTGTTGGCCTAGTAGGCTTTAATGATCACCTTAGATGATCACAAAGAAAATTAATGTTTTTTCTATGCAAAATTATCTAGCCGATCGCTTTTGGTCTGTTCACAATGAAGCAACAAACTTATCATCTGGGGAGTGCCAACATTGCCATTGCCAACACACTCATAGAGGTGGTCGCTTCATTGTGATACGCAATCCCCTTCACCACGACAAGGTAACGATCACGAAGGGGAATTGACACATGTATGTGTCTTTTTTTTTTGTTTGGTTTTTGAAGCCACAGTGCAGCACCAGAGGCCAAAACAATTAGGCATGTGGAAACTAGGTATTGTTGCAGCTGCTGCTGTAGCAGCGGCCAGAAAAATAGATGTTTGTTTCCCAGGCAGAAAATGCCCTAAAACATTGCGGTTTGAACCCTAGTTGGTGGCGGATAAGTCACGCAAGTCATCCGGCATTTAGAGATAAAATACAGCAGCGTGTGGACCATTTTTAGCCCAAGGCAGCTCATCTCATCAGGCCTTTTTTAGTCGAATGTATCGCCCACTGTCAGTCCCTTTGGGATCCATCCCTCATTCATCTTAATAAAGGTGAGGTAATGTAGACTTTTTTGACCTAGGCGACTTCTCTTCTCAGTGACAATACCTCCTGCTGCACTGAAGGACCTTTCTGACAGGACACTTGAAGCGGGGCAGGCCAGAAGTTCTATCGCAAATTGGGATAGCTCAGGCCACAGGTCAAGCCTGCACACCCAGTAGTCAAGGGGTTCATCGCTCCTCAGAGTGTCAATATCTGCAGTTAAGGCGAGGTAGTCTGCTACCTGTCGGTCGAGTCGTTCTCTGAGGGTGGACCCCGAAGGGCTGTGGCGATGCGTAGGACTTAAAAAGCTCTGCATGTCCTCCATCAACAACACGTCTGTAAAGCGTCCTGTCCTTGCCGGCGTGGTCGTGGGAGGATTACTTTGACCTCTTCCCCTGATAGATTCCCGTTGTGCTGTGACATCACCCTTATACGCTGTGTAAAGCATACTTTTTAATTTATTTTGGAACTGCTGCATCCTTTCCGACTTGTGGTAATTCGGTAACATTTCAGGCACTTTCTGCTTATACCGGGGGTCTAGTAGCGTGGACACCCAGTACAGGTGGTTCTCCTTCAGCCTTTTTATACGAGGGTCCCTCAACAGCCACGACAGCATGAAAGACCCCATTTGCACAAGGTTGGATGCCGAGCTACTCATGTCCCGTTCCTCGTCCTCAGTAATCTCACTGAAGGTATGTTCTTCCCCCCAGCCACGTACAACACCACGGGTACCAGATAGGTGACAAACGAGCACCCTGGGATGCCTGTTGTGGTTGGTATTCCTCCTCCTCCTCAAAGCCACATTCCTCCTCTGACTCCTCTTCCTCACAATCCTCTTCCAGCGTTGCCACAGGTCCAGCAAGCGATGCTGATAAGGCTGTTTCTGGTGGTGATGGTGACCACAACTCTTCCTCTTCCTCTTCACACTCATCTATGGCCTGATCAAGCACTCTTCGCAGGGCATGCTCCAGGAAGAAAACAAATGGTATGATGTCACTGATGGTGCCTTCGGTGCGACTGACTAGGTTTGTCACCTCCTCAAAAGGACGCATGAGCCTACAGGCATTGCGCATGAGCGTCCAGTAACGTGGCAAAAAAATTCCCAGCTCCGCAGAGGCTGTCCTAGCACCCCGGTCATAAAAATACTCGTTGACGGCTTTTTCTTGTTGGAGCAGGCGGTCGAACATTAGGAGTGTTGAATTCCAACGTGTCGGACTGCCTCACTGGCATGTTGTTTCGCCGCTGGATATCTGAAAAGTGCGCCATGGCCGTGTAGGAACGCCTGAAATGGCCACACACCTTCCTGGCCTGCTTGAGGACGTCCTGTAAGCCTGGGTACTTATGCACAAAACGTTGTACGATCAGATTACACACATGTGCCATGCACGGCACATGTGTCAACTTGCCCAAATTCAATGCCGCCAACAAATTGCTTCCGTTGTCACACACCACTTTGCCGATCTCCAGTTGGTGCGGAGTCAGCCACTGATCCACCTGTGCGTTCAGGGCGGACAGGAGTGCTGGTCCGATGTGACTCTCTGCTTTCAGGCAAGTCAACCCCAAGACGGCGTGACACTGCCATATCCGGGATGTGGAATAGCCCCTGGGGAGCTGGGGGGGGTGCCGTTGATGTGGAGCAAGACGCAGCAGCAGAAGAGGACTCAGTCGAGGAGGTTATGGTAGAGGATGGAGTAGGAGGAGTAGAGGAGGTGGCAGCAGACCTGCCTGCAAGTCGTGGCAGTGTCACCAACTCCTCTGCAGAGCCACGCATTCCATGCTTGGCAGCCATCAGCAGGTTTACCCAATGCACAGTGTAGGTGATATACCTGCACTAACCGTGCTTTGCAGACCAGGTATCAGTGGTCAGATGGACCCTTGCCCCAACACTGTGTGCCAGACATGCCATTACTTCCTTTTGCACAATCGAGTACAGGTTGGGGATTGCCTTTTGTGCAAAGAAATTTCGGCCGGGTACCTTTCACTGTGGTGTCCCAATAGCTACAAATTTTTGATACGCCTCAGACTCCACCAGCTTGTATGGTAAAAGCTGGTGGGCTAAGAGTTCAGACAAGCCAGCTGTCAGACGCCGGGCAAGGGGGTAACTTTGTGACATTGGCTTCTTACGCTCAAACATGTCCTTGACAGACACCTGACTGTGGGCAGATGAGCAGGAACTGCTCAAGGCGAGAGACGGAGTGGCGGATGGTTGAGAGGGGGCAAGGAGGACAGCAGTGGTTGACGTGGCTGAAGATGCAGGACCAGGAGGAGGATGGCGGCTTTGAGTTTGTGTGCTGCTTGTACTCATGTGTTGATCCCATAGGCGTTTGGGATGTGCGATCATGTGCCTTCGCAAAGCAGTTGTACCTAGGTGGGTGTTGGACTTCCCACGACTCAGTTTCTTTTGGCACAGGTTTCAAATGGCATTGCTGTTGTCAGAGGCAGACACAAAAAAAAATGCCACACTGCTGAGCTCTGCAATGACGGCATTCTGGTGGTGGCAACAGCATGCGTTGATTGGCGTGCTGTCTGGCTGACCCCGGGTGCCGATGCATGCTGTCTGACTGTGCCACTAGCTCCTTGCGACGACCTCCCCCTGCTTCCAACTCGTCTCCTCCTCCTCTCTGTCTCCCCATCAGAACTTTCCCCCTGTTCTTCTCTTCGAGCGGGCACCCACGTGACATCCACGGACACATCGTCATCATCAACCGCTTCACTTGTATCTGACAACTCAGCAAAGGAAGCAGCAGCGGGTACAACATCATCATCATCACACCGTATGTCCATGTGTGTAATGCTGCCTGACTGAGACATATCCCTGTTATCTACATCCTCTGGCAATAATGGTTGCGCATCACTCATTTCTTCCAACTGATGTGTAAATAACTCCTCTGACAGATCAAGTGAAGCGGCTGTGGTGCTAGTGTTGGTGGTGGCGGCAGGCGGGCGAGTGGTAACTTGAGAGGTGCCCAAAGCTGAGCTGGAGGAGGATGGTGCGTCAAGGTTCTGAGCGGAAGCTGTAGAAGATTGGGTGTCCTGTGTTAGCCAGTCAACTATGTCCTCAGAACTTTTCAAGTTCAGGGTACGTGGCCTCTGAACACTGGGCATTAGTCTAGGGCCAAAGGAAATCACAGCACCACGACCACGACGACCCCTGCGTGGTGGCCTGCCTCTGCCTGTCATTTTTTTTAGATTAGTTAAGTTGTACTATGCATGCAAGCTACTGTGACACCAGATATGAGTTGCGCTGAAGTGACACTATGCACTGCACAGGGCCTTAAACACACAAACACGTGTAACAGTGTGTAACTGACTGCTATTTATTCAGCCAAAATAGTTTTTTTTATTTAAATGGAATCGAATGTGACACCAGATATGAATGGCGCTGAAGTGACACTATGCACTGCACTGGGCCTTAAACACACAAACACGTGTGTAACTGACTGCTATTTATTCAGCCAAAATAGTTTTTTTTAATTAAATGGAATCGAAATGTGACACCAGATATGAATGGCGCTGAAGTGACACTATGCACTGCACTGGGCCTTAAACACACAAACACGTGTGTAACTGACTGCTATTTATTCAGCCAAAATAGTTTTTTTTATTTAAATGGAATCGAAATGTGACACCAGATATGAATGGCGCTGAAGTGACACTATGCACTGCACTGGGCCTTAAACACACAAACACGTGTGTAACTGACTGCTATTTATTCAGCCAAAATAGTTTTTTTTATTTAAATGGAATCGAATGTGACACCAGATATGAATGGCGCTGAAGTGACACTATGCACTGCACTGGGCCTTAAACACACAAACACGTGTGTAACTGACTGCTATTTATTCAGCCAAAATAGTTTTTTTTATTTAAATGGAATCGAAATGTGACACCAGATATGAATGGCGCTGAAGTGACACTATGCACTGCACTGGGCCTTAAACACACAAACACGTGTGTAACTGACTGCTATTTATTCAGTCAAAATAGTTTTTTTTCTTTAAATGGAATCGAATGTGACACCAGATATGAATGGCGTTGAAGTGACACTATGCACTGCACTGGGCCTTAAACACACAAACACGTGTGTAACTGACTGCTATTTATTCAGCCAAAATTGTTGTTTTTCTTTAAATGGAATTGAATGTGACACCAGATATGAATGGCGTTGAAGTGACACTATGCACTGCACTGGGCCTTAAACACACAAACACATGTGTAACTGACTGCTATTTATTCAGTCAAATATATATTTTTTCTTTAAATGGAATCGAATGTGACACCAGATATGAATGGCACTGAAGTGACACTATGCACTGCACTGGGCCTTAAACACACAAACACGTGTGTAACTGACTGCTATTTATTCAGCCAAAATAGTTTTTTTTTATTTAAATGAAATCGAATGTGACACGAAATATTAATGGTGCTGAAGTGACACTATGCACTGCACTGGGCCTTAAACACACAAACACCTGTGTAACTGACTGCTATTTATTCAGCCAAAATAGTTTTTTTTTATTTAAATGAAATCGAATGTGACACGAAATATTAATGGTGCTGAAGTGACACTATGCACTGCACTGGGCCTTAAACACACAAACACATGTGTAACTGACTGCTATTTATTCAGTCAAAATATTATTTTTTATTTAAATGGAATCGAATGTGACACCAGATATGAATGGCGCTGAAGTGACACTATGCACTGCACTGGGCCTTAAACACACAAACACGTGTGTAACTGACTGCTATTTATTCAGCCAACATAGTTTTTTTAATTTAAATGGAATCGAATGTGACACCAGATATGAATGGCGCTGAAGTGACACTATGCACTGCACTGGGCCTTAAACACACAAACACGTGTGTAACTGACTGCTATTTATTCAGTCAAAATAGTTTTTTTTCTTTAAATGGAATCGAATGTGACACCAGATATGAATGGCGCTGAAGTGACACTATGCACTGCACTGGGCCTTAAACACACAAACACGTGTGTAACTGACTGCTATTTATTCAGCCAAAATGTTTTTTTTTGTTTAAATGGAATCGAATGTGACACCAGATATGAATGGCGCTGAAGTGACACTATGCACTGCACTGTGCCTTAAACACACAAACATGTGTGTAACTGACTGCTATTTATTCATCCAAAATTGTTTTTTATTCTTTAAATGGAATGAAATGTGACACCAGATATGAATGGCGCTGAAGTGACACTATGAACTGCACTGGGCCTTAAACACACAAACACGTGTGTAACTGACTGCTATTTATTCAGCCAAAATAGTTTTTTTTATTTAAATGGAATCGAATGTGACACCAGATATGAATGGCGCTGAAGTGACACTATGCATTGCACTGGGCCTTAAACACACAAACACGTGTGTAACTGACTGCTATTTATTCAGTCAAAATAGTTTTTTTTCTTTAAATGGAATCGAATGTGACACCAGATATGAATGGCGCTGAAGTGACACTATGCACTGCACTGGGCCTTAAACACACAAACACGTGTGTAACTGACTGCTATTTATTCAGCCAAAATTGTTGTCTTTCTTTAAATGGAATCGAATGTGACACCAGATATGAATGGCGCTGAAGTGACACTATGCACTGCACTGGGCCTTAAACACACAAACACATGTGTAACTGACTGCTATTTATTCAGTCAAATATATATTTTTTCTTTAAATGGAATCGAATGTGACACCAGATATGAATGGCACTGAAGTGACACTATGCACTGCACTGGGCCTTAAACACACAAACACGTGTGTAACTGACTGCTATTTATTCAGCCAAAATAGTTTTTTTTTATTTAAATGAAATCGAATGTGACACGAAATATTAATGGTGCTGAAGTGACACTATGCACTGCACTGGGCCTTAAACACACAAACACCTGTGTAACTGACTGCTATTTATTCAGCCAAAATAGTTTTTTTTTATTTAAATGAAATCGAATGTGACACGAAATATTAATGGTGCTGAAGTGACACTATGCACTGCACTGGGCCTTAAACACACAAACACATGTGTAACTGACTGCTATTTATTCAGTCAAAATATTATTTTTTATTTAAATGGAATCGAATGTGACACCAGATATGAATGGCGCTGAAGTGACACTATGCACTGCACTGGGCCTTAAACACACAAACACGTGTGTAACTGACTGCTATTTATTCAGCCAACATAGTTTTTTTAATTTAAATGGAATCGAATGTGACACCAGATATGAATGGCGCTGAAGTGACACTATGCACTGCACTGGGCCTTAAACACACAAACACGTGTGTAACTGACTGCTATTTATTCAGTCAAAATAGTTTTTTTTCTTTAAATGGAATCGAATGTGACACCAGATATGAATGGCGCTGAAGTGACACTATGCACTGCACTGGGCCTTAAACACACAAACACGTGTGTAACTGACTGCTATTTATTCAGCCAAAATGTTTTTTTTTGTTTAAATGGAATCGAATGTGACACCAGATATGAATGGCGCTGAAGTGACACTATGCACTGCACTGTGCCTTAAACACACAAACATGTGTGTAACTGACTGCTATTTATTCATCCAAAATTGTTTTTTATTCTTTAAATGGAATGAAATGTGACACCAGATATGAATGGCGCTGAAGTGACACTATGAACTGCACTGGGCCTTAAACACACAAACACGTGTGTAACTGACTGCTATTTATTCAGCCAAAATAGTTTTTTTTATTTAAATGGAATCGAATGTGACACCAGATATGAATGGCGCTGAAGTGACACTATGCATTGCACTGGGCCTTAAACACACAAACACGTGTGTAACTGACTGCTATTTATTCAGTCAAAATAGTTTTTTTTCTTTAAATGGAATCGAATGTGACACCAGATATGAATGGCGCTGAAGTGACACTATGCACTGCACTGGGCCTTAAACACACAAACACGTGTGTAACTGACTGCTATTTATTCAGCCAAAATTGTTGTCTTTCTTTAAATGGAATCGAATGTGACACCAGATATGAATGGCGCTGAAGTGACACTATGCACTGCACTGGGCCTTAAACACACAAACACATGTGTAACTGACTGCTATTTATTCAGTCAAATATATATTTTTTCTTTAAATGGAATCGAATGTGACACCAGATATGAATGGCACTGAAGTGACACTATGCACTGCACTGGGCCTTAAACACACAAACACGTGTGTAACTGACTGCTATTTATTCAGCCAAAATAGTTTTTTTTATTTAAATGGAATCGAATGTGACACGAAATATTAATGGCGCTGAAGTGACACTATGCACTGCACTGGGCCTTAAACACACAAATACGTGTGTAACTGACTGCTATTTATTCAGTTAAAATATATTTTTTTATTTAAATGGAATCGAATGTGACACCAGATATGAATGGCGCTGAAGTGACACTATGCACTGCACTGGGCCTTAAACACACAAACACGTGTGTAACTGACTGCTATTTATTCAGTCAAAATATTTTTTTTACTTTAAATGGAATTGAATGTGACACCAGATATGAATGGCACTGAAGTGACACTATGCACTGCACTGGGCCTTAAACACACAAACACGTGTGTAACTGACTGCTATTTACTCAGCCAAAATTGTTGTTTTTCTTTAAATGGAATCGAATGTGACACCAGATATGAATGGCGCTGAAGTGACACTATGCACTGCACTGGGCCTTAAACACACAAACACGTGTGTAACTGACTGCTATTTATTCAGTCAAATATATTTTTTTTCTTTAAATGGAATCGAATGTGACACCAGATATGAATGGCACTGAAGTGACACTATGCACTGCACTGGGCCTTAAACACACAAACACGTGTGTAACTGACTGCTATTTATTCAGCCAAAATAGTTTTTTTTCTTTAAATGGAATCGAATGTGACACCAGATATGAATGGCGCTGAAGTGACACTATGCACTGCACTGGGCCTTAAACACACAAACACGTGTGTAACTGACTGCTATTTATTCAGCCAAAATTGTTTTTTTTCTTTAAATGGAATCGAATGTGACACCAGATATGAATGGCGCTGAAGTGACACTATGCACTTGCAGGGCTGTGAGCCTGACACACACGCTGGCTGGCAGGCAACTGCAATTTGATTACACAGAAAAAAAAAAAAAGCAGACTGATGTTCTAGCCCTAAAAAGGGCTTTTTGGGGTGCTGTCCTTACAGCAGAGATCAGATGAGTCCTTCAGGACTGCAGTGGACACTGAATACACTTGCCTAGCTATCGATTTCCCTATTAAATCAGCAGCAGCTACACTGTCCCTCCTCTCACAAAGAATGCAGCTTCCGAATGAATCTAAAATGGATGCTGTCCAGGAGGTGGGAGGGTCTGGGAGGGAGGGTCTGCTGCTGATTGGCTGTAATGTGTCTGCTGACTGTGAGGTACAGGGTCAAAGTTTACTCAATGATGATGAATAGGGGGCGGACCGAACATCGCATATGTTCGCCCGCCGCGGCGAACGCGAACAAGCTATGTTCGCCGGGAACTATTCGCTGGCGAACTATTCGGGACATCTCTAGTCCCCATGCGGCTGCAGGGGGGACCCGATGGCATGGAAGGCAGCGCGATGCCTTCCTTAGGCATCAGCACTGCCTTTCGGTGACGAGCCTGTCAGATCCAGACCCCTGGATCTCACAGGCCGGAAGCTGTATAAGTAATACACAGAGTATTACTCATACAGCCAATGCATTCAAATACAGAAGTATTGGAATGCATTGTAATGGGGATTAGACCCCCAAAAGTTCAAGTCTCAAAGTGGTACAAAAAAAAAAGTGAAAAAAAAAGTTGAAAAAATAAAGTTTTCCTTCCCAAAAATTTAAAGTTTCAAGTAAAAATAAACAAAAACGTCATTTTCCCCAAATAAAGTAAAAAGAAAATGGTAAAAAATAGGGGGAAAAAAAAGTATACATATTAGGTATCGCCGTGTCCGTATCGACCGGCTCTATAAACATATCACATGACCTAACCCCTCAGATGAACACCGTAAAAAATAAACCATTTTTTTGTCACCTTACATCACAAAAAGTACAACAGCAAGCGATCAAAAAGGCGTTTGCCCACCAAAATAGTACCAATCTAACAGTCACCTCATCCCGCAAAAAATGAGCCCCTACCTGAGACAATCTCCCAAAAAATAAAAAAAACTATGGCTCAGAATATGGACACTAAAACATCATTTTTTTTGTTTTAAAAAAGTATACATGTTAAGTATCGCCGCATCCGTATCGACCGGCTCTATAAAAATATCACATGACCTAACCCCTCAGATGAACACCGTAAAAAAATAAAAAATAAAAACTGTGCTAAATAAACAATTTTTTGTCACCTTACATCACAAAAAGTGTAATAGCAAGCGATCAAAAAGTCACTCGAACCCCAAAATAGTGCCAATAAAACCGTCATCTCATCCCACAAAAATCATAACCTACCCAAGGTAATCGCCCAAAAACTGAAAAAATTATGTCTCTCAGATTATGGAAACACTAAAACATGATTTTTTTGGCTTCAAAAATGATATCATTGTGTAAAACTTACATAAATAAAAAGAAAGTATACATATTAGGTATCGCAGCGTCCGTGACAACCTGGTCTATAAAAATATCACATGATCTAACCTGTCAGACAAATGTTGTAAATACCAAAAAATAAAAACGGTGCCAAAAAAGCTATTTCTTGTTACCTTGCCCCACAAAAAGTGTAATATAGAGCAACCAAAAATCATATGTACCCCAAACTAGTACCAACAATACTGCCACCCTATCCCGTAGTTTCTAAAATGGGGGTCACTTTTTTGGAGTTTCTACTCTAGGGGTGCATCAGGGGGCTTCAAATTGGACATGGTGTAAAAAAAAACTGTCCAGCAAAACCTGCCTTCCAAAAACCGTATGGTATTCCTTTCCTTCTGCGCCCTGCCGTGTGCCCGTACAGTTGTTTACGACCACATATGGGGTGTTATTGTAAACTACAGAATCAGGGCCATAAATAACAAAAAATAAAAAAGGTGCCAAAACAGCTATTTTTTAATTACCTTGCCTCACAAAAAGTGTAATATAGAGCAACCAAAAATCATACAGTTATGTACCCTAAACTAGTACCAACAATACTGCCACCCTATCCCGTAGTTTCTAAAATGGGGTCACTTTTTTGGAATTTCTACTCTAGGGGTGCATCAGGGGGGCTTCAAATGGGACATGGTGTCAAAAATAACAGTTCAGCAAAACCTGCCTTCCAAAAATCGTATGGCATTCCTTTCCTTCTGCGCCCTGCCGTGTGCCCATACAGCGGTTTACGACCACATATGGGGTGTTTCTGTAAACTACAGAATCAGGGCCATAAATATTGAGTTTGGTTTGGCTTTTTACCTTTGCTTTGTAACTGGAAAAAAATTATTAAAATGGAAAATCTGCCCAAAAAGTAACATTTTGAAATTGTATCTAAATTTTTCATTAATTCTTGTGGAACACCTAAAGGGTTAACGACGTTTGTAAAATCAGTTTTGAATACCTTGAGGGGTGTAGTTTCTTAGATGTGGTCACTTTTATGGATTTTCTACTCTAGGGGTAGTCTAAATAGTGAGTTTGGTTTGGCTGTTAACCCTTGCTTTGTAACTGGAAAAAAATTATTAAAATGGAAAATCTGCCAAAAATGTGAAATTTTTAAATTGTATCTCTATTTTCCATTAATTCTTGTGGAACACCTAAAGGGTTAACAAAGTTAGTAAAATCAGTTTTGAATAACTTGAGGGGTGTAGTTTATAGAATGGGGTCATTTTTGGGTGGTTTCTATTATGTAAGCTTCGCAAAGTGACTTCAGACCTAAACTGGTTCCTAAAAATTGGGTTTTTGAAGATTTGCTTCTAAACTTCTAAGCCTTGTAACATCCCCAAAAAATAAAATATCATTCCCAAAATGACCTGAACATGAAGTAGACTTATGGGGAATGTAAAGTAATAACTATTTTTGGAGGTATTACTATGTATTATAGAAGTAGAGAAATTGAAACTTGGAAATTTGCTATTTTTATAAATAAAAATTATTTTTTTGTACTTCATTTTACCAGTGTCATGAAGTACAATATGTGACGAAAAAACTGTCTCAGAATAGTCAAAGCGTTTTATAGTTATCAGTGACACTGGTCAGATTTGCAAAAAATGCCCAAGTCCTTAAGGTGAAATAGAGTCCTTACGGGGTTAACTTGGAAGCTTATGCTTCAATACTTTGTCCCACATTTCCGCTCAATTACATTTAATTTCATCCATTGACCTCCCTTGGATGTGGTATCCCTTTCTCAGGCTCCCTCTCCGGGCTGGAAGCCTGATTCCCCGCCACCCATGATCACCATGGTGTCACGGCTGTATGTGAGCAACAAGAGCATGCACAGAAAATAGAGCTACTGACCGGACCCAAACTAGGGAGGATAAAGGGTGACCCCTGTCAGACCCTCGAAAGCTCTCCCTATGCTGCTAAGCCCATGCCCGGATCCAAATGGTGGAAGGAGGCATGCCCGCGTACCTAAGACTGATGACCACTGTAACCCCTACAATAGTGGAAGGGGCACGGCCACCGGTGCCCTGCTCAGTATATGGAGGGAACCGTGGTCGCCTCGGATCCAGTCAGAAAACACACAGATACACAACAATGTCTGCACACTTAGCTGAAGGGGCTGCAGCCACAGTGAAGATGGATCCAAAGACAGGCTGGCAATATCCGGAGTACTTGCTGCAGCAGAACACAGGTCCTGTGAAAGGATAGCATACAAGGGAAGATACTCAAGCAAGAGCTACAACCCAAATGAGAAATATAATCCACACCTACAATAGGAGGAGGGGGAATATAAAGGCAGGGAAATAAAACGCAGCTGGGAGGAAGGAAACAGAAAACTCCTCCCAGCTCTAGTAGTGACATCATCACAGGGGTGGAGAAACAGAGCTGTGAGAACGTCCCAAAGCTCTGGTAGTGACAGTACCCCCCCCTCTACGGGTGGACTCCGGACACCCAGGACCCACCTTCTCAGGATGAGCCCTATGAAATGCCCTGATGAGGCGAGTGGCTTTAATGTCCGACACCGGAACCCACATCCTCTCCTCAGGACCATAACCCTTCCAATGAACGAGGTACTGGAGAGAACTGCGGACAATGCGAGAGTCCACAATTCTGGAAACCTCAAACTCCAGATTGCCATCAACCAAAATCGGAGGAGGAGGCAAAGAGGAGGGTACCGTGGGCTGGACATAAGGTTTTAAGAGAGATCTGTGAAATACATTATGTATCTTCCAAACCCGTGGAAGATCAAGACGGAAGGCAACAGGATTGATGACTGACAAGATTTTATAAGGCCCAATAAACTTGGGACCCAATTTCCAGGAGGGAACCTTCAGTTTAATATTTCTTGTAGACAACCACACCAGATCACCCACACTCAGGTCCGGACCAGGCACACGTCTCTTATCAGCCACACGCTTATACTTCTCACTCATCTTTCTAAGATTACTCTGAATCTTTTGCCAAATGGTAGACAAAGACGAGGAAAATCTCTCCTCCTCAGGTAAACCAGAAAGAGCCCCTCCCGAGAATGTCCCAAACTGCGGATGGAACCCATATGCACCAAAGAATGGCGACTTATCAGAAGATTCCTGACGACGGTTGTTCAGAGAAAACTCAGCAAGAGGGAGAAATGAACACCAATCCTCCTGGTTCTCTGCCACGAAACAGCGCAAATATGTCTCCAGATTCTGATTGAGGCGCTCAGTCTGACCATTCGACTGCGGGTGAAAAGCAGAAGAGAAGGACAGCCGAACCCCCAGGCGAGAACAGAAAGCCTTCCAGAACCTGGACACAAACTGCGTGCCTCTATCGGAAACAATATCAGAGGGAATGCCATGCAATTTAACAATATGGGCGACAAAAGCTTGCGCCAACGTTTTAGCATTGGGTAAACCAGGGAAAGGTACGAAATGAGCCATCTTGCTAAAACGCTCCACCACCACCAGGATCACCGACTTCCCTGAGGAACGAGGAAGATCCGTGATAAAGTCCATAGACAGGTGTGTCCAAGGACGGGAAGGTATGGGTAACGGGAGAAGGGAACCTGAAGGCCGTGAACGAGGGACCTTAGCGCGAGCGCACGTCTCACAAGCAGCCACAAAACCCTCCACCGACTTACGAAGAGCCGGCCACCAAAATCTCCGAGCAATGAGATCTACCGTGGCTCTACTCCCGGGGTGACCAGCAAGAACAATATCATGATGCTCCTTGAAGAGTTTGTGACGTAGCTCAGGAGGCACAAACAACTTCCCAGAAGGACAACGGGCAGGTGCCTCAGTCTGGGCAGCCTGGACCTCGGCCTCCAAATCCGAATATAGAGCAGAAACAACTACCCCCTCCGCCAAAATGGGACCCGGGTCCTCGGAGTTTCCTCCTCCCTGAAAACAGCGAGAGAGAGCATCAGCCTTCACATTTTTGATCCCAGGGCGGAATGTGACGACAAAATTGAATCTGGAGAAGAACAGAGACCATCTGGCCTGTCTCGGATTCATACACCTGGCCGACTCCAAGTATGCCAGATTCTTATGGTCGGTAAAAACGGTGATAGGGTGCCTGGCCCCCTCCAACCAATGGCGCCATTCCTCGAAAGCCAACTTGATGGCCAACAACTCCCTATCTCCCACATCATAGTTTTTCTCTGCCGGGGAGAGTTTTTTAGAGAAAAAGGCACAGGGTTGCCATTTGGCAGGAGAAGGGCCCTGGGACAAAACCGCACCCACACCCACCTCGGAAGCATCCACCTCAACAATAAAAGATAAGGAAACATCGGGATGCACCAAGACGGGAGCAGATGCAAAACTCTCTTTAATCTTAGAAAAAGCTGCAAGCGCCTCCTCCGACCAAGAGGAAAAATCCGCCCCCTTTTTTGTCATGTCAGTGAGGGGTTTGACAACAGAGGAATAATTCAAAATGAACTTTCTGTAATAGTTCGCAAAACCCAGAAAGCGCATCAATGCCTTCTGATTCTCAGGAAGCTCCCACTCAAGTACAGCACGGACCTTCTCCGGATCAATGCGAAAACCAGAAGCAGAGAGGAGAAAACCCAGAAATTGAATCTCCGATACCATAAAAACACATTTCTCCAGCTTGGCGTACAATTTATTTTCCCGCAGAATCTGCAGAACCTGAAAAAGATGATCCTGATGGGTCTGAACATCAGGGGAAAAAATCAAAATATCATCAAGAT
Organism: Bufo bufo; assembly: GCF_905171765.1. NCBI lineage: Eukaryota > Metazoa > Chordata > Amphibia > Anura > Bufonidae > Bufo > Bufo bufo. The sequence goes on from NC_053394.1 coordinate 423,561,166, forward strand.
ACACCAATACAAATTTCCCCATTAAATGGTAGAAAATACTGTTAACAAAATGCTGAAAGACGGCCGGAGCATTCATCAGGCCGAAAGGCATAACGAGATTCTCGAAATGCCCGTTAGGGGTATTAAAGGCCGTTTTCCATTCATCCCCCTCTCTGACCCTGACCAGGTTGTACGCGCCTCTCAAATCCAATTTGGAAAAAACCTTGGCCCCAACAATTTGGTTGAAGAGGTCCGGGATCAGAGGAAGGGGATAGGGATCGCGAATCGTGATACGGTTCAGCTCCCTAAAATCTAGGCAAGGTCTCAGAGAGCCATCTTTTTTTTTAACAAAAAAAAAACCAGCGGCAACAGGTGATTTTGAGGGACGAATATGCCCCTTATCGAGACTCTCGGAGATATATTTTTGCATTGCGATTCTTTCCGGTTGTGAGAGATTGTAGAGGCGAGCTTTTGGCAGCTTGGCGCCGGGAATGAGGTTAATGGGACAGTCAAACTCCCGGTGAGGAGGTAGCTCCTGAACACCGCTCTCGGAAAACACGTCCGAGAAGTCAGAGAGAAATGATGGCACAGTTTTAGTAGACACCTCTGCAAAAGTCGCTGTAAGACAATTCTCTCTACAAAAGTCACTCCACTCATTTATTTGCCTTCCTTGCCAATCAATAGTGGGGTTATGTCTAGTGAGCCAGGGTAACCCCAAAACTAGAGGAGAAGGCAATCCATTAAGGACAAAACAAGATATATCCTCCACATGAGTGTCACCTACAGCTAACCGGATATTGTGAACAATGCCCTTCAGAGATCTCTGTGAGAGTGGAGCAGAGTCAATAGCAAAAACAGGTATATCCTTTTCTAATGTGCAAACCTGAAAACCATGCATGGCTACAAATTGAGTGTCAATAAGATTGACGGCCGCTCCACTATCGACAAAAATCTCACAAGAAATGACTTTGCTCTCTAGCGCCACCCTGGCAGACAGGAGAAAACGGGAACTGCAGGTCAGAGGAAAAGCATCAATACCTACATCAACTTTGCCCAAAGTAGCAGATGAAGCAGAGTTTGATGATTTACCTTTTGAGGTTTTTCTCTTATTATCGCTCTTAGTACAGTTCAAGAATCTCCTAGACGGACAAACATTTGCCAAATGACCTATGCCCCCACAACAAAAACACACCATACTCTGAGGACTAAATCCTCTTTTATCAGGGGCAAGTCGACCTAGCTGCATGGGCTCCTCCTCAGAGGGGAGCGAGACAGGATGAGGCCCCTGCACACTGAATGAGTCCGCACCACTGCCCCTAGACTGACAATGGCTGGACAGAGAGGTCTCGTTTCTTTCTCTTAGACGCCTGTCAAGGCGTACCGCCAATGACATGGCAGACTCTAAGGACGTTGGTCTCTCATGGAAAGCAAACGCATCTTTCAATCTCTCTGAGAGACCATGACAGAACTGACTCCGGGGTGCAGCATCATTCCAACCTGAATCAGCCGCCCATCTCCGAAATTCAGAACAATAAAGCTCCGCAGACAGTTTGCTCTGGCATAAAAAACGTAAGTTAGATTCGGCCAGAGCAACATGATCCGGGTCATCATATATCTGCCCCAGGGCCACAAAAAATCCTTCCACGGATCGAAGGGAGGGATCCCCTGATGGCAGCGAAAAAGCCCAAGTCTGAGCATTACCCCTGAGCAGGGAGATGACAATCCTCACCCTCTGCTCCTGATTACCAGAGGAATGTGGACACAAGCAAAAATGGAGTTTGCATGCCTCTCTGAAGCGAACAAAACTCTCACTGCCCCCGGAGAACGTTTCCGGAAGTGAGACCTTTGGCTCGCAACAGACTCCATGGGCCGGAGCAGAGCCCAATGCTTGAAGCTGAGTCATAGATTGACGGAGATCCGCTACCTCCAAAGAAAGACCCTGCATGCGGTCAACCAGGCCAGAAAGCGGATCCATGTCAAAAAAGACGGTTTTGGTGGATTATAATGTCACGGCTGTATGTGAGCAACAAGAGCATGCACAGAAAATAGAGCTACTGACCGGACCCAAACTAGGGAGGATAAAGGGTGACCCCTGTCAGACCCTCGAAAGCTCTCCCTATGCTGCTAAGCCCATGCCCGGATCCAAATGGTGGAAGGAGGCATGCCCGCGTACCTGAGACTGATGACCACTGTAACCCCTACAATAGTGGAAGGGGCACGGCCACCGGTGCCCTGCTCAGTATATGGAGGGAACCGTGGTCGCCTCGGATCCAGTCAGAAAACACACAGATACACAACAATGTCTGCACACTTAGCTGAAGGGGCTGCAGCCACAGTGAAGATGGATCCAAAGACAGGCTGGCAATATCCGGAGTACTTGCTGCAGCAGAACACAGGTCCAGTGAAAGGATAGCATACAAGGGAAGATACTCAAGCAAGAGCTACAACCCAAATGAGAAATATAATCTACACCTACAATAGGAGGAGGGGGAATATAAAGGCAGGGAAATCAAACGCAGCTGGGAGGAAGGAAACAGAAAACTCCTCCCAGCTCTAGTAGTGACATCATCACAGGGGTGGAGAAACAGAGCTGTGAGAACGTCCCAAAGCTCTGGTAGTGACACATGGTAGGTGCAGAAAAGAACATCGAAAGTTGATAGAGCAGATATCAAATTGGATCGTGAACCTCACGGGGACGTGCGACATGGTGGGGCAGTATGTGTGCACACGCCTACACGAACTGACTGACAGGGGTCAGCCCCTGCAACTTCTGGGCCTCCAAATTGGGCACATGGCCTGAGCTTCCCCTTTACGCCTTAAAGGTGCTGGCCTGCCCTGCAGCTAGTGTATTGTCTGAACGTGTGTTTAGCACGACTGGAGGGGGTTATCACAGGTCATATTTCCCAATGTTTTGGGGTGTACCCTAATTTTAAAAAATGTAAATAAATTTAAAACCAAAAAGCAGTGTAGACTACCTCCTCCTCCACCGCCGCTTTCACCTACACCGCCTCCTCAACTCCTCAACCTCCTACTCCATATGGACCTCGTCCTCCTAGATCAAGATTACTATTTTTTTTTTTTACGTATTTTATGTTATTTCAAGTCATTTCCCTATGCACATTTGTTTGCAGAGCACTTGCCATGCTCTTAACCACATTGTGATGCCATTTGCAGCCCTCTAGCCCTTTCCATTACATTTTTGCAGTCATTTTAGTGCTCAAAAGTTCAGGTCCCCATTGACTTCAATGGGGTTCGGGTTCGGGGTCAAGTTCGGGTCAAGGTTGGGTCCCGAACTCGAACTTTTTTGTGAAGTTCGGCCGAACCCGTCAAACCCGAACATCCAGGTGTCCGCTCAACTCTAGTTGGCTGCAAGAATGATCTCATATCTGAAGTGACCAACACATCTTCAAACCGCCCTCTTCTTGCATGCGCTGTAGGATTGGTACTCGCAACTGTTTCTCTGTGGTTGGAAATTCCTCTGCCAGCGCCCGCATCAGCAGAATGCAGCATCTCTCGAAGGAAGGCCTGGAAATGCTGCATTCTGACAGCCCTCTGTGATGCCATTTTGTGTTGTACCGGGGGTCTAAATACGTTGCCACCCAGTAATGGTCCTTGCCCTTTATGCTTTTTATACGGGGGTCCCTCTTAAAACACTGGAGCATGAAGGCCCCCATTTGCACTAAATTGGAAGCGCTGGAGCGGCCTGGCTCCTGCTCATCGCCCAGGAGAATGTCGTTCTCGGTCTCCTCCCCCCATCCACGGACAACAGGGATCCTAGAAAAGTTTAAAGCCTGCTCTTCTTGCTCCTCCTCCTCCTCCCCCCAGGCACCATCCTCCTCTGACACCTCTTTAGACTCCTGCTGACTTGTCTCAGATGGAGTATCCCCCCTGGGAATTCATTCAGCATTGCGACTTCCTCATCTTCCTGCTCCTCGACGGCTTGATCAATGACACAACACAATGCACGCTCCAGAAAGAAGGCGTAAGGTACGATGTCACTGATGGCGCCCTGGCTGTGACTGACCAGTTTGGTGATCTCATCAAATGGCAGCAGAAGTCTGCATACGTCGCGCATAAGCATCTGGCGCGGTGGGAAAAAAAACAAGCTCCCCAGAACCTTTCCTGCCGCAGAGTTCGTACAGGTAGTCGTTAACGGCACATTTCTGCTGGAGCAGCCTATCAAGCATATATAAGGTTCTAGTGCGTCGGGCAGTCACAAATCAAACGTCTGACGGCAAGTGGTGTTGCCGCTGAACGTCAGCAAGGCGAGCCATGGCCGTGTAAGATCTTCTAAAATGGCCCGAGATTTTCCTGGCCTGCCACAAGACGTCCTGTACAGCGGGGTATTTGGAAACTAATCGCTGCACGACTAAGTTCAGCGCGTGTGCCATTCTCGGCATAGAAACATAGTGTGTGTCATTTTGCCCTGTTTCAGTGCGCTCAGCAGATAGGCACCGTTGTCGCACATCACTTGACCAACTGTCAAATTGAGCAGGGTTAGCCACTGATCGACCTGTGCCTGCAGAGCTGAAAGCAGTGCAGGACTGGTGTGGCTCTTGGCTTCCAGGCACAACAGCCGCAGCACAGCATGGCAATGTCTCACCTGGCACATCGAATAGGTTCTGGGGAGCTGGGGGGGCACAGCGGAAGAGGTGGTAGCAGTGGAAAAGGAGGAGTCATCCGAGGAGGAGATGGAGGATGGAGTAGGAGGAGCAAGAGAAGAAGAGGCAGGCCTGCATGCAATCCGTGGCGGTAACACCAAATCCACACGGATGCCACGGGTTGCATGCTTGACAGCCGTCAGAAGGTTCACCCAGTGGGCAGTAAAAGTTATGTACCTTCCCTGCCCATGTTTGCTAGACCATGTGTCTGTGGTCAGATGTATCTTGGCACCGACACTGTGTGCCAGAGATACATTCACTTGCCGCTGAACAGGTGCCTTTTTAAGCTCTGGATTGCCTTTCTGGGAGAAATACTTCCTTCCTGGGACTTTCCATTACGGTGTGCCAATGACCACAAATTTTCTAAAGGCCTCCGAGTCCACCAGTTTATATGGTAGTAGTTGGCGGTCAGCCGTTGGGCAAGAGGGTTATCCGGCGTCATCAACTTTTTACGTTCGAACATTTGGCCCACGGAAGCCTGCCTTTTGCCAGATGAATGAGACAACGGCACGGTGGAAGGTGGAGTGGAGGACAAATGGGAGGAGAGAGAAGAAGGAGAAGAGGCAGGACATGGAGCGCCGGGAGTGTGGCTTTGTGGGTTCTAACGGTGTTGCTCCCACTGGGCTCGGTGATGGGAGGCCAGGTGCCAGTGGCGTAGCTAGAAATGACTGGGCCCCACAGCAAATATTTTTATGGGGCCCCCCTCCCCCAGGAAGTTTTTCTGCAACCCCTTCCTTTCATGCCGCCCCTATTACTGTGGTTAGTAAAGATCGCTCTCTCAGACCAGGCCCGGCAGCTGTTCCATCCGTTTTCTACACTGTCTATACTGTCACTGTATATAATTTCATGGTGTTGAGGGGGCCCTGACAAAATCTTTTAGTCCTCCTCTTCCTAGATGGGCCCCCTTCTGGGTCAGGGCCCCAAAGCAGCCGCTTCCCCTGCTTCCCCTATAGCTACGCCCCTGCCAGGTGCCTTTTCAAGGCGGTTGTCCCTAGGTGAGTGTTGGGCTTGCCGCGACTTATGCGTTGACAGCACAGGCTGCAGATGGCAACACTATTGTCAGCAGCTATGTAACACGTTGCCGGCATCCTGGGAGCGCCAGATGTGACCGTGCATGGTGGATGGCTCGCTCCAGATACATTTGCAGTCTGCTTTTTGTCTCCTGTGCACTGCAAATTCTGCCTGCTTCTCCTTCTTCTCCTCCCTATCTTCTGCTCCGTCTCTCCCTCTGAACTCCACTCCTATTCCTCTCTTGTGGGCACCTACGTGACGTCCATCGACATGTCATCATCGTCACCTTCACCACCACTGACATTAGAGATCTCAGAGTAGACAGCAACAGCGGGGACAACCCTCCTTGGGCTGATTTGGGTACTGCCCTCAGACCGCTGGGTGGTGGCCATTGCTATCTCCTCTTCCTCATCCGATGCCAATAGTGGTGGTGGTGTCTTTGGGGGTGCACACAGCAGAGAGTGAGGAGGATGCTGATACAGAGGATCAGGAGGGTGAAGAAGCGGAAGGCTGAGTGAGCCACTCAACCAACTCCGGTGCGTCCTTTGATGTAATCGCACGCACCTTCTCCAACTTTCCACTTAGGCTCCATCCTGGTGCACCTGCCCGACCCCTACCACCTCTGCGGAATGGCCTACCTCTTCCTGTGCCTGTCATTTTCAAAATGACCCTGTGACAAAGTCCCTATAGAATAGCATTATTTGTGAAAGCAGGTATATAGAACCCCTTAATGAGTATTTGCTGGAAGCAGGTATATCAAACCCCTTAATCAGTTTATTTTGGGGCAGCAGGTATATCACACCAGTTGCAATTAGTTGTTCCAATAGTGTTTGTCCCTCTGTATAGCTGCGGTATCTCAGCAAAACCGCACATAAATGCTGCACAATACAAATGCACTATATAGCAAGTATATTATAGGTACATATATCACACCCCTGCCTCAATCAGTTTATTGGGGGGCAACTGCTATATCACACCAGTTGCAATTAGTTGTTCCAATAGCGTTGGTCCCTCTGTATAGCTGCAGTATCTCAGCATTACCGCACACAAATGCTTCACAATACAAATGCACTATATAGAAAGTATATTATAGGTATATCACACCCCTGCCTCAATCAGTTTTTGGGGGGGGCAACTGCTATATCGCACCAGTTGCAATTAGTTGTTCCAATAGCATTTGTACCTTATAACTGCTGCACAATACAAATGCACTATAATATACTTTCTATGTTAAAAAGTATATTATAAGTATATCACACCCCTCAGTATGTCACACCTATCGATAGCACACCTATACCAGTCCTTAAAAGGACTTTTGTGGCCCTATTAGCTAGTGTCTTTGGTGTCTCTAACAGCCTGTTCCTGCTCCACACAGCAAACTCTCCCTACAAGACTGAATGTAAAATGGCATTCAGATCGGGTTTATTTATAGGGTAGAGGTCTGTCCATGTGCTGAAACGTCTCAATTGGCTGTCCTGTCCCACCTGATGGATGTGTCATGGGTCAAAGTTCGGCACAATGCAAAAGAATATGGTGCTGGCGGACATCGCCATATGTTCGTATGTTTGGTGAACCGCGAACGAGCAAAGTTCGCCATGAAAACGACCGCTGGGCGAATCGCAAGGCCATCTCTAATGACTGACTGTGTGAGCTCCAATACTCACCTTTATTATCTGTAGTGCATGTTACACACACAGTAACCCGCATCGCAACTGTAACATTTTCAGTGAGTCAATATTGTCACTATTTTTACCATTCTTCTATTTTTTGGGGGGGTTTATGTTGTATTATTTTATTTTATTATATGTATTAAAGCATGTACTTTTGAACTACATTCTCTCCGATTGGTGCCAGATGAAGAGTGCCTGTCTTCACACTAGTTGTTAATTTATTGCATTTTTGACAGAGTGAGTCAGTTAAACATAGAGCACCTTGTCCATGATAGCAGACAGGTGAGCCAATATAGTACTTCAATTCTATACAGATAATGTGGGGGATACAGTCAGCAAAACCCTATATGCAGGTGCACATCGCTATGGTGAAATACACATACAAACGCAAAAACACAAATGCAATAGCACTCTGCAACCAGCACTCTGCCCTGCCTCTATGCTGGATGTTGAATGAGGCATTGGTGTACATTTTGGCCAAAGCGTAATAAGCCACTCACCACGGCAAGGTCGCCTCTATGAGTGGTCCCTAACACTAGTTCCTACCTGTTTATGGGCCATGATAGCCACACAAAGTCCAGGGAGCGCAGGTACAGCATGCACGCCAAGCACACTCTGCTTTTAACCCCGTCCGGTGCCGTTACAGCTTTCATCGGATCCAGGGATGCAAGTACCAAGATGCATGCTGAGCCCACTATATACTTCTCCTGGAGCCAAATGGCTACTGGTAGGCGCTGTAAAAGTAGACTCAGTTTTATACAGGGCAGAGTGCTGGTTGCAGAGTGCTATTGCATTTGTGTTTTTGCGTTTGTATGTGTATTTCGCCATAGCGATGTGCACCTGCATACAGGGTTGTGCTGATTGAATCCCCCACATTTTTTCTTAGGAGCAGTATTATAGTAGTTATATTCTTTGTCAAATTTCTTTTTATTGAGCAGTGAAAATAACTAGGTATAGGATCCAACTCCTTACCTCACTTGCACAGCAGGTATAATGATATACAACTAAGGAGCATACATGTAGTATACACAAATGAGTACATTGCATATAAAGACAGCGTAATATGTAGTAGAACATACATCAAACATTGAACATTATGTATATAGATCGGCAGTAAACCTATACATTCAATCATAAATCTTTATTGCAGCAATATACTGTATAAGTCAGATTATGCTATACCTTCATGATAAGCCTTCCTCATAGGCAAATGTAGTGCTTCTTTATTTATTAGTAAAGCAAACGTAGCTGTACTCAGTGTAGGCAAGGAGTAGGCCAAAGCCTAACTAGGTGTGGGGAATAAGGGAGACTGCGTATGGACAAACATGGAACAAGGAACAGCAATATCAACTGGAAAATGGGGTGAATATCCATCATAAATGGCGGGTGGCTCGTGCCGAGCACGCAGCCCAGTAGAAGGAGGCTAAGCGCGAATGGCCCGATCCAGCCTGGGGTGAAGCGCTTGCACCAGGTGTGCGGTATGAGATCCCTGGTGAATGCCAGATGGAAAGGCAAGCAAATGGCCATATAGGGGGGTAAGCCAACCTGCCCTGTGAGTTGTGGCAAACCATATAGTACAATAAAACATATACCATATCAACCTAGCCAATGAATGAATAGCCTGTCGATCCAGGGAACCCCTCATGAGAGCGTTATCCCCGGGCCGCGAGGCCATTGTTGCATGTAAAACAAACATAAAGAATGGGGGCTATATATTGCTTCTCATGAGAGTACGGTGCTGATGTCGAGGCGACATTCCAGTGGCCTATTTGTGGGGTCTCAGCCGCGACCCAAGAGCCATCTACATATGGCCTGTCGATCCAGGGGACCGCCGAATGGCTGGGGCCCCTGGATCGCGAGGCCACAATGCATACATTGTGTATATTACAAAAAAGGCATATTATGTATCAGCGTATACTTGCATTCTGGTATCATGGTAACATTTGGACGGCGGGCCAGCAGGCCGTGGCCGCACCCAACAGCCACTGTCTTTGAGCGAGGTAGTGACTAAAAAGCGAATTCAGAGGCCTTATGACCTATAGTTGGTCTTCCTTTTCGTCGCGGCCTTGGTCCACCGCTGTTCTTCTGGTAGGTCCGGCAGCGGAACTCTTGTGTCAGATGAAGGGAGCCATGATGGAATGTCCAACGGGGTTGTTTGAAGCAGGGTCCAAGCTGCCGGTAAGTCCGTTGGTGTCCGGATTGTACATCTCTTGCCCTCAGAGGAAAAAGTAAGTCCGAAGGGAAATAGCCATTTATAGGGCATTTTAATGGCCCTCAGGTGGTCTGTGAGCGGTCTCAGGGCCCTCCGTTTTTTCAAAGTTGAGGGCGCTTGGTCCTGAAACAGGAGAATGTTGGCCCCTTCATAGAGAGGTTCTTTGTGCTCTCTAGCCGCTTTAAGAATCGCGGCAGTGTCCACATACCGCAGTAGGCCGCAGACCATATCTCTCGGTGGGTCATTGTCCCTGGGCTTTGGTCTGAGCACTCTGTGGATGCGTTCCACGCAAATTTCGGCCGCTCTGTCGGCTCCTACTAGGCCGGAGAAAATGGCGGCTGCCGCTTCTAGTAACGCTTCGTGTAATACATGCTCTGGGAGACCTCGCAGACGGATGTTCTTCCTTCTACTGCGGTTCTCCTGATCTTCTATCAGAGCGTAAGCATTGTCCAGTGAGTTAGCATTTGCAGCGCTGTTATCACCCAGAGTGCGGGCGAAGGTGAGAATGGCCGCCTGTGTTTGTTCCAGCTTTTCTACACGATGCCCAATGTGCTTGACGTCGCTCTTAATTTCAGTGAGATCTTGTAACACCGAAGCTAACACTGACGATAGGGCTTGTTGTATAAACTGGCGCGAGATGGGTGCAGAGGTATTTGTGCGGATACCGGCGTCTTGATCCGAGGAGACGCTATCTGCTCCTTCTGCTTCCTGCAGCCAGTCCTCGTGTTCAGGCGGCGCCATCTTGTTAGAACTTGCGGCCGGAGGCTTCTTATTTAGAAATTTCTCCATATCTTGAGCTCCTCTGTCTTGTCTAGGAGGCTCTGGTTTGTCTCTGGGAATGTACTTTCCAACTTTTTCCATTCTTTATCTGGCTAGGTAGCAAAATTTACCAGTTTGCAGGTTCACATGGAGAGGAGCTCTCTCACATGCATCTGGCTCGGTCGGCAGTCAAGCTCCGTGACCCTATAGTAGTTATATTCTTGTACATAGAGGCAGTATTATAGTAGTTATATTCTTGTACATAGAGGCAGTATTATAGTAGTTATATTCTTTGTCAATTCTCTTTTTATTGAAAAGTACAAAAATGCATACCACAACAGTTTACAATAATACATATAATGGGATACAGAATGTACATGACAATAAAGTCGCACAGCATCCTATCAGACTGAAAACAGGAACATAAACAGAGAATCTGTATGAGAATGACAGTTACATTGAATATATCCAAAGTGCAAGCTTAGGCAAGATACTTATACCCCGCTTTTCATTCAATATCAAGAAGTTGTGAATGCGCAACTTAAATATGCAGAAGGCTTTACATTCTGACAGCAAGATAAAATGACTCAAGTATAAAGGAAAGAGGGCAGAGGGAAGGATCAGGGACCAACGCTGGGAGAGTTGGGGCTACATGAGGAAAACCCTACATAAATTTGGCATTCCAGAACAATTCCAAACCGCCATCATGTCCCTTTATCACGAACCTAGTGCCCACATAAGAGTGAATGGTACGCTATCTCTGCCATTCCCGATTACAAATGGGACTCGTCAAGGCTGCCCTCTGTCACCTACATTATATGTCATGGTCATGGAGAAATTGAATGAGAAATTGAATGAGAAATTGAATGAGAAAATAAGAGGAGAGGAGGGGGAAGAGGGGTGAAGGGAAGGGAGAGGTGTAGGGAGAAGTATCAAAAACATCCTGTCCACGACACCCGCATATTCATAGCATGTTGAGTAAGAGAGATACGTACTGAGAGTATGTATGAGTGCAGGTAAAATTATGTTGTCTTCACAGAGAGTACCTTTTTTAAACTTATATTTAGCGTATAATTAAGCTATCAGAAAATGAGCCTACGCTACAGTGTTACTTGGGGTTCCATGTGAAGTTTGCTTGCATGGCTGCTCCTGTCTAAACAGGAACCAAGGTGTCCAGAGTTTCATATATCTGTTGTGATCCCTGTCCTCCCAACTCACCAGTTCCTCCATACGGCAAATATGGTCCACCTTACTCAGCCATGCCTCCACAGTGGGTGGGGGGGGGGTTCTGTGCGCAACCAATGCTGCGGAATGAGCAATCTGGCAGCTAGGAATAAATGAGTGGTCAAACATCTTTTTGAAGGAGAGAAAGTGGGAGTTGGGAGCCACAGGAGCACAAGAGTAGGGGGCACTGTAACAGCGACATGCGTTATTTTCTGAATGGTTAATAAGACCCCTTCCCAGAATGGTCGAATCTTCGGGCAAAACCAGAAGATGTGAGACAGCGTACCCGTGTCTTCCAGGCACCACCAGCATCTATCGTCCTGTCTCATACCCCTGATGAACATCTGCTTCGGAGTCTGATACCACTGGGTAAGGACTTTATATGTGTGTTCCTGTATTCTGGTGCACCTAGAGAAACCATGAAAATGTGCATGGATGCGCATAATATCAGTTTCATTCATTTCCACATTTAGTTCAGTAGCCCAATGCCTCAGATATTGCGGTATTCCAGGGGAGCGGGGACTGACCAATGACAAGTAACACAGGGAGATGAGTTTGCGTGGAATGGCCTCAAATGTCAAAAGTTTCTCAAACCAAGACTGGGTAGGTCTATGTCTATTACTCCCTATCAGTGGTTTGCTAACTGAGTTAAGCGCAATCAGTTCCAAAAAATTACATGAATTTATAAGGGTGTGCAGCGGATGTTGATCAGGGAGATCCCCAGAAGTCACCCCTAGGAATTCCTCCATCTTAAATTTGCATCATTTAAGCCAAGTCGAGGCTATTTGCTTGGTATTTGGGCGTATAGCGAAGGGAAGTAGGTCCGCTGGCATAGAGGGGGAGGGGTTGTTCAGGAGATTTAGTTTGCTATTCACTGTTGGATTACTGAGGCAGTTCCCCCTAGTAAAACTTGCGACCTGAGGTTAGAAGAGTTAAGACCCCAAAGGCCCACCCTCTGAACTGAAGAGAGTTGTGCAAGTTCTAAATCACTTCCCCAAGTTTGGTATTTGGGAGCATGTAGTTGAATCCATCTTTTCAGGTGTATCGCCTGATAATATAGGTGTGCGTCCGGTAACCCAAACCCCCCCGTGTTCCTCCTCTGTATCAGTCTGCTATGTGCTAGCCTAGCAGTCCTTCCTCCCCATAAGAATGTTCTGAATAATCTCTTGACCTGAAAGAAGAAGGACATGGGGAGAAAAATGGGCAACATCTGAAACACATACAGGAACTTAAGCATGATGAAGGCTTTTAAAAGATTTTTTCTGCCCCTCCACGAAACATATGGGATTCTGAGAGAGTGAAGTTGGCTCTGCACATCTTTCAATAGGGGTTCAAAATTCAGACGGAAAATTTGATTCAAGCTAGCAGGTAACTTAATCCCCAAATATGAAAGGTGAGAGCTCTGCCAAATGAACGGGGTTGTATCCTTTAGTAAGGAGATCATTCTGCTTGGTGCTGAAACATTCATAGCTTCTGATTTCGTATAATTGACTTTAAAATTGGAAATCCTCCCATAATGTTCAAAGAGGGATAGAAGATGCGGAAAGGCCTCGACAGGGTTCGTGAGCATAACCAGAAGGTCATCAGCATAAGCGGCATTTATAAATTCAGGAGAGTTATCATTAACCTTGAGACACCTTATGCCAGGATGTTCTCTTATAGCTTGTAATAACGTCTCCATGACCATGACATATAATGTAGGTGACAGAGGGCAGCCTTGACGAGTCCCATTTGTAATCGAGAATGGCAGAGATAGCGTACCATTCACTCTTATGTGGGCACTAGGTTCGTGATAAAGGGACATGATGGCGGTTTGGAATTGTTCTGGAATGCCAAATTTATGTAGGGTTTTCCTCATGTAGCCCCAACTCACCCTGTCAAAGGCCTTTTCCGCATCCACACCCAGAAGAACCAGCAAGAGTTTTGATTGCCTTCTCGCCCAGGCACAAACCCGGCTTGGTCAGGGTGGATCAGTTTCGGCAGGAGGGGTTCAAGGCGGGTAGCTAGTAATTTGGCCCATATTTTAATATCTATATTGAGGAGCGAAATCGGTCTATAACTGCCGCAATGGTTAGGGTCCTTTCCTGCTTTTGGGAGAATCGTGACCGTCGCTTCTAGGGATTGTTTGTGGAGTGTAGAACCCTTTAAAAGAGAGTTGCACCAAGTGGCCATGTGTGGGGTTAAAGAGGACCTTTCACCCGAAGAAAGTATCTAAACTGACTATACAGACGTGTAGAGCGGCACCCAGGGATCCCCCTGCACTTACTGTTATTCCTGGGCGCCGCTCTACACGTCTGTATAGTCAGTTTAGATACTTTCTTCTGGTGAAAGGTCCTCTTTAAAATAGCTGAAAGCTTTTTATAATAACCAACTGAGAACCCATCAGGCCCAGGACATTTCCCCATTGGCATAGAGCTCAATATATTTGTTATCTCATCTATTGTGACTGGGGCAATGAGCTGTTTCCTATCTTTGTCCTCCAGTTTTGGTAGATTAAGATTCAGCAAGAATCTATCAGCCCCAGTTTCTATATCAGCTTCTGTATCATCGTCCGGGCAACGAAGGCCGTAAAGATGGCTATAAAACTGTTGGAATTCTCTCGCAATGTCTGAAGTTTTGTGCATGAGCCGACCCTCTTTATTTTTAATTCCGGATATATAGTCAGTGGCGCACCTACATGGGGGGTCCAGCGGGTCTGGACCCCCCCCTAGAACAACCAGACATTTATTTTTTTTATCCCTCAGGGCCGCACCGCCGATCACCACAGGCGGCGCGGCCCTGGATGTAATTGCGGCAGCAGCGGTGGTGGCGGCGGGCAGTAGGAGATGAGCGCTTCCATTGTGGAAGCGTTCATCTCCATATCCATCTGTATCGCTGTCCTCAGGACAGCGATACAGATGCCTGTGCTGCGGCAGGGGAGGGAGAGGCGTGTCCCTCCCCTGTTCTTCTGATGCCTGCAGCCTATCAGAGGCCGGCTCAGGCGGCGCGATGACGTCATCATCGCGCCGCCTGAGCCGGGCAGCACACAGCGGGGGACACAGGCTGGAAGAGCCTGCATCACATCGCTGCTGATGGAGGTAAGTATCAGTGTTTTCTATTTTTTATTTTTTTTTGGAGGGGGGGGGGAGCTGGCACTATGGGGGCATCTGACAATTCTTACAGCCCAATTTTTTTTGGGGGTGGCACTCTGGGGGCATTTCTTACTGGCACATTATGGGGGGGCACCATGGGGGAGAGGAGCACTATGGGGGGCATCTGGGGGCTCTAAAGGGGCTTTTTTTTTATTGACACATTATGGGAGGCACTATAGGAGAAAACGGCACTATGGGGCATCTGGTGGCACTATAGGGGCATTATTTGGGGGCACTATGGGGGAAGTGGGGGTTCTAAAGGGGACTTTTTTTCTTATTGGCACATTATGGGGGGCATTATGGCATCTGGTGGCACTAAGGGGGCATTTTTTACTGGCACATTATGGGGGGCACCATGGGGGAGAGGAGCACTATGGGGGCATCTGGGGGGTCTAAAGGGGCTTTTTTTTGTGACACATTATTGGGGGCACTATAGGGGAGAACGGCACTATGGGGCATCTGGTGGCACTATAGGGGCATTATTTGGGGGCACTATGGGGGCATTATTTGGGGGCACTATGGGGAAGTGGGGGCTCTAAAGGGGCCTTTTTTCTTATTGGCACATTATGGGGGCATTATGGCATCTGGTGGCACTAAGGAAGCATTTTTTACTGGCACTATGGGGCATTATTTCGGGGCACTATGGGGGAGTGGAGCACTATTGGGGCATATGGTGGCACTTAGAAGGGGCATTTTTTACTGGCATATTATGGGGGACACTATGGGAAAGGGAAAGAGGAGCACTATGAGGGCATTTACTGGGGCACTATATAGGGGTATTTTATACTGGCATACATTATGGGGACATTAGCTCAACTGCGGGAACTAAGCGGGGGTATTTCATGTACTGTCATATTATAGGGAGAATTATTACTACTAGGGGGTATTAGCTTTACTACTACTGGGGGTCTATGAGGAACATAATTACTAGTATGGGCACTATAGGGGCATTATTACTACTAAGTGTGCTCTGGCAGAGAATTATTTCTATTGGTGGGATTTTGGGGAGCACTGTTAGTTTGGGGGGCACCCTGGCACAGCATCAGCTTAGCACAATAATTTTTGGGGGACATTATCTTTATACTATTAGTGTCTGGGCGCAGTTATTTTTTAGAGCACTGTGTGCCAATAATTGTTGAAAGGGGCACTATCTGTGTGGTAGTAGTATTTCCAGGGGGACTTTCTCTGCAGTATAGTATTGGGGGTGGCAGGAAAGGGTGTTCAGAAGATTATGGAAATGTGGGAAACTAATGTCTGTTTGTTAATCTCTGTAGAGACGGGAGATGGCTGAAAAATCATCATGGCGGTCTGGTCTGAATGGAGAAGATAAAGAAAGAGAACGTCTACAACAAAGGTGACATCACTGGATGTAAGAGGTATGGGGCGCTATGTAGGAGAGGAGATGCTCCGGCTCCTCCCCCTGCCATTTGCAGAAGGAGGATTCAGAGCTGGGTGAGGCCGGTCAAGGGGGGCAGCAGGCCACGGGCGGGTGACAGATGGTGGGGGGAACCACAAGCCTTGAGCAGGATCTGGGGAGGGAGGAGAGTGGAGGAGCTTCCTGGCTGTAGCTTGTTGTATAAGCAGGCAGTGCAGCCAGGACAGACCCTCCCCTCTCCGTATGATATGTAGAGACAGGCCTCAACTATAGAATTTCAGCTGTAGAGTGTTTGTTGGGTGTGGCCTATTATATATAGGAGGGGCTTTTAATAATGGGCGGGGCAAAAAAATTGGCATTGGCATTGTTCCATTCCTGCAGAGCTTTTAGAAATGGCCAAGTAAAAGAATCAGCGGAACACACTACAGCAACCCGAACCCCCCCCCCCCCCCCCCCGCACTACACATGCCACATTTATTTGCCTTTCGGACCGCCCCTAGACAAAATTCCTGGGTGCTCCCCTGTATATAGGAGGCGTCTTTTTTCTGTTTGAGGAGCGAAGCC
Organism: Bufo bufo; assembly: GCF_905171765.1. Lineage (NCBI taxonomy): Eukaryota > Metazoa > Chordata > Amphibia > Anura > Bufonidae > Bufo > Bufo bufo. The sequence continues at coordinate 423,577,752 of NC_053394.1, forward strand.
ATAAGCCTCGTGCCTTTGTCGCCATGGGCATAAAAACGGAATTGAGCATACTGATAGTTTTTGGCCTGGTGATAGTTAAGGTGATACATTAACTCTGACTGGGCCTCTATTGTCTATTTTTTTATGCAAAGATTCCAAAGCAGAGATCTTTTCTAGCAGCAAATGGAAGGTTTTTTGTCTATCTTTTTTATCCGACTTCCCAGTGCTATCAGCTCCCCTCATGACCGCCTTGTGCGTCTCCCAGACAGTAGTGATAGAAACATCATCCGTGATGTTCTCCTTAAAGAAGTATTGTAGTTTGGTTTCTATGTCTCTTACCCCTTCTACATTGTCTAGCAGGGTTTTATTTAACCTCCACTGCCGAGAGTGCTGGGGCAAATCAGAGAACACCACGGATGTCGTGACCGGGGCGTGATCCGATACCGTCATAGGATCAATGGTGGATTTATTCACTATATCTATGTGGTTACTGGAGATGAATACATAATCTAGCCTTTTATAGACCTTGTGCGGGGCTGAAAAGAATGTATAATCCAGATCTGTAGGATGGGTCAGGCGCCATGTGTCTATCAAATGAGCCCCGGCTATGTGCTTATTTATTCTACCCAGAACCGCTTAAGTCAGCTGAGAGGATTGATCTGAAGCACCTACGAGAGGATTTAGGGCAACGTTGAGGACCCCCCCTACCAACCAGATGCCTTCTGCAAATGAGGTCAGTTTTGACAGTGTAGCATTCAACCATAAGCCCTGCCCCCGGTTAGGACTATAAAGGCTTGCCAGTGTCACCAATACGGTCCCTATTTTGCCTTTCACAAAGATGTAACGTCCCTCCGGGTCAGTTAAGGATGTAATAAGGGAGAAGGGAACCCTCTTAGATATGGCAATCCCCGCACCCCTGGACGCTTTAGCATGGGTGCTTACGAACCAATGTTGGAAATAGGATTGGGAAAGTTTAGGGATATGACCTAGCTTAAAGTGAAGCGCTTGAAAAAAAAAAACATCAGTGCAGCGTTTCTTCAGAAGCCGAATTACCTGCGAGCGTTTTTGAGGGGTATTAAAACCCCGTACATTAAATGAAGTGCAGTTAACTAAAGCCATCAGTACAGTACTGTACGAATATATGCGTAATCAATGACACAGGTGAGCATGGACAAGTAAACAGGGAAAACATAATAGGGTGAGTAACCCAAAAATCCTTGCCTTGTGCTGGTGTAGTATTAAGTAGCTCCCACGCCGCCCGCAGGTCGCTGGGGGTCCGAATCGTGCACCTCTTGCCTTCTTTAGTAAACGTAAGGCCGAAGGGAAAGAGCCACTTGAAAGGAATCTTGCTCAGCCGTAGTATCTCTGTAAGTGGGCGTAAGGCTCTTCTTTTGCTTAAGGTCGAAGGCGAGAGGTCTTGAACTAGCAGGATCTTGATCCCTTCATACTGCAGGTCTCATTTCTCTCTGGCCGCCTTAAAAATTGCAGCGGTGTCTACATAACGTAAAAATCCGCAGACCACATCTCGAGGGGGGTCGCCATCTTTGGGTTTAGGGCGCAGGGAGCGGTGGATGCGCTCGATTGTAATGACGGAGGCGCCATCTGAGCCCAATAGAGAAGCAAAAATGGCGGACGCTGCTTCAGGCAACTCCTCATGAAGCACCGCTTCTGGAAGTCCTCTAATGCGCACATTCTTACGCCTGCTTCTGTTCTCCTGGTCTTCGATCAGGGCACAAACGTGGTCCAGAGAAGACAGGTATGCGGAACAATTGTCCCCGACCGTGCGGGCATAATCCAGTATGGCCCCTTGTGTATTTTTGAGCCTTTCAACTCTATGGCCAATGTGCTTAATGTCCCCTTTTATTTCAGTAAGCTCTTGCAGCACTGGTAGCAAAGCTGAAGAAAGCGCCTAGAAATAGGCTCCGGAGTATCAGCTTGCGATCCCAGGGAACCTTCAGTAGACGGGCTATCAGCTCTGTCGGCGTCTTCATTTCCCTCTTCAGGATCTGGCGGCGCCATCTTAGGTCGCTCTATTGCCAGAGCTGCCGTTCTTTTGTTGAAGTATTTCTCCATATCGGAGGGCCCCCGGTCTTGTTTGAGGGGTTCAGGTCTGTCTTTTGGTAGGTATTTGCCTACTTTCCCCATATTTATGCGGTTAGGGTGTGAGATAAAACACTTTGCAGGGTAGTGGAGAGGAGAGCTCTCGCACATGCGGCCGGTCAGGACGACACTCAGGCTCCGCCCCCTATAGTAGTTATATTCTTGTACATAGGAGCAGTATTATAGTAGTTATATTCTTGTACATAGGAGCAGTATTATAGTAGTTATATTCTTGTACACAGGAGCAGTATTATAGTAGTTATATTCCTGTACATAGGAGCAGTATTATAGTAGTTATATTGTTGTACATAGGAGCAGTATTATAGTAGTTATATTGTTGTACACAGGAGCAGTATTATAGTAGTTATATTCTGTACATAGGAGCAGTATTATAGTAGTTATATCCTTGTACATAGGAGCAGTATTATAGTAGTTATATTCTTGTACATAGGAGCAGTATTATAGTAGTTATATTCTTGTACATAGGAGCAGTATTATAGTAGTTATATTCTTGTACATAGGAGCAGTATTATAGTAATTATATGCTTGTATATAGGGGCAGTATTATAGTAGTTATATTCTTGTACATAGGAGGCAGTATTATAGTAGTCATATTCTTGTACATAGGAGGCAGTATTATAGTAGTTATATTCTAGTACATAGGAGCAGTATTATAGTAGTTATATTCTTGTACACAGGAGGCAGTATTATAGTAGTTATATTCTTGTACATAGGAGCAGTATTATAGTAGTTATATTCTTGTACATAGGAGCAGTATTATACACTGCGTGCAGAATTATTAGGCAAATGAGTATTTTGACCACATCATCCTCTTTATGCATGTTGTCTTACTCCAAGCTGTATAGGCTCGAAAGCCTACTACCAATTAAGCATATTAGGTGATGTGCATCTCTGTAATGAGAAGGGGTGTGGTCTAATGACATCAACACCCTATATTAGGTGTGCATAATTATTAGGCAACTTCCTTTCCTTTGGCAAAATGGGTCAAAAGAAGGACTTGACAGGCTCAGAAAAGTCAAAAATAGTGAGATATCTTGCAGAGGGATGCAGCACTCTTAAAATTGCAAAGCTTCTGAAGCGTGATCATCGAACAATCAAGCGTTTCATTCAAAATAGTCAACAGGGTTGCAAGAAGCGTGTGGAAAAACCAAGGCGCAAAATAACTGCCCATGAACTGAGAAAAGTCAAGCGTGCAGCTGCCAAGATGCCACTTGCCACCAGTTTGGCCATATTTCAGAGCTGCAACATCACTGGAGTGCCCAAAAGCACAAGGTGTGCAATACTCAGAGACATGGCCAAGGTAAGAAAGGCTGGAAGACGACTACCACTGAACAAGACACACAAGCTGAAACGTCAAGACTGGGCCAAGAAATATCTCAAGACTGATTTTTCTAAGGTTTTATGGACTGATGAAATGAGAGTGAGTCTTGATGGGCCAGATGGATGGGCCCGTGGCTGGATTGGTAAAGGGCAGAGAGCTCCAGTCCGACTCAGACGCCAGCAAGGTGGAGGTGGAGTACTGGTTTGGGCTGGTATCATCAAAGATGAGCTTGTGGGGCCTTTTCGGGTTGAGGATGGAGTCAAGCTCAACTCCCAGTCCTACTGCCAGTTTCTGGAAGACACCTTCTTCAAGCAGTGGTACAGGAAGAAGTCTGCATCCTTCAAGAAAAACATGATTTTCATGCAGGACAATGCTCCATCACACGCGTCCAAGTACTCCACAGCGTGGCTGGCAAGAAAGGGTATAAAAGAAGAAAATCTAATGACATGGCCTCCTTGTTCACCTGATCTGAACCCCATTGAGAACCTGTGGTCCATCATCAAATGTGAGATTTACAAGGAGGGAAAACAGTACACCTCTCTGAACAGTGTCTGGGAGGCTGTGGTTGCTGCTGCACGCAATGTTGATGGTGAACAGATCAAAACACTGACAGAATCCATGGATGGCAGGCTTTTGAGTGTCCTTGCAAAGAAAGGTGGCTATATTGGTCACTGATTTGTTTTTGTTTTGTTTTTGAATGTCAGAAATGTATATTTGTGAATGTTGAGATGTTATATTGGTTTCACTGGTAAAAATAAATAATTGAAATGGGTATATATTTGTTTTTTGTTAAGTTGCCTAATAATTATGCACAGTAATAGTCACCTGCACACACAGATATCCCTCTAAAATAGCTAAAACTAAAAAAAAACTAAAAACTACTTCCAAAAATATTCAGCTTTGATATTAATGAGTTTTTTGGGTTCATTGAGAACATGGTTGTTGTTCAATAATAAAATTAATCCTCAAAAATACAACTTGCCTAATAATTCTGCACTCCCTGTAGTAGTTATATTCTTGTACATAGGAGGCAGTATTATAGTAGTTATATACTTGTACATAGGAGTAGTATTATAGTAGTTATATTCTTGTACATAGGAGGCAGTATTATAGTAGTTATATTCTTGTACATAGGAGCAGTATTATAGTAGTTATATTCTTGTACATAGGAGGTAGTATTATAGTAGTTATATTCCTGTACATAGGAGCAGTATTATAGTAGTTATATTCTTGTACATAGGAGGCAGTATTATAGTAGTTATATTCTTGTACATAGGAGGCAGTATTATAGTAGTTATATTCTTGCACATAGGAGCAGTATTATAGTAGTTATATTCTTGTACATAGAGGCAGTATTATAGTAGTTATATTCTTATATATAGGAGCAGTATTATAGTAGTTATATTCTTGTACATAGGAGCAGTATTATAGTAGTTATATTCTTGTACATAGGAGCAGTATTATAGTAGTTATATTCTTGTACATAGGAGGCAGTATTATAGTAGTTATATCCTTGTACATTGGAGCAGTATTATAGTAGTTATATTCTTGTACATAGGAGCAGTATTATAGTAGTTATATTCTTGTACATAGGAGGCAGTATTATAGTAGTTATATTCTTGTACATAGGAGGCAGTATTATAGTAGTTATATTCTTGCACATAGGAGCAGTATTATAGTAGTTATATTCTTGTACATAGAGGCAGTATTATAGTAGTTATATTCTTATATATAGGAGCAGTATTATAGTAGTTATATTCTTGTACATAGGAGCAGTATTATAGTAGTTATATTCTTGTACATAGGAGCAGTATTATAGTAGTTATATTCTTGTACATAGGAGGCAGTATTATAGTAGTTATATCCTTGTACATTGGAGCAGTATTATAGTAGTTATATTCTTGTACATAGGAGCAGTATTATAGTAGTTATATTCTTGTACAAAGGAGCAGTATTATAGTAGTTATATACTTGTACATAGAAGCAGTATTATAGTAGTTATATTCTGTACATAGGAGCAGTATTATAGTAGTTATATTCTGTACATAGGAGCAGTATTATAGTAGTTATATTCTTGTACATAGGAGGCAGTATTATAGTAGTTATATCCTTGTACATAGGAGCAGTATTATAGTAGTTATATTCTTGTACATAGGAGCAGTATTATAGTAGTTATATTCTTGTACATAGGAGCAGTATTATAGTAATTATATGCTTGTATATAGGGGCAGTATTATAGTAGTTATATTCTTGTACATAGGAGGCAGTATTATAGTAGTCATATTCTTGTACATAGGAGGCAGTATTATAGTAGTTATATTCTAGTACATAGGAGGCAGTATTATAGTAGTTATATTCTAGTACATAGGAGCAGTATTATAGTAGTTATATTCTTGTACATAGGAGGCAATTTTTATTAGTATAAACAAACATAAAATTACATTCAATCAGAATGAACAAAAACAATTGTCATTTACCAGAAATCATATTCTTAGTATAGGATTATAGGAGGCAGCAGTTTAGTTCCATACATAATTTTATGTATTATATGTTGGCAAGCCAGTAGATTGTGGAGAGAAGATGCAGCTTGCTATGAGTCTAAATTCACACTGTTTTAGCTAATGGTTGACATATGCCATTATCAGCTCTACAATGACATATGTAAGAGGCATCTATCAGAAGAATATGTCAGAAATCCTTACTAACACAGAGACCAGACTACCTGAAAATCAGAAAGAACAGAAAGGACCAACTGCGGTTTTCCCCGGGCATGACTATAGTACCTTGGAAAGAGAAGTGTCAGTTTATGAAATATGACATTTCAGATGCCCAAAGATCAAGCGTTCTTCCTTAACTAATTAGTTTAATATTGTGTGAAATTTCAGGAGCTTATTCATCTCAGACCTTCTCATATTGCTTCAATTTAGATAATCCAGCAACAGCGAGTTCATTCCAAGATGAAAGCTTCCATATATGGTCCGGACCTAAGACATACAGTTAGGTCTGTATATATTTGGACAGAGACAATATTTTTCTAATTTTCTGTTCTGTACATTACCACAATGGATTTTGAACAAAACAATTCAGATGCAGTTGAAGTTCAGACTTTCAGCTTTAATTCAGTGGGTTGAACAAAATGATTGCATAAAAATGTGAGAAACTAGTAATTGGAAAAGTAATTGGACAAATTAAATAATTGTAAATAAAATGTTAATTTCTAATATTTGGTTGAAAACCCTTTGTTGACAATGACTGCCTGAAGTCTTGAACTCATGGACATCACCAGACGCTGCGTTTCCTCCTTTTAATGCTCGGCCAGGCCTTTACTGTTGTTGTTTGTGGCCTTTTTGTCTGAAGTTTAGTCTTTAACAAGGGAAATGCTCTATTTGGTTCAGATCCGGTGACTGACTCGGCCATTCAAGAATATTCCACTTCTTTGCTTTAATAAACTCCTGGGTTGCTTTGGCTTTATGTTTTGGGTCATTGTCCATCTGTATTATGAAACGCCGACCAATCAGTTTGGCTGCATTTGGCTGGATTTGAGCACACAGTATGTCTCTGAAAAACCCAGAATTGATCCGGCTGCTTCTGTCCTGTGTCACATCATCAATAAACACTAGGGCCCCGGGGCCACTGGCAGCCATGCATGCCCAAGCCATCACACTGCCTCTGCCGTGTTTTACAGATGATGTGGTATGCTTTGGATCATGAGCTGTACCATGCCTTCACCATACTTTTTTATTTGGATCATTCTGGTAGAGGTTGATCTTGGTTTCATCTGTCCAAAGAATGTTCTTCCAGAAGTGTGCTAGTTTAAATTTTTTTTTTTTAGCAAAGTCCAATCTAGCCTTCATATTCTTGAGGCTTATGAGTGGCTTGCACTGTGCAGTGAACCCTCTGTATTTACTTTCATGCAGTCTTCTCTTTATGGTGCATTTGGTTATTGATACGCCTATATCCTGGAGAGTGTTGTTCACTTGGTTGGCTGTTGTGAAGGGGTTTCTCTTCACCATGGTAATTATTCTGCGATCATCCACCACTGTTGTCTTCCGTGGGCGTCCAGGTCTTTTCGCATGGTTGAGGTCACCAGTGCTTTCTTTCTTTCTCAGGATGTACCAAACTGTAGATTTTGCCACTCCTAATAGTGTAGCAATTTCTCGGATGTTTCTTTTCTGTTTTTGCAGATGAAGGATGGCTTGTTTCACCTGCATGGAGAGCTCCTTTGACCGCATGTTTACTTCTCAGCAAAATCTTCAAAATGCAAGCACCACACCTCAAATAAACTCCAGGCCTTTTATGTGCTTAATTGAGAATGAAATAATGAAGGAATTGCCCAAACCTGCCCATGAAACAGCCCTCGAGTTAATTGGCCGCGTGTAAAGGAGCTGAAACTCCTAAACCCTTCATCCAATTTTAATGTGGATACCCTCAAATAAAAGCTAAAAGTCTGGACTTTATGTCAATGTTCATTATATAACTATAATTTGAATATGTTTTAGTAAACAGGTAAAAAAAAAAATTGTCAGTGTCAAAATATATACAGTATGGTTCTAACTCGCTGTTGCTGGATTATTTAAATTGAACGAGGGAGCAGCACACTGCAACTAGATACAAATGAACTACCTGGAAAGCAACAGGAGGAGATTCGTATTATACAAGCTTACTGCGATAAAATCCTTCGCAAAGAAAAGATTGTCCAGAGCTCAAACAGAAGGGGAGGGGTAAGTGCACAACCCCATACACCTCAGTATTGCGAGTTCACCCCAAGTAAGTGGACAACATTTAATACAACGCTGTCGTTATAAACTTATTTCAAATCAGGCAAGATGCAAGTACTAATGGCAAAATACTGCAGAGGTATCATCCGGATATCCAAATACTGATCTACAATAATTATGGGTTAATGAGAACTGTATACACTTTGGAACATACTTACGGCATCAAATTATATCTCTCTATATACCGTGCTGCCCATAATTATTCATACCCCTGGCAAATTTTGACTTAAAGTTACTTTTATTCAACCAGCAAGTAATTTTTGGACTGGAAATGACATAGGTGTCTCCCAAAAGATAATAAGACGATGTACAAGAGGCATTATTTACATTTGAGCAAAAAGTGTCCAGTCCAAAATTATTCATACCCTTCTCAATAATCAATAGAAAAGCCTTTATTGGCTATTACAGCAATCAAACGCTTCCTATAATTGCAGACCAGCTTTTTGCATGTCTCCACAGGTATTTTTGACCATTCATCTTTAGCAATGAGCTTCAAATCTTTCAGGTTGGAGGGTCTTCTTGCCATCACCCTGATCTTTAGCTCCCTCCACAGATTATCAATTGGATTCAGGTCTCGACTCTGGCTGGGCCACTCCAAAACGTTAATGTGTTGTCTGCTAACCATTTCTTCACTACTTTTGCTGAAATGTCCACTGGTGCACAAGGCCAAGTTTCTCTGCAGACTGCCTGATGTTGTCGTTGAGAATCCCCATGCATTGCTCTTTTTTTCATGGTGCCATTTACTGTGATTAGGTTCCCTGGTCCATGCTGAAAAACACCCCCAAAGCATTAGGTTCCCACCACCATGTTTGACAGTGGGGATGGTGTTCTTTGGGTTGAAGGCTTCTCCTTTTTTTTCGCCAAATGAAGGAAACATCATTGTGACCAAACAATTCAATTTTTATTTCATCTGACCATTACACAGAAGACCAGAAGCTTTCTTCTTTGTCCAGATGAGCTTTTGCAAAGGCCAAGCAAGCTTTTATGTGCCTTATCTGGAGAAGTGGCGTCCTCCTTGGTCTGCATCCGTGGAACCCAGCAGTGTGCAGTGTCCGTTGGATTTTCTGCCTTGAGACATTGCCACCAGCAGAGCCCAGATTCACCAGGATGGCCTTGGTGGTGATCCTTGGATTCTTTTTCACCTCTCTAACTATCTTCAGGTGTCACTTTTGGCTTCCGACCACGTGCGGAACATCTTGTATTTTTTGCTCAAATGTAAATAAAAGCTGAGAATTTTTTTTCCCCACAATAATACCTCTTGTACATCGTCTTATTATCTTTTGGGAGACAACTATGTCATTTCCCATCAAAAAAATTACTTGCTGGTTGAATAAAAGTAACTTTAAGTCAAAATTTGCCAGGGGTATGAATAATTATGGGCAGCACTGTATATGCTCCTCGTTAATTATTATATATTTGGACATCAATACTTGTCATCATTTTATATGATATGCTGATCAAAATCATGGATATAAATCAGTCATGAATGTAACATATGTGACAGTTATACAATTGGATTGCCCATCACTAGATACTGATTACTACTGGACACTGATTATTATTACAGGGAATCACTAAGTAGGTTGTTGGAACCCTGACTTTTATGAATTGATATACTTTAGTGTCTACAAACAGTATAATAGAAGTATGAAATATTACTTTTATTGGATTCAAGTTTACATAACACTTATTTCTATATAATCATGTACAGAAATCTATAATAGAATTATGCCCATATATGGATTTTAATCAATTTAAATTTGTTTTGTAATTATATTTTTTATATACAGTCAGGTCCATAAATATTGGGACATCGACACATTTGTAACATTTTTGGCTCTATACACCACAACAATGGATTTGAAATGAAAGAAACAAGATGTGCTTTACCTGCAGACTGTCAGCTTTAATTTGAGGGTATTTACATACAAATCAGGTGAACGGAATTACAACAGATTGCATATGTGCCTCCCACTTGTTAAGGAACCAAAAGTAATGGGACAATTGGCTTCTCAGCTGTTCCATGGCCAGGGGTGTGTTATTCCCTCATTATCTGAATTACAATGAGCAGATAAAAGGTCCAGAGTTCATTTCAAGTGTGCTATTTGCATTTGGAATCTGTTGCTGTCAACTCTCAAGATGAGATCCAAAGAGCTGTCACTATCAGTGAAGCAAGCCATCATTAGGCTGAAAAAACAAAACAAACCCATCAGAGAGATAGCAAAAACATTAGGCGTGGCCAAAACAACTGTTTGGAACATTCTTAAAAAGAAGAAACGCACCGGTGAGCTCAGCAACACCAAAAGACCCGGAAGACCACGGAAAACAACTGTGGTGAATGACAGAAGAATTCTTTCCCTGGTGAAGAAAACACCCTTCACAACAGTTGGCCAGATCAAGAACACTCTCCAGGAGGTAGGTGTATGTGTGTCAAAGCCAACAATCAAGAGAAGACTTCACCAGAGTGAATACAGAGGGTTCACCACAAGATGTAACCATTGGTGAGCCTCAAAAACAGGAAGGCCAGATTAGAGTTTGCCAAACAACATCTAAAAAAGCCTTCACAGTTCTGGAACAACATCCTATGGACAGATGAGACCAAGATCAACTTGTACCAGAGTGATGGGAAGAGAAGAGTATGGAGAAGGAAAGGAACTGCTCATGATCCTAAGCATACCACCTCATTAGTGAAGCATGGTGGTGGTAGTGTCATGGCGTGGGCATGTATAGCTGCCAATGGAACTGGTTCTCTTGTATTTATTGATGATGTGACTGCTGACAAAAGCAGCAGGATGAATTCTGAAGTGTTTCGGGCAATATTATTTGCTCATATTCAGCCAAATGCTTCAGAACTCATTGGACGGCGCTTCACAGTGCAGATGGACAATGACCCAAAGCATACTGCAAGAGCAACCAAAGAGTTTTTTAAGGGAAAGAAGTGGAATGTTATGCATTGGCCAAGTCAATCACCTGATCTGAATCCGATTGAGCATGCATTTCACTTGCTGAAGATAAAACTGAAGGGAAAATGCCCCAAGAACAAGCAGGAATTGAAGACAGTTGCAGTAGAGGCCTGGCAGAGCATCACCAGGGATGAAACCCAGCATCTGGTGATGTCTATGCGTTCCAGACTACAGGGTGTAATTGACTGCAAAGGATTTTCTACCAAGTATTAAAAAGTGAAAGTTTGATTTATGATTATTATTCTGTCCCATTACTTTTGGTTCCTTAACAAGTGGGAGGCACATATGCAAACTGTTGTAATTCCTGCACCGTTCACCGGATTTGGATGTAAATACCCTCAAATTAAAGCTGACAGTCTGCAGTTAAAGCACATCTTGTTTGTTTCATTTCAAATCCATTGTGGTGGTGTATAGAGCCAAAAATTTTAGAATTGTGTTGATGTCCCAATATTTATGGACCTGACTGTATATATTTTCATATATATTTCATTATTAAAATTTTTTCTTATTTTACATAATTAATTTTGAAATTGACCTCTTGTGTATTGTATATGAATAGAGAGCAATCACAGCGGGGGTTTATGTACTCATTTGCCGGAGATTATATTGTTATTAATAGCCCGAGAAAAAAGAATCAGTAATGAGGATACAAGTCAATGACATGAACTGTAATATCTGCATGAATCTACCGGCATCAGCTATTCCAGCCACAATAGTTGTGGTTTCTTCTTTGTGTGAGGTCAATGGGTCGTCAGAACCATGAAGGTATCCTGTATTCTTAACATATATATATAGAGGGGGGTCTCGTATGCTCATTATTGCCTCCTGCTGGTATACACTAGATGAGAAGTTGAGATATGGAAAAGAATTTATCAGCTACATACAAGTATATGAGTGATAATACTGCCACCTACAATGCATTCGGATAAAGTCTTCAGACCCTTCAAAATTCAAGGTTTTCCTCATCATTCTGCACTCAGTCCCCCATAATGACAAAGTAAAAACAGAATGTTCGAAATCTTCTATTGAAAAAGAAAAACGAAAATCTTGCATTGACATAAGTATTCAGACCCTTTACTTTTTGTTGAAGAGTTCAACTTAGTTGAAGCCCCTTACTCAGAACTAAGTTAAAACCTCCAGTCTTCTTGGGTATGATGCCACAAGGTTTGCACACCTGCACTTGGGGATTTCTATCATTCTTCCCTGCAGATCCTGACAAGCTCTGTCAGGAGGATGGGGACCGTCAGTAGACAGACATTTTAAGTTCTCTCCAGATATGATTGATTGGGTTCAGGTCATGGCTATGGGTGGGCCACTCGAAAACATTCACAGAGGTGTCCCTAAGATGCTCCTGCGTAGTTTTGGCTGTGTGCGTAGGGTCATTGCCTTGTTGGAAGGTGAACCTTCAGTCCCGTCTGAGGTCCAGAGCACTGTAGATCAGGTTTTAATTAAGAATATCTTTATTCAGCTTTCCTTCAACTCTGACCAGTCTCCCTGTTCCAGCCACTGAAAAACACCCCTACAGCATGATGCTGCTACCAGAATGCTATGGGGATGGCATTAGGCAAGTGATGAGCAGTGGTTTCCTCTAGATATGACACCTAGAACCAAGGCCAAAAAGTTCAATCCTGGTTTCATTAGACAAGAGAATCTTTTTTCTTACAGTCTGAGAGTCCTTTAGGTGCTTTTTTGCAAAATCCAGATGGCATTTATGTGTTTATTACTGAAGAGAGGTTTCCTACTAGCCACTTTGTCACAAAGCCCAGATTGGTGGAATGTTGCAGACCCTTCCCTCCTAATTACTTAGTTTGGTGGGGCGGCCAGCTTTAGGAAAAGTCCTGGTTGTTCCAGTTTTCCCCCAGTAAGGAATTATGGAGGTGACTGTACTGTTGGGAACTTTGAGTTTAGCAGACATTTTTTGTCCCCTTCTCCAGATATATGCCTCCACACAATCCTGACTCTGAGCTCTACAGGTAGTTCTTTCCTTCTCGTGGCTTGGTTTTTGCTGTCAGCTGTGAGATCTTATATAGTCAGGGCTATGTCTTTCCAAGTCATGTCCAATCTCCTGTGTACAAGAATCACTACTTTAATTCTGCTTCTATGTAAAAGTATATGCAGCATGCCGGGGCTCCCTATGGAGGATGCACGCGTGAGCGCACTAGTGATAAGGTGCCGAGGATAGTAGTAGTCACAGTTTAGTTGTCTCTTGAGGCCGGCAGTGCAGTGGATGGGAAGACAGCACAAAATCCTCCGGGGCACTCTCTGTTGCAGGGAACACCAGCCAGATGTTGGTTGAGGTGCCCTTGATGGTAATTGGTCTAAGGTGCTTTTGCGGCTGGGCCCCTGGTTCGTGACGCCAGCACCGTAAGGTGCAATGAGGAGCAGAAGTGGAATGATGAGAGAGGCAGTGATTGAACCAAGCAGGAACTTTACTTGTCAGATGTAGTAAGGCATCCAATAACATCACTTTGTCTTTCATACAGATGGCAAAAAGGTGTAAAATCCAAATTAGCAGGCTACTTATGGTGAAGTGCATAGGTTACCTCCAGCCCACTTGAGTAAAGGATGATGTTCTTACTTGTGTTTGGTTCCTGGTCTTGCTCTGATCCCTCAACCTTTCACTATTAGTTTAGATCATCTGTAAATTAGTATTCTGACAGATGGCCTTTCTGTCCCTGATTATGGTGGAGCTGCCGGAAGCCTAGAATCTCTCCATCTGATGCAAAGGAGTCTGGAGTCTGATAAATGACAGTTACCTTCCTTTGTCAATATAGTCTTTAGTTCAATGATCCAACAACCCAAGGGCGATCTCCCTCATGGCAGGCAAACACTCTGCTTCATTATTTGAAAAGGTTGTGGTCTTCAAAGTCATAATCCACTTGATACCCCGGAAGGGTACTCTACAGTGTAGGATCCTATAGTCCTGATCTTTGGACTCAATGGTTTAGACAAGACTGTCTCCTCTCCTGCCTCCTAACTCCTCCACTCCTATTCTCTACTCCCCTTTCACTTCCTGTGTCTTCACTATATAAAGTATTGTGTTAGAGACCTCTAGTGGTGAAAAGTATGTAGTGCGGGTTACCAGCCTGAAATATGGATTTAGCAGCATAGACAAAGAAATAGTATAGAATAACATTATATTACACAACAATTTGGAGTGGACCATGCACACAGGAGTGGGACACTACATATATAACTGCTATAATACTGCCCCTATAGAGTTATCAGTCAGTTCCACATCCAGTAAATGATATGTGAATAGAATATTGAATTTGACAAGCAGAAATATGTTCACTGTAATAACACAGTGAATATCTGATTGGAGACAAGATATGTAAACATGGAGGATCTAAATTCTGATTCCCAGTTTTCCACAAGGTTCTTTAGTAAATTGTCCCTGAGGGATGATGGGTAATATCTAAAGTGCGATCTGTTCAGTGATTATGATGAGGGCCACTCTGGAGCCCTCAATCTCAGCAAAGCAGATGTGCCTGTGATGAGAGACAGCTGGTTGCTGCTGACTTGCATTGTGCGAGAGTTAATGGAGAGTGAGGGACTAAATGAGAAAAAATTAGGTTGAGGGAGAGAAAGGAGGTGAAGAGAAATTTAACCCATCATCTTCTAGGAAGATGTACAGTTGCAAGAAAAAGTATGTGAACCCTTTGGAATGATATGGATTTCTGCACAAATTGGTCATAAAATGTGATCTAATCTTCATCTAAGTCACAACAATAGACAATCACAGTCTGCTTAAACTAATAACACACAAAGAATTAAATGTTACCATGTTTTTATTGAACACACCATGTAAACATTCACAGTGCAGGTGGAAAAAGTATGTGAACCCCTAGACTAATGACATCTCCAAGAGCAATGAGATGAGATTGGAGGTGTTGGTTACAGCTGTCCTGCCCTATAAAAAACACACACCAGTTCTGGGTTTGCTTTTCACAAGAAGCATTGCCTGATGTGAATGATGCAAGTGCAATTTTGCTGCCAAATTTTACTGCCAAAAATTACAAGGAAGAAGCACTCCCATACAACCTGTATATCACATAAAGGAGGGCCTTATTCACATAGTGCTACAATTGTTCAGGTAGTGGAACTCCTACACTCATAAAGCCTATGCACTAAGGGAAAGGGCTGCCAAATATTACAAGGAACCGGCACTCCAAAACACCCTTTCTTACACATAAAGGAGGGCATCATACATAGCCTTGACAAATTATCCTTGATGGCCTTCTGCTGACCCTCCAAAACATTCGGAGCGAGGGCATGCTGGTGACCCTATAAAAAATTAGGGGCGAGTGCCTGCTGCTGAGCTGACCTTCTAAAACATTATATGTGATGGTCTGCTGTTCAGCTGACGCTCTAAAACATTATATGTGAGGGCCTTCAGGTGAGCAGACTGCATAAAACATTACAGGTGAGGGCCTACAGGTGAGCAGACCGTATAAAACATTGGAGGTGAGGGCCTGAAGGTGAGCGGACCCTATAAAACATTGTAGTGAGGGATACTGTATATACGGTTGCGGCCTAAACGCACACACAGATGTGCCCAAAACTAGTTAAGTTTGCCCAAAATATGAATAATTCTCTGCTGGAGTACTGAATATAACCGTTGCGGATTGAATGCACACACACATGTGGCACAAATGAGGTTAATTTCCCCAGAATTTTTTTTTCTCTGATGGCACAGTGTATATCTCACTAGCAGGCACACTCTAGTGAATAAGCCACTTTTTATAATGTCTGCTAAACACACTGCTTTCTGGTGGCGTACTGTAGAGCTTACTAATATCAAATCTTTCTGTCTTTTAAAAGCTTTTGGGTACCTCTGTCCCTTCCTGAAGACGCCTGTCCCTGATACTGCTGAATTTAACCCCTGGTAAAAAAAAAAAAAATAAATGGTGCTGCACTGCTGTCAAACACACACTGTAGTCCTTAAGAGGACTGTTTGGTCTTTCAATATTTTTTTTTGGAGTTAAATCTGTGAATTTCCAGCAAAACGCTATCTGTCCCTGCCTACTGTCTCCTCTCCCTGACGCTGAATGATCCGAACGCGGGACATCGGCTCCTATATAAACTGGTATCAGGTGTTCCGGCCAGCCAATCAGTGTAAGGCTAATAGCTAACATGGCGATGGCATTACACTGAAGGGAATTACCTGAACATTGATTGGCTGCTTAGGAAGCGCCAAACGTGCGGGGAGGAGACTCGAGCAATGAGACGAGCACACGTGGTATTCGGCCGAGTACCGCCACTTGCCGAGCATAGCGTTGCTCGATCCGAAGCGGTACTCGGCCGAGCATGCTCACTCATCACTAGCTTTCCATCATAGAATTGCGTTATGGTCCGGATAACGGAATCCATAACGCAATTCACCTTTTACCAGTAAACGAAGCGTGAACGAATTTCAAAATATGAAATTCGCTCATCTCTAGTTCAAGGGATTTGCCAAAATTTCACAAATTTTTCACAGTGTCCATCACAGTCTTGCTAGGTTCTCTTCTTCCATACTCTAAGATCTACTACCCCAGACCCTGATGGGTGGTGCCATGGGTTAAGAAGTTTCACCCAGTTCGCACAATTATTTCTCAATGTCCTTCAAGACCAAGGATGGTTTTCTCTATTCTAGATCCTGGTGGACACTGATATATACATGTATGAATTGGGCAACCCCCTTACCAGTGGCAATACCCAACAAATCCTGAGGTGACATTGCCTACGGTAGAGGACTCAGAGTTCTTCCTTATTCTAGGCTTCGAAGGTCATTGAGATATTTGTTTACAGATTGTTCAGAACTCATGGCAATCTCCATCAAGTCCTGGAGTGGCAGAGTTTAGAAGAAAGAAGGGCTTACCAGGTTCTTATGTATTCTAGACCCTGATGGATATTGAGATATACCTTGCATGAATTGGGCAATCTCATAAACAATACCAATGTCCAGCAAATACTGGGGTGGCAGAACCTAGAGAGAAGGGCTCTGACTGAGTTCTTCACTATTCTGGATACTGATGGAGAATGAGATGTTTGTTCATGGATTGGGCAAAGCTCTTGGCAATGGCAATGTCCATCAAGTCAGTGGGTGGTATGGTCTATATTAGAGAAGAAATAGAGTAGAGCACTCTGGGTTCTTCTCTATTCTCTATTCTAAGCCTTAAAGGAAGCTGATATATTTCTCCATGAAGTGGGTGAACCTAATAGCAGTGGTAACATTCATAAATGCCTGGGGTGGTAGGGTCTAGAGTAGAAAAGAAGACTGTCCGGTTTCTACAGAACTCTTAGAACTGGCAACGGGTTGCTGGTTAGTCGTGCTTGGAATACAATTAATTACGGTTGAATAGTGATAATTATGATTCAATCCTTAATTGCATTAGCCCTAAATTCCTGCTGATTACAAAACTCTCCATTGTGAATGCATTGACTCGGTAACACCTCAGGGTCACCCAATCAATCCATTCCCTCGTTAACAGCTTGGAAACAATTCATAATGACATCTTGTTAAGTTTGTTCCTCTAGGATAAAAAATTAATAAAAATAGATGAATGTTTTGTATGAAACTATAAGATGAGCAGCAGAAACGGATCATAATCATAAGTTGAAAGCTATCAAGTCTATCTGAGGCCGCAATTCAGTTTTTTTCATGGACGACCAGTTCCTCTGGCTCCTGATCACCTCCTCTCTAACTCTGGTTAATTGTCTAGAAGTAATCTCCATATTGGAGGCTAATTTTACTGGACATCCTGTTTGGATCAAGATTGATCATGTGTCATTGTCATTTATGGTTATAATAACATCATGGATCACTAAACAATGTCTATCTCTGTGCATCTGTAGATAGAATGAGGTGCTGCACTGAGTGTATGATAAATGTGTAATATGGGGGGAAGCATGGATCGAACAAGACCCACATGGCCAAAAAGAGCAAAATACAACCATACAGAAGCTTCTCTTAGAGGACTTCTGTAACTGCGCAACCATTTGTGTACTGTATTTTTGTCATACACCATAACAAAGATAAGAAAAATAGTCCCTTTAAGCTCATGGCGGACACCAATACACTCCTATCCACCTGCAAAGGGAGGTCCTGGTTCCCCAACAAATGTTCCAATTACTTGTATGCCAACATCACCTATGAAGACCTCAGTCTAGTGCCAGAGCATGGCCACATCGATGGTATTTATGACTCTGAATCATCTTAACTCCATTGACTGGTTAGATACAACCCAAGCACCTGCACAGAGCTAAACCCCTTCACAGGCCCAACACCGTCAGCTAAGGAAGAGGTTTACAATGACTTTTGACCTCCAAGGGAGCTGAAGGAAGATGATGATGGTTAAGCACAGTCTCTAAATAATGTGTTGGGATGCAAATCTGAGGGCAGAACACATTTTGATGGTTGGTGCAAAATTCCCTAATGTTTAATACATCTTGTATATGGAAATTAATTGATAGATAGATACATTCCTATACCTAGAATGTAATATTATACCAGTTACTTTCTTCTACATAGAGAACAGTATCATAGTGGCTATATTCTTGTAAATAGGAGGTAGTATTATAGTAGTTATATTTTTGTACATAGGAGCAGTATTATAGTAGTTATATTCTTACACATAGGAGCAGTATTATAATAGTTATATTATTGTACATAGGAGTCAGTATTATAGTAGTTATATTCTTGTACATAGGAGCAGTATTATAGTAGTTATATTCTTGTACATAGTAGGCAGTAATATAGTAGTTATATTCCTGTACATAGGAGGCAGTATTATAGTAGTTATATTCTTGTACATAGGGGGCAGTATTATAGTAGATATATTCTTGTATATAGGAGCAGTATTATAGTAGTTATATTCTTGTAAATAGGAGGTAGTATTATAGTAGTTATATTTTTGTACATAGGAGCAGTATTATAGTAGTTACATTCTTGTACATAGGAGCAGTATTATAATAGTTATACTTTTGTACATAGGAGCAGTATTATAGTAGTTATATTCTTGTACATAGGAGCAGTATTATAGTAGTTATATTCTTGTACACAGGAGCAGTATTATAGTAGTTATATTCTTGTACATAGGAGGCAGTAATATAGTAGTTATATTCGTGCACATAGGAGGCAGTATTATAGTAGTTATATTCTTGCACATAGGAGGCAGTATTATAGTAGTTATATTCTTGTACATAGGAGCAGCATTATAGTAGTTATATTCTTGTACATAGGGGGCAGTATTATAGTAGTTATATTCTTGTACATAGGAGCAGTATTATAGTAGTTATATTCTTGTACATAGGAGGCAGTATTATAGTAGTTATATTCTTGTACATAGGAGGCAGTATTATAGTAGTTATATTCTTGTACATATAAGGCAGTATTATAGTAGTTATCTTCTTGTACATAGGAGGCAGTATTATAGTAGTTATATTCTTGTACATAGGAGCAGTATTATAGTAGTTATATTCTTGTACATAGGAGCAGTATTATAGTAGTTATATCCTTGTACATAGGAGCAGTATTATAGTAGTTATATTCTTGTACATAGGAGCAGTGTTATAGTAGTTATATTCTTGTATATAGGAGCAGTATTATAGTAGTTATATTCTTGTATATAGGAGCAGTATTATGGTAGCTATATTCTTATACATAGAAGCAGTATTATAATAGTTATATTTTTGTACATAGGAGGCAGTATTATAGTAGTTATATTCTTGTACATAGGAGGCAGTATTATAGTAGTTATATTCTTGTACATAGGAGCAGTGTTATAGTAGTTATATTCTTGTATATAGGAGCAGTATTATAGTAGTTATATTCTTGTATATAGGAGCAGTATTATGGTAGCTATATTCTTATACATAGAAGCAGTATTATAATAGTTATATTTTTGTACATACCGTGTTTCCCCGAAAATAAGCTCTAGTGCTATTTTGCAGGGTTTTTGGAGTAGGCTTAAAATATAAGCACTACTCCAAAAATTTGCCCTAGATACAGACGTATTTTATTTTATATAAAGGGAAGGTGGGGGAAATGTGCGGGCTGCAGCAGCTCAGGAGCGCCCAATAATGGCTCAAGAGCTGCCATGAAACTGTAGGCGGGCGGACAGCGCAGGCGTCAGTGAATTAGCCTTCAGTGAAGTCTCCAGCCAGTGCATACATCGCGGCACTAAGCAGCACCTGACGGGTGGGCTGGTGGCTTCACTAAATGCTAAATTATGCCGGCAGCCCGCGCTTACCTTCACTTTTACATTGGCAGGCTGGCGGCTTTTCTGTATGCCCTGTACTGCTGCCAGCCTGCACGTTCTTACTTACATGAAGGAGGCAGCAGGAGGATCTCCTTCTCCTCGCTGCTGCCTGGAGTAGCTCCCTACATCTCTCCCGTGCCGTATCTGCTCTCCCTGGTACCGTAGATTGCTGCCTAGATCCCTTGGGTAAGGACAGCTCAGGGGCAATATACGGTACCAGAATAAAAAATGTGTGGCAAATATGACTATAGCCCCTCATCCATAGGAATGCACCCATGTACTGCAGTATATGGGTGCATTCCTATGGATGAGGGGGGTTATAGTCATATTTAATATAAACACTGTCCAGGGACTGTTCTGTAATTGGCATGTGTCTATATAAAATATGTTAATGGAGCCAAAATAAGCCCTACCCAAATAATAAGAAAATAATATAAGACCCTGTCTTATTTTCGAAGAAACACGGTAGGAGCAGTATTATAGTAGTTATATTCTTGCACATAGGAGCAGCATTATAGTAGATATATTCTTGTACACATGAGGCAGTATTATAGTAGTTATATTCTTGTACATAGGAGCAGTATTATAGTAGTTATATTCTTGTACACATGAGGCAGTATTATAGTAGTTATATTCTTGTACATAGGAGGCAGTATTATAGTAGATATATTCTTGTACATAGGAGGCAGTATTATAGTAGTTATATTCTTGTACATAGGAGCAGTATTATAGTAGTTATATTCTTGTACATAGGAGGCAGTATTATAGTAGTTATATTCTTGTACATAGGAGGCAGTATTATAGTAGTTATATTCTTGTACATAGGAGCAGTATTATAGTAGTTATATTCTTGTACATAGGAGGCAGTATTATAGTAGTTATATTCTTGTACATAGGAGCAGTATTATAGTAGTTATATTCTTGTACATAGCAGCAGTATTATAGTAGTTATATTCTTGTACATAGGAGGCAATATTATAGTAGTTATATTCTTGTACATAGGAAACAGTATTATAGTACTTCTATTCTTGTACATATAAGGTAGTATTATATTCTCATAAACAAGGAGCAGTATTAAATCAGTTATATTCTTATACATTGGGGCAGTAATATAGTAGTGCAGTATTTTAGTAGTTATATTCTTATACATAGAAGCAGTATTATAGTAGTTATATTCTTGTACATAGGAGCAGTATTATAGTAGCTATATTCTTGTACATAGGAGCAGTATTATACTAGTTATATTTTTGTACATAGGAGCAGCATTATAGTAGTTATATTCTTGTACATAGGGGGCAGTATTATAGTAGTTATATTCTTGTACATAGGAGCAGTATTATAGTAGTTATATTCTTGTACATAGGAGGCAGTATTATAGTAGTTATATTCTTGTACATAGGAGGCAGTATTATAGTAGTTATATTCTTGTACATAGGAGGCAGTATTATAGTAGTTATATTCTTGTACATAGGAGCAGTATTATAGTAGTTATATCCTTGTACATAGGAGCAGTATTATAGTAGTTATATTCTTGTACATAGGAGCAGTGTTATAGTAGTTATATTCTTGTATATAGGAGCAGTATTATAGTAGTTATATTCTTGTATATAGGAGCAGTATTATGGTAGTTATATTCTTATACATAGAAGCAGTATTATAATAGTTATATTTTTGTACATACCGTGTTTCCCCAAAAATAAGCTCTAGTGCTATTTTGCAGGGTTTTTGGAGTAGGCTTAAAATCTAAGCACTACTCCAAAAATTTGCCCTAGATACAGACGTATTTTATTTTATATAAAGGGAAACTGGGGGAAATGTGCGGGCTGCAGCAGCTCAGGAGCGCCGAATAATGGCTCAAGAGCTGCCATGAAACTGTAGGCGGGCGGACAGCGCAGGCGTCAGTGAATTAGCCTTCAGTGAAGTCTCCAGCCAGTGCATACATCGCGGCACTAAGCAGCACCTGACGGGTGGGCTGGTGGCTTCACTAAATGCTAAATTATGCCGGCAGCCCGCGCTTACCTTCACTTTTACATTGGCAGGCTGGCGGCTTTTCTGTATGCCCTGTACTGCCGCCAGCCTGCACGTTCTTACTTACATGAAGGAGGCAGCAGGAGGATCTCCTTCTCCTCGCTGCTGCCTGGAGTAGCTCCCTACATCTCTCCCGTGCCGTATCTGCTCTCCCTGGTACCGTAGATTGCTGCCTAGATCCCTTGGGTAAGGACAGCTCAGGGGCAATATACGGTACCAGAATAAAAAATGTGTGGCAAATATGACTATAGCCCCTCATCCATAGGAATGCACCCATGTACTGCAGTATATGGGTGCATTCCTATGGATGAGGGGGGTTATAGTCATATTTAATATAAACACTGTCCAGGGACTGTTCTGTAATTGGCATGTGTCTATATAAAATATGTTAATGGAGCCAAAATAAGCCCTACCCAAATAATAAAAAAATAATATAAGACCCTGTCTTATTTTCGAAGAAACACGGTAGGAGCAGTATTATAGTAGTTATATTCTTGCACATAGGAGCAGCATTATAGTAGATATATTCTTGTACACATGAGGCAGTATTATAGTAGTTATATTCTTGTACATAGGAGCAGTATTATAGTAGTTATATTCTTGTACACATGAGGCAGTATTATAGTAGTTATATTCTTGTACATAGGAGGCAGTATTATAGTAGATATATTCTTGTACATAGGAGGCAGTATTATAGTAGTTATATTCTTGTACATAGGAGGCAGTATTATAGTAGTTATATTCTTGTACATAGGAGCAGTATTATAGTAGTTATATTCTTGTACATAGGAGGCAGTATTATAGTAGTTATATTCTTGTACATAGGAGCAGTATTATAGTAGTTATATTCTTGTACATAGGAGCAGTATTATAGTAGTTATATTCTTGTACATAGCAGCAGTATTATAGTAGTTATATTCTTGTACATAGGAGCAGTATTATACTAGTTATATTTTTGTACATAGGAGCAGCATTATAGTAGTTATATTCTTTTACATAAGAGGCAGTATTATAGTATTTATATTCTGGTACATAGGAGGCAGTATTATACTAGTTATATTCTTGTACAAAGGAGTATTTTTATAGTACTTATACTAGCGATATACTAGTGCAGAGAAAGGATAGTGAGAGGAATCATTTCACAGGCAGGGAGAGATGTGTGCAGATGCTGGGGAGAGTCATAGGAAAATCCTCATTGTGAAAAAAAGCGATTTACAGGTGAAACTCGAAAAATTAGAATATCGTGCAAAAGTCCATTTATTTAAGTAATGCAAATTAAAAGGAATTGCATTAATGCAGCTTAAAATTAGAATTTTGTGAAAATGTTCAATATTCCAGGCTCAAAGTGTCACACTCTAGTCAGCTAATTAATCCATACCCCCTGAGCAAAGGGGACCTCAAAATTGTGACTTTGGGGTTTCATAAGCTGTAAGCCATAATCATCCAAATTATAATAAATAAAGGCTTGAAATATCTCGCTTTGCCTGTAATGAGTCTCATATATTAGTTTCACCTTTTAAGTTGCATTACTGGAATAAATGAACTTTGCACGATATTCTAATTCTTTCGAGTTTCACTGGTATAAGTGCAGGGAAACATTACTTGGGGATCCAGTTAGTCTGATAATACATCTCTGTCATTCCAGCAATTAGTTATTAGGATGCAAGTGCTATGTTGAAAAGTCTTTAGTGGCTTTTATCTGTGGAAAAAGATAAATATATTCGCAGGTCACTTTTGCTGTTAACTGTGCTGATATCATTTAGTGGCCTATTTCACTACAATACGAGAAAAATTTTATTTGCGGTAAAAGCGTTTATTGCCATATTTCTAGAGAAAAATAGACTAAGTTTATATTTGCTGTTATTTGCCCTAAAAGTGTTTCTTGTCATATTCTTACTACAATATTAGAAAAATAGACGCAGTTCACATTTGATGTTATTTGCGCTAAAAGCGTTTATTGTCATATTTCTGGAGAAAAAGAGAAATATATACGCAGTTCACTTTTGCTGTTATTTACGCTGAAATCGTTTCGTTGCCAATTTCAAATCCTTTAGTTGCCTATCTCAGTAAAAAAAAGAAAAATATATTTGCCGCTTTTAGCGGTATTTTAATTTGCTTTTCATTTATTTAGTTCAGCTAAAAGTATGTCAGACAGAGAAGTGCCAGGTCCCTGCACAGGGGAGTGTCAGAGGCGTAAATGATTCTGGCACAGGTCGCAGCAGAGTAAGGGGGCGTGGCAGCAGGGGTTTCTTCCCGAGGCCTGAGGTCCACATGTCAGCTAGCAGTCGTGTCTTGACCAGCAACCCAGTGGTTCTTGATTGGTTGACTTGAACCTTCGACTTCGTTGCAAGTGACAGCAGCACCAGCAGCCTGAGTCTAGAGTCACTGATGAGCAGCTTTCTTCACCTGCATAGTGAAGAAACTACTCACCAGCAGCAGCAGTTAGACCTGGAGCAGGACCTGAACCAGCAGGTGGTGGCATACTTTGACAGCACCCTGCCAGCCATCATAGAAGATCCACTGGACTACTGGGCAGCCAAACTGGATTTGTGGCCGCAACTGGCCGAGTTTGCCCTGGAAAAGCTGTCCTGCATGGCCAGTAGTGTGGCATCAGAGCGGGTGTTTAGTGCGGCGGGGGCCATAGTTACCCCAAGAAGAACTCGCCTGTCCACCCAAAATGTGTAGAGACTTACTTTTGTCAAGATAATCAGGCGTGGATCAGCCAGGATTTCCACCCACCAATGCCTGATGCATCTGATTAGATCATCCATCTCCACACTGTCACCGTGCCACTCTGTGGTATCATGCTGCTGCTGCTGTTGCTGCCATCTCCACACTATGTCACTGTGCCACTCTGTGGCCTAATCATACTGCTGCTGTGACCTCCACACTTTGTCATTGTGCCACTCTGTGGCCGCCTGATGCTGCCGCCACCTTCAGACCCTGTCATTATGCCACTTGGTAGTCTCCTCATGCTGCTTCCACCTCACCACTATGTTATAGCGCCACTCTGTGGACTTCTCATGCTGTTACCACCCTCCCCACTCTATGACCCTATTTTCTTTGTTTGGCCTTCTTGAAATCACCATTTATTTGACCTTCCTTCTGATCTGTCAGAAGAAAGGAAAAATGAGAAGCACAACGGATCCTGTCTGTGTAGCAGCTGTAAGGCCTGTATGGTCCCATCAGAATTGGCTTATGATTTGGTAGCCAAAAGCAGGAGTGGGTACAAAACACAGAAGACATGCAAATATTACCTTCATGTGTCATCTCTGTTTTAGATCCACTCCTGTTTTGTTTTTTTTAATTACCAATACTCATGGATGACTGAGCAAATGCTGACCGAGTGAAGGCGTATGCTCCCCAGAAAGGATCAGTTTTTTGTGGGTTATTGTTCTGATGGATCAGGGGAAGGGAAAAATAATCAGTGACTTCAACACAAACTTACTGCTGACATTCTCTCCACTCTGTCGGGGGGCTCTACTTGTATAAGCGTTTAATAGAACAGGTTCTGTAGACATCTATGTGGAATCAGCTGACGAGGGTGTAAAAGGAGTGCGCTTCTTCTTGACGCTAACATGGACCTGTAAGACTGAGTTAATACTTGAGTTATTTGGTCAGTTTTGGCCCCTTAACTGCCCAAATAAGTGAAGTGTGCAGTGATTCTAATAGTGAAGCCTGTCATCTGCATGTCATAGTGACTGACAGTATTATTTCACTACCCCAGCACACTCCCTATGCGTGTTACTGCAATGCACAGTGTTCTACACCCATATAAAGGCTCTATGCAGCCCGGAAATAGCCATTTTTTATCGCTATTTCGGAAAATTCTGTGAACTGGCCGAATCAAATTTTTGAGAAATTCGCTCATCTCTAATGGTCAGATATAGTTCTTTCCTGGTCTTACTCTCAATACACGCTTTATCAATCCTCCAGTTTCTTAATCACCTAAGACCATATTCCAGGTACTGGAGGAGGAAGCCACGAGTCAACCGACCCCTCTTGAGACTTCCGCCTCGCACCCAAGACTCTGCAAAAGGCAATATCCAGTCCCTGACACTGTTCACCCACAGGGAGCTGTTCTCCGAGTCCAGGCAACCAAAATTAACTTTTAGGAACAAGGAGTCAAAGAACACCCTTGGATTTATCATATCTAGTTTACCCTTTCTCCTCTGTAGGTAGTTAGGTGATCCCTCATTTTACTGGGTTCAACCGGTTCCCCCAAAGAAACTGGAAGAACAGGCTAAAGAGCCTACCCGAGAAAGATTCTGGCAAAGGAAAAATGACAGACACATATAAGAAGACAGGAACCAGGTAAGTCTTTAACATAGTAACCCTTTCTCTATAGGTCAGCCTCCAGTTTTTCCATCGCTGAACCTTTGCATTTCCGGCTTCCAACTTCTCCTCCCAATTTATCCTCGCATTATTGTCCCTCCCGAATTTAACCCCTAAGATCTTAATATAGGTGGAGGATTTTGCGAATTGTGGCAGATCAAAGTCTGAATCAGAATTCATGTCCAGAAAGCTTGACTCTTCTCAAGGTTGACCAGAGACCCTGAGGCCTCCGAGTAGCTTCTGATGGCTGCAGACAACATCTGCACCTCACGAGGTTCAGATATCACCACCGTCACATGACCCGCGTAGGCAACAATACTCAGAGGCAAGCAATGGGGGACCGGCACCCCCTGAAAATCACCTCCTGCAGTGACCTCAGGAACGGGTCTAAGGCAAACATACAGCAGTGGACTCAAAGGGTAACCCTGTCTCACTCCCGCCTTAACCCTGAACGTGTCACCGTGCAAGCGATTGACCAGAGGAAAGCTCTCTGCCTCTCTATACAAGGTTCTCAGCCAATCAATAAATTGTCCCGGAATACCGTATTTTGACAAATTGGCCCATAGATACTCAAGGTCTACTCTATCGAAGGCTTTATTCTAGTCAAGACCAACAGCATATCTCCCACACCGAAGAGCTTTACTTCTCTCAAACATCTCCCTCATCGAGATGACTGCTCCGGAGATGTTCTGCCCTTTTACTGTGCCGAACTGACAGCCTGCCAACAGTGTCCAGGAAAAACAGACTAAGGCTACTTTCACACTGGCGTTTTGGCTTTCTGTTTGTGAGATCCGTCATGGGCTCTCACAAGCGGTCCAAAACGGATCAGTTTTGCCCTAATGCATTCTGAATGGAAAAGGATCCACTCAGAATGCATCAGTTTGCCTCCATTCAGTCACCATTCCGCTCTGGAGGCGGACACCAAAACACTGCCTGCAGCGTTTTTCTGTCCATCCTGGGATGTGTAGCAAGACACACAATGTAAGTCAATAGGGACGGATCCATTTTCTCTGACACAATAGAAAACGGATCCATCCCCCATTGACTTTCAATGGAGTTCATGACGGATCCGTGATGGCTATAGAAGACATAATACAACCGGATCCATTCATGACGGATGCAGTTGTATTATTGTAACGGAAGGGTTTTTGCAGATCCATGACAGATTCGCAAAAAACGCTAGTGTGAAAGTAGCCTAACCTAGAGAACAGAATCTTTGCCAGAACCTTCCTGTCGACATTCAAGAGGGCAATTGACCTGCAGATCTTGATGTCACTATGCTCCTTACCTTTAGACAGCAGAATTAACGAGGACACCCTCATGGACGGAGGCATTAGGTGATGTTCTAGACAATTTCTGTACACGTCCACAAGGATTGGAGCTAAGTGGTCTCTGAATTGTGCTGTTATACCATCTGGACTTGATGCATTCTTCAGATGTAATTTATCAATGGCCACTTTAACCTCCTCCACTGTCAATTCTGATGTTAAAGGAGAAAAGTCCAAATTGTTAGTATCAGGTCCGGGAGTTGCCTCCAAGAATTGAGTCATCTTCTCTTTATCCAAAACCTTCCTCTGAAATAAGTCAGCATAGTAAGATCTCACCACCCACAGGATACCCTCCCGAGATTCCTGCAAAACACCCTGGGAGTCAGTGAGACTTGTGACCACTTTGTTTGCCACAAGCTCCCGGCAGTTCTCAAAGGGATCAGGTGACCCTAAGGACCCATAATCCCGCTCCAGAACCAGGGAGGTGTACCTGCTGTACTGATACTGCCTTATCTCAGATTTCAGTCAGTTTATCTTTTGTTTGCCCCCCCCTCCCCATCTGCCGAATATAGTGACTCCAATTCTTTCCGTAGCTTGAGATACTGGCTGTACTTACTCTTCCTTTTCTTAAATGACAGTTTCCTCAAGAGGGATCTGATCTCCACCTTGACTTCCTCCCACCAGTCAGCCATGTTGTCATAAAACTCCTAAGTAGAAAGACAAGGCCAAGTGGTCAGAAAAGGGGACGATTTTCTCACTCATCCCACTAACCACCTCTGTAGGGTTTACAAAAGCCATATCAATGCGACTACTTCTGTCTGCACAGGAATATGTAAATTTTGACTTTCTCCCACCCTGTGTGAACACATCGCTGAGGCCTGCCTGCTGGATCATGCTATTTAGGACCTTGGAGTCCCTGGTCACTGCTCGTCCAGAGGATCTGTCACCCGATGTCCTAGAGACATTAAAATCTCCAGCCAACACCACTGGGACAGAGGTAAAAAGATCCTGCTTAACCTCATTAAGTAACTGGACCCTTTCCGCCACTGACTGTGGGCCATAGATATTAATGAGCCAGAGTCTTCTACCATGGATTGTGACTTCCAGGACCAGACACCAACCCATAATAACTTCTGTCAGTCTATGTACAGTCACATTATTGGTGGTGAACGATATAGCAACCCCAGCATGAGGCTCCACAGCCAGCGACCAGAAAGAAGGACCAGACCTCCATTCCCTCTCAGCCTCACATAGAAGTCCTGATGTGGTCAGACGTGTCTCCTGTAAGAAGGTGACATCCGCATCAAGAGATCTCAGGTGGTCATACACTATATGCCTTGTCTTCCTTACTTTAATACTGTTCACATTGCTGGAAAGCACTTTTAAAGAGAACCGGGCCATCATCACACAACATAAAAGGAAGAGCAGCGAGGTAATACCCATCATCATATCTCAGAGTCGCCCTACTTACCACCTGTCTCCATATCTGATTCTACCTGGGCCTCTACAGCATAGAGTTTTCTTTTAGTGGGGGATCCTCAGTGTCCCTTTCACATTGTCATCTATTTTCTTCAGGTCTCGTTCATAATCTCCCTCAGACTCTGACAGGACCTCGTACCTGTTGGATATGACCATCACCTGTGACTTTCTTCCTGACACTCTCGGCCATGCTGTACTCCCCCTCAGGCTTACGGGAGGACTTGTCTTTTTTCCTCCTCTTGTTATTTTTGCTTTCCTCAGATACTGCTGGTGATGAAGAAGAAGAAGCTACCTCTGATTGTTGCTGACCCTCATGGATAACCTCCATACTCCCCTGTACACTATCTGGGACCTCATGTTCTGGAGCTGCAGTACCTGATCCCTGCTGGACTTCTTGTCTGGTCAGAAATGGACCCTGACATTAAGGTCTCCTCCTCTACAAAATCTGCCTCCAACAATTCCTCATCAGGAACCTCCTTACAAATATTGTGCCATGCATCTGGACAATCCCTGTGAGGGTGACTCATCGTGCCACATAGATTACATCTAATGTTCTGACAGTTAGCACTTATGTGGCTGACCTCACCGCACAGTTTGCACTTGACCACAGTGCACACACTTGCGACATGACCGGCTCTGCCACACTTAAAACACTTTCTGGGCTGACCTGGGTAGAAGCAGGCGTCTTTCTCTCTCCCAATGAAGGAGTTTGGTAGATGCCACGTGATATTATTATGCTGGCGCAGCTTCACGAAAACCTTCCACCCTCCAGTCCAGATACCATCATCATCTCTGTTCTTGGTGAGCTCAGAGACCATGTTACAGTGCATCCTGAGCCTCGATGTTTAAATCTCACTACATTCCTCCTTTTAAAGGCCTGACCTATATAGTGAGCGCCGGAGGAAAAAGATGGAGCGCCACGGCTCCAGGCATTACTGGGGGGAGCCTGGCGGGGTTCAGAGCCCTGACTTACTGGGGGGGTGTCTGCACTAGAGGGGCCACTCACAACTTCTTAAGGGTAAAGGTGGAAAATCAATTACCCTCATTACTCTGTGGAGATTCCTCCAGCCCGTCCACCTCCATGCCATCCACAGATATCTCCCATTCAGATTGTACATTCCCCCCAGACACTGACCCCTCAGGTACATGTCCACCATCACTCCCAGTCTCTGCCCCAGCAGTAGAGATCTGCTCTGCCACCCCATAACCTGGATTGGATACATGTCCATTGCCTTGCTGCTGCTGTGTCATGCCTCCTGGGACTTGTAGTGTTGGTGTCTAAGGTCTATGTGTCACCTCAGGGATAGCTGCAGATTCTTTTGGCCGTTGTTGCACACTGTCCTGTTTATGGATCTCTCCTTTTTGAAAGGAAAACTTTGCAGCTTGCCGAACAGGTCTTGTTGCCTGCTGGGCCTCCTCAGGGATAACATTGGAAAATCCATATTCAAAGCTCAATCCATGGCTGGCAAAATGCTCCTGGTTTCTGTAAGATTCAGCAATTGGTCCCATCCTGTCCAGGACAGTGTCCATCTGCTTCACCAGGTCACCAAGTTCCAAGCTGAGTGAGTGTAACTTATGATCGTATATGGCTGCACAGTTTGGGTTTGCAGTCGTGAGCTTGTACACACAGTGGATCTCCATTTGAAGCATCTGTTTGTGTCCCTGCAGCTCCTCCATTTTCCTTGCCAGGGCAGGGATCTCCTCTGCTTGCTGCAGCTCAGGTGCACAGGTCTCTCTCGTTTGGCGTCCAGTCTTGGGTAGCTTCTCAGGCTGTTTGAACTCAGCAGACCTAGAGCCTCCATGAGATTTCTCTGCAGATCTCTCTGGCACCACATCCATAGTTCTTTCAGCATTTTTGCTGCTGCCACTCCTAGACTGAGACCTGGTGCAGCCTAAGCGTGCCATGCTTACCACCTCACACTGCTGCAGGTCCTGCTATAATGTCAGCCTCTACAGAGATGTCCTCCACTGCCTGTGTGCTGGAGGGGTTAGCTGCACACCTGATGCATGTGCTGCGCCCTGTCTCACCTCCTGTGCACCCTGCAGGTTTGGATTGCCACTTTTCACGGAGGATACCTTTTGGGAGTAACTATGCTGTACTGGACACTGCAGGCCTGGGCTGGAGGACTGCTTCTCTGCGCCTTTGTTAGGTGTACTCACTGCTGCTGAATCTTTCTTTTCTGCTGGAACCACAACCGTTACTCCATCTTTCTTACTTGCACTTAATGCACTGGTGTTTCTTTCATTCTGGTCATTCCTTGTCACAGGATTCACTTTGGGACTTGTATCCATACTGGAAAAAGCCTGGGAGTTTCCTCCCAGTAGAGGCCTGGAAGCCTAGGCCTTGCTTGGGAAACATTCCTGCCCAGGGAGGCCCCTCCCTGGGCTTGCTCCAGACATCAGGGGAACCACCAACACACATCCTCACAGCTAGGAGGCAGTATTATAGTAGTTATATTCTTGTACATAGGAGCAGTATTATAGTAGTTACAGTATATTCTTCTACATAGGAGCAGTATTATAGTAGTTATATTCTTGTACATAGGAGCAGTATTATAGTAGTTATATTCTTGTATATAGGAGGCAGTATTATAGTAGTTATATTCTTGTACATAGGAGGCAGTATTATAGTAGTTATATTCTTGTACATAGGAGCAGTATTATAGCAGTTATATTCTTGTACATAGAAGCAGTATTATAGTAGTTATATTCTTGTACATAGGGGCAGTATTATAGTAGTTATATTCTTAACCAAATCTTTTTTTATTAAGAGGCAAGTTGTCAACAACGGTAAAACATGTTATCACAAGAAGCTAGTCGCAACTGGCGACACAGTTCAATTTTAGATCAGTCACAGGTAATGACATCAATCTCATTGTAGTATGAGAAAACATGTGTGAACATGAGAAACAGTAGGGGGGAGACAAGGGGAAGGACAGAGTGGGGGGGGTTAGGTGGGGGGATGTAAGATGTCGTTTCTCACTAGGATCTAAAAAGTTCGGAAATGCTTCCAGGGGGACCATGATTTCAGGAACTGAGGTCTGGAGTGAGTTTCCCAATGAGCTAATTCCTCGAATCTAAATATTTCATCAGATCTCTCAATCCATGCCAAAATAGAGGGAGGGGAGTCACTCCTCCAAAGAAGGGGAATTAATAAGCGAGCCGGTAAGAAGCATGGTCGGGAGATTGGATTTAGAGGGAGTCAAAGAGCCATTAGGGCACCAGAGAAAAATTTGTTTTGCGTCTAACTGGACTTGGGTGTCACAAATCCGGTTCATCATGTTCTCTACCTGGGACCAGAAAGGGTGGATTTTACTGCAATGCCACCATATATGGGAGAGCGAGCCAACTTCTGTTCCACACCTCCAGCACAGGTCTGAGATATCAGGATTGAGCCTATGAAGAAATTCCGGTGTCTTATACCATCTCATCATTAATTTGTAGGAATTGGCCTGGATCTTGATGCAGCGGTTAAATCCATGGGAGTGTGTAAGAATAAAAGCTTTGTCAGGCTCAGATAGAGTTACTGAGAGCACTTTCTCCCAGGCCTTCAGAAACTGTAAATCTGGGGGTGCGGAAGAAAGCAGCTCCTTATAAAGCGTAGAAAGGTGCTTAGATGGGAGGCGAGTTGAGGAAAGCTTTTTCTCCAACCAGGAAGGCTCGTCTGTAGGTCGGAGCGTTTTTTCAAGAAGTGCTAAGTCCTTCTGAAAGGCCATAGTAGCTAGAAATGAGGCCACTTTGACCTTTGGAAGGACATAGATCCTACTCCAATCTAAGTCACCAGTCTCAGAAGTAATATTCTGTAGAGTGAAGTCTGATAGTAGGGGCCATATCCCAGATGGCTCAAGAGTGGTAGGATGTATATGAAACTGAAGGAGGTGCAAGGG
Source organism: Bufo bufo (assembly GCF_905171765.1). Taxonomy (NCBI): domain Eukaryota; kingdom Metazoa; phylum Chordata; class Amphibia; order Anura; family Bufonidae; genus Bufo; species Bufo bufo. Next base: position 423,611,156 of record NC_053394.1, read on the forward strand.
TAGATGTGGGTTAGGGAATTGAAGATCTGTGGACTGATACATTGGACCTATTCTACTAATAGGCCTTTCCATATGGGAGATGGGAACTTATTATTAGCCGTGCATGAACGTAAGCCCCATAAGACTAACTTTTCTTTATGGGTAAGTATGTCACGTTCCAGTTGGGAGCAGAGGTTTGACGGTTGCCGGATAAGGAGGTTAAATCCTTTACTCAATATCGAAGCTTTGAAATATAGGTATATATCGGGGAGACCAAAACCTCCCAGTCTTTTTTCCCGTGTTAAGGTAGCATAAGCAATTCTAGGGAATTTGCCATCCCACACAATAGCGGAGAAAATTTGGCGGACCTCCACAATGAAGGAATGGGGCACCTAGATAGGTAGCGTCTGAATTAAGTATAAGGTTTAGGGACTATGAAGGCCTTAAGATAGTTTTTCCTACCTATCTACGAGATGAAGGGAAGCTTCAGGGAACTTAGGTGAGACCTAATAGAACTGATTAAGGGAGCCTGGTTCAGGTTGAACAGGTCATCAGGGTTTGCCGGGATGTGGGTGCCTAGAAAGGGTATAGATATGGAAGCCCAAGAGAAAGCGGTGGTGCGCTTGAGGTCTTCAATTAAAGTGGTTGGGCAGGATACGTTTAGGGCCAACGACTTGCTGTAATTAATTTTAAAATTGGAGATCAGCCCATACTCTTCAAAGAGGGCTTGAAGCCTAGGGAAGGAGGTCATGGGATTAGAGGTCATGACCAGGAGGTCATCTGCGAAGGCTGCTGTAAGGTGGGAATGCGAGCCCACTCGGATCCCTTCTATATCTGGGTCCTGCCTAATCTTAGTAAGCAGAGTTACCATGACAATGATAAAAAGGGCCGGGGATAATGGGCAACCTTGCCTTGTACCATTGGTGATGGAAAAGGACGGTGAGAGGGTGCCGTTGACTCTGACCTTGGCAGAGGGAGACAAGTACAGGGAAAAGATAGCTGAGATAAATTGATCCAGGGGGCCAAATTTCATCAGGGCCTGGGACATGAAGTGCCAATTGACCCTGTCAAAGTCCTTCTCCGCGTCCGTACTTAGTAGGGCTAGAGGCATGGAAGCTTGTCTAGCACGAGCTATCAAATGTATAAGGCGGACCATATCCTCGCTCCGCTGTCTGCCAGAGACAAAGCCCACTTGTTCCCTATTGATAATATCGGGAAGAACAGTTTGGATCCTTTGGGCCAGGATCTTTGCCCACCATTTCACATCCGTGTTCAGTAGGGAGATTGGACGGTAACTACCACAACTTAGGGGATCTTTGTTTTCTTTATGGATGACCGTGATATGGGACGAAAGCGATTCGGGGGGGGGGGAACCTCCTGCGAGCAAATAATTGCAAAGGGTTTTAAACTGGGGTACTAATATATGTATGAAGGTTTTATAGTAGGATATAGAAAAGCCGTCAGGGCCTGGACTTTTTCCGGATGGGATAGAGGAGAGGACCTTAAGTACTTCAGATTTAGTAATTGGGGCCAACAGCTGGGATGACTGCGAGGAGGTGATAGAAGGTAGTTGAAGGCAAGAGAGGAATTTTTCAATTGCTTCTGCGATGTGTTCTGGCGTGGATTGGCCAGTAGGCGCTAGGGTGTAGAGGTCTTTATAGAAAGCACAAAAGGCTTTGAAGGAGTCAGTACGTTGTTTTTTAACTAAGGCTGACATCAGCCTGTTCCCCTTATCCCCATGGGCATATGCACGGAACTTAGAGCGCAGAAGGAGTTTAGCTGAGATGTTCAACAAGTTTTTAAGCTTTGCTCAAGCTTCCGAGAGCTCAGTTGCACAATTAAGGGCTTGTGATTGTTTGTGAGTTAGTTCAAGGGTTTCTATGTGTGAAAGGAGCGTAGTTATGGCTTGTGAATGCTGTTTTTTAAAGTAAGCTCCGAGGGCAATTAGTTCTTCCCTTATGACTGCTTTATGGGTTTCCCAAATTATAGACGGGGAGGGGGCAGAAGGATCAGGGGTGTTGTGCCTGAAAAATTAATTTACTGAAGAGGACCGCTTAGAGGCATGAGATGGGTCTAAAATGATAGTGTCATTGATGTGCCAATTCCATTCCTCCTTTGGGAGGTCTTGCAGGGAAATGTTTAAAAAAAATGGGGGCATGATCAGATAGGGTAATATTCCCTATTTTGGCCAGGGTAACCCTATTGGCATGTGCGTTAGAGAGGAAAAGATAATCTAGCCTGTGGTAGGAGGATTTAGCATTAGAGTAGAAGGTAAAGTCCCTACCAGAGGGGTTCATGTTGCGCCATACGTCCAAAACACCTAGCTTTTGCAAAGCAGGTTTTAGGCGACGGATGTGCATGATAGCTGACTTCTTGTTGGAAGAGTCTAAGGCCGGCTCAAGGGCGACATTGAAATCCCTTCCTAGAATCACCATGCCATCTTTAAAGGAGGCCAATAGGGTGAGGGTCTGAACGAGCCAAGCCACTTGACCCCGGTTAGGTGCATAAACACTCGCTAGAGTAACTAGTGTGTCAGCAATAGTACCCTTCATGTCACGGCTGTATGTGAGCAACAAGAGCATACACAGTGAATTAGCTACTGACCGGACCCAAACTAGGGAGGATAAAGGGTGACCCCTGTCAGACCCTAAAAGCTCTCCCTATGCTGCTAAGCACATATCCAGATCCAGATGGTGGATCGAAACATGCCCGCGTACCTAAGGCTGATGACCACTGTAACCCCTACAATAGTGGAAGGGGCACGGCCACCGGTGTCCTGCTCAGAATATGGACGGAACCGGGGTCACCTCGGATCCAGTCAGCAAACAAACAGAAACACACAATGTCTGCACACTTAACTGAAGGAGCTGCAGCAGCAGTGAAAACAGATCCAAAGTCAGCAGACACTATCTGAAGTACTTGCTTCAGCAGAACTCAGGTCCATTGAAAGATATCACACAAGTGAAGATACTCAAGCGAGAGATACAGCTCAAATGAAAAGTATAATTCGCACCCTACAAAGGAGGAGGGGTGATTTAAAGGCAGAGAAATCAAACACAGGAGGGACAGCTGGGAGGAAGGAAACAGAAAGTAAAGACCTCAACACAGGGGCGGAGAAACAGAGCAGAGAGAACTCCTCCAAGCTCTAGTATTGACATCATCACAGGGGTGGAGAAACAGAGCTGTGAGAACGTCTCAAAGCTCTGGTAGTGACAGAACCCCCCCCCCCCCCCCTCTACGGGTGGACTCCAGACGCCCAGGACCCACCTTTTCAGGATGAGCCCTATGAAATGCCCTGATGAGGCGAGTGACTTTAATGTCCGACACCGGGACCCACATCCTCTCCTCAGGACCATAACCCTTCCAATGAACGAGGTACTGAAGAGAACCGCGGACAATGCGAGAGTCCACAATTCTGGAAACCTCAAACTCCAGATTGCCATCAACCAAAATCGGAGGAGAAGGCAAAGAGGAGGGTACCGTGAGCTGGACATATGGTTTTAAGAGAGATCTGTGAAATACATTATGTATCTTCCAAACCCGTGGAAGATCAAGACGGAAGGCAACAGGATTGACGACTGACAAGATTTTATAAGGCCCAATAAACTTGGGACCCAATTTCCAGGAGGGAACCTTCAGTTTAATATTTCTTGTAGACAACCACACCAGATCACCCACATTCAGGTCCGGACCAGGCACACGTCTCTTATCAGCCATACGCTTATATTTCTCACTCATCTTTCTAAGATTACTCTGAATCTTTTGCCAAATGGTAGACAAAGACGAGGAAAATCTCTCCTCCTCAGGCAAACCAGAAGGAGCCCCTCCCGAGAATGTCCCAAACTGCGGATGGAACCCATATGCACCAAAGAATGGTGACTCATCAGAAGATTCCTGATGACGGTTGTTCAGAGCAAACTCAGCCAGAGGGAGAAATGAACACCAATCCTCCTGGTTCTCTGCCACAAAACAGCGCAAATATGTCTCCAGATTCCAATTGACACGTTCAGTCTGACAATTCGACTGCGGGTGAAAAGCAGAAGAGAAGGACAGCCGAACCCCCAGGCGAAAACAGAAAGCCTTCCAGAATCTGGACACAAACTGCGTGCCTCTATCGGAAACAATATCAGAGGGAATGCCATGCAATTTAAGAATATGGTCGACAAAAGCTTGCGCCAACGTTTTAGCATTGGGTAAACCAGGAAAGGGTACGAAATGAGCCATCTTGCTAAAACGGTCCACCACCACCAGGATCACCGACTTCCCTGAGGAACGAGGAAGATCCGTGATAACGTCCATGGACAGGTGTGTCCAAGGATGGGAAGGTATGGGTAACGGGAGAAGGGGACCTGAAGGCCGTGAACGAGGGACCTTCGCGCGAGCGCACGTCTCACAAGCAGCCACAAAACCCTCCACCGACTTACGAAGAGCCGGCCACCAAAATTTCCGAGCAATGAGATCTACCGTGGCTCCACTCCCGGGGTGACGAGCAAGAACAGTATCATGATGCTCCTTGAAGAGTTTGTGACGTAACTCAGGAGGCACAAACAACTTCCCAGAAGGACAACGGGCAGGTGCCTCAGTCTGGGCAGCCTGGACCTCGGCCTCCAAATCAGAATACAGAGCAGAAACAACTACCCCCTCCGCCAAAATGGGACCCGGGTCCTCGGAGTTTCCTCCTCCCGGAAAACAGCGAAAGAGAGCATCAGCCTTCACCTTTTTGATCCCAGGGCGGAATGTAACGACAAAATTGAATCTGGAGAAGAACAGAGACCATCTGGCCTGTCTCGGATTCATACGCTTGGCCGACTCCAAGTACGCCAGATTCTTATGGTCGGTAAAAACGGTAATAGGGTGCCTGCCCCCCTCCAACCAATGGCGCCATTCCTCGAAAGCCAACTTGATGGCCAACAACTCCCTATCTCCCACATCATAGTTTCTCTCATTATCACTCTTAGTACAGTTCATGAATTCCCTAGACGGACAAACATTTGCCAAATGACCTATGCCCCCACAACAAAAACACACCATTCTCTGAGGATTAAATCCTCCTTTATCAGGGGCAAGTCGACCTAGCTTCATGGGCTCCTCCTCAGAGGGGACCGAGACAGGATGAGGCCCCTGCACACTGAATGAGTCCGCACCACTGCCCCTAGACTGACCATGGCTGGACAGAGAGGTCTCGTTTCTTTCTCTTAGACGCCTGTCAAGGCGTACCGCCAATGACATGGCAGACTCTAAGGACGTTGGTCTCTCATGGAAAGCAAACGCATCTTTCAATCTCTCTGAGAGACCATGACAGAACTGACTCCGGAGTGCAGCATCATTCCAACCTGAATCAGCTGCCCATCTCCGAAATTCAGAACAATAAAGCTCCGCAGACAGTTTGCTCTGGCATAAAAAACGTAAGTTGGATTCAGCCAGAGCAACACGATCCGGGTCATCATATATCTGCCCCAGGGCCACAAAAAATCCCTCCACGGATCGAAGGGAGGGATCCCCCGATGGCAGCGAAAAAGCCCAAGTCTGAGCACCACCCCTGAGCAGGGAGATGACAATCCTCACCCTCTGCTCCTCATTACCAGAGGAATGGGGACACAAGCAAAAATGGAGTTTGCATGCCTCTCTGAAGCGAACAAAATTCTCACTGCCCCCGGAGAACGTTTCCGGAAGTGAGACCTTTGGTTCGCAACAGACTCCATGGGCCGGAGCATAGCCCAATGCATGAAGCTGAGTCATAGATTGACGGAGATCCGCTACCTCCAAAGAAAGACCCTGCATACGGTCAACCAGGTTAGAAAGCCGATCCATGTCAAAAAGGACGGTTTAGGCGGATTATAATGTCACGGCTGTATGTGAGCAACAAGAGCATACACAGTGAATTAGCTACTGACCGGACACAAACTAGGGAGGATAAAGGGTGACCCCTGTCAGACCCTAAAAGCTCTCCCTATGCTGCTAAGCACATATCCAGATCCAGATGGTGGATCGAGACATGCCCGCGTACCTAAGGCTGATGACCACTGTAACCCCTACAATAGTGGAAGGGGCACGGCCACCGGTGCCCTGCTCAGAATATGGACGGAACCGGGGTCGCCTCGGATCCAGTCAGCAAACAAACAGAAACACACAATGTCTGCACACTTAACTGAAGGAGCTGCAGCAGCAGTGAAAACAGATCCAAAGTCAGCAGACACTATCTGAAGTACTTGCTTCAGCAGAACTCAGGTCCATTGAAAGATATCACACAAGTGAAGATACTCAAGCGAGAGATACAGCTCAAATGAAAAGTATAATCCGCACCCTACAAAGGAGGAGAGGTGATTTAAAGGCAGAGAAATCAAACACAGGAGGGACAGCTGGGAGGAAGGAAACAGAAAGTAAAGACCTCAACACAGGGGCGGAGAAACAGAGCAGAGAGAGCTCCTCCAAGCTCTAGTATTGACATCATCACAGGGGTGGAGAAACAGAGCTGTGAGAACGTCTCAAAGCTCTGGTAGTGACACTTCACAAACAAATAGCGACCCTCAGGGTCTGAAGAGATAGCAGAGAGCTTACATGGGAGTTGTTTGTGGATCGCTATGCTGACACCCCTGTTAGCCAAGCTGTAGGTGCTATGGAACCATTGAGAGAACCTTTTAGAAGACAAGATAGGAATCTTACCCTTACGGAAATGGGTTTCCTGAAAGTAGGCAATCGACACCTTGTCCCTCTATAAGAGAGCTAAAACCTGGGATCTCTTGCAAGGCTCGTTCAGCCCCCGAACATTGAGAGAAGATATCATAACGGACGCCATTCTAAAATGTAAGAGTAAAGCATGTCTTCTAAGTGGTCTTTGGATGACATCTGTTGTAGGGGAAGGAGAAAAGACACAAAAGGAAGGGAGGGGAGGTACATAATCAACATGTATAGCAAGAGTAAATACAGAACTGATAACAATAGCTCCACTGAGCACCTGACTCGAGAGAGACCCTTTTCATCACGGCAACCAGCCGGGGTCTGTCAGGTTGGGGGTCTCGTAGAGCTAATGAGGGCCACTGATCGGCCATCAGGGTAGGGAAGGGTCAGATAGATGAAGTAGCCGGGTTAACCCCTGCTAAATAGAGAGACCCTTTTCATCACGGCAACCAGCCGGGGTCTGTCAGGTTGGGGGTCTCGTAGAGCTAATGATGGCCACTGATCGGACATCAGGGTAGGGAAGGGTCAGATAGATGAAGTAGCCGGGTTAACCCCTGCTAAATAGGACGGGAAGTGGGCAAAGCTACAGCAATAAGTAATATAACCATGGAACATAACGATATTAAGCCAGGCAATACAGCAGTAGGCTCCAGTACTTCGATTCTTTCCAGCCCAGAGGCAAACAGGTGCCTGCAGGGTTTCAACATGGTACTCAATTATACAGGTCAGAAAAAGTAGGGCTCTGAACGAGCGAAACAGAGACAAAGTGGGTCTCGCAGACCGTCGAGAAGGCTGAGAGTTCAGGTCTTTGCAGAGAGCGATCTGTCATTTCTGAGCTTGGTCGCTTTTCTTGTTGAGACAGGGCACCATTCTTCCGACCGGGGAGGTGGGAGCAGTGGTTCCTCCAGGTCTGCTGGCATCCACAAGGGAATTTCAATGGAGGTAAGTCCCAGATAATCCCACGCTGTTTTCAAATCCGCCGGGGAACGGATGGTTATCTGTCGCCCGTTTTTCATAACAGCGAGGCAAAAAGGAAATAGCCACCGGAATGGTGTGGCCGAGGATTTGAGAGCTTCAAGTAGCGGGCAGAGTAGGTGCCTTTTTGCCAAGGTGGGTGGAGCCAGGTCCTGGAAAAACAGGATAGGCACACCTTCATGCGAAAGTTCTCTATTTGCCTTCATGAGTGCGGCCGTGTCGACATAGCTGAGGAGACCACAAATGACATCCCGAGGTGGGTCGGCGGCCTTAGGCTTAGGCCTTAATGCATGATGAATTCTCTCAATTGTGATTTTCGCAGCCCTTTCCGGGCCTAGTAAATTTGCAAATATTTCTTGTGCAACTTTATTCCGTGCTTTAGATGCAACCGATTCCGGCAGGCCTCGAATCCTCAGATTCTTTCTGCGATTGCGATTTTCTTGATCTCCTATTCTTAGAAGCAGATCATTGAGCAGATCGGCATGCGCCCGGATCGCATTGTAGGTTTTTTCTTCGTGCTTAATGGCGACGTCTTGCGAATTTTCGATCTGCGCAACTCGATGCCCCATACTGCGGAGATCTTCTTTAATGTCAGCTAGATCTTTTTTGATAGGGGCCAAAGCTGAGTTCAGCACCTCGAGTAGATATATTCTTGTATATAGGAGGAGTATTATAGTAGTTATATTCTTGTACATAGGAGGCAGTATTATGGTAGTTATATTCTTGTACATAGGAGCAGTATTATAGTAGTTATATTCTTGTACATAGGAGCAGTATTATAGTAGTTATATTCTTGTACATAGGAGCAGTATTATAGTAGTTATATTCTTGTACATAGGAGCAGTATTATAGTAGTTATATTCTTGTACATAGGAGCAGTATTATAGTAGTTATATTCTTGTATATAGGAGCAGTATTATAGTAGTTATATTCTTGTACATAGGAGCAGTATTATAGTAGTTATATTCTTGTACATAGGAGCAGTATTATAGTAGTTATATTCTTGTACATAGGAGCAGTATTATAGTAGTTATATTCTTGTACATAGGAGCAGTATTATAGTAGTTATATTCTTTGTCAAATTTCTTTTTATTAAACAGCAAGTCATAAAAAATTGTAGTCATACATAGTGCACAATTCAAGATGAATGAGTACAGACATGTCTAGAGCATAGTTGACATTATAATGCATATGTTACATAGGACATATATATAGTGCGGATCTTCAAGGCACAGTCATCTAGAACTGGTTGATTTAACTTTTGACATGAGACCTGAGGTAGTTAGGTCAAACAAACATAAGAGTAGGGGGGGGGTGAGGAGAGGGAGGGGTGAATGTGTCCTTAGAACTGGACATATGCGATCGGAGGTTATTTAAGATATCTTATGATGACTCCAAAGGGAGAGATAAGGCTAAACACCTTCTATACTCACTAATGTGTCAGTCCCATCTGGGGGACATTTTCAAGTTTGATTGTCGATTAGAGATCGCTAAGGTGTTGGTGTATTGGTCGCGTGTCTATATGCAATCCAGGGGGCCCATAGCTTCTTGTGCTTCTCGTGTGCCCTAAGTTCCCAACCTGCAAGCTCTTCCATGCGGTGCACATGATCCAATTTGCTTAACCACTGAGAGGTGGTGGGGGGATCCTTACTCAACCATTTTTGGGGAATAAGTAGACGTGCAGCTTGAATCAAGTGTGTGGCCAATTTGTTCTTTGCTGGCGACAATTCTTTTGTTGGAAGCCATAAAAGAACCAATGTTGGAGTTAATGTCAGGTTAGTGTTTAGTATTTTGTTAATGGCTTGTGAGATGTCATCCCAATATCCTCTTATTCTGGAGCACGACCAAAAGATGTGCAGAAGAGTGCCGCTCTCCTCCCCACACCTCCAACACTTATCATGATCGCTCAAACCACTGAGAAATAATTGTTTAGGGGTAAGGTACCACTGTGTGAGGACCTTATAAGAGTGTTCTTGGATCTTCACACATCGTGAGAAGCCATGCGAGTTTGCGTGCATACGGAGAATATCCGTTTCCGAAAAGTTGGTTTTAAGGTCATTAGCCCAGGTTTGAACATATTGTGGGGTCGTACGGCGTATTGGTGTGATCAAGGCCAAATATATAGTTGATATCAGTTTGCGTTGGGGTGAAGAGGGGGTTGCTAGTTTTTCAAACCATGTCTCGGACATTACACATGGCTTCTGAGTGGTTAGCTGTTTCCCTGCAGACTTTATGGATATTAGATCTAAGAAGTTAAACGTACCCCAGGCCAAGCTAAGGGGATGTTGATCCGGCAAGGTGTTGTTTATCTTTTTTTTTAAATTCAGCTGTAGAAAAACCTCTTAATCTGTGCCAAATCTGCGAAACATGAGATCCTGAAGATTGAATCGAGTATGGCAGAAGGTCTGCTGGCATTAAACTAGGGGGGTTCTGTAGGAGCCCATATTCCTTGTTGAGCTGCTTAATGACTAGACTAGTACCCTTTAGAAGGACATGTGAATGGAGTGACGTATTTGCTTGACCCCATAGGGCTGCTTTCTGTGGTTGGGTGAGCTGCATTAGCTCCAGGTCTGTTCCCAATGTGGGGTAGACAGGGGAATGGAGCTGCAACCACCTTTTCAGGTGTATGGCCCTGTAATATGTCTGGACGTCCGGCAGTGCTATACCTCCGTGACCACGCCCCAGTATCAGTCTCTGGTGAGAAGCCCTAGCTTTCTTACCGCCCCATAGGTAAGTTGAAAAAAGTCTGCGAATCTTGGTGAAATATGAGTTAGGTAAAAATATTGGCAACATCTGTAGTATATACATGATTTTGGGGAGGACAAACGCTTTTAGGATATTCTTCCTTCCCATCCATGAAGAATAAGGGAGGCGTAGCGACTGGAGCAGGTTTTGTACCTCTGTCAATAGGGGAGTGTAATTAAGTCTGAATAAATCTTCCGTGGAAGCAGGGATTTTAACTCCTAAGTAGGAGACACAGGAGGACTGCCATTTAAATGGCGTGTTCGATTTCAAAATGGCAATTGAGCTCGCTGGAGCGTTAACATTTAAAGCTTCTGACTTGGAATAATTCATTTTGTAGTTTGATAGCCTACCATACTCCTCGAACAATGCCAAAAGATGCGGGAAGGCCTCGACCGGGTTAGAGACCATGATCAGTAGATCATCAGCATATGCCACGTTAATGTATTCTATGGCGTTATTTTCTGTTTTCACACCACGTATGTGTACATGATCCCTAATGGCCTGAAGAAGGGTCTCCATGACCATTATGTATAAGGCAGGAGATAGGGGGCAGCCCTGACGCGTCCCGTTACAAATAGGGAAGGATGGGGACAATGTGCCATTGACCCTAATTCTAGCACTCGGGTCCTTGTACAACGACATGACTGCCTCCTGAAATCTCGTCGGGATTCCAAACTTCAATAAAGTCCTCTTCATAAAGTCCCAGCTCACCCGGTCGAAGGCCTTCTCCGCATCCACACTGAGCAGCGCCAAGGGGAGGTTTTTCTTTTTAGCCCATTGTATTGCTGTGATCAACCTACAGGAATTATGATTCCCTTCCCTCCCTGGAACAAAACCAGATTGGTCCGGGTGTATAAGCTTGGGGAGAAGTTGTCCCAGGCGTGTCGCTAGGAGTTTAGCCCATATTTTTATATCTACGTTAAGTAACGAGATTGGCCTAAAACTACCGCAAAGAAGGGGGTCTTTCCCTGGTTTGGGGAGGATGGTTACCGTGGCCTCCAGTGATTGTTTATGAAGGGTTTCACCATCCAGGAGTGCATTGCACCACGTTACCAGGTGGGGTATTAGTATATCTGAGAATTTTTTGTAGTATCCCACTGGGAAGCCATCTGGGCCAGGACTTTTACCCATTGGCATGGAGGACAGTAAATTTTTCACTTCTTTTTCAGTAACTGACTCTAATAAGGTGTCACTTTCTTGGGAAGATATCTGGGGTAGATTGAGACCTCTCAAAAACAGGTCTGTTGCATTTGATATTGATGGATCTGGATGTTTGGGGTCTGTCAGGCCATAAAGTTGCTTGTAAAATTTTTGAAATTCCTCTGCTATATCCGCTGTTTTATGCAGCATATTTCCATTGCTAGATTTAATATTGGGTATGAACAAGGACTCCTTCCTTTGTTTAATAAGGGAGGATGTCAATTTAGATCCTTTATCCCCGTGGGAGTAGTGTTTAAATTGGGCATATTGATAGGCTTTTGCGTTTTGGATGTTTAAATGGTCTTTTAGTTTGGATCTTAGTTGGGTCAGTTCAGTCTGAACTTTAACTGCTCTGGACCTTTTATGGACCGCTTCTTTGTCTGCTATCTGAACCAAAAGATCTTGGAGGATCCTTTGTTTCTCTTTTTTGACCTTACTGCCTAAGGCTATCAATTCCCCACGGATAACTACTTTGTGTGTCTCCCAAATTGTCGTCTGAGACATACCTGGTGTCGCGTTATCCTTAAAGAAATCATTTAGTTTTTGTTTCAGGTTTGAGATATCTGATTGTCTATCTAGCAGCGTCTCATTTAAGCGCCACTGTCTAACTGAGGCAGGCAAGCTGGAAAATCTGAGGGCAGCAGAGACTGGGGCGTGGTCAGAGACGGACACAACACCTATGTCAGCCGAGTCCACCATATCTACGGCATTACTGGACAGTAGGATATAGTCTAACCTCTTATGTGATTTATGTGGGGCCGAGAAGAAGGTGAAGTCCCTAGTATCTGGGTGGGCTAGTCGCCAGACGTCCAACAGGTTCATGTCTGATATGTACCTATTGATGCACCCCAGTGCTGATTGGGTCAATTGGGAGGAGCCGTCAGAAGCATCAATCAAAGGATTCAGTGTGACATTGAGGTCTCCCCCGATCAATCTAATCCCCTCTGCAAACAGATCTAGTTTACTTAGTGTAACCTTGATCCATTGTTTCTGGCCACGGTTAGGGCTGTACAAACTAGCGAGTGTGACCTTTTGTGTACCAATGAGGCCTTTCACAAATATGAAGCGGCCCTCAGGGTCCGTCAGGGTAGATATCAATGTAAATGGTACTTTTCTAGAAATTGCAATACCCACTCCTCTTTTTGCTTTCTCAAAAGCACTGAAATACCAGTGTTGGAAGTATGGGTTCTGAATTTTAGGTACATTTGTCATTCTAAAATGCAGCTCCTGAAAGAAGCAAATATCTGTGTTGTTCTTTTTTAGCAGACGGATGACCTGAGAGCGCTTTTGTGGGGTATTAAAGCCCCTTACATTGTACGTTGTACATTTAATTGTCGACAACATTGAGAAAACTTGGTGTCTTTGGAATCAGCAAGCTCAAATTATTCACCTCCATCGCATCTGGGGAATGAACTAGTAACATCATAACTGAAGTTTCTGTCAACATGACAAGTATAACAGTGCAATGACTCCCATGCCAGCAACACCGCAGCAGGTCACTTAGCTGCAGTGAAGCGGGCATGAGCCGCCATTTAATCAGGCACATGTACCAGGTTTGTGCCAAGATAACCCTGGTAGGTAGGGGGGGTACAAAGTGGAACCATATCTTCATAATGGTGTCCACATTGCGCCACCTGCTGAACTGGTGCGAAATAGCACCTTACATATTTGGTCTAGAAAAATATGCAAATAAATTTATATTGCAAAGCAGAATATCTGCCCCGCAGGTTACAACAAGAACAGGAGCTATACATTGCACATGACAGACAGGTATACTTGCGGACTTGTGATTGAACAAAGCGCATGAGAACCTGTCCCTCTATGATATTTGTGAAAAAACACAACAGAGACTCAGCAAGGACGTCTGTTTAGTCCCAAGGACTTCAAGTGTCTCTTGATCTGTGCTGGTTCCTCTTCTTCTGTGGAGCTTTAAGCCATCCTGAGGCCTCTGGGAGATCTGGCAGCTGTGTTCCAATCTCAGCAGACGGCAGCCATGATGGTACATCTAGTGGATCTGTTTGCAGCAGCTCCCAGGCCGCCTGGAGATCTTGTGGCAGGCGAATGGTGCAGCGCTTCCCATCTACAGCAAATGTGAGGCCGAAGGGGAATAGCCATTTATATGGCACCTTGTGATGGTGCAGATGGTCAGTGAGGGGCCGCAGCGCCCTCCTTTTATTCAATGTGGAGGATGCCAGGTCCTGGTAGATAGAGATTTTAGCCCCCTCATATATGATCTCCTTCATATTTCTGGCAGCCTGCATTAGGGCAGCAGTGTCCACATACCTCAGGAGACCGCATACCACGTCTCTGGGGTTCTCTCTCTCTTTTGGCTTCGGCCTGAGCGCTCTATGGATTCTTTCTATTTGAATCTCGGCCGCTCTGGAGCTTCCCAGGAGCAGGGAGAAGATGGCGCCGGCAGCTTCTGGTAAGCCTTCATGTGGGGTGCTTTCAGGCAGGCCGCGGATCCGGAGGTTTTTCCTCCTATTCCGGTTCTCCTGGTCTTCTATGAGGGAGTATGCAGTGTCCAGTGAGGCTGCCAGAGCCATAGTGTGATCGCTTGCAGCTCTGATGTAATTCGAGATGGACGCCTGGTTACTTTCCAGTGTTTCCACCCTCGTGCCGATATGCTTCAGGTCAGCTTTAATCTCCTGCAGATCCTGAACCACTGGGGCCAGGGCTGCTGATAAAGCCTGCTGCAGGAACTGCCTGGATATCGGGGCAGCACTTTGTGATGTGGGGCCTGCTGTGTGCTCTGCAGCAGCTTCATCTTCTCCCTCCGAATCCCTGCCCCAGTCATCTAGTTCCGGCAGCACCATCTTAGGACCGGCCGGCACAGGAGCTGTGGTTTTCTTGTTGAGATATTTATCCATATCTGAGGCACCGCGCTCCGGTTTGCTGACTTCAGGTTTCTCTCTGGGTATATATCTACCGACTTTTCCCATTCTTGAGCAAATTAGACCGCTGAATTTACCAGTTAGCAGAGTGGTAAGGAGGAGAGCTCTCCTACATGTGTCCTGCTAGGTCTGCAGCCAGGCTCCGCCCCTATAGTAGTTATATTCTTGTACATAGGAGCAGTATTATAGTAGTTATATTCTTGTACATAGGAGTAGTATTATAGTAGTTATATTCTTGTACATAGGAGGAAGTATTATAGTAGTTATATTCTTGTACATAGGAGGCAGTATTATAGTAGTTATATTCTTGTACATAGGAGGCAGTATTATAGTAGTTATATTCTTGTACATAGGAGGCAGTATTATAGTAGTTATATTCTTGTACATAGGATGCAGTATTATAGTACTTATATTCTTGTACATAGGAGGTAGTATTATAGTAGTTATATTCTTGTACATAGGAGGCAATATTATAGTAGTTTGCATAAAAGCAGTATGCATAGGGCACACTAGATCTTTGGCAGCATAAAGGTTAAACACTATTAAAAAACTATCAATGTGTGTAATTAATCACTGAAGTAATTAGGAATGAGTAACTATATAACAAATGTGCACATGAATGAATTCGACCCTCACAGCCTGATCTATAATATCTGTGTATAGGTTTAGGTTTCTTCTGTGTCTTTGCACCTTCTTTTAGGTTTATGCAATAGGAAATCGGTGGTTCTTGATCATTTACATAGTATTTGGCTTAGGTTTACTGAACTGAGTGATACTGTTATGTTTCGACTTGTGAATGTTAGGGTTTGTTCAATGGTCTTGGGTGAAGAGCTTTTTATATATATATATATATATATATATATATATATATATATATCTTTATTAGAATAAAACATGTACACACCATTCTCGTTTTCATACAAAATTACAGCATAAAATTATTATTAATTTACCTCCCCCTAGCCACCCATTTCCAACCCCTCCCTACCCCTGCGATGCGTCTCAAAACCCTCTATCATTCTAATACAAGAAATAGGGAAAAGGCAAAGAAAGATTTGGAAAATAATAAGAAATTGACATAGAAGAGACATAGAATTGGGGGCGAGAAAGGTTAAAAACTCCAAGCCTCCCATATCTTAGTCCATTTCTCCTGGATATTTATTTCCTTATATAGGACATTCTCATAGCTTTTAACCCTATCGACCAGATTTATCCAAGTATTCAAATTTGGAACATTTCGTGAAAACCAGAGATCAAAAGTCTCGCCAAAAACAGTATTCTATTCAAAAGAATCTTTTTATATTTATGTCAATTTACAGTGGGATGCAAAAGTTTGGGCAACCTTGTTAATCGTCAGTTAAATATATGATATAGGAGACACACACAGTGATATTTGAGAAGTGAAATTAAGTTTATTGGATTTACAGAAAGTGTGCTATAATTGTTTAAACAAAATTAGGCAGGTGCATAAATTTGGGCACCACAAAAAAGAAATGAAATCAATATTTAGTAGATCCTCCTTTTGCAGAAATTACAGCCTCTAAACGCTTCCTGTAGGTTCCAATGAGAGTCTGTATTCTGGTTGAAGGTATTTTGGACCATTCCGCTTTACAAAACATCTTTAGTTCATTCAGGTTTGATGGCTTCCGAGCATGGACAGCTCTCTTTAAGTCACACCACGAATTTTCAATTATATTCAGGTCTGGGGACTGAGATGGCCATTCTAGAACGTTGTACTTGTTCCTCTGCATAAATGCCTTAGTGGATTTTGAGCAGTCTTTAGGGTCGTTGTCTTGTTGAAAGATCCAGCCCCGGCGCAGCTTCAGCTTTGTCACTGATTCCTGGACATTGGTCTCCAGAATCTGCTGATACTGAGTGGAATCCATGCGTCCCTCAACTTTGACAAGATTCCCAGTCCCTGCACTGGCCACACAGCCCCACAGCATGATGGAACCACCACCATATTTTACTGTAGGTAGCAGGTGTTTTTCTTGGAATGCTGTGTTCTTTTTCCTCCATGCAGAACGCCCCTTGTTATGGCCAAATAACTAAATTTTAGTTTCATCAGTCCACAGCACCTTATTCCAAAATGAAGCTGGCTTGTCCAAATGTGCTTTAGCCCACCTCAAGCGGCACTTTTTGTGCTGTGGGCAGAGAAAAGGCTTCCTCTGCATCCCTCTCGCATACAGCATCTTCTTGTGTAAAGTGCGCCGAATGGTTGAACGATGCACAGTGACTCCATCTGCAGCAAGATGATGTTGTAGGTCTTTGGTGCTGGTCTGTGGGTTGACTCTGACTGTTCTCACCATTCGTCGCTTCTGTCTATCCGAGATTTTTCTTGGTCTGCCACTTCGAGCCTTAACTTGAACTGAGCCTGGGGTCTTCCATTTCCTCAATATGTTCCTAACTGTGGAAACAGACAGCGGAAATCTCTGAGACAGCTTTCTGTATCCTTCCCCTAAACCATGATGGTGAACAATCTTTGTCTTGAGGTCATTTGAGAGTTGTTTTGAGACCCCCATGTTGCTACTCTTCAGAGAAAATTAAAAGAGGAGGGAAACTTACAATTGACCCCCTTAAATACTCTTTCTCATAATTGGATTCACCTGTGTATGTAGGTCAGGGGTCACTGAGCTTACAAAGCCAATTTGAGTTCCAATAATTAGTTCTAAAGGTTTTGGAATCAATAAAATGACAACAGTGCCCAAATTTATGCACCTGCCTAATTTTGTTTAAACAATTATAGCACACTTTCTGTAAATCCAATAAACTTTATTTCACTTCTCAAATATCACTGTGTGTGTCTCCTATATGATATATTTAACTGACATTTTTTATCGTAACAACCAACGATTTATACAGGAAAATCATGACGATTAACAAGGTTGCCCAAACTTTCGCATCCCACTGTAACTTGGAGAGATCACTCAATATCCACCATAAATGGAATCGGGAGTCTCAATTCATGCGCAAGAAATCTATTAATCGCCATCCAATATTCTTTTAATTCTGGACAGGACCAGAGCATATGTAAATGATCAGCCCCAGGAGAATCACATCGTGGACACTTAGAACTATCTCTTAATCCAAATTTATTAAGCCATAAGGGAGTAACATATAGTCTATGCAAAATATCAAATTGCACCAATACGTGATCAAAATTGTGAGATATTACACTCAAATTCGAAAATATATTTCCCCATCCCTCTAATTGGATACTTGGGCAATCAACTCCCCAGGCCCTTTATCTTTGTGATTGTGCTTTAACCACCTCAGCCCCCCTAGCTTAAACCCCCTAATGACCAGACCACTTTTTACAATTCTGCACTACACTACTTTCACGGTTTATTGCTCGGTCATGCAACTTACCACCCAAATGAATTTTACCTCCTTTTCTTATCACTAACAGAGCTTTCATTTGGTGGTATTTTATTGCTGCTGACATTTTTACTTTTTTTGTTATTAATCGAAATTTACCGAAATTTTTGCAAAAAAAATGTCATTTTTCACTTTCAGTTGTAAAAAAAATTTTAAAAAACATTTCTATAGAAAAAAAAATCTAAATTTATTGTTCTACATGTCTTTGATAAAAAAAAAAATGCAATAAGTGTATATTTATTGGTTTGGGTAAAAGTTATAGCGTTTACAAACTATGGTACAAAAATGTGAATTTCCGCATTTTGAAGCAGCTCTGACTTTCTGAGCACCTGTCATGTTTCCTGAGGTTCTACAATGCCCAGACAGTAGAAAACCCCCACAAATGACCCCATTTCGGAAAGTAGACACCCTAAGGTATTTGCTGATGGGCACAGTGAGTTCATAGAACTTTTTATTTTTTGTCACAAGTTAGTGGAAAATGATGATTTTTAAATTTTTATTTTTTTTCTTAAAAAAGTCTCATATTCCACTAACTTGTGACAAAAAATAAAAACTTCCATGAACTCACTATGCCCATCACGAAATACCTTGGGGTGTCTTCTTTCCAAAATGGGGTCACTTGTGGGGTAGTTATACTGCCCTGGCATTTTAGGGGCCCTAATGCGTGAGAAGTAGTTTGAAATTCAAATGTGTTAAAAATGTCCTGTGAAATCCTAAAGGTGTTCTTTAGAATGTGGGCCCCTTTGCCCACCTAGGCTGCAAAAAAAGTGTCACACATGTGGTATCGCCATACTCAGGAGAAGTAGGGCAATGTGTTTTGGGGTGTATTTTTACATATTTTCCCAACTTTTCCCATTTTTTTAAACAAAGTTGTCATTTTAGAGAGATATTTCTCTCACCTAGCATGGGTATATGTAAAAAGACACCCCAAAACGCATTGCCCTACTTCTCCTGAGTACGGCGATACCACATGTGTGACACTTTTTTGCAGCCTAGGTGCGCAAAGGGGCCCAAATTCCTTTTAGGAGGGCATTTTTAGACATTTGGATTCCAGACTTCTTCTCACGCTTTAGGACCCCTAAAATGCCAGGGCAGTATAAATACCCCACATGTGACCCCATTTTGGAAAGAAGACACCCCAAGGTATTCCGTGAGGGGCATGGCGAGTTCATAGAAGTTTTCTTTTTTTGGCACAAGTTAGCGGAAATTGTTTTTTTTTTGTTTTTTCTCACAAAGTCTCCCTTTCCGCTAACTTGTGACAAAAAGTTCAATCTTTCATGGACTCAATATGCCCCTCAGCGAATACCTTGGGGTGTCTTCTTTCCGAAATGGGGTCACTTGTGGGGTATTTATACTGCCCTGGCATTTTAGGGGCCCTAAAGCGTGAGAAGAAGTCTGGAATATAAATGTCTAAAAAACTTTACGCATTTGGATTCCGTGAGGGGTATGGTGAGTTCATGTGAGATTTTATTTTTTGTCACAAGTTAGTGGAATATGAGACTTTGTAAGAAAAAAAAATAATAAAAATTTCCGCTAACTTGTGACAAAAAAAATAAATCTTCTATGAACTCGCCATGCCCCTCAAAAGTGATCTTTTTATAGCGCCGCAGCGATTTTACAGGGTGTTTTTGCAGTGATCAGAAAAAAAAATGGGGCGGTGGGGCGGACTGAACGCAAGTGTGCGCACAAGATCAGGCCTGATCGGGCGAACACTGCGTTTTTTGTAGAGCCTATAGAACATGTCCTATTCTTGTCCGTAATTGCGGACAAGAAAAGGCATTTTCTATATAGTTCTGGCAATGTGCGGATCCGCAAAATGCGGAAAGCACATTGCCAGTGTCCGTGTTTTGCGGATCCGCGGTGTTTGGATCTGCAAAACACATACGGACGTCTGAATGGAGCCTTACAGGGGGATGATCAATGACAGGGGGGTGATCAGGGAGTCTAGGGCTCCATTCAGACGTCCGTATGTGTTTTGCGGATCCGCGGATCCGTGGGTCCGCGGATCCTCAAAACACATACTGACGTCTGAATGGAGCCTTACAGGGGGGTGATCAATGACAGGGGGGTGATCATGGAGTATATATGGGGTGATCACCCCCCTGTAAGGCTCCATTCAGACGTCCGTATGTGTTTTGCGGATCCGTGGATACGCAAAACATATACGGACGTCTGA
Organism: Bufo bufo; assembly: GCF_905171765.1. Lineage (NCBI taxonomy): Eukaryota > Metazoa > Chordata > Amphibia > Anura > Bufonidae > Bufo > Bufo bufo. The sequence goes on from NC_053394.1 coordinate 423,631,181, forward strand.
ATGGAGCCTTACAGGGGGGTGATCAATGACAGGGGGTGATCAGGGAGTCTATATGGGGTGATCACCCCCCTGTCATTGATCACCCCCCTGTCAGGCTCCATTCAGACGTCCGTATGTGTTTTGCACAAACGGACATCTGAATGGAGCCTTACAGGGGGGTAATCAATGACAGGGGGGTGATCAGTGACAGGGGGGTGATCAGGGAGTCTATATGGGGTGATCAGGGGTTAATAAGGGGTTAATAAGTGACAGGGGGTGTAGTGTAGTGGTGTTTGGTGCTACTTTACAGAGCTGCCTGTGTCCTCTGGTGGTCGATCCAAGCAAAAGGGACCACCAGAGGACCAGGTAGCAGGTATATTAGACGCTGTTATCAAAACAGCATCTAATATACCTTTAAGGGGTTAAAAAAATAGGATCTACAGCCTGCCAGCGAATGATCGCCGCTGGCAGGCTGCAGATCCACTCGATTACCTGCAGTTCCTGTGAACGCGCGCGCCTGTGTGCGCGCGTTCACAGGAAATCTCACCTCTCGCGAGTTGACGCATATATGTGTGCCTGAGTGAGCCGCCTCCGGAACGCGATCCTGCGTTAGGCGGTCCGGAGGCGGTTAATAAATAGTGCCTTTAGTAATAATTTATACAAATGATCTAAATTCCCTATCAAATCATTTAAAAAAAGTGAAAGTATCTATCTCTAAAAGTGATTTATTCTTTACACTACTAAGTGTCGAACGTATCTGAAAGTATCTAAACCAAGACAAACCATCCATATTCTCCCTTTGTGCTAACACCGAGAACGGAAGTATCTCTCCATTCTTCACCCCTTGTGTAACATATAAAATATTATTTTTTTGCCAAAACCGGTCCTCGGCTATTTTATCTAAGGCCTGTAGTTGAAGATTACACTAGAGGGGAGTACACTGACGAGATCCTTTTATTCCCTGCCATCGTCTAATAGTATCCTATGCTTAAGATAGTAACTTTTTGGCCTCTCTATACTCCTATTGCCCATTAATCAATTGCCCCAATTCCAACAATGTGAATATGTTGTTATACGAAGATCTCCTCACCAAGGTAGTACACAATACACTTTTCTCCCATTCACGATTCAACCAGAATTGCCCTGCTATAATTTAGCCCTTGAAATTGGGAAGATTCAATCCTCCCTATTCCAATGGCTTGTATAAGTATTCCAATTTAAGCCTTACCCGCTTTCTTCCCCACAACAAATCGTTAATAATTCTCTCCACAAGCTTAAAAAACGTATCCTCTATCCATATAGGGGAATTCCTAAGGATGTAGAGGTGTTGGGGTAAAATCACCATCTTGACCAAGGAAACTCTATCAGCTCGGTATAAAGGAAGATGGAGCCATATCCCAATTTTTTACCTCAGTTTAGTTAATAATGGAATCAAATTAAGCTGAAGATAATCTTTAATCTTGGGAGATATAATCATACCCAAATATTGAAAAGAATCAGAAACATTCAACATACTCAGAATTCCCTCAGTAGAGAGTACAAACATATCTAGTGGCATGAGTGGTTTTTGACCAGTTGATATCTAAACCTGAGAACTTAAGAAAAGAGTTAACAATTTGGATGAGTCTTGGAAGTGTTGTATTAGTATGATCTATAAAAAATAGGACATCGTCCCCGTATAGACAAATACGGTCCTCCACTCCCATTGTTCCAAACCTTTCAATCTTAGAGTCCTGCCTAACAGTCAAGGCTAAGGGCTCAATATAAATATCAAATAACAATGGGGAGAGGGGGCAGCCTTGGCGAGTACCCCTATTGAAGGCAAAACTCGTTGTCAAAGTCCCATAAATATTCAATCTCGCCAAGGGAGATCTATACAACAATTTAATCATATCTATAAATCTTTCTCCAAAGCCCATCCTACCCAAAACCTTCCAGAGGAATCTCCACTCCGCCCTGTCAAAGGCCTTGAAGCATCCAAGGACAGGATGGAGCGGAAGACCCCCCTGGGAGTCTGAATGTTCGCAATAATATGAAGATTATAATGGGTACCCTTGTTTGGAATGAACCTGTGGCGAAACCAACCTCACCACTGTGTTTTTGAGGGGCCTGGCTACTAGCCTCGCCCCAGGATTATGGGCCCTCTCATCAGCCAGGCCTCATTTGTTCACAAAGGACTTGGACTAACTTGAACTCTCACCCCCACGAATTAGACCAGGGTTCAAGTTAGTCCATTACGTTTGGTAATTGTATTGTGGATTGCGTCTCAGACAATGCTCATTGTGTTAGTTAATTGCATCTCAGACAATGCTCATTGTATTTTGTTGATTGCGTTACAGACACAGGGAAGGGGATTTTGTGTACAATTGCTGGGGAGGTTTGAATACTGTAAATGCATGTGATTGGCTGTTTTTAACCCTGTGGGTGGTAACCTTGTTGGAAGATGTGTATAAAATGCTTGTGTGTTAGAATAAAGTGGTTGCTTTTATACCTTCATGAAGTTTTGGCTCATGTTTGGGGAATGCGATAACTACACTCTTGGGGATTGCTATATCACAATACTCCCCTGATTATAAGCTCTTGTAAGAGCTTGTTCATGGTTCCTGCTTCCTGGATGTAGGAGAGGTTCACCCACTGGAAGCTGAAGCCCAGTCTTGGGTCCAGCGTGGGTGGAGGACGGTGAGACCCCAACCAAACTTCGGCGGTTCGTGGGGTCTGCAGTGCGTACGGTGTCAAGTGGAGTGCTTGGAGTCGTCTGGAAGCCCTAGGAGCATATATCGACGGAGGTACCCGGTCGGGGTGCTAGGCGTACCGTTACAGAACCCATTCTAGCCTGGGTGTATAATTGAAGGAATAACCTTGGAGAACCTTGTAGCCAGAATCCTTGAAAGAAGCTTCACATCAGTATTCAGTAAGGATATAGGTCTATATGATCCCAAATCCAAGGGATCCTTAACAATATTAATATTATTACAGCTTCTGCCATTTAATCCGACAAGGTCCCATCTTTCAATGAGTCAGTGAATACCCTCAATAAACTAGGGAGAATGACTTCCCTATCTATACTAATAAAAGCCCTGTGTACATGCTCAGGGCTGTTGTCCGATGCGTGTGTGCCGATTAGTGAAGAGCTCATGCGCGGCGCACAAACCAATCAGCACACACTCCATCGGATCGGAGTTTTCTCCAATCCGATGGTATATTTTAACTTGAAGCGTCCCCATCACCATGGGAACACCTCTATGTTAGAATATACCATCGGATTTGAGTTAGATCGTGAAAACTCAGATTCGACAGTATATTCTAACACAGAGGCGTTCCCATGGTGATGGGGACGCTTCAAGTTAGAATATACTAAGAACTGTGTACATAACTGCCCCCTGCTGCCTGGCAGCACCCGATCTCTTACAGGGGGCTGTGATCCGCACAATTAACCCCTCAGGTGCCGCACCTGAGGGGTTAATTGTGCGGATCTCAGCCCCCTGATCGGGAGCTGCCAGGCAGCAGGGGCCAGACCCCCCTCTCTCCCCAGTATTAAAAGCATTGGTGGCCAGTGCGGACCCCCTCCCTCCCTCCCTCCCCAGTATTAAAAGCATTGGTGGCCAGAGCGGCCCCCCCCCCTCCCTCCCTCCCCAGTATTAAAAGCATTGGTGGCCAGTGCGGCCCCCCTCCCTCTCCAGTATTAAAAGCATTGGTGGCAGTGGCCACAGGCTAACAACCCCCCTCCCCCCCCCATCATTGGTGGCAGCGGAGCAGCATTTCCGATCGGAGTCCCAGTTTAATCGCTGGGGCTCCGATCGGTTACCATGGCAGCCAGGACGCTACTGCAGTCCTGGCTGCCATGGTTACTTAGCTTATATTTACATGCGCTGTCTGTGGCCGGCCGGCGCACCTCCTACTGGTAAGTGACAGGTCTGTGCGATGCGCACTGGCCACAAATGCTTTTAATACTGGGGAGGGAGGGAGGGGGGTCCGCACTGGCCACCAATGCTTTTAATACTGGGGAGGGGGGGGAGGGAGGGAGGGAGGGGGGGGCTGCACTGGCCACCAAGGCTTTTAATACTGGGGAGGGAGGGTAGGGGGGGCGCACTGGCCACCAATGCTTTTAATACTGGGGAGGGAGGGGGGTCTGGCCCCTGCTGCCTGGCAGCACCCGATCAGGGGGCTGAGATCCGCACAATTAACCCCTCAGGTACGGCACCTGAGGGGTTAAGTGTGCGGATCACAGCCCCTTGTAAGAGATCGGGTGCTGCCAGGCAGCAGGGGGCAGTTATGTACACAGTTCTTAGTATATTCTAACTTGAAGCATCCCCATCACTATGGGAACGCCTCTGTGTTAGAATATGCTGTCGGATCTGAGTTTTCACAATCTAACTCAAATCCGATGGTATATTCTAACATAGAGGTGTTCCCATGGTGATGGGGACGCTTCAAGTTAAAATATACCATCGGATTGGAGAAAACTCCGATCCGATGGTATATTAATAGGGACTCCTGACTTTACATTGAAAGTCAATGGGGGACGGATCCGTTTACAATTGCACCAATATTGTGTCAATGTAAACTGATCCGTCCCCATTGACTTACATTGTAAGTAAGGACGGATCCGTTCGGCTCCGCACCGCCAGGCGGACCCCAAACGCTGCAAGCAGCGTTTTGGTGTCCGCCTCCACAGCGGAATGGAGGCAGAACGGAGCCAAACTGATGCATTCTGAATGGATCCGCATCCATTCAGAATGCATTGGGGCTAAACTGGAGCCTTGAAACGGATCTCACAGGCGGACCCTGAAACGCCAGTGTGAAAGTAGCCTTAATGAAGTGTGCATGCGCGGCGCACAAACCAATCAGCACACACTCCACACACACACACACAGCAGGGACCGCCCAAAGCACCGCGCCGCCGGCCAATAAAAACACGGCGCATCACATGCAGCCCGGACAGCCCACAGCAGCGCGGACGTCCAATCAAAGTCGCCGCCCGGACCGCCCACAATTGCGCTAGCCAATATACACACGGCGCACCACACGCTGTACGGACCGCCCACAGCATGGAGCCGTCCAATCACACCATCCCCACAACTGCGCCGCTGGCCAATAACCGCCTCTTATGGTGTGTGGTGTCAGTTGGAGCAGAGTGCATAAGAAGCGCCGCCATTACATGCACAGTGTCAGAAATTGCTCTCAGATACACACTGCAGCTGCTGCCAGCAGTATTAGCCAGCACCACCAATCAGTGCCAGCAATAATTGCCAGCCATCAATCATTGCCACCAGTCACAGTAACAGCAGTCAGTGCCAGCCCTATCAGCCACCAGTCACAGTGCCAGTGGTCTCAGCACCACCAGTCAGTGCCAGCCGTATCACCCACCAGTCACAGTGACAGCAGTCTCAGCATCAACAGTCACAGAACCAGTGCTCTCAGCAAGCACCACCAGTTAGTGCCAGCCGTATCAGCCACCAGTCACAGTGCCCGCCGTATTAGCACCACCAATCAGTGCCAGCTGTATCAGCCACCAGTCACAGTGCCAGTGGTCTCAGCACCACCAGTCAGTGCCAGCCGTATCAGCCACCAGTCACAGTGCCATCAGTCTCAGCACCACGTGGCACTGCCAGTCGTCTCAACCACCAGTCAGCGCCAGCTGTTTCAGCCATCAGCTGCAGTCTCAGCACCACCAGTCAGTGCCAGCAGTTCGTGCCAGCCATCTTAGGCACCAGTCACAGTGCCCACAGTCTCAGCACCACCAGTCAGTCCTAGCAGTCAGTGCCAGCTGTATCAGCCACCAGTCACAGTGCCAGTGGTCTCAGCACCACCAGTCAGTGCCAGCCGTATCAGCCACCAGTCACAGTGACAGCAGTCTCAGCACCACGTGGCACTGCCAGTCGTCTCAGCCACCAGTAAGTGCCAGCTGTTTCAGCCATCAGCTGCAGTCTCAGCACCACCAGTCAGTGGCAGTCATATCAGCCACCAGTCACAGTGCCAGCAGTCAGTGCCAGTGACGCATATTACAGCTACATATAAGTCAGTATTACAGTAAGAGAAAATATTGTAAATTATAAAAGTACAAGCCTATATTACTTGGACTTTTTACTAACAACATGCAACCCAAAAAAAAGGACACATCAAGTAGGACAAAAGACACAGATAATGAAACCCTACATAACCAAATTCTCCTGGAGAAACAGTCAAGTCAGCAAGAAAAGATCAAAAAAAGAAAGGCTGAAAAACAAAGAAAAAAACGAGCAAATAGATCAATTCAAGAAATACAATGTGGTTAAATGATCTTACTATTTAATATAGACTGTTTCTACTAATGTTAATACACTACTGTACTAGCGCCCGTTATTATAACCGGCTTAATGTCTAGTATTTACAATAAAATTTATATGGAAAACCATCTAACCCTGGGGAGGAGTTTCCAGAACATGCCCTAAGTGCAGTCTCTACTTCTTGTAAGGAAAAATCCACCTCCTGCGATTCCCTCTGAATGTCTGTAAAGAGTGGAAAAGAAATGGTGACCAGATAGGAGTCCATCATTTCATCCGTAATATTACTATCTGCTTTATATAGATCTGAAAAATGTTCGAGACAAGTCCCCTTTATACACTCTTGATCCCCAACAACTCTACCATCTGTCAGACGGATGTTATCTATCATTTTTTCTTTTTTCTTGATTGGAAATCCCCTCGACAATAGTTTTCCCGGACGACCTGATTCACAAAAATATTTTTGACCCTTAAAGAATAACCTCTGATGGGCCTTATCAAGCAAAACATCAGAGTATGCTTGACTTGCATTCTGCATGGCTTTTCTATTTTCTTCTATCTTATTCCTAGAAAAGTCATTCATGGCTGATGTTGCTGCTTCTTTTAAAGCCTTCTCCTTAATACCATAGCCTTTCCTTAACTTAGAGATGTTACTAGCAAAAATCGCCCTCATAAAGGCCTTGAATGCATCCCACGCTACTTGGGTTTTAACTGAATTATCATTAATCTCCCAAAACCGATCAATTTCCTGTTGTATTAATTCATGATTATCCATTACCGACAACCAGTAAGGATTTAATCTAAATGGGGGTCTTACCATATCTTTATTATAAGCCGTGCATAGCTCAAGGGAGAGAGAGAGGTACATGGTCCGAGAGAGACCTGGCCTCATATTTCATCGATTTTACATAACTCATATATTTATCATTTATTAGGGCCAGATCTATCCTAGACATAGATTTTTCAGAATTGCTTACGCGAGAATAGGCTCTTCTCCCTCGCTCTAAGCATCCCCAGATGTCCCCAAAGCCGGATTCCTAAGGGTGACCCCCGGGCCACGGTATGGCAGTCCTCCCCCCCACAATAGAGATCCTGGGTGAAGATCTTTGAAGTCCATTGATGATGATGGTGACAAAGCAGACTCCATAAACTGCCATTGGATTCCCATAGCAGATAACATATCCTATATTCTCTGCACTAACAAACATTGATCTGAGCTTAATTAAGGAAGAAAGAGGAGTTGTGATCCTCCCCATGTTCCTAAAGGTCTCATTAACAACCTCTGTTTGTCAGTTATATAGCGAGGAACCAGGATTATCGTATGAAGGGGAAGTTGTTGGATAATGTGTACCTGCTCAGAAGATATGAAAAGCCCAAAGGGCATCTGTCAGAACAAATAATAATATATAATAGTATGTGCTCCCTCCATCGCTTTGTGTAAGTACAGATCAATATCCTTGGGTTTTGTTACCATGTACCGTGTACTCCATGGAGCTAATCAATGGCCATATGTCTGTGGTTGTGTGCTTCTGTGGATAACAGAATTAATTAGCTTCTCCACTGTATACTGTTATATCGCGTAACACTTTTCTTTGCTCTTTTCAGCAAAAGATTACTATGACTCCCTCAAGCCTTCCGTTCTTTCTTGTTTCCTCACCTTTCCCACCTGTTTTGCACCCAGAACTTTCCTAAGCCAGTAGGACCTAAGAACTAAATTGTTGCCATCCAACCTGCCTCCATAAGCCTTACTGGTGCCAGAGAAGTTTTGTCCTTGAAATCTGCTGCTTCCGAATGTATTTGAAGTTCTACGTTGCTCTTAGTACAAATACTTTTAATTCTGGCCTCATTCTTCAATATTGCATTTGCACTGCACCGATCCCCAGGGAGCGACGGCCTAAGGGAGTGCATTGTTACACAACACTTCATCGGGGCCACTACCACTCCCATCCTCCGGGTCTCCCTGCATGTCCACAAACATCTCTAAAAAGGGTTGTCTCACTTCAGCAAATTGCATTTATTATGTAGAGGAAGTTAATACAAGACACTTTACTATTGTATTTTTATTAACCATATTGCTTCCTCTGCTGGCTGGATTCATTTTTCCAGCACATTATACACTGCTCGTTTTCAGTGCTTGTGCACTGTAGGAAAAAGCACTAGCCCATGTGCGCTACCACAGTCCAGGCTACCAGAAAGGCCAGTGCTTTTTCCTATACTGTAGTGTGCAGTCACGACCACAATTTATTCACTGCTCATCGCCGATGTAATGTGTTTGTTGCGCCCGAAAACTCGCGCATGTGCAGTGGATACTCATGTCGGCGCCCGTGCGGTGTCCTGGCATTGGCTTCACAGAACGAAGTGCGCATGCGCCAGCTTCGTTCGACCTGGAAAGGCGCGAGATTTCTGGCGCACCAAACACATTATGTCGTCGATGAGCAGTGAATAAATTAACAGTGGGCTCCAAGATAATGGGCGCGGCTGGGCTCCAACGGCCGGAGGGACAGCCCCTTGGGCTCCTTATTGAGGTAATTAGCCTATTAATAAAAGCAATTTTACAGACAAATTACAGGACACAGGGCAGTAATCCTAGTATATTTTAAAGGGGTTGTCCGGGTTCAGAGCTGAACCCGGTCATACCTCCATTTTCACCCCCTGACTTGAGCATCGGAGCAATTCATGCTCCGATGCTCTCCTTTGCTCTGCGGTAGATCGCACAGGGCAAGGGCTCTTTTGTTTACAATAACACACTGCCGGGCGGAGGCTTCCGCCCGGCAGTGTGTTCGGTGATGTCGCCAGCTCTGATGGGCGTGCTTTAGCGCTGCCCTAGCCATTTTACTGGCTAGGGCAGCGCTAAAGCCCTCCCATCAGTGCCGGTGATGTCACCGGGCTTCCTGGCAGCCCCATGGAGAGCCCGGTACGTCACCGGAACTCTTGAAAATGTCTTTGCCCTGCGCGAATTAGCGCAGGGCAAAAGAGAGCATCGGAGCATGAACTGCTCCGATGTTCAAGTCAGGGGGGGTGCCGGGGTGAAAATGGAGGTATGTCGTGGAGACTGATGTGGTGATGTTAATAGCTCAGTAAGTGAAATCCAGCTGACAGTGTCCCTTTAAGTCTTCAGATAATATTTTCAAAGTAGACAAGTAAGTGCTTAATTAAGACATTTACAATTTCCTAAAAATATTACATATTGTCCATCGCCACCTAGTGGTGACACTGACAGAAAATAATTTTTTTAAACATGTATTATAATTACCGTAATAGTAATAAATTCTGCAAAATAAGAGACCTACCCGCATATGCCGCATTCCTTTGTCCGCTGACAAGCACTTACATTCATTGATAGTCTGGTGAAAGAAGAAGCTGTGCGCTTCAATTAAACTTTGCCGCTGGGTATTTTCAATACAGATCAATACCAACACCTCCTTTGCCTCCGATCTCCTTACATGCGTAATAAGCAGAAAATACAGACAGCAATCCGACGCCAAGTGCTTGTAAACCTCTAATTGTCTGATTGTTGCATCTTGTAGTCTCTGCTGTCAGCTCTGAGGCAAATCCTAATCTCACTTCTTCTTTGTCTTTAAAGGGAGTCTGTCACCACCATATGGCCACATACAGCGCTTACACTGCCCTATAGCACACCTATACATGAATTCAATGGTACCTTAGTCTTTTTCTTTACACTTGCAGAAGCTGGAAAAACAAAATTTAATTCATATGCAAATGAGCACTGGCAAGTGCCCAGGGGCGACGTTCACTGTGTTGGTGGCCAGGCTGCCCTGCCTTTTTTCATTGTTCCCCCGCCCCAGCCTCTGCATATGCCCGCCCTCCTATTCCCTTGCGTCATCCTTCGGTCCGGCCGAGATCCTGCGCACTGCCTCGCCGGGCCGGAGCATGCCGACTGCGATGCCCATTGTGGGCACGGCATCGCTTTAACTACTGCGCATGCGCCGGAAAATGCCACATTGCCGCCTGCTTTGCGCCGTTCGCCGGCGCATACGCAGTAGTTAAAGTGATGCCGTGCCCACAATGGGCATCGCAGTGCGCATGCTCCGGCCCGGCGAGGCCGGACGGAAGGATGACGCAAGGGAATAGGAGGGCGGGCATAGGCAGAGGCTGGGGCGGGGGAACAATGAAAAAAGGCAGGGCAGCCTGGGCACCAACACGGTGAACGCCGCCCCTGGGCACTTGCCAGTGCTCATTTGTATATGAATCAAAGTTCGTTTTTCCAGCTTCTGGAAGTGTAAAGAAAAAGACAAAGGTACCATTACATTCATGTATGCTATAGGGCAGTGTAAGCGCTGTATATGGCCATATGGAGGGGACAGACTCCCTTTAAGTCCAGTTTCAGGTATTTCTAATGCATATGATGTAACGAGAATATTCAGCACCACAATCTTTTTATTTATTTTTCCCGCTCATTGACGCTGCCTGATGGGTAATGCTGTTTACCAGAAGTGGGGGATGGGAAGTGACAACCGCTATCAGGCTAAAATGCCCTATCTATTATATAGAACTGTCCTGGAGGGGGGGGGGGGGTATATTCTGAAGTACAAGTCCAAAAAGTAGTTCATTTGCCTTTAAGAGAAAATTCTGTATACCTAGCCACCACTAGAGGGAGCTAACTGTACAGATTTATACAGCTTCCATTGTGTTGTATGCAATAAATTGACAGCTTCCCCAGTTTTTACTGCTGAAATACAGTATATGCTTTATCCAATACAAAAAGAGCTGCCCGTATACAGATATTTTTCAAAATGATGCAGAACGTTGGATCTAAAATACCAGCTCAGAGTGGTGCCCATTCTCTGTTTCATTATGGGGCCCTAGAATTTCTCCATATGCCCTCATTATCAGCATAAACTATAAAAAGATCTCCATATGAAATGAATAGTGCCATATAGTGTCAGCCGCCTTGGGATCTATGATTATGGCATTGAGTGGATGTTGCCACCCCCCCTCCTCCCATCCCGTTCTGTGTTCTGTTAGGAGAGATGATAGAGGCTGGTGACATGTGAACTTACATTATGGCCATCTGTGAGATTTTAATCGATTGCTTTCACTAACAGACAGAAGGAGTGGATGCGAAATGTAAATGCGTTAATGCATTCAGTGTATTCCATTTCCATCAGATACGCTGCATAGAAAAACCTTTTATCTGAAGATAAAGCGGAGGCACCTGAGGGGGTCACACACCTGCGGAGTCAGTCGATGTGCCTAATGCAGGTGGGATTATGGGAAAAGATCTGTGGCTTTAGCTCAGTGATTACTGCATGTCTACATAGGTAATGCAGCACCCGGGTGTCGCCGTGATTCAGGACTAGTACGTGATGTAGCAGAGCTGAAAGTGGGGAACGTTACAGTATTCTTGTGTTTACAGAATTCGAGGCTCTCTGCAAAAACATAGCACCTAAGCCCACCATGTAGCCACCACACTATACAAATATATAGTAAGACAGCTTGTGACCCCTGACGTGGAGGTCTTCTGCTCTGCCGCAACCCCCTGCCTGCACAACATATAGAGGCATCTGAGACGTATAAACATTCAGGGATTATGTCTAATACTCAGTTTAGCTCCAGAGCTGTTTTCACAATTCTGCTGGTTTACTGTCCTTATACCAGGTTACATCCCAGTGCTGCCACCTGCTGGCTCAGGATCTTTACATCCCAGTGCTGCCACCTGCTGCTCAGGATCTTTACCTCCCTGTGCTGCCACCTGCTGGCTCAGGACCTTTACCTCCCTGTGCTGCCACCTGCTGGCTCAGGATCTTTACCTTCCAGCGTTGCCACCTGCTGGCTCAGGATCTTTACATCCCAGTGCTGCCACCTGCTGGCTCAGGACCTTTACCTCCCTGTGCTGTCACCTGCTGGCTCAGGATCTTTACATCCCAGTGCTGTCACCTGCTGGCTCAGGATCTTTACATCCCAGTGCTGTCACCTGCTGGCTCAGGATCTTTACATCCCAGTGCTGCCACCTGCTGCTCAGGATCTTTACCTCCCTGTGCTGCCACCTGCTGGCTCAGGACCTTTACCTCCCTGTGCTGCCACCTGCTGGCTCAGGATCTTTACCTTCCAGCGTTGCCACCTGCTGGCTCAGGATCTTTACATCCCAGTGCTGCCACCTGCTGGCTCAGGACCTTTATCTCCCTGTGCTGCCACCTGCTGGCTCAGGATCTTTACCTTCCAGCGTTGCCACCTGCTGGCTCAGGATCTTTACATCCCAGTGCTGCCACCTGCTGGCTCAGGATCTTTACATCCCAGTGCTGCCACCTGCTGGCTCGGGATATTTACCTCCCAGTTCTGCCACCTGCTGGCTCAGGATCTTTACCTCCCAGCACTGCCACCTGCTGGCTCAGGATCTTTACATCCCAGTGCTGCCACCTGCTGGCTCAGGATCTTTACATCCCAGTGCTGCCACCTGCTGGCTCAGGATCTTTACATCCCAATGGTGCCACCTGCTGGCTCGGGATCTTTACATCCCAGTGCTGCCACCTGCTGGCTCAGGATCTTTACATCCCAGTGCTGCCACCTGCTGGCTCAGGATCTTTACCTTCCAGTGCTGCCACCTGCTGGCTCAGGATCTTTACATCACAGCGCTGCCAACTGCTGGCTCAGGATCTTTACCTCCCAGCGCTGCCACCTGCTGGCTCAGGATTTTTACCTCGCAGCGCTGCCACCTGCTGGCTCAGGATCTTTACCTCCCAGCGCTGCCACCTGCTACCTCAGGATCTTTACCTTTCAGTGCTGCCACCTGCTGGCTCAGGATCTTTACATCCCAATGCTGCCACCTGCTGGCTCAGGATCTTTACATCCCAGTGGTGCCACCTGCTGGCTCAGGATCTTTACCTTCCAGTGCTGCCACCTGCTGGCTCAGGATCTTTACATCACAGCGCTGCCACCTGCTGGCTCAGGATCTTTACCTCCCAGCGCTGCCACCTGCTGGCTCAGGATTTTTACCTCGCAGCGCTGCCACCTGCTGGCTCAGGATCTTTACCTCCCAGCGCTGCCACCTGCTACCTCAGGATCTTTACTTCCCAGTGGTGCCACCTGCTGGCTCAGGATCTTTACCTTTCAGTGCTGCCACCTGCTGGCTCAGGATCTTTACATCCCAATGCTGCCACCTGCTGGCTCAGGATCTTTACATCCCAGTGGTGCCACCTGCTGGCTCAGGATCTTTACCTCCCAGCGCTGCCACCTGCTGGCTAAGGATCTTTACCTCCCAGCGCTGCCACCTGCTGGCTCAGGATCTTTACTTCCCAGCGCTGCCAACTGCTGGCTCAGGATCATTACATCCCAGTGCTGCAACCTGCTGGCTCAGGATCTTTACCTCCCAGCGCTGCCACCTGCTGGCTCAGGATCTTTACCTCCCATTGCTGCCACCTGTTGGCTCAGGATATTTACCTTCCAGTGCTGCCACCTGCTGGCTCAGGATATTTACATCACAGCGCTGCCACCTGCTGGCTCAGGATCTTTACCTCCCAGCGCTGCCACCTGCTGGCTCAGGATTTTTACCTCGCAGCGCTGCCACCTGCTGGCTCAGGATCTTTACTTCCCAGCGCTGCCAACTGCTGGCTCAGGATCATTACATCCCAGTGCTGCAACCTGCTGGCTCAGGATCTTTACCTCCCAGCGCTGCCACCTGCTGGCTCAGGATCTTTACCTCCCATTGCTGCCACCTGTTGGCTCAGGATATTTACCTCCCAGTGCTGCCACCTGCTGGCTCAGGATCTTTACCTCCCAGCGCTGCCACCTGCTTGCTCAGGATCTTTACCTCCCAGCGCTGCCACCTGCTGGCTCAGGATCTTTACCTCCCAGTGCTGCCACCTGCTGGCTCAGGATATTTACCTCCCAGTGCTGCCACCTGCTGGCTCAGGATATTTACATCCCAGTGCTGCCACCTGCTGGCTCAGGATTAGTACAGAATATGTCTTATTGCACAGAGCCATAGTTAGTTTTAGGGATGTCCTCTGTTTAGGCGTCTCCTCTATGAACCACTGGATCCCATTCTATCAGACATTTATTTTAATGGCCGCCATGTAATTCTAAATTTCTCCAGTAGTGGTCGCTGTAGGGAGAATGTGTAGCTGGCCATGTCTTCCAGCTGGCTTCCATCTGAAAGAGGTTGCCTCGGATGACAATGTAGATGCAGCTTTGGACTTCAAAGTGCAGGACAAAAATTTTCCCAATTTGGGTTGCTTCCCTTCAATATCCCCCATGCTCAGGCTCGGACTGGCCCACAGGGGTACAGGTGAATTCCCCGGTGGGCCCCTGAGCTAGGTGGGCCCCTAGTCTCCCACTCCCTGCACAAGTGGCACATAACACAGTAGACTTACTGCACTACATACATCTATTCAATGTACAGCACCTCAACCAGCCTGTGTTCATATAAAAAACCTGATAGATTATTTAAGAAGCTCCCCAGTATCTTATTATAGACACGATGAGAGCTGAGATGACTTCTAGGTATAGAGGAAAGCTGCCAGTGTCCTCTTCTCCCCAGGACCTACCTTCTCAAAGCTGCCGCAGGGACCCCCATATTCAATCATCTGGTAGCATCTTGCTGCTATGTGAGCAGGTAATATTTAAATGTATCCGTACAGTGGGCCCCCAAAATAAATTTTACTGGTGGGCCTTAGGCACTCCAGTCCGACACTGCTCATGCTTCTATAATATCTACCCCAGGACCCCAGCCCCCCCCCCCCCCATTTTGAAATGTAACCATCTGGCCCTATCTATATAACAACTAGAGTAGGCCTTGCCAACTAAATGCCCCCACGGACACTTTATGTGCCAGGGTGGGGGCGGCCATATTGCTTGCTTCATTACCTGTAGAAGGTATCATCTCTGGCTCATTAATCTGTGCTGATGATGATCCATCAGGTGACGTCTGTCTTAATCTCCGTCCATTAATTAGGTGTCCAATTTACCTTATTTGAGCACAAGTCTGGCAACGAATGGGATCCGGCTTGCAATTAAATGACTATCAGTTTCGAACTAAGAGACAGATGCGTCGCGGCTTGTAATTAGAAGCTTAGTGGCTGCTATGTGTCAGAATTCAACATTAACTCTTTCTGAGCTTAAGGCAGATGCTATAACATGGCTATCAATATAGCACTATTATATCTGTAAGTCTGAGCCTGTCTTAAAGGGGGTTCTCCATGGTCCTATAATTAGCCCTCACATTTCCTGCAAATGAATCTTAGACTTACTTAAAGGAGATGTCAAGTTTTACTGTTGCTGATGTCAATTTTTGGTACGGTCTATAGACATGAGACTCTCATCAGTATCTTAGATGATGGGATCCCAGGACCTAGCAGATGGTTCAACCCCTTTGGACCCGATTGGCTTCCCAAAAGATGGGATTTGGGGGTTGACACCCTTGGACACAGGGCACTGAGTAATGAACTGGACCACTGCAGCTCTCGTTCTTGTAGCAGTACTATTCTTCTTGCCTTGACCTCCAATATGATGAGGACCAATTCTGCTTTTAAGGGTCAGGCCATCCATTCCGGTCCCCTACAGCAGCATATTTCCTCAATTATACTTTGGTAAGTGAGGTCTCACATGATTACTATTGGATGCGCAGGGGCACAGGAAAATGCGGATCCTTTAGTCACCATATTAAGTTCCATCCTGCCGAGTACGCCAACTAAGGTGTAGGTGTATGGGCGGCAAATAGACCAGACAGACTCCATTTGACTACACTCCTCAACCTTAAAATTGCAGCACCAGAAAGGACAAGCTGTAAGGTTATGCAAATCAAGAAAGTATCATATGATCTGATTTTCAAGCACCTAGCTCCAATCTGTAGCATGTGGGAGGAGCATAAAAGCCAGATTGAAAGCAATGTTTTTTAGCCACATATAACCTCAAAAATCAGATCAACTCATGTGGGATGATTGTGCGTTACCTCCTGTTTGTCGATGTGCCAGTTATCACCACTTGTTGCAAACTGAGAGGCCTTGGTTTATCACTTCGCCAGATCGCTTTGTGTCTAGGCCAGTATGTCAGCTCTGTTCAATGTTGTGTGTCCTGATGGTTGGGAGAACAAAAATGGACAGTAATGACAGCAAGGGGTGCAGAGACGTGAACCTCTGCATGGACGGATCATCTGATTAAAAGAATGGTGTGTAATGATCCATTCTGTGCTGCAAGTGAAATTGGAGGTCACTTCCCAAGCCTAGGGCGGCAAACAGTGTCTACACAAACCATCAGAAGGCATTTGTACAACATTGGGCTACAAGCAAGATGTCCAACTACAGGTGTTCAACTGACCTCACGCCACCGCTTTCAAAGGCTATCATGGCACACAGCAAGATGGAAGTGGAAGCTGGAATGGAGATCTAACCTTAGCAGTGATGAATCCCGATTTTGTCTTTCGTCTATCAATCCTGTGATTTCCATAATTCCACAACTTTTTCTTCTGTTAAGGAGTGCATCTCTTTACTGAATTAACAAAGCAATGGCTGATTTCTAAGGTCCAAGTTCCTGAAGTACAATATGAGCATGTATAAAAATCATGGCCTCTTGTTTCTCTTCGCGCTTCAGTATTGCCATTAATTCTCGCAGGGTGTCACTTTCATAGCATTCCCTCAGGTGTCTCCGTACATAACCTCAAAAATTTTATCTGCTTACATGTCCATCTGTTTCTTTCTGGCTATAGCATTATTATTATTCTCACCTTGCCTTTCAATTTGCTGAGCTGCTTTTAAGTGTGCATCTTGGGGGAGTCAGTCCACCCCTTCCAGTCTCTGCTGCCGGTCTTCTACCATATTGACTCCCTCAAACTTTGGTAAACGATTATGAGGACTTCCATGGGTACCACTGTATGTGCAGGGGTTAGGATGGTGCTAATCCTTTGGTTACCATATTTGGTTCCATCCTGCCGACTACGCCAAGTTGTAAGGTGCAGACAAACGGGTAGCAAACAGACCAGGCAGTCTGCATTTAACTTGCTCTTTGCTAAATTAACGACACAAGTGGACAGTAATGAGGCCAAACAACACCAAGAGTCCTCTCTAATGTTTGGGATAGTTGAACAATCTTTTACATGAGAAGGCCGTGAAGGTCAACATAAAAAGGAAACAGAGGGCTAGTCCTTTTTTACACCTGTTGCCCCTTTCCTTTCATAGGGTAAAGGCGGGCTGCCCCACACAAGCTACTTGCCATTGTCACCTGTGCCCATCCGGTGTGGATGTGGTTCAACTTGTGGCTCATGATGTCTCCCCATTACTATGTTCTGAGGTTCCAAAAACTGTGGAGTTTTTCTCACCCACGTGCACCAGCCTGGAACACACTGACTGACCACTTCTAGCCGGAGGCAAATCTCCTTCCTTAGGCACAGTAGTTCTGAACACCATACCCCTTGCTGGGTACTGTGGCTGTCAATTTTATAGGGGTGCTCTGCTATCACTATTTGTTTTTTTTGGGCATTCCTCTTTATGGTGGTCCTGTAGCTGTCACAATCAAGAGTCTTGTGGCAGCCACTGTTATGATTGCCTTTTGGCTACTTCTGTTATGGAGGTGCTCTGTTGTCACTGTTATGGTGATCCTATGAATGCTACTGTTATACAATCCTTTTGCTGCTACTGCTGTGGGCCTCGTCTAGCTGTCATTGCTATTGTGATTCCGTGGCTGCTATTGTTGCGGGGGTCCTATGGTTCTCACTATTATGGAGATCCTGCAATTGTCACTGTTATGAGTATCCTGTGCTTGCCACTGTTTTCCAAGTCTTGTGCTTGTCACTGTTATGGAGATACTGTGGTTGTCATTGTTTAAGGGCCTTGTGCTTGTCACTATTATGGGGGTCCACTATTTGGCACTGTTATGGGGTCCTTAGAGTGACACTATTATGGGGGTCCTAAAGTGGTCACTGTTATGGCGTCCTTAGGTTGCCACTATTATGGGGGGTCTTGTGATTGTCACTGTTATGGGATCCCGTGGTTGTCACTGTTATGAGGTCCTGTGGTCAGGTGAGGGCTGGCAGCCTTAGTCCTGGGGGGCAAATCCAGTCAAGTGACCCATTTTTTGCCCTACCCATTATTAAAAGCCCCTCCTACATATAATAGGCCACTCCCAACAAACACTGTACAGCTGACATTCTATAGTTGAGGCCTGTCTCTACACAGTATACGGAGAGGGGAGACCTGTCCTGGCTGCACTGCCTGCTTCACATTATACAATAAACAACAGCAGGCTACAGCCAGGAAGCTCCTCCGCTCTCCTCCCTCCCCAGATCCTGCTCAAGGCCTGTGGTTCCCCCCACCATCTGCCACCCGCCCGTGGCCTGCTGCCCCCCTTGACCGGCCTCACCCAGCTCTGAATCCTCCTTCTGCAAATGGCAGGTGGAGGAGCCGGAGCATCTCCTCTCCTACATAGCGCCCCATACCTCTTACATCCAGTGATGTCACCTTTGTTGTAGACGTTCTCTTTTCTCATCTTCTCCATTCAGACCAGACCACCATGATGATTTTTCAGCCATTCTCCCGTCTCTACAGAGATTGTCAAACAGACATTAGTTTCCCACATTTCCATCATCTTCACATCTTCTGAACACTCTTTCCTGCCTCCCCCAATACTATACTGCAGAAACTGTCCCCCTGGAAATACTACTACCACACAGATTGTGCCCCCTTCAACAATTATTGGCACACAGGTGAGACAGTGCTCTAAAAAATAACTGCGCCCAGACACTAATAGTATAAAGATAATGTCCCCCAAAAATAATTGTGCTAAGCTGATACTATGCCAGGGTGCCCCCCAAAGTAACAGTGCTCCCCAAAATACCACCAATAGAAATAATTCTCTGCCAGAGCATACTTAGTAGTAATAATGCCCCTATAGTGCCCATACTAGTAATCATGTTCCTCATAGCCCCCCAGTAATAGTAGTAAAGCTCCGCATAATACTCCCTAGTAGTAATAATTCTCCCTATAATATAATAGTACATGAAATACCCCCGCAATTGAACTAATGTCCCCATAAAGTATGCCAGTATAAAATACCCCTATATAGTTCCCCTAGTAAATGCCCTCATAGTGCTCCTCTCCCCCTTCCCCATAGTGTCCCCCATAATATGCCAGTAAAAAAATGCCCTATCTTAGTGCCCCCAGCAGATGCTCCTATAGTGCTCCTCTCCCCCATAATGTGCCGGTAAAAAATGCCCCTTCTTAGTGCCACCAGATGCCCCAATAGTGCTCCATGCCCCCATAGTGCCCCCAAATAATGCCCCATAGTGCCGCTCTCCCCTATAATGCCTCCCATAATGTGCCAGTAAAAAATGCCCCCTTAGTGCCACCAGATGCCATAGTGCCCCCCATACAGTGCCAATAAAAAAGGCCCCTTTAGAGCCCCCACTTCCCCATAGGGCCCCCAAATAATGCCCCTATAGTGCCAACAGATGCCCCATAGTGCTCCTCTCCCCCATGGTGCCCCCCCATAATGTACCAGTAAGAAATGCCCCCATAGTGCCCCCCCCCAAAATGGGCAAGAAATAAATGCCCCCAGAACGCCACCCCGAAAAAAAATGGGTCTGTAAGAAATGCCAGCTCCCCCCATAGTGCCAGCTCCCCCCCGCAAAGAATAAAAAAAAAAAATAATAATACTTACCTCCATCAGCAGTGATGTGATGCAGGCCTCTTCCAGCCGGTGTCCCTGCTGTGTGCTGCCCGGCTCAGGCGGCGCGATGATAATGACGTCATCACGCAGCCTGAGCCGGCCTCTGATAGGGTGCAGGCATTAGTGCCTGCGGCCTATCAGAGGAAGGTGAAGGGACACGCCTCTCCCTCCCATGCCCCGCCGCGGCACAGCCATCTGTATCGCTGTCCTGAGGATGGCGATACAAATGACTATGGAGATGAGCGCTTCCACAATGGAAGATCTCATCTCCTACTGTGGCCCTGAGGAATAAAAAAAAGAAACAAATACAAATTATTTGTTAAAGACGGCCCAGCGGCCGTTTTTTTTAGGGCGGCCTGGGGGGCAATTACTATTATGGGGGATATTGTGATTGTCACTGTTATGGGGTCCCGTGGTTGTCACTGTTTTGGGATCCAGTCCATCACTATTATGAGGGTTCTGTGGTTGTCACTGTTATAGGGCCTGTGGTTGTCACTATTCTGGGGGTCCTGTAATTGTCACTATTATGAGGGTCCTGTGGTTGTCACTATTCTGGGGGTCCTGTGGCATCTTCTGACACTCAGTTATGTATGTCCAGCTGGGGTAGCTCTGATCTGTATTGAGGGGGACGCTCGGGAACAGACATGTCAAGAAGGTCCACACGCTACGCTACGCTATATGGGGCGGGCTGCTAATGGTACGAGGCTCTTACATGAGTTCAATTATATTTCAAGGTCGTCCTATTATTAGGCCCATAAATCACATTATCCGTGTATATCACGTGTAGACATTGACGTGTATGTAAGCCGGTACACATGGCTGCAGGTCCCAGGTCACCTCTGTCCCAGCCAATACCGGATCTCTATCACAAAATGCACAATGACAAAATATGGATTAATGAACACAAAGGCAATGTTGTGCTGTTTTTACATCACAAAATTAATTTGAATCCCAGAATGAAGGCAGGAGCAGGCGGAGTGTACGTCGTCAGTACATGATATGACTCTCTCACTCACCCTCCTGAGGGGCACATCACCTGGTGCCCCCTTGTGGCTGCTGCAGCCCCTCACAGGTCACTTACTCCTAGGGGGGCACAGGGGATACATTAGGGAGATCTCTGGCCCTCTCATTATATATGGGGATAGTATGAATTGTGCATTGTACATAGGGGCACAGTATGGATGAGGCACTGTACACAGGGGCACAGTATGGATGGTGCACTGTACATAGGGGCACAGTATGGATGTGGCACTGTACATGGGGGCACAGTATGGCTGGGGAACTGTACATAGGGGCACAGTATGGACGGGGAAATGTACATAGGGGCACAGTATGGATGTGTAACGCCCCAGAGTGACATTACCACCTTTTTGCGCCCCCACTATCTCCTTAGAGTGATCCTGTGTCATCTTACATATTTACTTCCATGTCCTGCACAATGTATATATCTATTTCCCTGTAAAGTGTAATGTGCCTGGTTCACCAGCAGATGGTGGCAACAATGGCAGAGCTAGTTTACATAGAATGGAACTTGTTTTTCCTTCTAGCCCTCTCTAGAGAGGGAGGAGTTTAGCTAGTGAAGGTAAGTCTAGCTTATCCCCTCCTCGGGGAAGGAGCAGGCCCTCGTCCCTGCTGGGCGAGCCTGCAAAAGACAGTTGAGCTTACCCCCTGTAAGACGAAGGCTGTGTGTCAGCCAGATGAGTCTGTCTGCTGGGCCTGGAGGCCTAAGCTGAATGCCTCCAAAGCCAGGAAGAAAGATCCCTTGAATAAAGACAAAGATACAGATCAACATAAGACAGAGTCAGACTACAGAAAGCTAAGTTGCATCTTACAGCAGAAAGGTAAAAGTTCCTATTTAATCCAGCCAGCATAGCAGAGCTGAAAGAGTACAGATGTAGTAGAGCTGATTGTGTTTGCCTACCAGAAACTAATGCCAAAACCTACTGACAACCAAGATAAAGTTGGAAGATTGTTTCCTGATGAAAGTTTATGCCAAGTAAAGCTGTTTTCAACTTCAGTACCAGTCTGGACTCCATTTACTCTAAAAATCCCTGTAAATCCCTGTACTCTAAAAAACTGTTAACCCTTTTATCACTGCTGCAGACGACCATGCTTGGCGTTCAGGATATCCAGGTAGGAGCACCGTGACAAGTGCAAAGCCGCACCTTAAGGGACGCTATAGGTAGCTCTTACACCACTCTGGCATTCCTACACCTGGGTTCCACCATCACCTTCTACATAGGGGGACTTAGTCCCTCGTTGTTGAAATGCAACATCACGACAAAAACTCTGAAAACTAAAAAGTAGAAGAGACCCCTGGCGCGGGACCGAGCTGCTGCAGATTGGGCACAGTATAAATGGGGCACTGTACATAGAGGCACTGTATATAGGGGCACAGTATGGATCGGGCATTGTACATGGGGGCACAGTATGGATGTGGCACTGTACATGGGGGCACAGTATGGATGGGGAACTGTACATAGGGGAACAGTATGGATCGGGCACTGTACATGGTGGCACAGTATGGATGGGGCACAGTATGAATAGGACCAGTGGCGTAACTATCGGGGAAGCAGCTGCTTCGGGGCCCGGCGCCACAGCAGCGTGTTTATTTTCAAGTTAGTTAAATATCGATTCTTGTCTTAATGTTCAGGGCCCCTTCACAGCAGCAGCGGCTGACCAGGGCCCCTCGCTAATGTGATCTAATCTTACTGTCTCCTAAAGTCTCCTGATGTGTCTGGGATTTGAACCAACAACCTCCAATGTATCAGTGTATCAGAGGCAAAGCATTTACCCACACAGCCATAAAGGCTGCATTGCAACTGATTGAGTGTCCCAGCACACTCAGCTCTGCTATATCTCTATATATGAGCAGCTGTCATGTGAATAGATGTACACTTAGCTAGCTATAACAGTAGAAGTCTCATATTTTTTCAGTCAGCAGCAAGGCAGCTCTTATGGTCTTTTGGTTAAGTGCTTTGCCTCTGATACAGAAGGTCAGTGGGTTCGAATCCCAGCAGAAACTTTTCTGAAATACAAGCACTGACTCCATATATGGACATACAGGGTGGGACACAGGAAGAGGCTGCATCGCATCGCTGACATGGAGGTAAGTAGAAGTGTTTATTATTATTTTTTAATACCCGACTGTTACTGCCATGGGGAGCGGGGGGCACTTGATACTGGCACATGGGGGGAGGGGGGTTGGCACCTGCGGGGGGGGGGGGAGTTGGCACCTGATACTGGCACATGAGGGGGGGGAGGGGTTGGCACCTGATACTGGCACTTGGGGAGGGAGGGGGGGTTGGCACCTGATACTGGCACATGGGGGGGAAGGAGAGAGGCACTTGATACTGGCACTTTTTTTGTGGGGGGGGGGGAGATGGCACTATGATACTGGGACATGGGGGGAGGAGAGAGGCACTTGATACTGGCATGTGGGGGGGGGGTTGGCACTTGATACTGGCACATGGGTGGGTTTGGCACTATGATACTGGCACATGGGTGGGAGAGGCACTTGATACTGGCACTTTTTGGGGGGGGAGATGGCACTATGATACTGGGAAATGGGGGGGAAGAGAGAGGCACTTGATACTGGCACATGGGGGGGTTTGGCACTATGATACTGGCACATGGGGGGTGGGAAGGAGAGAGGCACTTGATACTGGCACATTTGGGGGGGGAGATGGCACTATGATACTGGGACATGTGGGGGGGAGGAGAGAGGCACTTGATACTGGCACATGATGGGGGGGCATCTATGGGGACACTTACTGGCACATTATTGGGGGCAATTATGGGGGACACTAGGCCGGCAGCCTATCAGAGGCCGGACACTGAGGGGCATCTACTGGAGCACTATATATGGGGCATTTTATACTGGTACATTATGGGGGGCACTAGCAGGAAGGGGGGAGAGGAGTACTATGGGGGAATTTACTGGGGGCACTATATAGGGGTATTTTATACTGGGACATTATGGGGGCACTATGGGGGCACTATGGGGACATTAGCTCAACTGGGGGCATTACAAGGGGGTATTTTTGCACTGTCACATTATAAGGAGAATTATTACTACTGGGGGGGGGGCATTATAGTGGGCTTTATTACTCCCCCATGGTATGACCCCCTAGTAGCAGCACCATCCTCTCCCTGCTCTAATATCCCTCTGCCCCTTCTCCAAATCCTTATTATGAAATCTTTCTCATTAGGATAAAGCACAACATAAGCTCCACCGAGCCCCCGGCCAAAGTGTTGAAGTGGTGTCCGAGATCCCCAAGGGTCAAGTAACTGTAAGTTTTCATATGAAATATGTTTATGTTATACACATATAGCATCCACTGTGCCACACAATATACAGTATACCGCTACACTGTGCCAAAGGAGTGGGGTTTACACAGGAGGAGGGAGGTGCGAAGCGCGCTGGGGGGGCCCTTACAAATATTTGCTGTGGGGCCCAGTCACTTCTAGTTACGCCCCTGAGTAGGATAATGTACATAGTGGCACAGTATGGATCATGCACTGTACATAGGGTCCCCCTCCTGTTGGGGGACCGTCTATGTATGCAATCACCCTAAACCAGGCATAGTCTGTAGGGGAGCATTTTGAGTAGAACAACAGAGGACCTTTGTAACACAGATGTAGCAGAGATAAATCTGTCCTTTGACTGGGATCAGTCAAGCATTAACAGTACTGTAGATAATATAGCAGCAGTACTGACATCCTCTATAAATCACAGACGACACATTGTTCTACCATGGTCAGTTATGCCAAATAACAACCTCGGCTCTGCTACATCTTACTTTTTTTTTCTATACTATTAATTGGCTACAGCCTATGACCTTCTGGACAGTGGCTAATTGGGTAAAAGCCGTCTGCTATCATTCTTCCGAAATTTCCATTCACACATCTTTATCCTGGGGCTAATTTACAGAATTCCTCAGGCACTGTGGGGGTGGAGAGGCGTTTTGGGTTTGTGATGTTCCCAGCACGACGTTAGATCATGTGTGAGGTTGTTAGAAGTTGTCGACTGTCCCAGGAGGGGGAATCCCATTATTAACAGCACTGAGTGCGTGACACATAGTAATGAGGACTGCGGGGGCGGACGGTCACAGAAAGTCGGAAGTGACCCTGAATGGGCTAATGTATACGTGTGGCCAATGCTATGACGTTTTATGTTTTTTGAGTTTACACTCAATGTCATTCATTTTTATTTACCACTGAATATTCTGGACTTTTTTCCGCCATGACAAAAAAAGCAAATCAGCGTGATCCATCAAAACATAGCAACCAGCAGAGATCATTAGTGGTTCCTGTGGCCCCTAATCCTGAGCCAATGCATCAGTGGAGACTGGGTGTTATGGGTAACGGCAGCAGGAGAATTAATCCTCTAATATTACATTATACATATAGAAATGCAGAAGAGGATAGATAGATAGATAGATAGATAGATAGATAGATAGATAGATAGATAGATAGATAGATATAGCAATAAAGGCCTCATGCACACGACCGTTCCTTATTTTGTGGTCCGAAATTTGCGGAGCGGCACGGACAGCCTTTAATATAAATGCCTATTCTTGTCCGCAAAGTATATAAAGTGTGCTGAGCTGGCTCAGTGGGTATATAAGGTGTGCTGAGATGGCTTGGTGGGTATATAAGGTGTGTGATAGGCTGTCTGCACACATATCCCACGTTGCTGTCATGGGTAACAGGGGTAAATTATCAGAGTTGTAGGAAGGGATGATTATTGGCTTTCGGGACAAGGGAGGCGGTATTTCTGACACTGTGCAGTGTGAACTGTTCTTGTGCTGCTGTGGTGAAAGTGTATGGTGGGTGGACAAATGGCATCAGTGTGAATAAGTGATGTGGAAACTGCGGAGCACCACGGAGCATTGAAGTGAGAGGTGAATGTGGGCTACAAAGATGAGAAAGAGTCGAACAACACACTACAGAGGAGCAGTTCACAGCCAAAATGAACCAGGGGCTACCAGACGTGTGTCGAACACAACAGTATGTCTAACCCTACTGCGTATGGGGCACCGAGGCAGACGGATGGTCACTGCACCTCTGCATTGGCAGAAAAGGCTTCACTTTTTGCTGCAGTACCGTAATTGGACCTCTGCAGATTGGAAAGGGTTGTCTTCTCCAATGAGCCATCTTTTCTGCTTCATGGAACGGATGGACGTTGGTGTGTCAGGCAAGAGACATCAGAGAACAAACACCTTACAACCATTACTGGAAGAAGAAAACCTGGTGGTGGCTGTGTTATGGTCTGGGGAATGTTCTTGTGGTATTCTCTGGGCCACTTATCTATGTGGAAGGCACTCTCTGACAAGAATAGGACATGTTATATTTTTTTTGCGGAGCAACGGAGGCGGACAGCATACAGAGTGCTGTCCGCATCTTTTGCGGCCCAATTGAAGTGAATGGGTCCACATCCGAGCCGCCGGCAGGCCAAAACAACGCCCGTGTGCATGAGGCCAAAGTACTCCGGAAATAGTGCAGATAAAGTGGATCTCTTTTATGCACTCAATGCAACGTTTCATTTCATCTCATTGGAGCCTTTGTCAAGCAGATCTTTGTCCAGGATCTTTTTTAGATAGATAGATTGTTGTGCATTTTCATATGTATACAATATTATCTAATGACATTATAATGAAAATGAATGCTCATCTCATTGCCTTTAAGAATAAGATCAGCCTGAACCAAAGTTATATTATGTGGCTGAGGAAGCCAAGATGAGTTCATGGCAAGTTCAGTCTATATAAAAAAATAAAATAATTGCGAACATAAACGGACATTGTATTTAAAAGTTATTACTAAAGATATGAGACCATCTGTTAAGGAGTAAGTCAACTCCCTAAAACATGTCTGTCTGGAGGGAACAAGGTTACTTGATAAGGAACTCATATCCTTGGGGCACACCTGCTATAAGAGGTTCAATTTATATATTCATAATTATATTATATATATCTTTGCATGGTATATTTAGTTTACAACATATGTTAATCAATAATTCATATAATGTGTTATCTATGTGTAACAATGTATCGATTTATATATATGTTATACCATGTATTTACCATTTAGAAGGTACAGAAACAAAGTAAGTTTAAGTTAATTGGGTTTCTGGGAGAAGTAAATGCCATTTCAAAATAATAGTTATTCATGGACGTAGATAAGTGAAATGTACAAGTTCCGATGCCAAGCATCAAAGCCGCTATATAAAACTTTCACCAAGTCAACCTATATTTCAAAAAGATAGGAGAAGAGAGTCAACTCCAACAAGTCCAGGATATAGGTAATTAAAAGTGTCAGGAAAATACCTTCCTCAATGATTTATAGTGAG
This sequence comes from Bufo bufo, assembly GCF_905171765.1. Taxonomy (NCBI): domain Eukaryota; kingdom Metazoa; phylum Chordata; class Amphibia; order Anura; family Bufonidae; genus Bufo; species Bufo bufo. The sequence goes on from NC_053394.1 coordinate 423,658,388, forward strand.
AAAGGTCAACGAGATCCTGTAAACATATTATTAGATATTTAATTTTAATGCTTAAAAGTTGGGATGTTAACCTATAGTACCGCAGTGCCATCTGGAGGCAGATGGGCAACATTATATTATTTCATTATTTGTCCTATACCATATTAGGAGTTGAGATAACGTCATGATGTTATTAGCATGCGAATACACCCACCCTACCTGATTGGGAATCCATAATCTAAAGGGGATGATTCTTAGATAAGGGGGGGAATAATTACTCGTGTGCGGAGTAGCATGGGAAGTTAGCAAGAGAAAAAAAAGAGCTAGAGGAAAAGATCCATATATCCATTGATCCATCCATTCATTCAATCAAAAAGAAAAACTTTACCAGAAGAAACTTGGATTATTCTTTTTGGATTATTAGGAAAGTTCTTCAGAACTGGTCCCATCTGAACTCTGTCTACCTTTGACCCGGTAACGTATATTTTGTCTACTACTCGTGATATTAATAAGATATTTCTCTCGGTATATAGCCAAGAGTTCCCATATTGTGGGAATATATAGCGTTAGGTGCCTCCATAATGCTGATTATTCTCTTAGCAAAGATGCATATTGTTAATGGAAGATCTGACATTATTTAAAAAGAGGACTAAAACCTTGGAAAGTTATTTTCCTTAGTCTGATTGCCGAGCTGAATATTTTATCATATTAATATCATATATTTTTGATTGGTCATAGGAAAACAGAGTCAAGGGATAACAGTTAATTTTCCTGTATATCCGTGTTTTATTGTTATAGCCTGTTTGATAACAGAAGATCCTAAGTTTCTCTTGGTACATGAGTCCGTTTGTTAAAAGTATGACACTGGTTGTCATAAATCATTTAAAGGGTTTCTATCACTTCGTTTCACCTATTTAGCTTTCAGACACTAGCGATCCGCTAGTGTCTGCTTTATCTAACCATCTAATATAAGAGCTTATTGTCCTGCCGTTTAGCTAAAAAATAACTTATATAGATATGCAAATGAGCCTCTAGGTGCTATGGGGGCGTGATTAGCACCTAGAGGCTCCGTCTACCTTAACAAACTGCCGCCGCCCAGCGCGTCCCTCCAGCCCGCCCATCTCCTCCGGAATGCGATGGTCCTCGTATTCGGCGCATGCGCAGTGAATGTCTGATCGCTTCCCTGCTCAGACATCTCCACTGCGCCTGCGCCGATGACGTCATAGTGCTCCGAGGAACAGGCGCAGTGGAGATGTCTGAGCAGGGAAGCGATCAGACATTCACTGCGCATGCGCAGAACAGAGACGCGCACGGAGAGGATCGCTTCAGCTGGAGATGGGCGGGCTGGAGGGACGCGCTGGGCGGCGGCAGTTTGTTAAGGTAGACGGAGCCTCTAGGTGCTAATCACGCCCCCATAGCACCTAGAGGCTCATTTGCATATCTATATAAGTTATTTTTTTAGCTAAACGGCAGGACAATAAGCTCTTATATTAGGATGGTTAGATAAAGCAGACACTAGCTGATCGCTAGTGTCTGAAAGCTAAATAGGTGAAACAAAGTGATAGAAACCCTTTAATCATACTGTGCTGATAAGATAGGGGTGTGTGAACACCACCGTGTGGTACATTTTGGATGTTACGTTGTAACTTCATCATTTGTTTTGCAGTTGTATTGTTTTTATATTCTTTGTTTTTATAATAAACGATTATATATTTTTGCATATACAATTGTTCCTTTGTTTCACTGCTTGCACAAATCAAATTAAGATACTTGATAAAAAGAACTTAGAGGCGTTTTTTATGTCCGCCTGAAGGATAATATATATATATATATTTTTTTTATCCTCTCTTTTATATGAAAATTCTTTTTCATATAGAAGATATATGACAAGATAGATAGATAGATAGATAGATAGATAGATAATAGATGATAGATAGATAAATTGTACTGCTCTCCAGCCCTTTGCCAAACAAACTGCTTTCTGTTGCAGACACCTGTAATATTTTACAGTTTGACTCATGGGTCCAGAGCACCTGCTGCCATTTGTCTGCACCCCACTTCTATATTTTCATGCATGGTTGAGTTGCTTGGCCTCAATTCTACGTCGAACGTATGGCTTTTTGACCAGAATTCTTCCATGATGACCACTTCTCCACAGACTTCTCTGAACAGTAGATGGGTATGTCTGGGTCTCACTGGTTTCTACCGAAGTTGATGGCACTGCTGGACTTTTTCCGATTTCAAAGGGGCGTAATCACTGGGGTACCTTTCACCTGTTGCAGTTTCCTTAGCCAAGCACTCTATCTATGGTCCTCAAGTTGGCCCATTTCTTTGTGTTTTCTTTAAACGGTTTAGCTCAGCAGTCTGTGCCCACCACCGCTCCTCTCCCTCCAGTAGGCTGCTGCATCTCCAAACCACTTCAGCACTCCTGACGATGCAGACCTCTCCCCTTCTTCCAACGAGCCAAGGCAGCTGAAGAAACTCAGTCTTGTTCAGCAGGCTGTGGCTTCTTATTGGCCAGGCCTCTCTCCCTCTGGCCGCAGGGTGCATGTGGCATGCTCCCTCCATCTCATAAAGGGCCAGCGCGCACACACTTATCTGCCCCAGCAATGGCTGGCCACCTTAGGATAATTACAGTACATTTCTCTGTTAGAGGGTGTCTGAGCAACAGGTTCTAGTCTACTCGTGTCCTGCAAAGGTGTTCTGTTCTATATTTATCTACCCATGTACCGAATTCTGCCTTTGTCCCAGATTTGACCCTTTGCTGCCTGACCTGACCTCTTTCTGATCTCCGTTCTGACCCTTTGCTGTGGACCCTGACCTCACACGATTTATTTTCTTGTAATACACTAGCTGTCCTGACCTCCACCTGTCCCTGACTATGTTTTTCCTGACTCCTCTGTGCTCTTGACCTCTGTGGGTGTGGAGTCACTTGAACAGAGACTTTTTCTAGAATTAGTAGTTTGGTGGTTCCCCTGCACCAAAGTGCAGATCCTGTATCGGGGTTAAAGGGTGAATATCAGGGGGGACCACTAGATGACCTGTAAGTAGCCCCAAGCCCAAAACTTGCAAGTGACACAGTGGTTCCACATCCACTGCGTAACAAACAGCACATCTCTACTCAGTCTTGTATATGACCTGTGACATGAAACTGTCTTCCACAACCTCACCGTTTTAAGCCTCCAGCACAGCTGTTTTTGTTTCAGTTAATGGCTGTGTTTCTACCTACAAATGGAAATGAAGATGATTATCACATGTTTGTTGTAATTGGTTAATCATACACCTGACTATAATACTACAAAATCCCTGACTCTGACTTTGTGCAAGTGTTCCTAGAAGAATTGATCCTGTTTTAAAGGAAGAGGCTGGTCACACCAAATATTGATTGTTAACTTAAAATAAATATGAACTATTAACACTTCTGTTTTTGAGAGCATTCTTACTTTGCAGCATTTTTTCCAAACTTGCGTACCGTACTGTAGATAGAGATTAATTAGATATAAATTATATATATATTTGATAGATATTTATGATAAGTATACAGGGCCGTCTTTGCCACAGGGCAAAAGGGGCAGCTTCCCCGGGCCCAGTTGCTCCTGGGGGCCCAAGGGAGCTCCGTTTCCCGACTCCCATTCACTAGTGCCAGAGGCGTCGCTAGGTTAAAACATTCGGGGCCTGGGCCCCGGATGTTTTGTCCCATGCCCCGAATGACCTGCCTGCCTGCTAGATACAACTGTATTGCCGTACAATACACAGAACGGCAATACAATTGAATCTAATACACTGGGAAGAGGTGAAGGACCTGTGGTGACATCAAAGGTCATGTGATCAGCAAAACAGGCTGTGATAGGATGACCTGGATGATGTCACCATCATGTGACCAGTGCAGGATTGGACTGGAGTGAAGAGGAGAAGGAGCCTAATGGTGATGTCTGTACATGAGGAGAGGTAAGTGAAGGGAGAGGCAGAGCAATGCTGGGAGTTGTAGTTATTTAACTAGGATGTATGTTAGGGCTGAAGGGAGGGATGTTATTGACATGGAACTGTGTGCTTGAGGTGGCTGGGGGAGGGAGTGATGTTATTTACATGGGACTGTATGTTGAAAGGGATGGTGGGGGAATGATGTTTATGTACATGGGACTTAATGTTTAGGCTATGTTCACACTTGCGTTTGGGGATTCACTTGTGAGATCCATTTCAAGGCTCTCACAAGCAGCCCCAAATGCATCAGTTTAACCCCAATGCATTCTGAATGGATAAGGATCCATTCAGAATGCATTCGTTCGGCTCCGTACAGCCCCCCGTTTTGTTTTGGAGGCGGACCCCAAAATGCTGCAAGCAGCGTTTTTGTGTCCGCATGGCCTTGCGGAGCCAAACGGATCCGTCCTGACAATGTAAGTAAATGGGGACGGATCCCTTTGCATTGACTCAAAATGGTGCAATTGTAAACTGATCCGTCCCCCATTGACTTTCAATGTAAGTCAGGACGGATCCGTATTGGGACTTAGAAATTCAAATCTAATACAAACGAATCGGTCCTGAACGGATGCATTCGTTTGTATTATCGGTGCGGATCCGTCCTGTACAAGTACAGGACAGATCCGCACAAACGCAAGTGTAAAAGTAGCCTTAGGGGGTGATGTTTACATGGGATTGTGCGTTGGAGGCGGCTAGGGAGGAGGTGATGTTATTTACATGGGACTGTATGGTGGAGGGAGGATTATAACTGCAGGGGGCACTGCAGATCCAGGGGACATTATAGGCGGTCTTATTACTACTGGGGGCTCTATAGGAGGGTCTTATAGATCCTCCTTATTTCTACTAAGCGCACTATGGGGGCCTTATTACTACTGAGGGGTCTGTAGGGAGCTTTATTACCACTGGGGGAACAATAGGCGGCCTTATTTCTACTGGGACTCTGTGAGGGTATTATTAATATGGGAGGGCTCTTCTAATAATGGGGGCATTGTTGAGGAGCATTATCACGGTTGGGGCAGTGTTACTAATGAGGGCATTCTAAAAGGGAATTACTATTGGTGGGACTATAAGGAGCACTATTACTATGGGGGGCAGTAATATTTCTTCAGGATAGTATTTGGGGGTATTGGGGGGAGGCAGGGGCGTAACTAAAGGCTCATGGGCCCTGGTGCAAGAGTTCAGCTTGGGCCCCCCATCCTCAGTGATTTGATGTGTCTATGTGGCACAAGGGTCTTTGGGCCCCTTCATGCTCCTGGGCCCGGTAGCGACTGCTACTCTGCACCCCCTATAGCTACATCCCTGGGGGGGGGCACAGCAAGCAGCAGGATAACACTGTGGGACTCTAGTTGGGGGATAATGATAGAATGTGAGGAAGCTAAGATGTCTGTGTGTCACACTCTGCAGAGACGAGGCGGCTGAGAGAAGTTGTCCAGACCGAGTGGAGAAGATGATGAGAGAGAAGAATCTACAGAGAAGATGATGACAGAGAGGAACGTCACCTGGAGGCCCTGGACGTGACAGGTAAGTGCTGCTGTATAGCAAGTACAGCAAAGTGCGGGGGGTGGTGGGGGGGGGCGGGATCCAGGGGGCCCAAGTAAAATTCTTTGCCCAGGGTCCAAATCAATATTAAAGACGGCCCTGTAAGTATAATAATAGATAGATAGATAGATATTACACAGCACAGTCAAGTGCCATTATGCTGACCATCAGCGAATATACAGAGTAACTGCCGTGTGCAGCACGGACAGCAGCTAGATGGGCTGGGGGGGGCTCAATAAGGTCCTGGTAGGTTGTCACCGGTACCGGAACCATGCTGACTGCAGTGCATCCAACAGCTGCTGGAGGGGGCTGTGGGGGGGATCCATAGAGCGGACATGGCGATCGAGGTGGAACCACTGATGCTCAATTGGGTTTAAGTCTGGGGAATTAGGGGGCCAGGGTATTACTTTGAATTCTTGGTCATGCTCGTCCAACCAATGTCAAATATTTCTAGCCGCTTGACATGTCGAATTGTTCTAGCTGGAAAATCCATCTGCCCCAGGGAAGACAATCGACAACTAAGGGTGCACGTGATCTGCAAGGATGGATTTATATTTCATACCCAAATCAGCTGAGAGTGCCTTCCACATGGATAAGTGGGCCCAGAGAATACCACGAGGAACATTCCCCAGACATAACACAGCCACCCACCAGGTTTTCTTCTTCCAGTATTGGTTGTCAGGAGTTTGTTCTCTAATGTCTCTTGCCTGACACACCAACGTCCATCCGTTCCATGAAGCAGAAAAGATGGCTCATTGGAGAAGACAACCCTTTCCAATCTGCAGAGGTCCAATTACGGTACTGCCAGCAAAAAGTGAAGCCTTTTCTGCCAATGCAGAGGTGCAGTGACCATCCGTCTGCCTCAGTGCCCTATACGCAGTAGGGTTAGACGTACTGGTAGCCCCTGGTTCATTTTGGCTGGTGAACTGCTCCTCTGTAGTGTGTTGTTCCACCCTTTCTCATCTTTGGAGCCACATTCACTTCTCACTTCAATGCTCCGTGGTGCTCCGCAGTTTCCACATCACTTATTCACACTGATGCCATTTGTCCACCACCATACACTTTCACCACAGCAGCACAAGAACAGTTCACACTGCACAGTGTCAGAATACGCCTCCCTTGTCCCGAAAGCCAATAATCATCCCTTCCTACAACTCTGATAATTTACCCCTGTTACCATGACAGCAACGTGGGATATGTGTGCAGACAGCCTATCACACACCTTTTATACCCACCAAGCCATCTCAGCACCCTTATATACCCACCGAGCCAGCTAACAAACAGGACTTCCTTCATGAGCTACAGGATGCCGACGTTGAAATTAGGAAGTGATCAGAATAAAGTGACTCAACTGTGATAGATAGATAGATAGATAGATAGATAGATAGATAGATAGATAGATAGATAGATAGATAGATAGATAGATAGATACAGTAGACAGATAGAAAGATAGATCCCAGAGAACCCCTTTCATTAGTGAAATACAGCAATCCACCAACAATGACCACCAGTGATCCTGATACCATTCATCTTCTTAATTGTTTTGCATTTTTTTTTTACAGTATAATTAGAGGTCAGTGATCTTCACGAATGTAAATCACCTATGACCTTGCAAGGTGGAGGAGAAGCTCTGCCACCTTCTTCTGCATGTTAAACCTATGAGCTTCACCATTCTTTTTGAAGCTCGACAATGGACAGATAATATCGCATGGACGAGACTGCTGATGAGGATTGTTAACATTGTATAATAAGATGATTCTCCATGGACCAGACTACATAGGAGATCTATCATATGACTAGAAGATTTCTCCAGTCAATACATTACCTTGAAGAAAAACAAGAACACAATTGTGAGCAAATGAATTTAGAATGTCTATATACTGGAGCCTAGTTCCACTCTAGGGTTGGACATTGGTGGATTTCCTTAAGCCCCAGTCTGGCCCCATGATTATAGAACAGGCCTAGATGATCAAATTTTGGACTGGGCTTGGGCAGGATCTAATTTTGGACTTGGTTAGTAGGTTCTCCACTGGCACTATGGTGCTCTTCTTACACAAAGTGAATACATTGATACAAAATTATCCATGGCCTCAAAGAAATGTATTCATGTCTTGTCCTAACAGTCCAATATGAGCTCCCTGATGGTGCCCGACATGAATTACAGTAGAAACAACCCAGCAGCGTCAAGATGGGGCACCGCCAGCAAGGCAATGTGTATCATCGGAATCAGTCTGAGCTGTGAGAAATGTGAGTATTGATGCATGAATCAATGAAAAAAAGAAATCATTTTCAACCGTGTGGAAAGTGAATAAACATAAATGGACTACGGTATTGTGGCTTTATGCTCAATTTCACCTAATACACAGGTAGATTGCTGGCACACCATGGGTATTGCTGCAGTAAAGACATATACAGTATATGCAGCTTAATTAAACTGAACCCCCAAATAAATGTCATTGCAACTGTGGGGAAACTGAATAAAAGTAAACAGACAATTTGAGGCTTGATGCTCAATTTCATCTTAATACACACAAGTAGATTGCTGCCACACTCCTTGGGTATTTCTGCAGTAATCACATATACACTCACCTAAAGAATTATTAGGAACACCTGTTCTATTTCTCATGAATGCAATTATCTAGTCAACCAATAACATGGCAGTTGCTTCAATGCATTTACGGGGTCTCCTGGTCAAGACAATCTCCTGAAACTCCAAACTGAATGTCAGAATGGGAAAGAAAGGTGATTAAGCATTTTGAGCGTGGCATGGTTGTTGGTGCCAGACGGGCCTGTCTGAGTATTTCACAATCTGCTCAGTTACTGGATTTTCACGCACACCCCTTTCTAGGGTTTACAAAGAATGGTGGGAAAAGGGAAAAACATCCAGTATGCGGCAGTCCTATGGGCAAAAATGCCTTGTAGATGCTAGAGGTCAGAGGAGAATGGGCCGACCTGCATTCAAGCTGATAGAAAGAGCAACGTTGACTGAAATAATCGTTAATTTCTAACGATAATTTGTTTTCCCTTAGTCCTAACAGCAGCACAGATGGGGTTAACTTCCCCTGTGGATGGTAGGACCGGCAGAATTTTAATGAGCCCAAGAACCAATAAACGATCTTCAGCTCCCTGAAAGGGAGGAGATCACCCACCCAGCCACCGTGTTTTTAACAAGCAAATGTATTTAGGGTGGGATATTTGTGTGCTGCTGTTAGGACTAAGGGAAAACAAATTATCGTTAGAAATTAAACGATTCCCTTACGTCCTAACAGCAGCACGCTGGGGAGATAGCAAGAAGAATCCCCTAGGGAGGGTCCTCATGCCTGGCAGAACTAAGAACTGTCTGCCCAAAAAGCCAAAAACTCTGCCATCCTAGCATCTATCCTATAATGGGATATGAAGGTGGACTCAGAGCACCCGGAGGCCGCCTTAACAGATCAACTCTAAGGGGAGAAGTCTTCTCTCCGCAACAGAGGTGGAGACAGCCCTAGTAGAATGGGCTCTCACAAACTCCGAGGATCTAGGGATGGGAGACGAAAGCTTCCCTAATGGCCTCCCTGATCCAGCGACCAATGTGGCTTAGACGCTTTACGCCTTTAGACTTACCGGCAACAGGATAAGGAGATTCTCATCTACCTGAACTCTCTGTGATCTATCCACATAGACCTGGAGGCATCTTGAAATATTCCAGCGGGTCTCTTGCTGGAGTATCAGAGGAGGAGCTGAAAACAAAACTGGTAAAGAGATTACCTGGTTGATATTTTTGGAAGGTAGGCACCTTAGGCCTAAAGTAGGGTAAAAACTTCAGGAGTACTCTGTCCTGTAGAAAGATAATATACGGGTGAATTGCAGAGAAGCCTGCAATTCAGAGATTCTTTTGGCTGAAGCTACAGCCAGAAGAAAAACCATCTTTAAAGTAAAAATTTGAATTCCACCTCCTCCAAAGGCTCGAAGGGGGGAGATGCTAGCCCTGAGCACTACTGAAAGATCCCACTGGGGAATAGGTTCAGTATAGTAGGCTTTAGGTCTTTCAGCTCCCTTCAGGAAGCGTTTGATGAGGTGGGTCCCGAGAATGTGGCCTGTTGAGACAGGCGAGATGGCACAAATCTGTACCTTCAAGGTAGCTGGAGATAGGCCCCTATCTAATCCATCTTGAAGGAATTGTAGTATCGCAGGAAGGGGCGGATCTGCGGACGCCACTTGTTTGGAATCACACCATGCCCTGAAGATTCTCATGATCCTGGAGTAGGCCTTCTTTGTAGACTCTGCTCTGGAATGCGACAAAGTTCTCAGGACCGACTCGGAAAGCCCCTTCTATATTGGGAAGGGACTGGTCAACCTCCAGGCTGTCAGGTTGAACCTGTGCAGATCTGGGCAGAGGTGAGTGTCCCATGACACCAGGGTCTGCTCCGGGGGGAGTCTCCAGTATTGTCCCCGACTCATCTGAATGAGCTGGTAAACCAGGATCTCCTGGGCCAGAACGGTATGATGGCTATTACCGGAGCCTGATCCTTACGAATTTTCGTCAATACCCTCAGTATCATGGAAAACGGAGGGAAGATGTAAGCCAGCCTGAACCTCCACGGTATCGACAGAGCATCTATCGCCAGGGGGTTGTCCTCCCTGTACAGGGAACAGAACCTCAGCACCTTGGCGTTGAACCTGGTTGCCATGAGATCCACCTCTGGCATACCCCATCTGTGAACTAACTGCCTGAAGATCTCCGGATGCAGAGACCACTCCATGGTCGGTAATCCCCGACTTAAGCGGTCCGCTATCATATTGAGGGAACCTCAAATATGAGTGGCAGATAGATGGGAAAGGATTCGTCCTCTGCCCACCGAAGAATTACCCCGATCTCTGACAGAAGGGCAATGATCTTGTGCTCTCCTGCTTGTTTATATAGAGAACCGCAGTCATATTGTCTGACTGGACTTTCACTGCTTTGCCCTGTATCTGAGGGGCGAAGTGAAGGAGGGCTAGCCGGATAGCTCGCATCTCGCGAAGATTGGAAGAAAGACGCCGCTCCAGAGGAGACCAAGATCCCTGTACTGGGGATCCGTCCAGGTGAGCGCCCCAGCCTACAAGGGACGCGTCTGTAGTCAATATGACCCAAGCTGGTTGGGTCATAGACTTCCCTGCTGGCAGCTGAAACCACATCTGAGGGAATTCCGGGTTTGACCGGGACAGGGAGCACAGGGAATCTAGCCCCGCAGGGGCTGCCGTTCCATAAGTGTAAGACCTCCGACTGAAGAGGACGGAGGTGCCATAGTGCCCAAGGGACTGCGTCCGCAGCCGCTGACATGAGCCCCAGCATCTTCATGAGAGGTCCGGATAGAGACTCGACGAGGGACAAAAAGGACTCTTGCTAGGTCCTGAATCCGCACTCTCCTTTCTAGAGTCAACCGGAGAGACACCTCCACAGAGGTCGACCACGAATCCTAAATAATGGATTGAAGGTCGATGGGCTCACATTCGACTTCTGCCAGTTGAGTAATCCAGCCAGGCGGAGGAGAAAGGAGATTGCAATCTGAAGATGGTGGGTAAGAACTGGACTGAAGAGGCTATGAAGAGCCAATCGTCCAGATAAGGAATAATAGTCAGTCCTTGAAGTCTCAAAGCTGCCACCAACGACACCGACCACCTTGGTGAAGATAAGGGGGGCAGAAGAGATTCCGAAGGGAAGCGCGGTGAACTGAAAGTGCCTGCGAACCCCTAAAATCTGGACCGCGATCCTGAGGAATTTCCGTGAAGCGGAATGGATCGGATGTGAAGATACGCATCCTTGAGGTCCAGAGTAGCCATGACTTCCCCAGGGTTGAGGATATGGCTGGCTGACCTTATGGTTTCCATACGAAACCTGGTTTTCCTTTATAAAATCGATTGAGGAATCTCAAGTCGATGATCATCCGGAGATCTCCCCGTCTTCGTGGGAACCAGGAACACTGGAGAATAAATCCTAGGCCTCTCTCCTCCTTGCCGGCACCTCCTCTAGGGCTCCCTTGGAGATATAGTCCTGAATATAAGTTTGTAGGATCCTTTGTTTGGCAGACCCGAAGTTCGCGTGGCATTGAATCTCTCTGGGGGAGGGAGATAAGATCTACCGGTACCCGGCAGAAATTATGTCCTGAACCCAGGGGTCTGCGATCAAATGGGCCCAAGGGTCTTTGAAATGGGAGAGACGGCCCCCCACGGGAATCTGGGGGGAGGGGTACGGAAAGTCTAGAGGAGATACTGCAGGGGCAGCAGGGCCTTATCCAAGAGCCTCGAGGAGGCCCATAGTCAGGAGGGTTTTGCCTCCCTGGTGGGTTTGCGGGAGCGTCTCAAATATTTACGAGACGGCCCCCCCCCAATCTCTGCGCCTAGTCTGCTGCCCTGGATGGCCTCCGCCTTTCTTCTCTTGTCTGGGGCGTCCCCGAAAGGGCTGCTGGGGGAGACTCTTCCCTTTCTTGTCGGAGAGTCCCTCCATGATCCTGTCCAATTCGGAACCGAACAGCCTATCCGGCTCAAAAGGGGAGCCCACAAAGGTTGAATTTGGACGCGTTGTCCGCGATCCATGGCTTCAGCCAAAGTGGTCTGCGGGCAGCTGAAACTATATATCACTAGAATATATGAAGCACAAGAAACTCTGGAGCTAGCTTGTGCAACCAGAGCACTGAATGACAGGCTCTGGGCGCTTAAAAGGAGGAAGCCCCGCCCCCTGGGCGGGGCCTCAATCGGAACAGCCCAGAGAAGGAAATAGAGCCTATATCAGGCTCAAATCAACCCTATGTGTCTCCCCAGGCTACCTGAACCTTAGAGACGTTTATAAGGAGCCAAAAAAAACCGAGCAGTGAGATTTACTAAACCCCACCGCATCGGAACGAAAAACCGGAAGTGACGTAGCGCACAGGGTGCGCGTCACTTCCGGAAGATGGCGGCGTCCACGGCGCCGACACCTGCGGCGAGGAGAGGTACCGGACACCGCAGAGACGCCGAATCAAGCGGAAGAAGAGAGGGGGAACCACCCCTCCCCTGACGGTAACCCCAATAGATAAGTGTATCAGCGATACCGCCTAAAATAAAGGCATTACAATAAAGGGCCCATTTTTCCTATAGGAAAAAAAGAGAGCCCTCAGCACTCTTCAGCTCCTGAGAGGGAGCGATACGCCAGTCCACCTGGTCCAAAGGACAGAAAAAAACACGGTGGGCTGGGGGGTGATCTCCTCCCTTTCAGGGAGCTGAAGATCGTTTATTGGTTCTTGGGCTCATTAAAAATTCTGCCGGTCCTACCAGTCCACAGGGGCAGTTAACCCCATCTGTGCTGCTGGTAGGACGTAAGGGAACCACTCGTTACAACCGAGGTATGCAGCAAAGCATTTGTGAAGCCACAACACGCACAACCTTGAGGCGGATGGGCTACAACAGCAGAAGACCCCACCGGGTACCACTCATCTCCACTACAAATAGGAAAAAGAGGCTACAATTTGCACGAGCTCACCAAAATTGGACTGTTGAAGACTGGAAAAATGTTACATGGTCTGATGAGTCTCGATTTCTGTTGAGACATTCAAATGGTAGAGTCCGAATTTGGCGTAAACAGAATGAGAACATGTATCCATCCTCTGATGGCTACTTCCAGAAGGATAATGCACCATGTCACAAAGCTCGAATCATTTCAAATTGGTTTCTTGAACATGACAATGAGTTCACTGTACTAAAATGGCCCCCACAGTCACCAGATCTCAACCCAATAGAGCATCTTTGGGATGTGGTGGAACGGGAGCTTCGTGCCCTGGATGTACATCCCTCAAATCTCCATCAACTGCAAGATGCTATCCTATCAATATGGGCCAACATTTCTAAAGAATGCTATGAGCACCTTGTTGAATCAATGCCACGTAGAATTAAGGCAGTTCTGAAGGCAAAAGGGGGTCCAACACCGTATTAGTATGGTGTTCCTAATAATTCTTTAGGTGAGTGTATATGCAGCTTAATTAAATTACGGTAAACCCCCCCATAAAAAGGATTTCTGTGAAAATGGGGGTTGGGGATTGAAAGTATTTGCTTGCAGGTAGCTGCTTTTGAGGTGCACCTGTACTTCTGATAGCAGGAACAGCCACGGGTCCTGTCTTCTCTCTCCCTGTCAGCTGCCCTGCTTGTCCCTATTCTACACAACACACCCAATTCTTCTGTCCCCCCTTCATTCGCAGCCAAGCACAGAATGATATTCTGCTCCATACCTCCTGAAAGGGGTTCAGGGTGAAGATTGGGAGCGATTCTTTAGACTCCACTCTTTAGTTTACCCAGAGACTGGGTGAGAAATGTAACATACAGTCTAAAAGTTATATGTTCCTGCAAATGAATGGTCAATGATTACATGCCTGGCTGGGCCACCAATGTCTTCTACATCAGTGTTCCTCAACTTCATTCCTCAGGGCCCACCTGCCAGTCATGTTTTCAGGATTTCCTTAGCATTGAGCAGGTGGTATAGTGATTGTCAGTGCATAAAGACTTACCATAAGTATTCATTCTGTGGGACATTCTCAAATAATAAGTGGCAGGTGGGCCCTGAGGACTGGAGATGAAGAACATTGTTCTAGGTGACCCATACTGCTCAATTTTCCAACACTCCAAGTTCAGGGTATAGTAGAGGGCAAGCAGTATTGGTGGGCAGAAATTAGAAGAACATTGTCCACCTAGAGGTTGGCCCCCCTGGAGATATGTACTTCAAAGGAGAGGGTGAACTACTGATATTTTCTTTAGCGGCATGGAGGTACTCATGCGGGAACACGTATTATTCATGGGGCTCACTTTGGTGCCACAAATAGGTTTGGTGTTATTTATGGGGGCACACTTTTACTAGTCATTGGAGCACTCTACTACTAATCACAGTATGTGACCATTATTTATGGGGACACTTTGAGGACACTTATCTCATGATCCACCTGTGGAATAAAACACGTAAGGTGCCCAAACACATAGGACTAATCTTTCCTGGTGCCCCACCAGCGGCTTAATACCCCAAGTGAAAATAAACGAAGGACGAGCAGAGTGTGCATGTGTACGGGGTGTTCGGCCTACAGCTGTTGAAGGTTTATGGGCACCTTAACATGCAAGCATAAGATTGATGAGCAACTTTTTAAAAAAAAAAAAGTAAAAATCTTGTGGAGTTGTTCTAGAAGTGTCTGACAGACCCAACTGAATGAAAATGAAGATTCTTATCCTGGGAAGAGGGACAGCCATTTTTCACACTGGCGGCAGTGATTTCCTTGTTTGATGGCCGACTGAGCTCTGAAAATCAAAGTTCACGTTCTTGCTGAGTTGCAATCTCTGCCTGCCGAGGAACACTGAGCGGAAGAAATGAGCAGTAGACGGAAGGGACCTTTCCAGTGACCACACAACGAGAAGATTTCTTCCAAACTTTGAAGACTCAATTTTCTACAATTTTGTCGCAGGGACCTTTCAATTGACTTTTTCAATTGTTTTTGTTGTGTTAAGTGTCAGTTTAAGGTTTGCTACAATTGTATGTCCTATATAGTCCTAATCAAAAGTTTAAGACCACTTGAAAAATGGCAAAAAATCATATTTAGCATGGCTGGATCTTAACAAGGTTCCAAGTAGAGCTTCAACATGCAACAAGAAGAAATGGGAGTGAGACAAAACATTTTTTGAGCATTCAATTTAATGAAAACAACGAATAAACTGAAACAGGCTGTTTTTCAGCTGATCAAAAGTTTAGGACCACACCTCCAAAAAAAAACTAAACCCCCCAAAACAGAAATCCAACCTCCAAACATGAACTAAGTAATGAGTAGCTCCGCCGTTATTGTCTATCATTTCAAAAATTCGTTTCGGCATGCTTGATGCAAGCGTTTCCATGAGGTGAGTGGGAACATTTCTCTAAGTGGTGAAGACGGCCGCACGAAGGCCATCTACTGTCTGGAACTGTTGTCCATTTTTGTTAACTTCCCTTGCCATCCATTACCAAAAGTTCTCAATTGGATTTAGATCAGGGGAACACGCAGGATGGGTCAAAAGAGTGATGTTATTCTCCTGGAAGAAGTCCCTTGTCCTGCGGGCATTGTGTACTGTAACGTTGTCCCGTTGAAAAACCCAGTCGTTACCACACAGACGAGGGACCTCAGTCATGAGGAATGCTCTCTGCAACATCTGGACATAGCCCGCGGCCGTTTGACGCCCCTGCACTTCCTGAAGCTCCATTGCTCCACTGAAGGAAAAAGCACCCCAGACCATTATGGCGCCCCCTCCACTGTGGCGCGTAGAAAACATCTCAGGTGGGATCTGCTTGTCATGCCAGTAACGTTGGAAACCATCAGGACCATCAAGGTTAAATTTTTTCTCATCAGAGAATAAAACTTTCTTCCACCTTTGAATGTCCCATGTTTGGTGCTCTCTTGCAAAGTCCAAACAAGCAGTTCTGTGGCGTTCAAGGAGACGAGGTCTTTGAAGACGTTTTTTGTTTTTGAAGCCCTTCAGTCTCAGATGCCGTCTGATGGTTAAGGGGCTGCAGTCAGCACCAGTAAGGGCCTTAATTTGGGTCGAGGATCGTCCAGTGTCTTGACGGACAGCCAATTGGATCCTCCGGCTCAGTGCTGATGAAATTTTTTTGGGTCTTCCACTTGACTTTTTTGTTCCATAGCCCTCAGGATCATTTAAGAATTTAAGAAATTCCAAATAACTGTCTTACTGCGTCCCACCTCAACAGCGATGGCGCGTTGTGAGAGACCCTGCTTATGCAGTTCAACAACCCGACTACGTTCAAAAAGGGAGAGTTTATTTGCCTTTGCCATCACAACGTGTGACTACCAGACAGAAAATGACAATGAATCCACATCTTTGCACAGATTTGGCCTTTTAAAGGCATGTGGTCCTAAACTTTTGATCAGCTGAAAAACAGCCTGTTTCAGTTTATTCGTTGTTTTCATTAAATTGAATGCTCCAAAAATGTTTTGTCTCACTCTCATTTCTTCTTGTTGCATGTTGAAGCTCTACTTGGAACCTTGTTAAGATCCAGCCATGCTAAATATGATTTTTTTGCCATTTTTCAAGTGGTCTTAAACTTTTGATCAGGACTGTATAATGAACTTAATGAAGCACCCGGGCAATTTTTTTCTGACTGTGTTGAGCAGCATAGATAAATATGTAGAGGCTGTTGTGTACACCTGTCATTATTGTGCCACGTATTGGGTTGTCTGCCATCTTGATTCCTTCTTCCCCTCAGATATGGTTTAATTAAACAGGTTTTATGAGATTTTTTAACTGATCAGTATCTGATTGGTGGGGGTCCAACACCCGGGACCCCTGCCGATCAGATGTGTTAGAAGTGAATTGGGACTGAGCTGCAATACCAAGCACAACAACTATACAATGTACGACCTGTCATGGGTGTCTGACCACCACCAGATACTGATCTGTTAAAAAAATCTCTGAAAAAAGACTATATTTACCATCTTGCTTCTTGCCTTCCAAAGACAGAGGGGGCAGAGTCTCCTCACACTGCACTTGCTTTGCTCTCAGTCCTATCAAAGGTACAGTGACAAAGAACTGCTGTCCCCTATATTCCACTGCAGGGTCTCACTGTATTGCTATATGATGCAGCTTCACACTGCTCTCCCCTGTCTCCTGCTTCTGATAGGTTTCTCCATGTCTGCTCTTACAAGCAGGCAGGGAAGAGCAGTATGAAGCTTTATCTCATAGGATACACTGCAAATTCTGCACACAGCACACATAGAGACAGTATAGACAGCCAGTGCGAGTCAGGACAGTTTTATAACTCTGCAGCTAATCACTGTAGGGACTTATCTACTATTTTATTGCACTGCTGGTCCCTAAGATAAAGGTAGAACTTATATGTTCAGCATGGGGGATATATAAAGTAACAAGAATGGCCGAGCTGGGTGGAGAAGGGAGGTAGCTGAAAGTCACAGTATGAGGAGGGATTTAATAGAGGATGATGTAATCGCGTAATTTACAGGTTGTCAGCCACACAGGAGAGACTGAAAACCTCTCTACGCAGGAGACCAACATTTCCCATAGTGTATTTTTTTTAAAGGGACCTTCAATTTAGGTATCTTCTGAAATATGACAGAGACACATTTGAAGATAGCATCCCATCCCCTCCTGGTTCACATGAAAGTGCCTAATAGTCCAGTAAAGTCCCACACCCATCCACCACTGTTCATAGTTTGGCATCTCCCACCACAGGTGTGTGTTTAGTGCAGTAGATACAGAATTGCTGGAATTTCCTACATTCTTGGTGTCTTCAGGAGTCCCTTTCAGATCATGGGTGCCCTAGAGATTTGCATTTTTTGGAGGAGCCAGGATAGACCTTGAGTTTTGGGGGATCCTAGGATGGTAGCCTATGGTACAGTTAAGCAGAGCTATACTTTCACGTAGCTTCTTGTCCTTGACCCTTGTGGGTTCTTTTGATGAAGAGCCTTTCTCTTTTCACATCCTTGGGTGAGAGCAACCACAATCCTGAGCTTTCCACAGTACGGCAGAAAATATCCTCAAAGGCAAAAACTGTGTATTCAGGAGCCATGCCTGTAGAAGGGTGGATATCCTAGAACGTGGTTCTCATAGCAATTACTCTGCTGCCCCTGCTGGGCATAGGTAGGACTGCAACCCCTTCATTTCAACGAGGTGTAATCCCCTACATTGATTATAGCAGACCATAATTGAATTTCTTCTTGTAAATCAGTGACTAAACAATCAGATACAGGCAGAAAACATCTCATAATCCCCTGCCAGATGCTACCAGATGAACACAGGGACAGACAACTGAACATCCCGCTTTACTATTTACAGACACCAGATCTATGGGGGTCCCAGCTCCCAGACCCCTGCTAATCCTAACTTACCGAAAAGCATTATTTATGTGTCATAAATCCCTTTAAATTGCATCTGTAAAATATCAGGGGAATTATTGGATTTAGTACCTTAAAATACTTTAAACCTTAATTCTTTGTGGAGGGTGTAGTAAACTAAAGGGGTCTGGGGAATCCAGTTCCTCGGGCTTCCACTGATCAGCAGATTGAAGAGGCAGCGGTGATTGCCAAAAGTTCATGGCTCCTATACTGCACTACTCCTTACAGCGCCCCCTGTGGCTGTGTCTGGTACTACAGCAAGGCCACTATCAAGTGAATGAGACTGAGATGGGTCTGTGTTGCAGTACCAGACAAAACCACGAGGGTCTGGGGGGACTACAATGGTGTTATGGTGGGACAGATGCCCACCAAGCACACCTTCATGGTCTATTTGAAGGAAATCAATAGCTTTGTGTGTGTGTAGAGCAGGGATCAGCAACCTTCGGCTGTGAAACTCCCAGCATGCAAACACGGCTGTTCTCACAACTCCTATAGAAGTGAATGGAGCATTCTGGGAGTTGTAGTTTCAGAACATCTGGAGTACAGGAAGTTGCTGATCCCTGGTATAGAGTATGCAGCATCACTTAAAGATCCCACATAATACCGTCACATACTGCCCACAGAATCAAACTTTTGCTCCTGAGGTTCCTGTCCTTTGGGGATGGGGGGGGTTGTTCCTCAATTTTCTAGTTTGCCACCCCCTTAAACCCGGCTTGTGAGCATTCCTCTTTAAATCGTACATACTGTTTCGACACTGCATTTTTCTGCCGTTTTCTGCCGATAGAAGATAAGTGAATATTTCCTGTCAAATTCATGCAAATCACATGCAAAACGTGAGAAATTCTGATGCGTTTGAGGAATAAATCCGCCCATGCAGCCTAAAGCTGAGATGTAAATAGATTGACCGCAGCTATAATGAGCGGCCTGTGTCATGTGGAGGAGCAGCCATTTTGCAGCATGCACCTGTACTTATGATAATTCGGTACAGAGCAGCCATTTCGGTCCTTTGATGTTGCTACGTCCCGAGGACTTCTTTTAGCTTCATTTTACCTTAAATTTGCATATGATGTTGACTACTTTACATATCTTGTACTGCTTTTCATGTTCATCTATCTTCTCCTCCGTTCACTAACGAAGCTGCAGTTAGAATGTTGCAGGTTTCCTGGTAGATCACTCTGCTGCCCTCTTCTGGCACTCTACTGAAGATGCTCTCTGGCACTGTGAATGAGGTGCTCTGGCTCTCTCAAGGGCATTCTAGCACCACTGGTGGGGGTACTCTGGCACCATAGATGAAGCACTCGACATAGGGGGCTCTTTACAACTCTTCATGGGGGTACCATCCATGAGGGCATTCCAACACTATTAATGGAACGTTCTGCCACAATATATAGGAGCACTCTGGCACCAATCATTGGGTCACTGTGGCACTATTTATGGGTATACTAGATGGCGATAGGTCATCATGGCGCTATTTATAAGGAACGTCTTGCACTATAATCTGGTACTATTCATGGGGATAAACTTGCACTATATTTGATCCACACACATTGGAGCACCTCGCCACTACTACTGACTACTCTGCAGCCACTATACCTGGAGGTACTATGGTACTATTCATGGAGTTACTCTGGAACTATGCATTGGGTACTCTGAAAATATTGCAGGGGTATTCTGGAATTTTTCATGGGAGGTGTACTGTAAGACTATTAATGAGGGTACTCTGGAACCATTCATGGGGGTACTCTGGTACTATCCATGGGGTACTCTGTAATTATTCATGAGGGTACTCTGGAATTATTCATGGGGGTACTGTAGGACTATTCATGAGGGTACTCTGGAACCATTCATGGGGGTACTCTGGTACTATTCATGGTGGTACTCTGGAATTATTCATGAGGGTACTCTGGAATTATTCATGGTGATAAACTGGAACTGTTCATGGAGGGCACTCTGGAACTATTCCTTCGGGTACTATGGAACTATTCATGCAGATACGCTGGAACTATTCATGAGGGTACTATGGAACTATTCATGGGGCACTCTGGAACTATTCATGGGGGAACTATGGAACTATTCACAGGGGTACTCTGGAATTATTCATAAGGGTACTCTGGAATTATTCATGGGGGTACTGTAGGACTATTCATGGGAGTCGCTCTGAAACTATTCTTGGGGTACCCTGGAACTATTCATGAGGGTACTCTGGAACCATTCATGGGGTACTCTGGGACTGTCTGTGTGGGTACTCTCGAACTATTCATGATGGTACTCTGGAATTATTCATGGGGGTATGGAGGTACTCTGAAACTATTCATGGTGATAAAGTGGAACTATTCCTTTGGGTACTATGGAACTATTCATGGGGGTACTATTGAACTATTCATGCAGGTACCATGGAACTATTCATGGGGGTACTATGGAACTATTCATGGAGGTACACTGCAACTACTCATGGGGATACTCTGGGACTATTCATGGGGGGCACTCTGGAACTAATCATGGGGGGCACTCTGGAACTAATCATGGGGGGCACACTAGACCTATTCATGCAGGTACTATGGAACTTTTCATGGGAGTTAGTTTGGAACAATTCATGGGGGTGGTCTGATACTATTCATGGGGGGTGGTCTGGGACTATACATAGGGGATGGTTTGGAACTATTCATGGGGGTACTCTGGGACTATTCTTTGAGGACACTCTCACACAAATTATGGGGCTCTCATTAAGAGGGACCATAAAAAAATTGCCCACAGATGGATATAGGGCATTGCTTGGGACCAAACGATCTCACTATGGGACAGTTGACTCTTATTCCTCCATACTTGCACATTTGGATCTTCAGCTTCTTCAAGGAATTGTCTTGTTTCGCATCCCATTTCACAGATATGTGTCATTTCTATATAGACATTTCCTCCATTATTCCAGGACACACTCCAGCCGCAGGTGACATTAAATGTGGCTACAAGGGGACTCCAGCGCGGTGTGTGACGGACAATAAGTGCAGGGCCATACGAACATTTTCCTAGTATCCACTTAGTTAAACCTGACTGATCCTCTGCATCCTATTATATCTCAATAAACCCGTATCTCGGGCATTGAGCACCCCCGATGGATCGCCAACCTTTAACTGAAGGGGTTAATGAGTGAATATAAAGGAATAGCCCAGAACATAAGCAAATAGGTTCTTTAGATAAGGGCTGGCGATGAAGGGAAGGATCAAGAGGTATCAGGCTGTGTACATAGTAGAGCAGTGTTATAATAATCCCCCGCTATTTCCATATAGATGACTATTATAATGTGCCCGGGCGCCGTGCCTGCCAGGCGGAGATAGGAAACATAGTCTTTCCACAATTAACATATTTAGTGCTGCAGGTGCGGGCACAGGCGCCTTACGTATTTAGCATGTATATGAAGCATACGGCTCCAGAATCCGCAAGAAAGCCAAACAACTCGTCAGTATGGTGTAGTCATCTCCGGAACCCAATGCAAAATCTGTAATAAGGCCCTGACCTACCATGAGCTATTTATATTACTGGGGCTATCTTATGTGGCAGTGGCGCCCCCCTTAGGCACCTGAGCGTAAGTGCAACTGCTCCCTCTACAGCCACCTATAGCTACACTGAAGTTTGGGAGCAATAAATGAATCAGATCTGCCGACATGTGAAAAAATGTTCAATCCTGTGAGACACAGCGATCGATAGATAGATAGATAAATAGATTCAAAGAAATTCTACGGCACTCCCAAAAAAGTTAATTAAAAGTAGTGTTCTTTAATCACCAGACCGTGACGTTTCAGTCCTCTCACTGGGACCTTTCTCAAGCAGTGACAAAATACATTGGCGCTCAGTGAATAAATATAGACCCCCACGAGGTAATTGCTCATAATACATGATTAACATAAATCAAAATAGCAAACATGATTATACAAAGGTATCATTTCATAAACTAACATATACATAAATATTCAACATGTGTTTCATGATTCATGTTAATATAGAAAAATAAATCATATTTTACTAATTTCTTTGTGTAATTCCTCAAAATTACCAATATGTCCCTGATCATAAGAAGCTGTGTCTCGACCTCCTAAAAGATCCATTGACTTGAAAAAAGACCCCACTGATGATTACCAACCAGAGCTAACACAGGTCCTCAAGTGCGCTGAACTAAACATCATCATCAGTAATGACCAATATGAATATCTTTTCACTAAGCACCCTACAGTGGCTACATTTTATAGCCTTCCAAAGATCCACAAGGGCTGCCCCATTGTTTCAGGCATTATTAGTCTTAGCCAAAACGTGGTCATCTATGTGGATAACATCTTAGTGTCCTATGTGGTAACTTTTCTCTCCTACACCCAAGACACTAGTGACTTACTTTGTCATCTGGAACGGATGACCTAGAGGATAGTGCATGGTTATCATCTATTGATGTAGAGGCCCTATACTCACGTATCCCACATGATAAAGGTTTGGCAGCAGTAAGTGTCTTCCTTGAAACTAGAGGACATCTGTTTCAAGGTCATAATCAGTTTGTCCTCGATATCCTCCAGTATACCCTGACAAAGAACTACTTTATGTTCAATAGTGTCTTTTACTACCAGCTCAGGGGAACTACAATGGGGAGTTCTTGAGCACCGTTGTTTGCCAATCTATTCCTGGACTGGTCGGAACATTCCTACACAGGGCACTGATAATGTAGCGGTATGGTCCCGGTACATAGACAACATCTTCTTCATATGGAGCGGTGACCACCCTGAGTTTAAGCAATTTGTTAACAGCCTTGATGTGAACAACTTGGACCACTGATTTACATTTTAGATCCATAAGGATTGACTCCCATCGTTAGATGTCACCATCAGATGAGGTGTGAATGATAGGATCATTACAGGTATCTTTCTTTTTTCTTTACATATATTTTATTGTTTTCAAAAAGGGAATAAGCAAATACATACCAAAAATTTCTATGTGAGTCTACTTTTCCATTGACAAAATAAATTTGTACAAGTCTTATACTCCCCCAACATAGGGGTTCAAGACAATAAGGAGTACAAATAATACAATGATAAAACAAAAACAAGGTATAGGAGGAGGGAAAAAGGGAAGAAAGAAAGGTGATAAAAGAGAATGACAAGGAGGGATCCTAATATCCTTTACCATAAATCTGTTGAGACCCTGTTGAAATGAGAGTGAAGCCAGTAATGCCATGTGATTTAAAATTTGTTTTGTTATTAGTGGCGGCACTTATCATTTCATGTAAACAATTATTGTTAATGGCGTTAATTATTTCCATCAGTGGAGGGGGTTTTGGATTTTTCCAGTACTGAGCAATTTTTGTTCTGGTTGCTATAATTTGCGTGAATGATCACTGTTCGATATAATTCGGGGAAAGAATCTAAGTTAATAGAGAGTAGGCTTTGGGCCATTGTTAATGAGATTGTGGTGCTACATATTTGTGATAAGATTATATTAATTGAATTCCATACAGGTTGGATTTCTCTGCATTCCCACCATATATGCTCCATGTTGGCTTCCGCCGCCGAACATCTCCAACACATATTAGAAGCTAAAGGGTACATTTTAGATAATCTATAGGGGGTATAATACCACCTATACTGAATTTTTCTGGAGTTTTCTAGATGATTGACACATTTGGAGGATGCGCTTATGATGGAGAATGCAGAATCCCATTGTTCTGGTGGAATTACTATATTTAATGCAGATTCCCATTTACCGTATTTTTCGCCCTATAAGACGGGGTAAAATACGGGGGGAAAATAGCAGTGCGTCTTATGGGGCGAATGCTGCTGATTTTGCTATATTTTCAATGATACACCCGCCGCAATGCCTCACGGCGGGTGTATCAGCTGTGAGGGAGGAGGGGCTGGGGGCCGGCATCTGTTTTTATAATGACAGCGGGGCCTGCGCCGCCTGCTTCATTCATAAAGTGGGCGGCGCAGGCGCGTGACGTAGTGACTCACGCTGCCAGCGCCCGTCCTCCCGGCCTGCCTCCTCCCTCCTCTCTGCTACCTACCGAGCGCTTGTAGTTGTAAGTAGCGCTGATTATGCGATTACCGGTATATACATAATTAACTATTACAGATACGATTATACAGTGAGCGGGGCCCATGTAGTAGAATACAGTCACTGCACGGGCCCCGCTGTCATTATAAAAGCAGATGCGACCCCCACCCCCTGTATTGAGGGTCATTCACTACAGGGACACTGTTATGGAGGGGATCTGTGGATGACACATAGCATAAGTTGCTATATATGTGTCATCCACAGATCCCCCCCATAACTGTCATACACAGATCCCCATAACAGTGCCATCCAGAGACCCCCATAAGTGTCACCCACAGATCCCCCATAAGTGTCACCCACAGATCCCCCATAAGTGTCACCCACAGATCCCCCATAAGTGTCACCCACAGACCCCCCATAAGTGTCACCCACAGATCCCCCATAACAGTGCGTCACCCACAGATCCCCCATAACAGTGCGCCATCCACAGACCACAATTAGTTCAAAGCCCACCAAAAGCACACCTATTGGTTCAAAAAAAGTTTTTCTTATTTTCCTCCTCAAAAACATAGGTGCGTCTTATGGGCCGGTGCGTCTTATAGGGCGAAAAATACGGTACGTAGTAGCGGGATCAGTGGAGAGTCCAAATCGTCAGTCATATGGTGGTAACTGAGAGAAAGGGCTTTAAGACTGGACAGAGGGTTCCTCAATGTCTTCATCAGTTGAGAGGTATTAACGGGCACCGGAAGTTGCACCTTAGATAAGAAATTTCTTATTTGCAGGTATTTAAAAAAGTCTCTATAAGGAACTTTAAACTTCGAAGTTAGATATGAGAAACCTTTAAGGGTGCTGTTGGTATAAAGATCTCCTAGTTTGTAGATACCCAGATCAATCCAATTATGAATATTTAACTCTGGGATACAATTACCCACGACCTCCAGTGGAATTTCAGATAGGGATATATTAATAATATTCATTTTAGTTGTCAATAGGGTCCATAATTCAAGTGCCGCTTGTATTGTAGGAGAGATTTGTGTTTTAATAGGTTGTTTTTGTAAAGATGTGGAATAATAAAATACTTTAGGGTCTTTTACTCCCATTATATGATTTTCAATGTCAATCCAGTGCTTATTAGGCTGAATTAGCCATGAAAATCTCAACTGTTCAAAAATACATGCTCTGTAATATCTAATGACAGATGGGCAACCCAATCCTCCTTTGGAAATAGGCAAAAAGAGTATGTTCGTTTGAACTCTTGGTTTTTTGTCTTGCCAAACATACTTGAGGAGCATTGATTGTATTTCTTTCAAGTATTTCATAGGTATAGAGACAGGGAGATTGCGCAGTAAGTATAGGATTTGTGGCATAGTAAACATTTTTAACGCTGATATTCTGCCCATCCATGAAATTTCGTGGTTTTTCATTTTAATAAGGTCATTTTAAATTTTTTCTTTTAGGGTTTTAAGGTTAATTGGTAAAAGTCTGGGCGTAGAGGAGGTCAGTTTAATTCCTAGATACGTATTATAGTCCAGATTCTATTTAAAGGGGAAATTGTCTTTCAGTGAGCTAAGGTCTGAGTTTTTCAGTCCAAGATTAAGTACCTGACATTTAGCTATATTAAGACTATAATAGGAGACCGAACTGAAATACTTTAGAATTTGCATTACTATAGGGAGGGATTTTATCAGGTCGGTTAAGGCAAGGATAATATCATCCGCAGACAGTCTGATTTTATGGTCAGTCTTCCCTATTTTAACACCTGTGATATGTGGTTGAGCTCTGATATGTTCCGCTAATGGTTCAATTATAAGTGCGAAGATAATGGGAGAAAGGGGCCATCCTTGTCTTGTCCCATTTGTGATTTGGATTGGGGTGGACATCATTCCATTTATTAGGACTCTGGCTGATGGCTTAGAGTAGAGTGCCCCTATGGCTTTGGCTATGTATCCTTGTATGCCAAATTTCGCCAATACCGCCTCTAAATATCCCCAGTGAACTCTGTCAAACGCCTTCTCCGCGTCCAAGGATAGAAGCAGAGAAGGCGTCCGATTCACCTCCGTCCAGTGTATGATGTCAATCACACGTCTAGTACCATCTAATGTTTGTCTTGATTTAACAAATCCCACCTGGTCATGGTGGATGACCTGCGGGACTAAAGATGACAGTCTATTGGCCAATAATTTGGAGTAGATTTTCAGGTCAGAGTTCAATAGGGAGATCGGACGAATTTTTTTGGGGTATTCAGGGGATTTGCCTGGTTTGGGAAGAGCCACTATTGTGGCTCGAAGCATTTCAGGTGGTATATTACCTGTGGTCATTATGTGGCAACATGTGGATGAAAGGTGCGGGGCTAAAGTATTTATGAAGGTTTTAAAATATTCATTTGTTAACCCGTCAGGTCCTGGGGATTTGTT
This sequence comes from Bufo bufo, assembly GCF_905171765.1. Lineage (NCBI taxonomy): Eukaryota > Metazoa > Chordata > Amphibia > Anura > Bufonidae > Bufo > Bufo bufo. Next base: position 423,685,191 of record NC_053394.1, read on the forward strand.
GTTTTTAGTCAGTTTTATAATTTGCATTATTTCTGTTGTTTCTATTGGTTTGTTGAGTTCCGTGAGTTGCTCTGAAGTAAATTTAGGTAAGGCAATATCAGATAGGAATTTGTTAATTATATCTGAGTTAGGTTGGGGAACTGATTTGTTATCTTGAAGGTTATATAAATTGGAATAGTAGTTGGCAAAAGTATTTGAGATTTCCTGGGGATTAAGTATTTTTTGTTTTTGGGGATTATAAATATATGGTAATTTTTTCTTATTTTGTATGGATTTAATTTTGTTAGCTAGCATTGCATTAGCTCTGTTTCCCTGTGAGTAAAATTTTGCCTTTACTCTCCTCAAATTGTGTTCATATTTAAAAAAATCTCCCAATTGTTTTTTGATGGCTTGTGAGGGATTTGTTTTATCCTTTTTTTCCAACTCAATGATGGAAGCGCTTATTTGTTCTGTTCGTATACGTCTTTGTTTATCTAGAAAGGATGAAATGTGAATGAGTCGGCCTCCAATGAAAGCTTTATGTGCGCACCAGATTGTGGTGGGGGAAACATCAGGGGTGCAATTATATTAGAAATATTCTTTCAGAGCTTCTTCAATTTGGATTTGTGTTGAGGGCAATGATGTAATTTTTAGCTCTCCAAGAAATGTAAGGAGGTTGGTTGAATTTCTCTGAGAGTTGATAAGAGACCGGGTGCATGGTCGGACCATGTTATGGATCCGATATTAGCCGATAATATTTTTTGAAGCGTCCATTTGTCAACCAGTATCAGGACAATTCTGGAGTATTGTTTATGAGGGTGTGAGTAGAAGGTATAATCAAGTTCTGAAGCATGTAATACTCTCCAAGTGTCGTATATATATCTTCTGTCAGAAGATACTGCGCTAATTGTGAGGGGGTATGCGTTTTTGTTTCGTTGGATTTGTCCAGAGATGGGGATGGAGTTAAGTTGAAGTCTCCACATATGATCAGGGAGCCTTGTTTAATGGATTGGGTGGTGTTTATTACCTCTTTGATAAACGCGAGTTGGTTAGAGTTAGGAGCGTACAGGGAGACTAGAGTGTATGGCGCATTAATATTACATACTAGTATAACATATCTAGTATCGGGAAGGAATTTTTTATTCCCTAAAGTGAGGAAAATTGGCTTCTACCTCACAGTTTTTTTTTGCCTTCCTCTGGATCAACTTGCAGGACGACAGGCCGAACTGGATGGACAAATGTCTTTTTTCGGCCTTATGTACTATGTTACTATGTTATATCTGCCTTCATCATCATATTTACTGTGGATCAGCTGAAAAGAGAGGGAATCCCTAACGGCGATGATTACCCCTCTTTTCTTGTTCACTGCAGGTGATGCAAATATATTACTAAAATTTTTATGCTTGAGTCTATGAGTATCTGATTCATTCAAGTGGGTTTCTTGAATACATATTACGTCACAACTTCCTTCCATAGTAACGATCTTTTAAAGGGACTGTTTAGTCCATTGGCGTTAATTGAAGATATTTTAATGACCATTACTTGCAGTGAAGGTAGAGCAGACTTAACAATGCAATATAAGATTTGTACTATGCACAGTACTTTTAAAAAATATAATGCGGTATATAATAATATATATTGCTTAGCAAATGCGTATACTTTGGTACAAGCAACGCAGTCGCTACGCAGTATCAGTTATAAGGATATCAATCTCACTTGTCACCTATAGAGTGACTATAGTATTAATATATGTGGTGGGGAGAAAGGATCAAATAGGAAGTTAATAGAAGCAAAGGGGTTAAATCAGGTAAAACAGAACAAAATAATACTATTTTATCTATAAACTGCGGTGTTGCTATCAGTGTGTGAAGAGTGGGAGAAGAGGGTTGCATTGACAATCCAACACAATGGGCAGCACATTGAACACATTTTAAAGTGGTCAGAAACTTGTAAATAACTCATGAAAGAATAAAGTTACATTAAAACCAAGCACACCATTGTTTTTCTTGTGAAATTCCCAATAAGTTTGATGTGTCACATGACCCTCTTCCTATTGAAAAAAAAAAGTTGGATTCAAAATGGCCGCCATGGTCACCACCCATCTTGAAAAGTTTCCCCCCTCACATATACTAAAGTGCCACAAACAGGAAGTTAATATCATCAACCATTCCCATTTTATTAAGGTGTATCCATATAAATGGCCCACCCTGTAGTCTAGCGACTTTCCTTTATCAAAAAGGATATGTCCCTTGAATAGAGCGCAGGAGTCCCTTCATGTCTAGCGAGACTTCAGGTCCACTCTTTAGTCAGGGTAGGTGGTCTTTTCTTCTGGGGCGAGATGAAGTCTTCATCCACTGTGAATAGGGACCATTTCTGGAGCAGCTTCATGGAGTCGCTCGGACGTGATCGCGTGGGTGGTTCCATTTATGAAGATCAGGAGTTTCACCGGATAGTCCCATTTGTATGGGATGTTGTGATCCCTGAGGATTTTAGTAGCCTCTGAGAATTCTCTACATCTGTTTAACGTAGCAGCGGAGAGGTCTGAGAATATTAATATATTCTTGAAGCGGTCTGGGAGATCTTGGGTGGAATTCGTCGCTTTGAGGATTAATTCCTTGAAATGGTAAAAGTTCCGCCGGGCGATGATGTCTCTGGGAGCGGCACTGGGAGCGCTTTTAGGTTTGGGGATTCTGTGCGCTCTGTCAATCATTAAGTCCCTTTGTTCCGCTTTTGGGTTCTGAGCAACAAAATAATCAGTAAGAAAGTCCTTGATAGCGTCAGGGTCCACGGTCTCAGGGATTCCTCTAAATCTTAGGTTGTTGCCCCTTGAACGATCTTCAAGATCCGCTAATTTGAGTTTTAGAGCTGTTATTTCATCCCCTGCTTCATTATGTGCGTCCACTAGTTGGTTGTGGGCGTTAGTAAATTCCTCCATTTTATCCTCAATATGGCTTGTTCTCTCTCCGATTTGGGTAATATCTTTCTGTAAAGCATAGAAAGCTGTGGAGATGTCTTTTTGTATGGAGTGCCTCAGATCACATGGCAAGGACCGTAGGGTGGCTTCAGTGACTGGTACTGACGGTCCACTAGTAGTGGGGGATGGGGAAGAGTGAATTGCAGGGATGTTTGACTCATTGTGTAAGGTCCCATGTTTTTCAAAAGTGGGTGCTGCTGCTTCCTGCAGTATATTCTTATAACTTTCTGCTGCAGCTTCTTGCCGATTTGAGAGGGGAGAGAGATTCAGCCCTGCCGTTACAGAGGAAGGGCTTCTCCCTCCAGCGCTCCTGAGTCGTGCTGGGAGGCTTTCTAACTCCTGCACTGTGTCGGGCACCGCGTGGTGTGGAGAGCGGGCGCCATTTTGGATTTCCTCCTGGCCCTGAGCTCTGCCCTTTTTCCTCACTCTACCCATACCTGAAGATGGTAGGTGAGTACCGGCTGGTTTCTGCCGCTGTTATAAGGTCGCTGGTTCCTGCTGTGAGCCGCTACTTTGCCTTAGGCTCCGGAGCTAGCGCAGGACGCGTCCGCTCAGCTCCACATCCGGCTCCGCCCCCCTATTACAGGTATCTTTCATAAACTCACAGCCACTAAGTCTCTGTTAAGATGGGACAGTCACCATCCATGCTCACTTAAGAAATGGATACTAGTTGGCCAATATCTTATGTTAAAGAGTAACTGCTCGACTCCATCAGAATTCATCAGTGAGAACAAGGCCCTGACACCAAGTTTTCTAGAAAGGGGATATCCTGAACTGGTACTTAAACAAGCCTACAAATGAGCTTTGAGTAGGGAACCTAATAACCTTCTCATCCCACAATCCAGGACTGATGATCCCAACAAAACGATCCATCTCATAAATAATTATGATGAGGCGGAACCCGTAGTGAGGGAAATTATTTTCTCAAAAAGGTGGTCTCCACAGATCACCTTTAGAAGGGGTCGCAGCCTTAGGGACCTTCTGGAACATAGCCATTTCCAACATGTGGTTGGGACATCCCCGCATATGGCTTTGTGTCTCTTTCACAAGCACCGTGACTGGCCGTACATATCGTATCAAGGACTTCATTAATTGCTGTTCCTGAGGTGTTGTCCACAAGACCACCTGTTTCTGCGGAATGGAGTATGTGGGCAAAACTAGCCACGAATTCCACAGATGGGTTGGAGAACCCGTAATTGATAAACGCAATAACAGAGACACCCCACTAGCCAAACACGGGCGCACGTTGCATAGAGGCAACCCTAGACATGTGAAGTTCATGGGTATAGAACTAGTGCCACCTCCTAATAGTGGAGAAGATTGGGACAAAAAGATCTTGCAACATGAAGCGTGGTGGATTTTTCAACTCAAAACCTCGACTCCCAGCGGCTTTAATGATCAGTTGCATTTTGGCTGCTTTCTTTAATAGCCGCCTTATGTACAGACACTGCCCCCACTTTAGGTTCCTGACACATTTCATTATTATGCATTAACAATGGTCCCACCTTGATCTGCCCAAATACTTTTTACATATATGTCTCATCTATCTGGACTTCATATATATGTAATTTGACAATATACCACCTCCACCATGGTAACAAGATACATCTCTCTCATCAGATTTCCCTACAGTGTCATTGTATTATTTATTTTTTCCCTCACACCTTTGTGCTTTATGTTAAGGATTATGTAACTACTAGCCTCTATATTAGCAATTATTCTACTACTGTAGTGTCACCTTATTTTATCAACACTTTGATATAGGGCTGCAACGACTACTCGATGAAATCTAGTAATTCGACACAAAAAATACCTCAATGCAAATTTTTTGGGTCACGTGACCACGAAGCGGGAGTGAAGCGCTTGCTATAACTCCCACTCCGTGGTCTTCCGCGCTCTGAATACTCACATTTCCAGCAGGGGGCCTCCGGACACTCCACAGCACGTCCATGGTCCCGTGCTGCACTGACCTCGTGACGTCCGCCGCAGTGACCTGACGCGCTGTTTGACGTCAGGCCCAGAGCAGCGCAGAACGATGGAGTGTCGGCGGCGGTGCCCCTGCTGGAAAGGTAAGAGGGTTGAGCTCTGTACACAGTGGCACTGTTATCTGCAGGAAGGCCACCGGCTCTGTGTCACTGACATTAAGCATTCACGTACACTGTGGCCGTCCTGTAGATTGTTTACTTAGCGGGATTTCCAGTCACCGCAGAAGTCTTAGGGTACTTTCACACTTGCGTTAAAGTTTTCCGGTATGGAGTTGCGTCCTCGGGGCTCAATACCGGAAAAAAAAAATCAGCTTTATCCTAATGCATTCTGCATGGAGAGCATTCTGTTCAGTATGCATCAGTTCAGTCCCTCTTACGTTTTTGGGCCGGAGAAAATACCGCAGCATGCTGCAGTTTTCTCTCCGGCCAAAAATCCTGAACACTTGCTGGAATGCCGGATTCGGGCATTAATTTCCATTGAAATGCATTAATGCCGCCCAAAGTGTTCCGGCAAAACTGATCGGTTTTGCGGGTATGCGCATGCGCAGATCTTTAAAAATAAGAAAAACATAAATACTGGATCCGTTTTTCCAGATGGACAACCGAAAGACGGTATCCGGGTATTGCAATGCATTGTGAAACGGATCCGGGATTTGTCTCAACAAATTGCATCTGTTTGCGTCCGGATCCGGCAAGCAGTTTCGACGACAGAACTGCCTGCCGGAATCCTCAGCCGCAAGTGTGAAAGTACCCCTGCTAAAGCACTGCATTACTAACTTAATTGATGATGGAAATTTAGACAACAAATACGGGCTATCAGCAAGCCGCTGGATAAATAGTCCTGACAAGCATTAAATAACAGCGGAGGATGAGCGCAGTTTATGAGACGTAAACTGCACTCCTGGATTGTATTTACAGTTCTCTGCCGTCCAGAACCCCTGCACTTATATCTGGGGGACCCCTGCAAATGGCATAGTCTCAGATCTTCACTAACGCAAATCGGGGGGTACAAGGTAATAACATTACAGACACTAGGGGGGTCAGCAAAAGGACATGCTGACCCTTGGGGTGACAGAGTAATGACACTGGGTGACAGGACATTGATACATTAACACTAAGGCCTCTTTCACAAGCGGGCGTTGCTGGAAAAGGTGCGGGTTTCGTTGCGGGAACATGAGCGATTTTTCCGCGCGAGTGCAATACATTGTAATGCGTTTTGCCACGCACGTGAGAAAAATCCTGCATGTTTGGTACCCAAACCCGAACTTCTTCACAGAAGTTCAGGCTTGGGATCGGTGTTCTGTAGATTGTATTATTTTCCCTTATAACATGGTTATAAGGGAAAATAATAGTATTCTGAATACAGAATGCATAATACAATAGCGCTGGAGGGGTTAAAAAAATAAAATAAAAAATTTAACTCACCTTAGTCCCTCTGATCGCGCTGCCGGCTTCTCTTCTGTCTCCTTCTTTGCTGATTGCAGGAAAAGACCTGTGGTGACGTCACTCTGGTCATCACATGGTCCATCACATGATCCATCTCCATGGTAAAAGATCATGTGATGGATCATGTGATGACCGGAGTGACGTCACCACAGGTCCTTTTCCTGCAATCAGCAAAGAAGGAGACAGAAGAGAGGCAGGCTGCGCGATCAAGTGGATTAAGGTGAGTTTAATTATTTTTTTATTTATTTTTAACCCCTCCAGCCCTATTTTACTATGCATTCTGTATTCAGAATGCTATTATTTTCCCTTATAACCATGTTATAAGGAAAATAATAATGATCGGGTCCACATCCCGATCGTCTCCTAGCAACCGTGCGTGAAAATCGCACCGCATCCGCACTTGCTTGCGAATGCTTGCGATTGTCACACAACCCCATTCACTTCTATGGGGGCCTGCGTTGCGTGAGAACGCACAAAGAGGAGCATGCTGCGATTTACACGCAACGCACAAGTGATGCGTGAAAATCACTGCTCGTGTGCACAGCCCCATAGAAATGAATGGGTCATGATTCAGTGCGGGTGCAATGCGTTTCACTCACGCATCGCATCCGCGCAGATTATTCGCCTGTGTGAAAGGGGGCCTTAGGCCTCTTTCACACGAGCATGACGGATTAGGTCCGGATGCGTTCAGGGTGTGTCAGTGAAACTCGCACTATTTTTGCAAGCAAGTTCAGTCAGGTTTTCTCTGCGATTGTGTTCAGTTGTTCAGTTTTTTTCAGCGCGGGGTGCAATGCGTTTGATGCGTTTTTTAACGCGCGTGATGAAAAACTGAAGGTTTACAATCAACATCTCTTAGCAACCATCAGTGAAAAACGCATCGCATCCGCACTTGCTTGTGGATGCGTGAAAACACAGAATATAGAACATGCTGCGATTTTTCACGCAACGCAGAACTGATATGTGAAAAACAACGCTCATGTACACAGACCCATTGAAATGAATGGGTCAGGATTTAGTGTGGGTGCTATGCGTTCACATCACGCATTGCACCCGCACGGAAAACCTCGCCTCGTGTGAAAGGGGGCCTTAGAGGTACAGGACAATCATACATTGACTCTTCAAAGGACAGGACAATGACATGCTGATATTTGGGGTTGATGGAGTAATGACACAGGGTGACTGATGGCACTGGGTTGGGGTGAGCTGATGGCACTGGGGTGGGAGAGGAGCTGATGGCACTGTGTTGAGGAGAGCTGAAGGCACTGGGGAGTGGAGCTGAAGGGCACTGGGGTGGGGAAGAGCTAATGGCACTGGGGGATAGTAGAGCTGATGGCACAGGGGGGAATGAAGGATGTTGGGGACTAAAGGCAGGGGGTCTGATGAGTTTTTATAAAGTCTATTAATTCATTTTTTCTTATTAGAGTACTCGATTAATCGTAAAAATAAAATCGGTAGAATAATTGCTTACTAAAATAATCGGTTACTGCAGCCCTACATTGATACACAAGCGATTTATTTATATCGCCTATTTTATACTGCTGAATCTCCTTCACTTACAGCCATGGGCTCTGCTGAGGGAGTTTTTCAGCTTAGTCTCCCTTCATACCCAGGTGGACTTCGGATAAATTACTATTTTCTGAGGTTACCATCCTATGTCCACTGAGGATGTTGGTTTTGCCATCCAGCAGAAACACTTCGGTCCAGGACCAATAGTTTTTTGGACTCCTTTTTTTTCTAGGACCTCTCTTCACCAGACCAATTAGCACTGTCTGCAGAGCTGGTACACCTGCGAGAGGGCTTACTAGGGTATTCTATTTATTGTTATGGATGGTCCAGAGGGGTCCGCGTCCTTTCAGGGGTGAGTGTTCAACTAGCTAGGTGTACAGCTTATTTGAGGCCAAGTTGGGGCACACTAAGGTTGTAACCCAGCTTCACCCAGACCCACTCCATCGACCATCCTATGTTCTCGCCTCATATAACAGCTATTTGTGGTTAGACCGTTCTTATATTACATGCACTGGGTGTTCCCATTTGCAATAGTTTTCATTTTTATTATAATTTTCTACATTTGTGATACCTTTTGAGCACTTTTATCATAACCTTAAAAGTTAAGTTTTAGTTTTTAAAGGTAAATTCACCTTAAAAATGGAGAAACAAAAGTCAGACTTGAAGATAGTAGCAATAGAAGTCAAGTTTCCCACGCGTTTGCCAGCTGGTGTATCACTTGCTGAAGTGGTTGGAGCACTTATTTGATATGGAGTGGTGGCTGCCATCAAGTGTTTTTAGTATTTATGAGCATCTCTACTGAATTAAGCCTTTGACTTATCCTACATTAAATTGTTTGGTTTAAAAGAGAGCCCTACCCCCTGAAACTACCGACATCTAAGTCTAATGCAGAGCTAATATTGGGCTTTCTCTCACACAAAAAAAGCACAATCCCTCTGCGAAAGGAAAATATGGCTTCTGACTGTTGCCTAATCCCCTGAGACAAAAGGTTCCAGTGAGGGTCAAGAATAAGTGTCCAGCCTTCTCCTTGGGCCTCATTGCACACGGCCGTGCCTTTTTTGCGGTCCGCAAAAAAAAAAAACGGAAGTCACCCTTGTTGCCTTCTGCAATTTGCAGAACGGAACAGGCGCCGGCAATAAAATGCCTATTCTTGTCCACAAAGCGCAGACAAGAATAGGACATGGTTATATTTTTTTTAGCTGGGCCGCGGAACGGAGCCACGGATGTGGACAGCACACGGAGTGCTGTCCCGCAATCTTTTGCGGCCCCATTGAAGTGAATGGGTCCGCATCTGAACCGCCAAACGGCGGCTCAGATGCGGACCCAAACAACGGTCGTGTGCATGAGGCCTTAGTTTAAGGTTGTCCATTTGTGCCCTGGTATCTTCTTAGACTGCCACCCAAACATCCCACAGGTCCAAACATCTAGAGCTGCTACACCAGTAAGAAGAGTTGAAGGCTGCAGGGTGGTGGAAAACTAAGGTCAACCTATAGCCTACAAGACCATGAGGAGGAAAGTTCAACAAGGGCATGGAAGCCTGAAGAAAATAGGATACAACCTGGTTTATATCAATATTCTACCAAATCAACAGATACCCAAGCATAATAGAACTGAGTGCCCTTAAAAGTAGGAAACACAGTCAGCAATAGGTTCTCCATTTGTTTCAGGTTTTGTTTTATGGTTTTTGGTGACTGATGATCCAGAGGGGCACATCTAATTCTTCTGCCCATACAAAGCACTTACAACCCATAAAAATGCATTAGGACATTGATTTGCAGGGTAGCCACCTATAGCGAACTACAAAGAACATATTTTTATTCGAGGAGAGCAATTTTGTCCATAAAATACACTTGTGTTACCCAAAGATACATGTGGCCACCAAACTTTTTCTGCATCCTTTGGACAGGTAGATCAACATTTATTCTTTGGTAGAAACTAAGCTTTTGAAGGGTAACTGGGCATCACTCAGAAAATTATGTTAACCTCAAAAGAAATATGAAGGGTAGAAGTCTATGAGAAACCAAGACCTCAAGTAGGTAGGAGCTTCAAAGCCGAATAGCAAGTTCTATAATTCATGTGTCCGAAAAAGCATATAGTGACTGGAACTCATGTTGACTCACCTCTGAAGAGCACTCTCTGACCACCAGAAAGAGGCATTCATTCAGTTCCAAGCTCTGCTTTGGCAAATTAGCTCTAATGACTAAAACATCCCATCTCTGGGTTTCCATCTCTGCCAAAAAGAAGTGACTTCAAGATTCAAGAGCTGGAAATGAAGGATTCAATGTAAGGGATAAGATTTCTGAATCAACCAAGAATGTACCTGGAATGTCACCCTGGTGCCACCCTGGTTCACATTCACTGCTGCATCCAAGACCAAAGGATACCATGTGATGTCTGTCAACCAAATCTCCAATTAAAGGAACATGGAGCCTAATAACCCAACTACATTCTGTGATATATGTGTAGGAGCATTCTTGCAAATAGGAGGGATGTATTATAGTAGTTATATTCTTGTACATAGGTGTCACGACTGCTATCCCAGCAGCAGTCGTGTCGCACCAGACGGAGGGGAAGGGGGACCCTTATCTACGGATGGGAAAAGTATGGCCACCCCTGACTAACCCTAAGCTGGCACCTGTCTGCCCTGATACCCTAGACGGGGTGTGAACCCGTGTCGGCGAGCTGGATGCCTAAAACCCTCAGTCACCCTAAAGCCTAGAGTGGGGTAAAGGCCGATGGAGCACTAGTCACCATCACTCATGTCTAGGAGAACAGCAGGGGAAGACAGCAAACAAACAACTTAGCAGAGATAGACTTATCCAGTCACGAGCAGAGAAGGCGATCCCAATCACGACAGTCCACGCCGGACAAGGAGCTCCACAGCAACACCATCAAACGATCTCCTTCAATGGTCAGATAGAACTGGAAGTAAGGACTATATCTGGCAATGACTGCAAGTGAAACTGAAACTAATATAGTAACTGGGAGTGGCAGACAGGACTCAATGAGAAGGATGCCTACAAACTCCCAGTCAGGACAAAAAGGTACACAAGGCAAAACCCAGATGACATACCCTGAACCACGGAGCAAACTCACAAGCTATTGCGAGTAGCAAGTCGCTGCGACCTTCTCCTCCCAGACCTGTCTGGATCAGTCACAGTCGTGACAATAGGAGGCAGTATTATAGTAGTCATATTCTTGTACATAGAGGCAGTATTATAGTAGTTATATTCTTGTACATAGGAGGCAGTATATATAGTAGTTATATTCTTGTACATGGGGGCAGCATTATAGTAGTTATATTCTTGTACATAGGAGCAGTATTATAGTAGTTATATTCTTGTACATAGGAGCAGTATTATAGTAGTTATATTCTTGTACATAGGGTGCAGTATTATAGTAGTTATATTCTTGTACATAGGAGCAGTATTATAGTAGTTATATTCTTGTACATGGGGGCAGCATTATAGTAGTTATATTCTTGTACATAGGAGGCAGCATATAGTAGTTATATTCTTGTACATAGGAGCAGTATTTATAGTAGTTATATTCTTGTACATAGGAGGCAGTATTATAGTAGTTATATTCTTGTCACATAGGAGGCAGTATTATAGTAGTTATATTCTTGTACATGGGGGCAGCATTATAGTAGTTATATTCTTGTACATAGGAGGCAGTATTATAGTAGTTATATTCTTGTACATAGGAGGCAGTATTATAGTAGTTATATTCTTGTACATAGGAGCAGTATTATAGTAGTTTTATTCTTGTAATAGGAGCAGTATTATAGTAGTTATATTCTTGTACATAGGGTGCAGTATTATAGTAGTTATATTCTTGTACATAGGAGGCCAGTATTATAGTAGTTATATTCTTGTACATGGGGGCAGCATTATAGTAGTTATATTCTTGTACATAGGAGGCAGTATTATAGTAGTTATTTTCTTGTACATAGGAGCAGTATTATAGTAGTTATATTCTTGTACATAGGAGCAGTATTATAGTAGTTATATTCTTGTACATAGGAGCAGTATTATAGTAGTTTTATTCTTTTACATAGGAGGCAGTATTATAGTAGTTATATTCTTGTACATAGGAGCAGTATTATAGTAGTTATATTCTTGTACAAGGGGAGACAGTATTATAGTAGTTATATTCTTGTACATAGGAGCAGTATTATAGTAGTTATATTCTTGTACATAGGAGCAGTATTATAGTAGTTATATTCTGTAGATAGAAGGCAGTATTACACTGCGTGCAGAATTATTAGGCAAATAAGTATTTTTGACCACATCATCCTCTTTATGCATGTTGTCTTACTCCAAGCTGTATAGGCTCGAAAGCCTACTACCAATTAAGCATATTAGGTGATGTGCATCTTGTAATGAGAAGGGGTGTGGTCTAATGACATCAACACCCTATATTAGGTGTGCATATTATTAGGCAACTTCCTTTCCTTTGGCAAAATGGGGTCAAAAGAAGGACTTGACAGGCTCAGAAAAGTCAAAATAGTGAGATATCTTGCAGAGGGATGCTGCACTCTTAAAATTACAAAGCTTCTGAAGCGTGATCATCGAACAATCAAGCGTTTCATTCAAAATAGTAACAGGGTCGCAAGAAGCGTGTGGAAAAAACCAAGGTGCAAAATAACTGCCCATGAACTGAGAAAAGTCAAGCATGCAGCTGCCAAGATGCCACTTGCCACCAGTTTGGCCATATTTCAGAGCTGCAACATCACTGGAGTGCCCAAAGAGCACAAGGTGTGCAATACTCAGAGACATGGCCAAGGTAAGAAAGGCTGAAAGACGACCACCACTGAACAAGACACACAAGCTGAAACGTCAAGACTGGGCCAAGAAATATCTCAAGACTGATTTTTCTAAGGTTTTATGGACTGATGAAATGAGAGTGAGTCTTGATGGGCCAGATGGATCAGCCCGTGGCTGGATGGTAAAGGGCAGAAAGCTCCAGTCCGACTCAGACGCCAGCAAGGTGGAGGTGGAGTACTGGTTTGGGCTGGTGGGTCCTTTTCGGGTTGAGGATGGAGTCAAGCTCAACTCCCAGTCCTACTGCCAGTTTCTGAAGACACCTTCTTCAAGCAGTGGATCAGGAAGAAGTCTGCATCCTTCAAGAAAAACATGATTTTCATGCAGGACACTGCTCCATCACACGCCTCCAAGTACTCCACAGCGTGGCTGCAAGAAAGGGTATAAAAGAAGAAAATCTAATGACATGGCCTCCTTGTTCACCTGATCTGAACCCCATTGAGAACCTGTGGTCCATCATCAAATGTGAGATTTACAAGGAGGGAAAACAGTACACCTCTCTGAACAGTGTCTGGGAGGCTGTGGTTGCTGCTGCAACGCAATGTTGATGGTGAACAGATCAAAACACTGACAGAATCCATGGATGGCAGGCTTTTGAGTGTCCTTGCAAAGAAAGGTGGCTATATTGGTCACTGATTTGTTTTTGTTTTGTTTTTGAATGTCAGAAATGTATATTTGTGAATGTTGAGATGTTATATTGGTTTCACTGGTAAAAATAAATAATTGAAATGGGTATATATTTGTTTTTTGTTAAGTTGCCTAATAATTATGCACAGTATTAGTCACCTGCACACACAGATATCCCCCTAAAATAGCTAAAACTAAAAACAAACTAAAAACTACTTCCAAAAATATTCAGCTTTGATATTAATGAGTTTTTTTGGGTTCATGAGAACATGGTTGTTGTTCAATAATAAAATTAATCCTGTATAGTAGTTATATTCTTGTAGATAGGAGGCAGTATTATAGTAGCTATATTCTTGTACATAGGAGGCAGTATTATAGTAGTTATATTCCTGTAGATAGAAGGCAGTATTATAGTAGTTAGATTCTTGTAGATAGGAGGCAGTATTATAGTAGTTATAGTCTTGTACATAGGAGCAGTATTATAGTAGCTATAAAGAAAAAAAGTGAGGGATACAGTCAGCAGAACCCTATATGCAGGTGCACATCGCTATGGCGAAATACATATACAAAGAAAAAGGACACCAATGCAATAGCACTCTGCAACCAGCACCTCCGCCCTGCCTCATTCAACATCCAGCATGGAGGCTGGGCGGAGTCCTGGTTGCAGAGTGCTATTGCATTTGTGTCTTTTTCTTTTTATAGTAGCTATAGTCCTTGTACATAGGAGGCAGGATTATAGTAGTTATATTCTTGTACATAGGAGCAGTATTTAGTAGTTATATTCTTGTACATAGGAGCAGTATTATAGTAGTTATATTCTTGTACACAGGAGCAGTATTATAGTAGTTTATATTCTTGTACACAGGAGCAGTATTATAGTAGTTATATTCTTGTACACAGGAGGCAGTATTATAGTAGTCATATTCTTGTACATAGGAGCAGTATTATAGTAGTTATATTCTTGTACACAGGAGCAGTATTATAGTAGTCATATTCTTGTACATAGGAGCAGTATTATAGTAGTTATATTCTTGTACATAGGAGCAATATTATAGTAGTTATACTCTTATACATAGGAGGCAGTATTATAGTAGTTATATTCTTGTACATAGGAGCAGTATTATAGTAGTTATATTATTGTACATAGGAGCAGTATTATAGTAGTTATACTCTTGTACATAGGAGTCAGTATTATAGTAGTTATATTCTTGTACATAGGAGCAGTATTATAGTAGTTATATTCTTGTACATAGGAGGCGGTATTCTAGTAGTTATATTCTTGTACATAGGAGGCAGTATTATAGTAGTTATATTCTTGTACATAGGAGCAGTATTATAGTAGTTACATTCTTGTACATAGGAGCAGTATTATAGTAGTTATATTCTTGTACATAGGAGCAGTATTATAGTAGTTATATTCTTGTACATAGGAGCAATATTATAGTAGTTATACTCTTGTACATAGGAGGCAGTATTATAGTAGTTATATTCTTGTACATCGGAGCAGTATTATAGTAGTTATATTCTTGTACATAGGAGCAATATTATAGTAGTTATACTCTTGTACATAGGAGGCAGTATTATAGTAGTTATATTCTTGTACATAGGAGCAGTATTATAGTAGTTATATTATTGTACATAGGAGCAGTATTATAGTAGTTATACTCTTGTACATAGGAGGTAGTGTTATAGTAGTTATATTTCTTGTACTTGGAGCAGTATTATAGTAGTTATATTCTTGTACATAGGAGCAGTATTATAATAGTTATATTCTTGTACATAGGAGCAGTATTATAGTAGTTAATTCTTGTACATAGGAGGCAGTATTATAGTAGTTATATCTTGTACATAGGAGCAGTATTATAGTAGTTTATATACTTGTACATAGGAGGCGGTATTCTAGTAGTTATATTCTTGTACATAGGAGGCAGTATTATAGTAGTTATATTCTTGTACATAGGAGCAGTATTATAGTAGTTATATTCTTGTACATAGGAGCAGTATTATAGTTGTTATATTCTTGTACTAGGAGCAATATTATAGTAGTTATACTCTTGTACATAGGAGGCAGTATTATAGTAGTTATATTCTTGTACATAGGAGCAGTATTATAGTAGTTATATTATTGTACATAGGAGCAGTATTATAGTAGTTATACTCTTGTACATAGGAGGCAGTATTATAGTAGTTATATTCTTGTACATAGGAGCAGTATTATAGTAGTTATATTCTTGTACATAGAGAGGGCGGTATTCTAGTAGTTATATTCTTGTACATAGGAGGCAGTATTTTAGTAGTTATATTCTAGTACATAGGAGCAGTATTATAGTAGTTACATTCTTGTACATAGGAGCAGTATTATAGTAGTTATATTCTTGTACATAGGAGCAGTATATAATAGTTATATTCTTGTACATAGGAGCAATATTATAGTAGTTATATTCTTGTACATAGGAGCAGTATTATAGTAGTTATATTCTTGTACATAGGAGCAGTATTATAGTAGTTATATTATTGTACATAGGAGCAGTATTATAGTAGTTATACTCTTGTACATAGGAGGTAGTGTTATAGTAGTTATATTCTTGTACATAGGAGCAGTATGATACAAGTTATATTTTATCTTTATGTTATTATGAGTTGATGGTGTTACTGTGGTGAGGTCACTCAAAGTTAACTCTACTGGCTATCCCCACTGAGGTCCTGGTTTCATATGTGATCATGGCTGATAGAACTTTTTATATTCTTCTCTTCCATAATCTAAGACCTAGTTCACACAGCTGTAGTCTAACCTTACAACAACCTTGGGACATTTTCACCAGGTGGAAGCCCTAAACCTTCTATGGGTGAATTGTATTATAATATGTATGAGCCAGTGGCATTGGTCCCTGATGTTCTGGTCCATCCGTATTCTTTAGACTCCTTGCCTTTCATCTTTAATAATAGTGTCCAATGTTTTATGCATTTTACTCTTTCAGCAATGCCATTCATTCATCAAAGACTAGCAGAGGAACATCAATAGTGTTCTACATTTGAAATGTTTTAAACTTAGAGGAACATCACAGTGGAATGTCTCAGAAGTCAGGCAGAAATTCTTGTTTCAAAGGGACTCTTCTGTATTACTCCCACGCCAAAAACGGCAGAGGTGATCCATCCACCAATGAGAAGACTCCAGTCGAGGATGGGATGAGAGATGAAGGAGAAACTAAAAAACACTCTGCAACACTTCACAGTGATTTCCGAATAGCATTGATTTGCTTTGACGGTCGCGGGTAAGACAAATAATTTGGATCATTAATTCCTTCTCAGATGACTAGGCCACTCACTCGTGAAATATCCAAGGTAGGAATAGGAAAGAAGGTGCATTAGTTAAAGGGGATAGCGACTTTCACTCAACTTTTACAAACTGACGTGCATAGCGCAGATGGCTCAAAGGCACAAAGACGCATAAATTCTACATGGCAGGTTTAACATTATTTAGGAGTAAAATTCACCAAATAAAAGGTGTAAATCCTTTAAAGAGGATCAGTCACCTCTCCTGACATGTCTGTTTTTTGCTGACTACTTGCATCCCCCTTTTAATAATAATCCTGGAGCATCCTGAACTCTTATTAGGCGTCATTCCTTTTTATCCCTACCACAAATTATGAATGAATGGCTAGCAGTCTGCAATGAAGGTCCAGATGGGTGTTACCAGTTGGGGCGTGTCCCTGCCCAGTCTGACCCTGGCAACACTGTTTGAATAGTGTTAGACTGCGCAAGTGCAGCGTCCCACTCAAGACACGTGGGGACTGCAAATTACTGTGAAACGGCATTATCATATTGCATGTCATTTTGTATTACAACACCTGTTGTATCCCTGTTCATAGGCTGGTCTGGTGTAATTTATACATCCCACCACTAGATGGGGATAGCACTTAGGTCAGGCCTAGTGAGACAGTCTGGAAGATTAGGAGGTTAGAGAGGAGTCAGAGTCAGTGGTTACTCTGGGGCTACACACCACAGATTAGTGGGTGAAGCCAGCTGCAGAAATGAGGTAGAGCCAAGGTATGAGGCGCAGGAGAGCGTTTTCCTCCTGTGACCTTCTTAGATCCCAGTTCCTATAACCAGAGGATAGCGTTTTCGTCCCTGGAAAAAGTTAACCAAGCTAAAGAGAGACATCGGTGATAACAGCCATTACTAAAGGCACCTTTGCACATGGTGGAGGACAATCTAGCTACAGGAAGCCTCACCATATACATTGAAGAATACAGATTAGCTACCTGTTCAAGGGCTTGGAAGAAATAGAAACAAAAGGACTAAGCATACCAAATAAGTATTACAGGCAACCTCACCAAATAACTCTGGTTCACTAAGGACCTGAAGCAGAGTCATCTACCAGAACTACTGAAACAGAACCTTCAAGCTAAGCTAAACCCAGCCAAACCTATTAACAGTGGATCAACAGAATTCCTCTAAATTGCAAAAGACTGTATTCCGTCTGGATGTATATGCTGCAACTGGAACCAACATCAGTAAAAGTTGTGAGTTGTATCCTACCACTGTCTACTTCATTCTTACCATTGGTTGTACCACCATTAACGGTACTGGCGTCACAACAAATACCATCAAGGGGCTCAATAAGCACCCTAAGCACCCCTGACATCAAGGGCACCTCAACCTCCATCTTGACTGATGCTTCCCTACCACAGAGCGTGCCCCGGAGGATTTCGTGCTGTCTTCCTCAACACTGTGCTGCCAGCCCAGGGAGGCTTTCTGCTAACCGTGAGTAAACCGATGAACTGTGTGTTATTGTTTGGCCCCTCATCGGCCCACCGTGCACCTCACGTGTTGCCCCTGCGGTTCTGGCTGGCTGCACAGGGATACATTCCCAACTGGTAACACCCATCTGGACCATCACTGCAAACTGTTAGCCATTCAGTCATAATTTCTAGCAGGGATATTAAAGGAATGACACCTCATAAGAGTCCAGATGCTCCAGGATTGTTATTACAAGGAGGATGCAAGTAGTTACTAAAACAGACATGTCAGGAGAGGTGACAGGTTCTCTTTGCTGATGCAAAGGATGTGGGAGTGGTAGTGGGCCCGATGAGATGTTGTGGTACGGTGTACTTCCTCAGGCCGCTGCTTCCTGGCGATCGGTGCAGTGAAAAGATGATGCAAGAAATCAGGTCAGAAATAAAAGAATACAAATCTCTGTTTATTAAATTCAAAGAATAGGTTGTAGTACATCCAGGAGTAGTATGTACAAAGTGTAATTTCACTCCTTAGATGATGAGTATGCTGGCTGACGATGACTATATGAGTATACTAGCTGGCAAAACTCTCTCCTGAGTAATAAGTAATAAGCTGGAACTTGTGGCTATAGGTGTTTACTTCTGAAATGCAGACTTATGAATGTTTCTGTCCTGAACTGCGGTGATGGGTGTCTTAACATGTTTCCCCTTACCTGCAGCAGAATCTGTATAGCTGCAGTGCTACATGCTCTGCTGACTGTAAACACTTTAGCTTGCAGAACTTATGTGGCCTGGAACCCTGCAGTCTCTCTGGAGTGGTTGTCCTTACAGATGAGCTGAATCTCTAGTCCTTAAGGCCCTGTGAGTGGGAGCAGATGGATTTGCTGCCTCACTCCAGGTTTTCCAAGCTAACTCTCCCTCCTGACCGGAAGTCAGACCGGTCTATCTCCATTAAGAGGGTGGGACTGGAGGGGTTCAATCCATTCGTAGTGGTGTAACAGTGCATAGCATGTCAAAAATATTACAAACGTTACATTACAAACCCAAACCTTGCAGATACCCCCAAGTTTGGGGTAGTGCATGCTAACTTGCTGAAACTCAAGCTCGGCTTATGCTTGTACCTCCTTCTGTTAGCTGGCAGTACACGTTTATAGATGCAGATCAAGCTGGCTCCCTCCCCTCCCAATGCTGTGGAGAGCAAAGGGTTAAGGACATAAGTGCATTCACATTTCAATACATTGCCTATTTCCTATCTGATCTACTTGGGGGGGTGCATGCAACAACAGTCCATGGGACAGTCCTTGGTGATGGTAAGGGTCTTCCTATCTAACTAGCGAAACGGGGCCCTGAGTTGAGTTTGAGTCCGTGTTTATCTGCAGCAGGGGAAACACAAAATCCCTGAGTCTGCAGTTCTGCGTAGGAGTCCCGGTAGCACGAACTCCAGGGCACGTCACCGCTCAGGGACATTTGAGTCCTTGTGATGGGTACTTGCTTAAACCACTGCTATAAAACAAGAGCACAAGGGGCTCAGGTTGCTGTTTGAGTCCTTTCCATCGACACAGGGCTTAGAATTCTAATGTAGAAGGGTGAAGCCCTTAACAGACAATGGGATACATGGCTGGACAGATAAAGGCCAACTGCAGTATCTGGGTACGCGTGAGTGTGGGTGGCCGGATGAGTGTAGTAGTTGTGGTACTCATGGTTCTGAAGCTCCCTGGGCCATCATACAGTGGCAGAAAGGGTGCACTGGTTCTTTAATTCAGTGCACACTCCGGTTCTTGGGAATCTCCTGCCAGATGACTGTCAAGGTATCCTTGATATTGATGGTTTTACGGTGTGAAACATGCTCCCTG
Organism: Bufo bufo; assembly: GCF_905171765.1. Lineage (NCBI taxonomy): Eukaryota > Metazoa > Chordata > Amphibia > Anura > Bufonidae > Bufo > Bufo bufo. The sequence goes on from NC_053394.1 coordinate 423,705,123, forward strand.
TTGTTGTGACGCCAGCACCTTGTTGAGCAAATGTAGTGCAGGAAGCAATGAGGAGACAGTTGTGCAGCAGAACACCTTCTGCACTGAAGAATTCTAATGCAAACAGTTCAGGACAGCTCTTACTTTTAATGGACTGGCTGATGTTACACAGAAAGCAGTATCCTCAGATGTTACAGTTCTCACAGGTAATCATAGGCCACAAGTTGTCTCTTAGATACTGTAGCGGAAGCAATCTTTCTTACTTTGCACTTTGTTAACTAACTTGTATCTTAGCTTCAAGATGTGAGGTGTTAAACGTTACTTTAAGCAATTTTCTCACAACCAATAAGGGCATTTCCCTCTACAGCAGGTAAAAACTTCTGCTACTTTATTTGAACAGGTTGCTAATCCACTCTTGCACCTTGGAATATGAAAAACTACACAGGTGGTCCAAACAGTGTAGAGAGTGTGCTCAGGCACCGGAGAGTTCTCCTGGATGGGTGCTTTACAGTCCATAAAGTCCTTTGTAATACTAGTCACCTCTGCAGGTCTTTTTCTACACCTCTCTTGCATCTGGTCGGCTTTGGAGATGTTCTCGCTCTATCCTGGGTGGTACCAACTCCAGGATCAGCTGGCCTGTCAGCTACATTCTACTGCTACTTTCCACCAGCATTTGCTAGGCTGGAATGAACTCAGACCAGGTCTAGAATGTTCTGTCCTTTTTTACATAGAGGATTAGATGATACCAATCTCATCTAATAGATATGGCTTATATAATTACCATGTGTTTACAGAAAATAGATAGCATAAGTACAGTCGTGGCCAAAAGTTTTAAGAATTACATAAATATTGGAAATGGGAAAAGTTGCTGCTTAAAGGGACACTGACAGGCGAAATCAGCATATATAGTTAGATATATCACATTACAGGTCTTATTGAGTCTTTTAAAAGCATATAAGTATCCCCCCTGTCCACCTTATAAAGAGCGAAATATAAAGTTTTATAACCTGCATCTGCGGTCAGCAATCTGCCCAAGGGGCGGCGTTTCATGTGAAAATGCGCAGCTGCCTCAGCCATGCACTGTTCAGAGCAGCGCTTCAGAGCGCTGCTCACTCACATCATATAAGGGGTTAATTATAGTGCGTCCGACGGCACAGCGGGGCGCAGGCGCAGAAGATTGGGCATGAACGATGCCCGGAGGATTGAATTGCGCAGGCGCAGGATCGGGACTGGGGAGAGTTCTAGCCCCGCACAGCAAATTGAATAATGATGAGCTGGGCGGGGCTTAAGAACGGCAGTTGGGAAGGCTGGCTGGGCGCATTTTCACATGAAACGCCGCCCCTTGGGCAGATTGCTGAACGGAGAAGCAGGTTATAAAACTTTATATTTCGCTCTTTATAAGGTGGACAGGGGGGATACTTATATGCTTTTAAAAGACTCTATAAGACCTGTAATGTGATATATCTAACTATATATGCTGATTTCGCCTGTCAGTGTCCCTTTAAGTTTTTATAATAGCAATTTGCATATACTCCAGAATGTTATGAAGAGTGATCAGATGAATTGCATAGTCCTTCTTTGCCATGAAAATTAACTTAATCCCAAAAAAAAACTTTCCACTGCATTTCATTGCTGTCATTAAAGGTCCTGCTGAGATCATTTTAGTAATCGTCTTGTTAACTCAGGTGAGAATGTTGACGAGCACAAGGCTGGAGATCATTATGTCAGGCTGATTGGGTTAAAATGGCAGACTTAACATGTTAAAAGGAGGGTGATGCTTGAAATCATTGTTCTTCCATTGTTAACCATGGTGACCTGCAAAGAAACGCGTGCAGCCATCATTGCGTTGCATAAAAATGGCTTCACAGGCATGGATATTGTGGCTACTAAGATTGCACCTCAATCAACAACTTATAGGATCATCAAGAACTTCAAGGAAAGAGGTTCAATTCTTGTTAAGAAGGCTTCAGGGCGTCCAAGAAAGTCCAGCAAGCGCCAGGATCGTCTCCTAAAGAGGATTCAGCTGCGGGATCGGAGTGCCACCAGTGCAGAGCTTGCTCAGGAATGGCAGCAGGCAGGTGTGAGCGCATCTGCACGCACAGTAAGGCGAAAACTTTTGGAAGATGGCCTGGTGTCAAGAAGGGCAGCAAAGAAGCCACTTCTCTCCAAAAAAAACATCAGGGACAGATTGATCTTCTGCAGAAAGTATGGTGAATTGACTGCTGAGGACTGGGGCAAAGTCATATTCTCAGATGAAGCCTCTTTCCGATTGTTTGGGGCATCTGGAAAAAGGCTTGTCCGGAGAAGAAAAGGTGAGCGCTACCATCAGTCCTGTGTCATGCCAACAGTAAAGCATCCTGAGACCATTCATGTGTGGGGTTGCTTCTCATCCAAGGGAGTGGGCTCACTCACAATTTTGCCCAAAAACACAGCCATGAATAAAGAATGGTACCAAAACACCCTCCAACAGCAACTTCTTCCAACAATCCAACAACAGTTTGGTGAAGAACAATGCATTTTCCAGCACGATGGAGCACCGTGCCATAAGGCAAAAGTGATAACTAAGTGGCTCGGGGACCAAAACGTTGACATTTTGGGTCCATGGCCTGGAAACTCCCCAGATCTTAATCCCATTGAGAACTTGTGGTCAATCCTCAAGAGGCGGGTGGACAAACAAAAACCCACTAATTCTGACAAACTCCAAGAAGTGATTATGAAAGAATGGGTTGCTATCAGTCAGGAATTGGCCCAGAAGTTGATTGAGAGCATGCCTAGTCGACTTGCAGAGGTCCTGAAAAAGAAGGGCCAACACTGCAAATACTGACTCTTTGCATAAATGTCATGTAATTGTCGATAAAAGCCTTTGAAACGTATGAAGTCCGTGTAATTATATTTCACTACATCACAGAAACAACTGAAACAAAGATCTAAAAGCAGTTTAGCAGCAAACTTTGTGAAAACTAATATTTGTGTCATTCTCAAAACTTTTGGCCACGACTGTACACATTACACAGAAACAGATTATTTGCACTTTGCAGTATACGCCAACTTTTGGAGCTGGATAATGTACAGTGAAACACAGAAACAGGGACAATTTGTCTAACCCAGCAATGATGACTTCCTCTTTAAATGGTTTGAGGATTCAACAGATCAAGGAGAAGTCCTTATCTTCTTCCCAATTGATTGTGGTTGTGTAGCAGCAGCTCCAGCAACTCATTTGAAAAATGCTCTGGTATATTGGTTTCCCCTGGTAGATGCAGATGGAACACCCACAGATGGTATTTGAATCGTGATTATTGCTGGAATTGCAGGATCTTCTTCTGCAGAACTTTTTCTGGGACCAGATACAGCAGCTGGTGCTCCAGAATCTAACACCTCTGGCTCAATTGGTGCTGGAAGCTGGACTTCTGGTGGCAGCGAGGTATGGTATGCCTCCCAATAGGGTTGTTGCTGTTCTGGTGGCAATCTCCAAGGCATTTACTGGAGCATGCTGAGGCCCCGCCCCTATGGTGACGGCGGGGGGCTCTGGCAGTCCCGGTATCAGGGTAGTGGGTGGCAATGGCTCGAAGCGGAGAACCCCATCAGTAGACTTCCGCAGGCCTTTTGGAGCAGAAGCCATGGCTGCGACCTCTGCACTAGCTGCCACGAGCTATGGTGACCATGTGGGTGGCTGGCAGGACACTCGCCACCCTCAGTCCTTCCATAAGCTGTAGTACTTGGGGTTCATCACCCCACATGAAAGAAAACAAATCAGGTTTCAACCATCTCACTGCCATCTTAGAGCATGTGGCAGGTAAGACCTTCAAAGGTCTCTGCAAACTTAGCGAGACAATGTCTTCTTCTCTGGACACAGGCAATCTCTTCTGTCCCAGGCACAGGGCTCCGCTGGACTTTAGGAAACTTGCCAATAGGACCGCATACATGAGATGTAGCTTCCCAGTCTTGGTCTTTCTCAGTCTATCTGGGGCAGCCCCCTGTAGGCGGAGCCTTTATTCTCCGTCTTTCCATCATGCGAAGCAGCATTTTCCCAATAAAGAGGTATTCCTGCACTGTCCGTGGCAGTGTCATCCAAGACAGTCGATTAATTGGTTTTGCTGGTGCTCAGTTGCAGCAGCAAATAAGTCCTTGGGGAAAACAGCAAAGTCTCTCAAGGGGTAAACAGTAGCTTGGCCACTTGGTATTAAGGCACGGAAGCCCATCTTGTTTGTGATGCCATTTAATGCAGCAAGGCCCGGAGGAGCCGGAGCAAAGGGTGGGAATGGTAGTGGCACCGATAATGATGACAGGTGCACTCCCTCAGGCAATCGCTCCCTGGGGTCGTGTTACCCTTGAGGCACTACCTGTATCTGTGGGCTCCCTGCTTAATGGTAGTTCGGGGGTGCCCATGATATTAATGTCCAAGTGGGTTCTAGACAGGGCAAGTGATGGAAATGCAATGGACAGAATGTTATGTTAAGAGAGTCAGAGACCAGACCAGATTGAACTTAACAAGAGTTTATCATTACTGTGTGCACAATAGGAGTTGTAGTGCATCCAGAAGTTACAGTATCTGCACACAGTGCCAATTCCTCCCAGATGTCCAATCTCTGTTACTGGGATCTCTGGCTAGCAACTACAATCTGGCAACAGTGGCTGTAGTGTCGACTATTCTGGAGTACATAGGGTGTTTTAACTTGTTTCCCCTATCTACCAGCAGAATTTGAAAGCTAGATTACTTTGCTGACTTTCATGCTGTAGCTATGCAAATACTCCTCCTTTAGTTCTCGCTTGCCTGCATCTCCTGGAGCTCATAAAAGTGAACAAGGCTCCAGGGCCTGGAGTTGGAGTATATGGGAGAAGAACACATGGAGACTGTTCCTTCTTCTTCCCTCTCTACAGCTATTCTGAGTGGAATCTTCTGGAACCAGGGAGTGGCGACAGTCCACACCATGAGCTCCATAGAGGGCTGGGCCAAGATTGTTAACTCTTACATTACATGGCTCATGCTGGAACCACATGCAGTAAATAGCATTAACATTACAAATATTATATAACAAACCAAACTTTGTAGATACCCCCTGGTCTGGGGTACTGCATACCCACCTCTTATAAACCACTCCTGAGCGCTATACCATCACATAAATTGGTGGGAGAGAGGATATGTTTGGTCATCCTCTCCACATCTGTGGAATCCCTCACAGCCTGATCTCAAGGTATATGGCCCGCATTTTTAACTGAGTTTATCAACAATGACTTTGGGTCAGATTTATCATAAAGCGGCTGCGTATGCCAATTTGTGATAACCAGGTGTGCTGCCAAATGTTGCGCCTAATTTGTGACGAGGCGTGTGCTACATCCAGCAGTCAATGCACCTATAGATTTCAGTGTTCTTTTACCCCCAAAAAACTGGCATAGAAGATGATAAATGTGGTGGGGCCTTGCCACTCACCTTTTTGGGTAAAGTGGCAAGGCTGCCAGAGAAACGACACTTGTTCAACAATTTTTGAGCAAGTGGCGTTTAAAAAGACACAAATGCGCAGTATGGCGTATTTTAACGATAAATCTACTTCGTTTTTTTCCCTTTTCTAATGTATCTTTCAGGCTAGTTATAGTTATGTGTATGGCACAGACTTTTGGATAATAACAATATAATAGTTTTCAGATTGCTCTTACTGGGTACAAAGTGTATCGGATACAATGTATTTGAAGTCACACAGATTATTGGTTACAGTCTCTCTTAGCGGACACACAGCTTATTAGTTACACTTTATGTTACGGATCTCACATCATATGAGTTACAGTCTCAGTGGGCATACAGCATATTGGTTGCTGTCTCTGGGCACACAAAACATTGGTTGCAGTCTTTGGGCACACAGCATATTTGTTGCAGTCTCAGTGGGCATACAGCACATTGGTTACAGTCTCAGTGGGCACACAGCACATTGGTTACAGTCTCAGTGGGCACACAGCACATTGGTTACAGTCTCAGTGGGCACACAGCACATTGGTTACAGTCTCAGTGGGCACACAGAACATTGGTTACAGTCTCAGTGGGCACACAGCACATTGGTTACAGTCTCAGTGGGCACACAGCACATTGGTTACAGTCTCAGTGGGCACACAGAACATTGGTACAGTCTCTCAGAGGAGCTTTACGTGTAAGAAAAACTTTGTGGCACTCTGCCGTTAGTTGCTGCTGGAAGTCGGTTCCCACCCAGTCTTGTAATGAAAATAGAAACTCCAGCAATGAATTAAAAAAAGTGTAGATGTTTTTTAGGAAGTGCGGCTGTACAATACACGTGACGTTTCGGCCACACACTGGCCTTACTCAAACTACAAAAATTTAACAAAAAGATCATCATGTATGGATTCGGGTGGTATAGCTGGGTCCAGTTGCGGGATCCGTATACTGAGTTAATTCAGTGATAAGAAGAATGAACATACATGTCCATTAATAAATATAGTGCCATCATAATACAATTCAGCAATGCCCATTAAAGAATATAGTGTCACCAAAATACAATACATGTATATACTGATGAAAAGAACATATGCCCCAGAGCTTAAAAAAGAGTTCAAGGTAATAGGTTCAAAATAATGTTGCCAAGATAATATAATTAGTATGGCTAAACCAATCAGACCATCATTTTGTCACCATAGTAAAGTACTCATATGGATGAGATGTATGCCCCAGACCTTGAACATGAACAGCGCTCAAAATAGTATTGCATAAGAGACTGATATTGTGACATGAGTATCAGTGAAGGTCTATAATGGTATATGAAAGGGCCCAGAAGATGAGCGCGATGGAGAGAGTGCAACAGCACAATAGGGGATGTGCTTAAGTGGCTGAGGTATAACGCGCTCTGACTCTCTCATATTTACAAAATGCCATCAGTAAAACCAAGACGGAATCAATCAATTGAAAGAAAACATAACCTCGACTCTATCACAACATCGTAAGGAAGTAGAGGTGTCACGGATGAAGTTAGCAGATAGGTGGAACATATAAATAAACGAGCGACTGGCTTGATCACAAACTAAGAAGCTTATAGGGGAGCCCTATAAAACCCTTAGAGCTCTCCCTGACTGCTATGCACATGCAAGGGTCTGTATGGTAGACGATTGCATGCCCGCGTACCTAATACTGTGTGACACCTGAAAACCTTATAATAGTGAGGGGACACGACCACCGGCTCCCTGCACTTAATACGGACGGAGTCAGGGTCACCTAGAATCAAGCCAGCAAGGAAACACAATAAAGTAAATGACTTATCTAAACAAACAGCAGAAGCAGCCTCCAGCAGTGAACACCTCATCCAGGAAGTAGTATAAACCGCAAAGTGAGGCAGTATGGGAGGGATTATAAAGGAAGACGATTAGTCGAAATAAGTGACACCTGGCAGAAGGAAAAGAGATGACAAAGTGAAACCAAAACAAAGAACATCATACAAGAGGTAGAGAAGAACGTCTGCCAGATCTTCTCACAGAACTGGCGGTGACTGTACCCCTCCCTCTACGGGTGGACTCCGGACACTCAGAGCCCACCCTCTCAGGATGAGACCTATGGAAAGCCCTGATGAGACGAGTGGCCTTAATGTCCGCCACTGTGACCCACATCCTCTCCTCAGGACCATAGCCCTCCCAATGAACGAGGTACTGAAGAGAACCGCAGATAATGCGAGAATCCACAATCCTAGAGATCTGAAATTCAAGATTACCATCAACAACAATTGGAGGAGGAGGCAAAGAGGAGGGTACAGTGGGTTGGACATAAGGTTTTAATAGGGACTTGTGAAAAACATTATGGATCTTCCAAGTCTGAGGAAGATCAAGACGGAAGGCAATGGGATTGATGACGGACAAGATCTTGTAAGGCCCAATAAACTTAGGACCCAACTTCCAGGAGGGAACCTTCAGTTTGATATTCTTTGTAGACAACCATACCAGATCACCAACATTCAGGTCCGGACCAGGCACACGTCTTTTATCCGCCACACGCTTATATCTCTCACTCATCCTCTTCAGATTACCCTGAATCTTTTGCCAAATAAATGACAAAGACGAGGAAAATCTCTCTTCATCAGGTAAACCAGAAGACCCCTCTCCAGAGAATGTCCCAAACTGCGGATGAAACCCATATGCACCAAAAAATGGTGACTTATCAGAGGACTCCTGGCGACGGTTATTTAACGCAAACTCAGCAAGGGACAAAATAGAATACCAATCCTCCTGATTCTCCGCCACAAAACAGAGCAGATACGTCTCCAGATTCTGATTGACGCGTTCGGTCTGACCATTCGACTGCGGGTGAAAAGCAGAAGAGAACAACAACCGAACCCCCAAGCGAGAACAGAAGGCCTTCCAGAATCTGGAAACAAATTGCGTGCCCCTATCAGAAACGATGTCTGAAGGAATGCCATGCAATTTAACAATATGATCAACAAACGCTTGCACCAGCGTCTTAGCATTGGGTAACCCAGAAAAGGGAATGAAATGCGCCATTTTGCTAAAACGGTCCACTACCACCAGAATCACAGTCTTCTCCGAGGAACGAGGCAGGTCCGTAATGAAGTCCATGGACAGATGCCTCCAAGGAGGGGAAGGAATGGGTAACGGGAGGAGAGAACCCGATGGCCGTGAATGAGGGACCTTAGCACGAGCGCAGGTCTCGCAGGCTGTCACAAAACCCTCAACTGTCTTACGAAGAGCCAGCCACCAGAATCTCCGAGCAATGAGATCCACTGTGGCTCTACTCCCCGGGTGCCCATCAAGGACAGTATCGTGGTGCTCCTTAAAAACCTTGTGTCGTAAAGCGAGAGGCACAAACAACCTCCCAGGAGGACAAAGATCAGGAGCCGCTGCCTGAACCTCTGCCTCCAAATCAGGATAAAGAGCAGAGACGACCACCCCTTCAGCCAAAATGGGACCCGGGTCTTCAAAGTTCCCCCCTCCCGAAAAACAACGCCTTTACATTTTTAACCCCAGGGCGGAACGTAACAACAAAATTAAACCTAGAAAAGAACAAAGACCGTCTGGCCTGTCTCGGGTTCAGACGCTTGGCCGATTCCAAGTAGGCCAGATTCTTATGGTCGTTAAACACGGTAATAGGGTGTCTGGCTCCCTCTAACCAATGGCACCATTCCTCAAAAGCTAATTTGATGGCTAACAACTCCCTATCTCCCACATCGTAATTTCTCTCTGCAGAGGAGAGTTTCCTTGAGAAAAAGGCACACGGTCGCCATTTGGCAGGAGAGGGACCCTGAGATAAGACCGCACCCACACCCACCTCAGAAGCATCCACCTCAACAATAAAAGGTAGAGAGACATCAGGTTGTACCAAAATGGGAGCAGCAGCAAAACTCTCTTTAATACTAGAAAAGGCTTTGAGCGCATCTACCGACCACGATTAAAAATCCACCCCCTTTTTAGTCATATCAGTGAGTGGCTTAACAACAGAGGAATAATTCAAAATGAACTTTCTGTAATAATTGGCAAAACCCAAAAACCGCATCAGCACCTTCTGATTCTCAGGAAGCTCCCAATCAAGCACAGCGCGGACCTTCTCAGGATCCATCCGAAAACCAGAAGCGGAGAGAAGAAAACCAAGAAATTGAATCTCCGGAACCGCAAACACACATTTTTCCAGTTTAGCGTATAATTTATTCTCCCGCAGAATCAGCAAGACCTGACATAGGTGGTCCCGATGATTCTTGAAATCAGGAGAAAAAATCTAAATGTCATCTAGATACACCATTACAAATTTCCCCATTAAATGATAAAAAATGCTGTTCACAAAATGTTGGATGACGGCCGGAGCATTCATCAAACCAAAGGGCATAACCAAATTCTCGAAAGGCCGTCTTCCATTCGTCCCCTTCCCTGACTAGGTTGTATGCCCCTCTTAAATCCAACTTTAGCCCCAACAATCTGGTTAAACAGGTCTGGGATCAGAGGAAGCGGATATGGGTCGGATGTGTCCCTTTCTCATGCTCTCAGAGATATAAGTACGCATAGTGACTCTTTTAAGGTTGGGAGAGATGGTATAGTCGTGATTTTGGCAGCTTGGCGCCTGGGATGAGATTAATAGGGCAGTCGTACTCCCGGTGAGGGGGCAACTCCTGGACACCACTCTTGGAAAACACATCCGAAAATTCAGGAGAAAACGGGAACTACAAGCAAACGGCAAACCTTCAATTTCTGCATCAACCTTGCCAATAGTAGCAAATGGAAATTTTTTTGAGTTTTTTTGTTTTGTTTTGTTTTTATTACCCTCAGAAAACACCATGAATCTCTTAGAGGGGCAAACATTAGCCAAATGATTTATACCCCCACAACAGAAACAAACCCTCCTCTGAGAGCTGAATCCTCTACTATCAGAGGCAAGCAAACTCAGCTGCATGGCCTCTTCCTCAGAGGGGATTGAGACAGACTGAGACCCCTGCGCACTGAATGAGACAGCCCCACTGTCCTTGGGATGAATATGACAGGAAAGAGTAGTCTCCTCTCTCTCTCTAAGACGCCTGTCAATACGAACAGCTAGAGACATGGCTGACTCTAATGACGCTGGTCTCTCATGAAAAGCGAATGCATCTTTCAATCTTTCCGAAAGACCATGGCAAAATTGACTTCGGAGTGCAGCATCATTCCAACCAGTATCAGCTGCCCATCTCCGAAATTCAGAACAATATATAGTACAGACCAAAAGTTTGGACACACCTTCTCATTTATTTTCATGACTATGAAAATTGTAGATTCACACTGAAGGCATCAAAACTATGAATTAACACATGTGGAATTATATACATAACAAACAAGTGTGAAACAACTGAAAATATGTCATATTCTAGGTTCTTTAAAGTAGCCACCTTTTGCTTTGATTACTGCTTTGCACACTCTTGGCATTCTCTTGATGAGCTTCAAGAGGTAGTCCCCTGAAATGGTTTTCACTTCACAGGTGTGCCCTGTCAGGTTTAATAAGTGGGATTTCTTGCCTTATAAATGGGGTTGGGACCATCAGTTGCGTTGAGGAGAAGTCAGGTGGATACACAGCTGATAGTCCTACTGAATAGACTGTTAGAATTGGTATTATGGCAAGAAAAAAGCAGCTAAGTAAAGAAAAACGAGTGGCCATCATTACTTTAAGAAATGAAGGTCAGTCAGTCAGCCGAAAAATTGGGAAAACTTTGAAAGTAAGGGCTATTTGACCATGAAGGAGAGTGATGGGGTGCTGCGCCAGATGACCTGGCCTCCACAGTCACCGGACCTGAACCCAATCGAGATGGTTTGGGGTGAGCTGGACCGCAGAGTGAAGGCAAAAGGGCCAACAAGTGCTAAGCATCTCTGGGAACTCCTTCTGTTGGAAGACCATTTCAGGGGACTACCTCTTTAAGCTCATCAAGAGAATGCCAAGAGTGTGCAAAGCAGTAATCAAAGCAAAAGGTGGCTACTTTGAAGAACCTAAAATATGACATATTTTCAGTTGTTTCACACTTGTTTGTTATGTAAATAATTCCACATGTGTTAATTCATAGTTTTGATGCCTTCATAGTCATGAAAATAAAGAAAACTCTTTGAATGAGAAGGTGTATCCAAACTATTGGTCTGTACTGTATCTCTGCGGACTGCTTACCCTGGCATAAAATACGCAGTTTAGATTCAGCCAGAGCAATACATAGTACATATAGTACATAAGGCCGAAAAAAAGACATTTGTCCATCCAGTTCGGCCTGTTATCCTGCAAGTTGATCCAGAGGAAGGCAAAAAAAATTTCCCCACTTTAGGGGAATAAAAAATTCTGAATAACTCCCTGGATCAACGACCCCTCTCTAGTAGCTATAGCCTGTAATAATATTACGCTCCAGAAATACATCCAGGTCCCTCTTGAATTCCTTTATTGTACTCACCATCACCACCTCCTCAGGCAGAGAGATCCATAGTCTCACTGCTCTTACCGTAAAGAATCCTTTTCTATGTTTGTGTACAAACCTTCTTTCCTCCAGACGCAGAGGATGTCCCCTCTTCAAAGTCACAGTCCTGGGGATAAATAGATGATGGGATAGATCTCTGTACTGACCCCTGATATATTTATACATATTAATTAGATCTCCCCTCAGTCGTCTTTTTTCTAAAGTGAATAACCCTAATTTTGATATTCTTTCAGGGTACTGTAGTTGCCCCATTCCAGTTATTACTTTAGTTGCCCTCATCTGGACCTTCTCCAGCTCTGCTATGTCTGCCGTGTTTACAGGAGCCCAGAACTGTACACAGTACTCCATGTGTGGTCTGACTAGCGATTTGTAAAGTGGTAGGACTATGTTCTCATCACGGGCATCTATGCCCCTTTTGATGCAACCTATTATCTTATTGGCCTTGGCAGCAGCTGCCTGACACTGTTTTTTGCAGCTTAGTTTGCTGTTTATTAAAATTCCTAGATCCTTTTCCATGTCAGTGTTACCGAGTGTTTTACCATTAGTATGTACGGATGACTTGCATTATTCCTTCCCATGTGCATAACTTTACATTTGTCAGTGTTAAACCTCATCTGCCACTTATCTGCCCAAGCCTCCAATCTATCCAGATCCCTCTGTAGTAGTATACTGTCCTCTTCAGTGTAAATTACTTTACACAGTTTAGTGTCATCTGCGAAAATTGATACTTTACTATGCAAGCCTTCTACAAGATCATTAATAAATATATTGTAGAGAATAGGGCCCAATACTGACCCCTGAGGTACCCCACTAGTGACAATGACCCTGTTTTCTATCATTGAGCCAGTTACTTACCCACATACAGACGTTTTCTCCCAGTCCGAGCATTCTCATCATTCTCGATCCGGGTCATCATATATCTGCCCCAGGGCTATAAAAAATTCATCCACCGATTGGAGGGGCCATGCAGCGTCCACCGGCAGCGAAAAGGCCCAAGACTGAGCGTTATCCCTGAGCAGCGAGATGATGATCCCCACCCTCTGCTCCTCATCACCAGAGGAATGGGGAAGTAGTCAAAAATTGAGTTTGCAAGCCTCTCTAAAGCGAACAAAATTCTCACTACCCCCGGAGAACGTATCCGGGAGCGAGATCTTAGGCTCGGAACAAACTCCATGAACGCCAGCAGAACCGGTCACCTGAAACTGAGACACAGTTTTACGGAGATCTGCTACCTCCAGCGAAAGACCTTGCATGCGGTCAATCAAGGCTGAAACCGGATCCATGCTTAAGACGGTTATGGCGGTTTATAATGTCACGGATGAAGTTAGCAGATAGCTGGAACATATAAATAAACGAGCGACTGGCTTGATCCAAAACTAAGGAGCTTATAGGTGAGCCCTATAAAATCCTAAGAGCTCTCCCTGACTGCTATGCACATGCAAGGGTCTGTATGGTAGACGATTGCAGGCCCGCGTACCTAATACTGTGTGACACCTGAAAACCCTATAATAGTGACACGACCACCGTCTCCCTGCACTTAATACGGACGGAGTCAGGGTCACCTAGAATCAAGCCAGCAAGGAAACACAATAAAGTAAATGACTTATCTGAACAAACAGCAGAAGCAGCCTCCAGCAGTGAACAACTCATCCAGGAAGTAGTATAAACCGCAAAGTGAGGCAGTATGGGAGGGATTATAAAGGAAGACGATTAGTCGAAATAAGTGACACCTGGCAGAAGGAAAGGAGATGAGAAAGTGAAACCAAAACAAAGAACATCATACAAGAGGTAGAGAAGAACGTCTGCCAGATCTTCTCACAGAACTGGCGGTGACAAGAGGCCACTAAGAGGAGTAAATTCCTTCGTGACACCGAAGACTATAGACAGGACCGGGTTTATAGATGGCCAGATCCCTCGAACATTCGACCAAGTCACTTCAGCTGACGTTCATCATCCAGGGACTCATTTCAGTCCGGATCAAGCAGTGACACTCATCCCCAGCCCAGACCCGATGAACAATGGCATGCCCGAGGCAGAATGGGACAAAGAGGAGGAATCAACACCACCACGTGGGGAGCCTCCAACATCATGATGAGATACCAGGTACAACCACTAGTGGTAAATATATCATCTTACACACTGGGACCAGTGGAAATGTCCTTATTAGAGAAAGGACTTTCCTATTGCCCATCTAGTCAGTTGGATACGTTCCAGCTTGACTCAGGAATATTCACCTTAAGGTTAATTTCTCTAGCGGCCCAGAAACCCTAAATATGGACACTACCCTCTGTAAGTCACAGGTATCTATTCGGGATTTTGGCTTGCGCAACAAAAGCCACTTTACGCCCCCTAAAACCCAACCTGCCATTGAGACATTTATTTCCCTAGTACAACGTGACATGACCCAATTCAGAAAAAAACTTGACAGGGGGTAAATATTAATATGTTTTTAAATAATAAGTTTACACACAATTTGGATAATACACAAAAACAAGCCCTTTCGATTCTTTTGAAGAAGAAAGATCTTGTTTACAAACCGGCAGACAAGGGAGGGGCCAATAGGGTGTCCAGGGATAGTGGGGGTAAGTTTTCTATTATATTCAAGAAGGAGGAAGTGTCCAATAGAAAAGATCTTGTGCCTCTGTTTATAGGGGTCAAGACCTTCTCCAGTAGGATGGATAAGGGAGAAAGGACAGAATCACTCGAGGCCACTATCGGTCAGCCTGAGGGATTGTAGAGATCCTTATGTATCTTCGGCAATGTGTGGAGAACAGGTGTTTTGGGGTTAGGATTGAATAGAAAAGTGACCATAGAGTCATCAATCACGTTAAGCTCATGGTATTATCGTAGTACCTGCTGTATCTTATCTGTTACCTGTTTAGTTGGATCTCTGGTTAATTTATGGTAGATGGTGTTATCATTAAGTTGACAATATATTTCATCAATGTATTTTTGTTTGTCCACATGTTCTCTTGTGAGCCGAAACGTCGCAAGTTTGCCATATTATGGGTGAATAAAAGTTTTTGATTTCGCTACTACTCAGGAGTGCAGTCCCACTTTTTCGCTTTTATATATATATATATATATATATATATATATATATATAAAACCATTGATCTCCTTTTTATTTTCAGATTAATTAATCTGCTGCTCCAGAATCCTGGTGCCGATTGAGTGTATCCTTTATAGTTTATTTCTATTAGCATATCCCCTTTTTTTACTCCTTCTCCATTTTATTTTATTTTCCCTCGTTTTTTTCCTTTTTTTCAATATCTCCTTTATTCTCCTCCCTCCTACTTCTTTATGCTGCACAGCTAGGGGCGTTGACACTTACTACCTCTAGTCCAGGGAGCGCTTCAACTCTCGCTCAAGTCCAGAGCGAGGCTTGACACGCTCTGCCACATCTATGCGCATGCGTGGCGTCTTTCCACACCCGGCGCGCTCTTCAAAAGAGCGCGTGATACCTCAGCCAACTAAGCGCATCCCCTATTGTGCTGTTGCACTCTCTCCATCGCGCTCATCTTCTGGACCCTTTCACCAGAGCGGCACCAGGTATATATCATTATAGACCTTCACTGATACTCATGTCACAATATCAGTCTATTAGGCAATACTATTTTGAGCGCTTTTCATGTTCATGTGCAAGGTCTGGGGCATACATCTCATCCATATGAGTACTTTACTATGGTGGCAAAATTAAGGTCTGAATTGGTTTAGCCATACTAATTATATTATCTTGGCAACATTATTTTGTACTCATTACCTTGAACTCTTTTTTAAGCTCTGGGGCATACAGTCAGGTCCATAAATATTGGGACATCGACACAATTCTAACATTTTTGGCTCTATACACCACCACAATGGATTTGAAATGATACGAACAAGATGTGCTGTAACTGCAGACTGTCAGCTTTAATTTGAGAGTATTTACATCCAAATCAGGTGAACGGTGTAGGAATTACAACAGTTTGCAGATATGCCTCCCACTTGTTACGGGACCAAAAGTAATGGGACATAATAATAATAATCATAAATCAAACTTTCACTTTTTAATACTTGGTTGCAAATCCTTTGCAGTCAATTACAGCCTGAAGTCTGGAGCGCATAGACATCACCAGACGCTGGGTTTCATCCCCGGTGATGCTCTGCCAGGCCTCTACTGCAACTGTCTTCATTTTCTGCTTGTTCTTGGGGCATTTTCCCTTCAGTTTTGTCTTCACTAAGTGAAATGACAGCTTAATCGGATTCAGGTCAGGTGATTGACTTGGCCATTGCATAACATTCCACTTCTTTCCATTAAAAAACTCTTTGGTTGCTTTTGCAGTATGCTTTGGGTCATTGTCCATCTGCACTGTGAAGCACCGTCCAATGAGTTCTGAAGCATTTGGCTGAATATGAGCAGATAATATTGCCCGAAACACTTCAGAATTCATCCTGCTGCTTTTGTCAGCAGTCACATCATCAATAAATACAAGAGAACCAGTTCCATTGGCAGCCATACATGCCCGCGCCATGACACTACCACCACCATGCTTCACTGATGAGGTGGCATGCTTAGGATCATGGGCAGTTCCTTTCCTTCTCTATACTCTTCTCTTCTCATCACTCTGGTACAAGTTGATCTTGGTCTCATCTGTCCATAGGATGTTGTTCCGGAACTGTGAAGGCTTTTTTGATGTCGTTTGGCAAACTGTAATCTGGCCTTCCTGTTTTTGACGCTCACCAATAGTTTATATCTATTGGTGAACCCTCTGTATTCACTCTGGTGAAGTCTTCTCTTGATTGTTGACTTTGACACACATACACCTACCTCCTGGAGAGTGTTCTTGATCTGGCCAACTGTTGTGAAGGCTATTTTCTTCACCAGGGAAATAATTCTTCGGTCATCCACCACAGTTGTTTTCCGTGGTCTTCCGGGTCTTTTGGTGTTGCTGAGCTCACCGGTGCATTCCTTCTTTTTAAGAATGTTCCAAACAGTTGTTTGGCCATGCCTAATGTTTTTGCCATCTCTCTGATGGTTTTTTTTTGTTTTTTTTCAGCCTAATGATGGCTTGCTTCACTGATAGTGACAGCTCTTTGGATCTTATCTTGAGAGTTGACAGCAACAGATTCCAAATGCAAATAGCACACTTGAACTGAACTCTGGACCTTTTATCTGCTCATTGTAATTGGGATAATGAGGGAATAACACACACCTGGCCATGGAACAGCTGAGAAGCTGATTGTCCCATTACTTTTGGTCCCTTAACAAGTGGGAGGCACATATGCAAACTGTTGTAATTCCTATACCGTTCACCTGAATTGGATGTAAATACCCTCAAATTAAAGCTGACAGTCTGCAGTTAAAGCACATCTTGTTCGTTTCATTTCAAATTCATTTTGGTGGTGTATAGAGCCAAAAATGTTAGAATTGTGTCGAGGTCCCAATATTTATGGACCTGACTGTATGTTCTTTTCATCAGTATATACATGTATTGTATTTTGGTGACACTATATTCATTAATGGACATTGCTGAATTGTATTATGATGGCACTATATTTATTGATGGACATTTATTAATGGATATGTATATTCATTCTCCTTATCATCGAATTATCTCAGTATACGGATCCCGCAACTGGACCCAGCTATACCACCCGGATCCATACATGATGATCTTTGTGTCAAATTTTTGTCAAATATAGGTCTGCAACCATTGTCCTGGTATATCCTTATGTACTCATAACATGTCTTTATTTTTTTTCGCTGTAGTTTGAGAAAGGCCAGTGTGTGGCCGAAACGTCACGTGTATTGTACAGCCGCACTTCCTAATAAACATCTACACTTTGCAAACTCATTGCTGGAGTTTCTATTTTCATTAGGCTCTCAGAGGAAACACATGGTTTTAGTGTGAAGGATATTAATAAACCAGCAAAAATCGAACTAAACAATGATCAGTCTCTATAGACAAAGACTAGCTATGCTGTATTGATCTGTGACAGCTGGAATCTGAGTATAGCACTAGCAAGATCAATACCAGACATGCTGCTATATAGATGCAGAGGCTAACTACTGTCACTTCATCTTTGACTTAACCAAATAAAGAGAAAGGTTACATACATCAAACCAATTAAGAGCCATTCTTGTACATAGGAGCAGTATCATAGTAGTTATATTCATGTACATAGGACGCAGTATTATAGTAGTTATATTCTTGTACATAGGAGGCAGTATTATAGTAGTTATATTCATGTACATAGGAGCAGTATTATAGTAGTTATATTCTTGTACATAGGAGCAGTATTATAGTAGTTATATTCTTGTACATAGGAGCAGTATTATAGTAGTTATATTCTTGTACATAGAAGCAGTATTATAGTAGTTATATTCTTGTATATAGGAGCAGTATTATAGTAGTTATATTCTTGTACATAGGAGGCAGTATTATAGTAGTTATATTCTTGTACATAGGAGCAGTATTATAGTAGTTATATTCTTGTACATAGGAGCAGTATTATAGTAGTTATATTCTTGTACATAGGAGCAGTATTATAGTAGTTATATTCTTGTACATAGGAGCAGTATTATAGTAGTTATATTCTTGTACATAGGAGCAGTATCATAGTAGTTATATTCTTGTACATAGGAGGCAGTATTATAGTAGTTATATTCTTGTACATAGGAGCAGTATTATAGTAGTTATATTCTTGTACATAGGAGCAGTATTATAGTAGTTATATTCTTGTACATAGGAGCAGTATTATAGTAATTATATTTTTGTACATAGGAGGCAGTATTATAGTAGTTATATTCTTGTACATAGGAGCAGTATTATAGTAATTATATTTTTGTACATTGGAGCAGTATTATAGTAGTTATATTCTTGTACATAGGAGCAGTATTATAGTAGTTATATTCTTGTACATAGGAGCAGTATTATAGTAGTTATATTCTTATACATAGGAGCAGTATTATAGTAGTTATATTATTGTACATAAGAGGCAGTATTATAGTAGTTATATTATTGTACATAAGAGGCAATTGTTATTAGTAAAAAAACTAACAAAAATATGACATATACTGTACATCATCAACAAACCTTTCAAAAACAATGGTCATTAAACGGAAATCATACACCTTAAAAATGGAGCAAACCTTTAACTTCAACTTAATATGAGTCAATTTCTGTTAAACGGAGAGAAAAATAATATCAAACAATCCAATTGAATTAAAAGTAGCATCAATCCATATACACATTCCTCCATAAAGTCACGTTTTTTCTATTTTTCCTAATTTCCAGGGATTTGATCAACCTCAGCTCTGACATCATTAGGTTCACTGCTTTTGTGTGCTGGAATGGTTCGTTACTGATGGCCACTCTGGTTCTGGTATTCCAGTGATAGTATTTCATGACTGTAATGATGAGATACATGGTCCCCCGGTCAATGTCACCTACATTAGATGGCACCCCATAGATGATATCCTGGTATTTTAAAGACTGCAGTTTTGGTATTTTTAGCTTATGGGACATTTCCTGCCATATTTTTCTCCCTTCCCAGCACTCCGATATAAAATGTACTATTGTCTCCTGCTGCTGACAACCCAAGGGACACATGCGATCTGACATGCTCAAATATTTTAAGTTCTCTTTAACAAAAAGCATCCTATGCAAGAACAGCCAAGCAATATTTAAAAATTGAGGAACCTCAGACTGTCCTGTAAGATGGTCATACAGTCTTTTAGTGTGGGCTGTAAACAGAAGAACTTCTTACACACCCTGAAGTACAGCTCTTTCCTGGTCTTAATCTGAACGTTAGACTTCTCTATACCCTATTTATTCAGGCACCTAATACCATAGTCTAGATACTGGTAGTCACGAGTCAATCGACCCCTCTTGAGACTGCCGCCTCGTTCCCAAGATTCTGCAAAAGGCAATATCCAATCCCTGATACTATTCACCCACAGGGGACTGTTCTCCGAGTCCAAGCAACCAACATTGACTTTGAGAAACATGGAGTCAAAGAAAACCCTTGGATTTATCATATCCAGCCCACCCTGTCTCCTCTGTAGGTAGGTGATCCCTCTTTTTACTGAGTTCAACCTGTTCCCCCAAAGAAGCTGGAAGAACAGGCTAAAGAGCCTAGTCGAGAAACATTCTGGCAAAGGAAACATGACAGATACATATAAGAAAACAGAGACCAGGTAAGTCTTCAGCATTTTAACCCTTTCTTTATAGGTCAGCCTCCAGTTCTTCCATCGCTGAATCTTTGCATTTCCGGCGTCCAATCTTTCTTCCCAATTTAGTTTGGCATTAAGATCCCTCCCTAATTTAACCTCTAAGGTCTTAATATAGGTAGAGGCCTTCGCACATTGTGGCAGATCAGAGTCTGGATCAGAACTCAGTGTCCAGAAAGCTTGACTCTTCTCAAGATTGACCAGAGACCCTGAGGCCTCTGAGTAGATTCTGATGGCTGCAGACAACATCTGCCCCTCACAAGGCTCAGATATCACCACAGTCACATCATCCACGTAGGCAACAACACTCAGAGGCAAGCAGTGGGGGACCGGTACCCCCCGAAAATAACTCCTGCAGTGACCTCAGTAATGGGTCTAAAGCAAACACATACAGCAGCGGACTCAACGGGCAACCCTGTCTCACCCCTGCCTTAACCCTGAATGCGTCACCCTGCCAACCATTGACCAGGGGAAAGCGCTCTGCCTCTCTGTACAAGGTTTTCAGCCAATCTACAAATTGTCCCGGAATACCGTACTTTGACAAAGTGACCCATAGATACTCTTGGTCTACTCTGTCGAAGGCTTTAGCCTGGGCAAGACCAACAACATATCTCCAACACCTAAGAGCTTTACATCTCTCAAACATCTCTCTTATCGAGATGACTGGTCCAGAGATATTCTGCCCTTTTTTTTTTTTATAATTGTATATTTGTTAAAGAGTGAAGAAATGACAAAGCATATCCACAACAGATCTATGCACATTAGTACAAAGTATGAGGTATAACATGTGAAGCATCGTATTCACAGTAACTTAGGCATTAATAACATTCAGTAATATTCTATAACAGAAAGAGGAATGTCAAGCATTAATATGACAATAAAGTGCACAGAAGAAAGATAAACTATGTCTGTCTTTAATCAGTCCATTATAGGACCACTGAATAACGAGACAAGACAAACGACAAGAACAAAGACACAAAAGGGAGGAGGAGGGGGGGAGATACATCATTCTCGCCAGCTCTCTAAGGATGTCTCGTAGCCCAGTAATCGTCCCAGGGATCCCATATGGCATTGAAGAGACCAATTTTGTCCTGAAACATAGCTGTGGAGTATTCCAGGGTTCGGACTTCCGTCACCCTAGCATACAAATCAGAAACCCTTGGTGGTTCGGGGCTTTTCCAACTTCGAGGTATTAGACAACGGGCTGCTGTAAGTATCATCAGTAGTAACTTAAGTGAGTGTTTTCTAACTTGACGAGGTACCACATTAAGCAGAAAGGACATAGGGTCAGGCTGGATCTCCACTGCAAAAATGTCACTTAGAAGGGTGCCCACTCCAGTCCAGTAGGGGCGTATCTTGGGACAGTCCCAATAGATATGAGGCAGTGTACCCCTATGTAAGCCGCACCTCCAGCACTCTCTCGGAACTACCAGATTCATTTTATGGAGGAGGTCAGGAGTGTGATACCAATGCATTAAAATTTTATATTGGTTCTCCTGATGTAGTACTGCCATTGAGGATTTCGCTGCCCTCCTCCATATAAGGCGCCACAGTGTGTCCGGTAGAGTCTTCCCCAGATATTCCTCCCACCGTACCATGTAGGAGTGCAGTTGGACCCGATCAGGAAAGGTGGTCAGTAATATGGAATAGATTTCAGAAATTAAACCCTTCGTGTGTGCCCCTTCCCTACAAAGGCGTTTAAAGGCAGTCGGGAGGGAGACTGTAACTCCCGAGAAAATGGACCGGGCAAAGTGGCTAATTTGGATATAAAAGTAACTGGAGGAGGAGGGGAGATCATATTTGGTCTGGAGGGTTGAAAAAGGTAAAAGGTCCCTAGTGAAGGGGTCTACAATATCTGCAAACCTGAACACCCCTCTTTGAAACCCTGGTTTTGTCGTGGATGCGGTAAGACTAGTGGGGAGCTTAGGGTGATATAGAAAGGAGGTCATGGCGGAGTGGGTAGACACTAGAGGGAACCGACCACTACATAGCTGCCATATGGATCTAGTGCAGGCCATGGGTCCTAAAAGATCCCTATTTGGCAGAGATCCTGACCATAGCATATAGTTGGGATGAATCGGGGCTAGCCAGAGTCTTTCTATCTGGACCCAGACAGAGTATGGGTGCAGAGAAGCCCAGGCCGTGACATAGCGTAATTGGGCTGCCCAATAATATTTGGACAGATCCGATACCCCTAACCTACCTTGGTGCTTACTTGATAGGAGGACTGACCTTGGGATTCTATGACGTTTCCCCGCCCATATGAATCTAAGGAGCTGAGATTGGGTGGATCTCAGGTCCCTAAGAGGGACTGCAATTGGAAGCGTTTCAAAGAGGTATAGTAGCTTGGGCAATATTGTCATTTTAGTCGCGGCAATCCGTCCCAGGAGAGAGTGCCACTTATCCAGCAGACCCCTGATTTCTGCATATATGCGTGGGAAGTTGGCTTTATAAAGATCCCCATATCGGGGTGTAAGATCAACACCCAGGTATCGCAAGGAATCCCTCTTCCATTGGAACGGGAAGTTCATCTTAAGAGAGTTCAGGACCTCCTGAGGAACATTGAGGGGGAGGGCCTCAGTTTTATGGGTGTTGACCTTATACCCCGAGAGCCGACCGAATTCCTGTAGAATGGAGTGGAGATTTGGTAGGGAAACATGAAGTTTGGTAAGGAGGATGTCATCCGCGTATAGAGACAATTTGAATTCCTTGTCCCTAACCTGAACCCCTCTGACATCCGGGCAGGATCTGATTTTGGCCGCCAGGGGCTCGATACACATAGCAAATAATAGAGGAGACAAGGGGCACCCTTGTCTCGTCCCGTTGGCAATGCGTATGGGGCGAGACTGGGCATGAGAGAGTTTGATTGTCGCTGTCGGGGAGGAGTATAAGCTACGTATGGCGTGAATGAAGGGGCCAGAAAGACCGTATGCTTGCAGTGTAGCAAAGAGGAATGGCCAGCTTAAACAGTCAAACGCCTTTTCGGCATCTAAACTAAGAAGTAGCGCCTCATCCCCCGAGCGAGATACAATATCTATCAGGTCATCGCTTCTGCGGGTGTTATCAGCTCCCTGGCGGCCAGGGACAAACCCCACCTAGTCTTTATAATTCAGGGCGGGGAGGAAAACATTTAGTCGGGAAACCAGGACTTTGGTATAGATCTTAAGATCTGAGTTAAGCAGGGCAATAGGCCTGTAATTTTGGCATTTGTGGGGATCTTTCCCAGGTTTCGGGATCATCGTGAGATAAGAGTGGGACATCGGCGCAGGTACCGCGTTGCCGGCTAGGAAATGGTTAAAAAGGGTCACTAAGTGAGGGGTTAGTTCGGTCTTGAAAGTCTTGTAGTATTTATATGAAAAGCCGTCAGGTCCTGGGCATTTACCTTCAGGCAATTGGTCTACTATTTCCCCTATCGCTTCAGGAAGGACCGGACCATTAAGGATGGAGAGATCGGAGGCTGTCAGGGTAGGAAGGTGACAGGAGGCTAGGTACGACTGGAGTGTACGGTCTCTGAGTCCCTCATCTGAGGGGAGGTCGGAGGGTAGATTGTACAGGGCAGTGTAGTAGGTCAAGAACCTCTCCGCTATCACCCTAGGGTCATAGTGAATTGTTCCATCTGCCCCCTTAATAGCACTCGGACTCGCTTGGGGAGTGCGGATCCTGAGTTGTCTGGCCAGTAGCGTGTGTGGTTTGTTCCCCCAGGCATAGTAACGCTGTCGCGTGTAAAGCAATAGCTTGTTGACACGACCTAAAGCTAGACTCTTTAGTTGGGCTCTAGTGTCGACAATTCGTCTGAGTGTGGAGCGCGAGGGAGAAGCAGCCATCTTGCCCTCTAGGGTTCGCAGGCGGGAGGTAAGAGTCTTGACCAGGGCAACCGAGTCCCTCTTTAGTCTAGAGCTTATCCCAATAAAATGACCCCTCATGACCGCCTTATGGGCCTCCCACAGAGGACGAACATCTCCCACTGACCCCTCATTCAAAGCAAAGTAGGACTTCAAATGTTCGCGAAGTTCCTCCCTAGTAATGGGCTGCTTCAAAAGGGAGTCATTAAGTCTCCAGTGGCATTGGCGGACATGACCCGATCCACTACTAATGTCGATCATTACTGGGGCGTGATCGGACCAGACGATTTGGCCCATATCCGCCCCCTCCAATAACCGGAGGGTCGAGATTGTACCAAAAAAATAGTCGATACGGGTGTGGGAGTCGTGTGGGGCAGAGTAAAAGGAGAAGGATCCGTCAGTTGGGTGGGAGATACGCCAGAGGTCATACAGGGAATACTTCCGCACTAATTTACTAAAGTCCCTAGCCAAGCGCTGCTGTGTCGCGTGCGCCGGCCTACCCGGTAAAGCTAGGCGATCCATTGAGTCAGAGAAAACGGCATTAAAGTCCCCGCCCAGAAGTACCAAAGGCTCCGGAGAGTCCGCTCCTTCAACAAAAACCTTGCGGAAAATTCCGCCGAGAAAGCGGATCTGCGAAGTATTTGGGGCATATATGTTACATAAAGTGATGGGTTTATCTGCTAAGTGACCGCGGAGAATAATATAATATTACGCCCTTTTACTGTGCCAAACTGACAGCCTGCCAACAGTGCCTGGGACAAACAGACTAATCTAGAAAACAGGATTTTTGCCAGAATCTTCCTGTCGACATTCAAGAGAGCAATCGGCCTCCAGTTCTTGATGTCATTAGGCTCCTTACCTTTAGACAGCAAAATTAACGAGGACATCCTCATGATGGAGGCATCAGGTGATTTTCTAGACAATTTTAGTATTGATCCACGAGGATTGGAGCTAAGAAATCCCTGAACTTCTTATAAAATTCTGCTGTTATACCATCGGGACCTGGTGCCTTTTTCAGATGTAACTGATCAATAGCCACTTTAACCTACTCCACCATAAATTCTGCTGTCAAAGGAGAAAAGTCCAAATCATTACTATCAGGGCGTGGCGTTGCCTTCAAGAATTGAGCCATCCATTCCCCCGAAACAAGTCAGCATAGTAGGCTCTCACCACCCCCAGGATACCCTCTCGAGTTTCCTGCAAAACATCCTGGTCGTCAGTGAGACCTGTGACCACTTTGTTTGCCACACAGTCCCAGCAGTTCTCCGAGGGAGGTATACCTGCTGTACTGATACTGCCTTATTTCAGATTTCAGTTGGTTGATCTTTTCTTGGTCCTTCCCATCTGCTGAATACAGTGACTCCAATTCTTTCTGCAGCTTGAGATACTGGCGCCGCTATACTTACTCTTCCCTTCCTTAAATGACAATCTCCTTAAGAGGGATCAGATTTCCTCCTTGACATCCTCCGACCAGTCGGCCATGTTGTCATAAAAGTCCATTCTCTCTTCAGTCCATTCAGTTGATGCTGAAAAAGAGAGGGGACGACTCTCTGGACATAAGGGTCTTCCAAGAGACTGGAGTTAAGTCTCCATAACCCTCTATCAATATTAGGACTAGTGATGAGCGGCGGGGCAATATTCGAATTTGCGATATTTCCCGAATATTTTGTAGAATATTCGTCATATATTTGCGAATTAGAGAATTTGCAATTATTTTCTTGATTGCGAAAATCGGCAATGTAATATTCACGTAATGAGCACACAATACAGGCGTGGGTCAATTTTGCTACATTTTCCAAGCTGCTAGAAGTTTCCTAAGACTGGAGAAAATGCTTGGTACGGCAGAACATTAAAAATATTTGATTGCGCTAATCGGCACTAATGATGCTAATATTTTGGCGCAATACGTGAAATTTCAAATTTTAGCAGGTCTGAGTAGATATTACTGATTGGTGCACCAAGTATTGTTGGGACATCACAGCACTATGTCTGTAGCATGTATGTAAGGACAGCAGAGAAACAGTAATTCCTATCACACTACCTAACACCCTGCACTGGAACCTATCAGCTACACTATATCACAATCTATCCTACACTGACTATCTGTATTATATATATAAGCTATCTAATCATCTATCTAATGTAATGACTGCAGAAAATGGCTGCTGGGGAGGTTCTTATATAGTAAGGGGTAGGCAACATTCCTATTGTTACTAGGGATGTTGCTAAGGTCAGACAAAGACATTGCAGCCTTCTTATTGGCCCACAAGCAAGAAGCAGGGAGGGATCATGGGTTCAGATGAAAAAAAATCTAGAATATTCAAAAATACAAATATATATCACTATATTCTAAATATATTCTAAAGTGCCGATATTCGCGATTCAAATATTCCCGCCCAACACTAATTAGGACGCTTAGTGGCTCCTAAGCAGAAAAACAAGACCAGGTGATCTGAATAAGGGACTACACGCTCCTTCCCCCCACTAACAGATTCTGCACGACTAACAAAAGCCAAATCTATCCTACTTCTTCTGTCGGCACGAGAATAGGTGAAGTTTGGTTTCCTACCTCCCTGTGTGAAGACATCAATGAAACCTGCCTGAGAGATCATGTTATTTAAGACCTTAGAGTCCCTGGTCACTGCTCGGCCAGACGATCTGTCACCTGATGTTCTAGCGACATTGAAATCTCCATCCATTACCACAAGAACTGAAGTAAAGAGATACTGCTTCACGTCACTGAATAACTGGATCCTTTTCGGCCACTGACTGTGGGCCATAGATATTAATGAGCCGGAGCCTTCTACCATGAATAGTGACTTCTAGAACCAGACATCTTCCCATAGCCACCTCTGTTAACCGATGTACTGTCACATTATTAGTGGTAAACAAGATAGCCACCCCGGCATAAGGCTCCACAGCCAGAAAGAAGGACCAGACCTACAATCTCTTTCTGCCTCACCAAAATGTGTTCAGACGGGTCTCCTGCAAGAAGATGACATCTGCACCCAGATACCTGAGATGGTCATACACAGTGTGTCTCATACTCCTTACTTTTATCCTGTTCAAGTTACTTGAAGCTATTTTTAAAGAAAACCCAGCCATCAGAGCACAAAAAATAAAAGCAGTGAAGTAATCCCCATCATCATAGGTCAGAATCTGAGTTGTTGTGTCTGCCACTTGTTTTCATGTCTGACTCTACCTGATCTTCTACGCCAATGGGTCTCCTTTTTGTTAGGTGGTCTCCTGTGTCGCCTTCACGTTCATTGTCTATCCTTTGTAGCTCTAGCTCATAGTCACCATGTGACTCTGTCAGAACCTCATACCTATTTGATATGATCATTACATCTGCACCTGTATTTTTGTTCTTGGTCCTCTGGCCTATGTTGTAATCTGCTTGGGCTTACGGGAGGAGGTGTCTTTTTGCCTCCATTTGCCCTTCTTGCTCTCCTCAGGTACAGATGGTGATATAGACAAGGCTCCATCTGACTGTTTCTGGATCTGAGGGACAGTCTCCATGTCACCATGCACACTCTCTGAGCCCTGATGTTCTGGGTCTACACTATCTGACCCCTGCTGGATTTTTTGCCTGGTCAGTATCGTCCTTGACATTAAGGCCTCCTCCTCTACAGCCTCTTCCACAAGTTCCTCATCAGTAAGCTCATTACAGATGTTGTGCCATACATCTGGTTGTGAGGGTGGCCCATGTTTCCACACAGATTACATCTGATGGTCTTACAGTTAGCACTTACATGGCCGACCTCACCACACAGATTGCACTTCACCACAGTGCAGGCACTGACCAGATGATCGATCTTGCCTCATCTGAAGCATCTGGGCATTTCCCAATGTAGAAGGAATAGGGTAGATGCTATGCTATATTGTTCTGCTGGAGCAGTTTAACCAGTCCCTTCCACTCTCCCGTCCAGATACCATCATCGTCCCTGTTCTTAGTTAGGTGGGACATAAGGTTGCAGTGCCTCCGGAGCCACACCACAATATCCTGGGGAGGAACAGCTTTATTCCACAATATGATGTTGACTGTGACAGTGTCTGGTTTGAAAATTGGAATAATTATAAATTTATTCCAACCTTCTGTGTCCCTAAACCTGGGGAAATTAGCCCAGAACCTATCCAGATTACACATGAGTGTAAAGCTGGCATCATAACCCTGTCTATCTGGTAGGTTTGTCACTGCCAAGATGTCAGCTGGCACAAACCCCATCTGGCGACACAGAAGTTCCCGGACCACAAACCTACTATCGGGGAGGTCTTCTTTGGCACCCTGGCGTTTGAACCTCACCACATTCCTTCTTTTAAAGGCATGGCCTATATAGCCTGCACTGGAGAAGAATGGAACACCGCGGCTCCAGGCATTTCTGGGGGGTCCTGACAAGTCTCACGAGGGGGAGTCTGCTCTAGAGGGATTTGTTCTACATTGTGCGGTTGAAGGTAAAGGGGGGAAATCCTGCACATTAGGCCTCATCCACATGACCATTTATTTTTCCCGTTTCCGTTCAGTTTTTTGCGTTCCGTATACAGAAACCATTCATTTCAATGGGTCCGCAAAAAAAAACGGAATGTACTCCGTATGCATTCCGTCTCCGTATTTCAGTTTTTCCGTTCAAAGATAGAACATGTCCTATTCTTATCCGCATAACGGACAAGGATAGTACTGTTCTATCAGGGGCCAGCTGTTCCGTTCCGCAAAAAACAAAATGCATCCGTATTTTTTGCGGACCGCAAAACACTGAAAAAGCCATACGGTCGTGTGCAATAGGCCTTACTCTGCACAGCTTCTCCCACCCCGTCCACCTCTATGTCACCATCAGATAGATCCCACAAAGACTGTATGTCCCCTCCCGCCTCTGACCCAGCAGGTCCATGTCCGCCATCAGTCCCAATCTGTTCCCCAGCAACAGATCTCTGCTCTGTCACCACATCACCCTGAAACATGGATGAATGTCGATCATCCTGCTGCTGTGCAGTGCCTGCTAGGATTTGTGGTGCCTCTGCTGGTTCTTGGGCTTCATGCTCCAGCTCAGGGACAGCCTGCTGGGAATTGTGGTACTTGTCTCTGCTGTTCCTGTTTCACAGTGGCTGCTGAGACTTGCAGTACTGGTCTCTGCTGCTGCAGTTGCATAGTACCTGCTGGGACTTATGATACTGGTCTCTAAGGCTGCTGTTTCATAGTGCTAGCTGGGACTTGTGATACAGGCTGTATGATGCCTGCTGGGACTTGTGTAGGCCTTTGCTGCCGTAGCATGGTGCCTGCTGGGACTTGTGGTGCATGGTTCTGCTGTTGTTCTTGCTTCGCTCTGCGTGTATCTGTAGTGTACGGGGACTGTAATTCCCGTCACTACAAAAGTGTCACTTGGTGTGCTGTCGTCCCTCCTTAATTATGGGGAAGTTGGTATATGTCATCTTTATAAATTGTCATGTAATGTAATGCTATGTATTTCCCTGTTACTGTGAAACTTGCATGTACAGGCCTGCTAGGGGTGTCATTCCAGCTCTTAGTCACTAGAGGGAGCTAGGGAGCCCTAGTTTATATAAGGCCCAGTCAGGGAAAGGAAGGTCAGTCTAGTCTAAAGTCAGTCTACAGCAGTTGGAGTTTAGACTATGTCTGAGTCAAGTCCAGGCCTGAAGCCTGCGGACCAGGAGAGGGTATTGCAGTCCCTGTAACCGGGTTCCAGATCCAAGGAGAAGGTTCCCCTCCTAAATTTATATATGCAGAAGCAGGAAGACCACTGTTAAACAGCCTGGGAAGTCAGAAGTTTCTAGAGTGTGCTGAAGTTTCTAGAGGCTGAGGAAGCTGAGGGAGAGACAGAGGCATGTCAAGGAAAGCAAGAGGTACTCAAGATAACAGAGGAGGTACTTTATAAAGAGAGAACCAAGGATATACGCCAGAGTTAAGGTATTGGGCCTTGGAGAAGATTTTCTATGTCCCAGGATCAGTCAGGAATAGAGTGCAAGCTCCTGTACTGCAAGTCCTGTGTTTCACACTCTGAAGTCACCTTGCTTAATCTGTATTGCCTGCATCGACCGTATTGA
Organism: Bufo bufo; assembly: GCF_905171765.1. Taxonomy (NCBI): domain Eukaryota; kingdom Metazoa; phylum Chordata; class Amphibia; order Anura; family Bufonidae; genus Bufo; species Bufo bufo. The sequence goes on from NC_053394.1 coordinate 423,735,122, forward strand.
AAAATCAACTGTATGCAAAGGAACTGTGCTTCCGTTAATGTCTCTATATGGAAACTACTAAAGTTGGAGTTTTGTTTTAACATCACGTGGTTCCTCAGTTATTCCTGCTATCAGCAAACGGCGTGCCACCGTTTAATTGGCACTGGCGTCACGAACATTTTACTACCATCACCTGCCTATGCAGAGAGTCAGCCGTCTCAGGTTAGTGTCTATTGCACTACTACACCCAGGAACACATTTCTACACACAACTTGAGTACGCTGCATATCTTCCTCCTGGAAGGAGAAGCTTTCAGCCTGCAGTACAGGCCGCGTCCTCTGCCGGGGCTCATCTGGGGAAATATCAGAGGCTCTGGACTCCAGTTCATTGTTCTGCCTATATGTGGCAAACCTTTCCTGGCTCCTATAGGACTCTAACAGGGGCCCCATCTTCTCCAGGACACAGTCCATCTCTCTCACCACCTCAGCCAGCTCTACGTTCAGTGAGTGCAGTCTGCCATCATATAAGGTCTTACTCTATGGATTTGCAGTCTTTAGTTTATACAGACAGTCTATCTGCATCTGCAGCATTTCCTTATGGTGGATTAGCATCCCCATTCTCCTTACAAGCCCTGGGATCTCCTCCGCCAGCTGCAAATCAGGTGCACACGAAGTCTCCTTCACCTGGGGTCTTGGTTTGGGCAAAGTCTGAGGCTGTTTGAACTCGGAGTCCTTCAGCTTCCCCATTTCTGTCTTGATAGTCTGATTACTGGCTCCAGAGTCTGCACCTGTAATAGTCCTGGAGGCCCCTGGAGACTTTGCTGCAGGCTCCCCCTGGGCCATCTCCACAGGCTTCTCAGCATGCTTAATGCTCCCACCGCCAGCATGAGATCTTGTGTGGCCTGAGCACGCCATGTTGGACACCAGATCATGCTGCTGCAGGTTCTCCTGCAATGTCAGTCTCTCCAGGGAGGTTCTGCGCTGTCTGTAAGCTGTAGGGTGGCCACTGGCTTCACCCTAGAAAGCCGGACCGGCCCAAACCACACCCACAATGCCCCAAACCACTCCCACAATGACCCAAACCACGCCTCCAACCCGCAAACCCACCCCCTCCCCCGTACCAGTGAAGCCACGCCCCCACCATCGGCTGGAAAAAAACACGGGGGAGGAGAGGGAAGAAGTTTGTGAATAGAAGGTGAGCGGGGGCAGCCGGGGTGCTTCTCTTCCCCTCAGTCATCCACAGGGAGCCATATCTGCGGCTCTAGTGACTGACTGGGGGTGAGAGAAGCCTCGGTCAGTTGCTGCAGCTTACACTCAGACAGCACAATGCTGCTGTCTGAGACGTGAGCTACTGAAAAGGAGGACATCCCTGTGTCCGTCCAGGCACTGCGCCGGACGGAGGACAGGGAGCCCGAAAACCGGACTGTCCGGCCTAAAACCGGACGTCTGGCCACCCTAGTGAGCTGGAGGGGTGAGCTGCACACCTGCTGCATGGGACGAGCTCTGTCCTCCATGCTGGGCTCCTTGATAGATGTTCTTTGTCCCTTTTAAGTTTCCATCAAATGATTTCTTCACATATCCACTTGGTTTTCCAGAATACTGTACATCTTGCATGTCCGACTGTCTCATCTCACTTTCCTTAGAAGGAGTTGCTGCTGTTCCTTCTTTCATAACTATTCTCATCTCCATTTCTTCATTTCTCTTTCTGAACCTGGAAACGTTTTTTTGTCCTAAGCATTTCTATCTACACGGTTCACTTTGTGATTTTTATCCACAATTGGAAGGGTCTGGGAGTTTCCTCCCAGTGAAGGCCTGGAAGCCTGGGCCGTGCTTGGGGAACTTCCCCACCCAGGGTGGCCCCTTCCCTGGGCTTTCTCCAGACATAAGGAGAACCTCTAACACACGTCCTCACAGCTAGGACGCAGTATTATGGTAGTTATAGTCTTGTACATAGGGGCAGTATTATAGTAGTTATATTCCTGTACATAGGAGCAGTATTATAGTAGTTATATTCTTGTACATAGGAGGCAGTATTATAGTAGTTATATTCCTGTACATAGGAGCAGTATTATAGTAGTTATATTCTTGTACATAGAAGACAGTATTATAGTAGTTATATTCCTGTACATAGGAGCAGTATTATAGTAGTTATATTATTGTACATAGGAGCAGTATTATAGTAGTTATATTCTTGTACATAGGAGCAGTATTATAGTAGTTATATTCTTGTACATAGGAGCAGTATTATAGTAGTTATATTCTTGTACATAGGAGGCAGTATTATAGTAGTTATATTCTTGTACACAAGAGCAGTATTATAGTAGTTATATTCTTGTACATAGGAGGCAGTATTATAGTAGTTATATTCTTGTACATAGGAGGCAGTATTATAGTAGTTATATTCTTGTACATAGGAGCAGTATTATAGTAGTTATATTCTTGTACATAGAAGGCAGTACTATAGTAGTTATATTCGTGTACATAGGAGCAGTATTATAGTAGTTATATTCTTGTACATAGGAGCAGTATTATAGTAGTTATATTCTTGTACATAGGAGGCAGTATTATAGTAGTTATATTCTTGTACATAGGAGCAGTATTATAGTAGTTATATTCTTGTACATAGGAGGCAGTATTATAGTAGTTATATTCTTGTACATAGGAGCAGCACTATAGTAGTTATATTCTTGTACATAGGAGGCAGTATTATAGTAGTTATATTCTTGTACATAGGAGGCAGTATTATAGTAGTTATATTCATGTACATAGGAGGCAGTATTATAGTAGTTATATTCTTGTACATAGGAGGCAGTATTATAGTAGTTATATTCTTGTACATAGGAGCAGTATTATAGTAGTTATATTCTTGTACATAGGAGCAGTATTATAGTAGTTATATTCTTGTACATATGAGCAGTATTATAGTAGTTATAATCTTGCACATAGGAGGCAGGATTATATTAGTTATATTCCTGTACATAGGAGCAGTATTATAATAGTAATATTCTTGTACATAGGAGGCAGTATTATAGTAGTTATATCCTTGTACATAGGAGGCAGTATTATAGTAGATATATTCTTGTACATAGGGGCAGTATTATAGTAGTTATATTCTTGTACATAGGAGCAGTATTATAGTAGTTATATTCTTGTACATAGGAAGCAGTATTATAGTAGTTATATTTTTGTACATAGGAGGCAGTATTATAGTAGTTATATTCCTGTACATAGGAGCAGTATTATAATAGTAATATTCTTGTACATAGGAGGCAGTATTATAGTAGTTATATCCTTGTACATAGGAGGCAGTATTATAGTAGATATATTCTTGTACATAGGGGCAGTATTATAGTAGTTAAATTATTGTACATAGGAGCAGTATTATAGTAGTTATATTCTTGTACATAGGAAGCAGTATTATAGTAGTTATATTCTTGTACATAGGAGGCAGTATTATAGTAGTTATATTCTTGTACATAACAGCAGTATTATAGTAGTTATATTCTTGTACATAGGAGGCAGTATTATAGTAGTTATATTCTTGTACATAGGAGCAGTATTATAGTAGTTATATTCTTGTACATATGAGCAGTATTATAGTAGTTATAATCTTGCACATAGGAGGCAGGATTATATTAGTTATATTCCTGTACATAGGAGCAGTATTATAATAGTAATATTCTTGTACATAGGAGGCAGTATTATAGTAGTTATATCCTTGTACATTGGAGGCAGTATTATAGTAGATATATTCTTGTACATAGGGGCAGTATTATAGTAGTTATATTCTTGTACATAGGAGCAGTATTATAGTAGTTATATTCTTGAACATAGGAGGCAGTATTATAGTAGTTATATTTTTGTACATAGGAGGCAGTATTATAGTAGTTATATTCCTGTACATAGGAGCAGTATTATAATAGTAATATTCTTGTACATAGGAGGCAGTATTATAGTAGTTATATCCTTGTACATAGGAGGCAGTATTATAGTAGATATATTCTTGTACATAGGGGCAGTATTATAGTAGTTAAATTATTGTACATAGGAGCAGTATTATAGTAGTTATATTCTTGTTTATAGGAAGCAGTATTATAGTAGTTATATTCTTGTACATAGGAGGCAGTATTATAGTAGTTATATTCTTGTACATAACAGCAGTATTATAGTAGTTATATTCTTGTACATAGGAGGCAGTATTATAGTAGTTATATTCTTGTACATAGGAGCAGTATTATAGTAGTTATATTCTTGTACATAGGAGCAGTATTATAGTAGTTATATTCTTAACCAAATTTATTTTTATTCAAAGTAAGTAAGGCATATCAATCGATCACAAACCATCGTAGCATCACTGGTAAGGCAAAGTCACAAATCGGTCATGGAAGTAACCACAAATGCATGTCAGTGCAACACATGTTGTACAAAATGATACATCAAATGTGACAGACAATAAAAATCAAATATAACACAAATAAGAGGAAAAGAGAGGGAAAGGAAGGGAAATCAAAGGGGGGGGGGGGGGTAGGGGAGTTTTCCCCAACTCCGTCAGGGGAACTTCCTATATGTCTTCCAGGGCGACCAGATTTTCAGAAAGCGGGAACGCGTGCAAGATTCCCAGTGGGCCAGCTCTTCAAACCTGTAGATCTGATCCACTTTATCCCTCCACATCGAAACAGTGGGAGGTTCAGTATCCTTCCAAAGCAGCGGGATGAGCAGTCTCGCTGCCGTGATGAGCATAGTAGGAAGATCAGATCTACAGGGGGAAAGCGAGTCATTAGGGCACCAAAGCAGAATCAGTTTAGGATCCAGCTTAACCTGCTTAGCACACACCTCATTTATCAGAGCTTCTATACTGGTCCAGAACGCTTTAATCTTTTCACAGTGCCACCAAATGTGTGACAGAGAGCCTACGTCTTTTCTACACCTCCAGCACTCACTTGGGAAATCTGCATTAAGCCTATGCAAGAACTCCGGGGACTTGTACCATCTCGTGAGCAGCTTATACGAGTTTTCTTGTACCTTAATACAGCGGCTAAAGCCGTGAGAGTGTGTAAGGACAAAAGCCCTTTCCGGGTCTGTAAGGTGGATGGACAATTCCCTTTCCCATGAAGAAAGGAAATGTAGCTCAGGAGGGGAGGCTGAGAGTAACTCCTTATATATAGTAGACAGCGGTTTAGGGATCCTACGGGCATCTGATAGTCTCTTAGACAGCCAAGAGGGGGTTCCAGAGGTGGTGGGGGGTGGTAGCTTAATCATCTTAATTTCCTTCTGCAGGGCAAAACTCTGTAGGAAGGAAGCTTTTTTGACTTTAGGGTCATTCAAGACCGTGGACCAATCCAGGGACCCATCCGGGGACCTAATCTCACTTAAAGGGATCTCGGCCAAAAGAGGCCAGATACCTGAGGGCTTCTCGGCTTCCGGATGGACATAAAACTGTAAAGAGGAAAGCGGAGTACCCGGTATGGGAAACTCAAGTGTTCTATCCTTAAACTGCTTGGCCCACTCAACAAACATACCCTTCCATAGGAGTGGCAAAGAGGAACTACCCGGAGAACAAGGGGACAGCCCCCAGAGAATCCGCTTCATTCTAGTGGAGAGCAGAGAGCGCTCAAGACACACATATGGAGCACTATAAGTGCTATTGAGGAGGGATAGACCTCTAAATAGTTGAAAGGCCACATAGTAGGAACGTATGTCGGGCAGACCAAAGCCGCCAAACCTCCTCTCTCTGGTCAGCACCGAATAAGCAATTCTGGAGGGTTTACTTCCCCACAAAAAGAGGGAGAAAACTCTGCGGATGTCTACAAAAAATGAGTGCGGCAGCCAGATAGGCAACACCTGCAGAAGGTACAAAAATTTTGGAGCTATAAAGGTCTTGAGGTAGTTCCTCTTGCCACACCAGGAAATAAACGGCAGTCTAATAGAGTGCAGCTGCCTCCTAACTGAGGACAATAAGGGGGCATAATTCAGAGCAAATAAGTCCTTCGCCTGAGCCGGGACGTGCACTCCTAAAAACACTATGTCTTTTGTAGCCCAGTGAAAGGGGGTAGTAATCTGAAGGGCCTCTTTAACCGATTCTGGACAAGTAACGTTTAGGGCCATTGACTTGCTATAGTTGATTTTAAAGTTTGACACATAGCCAAACTCCTCAAAAAGAGACAAAAGCCTAGGGAAGGATGTTTCGGGATTGGAGGTCATGATAAGTAGGTCATCTGCAAATGCGGCTGTCAAGTGGGTCCGAGAATCAATGGTCAAGCCCCTAACCGCAGGATCCTGCCGGATCTTACACAGCAAAGTCTCCATCACTATGACAAACAGAGATGGGGAGAGAGGACATCCCTGCCTCGTCCCATTGGATATGGAAAAGGAGGGAGAAAGCGTACCATTTATTTTGAGTTTGGCAGACGGGGCTGAGTACAGAGTGAAGATCGCAGATATAAACGAATCTGGGAAACCAAACCTCGACAGGGCCCGCGACATATAATGCCAACCGACCCTGTCGAAGGCCTTCTCCGCGTCCGTGCTCAGCAAAGCCAGAGGCGTAGAGGAGCTTCTAGCCCAATCCATAAGGTGGAGCAAACGTATCGTGTTTTCACAGCCCTGTCTGCCACGCACAAACCCCACTTGCTCGCTATCAATAAGATCCGGCAGGATCAGCTGTATTCGCTGCGCCAGAATCTTGGCCCACCACTTGACATCCGCATTCAGCAGTGAAATCGGGCGATAACTGCCACAGTGGAGGGGGTCTTTGTTTTCTTTATGGATTATAGTTATGTGGGCCTCTAACGTTTGGGGGGGTAGAGAACCTCCAGACAGGAGGAAATTACAGAGTGCCTGAAAATGAGGAGTCAAAACGTCTTTGAAGGTCTTGTAATACGATATAGGGAGTCCATCCGGGCCTGGACTTTTACCTGAAGGAATGGAGGAAAGGACCTTGCCAATTTCCTCTCTTGATACAGGGGCGACTAGTTGGGAAGCTTGTAGGGGACTAACAGAGGGCAGCTTCAGAGTGGACAGGAACTCATCTGTGGCTTGCTCAATAGAGGCTGAACCAGGACGGTCTGGAGTGGGGAGGTTATATAGATCCGCATAAAAAGCACTAGACGCTTTCGCTATATCGTGAGTCGACTTGTGCTTATTGCCTTTCGCATCTAGAATAGCAGGGATAAATGAATCCGCGTGGCGTTGCTTAGCCATGGCAGACATCAGTTTATTCCCTTTGTTCCCATGAGCATAAGCTTTAAACCTGGAGCGGAATATAAGTTTCGCTGATTTGGCGTTGAGCAAGTTTTTCAGTCCCGTCCTGGCCTCCGCTAATTCAGCAGCCACAGCCTGAGCCTGGGTTTGCTTATGGGTCAGTTCAAGACTCGCTATGCGGGACAGCAGTTCATCTACAGCCTTGGAGCGCAACTTTTTAACATGCGAGCCCAGGGAAATTAATTCTCCTCTAACCACCGCCTTATGAGTCTCCCACAAGATGGAGGGGGAGGGAGGAGGGTCGCCCACAGCATTAAGAGAGAAGAATTCAGACATAATCCGGGAGATTCTAGCTGCATTGGTAGGGTCGGAGATCAATGTGTCATTAAGACGCCATATTCTCTCTCGTTTAGGAAGAGCTGTCATAGACACTCGGAGAAATACTGGGGCGTGATCAGAAAGCGTAATGTTCCCAATCCTCGTGTCTACCACCTGAGAAATATGGGGGGAGGATAAAAACAAGTAGTCCAACCTATGGAAGGATTTTTTAGCGTTTGAATAAAACGTATAATCCCTACCAGAGGGATGCATAGTGCGCCACACATCAATAAACCGCAACTTCTTCAGCGCAGTCTTCAGACGTCGCAGAAGTTTGTGGGACAACTCAGACCTCTGAGAGGACGAGTCAAGGCCAGGCTCCATAGTCACATTAAAGTCACCTCCTAATATAAGCATGCCCTCACTAAAAGCCTGTAATTGCTCAAGAGTCCGAACGAGCCAGGGGATCTGACCTCTATTGGGGGCATATAAATTAGCCAGGGTAACAGGCGCGTCAGCGATGTGCCCCTTAACGAATAAGAAGCGACCATCAGTGTCCGCAAGGACAGCGGAGTGTTTGAAGGGTAGGCGCTTGTGGACGGCCACGCTGACACCCCTGCTAGCCGAGGCAAAAGAGCTATGGAACCATTGTGGGAATGCGTTTTGGGACAATTTCGGGATCTTCCCTGATTTAAAATGAGTTTCTTGGAGGAATACAACGGAGGCTTCATCCTTCAGTAACAAGGAGAGCACCTGAGACCGCTTACATGGCTCGTTCAGACCCTTGGCATTCAATGAGGCAACTACAACAGAGGCCATAGTGAAGACAGAGGAGGCCTGTCGGCCCAGAGCAAGAGGACATCCAGTCTGGAAAGCCACGGACGGAGTAAGGAGAAGAAAGGGAGGAATGAGGACAAAGGGAAAGTCAAAAGAAAAATAAAAGACATAACAAATGAGACAGTAACACAACCCAAATAACAAAGAATGTCTCCCCATGGACAGGGAGCACGTGACCCCACCCAGCATCTGACACAATGGAGATCCTTTTTCATAGCGGCGGACAGCCGGGATCTATCAGAGGGGGGCTCCTGTGGGGCCACCGGGGGTGAGGGAGAGGACATAATCAGTAACATAACTGACAACAGTGCAGACATATAACCCCCGCATAACTAACAGTGCATTCAGTGCTCTAATGCACAGCTCGTAACCCGCATCTCATGCAGTCAAGGTAGTAAAGCATAGGGTCAGGCCCAAAACCCATGAGAACGGGGCAGTGGGCCAAGACCTAAAATAAGTCCACAACCTATGGACAAACTATGAAAATTCAGCTCAGACAGAGCCAGACAGAGTTCCTACGTCCTGGGACCCAGCAAAGTCACAGAACATTGAACTCAGTGAAGAGTGAACAAAAGCGCCTTCAGCGCCTCCCGGAACAGAGTCAGGTAACAGGTGCTTGCGACCGGCCTTTTCCTTGTTTCCCAGCTCTGGAAGGTGAAACTTGCTGCCACGAATCTATACCCGGAGGGGTAGGCAGGGGATCCCCTTGATCAGCCGACATCCACGAGGGAACTGTGATGGGTTCAATCCCAAGAGGGCCCCAAATAGCTTTCAGGTCACCCGGGGTCCGCACCGTATACTGCCTCCCGTTTTTCAAGATGGCCAGACCGAAGGGATAGAGCCATCGGAATGGCGTAGCTGTGGCTTTAAGGGCCCCTAGGAGCGGCTTCACGATGCGCCTCTTGGCTAAGGTGGAGGGGGCCAGATCCTGAAAGAATAGGACTGGGGTCTCACCATACATGATGCGGTCGGCCTCCCTTCCCGCCTTGAGCAGTGCAGCAGTGTCCACGTAGCTTAATATGCCGTAAACAACATCCCGCGGCGGCTCACCAGGTTTTGGCTTGGGCCTTAAGGCCCTGTGGATGCGCTCGATCACAATCGGAGCTGCTCTCTCAGCTCCCAGCAGGGAGGAGAAAATTTCGCATGCGACTGAATGAAGCGCGTCAATCGCAATATTTTCAGGTAGGCCGCGGATGCGAATATTTCGCCGCCGGCTCCGGTTCTCCTGATCCTCTATGCGCATCAGCGCGTCGTTTAGCAAGTCTCTGTGGGTTTGCAGGGCTGCACGGGTCTTACCCTCATGCACCAGGATGGCTTCCTGTGCTAGCTCCAGGGACTCCACACGATTCCCAATCTGCCGCAGGTCTCCTTTTATCTCCTCCAAGTCCTTTTTAAGAGGTGCAAGAGCATATTCCAGGATGTCCCTGAGATCTGTTTTGGAGAGTGAGGAGCTTGTTCGCAGTGGTCTGCAATCTGATACATCAGAAGTGCTTCCTGCCTCTGAGCCTTCCTCTGCTTCTGAGAGCTGCCGCGCCCTCCTGGTTGTTGTAGCAGCAGCAGGAGTCCTGGACTGTTTCTTGAGGTATTTATCCATCTCCGGTTGCCTGGAACGGGCCCCTGTCGGCTCTGGTGTCTCAGGGTGTCGATCCTTGCCTGGTTTCCCCATTGGCACTGAGTAAATAGCTAATAAAAGGGGCTATAATAGCTGCCAGGGAGAGGAGCTCAGGAACAAGCAACCATTCAGCTCCAAGGTCAGGCTCCGCCCCCTATAGTAGTTATATTCTTGTACATAAGAGCAGTATTATAGTAGTTATATTCTTGTACATAGGAGGCAGTATTATAGTAGTTATATTCTTGTACATAGGAGCAGTATTATAGTAGTTATATTCTTGTACATAGGAGCAGTATTATAGTAGTTATATTCTTGTACATAGGAGGCAGTATTATAGTAGTTATATTTTTGTACATAGGAGGCAGTATTATAGTAGTTATATTCTTGTACACAAGAGGCAGTATTATAGTAGATATATTCTTGTACATAGGGGCAGTATTATAGTAGTTATATTCTTGTACATAGGAACAGTATTATAGTAATTATATTCTTGTACAAAGGGCCAGTATTATAGTAGTTATATTCTTGTACATAGGGGCAGTATTATAGTAGTTATATTATTGTACATAGGAGCAGTATTATAGTAGTTATATTCTTGTACATAGGAGGCAGTATTATAGTAGTTATATTCTTGTACATAGGAGCAGTATTATAGTAGTTATATTCTTGTATATAGGAGGCAGTATTATAGTAGTTATATCCTTGTACATAGGAGGCAGTATTATAGTAGTTATATTCTTGTACATAGGAGCAGTATTATAGTAGTTATATTCTTGTACATAGGAGTAGTATTATAGTAGTTATATTCTTGTACATAGGAGCAGTATTATAGTAGTTATATTCTTGTACATAGGAGGCAGTATTATAGTAGTTATATTCTTGTACATAGGAGCAGTATTATAGTAGTTATATTCCTGTACATAAGAGCAGTATTATAGTAGTTATAATCTTGCACATAGGAGGCAGTATTATAGTAGTTATATTTTTGTACAAAAGGGCTGATATAATAGTTATTTAAAGCTACTCCCTGGGCTATGAAAGCTTTGCTCCCTCCTGAGGCATGATGGGAATGACATTCAGAATATTAGAAAAGTAAGAAGCATTATTACTCCCTAAATCTATAGATGATTTCTGCAGCAGTGATATTAATATAATTTGTTACTGGGATTTCCCACAGTATAAAGCATGGCCTTTAGCATTTAAGTGTAATGAATATTCACACCATCTTCCTCTCATCTTTACAGCTTGAGAGCAGCGTGAGATTCAATTCTGCTCTAGAGAAATCACTGTCATCCTGATAAATGACTTTTTATCTGTTTAGTCTTACTGTGCCAGCCCGGCTTATCAGCATTAATGTCTTTCCCTACCCGGTGTGGTGCCATCTGCCACTGACAGTAATACAGCTGACCGACTAGTGACCATCAAAGTCATAGGTTTAACGACTTCCGATCACCAATACGCAGCTATATAGCCACCAACTTAAATTTTTTATGTATTCATTTTTCATACTTTGTTTTTTAAGATCTCTGGTTGTTGATATGAGAACTTTCTTCTTTACATTCAGAGATTAATAATCTGTACAGATCAGATTCTCACAGCTGAGGATTTGTTACAATTGTATGCAATCTAGATCATCATTTGTGTGCATTTTACCTGCTCTGACACATTGAAACAAACTATCAGGACAAGAGAGATTGCTGATGAGGACTGTCCAGGCTGGACACAATTGTATCAACGCCTGAGATATGAAATTACTTTTGAGTGGGTAAGGGAAGGAGGACCACGGCACCATGATGATAATCAATATTGAGGACATTAGGACATGTCCAGGGTCAAAATGGTCAAAGCCAATGCCATAAGTGAAGCTGGGGGGCAAATGTAGCAGAGAAGACCCAAGTACCAGCATTATAAACAGCACGTGGTTGATGGGGGGACCTGTTTCACATTAGGGCCCAATAGCTTGAAGTTATGCCTCTAGTCGTACCCTAACCCTGATTGATCTAGACCTGGCCTTGATCTGGCAAATGCCTACTTTTTGGGCCCTGAACTTCACATGGTCATATTCTCCTGGCAGCAGAAAGCAGACTTACTAGGTGCTTTGAAAGGAATGGGGCTCATGTTTAGAACTTCTTCTAAGGGTCATCACATTTTTTAGGTTGATGGTGGTGTCTGCTCAGTCAAGAGAGCATGTGCTAACGTCTTTTGTATTTGGCCAGCTCCACGTGTCCATCCAAATTGGCCAAATATTTGAATGTCAGGGAACATCGTACCATTAGTATGTCTCCAATGGTAGTCTACCACTGATTTCTTGCTGGATCTTCTGCATAAGAATATGAATCTTGACCTAACAGTTTTGTTTTTATTGCTTGGTGGTAGCCATAAAGCCTACCTGATTTTGTAAGCTTCCAGTGGTATCTGTAGGGAACACGATGTGTTCTAATATCATTCTGATAATTTGAATATAATAAACCGGTACTCTTCACCTGGTCAACACACAGAGAGCAATGTAGGTAAAATGTACATGCTTGCCAACCAGTGATCACTGATCGAGTCCTCACTTCCACAGACGTGGTACCACAGTAACGGGGAGCTCCTTCCCCACTGAAAGGGTGAATCCAGTGTATGCATTTTAATAACATTATTATTAAGTATTAATTTTATGCATCAATTCTATGCACAATTTTTATGTACAATTTTTATGCATGATCCTTACCTTTTACTATTAAAGAATTATTTCTATGGTTTATTCTTATATGAAATAAATGTACATTTTACCTACATTGCTCTCTGCGTGTTGACCAGGTGAAGAGTGCTGGTTTATTATATTCAAATTGTATATCTAACCTCTTCTGATTGGGTGAATCAGCTAAACCTAGAGCACCTGTACATTGTATTGGTCAGGTGAGCCACCAGTAACCCACTTTATTCATCATTCTGATAATGTTCCATACCTCAAGTCTGTGTCAAGTAATGGTGGCCTACTGATGATAGTCTTGGACCTTCTGCATAAGAATATTAACCTAGATCCAACAACCTCGAACCTTGATCTTGGTTGCATTGCTAGATCTTCATGTAGCCCACCTATTATCTAAGCCAGGGATGCTCGACCTGCAGCCCTCCAGCTGTTTCAAAACTACAACTCCCAGCATGCCTGGACAACCTACAGCTATCAGTCTACAGCAGGGAATGGTGGGAGTTGTAGTTTTACAACAGCTGGAGGGCCGCAGGTTGAGCATCCCTGGTCTAAGCCTATAATAATTAGTATAGATACGAAACAACCGGGCCAGAGATAAGCTTTCCTTCAGCTTGGGTAAAGGCTCAGTTCACTGCCTTAGCACTGTATCAAAATATCCTTGTCAAGACAATGTAGTGGGTTGACATCCCACCTCCATCTAGCATTGAGACACAAGCCACCACTCCCCCCACCAATATGGGAAGATGTCTAATTTTAATATAATTTTGATAAAGACCCATACCTTAAGACCAGATTACCAAACTTGGAAGATGATGGGTTAGAATGATCTTGGTCTCTCCATTGGAGGTTATACAGTGTGAGAGGATGGTTACAAAGCTGAAATGGATCCTTGCTAATCCCTTACAATAAAAGGGGAAGACTTGTTACTTTGTGTCACTCATTTCTTTACAATGTTTACATCTTGCTTCCATCCTATTGATCTTTATGGAAGGATTAACCCTTTCACAAACTCCTCAGAACACCTGCTACTCAATACCGACCCTAGACCTCACCATTTATATTTCACAGATTTTCACAAGCTGAGGTCAGTACACAATGTGTGTGCCTGGAGCTGAATTTTCACAAATTGGACCCAGGAGAAGAATTTCTTTCATTATTGGTAACTCAGCAAAGACATTTTCAAGGAGACTTCTTTGTAATCATGGCAAGAAGTCAGTGCCTAGCAGGAGCCTTTGCTTGACGATAATAAGGTCATGAGACGAAGAGATGAAGACTTTGTCGTAGCAGGGAAATAACTGCATTGGCTGGATGGTCATGAAGGATGTGATTAAGAGGTAGAAGAAGAGTGACGTCATGAATGGAGAAAACGATAAGTGGGAACACAAGTCGGTAAAGGAAAGTCAGAATATAAAAAGATTTGACAGTTTGGTGTAACATATTTAAAATGGAGAAGCATCAATAAGCAGGTAATTTACCATTGATGGTCTTGATGCATAAGAATATACATCTCAAACCAACAGATCCAGTTGCATTGTTTGGTGGCCATATAGTCCAATTGCTTTGCTGGGCCTATGACAAGTAATACCTGTAGGGAACACTAGTGCCATAGCTAGGTTTTCCTTGCTGGTAGTACCTATGGCACCCAGTAGCCTGGGTAATTTCTCTGGTAGGGGATGGGATTGCTTCTGGTAAAACTTTTTTCTTTTCCAACTCCAAATGTCCATCCACTTTGGTCAAAAAACTGAAGGCTGGAGAAACTCCTGTAAGTAGCAAGCCTCTAATAGTGGTCTACCACTGATTAACCTTCTGCATAAGAACATAAATCTTTATCCAGCTGTTTAATTGCATTGCCTGATGAACAAGTAATACTGCTGGGAACAGGTTTGGTGTTGATATCATAAAAGCTTGCTGCTAAATCTTTTATAGTCTTACTGCATCAAGAAGACCTTCCCCACCAGAGTCCATAAATCAAATGCTTAGATCACTGAACCTGGAAGATGATGGGATAGAAAGATCCTGGTCTCCCCATGGTCTAAGATCAAGGGGGTTGTATCCTGTGGCATAACTACAGGAGAAGCAGGTGCTTTGGGGCCCGAGTTGAGAGAGGGTCTGGTAGCAGTGTCTTTTCTAGTACAATTCAGGCCGGGTCCCCTCCAGTCACATTGGGGGCCTGTGCCTATCATTGGTGTATATACCAGAATATATAAGGACCTTTAAGAAATAGTAATGGTAGGCTAAAGGACCTTTGATGATGTCATCATTTCACATGATTGCAGGTCCTTTAGCGTCCAAAAGATACCAGAGGAGAAGGAGGAGAACAAGTATCTGTATCAGTATCTCAGTATTAGTGTCCTAAATATCCAGATATGAGTAGTACTGCTCTTATATATATATATATATATATGTATATATACCGTATATAAAGAACATGGGGGACATTTATCAAGATTAAGGTTTTAAAGGGGTTATCCAACTCCTATAATGTTCCCCCCTAATGCCCAGGCCCCTCGTACTTAGCTTACTCCTGGGCACCCGCATCGCTTCTGATGCCTGCAAGGCTGCCGCTGCACCTTCCCATCACGTGGATCAAAACATCAGGCGCAACGGGGAGATGCAGCTGTGGCCATGCGGGTATCAGAATTGATGCAGGTGCCGGGAAGCAGGGTAAGTATGACCAGTATGAGGCCGTCTGTGCAACATACTTAAACGGGTTGTCTGTTTTTAAATATTGATGACTGATCCTCACTATAGGTCTTCAATATCAGATAAGTAGGGGTCCGACACCCGTCACCCCGCGCCGATCAGCTGTTTAAAGAGTGATGAGCTATGGGACAGCTCTGTAGTATTCATTTGAACAGACGGAGCCGTTCCATAGAAGTGAATGAGGACGCCATACTTGTAATTACACTGCTCACCACTCTTCAAACAGCTGATCGGCGGAGACGACAGGTTTCAGTCCCCGTCGATCTGAGGATAGGTCATCAATAGTAAAAAGCGGACTGTGCAGTCTCTATATACTGATGACCTCTCCTCAGCCGTCACCCCCGAAGATAAACTGTTTGAAGTGGAGGTGACTCTCCATGCGTCCACTGCTTCCTGGTCATTACAAAGCGTGTTGTTTCCTTTGCCGCGGTGGGCGTAGTGTAATTACAAGTACTCCGTATATCCAAGTAAATGGAGCGAGTGCTTGTAATGACACTGCGCCTCTGAGACGATGGGCAGGGTAATAAGGAGGAAGCAGCTCTGACATGGAGCACCTTCTTCTCTTCAAACAGCTGATCAGTCGATCATATATTGATGATCAATTAGAGGGGGGTTGCAATTTCAGTTTTCATCTCAGTCAGCACAAAGGCTAGGTGCAGCCCTTCCGGAAGAAGGAGGGGGGGGGGGGCAGTCCGCCCCGAGTGCCAGTAGTCACTTACTGACCTCTCAGCTCTCCACGCTCCTTCCTTCCTCCATGCCGGCTGCTTCACCATTCAGCCCTGCAGGCACTGCCAGACTGTGACGTTACTACTGTGAAGGGGATACAGAGAGGGCATTACTACTGTCAAGGAGATGCATAGGGAGCATTACTACTGTAAAGGGGGCACAGAGAAGGCATTACTACTGTGAAGGGGGCACAGAGAAGGCATTACTACTGTGAAGGAGGCACAGAGAGGGCATTACTACTGTGAAGGGGACACAGAGAGGGCATTACTACTGTGAAGGGGGCACAGAGAAGGCATTACTACTGTGAAGGGGGCACAGAGAGGGCATTACTACTGTCAAGGGGATGCATAGGGAGCATTACTACTGTGAAGGGGGCACAGAGAAGGCATTACTACTGTGAAGGGGGCACAGAGAGGGCATTACTACTGTGAAGGAGGCACAGAGAGGGCATTACTACTGTGAAGGGGACACAGAGAGGGCATTACTACTGTGAAGGGGGCACAGAGAAGGCATTACTACTGTGAAGGGGGCACAGAGAATGCATTACTACTGTGAAGGAGGCACAGAGGGGGGATTACTAATGTGAAGGGGGCACAGAGAAGGCATTACTACTGTGAAGGAGGCACAGGGAGGGCATTACTACTGTGAAGGGGACACAGAGAGGGCGTTACTAATGTGAAGGGGGCACAGAGAGGGCATTACTACTGTCAAGGGGATGCATAGGGAGCATTACTACTGTGAAAGGGACAGACACAGAGGGGGCATTACTAATGTGAGGGGGAACAATGAAGGCATAACAAATGTTAGGGGCACAATATTTTAAAGTATGGAGGGGGTGCCAGAGAAAAGACCCACCACGGATGATACCCTAGGCACGCCACTGCTTCTTTCATTCAAATTCGCCAGGTATGTGCCCTGGCCCCTGCCTCATATCAAAGAATGCTCTCTCTGACCTGGCGATACAAAGACAAATAGTTTTTTTCAAAGGTTTTATTTTAAGTGCGGCCCTGTCAGTTCTAGCTACGCCCCTGGTTGTATCCAAGTACTGGCTACTGGAAAATATATCATAAGTAATACGTTTGAAATAGTGGTCTACCACTGAAGGGCTTGAAGGACCTACTCCATAAGAATATGGGTCTCTATAAAATTGGCTTGGTTAGGCTACTTTCAAACGAAGCTTTCTCTGGCAGGCTGTTCCGGTGGGTGAACAGCCTGCCGGATCCATGCTGCCGCTAGCGCACGCGTGCCACCGGAGGTCCGCTCCTGCCCCATTGACTATAATGGGAGCGGGCCGGAGTTCCTGCGTCAGCACGGCAAACATTCCTAGAGGTGGCCGGAATAAAATTATGACATGTCATAGTTTTATTCCGGCCGCCTCTCTGCATGTTTTCCGTGCTGCCGCCGGAACTCATTATAGTCAATGAGGCCGGCATGCGTGCACTAGCAGCAGCACAGATCTGGCAGGCTGCTCACCCGCCAGAACAGCCTGCCGGTGTTCTGTCAGAAAACCTTAAAATGTCAAATTCCCTTACCCCACGTGACTTCAGTTTGTGTGCCAGGGTATGCGCCTCCACGCAAGCACAGTACCATGGCATGGGTAAGTTAAAATTACAGTGAGCGTTGACTCATGGACGCGTGCACGGACACCACGCGTGCGCTCTCAGGGGTAAGGAGATCTGACGGTCTTTTGTCTTGTAAAATCTCCTTACCCTCACTACACAGCGCGCTTCAGATTCATTGCTGGCTGGCTTCAATCCAGTGTGAGGCTAAGGAGATTTAACAAGACAAAAGACCGTCCAAATCTCCTTACCCCTGAGAGCGCACGCGCAGTTGGGCGCGACGCGCGTCCATGAGTCAACGTTCCCTGTAATTTTACCTTACCCATGCCCTGGTACTGCGCTTGCGTGGAGGCGCCGTGCTGTGGTACTGTGCTTGCGCGGAGGCACACACACAACCCGAAGTCACGTAGGGTAAGGGAATCTGACGATTTAAAGGGGTTGTCCGGGTTCAGAGCCCGGACATACCCTTATTTTCACCCAGGCAGCCCCTCTGATGTCGGCATTGGAGCATCTCATGATCCGATGCGCTCCCTTGCCCTGCAGTAAATCACAGGGCACGGGCTCTGTTGTTTACAACACACTGCCGGGTGGAAGCTTCCGCCCGGCAGTGTGTTTGGTGACGTCACCGGCTCTGATGGGCGGGCTTTAGCGCTGCCCTAGCCGTTTTACTGACTAGGGCAGCACTAAATCCTGCCCATCAGTGCCCTTGCAGTCACCGGGTTTCCTGGCAGCCCCATAGAGAGCCCCAATATGTCACCGGATCTCCAAAAAATTCCTTTGCCCTGCGTGATTTAGTGCAGGGCAAAGAAGAGCATAGGAGCACGAACTGCTCCGAGGCTCAAGTCAGGGGGGTCTGCCTGGGTGAAAATGGTGGTATGTCCGGGTTCAGCTCTGAACCCGGACAACCCCTTTAAGGTTTTCTGACAGAACACTGCTGCTGCTAGTGTGAAACTAGCCTTAATGAGAGAACAAAGTTTTCTCCCTAATACCTCCACCACCCAGAAAAGTATTACATCTCCTCCTCGCCTACCATTAGTTATTACCTATCATCCCATAATTCCTAGGATTTGTTCTATTGTACAGAAGCATTGGTCTTTGCTACAACAATCATATCCAGAAATTCAAGAATTTTAAAGTCCAGTTAGAATGTGCTACAAGAGACCACAGAACCTCAGAGATAATTTAGTTAAAGCCGACATTGGTTCATTTACACCTTCTTTAAAAACAAACAACTTTATCACCGGCCAGAACAGGAGCCTATCCATGTCATTAAAGGCAATCGTGTAATTCATCCACATTCGGGTAAGATTTATTATACCAAAGCTTTTTACACGTGTACTACTTCATATGTAGTTTATCTCATTCGCTGTCCATGCAGTCTCGCATAAGTTTCACCCAAAGTATACCAGACGGCATTTCCAAACACAAATCAGACATACGGTGTCAGAAAACAAGAGTTACCTATCCCGCACTATTTCCTATCTGCTAAACATCAAGTTAACCAACTGAGATTTCAGATTTTGGAACATGTTCCATTGGCAAGACGGGGAGGGAATAGGACAATACGCCTAAAACAACATGAAGCATATTGGATTTTTCAACTCCATACTCTTTCACCCCGGGGACTGAATAGGGATTTTGATTTTTGGATCTAAAAGTTATACCTATGTGCTTAATTCTCCTTCACTTTATTTCTTACAGACTAAATAAAAGTATTTATCAGACAGGTAATATTTATCTGTAATGTCTCTTCAACTATCTAAAACCCACTAATTTGTCGCTCTAAATATTTATGTAGGTACCTATATACCTGCCTAAATAGGACTATACGTCTAACACATGATTCTGTATAAGTAAACGGGTCTCAATGATTCTAGTATATCCAGTCTCTAATATTAACACTTGATTCTGTATAAATAAGCGAGTCTCTAGTGACTCTAGTGTATTCAGTTGCGGTTTCTAATCTGTCACCACCAGACATCTGAGAAGCTCTGACAGACATCCTTCAGAACCTCCTCCTTGAGGTTCCTTTTGTTTTGCTTTCATTTTCTCATCTCGTTAGCCTCTGTCAGCTGTCATGTAGTTGCACTGATTGCATCCCTTTAAATCCCTTCCCATACTGCATCACTTTGCGGTTTATACAACTTCCTGGAGTGTATGCATGTTGGATGCTACTACTGAGTCTTCTACAGATAAGTTTTGTTCATTCATTTGTATTTTGCTGGTTGCTGGATCCCAGGTGACCCTGACTCCCTCCGTATCAAGTGTAGGGAGCCGGTGGTCGTGTCCCCTCACTATTATAGGGTGTTCAGGTGTTATACAGTCGAGGTACGAGGATATTGTCACGGAACCATGAACCAGACGTACAACAAGAGATAAGTGAAAATAAGAAGGCTTTATTGAAAATAAAGCTGTAAAGCAAAAGTCCAAACGGATGGTGAAACCGAGCAGAGTCTTTGCGAAGCCAGAGGTCAGGAACCAGAAGGGTAGTCAGACGAAGCCAGGATCAGGAACCAGCAGGGTAGTCAGACGAAGCCAGGATCAGGAACCAGCAGGGTAGTCAGACGAAGCCAGGATCAGGAACCAGCAGGGTAGTCAGACGAGGCCAGGATCAGGAACCAGAAGCAGCAGCAGTCTTAGAAGCATGTGAACACAAGAGGACCAAGCAAGGAACTGAAGCCACAGACCTCCTATATATATGAGCTAGGCATCCAGCTCCTCCCAGGGGAAGGAGGAGCCGCAGGGTGGAAGGCTACAAGAAACCCAGGACCCAAGATGGCCGCCAGCACATGTCAAACGAAGGAGAGCAGCAAGCAGGTAAGACCATGACAGTACCTCCCCCTCAAGGGCCCCTCCTCCGCGGAGCACAAAACGGTTTCTGAGGGAAGCGTGCGTGGAAGGCTCGGAGCAAGGCAGGAGCATGGACATCTGCGGAGGGAACCCAGGAACGCTCCTCTGGACCATAACCACGCCAATGGACCAAAAACTGCAACCGACCGCGGACCAGGCGTGAGTCCAGGATATTGCTCACCTCATATTCCTCACGATTGCCCACTTGGACCGGACGAGGCCGAGGAACCGAGGAAGTGAAACGATTACACACCAGTGGCTTCAACAGGGAGACATGAAACACGTTGGAGATCCGCATGCCAGGAGGAAGCGCAAGGGCATAGGCTACCGGGTTTACCCTGCGAAGCACTCGGAAGGGACCAACAAAGCGAGGCGCCAGCTTGGGAGTGGGCACTCGAAGGTTGAGGTTGCGGGTGGACAACCATACACGGTCTCCGACCTGGTAGGAAGGAGCAGGCGCTCGTCTGCGATCAGCCTGGAATCTCTGGCGCTGCGCAGAGACCTCAAGGGACTTCTGGATCTGTACCCAAGAAGCACGTAGGATGGAAAGGTGATCCTCCACAGCCGGAATATCCTGGGGAGAGAATACCTCCGGTAACACGGCAGGTTGGAACCCATAATTGGCCATGAAGGGAGACGTCCCAGAGGAAGAGTTCACCGCCGTGTTCCTGGCAAACTCAGCCCAAGGCAGGAGGTCAACCCAATTGTCTTGGTGATCGGAGACATAGCAACGAAGGAATTGCTCCAAGGCCTGATTGGATCGTTCTGCGGCCCCATTGGACTGAGGGTGGTAGGCCGAGGAGAAGGAGAGATGAATCCCCAACTGGGAGCAAAAGGCGCGCCAGAACCTGGACACAAACTGACTCCCCCGATCCGACACAATCTCCTTAGGCAAACCGTGCAACCGGAAGACCTCCCTGGCAAAAATCGTGGCCAACTCTTGTGCAGAGGGTAACTTCTTGAGAGGAACACAGTGGCACATTTTGGAAAACCGATCCACAATCATGAGAATGACCGTATGGCCTCGGGATGCAGGGAGGTCCACAATGAAATCCATCCCCAGGTGTGACCATGGGCGCTCCCCGGTGGCTATGGGTTGCAGAAGGCCCAACGGAAGGTGCCGAGGGGACTTACTCTGGGCACAAACGGAGCATGCCGCTACATATGCGGCGATGTCGGAACGTAGGGAAGGCCACCAGAACAGACGTGAAACAGCCCAGGACAGCTGATTCTTTCCAGGATGCCCCGCGGTCTTGGAGTTATGGTAGGTTCGCAACAACCGAGTGCGCAACTCCTCAGGCACAAAACATCTGCCGTTGGGTCTCCCAGAGGGAGCACCAGATTGAGCCGCCAAAATCTGCTCACCCAGGGGAGAGGTCAGGCTGGTGCGAATGGCGGCCAGGATCTGATTCGGAGGTATGACCGAAGTCGGAATCGACTCCTCCCTGGACAGCTCGGAGTACTGCCGTGATAAGGCATCCGCCCTGATGTTCTTGGAACCGGGTAGGTAGGAGACCACGTAATTAAAACGAGACAAGAACAGAGCCCATCTGGCCTGACGTGGTGTCAATCTCTTGGCCTCAGAAAGGTAGGTCAGATTCTTGTGGTCCGTCAGGATGAGAACCGGAACCACCGAACCCTCGAGCAAGTGCCTCCATTCTTTAAGGGCCTGCACGATGGCCAATAACTCCCTGTCACCAATCTGATAGTTGCACTCCGCGGAAGACAGTTTCCGGGAGTAAAACCCACAAGGAAGCAGAGGACCCTCTGGTGTTCTACGCTGAGACAGAAGGGCGCCTACTCCCGTCTCAGACGCGTCCACCTCGAGGACAAAGGGCAACCCAGGGTTGGGATGCGACAGAATCGGAGCCGACACAAAGGCGGACTTTAGGGCCTCAAAAGCTCGGATGGCCTCGAGCGGCCAGACCTGGGAATTACTGCCCTTCCTGGTCAGATCCGTGAGAGGCTTGGCCAGCATGGAAAAGTCCCTGATGAACTTCCGATAATAATTGGCGAAGCCCAAAAAGCGCTGCAGGGAACGAAGACCACTGGGCTGGGGCCACTGTAAGACAGCCGAAACCTTCTCAGGATCCATGGAGAACCCCTCAGCGGAAATGATGTAACCTAAGAAGGTTACCTGGGATCGGTGAAATTCGCATTTCTCAAGCTTACCGAACAGCTTGTTCTCTCGTAACCGTTGCAACACTCGTCTGACATCCAGAATGTGGGCCTCCATGGATTCAGAATATACCAAGATGTCATCCAAATAGACTACCACACACTGCTGCAACAGGTCACGGAAAACATCGTTGATGAATTCCTGAAAGACTGCGGGCGCATTGCACAACCCAAAGGGCATAACCAAGGATTCGTAATGACCGGTCCTGGTGTTAAACGCGGTCTTCCACTCATCGCCCGCCTTGATCCTTACCAGGTTATATGCCGCCCTCAGGTCGAGTTTGGTAAAGACCGTGGCCCCTTTAAGGCGATCGAACAGCTCGGAAATCAAGGGTATCGGGTAAGCGTTCTTGATCGTGATGCGATTGAGACCCCTGTAATCGATGCAAGGCCTCAACTCACCGCCCTTCTTTTTCACAAAGAAAAATCCAGCCCCTGCCGGGGACGAAGATTTGCGAATGTGTCCGCGTGAAAGCGCCTCCCTCACGTACTCCTCCATGGCCTCATTCTCCGCTACCGACAGTGGATAGACTTTGCCACGAGGAGGAACGGCACCAGATTGTAACTCTATGGCACAATCGTATGGGCGGTGCGGAGGTAGGGCAACCGCGCGCACCTTATCGAATACATCCCGGTACTCCTCGTATTCAGGAGGCAACAGAGAGTCCGAGGAAGTACACAGCAACTTGACAGACCCATGGATGCAACTAGCCCCACACTGCGGTGACCACGAGAGGATCTCGACCGATCTCCAATCGAAAGTCGGATTATGCTTCTGGAGCCAGGGGTACCCCAAGACCACCGAGTAGTGTGGAGACGAAATAACCTGGAGGCAGACCGACTCTCTGTGAACGGCACCAATGGCTATCCCCACTGGAAGGGTCTCATGAGTCACGTGTGGCGGCAGAAGGGGTCTGCCGTCTATCGCCTCAAGAGCCAGTGGGGAACCTCGAGCCTGCAGAGGAATGGAATTGGCGGCAGCGAACACACTATCAATGAACAAACCACCAGCACCAGAGTCCACCAACGCCTGGGTCGTCACCGAGCCCCCGACCCAGGAGAGGACAACAGTGATCAGTGGTTTGTCAACACGGGAAACCGGGGACGAGGAGACTCCACCCAAGATCTGCCCCCGACAGGATCTCAGGGTACGAGCGTCTCCCGGACGGTTCGGACATGCCAACCGAAAATGCCCACCGAGACCACAGTACATGCATCGGCCCTCGCGTCTCCGGAGTGCCCTCTCCCCCTCGGACAGGCGAGCAAACCCCAGCTGCATGGGTTCACCCCCAGACAAGTCATCCCCAGGAGGCGTGGGAGGAGAGGGAGGCACGGGTGGGACAGCAAACGTAGGCACCAATCTGTTAGAAGACCTCCGCAGGTTCTCCTTAAAGGAAGGTCTCTCCCTGAGTCTGGTGTCAATCAAAATCAGGAAAGAAATAAGAGACTCGAGCTCAACTGGTAGGTCCTTAGCTGCAACCTCATCCTTCAAGGCATCCGAGAGACCATGAGAGAAAGCAGCGACCAGAGCCTCATTATTCCAGCCCACCTCTGCTGCCAGGGTACGAAACTCAATGGCGTATTCAGCTACGGATCGTGAACCCTGTCTGATGGACATAAGGAGCTTCGCAGCAGAGGCAGCACAAGCCGGCACATCGAATACCTTCCGAAGAGAAGCAACAAAACCGGAAAACTCGGCAACCACCGGATTGTTGTTCTCCCATAAAGGGCTGGCCCAGGCCAAGGCCTTGTCCGAGAGCAGCGAGATCAAGAAGCCCACCTTTGATCTCTCAGTAGGAAAGGCATGTGGCAGCAACTCGAAATAAATGCCCACCTGGTTAAGGAAACCTCGGCACTGAGTTGGCTCTCCCCCAAAGCGCTGTGGAAGAGGGGCAGAACCGATCATACCCCGAAACACCGCAGGCGCAACAACAGGTGTCGGGGTAGACTCTGGCGCAACAACCGGAGCGGCAGTAGGAGCGAGCCCAGGAGCGACAACCGACCCATCGGCAACGGGAGCGAAATGAGCCGTGCGTTCAAGCAGGGTTTGCAACGCCACAGCGAACCGACCCAACAGGTGATCCTGCTGATCAAGTCTGGCAACCAGCGTGGGTAGCGAGGATGGCCCTGTACCGTCAGAATTCATGGCTTGGTCCTAATGTCACGGAACCATGAACCAGACGTACAACAAGAGATAAGTGAAAATAAGAAGGCTTTATTGAAAATAAAGCTGTAAAGCAAAAGTCCAAACGGATGGTGAAACCGAGCAGAGTCTTTGCGAAGCCAGAGGTCAGGAACCAGAAGGGTAGTCAGACGAAGCCAGGATCAGGAACCAGCAGGGTAGTCAGACGAAGCCAGGATCAGGAACCAGCAGGGTAGTCAGACGAAGCCAGGATCAGGAACCAGCAGGGTAGTCAGACGAGGCCAGGATCAGGAACCAGAAGCAGCAGCAGTCTTAGAAGCATGTGAACACAAGAGGACCAAGCAAGGAACTGAAGCCACAGACCTCCTATATATATGAGCTAGGCATCCAGCTCCTCCCAGGGGAAGGAGGAGCCGCAGGGTGGAAGGCTACAAGAAACCCAGGACCCAAGATGGCCGCCAGCACATGTCAAACGAAGGAGAGCAGCAAGCAGGTAAGACCATGACAGATATGCGATCTTCTACCATTGAGAATTTTGCATAGGCTGAGCAGTTAGGGAGAGAGTCAGGTCTGTTGCAGGGCTCCCCCTTTTGTTCCTTAGTTTTGGATCCAGTCAGTCGGATCTTCCTTTTGTGTCTTCTTGTTTGCTGTACACCTTCCGTGACATAATCCCACTAATCTGTGTCACTTCTCATTGATTTTATTTCATTTTGGTAATTTCTCCTGTATTTCTGTACTTTATGTTTTTGTAGTGTTCTTGCAGTGTTTGTAATTTTTGTTTTTGTAATTTTTGTATTAACTATGTAATATTTATGTAACACCCCCCCCTGTTCAATGTAGACAATTGCCAGTACAGACACAATCGCAAGTCTGTTGTATCCTTAAGCCTTCTAAATTATCCTCAGATGACGTTCTGACATTGCCAGTACTTTGGCAAATCATATAACATCCGCCACGCATGCGCAGGCCGGACTCGAGATCTCACTCTGCCTGTCTGAGAGTGCCTATACTTCTGTATCCTCACTATCTTTAAAGCGCATGCGCGCCGCCGGACAGACTTTAAAATGATGTGCACATCAGAGCGCAGATACGCCATCCTGAAAGACAGACTCTCGGGAGCCGCATCTCTGGTAAGTTTATACTGACCACCAATTGTTATATTCTACTTTATGTAATATACATGATACGCTCTCCTTTATACCTTACTGTCTTTTTACTTTTACTTGTATTTTCACTGACCACCAATGCTGCTATATCCTATCCTATATAGGATTTGTTCATACATCTATATAGGATTCGTCCGTACTTCAATTTGTGTTTGTTAATTATGTCTAGATATATTCCAAACTTTGTATACAACTAAAACTATATTTTCTCTGTACTCAATGTATATACCATACTTACCTTAACAATCAATCATTTGGAAGATATCCTGACATACCTACAGACCAGTATATATTTTACGCCTATCTCTGGCTGCACTGTCTAGCTATATATAGGATGGGATTTTAACAGCTTATAATAAATGATAGCATATTCATTAATATATATGCCTTCACTGTATTCCCAGTAACCCTGGTTACCACAATTGAAATGTACTTCCGAAGATATCCTTGAGATGACAACCTCATTGTATTACATTATAGACTTACTATAAAGACTTACCTCAAACAATATAATTTATGTAACCTTCCATGTCATTATTTATAAACCATTGTCTTTGTACTGTATATGTATTGTTTAGGCCGTGAACAAGGTCTAGGATAGACCGAAACGTTGGCCAATGGCTCCTTGTTAATAAGTTTTGGATGGAATAAATAATATTCACTACTACATATGAGTGCCGTGGTTTCCTGGTCTTGATTCTACATTATACTTACCACTGAGCACCACCCACAACGACTAGGAGTGCCGACCACTTCAGCCTTTACTCGTTACTCTAGTCATTGGGTAATCGGATAATGGTTGATGCATCAATTGTTGTAAAAAAGAGTGTTTATTCAGGGAGGCACAAAAACGCTGAAGCTCCAAAAAGCAATATTTGAGCAGCTTAGAGAAGACATTAGTCTCATTACAAGGGACAATGTCCTCAAAAATAAATATACAGCCACAAAATGAGATATATTTAAAAGCAGCGTAATTAACTCTAATTGTTAGAGGTACATACCTTACGTGAATAAAAGGGTGAGGAAAAAGAGAAAAAACAATGTGGATAAATACAAATGTAAAGGAGCAGGGGCGTAACTACCACAGCGGCAGACCATGCGACTGCTATGGGGCCCAGTCTTAGTTGGGATTATCTTCTCTTCTACTGGAGGTGAAAACTTGGTCAGGACTCTACCCTCTAAAGCAGGGGTGCACAACCTTTTTTAGTCTGGGGGCCGCATTGTCACATCGCTCTATTTCAAGGGGCCGCAAATAAAAAATGTTGATCGGCACTCATCTGCCTATTACACAAGCCAGTGCAAAGTGACTGGGGAGAAGTGATTGCTGCCACAGTCGTTCCATCTTCATTTAGATTACACAGGGAGATGTGCTGCAGATAATCGGACATCTTTCATCCTGATAAAATATGCAAATCAGCCGACAAATGAGCGATTCCTTGTTTATCGACTGATCAGCTGGACGACTATACTGGCCAGATATAAGATATGAGCACTCCTATGAACACTTGTTCCCAGTAATTGTCCCAAATATCGTGCTGCAGCCTAGCCCCTGAAACGGAAGAGTCATACTTACCTGTTCCCCGCCACTCCGGTCCTTCGAACTGCCCCCACTGTTTACATCTGGCAGTGCATGGACATAGTCATACACCACTCCAGCCAATGACTGGCTTACGCGGTGATGTGGCCACAAGCAACGTGTCACTGCTGAAGCCAGTCATTGACTGGAGCCGTGCAAGTGACCATGGCCATGCACTGCCAGGTGTAAACAGAGCAGGAATCGGAAGATGGAGGCAGCGGGGGCAGCGCAGAGGACCAGAGCGGAGTGGAGCAGGTAATTATGAATCTTCTATTTCAGAGGCCATGCTGCAGTTGCTGTTAAAAATCATTTTTATCAGAAAAGTGGCGACATTTCCTTCCATCCTGCCTCCTATTTATAAATCATAATTTTCCTTCACTGCAGAGGACGGAGCTCACTGGTTATTACCATTTCCTGCCAATCCCAAACATTACCTTGCTATTGGTTAACACTTGAATGACCAGGCCCGAAAAGGCCTTAATGACCAGACACTTTTTTGTGATTTAGCGCACGTGGTGGTTCAAATGGTTGTAACTATCTTATTTGTTAGACTACCAAAATAATTTTTGCAACAATTTTTATTTGGGGGAAACTGTACAAAACGTTTTTAAAAAGTATATTTTTTTTCAAACTATAGCTCCTTATTCTTTAAATATGCAAACTGACACCAAAATAAATTATTATAATTAGTTCCCTATTTCGTGTAGGCCGTTTTGCTATATAATATGAAAAGTTTCACGTGAATGGGGCGGTAATGGTGACCGTTTTGATTGGTGTGGGTGTTTTTTCTTTTATGTATTATTTTTTTTTTAACTTAATATATTTCTGATACATAATATGTCCCCCAAGAGGTCATAAAAAGACCTTGGGGGACACTGTCACTTTTTTAAATTTTGCACTTTTTCCTTTAAATTTTTTACTTCTATTTGAAATGTATTAATATTTTATTGTATTTTTTTTTTTTATATAATTTTTATTTTTTTTGAATTTTCTATAATTTTTTTTAAATATATTTTTGCCACATAATATGTCCCCCAAGGGGTCATAAAAGGACTGTTGTGGGACAGTGAACACTCTTTTATTAAGCACTATTTTTTTGTGCCACATAATATCTTATTTCTCTTTTCTTTTATTTATATTTTATTATATTTTTTATTTAGTTTTCAAATTTTTTAAAATCATTGTGGTAAAAATATATTTAAAAAAAAGCTACAATTTGTCCCCAAGAGGTCACTGAAAGACCTTTGGGAGACAATAAGTGACTTTTTTTGTACTATTTCCACTGTAACTGGGGCATCCAAAGGAGCCCCAGTTACAGGGAAACCAGCCTGCTGCGGAGGCTTTGTACCAGGGCAGCGCTCCTCTGTTCCCGAGACACCCAGCGATCACGTGATCGCCGGTTCCACACAGAACGCTCATAGAGGAGAAGGCAGAAGCGCTAATAAAGCGCTTCTGTCTTGTCCTCGGCTTCCCCGCTCTCACTAATAGCCGGGGACCCTTTTCGCTCCTGCTACAGTGCAAAAACTGTGATCCATCTGCTGTGCGGCGCTCTGTGCAGAAACACAGCTGATTGCAGGATCAGCTGTGTTTCTGCCCAGCAGGGCGGGGGCCGCAAACCATGGCTCTGGGGGCCGCATGCGGCCCGCGGGCCGCAGGTTGTGCACCCCTGCTCTAAAGGAACAACTTTTAGCAAGGGAAGCAGTGGAAAAATGGCCCAAGGGTCATTGAAAAGGGTTTAGGCAGAAACCCTTCAGTCCTGTGTGGGGGGTCTGATTTGATCCTTGGTATGAGGAACTTACTTCTCTATGTACGCCACTGTAAAGGAGGCAATAAATGACAAAAATAATGCATTTAAATAGAAATGTAGTGAAGAGGCACTAAAAAACTATAAAGAAAATACACAATATGTAAAACACAGATAAAGGCAGCCAAGCGGAAAGCAGAGAGGCTCATTGCCAAAGACAGTAAACCTAACCCTAAAATGTTATTCAATTATATAAATGGTAAAAAGTTTCAACCTGAAAATGTCAGCGCTTTAAAGAGGTTTTCTGGGATTTTGATACTGGTGATCTATCCTCAGGATAGGTCATCAGTATCTGATCAGTGGTGGTCTGACACCCGGGACCGCCGCCGATCAGCTATTTGAGAAGGCAGAAGCACTCCTGTGAGCACCGTGGTCTTCACTTGAGTAACAGAGCACCGTACATTGTATATAGCGGCTGTGCTTAGTATCTTGCTCATCCCCATAGAAGTGAATAGGGCTGAGTGCAATACCAAGCACAACCGCTATACAATGTAAAGGCACTGTGCTTGGTGAGCACGGAGAAGGGTGCGATTAGCGGAGGTCCCGGGTGTCAGACCACCAATCAGATACTGATGACCTATCCTTAGGATAGGTCATCAGTATCAAAATCCCCTATAAAGAGAGATGAGGGAGGAGTTGTAGAGAGTGATGAGGAGCAAGCTAATTTTTTTAATGTTTTTTTATCCACTGAGGAAAATTAACTGTGAGATGAAATGCACAGTATCAGAGTAAACTTCCCATTAAATGTGGCCTGTCTGACCCTGGAAGAAGTGCAGCAGCATCTTAGAAAGATTGAAATGGACAAATTGCCGAGACCAGATGGCATACACCCATACCGTATCCTCAGAGAATTAAGTAATGTAATAGACCCTTATTTCTGATATTTAAGGACTCTATATTGACAGTAAGCGTTCCACAGGATTGGCACTTAGCAAATGTGGTGACAATATTCAAAAAGGGGTCAAAAATTATAGGCCGGTGAGTTTAACATCTGTCATGGGTAAACTGTTTGAAGGTTTTCTAAGAGATGTTATCTCGGAGTATCTCAATTAAAATAAGCAAATAACGCCATATCAGCATGGCTTCATGAGGGATCGGTCCTCTCAAACTAATCTAATCAGTTTCTAAGTAACTAGACTGGACTGGGGAGAGTCAATGTATGTCATATATCTTGACTTCTCCAAAGCATTTGACACTGTACCACATAAAATGTTAGAATATAAAATGAGAATGCTCGGACTGGGAGAAAATGTCTGTATGTGGGTAAGTAACTGGCTCAGTGATAGAAAACAGAGGGTGGTTATTAACGGTACACAGTAAGATTGGGTCACCATCACTAGTGGGGTACCTCGGGGGTCAGTATTGAAGGGGTCATCATCACCAGTGAGGTACTTCAGGTGCCAGTATTGGATATGAAAGGTCACTGTTACTAGTGGGGTACCACGGGGTCAGTATTATAGGGGTCACTGTTACTAGTGGGGTACCACAGAGGTCAGTATCGGGCCCTTTTCTCTTCTATCGATTTATTGCTGATCTTGTAGAACGGTTGCACAGTAAAATATAAATTTTTGCTGACATTACAGTGTGTAAAGTAATTAACATGAAAGAGGACAGTATACTGTGTGTATATATATATATATACACACTACAGATGACTGTATACTTTATAAACAATGAGCAAAAATATGAACGCAACACTTTCGGTTTTGCTCCCATTTTGCATGAGCAGAACTCAAAGATCTGAAACATTTTCTACATACACAAAAGACCCATTACTGTCAAATATTGTTCACAAATCTGTCTAAATCTGTGTTAGTGAGCACTTCTCCTTTGCCAAGATAATCCATCCCACCTCACAGGTGTGGCATATAAAGGTGCTGATTAGACACCATAATTATTGCACAGGTGTGCCTTAGACTGCCCACAATAAAAGGCTACTCTGAAATGTTTGATCACACAGCACAATGCCACAGATGTCCCAACGTTTGAGGGAGCGTGCAATTGTCATGCTGACTGTAGGAATGTCTACCAGAGCTGTTGCCCGTGCAATGAATGTTCATTTCTCTACCATAAGCCGTCTCCAAAGGTGTTTCAGAGAATTTGGCAGTATATCCAACCGGCCTCACAACCGCAGACCACGTGTAACCACACCAGCCCAGGACTTCCACATCCAGCATGTTCACCTCCATGATCATCTGAGACCAGCCACCCGGACAGCTGCAGCAACAATCGGTTTGCATAACCAAAGAAATTCTGCACAAATTGTCAGAAACCGTTCCAGGGAAGCTTATGGTCCTCTCTGGGGTCTGGACCTGACTGCAGTTCGTCGTCGTAACCGACTTGAGTGGGCAAATGCTCACATTCGATGGCGTCTGACATATTGGAGAGGCGTTCTGTTCACGGATGAATGAGTCCCGGTTTTCACTGTTCAGGGCAGATGGCAGACAGCGTGAGTGGCGTCATGTGGGTGAGCAGTTGCTGACGTCATGACGTCAACATTGTGGATCGAGTGGCCTATGGTGGCGGTGGGTTTGAGGTATGGGCAGGCTTACGTTATGGACAACGAACACAGGTGCATTTTATTGATGGCATTTTTAATGCACAGAGATACCGTGACGAGATCCTGAGGCCCATTGTTGTGCCATTCACCCACGACCATCACCTCATGTTGCAGTATGATAATGCACGGCCCCATATTGCAAGGATCTGTACACAATTCCGGGAAGCTGAAAACATCCCAGTTCTTGCATCTCCAGCATACTCACCGGACATGTCACCCATTGAGCATGTTTGGGATGCTATGGATCGGCGAATACAACAGCGTGTTCCAGTTCCTGCCAATATTCTGCAACGTCGCACAGCTATTGGAGAGGAGTGGACCATCATTCCACAGGCCACAATCAACAACCTGATCAACTCTATGCCACGGAGATGTGTGAGGCAAATGGTGGCCACACCAGATACTGACTGGTTTTCTGACACCCCTGTCACAGATTTAGACAGATTTGTGAACAATATTTGAGAGTAATGGGTCTTTTGTGTTTGTAGAAAATGTTTCAGATCTTTGAGCTCAGCTCATGCAAAATGGGAGCAAAACCAAAAGTGTGGCATTTATATTTTTGCTCAGTGTATATACTACAGAGGACAGTATACGGTATATACACTCACCTAAAGAATTATTAGGAACACCTGTTCTATTTCTCATTTATGCAATTATCTAGTCCAGTGTTTCCCAACCAGAGTGCCTCCAGCTGTAGGGTTTACAAAGAATGGTGTGAAAAGGGAAAAACATCCAGTATGCGGCAGTCCTGTGGGCGAACATGCCTTGTGGATGCTAGAGGTCAGAGGAGAATGGGCCGACTGATTCAAGCTGATAGAAGAGCAACGTTGACTGAAATACCCACTCGTTACAACCGAGGTATGCAGCAAAGCATTTGTGAAGCCACAACACGCACAACCCTGAGGCGGATGGGCTACAACAGCAGAAGACCCCACCGGGTACCACTCATCTCCACTACAAATAGGAAAAAGAGGCTACAATTTGCACAAGCTCACCAAAATTGGACTGTTGAAGACTGGAAAATTGTCGCCTGGTATGATGAGTCTCGATTTCTGTTGAGACATTCAAATGGTAGAGTCCGAATTTGGCGTAAACAGAATGAGAACATGTATCCATCCTCTGATGGCTACTTCCAGCAGGATAATGCACCATGTCACAAAGCTCGAATCATTTCAAATTGGTTTCTTGAACATGACAATGAGTTCACTGTACTAAAATGGCCACCACAGTCACCAGATCTCAACCCAATAGAGCATCTTTGGGATGTGGTGGAACGGGAGCTTCGTGCCCTGGATGTGCATCCCTCAAATCTCCATCAACTGCAAGATGCTATCCTATCAATATGGGCCAACATTTCTAAAGAATGCTATCAGCACCTTGTGGAATCAATGCCACGTAGAATTAAGGCAGTTCTGAAGGCAAAAGGGGGTCCAACATTATTAGTATGGTGTTCCTAATAATTCTTTAGGTGAGTGTATATACTACAGAGGACAGTATAATATATATATATATATATATATATATATACACACTACAGAGGACAGTGTACTCTATACATACTACAGAGGATAGTGTGCACTATATATATATATATATATATATACACACACACTACAGAGGACAGTATACTGTACATATATTCTACAGATGACAGTATACTGTACCTATATACTACACAGGACAGTATACTGTATATATATTTTATATATATATATATATATATATATAAATATATTACAGAGGACAGTATAATGTATATATAGATTCCAGAGGACTGTATATATAATACATATACTACACAGGACAGTAAAATATGTATGTATATATATATATATATATATATATATACTGTATATACTAGCAGAAGGACCCAGCTTCGCACGGGTATATTTCATCTATTTCATTTAATGATTGTGTGTGTATATATCCACTATAACAGTGACATTTACAGTAGCCCGACCCTTTAACAGTGACCTCCACAGCGGCCTGCCCTTTTATTAGTGACCTTCACAGTACTCTGTTTCGTTAACAGTAATTTCCACAATAACCTGCCCCCTCAACAGTGACCTCCACAGAGCTCCATTCCCTTATAATGTGACCTCCACAACACCCCGCCCCCTTAACAGTGACCTCTACAGCACCCCGCCCCTTTAACACTGACCTCCATAGCGGATCGTCCTCTTAACTGTGACCTCCACCGTTCCCTGCCCCTTTAACAGTGACCTCCACAGCAGCCGCCCATTTATTAGTGAACCTCCACAGTACCCCATCTCCTTAACAGTGATTTCCACAACACCCCGTCCCCTTAACAGTGGTCTCTGCAGCAATCTGCCCCTTTACACCTCCATAGCAGACCATCCCCTTAACTGTGACCTCCACAGAAGCCTGGACGGACACAGGGATGTCCTTTTGAACAGCTCATTCTCAGACAGCAGCACTGTGCTGTCTGAGCGTGAGCTGCAGGGAGAAAGTCACCCTCCCTCCCACCTCTGCAGCTGACAGAAGTAGATTTTCACCTTCATTTTTTTAATCCCCGTCGGCTGCGGAGTGGATTGAGGGCATGGCTTAGTGGGTGGCCTGAATTGCCAGTGAAGAAAAATGGCTGGGTTGTTATGGAAACCTGGTGTAAAACTGTGTGTATGTGGAGACTAAGGGCCTGCGAGCTTCTATTGGCTGATAAGGGTCATGTGACCAAGCTTCTATTGGCTAATGCATTTTTGGGAATATCTCAAAAACGATACGTGCTAGAGAGCTGAGAGCTGGTCTAAAACCTTCCCGAACACCTGATGTATGCCAATTTTGTGACTGTAAATGCGATGGTGCGGATTCCTTTATCGGACATACATGCATACACACACATGTATACTCATCTTTATTTAGATATATATTTCTATAGATCTCTCTATATATATATATATTACAGAGGACAATATAATGTGTATATATAGTACAGAGGACTGTATACTACAGGTATATTTCATCTATTTCATTTAATGTTTGTGTGTGTCATTAAAGATATCGACCGTATCCCCATAACAGTTATCTCTACCTTTAACAGTCCCCCACCCCTGAACACTGACCCCCCCTCCCCCCATAGTGCCCCGCCACTTTAAAATGGGACATCACAAGCAGCCCATCCCCTTAACTTTGACCTTCACAGCAGCACGCCCCTTTAACAGTAAGTTTCACAGCACCCCACTCCCTTGACAGTGACCTCCTCAGGGGCCCGCCCCCTTAACAGTGACCTCCACAGTAGCCTGATGCCTTAACAGTGACCTTCATAGCAGTTGCCCCTTTAATAGTGGCCCCTGCCCCCTTAACAGTGACCTCCACAGCGGCCTGCCCCCTTAACAGTAACATCCACAGTGAACGCCTCTTTAACAGTGACCTCCACAGTGCCCGTCCCTTTAACAGTGACCTCCACAGCGCCTGGCCCCTTTAATGCTAGGGCTACACGACGACATGTGTTGGGCGACATTTTGTCTCAACAATTTTTATAATGATATTCTATGGTGTCGCACTGCGACATGTGACATGCTGCGACTGCGACACGTCAGTTGCAAAAAATCCATCCAAGATAAGTTGTCACATGTTGTCAGCATGTCACATGTCGCAGTGCAACACCATAGACTTAAATTGTAGCGCGACATTGGTACGACATCAATGTCGCGCGACACATGTAGCCAGAGGCGGCTCTTCCATTAGGCCACTTAGGCCACCGCCTAAGGCCTCGCGCTGGTGGGGGCCTCGCTCTGGCTCCCACCCGACACCGCCACAAGTACTTGCGGCAGTGTCGGGTGGGAGCGTCCTTAGGTCAAAACATTCCAGGCCCCGAATGCTATTCCCCACGCCCCTTGTACTTGTCTGTCCACTAATGGCTAATGCTAGGCTGCTGCGCTGCGCGGTCATGAATTCAGTCACTTGACAAGGCGACCCAGTCGTGCGGTGCGTTACGTGCGTAATCTCGCGAGACCAGAGGGAGGTCACAGGTCTCGCAGGATTACGCGCCACAGGATGGGGTTGCGCTGTCAAGTGACTGAAGTTGAACTCATGCCCGCGCAGCAGCCTAGCAGATCAGCGGACAAGTACAAGGTGGGGGGGGAAATTTCATAATATGAAGCAGTGTGTGGGCAAATTTGTGAGGCAGTGTGGGGGGACAAATTACTTAATGGGGGCAGTGTGGGGGGACAAATTACTTAATGGGGGCAGTGTGGGGGGACAAATTACTTAATAGGGGCAGTGTGGGGGGACAAATTACTTAATGGGGGCAGTGTGGGGGGACAAATTACTTAATGGGGGCAGTGTGGGGGGACAAATTACTTAATGGGGGCAGTGTGGGGGGACAAATTACTTAATGGGGGCAGTGTGGGGGGACAAATTACTTAATGGGGCAGTGTGGGGGGACAAATTACTTAATGGGGGCTGTGTGGGGGGACAAATTACTTAATGGGGGCAGTGTGGGGTGACAAATTACTTAATGGGGGCTGTGTGGGGGGCAAATCACTTAATGGGGGCTGTGTGGGGGGCAATTTACTTAATGGGGCAATGTGGGGGACAGTATTACTAATGAGAGCATTCTAGAAGGGAATTACTATTGGTGGGACTATGAGGAGTACTATTACTATGGGGGGCACTAATATTTCTTCAGGATAGTATTTGGGGGCACAGTGAGCAGCAGGATAACACTGTGGGGGCTCCAGGTTGGGGGATGATGATAGAAATGTGAGGAAGCTAAGATGTCCGTGTGTCACACTCTGCAGAGACGAGGCGGCTGAGAGAAGTGTCCGGGACCGAATGGAGAAGATGATGACAGAGAAGATCTACACCGGAGGAGACGTCACCTGGAGGCCCTGGATGTGACCGGTATGTGCTGCTGTATAGCAAGTACAGCACAATGCGGTGTGTGGGGGGAGGGTCGATTTAGAGAACTGGGCCAGGGTTAATGCAAAGTGTTAATATGCACTGTGAATATAAGCCCAGTACTGTGTTGTCACTGTGCATATTAACCCTTTACTGTGATGTCACTGCATATTAAAGGGGTACTCCGGGATAGGAAAATAAATCCCCTATCCAAAGGATAGAAGACAAGTGTCTGATCAGGGGGGTCTGGCCGTTGGGATCCCCCACGATCTCCTGTATGGTACTCCGGATCTCCTTGTGCCCAAAGCGGTGGTCAACACTCCCCCTCCATGTATCTATGGGAGAGCCGCAGAAACAACACTTGTGTATCTCCGAGTCCTCCATAGAGATACATGAAGGGGGGAGTGTTGACCACACCACCGCTCCGTGCGGTGGTTAACACAGCTTATTTCTTGAGGATTGAGGCGGGGCGCCGTACAGGAGATCACGAGCATCCCAACAATCTTTGTGGGGGCCTCATGTTCGAGTTTCACCTAAGGCCTCACAAAGTCTAGAGCCGCCTCTGCATGTAGCAGTGTAGTTATGCCCTATGTGTTGTGCGACTTATTATCGTGTAGCCCTAGCCTAAAGCTGACCTACAGCAGTGAAGAAAAATGGCTAGTTTGTTATGGAAACCTGGAGTAAAACTGTGTGTATGTGGAGACTAAGGGCCTGCGAGCTTCTACTGGCTGATAAGTGACATGTGACCGTGTGTATGGCAGTTGGGATATGAAGAGAAAGAATATCTCAGGAATGGTACGTCCTAGAGAGCTAAGACCCCCCCACAAGATTTCTTTCCAGGTAGCAAGGGATGTGTATGGTTGCGTTTTTGAGTGATCACGGAACATACATACACACATATATACGTCCTTCTTTTTATATATATATATATATATATATATATATATATACACTACAGAGGACAGTATACTGTGTGTGTGTGTATATATATATACATACAGTCTGGTCCATAAATATTAGGACATGGACACAATTCTAACATTTCTGGCTCTATACACCACACACAGTTTTACACCAGGTTTCCATAACAACCCAGCCATTTTTCTTCACTGGCAATTCAGGCCACCCTCAAAAGACAGACTTAAAATGGACTTAAAACCCCCGTCTTCCATGTCCCACTAAGCCATGCCCTCAATCCACTCCGCAGCCGACGGAGATTGAGCCAATAGAAGCTTGCAGGTCCTCCAGCCTCCACATACACAGTTTTACTCCAGGTTTCCATAACAACCCAGCCATTTTTCTTCACTGCTGTAGGAGAGCTTTAAAGGAAATCTGTTACAAGGATAATTGCTATTGAAGTAAAGCCATGGCCTAATAGCACTTAGTACCTTATTTCAAGATGTGCCTTTGTTCCAGCAATAGATGTTTTTATCCTCTGAAAATCCAGTTTATTTGGTATGCAAATGAGCCAGTAAGGTGCCCAGAGGGGTGTCACTCTTGCAGGAAGGAGCCCAAACACGCCCCCTACAACAATGTGTCCACCCTCAAAAGACTAAACCACGCCCCTGATCTGGTTAGGTCACGCCCCCTCTAACTCCTGAGCCGACGGGGGTTGAAAAAATGAAGGTAAAAATCAACTTCTAGGTCCCACTAAGCCACGCCCAAATCTGGTTAGGCCATGCCCCTCCACTCCTCAGCCGAAAGGGATTGAAAAAATGAAGGTAAAAATCAACTTCTGTATCCCAGGGGTGGGAGAGAGGGCGACTTTCTCCCTGCAGCTCACACTCAAACAGTACAGTGCTGCTGTCTTAGAGTGAGCTGTTCAAAAGGACACACCCCCGATCTGGTTAGGCCACGCCCCCTCCCACTCCTCAGCCGACTGAGATTGAAAAAATTAAGTTAAAAATCAACTTCTAAGTCCCGCTAAGCCACCCCCCAATCTGGTGGTGTTGGTGTTACAGTGTGGGCAGGTGTCTGTATATACTACAGAGGACAGTACACTGCTACAAATGGATCTGGATAGGTTGGAGGCTAGGGCAGAGAAGTGGCAAATGAGGCAACTAGAGTAATAACTGGAATTTATGGACTACAGAACCTAGAAAGATTATCAAAATTAGGGTTATTCAGTTTTTAAAAAAAGACGACTGAGGGAAGATCTAATAACTATGAATAAATATATCAGGGGTCTGTGCAGAGATCTCTCCCATCATCTATTTATCCCCAGGACTGTGACAAGGGGACATCCTCTGCGTCTGGAGGAAAGAAGGTTTGTACGCCATGGAACTCTCTGCCTGAGGATGTGGTGATGGTAAGTTCTCTAAAAGAGTCCAAGAGGGACCTGGATGTTTTTCTGGAGGGTAATAATATCACAGACTATAGCTACTAGAAAGGTGTCGTTGATCCAGGGAGTTATTCTGATTGCCTGATTGGACTCGGGAATGAATTTTAAGAAAATTGACTTCTGCCTCATGAAGTTTTTTTGCCTTCCTCTGGATCATCGTTGCAGGATAACAGGCTGAACTGGATGGACAGATGTCTTTTTTCAGCCTTATGTACTATGTTACTATGTGTAGCTGTTCAAAGATCCGGGAAAGAGAAGAGAAGTATGACCAGAACAAGTGGACCTCTTTCCAAAAACTCAAGAGTAGAACATGGCTCAAGTCTAGGACAATCATCGTTCGTCATACACATAAGATGAATGTCGGCCAAACCCTCCGATATTTGTGGGGCATAAATCAGAACGTCCATATGAATCAGACCTCAGGCATATACTGTGTATTAGAAGGAAGCGTTTCAAGAAAAGGTGAAAGTAACAGTCTTCATGAAGGTGGAAGTCTGGGAGCTGGTTGGGGTGGGTGGGACAACAGGTGAAAGAGTGTGAAGATATGGAAAGTGTAAAGTGAATAATTTATACTTGAGAGGATATATGAATACATGAGCTTGGACTGACGCAAGATGGTAGGAGACCTGGAAGGGAGGGACGTGTCGTGGAGGATATGAAAGACAACACATATTGAGGAGAGACTGGAGAAATGTTCATAAGGGACCTTGTCAGTCATGTGCACAGAAGACAGGATGGGGGCTTTATAAGAGCTGCATGACACCACCACACATTTTACCCTTCCCTTTTTGAAGACATGTTGCCTTGCTGGTTCTCTACCCATTACTATGGGGAAGGGGTCATCCTGGAAGGGCTTCCCTCTCTGGATTACCATAAAGATTTTTTAGAATATAATAAAGAGTTAATGGACTAAAAAAAATCTATGTATTGTATACTTAACAATGTTCTTATTGATACATTTTGAGCATTTAAGCCCCACCCCTGGGAATCCCCCAAATCCACCAAAAGCGGCTGCTCATGGGCTGGGCTTACATAAGTACCTCCCATTTATCTAGAGGCAGCCTAAATTTGCCAGGATTGTATCTGAAAATTAGGGACAGTCCCTGTAAATTCAGGACTATTGGGATACAGAGTAAATTCAAGGAATGTTACGCTGTAGCACAGGTGAGTTTGTTACTTGTGGCTACATCTTTAAAGAGCACCTGCTCGCAGGATCAACCCTATTAAACCATACACACTGTGTGGTAGGGTTGATACTGATAAGTAAAACAAAGCCTGTATCATGTTATTAATTAGCATTTTATTAATATGTTAATTAGGTCTTCAGATCAATGAGGGACAGGCCTGAGCCCATCAGAGCACCAGAGCTCTATCTCCCTCACTTACAACCATTCTCCCATCTGGCCAGCTATCTCCTCTG
Organism: Bufo bufo; assembly: GCF_905171765.1. Lineage (NCBI taxonomy): Eukaryota > Metazoa > Chordata > Amphibia > Anura > Bufonidae > Bufo > Bufo bufo. Next base: position 423,775,648 of record NC_053394.1, read on the forward strand.
GCCCTGTAATCTTGCACCCGCTATTGGCGCATGCACAGCGCATCCGTCTCTGCTTCCCCAGAAGTGCAGATGACTACTGATGACCATAGGGTTGCTACTGCTGACAGATGCTCTTGAACAGTTCCCTAAAGGCAGACGTATCAGCCCCTGGGCTCCAGTGCAAAACCTCTGCCATGGAACAATATTGGTGCTTTCTTATGTAACAGAGGGACCTTGGGGCTCCTCTCAGGTAGCAGCAAACTCAGGCCTGCTACATCTGCATTCCAAAAAGTTTCCATCAGCAAACAATACTCATTGCTGGCTGTGAAGAGTAAAAGGGAAACGGGTGAAAAATAGGGGTAGAAAGGTGGCATCTCAAAAAGTTACAAAAAGCAAGTGGAAGACAAAAGAGGAGAAGAACGAGACAAGTGCAATTGGAGAAGAATACAAAGAAGCAGACGGGTGATGGAAAACCTGACACAAGGGAAACATGATGGATCCAGAGCTGAACAAGAGCCAGACACAAAGGAAGGAACAGGGGATCCGTAAAGTAAGGAGATAGAGAAGGATGGAGAAGATAGTGAGGGAGAGCAGTGCTGTCGTCACCACCTCCCGCCTCCCCCTCCCTCCCGTCATCTCTCTCTCTCTCGCCTTTGCAGTTTCTAGCTGTTAAGAAGCCTCAGTCTTCTCCACAAGACGGTCCCTTCCCCGGGCCGGCTGCACCGACACTCAAATGGAGCACAACTCCTCCGGCCCGGGGAACTTTTCCAACCTGGACCTTCGGGGCTACAGCACGGAGGAATTAATTATCACGGCAACGTTTGGCACCATCCTGTCTCTGATGTATGTGGCTGGAATGGTGGGGAATGTGTACACCTTGGTGGTCATGTGTCACTCCATGAGATATGCTGCATCTATGTACATCTCCATTATTAACCTGGCCCTGGCTGACCTCCTTTACCTCTCCAGCATCCCGTTCATCGTCTGCACCTCTTTTGTCAAAGACTGGTACTTTGGGGACATAGGGTGCCGGATATTGCTCAGTTTGGACCTCTTCACCATGCACGCCAGCATATTCACCCTTACCGTCATGTGTACCGAAAGGTACATGGCCGTCACCAAACCTCTGGACACGGTCAGAAGGTCCAAGGGCTACCGAAAGTCCATGGCCATTGCCGTGTGGCTGCTGTCTCTTCTTCTCACCTTGCCAATGATGATCATGATGACCCTAAAAGAAGTGGAAGGGAAAGGGGTGAAAAGAATGTGCGCCCCAACTTGGAGTGAGGATGCCTACAGAACTTACTTGACGGTACTCTTCAGCACGAGCATCATGGCACCGGGCATGATCATTGGGTACCTATACACCAGGTTGGCCAGGACTTATCTTGAATCCCAGAGGAACCCCATCAATAAGAAAGAGAACAAGAGGTCACCAAAACAGAAGGTGCTAATTATGATCTTCAGCATTGTCCTCGTCTTCTGGGCTTGCTTCTTGCCTTTCTGGATCTGGCAGCTAATACGACTTTACGACATGTCCCCTCCGCTCTCCTCTCAAACCCAAAAGTGCATTAACTACCTGGTCACCTGCTTGACCTACAGCAACAGCTGCATTAACCCTTTCCTGTACACCCTGCTCACCAAGAACTACAGGGAATACCTGAAAAACAGGCACAAGAAGTTCTACAGGTTCACCTCCTCCTTCAAGAAGAGAGGCTCTAACCTGCAGTGTTCTTCATGGGGTCGTTCAATGTCCTCCAGCAACCAGTACGACTATGTTTCAGAGTCTATCGGCATGACATGTGTCAGGGACATCAAGTGATAGGCGCTTGTCTCAGGTTCAGCACTGGCTGCAGGTTCACTGCAGGGGGACCTCTGACTCTGGTAAGTGACAGCAAGGCGGCCAAGATAATTTAACCCCTCCAGCGCTTGCTCCTTGCTCATAGCAATGTATCCTGCTGTTATCACTGCACTGCTCTGCAATAAACATGAGAGATACTCGGCCGGTTGTGTGATTTGTGTGTAACCCTTACATTGCCATAGACATGGAGGCTACTGCAGACTTAGGAATCTAAGCCAGGATTTTTGCAGTCGATGCAGCAATCAGCATATTTATTGGTTACTGTCCCTTTAAGAGCTTACAATAGTCAGTCACCCTCATATACAGTCCTTAACCAGGGCTCTGGTTATAGCAGGTTCGTAGACATTGGTTTCCCAATACTAGGCTCATCCCTCTTGACCCTTGAAGTGAAGCTCCACATTTTCCTACCACATTATAGAATTGTATTGTAAGCAGCTTTAATAATAAACATCGATCAAGGCCAAGTGATCCCTTTAACAAGGAGAAGCAATCCAAGAGCAGCGGTGGTGAAATCAAAATTCCCTATGACTGCTCTTCCTGGCACCAGACCACTAAAGTGTCACCACCTGCCCTAACAGGGGTGCACCATCAATGAGGCCAGGTGAGGCTTTCGCCTCAGGCAGCAGAAAGGCTAGTTTCACCCCTATGCCCTAAGGGCCATAATAAATGTATATGAGGGAATCACTCATAATACAATTCCATAATAGTGTTAATGGTGGAGATTGAAACTTATAGGGGAACTCCACTTTTATTCCCAGACATGAAATCAATACAGTGTGTGAGCTGGGATATAAAAATAGCTGAACATAATGCTAACATGAGCGACTTTTTCACCTACGGCCAAAGGGCAAATGTTATTATTATTTGTATTTTTTTTGGGGGGGGGGGGGGGGCATACCATTGTTTTGGAAGGCGACAAATAAATCTATATACATATATATAATACCATCATAAGGGACCTATCTACAGTAATATTCCCAAAAAGTGTTGTAATAATAGTGCCATACAAAGCTTACATACAGTAATTGTGCCATACAGCTTTATAAAGCTCACACATAACCGTGGCATAAAGAACATCCCTGCTGCTGTAGGCCATGATGTACATTAGGTAACTCAAAAAACATTAACATGGTGCTTCTAGGGAAAAGTCTTTGACTTCAGTGAAATCAGCGTCAGGCAGGAGTGTTAAAGCAGCGAGGATATCGGTAGTGGTTCCAAAGTAAACTGAACTCATCTTAAGAACAAGTGGATTACTTATGGATCCCACCACAGATGGCAGCTTCTCATACCACCACATGGGCAAACATATTCTAACTCAACATCACATCCATGTACCCATTCTACCAAAACAGCTTCCACTCTTCTCGGAAGGATTTCTATGTCCATTGGGCCAAAAGAGGTTAGGCGTTGTTGTTGGTCTTGGGCCTTGGTTAGGGGTTGAATGGTACTGAGGTCAGGACACTGGTGTAGACCAATGAAGTTCTCTAACGCCAGTCCAAATTTTCCGGGCCTCCTCTTGCCCAGCCAGTATGGTCATGATGGAACATCAGCCTTAGGCCTCATGCACACGACCGTTCCGTTTTTTGGAACGGGCGGCCCATTGTAGAAATGCCTATTCTTGTCTGCAAAACGGACAAGAATAGGACATGTTCTATTTTTTTTGCTGTCCGCATCTTTTGCGGCCCCATTGAAGTGAATGGGTCCGCATCCGAGCTGCCAAAACAGCGGCTCAGATGCGGACCCAAACAACGGCCGTGTGCATGAGGCCTTAGGTCCACTAAACTAAGGGGATTTTTCATGGAAGACCAGACATGGAACCTAAGATGGGTCTTTTTCTAATTTTGTAACTGATAAGGAACATCCTCGATAGGTAAGAAATGAGGTCAGACCCATTTTTGAGGTCACAGGTGATATTGAGACATTTAGGGCTGCCTCATTTGAGAAGATCCTATGCACAATGGCCATCTTCTATAAGAGGACCACCCCTCCTGAAGACCATATTTCCATAGGTGATTGCCTCAAGAAAGTTTCTCTATAGCTTACCAACACATTCCATATAACACCTCCTTCTACCGGTTTCTATAAATTTCCTCTGCTTCATGAAACCCACCCACCATCTGGTCCCTGCTACCTCTTGAAGTTCTTCACTAGAACATGGCTTAAAATTGGCCAAGAAAAATTCTCATGTTTTGTTTCAAATGTAAAGGCCAAAGAATACTTTGCAGGAGGTATTATCTCATCTTCATTACCCTTCAGGGATACAGCTAGGTGAAGAGTAGGTTAGAGAAAGATGAGAGGCATAGGCTTGTTTGACCTTGGTCTGAGAGGCAGCTTCCCGCAGCAGAAGCCTCCTGCAATAGTTCTGCCTACAATCAGGACCAAGCAAGGTTTAAGCCATCCTTCACGTAAGCCTCTGACATTCTTCAGATAAATGTGGAGAAAAACAGAAAGTGAAGAACATCTATCTACGGTATCTATCTCCTTCCCATCTATCTCTGCTCTTTGCTTTACGGTTTCCAGACCTCTTTCATTGACATAATGAACATCCTTGCCAAGACCAAGCCTCCTCCGCACCGTGTACCTGCCTGCTTAACCCTTCCACAGCCAGTGGATCTGCTCAATGCTACTACCTGTACAGTAATTACTGTATTTCACTGTGACTTGGGCATTCAAAGGCCTCAGGGGATGTGACTGAGCTGAATGGCATATATATCTCTCCTACTGACCTGCCTGTGCGGGTGTCAGTCTCCACTGTATTTCTGGCATTGTATTCAGGAACCAGTAGACACTATAACTCCTTATGAAACCAAACAGAAATTGTGAAGGCCACTAAAAAAGGGATGCTATTTCATTTAAAGGGGTACTATGGCTTGCGGGTGCCCCATACCAGCATAGCAAGTGAAGCAGCAGCTCTTGTGATCCTGGGTATCCCACCAATCTACTTAGGGCACTTTAGATTCCAGTGCTCTGTCCACTTGTCTGAGCAGATTTATAGGCACAGACAAGTGGCACCATTATATGGGCACTGTCTGTGTCTGGCACTGATATGGGGGCATTACATGTGTATTATAGCCTACGGCTGGCACCATTACATGGGCACTGTCTATGGTTGGCACTGGTATGGGGACATTATATGTGTATTATAGCCTATGGCTGGCACCATTACATGGGCACTGTCTATGGTTGGCACTGGTATGGAGACATTACTTGTGTATTATAGCCTACAGCTGGCACCATTACATGGGCTCTGTCTGTGGTTGGAACTGGTATGGGGGCATTACATGTGTATTATAGCCTACGGCTGGCACCATTATATGGGCACTGCCTGTGGTTGGCACTGATATGTTATGTGATGTTATATGAGCATAGACTGTTATGGGGAGGCTGAGCCTGGTACGTAGGCACTATAGGCTGCCCTATTATGGGGGCACTGTGGCTGGCACTGTAAATGGGGCACTTGGCAGCATACCCTCCTGTCATTCCTGTCTCTAGACACTGGGGTGAGAGTTGCTTCTAAGTTTTGCAACTTTCTAATATACTTTTCTGTTTCAGTTCCTCAACATTTTCCAGATCTCTGCTTGCTGTCAGTGAATGGGAAAAGCCCATTTGCATCCAGAGACTGAAAACCTGTCCTAATACGTCTCACAGTTGAGAATAAAAACATAAAAACACTTAAATAAATTTTTTCCTGAGCTGATACATAGTAACAAACCACCAGGACAGGAAAAAAAGATCTGTGCTGTTTTACTTAAAATATGTGGATTGTCTAGACTGGCAATGACTGTAACGAATCTTCAGCTGTGAGGAGTGTAGAGGGTTTAGGCCTGTGAATACTTGCATTCAGGGATAGCAAGCGGAGATCTTGAAAGTGGTGAAGAACTGACGCACACAGTATATTAAAAAGTTATAGGAGTGTTCACTAAATAATGATTCAACCTTATTTCCACAGGAGTGGAGAACCCCTTTAAGCTGTAGGGGGTGGAGAAGTTGGGATGGGGAAGGGGGGGACACACAATTCTCTTGCTGTGTATTTCATTCTTCGTCCGTGCAGCCGTCAGTGTTACTATTCTAAACATGTCTGCTGAGGTGGATCAATTAAGCAAGCGACATCAGGTTTATATATATCCGCTCTATAAATACTGTACAGCTGGGATCAGCCGTCATTTACTGCAGGCAACAATACACATATAATGCAGGAGACATCTCCAGCACTTTAATCAGAGGAGAAGGTAGATGACTCTGACCCCTATAGGGCTCCAGGGTATAGAAGAAGGGGGGCCCACTAATGGTCCCGAAATCCTGGTAAGCTAGGAGGCAGCAAACCAGAGTAATGGGAAATTACCTGGTAGATGGAGCGCGGGGGGTCTCAGATGAGAGGATTTTCGGTAGCATAGTCATCTCCTTGCTGTCCTCCTTCAGATCGATATAATATCTAATAGGATTTTACGCCTCTTCAACTTTTTAATCCTTGTGTAGTGAGAGGAAATGTAGACTTCTTAGGCCCCTTGCCGACGAGCGAGTATTCGACGCGGGCGCAATGCGTGATGTGACCGCATTGCGCCCGCACTGAATCCGGACCCCTTCATTTCGATGGGTCTGCGTACATGAGCGTTGTTTTTTCGCGCATCACTTGTGCGCAGCATGCTCTATATTGTGTGCGTTTTTCACGCAACGCTGGCCCCATAGAAGTGAACGGGGCTGCGTGAAAATGCAAGCAAGTGCGGATGCGATGCGTTTTTCACGGATGGTTGCTAAGAGATGTTGTTTGTAAAACTTCCGTTTTTTATCACGCGCGTGCAAAAAGCATTAAATCGCATTGCACCCGCACGATAAAAATTTAACAACTGAACGCGATCACATACAAAACTGAATGAACTTGCTTGCGAAATCGCGCATTTTTCACTGAACGCATCCGCAACGCATCCAGACCTAATCCGCTCACGCTCGTCTGCAAGGGGCCTTAGGCCTCCTGCACACGGCCGTTTTTTTTTCCCGTTTACTGGCCGTTTTTTGCGTTCCGTATACGGTCCGTATACGGAACCATTCATTTTAATGGTTCCGCAAAAAAAACGGAATGTACTCCGTATGCATTCCGTTTCCGTATTTCCGTTTTTCCGTTCCGTTTTAACATAGAACATGTCCTATTATTGCCCGCAAATCACGTTCCGTGGCTCCATCCAAGTCAATGGGTCCGCAAAAAAAACGGAACACATACGGAAATGCATCCGTATGTCTTCCGTTTCCGTTCCGTTTTTTGCTGAACCATCTATTGAAAATGTGATGCCCAGCCCAATTTTATCTATGTAATTACTGTATACTGTATATGCCATACGGAAAAACGGAACGGAAAAACTGAACAAAAACGGAAACAAAAAACGGAACAACGGATCCGTGAAAAACGGACCGCAAAACATTGAAAAAGCCATACGGTCGTGTGCAATAGGCCTTAGTGTCAGAGACTGTGACAGACAAGAGCTGACAGTCATACAGTTTTAAAGGGCCACCGACCCAATATAAAATGTGCCAATATCAAGGGAGACTACTTTTCTCATCGGAGACTGAAGCCTTAATTCTCTTGAAGGGCATCTCCACCCAGATTCACCTCTGACAATGGGCAATCTAAATCAGATGGAGTAAAGGAAGATGAATGGTTGAGTTGGAAATCTATAAATAGCAAAAACATCAGACCGGAGAGGGTGTGAGGACTAATGCACCTCCATTATCACCTTCCAGCAGCGCCTGAATATGGCAAGTTTTATAACTTAGAGGAATTAGGACACAAAATGTCAAGATGTCTTCCAGTTACCTCAAAGTAAGGAGGAAGGAGCAGCTGTCGGGTGACAGTGGCTGAGATATCCCTCTCCTGGGACTGCACATGATAGGTGACCCCTGAACCACCGGATGACCAGAGGAGGGACAACTGACCATTGATCACCATGATTGACCAATAAACTAAAGATACTGAGCCACCTTCAATATCATCAAAAGGACCCTGCTGACCAATTTGTCATTCAGGCTGAAGCAATATATCACCAGATGTGGGATGAACCACTAGATCACCATGGATGACTGCTGGACACCCAGGGATGATCAATAAATCACGAGACATGGATAATATGAGATGAGGAAAGGAGAATAAATCCCTTGTAGGATCAAATATGGACCTTGTTGACCAATTTTTTAAGAGGGACTGAGCATTAGCTCTCCAGATGAGGGATTTCGATCACTATGGTTGACTGCCAGGGATGACCACCAGGGATGACCAGATATAGACATGTGATCATCAGAGAAGGACCAGTTTGTCAACATGTAAAGCCTGTATTAAACTGGCAGATTTTTGAGGAAAGGACAATAAATCCCTTGTAGGAGCAAATATGGACCATGACCATATTTCAACGGCCCCATAGAAGTGAATGGAGGATGGCCGCACATGCGCAGTGCGCCCTCTTTCAGTTTACGAGATAGGTGTTGGTGCCAGAGGTGGGACCTGCACCTATCATACAGTGGGGCCATATCCTAGCAATATGCCCCCATTCTCTGAGATGAGAATACCCCTTTAAGTGCTGGATCAGCTATATGAAGGACAAACCAGTCGATTATCTCGGATCACCAATAAACTCCCAAACAATAATGGAACCAAACAGTTTTTACGATCAGATATGGACCTGGCTGACCAGTTCAACAGAGACTAAGCAATGGATCACTAAACGAGAGAGAAACCATTCGATCACCATGAATGTTTGCTGGATCACCAGGAATGATCAATAAACCACTAGACATGGGTGACAGTAAACCATTTTTATGATCAGATATGGACCATGCTGACCAATTAATCAACAGGGACTATGAAACGGATGAGGGACAAAGCACTTTATCACCATGGATGACTGCTGGATTACCAAGAATAACAAATCATCAGACACACGATCAAGGAGGAAGAACCAGTCTGTCAACAGGGACTAAGCAATAGATCCCTGATGAGGGACAAGCCACTCGATCACCATGGATGACTGCTGGATCACCAAGGTTAACAAATAAACCATCAGATATAGACACATAATCAGAAAGGAAGAATCAGTCTGTCAACAGGAACTAACCAATAGATCACCAGATGAAGGACAAGCCAGTCGTTCACCATGGATGACTGCTGGATCTCCAAGAATGACCAATAAACCATCAAATATGGATGCTAGATCCTTGGAGAAGAATGCTGCTAAACCACTCCATGTGAGCAGACATGGACCCCATTGACCAATTTGAAACCAGTGGCTGATCATTAGATCACCAGATGAAGGAGGCACCAGAGACTGGGACGCTTATAGAAGCATTTCCAGTAGAACACTTGAAGCTTATGGGGGAAGTTGAAGCTGAAGTAATTATGGTGGCATCTAAAACTGATGCATTTATGGAGCATCAGGCACTGAATCCCTTGGTGAGGCATTATAGAGGCATATATGGGGTAAATGAAGTCCAAGGTTGGCATTTGAAGATGAGGCACCTATGACAACATTGCTGTAGCATTCATGGGGCATCTGACTCTGAAGCATTGACCCTATAAATTGTTATGGGGAAACTTGTACTATTTTTTTATGCTTGGGGTGTAGTTAATTTCCATTGCTGGGGATATGGATTTTACAAGAGGAGTTATGGCTGGTGAGCATCTTTATGATCAAGTCTTCCAGCTGCAATGATAAAAACGAGCACAACCTCCGAAGCCTTTCAATGAATTGCCTCCCACCAGCCTGTACATTGCAGTCACATATAATTTGCTTGCTGAAATGACTTTCCCGACTATCTTTCCCTATTAGTTTGAATGTGTTGTCACTTTTCAAAGCGCTGTAAAATCTAATTAGATGCGCTATCGTTAATTAGCTCACAGTCGAGATCGTGTTTGGTATTGGAGCAGGCAATGACGAGATGCAACAGTAAAGACGTGTATACAGTTTAGATCATTGTCAGTAAGGAGCACTGTGTGGGTGGGGTCTCTAGCAATGTTTATCCTGACATTCCTGAGTTATGAATACAATTCCAGAAGTACAGTAAAGACTGATACTCATGCAAACACATCGAAGAAAAAAAAAAAGTGAAGATGGGCATCTCTTGCTCAAGATAACTCAAAAATGATGCATAATATTGCGGGGAAAAGTAACTTTATTCAAAATGTGCTGTTCCTTTAAATAATGTACCGTCCCTTTAAATAATGGGATGCAGCCTAAACAATAAAAAGATAATGCAATAACCATGAAAATAAAATGGAGACCTTTACAGAAGGCCTGCGGGTGCCCGGAGATATCCAATATAATGACGCAGTGTAGATGCCATGCTGAGGTTGCCACTAACTGTGCCTCTGTGCAACCGCAATTACACAAGAGCTATAATTACCCCATAAAAATACATTCATCAAGATAATTATTTTGTTATGGTCACAATTTCAGACCACTGGGCGCGTCCTTAGGACTCGAGTTGCTACAATAACAGTCGAGCTGGGGAAAAAAAAAATCCCATTTTAAATGTATTCTACAGATGTAGTAGAGCTGAGTTGATTGTTGGCACAGTGTGGTATCTGTGGTTTTATGCACTGGTCCATTACCTAAACATGGCGATTGTTCACAATGGACGAGTGATACATTCCCACTGAGCAACACAATGCTATTAAAGTGTGGAATTTAATACTATAATAACATTTTAAAGCAATCACAGCGAATGATTTGGCATTGAGTCAGTTATAGTCATTCTTTCAGCCACCACTAGAGGGAGCATAAGAGCTTACTGCTTAGTAAAAAACAGTATGCACTAAGCTCCTATGCTCCCCCTAGTGGTGGCTACAAGCAGCCAGAATTGTATCATTTAACTCAATGCTTACGCAGGGGTTTGTATCAGAAAATCCAGCTCATTAGCATGTTTTCTCAGGGGCGGAGCATCTGAGAGGAACTCTCAAGGGATATACAAAACGAACTACGGTACATTTTAGCTAATGTTTTACAGTAAGGTTGGACAAGGGTATTTGTCAGGTTCTGTAAAAACTAGATCATCGGTGAATCCCAGACAAAAGCAATCAATAGATAGAGGCTGCCAGACTATTGGCTCCGCCCCCACAAAATGGTGGCCTCTACTCTAAGCAGATCCCAAACAATAGACTAAAATGGCTATTTTGCTGTAAGTTTCACCACTGGAGCTCCTTGAGGCGTTCTTTAAGAAGCTGCCAGGAAAATACCAATGTGGTTCTTGCTTCACTATGAAATATTAATTTACAGCGTCACGATTATCTCCTCGGCTCTCCGGTGTAAACACTTCAAGACACCCGCTATCTGGAATAGACAGCTAAGCAGGAATGACTATATCATGGTAATGAAGGGATCGGCTCTGTAAAATGAATTACTTAATAGTCAGTGAACAAAGCTCATCTACTCAAAAGGGAATGTCCATTTAAAGGGGAACTCCGCTTGTGACTTTTCCCAGTATAAATCTATAAAGAATGCTGAGCCATTATGTAAATACTTAGCTTTACTTATCCCTTAAAGATCCCGAGTTATTCCATGCATGTTTTTCTCCATTCACAGCCAAAGCTACATTCAGGATTCTATTGGTTGCCCTTAGAAACCGACTGGGGTGTTCTAGACCGCCAGTCATGTGACCCTCGTTCAGATCTGATGCAAGGATTACTCTCTGGCAACCGGAAAGCAGCAGAATTCTGAATGTCGCTTTATATGGGAATGGAGAAGAAAAGATTTATACTGTAAACTTTTGTGACTTTTTTCAAAAGTGGAATTATCCTTTACATTTCCCTGACGCTGCTATTTTAAGATCCTTATTGATGAAGCCGTCCATTGTTTGCCTTCTCTTTCCCATAAATGGCAGCTACCATTAGCAATAGCATGTCAATTGATTTGGAGTAGGGTAAGAGTAAGAGCGCTTCTCATGGTTGGAAGTCATCATCGAAGGGTTAAATTATTTGGCGCTATGAGGACTGACTCAGGTGGGGAGATTTTGTGTAAAGAAAATAGTGCCTTCATACAGTCTCCAAATAATGCTGCCATATACTGCCCGCATAATACCACTACCCAATGCTGAAATAAAACTGACACTTGGTCAATTAACAATACTGTATGTACAGTCCAAATCATGCAGCCATATAGTAGTAATAATACTGCCATATACATCCTGTATAACACCACTATATAGTGCTAACATAATACTGCTACAGGAGCGTGACTATAGCGGAAGCGACTGCTACGGGGCCCAAACTCAGAAGGGACCTGCCCAGAAAGGAGAATGAAAGATTTTGTTATCAGGCCCCCCTCAACAGTATTATACAATGACAGTATATAGTGACATGACATACAGGATATACGTGTAGGAAATGGATGGTGCAGCTGTCTGGCCTGCTCTGGCAGAGCTATCTTGACTAGCCGCAGGAGTGAGGGTTGCACGGGAGGAGGGGGTTGCTTGTGGAAGGGGGTCCCAGTCAAAAATTTGCTGAGGGGCCCAGTCAGTTCTAGTTGTGCCACTGTGCTGCCATACATATCCTGTATAACTATATAGTGCTAAGATCATACTGCCATTCATATCCTGTATAACACCACTATATAGCGCTAGGATAATACTGCCATTCATATCCTGTATAACATCACTATATAGCGCTAAGATAACACTGCCATACACATACTGTATAACATCACTATATAGCGCTAGGATAATACTGCCATACACATCCTGTATAACACTACTATACAGTGCTAGGATAATACTGCCATACACATCCTGTATAACATCACTATATAGCGCTAGGATAATACTGCCATTCATATCCTGTATAACATCACTATATAGCGCTAAGATAACACTGCCATACACATCCTGTATAACATCACTATATAGCGCTAGGATAATACTGCCATACACATCCTGTATAACATCACTATATAGCGCTAGGATAATACTGCCATACACATCCTATATAACACCACTATATAGTGCTAGGATAATACTGCCATACACATCCTGTATAACACCACTATATAGTGCTAGGATCATACTGCCATACACATCCTGTATAACACTACTATACAGTGCTAGGATAATACTGCCATACACATCCTGTATAACACCACTATATAGTGCTAAGATCATACTGCCATACACATCCTATATAACATCACTATATAGTGCTAAGATCATACTGCCATACACATCCTGTATAACATCACTATATAGTGCTAAGATCATACTGCCATACACATCCTATATAACATCACTATATAGTGCTAAGATCATACTGCCATACACAACCTATATAACATCACTATATAGTGCTAAGATCATACTGCCATACACATCCTGTATAACACCACTATATAGTGCTAAGATAATACTGCCATACACATCCTGTATAACACCACTATATAGTGCTAAGATAATACTGCCATACACATCCTGTATAACACCACTATATAGTGCTAGGATCATACTGCCATACACATCCTGTATAACACCACTATATAGTGCTAGGATCATACTGCCATACACATCCTATATAACATCACTATATAGTGCTAAGATCATACTGCCATACACATCCTGTATAACACCACTATATAGTGCTAGGATCATACTGCCATACACATCCTATATAACATCACTATATAGTGCTATGATCATACTGCCATACACATCCTGTATAACATCACTATATAGTGCTAGGATCATACTGCCATACACATCCTGTATAACATCACTATATAGTGCTAAGATCATACTGCCATACACATCCTGTATAACACCACTATTTAGTACCAGGATAATACTGCCATACATACAGTTGTGTTCAAAATTATTCAACCCCCAATGCTGTAAAGGGTTTTAGGGAATTTAGTGTACATTTGTAATTGTGTTCAGAATGAAATCTTACAAGGACTTTTTAAAGAACCAAATGCAACTAAAATGACATCAATTGTTTTTGTAATACAGTATTAAATGTTTTTTTTGTGATTTCTTCATTGACACAATTATTCAACCCCTTAAAGACTACCACTCTTAAGAACAGAGGTTCATTCAAGTGTTTTCGATCAGGTATTGAAAACACCTGTGGATGTCAAGGAGCAGCAATCAAGCATAATAAGCACCAATTAGGCAGATGTAAAAGGACTGTGATACTCAGCTCCTTCTAGACATTTACTGGTGTGTTTACAAACATGGTGAAGTCAAGAGAATGGTCCAGGAAGACAAGAGAAGAGGTGATTTCTCTTCACAGGAAGGGCAATGGCTATAAGAAGATACCAAGAGACACCATAGGAAGCATCATTCGCAAATTCAAGGCAAAGGGCACTGTTGAAATGCTACCTGGTCGTGGCAGAAAGAAGATGCTGACTTCGACTGCTGTGCGCTACCTGAAGCGCAAAGTGGAGAAAAGTCCCCGTGTGACTGCTGAGGAACTGAAAAAAGATTTGTCAGATGTGGGTACTGAAGTTTCAGCTCAGACAATAAGTGGCACACTGCGTAATGAAGGCCTCCATGCCAGTACTCCCAGGCGCACCCCCTTGCTGTCTCCAAAGAATAAGAAGAGTCGACTGCAGTATGCCAAAAGTCATGTGGACAAACCACAAAAGTGTTCTGTGGACTGATGAAACAAAATTAGAACTGTTTGGGCCCATGGATCAACGCTATGTTTGGAGGAGGAAGAACAAGGCCTATGAAGAAAAGAACACCTTGCCTACTGTGAAGCATGGCGGGGGGTCAATCATGCTTTGGGGCTGTTTTGCTTCTACAGGTACAGGGAAGCTTCAGCGTGTGCAAGGTACCATGAATTATCTTCAGTACCAGGAGATATTGGATGAAAATGTGATGCAGTCCGTCACAAACCTGAGGCTTGGGAGACGTTGGACCTTTCAACAGGACAATGATCCCAAGCATACCTCCAAGTCCACTAGAGCATGGGTGCAGATTAAAGGCTGGAACATTTTGAAGTGGCCATCGCAGTCACCAGACTTAAATCCGATTGAGAACCTCTGGTGGGACTTAAAGAAAGCAGTTGCAGCGCGCAAGCCTAAGAATGTGACTGAACTGGAGGCTTTTGCCCATGAAGAATGGGCGAAGATACCCGTAGATCGCTGCAAGACACTTGTGTCAAGCTATGCTTCACGTTTAAAAGCTGTTATAACTGGAAAAGGATGTTGTACTAAGTACTAAGATTGAATGTCACTTGGGGGTTGAATAAAACTGATAAGGATGTGAGCACAGAAAAGACATTTGTGGTTATTTCATTATAAATGTTATGTTATATTTGTCTGACTTACAAGATGACTGAAATGATCAAAATCAATGTCAAACTGGACAAAACACTCAATTTCAGTGGGGGTTGAATAATTTTGAACACAACTGTATCCTGTATAACACCATTATATAGTGCTAAAATAATTCTCCCATTAACACCCTGTATAACACCATTATATAGTACTAAGATAATACTACCATACACATCCTGTATAACACCACAATATAGTGCTATGGAAATACTCTATTCCCATCCAGTAATAAGCTACCATATGACACCACCATATATTGCTAAGATAATTGTGCCACATAATATCCTGTATAATACAACCATATAATGCTAAGATAAAACTGCCATATGCACCCTGTATAACACCACCTTTTAGTGCTAAGATAATACCACCATATACATCCTGTATAACACCACTATATAGTACTAAGAAAAAACTGCATTCACATTGTGTATAAAGCCACCATATAGTGTTAGGATAATACTGTCTGTCATATGCATCCTGTATAGCACAAACATATAGTGAGAGATTTATCAAACAGGCTTAGTTGCCCATAGCAACCGATCAGATTCCACCTTTCATTTTTTTATAGCTCCTTTGGAAAATAATCTGATTGGTTGCTATGGGCAACTAAGCCAGTTCTCCTTTAAACCAGTTTGATAAATCTCCCCCATAGAGCTAAGATCATACTGCCATACACATCCTGTATAACACCACTATATAGTGCTAGGATAACACTGCCATACACATCCTGTATAACACCACTATATAGTGCTAGGATAACACTGCCATACACATCCTGTATAACACCACTATATAGCGCTAGGATAATACTGCCATACACATCCGGTATAACACCACTATATAGCGCTAGGATAATACTGCCATTAACATCCTGTATAACACCACTATATAGTGCTAGGATAATACTGCCATACACATCTTGTATAACACCACTATATAGTACCAGGATAATACTGCCATACACATCCTGTATAACACCACTATATAGCTCTAGGATAATACTGCCATTAACATCCTGTATAACACCACTATATAGCTCTAGGATAACACTGCCATACACATCCTGTATAACATCACTATATAGTGCTATGATAACACTGCCATACACATCCTGTATAACACCACTATATAGTACCAGGATAATACTGCCATACACATCCTGTATAACACCACTCTATAGTACCAGGATAATACTGCCATACACATCCTGTATAACACCACTCTATAGTACCAGGATAATACTGCCATACACATCCTGTATAACACCACTATATAGCGCTAGGATAATACTGCCATACACATCCTGTATAACACCACTCTATAGTACCAGGATAATACTGCCATACACATCCTGTATAACATCACTATATAGTGCTATGATAACACTGCCATACACATCCTGTATAACACCACTATATAGTACCAGGATAATACTGCCATACACATCCTGTATAACACCACTATATAGTGCTAGGATAATACTGCCATACACATCTTGTATAACACCACTATATAGCGCTAGGATAATACTGCCATACACATCCTGTATAACACCACTATATAGCTCTAGGATAACACTGCCATACACATCCTGTATAACACCACTATATAGCGCTAGGATAATACTGCCATACACATCCTGTATAACATCACTATATAGTGCTATGATAACACTGCCATACACATCCTGTATAACACCACTATATAGTGCTAGGATCATACTGCCATACACATCCTGTATAACACCACTCTATAGTACCAGGATAATACTGCCATACACATCCTGTATAACACCACTATATAGCGCTAGGATAATACTGCCATACACATCCTGTATAACACCACTCTATAGTACCAGGATAATACTGCCATACACATCCTGTATAACACCACTATATAGTACCAGGATAATACTGCCATACACATCCTGTATAACACCACTATATAGTGCTAGGATAATACTGCCATACACATCCTGTATAACACCACTATATAGTGCTAGGATAATACTGCCATACACATCTTGTATAACACCACTATATAGCGCTAGGATAATACTGCCATACACATCCTGTATAACACCACTATATAGCTCTAGGATAACACTGCCATACACATCCTGTATAACACCACTATATAGCGCTAGGATAATACTGCCATACACATCCTGTATAACATCACTATATAGTGCTATGATAACACTGCCATACACATCCTGTATAACACCACTATATAGTGCTAGGATCATACTGCCATACACATCCTGTATAACACCACTCTATAGTACCAGGATAATACTGCCATACACATCTTGTATAACACCACTATATAGTACCAGGATAATACTGCCATACACATCCTGTATTACACCACTATATAGCGCTAGGATAATACTGCCATACACATCCTGTATAACACCACTATATAGTACCAGGAAAATACTGCCATACACATCCTGTATAACATCACTATATAGTGCTATGATAACACTGCCATACACATCCTGTATAACACCACTATATAGTACCAGGATAATACTGCCATACACATCCTGTATAACACCACTATATAGTACCAGGATAATACTGCCATACACATCCTGTATAACACCACTATATAGTGCTAGGATAATACTGCCATACACATCCTGTATAACACCACTATATAGTGCTAGGATAATACTGCCATACACATCTTGTATAACACCACTATATAGCGCTAGGATAATACTGCCATACACATCCTGTATAACACCACTATATAGCTCTAGGATAACACTGCCATACACATCCTGTATAACACCACTATATAGTGCTAGGATCATACTGCCATACACATCCTGTATAACACCACTCTATAGTACCAGGATAATACTGCCATACACATCCTGTATAACACCACTATATAGCGCTAGGATAATACTGCCATACACATCCTGTATAACACCACTCTATAGTACCAGGATAATACTGCCATACACATCCTGTATAACATCACTATATAGTGCTATGATAACACTGCCATACACATCCTGTATAACACCACTATATAGTACCAGGATAATACTGCCATACACATCCTGTATAACACCACTATATAGCGCTAGGATAATACTGCCATACACATCCTGTATAACACCACTATATAGCGCTAGGATAATACTGCCATACACATCCTGTATAACACCACTATATAGTACCAGGATAATACTGCCATGCACATCCTGTATAACACCACTCTATAGTACCAGGATAATACTGCCATACACATCCTGTATAACACCACTATATAGCGCTAGGATAATACTGCCATTAACATCCTGTATAACACCACTATATAGTGCTAGGATAATACTGCCATACACATCTTGTATAACACCACTATATAGTACCAGGATAATACTGCCATACACATCCTGTATAACACCACTATATAGCTCTAGGATAACACTGCCATACACATCCTGTATAACACCACTATATAGTGCTAGGATCATACTGCCATACACATCCTGTATAACACCACTCTATAGTACCAGGATAATACTGCCATACACATCTCGTATAACACCACTCTATAGTACCAGGATAATACTGCCATACACATCCTGTATAACATCACTATATAGTGCTATGATAACACTGCCATACACATCCTGTATAACACCACTATATAGTACCAGGATAATACTGCCATACACATCCTGTATTACACCACTATATAGCGCTAGGATAATACTGCCATACACATCCTGTATAACACCACTATATAGTACCAGGATAATACTGCCATACACATCCTGTATAACATCACTATATAGTGCTATGATAACACTGCCATACACATCCTGTATAACACCACTATATAGTACCAGGATAATACTGCCATACACATCCTGTATAACACCACTATATAGTACCAGGATAATACTGCCATACACATCCTGTATAACACCACTATATAGTGCTAGGATAATACTGCCATACACATCCTGTATAACACCACTATATAGTGCTAGGATAATACTGCCATACACATCTTGTATAACACCACTATATAGCGCTAGGATAATACTGCCATACACATCCTGTATAACACCACTATATAGCTCTAGGATAACACTGCCATACACATCCTGTATAACACCACTATATAGTGCTAGGATCATACTGCCATACACATCCTGTATAACACCACTCTATAGTACCAGGATAATACTGCCATACACATCCTGTATAACACCACTATATAGCGCTAGGATAATACTGCCATACACATCCTGTATAACACCACTCTATAGTACCAGGATAATACTGCCATACACATCCTGTATAACATCACTATATAGTGCTATGATAACACTGCCATACACATCCTGTATAACACCACTATATAGTACCAGGATAATACTGCCATACACATCCTGTATAACACCACTATATAGCGCTAGGATAATACTGCCATACACATCCTGTATAACACCACTATATAGCGCTAGGATAATACTGCCATACACATCCTGTATAACACCACTATATAGTACCAGGATAATACTGCCATACACATCCTGTATAACATCACTATATAGTACCAGGATAATACTGCCATACATATCCTGTATAACACCACTATATAGCGCTATGATAACACTGCCATACACATCCTGTATAACACCACTATATAGTACCAGGATAATACTGCCATACACATCCTGTATAACACCACTATATAGTACCAGGATAATACTGCCATACATATCCTGTATAACACCACTATATAGCGCTAGGATAATACTGCCATACACATCCTGTATAACACCACTATATAGTACCAGGATAATACTGCCATACACATCCTGTATAACATCACTATATAGCGCTAGGATAATACTGCCATACACATCCGGTATAACACCACTATATAGCGCTAGGATAATACTGCCATTAACATCCTGTATAACACCACTATATAGCGCTAGGATAATACTGCCATACACATCCTGTATAACACCACTATATAGTACCAGGATAATACTGCCATACACATCCTGTATAACATCACTATATAGCGCTAGGATAATACTGCCATACACATCCTGTATAACACCACTATATAGTACCAGGATAATACTGCCATACACATTCTGTATAACACCACTCTATAGTACCAGGATAATACTGCCATACACATCCTGTATAACACCACTCTATAGTACCAGGATAATACTGCCATACACATCCTGTATAACACCACTATATAGTGCTAGGATCATACTGCCATACACATCCTGTATAACACCACTATATAGTACTAGGATAATACTGCCATACACATCCTGTATAACATCACTATATAGCGCTAGGATAATACTGCCATACACATCCTGTATAACACCACTATATAGTACCAGGATAATACTGCCATACACATTCTGTATAACACCACTCTATAGTACCAGGATAATACTGCCATACACATCCTGTATAACACCACTCTATAGTACCAGGATAATACTGCCATACACATCCTGTATAACATCACTATATAGTGCTATGATAACACTGCCATACACATCCTGTATAACACCACTATATAGTGCTAGGATCATACTGCCATACACATCCTGTATAACACCACTATATAGTACCAGGATAATACTGCCATACACATCCTGTATAACACCACTATATAGTACCAGGATAATACTGCCATACACATCCTGTATAACATCACTATATAGTACCAGGATAACACTGCCATACACATCCTGTATAACACCACTATATAGTACCAGGATAATACTGCCATACACATCCTGTATAACACCACTATATAGTACCAGGATAATACTGCCATACACATCCTGTATAACATCACTATATAGTACCAGGATAACACTGCCATACACATCCTGTATAACACCACTATATAGTACCAGGATAATACTGCCATACACATCCTGTATAACACCACTATATAGTACCAGGATAATACTGACATACATGAGTTGTATAACAGTAATGTCCAAAATATGCAAATGTTATCCAAATAAAACTGTCCTCTACTGCTTTCAACATCAAGCAGATCCATTTCTAAATAAGACCGCCATATGCCTATAAAAAAAGCTGGATGACTATTGCTATGATTGTTCTCATCCTTGGGGACCTCTAAGGATCTCTGGACCAAGACCGTTGCTTGCTTTGCCAAAAATTAGTCTACCGTGGTCCGTGGATCCAGTAATCTGTAAGGGGAATTCTGGAGACCAATTTTTATGTTCTTCTACCAGTAGTGCCCTGCAGGGCCATACCACTGTATAGAGGAAGGGGGGAGGGAGTGAAGGCTGAAGAAAAGTACTTCCTAAGGCCTCATGCACACGACCGTTGTGTGCTTTGAGGTCCGCAAATTGCGGATCTTCAAAACACGGATGGCGTCCGTGTGCGTTCCGCAATTTGCGGAACGGCACGGACAGCCATTAATATAACTGCCTGTTCTTGTCCGCAAAAGCGGACAAGAATAGGACAGGTTATATTTTTTTTGCGGTCCACGGAACGGAGCAACGGATGCGGACAGCACACGGAGTGCTGTCCGCATCTTTTGCGGCCTCATTGAAGTGAATGGGTCCACATCCGAGCCGCAAATACTGCGGCTCGCATGCGGACCAAAACAACGGTCGTGTGCATGAGGCCTAAGGCTACTTTCACACTCACGTTTTGGCTTTCCGTTTGCGAGATCCGTTCAGGGCTCTCGCAAGCGGTACAAAACGGATCCGTTTTGCCCTAATGCGTTCTGAATGGATGCGGATCCGCTCAGAATGCATCAGTTTGCCGACGTTCCGTCTCCATTCCGCTCTGGAGGCGGACACCAAAACGCTGCCTGCCTGCGTTTTCTCTGACACAATCTGGCACAATAGAAAACGGCTATAGAAGACATAATACAAACGGATCCGCTCACGACGGATGCAGACGGTTGTATTATTATAACGGATCCGTTTTTGCAGATCCATGACGCGAGTGTGAAAGTAGCCTTAGGCCTCTTGCACTCGACCGTATGGTTTTGCGGTCCATTTTAAACGGATCCGTTTTTCCTTTTTTTGTTTCAGTAGTGTTTCCGTTTCCGTTCCGCTTCTGTTCCGTTTTGCCATTGCGTTTGGTTTCCGTTTGTTACGGATCGGAAGCGGAAGCATACAATAATGTTTAAACAGCAAGTACAAAAAAAAATGTAAATTGGGCTGGGCATAAAATTTTCAATAGACGGTTCTGCAAAAACGGAACGGATACGGATGCATTCCATTTTTTTGGCGCAACCATTGACTTGAATGGAGCCACGGAAAGTGATTTGCGAGCAATAATAGGACGTGTTCTTTCTTTGAACAAAACGGTAATACGGAAACGGAATGCACGCGGAGTACCCTCTGTTGTTTTTGTGGACCCATTGAAGTGAATGGTTCCGCATACGGATTGCAAACGGAACGCAAAAAAATTGAACAGAAACGGGAAAAAAACGTATAGGATAGTCCCTCATATTGCAGTGCTGACCTGACCTGTGTCATGACTGGTGCCCTTTAAGAACATGTTGACGAGATAAAATGTACTTCCCCTTTAAATTAGCAATTCAATCTATTGCTGTGGGAGCAAAAGAGAGATCAGAAGAATCCGCGCGGTGAGGTGTATTCAGGTTTGCGATCCCCAGACAATTAACAGCGATGAGGTCTAGCAGAACGCGTCATCGTAATTCCGCAGCGTGATGTTTTTCTGCAGAGCGTTGCAGAAAAAAAAACAAAAAAAAAAAAACACGTAATTGCTTCCTCTCTCCGGTACGTGTGACCCTAAGGGCTTGTTAATCGCGCAGCTACGCGGTCATGAAATATTCATAGGGACAGGACGCTCGCCGGTGATAAAAGAGGCATCAGCCTGCGCTGATACATTGTAACAAACTGGACGGCGGCAGTCCTATTGACCTCACAGGGTTTTTTTTTTTAGGCTGGATCCATTTGTAACAAACACGCAGCTCTCACGTGCAGTACGTCAGGATTTTCCTTTGGAGGCGAACCGAGAATGTTCCCGTTCACTGACAGCAAGCAGAAACAAGCATTATGCTTCATTCACGCCCCCTCCTACAGATTGATTTTCAGGTTTTTTTTGGGCAGAAAAGATGAAAAGATAGGAATCCACCATGAGATGTTACAATGTAACTAGTAAAAATTGGGGTAGGAATATTTTTGTAAATGCCAACCAGCCTCCCGCCACATAGTGTCATATAGAAGATAAAATCGATGGGGGTTCATGAAGTGGGATCTTTACCAGGTTCTAAACATAGGGGGCGCTGTGCCAGGTGTTGAATCTACAACTCTGAGCAACACTTTCTATACAGATGCATTAGGCACCGCAGAGACTCCCTAAAAAGCGTACTTCCCCTTTAAAATATTATGATACGAGGAGAGTGATAAATATCTTAAAGGGGCTGTGCCACCATTAAATGTCATTTTAATATAATTGCATGAAAAACGAGTTACTTCTGTAATATATATTCTGCTACAAAAGTGCTCCAGTTGTGAATTATTCTCTTTAGATCCATGGCACCCTCTGATGTTTAATCTGCATAGTAAGGTGCACGTCCACCTACTGAGGTGGACGTACATGCTCAGTTGCATCCTTCAATTGCCACCAGCCAGATACAGGGAGAGCGCTGCAGCAGAATGGACATGCCCCCTTAGAAAGAGCACACCCCTGAGCTGCAGCAGAAAGGACATGCCCCCTTAGAAAGAGCACACCCCTGAGCTTCTGCAGCAGAAAGGACATGCCCCCTTATAAAGAGCACACCCCTGATCTGCAGCAGAAAGGACATGGCCCCTTAGAAAGAGCACATCCCTGAGCTGCAGCAGAAAGGACATGCCCCCTTAGAAAGAGCACACCCCTGAGCTGCAGCAGAAAGGACATGCCCCCTTAGAAAGAGCTCACCCCTGAGCTGCAGCAGCAGAAAGGACATGCCCCCTTAGAAAGAGCACACCCCTGAGCTGCTGCAGCAGAAAGGACATGCCCCCTTATAAAGAGCACACCCCTGAGCTGCAGAAGAAAGGACATGCCCCCTTATAAAGAGCACACCCTTGAGCTTCAGCAGAAAGGGCATGCCCCCTTAGAAAGAGCACACCCCTGAGCTGCAGCAGAAAGGACATGCCCCCTTAGAAAGAGCATACCCCTGAGCTGCTGCAGAAAGGACATGCCCCCTTAGAAAGAGCACACCCCTGAGCTGCTGCAGCAGAAAGGACATGCCCCCTTAGAAAGAGCACACCCCTGAGCTGCAGCAGAAAGGACATGCCCCCTTAGAAAGAGAACACCCTTGAGCTGCTGCAGCAGAAAGGACATGCCCCCTCATAAAGAGCACACCCCTGAGATGCTGCAGCAGAAAGGACATGCCCCCTTAGAAAGAGCACACCCCTGAGATGCTGCAGCAGAAAAGACATGTGTCACAGCGGGCGTGCACTCAGTCTAAAAGATAACGCACCAACCAGGCTCTGGGCGAGAGACAGGGGAAGGGTCACCTCCTAACTAATCCCTGACCTCTTTCCCTGCAATACTCAGCCCACCTACAGACCTTTAAAGTAGGTATGAGGTGTCCCCGTGCCTGGGCTGACAAAACCCTGAATTCCCTGAGATGGTGAAGTAGGGAAAAAGGAGCAGCCTGCTCGCACAGAACCTGGATGGGATAGATGACACTAGACAACCAAACTTGAAATAGCACTTATCTTCCTGAGCTGGAGCAGACAGCCAACCTTCCTTCCTAGCTTCCAAGACCACAATGATTAGTATAATCCGCTCAGGGCACTGGGCTAGTGTGCTATTTAAACTAATGACCCCACCCATTGCACCTGATGAGAGGCGGATCCAGCACAGCTCCAAAACAACCACTAAACTCGTGCTGCTATCCTGGCCGACCTCCGCACATCGTCAGAGTGGGGCATGACAGCACCCCCCCTTCTACGGGTGACCTCCGGACACCCCGGACCAACCTTATCCGGATGGGACCTATGAAAAGCCCTCACCAGTCGGCTGGCGTTGACATCCACCGCCGGAACCCACATCCTCTCCTCAGGACCGTATCCCCTCCAGTGCACCAGGTACTGAAGAGAACCCCGAAGAACTCTCGAGTCGAGAATCCTGGAGATCTCAAACTCCAAGTTTCCCTCGACCAGAACAGGAGTAGGAGGCAATGGCGATGGTTCCACCGGTCTCACGTATTTTTTTAGTAAAGACCTGTGGAACACATCATGGATCCTCCAAGTCTGCGGAAGATCAAGCCGAAACACCACAGGATTGATCACCGCAGAAATTTTATATGGACCAATAAATCTTGGACCCAGTTTCCAAGATGGCACTCTCAATTTGATATTCTTAGTGGACAACCACACCAGATCACCCACACACAGGTCCGGACCATTCATACGTCTCTTGTCAGCCATTCGTTTATACCTCTCACCCATCCTCTCCAAATTCCCTTGAATCCTCCGCCAGATAGAGGATAAGGCAGAAGAGAATCTCTTCTCCTCTGGCATCCCAGAGGAACCAGACCCAGAAAAGGTACTAAACTGAGGATGGAAACCGTATGCGCCAAAAAATGGCGACTTACCCGTGGACTCCTGCCTACGGTTATTCAACTGAAATTCTGCTAAGAACAAGAATGAGGACCAGTCCTCCTGATTCTCAGCCACAAAGCACCTCAAGTAGGTCTCCAGGTTTTGATTGGTACGCTCCGTCTGACCATTCGACTGCGGATGAAAAGCCGAAGAGAATGAAAGTTGAATGCCAAGCCGAGAGCAGAACGCCCTCCAAAACCTGGAGACAAACTGCGTGCCCCTATCAGAGACCACATCCGAAGGAATACCATGCAATTTCACAATATTATCCACAAAAATCTGCGCAAGAGTCTTAGCGTTAGGCAGACTCGTTAGGGGTATAAAGTGAGCCATTTTACTGAAACGGTCAACTACCACCAAAATCACTGTTCTCCCGGAGGAACTCGGCAGATCCGTAATAAAGTCCATAGACAAATGCGTCCAAGGACGAGATGGAATAGACAATGGAAGAAGTGAACCAGGCGGTCGAGTATGAGCAACCTTTGACCGAGCGCAGGTTTCACAAGCTGTCACGTAATTCTCAATGCTCTTACGTAACCCTGGCCACCAGAACCTCTGGGATACTAGATCACAGGTGGACTTACCACCAGGATGTCCAGCGAGAACAGTATTGTGATGTTCCTTGAACACCTTGTATTGTAGGCCATAAGGAACAAACAACCTCCCTGGGGGACAAGAACCAGGAGCCCCCTCCTGGGCTCCCAACACCTCCATCTCCAATTCAGGGTACAGAGCGGAGACCACCACCCCATCCGCCAAAATCGGCGCCGGATCTTCTGAATCACCTCCCCCAGGAAAGCTGCGAGACAAGGCATCTGCCTTGGCGTTCTTGACCCCTGGGCGAAAGGTAACCACGAAATTGAACCTGGTAAAAAACAGTGACCATCTGGCCTGCCTAGGGTTCAAACTCTTGGCAGATTGCAGGTAAGCCAAATTCTTATGGTCAGTATACACCGTAACGGGGTGAGACACCCCCTCTAACCAGTGACGCCATTCCTCAAAGGCCAACTTGATAGCCAACAATTCTCTATCTCCAACATCATAATTCCTCTCGGCGACCGAGAGCTTCTTGGAGAAGAAGGCACACGGGACCCACTTGCCAGGAGATGAACCCTGTGACAGCACCGCCCCAACCCCCACCTCTGATGCATCGACCTCCACTACGAATGGCTGAGACACATCCGGCTGCACCAGAATGGGAGCAGACGTAAAACGCTCCTTAACAGCCGAAAAGGTCTGCAATGCCTCATCCGACCAGACAGAGACATCGGCGCCCTTCTTGGTCATATCAGTAAGAGGTTTTACTAGGGTAGAATAATTCGAAATAAATTTTCTATAATAATTCGTAAACCCCAAGAACCGCATCAAAGCTTTCTGATTCTCTGGTCGGTCCCACTCCAGAACTGCCCGGATCTTTTCGGGGTCCATACGAAAACCAGAATCAGAAAGCATGTATCCCAAGAACAGAAGCTCTTGCACCGCAAACAAACATTTCTCCAATTTGGCATATAACTTATTCTCCCGAAGGATCATCAAAACCTGTCTCACATGATCCTGATGGGTCTTCAGATCAGGAGAATAAATTAAAATGTCATCCAGGTAAACTACTACGAACCTACCCACCAAGTGATGAAAAATGTCATTGACGAATCGCTGAAATACTGCTGGCGCGTTCGTCAACCCAAAAGGCATCACCAGGTTCTCAAAATGACCCTCGTGCGTATTGAAGGCTGTTTTCCACTCATCTCCCTCCTTGATTCTGATCAGATTGTAGGCTCCTCTCAAATCCAACTTGGAGAACACCGTGGCTCCAACAATCTGATCAAAAAGATCAGAGATCAAAGGCAGGGGATATGGATCCCGGACTGTAATACAGTTCAATTCCCGGAAATCCAAACACGGTCTCAGTGATCCATCTTTTTTCTTCACAAAGAACAAACCTACTGCCACTGGAGACTTAGATGGTCTAATATGACCCTTTGCCAAACTCTCGGCGACATACTTTCGCATGACCTCTCTTTCGGGTTGAGAGAGGTTGTAAAGCCGAGACTTTGGCAACTTAGACCCAGGAATGAGATTAACTGGACAATCATAGGCTCGATGAGGGGGCAATTCCTGAGCCCCACCCTCCGAAAAGACATCCGCAAAATCCGAGAGATACTGAGGTAAAGCCGTAATGGACACACCAGAGATAGATGTGCCAAGACAATTATCCGAACAAAACTCGCTCCAACCAATGATTTGTTTCGCTTGCCAGTCTATAATTGGGTTACGTCTAGTCAACCATGGCAACCCCAAAACTATAGGAGCTGGCAAATCCTTCATGACAAAACAAGAAATAATCTCAGCATGTGAATCACCCACCCTTAAGTGAATACCATGAACAATGTGAGTAAGGCTCCTTTGAGAAAGAGGGGAAGACTCAATTGCAAAAACACGAATCTCGTTCTCTAACGTGCAAGTACTTAGTCCCAGGCCTTGAAGAAAAAGAAAGTCAATTAGGTTTACCCCAGCACCACAATCAAGGAATACATCAACAAACACATTTTTTGACTCTAGCGCCACCATAGCCTAAAGGAGAAAACGGGAACTGCAGGGAGCTTGCATACTTGTCTGCTCCACCACACCATTCATACTACCAAGTGTGAGGGAAGTTTTTTTTTCTTTTTCTCTTCCACCTGTGATTTAACATAAGGACAAGAAAAAACAAAATGACCCCTCTTTCCACAATAGTAACATAGATTGTGCACTTTTCTAAAGTCTCTACTATCAGAATGGCAAGTTACCTGACCTAACTGCATGGGTTCCTCCCCTACCCCAGAGTTATGAGTAATATCACCCTGGGCAGTTGGAGAAACAAAACCACACGCAGGAGGGATCCCCTGCACGGAGGGACCCTTACACCTCTCTCTGATACGTCTATCCAACCGTATAGCCAAAGACATAGCATTCTCTAAAGTATTCGGGTACTCATGAAAAGCCAGGGCATCCTTCAACTATTCAGATAACCCCTGACAAAACTGACTACGTAACGAGGGGTCATTCCACCCCGACTCAGTAGCCCACCTCCTAAACTCTGTGCAATAACCCTCTGCAGTATGTTTACCCTGTAGTAAGTTACGCAATCTCGATTCTGCCATCGAGACCCGATCTGGGTCATCGTAAATCAATCCCAGGGCTTGGAAAAATTCCTCCACCGACCAGAGAGCCAGAGAACCGGGCGGCAGAGAAAAAGCCCAGGATTGCGCGTCCCCTTTAAGCAAAGACATGATGATACCAACCCTCTGATCTTCATTACCTGACGAAAATGGACGCAGTCGAAAGTACAAATTGCATGACTCTTTAAAGCGGAAAAAATCATCCGTACCCCCTGTAAATTTCTCGGGAAGAGCGACTTTAGGCTCCCCACCAATTTGACCTGTACCTGATGCCAGAACCCTCTGACACTGTGTGACCGAACTACGCAGATCCGCAACCTCTAGGGATAAACCTTGCATGCGGTCAACCAGTGCATCAATTAACGCTATCACAAAAGCGCTGAGTGATGGTAGTCACAGTATGGCGGATTATAATGTCACGGCGGGCGTGCACTCAGTCTAACAGATAACGCACCAACCAGGCTCTGGGCGAGAGACAGGGGAAGGGTCACCTCCTAACTAATCCCTGACCTCTTTCCCTGCAATGCTCAGCCTACCTACAGACCTTTAAAGTAGGTATGAGGTGTCCCCGTGCCTGGGCTGACAAAACCCTGAATTCCCTGAGATGGTGAAGTAGGGAAAAAGGAGCAGCCTGCTCGCACAGAACCTGGATGGGATAGATGACACTAGACAACCAAACTTGAAATAGCACTTATCTTCCTGAGCTGGAGCAGACAGCCAACCTTCCTTCCTAGCTTCCAAGACCACAATGATTAGTATAATCCGCTCAGGGCACTGGGCTAGTGTGCTATTTAAACTAATGACCCCACCCAGTGCACCTCATGAGAGGCGGATCCAGCACGGCTCCAAAACAACCACTAAACTCGTGCTGCTATCCTGGCCGACCTCCGCACCTCGTCAGAGTGGGGCATGACAACATGCCCCTTTAGAAAGAGCACACCCCTGAGCTGCAGCAGAAAGGACATGGCTTACTTGGAAAGAGAAAGGACCCCCCCTTAACTGCCAACCAGAAGAGAATCGAGCACAGAAATTGGAACAATGAATGGGGAGATCTCTGGATCCATGTGAGGTACCGGGATGGTCCTAGCTTTGTTACATTAATCATAGGATAACCCCTTTAAGAAATAGCAGAATAAAGCATTGAAGGAGCTCGGCCAGTAACTCCCTGCCTCCTCCTGACCTGAGTCTTTGTCCTATATGCCCTTAAATATCATTAACCCAACAAACCCGCTTACATCCAGCCGAAAATAGAGCCTACAGCGTCCGGCGGTACCAGATCAGATTACCGGGAAGTACCAATCACTTATTGAGGGGCGGGAATTGAATTGTGGGCTCAATTATGGCCGAAGATGGATGAGCCGCCACAAGGAAAATTCAAGAGGAATAGAAAAGCGGAAAAGAACTGTTCTGCTTAAAGAGACAGCGTCCACATGGTAGTGTGTGGTTAAGGAACGCTAGGATTAAAGGGTAGGTTCTTTAGGAGGAGGTTAGACTGGGGCACACTTAGTGTGGGGTCACTTTAAGTGAAACTACGTCAACATTGAGCATTGGGGGATTGATTCAACACCAACAACTTAGTATAGACTGGTAATCAGAACTATACAGGAAACATGCTTGCACCCAATAACTGACCCCCCCAAGTGGGGTAAAAAAAGAGGTGTAAGCCCGACCCATTTGACTCTAGAGTCAGCGAAATCATATTAGATGTGGAGCTCTGCAGCAATTTTTAGTGATGCTCCCTAATGGCGTGCGTACAAATAATGGCGCCATACAGTGTCACACACTGCCAATATAAGATGCATTACAGTGCTGCCAAAACCATACACTGCAAAAATAATAAACTGCACGGTGCCTAAGCAAATACCGCCATATAGTGCTCAAATTCCAACATAAAGCAACCAAATAACAGCTACATACAGAATGTAATCTAATTACCGCACAATACAATGTGTAAATAATACTGCTATACAGTTAATATAGAAATTTATGGTGGTTTCAAGCCATTGGTGTTGCCTCTTGAGCAGTGCCATATCATTCATGTCATAACCTTAAAGGGAATGTCCATTTAAAGGGGAACTTCACCAGCCTCTCAAGGTGAGAGTTTCCCTTAAATCCTAAATATATCCTTATACTAATTTATAATTTCCTTTATTCTATAGGAAACCCACAATTTTTCTACAGTGAAAGAAGAAGCCGTCTCTGCTACCAGGGAAACTCACTCACTACCTCATTTCAGGACAATGGGAAGGAAATGAAACGCGTTGAGTCTGGAATATGGAAAAAAAAATGGAGTCAAGAGGAATTCTTCGCAATTTGGGTGTCAATCAAAAGGTGTAAGCCCGAATGTAAGGATAGGAGTCATAAAGTATCAATCCCACCAACCACAGACAGATACTGAATGTAACAATGCCGGTATATACTGAGGGAAAAACAGCAACAGATTACAGTATATAAAGGTGTATCTACAAGAAACGAACAGTACTCAAGGACAGACGTAAAACGTTACGAAAATAATGAGGAAAGAATAAACTGAAGATAATAAAGAGCAATTCCAGTCGCAAGAACATTACTATAATATGGCAAAAGATGAGGGTCAGCTGCAGATCACCATAGCCTTGAGGGAAGTGCGTCACGGACAGTAAGCAGAAAAATGGTGGAAACAAGTCCAGCACGACTTCTTTCTGAATCAAATGGAATATTTTATTGAGATCGTCTAAAACTGCGTACATGCAAAAGCAGAAATTTTATGAATCATTTCATAAGATCGCAAAGGCTCAAAACGCATCACAAGTTTTTTGCTTCTGTACACAGACAGCTTTAGAGGAATTCAATAAAATATTCCATTTGATTCAGAAGAAAGTTGTGCTGGACTTGTTTCCACCATTTTTCTACTATAATACTGCCTCCTGTGTACAAAAATTAAATACTATAATACTTCCTCCTATGTATAAGAATATAACTCCTATAACACTGCTCCTATGTAAAAGAATATATCTACTATAATACTACAAGAAAATACAATAATACTTCTCCTATGTACAAGAATATAACTACTATAATTTTGCCCCCTATGTACAAGAATATAACTACTATAATACTGCTCCTATGAACAAGAATATAAATAGTATAATACTTCTCCTATGTACAAGACTATAACCACTATAATACTGCTCATATATACAAGAATATAACTACTATAATACTGCCTCCTATGTACAAGAATATAACTACTATAATACTGCTCCTATGTACAAGAATATAACTACTATAATACTGATCCTATGTACAAGAATATAACTACTATAATACTGCCTCCTGTGTACAAGGATATAACTACTATAATACTGCTCCTATGTACAAGAATATAACTACTATAATACTGCTCCTATGTACAAGAATATAACTATTATAATACTGCCTCCTGTGTACAAGGATATAACTACTATAATACTGCCTCCTATGTACAGGAATATAACTACTATAATACTGCTCCTATGTACAAGAATATAACTACTATAATACTGCTCCTATGTACAAGAATATAACTACTATAATACTGCCTCCTATGTACAGAATATACCTACTATAATACTGCCTCCTATGTACAAGAATATAACTACTATAATACTGCTACTATGTACAAGAATATAACTACTATAATGCTGCTCCTATGTACAATAATATAACTACTATAATACTGCCTCCTATGTACAAGAATATAACTACTATAATACTGCTCCTATGTACAAGAATATAACTACTATAATACTGCTCCTATGTACAAGAATATAACTACTATAATACTGCTCCTATGTACAAGAATATAACTACTATAATACTGCCTCCTATATACAAGGATATAACTACTATAATACTGCCCCTATGTACAAGAATATAACTACTATAATACTGCTACTATGTACAAGAATATAACTATTATAATACTGCCTCCTATGTACAAGAATATAACTACTATAATACTGCCTCTATGTACAAGAATATAACTACTATAATACCGCCCCTATGTACAACAATATAACTACTATAATACTGCCCCTATGTACAAGGATATAACTACTATAATACTGCCTCCTATGTACAAGAATATAACTACTATAATACTGCTCCTATGTACAAGAATATAACTACTATAATACCGCCCCTATGTACAAGAATATAACTACTATAATACTGCCTCCTATATACAAGGATATAACTACTATAATACTGCCCCTATGTACAAGAATATAACTACTATAATACTGCTCCTATGTACAAGAATATAACTACTATAATACCGCCCCTATGTACAAGAATATAACTACTATAATACTGCCTCCTATATACAAGGATATAACTACTATAATACCGCCCCTATATACAGGAATATAACTACTATAATACTGCCTCCTATGTACAAGAATATATCTACTATAATACTACTCCTATATACAAGAATATAACTACTATAATACTGCTTCTATGTACAAGGAAATAACAACTATAATACTGCCTCCTATGTACAAGAATATAGCTACTATAATACTGCCCCTATGTACAAGGATATAACTACTATAATACTGCTCCTATGTACAAGAATATAACTACTATAATACTGCCCCTATGTACAAGAATATAACTACTATAATACTGCCCCTATGTACAAGAATATAACTACTATAATACTGCCCCTATGTACAAGGATATAACTACTATAATACTGCCCCTATATAAAAGAATATCAGCGCAGTATATGTGAACATACCCTAATACTGTCCACTATGCATAGTTCTATGGACCTAAACAGATAGAAACTTATGATGTGACTGGATTTGCTCTTTATTATATGAATGCCATTATACGTTGATCTATGCTGACATATGGTGCACATATGAATGGGATAGAAGATTTCTCACTACTATACGTTGGTTATGTGTTTGGGGAGGAAATTCCACATTTTGCACGTTTTCCTCATTTGTAAAAAACAAAATTCAATATGGCCGCCTTTAAACTGTTGTAAGAAAATATCAGGGGGCAGACACAGACCCTTTACCGCCTCGGTGGTTGTAATCACAGATCACTCAATATGCAAAATTAGGACAGATCTCCTATAGACATGGACTGAGGAGCAGACACCTGGAGGACTCTGTGTTTTGAGTCCAGGACTATTGACCCCAACCAACAGTAATTTAGTTAAAGGTACAGTCATTTCTTCAGCTCCAGGTGTTGCAACACTACTACTCTCAACATGCTCTGGTGGAGCCACGGGTTGTTGACAACTGCCTTTCTAACACGATCCCTTTAAATGTTTCCCAGGAACCAAAATTTGTGATACGTCTGGATCCTGCCCCCTATTTACCATAACTCCACCCAAATCTGCTTAAAGGGGTTTTCCAGGGCAACAAAACTTAGTGGCAGTGGGCTAAGGGGGGCTAAGAATCATGTTGTTTCGATGACTCCCAGGTCCCTAGTACTAACCGATTTTGTCTAGACATACAGGAAATGCCTGGATATGCCCTCGGCCAATTACTGGCCACAGCTGTGACCCGCCTCAACCAGTGATTGGCTGAGCTGGCATTTCCTGTGCACAAAGGAACAGGAGGTAGAGAGCAGCAGGGGACTGAGGCAGTGGTGGAATGGCAGTAGCAGGAAGCCTATCCCCTGGGTGAACCCCAGCTTTTCAGTGCTGGCCCCGCCCCTTGGTACACTGAAGCCCTAATTTGCATAAATAATAAAAGTCTCTTTTTTCTTGGTAACCGATTTTCACTTAAATCAGCAGGATCAACCCTCCCAGACAGCATGTTTTGTTTAATAGAGTTGATCCTGCTGATTGGTGCCCTTTGAGCCTACCCACTAAATTAAAGCTCTTCCTTATTTGCCTTTGCAAGGTCTGAGAAGTGCGCCAGAAGAAAGAGGATTGCCTTAAAGAGGTGAGGCTTAGAAATCCTCCTAACACCCAATGACCAATGTTACCACCCTACGTTTATACAACCATTTCCATAATCGGGGTATTTAAAGGGGGCATCACTTCTACATTCCATAATGTGTGTAAGTTCTGCCTCCTTCTTCCCAAACTGTTGTCCCAAACCAAGCGGGTCCTAACTCTCACAAAATTTTCCACATCTTGGAGAAGGTGTTGAAAGTAAAACCAACATGGCGGAACCCATAGTCCTGGAAATCAGCACTAAGATCTCATGTAAAATAGAGAGGCTTCACTTAGGGTGGAAAAAAATTGCACATTTGCTGAGGAGTACTGGCTATCGGTCATTTTCTGCAAAAAATAGTAAAATTTTTGAGGGATGGTGGAGTACCCCTTTAAATTTTGCATATAGTACATCTAGATATAGGCCAGTGGTCGATGAAGGGGTGTCTGTGAAAGCACACGTAACGAATGTATTTTGTGATATGATGTAAAATTAGCGAGTTATTAAAAAAATTTATAAATGTCTTATTATGCAGAGTCTCCCTCCACCTCTAAATCAACGTCAGTGACTCTAGGGGATTCAACCATTGAATGATTATGAAATAAATTTCCTTTTTGGGGAAAAAACTTTGTATCAAGCCACCATGTTTAAGTCTGATGGTGGGCAGCCCTATTGTAAAGCTGCCTATAGATATTATAGTGCATGAAACTTTGGGTAGTAGCATACTTTTATAACCCTTTCCAGCTTCATGCAAGTGAACAAGTCTTAATCGTAGGTCTTCTGAGAGCTCTTTTGTGCGAGGCATCATTTACATCAGGCAATGCTTCTTGTGAAAAGCAAACCCAGAACTGGTGTGTGTTTTTTATAGGGCAGGGCAGCTGTAACCAACACCTCCAATCTCATCTCATTGATTGGACTCCAGTTGGCTGACACCTCACTCCAATTAGCTCTTGGAGATGTCATTAGTCTAGGGGTTCACATACTTTTTCCACCTGCAATGTGAATGTTTACATGGTGTGTTCAATAAAAACATGGTAACATTTAATTCTTTGTGTGTTATTAGTTTAGGCAGACTGTGATTGTCTATTGTTGTGACTTGAATGAAGATCAGATCACATTTTATGACCAATTTGTGCAGAAATCCATATCATTCCAAAGGGTTCACATACTTTTTCTTGCAACTGTATAACAGTACTGTGCGATCCTATATTTACAGTCAGGTCTCCGGACATTATACATATATAACAGTACTGTGCGATCCTATATTTACAGTCAGGTCTCCGGACATTATACATATAGAAACATAGAAACATAGAATGTGTCGGCAGATAAGAACCATTTGGCCCATCTAGTCTGCCCAATATACTGAATACTATGGATAGCCCCTGGCCCTATCTTATATGAAGGATGGCCTTATGCCTATCCCATGCATGCTTAAACTCCTTCACTGTATTTGCAGCTACCACTTCTGCAGGAAGGCTATTCCATGCATCCACTACTCTCTCAGTAAAGTAATACTTCCTGATATTACTTTTAAACCTTTGCCCCTCTAATTTAAAACTATGTCCTCTTGTAGCAGTTTTTCTTCTTTTAAATATTCTCTCTTTTACCTTGTTGATTCCCTTTATGTATTTAAAAGTTTCTATCATATCTTCTCTGTCTCGTCTTTCTTCCAAGCTATACATGTTAAGGTCCTTTAATCTTTCCTGGTAAGTTTTATCCTGCAATCCATGTACCAGTTTAGTAGCTCTTCTCTGAACTCTCTCCAAAGTATCAATATCCTTCTGGAGATATGGTCTCCAGTACTGAGCACAATACTCCAAATGAGGTCTCACTAGTGCTCTGTAGAGCCGCATGAGCACCTCCCTCTTTCTACTGGTAATGCCTCTCCCTATACACCCAAGCATTCTGCTAGCATTTCCTGCTGCTCTATGACATTGTCTGCCTACCTTTAAGTCTTCTGAAATAATGACCCCTAAATCCCTTTCCTCAGATACTGAGGTTAGGACGGTATCACTGATTTTATATTCTGCTCTTGGGTTTTTACGCCCCAGGTGCATTATCTTGCACTTATCAACATTAAATTTTAGTTGCCAGATTTTTGACCATTCCTCTAGTTTTCCTAAATCCTTTTCCATTTGGTGTATTCCTCCAGGAACATCAACCCTGTTACAAATCTTTGTGTCATCAGCAAAAAGACACACCTTACCATTGAGGCCTTCTGCAATTTCGCTGATAAAGATATTAAACAATATGGGTCCCAGAACAGATCCCTGAGGTACCCCACTGGTAACAAGACCATGGTCTGAATATACTCCATTGACTACAACCCTCTGTTGCCTGTCCCTCAGCCACTGCCTAATCTATTCAACAATATGGGAGTCCAAGCCCAATGACTGCACTTTATTGATAAGCCTTCTATGTGGGACAGTATCAAAAG
This sequence comes from Bufo bufo, assembly GCF_905171765.1. NCBI lineage: Eukaryota > Metazoa > Chordata > Amphibia > Anura > Bufonidae > Bufo > Bufo bufo. The sequence continues at coordinate 423,812,941 of NC_053394.1, forward strand.
CCTTACTAAAGTCTAGATAAGCGATGTCTACTGCACCTCCTCCATCTATTATTTTAGTCACCCAATCAAAAAAATCAATAAGATTAGTTTGACATGATCTCCCTGAAGTAAACCCAGGCTGTTTTTCATCTTTCAATCCATGGGATTTTAGATGGTCCACAATCCTCTCCTTAAGTATGGTTTCCATTAATTTCCCCACTATTGATGTCAGGCTTACTGGCCTATAGTTGCCCGATTCCTCCCTACTACCTTTCTTGTGAATGGGCACAACATTTGCTAATTTCCAATCTTCTGGGACGACTCCTGTTGCCAGTGATTGGTTAAATAAATATGTTAATGGTTTTGCTAGTTCACCGCTGAGCTCTTTTAATAGCTTTGGGTGTATCCCATCAGGCCCCTGTGACTTATTTGTATTAATTTTAGGCCTATTGCACACGACCGTATGGCTTTTTCAGTGTTTTGCGATCCGTTTTAAACGGATCCGTTGTTCCGTTTTTTGTTTCCGTTTTGTTTCCGTTTCCGTTCCGTTTTTCCGTTCCGTTTTTCCGTATGGCAAATACAGTATACAGTTATTTCATAGAAAAAATTGGGCTGGGCATAACATTTTCAATAGATGGATCCGCAAAAAACGGAACGGATACGGAAGACATACGGATGCACTTTCGTATGCATTCCGTTTTTTTGCGGACCCATAGACTTTAATGGAGCCACGGAACGTGATTTGCGGCCAAATATAGGACATGTTCTATGTTAAAACGGAACGGAAAAACGGAAAAACGGAAACGGAATGCATACGGAGTACATTCCGTTTTTTTTGCGGACCCATTGAAATCAATGGCTCCGTATACGGACCGTATACGGACCGCAAAAAACGGCCAGTAAACGGGAAAAAAAAACGGCCGTGTGAAAGAGGCCTTAGACAGTTGACTTAGAACCTCTTCCTCTGGAAAGACACATGCGTCAAAAGATTAATTAGTCTTCTTTCCCAACTGAGGTCCTTCTCCTTCATTTTCCTTTGTAAAAACTGAACAGAAGTATTCATTGAGGCAGTCAGCTAGTTCTTTATCTTCTTCCATATACCTTCCTTCTTTAGTTTTTAATTTGGTAATTCCTTGTTTTAGTTTCCTTTTTTCATTTATGTATCTAAAGAATGCCTTATCGCCTTTTTTTCCTGACTGAGCTAATTTCTCTTCTGCCTGTGCTTTAGAAGCTCTTATAACTTTATAACTTGTTTGGCCTCTCTCTGCCTAATCTTATAAATTTGTCTGTCATCCTCGTTTTGTTTTTTTTTATAATTCCTAAATGCTATCTTTTTGTTTTTAATGATTTTGGCCACTTCTGCTGAGTACCACAGTGGTCTCTTCCTTTTTTTGCTTTTACTGACAAGCCTAATGCAATCTTCTGTTGCCTTCAATAGTGCCACTTTTAAGTAGTCCCATTTCTCCTGGACTCCAATTAAACTGTTCCAGTCTGATAGGGACTCGTATACCACTAATCTAATTTTAGAAAAGTCAGTTTTTCTAAAATCTAAAACTTTTGTTTTTGTGTGGTGTGACTCAGTCACTGTACTTATGGTAAACCACACTGACTGGTGATCACTAGATCCCAAGCTTTCCCCTACAGTAATATCAGATACCAAATTCCCATTTGTGAATACTAAATCTAAAATGGCCTCCTTCCGGGTTGGCTCCTCCACTACTTGCTGTAGAGATAATCCCAGTAGGGAATTTAGAATATCTGTACTCTTGGCAGAACTAGCTATTTTGGTTTTCCAGTTTACATCTGGAAGATTGAAATCTCCCATAATGATAACTTCCCCCTTCAATGTCATTTTAGCTATTTCCTCAACTAGTAGATCATCTAATTCTTTGACTTGGGTAGGTGGTCTATATATCACACCTACACGAGTTACCTTATGATTATCAAGCTGCAAGGTGACCCAAATTGTTGACTCTAAATTGTTCTCGCTAACTTGTATCAAATTAGATTTTATGCTGTCTTTCACATACAGGGCCACCCCTCCCCCTTCTTGCCTTCTCTGTCTTTCCTGTATAGAGAGAACCCTGGTATTGATATATCCCAGTCATTACTCCCCTTGAACCACGTCTCAGTAACAGCCACTACATCTATATTCTCAGATGCCATTATAGCCTCAAGCTCATTGATCTTATTCCCTAGACTGCGAGCATTTGTAGACAAGACTCTGAGCTTGTCATTTCTTAACCTTTGTGCTACTGGCCTCTTCTGGCATTGTTCCGGGGGGCAGTCGGACTGCTGGATTATCACTCTTTTGCCCCCCTTTCCTAGTTTAAATGCTTCTTAGCAAATACTTGGAACTGTTCACCGAGGACATTCGTTCCCTTGAGAGAAAGATGCAAACCGAATTTCTTGTACAGTTCTTTTCCATTCCAACAAGAGCTATCAAGAGACACAAAGCTAAACCCTTGGTTCAGACACCATTCACCAAGCCATACATTGAATTCCTTAATGCGCATCTTCCTGTCATGCTGAAGGTTATGCACAGGCAAAACTGCAGAGAATGAAACAGTTGATGCAACCTCCCGTATATCCTTTCCAAGTGTATGAAAAGCTTCTTTCACCTTTGAAACCTCATTGCAAGCCAGATCGTTTGTCCCAAGATGGAGAATAACATCCACTTCCCTTTCCTGCTTTGCTTGCCTAACAATATTTAGGATCCGTCGTCTATCCCTGCTAGCGGTAGCACCAGGGAGACATCTCACAACACCATTCTATATAACAGTACTGTGCAATCCTATAACTTACAGTGAGGTCTCTGGACATTATACCTATATAACAGTACTGTGCGATCCTATAACTTACAGTCGGGTCTCCGGACATTTTACATATATAACAGTACTGTGCAATCCTATAACTGACAGTCAGGTCTCCGGACATTATACATATATAAAAGTACTGTGCGATCCTATAATGTACAGTCAGGTCTCCGGACATTATACATATATAACAGTACTGTGCGATCCTATAACTTACAGTCAGGTCTCCGGACATTATACATATACAGGATCTTCTCAAAAAATTAGCATATTGTGATAAAGTTCATTATTTTCTGTAATGTACTGATAAACATTAGACTTTCATATACACTGCTCAAAAAAATAAAGGGAACACTTAAACAACACAATGTAACTCCAAGTCTATCACACTTCTGTGAAATCAAACTGTCCACTTAGGAAGCAACACTGAGTGACAATCAATTTCACATGCTGTTGTGCAAATGGGATAGACAACAGGTGGAAATTATAGGCAATTAGCAAGACACCCCCAATAAAGGAGTGGTTCTGCAGGTGGTAACCACAGACCACTTCTCAGTTCCTATGCTTCCTGGCTGATGTTTTGGTCACTTTTGAATACTGGCGGTGCTTTCACTCTAGTGGTAGCATGAGACGGAGTCTACAACCCACACAAGTGGCTCAGGTAGTGCAGCTTATCCAGGATGGCACATCAATGCGAGCTGTGGCAAGAAGGTTTGCTGTGTCTGTCAGCGTAGTGTCCAGAGCATGGAGGCGCTACCAGGAGACAGGCCAGTACATCAGGAGACGTGGAGGAGGCCGTAGGAGGGCAACAACCCAGCAGCAGGACCGCCACCTCCGCCTTTGTGCAAGGAGGAACAGGAGGAGCACTGCCAGAGCCCTGCAAAATGACCTCCAGCAGGCCACAAATGTGCATGTGTCTGCTCAAACGGTCAGAAACAGACTCCATGAGGGTAATATGAGGGCCCGACGTCCACAGGTGGGGGTTGTGCTTACAGCCCAACACCGTGCAGGACGTTTGGCATTTGCCAGAGAACACCAAGATTGGCAAATTCGCCAGTGGCGCCCTGTGCTCTTCACAGATGAAAGCAGGTTCACACTGAGCACATGTGACAGACGTGACAGAGTCTGGAGACGCCGTGGAGAATGTTTTGCTGCCTGCAACATCCTCCAGCATGACCGGTTTGGCATTGGGTCAGTAATGGTGTGATGAGGCATTTCTTTGGAGGGCCGCACAGCCCTCCATGTGGTCGCCAGAGGTAGTCTGACTGCCATTAGGTACCGAGATGAGATCCTCAGACCCCTTGTGAGACCATATGCTGGTGCGGTTGGCCCGGGGTTCCTCCTAATGCAAGACAATGCTAGAGCTCATGTGGCTGGAGTGTGTCAGCAGTTCCTGCAAGACGAAGGCATTGATGCTATGGACTGGCCAGCCCGTTTTCCAGACCTGAATCCAATTGAGCACATCTGGGACATCATGTCTCACTCTATCCACCAATGTCACGTTGCACCACAGACTGTCCAGGAGTTGGCAGATGCTTTAGTCCAGGTCTGAGAGGAGATCCCTCAGGAGACCGTCCGCCACCTCATCAGGAGCATGCACAGGCGTTGTAGGGAGGTCATACAGGCACGTGGAGGCCACACACACTACTGAGCCTCATTTTGACTTGTTTTAAGGACATTACATCAAAGTTGGATCAGCCTTTTTCCACTTTAATTTTGAGGGTGACTCCAAATCCAGACCTCCATGGGTTGAAAAATTTGATTTCCATTTTTTTATTTTTGTGTGATTTTGTTGTCAGCACATTCAACTATGTAAAGAACGAAGTATTTCAGAAGAATATTTAATTAACTCAGATCTAGGATGTGTTATTTTTGTGTTCCCTTTATTTTTTTGAGCAGTGTATTTTAGATTCATTACACACAACTGAAGTAGTTCAAGCCTTTTCTTGTTTTAATATTGATGATTTTGGCATACAGCTCATGAAAACCCCAAATTCCTATCTCAAAAAATTAGCATATCATGAAAAGGTTCTCTAAACGAGCTATTAACCTAATCATCTGAATCAACTAATTAACTCTAAACACCTGCAAAAGATTCCTGAGGCTTTTAAATCTCCCAGCCTGGTTCATTACTCAAAACCACAATCATGGGTAAGACTGCCGACCTGACTGCTGTCCAGAAGGCCATCATTGACACCCTCAAGCAAGAGGGTAAGACACAGAAAGAAATTTCTGAACGAATAGGCTGTTCCCAGAGTGCTGTATCAAGGCACCTCAGTGGGAAGTCTGTGGGAAGGAAAAAGTGTGGCAGAAAACGCTGCACAACGAGAAGAGGTGACCAGACCCTGAGGAAGATTGTGGAGAAGGACCGATTCCAGACCTTGGGGGACCTGCGGAAGCAGTGGACTGAGTCTGGAGTAGAAACATCCAGAGCCACCGTGTACAGGCGTGTGCAGGAAATGCGCTACAGGTGCCGCATTCCCCAGGTCAAGCCACTTTTGAACCAGAAACAGCAGCAGAAGCGCCTGACCTGGGCTACAGAGAAGCAGCACTGGACTGTTGCTCAGTGGTCCAAAGTACTTTTTTCGGATGAAAGCAAATTTTGCATGTCATTCGGAAATCAATGTGCCAGAGTCTGGAGGAAGACTGGGGAGAGGGAAATGCCAAAATGCCTGAAGTCCAGTGTCAAGTACCCACAGTCAGTGATGGTCTGGGGTGCCATGTCAGCTGCTGGTGTTGGTCCACTGTGTTTTATCAAGGGCAGGGTCAATGCAGCTAGCTATCAGGAGATTTTGGAGCACTTCATGCTGAAAAGCTTTATGGAGATGAAGATTTCATTTTTCAGCACGACCTGGCACCTGCTCACAGTGCCAAAACCACTGGTAAATGGTTTACTGACCATGGTATTACTGTGCTCAATTGGCCAACTCTCCTGACCTGAACCTCATAGAGAAACTGTGGGATATTGGGAAGAGAAAGTTGAGAGACGCAAGACCCAACACTCTGGATGAGCTTAAGGCCGCCATAGAAGCATCCTGGGCCTCCATAACACCTCAGCAGTGCCACAGGCTGATTGCCTCCATGCCACGCCGCATTGAAGCAGTCATTTCTGCAAAAGGATTCCCGACCAAGTATTGAGTGCATAACTGAACTTAATTATTTGAAGGTTGACTTTTTTTGTATTAAAAACACTTTTCTTTTATTGGTCGGATGAAATATGCTAATTTTTTGAGATAGGAATTTTGGGTTTTCATGAGCTGTATGCCAAAATCATCAATATTAAAACAAGAAAAGGCTTGAACTACTTCAGTTGTGTGTAATGAATCTAAAATATATGAAAGTCTAATGTTTATCAGTACATTACAGAAAATAATGAACTTTATCACAATATGCTAATTTTTTGAGAAGAACCTGTACAGTCGGGTCTCCGGACATTATACATATATAACAGTACTGTGCGATCCTATATTTACAGACAGGTCTCTGGACATTATACATATATAACAGTACTGTGCGATCCTATAACTTACAGTCAGGTCTCCGGACATTATACATATATAACAGTACTGTGCGATCCTATATTTACAGTCAGGTCTCCGGACATTATACATATATAACAGTACTGTGCGATCCTATATTTACAGTCAGGTCTCTGGACATTATACGTATATAACAGTACTGTGCGATCCTATATTTACAGTCAGGTGTCCGTACATTATACATATATAACAGTACTGTGCGATCCTATAACTTACAGTCAGGTCTCCGGACATTATACGTATATAACAGTACTGTGCGATCCTATATTTACAGTCAGGTGTCCGGACATTAAACATATATAACAGTACTGTGCGATCCTATAACTTACAGTCAGGTCTCCGGACATTAAACATATATAACAGTACTGTGCGATCCTATAATGTACAGACAGGTGTCCGGACATTATACATATATAACAGTACTGTGCGATCCTATAATGTACAGTCAGGTCTCCGGACATTATACATATATAACAGTACTGTGCGATCCTATAATGTACAGACAGGTGTCCGGACATTATACATATATAACAGTACTGTGCGATCCTATAACTTACAGTCAGGTCTCCGGACATTATACATATATAACAGTACTGTGCGATCCTATAACTTACAGTCAGGTCTCCGGACATTATACATATATAACAGTACTGTGCGATCCTATATTTACAGTCAGGTCTCCGGACATTATACATATATAACAGTACTGTGCGATCCTATATTTACAGTCAGGTCTCCGGACATTAAACATATATAACAGTACTGTGCGATCCTATAACTTACAGTCAGGTCTCCGGACATTATACATATATAACAGTACTGTGCGATCCTATAATGTACAGTCAGGTCTCCGGACATTATACATATATAACAGTACTGTGCGATCCTATATTTACAGTCAGGTCTCCGGACATTATACATATATAACAGTACTGTGCAATCCTATAATGTACAGTCAGGTCTATGGACGTTATCCATATATAACAGTACTTTGTGGGTAGCGGTGGATAATATTCCTAGTTACGGTATATAAAAGAACTGTAAATCCTATATTATAATTTATAGTCAGATCCCTGGATATTATACAGCTTCCGCTCTCATTCATTCTTAGATGTAAACACATTTCACACCGCACAGTCTCTGTTTGAAGCCCCCGGATCATTTGTAAAAGACGTGTTCTTTGTTCCCTATAATCCTAGTGGATGTCACACTGGGCTTATAATTAGATAGAAAAATGATGTAGAAAGCCGCTGTATTAAAGAGCTATTCACACCTGTCACCGCCCGTACCCATACATACAATACAAGGAGCGAGCTCAGCTCAGGAGGAGATCCAATCAGGAAGGAAGAATTCCACAAATCGGACGTCTCCTAGAGGAGAAGTCACAGGAATGAATGGAGCAGCTGTGTCTTAGGAGAACTCAAAAGGCATCTAGTAATAATTAGCGGAAGTGGGTTACCTTCAAAGATATTGCTGGATATGATTTCATTTGATCACCCCTAAAAATGTTTACATCGATCTTGTAAATTTCGCTTGGTGGTAACGGGTAATCAAGGGTTAATGGTACAATTCCTGGTGATGATGCATGATGAAGGGTTTCATTGTATCAACCTGGGGGTCTCTCTAGCTTAATACAATGAAAACAATGAAGTTTTAAACATTTTCCAGTTTTCAAACCAGCCCCTGGATCTGAATACTTTTGTAATTGCAAGTAATCAAAAATGTAGCATAGCCGCTGAGTTATCGCTGAACTCTATCTGTATAGCGCCACCTGCTGTTTGTTTTCTTATTTCTTTGACCTGCTCAGTGAGATGGCCGCACATGCTCAGTTTCATCCTTCAACTGCCTCCTGAGCAGTGATAGGGAGAGAATGGACACGCCCCCTGAGGTGTGATAGGGAGAGCATGGACACGCCCCCTGAGCTGTGATAGGGAGAGCATGGACACGCCCCCTCAGCTGTGATAGGGAGAGCATGGATACGCCTCCTGAGCTGCAGCAGAAAAGAACCTCCCCTTGTGCTGCCATCTTAAAGGGGTATTCCCATCACAATGATCACTGTTAAATCTGTTAATGATTTGACAGTGATCATTTTTCTAAATACGTTTTATTACCTAATTCCCACCCTTTTTGAGAAAATAAGTCCCCTCTTACCTGATTGTTGTCTTTCGTCTCCCCTGGTTACGGCCACCTCTCCTGTCGAATCCTGCAGGGCCGCGCTTGCGCAGAAGACTTAAGATTCTCTCCCGGCCGGGCCGTGCAATGTCCTGAACGCGCACGCCGCCTCTGTACTATACAGGCCAGGAATAAGTCACCATGGCGCATGCGCGGTGGCGTGCGCGTTCAGGACATTGCGCGGCCCGGCCGGGAGAAAAGCTTCAGTCTTCTGCACAAGCACGGCCTGGCCAGGAGAAGACGTCAATCTAAGCACCGCCAAACCCAGGAAGGGAACGTCGCGCTGGACGAAGGTAAGTATGAAAACTGATGATGGGAATACCCCTTTAATATAACTCTAGCAGAGCAATTAGAGCAATGAATGGGGAGATCTCTGGATCCATGTGAGGTCCAGGGCTGGTTCTATCTTGTTAGGCCCCCTGCACACGAACGTGTGCGCCCCGTGGTCGTGCTGCGGGCCGCAATGCACGAACACAGTCCGTGGGACAGCCACAGCGGATCGCTGACCCATTCACTTGAATGGGTCCGCGATCCGGCCGTTCCGCAAAAAGATAGGACATGTTCAATCTTTTTGCGGAACGGAAGTATGGGACGAAACCCCACGGAAGCACTCCGTAGTGCTTCCGTAGGGTTCCGTTCCGTACCATTCCGCATCTCCGGATTTGCGGACCCATTCAAGTGAATGGGTCCACATACGTGATGCGGAATTCCCACGGAACGGCACCTGTGTATTGCGGATCCGCAAATGCGGTCCACAATACGGCAACGGGAAGCACACGTTCGTGTGCAGGGGACCTTAGAAAGAGATTGACATGTACTATATGATGTCTGATTTTCATTTTTTACATAAATCATGGAATAATGCTTTTAACCTCTTCAGGACACAGGGCGTACAGGTACGCCCTGATATCCTGGTACTTAAGGACAAAGGGCGTACGGGTACGTCCTGTGTATTTCCGATCACCGCCGCCCGGCGGGCGGTGATCGGAACCCAGTGCCTGCTCAAATCATTGAGCAGGCACCTCGACTAAATGCGCGTGGGGGTCCTGTGACCCCCCCGTGTCGGCGATCAACGCAAACCACAGGTCAATTCAGACCTGCGGTTTGCGGCTTTACCTGCGGTTTGCGGCGGCGATCGGCGGTGCCATCAGGTCCCCATGCGGCTGTAGGGGGGACCCGATTGCATGGAAGGCAGCGCGATGCCTAAGGAAAGGCATTGCGCTGCCTTCCGGTAACGAGCCTGTGAGATCCAGCCCCCTGGATCTCACAGGCCGGAAGCTGTATGAGTAATACACACAGTATTACTCATACAACCTATGCATTCCAATCCAGAAGTATTGGAATGCATTGTAAAGGATTAGACTCCCAAAAGTTCAAGTCCCAAAGTGGGACAAAAAAGTAAAGTAAAAAAAAAGTTTTACCCCCAAAAAATTAAAAGTTCAAGTAAAAATAAACAAAAACGTCATTTTCCCCAAATAAAGTAAAAAAAAATTAGTAAAATATAGGGGGGGGGGAAAGTATACATATTAGGTAATGCCGCGTCTGTATCGACCGGCTCTATAAACATATCACATGACCTAACCCCTCAGATGAACACCGTAAAAAATAAAAACTGTGCTAAATAAATAGTACCAATCTAACCGTCACCTCATCCCGCAAAAAATTAGCCCCTAATTTTTTTGTTTTAAAAAAGCTGTTATTGTGTAAAACTTACATTTATAAAATAAAAAGTATACATATTAGGTATCGCCGCATCCGTGACAACCTGGTCTATAAAGATATCACATGATCTAACCTGTCAGATGAATGTTGTAAATAGCAAAAACTAAAAACGGTGCCAAAACAGCTATTTCTTGTTACCTTGCGTCACAAAAGTGTAATATAGAGCAACCAAAAATCATATGTGCCCTAAAACTAGTACCAACAATACTGCCACCCTATCCCGTAGTTTCTAAAATGGGGTCACTTTTTTGGAGTTTCTACTCTAGGGGTGCATCAGGGGGGCTTCAAATGGGACATGGTGTAAAAAAAAACAGTCCAGCAAAATCTGCCTTCGAAAAACTGTATGGCATTCCTTTCCTTCTGCGCCCTGTCGTGTGCCCGTACAGCAGTTTACGACCATATATGGGGTGTTTCTGTAAACTACAGAATCAGGGCCATAAATATTGAGTTTTGTTTGGCTGTTAACTCTTGCTTTGTTACTGGGAAAAATGAATTAAAATGGAAAATTTGCCAAAAAAGTGAAATTTTGAAATTTTATCTCCATTTGCCAACAACTCTTGTGAAAACACCTAAAGGGTTAACGACATTTGTAAAATCAGTTTTGAATACCTTGATGGGTGTAGTTTCTTAGATGGGGTCACTTTTATGGAGTTTCTACTCTAGGGGTGCATCAGGGGGGCTTCAAATGGGACATGGTGTCATAAAAAACAGTCCAGCAAAACCTGCCTTCCAAAAACTGTATGCCATTCCTTTCCTTCTGCGCCCTGTCGTGTGCCCGTACAGCAGTTTACGACCACATATGGGGTGGTTTCTGTAAACTACAGAATCAGGTCCATAAATATTGAGTTTGGTTTGGCTGTTAACCCTTGCTTTGTAACTGGAAAAAAATTATTAAAATGGAAAATCTGCCAAAAAAGTTAAATTTTGAAATTGTATCTCTATTTTCCATTAATTCTTGTGGTACACCTAAAGGGTTAACAAAGTTTGTAAAATCAGTTTTGAATACCTTGAGGGGTGTAGTTTATAGAATGGGGTCATTTTTGGGTGGTTTCTATTATGTAAGCCTCGCAAAGTGACTTCAGACCTGAACTGGTCCCTAAAAATTGGGTTTTTGAAAATTTTTCGGAAAAATTTCAAGATTTGCTTCTAAACTTCTAAGCCTTGTAACATCCCCAAAAAATAAAATATCATTCCCAAAATGATCCAAACATGAAGTAGACATATGGGGAATGTAAAGTAATAACTATTTTTGGAGGTATTACTATGTATTATAGAAGTAGAGAAATTGAAACTTGGAAATTTGTAATTTTTTACAACGTTTTGGTAAATTTGGTATTTTTTTATAAATAAAAATTATTATTTTTTACTTCATTTTACCAGTGTCATGAAGTACAATATGTGACGAAAAAACAATCTCAGAATGGCCTGCATAAGTCAAAGCGTTTTAAAGTTATCAGCACTTAAAGTGACACTGGTCAGATTTGCAAAAAATGGCCTGGTCCTTAAGGTGAAATAAGGCCCTGAAGGGGTTAATGGCAACATTCCATTTGGTCTAATCATAATGATTAATGGACTGGAAACTTAAAGTGGCCTTGGAAAAAAAAACTAAAAGAGGCCCCATGTTGTAGGCTGGTCCAAATCGACAGAAGATGGGTTAACACAAGTAGCCAGGGAGAACAGACGTAAGAGGGGCGAGGAATACCACAGTGCAGAACAAAATTCCGCCTCAGCAGAACCAAATACCACAGTGCAGAACAAAATACCGCCCCAGCAGAACCAAATACCACAGTGCAGCACAAAGGCGATACAGTTGAATTCAGAGAGGCTTTTGTAGCCGTTGGCCAGGTGCAATAAGGGCCTGATGCTCCTACATTAATTAATGCTGAGAGCATCAGATCTTTATGTACTCGGCCAGTGGCTGTGAGGAGGGTTTCGGCAGCCCCTTGGTCATTTGCCTACCAGGAAATTTCCCTGTAAGGTTTATAGTCCGCCCCTGAGTCTAGTGAAGGCTTCAGTGTTAGCATCCCTATTGGTTTAATGTACTGAAGTCTTTAATAGTAACATTCCTAGTGGTCTAGTGTAGTAAAGTTTTTAATGGTAACATCCCTGGTGGTCTGGTGTAGCGAAGCCTTAAATAGTAACAATCCCTGGTAGTCTATATAGTAAAGTCTTTTAATGGTAATATCCTGATAGTTTAGTGTAGTTAAGTCTTTAATGGCAACATCCCTGGTGGTCTAATGTAATGAAGGCTTTAATAGTAACATGCATGGTGTTATAGTCTGGTGAAGGATTTAATAGTAACATCCATGGTGGTGTAGTGCACTAAAGAATTTAATGGTAACATTCCTGGTGGCCTAGTGTAATGAACCTTTAATGGTAACATCCCTGATGGTCTAGAGTACTGAACATTTAATGGCAACATCCATGGTGGTCTAGTGTAGTTAACCTTTAATGGACACATCCCTGGTGGTATAGTGTAGTAAAGGCTTTATTTGTAACATCCCTGGTGGTCTAGTATAGTGAAGTCTTTAATGTTAACATCCCTGATGTTCTAATGCAGTGAATGCTTTAATGGTAACATGCATAGTGTTATAGTCTGGTAAAGGCTTTAATAGTAACATCCCTGGTGATGTAGCGCACTAAAGACTTTAATGGTAACATCCTTGATGGCCTACTGTAATGAACCTTTAATGGTAACATTCCTGATGGTCTAGAGTACTGAACACTTCATGGCAACATCATTGGTGGTCTAGTGTAATTAACCTTTAATGGACACATCCCTGATGGTCTAGTGTAGTAAACTCTTTATTTGTAACATCCTTAATGGTCTAGTATAGTGAAGTCTTTAAATGTAACATTCCTGGTTGCCTAATTTAGTAAAAGATCTTCTGGTAAAACTTGCTTAACTCTGCTACATATGTTCCATGCCAGAGTTTCCTTCCTGCTGGAGACTTGCATTTGTGTTGAAGCTTGCATGGATGTGTCTCTCTTCACCTAAGAGGCAACACACACACGCCCTCTGTCTCAGCAGCCTATGGCCGGATTGCAGTAGGTATTTAAAGGCAACAGGAAGTTGGCTAAGCAACCTCAGTGTCTAGGCTCTGTGCAAAGGTGTTTATCTTGTCTGCCTTCCTGTGTACCGAATCCTGCTATTGTACTCCTGGACTTTGCTTTCTGCCGCCTGCCTCTGACCTCGGACTTTGTTTATGGACTTTGCCTGTTTGCTGCCTGCCCCTGACCTCGGATCTTGTTTGCTGACTTTGCTTGATTGCCGCCTGTCCTGACCCATACCTCCAGGCCTCGTACGTCCCCTTGGTGCTTGCACCGAGCACTCTGACCCCCTGGTCAGCTGCCACTGATTTTGGGATTACTCTGGAGTGGCATCTAGCAGCTACCCTACGGCCCAAGCCTATCCCCACCATCAGGGGCTCTAGTGAATACCAGGTAGCTGCTTACTTACGCCCCTCTGGAGTATACCCAGTCAGTGGCACAGTGGGTCCACACCCGCTTGCATAACAGTTTGCTCAGGCCATGGACCCCACTGATCCGAACCCTTCAAGTACCACCAAGTTACACCAGGAGTTGGCTCAGCAGCGTGGGCGTCAGGATCAAATATTATCCTACCTAAGCAATGTGAATATGCGTCTAAATGACCTGACATCTGCTAACCCAGCGTCATCTAGCTTCTCTAGCCCGGTTAACGCGACTTCTGCTCCGCCCTCTTCCTACGTACCAGGATCTGGACCTCGTCTCTCAGCTCCTCCATGTTTTAATGTTGACCCCAAGCAGTGCTGGTGTCACCGCCAGTTCTGTGAGAAGGTCTGGTAGATGTTCTTCTCTACCTCTTGTATGACGTTCTTTGTTTTGGTTTCACTTTTTCATCTCCTTTCCTTCTGCCAGGTGTCACTTATTTAGACTAATCGTCTTCCTTTATATTTTTCCCATACTGCCTCACTTTGCGGTTTATACTACTTCCTGGAAGAAGTGTTCACTGCTGCTGCTGTTTGCTCAGATAAGTCTTTTTCTTTATTGTGTTTCCTTGCTGGCTTGATTCTAGGTGACCCTGGTCCGTATTAAGTGCAGGGAGCGGTGGTCGTGTCCCCTCACTATATAGGGTTTTCAGGTGTCACACAGTCTTAGGTACAGTACAGACCAAAAGTTTGGACACACCTTCTCATTCAAAGAGTTTTCTTTATTTTCATGACTATGAAGGCATCAAAACTATGAATTAACACATGTGGAATTATATACATAACAAACAAGTGTAAAAACAACTGAAAATATGTCATATTCTAGGTTCTTCAAAGTAGCCACCTTTTGCTTTGATTACTGCTTTGCACACTCTTGGCATTCTCTTGATGAGCTTCAAGAGGTAGTCCCCTGAAATGGTCTTCCAACAGTCTTGAAGGAGTTCCAGAGATGCTTAGCACTTGTTGGCCCTTTTGCCTTCACTCTGCGGTCCAGCTCACCCCAACCATCTCGATTGGGTTCAGGTCCGGTGACTGTGGAGGCCAGGTCATCTGGCGCAGCACCCCATCACTCTCCTTCATGGTCAAATAGCCCTTACTTTCAAAGTTTTCCCAATTTTTCGGCTGACTGACTGACCTTTATTTCTTAAAGTAATGATGGCCACTCGTTTTTCTTTACTTAGCTGCTTTTTTCTTGCCATAATACCAATTCTAACAGTCTATTCAGAAGGACTATCAGCTGTGTATCCACCTGACTTCTCCTCAACGCAACTGATGGTCCCAACCCCATTTATAAGGCAAGAAATCCCACTTATTAAACCTGACAGGGCACACCTATGAAGTGAAAACCATTTCAGGGACTACCTCTTGAAGCTCATCAAGAGAATGCCAAGAGTGTGCAAAGCAGTAATCAAAGCAAAAGGTGGCTACTTTGAAGAACCTAGAATATGACATATTTTCAGTTGTTTCACACTTGTTTGTTATGTATATAATTCCACATGTGTTAATTCATAGTTTTGATGCCTTCAGTGTGAATCTACAATTTTCATAGTCATGAAAATAAAGAAAACTCTTTGAATGAGAAGGTGTGTCCAAACTTTTGGTCTGTACTGTATGTGGGCATGCAATCATCTACCATTGAAACCCTTGCATGTGCATAGCAGTCAGGGAGAGCTCTTAGGGTTTTATAGGGCTCACCTATATGCTCCTTAGTTTTGGATCAAGCCAGTCAGTCATTTATTTATAAGTTCCAGCTATCTGCAACTTCATCCATGACATTATAAACCGTCTTAAGCATGGATCCGGTTTCAGCCTTAATTGACCGCATGCAAGGTCTGCTGGCGTTCATAGAGTTTGTTCCGAGCCTAAGATCTCGCTTACGGATACGTTCTCCAGGGGTAGTGAGAATTTTGTTTGCTTTAGAGAGGCTTGCAAACCCCATTTTTGCCTACTTCACCATTCCTCTGGTGATAAGGAGCAGAGGGTGGGGATCATCATCTCGTTGCTCAGGGATAATGCTCAGTCTTGGGCCTTTTCTCTGCCAGTGGGGGCACGGCCCCTCCGATCGGTGGATGAATTTTTTGTAGCACTGGGGCAGATATATGATGACCCGGATCGTATTGCTCTGGCGGAATCTAAACTGCGTCTTTTATGCCAGGGTAAACAGTCCGCAGAGCAGGGCCGGTGCAAGGATTTTTGGCGCCCTAGGCAAGATAAAAATTGCCGCCCCCCCCCCCCCCCCTATCAGATAATCTGCCCATATCATGACATCACATATGTTCCACCCCTTTCTCAGCTTTTAAATAAAAAGAACTGCTAGGTTTCCCTTAGGGTTAATCCAGCTTCTTGTAGCTGTCTTTTATTGCGGAACGGAATTGCGGACCCATACATTTCTATGGGGCCGCATGACGTGCGGCCCGATCCGGAATTGCGGATCCGCAATTCCGATCCGGAAAAAAATAGAACATGTCCTATTCTTGTCTGCAATAGCGGAACGCACATTGCTGCTGTCCGTGTTTTGCGGATCCGTGGATCCGCAAAACACACATGGATGTGTGAATGGACCCTAAATGTGAGGTAAATTAGTTTCCAATGTAGTATTAATAACTAAACAATTACATAATAAACATATTGCATTGTCTACTTACACCAGGACAATAAGATGATCTGGTCTCTGGCTGCAGTCTGGCTCTTGGTCTGGCTCTGGGGACTCCCTTGTCACTCTCTTCTCCCCCACTCCTTCCCTTGTCACTCTCATTATACCCCCCCCTCCCTTGTCACTCTCATTATTCCACCCCCCCTCCCTTGTCACTCTCATTATTCCCCCCCCTCCCTTGTCAATCTCATTATACCCCCCCTCCCTTGTCACTCTCATTATTCCACCCCCCTCCCTTGTCACTGTCATTATTCCACCCCGGCACCCCCCTCCCTTGTCACTCTCATTATTCCACCCCCCCCCCCCCTCCCTTGTCACTCTCATTATTCCCCCCTCCCTTGTCACTCTCATTATTCCCCCCCTCCCTTGTCAATGTCATTATTCCCCCCCCTCCCTTGTCACTCTCATTATTCCACCCCCCCCTCCCTTGTCACTCTCATTATTCCCCCCCTCCCTTGTCAATCTCATTATTCCCGCCCCTCCCTTGTCACTCTCATTATACCCCCCCCCCTCCCTTGTCACTCTCATTATTCCACCCCCTCCCTTGTCACTCTCATTATTCCACCCCTCCTCCCTTGTCACTCTCATTATTCCACCCCCCTCCCTTGTCACTCTCATTATTCCACCCCGGCACCCCCCCCTTGTCACTGTCATTATTCCACCCCGACCCCCCCCTCCCTTGTCACTCTCATTATTCCACCCCGGCACCCACCTCCCTTGTCACTCTCATTATTCCCCCCCCCCCTCTCCCTTGTCACTCTCATTATTCCCCCCTCCCCCCTCTCCCTTGTCACTCTCATTATTCCCCCCCTCCCCCTCCCTTGTCGCTCTCATTATTCCCCCCCCCCCCCCTCCCTTGTCACTCTCATTATTCCCCCCCTCCCCCCTCCCTTGTCACTCTCATTATTCCCCCCCCTCCCTTGTCAATGTCATTATTCCCCCCCCCCCCTCCCTTGTCAATGTCATTATTCCCCCCCCCCCCCTTGTCAATGTCATTATTCCCCCCCCTCCCTTGTCAATATCATTATTCCCCCCCCCCCCTTGTCAATGTCATTATCCCCCCCCTCCCTTGTCAATATCATTATTCCCCCCCCCTAGTCAATATCATTATTCCCCCCCCCTCCCTTGTCAATTTCATTAGTCCCCCCACACACACACCTCTAATGTAGCGTGGCCGAGCTCTCTTCGGTCCGCGGTACAGGAGCATTTGTTTCCTGTACCCGGCCGGACTGACAGGAAGTGCACACTAAGTGAGCACTTCCTGTCAGTCCGGCCGGGGTACAGGAAACAAAAGCTCCTACCGCGGACCGAACAGAGCTCGGCCACGCTACATTAACAAAAGCACAGAGCTGACACACAGCAGGCGCAGGCTGCGCAGCAATGAGCCGGCGGCCGGAGATTCAAATTAGAGCGGCAAGCGCGGAGTCCTGAGCGCTTGCCGCTCTAATTTGAATCTCCGGCCCCGCCGGAGATTCAGGAGGCGCAGCATGAGGGGCGCCGCCGGCCGAACTTATATAACCAATTATTTTTTATTTTTTTACACCGCAACGGGCGCCCCCTGCTAAATGGCGCCCTAGGCGACTGCCTAAGTCGCCTTACTGGTGGCGCGGCCCTGCCGCAGAGATATATTGTTCTGATTTCGGAGATGGGCAGCTGATACTGGTTGGAATGATGCTGCACTACGAAGTCAATTTTGCCATGGTCTTTCGGAAAGATTGAAAGATGCATTTGCTTTTCATGAGAGACAGCGTCGTTAGAGTCTGCCATGTCTCTAGCTGTCGTATTGACAGGCGTCTTAGAGAGAGAGAGAGGAGACTACTCTTTCCTGTCATATTCAGCCCAAGGACAGTGGGACTGTCTCATTCAGTGCACAGGGGTCTCAGTCTGTCTCAATCCCCTCTGAGGAGGAGGCCATGCAGCTGGGTTTGCTTGCCTCTGATAGTAGAGGATTCAGCTCTCAGAGGAGGGTTTGTTTCTGTTGTGGGGGTATAAATCATTTGGCTAATGTTTGCCCCTCTAGGAGATTCATGGAGTTTTCTGAGGGTAATAAAAATAAAAAAAAATAAAAAAACTTTCCATTTGCTACTATTGGCAAGATTGATGCGGAAATGAAGGTTTGCCGTTTGCTTGTAGTTCCGTTTTTTCTCCTACCTGCCAGGGTGGCGCTAGACAGCAAGAACATTGTTTGTGAGATTTTTGTAGACAGTGGAGCAGCTGTCAATCTCATTGATAATCAATTTGCAACAGTGCATGGTTTCCAGGTGTGCACTTTGGAAAAGGATATACCCTGTTTTTTGCTCTCGATTCCGCTCCACTTTCTCAAAGATCGTTAAAGGGCATAGTTCACAATATCTGTTTGACTGTGGGTGACGCTCATGTTGAGGATATGTCATGTTTCGTCTTAAGCGGATTACCTACTCTCTAGTGTTGGGGCTACCCTGACTCACTAAACATAACCCCACCATTGATTGGCAAGCAAGGCAAATAAATGGTTGGAGTGAGTTTTGCAGAGAGAATTGCCTCACGGCGTCTCTTTCACAGGTTTCTACCAAGACTGTACCATCTTTTCTCTCTGAATTTTCTGATGTGTTTTCCGAGAGTGGTGTCAGGAGCTGCCCCCTCACCGGGAGTACGACTGCCCCCTATTAATCTCATCCCAGGCGCCAAGCTGCCAAAATCACAATTATACAATCTCTCCCAACCTGAAGAGTCGCTATGCGTACTTATATCTCTGAGAGCCTGAGAAAGGAACACATCCGACCCTTGAAGTCACCTGTTGCCGCTGTTTTTTTTTGTTAAGAAAAAAGATGGTTCTTTAAGACCTTGTCTGGATTTCAGGGAGCTGAACCGTATCACGATTCGTGACCCATATCCGCTTCCTCTGATCCCGGACCTGTTTAACAGATTGTTGGGGCGAAAGTTTTTTCTAAGTTGGATTTAAGAGGGGCATACAACCTAGTCAGGGTCAGGGAAGGGGACGATGGAAGACGGCCTTCAACACCCCTGAGGGTCATTTCGAGAATTTGGTTATGCCCTTTGGTTTGATGAATGCTCCAGCCGTCTTCCAACATTTTGTGAACAGCATTTTTTATCATTTAATGGGGAAATTTGTACTGGTGTATCTAGATGACATTTAGATTTTTTCTCCTGATTTCAAGACTCATCGGGACCACCTATGTGAATCTGCTGATTCTGCGGGAGAATAAATTATACGCTAAACTGGAAAAATGTGTGTTTGCAGTTCCGGAGATTCAATTTCTTGGTTTTCTTCTCTCCGCTTCTGGTTTTCGGATGGACCCTGAGAAGGTCCGCGCTGTGCTTGATTGGGAGCTTCCTGAGAATCAGAAGGTGCTGATGCAGTTTTTGGGTTTTGCCAATTATTACACAAAGTTCATTTTGAATTCTTCCTCTGTTGTTAAGCCACTCACTGATATGACTAAAAAGGGGGTGGATTTTTTCTTGTGGTTGGTAGATGCGCTTAAAGCCTTTTCTACTATTAAAGAGAGTTTTGCTTCCGCTCCCATACAACCTGATGTCTCTCTACTTTTGATTGTTGAGGTGAATGCTTCTGAGGTGGGTGTGGGTGCGGTCTTATCTTAGGGTCCCTATCCTGCCAAATGGCGACCGTGTGCCTTTTTCTCAAGGAAACTCTCCTCTGCAGAGAGAAATTACGATGTGGGAGATAGGGAGTTCTTTGCCATCAAATTAGCTTTTGAAAGAATGGCGCCATTGGTTAGAGGGAGCCAGACACCCTATTACCGTGTTTACCGACCATAAGAATCTGGCCTACTTGGAATCGGCCAAGCGTCTGAACCCAAGACAGGCCAGATGGTCTTTGTTCTTTTCTAGGTTTAATTTCTTTTGTTACGTTCCGCCCTGGGGTTAAAAATGTGAAGGCGGATGCCCTGTCACGTTGTTTTCCGGGAGGGGGGAACTTTGAAGACCCGGGTCCCATTTTGGCTGAAGGGGGGGTAGTCTCTGCTCTTTATCCTGATTTGGAGGCAGAGGTTCAGGCAGCCCAGGCAGAGGCTCTGATCTTTGTCCTCCTGGGAGATTGCGCCTCTCGCTTTACGACACAAGGTTTTTAAGGAGCACCACGATACTGTCCTTGCTGGGCACCCGGGGAGTAGAGCCACAGTGGATCTCATTGCTCTGAGATTCTGGTGGCCGGCTCTTTGTAAGACGGTTGAGGGTTTTGTGGCAGTCTGCGAGACCTGCGCTCGTGCCAAGGTCCCTCATTCACGGCCATCGGGTTCTCTCCTCCCGTTACCCATTCCTTCCCGTCCTTGGACGCATCTGTCCATGGACTTCATTACGGACCTGCCTCATTCCTCGGGGAAGACTGTGATTCTGGTGGTAGTGGACCGTTTTAGCAAAATGGCGCATTTCATTCCCTTTCCTGGGTTACCCAATGCTAAGACGCTGGTGCAAGCGTTTGTTGATCACATTGTTAAATTGCATGGCATTCCTTCAGACATCGTTTCTGATAGGGGCACGCAATTTGTTTCCAGATTCTGGAAGGCCTTCTGTTCTCGCTTGGGGGTTCGGTTGTCGTTCTCTTCTGCTTTTCACCCGCAGTTGAATGGTCAGACCGAACGTGTCAATCAGAATCTGGAGACATATCTGCGCTGTTTTGTGGCGGAGAATCAGGAGGATTGGTATTCTTTTTTGTCCCTTGCTGAGTTTGCTTTAAATAACCGTCGCCAGGAGTCCTCTGATAAGTCACCATTTTTTGGTGCATATGGGTTTCATCCGCAGCTTGGGACATTCTCTGGAGAGGGGTCTTCTGGTTTACCTGATGGGAGATTTTCCTCGTCTTTGTCATTTATTTGGCAAAAGATTCAGGGTAATCTGAAGAGGATGAGTGAGAGATATAAGCGTGTGGCGGATAAGAGACGTGTGCCTGGTCCGGACCTGAATGTTGGTGATCTTGTGTGGTTGTCTACAAAGAATATCAAACTGAAGGTTCCCTCCTGGAAGTTGGGTCCTAAGTTTATTGGGCCTTACAAGATCTTGTCCGTCATCAATCCCGTTGCCTTCCGTCTTGATCTTCCTCAGACTTGGAAGATCCACAATGTTTTTCTCAGGTCCCTATTAAAACCTTATGTCCAACCCACTGTACCCTCCTCTTTGCCTCCTCCTCCGATTTTTGTTGATGGTAATCTTGAAATTCAGGTCTCTAGGATTGTGGATTCTCGCATTATCCGCGGTTCTCTTCAGTACCTTGTTCATTGGGAGGGTTATGGTCCTGAGGAGAAGAAAAAGACTGCTCTCTCGGCCATGTATCGATTACAGGGGCCTCAATAAAATCACAGTCAAGAATAAATATCCTCTTCCCTTATCCCAGAGTTGTTTGATCGCCACAGAGGAGCTAAGATTTTCTCCAAACTCGATCTGCGTGGGGCTTACAACTTGATTCGAATTTGTCAAGGGGACGAGTGGAAGGACCGCCTTCAACACTCGTGACGGTCGCTACAAATATCTGGTGATGCCCTTTGGATTAAGCAATGCCCCTGCAGTGTTCCAAGAATTTGTGAACGACATCTTTAGAGATTTACTATATTCTTGTGTTGTGGTGTATCTAGATGATATCCTTGTTTTTTCTCCAGATTGGCTACTCATCGGAAGCCCGGTTCGTCTGGTTCTTCAAAGACTAAGACGAAATCGTCTGTACGCCAAGTTCGAGAAATGTACCTTTGACCCGTAAGGGAAGCAAATCTAAGAATGGACACCTGAGGCTGAATTGGCCTTTCAAGCCTTGAAGCAAGCCTTTCTACTGCTCCAGCTCTCCATCGCCCTGATGCTAACAAGAAATTCTACCTGGAGGTGGATGCATCGTCTCTTGGAGTGGGGGCGGTGCTTTCACAAAAAAGCTCCTTCCGTTAACATGGTAACCTGTGGTTTCTTCTCCAGGGCCTTTCTCTGCTCCTGAGCACAACTATTCTATTTGGGACAGGGAGCTATTGGCCATAAAAATGGCACTGGAAGAATGGCGTTACCTTCTAGTAATCATCCTGTGGTGATTTACACCGACCACAAAAATCTAACCTATTTGCAGTCCGCACAAAGACTTAATCGTCGTCAAGGCAGATGGTCCTTATTCTTTGCTCGTTTTGATTTTGTTCTTCATTTCCGTGCCCCAGAGAAGAATATCAAAGCAGATGCTCTCTCGAGGTCCTTTGATGCTACTGATCGAGAGAAGGAGCCTCAACACATTATTGATCCGCAAAAATTGCTGTTTGTCCTGTCAAGACTTTTCCGCCCGGAAAGACTTTTGTGGCACAGAACTCAGGAAGCAAGTTCTAGTCTGGGGTCATTCCTCTAAAATCGCAGGTCATACCGGACAACGAAAGACTTTCAAATTCATTGCTTAACGGTACTGGTGGCCATCATGTGGCAAGACATCCAAGAGTTTGTCGCTGCCTGTCCGTCATGCGCACAGTCTAAAACCCTCCAAGCAATGTCCTGCGGGCTCTTGCTTCCTCTATCTGTTCTGAGGCTCCTTGGCAACAGATAGCCATGGACTTTATCACTGATCTACCCTTGTCCTCTGGGTGTTCTGTGATCTGGGTTAGTGGTGGATCGTTTTTCCAAAATGGCGCACTTTGTCCTCTGCCTGGTCTTCCTTCTGCTAAAAAATTTATTGAACACATTTTTCGCCTCCATGGTTTTCCCCTCCGTATTGTGTCCAATAGGGGTGTACAGTTCACGTCAAAATTCTGGAGAGCTCTCTGCAAGCTATTAAATGTATATCTGGACTTCTCATCAGCGTATCACCCTCAGTCCAACGGTCAGGTGGAACGTGTTAACCAAATTCTGACTAACTTTTTGCGCCACTTCACAACAGTCATCACGACACTGGGCCGAAACTATTGCCATCGGCTGAGTTTTCATACAACAATCATGTCAGTGAGTCCTCCAAGAATTGCCATTTTTTATTGTTTTGGCCAACAGCCGAATATCCCACTCCCGATGTCTTCTTCTTCCCATATCCCTGCTGCAGATGCTACCTCAAGAGAATTCTCAAAAATCTTGGAGGAGACCAGGGGAGCTCTGAAAGAGGCTTCTGTGCGCATAAAGGGAGTCCACGGATAAAAAATGTAGAGATTCTCCTAAGTTCCGTCCTGGCGGAACGTGTGGCTCGCCTCCAAATACATCCGGCTCAAAATACCCTCCTACAAATTGGGTCCACGCTTCATTGGTCCATATGAGATTCTCGAACAAATCAATAATGTTTCCGACAAACTTAAGCTGCCAGCCTCCCTCAGTGGTACCGAATTCCTTCCATGTCCCCTGCTGAAGCCCGTCACCTGAATCGTTTTTTTCAAGAAACCTGTCTCTGCTCCTGTTGTGGTCAGTGATAAAAACATCTACGAGGTAAAGGCCATTCTAGGGAAGAAGAAGAGTAGAGGGAAGACCCTGTTTCTGGTGGATTGGAAGGGGTTTGGTCCTGAGGAGAGATCTTGGGAACCCAGAGAGAACATCAATGCCCCTCTCCTTCTGAAAAAATTCTTATCCAAGACAAGCCCTGAGGAGAGGGGGCGTAACGGGGGGGGGGGGAGGTACTGTTAGGCCAGCAATCCGTGCTAGCGCCGCTGCCCCCTAACCGCAGGCACGGGCGGCGGGCTCCCTCTTTTTCCTCCCGTCGTCCTGCTGACAAACATGGGCAGCAACTTGCTTAACTCTGCTACATAAGTTCCATGCAGAGTTTCCTTCCTGCTGGAGACTTGCATTAGTGTGAAGCTTGCATGGGTGTTTCTCTCTTCACCTAAGAGGCAACACACACACACCCTCTGTCTCAGCAGCCTATGCTGGATTGCAGCAGGTATTTAAAGGCACAGCAACCTCAGTGTCTAGCCTGTCTAGTCCCTGTACAAAAGTGTTTATCTTGCCTGCCTTCCTGTGTACCGAATCCTGCTATTGTACTCCTGAATTTTGCTTTCTGCCACCTGCCTCTGACCTCGGACTTCGTTTGTGGACTTTGACTGTTGTTGCTGCCTCTGACCTCGGATCTTGTTTGCTGACTTCGCTTGATTGCGCCTGTCCTGACCCATACCTCCAGGCCTCGTACGTCCCCTTGGTGCTTGCACCGAGCACTCTGACCCCCTGGTCAGCTGCCACTGATTTGGGGACTACTCTGGAGTGGCACCTGGCAGCTACCCTACGGCCCAAGCCTATCCCCACCATCAGGGGCTCTAGTGATTACCAGGTAGCTGCTTAGTTATGCCCCTCCGGAGTATACCCAGTCAGTGGCGCAGTGGGTCCACACCCTCTTGCATAACACACACCTTATGTCCAAGGCAAGGGATCTGCAACTAGTACATGCCCTAGTACATGCCAGCTGTGCTTACCAGTCCCAGATTCTTCATCCAGTGGCACGCCTCTTGCTCTTCTCTTTCAGGCATGCTCAGCCACCAGGGTTGCTCTGCTGTCTTTCTACATGCAGGCTAACGCCTGTTTTCTCCTCAGCTGGCATGCTCCACCAGTTCCTAGTGGGCCAGTGTGTGCGCACCCTAATCTTTTCCAACCAATAACTGGTTACCTTGGGGTACTTAAGGCACTTTCTTCTGTGAAAACAGTGCCTGAGCAATAGGTTCATAGCTTGCTAAGTTTCTTGCAAAGGTGTGCTCTTATTGTTGTCTACCCATGTACCAACCATTGCCCATTCCTGGATTCAGACCCTCTGCTGCCTGAACTGTAATTCACCTCCATATTGACCCTGACACTCGCACTGTTTAACAGAGACGAAAGCAACCCTGGCTTACACCTCAAACTTGCTTTCTCAAGTGCTGCTCCAGAAGAGCTAAACCTCTTTGTAGAAAAACTCACACACCACTTCTTCTATTATAAATTCATGTTGACAATTTATAACTCTGCCCTTCACCCCACCAAACAGATCTACTTTACCACCCTGATCTCTACATTATTTAATAATCCAAAACAACTCTTTGACACTTTTCACACCCTCCCTAGCCAAAAGTGCAGACGTCTAGTACAGATTCCATGCAGGAGATCTAGTCACCTATTTCAAAGAGAAAATTGAAATTATCCGGCAGGAAATTGGTTCACAATCTGGCTCACTGTCCACATTCGACCAGTCCACAGAAGAAGTCTCCAGGCTCCTCTCTTCTTTCTCGTCCTACCACATGCACTACTGACCCTATTCCCTCACACCTCCTCTAGTCTCTCTCCCTGGCTGTCACCACTCACCTAACCAAAATCTTTAATCTCTCTCTGTTCTGGTATCTTTCCCTCTTTCAAACATTTTGCCATAACCACCTTATTTAAAATAACTTTTCTCAACCCATCCTGCACAGCTAACTACCAGACCTGTCTCCAATCTCTTCTTCATCTCTAAACTCCTGGAGCATCTGGTCTACTCTCACCTCATACACTATCTCTCTGCTCACTCTCTCTTGATCCATTACAATCTGGTTTTAGCACCTACACCCAAAGTGACAAATGACCTCCTGACAGCTAAGTGCAATGGTGACTATTCTCTACTAATTCTCCTTGATCTATCTGCTGCATTTGACACTGTAGACCACCATCTACTCCACACCATGCTCCAATCTATCAGCCGTTCTTTCTTGGTTTTTCTTCCTATCTCTCTGGCGGCTCTTCAGTGTATCATTTGCTGGCTCTACCTCCCCTCCTCTCCCTCTTGCTGTTGGGGTTTCACAGGATTAAGTCCTTGGTCTGCAACGTGCCGGTCCACAGGGGAGAACACATGAGGTTCACAGTGGGCCGAAGTGTACAAAGAGTTTATGGGTTACTCACAGTTAGCAGATGCCTCACTGGGCCAGCAGTGCAGTGAAGGGGAGAACAGCACTGGATTCGCCGGGGCACACTCTATTACACGGGGACACCGACCAGGTGGTGAACGAGGTGCCCTTGATGGTGATTGGGTTTCTAAATGTGCTTGTGCGGCTGGGCCCCTGACTTAAGTAATGTCGTGACGCCAGCACTTTGATGGTGCAAAATGTTGAGAGTGGTAGTAGTATGGAGTTAGAAGAATGAGGCAGGTTTAAATACAATTTTAACTTTACTATAACCAGGTTCTTGATAACAGTTTACATCCAGTAATACAACAGTCTCCTATAACATGCAAGTTGAATGTGATGAATCACAGTAACAGGCTGTACATTTAGTTAGGCCTCAGGCTATAGTAGATAATTATACTCACTGATATTCAGCACTTTGCCTTGCTTCAGTCTCAGTTGAGGTAGTTCAAGTCTTTGTCTTCTACACACAAGTGATGCAACAGATATCATATCTGTACTTAAAATATCGGTGAGGCTGCCGGAAGCTAATAAATCCTTCACCTAGATACAAAGGCGCCTAGAATAATGGCTTTGTCCTTCCTTTGTCTTTTCCACAATAAACTTAGTAAATCCACTTGCTACTCCGGAAGAGTGAATGATAGAATACAGACTTCACCTCTGCCTATTTTCCTGGCTTGACACTGAGGTTATAATTTGGCTCCTCTGGGCATGGAGCCCAAGAGAGAGCTGACAGGGAACCTCTCCTTCCCCCTAGCTCCTCACTCCATCTCCTTCTTCAACTCCCACACTCTGAACAACAACCTAACTAGTCCTAAGCTGTGCTATATATACTGTGGTGCTATCCCCATCTAGTGGTGGAATGTGTGTAGTGCACCTGACAGCCTAGGTAACAGGGATTTCACATGAGGAATGTAATTCTGCATGATACAACATATGACAAAACAAGCTTTTGCAGTGCCCAGTGGGACACTGCAGGTCCTCTCCTCTTTTCTCTCTACACAGTTCTATTAGACAGACTATCAGCAGATTTGGTTTCTAATACCATCTCTATGCTGATAACACCCAAATATATACAAACGGATTCCAAAAAAGTTGGGACACTATACAAAATCGTGAATAAAACTGAATGCAATGATGTGGAGGTGCCAACTTCTAATATTTTATTCAGAATAGAACATAAATAGAAACATAGAAACATAGAATGTGTCGGCAGATAAGAACTATTTGGCCCATCTAGTCTGCCCAATATATCTGAATCCTATGGATAGCCCCCGGCCCTATCTTATATGAAGGATGGCCTTATGCCTATCCCATGCATGCTTAAACCCCTTCACTGTATTTGCAGCTACCACTTCTGCAGGAAGGCTATTCCATGCATCCACTACTCTCTCAGAAAGTAATACTTCCTTATAATTACTTTTATAAACCGTTGCCCCTCTAATTTAAAACTGTGTCCTCTTGTGGTAGTTTTTCTTCTTTTAAATATGCTCTCTTTCCTTTACCGAGTTGATTCCCTTTATGTATTTAAAAGTTTCTATCATATCCCCTCGTCTCTTCTTTCTTCCAAGCTATACATATTAAGGTCCTTTAACCTTTCCTGGTAAGTTTTATCCTGCAATCCATGTACTAGTTTAGTAGCTCTTCTCTGAACTCTCTCTATAGTATCTATATCCTTCTGGAGATATGGCCTCCAGTACTGCGCACAATACTCCAAGTGAGGTCTCACCAGTGTTCTGTACAGCGGCATAAGCACTTCACTCTTTCTACTGCTTATACCTCTCCCTATACATCCAAGCATTCTGCTGGCATTTCGTGCTGCTCTATTACATTGTCTTCCCACCTTTAAGTCTTCTGAAATAATTACTCCTAAATCCCTTTCCTCAGATACTGAGGTCAGGACTGTGTCAAATATTCTATATTCTGCCCTTGGGTTTTTACGCCCCAGGTGCAAATCACGGAACAAAAGTTTAAACTCAGAAAATGTACCATTTTAAGGGAAAAATATGTTGAATCAGAATTTCATGGTGTCAACAAATCCCCAAAAAGTTGGGACAAGGCCATTTTCACCACTGTGTGGCATCTCCCCTTCTTCTTACAACACTCAACAGAGTCTGGGGACCGAGGAGACCAGTTTTCTCAAGTTTAGAAATAGGAATGCTCTCCCCATTCTTGTCTAATACAGGCCTCTAACTGTTCAATCGTCTTGGGCCTTCTTTGTTGCACCTTCCTCTTTATGATGCGCCAAATGTTCTCTATAGGTGAAAGATCTGGACTGCAGACTGGCCATTTCAGTACCCGGATCCTTCTCCTACGCAGCCATGATGTTGTGATTGATGCAGAATGTGGTCTGGCATTATCTTGTTGAAAAATGCAGGGTCTTCCCTGAAAGAGATGACGTCTGGATGGGAGCATATGTTGTTCTAGAACCTGAATATATTTTTCTGCATTGATGGTGCCTTTCCAGACATGCAAGCTGCCCATGCCACACGCCATCATGCAACCCCATACCATCAGAGATGCAGGCTTCTGCACTGAGCGTTGATAACAACTTGGGTTGTCCTTGTCCTCTTTGGTCCGGATGACATGGCGTCCCAGATTTCCAAAAAGAACTTCGAATCGTGACTCGTCTGACCACAGAACAGTCTTCCATTTTGCCACACTCCATTTTAAATGATCTCTGGCCCAGTGAAAACGCCTGAGCTTGTGGATCTTGCTTAGAAATGGCTTCTTCTTTGCACTGTAGAGTTTCAGCTGGCAACGGCGGATGGCACGGTGGATTGTGTTCACTGACAATGGTTTCTGGAAGTATTCCTGAGCCCATTCTGTGATTTCCTTTACAGTAGCATTCCTGTTTGTGGTGCAGTGTCGTTTAAGGGCCCGGAGATCACGGGCATCCAGTATGGTTTTACGGCCTTGACCCTTACGCACAGAGATTGTTCCAGATTCTCTGAATCTTCGGATGATGTTATGCACAGTTGATGATGATAGATGCCATGTCTTTGCAATTTTTCGCTGGGTAACACCTTTCTGATATTGCTCCACTATCTTTCTGTGCAACATGTGGGAATTGGTGATCCTCTACCCATCTTGGCTTTAAGAGAGACACTGCCACTCTGAGAAGCTCTTTTTATACCCAATCATGTTGCCAATTGACCCTAATTAGTGTTAATGGTCTTCCAGCTCTTCGTTAAGCTCAAATTTACTTTTTCCAGCCTCTTATTGCTACTTGTCCCACTTTTTGGGGATTTGTTGACACCGTGAATTTTGAATTAACGTATTTTTCCTTTAAAATGATACATTTACTCGGATTAAACGTTTGATCTGTCATCTACGTTCTATTACAATAAAATATTGACATTTGCCATCTCCACATCATTGCATTCAGTTTTTATTCACAATTTGTTTAGTGTCCCAACTTTTTGGAATCCGGTTTGTCTTCTTCATGTGATATCACCCCCTGCTGTACAACAGAACACCACCATGATTATTGTTCTCTATTATACTATACAGTTCCGCACCCTTGCCTCAGAACTGTCATGGGAACAATGAGGCCTTCATGTCAGTTTTCTGGGGGTCGGACTGTCAGGATACAGAAAAAAATGAGTTGGCAGGCTGCGATGTTTCATCTACCCTGGATGATCTCATTTTCCTGTCCACCTGGATTGATCTCCCCTTCAGAGAGCACCTCAAAGAATCTGCTCGTGAGAGGAGAGTTCCCAAGTTGGTACCCACTCTTCAGAGGTCTCTGCTTCCATCTTCTGCATCCTCTGATTGTCTGAGGAGAACCATCAGCATAGACGCAGAAGAGACTTATACATGTATTGCAGAGACAAGGGACACAATGGGGGAGATTTATGAAAACTGTCAGAAAGGGAAACTGGCTTAGTGGCCAATAGCAACCAATCCCACCTTTCATTTTTCAGAGCTCCTTTGGAAAATGAAAGGATCAATCTGATTGTTTGCTATGGGCAACTAAGCCGGTTTCCTCTACACCAGTTTTGATAAATAATAATAATAATCTTTAATAATAATAATCTCTGCGGAAGCCACCTTGACGCCTGGTAGATGGGCCCGACACAAGTTTGATCAAAATGTGCGCTGAGAGCTTCCATTTTTCCATTTATAGTAGGTATAATACCACTTTAATTTAGAATGATCCCCATTTCTCAGCTCTATTGTTTGTATGTGTAAAGTTGTGCAGCCATTTTTTTATCAATAATAATCTTTATTTATGTAGCGCCAACATATTCCGCAGCGCTTTATAATTCAGGGGTTGATGTACAGAGTCATAAATACCATAGCAACAGACAAGTCAATAATTACAACAAGAGGAATGAGGGCCCTGCTCGCAAGAGCTTACAATCTATGAGGAGACAGGGGTGACACAAAAGGTAAAAGTCCTTGTTTTGTACAATGGTCCAGCCATCTTGGGAAAATAGGGGAGAAGTGATAAAACTGCATGGGCCGGTCACCAGCTAATATATGAAGTGCTTCTGAGTGCAGTGGAGAGCTTATTGGAGGATCAGGTTCAGGAACTGATGATAAATGGTCCATATACAGGTGAAACTCGAAAAATTAGAATATCGTGCAAAAGTCCATTTATTTCAGTAATGCAACTTAAAAGGAATTGCATTAATGCAGCTCAAAATTAGAATTTAGTGAAAAGGTTCAATATTCGAGGCTCAAAGTGTCACACTCTAGTCACCTAGTTAATCCATACCCCCTGAGCAAAGGGGACCTGAAAATTGTGACTTTGGGGTTTCATAAGCTGTGAGCCATAATCATCCAAATTATAACAAATAAAGGCTTGAAATATCTCGCTTTGCCTGTAATGAGTCTCATATGTTAGTTTCACCTTTTAAGTTGCATTACTGAAATAAATGAACTTTGCACGATATTTGCATTTTTCAAGTTTCACCTGTATAAAGGGGTTAGATCAGGGGATGTGATAAGCCACCCTAAAAAGATGTGTTTTTAGGGAGCACCTAAAACTGTGTATATTGTGATTTAACATAATTTCTTGGGGTAGGGCATTCCAGAGAACTGGTGCAGCTCAGGAGAAATCTTGAATGCAGGAGTGACAGGTTCGGATTATGGCGGTTGTCAGTCGTAAATTGTTTGCAGAGCGTAGACCATGGGAGGGTGGTAGACAGAGATGAGGGAGAAGATGTAGGGGGTGAAGCACAGTGGAACACTTTGTGGGTGAGAATGAGCAGTTTAAATTGGATTCTATACTGTATGGGCAACCAGTGCAATGACTGGCATAGGGCGGAGGCATTGGAGTAGTGACTGGCACAGGGCGGAGGCATCGGAATAGCGGTTAGACAGATAGGTGACCCCGGCTGCTGCATTAAGAATCGATTGGAGAGGGGAGAACAATTAATAGTGAGTTACAGTAATCGAGGGGGGAATGGATCAGGGCAAGAACGAGCGTTTTTGTTGTTTTCACAACAAAGGGGCGTATTCTACAGATGTTTATGAGGTGCAGGTGGCATAAGCGGGCAAGAGATTGAATATAGGGGGTGATGGAAAGATCAGTGTCAAATGTAACACTGAGACAGCGGGTGTGCTGCCTAGGAGTGATGGTGTTGCACACTGAGAGGGAGATATCAGGTTTGGGTAGGTTAGTAAATGGAGAGAACACAAGAAGTTCCGTTTTTGAAAAATTCAGTTTCAGATAGAGAGAGGACAGGATGTTAAAGACAGCGGACAGACAGTCACTGATGTTCTGTAATACCGCAGGTGTGATGTCCGGGGATGAAGTTTATAGTTGGGTATCATCAGCATAGAGATTGTACTGGAAACCAAATCTGCTGATGGTCTGTGCAATTGGGGCTGTGTAGATACATGTCCCCTCAAAGTGGGAAATTCCCACGCCTAAGGTCGATTGGAGAGATGATTCTGGGCAAAGTCAAGTTCGATCCAAAGCTAACACTTCCCGTGTATCTGTTGTGTGGTGAGATCCAGTTGACCATGCAGGCCTTCCTGGACTCTGGTTCAGCAGGAAACTTCCTGCGTCAGGCCGGTATTCCTACAAAGCAATAAGAGAAGTCCTTGGTGTTGACATTCATCAATGGGATGGCACTCCCAGAATTCATGCAATACATTACTGTGCCTATGGTGCTTCAAATGGGAAGTTTACACAGATAAAATCTTCTAAGTCCTGCTTGTATCTTCTAATCCTCTCCTATTGGGACGGCCTTGGTTTGCATGCACTGTCCTGTCTCTGACAGGAACTCAAGGCAAATTTTGTGTTAGGGTTCTTTCATTCTCGCTGTCTGACATCTGTACAGCCTTCTCCAAGCTCTGCAATTTCCTCAGAATCTTCAGGATCTACCTCCTACCTATGTGTTTGATAAGAAGGAGGCTGAGACTCTGCCACCACATCATCCCTATTACTGCCCCATAGACCTGGTGCCAGGAACTTTTCCACCACCTGGCCGTGTCTACCTGTTGTACCTGCATGAAACACAAGCTATGTCTGACTATATTAAAGATATAGTAGACCAGTGTGGCACACTAGGTGGTAATGCGTGGAGTCGGGATCCCACCCCGTACATATGATAAAATAAACTCCAGCAAAATTTGCTTTGGTGTTCTTAGTATTTATTGTAATGCGGCAAAGTAACACTTTGTGTGACGTTTCGGCACAATAGCCTTTTTCAAACTGTGTAAGTACAGAAAAATACAGAAAATTACAATCAGTGGTTGTATGATTAAAACAACAAAATGACATGATTACAGACAGTGAATATACATAAATATAAATATAAACAGGGTGAACATCAAGAAAAGGATTCTCAGGATCTTGATAAGAAGTCCAGGTGTAGGCTGAAGAACAACTTCTTATGGAGCATAGTTAAGGAAAATGTCATATGCCACAGATATAGCACTCTTAATCATATAATACAGCCGGATATGAAATAATGAGACAAAGGTCCACAAAAATGGAGGAAATGAAAGAATTGATGAAAAATTTGATGAGAAGACCTGGAGACAACACTTACCACATGCCGCTCTGGAGGAAGGAGCCAGATAGTGCTGCGCTGAGGAGAGGTATAGCATGCAAGTATATGCAATTGGTATAAGCGCACCATATTGTGGCTAAAGCGGTGCCAATATAGGCCAATTGAGCGCGAACGGCACTTCCGGTATCGTGAAACCGGAAGTGGTGCGTTCCAACTGCGGTTCACGGGCAGGAAGTGACGTTGGTGTGTGTGATGCGATTCATCTGCGTTCCACGGGCGGGAAGTGCGTTCCATATGCGTTCCACCAGCAGGAAATGGGTGATATTAGAGCACTAAGAGTGATGGGACCCATATCGATGCATCCAGGATGTCAAAAAAGGAACAAACGGAGGGAGGGGGGTAGAGGGAAAGAGAAAGGAACAATCCATACATGTGTAATATCATAAACTCTACAGGGATTAGCTATATCATAAACTCTATGAGGGTATACTATAAGAGGATCAATACTACAAAGATCAACTATAAAAGGATACAGATCTCCAGTGGATGATGCTGTTATGGTACCTATAAAGTAAATGGGAATATTATTGCAGCGTACTCAAGTTAGGGTTAATAGTGTTCCTGGGTGTTGTAGTGCAATTGTGACCACTAACCTGAGACAGCTGACTCTCTGCAAGGGCAGGTAATGATAGGTAATGTTCGTGACGCCAGTGCCAATTAAACGGTGGCACGCCGTTTGCTGATAGCAGGAATAACTGAGGAACCACGTGATGTTAAAACAGAACTCCAACTTTAGTAGTCATCATACATGAACATAGATGGAAGCGCAGTTCCTTTGCAGACAGTTGGTTGCAGTACATTTGATGCAGGCAATATATAGCAAGGTGACTTCAGAGTGTTAAACACAGGACTTGCAGTACAGGCGGCTTGCACTCTATTCCTGACTGATCCTGGAACATAGAAACTCTTCTCCAAGGCCCAATGCCCTAGCTCTGGCTTATATCCTTGGTTTTATAATGATCAAGTACCTCCTCTGTTATCTTTAGTACCTCTTGCTTTTCTGGACTTGCCTCTGTCTCTCCCAGCACTGACTCTAGAAGCTTCTGAACTCCCAGTTTCCTCAGGCTGGTTAACTGTGGTGTTCCTGCTTCTGCATATATGAACTCAGGAGGGGAACCTTCTCCTTGGATCTGGAACCCGGTTACAGGGACTGCAATACCCTCTCCTGGTCTGCAAGCTCCAGGCCTGGACTTAACTCAGACATAGTCTGATCTCTAACACAGTCTAAATCTCCCTTTCCTCTCCCTGACTGGGCCTTATATAACCTAGGGCTCCCTAGCTCCCTCTAGGGACTCAGAGCTGGAATGACACCCCTAGCAGGCCTGTACATGCACATTTCACAGTAACAGGGAAATACATAGCATTACATTATGAAGATGACTTGTACCAACCTCCCCATAAATAAGGGGAAACGACAGCACACAAGTGACCCTTCTGTAGTGACGGGCATTACAGCTCCCGTACACTACATTATTAAAGAACAGTCGACTAAGAGAGGCCAATCGGGAAAAACCTATATGTGTTAACGTAATAGTGGTAATCAAGTATACTAACCACGGGAATATGGGGCCCATATTTGACTATATTAAAGAGAACCTTGAGAGGGGCTTCATCTGGAAGCCCTCTTCACTCAAGCGCCAATTTCTTCTCTGTCAAGAAAAACTACGGTTCTCTTCGGCTGTGTATCGATTATTGCAGATTGAATAAAATTACTGTAAAATAAATATCCTTTACCACGACACTGGCGGATCCAGGGGAAGCAACGGGGCAATTGCCCACCCCTCCCGAGCTGCTCATTGTGGAAGCGCTGATCTCCATAGTCATCTGTATCGCCATCCTCAGGACTAGGGATGAGCGAACCCGAACTGTATAGTTCGTGTTCGTACCGAATTTTGGGGTGTCCGTGACACGGACCCGAACCCGAACATTTTCGTAAAAGTCCGGGTTCGGGTTCGGTGTTCGGCGCTTTCTTGGCGCTTTTTGAAAGGCTGCAAAGCAGCCAATCAACAAGCATCATACTACTTGCCCCAAGAGGCCATCACAGCCATGCCTACTATTGGCATGGCTGTGATTGGCCAGTGCAGCATGTGACCCAGCCTCTATATAAGCTTGGGTCACGTAGCGCTGCACATCACTCTGCTGATACAAGCATAGGGAGAGGTTGCAGCTGCGATGTTAGGGTGAGATTAGGCAGTGATTAACCCCTCCAAAAGACTTCATTCAGTGATCGATCTACAGCTGTGGATCATTGAACTGCTGCTATTCAATTGCTCACTGTTCTTAGGCTGCCCAGAGCGTTTTTCAGTCACTTTTTTCTGGGGTGATCGGCGGCCATTTTTTGGCTTGTGGTGCGCCAGCACAAGCTGCCACCAAGTGCATTTAACCATCAATAGTGTGTTATTTTTTGGCCATATACTACATCAGGGGCAAGCTGAGCCTGTCACCCAGCGCCTAAAAAATAGGCCTCACATTTATATTCATCCAAATCTGTCATTACTGTTTTAGCTGGTCAAGTTATTTAGTGTCCGTCAAAGCACAGTTTTTGTTCTGGGTTGAAATACAATTCCCAATTTTGCAATTCTCTAAATTAGTGGTTTCTGCTGTATCAGGCCTACTTTAAATCTATCCCTAAAAGGGTATATTAGATTCAAGGTGCTGATAGGGTAATTCTCAAGAACTTCACACACACGCTACTGTGCAGATCCAAGTCTAATTCTGTCCGTAAACGTATACCTGTCACCCAGCGCCTAAATAATAGGCCTCAAATTTATATTCAGCTAAATCTGTCATTACTGCTGTGCCTGTATTAGTGTAATACGGTACCTAAATAGATAGCCAGACAGTGTTAGGTGTCTGTAAAAAAAGGCCTGAATTTGAATTCAATACATTGGCCCGAATAATATTTTTCTTATTGTGGTGAACGGTAACAATGAGGAAAACATCTAGTAAGGGACGCGGACATGGTCGTGGTGGTGTTAGTGGACCCTCTGGTGCTGGGAGAGGACGTGGCCGTTCTGCCACAGCCACACGTCCTAGTGTACCAACTACCTCAGGTCCCAGTAGCCGCCAGAAGTTACAGCCATATTTGGTCGGGCCCAATGCCCTTCTAAGGATGGTAAGGCCTGAGCAGGTACAGGCATTAGTCAATTGGGTGGCCGACAGTGCATCCAGCACGTTCACATTATCTCCTACCCAGTCTTCTGCAGAAAGCGCACAGATGGCGCATGAAAACCAAGCCCATCAGTCTGTCACATCACCCCCATGCATATTAGGGAAACTGTCTGAGCCTCAAGTTATGCAGCAGTCTCTTATGCTGTTTGAAGACTCTGCTGGCAGGGTTTCCCAAGGGCATCCACCTAGCCCTTCCCCAGCGGTGGAAGACATAGAATGCACTAACGCACAACCACTTATGTTTCCTGATGATGAGGACATGGGAATACCACCTCAGCACGTCTCTGATGATGACGAAACACAGGTGCCAACTGCTGCGTCTTTCTGCAGTGTGCAGACTGAACAGGAGGTCAGGGATGAAGACGATGCAGGGGACGATGAGGTCCTAGACCCCACATGGAATGAAGGTCGTGCCACTGACTTTCACAGTTCGGAGGAAGAGGCAGTGGTGAGACCGAGCCAACAGCGTAGGAAAAAAACAAAGAGGGAGCAGTGGGCAAAAGCAGAACACCCGCCGCCAAGAGAATCCGCCTGCTACTGACCGCCGCCATCTGGGACCGAGCACCCCAAAGGCAGCTTCAAGGAGTTCCCTGGCATGGCACTTCTTCAAACAATGTGCTGACGACAAGACCCGAGTGGTTTGCACGCTGTGCCATCAGAGCCTGAAGCGAGGCATTAACGTTCTGAACCTTAGCACAACCTGCATGACCAGGCACCTGCATGCAAAGCATGAACTGCAGTGGAGTAAACACCTTAAAAACAAGGAAGTCACTCAGGCTCCCCCTGCTACCTCTTCTAGTGCTGCCGCCTCGGGCCTCTTCTGCTGCTGCCGCCGCTTCGGCCTCTTCCTCCGCCTCTGGAGGAACGTTGGCACCTGCCGCCCAGCAAACATGGGATGTACCACCAACACCACCACCTGCGTCACCAAGCATCTCAACCATGTCACACGGCAGCGTTCAGCTCTCCATCTCACAAACATTTGAGAGAAAGCGTAAATTCCCACCTAGCCACCCTCGATCCCTGGCCCTGAATGCCAGCATTTCTAAACTACTGGCCTATGAAATGCTGTCATTTAGGCTGGTGGACACAGACAGCTTCAAACAGCTCATGTCGCTTGCTGTCCCACAGTATGTTGTTCCCAGCCGGCACTACTTCTCCAAGAGAGCCGTGCCTTCCCTGCACAACCAAGTATCCGATAAAATCAAGTGTGCACTGCGCAACGCCATCTGTGGCAAGGTCCACCTAACCACAGATACGTGGACCAGTAAGCACGGCCAGGGACGCTATATCTCCCTAACTGCACACTGGGTAAATGTAGTGGCGGCTGGGCCCCAGGCGGAGAGCTGTTTGGCGCACGTCCTTCCGCCGCCAAGGATCGCAGGGCAACATTCTTTGCCTCCTGTTGCCTCCTCTTCCTACTCAGCTTCCTCCTCCTCTTCTTCCACCTGCTCATCCAGTCAGCCACACACCTTCACCACCAACTTCAGCACAGCCCGGGGTAAACGTCAGCAGGCCATTCTGAAACTCATATGTTTGGGGGACAGGCCCCACACCGCACAGGAGTTGTGGCGGGGTATAGAACAACAGACCGATGAGTGGTTGCTGCCGGTGAGCCTCAAGCCCGGCCTGGTGGTGTGCGATAATGGGCGAAATCTCGTTGCAGCTCTGGGACTAGCCGGTTTGACGCACATCCCTTGCCTGGCGCATGTGCTGAATTTGGTGGTGTAGAAGTTCATTCGTAACTACCCCGACATGTCAGAGCTGCTGCATAAAGTGCGGGCCGTCTGTTCGCGCTTCCGGCGTTCACATCCTGCCGCTGCTCGCCTGTCTGCGCTACAGCGTAACTTCGGCCTTCCCGCTCACCGCCTCATATGCGACGTGCCCACCAGGTGGAACTCCACCTTGCACATGCTGGACAGACTGTGCGAGCAGCAGCAGGCCATAGTGGAGTTTCAGCTGCAGCACGCACGGGTCAGTCGCACTGCGGAACAGCACCACTTCACCACCAATGACTGGGCCTCCATGCGAGACCTATGTGCCCTGTTGCGCTGTTTCGAGTACTCCACCAACATGGCCAGTGGTGATGACGCCGTTATCAGCGTTACAATACCACTTCTATGTCTCCTTGAGAAAACACTTAGGGCGATGATGGAAGAGAAGGTGGCCCAGGAGGAGGAGGAGGAGGAAGAGGGGTCATTTTTAGCACTTTCAGGCCAGTCTCTTCGAAGTGACTCAGAGGGAGGTTTTTTGCAACAGCAGAGGCCAGGTACAAATGTGGCCAGACAGGGCCCACTACTGCAGGACGAGGAGGACGAGGATGAGGAGGAGGTGGAGGAGGATGAGGATGAAGCATGTTCACAGCAGGGTGGCACCCAACGCAGCTCGGGCCCATCACTGGTGCGTGGCTGGGGGGAAACGCAGGACGATGACGATACGCCTCCCACAGAGGACAGCTTGTCCTTACCTCTGGGCAGCCTGGCACACATGAGCGACTACATGCTGCAGTGCCTGCGCAACGACAGCAGAGTTGCCCACATTTTAACGTGTGCGGAGTACTGGGTTGCCACCCTGCTGGATCCCCGTTACAAAGACAATGTGCCCACCTTACTTCATGCACTGGAGCACGTTGGTAGACGCGCTACTGAGAGCATTCCCAAATGTCACAGGGGAACAAGTGGAAGCCCAAGGCGAAGGCAGAGGAGGAGCAAGAGGTCGCCAACGCAGCTGTGTCACGGCCAGCTCCTCTGAGGGCAGGGTTAGCATGGCAGAGATGTGGAAAAGTTTTGTCACCATGCCACAGCTAACTGCACCACCACCTGACACGGAACGTGTTAGCAGGAGGCAACATTTCACTAACATGGTGGAACAGTACGTGTGCACACCCCTCCACGTGCTAACTGATGGTTCGGCCCCATTCAACTTCTGGGTCTCCAAATTGTCCATGTGGCCAGAGCTAGCCTTTTATGCCTTGGAGGTGCTGGCCTGCCCGGCGGCCAGCGTTTTGTCTGAACGTGTATTTAGCACGACAGGGGGCGTCATTACAGACAAACGCCCCCACACAGCCAATGTGGACAAGCTGACGTTCATAAAAATGAACCAGGCATGGATCCCACAGGACCTGTCCATCCCTTGTGCAGATTAGACATTAACTACCTCCCCTTAACCATATATTATTGTACTCCAGGGCACTTCCTCATTCAATCCTATTTTTATTTTCATTTTACCATTATATTGCGGGGCAACCCAAAGTTGAATGAACCTCTCCTCTGTCTGGGTGCCGGGGCCTAAAAATATCTGACAGTGGCCTGTTCCAGTGGTGGGTGACATGAAGCCTGATTCTCTGCTATGACATGAAGACTGATTCTCTGCTGACATGAAGCCAGATTCTCTGCTATGGGACCTCTCTCCTCTGCCTGGGTGCCTGGGCCTAAATATCTGACAATGGACTGTTCCAGTGGTGGGTGACGTGAAGCATGATTCTCTGCTATGACATGAAGACTGATTCTCTGCTGACTTGAAGCCAGATTCTATGTTATGGGACCTCTCTCCTCTGTCTGGGTGTCGGGGCCTAAATTATATGACAATGGACTGTTCCAATGTTGGGTGACGTGAAGCATGATTCTCTGCTATGACATGAAGACTGATTCTCTGCTGACATGAAGCCTGAATCTCTGTTATGGGACCTCTCTCCTCTGTCTGGGTGCCGGGGCCTAAATATCTGACAATGGACTGTTCCAGTGGTGGGTGACGTGAAGCATGATTCTCTGCTATGACATGAAGACTGATTCTCTGCTGACATGAAGTCAGATTCTATGTTATGGGACCTCTCTCCTCTGTCTGGGTGCCGGGGCCTAAATTATATGACAATGGACTGTTCCAATGTTGGGTGACGTGAAGCATGATTCTCTGCTATGACATGAAGACTGATTCTCTGCTGATATGAAGCCTGAATCTCTGTTATGGGACCTCTCTCCTCTGCCTGGGTGCCGGGGCCTAAATATCTGACAATGGACTGTTCCAGTGGTGGGTGACGTGAAGCATGATTCTCTGCTATGACATGAAGACTGATTCTCTGCTGACATGAAGTCAGATTCTATGTTATGGGACCTCTCTCCTCTGTCTGGGTGCCGGGGCCTAAATTATATGACAATGGACTGTTCCAATGTTGGGTGACGTGAAGCATGATTCTCTGCTATGACATGAAGACTGATTCTATGCTGACATGAAGCCTGAATCTCTGTAACGGGACCTCTCTCCTCTGCCTGGGTGCCGGGGCCTAAATATCTGACAATGGACTGTTCCAGTGGTGGGTGACGTGAAGCATGATTCTCTGCTATGACATGAAGACTGATTCTCTGCTGACATGAAGCCAGATTCTATGTTATGGGACCTCTCTCCTCTGTCTGGGTGCCTGGGCCTAAATATCTGACAATTGACTGTTCCAGTGTTGGGTGACGTGAAGCCTGATTCTCTGCTATGACATGAAGACTGATTCTCTGCTGATATGAAGCCTAAATCTCTGTTATGGGACCTCTCTCCTCTGCCTGGGTGCCGGGGCCTAAATATCTGACAATGGACTGTTCCAGTGTTGGGTGACGTGAAGCCTGATTCTCTGCTATGACATGAAGACTGATTCTCTGCTGACATGAAGCCTGAAACTCTGTTATGGGACCTCTCTCCCTTGCCTGGGTGCCGGGGCCTAAATATCTGACAATGGACTGTTCCAGTGGTGGGTGACATGAAGCCTGATTCTCTGCTATGACATGAAGACTGATTCTCTGCTGACATGAAGCCAGATTCTATGTTATGGGACCTCTCTCCTCTGTCTGGGTGCCGGGACCTAAATTATATGACAATGGACTGTTCCAATGTTGGGTGACGTGAAGCCTGATTCTCTGCTATGACATGAAGACTGATTCTCTGCTGACATGAAGCCTGAATCTCTGTTATGGGACCTCTCTCCTCTGCCTGGGTGCCGGGGACTAAATATCTGACAATGGACTGTTCCAGTGGTGGGTGACGTGAAGCATGATTCTCTGCTATGACATGAAGACTGATTCTCTGCTGACATGAAGCCAGATTCTATGTTATGGGACCTCTCTCCTCTGTCTGGGTGCCGGGGCCTAAATTATATGACAATGGACTGTTCCAATGTTGGGTGACGTGAAGCCTGATTCTCTGCTATGACATGAAGACTGATTCTCTGCTGACATGAAGCCTGAATCTCTGTTATGGGACCTCTCTCCTCTGCCTGGGTGCCGGGGCCTAAATATCTGACAATGGACTGTTCCAGTGGTGGATGACGTGAAGCCTGATTCTCTGCTATGACATGAAGACTGATTCTCTGCTGACATGAAGCCAGATTCTCTGCTATGGGAACTCTTTTTTATTATAAAATTACAAAACGTTACATAAATAATTACAATTACAGACATACAAAACTTAAACATAGACAGCATTCCAGCTGCCCCAGCCACATTCACACACACATTCATACCTACACATAAAACTACAAACCTACAATCTACAATAAATAACCTACAATAAATAACCTAAAATAAATAAAACTTACCCAGCCGGTTCGGCCGAAATAACCTAACCCAAAGAAATTGAAATAAAACACAGAATAAAATCAAACTCAAACGAAAATATGGCTACTTCGCCGTAACTCAACTCCAGGCAACTTGCCCCTAAGCAAAAAAAATATATATATATTTTTAATTTTTAATTTATTTTTTATTTTTTTATATTTTTTTTTAATATATAAACAACACTACAAACTACAAACTTACCCTAACCTAACCTGTCCCTAGCCATTCCCTATCCTAAACTAAAACTAAAA
Organism: Bufo bufo; assembly: GCF_905171765.1. Classification (NCBI taxonomy): domain Eukaryota; kingdom Metazoa; phylum Chordata; class Amphibia; order Anura; family Bufonidae; genus Bufo; species Bufo bufo. The sequence continues at coordinate 423,855,118 of NC_053394.1, forward strand.
CCCCCAGGACTGACCTCCGCCTCATGTCCTCTGCATGTCCGCATAGTCCGAGGCCAGCCCTACCTCCACCACCCACATCCAGCCCTCGCCCCATGTCCTCCCATGTCCGCGTAGTCCAGGACTGGATGTAGGCCTCCCCACACTTTGTAAGTGTCCCCCCCCTCACCCTAACCCACCCAACCTAACTAACTAACCCCCGCTTACCCTATCCTTCAACATAATATACACAATATATACAATATACCATACAATAAACATTACTATAACCACACATAACCACTCCCGAAGGACCAAGTTCAGCCTTTGCAAGCCTTTCAAAAACCATACACTTTATCCAAAACAAAAATCTAGGGTGAGAGTATCAGCCCACCACCAGGAAGAGTACTACTAGGCTATGGTACGCTAAAAGCAAAACCTCTCCAGAGGAGAGAGGCCCTGCTGGTACCCAGTCTTTCGTACTCGAGAGAACGTACCTTCACCAGGTCTCCCAGAATGTTCCTACACACCTCATCCACTGGGAGGACTTTCTGCCTTGTTGAAACTAAACACCGTGCGTTCCACGTGTAGAACCTAACCACTATGCTAACTAAAAAACATGTGCACAGGTCCCTTCTGCCCAGGTCTCTGAGCACTCCATAGGCCCACTCCGCATAGGAGAGGCTGGCTAGCCTAGGCCAGCCAATGGAAGCTCCCACCCATTTGTACACCTCTGTATTAAAGGGACACTGGAGCAGGAAGTGCTCCATACTTTCCAGTATGGAGCCGCACTCCTCCCGGGGACAACCCCTTTCATCAGAGTTCCTGTACTTCAGATTGTCCCTTACATACAGCCTCCCGTGAAAGCAGCGCCAAGCCAAGTCCCAAAACTTCAAGGGGATCCTTGCAGAATTTAGCAACTGTAACCCCTTGTCTAGATCCCGGCTTGGGCAATCCTTGAGGGCCAGGGGCTTCTGGAAGTGGGACAACAAGACCCTCTCGTCAAGGGACCTCCTTGACAGAGTCCTGATTTCCCCTACCTCCAAACCCCACCGGCGGATTACCTTCAGAATCGGGGTGACGTAAGCCGGAAGATATCCGTGAGGCGTACGCAAGTCCTTCACTTGCCCTCCTGTCTCCCATTCCTGGAAGAAAGGCCGAAACCACCCCCGGCAGGAGACTACCCACGGAGAAGCCCTCTCCATCCAGAGGTTCGCCAGATTTACTTTAACAAATGTGTTTACAAGAAACACCACGGGGTTGACCATAGATAACCCCCCTAATCTCCTCGTGCGGTAAGTCACCTCCCTCTTGATCAGGTTCAGTCTATTCCCCCATAAGAGCTGGAAAAACAGACTGTAAACCCGAGTCCAGAGAGGCTCTGGCAAGATACACACACTGCCCAAATAGATAAGCAGAGGGAGCAGGAAAGCCTTGATCAGGTGCACCCTTTCCCTGAGGGTCAAAGACCAGCCCTTCCACTGGTCGACCTTCTGAACGGCGATCTTAAGCCTGTCGTCCCAATTTTGAGTGGGATAATCCCCATGACCGAAATGGATGCCTAGGACTTTGGCTGACGACTGGGGCCCTGGGAGGGTGTCCGGGAGATCAAAAGCTGGATCACCCCCTCCCAGCCAGAGACTCTCACACTTATCCCGGTTGATCATGGACCCGGATGCTTCCGAGTAGCGATCCACCTCAGACATCACATATTCCGCCTCCCCTTTCGAGGACACGAAAATGGTGACATCGTCGGCGTACGCTACTGACCTCAGAGTGGCTTCCGGCGCCGCCGGATCCATCCCGACTCCCGCCAACGGTCCACGATTGACCCTCTTAAGAAAGGGATCAATCGTGAACACGTATAAAAGCGGGCTCAAAGGACAACCCTGGCGAACGCCGGACCCAACCTCAAAAGGGCAGCCAGACCAACCGTTCACAAGCGGGAAACTCTCCGCCCCCACATACAAGATCTTTAACCAATCGACAAACCCCCCCGGCAGGCCATACTTCAGAAGGACCGACCAGAGGTACTCATGGTTCACCCGATCAAATGCCTTTGCTTGATCTAAGGACAGCATGTACCCCCTCCAGTGGCCTGCTCTACTCTGTTCCACTGCCTCTCGGACACCGAGCACAGCACTAAAAGTGCTGCGGCCTGGAACCGAGCAATGCTGAGCCACCGAAAGGAGTTGAGGCGCAAATTTCACCAGCCTGTTAAACAGTATCTTGGCCAGAATCTTTCTGTCCGTATTGAGAAGTGCTATGGGACGCCAGTTCTCAATACGGCTCGGATCTTTACCTTTTGATAGGAGGATCAGGGCTGACCTCCTCATTGACTGAGGCAGAGTGCCCGAGGATAGACACTCATTGAATACCTCAGTCAAGAGGGGACATAAAGAGTCCTTAAAGGTCTTATAAAACTCGGATGTTAAGCCATCCGGGCCTGGCGACTTCTTCAGAGCTAACCCTTCCACCGCCAGGATAACTTCCTCCTTCCTGATCTCTTCTACCAAACCGTCAAAAGAGAGGTGAGCTTCTGACTCAGGGGTGATTTCAGCCAGGAAATCCGACATCTTGTCCCGATCCAGATCCCTCTTTCCCAAGAGGCACGAGTAAAAGGATCTGACGACTTCCAGGATCCCTGATCTGGACCTGTTCAGGGAACCCGTACTGTCAACCAGTCCTGTCACTAACTTACTCTTCACTGACATCTTACAGTTTCTGTAGGGGTCGGGCGAGCGGTACCTCCCGAAGTCCCTTTCAAAAACTAAAGATGTGTGCCTATCATACTGGCACCTCTTGAGCAAAGATTTCACCCTGGAGATATCCTCGCGGCTACCTCCAGTCGAGACCAGATCTTCGAGTTTCCTCCTCAGACCCTGATACAGGCGGTACCTGTCCAGGGACCTGAGGCTCGAGAGCTGGCGGAAGAATTTTGCGGCCCGGTCTTTGAATATCTCTCACCACTCTGACTTAGTGTCACAGAGATCCAGCAAAGCTACCTGACTCTGAAGAAAGTCCTCAAAGGATTGTCTTACCTCTGCTTCCTCCAGGACTCCCGCATTCAGCTTCCAGTAACCTCTTCCCATTTGGGGGGATTCTGAAATATTCAGAGAGAACATAATCAGACAGTGGTCGGAGAATTCTACCTCCACAACCCTCAAGGGCGAGAAAGTAGCCTCCTCCTTCAAAAAAAACCTGTCTATTCTAGACCTAATCCTATCTCCTCTATAGAAAGTGAAACCCCCGTGGTCTGGGGTGTGCCTAATGTGGACATCCACCAGACAAGCCTCACTAGCTATGCTATTTAAAGCTATACTATCATAAGCCAGCGGGTTTCTGGTGCCTCCCCTATCTTGGGACCTTATGATGGTGTTAAAGTCCCCACCAAAGACCACTTGCCGGCTTGTAAAAAGGAAAGGCTTGATCCTCATAAAGATACATTTCCTGTCCCACCTGGACTGGGGCCCATATATATTGATCAGGCGCAGTTCCTGTCCCTTCATGAGGATATCCTAGATCAAACACCTCCCCATTTCCAGCTCAACCACCCGTCGGCATTCTACCGGTACGGTGAAAAGAACCGCCACTCCGCTATACGACTCAGCCGCAAGAGACCAGAAGGAGGGCCCAGATCTCCACTCCCTCTTCGCCTTGTGGACTTCTGCCAAGTTTGACAGTCTGGTCTCCTGCAAAAATAAAACATCAGCTTCAACTCGGCTGAAAAAATCAAAGGCTGTGTAGCGAGCCGCATCAGATTTAACGCTGGCGACATTAATGGTCGCCAGTGTCAGCTGAGTGGGTACCGCCATACTTGGTGTTTAAGCTGAATGTCCTCCTTCCTTCCCGACCCTCTTACCCCTCCCAGGGCTATCCTCTAAGGCGGCGCGTCCTCTTTTGAGAGAGACGGTGGTGTCCATTCCATCTGTCACCACCGCTCCCTCTTGCGTACCGCCCCTGTCTTTCTCAGTTCCAGGAATCAGATTTGCCTCCTCTTCTGGGGACCTTACATCCACACCAGAGAGGGGCACGGGGCCTCCTGGAAGCCCTCCCACCTTCGCCCCCGGTACCCCACTTCTTACCTCCTCCCCGTATGAAGAGGAGGCAGAGGTCTCATCCAAAGTGAGATACCGGTTGGAGAGCTCAAGAGGGGAGCCAGTTACGCCTTCCCTGGCTACTTTGGTCGGGCTCTTTTTTTTTGAGAACCGTTTCCGTCTATTGATATTAGACCCAGTCTCACTACCCTCTGCACTTTCGTAGTTTGAAGACTGGGTCTCATCGGCCCGGTCTAGTCTCCTGATCTCCACACTTAGCTCCCTGTCCCCTAGGGTCTCTGAACTACGGGAGCCCGCCACTTGGGGAGGGGCAGACATCACCCCATTTTGGTGGGGTTCCTTCTGTTCCCTCTCCGCCTGGCGCCTCTCCCTCCGCCTCTGCCGGGACGGACCGCTCTTGGTCTTCACTGACCCCTTAACTCGACTGTCTCCGCCAGCACCCGCCTCAGCCGAAGAGACCTCCCGGCCCACTCCTGCGTGAGCTCGGGCCGCATTGACCTCTGAGAGGGGACAGCGACTAAATGGGTGTCCGAGCACACCACACAAGTTGCACCTAATTTCCACACAAGATGCGGCAAGGTGACCTGTCCCTCCACACAACGCGCACTTCTGCACTTGGCAGCTGGCGCTGAAGTGTGAAGGGCTGCCGCACCTGTGACAGAGCTTAGGCTGCCCCCTGTAGAAAACGAGAATCCTATCCCGGCCGATGAAGGCAGAGGATGGAATGTGGGAAACCGTGCTTCCTAGACATTTCAACTTCACATTGAAAGTCCAGGCTCCCGACCAAATGCCAAATTCGTCCAGGTTTTTCGATGGTACACCCTGGACGTCCCCATACCTACTTAGCCACGTCAGAATATCAACGCAAGAAAGCGATTCATTACGGGTCAAAACGGTCACTTTCTTGACGTTGTTCTGCCGGGTTATCGCCTGAGCGAAAAAACCCTTCCAATCCGGTAAGTTCTTTACCAGCTCATACCCGGACCAGAAAAGCTCTAGGCCCTCCGGCCTGGCAAAGCTGATGTCAAACTCCCTGGAACCATAGGGATGTATCAGGGCGAAGATGTCAGCCACCCTGAAACCCATCTCAAGCAGGAGCTCCACCACCCTCTTTCTCGTAGGGCAGGCATCATTGCTTCTCCACTTGAGACAGACTACATTCCGTCTGGTCCCAGGGCCGGTTGTGGGCAGGGACCAGGTGGTCTCGCCCCCCCTTTCCTCTCGGAAAGCTCGCAGGCCGTGCCTGTCTATCCATAAGGATAGGTCCACCTTCTCATCCTCTACTGTTATTGAACTCTCCCCCTTTTTCAGGAGCCGCCGCTGCAAGTCACCAACCGCGACTCCTGGGAATGAGGAAGCCAACGAGGATAGCCCCTCCCCCCCCACGGCCGCAGCCACACTGGCATAACTTCTGCCAGCTGTTACGGCCGCAGGAGGGGCAACCGAACCGGCCCCCCCCCCCACTACACTAGCACCAGACACCACACCGGACCCCTCCGGAGGGCGGACACCAGGAGCCGCAGCCATCGCTTTCTCAGCGACGGTCCGCTGACTCCCAGCATCCATCCCACCTTTGGGACCAGATGCAACACCTCCACCAACACCCCTACCACTACCCTGCTCACATGCACCCTTTCTCTCTGCTGGGACAGCTGGTGCAGCAGGTGCAGCAGGTGTCATTTTACCTTTATTTTTTTTATTATTATTTGCCTTATTTTTTCCTCTACTATGCTCCTTGCCACCCTCATTGCCACTGGTCAAGCCCCCCCCTTCTGCCCTTGAGACCTGGGCAGTGATCATCACACTCCTCCCCTCCCCAGCACTTAATTCAGCGCTGGAGGAGGAGGCCGAAACAGAGGGGGCGTGTCCAGTGGCAATGTACATGGCCACCTGTTCTGGTGCAACACAACCTTTCTTAGTGGACCGGAGCACCGTAGTCATATCCTCCCCGGCAGCTCCGGCCCCCGGCTCTTCAATACGCAGGCGCTTACTGCCTGCACCTGTACTCCCAGCTTCGGGAGCGCGTCCAGACACACCCCTGGCCACGCCTCCTTCTTCATTCACCGCCGCCGCCTCCCTTGATCCCCGCCGCACGTTGGCAGCTGCAGGCGGGGACCCAGAACTATCACCGCCGTGGGTAGGAGGGACGGTGACCTCATCGTCACACCGCTCCAGCACCACCCCACATACCTGAACGGCAGGCAGGGCGGTAGCCAGAGCAGTGGACGGAGCGGCTGGCAGAGTGGTGGGCGGGGCCTCCCGATGTTTTTGCCCGCCCCCTCCACTTTCAACAGATGACTGCCGGATCCCGCTTTCTGCCGGCACCTCCTCCCTGCCTCCGCATGCAGGGACGGCGTCCGGCGCCATTTTGGGCTGCACAATCTCCCCGCTCCTCCGCTCAGGCACCACCTCAGATGCCGAGCCAGGGAGTTTAGCGGGATACACGCCTGGTGAAGACTTTTCAGCCTCCACCAAGCGTGTATAGACATAACGTGTCTGGATGGTTTTTTTTTCCTTCTTGCTCTTCCTCTTTTTCTTGCCACTGCTCTCGTCCTCATCCAGCAGGTCTTCTCCAAACGCAAAACCCTGAAAGTCTACCACAGGCGACTCCAACATTTTGATCTCTCTCAGTAGACCACCATCTTCATCGCTTCCCTCCATAGCTGACTCCGCATCCGAAGATGGCAACGCTGGTAACTGCACTTGCTCCTGTTCGGGCGGAATGCCACTATATGCCTCCATTACTGGGGTTACCGGGAGGGCTGGTTCAGACTGCGAGGTTTGGGGCCCTGCCTGGGATGCCAGAGATTCTGAGTCTTCCAACTCCTCCACCTCGCTCTCCGCACCCCCGCACGGCTCCCCTCTCCTCGCAGCCTCCATCTCCTTAAATCGCTCCCCATTTAGCAACTTTTCTCTGAAGGGCCCACTGCCCTCCAGCAACTGGTCTTGCCGCTTCAGGGAGGCCTCCAGGTCCTCTTTAAGTACCCCAATTTTCTCCCTGAGGGGGGGCCTCTTTGACCTGGAGGAGATAGTGGACCTGGCCCTCGTCTCCTTTAGATCCTTTCTTACGGCTTTGAGGTGCCGTCCCAGCTCATCGTATTCTCGCAGGTGGGCAGCTATACGAGAGCTGTATGTGAGGGTACTCTCTCCCTCCCACCGAGACCCCCAACCTACCTGGGACGACACCTCTCGGCTTCCTGCTGGTAGTCTTTTTCCTCCTGATGTCCTCGGGTCCTCAGGGGGGACTTGGCTACCACCGCGTCCAGATGTTTTCACCCCCTCGCCGCCATCGCTCAGAGTCGGTCGCCGCCCGTCCATACTCCCCTCCGACCCACGCCGGGGAGCAGGGGCACCCTTCCGGGAGCTCATGGCCACAGGACCCCACCAGCTCCCTAGGGAGAGGCAGGGCCTGGGCTGGGGGAAAAGGTGTCACACTCCCCCGCAAGCCTGGAACTCATCCTGGGGAGCAGATGGTAGGAAACTCCCCGGAGAGGCCTGTGCTGTGGAGGTTCAGGAGCTGCAGCAGACACACCCTTTCACCTCAGCTGCAGACACCAGACACACCCAAGCCTGAATCTCTGCTATGGGACCTCTCTCCTCTGCCTGGGTGCCTAGGCCTAAATATCTGACAATGGACTGTTCCAGTGGTGGGTGACGTGAAGCATGATTCTCTGCTATGACATGAAGACTGATTCTCTGCTGACATGAAGCCAGATTCTATGTTATGGGACCTCTCTCCTCTGCCTGGGTGCTGGGGCCTAAATATCTGACAATGGACTGTTCCAGTGTTGGGTGACGTGAAGCCTGATTCTCTGCTATGACATGAAGACTGATTCTCTGCTGACATGAAGCCTGATTCTATGTTATGGGACCTCTCTCCTCTGCCTGGGTGTCGGGGCCTAAATATCTGACAATGGACTGTTACAGTGGTGGGTGACGTGAAGCCTGATTCTCTGCTATGACATGAAGACTGATTCTCTGCTGACATGAAGCCAGATTCTCTGCTATGGGACCTCTCTCCAATTGATATTGGTTAATTTTTATTTATTTTATTTTTATTTTAATTCATTTCCCTATCCACATTTGTTTGCAGGGGATTTAACTACATTTTGCTGCCTTTTGCAGCCCTCTAGCCCTTTCCTGGGCTGTTTTACAGCCTTTTTAGTGCCGAAAAGTTCGGGTCCCCATTGACTTTAATGGGGTTCGGGTTCGGGACGAAGTTCGGGTCGGGTTCGGATCCCGAACCCGAACATTTCCGGGAAGTTCGGCCGAACTTCTCGAACCCGAACATCCAGGTGTTCGCTCAACTCTACTCAGGACGGATGTGAGAGGGTGAGGAGTGAAAGACTGCTTTTAACACTTGTGACGGTCACTATGAATATGTTGTCATGCCCTTTGCTCTCAGTGGTTATGTTTTTCTTGATCAGGTCAGGCCAAAAAAGTAAGATGTTGTCCAAATAGACCATACAGATGTAGAGTACTACATCTGTATGGTCTATTTGGACAACATCTTACTTTTTTGGCCTGACCTGATTTCATAGAGCTTGAGGGTCCGACCTGCTTTCTTGCCTACTGTACCTGTAGACTTGCCTGGACTTCCATAGCAGTATGCCAGTTTTGCGGATGTCTTCAGTAAGAAAGAGGCCGAGACCCTGCCTCCTCATCGTCCATACGATTGTCCAATTGACCTTCTGCCTGGTGCCTCTCATCCTAGTGGTCGAGTCTACCCACTCTCATTTCCCGAGACCCAAGCGATGTCTGATTACATTAAGGAGAACCTTGAGAGGGGGAAATCTACTTCACCAGCCGGTGCCGGGTTCTTCTTTGTGCAGAAAAAAGATGGATCCTTACGGCCCTGTATCGACTATTGAGATCTGAAAAAGGTCACAGTCAAGAATCGATACCCTCTTCTGCTAATCTCCGAACTCTTTGACAGGATCCCGGGAGCTAAGGTCTTCACAAAATTCGACCTGCGCGGCGTATATAACCTTATCCGCATTCGAAAGGGCAATGAGTGGAAGACTGCTTTCAACACTCGTGATGGACACTACAAGTATCTCGTCATGCCCTTCGGTCTGTGCAATGCTCCCGCAGTATTCCAGGAGTTGGTAAATGATATCTTCCGGGACCTGCTCTATGTCTGCGTGATAGTGTACCTGGACGATATACTGATCTATTCTCCAGATTTGACCACTCACCGGAAGCATGTACGTTTAGTATTACAGTGGTTGAGAGAGAATCGACTTTATGCCAAACTCGAGAAATGCATCTATGAAAAATGTACTGTACTGTTCCTCAGATACATCATCTCGGATGCCGGGTTGCAGATGGATCCTGAAAAATTAAATGCAGTTATGGACTGGCCCCGCCCACAAGGTCTTCGTGCTATACAGTGCTTCCTTGGATTTGCTAATTTCTATAGTCAATTAATCCCGAATTTTTTATGTCTTACGTCTCCAATCTCCGCTCCTACTAAGAAAGGGGTGAATGCCAGAGTCTGGACTCCTGAGGTGGAGGCCGCCTTTGTCCAATTAGAGAGGTCCTTTGCTTCTGCACCTGTTCTGCGTCATCCCGATGTCTCCTGCCAATTCTTTTTAGAAGTGGACGCCTCCTCCATAGGAGCCAGGGCTCTTTAACTGCAAAAAGGTACCAAGGACAAGATGTTTACATGTGGATTCTCCTCCAAGCTCTTCTTCCCTGCAGATAGGAATAACTGTATAGGAGACAGAGAGCTTCTGGCCATAAAACTTGCTTTGGAGGAGTGGCGTTATCTATTGGAGGGGGCCCGGCATCCAGTGATAATCTTCACCGACCACAAGAACCTAACATATCTGCAGATGGCCCAGCGTCTGAACCCTCGCCAAGCCAAATGGGCACACTTCTTCTCCCGTTTTTATTTTGAACTTCACTTTCGCCCGGCCGAGAAGAACATCAAGGAGGATGCTTTGTCTCGGTTACTTGACTTCTCCGACCAGCAGGAGGAGCCCCATTACATTGTAGATCCTGCTCGCTTGATCACAGTGGCTCCTGTCCTGGTAAAAGACATCCCTCCCGGGAGGACATTCGTGCCATCTGACAAGAGAAAACGTATTCTAGCTTGGGGGCACAACTCCAAGTTCGCTGGTCACCCAGAGATCCGCAAGACCACAGAACTTTTGTCTTGCAACTACTGGTGGTCCACTGGGTGGTCAAAAATTTCCTTCCTGGCCGAGTATATCTAAACAGTTATGCACAACTTACCTTTAGCGTTTTCATGGGTGTGGATACACCATAGAGCCATATAGCCTTACACAGCTCTACTTACTCCTCATATACTTCCTCCACGGCAACTTGGTAAGTGTCTTTTGTCCTCATGGGGGCACCCAGTTCGATCTTATATCTGCATATGCATTTGAATGCTTTATTTTTTCATTTTGCTCTGGGACGGATGTCGCCTTAAAGAGGACCTTTCACTACTGTTGAAACTAAAAACGAACTATATCAGTGGGCAGAGCGGCGCCCAGGGGTCCCCCTGCACTTACTAGTATGTCTGGGCGCCGCTCCATCGCCCGGTATAGGCTCCGGTGTCTGCGCTCCCTCTGACTGATTTCTTGTATGAGGCGTGTCCCTTGCTGCAGCGCTGGCCAATCGCAGCGCACAGCTCATAGCCTGGCTATGAGCTGTGCGCTGCGATTGGCCAGCGCTACAGCAAGGGACACGCCTCATACAAGAAATTAGTCAGAGGGAGCGCAGACACCGGAGCCTATACCGGACGAACGGAGCCGCGCCCAGACATACTAGTAAGTGCAGGGGGACCCCTGGGCGCCGCTGTGCCCACTGATCTAGTTAGTTTTTAGTTTCTACAGTAGTGAAAGGTCCTCTTTAAGTTGTAATAGCTGTTGTTTTCTTATATTTAGGGATCGCAGAATGTATATTATAAACTCCTATATACTCTAATACCTATTCTATAAGTTTAAAAATTGATCCTAAATGTTTATCTAACAGATTTTTTTGTTAATTTGTTGAAGATAACGAAGCTGATATCGAGCAGGAGCGATATACTGTATATACATTTTTTTGCACCAATTTTTTTGCACCTATATTTGAACAATATTCTTTATTATGTATGTAAGGTTCCTCAAGAATCTGATGATACTAGGTGTCATGTACATATAACACTGTTGTCATGTGTATCTGTACTTATGGAATATTTCTCTATTGTCACACAGTGTTTGAAAAAGGTCTTACGACCGAAACGTCACAATTTGGTGAAGTTGCCTGTTGTTTATCTCGTTATTTTACTGTATCCTCTCCATTCTTTGTCGTTTATGGACAACACCCTCGTATTCCTCTCCCTGTTCCTACATCATCTGGTACCAGCTGCGGATTCATCTTTTAAGGATTTTTTTAAGATTTGGCGTGACACCAAGGACTGCATCAACAAAGCGGTGACTCCCATGAAAACTAATGCAGACAAGAGAAGAAGAATACCGCATCAGTTCTCATCTGGAGATAAGGTATGGCTCTCCTCTAAAAACATCCGCTTAAGGATTCCTAGTTTCTCCTAGGTTCCTTGGACCCTTTGAAGTATTGAGAAGAATCAACTAAGTGACTTACAAGTTACGTCTGCCTCTCTCAAAAACCAGTAGTCCTTAATCGCTTCTCGACGGCTCCTTCCACTCCTACTCCGGTGTCTGAAGATTCTGACGGGATGTTTGAGGTCGGAGATATCCTGGACATAAAGAAGCGTGGCAAGAAGACCTACTATCTTGTGGACTGGAAGGGCTTTAGTACTGAGGAGAGGTCTTGGGAACCAGAGGAGAACATTCATGCTCCGCACTTCTATCTCGTCGTGGATTCAAGAAGAGGGGGCTTAAGGGGGGGTACTGTAACAGCGGATGCTGTGCGCCGCTGTTCCCCTGCTTACCGCCGCGGTCCTGGGTGCTGTATTCAGCGGTGATCTGTGGCTGGTGCTTCCCATTGACTGCTGCAGTCCTGGGCTCTGTCTGTTCAGCTACTATTGTTCTGGGATCTGCTCCACAGCTTCCTCTCAGCCCTGGCCACAGCATGCTTGCTGTTTGTTTCTTGCAGCACTTCCCTAAGGGCCGGCATGCTTCACTTCCTGGGCTTTATGGGTTAGATCATGTGACCTCGCTGACCAATCCTAGCCTTCCTGCACACATATAAGGGGCTCAGCCCCCTTCCCAGATGCCTCAGTGTCAAGGTCCTTGTGTTCTGTTAAGTTCCTGATAACCACTTGTGTTCCTGACTCGTATTGTGTTCCTGGATTATGCTACCCGTCTGATCCCTGCCTGTTTGCCTTGACTCTCCTGTTGCTGACTCGGATTGCCTGACCTGTATCTGTGCCGCCTGCCCCGACCTTTTGTCTGTCTGACTACGCCTCTGCCTCATCCTTCGGTCCTGCACTGTTGTTCCTGGTAACGACCCCGCCTGCTGACATCACTTGTACTTCTGGTACCATTCTCAGGTATCTCCTGGTCTGCCTAGACCAGCTGCCTTGTGTGCCTATCCTCCTCAAGAGGCAGCGACCTGGTGTTCCTTGTAGCTGGCCAGCTAAGACCTGTCCTAGGTTGCTAATATAGCTTATATGTTTATACAGCTAGACCTGCAAATAGCCTTAATACAGTTTCTATGTTTGTGTGTTAAAGACAAAAGCAGAGTTATTCACAGTGACTTCATGTTTGGATGTCATATAACTGTTATATATATTGTGTTCACAGAAGCAGAAAAGATAATATGCCTTTAAAATTCATTATATGGATGTGACGTAAGCTGAATGGCACAACAGAAACAACAGAAAGCATAGAGTTAAACTGTTGTTGCTGGGCAGGAGTCTCGACCAATCACAGCCAGCCTCACACACAGCCTGTGTGGGAAATTCCCCTAGCAGGAGCTGCTAGAATCATTACACCAGAGGAGAGAAGCTGAACAGACATTCACTCCCCTAAGAACTGTGTTTTATGGAAGCAGAGAGGCCAAAATAGGTATTTAAAACAGTTATATAATGTTCCTACTGTTAATATAGTGATTAGAACTGTATACTGAACTAGTTATCACATTAAAGCACACAGCAGCTCTCACCTTCCCCTCCACCAACCGAGCACGGATGACGCACCTGGATGCGTTACAATGAATCAGGAAAAATAGAAGTATCCAGCTCAGAGATGGTGAAAAAATCGTAGCTTTATTGCGATATAAAAACTTTGACACACAGGACAAGTTCGGTTACGCGTTTCAGACCATAAACAGATAGCGGTCCTTCCTCATGACATATCGAACTTTTGACAAAACTGCACCTTATGACCTGTTCACACAGTTGACCATGCAATCAATCGATCACATGATCGTGAAAAACAGCACACATGGCACAATCACATATGTCTAATCAACTTTAAAAAAAAGATACAAAAAGTAAAATCACAAATGTTGACGGACAACCTGGGCAGGTGTACAGTCAATACACATACATTTAAAACAATTGCAAAAAAAGAGGGAAATATATATATATATATATGCATGCGCGATGCATAATAGTATATATAGTATATACCTGAGCACATAATAACTCTCCTAATAGTGTAGAATTAAATCGTGCCTTTTGTTGAGACCTTGGGGTTGTCTCGAACCAAGCTAAAAAATCTAATATGCCCCCGATTGAGTAGCTTCCCCCTATGATCCCCCCTTTAGTGGGAAGAAAAACCCTCTTGAGTCCCTGTGCCACTAGATTGGAAGTATCGCCGCCATGCAAAATCGCAAAGTGTGTGCAGACAGCAGACACATTGCGATTTTTGTCATGCGGGACATCTGAAATATGTTTGCGAATTCTGGTTTTAATTTCGTTTGTGGTGCACCCCACATATTGTAATTGACAAAGTTCGCAGGTTATCATACATACCGCGAACTTTGTGTTGCAATTTAAGTATGACTGTATAATAAATTCCTTATTGTTTTTTTTGTTTTTTTCTATTCCTCCAGCTCAACTTGTTGCTTTGTCCACTCCTGGGGGCGACAAAAGAGTGACCAGCGAAAAAAAATATATAAATCCCGCCGCTTCCCTACTCATCCCACTCCAGCCCCCAGTTTCTCCCCCCCTCCAAATCCCACAGAACCATCCCCGCAGCCATCTAATAATTCAGCCATCTCCTCCACCTCTTGGCAAACGTGTGTTTTTTCTTGGGTGATACTAAATGGTATTTCTCTCCGACTAATGAGAGTCTAGTCAAGTTCTCCCATTCCCTAACTGAAGGGGTAGTGCTATCTCCCCAATGTGCTACAATGCATTTCCTTGCATAGAAAAGTAACTTGGATACTACTTCCCGTTCGTTAGCCTGTTCTGTGTTATTAGTAATGCCCAAAATACAGATCTCAAACGAGGATGAGACTTTAAAGAAATGATATTCCTCTATTTTTTCAATCACTATCCCCCAAAATTTCTGGATCTTTATACACGTCCAAAGGATATGAACGTCATCCACCCCTTCTTGCCCACATTTTTTACAGCTGAATTTTTTGGATTTGTAGCATTTCATTAATATCTTGGGGTAATAATATAGGCGATAATTCTAAAAGCAAAACTATTTGAAACACAGTTTTTTGCTTGTATAACCTTTTCCAAAAATTCTTGTCGTTGTACCCTCAAAACATCTTGTCATCTATGGTTTAGCAAAGTGATAGCTTTATCTTTTGTCAACTGGTGTAACAGACTTCCATATATTTTTGATATCATTTTCCTCCCTATTGATAAATTCACGATATTAGCTAAAGTTAACGGAAAAGGAACAATTTGCGTTCCTTTCCCTATCTCTACTCGCAAAGCTTGTTTCAATTGAAGATAATAAAAACTCAAATCTTTGTTATCTTTTACATATTCCTTTTTAAGTTCTTGATAAGGGATTATGTCTCCTTCTCTCCATACCTGTCCCAATTTATAAATTCCATTTTTCCACCAGACTTTTTGTTCAATTGATTTTAATTCCGTAAGATATATATTTCCCCATAACAAAGTATCTGAGTGTCTTCCCTTATGCAACCAAAGATCTTTTACCTTATTCCAAGACTTAATCCACATATCCATTAGGGTTATTTTCTTGAGTTGTTTTTGAATCAGAATATCTGTTTCTATCAGTTGAAAAATGTTACAATTCTCTAGGCATTTATTAACCCCAGCTACCATCATCTTATATCTATATGTATGACTCCATATTATCATGTTTCTAATCTGTCCAGAAATGAAGTACAACTCTAGATTTGGAAGTGACAAGCCGCCTTCTTTCTCATGGATATGTAATATCTGTGCTCTTATTCTCGGTTTCTTGCCTCGCCATACCAGATCTGTTATTAAGGTGGCTATTGTTTTAAAAATTCTTTTAGGGATTATTATTGGTGCATTCCATAACATGTAGTTTAAAGAGGGTAAGATGAACATTTTCACCAATGAGATGCGTCCTGCCTTCGATATATATGGATTTTTTTCCAAACGTCTATTTTCTTCCGTATCTCTTGTATTTTGGGGAACACATTCAACTGCAGGTAGTCCCTGGAAGTAGATGTTATCTGAATACCCAAATATTTGACTGGTTCTTGCTTTTTTTTAATTTCAAGTGGCCCCGGTACGAACCCATTCAGAGGATCAATCGGGATACACGCCGACTTTGACCAGTTTATTTTAAGTCCCGTATATTCACTATATTCTTCGAATACCTGAAAAATCTTCCTCAGTGAGCCATGAGATCCAACAAACAGCATAATATCATCTGCATACAGTGATATTTTTTCCTCATATGCTGCAAACCGAAATCCTTCAATCTCTTTATCTTGTCTAATCATATCCGCTAGGGGTTCCATAGCTATAGCAAATAATAAAGGAGACAGGGGACAACCCTGTCTAACCCCCCTAGCGATATGTATTTTCTCCGAGTACTCACCGTTCAATATTAACCTTGTGGAAACTTCAGTATATAATAATTTAACCCAAGATACAAAATGGTCTCCAAACCCCATTGTCTTCAATGTAGCAAATAAAAAAGGCCATTCTATTGTATCAAAGGCTTTGGTAGCGTCTATAGTTATAATCATACGTTCTCCACAGTTCAGAGGCTCCAACTGGGTTCCCATGAAGTATCTAATTATGTTATCACTTGTAGTTCTACCTGGCATAAAACCCGACTGGTCCTCATGAATGATCCCGGGCGCCACTCTCCCAAGTCTATTTGCAAGAATCCGTGCTAATATTTTATTGTCGGTATTGATTAAAGAGATAGGGCGATAAGAGTCCGGAGTCTCCGGGTCTTTCCCTGGGTTTAGTATTAAGGTTATTAAGGCTTCTCTAACTGAATCTGGGAGCTTTCCCATTTCCTTCGAAGCTGTCCACATTGTGAGCAGTTTCGATGTTAGGACTTCCTTATATTGGGCATATATTTCGAATGGAATACCATCCATTCCTGGGGTCTTATTCTTAGTTATCCTGGACAGTATTATATCTAATTCCTTATTGTTAACAGTAGATTTAAAGTTCCTAGTTGGTCTGGTATGTTCGCAGCAAATACATTTGGCATGGCCACATTTGTAACTTCCTTTGTTCTTGAGCCAGGTTGATCTCTGCACTCTCTGTTCAGAAAACAAACTGGGGCTCAAAAAATTACCCAAGGTTGGAGCCCTTTTAGCCACACATTTCACCCCCTCCGTGACAATGTCCATCCACTGATTGTCAGACGACAGCAGTGGAAGATATTTCTTGATAATTTTGCATATGCGATCATATTCCAGACTGTATTGTGTCACAAAGGGGGTGAAACTGCGCCTATGTTTGGATGAGGCACTCACCTGGGGCTGTGATTTCGCTCTCGGAAAGACCAGAGAAGCCCTATCCATGGCTGACACTTCTGTGACAGAGGAAGCAATATGTCTTTGAAAAAAAGCCCTACCAATCAGCCTCTCCGCAATGCTCTTCGCCTCTTGTGAGAACAAATAAGGAGCAATTGCGGCGGGCTCTAATTCGCCCTTTGGGATATTACGTATTGTATGTGGTGGATGGCATGAAGAAGCATGCAAAATCGTGTTACCTGCTAGTTCCTTTCTGTATATAGTGGTAGTGACCTGGGAAGTGGTGCAGTCCCCCTCCAAACACAAATCTAAAAAGCATATACGTGTACTGTGATGTTGGAGGCTAAAAGAAATAGACCCCACACATGAATTAATGTAGTCAAGGAACAGTGGTATGGCCGCCACATCACCGGACCACACTAACAGCAGGTCATCGATGTAGCGACCATACCACTGCACCAGACCACCAAATGGATGGGTGTCGATGAGGAGAAAACGCCCCTCCCACCATGCCATGAATATATTGGCTATGGAGGGAGAGAATTTTGCCCCCATCGACACCCCCGAAATCCTTAAATAAAAAACAGAATCGAACATAAAAAAAATTGTGCAGGAGGAGGAACTCCACCACTATAGCCATATATTCTTGAAGTTCATCAGAATAGTCACTATATCTATTTAGGAACCAGCGAAGGGATGTCAGAGCTAGGTCATGTGGAATACTGGTATATAGAGCAGTGACATCTGCTGTGATCCAGGTATAGCCAGGCCCCCATTTGAAGTCCGAAAATGCCTGCAACACAGACCCAGTATCCCTAAGGAAACCTGGTATATGCGAAATGAGGGGTTGTAACAAAGAATCGATCCACTCCGAAAATCTCTTGGAGAAAGAACTGATTCCTGCAACAATGGAACGTAAGGGGGAGGGAAAATTCCCTTATGAGCTTTAGGGAGCGCATGGAAAATCGACACAACAGGATGTTGTACATAAATGTAATCATACTCCTTTTTAGTGAGAAAGCCTTTCTCTAACCCCAAGGCCAAGATGTTAACCATATTAGACTGAAAAGGGAGGAGAGGGTTGCCATGTAAAGGTTTATAGGTATCGGGATCATTTAACATAGTCAATACCTGAGATTTATCTAAAATAACAACCGCTACTCCCTTGCCAGCCTCCTTGATAACTATGTTCTGCATATCTTTTAAACTTCGAAGAGCCCCCCGTTCACTGCGAGATAAATTATCATGCTTACGATATTGTATGCCATGTACCACATCTTTAGTGGAATCATGCAGTGAACAAAGGCCTCTTTCTACTAATTCTTGATATCGGTCTAAAGCAAGGGACCTGGATTGTACCGGATAAAAGTCTTTATTGGAGACCTTGAATAAAGATAGTTTGGTACCATTGAGGTCATCTTGCTCAGTCCGAGATTCCTGCAAATAATTCACATGAACCAATTCCTGAAAACCCATACTAGATTGTACTAGATTGCTACAAAACAGGATCTGGAGAAATAGTGTTAATACAGGAAACATGGCCATTAACTTCAGCAGTAAAATGAGACCTAGAATCATAAGTGTGAGACTGCGGGCAAATCTGTTGACATCGAGAATAGTAGCATATAGATCAAAGTGGTGTGTGGGGGAAAACGACAACCCCTTACGTAATACACCAACCTGATCTTCAGTAATAATCGACGCCGACAGATTTATGACCTGAATGTCCTGTGTTCCTTTTTTCTGCGGGATGGATAGCGACGGGCTCCTCCTTTGCCGCCTGCCGGCCCTTCAATTTTTGCCGCTTTCTTGTGGGGACCTTCCATGTTCGTACTGGAACCCGCTATAGCATTTTCAGAGACAGGACACACATCCTTGTTTTCAGGTGCAGAGTCCGTCGAATCAAGATCAGTTGAGCTAAATGAAACTCTGGAATTGGCCCTCCTTTTGGAACGGGATTTTCTCAGTATCGATCGTGCAGTTCCTGAGCGGACTTCTGCCCAGGAATATACTGTGCTGGAACTGTAATCCATTAAATCTCTGTTGTACTTGGTTTGTTTGAACTTTATTAGATCATCTTCTAGTTTGTTCGGACTATCTTTAAGCTTGTTGTCCAGCTCTACAAAACCTGGAGTGTCCACATAAGGTAACAAAAGTTCCAGTGTAGATGTGATTTCTTCTCTTACATTCGATAAAACAACTTGTTCTTGCTGAATGATTAATTCCATCAATTTCGATGAACATTCCGAGAGAATGTTTTGCCACGGAGTCATAAAAGAGTCGGAGTAATTGGTGGTGGGTTTCTTTTTGATTCTTAACCCTCTGGGTATCATTTGTTTATCCAGATACTTCTGGAGAGAGGTAGCATCCCACCATGTGCGCAACTCCTTTAAAAGCAACTTTTCCAAGGCGGACATATGTATTTTGACATTTAGATCGTTCGGTATCATCTGTTCCAGCAAATTGAAGATGGCATTTATTTTCTGTACACTATCCCCCATCTCCTCAATGGGACGCATCGATACATGTGCCATCTCGCCAGGAAACAATGTGAAAGTTGACAGAAAACCGCAGGTGTGAATGGAACACCACGGGAGGGAGTGCACGCCAGCCAGTTAAGTAGGAGATCACATTAAAGCACACAGCAGCTCTCACCTTCCTCTCCACCAACCGAGCACGGATGACGCACCTGGATGCGTTAAAATGAATCAGGAAAAATAGAAGTATCCAGCTCGGAGATGGTGAAAAAATCGTAGCTTTATTGCGGTATAAAAACTTTGACACACAGGACAAGTTCGGTTACGCGTTTCAGACCATAAACAGATAGCGGTCCTTTCTCATGACATAACGAACTTCTGACAAAACTGCACCTGACCATGCAATCAATCGATCACATGATCGTGGAAAACAGCACACATGGAGCAATCACATATGTCTAATCAACTTGAAAATAAGATACAGAAAGTAAAATCACAAATGTTGACGGACAACCTGGGCAGGTGTACAGTCAATACACATACATTAAAAACAATGGAAAAAAAAGAGGGAAATATGTATATATATGCATGGGCAATGCATAAAAGTATATATAGTATATACCTGAGCACATAACTCTAGTAATAGTAAAAAATCCAATATGCCTCCCGATTGAGTAGCTTCCTCCTATGATCCCCCCCTCTAGTGGGAAGAAAAACCCTCTTGTTTCGGTTCTAGGTGAAATGGGGCCCTGGGGCGAAAAACAATAAGGGCCCCCCCCCCCCCATTACACTTGCTGACTTTAACGTCCCGTATTGACTCTGGAGATTTAATTTGTGGATGTTCCTACAGAAGAAACTGTATATTGTGTGGCACAGTGTATGCTGTATGTGTATAACATAAATATATTTCACATGAAATCTTACAATTACTTGGCTTGGCCCTTGGGGATCTCGGACACCACTTCAACACTTTGGCTGGGGGGCTCGGCGGAGCTAATGTTGTGTTTTATCCTAATGAGAAATATTTCGTAAGGATTTGGAGAAGGGGCAGAGGGATAGCAGAGTGCTGCTACTAGGAGGTCATACCATGGGGGAGTAATAAAGCCCACCATAATGCCCCCCCCAGTAGAAATAATTCTCCTTATAATGTGACAGTGCAAAAAATACCCCTTGTAATGCCCCCAGTTGAGCCAATGTTCCAAATAGTGCCCCCATAATGTGCCAGTATAAAATACCCCTACATAGTGCCCCCAGTAAATGCCCCCATAGTGCTCCTCTCCCCCCTCCCTCCTAGTGCCCCCCCATAATGTACCAGTATAAAATCCCCCATATATAGTGCCCCAGTAGATGCCCTCAGTGTCCCCCATAATTTGTAAGTATAAAATACCCCTTCTTAGTGCCCCCCATAGATGACCCCATAGTACTCCTCTCCCACCTTCCCCATAGTACCCACCATAATGTGTCACAGTATAAAATGCTACTGTACAGAGCCCCCCATATAAAATACCCCTTCTTTGTGGCCTCAGTAGATGCCCCTATAGTGCCCACCAATATTGTGCCAGTAAGAAGTGCCACCCAATAATGTGCCAGTAATAAGTGCCCCCATAGATGTCCCCCAATAATGTGCCAGTAAAAGGTGTCCCCATAGATGTCCCCCAATCATGTGCCAGTAATAAGAGCCCCCCACCATCTTGTGCCAGTAACAAGAGCCCCCCCCCCCCCATATCATGTGCCAGTAGCCAGAGGCCCCCCCCCCCCCCATATCATGTGCCAGTAGCCAGATCCCCCCCATATCATGTGCCCGTAGCCAGAGCCCCATGTGCCAGTAGTCAGAGGCCCCCCATCATGTGCCAGTAGCCCGAGCCCCCCATATCATGTGCCAGTAGCCAGAGCCCCCCATCATATGCCAATAGCCAGAGCCCTATGTGCCAGTAGCCATAGCCCCCCCCATCATGTGCCAGTAGCCAGAGCCCCCCCATATCATGTGCCAGTAGCCAGAGCCCCCCCATATCATGTGCCTGTAGCCAGAGCCCCCCCATGTCATGTACTAGTAGCCAGAGCCCCCCATATCATGTGCCAGCAGCCAGAGCCCCATGTGCCAGTAGCCACAGGCCCCCCATCATGTGCCAGTAGCCATAGCCCCTCCATCATGTGCCAGTAGCCAGAGCCCCCCCATAGCATGTGCCAGTAGCCAGAGCCCCCCATATCATGTGCCAGTAGCCAGAGCCCCCCCATCATGTGCCAGTAGCCAGAGCCCCCCCATCATGTGTCAGTAGCCAGAGGCCCCCCCATCATGTGCCAGTAGCCAGAGCCCCCCTCATATCAGTAGCTTATACTTACCTCCATGTCAGCGATGCAATGCAGGCCTCTTCCGGCCTGTGTCCCGCGCTGTACGGCTCAGGCGGCGCAATGACGTCATCATGCTGCATGCGCCAGCCTCCGATAGGCTCCCGGCACTAGGCCGGCAACCTATCAGAGGAACAGGGAAGGGACACACCTCTCCCTCCCCTGCCCCACAGCACAGGGATCTGTATCGCTGTCCTGAGGATGGCGATACAGATGACTATGGAGATGAGCGCTTCCACAATGGAAGCGCTCATCTCCCTGTGTTACTGTCCTGCCACCGCTGCCCCCACTTGCCACCATGGGGCCCACGAAAATATATTCAGTTGTGGGACGGCGGGGGCCCCTAAGGACTTGGGGGCCTGGGGGCAATTGCCCTCCTTGCCTTAATGGAAGCGCCGGCCGTGGAAGGGGGTAAACTCGACCTTCCCCTAGCAAGAGGCAAACTAGACTGACTCTAACTAGAACGCCACCCTCCCTGCAGCCAGTGGGGCACGCCCACCACACTACAGAGGGGGGTTGTTAGAATGGAAAGGAAAGCTTGATTCTCTGTAAGATAGCTCTGTCATTGATGCTGCCACCTGCTGGTGAACCAGGCACATTACATGTTAACAGTTACATAAGATTGTAAATACACATTTTGCAGGATCTGGAAATAAATACATCTGATGACATTATACTAGCCCATTAGATATAGTAGCGAGGTAGAAAGGTGGTAACGCCTCTATGGGGCATTACAATTATATATGTACACCTGGTATAAGTTATACATCTTCTTGTATATAGTGATATGGACCATGCTGGTATAACCGGGGCATCTCCTGTATATAATTATATATGTACACCTGGTATAAGTTATACATCTTCTTGTATATAGTGATATGGACCATGCTGGTATAACCTGGGTATCTCCTGTATATAATTATATATGTACAGCTGGTATAAGTTATACATCTACTTGTATATAGTGATATGGACCATGCTGGTATAACCTGGGCATCTCCTGTATATAATTATATATGTACAGCTGGTATAAGTTATACATCTTCTTGTATATAGTGATATGGACCATGCTGGTATAACCTGGGTATCTCCTGTATATATTTATATATGTACAGCTGGTATAAGTTATACATCTTCTTGTATATAGTGATATGGACCATGCTGGTATAACCTGGGCATCTCCTGTATATAATTATATATGTACAGCTGGTATAAGTTATACATCTTCTTGTATACAGTGATATGGACCATGCTGGTATAACCTGGGTATCTCCTGTATATAATTATATATGTACAGCTGGTATAAGTTATACATCTTCTTGTATATAGTGATATGGAGCATGCTGGTATAACCTGGGCATCTCCTGTATATAATTATATATGTACAGCTGGTATAAGTTATACATCTTCTTGTATACAGTGATATGGACCATGCTGGTATAACCTGGGTATCTCCTGTATATAATTATATATGTACAGCTGGTATAAGTTATACATCTTCTTGTATATAGTGATATGGACCATGCTGGTATAACCTGGGCATCGCCTGTATATAATTATATATGTACAGCTGGTATAAGTTATACATCTTCTTGTATATGGTGATATGGAGCATGCTGGTATAACCTGGGTATTTCCTGTATATAATTATATATGTACAGCTGGTATAAGTTATACATCTTGTATATAGTGATATGGAATATGCTGGTATAACCTGGGCGTCTTCTGTATATAATTATATTTGTGCTTGGATAGGCTCCGTGAGGAACTACCTAACAGTACCTACCTGAAGCAGTAGAGCTATGCCGGAACTGCTGTAGGAGGGTAGCCTAAAGGGGGCAACCCCAGTGTGGATTATCTGTAAAAGAAGGGGGGGTTGGGAGGGCAGAACTGACGTCGACAGTGTAGCAGGTAACGGCTGCTGCCTTTTAACCGTACATAGCCCCGCCTCCCCTCGCACAAATACGGCAATGTCAACCATTGCCTAACACTTGTGCTTGGATCGGCTCTGTGAGGAACTACCTTACAGTACCTACCTGAAGCAGTAGAGCTATGCCGGAACTGCTGTAGGAGGGTAGCCTAAAGGGGCCAAAAACACACAGAGATGCAGGAATGGTTTGAATATATATATTTAACGCATCGCACTTACAAAACCAAATTATTGAAGGCAGGGACATTTCCTGTTGTGGGTCAGGAACATAACGGGCATAACACACAGATTTCCATATGCCCAATTTCTAGATGACATGTGCGGGCACATTATTTTTGGAGGCCGCTGAGGCGGCACCTATCCTGAATGAATGACCTGTGATCGCCAGCGGGTTGACTCCTGAAGAGGGCAACAGCAGGCGAACGTACTTTAGGAAGGTTTGAATGTTCAAGGGAGCACCATCGAACTTGAACAAGGGGGACTCAGCAGGCTCGTTCCTGATGCACTGCAACCACTCATGCAACACTGTGACTGGGCACCATTTGTTGTTTGTGGCAAAGTATTTGACCTGAACTGACTCCCCAGGTCGGGCTGTCTTGCTGGAGTCCAAGCGGAGGATAAAGTGCGTTCCGTCCCAGTGCAGCTGGTTTCTCCGCAGATAGCCACTGGATGACTTGGCGCATGTGAACTCCCCCACCCTGAGGAATCCGTAGAAAGCCAAATATATTGCAGTTTTAATGAGTAAGCTAATGTACTGGCCGAACGGTTTGTTCAACAGTGCATCAGAAACGGACCTCATCATGTTACCGGAGAAAGGTCGTCTGGTGGGCCTTCTCTTGATGGACTGCTTCTGAATACCTTTCAACATGGATCTGATTGGATGGGCTGAAAATAGGGAAGGTTGATCCGGAAACTGGATGTACCAATGATGCTGAATGCCAACCAGGTACAGCTTGATAGTACTATGGGCCAGGTTTAAATGAGAGTGGCAAAAAGCTGCGAATGCTAAAAGATATGTGATGGGCCCTTCACCGGCAGAGGGGTATGTGTATTTAAACCTATTAAACAATCGCCAGGCCGTCTTGTATGCCTTTTGTGTGTTACTGGACAACGACTTGGACATGAGGCTCTTGGCCATCTCGAGAAATGGAGCTACTCCATCAGCAAATTGCCATGAAGTGGAGCTGGTGTTGGTGAACGGTCTGCCTCTGGGAAAACCTGAAAGAAGAGTGGAAAATTAAAGTGGGACAGTGCATCGGCTGCGACATTACGTAGCCCACTAATGTGTGAGCAAATTAAATTGAAGTTAAAGTGCAATGATAGCCACATGAGCTTCCGCACGAAAGCCATTATGTGCCTGGAACCTGACCTCCCCTTCATCAGAAGGTCAGCGAGTGCCTCATTGTCGGTTAGAAAAAAGACCGTCTGGTTTCTCCACTGTTCACCCCATATCACTGCTGCTCCTACTATGGGATAGATTTCGAACAGTGAGGAGCTCCTGGAAAACCCAGGTATTCTGGTAATTTCTGATGGCCATGGTTCAGTAAACCAATGGGTGCCATGTATGGGTGCCATGTATGGCTGCGAAGCCGGCAGTGGGAAAGGCGTCTGTATGGACTACTGGCGAATGATTGGATGCCACTGGAATGAACAAGGAGACTCCATTCCACTGGGAGAGGAAGTTGTCCCACATCAGTAAATCAGAAATGGCATTCTGATCCAGGTGAACTGGGCTATCTTGGCATGGTGCTTGAGGAAGGAGCACCAGCAGTCTTGAAATAAATGATCTGCCCTGCGGAATGATCCGCATGGCAAAATTCAGCATGCCGAGAAGTGACTGAAGATCTGCCTTGGTGGTGACCCTTACCTGGGCTAGTCTGTGAACGACTGCCTTGATTCTGGCCAACTTGTCCTGTGGAAGACTGGCTTGCATGTCTACTGTGTCTAGGTGTATGCCTAGAAACGTGATCCCTGTGCTAGGGCCTTCGACCTTGTGTGGGGCCACTGGAACATTGAGGTCTTCGAATGCAGTACACAGGACCTGTAAATCTTGAGGCTCTTGAATTGGGGATTCTAACAGGAGAAAGTCGTCCAGGTAATGGATAACATGATTCACCCTGAAGGTATTAGACAAGACCCAATGCAGGGCGCTGGCAAACTGGTCAAATAACCAGGGGCTGGATTTGGACCCGAAAGTCAATTTGTTCGCAAAATAATAAGATCCCTGCCATTTCATGCCGTGCCACTGCCATAACTCTGGTTGGATGGGCAGTAACTTGAATGCGTCAGTAATATCTGCTTCTGACGATCAAGTACCCCTCCCCAATTTAATTATGACCTGGATAGCCTCGTCTATGGATACGTATCTCATGGAGAATTCCTCTGAAGGAATTAACGAGTTCAAGCTTGGTGTTTGTAATGAATATTGAACTTCCCAGTCACAATGCCTACTGGATTGACCCTCCAGCATGCAAAGGGAGGTTGGCTGAAAGGACCTATTAGATAACCCCTGTCTAACTCTGTGCTGATTAGTTGTGTAACTGCCTCCGGGTCTCTGGCTGCTGACTGCAAATTTCCGCATTCAAATGTGGTCTGTGGGAGGGCGAGAAGACCAGTGTGGTAGCCGTAAATCAAACCGTTGATGACAAACTGCACCCATTCTGGGTCTGGATGGGCAGACAAGAACTGAACGAGCAGCTCCACGTTAACCACGCTTAGTCACGCCAGGCCTTGATTTTTCTGAGGGCATGCTACACATAAGTGTAGTAACCTACACTGACTATAATGACAAGCTGAGTAATTATAGTTGTTGCATATCTGGCTCTTCCCTAGGTATTTGATGGGACGCCCTAATTTATCGACCCCGAAGGATGATTTATTACTAGACGGACCTGGGGCTGAACTAGGTTGAATCGATTCCGCCGTGTTACCCGTATTAGAACACCAACCCGCCGTGTGGGAATAAGAATTGCAGACGGTGCAGGTCGGAGCTTTCAGCCCTGAAAAATGGCGACAAAACAATTCAGTGTCTATATTAGACCAATCCAGGATATGTTGGCACTGTGTCAGGGCGGCTGCCGCTTTAGCCGAGTATGAGCGATGGTAATCAAAAAACGCTGTGCCGCCATACTTATAACCTAATTCGACTACTTTGTACATGTATAAGCCTAGCTCAGCCCTCCTATGCGGGTTGGCTGTGCAAATGATGTCCCGGTACAAGCTGAATGCTAGCACGAACTCGGTGATATTGAGCTTCCTGTTTAACCTGGCATCCTTAGACTTCAGGATGACAGAAACCTCACCGCATGCTATGGTCTTATTGTCCGGGGCCTCGTGTGTGGCAATAAGCAGGGATGCCAGATTGACGTCCCTACCTTCCAATATATCCTGCCTAATATTAGCAGGAATGAAGTGGGATGGAGCGATTGTGGGATTCTGAGAAGACCCACCAGAAACGCTGGACTGCCCCACCGCAGCTACCGCTGGTGTTGGTGCCGCCAATGTTGCAGCAGCAGAACTGGCTTCAACTGACTCCATCCTGGCCTGTAAGTCCGTCATGGATGATGCCATGCTGTTGATGACGGCGTGTAGCTGTGTGAGCGACGTCTGTATGGTACCCATAGACACCTCATCTTGGCTGACGGATGGTGCATCTGTCATAAGGAGACGATATAGCTCCGCTTTCCTTGCGGAGGCGGGAAAGGAGATGCCCCTCCTCCGCAGCTCGGCGGATAATTTAGGAATAGTCCGGGATAGTAAGGATGGCCCCGCGCTTCGCTCAGACTGTGTGTCCCCACTGTCCCGAGATGCGGATGGGCCTCCTGGAATGAATTCTTGCGACATCTTCCTACCGGCCAGAAAATGAGAGCCATTAGTGCCCCCCTAACTCGAACTAGGAACTGCAAACATTATGCCCATGTGCCCGACAGCCATGACCACCAGAGGATCCCAACCAACTTGAACGATTTGCTGTGGCGGACCTTACTGTGCAACCGCCACCTGCTACGTGCGTGATTGTGCCACCTATGGGTCTGCCGTGACCAAACCTGTAGGCGGGACGGAACTCGTTGTCTATTGGCCTGGTAAGTGTTGCCTACCACATGACTTGGGCCTCAATCTGGGACCTGATCGTAGTGGTCGTCTAGCCGTGTCCGTGACTGACGTGCCTGAAGACTTGACAGGACTTGGTGTAGAGTCTGAAGTTGTGACAGACATGACCTGGCTGCACCTGTGGGCGTGGCCTCGAATGTATAATGTAATGCCCTGATTCGTACGCCTGTGGTCGTGACAGGACTTCATTGCTGGTCTGTAGACGTGACTGGCGAGCAGATGGTGTGCCTGTAGTCGTGACAGGACTTGATTTTTTGAGTCTGTGGACGTGACAGACGCGTTAAATGGAATGCCTGTAGTCGTGACAGGACTTATCTGTGTCTGAGGTCGTGACAGACATACCAGTAAAGTGCCTAACATACCAGTAAAGTTTTTTTTTTTTTTCTCTCTCTCTCCCTTTCCTCCCCCGCCTATAGGCCTGGGGGTAGTAGGAACTGTTTTTGTGGTCACACCCTCACCGATACCCAGAACGTGACGGGTAAATGACCATTTGTATACCGCAGTCCGTGCACTAATACCTACCTTATCTGACCGTCTATTTGCCTGTAGTGTCACGATGCCGTGACACGTAACTGTGGAAACATAGCAACATGTACAACATGACCACTGACAAATATGCTCATTCACAGTGCCCTAACATATGGCTTCCTATATAATGACGCATTGTTCCCTTCCCACCAGACACCGGAGACCATAAGGCATGATCCTGGCAGTAACCACTAGGTGGCGCTGTGCGGCGGAGCGCGCTCACAGGACCAAGCGGCAGCGCCCGGACACCAGCTGACGTCGGCAACCAGCTTGTTCATGAGAGCCACCGCCACCATGAGGACCGAAGTTGCGACCCACTGCCCTCCCCTACCATTGTGCACGGCGCACCGCACGACCGCAGACCCCACCAGGGTCCCATGTAACAGCCCCCGTCTTACTTGAAGTCGAAGTGAAGAGCTTTATCATGCAAGACGCCCGACCTGTGGAGCCGAAATAACCCGGAAGTGCTGGACTGACTGTCGACCCCAGAACTGACGTAGACCGTGCAGCAGGTAAAGGCTGCTGCTTTTTAACCGTACATAGCCCCGCCTCCCCTCGCATAAATACGGCAATGTTAACCATTTCCTAACACATGTACAGCTGGTATAAGTTATATATCTTCTAGTTTATAGTGATATGGAGCATGCTGGTATAACCTGAGCATCTCCTGTATATAATTATATATGTACAGCTGGTATCAGTTATACATCTTCTTGTATACAGTGATATGGACCATGCTGGTATAACCTGAGCATCTCCTGTATATAATTATATATGTACAGCTGGTATAAGTTATATATCTTCCTGTATATAGTGATATGGAGCATGCTGGTATAACCTGGGCATCTCCTGTAGATAATTGTATATGTACAGCTGGTATAAGTTATACATCTTCTTGTATATAGTGATATGGACCATGCTGGTATAACCTGGGCATCTTCTGTATATAATTTCATTATATATGTACAGCTGGTATCAGTTATACATCTTCTTGTTTATAGTGATATGGAGCATGCTGGTATAACCTGGGTATCTCCTGTATATAATTATATATGAACAGCTGGTATAAGTTATACATCTTCTTGTATATAGTGATATGGACCATGCTGGTATAACCTGGGTATCTCCTGTATATAATAATATATGTACAGCTGGTATAAGTTATACATCTTCTTGTATATAGTGATATGGACCATGCTGCTATAACCCGAGTATCTCCTGTATATAATTATATATGAACAGCTGGTATAAGTTATACATCTTCTTGTATATAGTGATATGGAGCATGCTGGTATAACCTGGGCATCTCCTGTATATAATTATATATGTACAGCTGGTATAACCTGGGCAGCTCCTGTATATAATTATATATGTACAGCTGGTATAAGTTATACATCTTCTTGTATATAGTGATATGGACCATGCTGGTATAACCTGGGTATCTCCTGTATATAATTATATATGTACAGCTGGTATCAGTTATACATCTTCTTGTATATAGTGATATGGACCATGCTGGTATAACCTGGGCATCTCCTGTATATAATTATATATGGACAGCTGGTATAAGTTATACATCTTCTTGTATATAGTGATATGGAGCATGCTGGTATAACCTGGGCATCTCCTGTATATAATTATATATGTACAGCTGGTATAAGTTATATATCTTCTAGTTTATAGTGATATGGAGCATGCTGGTATAACCTGGATATCTCCTGTATATAATTATATATGTACAGCTGGTATAAGTTATACATCTTCTTGTATATAGTGATATAGACCATGCTGGTATAACCTGGGCATCTCCTGTATATATAATTATATATGTACAGCTGGTATAAGTTATACATCTTCTTGAATATAGTTATATGGACCTGTCACTACCAGAGCTTTGGGACGTTCTCACAGCTCTGTTTCTCCACCCCTGTGATGATGTCACTACTAGAGCTGGGAGGAGTTCTCACTACTCTGTTTACTTTTGGTTTATTTCACCACAGCTGTTCTTCATGTGTTTGATTTCCCTCTCTTTATATCACCCCTCATCCTATGATAGGATGTGGATTATAGTTCTCACTTCAGTTGTAGCTCTTGCTTTAGTTTCTTCACTTGTAGCTATCAGTTCACTGGACCTGTGTTCTGCTGCAGCTAGCACTCCGGATATTGCCAGCCTGTCCTTAGATCCGTCTTCTCTGCGGCTGCAACACCTTCAGCTAAGTCTGCAGACATTGTTGTATTCCTGTTTGTTTTCTGACTGGATCTGAGGTGGCCACGGTTCCCTCCATATACTGAGTAGGGCACTGGTGGCCGTGCCCCTTCCACTATTGTAGGGGTTACAGTGGTCATTAGTCTTAGGCACGTGGGCATGCCTCGTTCCGCCATTTGGATCCGGGCATGTGCTTTAGCAGAATAGGGAAAGCGTTGAGGGTCGGACAGGGGTCACCCTTTATCCTCCCTAGTTCTGGGTCCAGTCAGTTGCTCTGTACTGTGTATTGCTATTGTTGCTCACATACAAGCCGTGACATTATAATCCACCAAAACCGTCCTTTTTTGACATGGATCCGCTTTCTGACCTGGTTGACCGCATGCAGGGTCTTTCTTTGGAAGTAGCGGATCTCTGTCAATCTATGACCCAGTTTCAAGCATTGGGCCCTGCTCCGGCTCATGGAGTCTGTTGCGAGCCAAAGGTCTCACTTCCGGAGACGTTCTCCGGGGGCAGTGAGAATTTTGTTCATTTCAGAGAGGCATGCAAACTCCATTTTTGCTTGTGTTCTCACTCTTCTGGTAATCAGGAGCAGAGGGTGAGGATTGTCATTTCCCTGCTCAGGGGTAATGCTCAGACTTGGGCTTTTTCGCTGCCATCAGGGGATCCCTCCCTTCGATCCGTGGAGGGATTTTTTGTGGCCCTGGGGCAGATTTATGATGACCCAGATCGTGTTGCTCTGGCCGAACCTAACCTACGTGTTTTATGCCAGAACAAACGGTCTGCGGAGCTTTATTGTTCTGAATTTCGGAGATGGGCAGCTGATTCGGGTTGGAATGATGCTGCACTCCGGAGTCAGTTCTGTCATGGTCTCTCGGAGAGATTAAAAGATGCGTTTGCTTTCCATGAGAGACCAACGTCCTTAGAGTCTGCCATGTCATTGGCGGTACGCCTTGACAGGCGTCTAAGAGAAAGAAACGAGACCTCTCTGTCCAGCCATTGTCAGTCTAGGGGCAGTGGTGCGGACTCATTCAGTGTGCAGGGGCCTCATCCTGTCTCGCTCCCCTCTGAGGAGGAGCCCATGCAGCTAGCTCGACTTGCCCCTGATAAAGGAGGATTTAGTCCTCAGAGTATGGTCTGTTTTTGTTGTGGGGGCATAGGTCATTTGGCAAATGTTTGTCCGTCTAGGAGATTCTTGAACCGTACTAAGAGCGATAATAAGAGAAAAATCTCAAAAGGTAAATCATCAGGTTCTGCTTCATCTGCTACTTTGGGCAAAGTTGATGTAGGATTTGATGCTTTTCCTCTGACCTGCAGTTCCCGTTTTCTCCTGTCTGCCAGGGTGGCGCTAGAGAGCAAAGTCATTTCTTCTGAGATTTTTGTCGATAGTGGAGCGGCCGTCAATCTTATTGACACTCAATTTGTAGCCATGCATGGTTTTCAGGTTTGCACATTAGATAAAGATATACCTGTTTTTGCTATTGACTCTGCTCCACTTTCACAGAGATCTCTGAAGGGCATTGTTCACAATATCCGGCTAGCTGTAGGTGACACTCATGTGGAGGATATATCTTGTTTTGTCCTTAACGGATTGCCGTCTCCTCTAGTTTTGGGGTTACCCTGGCTCACTAGACATAACCCCACTATTGATTGGCAAGGAAGGCAAATAAATGAGTGGAGTGATTTTTGTAGAGAGAATTGTCTCACAGCGACTTTTGCAGAGGTGTCTACTAAAACGGTGCCATCATTTCTCTCTGATTTCTCGGACTTGTTTTCCGAGAGCGGTGTTCAGGAGCTACCTCCTCACCGGGAGTTTGACTGTCCCATTAACCTCATTCCCGGCGCCAAGCTGCCAAAAGCACGCCTCTACAATCTCTCACAACCGGAAAGAATCGCTATGCGAACTTACATCTCCGAGAGTCTCGAAAAGGGATATGTTCGTCCCTCAAAGTCACCTGTGGCCGCAGGTTTTTTTTTTGTTAAAAAGAAAGATGGCTCTCTGAGACCTTGCCTAGATTTTAGGGAGCTGAACCGTATCACGATTCGCGATCCCTATCCCCTTCCTCTGATCCCGGACCTCTTCAATCAAATTGTTGGGGCCAAGGTGTTTTCCAAATTGGATTTGAGAGGCGCGTACAACCTGGTCAGGGTCAGAGAGGGGGATGAATGGAAAACGGCCTTTAATACCCCTGACAGGCATTTCGAGAATCTCGTTATGCCTTTCGGCCTGATGAATGCTCCGGCCGTCTTTCAGCATTTTGTTAATAGTATTTTCTAGCATTTAATGGGGAAATTTGTATTGGTGTATCTTGATGATATTTTGATTTTTTCCCCTGATGTTCAGACCCATCAGGATCATCTTTTTCAGGTTCTGCAGATTCTGCGGGAAAATAAATTGTACGCCAAGCTGGAGAAATGTCTTTTTATGGTATCGGAGATTCAATTTCTGGGTTTTCTCCTCTCTGCTTCTGGTTTTCGCATGGATCCAGAGAAGGTCCGTGCTGTACTTGAGTGGGAGCTTCCTGAGAATCAGAAGGCATTGATGCGCTTTCTGGGTTTTGCGAACTATTACAGAAAGTTCATTTTGAATTATTCCTCTGTTGTCAAACCCCTCACTGACATGACAAAAAAGGGGGCGGATTTTTCCTCTTGGTCGGAGGAGGCGCTTACAGCCTTTTCTAAGATTAAAGAGAATTTTGCGTCTGCTCCCGTCTTGGTGCATCCCGATGTTTCCT
Source organism: Bufo bufo (assembly GCF_905171765.1). Classification (NCBI taxonomy): domain Eukaryota; kingdom Metazoa; phylum Chordata; class Amphibia; order Anura; family Bufonidae; genus Bufo; species Bufo bufo. The sequence continues at coordinate 423,888,303 of NC_053394.1, forward strand.
TACCTTTTATTGTTGAGGTGGATGCTTCCGAGGTGGGTGTGGGTGCGGTTTTGTCCCAGGGCCCTTCCCCTGCCAAGTGGCGACCCTGTGCCTTTTTCTCTAAAAAACTCTCCCCGGCAGAGAGAAACTATGATGTGGGAGATAGGGAGTTGTTGGCCATCAAGTTGGCTTTCGAGGAATGGCGCCATTGGTTGGAGGGGGCCAGGCACCCTATCACCGTTTTTACCGACCATAAGAATCTGGCATACTTGGAGTCGGCCAGGCGTATGAATCCGAGACAGGCCAGATGGTCTCTGTTCTTCTCCAGATTCAATTTTGTTGTTACATTCCGACCTGGGATAAAAAATGTGAAGGCTGATGCTCTCTCTCGCTGTTTTCCGGGAGGAGGAAACTCCGAGGACCCGGGTCCCATTTTGGCGGAGGGGGTAGTTGTTTCTGCTCTATATTCCGATTTGGAGGCCGAGGTCCAGGCTGCCCAGACTGAGACACCTGCCCGTTGTCCTTCTGGGAAGTTGTTCGTGCCTCCTGAGCTACGTCACAAACTCTTTAAGGAGCATCATGATACGGTTCTTGCTGGTCACCCCGGGAGTAGAGCCACGGTAGATCTCATTGCTCGGAGATTTTGGTGGCCGGCTCTTCGTAAGTCGGTGGAGGGTTTTGTGGCTGCTTGTGAGACGTGCGCTCGAGCTAAGGTCCCTCGTTCACGGCCTTCAGGTTCCCTTCTCCCGTTACCCATTCCTTCCCGTCCTTGGACACACCTGTCCATGGACTTTATCACGGATCTTCCTCGTTCCCCGGGGAAGTCGGTGATCCTGGTGGTGGTGGACCGTTTTAGCAAGATGGCTCATTTCGTACCTTTCCCTGGTTTACCCAATGCTAAAACGTTGGCGCAAGCTTTTGTCGACCATATTGTTAAATTGCACCGCATTCCCTCTGATATTGTTTCCGATAGAGGCACGCAGTTTGTGTCCAGGTTCTGGAAGGCTTTCTGTTCTCGCCTGGGGGTTCGGCTGTCCTTCTCTTCTGCTTTTCATCCGCAGTCGAATGGTCAGACTGAGCGCCTCAATCAGAATCTGGAGACATATTTGCGCTGTTTTGTGGCAGAGAACCAGGAGGATTGGTGTTCATTTCTCCCTCTTGCTGAGTTTGCTCTGAACAACCGTCGTCAGGAATCTTCTGATAAGTCACCATTCTTTGGTGCATATGGGTTCCATCCGCAGTTTGGGACATTCTCGGGAGGGGCTCTTTCTGGTTTACCTGAGGAGGAGAGATTTTCCTCGTCTTTGTCTACCATTTGGCAAAAGATTCAGAGTAATCTTAAAAAAATGAGTGAGAAATATAAGCGTGTGGCTGATAAGAGACGTGTGCCTGGTCCGGACCTGAATGTGGGTGATCTGGTGTGGTTGTCTACTAGAAACATTAAGTTGAAGGTTCCCTCCTGGAAATTGGGTCCCAAGTTTATTGGGCCTTATAAAATCTTGTCAGTCATCAATCCTGTTGCCTTCCGTCTTGATCTTCCACGGGTTTGGAAGATACATAATGTATTTCACAGATCTCTCTTAAAACCATATGTCCAGCCCACGGTACCCTCCTCTTTGCCTCCTCCTCCGATTTTGGTTGATGGCAATCTGGAGTTTGAGGTTTCCAGAATTGTGGACTCTCGCATTGTCCGCGGTTCTCTTCAGTACCTCGTTCATTGGAAGGGTTATGGTCCTGAGGAGAGGATGTGGGTTTCGGTGTCGGACATTAAAGCCACTCGCCTCATCAGGGCATTTCATAGGGCTCATCCTGAGAAGGTGGGTCCTGGGTGTCCGGAGTCCACCCGTAGAGGGGGGGGTACTGTCACTACCAGAGCTTTGGGACGTTCTCACAGCTCTGTTTCTCCACCCCTGTGATGATGTCACTACTAGAGCTGGGAGGAGTTCTCACTACTCTGTTTACTTTTGGTTTATTTCACCACAGCTGTTCTTCATGTGTTTGATTTCCCTCTCTTTATATCACCCCTCATCCTATGATAGGATGTGGATTATAGTTCTCACTTCAGTTGTAGCTCTTGCTTTAGTTTCTTCACTTGTAGCTATCAGTTCACTGGACCTGTGTTCTGCTGCAGCTAGCACTCCGGATATTGCCAGCCTGTCCTTAGATCCGTCTTCTCTGCGGCTGCAACACCTTCAGCTAAGTCTGCAGACATTGTTGTATTCCTGTTTGTTTTCTGACTGGATCTGAGGTGGCCACGGTTCCCTCCATATACTGAGTAGGGCACTGGTGGCCGTGCCCCTTCCACTATTGTAGGGGTTACAGTGGTCATTAGTCTTAGGCACGTGGGCATGCCTCGTTCCGCCATTTGGATCTGGGCATGTGCTTTAGCAGAATAGGGAAAGCGTTGAGGGTCGGACAGGGGTCACCCTTTATCCTCCCTAGTTCTGGGTCCAGTCAGTTGCTCTGTACTGTGTATTGCTATTGTTGCTCACATACAAGCCGTGACAGGACCATGCTGGTATAACCTGGGTATCTCCTGTATATAATTATATATGTACAGCTGGTATAAGTTAAACATCTTGTATATAGTGATATGGAACATGCTGATATAACCTGGGCATCTTCTGTATATAATTATATATGTACAGCTGGTATAAGGTATACATCTTCTTGTATATAGTGATATGAAGCATGTTGGTATAACCTGGGCATCTTCTGTATATAATTATATATGTACAGCTGGTATAAGGTATACATATTCTTGTATATAGTGATATAGACCATGCTGGTATAACCTGAGCATCTCCTGTATATAATTATATATGTACAGCTGGTATAAGGTATACATCTTCTTGTATATAGTGATATAGACCATGCTGGTATAACCTGAGCATCTCCTGTATATAATTATATATGTACAGCTGGTATAAGTTATTCATCTTCTTGTTTATAGTGATATGGAGCATGCTGGTATAACCTGGGCATCTCCTGTATATAATTATATATGTACAGCTGGTATAAGTTATACATCTTCTTGTATATAGTGATATGGAGCATGCTGGTATAACCTGGGCATCTCCTGTATATAATTATATATGTACAGCTGGTATAAGTTATACATCTTCTTGTATATAGTGATATGGAGCATGCTGGTATAACCTGGGCATCGCCTGTATATAATTATATATGTACAGCTGGTATAAGTTATACATCTTCCTGTATATAGTGATATGGACCATGCTGGTATAACCTGGGTATCTCCTGTATATAATTATATATGTACAGCTGGTATAAGTTATACATCTTCTTGTATATAGTGATATGGAGCATGCTGGTATAACCTGGGCATCTCCTGTATATAATTATATATGTACAGCTGGTATAAGTTATATATCTTCTAGTTTATAGTGATATGGAGCATGCTGGTATAACCTGGGTATCTCCTGTATATAATTATATATGTACAGCTGGTAAAAGTTATACATCTTCTTGTATATAGTGATATGGAGCATGCTGGTATAACCTGGGTATCTCCTGTATATAATTATATATGTACAGCTGGTAAAAGTTATACATCTTCTTGTATATAGTGATATGGACCATGCTGGTATAACCTGGGCATCTCCTGTATATAATTATATATGTACAGCTGGTATAAGTTATACATCTTCTTGTATATAGTGATATGGACCATGCTGGTATAACCTGGGTATCTCCTGTATATAATTATATATGTACAGCTGGTATAAGTTATACATCTTCTTGTATATAGTGATATGGAGCATGCTGGTATAACCTGGGCATCTCCTGTATCTAATTATATATGTACAGCTGGTATAAGTTATACATCTTCTTGTATATAGTGATATGGAGCATGCTGGTATAACCTGGGTATCTCCTGTATCTAATTATATATGTACAGCTGGTATAAGTTATACATCTTCTTGTATATAGTGATATGGACCATGCTGGTATGACCTGGGCATCTCCTGTATATAATTATATATCTACAGCTGGTATAAGTTATACATCTTCTTGTATGTAGTGATATGGACCATGCTGGTATAACCTGGGCATCTCCTGTATAAAATTATATATGTACAGCTGGTTTAAGTTATACATCTTGTATATAGTGATATGGACCATGCTGGTATAACCTGGGTATCTCCCGTATATAATTATATATGTACAGCTGGTATAAGGTATACATCTTCTTGTATATCGTGATATGAAGCATGTTGGTATAACCTGAGCATTTCCTTATAACACCTGTCATCTGTAGGCTTGCAGATGATGAGGTTGCACATACTGTAGATCTCAGTATAATTAGGTCAGTATGATTTCTGTCTGATATATTGACCCCATGGCTTGTGATAATGTTGCTCTCTGGCCTTCATGCTGGATCTTCTCTCTGGGGACCTGATCTGCTTTTCATTAGTATTATGGTCTTCTCGGCAGAGTCTTTCCTCCATAAAGCAGTAAATTAGCATCATGTTGTGGACGGCAGGCTAATTGCCAGACACCATTGCACCCTGACAACTTCCATCTGACAATGACTTCTAGCAACAAAACACAAAGCGAAAACCACATGGAGATCGATCGCCCCTGTGAAGTAAATCAGACGGGTGGCCAATTGTTCTGGAGGAGGACAAGCATTTCATCTTACTTTAAGTCGGAAAAAGAGCAAACATCAAGAGACCACGTGTATCTAATCCTATCATGTGTGATACTGTCTGCTGAGCTGTGTATCTAATCCTGTCATGTGTGATACAGACTGCTGAGCTGTGTATCTAATCCTGTCATGTGTGATACAGTCTGCTGAGCTGTGTATCTAATCCTGTCATGTGTGATACTGTCTGCTGAGCTGTGTATCTAATCCTATCATGTGTGATACTGTCTGCAGAGCTGTGTATCTAATCCTATCCTATATAATACTGTCTGCTGTGTATCTAATCATATCATGTGTGATACTGTCTGCTGAGCGGTATATCTAATCCTATAATGTGTGATACTGTCTGCTGAGCTGTGTATCTAATGCTATCACATGTGATACAGTCTGCTGAGCTGTGTATCTAATCCTATCATGTGTGATACAGTCTGCTGAGCTGTGTATCTAATCCTATCATGTGTGATACTGTCTGCTGAGCTGTGTATCTAATCCTCTCAAGTGTGATACTGTCTGCTTAGTTGTGTATCTGAGTCTATCATGTGGCCACAAAAATCCACAACCAATCCCACCCTTTACAGAGGGAGAGAAGAATAAATAAAATAAAAAATTGAGAAAAAAAAATCCTCTTGATGTTTGCTCTTTTTCCGACTTAAAGTAAGATGAAATACTACAGTATACATATATTTCCATGACTTGTTTATTGGACGATAATTGGACTGTATTAGGGAAGAAATCAAGGGTCTCTGCCGGTCAGTGGTGCTGGACAACTGGGGGGGCCCATTCAAAAATTTCCTGTGGGGCCCAGTCATTTCTAATTACGCCGGTGTCCCTAACGTTTTTGGTAGGTCATGTATACATTTCTTTAGTTGCAAATGGGGGTGTGGCATGGGAGGAGCCAGGGCAGGAGGTGGGATGGGCCAGGCTAGGGGGCGGGTTTAGGGGGCCCAATTCAGATTCTTGCTATGGGGCCCAATGATTTCTATGTACGCCCCTGGTTCAGGCTATCGCCTAGCCTCGTGGCCCCACAGTCCACCCAGCTGAGACCACTCACACAGAGCCTCACCAGGACTCTGCTTCACAAGACACTCCAGAGTGAGACATGCCCTAAGTCCCGAACTGAGGCATGGGGAACAGGCACCCACCCAACACATTGCCTGTTCCCAGTAAAAGCCCGCCCTGAAATAGCTGAACCAGCTACACTATCTATATGGTGTCCCCCAGCTACTTTAGTGGACACCTGGACTAGGGCTTTTACTCCACCAAGGCCGGGCCCCTTGGTGACACGCTCCTGGTGCAAACAACACCTCAATGTTCACATTGCCACACAAGACTCAAGTCTCATTGAAGTAAACCCCATTTCTTCCTTAATTCTCCACCAATGAATGTTTCCAGAAGAGTTTTACAACCTAATACTTTCTCCATGGATATAGTGGAGCGTCACATAACCTCCCCTGCATCCACCTCACATGCAATGCAAAGAATGATACACAAGAGTCTGGAATAGCTAACCCTCCTTTACGGTTTGGATTTAAAAAAAATATCTTTTACCTATTCTAAAAGTTTTCATTCCCCACAAAAACTCTTAATAAGTAGAATCTATTACCTTAAAATATTTCTTTCCCTATCCAAACTGGACTATTTCGTATTTTTCGCTCTATAACACGCACCTGACTATTACATCAGACCTCAGATCAGACACCCAGCAGAACTCAGATCACATTCCCTTCCTCCGATCTTCCGCAGACCTCAGATCAGACTGCCAGTCTTCATCAGACCCCCAAATTAGACCCCCAATTTTTATCAGACCCCCAATCTTCATCAGACCTCACATCAGACCCCCCTCCAATCTTCAGCAAACCTCAGATCAGACCTCCAATCTTCTTAAGACCTAAGATCAGATCCCCAATCTTCATCAGATCCCTAATCTTCATCAGACCTCAGATCACATACCCAATCTTCATCAGACCTAAGACTAGATCCCCAATCTTCATCAGACTTCAGATCACACCCTCAATCTTCATCAGATCCCCAATCTTCATCAGACCTCATATCACATCCCTACTCTTTATCAGACCCCAATCTTAATTACACCTCAGATCAGACCCCCAATCTTCATCAGACCTCAGATCACATCCCCACTATTTATTAGACCCTCCATCTTCATTACACCTCAAATCAGACCCGCAAATCAGATGCCCATCTTCATCAGACCTCAGACCATACCAAAAATAAATAAAAGTGCTTACCTCTCCTGCTCTGGACAGCACCACTACTTGGGAGATCCAGCACACTCTCTATGCAGCACTGCACTGTGACCTGGCATTGCACAGATTCAAGTCACTGTGCGCACTTATGCACACTACGTCCTGACGCTGTATGCTGTCAGGTCGCAGCACAGCGCGCCTCCTGAAGAACACCAGGGAGCGGTGAGTAATACCAGCACGACACTTACCGCTCCCCACACTTCCTGTGTACTAATGAGCACTTCCATAATGAAAGCGTTCATTAGTATTCACTTTGCAAGACGCACTGACATTTTCCCCCCTACTTTTGTACCCAGGGACATACAGTTTGAAGTTGCCCTTCCCATTAAGGGCATGTCTTCTCCAGGACTTTGTCCTCTGCAGCAAATTATTCAAAAGGGGCAACATATTCAACCTAATAAAACCACCAAGATTCGTACTCACCAGGTATTTAATGGTATTGGACACTGGAAACATATAATTTCCCAAAGGCAAAGGTTCGAAGGGCGCTATACATGATGTGCTTTTATTCACTTCTATACCTGAAAACTCATCAATCCTTTCTACCAACCTCCCGATGAAACTCTGCACATCCTTCAAAGAAAGTACCACATGATCAGCGAGTATCTCCTCTAAGGGCTGTATTCGTAGGAACGCTTGTTAGAGATGATCTGCCTGTGCAATACTGCCGATGAACGAGCAAAGGTTGGTTCATCGGGCAATCGCAATCTTTAAGTTGCCAGTGGCACATTGTGCGCTGCTGGCAAATAGTGATCCTCTAGGGGGACGAGCGATGGCATTAGCGAGGGGCAGAGACATAACCAACGCCATCGCTGGTCCACATACTGACTAGTTGTTTGCCGGCAGCAGATACTGTTTACACAAACAATAATTTGTGTGACCGCACAAATGATTTATATATCCTTCATTGGGTAATCGGCGGTACATTTACACTGCCAGATAATCGCATTTTTATGAACACTCTTTAGCGATTATCTGTGGGATTTTCAGTCCACATAAAGGGCCCTTAAGTCTCCATGCCTGAGACCTTTAGTGCTTTTATCTTCCCTTATTATCTTAGCTAAAAGCTGAATTTTTAATGCAAAAAGGAGATGGGGGGGGGCAGAAGAGAACCTTGTATTCTCACCCTGTGCAAGTCAAAAAAGTGTGTTTGCTCGCCATTAACTACTAAAGATGCCCACAGTTTCCATTTCCAAAATATATCTCCCAAACCATATCTCTCCATTACTTTGCTTAAAAAATCCCATCCAACGGAATCAGACAGTGGACTTCTGGGTAATCGTGAGGGCTCCTAATATCCTAATGTGTGCATCTGTGATAAAGTGAGGCTATAATATGGCAGGGAAGTCACTGGGGGCGTCTGTCATTTCCAAGGTTATATTGACATTTTCAGCTTCTTATCTTCCATACAACAAAAGGAATTTGTAATGAGAAATGATTGATTTTCAAATCTGAAATAACCAGGACATTCTGAATCTGATGTATCTGGTGAAAAACTGAAAATGTCTGAGAAAGAAAAGGGAGGTTAAATGGAAGAAATGGGGAAAGGAAAATGAAGGAAAATGCAATAAGGGAAAGTAAACATTAAGAACTGGTATAAAGGAAAAGAAAAAAGGAAGTGCAAGAAAAAGTAAGGGAGAAAGGAAAAGAAAAGAAAACGAAAGAAAGGAAATGGAAAAGGGCAAAAGGGAAGAAAAATGAAAAGGTCAAATGAAAGGAAAGGGAAAGGACATAAAAAGAAAGAGAATGGAAATGAAGGGACATAAAAAAGCAACTGACAGAGGATGGAAAATAAGAGTCATTTCTATAGAAAGAAAAAGGAAGAAAAGAGACATAAGGGAGAAAGATAGTTAAGAATAAGGTTGGAAAAATTTAAAGACATGAAAAAATATAGGACAAGACAAGAAAAAAGGGAAAAGCAATAAGGGAAAATAAGTAAAGGGAAAGAACTGGTAGGAAGAGAAATTACAGGAAATGAAGAAAAAGAAAAAAGGTCAAATAAATGAAAAAAGAACAAGAAAAGGAAAAAAAATGGGAAAGAAATAAAATCAAAGGGAAGAGGAAGAACATAAATGGAAGGAAGAAAATGAAAGGAAGTTCAATTAAAGGAAATAAGGGCAAGAAAAAAACACAAGCGCTCACCACGATATAGCCCGGTCCGCTAAACCACTTAGCTTATCAACTAGAAAAGCAAACAAATGACCAGCTATGTACCACAAATAAATGCACACAATTTAATAAGGATACATATCAAATACTATCAATAAAATAATGGCCTAAATAGACATGATCCCAGTCCCTCTATTCCTATACGTGCGGAGCTCTCGCACTAGTAATAGGAATCAATGATAATATTCGTAGTGACATTAAACATTCAAACTCATAGATTTAAGCTTGAAACCATTAACCCTGTGATGGGTTTGCAATGAGCAGGATATGGGGTAACGCTGACGCCACTTATGCAGTGGGCAGGTACGGGTTGACAATAGTCTATATTTTGTTTGTGACGCTAATTGCAGCATGCGCAGGGTACTATCACAGGGCCCTTCCAAGGTGTTATAACGCACGTCCCAGATTAGGAATGCCAGAGTGGTGTAATGGCCTATAATGTCTCTGTAGAATAGTGGTAGTAGTGTCAACGGTGTCTCCTACCTGGGTACGGCTGGACTCCTGGCTCACTTGCAATAAATTTGAGTGTAGTGATAGTAGGAGTAATAGAGGAATTTTGCAGCAGAAATTATGTACAGACCTTTAGATTAAGTTCATACTTTTCTTTACTGAAGATAACGTGTATCCAAGCAGTATACAGCTTTGGTCTCTGGTCCCAGCAGGTTTTAGCAATCATTGGCAGGAATACACTTCTGCACTCTAAATCTGGAGCTTGCAGGATAATTTGTCTGCTTGGTAGCTCTGTAATTGTGGCAGGAACTAATCTTCTGCGCTTTCCTATAATTTCTGCTTTGTGGGGACAGACAAGCTGAGGAGGAATGGCTTCTCCTAGGTCTCTGGACTTGACTTACAGATGATTTCTCAGGGGATGCTTTCTTCCTGGAACTCTGGAGGTTGTTTGCAGCTTTCTGCTTCTTTTCATTCAGTTGAGGCTGAAAGTGCTCAGACTGAGTATTTGATCAGGTCTCAGCCGAGACCAGATCCTTGCTGTCTTCTAAAGGATATCACACAGCCTTCCCCTAGCAGGGGGAGGCTACACTAACACTAACTTCCTTTTCCACCCATGCTGCAGCATGTGGGAACATTCCACACCTCCACAGAGGGGGAGCTAAGCTGGAATAATCCATTCCAGCCTAGATACACTAAACTAGGGCTAGTACCTTGCTAAAGGAGTTGCTGCCACCTGCTGGTCAACCTGGAAAATTACAGGAAAACAATTACATTTAACATGGTTTTACATGCACATTTGTGAAGACAATATAAATTACATCTGATGACAGTATTAAAGCTCTTAGAAAATAGTAGCGAGGTAGAGGCATGTAGCAACACAACTCTGGGGTGTTACAGGTTTAGTTCATCCCGTCTTGCTGGGAAGCAAATCAATCAATCAGGTTTTTAAAGCCACATTTCTCATCCGAGTGTCTCTTACATAGGCAGACAAAGCTGCCTCTTACCGATATAGGATTTAAAGTCTGGTTTCCCGCTAGATGTTACTTGTCGATATTACCGACCTTTCGTCTTTGCTGGGACTTACTGTACTTCGGCTAGCGGTGTTGACTTACTCGTCAGTGCCGGCACTGGTTTGCATGCGCATGCGGAGTGGTAGCTGGAAAACGCCAAAACTACTTCATGGCGATCACTCATGTAAATCCAGATATTAATAGATCATCCTGTTGTTGTTTCTTTTATACAGGTAGGCTTGAAAAAAATCGCTATCGAAACTTTCATCAGACGCGTTTCAATACGAAAATAAAAACGTTTCTTCCTCAGTGGTATAAATTCGTGAATGAGGGACTGGATTAACCTTTTTATTTGGATAATCCTCTGAAAACATGGACCGGATCTTGCTTTCCTGGTATCTATGATAAAACTCTGGGACTGGATTATGTCTGATATGTAGCCATTCAGATTATGCGTTTTTTATATTACATATTAATGATTTAGTTTTATTATTATATACAGCATACTTTATAGTGCTACATAATAAAACAAACTAATATACAGTACAGACCAAAAGTTTGGACACACCTTCTCATTCAAAGAGTTTTCTTTATTTTCATGACTATGAAAATTGTAGATTCACACTGAAGGCATCAAAACTATGAATTAACACATGTGGAATTATATACATAACAAACAAGTGTGAAACAACTGAAAATATGTCATATTCTAGGTTCTTCAAAGTAGCCACCTTTTGCTTTGATTACTGCTTTGCACACTCTTGGCATTCTTTTGATGAGCTTCAAGAGGTAGTCCCCTGAAATGGTTTTCACTTCACAGGTGTGCCCTGTCAGGTTTAATAAGTGGGATTTCTTGCCTTATAAATGAGGTTTGGGACCATTAGTTGCGTTGAGGAGAAGTCAGGTGGATACACAGCTGATAGTCCTACTGAATAGACTGTTAGAATTGGTATTATGGCAAGAAAAAAGCAGCTAAGTAAAGAAAAACGAGTGGCCATCATTACTTTAAGAAATTAAGGTCAGTCAGTCAGCCGAAAAATTGGGACCATGAAGGAGAGTGATGGGGTGCTGCGCCAGATGACCTGGCCTCCACAGTCACCGGACCTGAACCCAATCGAGATGGTTTGGGGTGAGCTGGACCGCAGACTGAAGGCAAAAGGGCCAACAAGTGCTAAGCATCTCTGGGAACTCCTTCAAGACTGTTGGAAGAGCATTTCACGGGACTACCTCTTGAAGCTCATCAAGAGAATGCCAAGAGTGGGCAAAGCAGTAATCAAAGCAAAAGGTGGCTACTTTGAAGAACCTAGAATATGACATATTTTCAGTTGTTTCACACTTGTTTGTTATGTATATAATTCCACATGTGTTAATTCATAATTTTGATGCCTTCATAGTCATGAAAATAAAGAAAACTCTTTGAATGAGAAGGTGTGTCCAAACTTTTGGTCTGTACTGTACATAAAACAAAAGAAAATATCTGCAATATTTTCCACATGGTATTCTGGGGCAATAGGCACGCTGATATACAGACCCAATATTCTAGACTATCCATGTTCAAATAAACATCCACACAAGCTAAATATTCCATAAAGATGTATCTATCCAAACAGGAGACTGGAGTTCAGGATCCGGTGGTGTTGTCTGCCTATGTAAGGCTACTTTCACACTAGCGGCAGGACGTGTCCGACAGGCTGTTCACCCTGTCGGATCCGTCCTGCCACTATTTCGCCGTTCCGCCAGACCGCCGCTCCGCCGCCGGCAGTGCACGGCGAAAGGCAGCCGGACTAAAAGTACTGCATGTCCGACTTTTTAGTCCGGCGGCCTCTCATTATAGTCAATGGGGACGGAGCGGCGGTCCTGCGGCACGGCGAAATAGCGGCAGGACGGATCCGACGGGGTGAACAGCCTGTCGGATGCGTCCTGCCGCTAGTGTGAAAGTACCCTAAGAGACACTCGCATGAGAAATGTGGGTTCAAAAACCTGATTGATTGATTTGCTTCCCTGCAAGACGGAATGAACTAAACCCATCACAGGGTTAATGGTTTCAAGCTTAAATCTATGAGTTTGAATGTTTAAGATCGCTACGGATATTATCATTGATTCCTACTACTAGTGCGAGAGCTCCGCATGTATAGGAATAGAGGGACTGGGATCATGTCTACGGTATTTAGGCCATTATTTTATTGATAGTATTTGATATGTATTTTTTATAAATTGTGTGCATTTATTTGTGGTACATAGCTGGTCATTTGTTTGCTTTTTCTAATACATAGGGGAAGGGAATAGTGATGATGGAAAGGAAAGAAAGGAGAAAGAAAAGACAGGTAAAGGAAAAAAGAAAAGGAAGATGAGGAAAAGGAAACCTAAAAAACAGGAAGGAAAAGGGAAGACATAGGAAAAGGAAGGAAGTGATAGGAAAGGGAAAGTTAAAAACAGGAAGAGAAATTAAAGAAAACAGGGAATGTAAAGGAATTGAGAAGAACAAAAATAGGAAACAAGAAAAAAAAAAGGAAAGAAGAAAAGAAAGGGAAAGAAAAAGGAAGAAATGAGAAAGAAACGGAAAGATGAAAGTTAAACATTACAGCCAAATAAGTAGAAACTGAAGGAATACTGATGTAAAGGGACAATAGGATAATTGTTTTAGTTTATAAAGTCCTGAAAGATGCATTTTCCCTGCATGGAGCAGTAAGTGGCCCTGTACTTACCCCCAGCTCCATACTACTCCATATTATTGGGGGGGGCGGAGGGGGGAGGAAAGCTGGGCAATGACCAGTGTAGGGTCTGACAGTTCATATTATTGTACTACAAGACTAGCACATCCATAAAGCTAACATGCAGGAAGCAAAATTGACCATTCAGGAGTCCAGGAAAGCTGGATGACAACCCATATGGGACCTGTGATGACGGACACACTGGTTGCCACCCAGCTTTTCAAGATTACCAAAGACATTAGCTTGTGAAACAGGAGATGAGGCTGTATTACTGCATAACTAGGCGACGCTTACCAATCGGGTCACTAGGAAAGCTGGGTGACAACCCTTGTAGAAGCAGTAATGGCAGCCATATTGGTTGCCACCAAGCTTTTCTACATGAAGGAGTTTATAAATCAAGCACAGGCTAAGGGTCCATTCACACGTCCGCAATTTTGCGGCACGGAATTGCGGACCCATTCATTTCTATGGGGCAGCACGATGTGCTGCCCGGATGCGGAATTGCGGATCCGCACTTCCGGGTCCGCAATTCCGATCCCGAAAAATATAGAACATGTCCTATTGCGGACAAGAATGGGCATTTTCTATTTAGTGCCGACGATGTGCGGTCCGCAAAATGCGGAACGCACATCTCCAATGTCCGTGTTTTGCGGATCCACACACACGGACGTGTGAATGGAGCCTAAGGGTGTATTACTGAAGAACCACACAGACGTCTGGGAAAGCCGGGTGATGGCTCATGGGTCAGGCAGAGGGTCAGCACCTCGCTATCACTTATAGCAAGGACATTCTGTATGGCTTCATCTGGAGCCGAAACACTGAAAAATGACAGGGTCACCAGGAGTCAGACGGGAGCAGTCATGTGTATCAGACGGACAATGGCAGAGGCGGCAGAGGCGCCACCAGAGCGGGTGACATGCGGAGAAAGGACATAACGATAGCGGTGGCAGCAGATCCAGAGCCTCACTGTCTGACAGAGCAATTAGTGACTGGCAAAGTACCAATCTATATAAAAAGTTTTTAAAAATTTTTGCGTTAATAATCGTGTACTACAATGACTTCTACTCTAGTCACACCCAAAGCTGCACTCAGAGCTCTGATGCGCAGTGATAACAGTGAAGGGATAGTCCGGAGTCTGCATAAACAGATCATTAATAGTGTTGATCTGAATTTCAGGGGAAATTCGATTTGAAGTGAAGCCAAAGTTCCTCCTGCTTCCTGGTAGAGAATTGATTTTCCCTGAATGGCGGTAAAGAACCCAAAAAAAATCATACTTACCCCATCTATGTGGTCAGCGCTATAGAAGTAATAATAATAATAATAATGTGTAAAATATGAAAAAAAAATATTAAATCATACTTACCCTCATCCATTTGCTTGTGAAGAGCCAACTGCTTCTATCTTGATGAATGATCTCGCACGAAATCCCGTGCGCGGTGACGTATGATGTCACCACACCGGCCGAGATTTTGTGCTAGATCTTCAATCAAGATGCTCTTATATAGCGCTACTATATTCTGCAGCGCTGTGGGGCTTGCAATCTAAGTTCTCTATCAGTATGTCTTTGGCGTGAGGGAGGAAACCAGAGAAAACCCACTCAAATCTTTGGTTGGATTTGAACCCACGACCCCAGCGCTGCAAGGCACCAGTGCTAACCACTGAGCCAACGTGCTTACATGTGGATGCCGCGATCAGCTATGAACGCGGCATCTGAGGGGTACGATGAAAGGGAGCGTCGCAGTTGCGGCTCCATGTCATTGGACCCGCTATTTACAAAGAAATACGCTTCAGGGCGAAATCATTCGTCACAAAGTGAATTTTTTTGTAAAATTCTGCGAAAAACAGCCAAATGGAATTTTTGAATACTTCGCTCTTGTCTAATCATTAACTCTGTGTATACTTTGCTGTATAAACCAACCTCGAAAAATACTACAATCACATCCAAAGCTGAATTCCAAAACCTTGCAGTGAATGTTATGATAGGGTCCAGGCTGATAACCTGTGGATATGAAGCGGTCAGCTATAGCCTGCATGCGATTGGATTACAAATTTAAAGGGAACCTGCCCATACGCCTGCAGTTGCCGGACTACTGGAGATAACTACTAATCACAGAGCAAAGAAGAAGAACGGTCTAAAAGAGCGAAATACTTCATCATACCGTACACCGCAGCATTGATTCTGATTCTTTGCCCTTAAAACGGGGAGCCCAGTACAGGGTTAAAATAATTCAATTAAGATCAGGGACCACTCCTTAAAATAAGTGGGCTCATGAATATTAATGTTTGCCGATAAAAGCGAGCGTGACAGAGATATTATCCCGTCACCAGCAACAAACACACCATGAATAATGGATGTCCATTGATTGTGATTGTAGGAGTCCTAGAAATAGTAAATGAGGAACCTGAGCTACAACTATACAGAGCAGAGGATAACCCTGGAACTACAGCCCGAGCAAGACAGATTCTTATACATAGGAGGCAGTGTTATAGCAGTTATATTCTTGTACATAGGGGCAGTATTATAGTAGTTATATTCTTGTACATAGGAGGCAGTATTATAGTAGTTATATTCTTGTACATAGGAGGCAGTATTATAGTAGTTATATTCTTGTACATAGGAGGCAGTATTATAGTAGTTATATTCTGTACATAGGAGCAGTATTATAGTAGTTATATTCTTGTACATAGGAGCAGTATTATAGTAGGTATATTCTTGTACATAGGGGCAGTATTATAGTAGTTATATTCTTGTACATAGGAGCAGTATTATAGTAGTTATATTCTTGTACATAGGAGCAGTATTATAGTAGTTATATTCTTGTACATAGGAGGCAGTATTATAGTAGTTATATTCTTGTACATAGGAGCAGTATTATAGTAGTTATATTCTTGTACATAGGAGGCAGTATTATAGTAGTTATATTCTTGTACATAGGAGGCAGTATTATAGTAGTTATATTCTTGTACATAGGAGCAGTATTATAGTAGTTATATTCTTGTACATAGGAGGCAATATTATAGTAGTTATATTCTTGTACATAGGAGCACTATTATAGTAGTTATATTCTTGTACATAGGAGGCAGTATTATAGTAGTTATATTCTTGTACATAGGATCAGTATTATAGTAGTTATATTCTTGTACATAGGAGCAGTATTATAGTAGTTATATTCTTGTACATAGGAGCAGTATTATAGCAGTTATATTCTTGTACATAGGAGGCAGTATTATAGTAGTTATATTCTTGTACATAGGAGCAGTATTATAGTAGTTATATTCTTGTACATAGGAGCACTATTATAGTAGTTATATTCTTGTACATAGGAGGCAGTATTATAGTAGTTATATTCTTTGTCAAATTTCTTTTTATATAGTAGTTATATTCTTGTACATAGGAGCAGTATTATAGTAGTTATATTCTTGTACATAGGAGCAGTATTATAGTAGTTATATTCTTGTACATAGGAGCAGTATTATAGCAGTTATATTCTTGTACATAGGAGGCAGTATTATAGTAGTTATATTCTTGTACATAGGAGACAGTATTATAGTAGTTATATTCTTGTACATAGGAGGCAGTATTATAGTAGTTATATTCTTAACCAAATTTATTTTTATTCAAAGTAAGTAAGGCATATCAATCGATCACAAACCATCGTAGCATCACTGGTAAGGCAAAGTCACAAATCGGTTATGGAAGTGACCACAAATGCATGTCAGTGCAACACATGTTGTACAAAATGATACATCAAATGTGACAGACAATAAAAATCAAATATAACACAAATAAGAGGAAAAGAGAGGGAAAGGAAGGGAAAGGAAAGGGGGGGGGGTAGGGGAGTTTTCCCCAACTCCGTCAGGGGAACTTCCTATATGTCTTCCAGGGCGACCAGATTTTCAGAAAGCGGGAACGCGTGCAAGATTCCCAGTGGGCCAGCTCTTCAAACCTGTAGATCTGATCCACCTTATCCCTCCACATCGAAACAGTGGGAGGTTCAGTATCCTTCCAAAGCAGCGGGATGAGCAGTCTCGCTGCCGTGATGAGCATAGTAGGAAGATCAGATCTACAGGGGGAAAGCGAGTCATTAGGGCACCAAAGCAGAATCAGTTTAGGATCCAGCTTAACCTGCTTAGCACACACCTCATTTATCAGAGCTTCTATACTGGTCCAGAATGCTTTAATCTTTTCACAGTGCCACCAAATGTGTGACAGAGAGCCTACGTCTTTTCTACACCTCCAGCACTCACTTGGGAAATCTGCATTAAGCCTATGCAAGAACTCCGGGGACTTGTACCATCTCGTGAGCAGCTTATACGAGTTTTCTTGTACCTTAATACAGCGGCGAAAGCCGTGAGAGTGTGTAAGGACAAAAGCCCTTTCCGGGTCTGTAAGGTGGATGGACAATTCCCTTTCCCATGAAGAAAGGAAATGTAGCTCAGGAGGGGAGGCTGAGAGTAACTCCTTATATATAGTAGACAGCGGTTTAGGGATCCTACGGGCATCTGATAGTCTCTTAGACAGCCAAGAGGGGGTTCCAGAGGTGGTGGGGGGTGGTAGCTTAATCATCTTAATTTCCTTCTGCAGGGCAAAACTCTGTAGGAAGGAAGCTTTTTTGACTTTAGGGTCATTCAAGACCGTGGACCAATCCAGGGACCCATCCGGGGACCTAATCTCACTTAAAGGGATCTCGGCCAAAAGAGGCCAGATACCTGAGGGCTTCTCGGCTTCCGGATGGACATAAAACTGTAAAGAGGAAAGCGGAGTACCCGGTATGGGAAACTCAAGTGTTCTATCCTTAAACTGCTTGGCCCACTCAACAAACATACCCTTCCATAGGAGTGGCAAAGAGGAACTACCCGGAGAACAAGGGGACAGCCCCCAGAGAATCCGCTTCATTCTAGTGGAGAGCAGAGAGCGCTCAAGACACACATATGGAGCACTATAAGTGCTATTGAGGAGGGATAGACCTCTAAATAGTTGAAAGGCCACATAGTAGGAACGTATGTCGGGCAGACCAAAGCCGCCAAACCTCCTCTCTCTGGTCAGCACCGAATAAGCAATTCTGGAGGGTTTACTTCCCCACAAAAAGAGGGAGAAAACTCTGCGGATGTCTACAAAAAATGAGTGCGGCAGCCAGATAGGCAACACCTGCAGAAGGTACAAAAATTTAGGAGCTATAAAGGTCTTGAGGTAGTTCCTCTTGCCACACCAGGAAATAAACGGCAGTCTAATAGAGTGCAGCTGCCTCCTAACTGAGGACAATAAGGGGGCATAATTCAGAGCAAATAAGTCCTTCGCCTGAGCCGGGACGTGCACTCCCAAAAATACTATGTCTTTTGTAGCCCAGTGAAAGGGGGTAGTAATCTGAAGGGCCTCTTTAACCGATTCTGGACAAGTAACGTTTAGGGCCATTGACTTGCTATAGTTGATTTTAAAGTTTGACACATAGCCAAACTCCTCAAAAAGAGACAAAAGCCTAGGGAAGGATGTTTCGGGATTGGAGGTCATGATAAGTAGGTCATCTGCAAATGCGGCTGTCAAGTGGGTCCGAGAATCAATGGTCAAGCCCCTAACCGCAGGATCCTGCCGGATCTTACACAGCAAAGTCTCCATCACTATGACAAACAGAGATGGGGAGAGGGGGCACCCCTGCCTCGTCCCATTGGATATGGAAAAGGAGGAAGAAAGCGTACCATATAGTAGTTATATTCTTGTACATAGGAGGCAGTATTATAGTAGTTATATTCTTGTACATATGAGCAGTATTATAGTAGTTATATTCTTGTACATAGGAGCAGTATTATAGTAGTTATATTCTTGTACATAGGAGCAGTATTATAGTAGTTATATTCTTGTACATAGGAGCAGTATTATAGTAGTTATATTCTTGTACATAGGAGGCAGTATTATAGTAGTTATATTCTTGTACATAGCAGTATTATAGTAGTTAAATTCTTGTACATAGGAGCAGTATTATAGTAGTTATATTCTTGTACATAGGAGCAGTATTATAGTAGTTATATTCTTGTACATAGGAGCAGTATTATAGTAGTTATATTCTTGTACATAGAATCAGTATTATAGTAGTTATATTCTTTTACATAGTTTTCAATCCTGTCAGTTTTATACTGAAATTCTCAGGGCTCCAGATGGAGTAGTTTTCTATAATGCATTGAACAGAAATCCTGTAGGTACCAATGTTCACTAATATTAGGTGCCAATACAGCAGGACTCCGAATTGCCCAGTCTAATTTGCATATAGTGAAAGAGGGAAAAATGTGTATGTGATCAGTTTATGCAGAAAATTGCATGATTTTCCTATTTTATGACGTAAAGTCATGATTTTATTAAAGACACGGAGGCGAGTATTGCATAACTCTTTCTTTACTAAATTCCTCAGCAGCAAAGAGTTAACATAAAAAAGTGAAGGACAAACCCCCAAATAACCCCTCCCATAAGCCAGTCCATAAATAGGTCCTTCCTCTACATATCTTCCTCTTTCTTTGATGTGACTAGCCAATCCATACACGAAACCGAACCGATACTCCTCCAACCGGACACTAACTGGGATCCACGGAACTAGAACCTGAACACCGGAGCTCAATCGGAACAGCGGTCAACCAGAACTTAAGAATTTCTTGGAAACATCACGTGGTGAAAACCAGAAGTCAGCCTAAGGAGACAACAAAAAAGAAGACGAAGGTAATACATAGAAATGGAAACATATCCAATCATGTGTTGATAAAAAATCAATAAAATCTATAATATAAATAATATCCAACAAATAGGACGTAAATAAATAACAGTAATATATATATAATACAAAATATAAAAATATACGATAATACAAACGTCAGGACCTGAAAAATGTGGGGGGGAAAAAGTCGGGTGGGCAATACTCGCCTCCGTGTCTTTAATAAAATCATGACTTTACGTCATAAAATAGGAAAATCATGCAATTTTATAACAAGACACGGAGGCTTCGTATTGCAAGTTTAAAGTGACGACATTACAGTAGAAAAAGCATGAGGAGGCGGTCTGAAGTAAAACTCCCTAAACGTAGAAGCTCTAGACCAATCCGCCAACCGTAGGACATCCTCCAACCGGGCTCCCGCAACAGTCATGGATGTAGCAGAGGGTCCTCTAATCGAATGAGCCGTGAAGATAGACGTATCAACTCCGGCCTGAGACAAAATCCATTTAACCCAACGGGAAAGGGTAACACTAGTGACCGGAAGAAAAGGTCTGCGGAAAGAAATGAAAAGTTGTGGAGAAAGAGGATTACGTAAGGAAGACGTGCGTCCTAAATACTCTTTTGCAGGAAATTAAGCACAGAAGGGTGACCAACTTTGCCGAAATTTGGCGGAGAGATAAATCCGAATTGAGGGGCCAGGCCGTGAAAAAACGAAGGACCAGCATCACATCCCAGGAGTTAGTGAAACGTGGCCTGGGTGGACGAGATAAGCGAGATCCTTTAAGGAGTCGACACACCAAGGGGTGTTGACCCGCCGGGCAACCCGCAAAACCCTGGTGGCGAGAAGAGATGGCAGAGCGGAAAAGGTTAATGGACCTATAGGCCTTACCTTCCTCAAACAGGGATGACAGGAAATCGAGCATGTCCGTCACAGGTGCTGAAAAGGGATCCACACTCCGTCCCGAGCACCAACCAGACCAGCGATTCCAGGCTGATTGATAGGCCCGTCTGGTGCCGGGAGCCCATGCGCTCTCCAAAAGGATACGAGTTGTTCTCGATAAGCCCGAGACATTCCACTGTTCCCTGAAACTCTGCACGAGAGGAGAGTGAGAGAGCCGTCCGTCACCAGTGGATGATGTTGATCCAGGGGTCCGCGAAGGAGATCCGGAAATGATGGGAGAAGCCGGGGGTCTTCCACTAGAAGTTCCAGGAGTTGAGGAAACCACGATTGGGCTTGCCAAAAGGGCACGACCAGCACCAAGTCCGCCTGTTGACGACGAACTTGAGACAGCACCCGTGGAATGAGAGCAAACGGAGGGAAAGCGTAAGCTCGATAATCCGACCAATCCTGAAGAAGGGCATCCACAGCTTCCGACAACGGGTCTGGTCTCCAACTGTAGAAGCGCGGAAGCTGAGCGTTCCATCGAGAAGCAAAAAGATCTATAGATAGGGGTCCCCAAGTCGACATGATGGAGGAGAATACCGTCGGATCTAATTTCCAGTTGCTGAAATCCGATGAGTGGCGAGAGCTCCAATCTGCGAAGGTATTGCTGAGACCCGGAATATATTCCGCGATTACCGTGAAGCCCTTGTCGAGGCAAAAGGTCCAAAACTCCTTTGCTAAATGGGACAGAATTGAAGAATGGGTGCCCCCCATGGCATTGACATAACGTACTGCAGACACATTGTCCATCCTGAGTCTGATGCAAGCCGAAATCCTGTCGCTGGTGAAGCTGCGTATGGCAAAGGAACCTGCCAAAAGTTCCAGAGCGTTGATATGAAGGTGAGTTTCGTTGCCTGACCAAGGACCTCCGGTGGAGACTCCATTGCAGTAAGCACCCCAGCCGAAAAGGCTGGCATCTGATTCCACCACCAGGTCGGGTTGGGGTCCCACGATGGCCTTGCCATTCCACGCGTCGAGGTTGGATATCCACCACGCAAGTTCGTCCCTCGTCTCGCAATCCAGAGTCACCAGATCCGCGTAGGAGGCACCCGCTTGTAAGTGGGCGATCTTGAGCCGTTGTAATGCTCGGTAGTGAAGAGGAGCCGGGAAAATCGCCTGGATGGAGGAGGAGAGGAGGCCAATAATGCGAGCTAAGTGACGAAGCGACAACTGAGGAAGTCTCAGCGCGTGACGAAGTTCCTTCCGTATGGACTTGACCTTGGCTCTCGGGAGGAAAAGGGAAAGTTCGCTGGAGTTCACGACAAAACCCAGAAACTCTATTGACCTGGACGGTTGCAGACAGGATTTCTCGGTGTTGAGTACAAACCCAAGATCTGTAATGAGAGACATCGCAGTGTGCAGATGAGAAAGGAGCTCCGATGGGGATTGAGCCATGAAGAGGATGTCGTCCAGATAAATCACCAGACGAATACCCTGACTGCGAAGCCACGCCACTACCGGTCTCATTAACTTGGTAAAACACCAAGGGGCTGACGAGAGGCCAAACGGTAGGCACGTGAATTGCCAGAGAAGGTTGTGCCAGCGAAATTGAAGGAGTAGTCTGGACTGAGGGGAAACAGGCACCGTCAGGTAAGCATCCCTCAGATCTAGCTTCGCCATCCAATCCCCCGGGAGAAGAAGGTCCCTGAGAAGATGAATCCCTTCCATTTTGAAATGGCGGTAACATACAAACCTGTTCAGTCTTCGTAAATTTATTACTGGACGGAATTGGCCTCCCTTCTTTTCCACTAAAAAGATGGAGCTGACTATTCCGACCGAATGGGGGGAAGCTCTCTCTATAGCTCCTTTGACCACAAGGGACTGGAGTTCCAGGTCCATGAGAGACCGAGCCGATTTCGATAAGACCAGCGGATGAGGTTCTGGAAGTGACAACTGAGCAACTACCAGATCTATCTGGAATCCTTGGACCGTGGCAAGCACCCACGGATCGGAGGTGACACGGCTCCAGGTAGGTAAAAAAATGTCTGCCCCCGATACAATGGCTGGAAGAAAACCATAGATTTTGAGGACTTACCGAGTGGACGTCTTGAACCAACAGAGCCTCTGAATACTCTGGGTCGGTACGACTGACCCCTGGAAGGGAAGAAGGAGGACTGCTGCCTCTGGTCCTGGAACGAAGTACGTTGTTGATAGGAGCCTCGAGCGTTTCCACGCGTCTGGAAGTGGACACGGCCGGACAGTCGGCCCCTGAAGCTGCCGGCCCTGCTAGAGATTCAAATAAAAGAAAAGGTGTCCCGCGGCGCAAAAACCACCCAATAGTTGGAGTGATATTGGTTATTATTTATTTGAGCAAGTGGTACAACGCGTTTCGGGGTTTAACCCCTTCTTCAGGTACAATTGGCTTGCATGCAAGCCAATTGTACCTGAAGAAGGGGTTAAACCCCGAAACGCGTTGTACCACTTGCTCAAATAAATAATAACCAATATCACTCCAACTATTGGGTGGTTTTTGCGCCGCGGGACACCTTTTCTTTTATTTGAACCACTGGCTTTCTGCGGGATTCCAGGCATCCTTGAACAGAAGTATCCATCCCGGTCTGCACAACATCCGTTGTGAGGAGTTCATGACACTTTGATATACGTCCACATTAGAGTTGTGCCTAAACTAGCACAACTCTATCAGGTGAGCCTCCCCAGTGGAGATACCTTTTTATCTATTTTCTCTACGTTATTACCCTATGGTGCGCCATTCTTTTTTGTTCTATAGTGGAACGACGCCTGTTTCTGGCCCTGCTAGAGACACGCCCATGAAAAACCCTGCGCATGGAGCTTTGCGCTTTGTCGAGGGCAGTAAACGCTCCTACAAACTTCCCTAAATCTTTTATGAAACTATCACCAAAGAGGAGCCCCTGGGCCTCCTTGCCCGTTTCAGTCAGTGCCATATTGGACAATTTGGGCTCAATCTTCATAAGAAGAGCTTTTCTCTGTTCAATGGAGAGAGAGGAATTAACATTCCCAATCAAACAAATGGCGCGTTGCGCCCAGCCACTTAGTTCTTCTGGGTCTATGGCCGTACCCTCAGATCTGGCAGTTTCAGCCATTTCAAACATTTTTGTCAGGGGTCCTAGACTGTCTAGGAGCTTATCTTGACAAGCCCTGAGACCGGAATCAAGGCCTTTCTGGGGATTAAAGCCCGATTTAGAAAGGAATTGGATCATCTTGGGATCCACATTCGGTGTTTCGCATACCTTATTTGGTATAAGGGGACGGGGGCATTCTGCCTTCAACTTATTCCGGGTCTCTTTGGAGAGCGGTTTCCTCACTCTATTCTCCAAATAGTGTGCCACGTGAGGTATGGGTAACCATTCAGCCGACCTGGGGGGGTGAAGGTTGTCGGGATCAAACAGGGGAACACCCTGCGGATCAACAAGGGAGTGAGGACCCGAGGTACCAGCTTCTGGACCAGAGCCTGAAGGGGGAGGGGGAGGGGGGGAGAACCCAGAAAACTCGTCGGCTACCTGGACCCCCTCAAGATCCATATCAGAGGAATAATGATCCTCACTCAATACCTCCTTATTGGACTCAATATCAGAGTCAGAACTATAGTCGGGGCGAGCCCGAGCGGACTTCCAGGGGCGCGCTTTTTCCGCCTGACGCGGACAGGCTCTCTTACGTGACCTATGCACGTCGTCATTTGATGGAACTAAGCCATCCACATCAAAATTTCTGGAGGTAACAGGGGCCGGGCAAACAGTGGGGGTGGCGATTGGGTTTTGTGCTCTAAGCGCCTGAGAAACTGATTGGGATATAATGGAGGACATATTACCCATGGCGCTGGCAATAGCAGAAGAAATGGACTGCTGCAAATCCATTACATGGGATTCAGCTTGCCTGGGGTTAACAACAGCAGGGGGTGTTATGGAGCTGGTGGTAGGATTTCCCTGCGATAAGGGGATGTCATTGGGTAAAGACATGATAGGAGTTAGTCACTCCTGGAGCAAGGACACACAATGACACAAACGACCGACCGACTAGGAGCAGGACAGCCGCAGGAGCCGATGCGTACGTGCAGGCGGCGAACCGGAAGACGAACGGTGGGTGGAGGGGAGGAAAGAGAAACGCCCCCTACACCCACGGTGTACCAAGATGGTGGCCGAGAACGGCCTACACTGGGAAGAAGGTCAGAAACGGGGGTAGCAAGATGGCGCCCGAGATCTCGGCCCGGAGCGCCCCGCCCCTAAAGGAGATATGCCGCCGAAATCCCGGAAATCGCGAGATTTCGGACGGCAAGAAGCGCGAACGCTGGAGAGATAGAGGGGGCAATGGCGATGGAAAAACAGTGAGGACGGATGAGGTACAGTGAGAAAATATTAAGTATAACTAGTAGGGGTAAGCGGAATAGCGCCGAAGGTGCGCACAAACAGAAGGATAACAATGCCCTAGATAAAAGAAAAGAAAAAGACAAAATACAAATGCAGGATACAATATATACAGTGTAAATAAGCCTAAGGTAACAGACCAAGGGAAGTATAAACCCTAAGATCTGAAAAACCCTAATCTCAACACAATAAGTAATAATATAATAAATCAATAAGGTGCACTTATCTGCTGGGGAGCAGCAAAGAAAGAGGAAGATATGTAGAGGAAGGACCTATTTATGGACTGGCTTATGGGAGGGGTTATTTGGGGGTTTGTCCTTCACTTTTTTATGTTAACTCTTTGCTGCTGAGGAATTTAGTAAAGAAAGAGTTATGCAATAAGAAGCCTCCGTGTCTTGTTATAAAATCAAGTATATATAGCACAGATTAGGCTACTTTCACACTGGCGTTTCTGGGTCCGATTGTGAGATCCGTTTCAGGGCTCTCACAAGCGGTCCCAAAACTGATCAGTTTAGCCCCAATGCATTCTGAATGGATAAGGATCCGCTCAGAATGCATCAGTTTGGCTCCCTTCCGCCTCCATTCCGCTCTGGAGGCGGACACCAAAGCGCTGCTTGCAGCGTTTTGGTGTCCGCCTGACGATGCGGAGGCAAATAGATCCGTCCTGACTTACAATGTAAGTCAATGGCGACGAATCCTGGTTTCACTGACACAATAAGGTGCAATTGGAAACGGATCTGCCTCCCATTGACTTTCAGTGTAAGTCAAAACGGATCAGTTTGCATTATCATGAACAAAAAAAAATAATTTTTGTTCATGGTAATGCAAACGGATCCGTTCTGAACAGATACAATCATTTGCATTATAGGTGCGGATCCGTCTGTGCAGATACCAGACGTATCCGCACCTAACGCAGGTGTGAAAGTAGCCTTAGTTACTATGACTGTATTATATAACAGATGCAAGCCTGGTTGTCGGCAGTGGGGTCCTTCCAGTCATCTTCAACATTGCCCTAATGTACAGTATGTAGTCAATGCAGGAAAAAACAATTCCTGACACTGCTCTGTAATATTCCAAGGACGACTAGTTGCTCACGTGTTTGAAGGAAGCACAGTCTTGTTTCAACCAGGGGCATTGCTATAGGGGGTGCAAAGGTAGCAGTCGCTACCCCCTGAGGGGGCCCAAAGACCCTTGTGCTGCATAAGAAGACACCAGTATTATAGAAAGTGCATGCTGGTCAAGTTACACCTCTGGCTCAAGGGGGTGCCGTTTCAATTTTTGCCTCGGGCAGCACGAAGGCCTTGTGCTTCCTGCCCCTGGCCACAAAGCACTGAGGGAAGGAGGGCCCCAAGCTAAACTCTTGCAGCCATTAGCTACGCCCCTGGTTTCAACCTTGAACTGGAATCTTCGTTAGGTACAAACAATATCAGCATATTGTCACATAAAAGTACATACTGTATATGTAACAATGCGCTGATGTTGAAGGCCCTAGTTGGAGTTGTAACACATTGTACAAGATTTGTGCTTCATTAAAGACTGCCTTCACACACATGAGATCAATTGGTCATCTGTGAAATATCACAGAGCAGTATCAAGAATTACTGGGTGCTTATACTTACTTGCAGATATCGGAATACTCATTTGATTTATCCTTGCATATTTAGTGTTCAGTCGTGAATACTGGAGAATGACAGAAAAACAAGCATTCTCCAAGACATCAAGGAACATCTTGACAAGAACTTGATACCTGAAATTCCACGTCTACAAGGGGGTGGCCTCTCAAGGTGACAGAGATTTAACATCTTTGAGAATCTTCTATAATTTTTAAGGCATGTGAGATCTCCATGAGAAGTTTAGAAGACTATCTACAAATTATAGAAAGGGCTGCATTGGTGGATATTGATGAAGATTACTATTGTGTCTTGGAAAATCATAACTCATTTCTGGACCAATTTACCTTCTCAACACATTCTGATACTACTTTCTGCTACAAACCTTCGTAGTCATTTGTCACTTTCCTGAAGAATGGTGTATTTTGCTGTGTCTTGTAAAACGGTGCAATAAATGCCCTTTTGCCTCAAGTATGTCCCCTGTGATGTCCTCAAGTATTGTTCCAATAAAATCAATAAAAACTATTTAAATGCAAACAATGGACTAGCAAAACCAGTGTGTATGCATGAAAGATCTCGTGAATGTCAAATACCAGTGAGGTATCGCCAAGAAAAAATAAATCTACACTTTACGGGCACTAGTATGTGAATACCTGACAATTACATGAGCATTAGCTTGCTGGACATCCCATTCAAGGACCTGGGGTGTAATTATGGAGTTGAATCCCCATTTTCAATTATAACGGAGAAGGTCTTGCTTGCAACGTACATTCATATTTGTCTCAAAGGTGTTCGATGGTGTTGAGGTCACAGGCATTTTGGAGCCACTCGGGTTCCTCCACATCAAAATTGTCCCGTCCCCCAAGTCTTTCTGGAAGTTACAAATTTGTGAAAAGTCTTTCAGTGCCATAGCAATAGTATTACCCTTCACCGAAATAAAGAGCCAAACCATTATCAACAGTCCCATTAATTACTCTTCCTCCAACTTTTACAGTAGGCACTATACATGGTGGTAGCCACATTCATCAATCAGACTGCCAGATAATGACATAATATTCATTAATCCAGACTGAAGGTTTTCCATATGTACTCATCTGCTCGGTCCCGGCTTCCTGAGGGCGGGCTATTTAACAAGGCAGTTGCTGGCCACAGTTGTCTGTGATTGGTATCGAAGCTAGTTTTGTGTGTTACTCTGGATCACTGACCTTTTGCCCATTTCTCCGACCTTGCCCCTGTATACTGATATTTCTTCTGCCGTGATCGCCTGGTTTTTGACTCTGCTTGATATTTGACCTTGCTTGATATTAGACACTGTTTGGTATTAGACTCTCCTTTGTGACCTCCCCTTAAGCTTGCTGACTTTGTCCCTGACGTTATCTCCTGGTTTCAATCTGCTGTGTATTTGTCTTAGCTTTTGGCTTCTGATCCTGTACTGGTTTTCCCCTCTTTCTGTCTGACTACTCTTAACTATTTAGGTTTAGGCCCCTGCACTTAGTCAATTCAGGGACTGTCGCCAAATTGTTTGCCGCTTTTTAGGGTGGATCGTGCAAGTAGGTAGGGACAATGGTGTGGGTGGAGTTCAGGGCTGCATTGTTCCCTGTTCATTCATGACAAAACGTTTCCACTGCTCCAAAATCTAGTGAAGATGAGCTACGCACCACTCCACCCAACACCTTGCATTGTGCATGGTGATCTTAGGCATGGGTGCAGTTGATCAACCATGGAAACCCATTTCATAAAGCTCTTGATGCACATTCTTGTGCTGATGTCACTTCCAGAGGCAGTTTTGATCCCTGTAGTAATACAACAGAGGAGGTTAGTTTTACACACCTAATCCTGCTCTGTACATTCATGTTTGCACTTTCCACTCTCTGAGCTATTGTTATTCATAGACACTTTCATTTCACAATAATAGCGAAGGTGACTGAAATGTCAGTAGCAAACGTATGGCTAACATGATATATACACTGCTCAAAAAAATAAAGGGAACACTTAAACAACACAATGTAACTCCAAGTCAATCACACTTCTGTGAAATCAAACTGTCCACTTAGGAAGCAACACTGAGTGACAATCAATTTCACATGCTGTTGTGCAAATGGGATAGACAACAGGTGGAAATTATAGGCAATTAGCAAGACACCCCCAATAAAGGAGTGGTTCTGCAGGTGGTGACCACAGACCACTTCTCAGTTCCTATGCTTCCTGGCTGATGTTTTGGTCACTTTTGAATGCTGGCGGTGCTTTCACTCTAGTGGTAGCATGAGACCGAGTCTACAACCCACACAAGTGGCTCAGGTAGTGCAGCTTATCCAGGATGGCACATTAATGCGAGCTGTGGCAAGAAGGTTTGCTGTGTCTGTCAGCATAGTGTCCAGAGCAGGACAAGAGACAGGCCAGTACATCAGGAGACGCGGAGGAGGCCGTAGGAGGGCAACAACCCAACAGCAGGACCGCTACCTCCGCCTTTGTGCAAGGAGGAACAGGAGGAGCACTGCCAGAGCCCTGCAAAATGACCTCCAGCAGGCCACAAATGTGCATGTGTCTGCTCAAACGGTCAGAAACAGACTCCATGAGGGTGATATGAGGGCCCGACGTCCACAGGTGGGGGTTGTGCTTACAGCCCAACACCGTGCAGGACATTTGGCATTTGCCAGAGAACACCAAGATTGGCAAATTCGCCACTGGCGCCCCGTGCTCTTCACAGATGAAAGCAGGTTCACACTGAGCACATGTGACAGATGTGACAGAGTCTAGAGACGCCGTGGAGAACGTTCTGCTGCCTACAACATCCTCCAGCATGACCGGTTTGGCATTGGGTCAGTAATGGTGTGGGGTGGCATTTCTTTGGAGGGCCGCACAGCCCTCCATGTGCTCGCCAGAGGTAGCCTGACTGCCATTAGGTACCGAGATGAGATCCTCAGACCCCTTGTGAGACCATATGCTGGTGCGGTTGGCCTGGGTTCCTCCTAATGCAAGACAATGCTAGACCTCATGTGGCTGGAGTGTGTCAGCAGTTCCTGCAAGACGAAGGCATTGATGCTATGGACTGGCAAGCCCGTTCCCCAGACCTGAATCCAATTGAGCACATCTGGGACATCATGTCTCGCTCTATCCACCAACGTCACGTTGCACCACAGACTGTCCAGGAGTTGGCAGATGCTTTAGTCCAGGTCTGGGAGGAGATCCCTCAGGAGACCGTCTGCCACCTCATCAGGAGCATGCACAGGCGTTGTAGGGAGGTCATACAGGCACGTGGAGGCCACACACACTACTGAGCCTCATTTTGACTTGTTTTAAGGACATTACATCAAAGTTGGATCAGCCTGTGGTGTGTTTTTCCACTTTAATTTTGAGTGTGACTCCAAATCCAGACCTCCATGGGTTGAAAAATTTGATTTCCATTTTTTTATTTTTGTGTGATTTTGTTGTCAGCACATTCAACTATGTAAAGAACAAAGTATTTCAGAAATTTTTTTAATTAATTCAGATCTAGGATGTGTTATTTTTGTGTTCCCTTTATTTTTGTGAGCAGTATATATATATAAGTCACTGACATCTTAGGTATGACCTATACTACTACTAATGTCTGGTTGTGTACTTGATTTCATGCACTTTTGTGCAGTGGGTGCTGCTGAAAAATACAGGGGAGGGGGGCACAAACTTTTGACCATGGTGTAGCTTTTAAGCAGGTATGTATCTTTGTGAAGAGCTTCGATGTTGACTTATTGCTTTTGGGTTAGGACTCATCGATGGCATAGAGCAAATACATATGACTAGTAGCATAAAGCGCCAGCAATAAATCAAAGAAGAAGTACTTACTATGCGTCTGTTCCTTCAAGATGATGTTCACATCAAGAGCCAAGTATCTACAACAAGTTGTCTTGGTGACCATGGCTCCTGGGATCTTATTGAAGGTTAATGAGGATTTGAAGAATGTAGTCTTGTATAAACAGTCTTGAGGAAAGAAGTAACAATCTTGAAATACGTAAATGGGAATGCTCAAAGGTCGGTTACATAGTCTTTACCTCCCATGAAAATAATTTAATGCAGTCAGTTGTTCATAAACATTATAAATGTTTGACTGAATTACCGAAGCTCGATAGGAGAGGGGAATTCAATCCACAGAAACTTTATTTTCTCCTTGGTTGATCACTGTAGAATTGTGATCAGTAATTCATCAAAATAAAAAACACTGAAAGGTTGATTACAGTGCGGTAAATTAATAATGCCTCATACAGTCCCTGTGTTTCTTAAACAGGACCCAACCCCATCATATCTGTCTAGCCTAAAAGACCAGAACGATGCCCCATGTGCCTATTCTCTGATGAGGAGACCTCCACGTTCTGCTGTCTGGTCTTCTTTAACATGTAAACATCACAGTTCTAATCGGACAATAACTAATAAATTGCCCGACGTTTCGCCTTGGTTTTCAGCCCCCCCTGGATTTTGACTATCCTGTGGTCATTTTCTGTCCATTATAGATGTCACCCACTGGTGCACCTATACCCCAAACAGGAGGTTTTTGTTGTGGTCATTTTGGGTGTTCTTGTCTGACTGACTCCACACCTATGTCCTATTTTTGACATTTACTGACCCTCACATCCCCTCCTCTACCATCTCTCTTTTTTGGTTATACAAGCCCCATCCATAGCCTTGTTATTTCCATTTCTCCCCTGATGATTTTCTTTCACGAATTGAAACGTGACACGTAGGGAGCACCCTCATAGGGTTTATTAGGGATTCCGCCCCCACAGGGTCAGGCATCTGGACGGGGACGCCCCTTGCAGGGCAAGTTCCTCGTGTAGATAGGTAGGGCATACTAGCCCCTGCCCTTTCCTTAGGGTTGTCTAGGGTTAACCCACCCCGTCACCCTACTACGCAAAGGGGCACATACGCCTGGTACCTTCCAGTATGGTGATTCACCAACTCAGGTCCGTTTCCAATCTCAACAACCTCTGAGAGAACCCTCGGTCTATATCTACAACTGGGTGAGAACGTTCCTGTTTATTTACACCATCTTTCCCATACTGTTTGTGTCTGTTCAGTCTAGGCCCCTAGGGCTGTTTTTCATGTTGTATGTTACAGAGGTTCATCCTCTAGCGTCCATTTATTTTAGAAATACCCACATTAAATGCTAAGTTTTACCCCTCTGTCCCCCAGGGGATCAGTATTTTTGCCTAATAATTTTGTGAGTAAATAGGTCCGGTCGCTAAACCCGGCCTCTCTGTGTTTCCCTGTTCACATTGAGGGTGCAGATCCTCAGACATACAGGTCACCTAGGTTTCTTCATTTTTTCCTTTTCCTGCTGCACCTCTATGTCTCTCTCCTCAGGGACATCTTCATCAGCGGCCTCCTGGATATTCTGGCTGCAGACATCCTCACCTTCTCATAAGACCTGGAACCTCCCAGGTGAGATCTCCACAGAAGGTCCTTCCTGTTGATGGTGTTCCGTCTCTTGGCCGCCTGCAGCCTGGTTTCCCTCCTGGTTTGAAGGGCCTGGATTTTGGGCCCAGCATTAGCCCCTCTGTTCTGTGCCTCTCTCATGACATTCAGTTCCCGGATACAGTTATCTAAATGCTCACTTTTCATCAGTTTCACTTTAGAGTCAGTCTCTCTCTTAATTTCATCCTGCAGTCTTGAGATTTGCAATTCTTTTTCATATATAACTTTATCAGTGACTTTACCACTCACAGTTACAGCCGTGTCTTCAACCAGAATTATAGGAACAACCTTCCTCAGCGTCATGACGTAGACCCAGCTCCCGACCCAGGGCTCGCCTGGAGGCATCAGCCCAGCTCCCCTAACCTCCTTTTGGTTCTGCAGCCATGACCCCTCCCTAGTGAGAGCTCAGCAGCACACCTCTCCTCTCCACAACTCACACTTGTCTGAGAGGTTGTCACATCTCTGCACCTAGTTTTACCTTCAGGGGGGGGATCATGAGATCTTTATCACCACAGGATGTTTTGCCTAAAAACCTCTACTTCCCCTAACTACACCACTGTATCAGCTCATGTATGATAACCATTCTCCTGTCCATAAATAAGGGCCATGCACAATAGAACATAAATTTCAATCCATGGGGGTTTCCCGATTCTCCACTGATAACAAATGTCAGGGGAAAGAAGGGTCTGGCATGATGGGTTTCAGAGTGCCCAATTCGATGTTCTCCATCTTGAAAACACATTTATGTGCTGTTCTGCAGCTACACAGAGTGCCAAACGCTATTGGAACAAATAATTTCTACTGGGGTGATATACCAGTTGCCCCCCCCAAAAAAGTGGTTGAAGCAGGGGTGTTATATACCAATAATATACTTTCTATATAGTGCATTTGGGTAGTGCAGCATTTGTTTGCGGTTTTGCTGCGTTACCACAGCTACACAGAGTGACAAACGCTATTGGAACAAATAATTTATATTGGTGTGATATACCAGTTTCCCCCCAAAAAAAACTGATTGAAGGAGGGGTGTGATATACCAATAATATACTTTCTATATAGTGCATTTGAGTAGTGCAGCATTTGTTTGCGGTTTTGCTGCTTTACCGCAGCTACACAGAATGACAAACGCTATTTGAACAAATTATTTCTACTGGTGTGATATACCTGTTTCCCCCCAAAAAAACGTGATTGAAACAGGGGTGTTATATACCAATAATACACTTTCTATATAGTGCATTTGGGTAGTGCAGCATTTGTTTGTGGTTTTGCTGCGTTACCGCAGCTACACAGAGTGACAAACTCTATTGGAACAAATAATTTCTACTGGGGTGATATACCAGTTGCCCCCCCAAAAAACTGATTGAAGCAGGGGTGTTATATATCAATAATATACTTTCTATATAGTTCATTTGGGTAGTGCAGCATTTGTTTGCGGTTTTGCTGCGTTACCGCAGCTACACAGAATGACAAACGCTATTGGAACAAATAATTTCTACTGGTGTGATATACCAGTTGCCCCCCCAAAAAACTGATTGAAGCAGGGGTGTGATATACCAATAATATACTTTCTATATAGTGCATTTAGGTAGTGCAGCATTTGTTTGCGGTTTTGCTGTGTTACCACAGCTACACACAGTGACAAACGCTATTGGAACAAATAATTTCTACTGGTGTGATATACCAGTTGCCCTTAAAAAAAACTGATTGAAGCAGGGGTGTGTTATACCTTCTTCCACAAATACTGCTCTTCTATAGGGACTTTTGTCACAGGGTCATTTTGAAAATGACAGGCAGAGGAAGAGGCAGGCCATCCCGCAGGGGTGGTAGGGGTCGGGCAGGTGCACCAAGTGGGAAGTTGCAGAAGGTGTGTGCGATTACATCAAAGTACGCACTAGACTTGGTTGAGTGGCTCACTCAGTCTTCCGCTTCTGCATCCTCCTCCTCCTCTCTATCGGTACCCTCTTCACTTTCTGCTGTGTGTATACCCAAAGACACCACCACCACCATATCCCCTCCGCCTGAGTCAGAGGAATTATTTTCCCATCCATTACAAGACCTTACCAATGCGCAGCCATTCTTGGCATCGGATCAGGAAGAGGAGGTATCAACGGTCACCACCCAGCGGTCTGACGACAGTTCCCAGATCAGCCCAAGGAGGGTGGTGCCCACTGTTACTGCCTACTCCGAGATCTCTAATGTCAGTGGTGAAGGTGACAATGATGACGTGTCGATGGACGTCACATGGGTGCCCACAAGAGAGGAAGAGGAGGGGAGTACAGAGGGAGAGACGGAGAAGCAGATAGGGGGGAGAAGGAGGAGAAGCAATCAGAACTTACAGTGCACAGGAGGCAAAAAACAGACTGCAAATGTATCTGGAACGAGCCATCCACCATGCACGGTCACATCTGGCGCTCCCAGGACGCCGGCACATGGCTCTGCAGTGTGGGCTTTTTTTAACGTGTCCGCTTCTGACAGTAGTGTTGCCATCTGCAGCCTGTGCTGTCAGCACATAAGTCGGGGTAAGCCCAACACTCACCTAGGGACGACCGCCTTAAGAAGGCACC
Source organism: Bufo bufo (assembly GCF_905171765.1). NCBI lineage: Eukaryota > Metazoa > Chordata > Amphibia > Anura > Bufonidae > Bufo > Bufo bufo. Next base: position 423,923,149 of record NC_053394.1, read on the forward strand.
TGGCCTACCTTCACCGAGCCCAGTGGTAGCAACACCCTCAGAACTCACAAAGCCACACTCCCGGCACTCCACGTCCTGCCTCTTCTCCTTCTCCTATCTCCTCCCATTTGTCCTCCACTCCACCTTCCACCGTGCCGTTGTTCATCTGGCAAAAGTGGCCCAGATGTTCAATTGTGAAAAGATAATGACGCCGGATAACCCTCTTGCCCAACGGTTTACCGCTGGCTTGTCGTAACTGCTAGCCCGCCAACTACTGCCCTATAAACTGGTGGACTCGGAGGCCTTTCGAAAATTTGTGGCCATTGGCACACCGTAATGGAAGGTCCCTGGAAGGAAATATTTCTCCCAGAAGGGCATCCCGGAGCTATATGGCCATGTTCAGCAGCAAGTGAATGTATCTCTGGCACTGTGTCGGTGCCAAGATGCATCTGACCACAGACACGTGATATAGCAAACACGGGCAGGGAAAATACATAACTTTTACTGCCCACTGGGTTTACCTTCTGACGGCCGTCAAGCATGCAACCCGTGGCATCTGTATAGATTTGGTGTTACTGCCACGGATCGCATGCAGGCCTGCCTCTTCTTCTCCTCCTTCTACTACATCCTCCGTCTCCTCCTCGGCTGACTCCTCCTTTTCCTCCTCGGCTGACTCCTCCTTTTCCACTGCTACTTCCTCTTCCGCTGCGCCCCTCAAGCTCCCAGAATCTATTCGACGTGCCAGGTGAGACGTTGCCATGCTGTGCTGTGGCTGTTGTGCCTGGAAGCCAAGAGCCACACCGGTCCTGCACTCCTTTCAGCTTTGTGGTCACAGGCCAATCAGTGGCTAACCCCATTCAATTTGACAGTTGGTAAAGTGGTGTGCGACAACGGTGTCAATCTGCTGAGCGTGCTAAAACAGGGCAAAATGACACAATGGCACACGTCCTGAACTTAGTCGTGCAGAAGATCTTACACGGCCATGGCTCGCCTTGCTGAAGTTCAGTGGCGACACCACCCGCCCGTCAGACGTCTTATTTGTGACTGCCAGACGCGATAGAACTCTACCTTGTATATGCTTGATAGGCTGCTCCAGCAGAAATGTGCAGTTAACGACTACCTGTACGAACTCTGCGGCAGGACAGGTTCTGGGGAGCTTGGTTTTTGAGTGGCTGCTCATGACATTTGATGATATCACCAAACTGGTTAGTCGCAGCCAGGGCGCCATCAGTGACATCGTACCTTACGCCTTCTGGAGCGTGCATTGCGTCATGTCATTGATCAAGCCGTCGAGGAGCAGGAAGACGAGGAAGTCGCAATGCTGGATGAATTCCCAGGGGGAACTACTCCATCTGAGATAAATCAACAGGAGTCTGAAGAGGAGTCAGAGGAGCATGGTGCCGGGGCGGAGGAGGAGCAAGAAGAGCATGCCGTGGCTGGGGGTAGGAGACCGAGGACGACATTATCCTGGACAATGAGAAGGAGCCAGGCCACTCCAACGCTTCCAGTTTAGTGCAAATGGGGGCCTTCATGCTTCAGTGTTTGAAGAGGGACCCCCGTATAAAAAGCATAAAGGTCAAGGACCAGTACTGGTTGGCAACGTACTTAGACCCCCGATACAAACACAAAATGGCGGACATGTTACCAGCATCACAGAGGACTGTCAGATGGCAGCACGTCCAGGCCTTGATTAGAGAAATGCTGGATTATGCTTCTGCGGGCGCTGGCAGAGAAATTTCCACTCACAGAGAAACAGTTGCGGGTACTAATCCAACAGCACATGCAAGTAGCGGGCGGTTTGAAGATGTGTTGGTCACTTCGAATATGAGATCATTCTTGCAGCCAACCCATCGACAGCCACCCTCCGGATCCAGCCTCAGGGAACGCCTAGACCGACAAGTGTCCGACTATATCGGGTTAACGGCCGATGTGAACGCTATGAGAAGAGAGGAACCTGCCCTGGACTACTGGGTGTGCAGGCTTGACCTGCGGCCAGAGCTGGCACAATTTGCCATGGAACTCTTGGTTTGCCCCTCGTCCAGTGTCCTGTCCGAAAGGACGTTCAGAGCAGCAGGGGGGATTGTGACCGATAAGCGCACTCGCCTAGCTCACGACAGTGTGGACTACCTCACATCTCTAAAAATGAATAAGGCATGGATCTCAGAGGAATTCAACACATGTGACAAGTCGACCACATTTAATTGAATTTCCTCATGACAGCCCACAAATATCCGCGACCACCCAGAACAAATAATGGTCCCTTTCTTAGGTAAATACAGCGGCATAAAAGGCCTTTTCTTTTAATCCAATTTAATATTTTTAGTTATTTTAAACATATGTATTTGACCTGTATTTGTACTGGCCTTCAGTAAAATTGATATCCATTGACCTTCTAATACATCCATTGACCGCATAATGTACCTCGAGCCACATAATCAGAATTTCTTTTATGTCAGGTAAATGCCAAATTTTTAAGGCCCGTACTCCCGTGGCCTAAAATAAAAATTTTCGAGGCTCCAACAGGGCACATTTCAGAGAATTTCCCTTTATGACGCATAAAAATGTCCCCTGATTAAAATACATATTTTTTGTTGGAATTTTTGTCATTGATACCCCTCTAGTGTGTCACTCTCCATGTTGTGGGACTATTTGTGCACTTCTACTAAGTATTTGGTGGCTGCAAATATGAGCTGAATGTTTTTTAGGTTCGCCTGCTATTAAAGTGAATGGGGCCCATCGCGAACTTGTGGTTTGCGAACATTTGATCGCGTTCGCGAACCGTCCTGGCCGATGTTCGTCCATCACTATTTGTATGTTGCTATATTTGCGTGTTTCATACCAAACTTCCTGTCCTTAGTTTTAGCCAAATGAAAGAGTCTTCTGATCTCAGTCACCAAAATAAGTTGTCAGCTCCACCATTATTGTACTGGAAAGTCATATGGTCATGCTCACTTATGGATGTCTACAAAGCTTTACCATGAGACTACTTGCTTTTCCATACACTTCCAATATATTCCAGCTCCATGCCTCCAAAGAGGGAATAAATCATGACCTTCGCTTCCTTTCTGACAACCATTTTTCTGATCATGAAAAAACATGGTTGTCACTGCTGAATCCTATTTATAACCATCACTAAGTCTTTGCCATCAGTGTGTATAAATACCATACAGGAAAGGTCCAGCGACTGATAACCGCCACATGAGCGACAGCAGCCAGGCGTTAACAAGCATGTTCCTCATTCTGGTGGACTCAAGCTATGTATATATATTTATATATACAATCATGGCTGAAAGTGTTGGCACCCTGAGATTTCCCAGAAAATTATTGCAATTACACGTATTTTGCTATACACGTGTACTTCCTTATTTTGTACTGGAACAACACAAAAAAAACTGATGAAAAGGCAAATTGGACATAATTTCACACAAACTCCAAAAATAGGACAGACACCTTTTCAAAATTGTGGGTAAACAACTTTGTTTCAAGCATGTGATGCTTGTTTAAACTCACATGTGCCAAGTGACAGGTGTGGACGACAATACAAATATCACACCTGAAACCAGATAAAAAGGGGAGACGTTGACTCAATCTTTGCATTGTGTGTCTGTGCGCCACATTAAGCAATGGAGAACATAAAAAGGAGAAGAGTACTGTCTGAGGACTTAAGAACCAAAATTGTGGAAAAATATCAACAATCTGAAGGTTACAAGTCCATCTCCTGAGATCTTGATGTTCCTTTTTCCACGGTGCGCAACATCATCAAGAAGTTTACAATCCATGGCACTGTAGCTAATCTCCCTGGATGTGGACGGAAGAGAAAAATTTATGAAAGGTTGCAATGCAGAATAGTCCGAATGGTGGATAAGCAGCCCCAATCAAGTTCCAAAGAAATTCAAGCTGTCCTGCAGGCTTAGGGTGCATTCAGTACGAACTATCTGTCAACATTTGAATGAAATGAAGCGCTATAGCAGGAGACCCAGGAGGACCCCACTGCTGATACAGAGACATAAAAAGGCTAGATTTCAGTTTGCCAAAATATATATATGAGTAAGCCAAAATCTTTCTGGTAAAAAGGTCTTGTGGACAGGTGAGGCCAAGAGAGAGCTTTTTGGTAAAGCACATCATTCTACTGTTTACTGAAAACGGAATGAGGCCTACAAAGAAAAGAACACGGTACCTACAGTCAGATATGGTGGAGGGTCAAAGATGTTTTGGGGTTGTCTCGCTGTCTCTGGCACTGGGTGCCTTGACTGTGTGCAAGGCATCATGAAATCTAGAGATTACCAAAGGATTTGGGGTTTCAATGTAGGGCCCAGTGTATTATAGTAGTTATTAGTGATGGATGAACATCGGCGGCCCAATTTACTTTAAAGGCAGGCGAACCTGAAAAACCTTCAGCTCATATTTGCAGCCACCAAATAATTACAAGAAGTGCACAAATCGTCCCACAACATGGACAGTGACATACCAGAGGGGGATCAATGGCAAAAATTCCCACCAAAAAATATGTATTTTAATCAGGGGCCGTTTTTATGCGTCTTAAATTAAAACTCTCAAAAATGTGTCATGCTGGAGCCTTGAAAATTTATATTTTAGGCCATGGGAATAAAGGCCCCAAACATTAGGCATTCACCGGACAGAAAACATCAAGTGATTATGTGGCTGGAGGTATATTAGACGTAGATATCAATTTTACTGCAGGCCAGTGGAGTACAGGCCCCAAAAATGATTCATTCAATGTACAGAAAAGAACAAGCTTTGTCTTCTTCTCATTGTCTGTCGCTAGTAGAGGCCTAAGCCTGGCAGGCAGGTTCCCCCAGAAGTATCTTGCTGGATGAGCAGCCAATACCGCACTTGCATCAATCTTGACAGGATTCGGCAAGAGGTGTAGAGCAATTGTTTTTTTGGTATGCTTTCTCCATCACAACACCCTCCATGTCGTTGAATAAACTGAAGACTGGCCGATTCTCTCCTAAGAAAAAAATGTAAAGTTATTATAAAAAAATTTACACATTTAATTATAAAATTTATTCCATATATATTATAAAATGTGGTGTCTTCATGATTAATCTGCAGCGTGGGGGTCCCACACGGGTTCTACACACTTACAAAATAAAGTGGGGCGAATAGATGATGGATGATCTTCCCAGGAGCTGATTTTGGGAGCTGCGGTTCATTTCTGAGACGTCTGTGTGGGAATCCGAAGACCATCTCTATCACCGTGCACCACAGGATGTCCTCCTCCTCCTGTTGTCACCGCCAGCTCTCTGAGAAGCTCTGGTAGACGTTCTTCTGTACCTCTTGCATGATGTTCTTTGTTTTGGTTTCACTTTGTCATCTCTTTTCCTTCTCCCAGCTGTCATCTATTTACACTGATTGCCTCCCTTTATATTCCCTCCCATACTGCCTCACTTTGCGGTTTATACTACTTCCTGGATTGTGTTCACTGCCAGAGACTGCAACTGCTGGTTCCTCAGAGTCTTTTCCTTTATTTGTGTTTCCGTGCTGGCTTGAATCTAGGTAACCCTGACTCCCTCCGTATTAAGTGCAGGGAGCCGGTGGTCGTGTCCCCTCACTATTATAGTGTTTTCAGGTGTCACACAGGCTAGGTATCAGAGCATGCAATTATCTATCTTAAAAATCTTTGCATGGGCAAAGCAGTCAGGGAGAGCTCTAGGGGTTTTATAGGGCTCACCCATATGTTCCTTAGTTTGGGATCAAGTCAGTCAGATGTTTATTTATAACTTCCAGTTTTCTGCAACACCATTTATGACATTATAAACCGCCATAACCGTCTTAAGCATGGAACCGGTTTCAGCCTTAATTGACCGCATGCAGGGTCTTTCACTGGAGGTAGCAGATCTCCGTAAAACTGTGTCTCAGTTTCAGACGACCGGTTCTGCTTGCGTACATGGAGTTTGTTCCGAGCCTAAGATCTCGCTTCCGGATACGTTCTCCAGGGGTAGTGAGAATTTTGTTCGTTTTAGAGAGGCTTGCAAACTCCATTTTCGCCTACTTCCCCATTCCTCTGGTGATGAGGAGCAGAGGGTGGGGATCATCATCTCGCTGCTCAGGGATAATGCTCAGTCTTGGGCCTTTTCGCTGCCGGTGGGGGCACGGCCCCTCCGATCGGTGGATGAATTTTTTGTAGCCCTGGGGCAGATATATGATGATCCGGATCGTATTGCTCTGGCTGAATCTAAACTGCGTCTTCTATGCCAGGGTAAACATTCCGCAGAGATAATATAGAAGATAATTGTTCAGAATTTCGGAGATGGGCAGCTGATACTGGTTGGAATGATGCTGCACTCCGAAGTCAATTTTGCCATAGTCTTTCGGAGGGATTGAAAGTGCATTTGCCTTTCATGAGAGACCTGCCTCGTTGGAGTCTGCCATGTCTCGAGCTGTTCGTATTGACAGGCGTCTTAGAGAGAGAGGAGAGATCACTCCTTCCTGTCATATTCAGTCCAAGGACAGTGGGGCGGTCTCATTCAGTGCGCAGGGGCCTCAGTCTCTCTCAATCCCCTCTGAGGAGGAGGCCATGCAGCTGGGTTTGCTTGCCTCTGATAGTAGAGGATTCAGCTCTCAGAGGAGGGTTTGTTTCTGTTGTGGAGGTATAAATCATTTCGCAAATGTTTGCCCCTCTAGGAGATTTAGGGAGTTTTCTGAGGGTAATAAAGAAACAAAAAGAAAAAAAACCTCTAAAAACTTTCCATCTGTTACTATTGGCAAGGTTGATGCGGAAATTGAAGGTTTGCCGTTTGCTTGTAGTTCCCATTTTGTCCTACCTGCCAGGGTGGCGCTAGATAGCAAGAACATTGTTTGTGAGATTTTTGTAGATAGTGGAGCAGCTGTCAATCTCATTGATAATCAATTTGCTTAACACATGGTTTCCAGGTATGCACTTTGGGAAAGGATATACCCATTTTTGCTATCCATTCCACTCCACTTTTTCAAAAATCGATAAAGGGCATAGTTCACAATATCCGTTTGACTGTGAGTGATGCTCATGTTGAGGATATGTCATGTTTCGTTCTAAGCGGATTACCTACTCCTCTAACATAACCCCACCATTGATTGGCAAGCAAGGCAAATAAATGGTTGGAGTGACTTTTGCAGAGAGAATTGCCTAACGGCGTCTCTTTCAGAGGTTTCTACCAAGACTGTACCATCTTTTCTCTCTGAATTTTCGGATGTATTTTCAGAGAGTGGTGTCCAGGAGTGTCCAGGAGCTGCCCCCTCACCGGGAGTACGATTGCCCTATTAATCTCATCCCAGGCGCCAAGCTGCCAAAATCACGTTTATATAATCTCTCCCAACCTGAAAGAGTCGCTATGCATACTTATATCTCTGAGAGCCTGAGAAAGGGACACATCCGACCCTCGAAGTCACCTGTTGCCGCTGGGTTTTTTTTTGTTAAGAAAAAAGATGGTTCTTTAAGATCCATGTCTGGATTTCAGGGAGCTGAACTGTATCACAATTCGTGACCCTTATCCGCTTCCTCTGATCCCGGACCTGTTTAACCAGATTGTTGGGGCTAAAGTTTTTTCTAAGTTGGATTTAAGAGGGGCATACAACCTAGTCAGGGTCAGGGAAGGGGACGAATGGAAGACGGCCTTCAATACCCCTGAGGGCCATTTCGAGAATTTGGTTATGCCCTTTGGTTTAATGAATGCTCCGGCCGTCTTCCAACATTTTGTGAACAGCATTTTTTATCATTTAATGGGGAAATTTGTACTGGTGTATCTAGATGACATTTAGGAAGATGGAAAAATGGGCAGGACTCCGGTCTTGTGGTAGAAAATAGGTGATGTTTTATTCACACCCAAACGCAATGCAGCATTTCAGCCCTCTCAATGGAGCCTTTGACATTTAGATTTTTTCTCCTGATTTCAAAACTTATGGGGACCACCTACGTCAGGTCTTGCTCATTCTGCGGGAGAATAAATTGTACGCTAAACTGGAAAAATGTGTGTTTGCGGTTCCAGAAATTCAATATCTGGGTTTTCTTCTCTCCGCTTCTGGTTTTTGCATGGACCCTCAGAAGGCCCGCGCTGTGCTTGATTGGGAGCTTCCTGAGAATCAGAAGGCACTGATGCGGTTTTTGGGTTTTGCCAATTATTACAGGAAGTTCATTTTGAATTATTCCTCTGTTGTTAAGCCACTCACTGATATGACTAAAAAGGGGGTAGATTTTTCCTCCTGGTCGGTAGATGCGCTTAAGGCCTTTTCTAGTATCAAAGAGAGTTTTGCTTCCGCTCCCATCTTGGTACAACCTGATGTCTCTCTGCCTTTCATTGTTGAGGTGGACGCTTCTGAGGTGGGTGTGGGTGCGGTCTTGTCTCAGGGTCCCTCTCCTGCCAAATGGCGGCCGTGTGCCTTTTTCTCAAGGAAACTCTCCTCCGCAGAGAGAAATTACGATGTGGGAGATAGGGAGTTGTTGGCTATTAAATTAGCTTTTGAGGAATGGCGCCATTGGCTAGAGGGAGCCAGACACCCTCGGATAAGTCACCATTTTTTGGTGCATATGGGTTTCATCCGCAGTTTGGGACATTCTCTGGAGAGGGGTCTTCTGGTTTACCTGATGAGGAGAGATTTTCCTCGTCTTTGTCATTTATTTGGCAAAAGATTCAGGGTAATCTGAAGAGGATGAGTGAGAGATATAAGCGTGTGGCGGATAAGAGACGTGTGCCTGGTCCGGACCTGAATGTTGGTGATCTGGTGTGGTTGTCTACAAAGAATATCAAACTGAAGGTTCCCTCCTGGAAGTTGGGTCCTAAGTTTATTGGGCCTTACAAGATCTTGTCCGTCATCAATCCCGTTGCCTTCCATCTTGATCTTCCTCAGACTGGGAAGATCCATAATGTTTTTCACAGGTCGCTATTAAAACCGTATGTCCAACCCACTGTACCCTCCTCTTTGCCTCCTCCTCCGATTGTTGTTGATGGTAATCTTGAATTTCAGGTCTCTAGGATTGTGGATTCTCGCATTATCCGCGGTTCTCTCCTGTACCTCGTTCATTGGGAGGGTTATGGTCCTGAGGAGAGGATGTGGGTCCCAGTGGCGGACATTAAGGCCACTCGTCTTATCAGGGCTTTCCATAGGTCCCACCCTGAGAAGGTGGGCTCTGAGTGTCTGGAGTCCACTCGTAGAGGGAGGGGTACTGTCACCGCCAGCTCTCTGAGAAGCTCTGGTAGACGTTCTTCTGTACCTCTTGCATGATGTTCTTTGTTTTGGTTTCACTTTGTCATCTCTTTTCCTTCTCCCACCTGTCATCTATTTACACTGATTGCCTCCCTTTATATTCCCTCCCATACTGCCTCACTTTGCGGTTTATACTGCTTCCTGGATTGTGTTTACTGCCAGAGGCTGCAACTGCTGGTTCCTCAGATAAGTCTTTTCCTTTATTTGTGTTTCCGTGCTGGCTTGATTCTAGGTGACCCTGACTCCCTCCGTATTAAGTGCAGGGAGCTGGTGGTCGTGTCCCCTCACTATTATAGTGTTTTCAGGTGTCACACAGTCTAGGTACGAGGGCATGCAATTATCTATCATAAAGATCTTCGCATGGGCAAAGCAGTCAGGGAGAGCTCTAGGGGTCTTATAGGGCTCACCCATATGTTCCTTAGTTTGGGATCAAGTCAGTCAGATGTTTATTTATAACTTCCAGTTTTCTGCAACACCATCCGTGACACCTTATAAAAAAAAAAATTTTTTATTATAAAATGTATTAAACATTTTATTATAAAATGTATTAAATATAATAGGGATGCCCTCCTTTCCATTCCATGATGACTGGGAACCCCTGATGAAGACACTGGGCCCTGGTTGGTTTGAATTTTGATTAAATTCTTCCGGGCTCCAAGCAATCTTGAAGCTTTGTCTTCTTCTCATTGTCTGTCGCTAGTAGAGGGCTAAGACTGGCAGGCAGTTTCCCCCAGAAGTATCTTGCTGGATGAGCAGCCAATACTGCACTTGCATCAATCTTGACAGGATTCGGCTCCAGGTAAAGAGTAATTTTTTTGTTGGAATGCTTTCTCCATCGCTTCACCACGTTGTTGAATAAACAGAAGACTGGCCGATTCTCTCCTGTCTTACGCAACATTTAATTTAGATTATTAAATTTAGTAAATATTTGAACATTAATTTTATTAAACCAAAACTTGATTAAAATTATAAGAAAGTATACTTAAATTTGACAAACCTGGCCTAATAACTCGAGTATAAACTCTGCCTTATAGGTCGATGTTAGTGTCAAGAAGAAGTGCACTCCTTTTACACCCTTGTCAGCTGATTCCACATAGATGTCTACAGAACTTGTACTATTACACACTTATACAAGTAGAGCCCCCCTGACAGAGTGGAGAGAATGTCAGCAGTAAGTTTGTGTTGACGTCACAGATTATTTTGCCCTTCCTCTGATCCGTCAGAACAATAACCCACAAAAAATGGATCCTGTCTTTGGAGCATATGCCTTCACTCGGTCAGCATTTGCTCAGTATTGCTAATTCCAATAAAACAGAGATGACGCATGAATGGAATATTTGCATGTTTTGTACCCACTCCTGATTTTGTCTACCAAATTATAAGCCCATTCTGATGGGACCATACAGGCCTTACAGCTGCTACACAGACAGGATCTGTTGTGCGTCTCATTTTTCCTTCCTTCTGACAGATCAGAAGAAAGGTCAAATAAATGATGATGTCAGCCAGGCTGAAAGCCAAAATAGTGGCCCAGTCATGAAGTGGGGAGGGTAGGAACAGCATGAGGAGTCCATAGAGTGGCCCTATAACAGAGTGGTGAGGTGGAAGCAGCATGAGGAGACCACACAGTGGCCCAATGACAAAGTCTGGAGGTGGCGGCAGCATCAGAAGGCCACAGAGTGGCACAATGACAGTGTGGAGGTGGCAGCAGTATGAGGAGGCCACCGAGTGGCACAATCACAGAGTATGTAGTTGGCAGCAGTATGTGGAGGCCAGCGAGTGGCCAGGTTACAGAGTGTTGAGATAGCAGCAGCAGCATGATACAACAGAGTGGCACTGTGACATAGTGTAGACATGGCAGCACCAGGAGGCCACAGAGTGGCAAGGTGACAGTGTGGAGGTGGGTGGCAATACTAGTACTCGCTGAAGATGATGGGTGAAAGAAGGAGCACTTGGCATCAGATGTTTGGCATCAGGGGGGTAACAGCATCAGAATAGTAGCTGAGGCAGGTAGCCAGAAGAAAACGGTCTCTTTTGTCAAAATATTGGTGTGGCACCATGGGTGATCTAGTCTGATGCATCAGGCATTGGTGTGTTGAAATCCTGGCTGATCCACGCCTAATTCATGTTGATGCAGTGTCCCACTATGTGCTATATGGGGGCACTTTAAACTCTTGCTAAATGTCATATAAAATGTATTGTGGTATCATGCTGGAAGGCAGTATCATTTACCTTTATTCGCTCCTAGGTGGTGCAGGAACCACTTAGATATATAGCTGGGGGGGAGGGGGTGTAAAGTTAGTGTGTCCGATGTTAATGAAGAGATGAGGAGGTTAATGGAGGAGGTGGAGATTTTTATTTCCACCAAAATAATTCACAAAAGATTTTACTGCATATAAGTGCAGCGCTTAACGCCGAATCCAAGTTTTTTTTAACAACCAAAATATTTCTAAAGAGATTTTAGCGCATATCAGTGCAGCGCTTAACGCAGAATACAAGATTTTTTACAATACAAGGTACTGCAACAGTGAAAGCTGAATATATTTATATTTTTCTACTGATATACGTCAATAAATGTTTTTCAAGATATAAGTGCAGCAGAGAATGGCGAATGTATATTTCTTTTTCTACTGCTATACGCCAGTAAAGGCTTTACCAGATATAACTGCAACAGTGAACTGAGAATATATTTTTCTTGTAGTACTGAAATACGCCCCTATACGCTTTCACCAGAAATAACTGCAGAAGTAACCTGAGAATATTTATTTCTTGTTGGACTCAAATAGGCCACTATACTCTTTCAACAGAAAAAACTGCAGAAGTGAAATGAAAATGTATTTTTTTTGTTGGACTGAAATAGGCCACTTTACGCAGTGGCGTAGCGTGGGGCGGCAGTGGGGGCCGTTGCCCCGGGTGCAAAATTGCAGGGGGCGCCAGGCAGCAATCACTTAAATGAGGGCCACAGGAGCCTTTAGCTCCCGTCTCCTCTGTTCTTCCTCATAGACTTCAGGATAGTGGCCTGAAGCCTATGAGGCAGAAGAGCATCCGTAGTGACTAGAATGGAGTTTTTCCTGGGAGGTATGATGTCAGGGGAAGAGGTGGAATCTTGTCGTACAGGGGGTGGGGCCTAAAGATGTGCGGGAGATTTTACAGAGCATGATGTTGGAGAGAGGAGCAGAGGCTGCAGGTCAGTATGTGAAGGAGAATAGTGACTGTTATTTTTACTTGGGAGGCTTTTTGCAGGGGCTGAAGGGAGGAGGAATAATCCCTGTACTGGAGGCTGCATGTTAGAGGGGTCTGAAGAGAGGGGTGGGGGGGGTGATATTATTTACATGGGACTGTATGCTGGTGGCTGAAGGCAGGTGGGGGGGATAATATTTTAAATGGGAATGTATGCTGGTGGGGCTGAAGGCAGGAAGAGTGATGAATTTGACGCTAGAAGGCAGCGGGAGTGATGTATCTTACATGGGACTGTATGCTGAAGGGTCTGAAGCCAGGTGGAGTTTAGTATTTTACATGGGACTGTATGCTGAAGGGTCTGAAGGCAGGGAAGTAATTTGTCTTACATGGGATTGTATGGTTGAGGGGCTGAAGGCAGTGGGGGGTTGTATCTTACATGGGACTGTATGGTGGAGGGGCTGAAGGTGGCGGGGGTTGTATCTTACATGGCACTATATGCTGGAGGGGCTGAAGGCAGGAAAGTGATGTATCTTACATGGGACTGTATGCTGGAGGGGCTGAAGACAGGGGGAGTGATTTATCCTACACAGGACTGTATGCTGGAGGAGCTGAAGACAGGGGAAAGGTTGTATCTTACATGGGACTGTATGTTGGTGGAGCTGAAGACAGGGGAAAGGTTGTATCTTACATGGGACTGTATGTTGGTGGAGCTGAAGGCAGGGGGAAGGTTGTATCTTACATCGGACTGTATGCTGGAGGGGCTGAAGGTGAACATAATTATTACCATAAGTGTCCATTTACGCGTCCGTAGTGTACTGCGGATCCGCACAGAGTCTGTGCAAGGATTTTCACCAACACAAGCGAAGCTACATTTTGCCGCCCCCCCCCCCCCTCGCAGCTCACCTAGCTCACCTAGCTCTGGTCCCATCTGCAGTAGCTGGCTTCTCCTCTGTGTGGTCCTGGTATCTTCTCTCTGCTTCAGACGATCGCTGGTTTGAGGACCGTATTTTTCGCCCTCTAAGACGCACCTAGGTTTTAGAGGAGGATAATAAGAAAAAAAGACACTGGGCCCTGGTTGGTTTGAATTTTGATTAAATTCTTCCGGGCTCCAAGCAATCTTGAAGCTTTGTCTTCTTCTCATTGTCTGTCGCTAGTAGAGGGCTAAGACTGGCAGGCAGATTCCCCCAGAAGTATCTTGCTGGATGAGCAGCCAATACTGCACTTGCATCAATCTTGACAGGATTCGGCTCCAGGTAAAGAGTAATTTTTTTGTTGGAATGCTTTCTCCATCGCTTCACCACGTTGTTGAATAAACAGAAGACTGGCCGATTCTCTCCTGTCTTACGCAACATTTAATTTAGATTATTAAATTTTGTAAATATTTGAACATTAATTTTATTAAACCAAAACTTGATTAAAATTATAAGAAAGTATACTTAAATTTGACAAACCTGGCCTAATAACTCGAGTATAAACTCTGCCTTATAGGTCGATGTTAGTGTCAAGAAGAAGTGCACTCCTTTTACACCCTTGTCAGCTGATTCCACATAGATGTCTACAGAACTTGTACTATTACACACTTATACAAGTAGAGCCCCCCTGACAGAGTGGAGAGAATGTCAGCAGTAAGTTTGTGTTGACGTCACTGATTATTTTGCCCTTCCTCTGATCCGTCAGAACAATAACCCACAAAAAATGGATCCTGTCTTTGGAGCATATGCCTTCACTCGGTCAGCATTTGCTCAGTATTGCTAATTCCAATAAAACAGAGATGACACATGAATGGAATATTTGCATGTTTTGTACCCACTCCTGCTTTTGTCTACCAAATTATAAGCCCATTCTGATGGGACCATACAGGCCTTACAGCTGCTACACAGACAGGATCTGTTGTGCGTCTCATTTTTCCTTCCTTCTGACAGATCAGAAGAAAGGTCAAATAAATGATGATGTCAGCCAGGCTGAAAGCCAAAATAGTGGCCCAGTCATGAAGTGGGGAGGGTAGGAACAGCATGAGGAGTCCATAGAGTGGCCCTATAACAGAGTGGTGAGGTGGAAGCAGCATGAGGAGACCACACAGTGGCCCAATGACAAAGTCTGGAGGTGGCGGCAGCATCAGAAGGCCACAGAGTGGCACAATGACAGTGTGGAGGTGGCAGCAGTATGAGGAGGCCACCGAGTGGCACAATCACAGAGTATGTAGTTGGCAGCAGTATGTGGAGGCCAGCGAGTGGCCAGGTTACAGAGTGTAGAGATAGCAGCAGCAGCATGATACAACAGAGTGGCACTGTGACATAGTGTAGACATGGCAGCACCAGGAGGCCACAGAGTGGCAAGGTGACAGTGTGGAGGTGGGTGGCAATACTAGTACTCGCTGAAGATGGCGGGTGAAAGAAGGAGCACTTGGCATCAGATGTTTGGCATCAGGGGGGTAACAGCATCAGAATAGTAGCTGAGGCAGGTAGCCAGAAGAAAACGGTCTCTTTTGTCAAAATATTGGTGTGGCACCATGGGTGATCTAGTCTGATGCATCAGGCATTGGTGTGTTGAAATCCTGGCTGATCCACGCCTAATTCATGTTGATGCAGTGTCCCACTATGTGCTATATGGGGGCACTTTAAACTCTTGCTAAATGTCATATAAAATGTATTGTGGTATCATGCTGGAAGGCAGTATCATTTACCTTTATTCGCTCCTAGGTGGTGCAGGAACCACTTAGATATATAGCTGGGGGGGAGGGGGTGTAAAGTTAGTGTGTCCGATGTTAATGAAGAGATGAGGAGGTTAATGGAGGAGGTGGAGATTTTTATTTCCACCGAAATAATTCACAAAAGATTTTACTGCATATAAGTGCAGCGCTTAACGCCGAATCCAAGTTTTTTTTAACAACCAAAATATTTCTAAAGAGATTTTAGCGCATATCAGTGCAGCGCTTAACGCAGAATACAAGATTTTTTACAATACAAGGTACTGCAACAGTGAAAGCTGAATATATTTATATTTTTCTACTGATATACGTCAATAAATGTTTTTCAAGATATAAGTGCAGCAGAGAATGGCGAATGTATATTTCTTTTTCTACTGCTATACGCCAGTAAAGGCTTTACCAGATATAACTGCAACAGTGAACTGAGAATATATTTTTCTTGTAGTACTGAAATACGCCCCTATACGCTTTCACCAGAAATAACTGCAGAAGTAACCTGAGAATATTTATTTCTTGTTGGACTCAAATAGGCCACTATACTCTTTCAACAGAAAAAACTGCAGAAGTGAAATGAAAATGTATTTTTTTTGTTGGACTGAAATAGGCCACTTTACGCAGTGGCGTAGCGTGGGGCGGCAGTGGGGGCCGTTGCCCCGGGTGCAAAATTGCAGGGGGCGCCAGGCAGCAATCACTTAAATGAGGGCCACAGGAGCCTTTAGCTCCCGTCTCCTCTGTTCTTCCTCATAGACTTCAGGATAGTGGCCTGAAGCCTATGAGGCAGAAGAGCATCCGTAGTGACTAGAATGGAGTTTTTCCTGGGAGGTATGATGTCAGGGGAAGAGGTGGAATCTTGTCGTACAGGGGGTGGGGCCTAAAGATGTGCGGGAGATTTTACAGAGCATGATGTTGGAGAGAGGAGCAGAGGCTGCAGGTCAGTATGTGAAGGAGAATAGTGACTGTTATTTTTACTTGGGAGGCTTTTTGCAGGGGCTGAAGGGAGGAGGAATAATCCCTGTACTGGAGGCTGCATGTTAGAGGGGTCTGAAGAGAGGGGTGGGGGGGGGGGGGGGTGATATTATTTACATGGGACTGTATGCTGGTGGCTGAAGGCAGGTGGGGGGGATAATATTTTAAATGGGAATGTATGCTGGTGGGGCTGAAGGCACATTTCTCCCCCTCCATGTCAAATACTCCCTATGTCACATCAGCCCTCCATGTCACATTTCTCCCCCTCCATGGCACATCCCCCCCTCCTTTTTACATCACCCCCATGACCCCTATTTTGGCACATTTCTCCCCCCTCCATGGCACATTTCTCCCCCTCCATGGCACTGCCACTGGCGCACACCTACCACTCCAGTCGGCAGTCTGGCTGTGTGTGACTCACAGCATGAGTCACCGCCAGCTTCCTCCAGTCCCTGCTGCTGCCCGCCACCGCGAGCCATGCCAGTCACACCCCCTGACCCCGTGACCGGCCATGCTCACTCATGTGCTGCTCTGTGAGTGAGCTGCCGCTGGGGCTGCACACACGTGATTTATTTGCGCCCACTCCTTCTCTGCGCCGGGTGCGCCCTAAGGGAACCATTTGGTCTGCCTTATGGTAGAGCCGGGCCTGGATCCGCAATACACATGGCCGGCACCCCTATAGAAATGCCTATTCTTGTCCGTAGAGATTGAATGGGTCCGGACCCATTCCGCACAATTGCGGAACGGATGCGGACCCATTCTGCGGACGTGTGAATGTTGCCTAATACAGAGGGGACCATAATTATTACAATAACACTACAGAGGGGGCCATTATAATATTATTAATAATAATTATACAGAGAGGGCCATTATATATCATAATTATACACAGGGCATTATAGTTATGGGCACTACGGGGGAGGGGAGGTTTGTTATCTGACGATGATAGTAAAGTGAGGAATCAAAAAAAAAATCGGTGAAACTCTACAGAGACGCAGCTGAAAGAAGGTATCATGGCGGTCCTATATCCGAATGAAGACGCTGAGGAAAGTCTACATCACAGGAGATGTCACTTTGGGGGGGGGGGGATAAAGAATTTGGCCCACACTGCTCACATCCATCTACTACATTATCTGTGCTCAGAGAGTTATCACTGTGTTATCTGTGGTGTTACATAGGACTGCAGGTGACATCTACTGCATTATCTGTACTAGAAACATACAGTCAGGTCCATAAATATTGGGACATCGACACAATTATAACATTTTTGGCTCTATACACTACCACAATGGATTTGAAATGAAACGAACAAGATGTGCTTTACCTGCAGACTGTCAGCTTTAATTTGATGGTATTTACATCCAAATCAGGTGAACGGTGGAGGAATTACAACAGTTTGCATATGTGCCTCCCACTTGTTAAGGAACCAAAAGTAATGGGACATAATAATAATCATAAATCAAACTTTCACTTTTAAATACTTGGTTGCAAATCCTTTGCAGTCAATTACAGCCTGAAGTCTGGAACGCATAGACATCACCAGACACTGGGTTTCATCCCTTGTGATGCTCTGCCAGGCATCTACTGCAACTGTCTTCAGTTCCTGCTTGTTCTTGGGGCATTTTCCCTTCAGTTTTGTCTTCAGCAAGTGAAATGCATGCTCAATCGGATTCAGGTCAGGTGATTGACTTGGCCATTGCATAACATTCCACTTTTTTCCCTTAAAAAACTCTTTGGTTGCTTTTGCAGTATGCTTTGGGTCATTGTCCATCTGCACTGTGAAGCGCCGCCCAATGAGTTCTGAAGCATTTGGCTGAATATGAGCAGATAATATTGCCAGAAAAACTTCAGAATTCATCCTGCTGCTTTTGTCAGCAGTCACATCATTAATAAATACAAGAGAACCAGTTCCATCGGCAGCCATACATGCCCACGCCATGACACTACCACCACCATGCTTCACTGATGAGGTGATATGCTTAGGATCATGAGCAGTTCCTTTCCTTCTCCATACTCTTCTCTTCCCATCACTCTGGTACAAGTTGATCTTGGTCTCATCTGTCCATAGGATGTTGTTCCAGAACTGTGAAGGCTTTTTTAGATGTCGTTTGGCAAACTCTAATCTGGCCTTCCTGTTTTTGAGGCTCGCCAATGGTTTACATCTTGTGGTGAACCCTCTGTATTCACTCTGGTGAATTCTTCTCTTGATTGTTGACTTTGACACACATACACCTACCTCCTGGAGAGTGTTCTTGATCTGGCCAACTGTTGTGAAGGGTGTTTTCTTCACCAGGGAAAGAATTCTTCAATCATCCACCACAGTTGTTTTCCGTGGTCTTCCAGGTCTTTTTGGTGTTGCTGAGCTCACCGGTGCGTTCCTTCTTTTTAAGAATGCTCCAAACAGTTGTTTTGGCCAGGCCTAATGTTTTTGCTATCTTTTTTTTTTTTTTTTTTCAGCCTAATGATGGCTTGCTTCACTGATAGTGACAGCTCTTTGGATCTCATCTTGAGAGTTGACAGCAACAGATTCCAAATGCAAATAGCACACTTGAAATGAACTCTGGACCTTTTATCTGCTCATTGTAATTGGGATAATGAAGGAATAACACACACCTGGCCATGGAACAGCTGAGAAGCCAATTGTCCCATTACTTTTGGTTCCTTAACAAGTAGGAGGCACATATGCAAACTGTTGTAATTCCTACACCGTTCACCTGATTTGGATGTAAATACCCTCAAATTAAAGCTGACAGTCTGCAGTTAAAGCACATCTTGTTCGCTTCATTTCAAATCCATTGTGGTGGTGTATAGAACCAAAATTTTTAGAATTGTGTCGCTGTCCCAATATTCATGGACCTGACTGTAGAATGTGTCGGCAGATAAGAACCATTTGGCCCATCTAGTCTGCCCAATATACTGAGTACTATGGATAGCCCCTGGCCCTATCTTATATGAAGGATGGTCTTATGCCTATCCCATGCATGCTTAAACCCCTTCACTGTATTTGCAGCTACCAGAGTAGCTGGTGTTACATAGGACTGCAGGTGACATCTACTACATTATCTGTACTCAGAGATTTATCACTGTGTTATCTGTGGTGTTACATAGGACTGCAGGTGACATCTACATAGGACTGCAGGTGACATCTACTACATTATCTGTACTCAGAGAGTTATCACTGTGTTATCTGTGGTGTTATGTAGGACTGCAGGTGACATCTACTGCATTATAATTTTTTTTAAAAAGGGGGGAGTGGTCACATGTTGGGGGTGCCCCGGGTGCTGGCAACCCACGCTATGCCACTGACTTTACGCTTTTACCAGCAGTGCGTATGTATTTTTTTATAAAATAAGCCCTAATACTCTTTCACCAGAAATGAATGCAACCGTGCAGTGCGTTTAAATGTTTCGTGTATTACTGAAATACCGCCCTATGCTCTTTCACAAGAAATTACTGCAAATAATTTTAGCGTAAATAACACCCCTGCTTCAATAAAAAAAATTGGGGGGGGCAACTGGTATATCACACCAGTAGAAATTATTTGTTCCAATGGCGTTTGTCACTCTGTGTAGATGCAGTATCGCAGCAAAACTGCAAACAAATGCTGCACTACCTAAATGCACTATATAGAAAGTATATAATTTGTATATAACACCCCTGCTTCAATCAGTTTTTTGGGGGGGAAACTAGTAAATCACCCCATTAGAAATTATTTGTTCCAATAGCGTTTGGCTGCAGTATCGCAGCAGAACCGCACACAACTGCTGCACAATACAAATTCATATGTTAGAAAGTATAAGTATATCACACCCCTCAGTATATCACAGCAATCGATAGCACACCTATACCAGTCCTTAAAAGGACTTTTGTGGCCCTTTTAGCTAGCGATTTGTGTCCCTAACAGCCTGTCCCTGCTCCACACAGCAACCTCTCCCTACACTGGCAAAACACTGAATGTAAAATGGCAGCCAGATCAGGTTTATTTATAAGGTAGGGGGTATGTCTATGTGCTGAAATGTCTCAATTGGCTGTCCTGTACCACCTGATGGATGTGTCATGGGTCAAAGTTCTTCACAATGTAAAAGAATATGGCGGGCCCGAATATCGCCATATGTTTGCCCGGGCGAACCGCAAGGCCATCTCTAGTAGTTATATTCTTGTACATAGGAGCAGTATTATAGTAGTTATATTCTTGTACATAGGAGCAGTATTATAGTAGTTATATTCTTGTACATAGGAGGCAGTATTATAGTAGTTATATTCTTGTACATAGGAGCAGTATTATAGTAGTTATATTCTTGTACATAAGAGCAGTATTATAGTAGTGATATTCTTGTACATAGGAGCAGTATTATAGTAGTTATATTCTTGTACATAGGAGCAGTATTATAGTAGTTATATTCTTGTACATAGGAGCAGTATTATAGTAGTTATATTCTTGTACATAGGGGGCAGTATTATAGTAGTTATATTCTTGTACATAGGAGCAGTATTATAGTAGTTATAATCTTGTACATAGGAGGCAGTATTATAGTAGTTATATTCTTGTACATAAGAGCAGTATTATAGTAGTTATATTCTTGTACATAGGAGCAGTATTATAGTAGTTATATTCTTGTAAATAGGAGCAGTATTATAGTAGTTATATTCTTGTACATAGGAGGTAGTATTATAGTAGTTATATTCTTGTACATAGGAAGCAGTATTATAGTAGTTATATTCTTGTACATAGGAGGCAGTATTATAGTAGTTATATTCTTGTACATAGGAGGCAGTATTATAGTAGTTGTATTCTTGTATATAGGAGGCAGTATTATAGTAGTTATATTCTTGTACATAGGAGCAGTATTATAGTAGTTATATTCTTGTACATAGGAGGCAGTATTATAGTAGTTATATTCTTGTACATAGGAGGCAGTATTATAGTAGTTATATTCTTGTACATAGGAGGCAGTATTATAGTAGTTATATTCTTGTACATAGGAGCAGTATTATAGTAGTTGTACATAGGAGCAGTATTATAGTAGATATATTCTTGTACATAGGAGGCAGTATTATAGTAGTTATATTCTTGTACATAGAAGGCAGTATTATTGTAGTTATATTCTTGTACATAGGAGCAGTATTATAGTAGTTATATTCTTGTACATAGGAGTCAGTATTATAATAGTTATTTTCTTGTACATAGGAGCAGTATTATAGTAGTTATATTCTTGTACATAGGAGGCAGTATTATAGTAGTTATATCCTTGTACATAGAAGCAGTATTACAGTAGTTATATTCTTGTACATAGGAGCAGTATTATAGTAGTTATATTCTTGTACATAGGAGCAGTATTATAGTAGTTATATTCTTGTACATAGGAGGCAGTATTATAGTAGTTATATTCTTGTACATAGGAGCAGTATTATAGTAGTTATATTCGTGTACATAGGGTCAGTATTATAGTAGTTATATTCTTGTCCATAGTAGCAGTATTAAGGTATGTATATTCTTGTACATAGGAGCAGTATTATAGTAGTTATATTCTTGTACATAGGAGCAGTATTACAGTAGGTATATTCTTGTACATACTGTAGGAGGAATACTATAGTAGTTATATTCTTGTACATACTGTAATAAGAATATTATAGTAGTTATATTTTTGTGCATAGGGGCATTATTATAATAGCTATATTTTTTGTATAAATAAGGTAGTATTATAGTGGTGATATTCTTATACATAAGAGGTAGCATAATAATAATTGTATTCTTGTAGATAGGGGACAATACTAACATAGCTATATTTTACTATTGTAAAATATAGGCGCAGGATTGCAGTAATTGTCTTCCATTTCAGATCTGCTCTTTAACCCTCTAGCTGCTGTGTATACCGATTCCTTTAGATCACAAATGGCCATTGTGCTCTATATAGGCAAGAAATGCAGTCTTATGGCAGTGGGTGTGAAACTAATATATTTTACTTGGGGCTAATCCTAGATGCGGTATCTCGGCAGTCTCCTGGTATTCACCCTTCCACCCCTGTACAGCTTTCTCAACTCTGCTGCAGGGGAACCAGCAGGCCACTACCTGTCACGGTCCCTCCTGTGAGAGAGGTGAGAAGATCGGATAGACTTGCTACACGTGAGGCTATCTGACAGGTCTCTCTGTTTTCCTCTATTTATGTTGTTGTTTGGCAAGATCCCACCTCTCCTCAGGTGCCGCTCGTTATCAGTTATGAGGCTCTATTTAGATCCGTCTCACACTGCTGACCATGCGGTTGATAGTTTCTGCTAGTGCTGGTTTGTTTTGGATCTCCTGCTTCTCAAGCTAAGTACTTGTTGCCTTCGCTGTTTCTTATTATCTGGAGTGTGTTGTTTCAATGCCTCAGGGAGACGCAGGTTCCTACATTCTGGAAGGAACCAGCTGTCTCATCGCCTGCTACCTATCCTAGAGCTCGTCAGTTTTAGCAGGGCTTTAGGTATCCGGTGTATGAGTATTTCCACCATCAGGATCTGCTCATACTGGCAGGAGTTAGGGACAGGCCTAGGGATAACTAGGAGGTCACCATCCCTCTTCCTTAGCTTTTGGGGCCTAGATTGTTGTCTATTCATTGTGGTGTGTATTTGGTGTTTTCCCTTCCCCTTAACCTGTGACATTATCAACCACCCTAAACCGTAATCCTTTGTTTTATCAGTGCAGCTATGGATACTGTTTCTGCACTGGTTGATCGTATGCAGCTGTCTTTGGAGGTGGTTGACCTCCGCACAGCCGTTGCACAGTTTCAGAGACCTCAGGCGGTGGGTTCCGGCAGCGGGAACCAGGCCTGCCCTGAACTGAAGGTTGCTCTCCCAGGATAGGTTTTCCAGGGGAAGTGACAACTTTGTTCGGTTCAGGGAATTGTGCAAATTGTATTTCAGACTGTGTCCTAGCTCTTCTGGGGACGAGAGTCAGAGAGTGGGGATTATTATTTAGTTGCTGAAAGGTGATGCTCAGTCTTGGGCTTTCTCTTTGCCGACTGGTTCACAATCCCTCCAGTTGGTAGATGAATTTTTCAGAGCTCTGGGACTTATCTACGATGACCCAGATCTGGTTTCCCTGGCCGAATCTAAGTTGCGTTGCTTGCGGCAGGGAGAGCGTTCAGCTGAGTCCTATTGCTCTGAATTTAGGAGGTGGGCAACTGATACGGAGTGAAATGACCCAGCACTCCGTAGTCAATTTTGTCAAGGACTGTCTGAGAACCTGAAGGATGCCTTGGCATTTCACACAAATCCAGAGTCACTGGAGGCGGCTATGTCTCTGGCGGTGCATATTGATAGACGCCTGAGGGAGAGATCTAAAGTTCCTCTCGCTCGGGACGTATTATCATACAGGGAAGCGGTCTCTTCTGACACTCTGGGTAAAGAGACACTCGAGCTCGTGTCTGGTGATGAGCCACTGCAATAGGGTCAGGTCACACCTGGACCAGGTGATACAAACTTTAGGATTAAGAAAAGACTTTGCTTTTTCTGTGGTCAAGGAGGACATTTTGTTAACGTATGTCCTTATGTTAAATATCAAGGTGAAAAGGGGAAAAAAAAGTCCTAATGTGTCTAGTCCTCTTCTCACTCTTGGTAGTGTGGATTGGGACGTTGAGAAGGTACTTTTGTCTTTTACCGGTAGTACCGTCTTTCTCCTGCCTTCCAAGGCGGCGCTAGATTCCACAACTTTGGAAATGGAAGTATTTATTGAAAGTGGGGCAGGGGTTAACTTAGTGGATGGCCAGTTTGTCCATATGCATGGTTTGACAACAAGCGCATTAGACAAAAATATTTCTGTGTTTGCGAT
Organism: Bufo bufo; assembly: GCF_905171765.1. Classification (NCBI taxonomy): domain Eukaryota; kingdom Metazoa; phylum Chordata; class Amphibia; order Anura; family Bufonidae; genus Bufo; species Bufo bufo. The sequence goes on from NC_053394.1 coordinate 423,946,989, forward strand.
TGATTCCGCCCCTCTCTCTCAAAAGTGTCTGTCTCAAATGGTGCTGGACATTCGCCTAAAGGTGGGAGATTCTCATATTGAATCCATTTCATGTTTTGTGCTGCAGGGTTTGCCTGCTCCTCTGGTGTTAGGTTTACCATGGTTAACCAAACATAACCCTACTATCGTCAGGGGGAGAAAAACAGAACTGGATCGCACATCCACAATGCTATGCTTTGATCTAATAAAACTCGCTTCTCAGCGCTATGTTAACCACAGACTATAAACGTCCGGGAGATGGTTCTCTATTTCTGAATGGACGTTCCAGAACGTCCGTTCAGAAACTGCAGCTGCACGCTAATCGTGCAGCTGCTGATCGGGTTGCCCGCTGTCAGTGACAGCATGGCAACCCAGAGAGAAGGCAGGGACAGTGCCCAGGTGTCCCTGCCTTCTGGATCGCTGCATACACAGCGTTAACCGAGCGCTGTGTATGCAGAGCAGGAAGCGCTATGAGCTTCCTGTTCTGGCCCGGCGGTCATGTGACCACCGGGACCGGAGAGTGCAGGAGCTGTGTGAGGTCTTTCACAGACCTCGATCAGCCCTGCACTGAGGCTGTACAGCGCTGTATTGCGCTGTACAGCCTCTCTGGGGGGTGTATTTCTCCTGTAACTGGGGCTACTATGTCAGCCCCAGTTACAGGAGAAATCAACAGTGAAAAAAAAAAAAGAAAAAGTGAAGTAAATGTCCCCCAGAGGTCTTGTATGACCTTATGGGGGACGAAAAGTGTAAAATAAAAAATTAAAAAATAAAGTGTTAAAAAAATAAAATAAAAAAAAGGTTTCACATGTAAAAAAAAAATATTTCCCAAGTAAGGAATAAAAAAAAAAGTTAAAAATAGAAAAAATAAAATAAAATAGACATATTTGGTATTGCCGCGTCCGTGACGGTCGGCTCTATAAATATTTAACATAATTGACCCAGTCCAATAAACTCCATAAAAAAAAATTAATTTTTTTTTAAAACAAGCAATTTTTGTCACCTTACATCACAAAAAGTGCAACACCAAGTGATCAAAAACACGTATGTCCCACAATATGGTACCAATAAAACCGTCACCTCATCCCACAAAAAATGAGCCCCTACATAAGAAAATCTCTCAAAAAATAAAAAAAACTATAGCTCTTAGAACATGGAGACACTAAAACATCATTTTTTTTGTTTCAAAAATGCTATTATTGTGTTAAAGTGAAATAAATAAAGAAAAAGTATACATATTAGGTATTGCCGCGTCCGGAAAAACCAGCTCTATAAAAATATCACATGACCTAACCCCTCGGGTGAACACCGTAAAAAAAAAAAAAAAAAAAAAAAGTGTCAAAACAAGCAATTTTTGTCACTTTACATCACAAAAAGTGCAACACCAAGTGATCAAAAAGGCGTATGTCCCACAAAATGGTACCAATAAAACCGAAACCTCATCCTGCAAAAAATGAGCCCCTACATAAGAAAATCTCTCAAAAAATAAAAAAAACTATAGCTCTTAGAACATGGACACATTAAAACATCATTTTTTTGTTTCAAAAATGCTATTATTGTGTAAAACTTTAATAAATAAGAAAAAGTATACATATTAGGTATCGCCACGTCCGTAACAATCTGCTCTATAAAAATGTCACTTGACTGAACCCGTCAGATGAACGCTGTAAAAATAAATAAAAACTGTGCTAAAACAACCAATTTTTTGGTCACCTTGCCCCATAAAGTGTTATAATGAATGATCAAAAAATCATATGTACCCAAAAATAGTACCAATAAAACTGGCACCTTATCCCCTAGTCTCCAAAATGGGATAACTTCTTGGGAGTTTCTACTGTAAGGGTGCATCAGGGGGGCTTCAAATGGGACATGGCATCTAAAAACCATGTGGGGTTCCTTTTCTTCTGCGCCCTGCCGTGTGCCCATACAGCAGTTTATGACCACATGTGGGGTGTTTCTGTAAACCGCAGAATCTGGGTAATAAATATTGAGTTTTGTTTGGCTGTTAACCATCGATGTGTTAAAGAAAAAATTGGATTAAAATGGAAAATCTGCCAAAAAAGTGAAATTTAAAAATTTGATCTCCATTTTCATTTAATTCTTGTGGAACGCCTAAAGGGTTAACAAAGTTTGTAAAAATCGGTTTTAAGTAACTTGAGGGGCGTAGTTCCTACAATGGGGTCGTTTATGGGGGTATCCACTATGTAGGCCCCACAAAGTGACTTCAGACCTGAACTGGTCCTCAAAAAGTGGGTTTTGTCAATTTTCTCTTAAAAATTTGAAGAATTGCTTCTAAACTTCTAAGTAATAAATATTTTATGAGGTATCACTTTCTGTTTTAAAAGCAGAGAAATTTAAATTTAGAAAATTGCGAATTTTTCAAATTTTTTTGTAAATTTTGGATTTTTCCCATAAATAAAGGTGAAATATATTGACTCAAATTTATGACTATCATGAAGTACAATATGTCACGAGAAAACAATCTCTGAATGACTTGGATAAGTAAAGGCGTTCCAAAGTTATTACCACATAAAGTGAGATATGTCAGTTTTGCAAAATTAGGCCTGGTCAGGAAGGGGGCAAATGGCCCAGATGGGAAGTGGTTAAAGTGTACAGCCCCCCATACTTCATGCTGTACAAGAGGCATTAGTGTACATTTTGATCAAAAGGCATAAATGCCCACTCACCAAGCCAAGGTCGCCTCTTTGAGTGGGACCTACTCTGACAAAAAGGCGCAGCGACAATTCGGTGACAAAGCGGCACTGCCCTAGTAGGCGGCAGGACCCAGGAGTCAAACAGCACCTCTGCTGTCTGACAATGCCTACCATGGCACTGGGTCACACCAACCCACCAGCACAGCACCACAAAAACAAAGGCCACCACGCAGTACTGCACCATGTGAACAGTTGTCTAACACAACATGTCCATTGCTATCAGGAGCTACAGGTCAATGACCACTTATATGCAGACTTCTGTGATTATAACCACCTGTGCCGAATGGAAGGAGTGCTGATACCAGTAGTAAAGAAGGAAGATTCAAATAACAATTGTCAGGGGGAAAAAACAGAACTGGATCGCACATCCACAATGCTATGCTTTGATCTAATTAAACTCGCTTCTCAGCGCTATGATAAAGTGTACAGCCCCCCATACAGTTGTGTTAGACAACTGTTCACATGGTGCAGTACTGTGTGGGGGCCTTTGTTTTTGTGGCGCTGTGCTGGTGGGTTGGTGTGACCCAGTGCCATGGTAGGCATTGTCAGACAGCAGAGGTGCTGTTTGACTCCTGGGTCCCGCCGCCTACTAGGGCAGTGCCGCTTTGTCACTGCATTGTCGCTGCGCCTTTTTGTCAGAGTAGGTCCCACTCAAAGAGGCGACCTTGGCGTGGTGAGTGGGCTTATGCCTTTTGATCAAAATGTACACTAATGCCTCTTGTACAGCATGAAGTTTGGGGGCTGTACACTTTAACATAGAGCTGAGAAGCGAGTTTAATTAGTTCAAAGCATAGCATTGTGGATGTGCGATCCAGTTCTGTTTTTCTCCCCCTGACAATAACCCTACCATCGATTGGCAAGCGAGACAGATTCTCGATTGGAGTGATTTCTGTCTTGACAACTGTCTTGGCATGTCGCTTTCTGTTGTAGCTACTAAAATGTCACCTCCTTTCCTTTTGGATTTTTCTGATGTATTCTCTAAGGGTGGAGACCAGGAGTTGCCTCCTCATCAGGAGTATGATTGCCCTGTCAACCTTATTCCTGGAGCTAGATTGTCTCGGTTGTATAATCTTTCTGAACCCGAAAGAGTAGCCATGCAAGAGTATATCACCGAGAGTTTGGCTAAAGGTCATATTAGACCATCCAAATCACCAATGGCGGCGGGATCTTCTTTGTTAAAAAAAAGGATGGAACACTTAGGCCATGTTTGGACTTCTGTGAGCTTAATCGCATTACTATCCGTGATCCCTATCACCTTCCCTTGATCCCAGATTTATTCAATCAGATTGTCGGCGCCAAGGTGTTCTCCAAGTTGGATTTGAGGGGGGCATATAATCTGATAAGAGTCAAGGAAGGGGACGAATGGAAAATGGCCTTTAATACTCCTGAGGGTCATTTTGAGAATCTGGTCATGCCTTTTGGTTTGTCCAATGCTCCTGCGGTTTTTCAACACTTCATCAATGACATCTTTCATCATCTGGTGGGCAGGTTTGTGGTGGTTTATCTAGATGATATTTTAATTTATTCCCCTGATATGTAGACGCATAAGAATCACGTGAGACAGGTCTTACAGATCCTAAGAGAGAATAAGTTGTATGCCAAAATGCAGAAGTGTGTATTTGCAGTCTCTGAAGTGCAATTCCTGGGGTACCTACACTCATCTTCGGGTTTTTGGATGGATCTGGAAAGTCCGTGCTGTGTTGGACTGGGATCGATCTGAAGGCACTCATGCGATTTTTTTGGGGTTCACCAACTACTACCGTAAATTTATCTTGAATTACTCAACTGTTGTTAAACCATTAACTGATATGACTAAGAAAGGCGCGGATTTTTTCAGTATGGTCTGAAGAAGCCTTGCATGCTTTTTCAGCAATAAAGGAATGTTTTGTTTCTGCTCCTATTCTGATGCAACCGGATGTGTCACAACCATTTATTGTGGAAGTTGACGCATCAGTGGTAGGGGTGGAAGCAGTCTTGTCGCAGGGTTCTTCTCCTAGCAAATGGCACCCTTGTGCTTTTTTCTCTAAAAACGCAGAAAGAAATTATGATGTAGGTAATAGAGAGTTGTTGGCCATTAAATTGGCTTTTGAAGAGTGGCGTCATTGGTTGGAAGGAGCGATTCATCCCATTACGGTAATTACTGATCACAGAAATCTGGCCTACCTGCAGTCGGCTAAATGTCTGAACCCAAGGCAGGCCAGATGGTCATTGTTTTTTACTAGATTTAATTTCATTGTCACTTATCGTCCTGGGATTAAAAACGTAAAGGCGGATGCCTTGTCGCGTAGCTTTCCCGGAGGGGGGAAAAGGTGATCCACTGTGGATCTCATTTCTCGAAGATTCTGGTGGCCAGGGTTACGTAAATGTGTGGAGGGCTATGTGGCAGTTTGTGAGACTTGTGCGCGTGCTAAGGTGGCTCATACTCGGCCTTTAGGATCTCTACTTCCCTTGTCTATCCCATCCTGACCCTGGACTCATTTGTCCATGGACTTTAGCACAGATTTGCCTAATTCTTCTGGGAAAATTGTGATATTGGTGGTTGTTGACCGCTTCAGCAAGATGGCGCACTTTATACCATTATCAGGTTTACCTAATGCCAAAACTATCGCTCAAGTGTTTGTCGATAACATTGTGAAACTACACGGCCTTCCCTCTGATGTGGTGTCTGATAGGAGGCACTTAATTTGTTTCCAGATTCTGGAAGGCGTTTTGTACTCGTCTGGAGGTCCAATTGTCCTTCTCTTCTGAGTTTCATCCTCAGTTGAACGGGCAGACTGAGCGCACTATTTGGAGACTTATTTGAGATGTTTTGTCTCTGAGAATCGAGAGGAGTGGTCTTCATTTTTGTCGTTGGCTAAATTTGCCATAAATAACCGTAGACAGGAGTCCACTGATAAGTCGCCGTTTTTTGGTGCATATGGGTTCCATCCGCAGTTTGGCACATTTTATGGTACTGAGACGTCTAGTATATCTGAAGAGGAAAGATTCTCCTCTTCGTTTTCATCTATTTGGCGGAAGATTCAAAACAATTTAAATAAAATGGGCGTATGGCTGACAAGAGACATGTGAGTGGTCCGGACCTGAGAGTGGGCGATTCTGTGTGGCTATCCACAAGAAAAATTAAGTTGGAATTTGGGGCCAAAGTTTATTGGGCCATACAAGATCTCTGCCATTATTAATCCGGTTGCTTTTCGTCTTCAGCTTCCGCAGACTTTGAAGATTCATAATGTGTTTCACAAGTCATTGCTGAAAAGATATGTTAAACCTGCTGAATCGTCCTCCCTGCCACCACCTTCTGTCATGGTGGATGGTAATCTTGAGTTTCAGATAGCTAGGATAGTGAACTCACGTATTCTTCATGGATCTCTTCAGTACCTCGTGCACTGGGTTACGGTCCAGAGGAAAGAATGTGGGTTTCTGCGACAGACGTGAATGCCAGTCGCCTTGTGAGGGCCTTTCACAGGGCGCATCCTGATAAAGTCAGTCCTGGGTATCCAGAGGCCACCCATCGAAGGGGGGGGTACTGTCACGGTCCCTCCTGTAAGAGAGAGGTGAGAAGATCGGATAGACTTGCAGCATGTGAGGCTGTCTGACAGGTCTCTATGTTTTCCTCTATGTATGTTGTTGTTTGGCAGGATCTCACCTCTCCTCAGGTGCCGCTCGTTATCAGTGATGAGGCTCTATTTAGATCCGCCTCACACTGCTGACCATGCGGTTGATAGTTTCTGCTTGGAGTTGCTAGTGCTGGTTTGTCTTGGATCTCCTGTTTCTCCATTCATCTCTAAGGTAAGTACTTGTTGCCTTCGCTGTTTCTTATTATCTGGAGTGTTTCTATGCCTCAGGGAGATGCCGGTTCCGTCATTCTGGAAGGAACCAGATGTCTCATCCCCTGCTACCTATCCTAGGGCTCATCCGTTTTAGCAGGGCTTTAGGTATCCTGTGTATGAGTATTTCCACCATCAAAATATGCTCATACTGGCAGAAGTTAGGGAAAGGCCTAGGAATAACAAGGAGTAGTGTTGATCACGAATATTCAAATTGCAAATTTTTATTGCGAATATCAGCACTTCGAGAATTTGCAATTATTTAGAATATAGTGATATACACTGCTCAAAAAAATAAAGGGAACACAAAAATAACACATCCTAGATCGGAGTTAATTAAATATTCTTCTGAAATACTTTGTTCTTTACATAGTTGAATGTGCTGACAACAAAATCACACAAAAATAAAAAAAGAAATCAAATTTTTCAACCCATGGAGGTCTGGATTTGGAGTCACCCTCTGTGGCGAAACCAACCTCGCCACTGGGTTTTGGAGGGGCCTGGCTGCTGGCCTCTTGCCTCAGGATTATGGCCCATACTAACTTTTAAACCCCTGAACCTATTCAAGTGAATTTTGGATAGGTTTGTCCCCAGGTTATACTGGTTAAATTGATGTAAGTTATATGTATGGACAATGTAAACTCACAAAGTTGTAACAATTTATATTAAGTATAGCTCGTCAGCTTGGGAGATAGTTGAGTGGATAGACAGAGGGGAGGAATATGCTGGGTGTGTTTCTATTGTCCCATTGTGAGATGTTAAATGTCTGTGTATTGAAAAGGGTTGTGACATTGTATGTTTAAATGGTGATGTCTGTCCTGTTGTTCTCACATGTGTATTGGCGATTTCCCTTTGTCCTGAGAGATAATTGGATTGCTCCTCGGTTGTCTCCAGGACAGAGAGAAGGAAACCATGATGCATTGTGGGGATGTGTTGTGTCTCTATCCTGAATTGCTACATATCTGTCCTGTGTCGCAGTCTTCCTTCTGGTCCCCTAGGGGCGTGTACACCAGATGGGCTTGGTTGCTGTACTTACATTATATGTGTTGTGACATATTGATTGGTTGGATTTCAAAACCCTGTGGGCGGACCTGAATTTGCAACAACTGTAATAAAAACCAGGCTGGGTGTCCCAGCACCTCAGACCACTGCTTGACCCTCAACACGAAGCCTTGTCTCGTTATTGGGGGGGATCCGCTGTATGCTGTTAGAGACTGATTGCCAGGAGTGTAAGCTGATTCCTGTTCGTCTGCTAGCAGCTATTCGTGAGGTTCCAGTTTGGAGTGCTATTTTGTATCCAGTTCGGGAGTTTGGTGTTCTGCAGTAGCTGTGCCTGTCTCTCAGAAAGGGGCCTATCGCCTAAACGGATTTTAACCCCTTGTCTGCTGAAACGGTCAGTTACATTGGTGGCAAGCGGCGGGATCGTTCCTACAGCCAGAAGGACAGCTACAGGAGACACCATTTCTTTGGATTTTACAACTTAAGGGCAACGCATGTCTCAGTACAGCGACCATAAAAGCACCAGGATGGAACCAGCAGTGGAGTACAGATACTCTGTTGAGGAATTTGACCGTATGATGTGGTTGCGGCTGAACTTCTTCGGACCCAATCCAGCTGAGAAATCCGTGAAGTTCGTGAGGAGTCTAGTGTTCAAGACCCTACTATACCGGGCAGAAGGTGACGGTCAGCTGCCACGTTGGGTGGACCTCCATCGGAAGTTACAGTTGCGGGACAGAGAGAGTTCAGTCTCCTCTCCCCAGCGGCAGAGTGTCCAGCAGGGAATTGGGAGCCCAGTCTCCATTCCCCAGCGGCAGTGTGAATTGCAGGGAATTGGGAGCCCAGTTTCCATTCCCCAGCGGCAGGCTGAGTTACAGGGGGCAGAGGTAGTTGTTCCTGCCCCCCAGCAGCAGAGTGATATGCCGGGAAGGCAGTGTGAAGTGCAGGGAGAGGAGAGCAGCGTCCTCCCTCCCAGCGTCAGGCTGAGTTACAGGGGGCAGAGGTAGTTGTTCCTGCCCCCCAGCAGCAGGGTGATATGCCGGGAAGGCAGTGTGAAATGCAGGGAGAGGAGAGCAGCATCCTCCCTCCCCAGCGGCAGGCTGAGTTACAGGGGGCAGAGGTAGTTGTTCCTGCCCCCCAGCAGCAGCATGATTTTTTGGGAATTGAGAGCCCAGTCTCCATTCCCCAGCGGCCGAGTGATGTGCTGGGAATTGGGAGCCCAGTCTCCATTCCCCAGCGGCCGTGTGATGTACAGGGAATTGGGAGCCCAGTCTCCATTCCCCAGCGGCCGAGTGATGTACAGGGAATTGGGAGCCCAGTCTCCATTCCCCAGCGGCCGTGTGATTTATTGGGAATTGGGAGCCCAGTCTCCATTCCCCAGTGGCAGGCGGAGTTACAGGGGGCAGAGACAGTCGGTCCTGTCCCCCAGCGGCAGAGTGTCCAGCAGGGAATAGAGAGCCCAGTCTCCTTTCCCCAGCAGCAGGACACTGTATTGGGAGCGGAGACGGTCGGTCGCCCTCCCCAGCGGCTGGAAGTATGTATGGGAGAGGAGCTCGTTACCCCCTCTCCCCAGCGGCAGCTTAACGCACTAGGGGGAGACAGTAAGCCCCACAACAGTGTAGATGGGACCGTGGTCTCTGCACTTACAGCACAGGGGGTAGAGACAGTCGGTCTCCCCCTCCAACAACCAGGCTCCAACCAGGCTTCTTCCATGGTAACGCTGGCACCAGGGCAGAGTACCGCTGATACCAGCCCACAAAGCAACCTCCACTCCAAGCCAGGGAGCAACACAGAGACCGGGAGTACAAGCTACCAACACAACCTTGGTGGACTCACTGGACAGAGACAGGCCACCAAATTCAATAGGTCCAGTATTGGGTTGTGGGTGGACTGCCAGACTAACTCAGGTACTGACCGTGAGGTCAGGTACCTGGTTAGTCTTCCCTGGGAGGGGGAGATGTGTGTCGAAACCAACCTCGCCACTGGGTTTTGGAGGGGCCTGGCTGCTGGCCTCTTGCCTCAGGATTATGGCCCATACTAACTTTTAAACCCCTGAACCTATTCAAGTGAATTTTGGATAGGTTTGTCCCCAGGTTATACTGGTTAAATTGATGTAAGTTTTATGTATGGACAATGTAAACTCACAAAGTTGTAACAATTTATAATAAGTATAGCTCGTCAGCTTGGGAGATAGTTGAGTGGATAGACAGAGGGGAGGAATATGCTGGGTGTGTTTCTATTGTCCCATTGTGAGATGTTAAATGTCTGTGTATTGAAAAGGGTTGTGACATTGTATGTTTAAATGGTGATGTCTGTCCTGTTGTTCTCACATGTGTATTGGCGATTTCCCTTTGTCCTGAGAGATAATTGGATTGCTCCTCGGTTGTCTCCAGGACAGAGAGGAGGAAACCATGATGCATTGTGGGGATGTGTTGTGTCTGTATCCTGAATTGCTACATATGTGTCCTGTGTCGCAGTCTTCCTTCTGGTCCCCTAGGGGCGTGTACACCAGATGGGCTTGGTTGTTGTACTTACATTATATGTGTTGTAACATATTGATTGGTTGGATTTCAAAACCCTGTGGGCGGACCTGTATTTGCAACAACTGTAATAAAAACAAGGCTGGGTGTCCCAGCACCTCAGACCACTGCTTGACCCTCAACACGGAGCCTTGTCTCGTTATTGGGGGGATCCGCTGTATGCTGTTAGAGACTGATTGCCAGGAGTGTAAGCTGATTCCTGTTCGTCTGCTAGCAGCTATTCGTGAGGTCCCAGTTTGGAGTGCTATTTTGTATCCAGTTCGGGAGTTTGGTGTTCTGCAGTAGCTGTGCCTGTCTCTCAGAAAGGGGCCTATCGCCTAAACGGATTTTAACCCCTTGTCTGCTGAAACGGTCCGTTACACCCTCAAAGTTAAAGTGGAAAAACACACTACAGGCTGATCCAACTTTGATGTAATGTACTTAAAACAAGTCAAAATGAGGCTCAGTAGTGTGTGTGGCCTCCACGTGCCTGTATGACCTCCCTACAACGCCCATGCATGCTCCTGATGAGGTGGCGGACAGTCTCCTGAGGGATCTCCTCCCAGACCTGGACTAAAGCATCTGCCAACTCCTGGACATTCTGTGGTGCAACGTGACGTTGGTGGATAGAGCAAAACATGATGTTCCAGATGTGCTCAATTGGATTCAGGTCTGGGGAACGGGCGGGCCAGTCCATAGCATCAATGCCTTCAACTTGCAGGAACTGCTGACACACTCCAGCCACATGAGGTCTAGCATTGTCTTGCATTAGGAGGAACCCAGGGCCAACCGCACCAGCATATGGTCTCACAAGGGGTCTGAGGATCTCATCTCGGCACCTATTGGCAGTCAGGCTACCTCTGGTGAGCACATGGAGGGCTGCCAAACCGGTCATGCTGGAGGATGTTGCAGGCAGCAGAACGTTCTCCACGTCGTCTCCAGACTCTGTCACGTCTGTCACATGTGCTCAGTGTGATCCTGCTTTCATCTGTGAAGAGCACAGGGCGCCAGTGGCGAATTTGCCAATCTTGGTGTTCTCTGGCAAATGCCAAACGTCCTGCACGGTGTTGGGCTGTAAGCACAACCCCCAACTGTGGACGTCAACCCCCACGGAGTGCTGTCTGCATCTTTTGCGGCCCCATTGAGTGAATGGGTCTGCACCCGAGCCGCAATAAGCTAGGATGTGGACCAGAACAACGTTCGTGTGCATGAGGCCTTAGAACAAAGTTTTATGCGAATTGACTTCGGATGTTTCATCCGAAGTCGATTTGCTCATCCCTAATCATAATCATGGACTGGCTGAGGTCAGGGAAGGCAGTGTAGCTGAGGGTCAGAATCCAGTAAATGGGCAGACCTATTGTTCAGACACTCTCCCATGAGGAAAGGTGCCTAATGTACCCTGGGGTTGTCGATCATTGGCTAGTGAAGATTAAAGTGCATTGTAACGGACCGTTTCAGCAGACAAGGGGTTAAAATCCGTTTAGGCGATATGCCCCTTTCTGAGAGACAGGCACAGCTACTGCAGAACACCAAACTCCCGAACTGGATACAAAATAGCACTCCAAACTGGAACCTCACGAATAGCTGCTAGCAGACGAACAGGGATCTTACACTTCTGGCAATCGGTCCTCTAACAGCATACAGTGAATCCCCCCAATAACGAGACAAGGCTCCGTGTTGAGGGTCAAACAGTGGTCCTCGGCGCAAGCTAGGAAGCGTCCATTAACGGAAGGGGATCTGTTACATTGGTGGCAGCAGTGGGATGGCTTCCCTAGTGCGAGGAGCAGCATCCTGGGAACACCAAGCAGAGCTGGAGTATTGGTATAGCCACGTACGGTTTGATGCTATGTTGAAGAGGCGGTTGGCTATCTACGGGCCCCACCTAACAGAGGAACTGGTACCGGAAGTGAGGAGAGAACTGGCGGAGTATCTGCAGCAGGAAGCAGAATATCGGGCGGAGATAGCGAAGTATTCCGTCTCTGCACCCCAGCAAAAACGTGAGTTACAGGGGGCCGAAGGTGTCGTCCTTCCCCCCCAGCGGCAGTGTGTACTCCAGGGGGCCGAAGGTGTCGTCCTTCCCCCCCAGCGGCAGTGTGTACCCCAGGGGGCTGAAGGTGTCGTCCTTCTCCCCCAGCGGCAGTGTGTACCCCAGGGGGCCGAAGGTGTCGTCCTTCCCCCCAGCGGCAGTGTGAACCCCAGGGGGCCGAAGGGGTCGTCCTTCCCCCCCAGCGGCAGTGTGAACCCCAGAGAGCTGAAGGTGGCGTCCTTCCTCCCCAGCGGCAGTGTGTGTTACAGGGAGCTGAAGATGCCCTCCTTCCTCCCCAGCGGCAGTGTGTACCCCAGGGGGCCGAAGATGTCGTCCTTCCCCCCCAGTGGCAGTGTGAACCCCAGGGAGCTGAAGGTGTCGTCTTCCCCCCCCAGCGGCAGTGTGTACCCCAGGGGGCCGAAGGTGTCGTCCTTTCCCCCCAGCGGCAGTGTGAACCCCAGGGAGCTGAAGATGTCGTCCTTCAATCCCAGCGGCAGTGTGAACCCCAGGGAGCTGAAGGTGTCGTCCTTCCTCCCCAGCGGCAGTGGGTGTTACAGGGAGCTGAAGGTGCCCTCCTTCCTCCCCAGCGGCAGTGTGTACCCCAGGGGGCCGAAGGTGTCGTCCTTCCCCCCCAGCGGCAGTGTGTACCCCAGGGAGCTGAAGGTGTCGTCCTTCCTCCCCAGCGGCAGCCTGTGTTTCAGGGAGAGGAGTGCAGCACCCTCTCTCCCCAGCGGCAGCTTACCCTAACAAGGGGAGACACCAATCGCCCAGACGGCGCAAATGGGACTGTGGTCTCTGCGCCTGACCTACCGGGATGCCGGACAGCCTGTCCAGATCCCCCTCTACCCTCACCAGGACAACAGGAGGAGGGGGTAAGTACAAATTCCCCTCCCCAGTTAACTCCTAACGTGGCCTCAGGGTTAACAGAGGCGATGCTAACCCCTGCTGACTCCCATGTTCCTCTGGCTACTGAGCCGGACTATGGTCTCAGCACCCCAGCAGAAGAGCTGGCAGCTGGGCAGAGTGCAGTCGGCCTCTGCCCTCCCTCAAGTCCCCACAGCATGTTGCCCCATCACCACAGCAAAATACCCAGGTGCAGTAACTGTTTCTTGTGGGTGGGTCACCCTTGTACCTGTTTGTTGTGGGTGGGCTACTCGGGCATCTGGTTACTGTGGGTTGGTGGATCGACTAACGGAGGCACTGACCGACAGAAGGTCAGGTGCCTGGTTAGTCTTTCCCCCAAAGGGGAGATGTGTGACAAACTGCCATTTGCCACTGAGCGGTGTAGAGGACTTATGGCTAGCCTTCTGCCCTACGACTATGGCCCCGGGACATTTTACCCTTCAAGAACAGAACTATGCCGCATGTCTGGACTGTTCTTAGGACCGAACGCGGTCAGCGGTGTATACTAAAGAATCTATGGAACTGTTTTGGGCAGGAAATTGTGCTTGCGGTCGGTCATAAAGGACTTCACTTAACTTTTGATCCGCTGGAGGGATTTGTGTGATTTTTGGGAGTGTTTATGTTTGATGTATGCAGAGTTTAAATATGTAATTTTTATGGAGATGGAATGTATGGTTTTAAAGTTAAAGTGTATGTTTAAAAACTGTATTTTTACTGTCTGTGATAGTTATGTTAATTACAAGATTTTCCTAAAATATGACGGAAAGTCATGATTTTATTAAAGACACGGAGGCCTCGTATTGCTTTACCTTTCTTTACTGAATCTACCATAGCAGCAAAGAAAAAAATGGTACAACAAATGGAAACCATGGTAACAACTCCTCCCCTTATCCCAGTATATCAGTCCTTGTCTGCCTGGGATCCTCCTCTTTCTTTGCGCCTCAACCAGCGCTGATCAAAACCGTAACTACCGACGTTGTAAAACCGGACAACGACAATATCTCTTGAAAACTTGTCGGCTTGGACCGCGAACAACAAACGGACATCCGACTCATCAGTAACTGCATAACTCGAGTGATGGAATCTTTAGCCTCTCAACCTAGGAGGGAAAAGAAAAACAAACATCCTAAAACCATGATCCAGTGAATCAAGCAGAGAACAACCTGTTTAGAGGAAAATCAAATAACTCTAAGTCGTTAGATACTCACCCATGGTAAACAGTCAGTACATACTCACCCATGGTATACATTAGGGCGGGTCCAGGGAGGACAATACTCGCCTCCGTGTCTTTAATAAAATCATGACTTTCCGTCATATTTTAGGAAAATCTTGTAATTTTATTACAAGACACGGAGGCCTCGTATTGCTAGTTTAAAGCTGAGCCATTACCGAGTCAAAAGCGTGTGTTGTTGGTCTAAAATAGAACTCACGAAATGTGGAAGTCCTGGACCAGTCCGCCAACCTCAACACGTCCTCCAAACGTGCTCCCGATGTTGTCATAGAAGTAGCCGCAGCACTGCGAACTGAATGTGCCGTGAAAATGGTCGTATCAATCCCGGAAAGGGAGAGGATCCATTTAACCCAACGAGATAAAGTAACGCTGGTGACTGGAGAAAAAGGGCTACGAAAAGAAATGAACAAGTTGGGAACAGAAGGCGACCGGACGGAGCGGGTCCTCTCCTCGTATTCAAGTAGACAAGCTACAGGACATAGTTGTGGCGATGCTGGAAATCGGGGGTAGAAAACTGACCGAATATTGGTCTTAGTGCGACGAGAAATATTAAAGTGAACTCCCTCAGGGGTGAAGGATCTAGCGTCACAATCCAAGGCACGCACATCTGACACTCTTTTGCAAGAGATAAGACAGAATAAAGTGACCAATTTGGCTGATAATTGGCGTAAGGTTAATAGGGTATTAGAGGGCCAGTCGCTCAAAAAATTTAAGACCCCTGACACATCCCAGGTTGAAGTAAATCGCGGTCGAGGCGGTCGAGCCAAGCGTGAACCTTTAAGCAAACGACATACCAAAGGGTGTTGACCCGCTGGACGCCCTTCGAATCCGGCATGCCTGGAGGAAATAGCCGACCTAAAAACATTGATGGTACGGTAAGCCTTCCCCGCCTCAAATGGAATTTACAGTTGCTGTAGCGGGATCCAGAGTCCGCTGGACGCACCAGCGAGACCAAGAGTCCCAGGCGGCTCCATAAGCCCGTCTTGTTCCGGGTGCCCACGCGTTGTCCAGTAAGAATCTAGTCGTTCCTGAAAAGCCAGCGTCTCCTCCTGAATCCCCGAGATCTTGCAGGCCAGGAGACGTAACGATCCGTTCTGGAGGAGCGGATGAAGTTCTCCTGACGGACCCTGAAGCAGGGACAACTGATCGGGAAGAAGAATCGGAAAATCCACCAGAAGTTCTAAGATCTGAGGGAACCAAGACTGTGTTTTCCAGAAAGGCACAATCAGAGTCAGTTTCGCCAGCTGCTGACGGACTTGAAGTAGAACCCTCGGGATGAGTGTGAAAGGAGGAAACGCATACATTAGTGCGCCTCCCCAGTGTTGTAAAAGAGCGTCCACCGCTTCCGCCAAAGGATCTGGTCTCCAACTGAAGAACCTGGGGAGCTGGGTATTCAACCGGGAGGCGAACAAGTCAACCGAAAACGGGCCCCAAAGAGAAGAAATAGCAGAGAATACCCTGACGTCTAATCTCCAGTCGCTGGAGTCCGAGATGTAGCGCGAATTCCAGTCCGCCAGGGTATTGTGAAGACCCGGAAGATATTCCGCTACTACTGAAATGTTCCGATCGAGACAAAACTCCCAAAAATCTTTCGCCAAGTGGGAAAGAACCACAGAACGCGTTCCTCCCATACAGTTGACATATCGGACAGCCGAAATATTGTCCATGCGCAGTCTGATGGCTGTACTGATCACCCCGTTGGCAAAACTGCGAATTGCAAACGACCCTGCAAGTAGCTCTAGGGCGTTGATATGCAGACGGGATTCTTCCTGTGACTATGGGCCTCCCGTGGACACTCCGCAGCAATGCGCACCCCAACCGTGAAGACTCGCATCTGATTCTATGATCAGATCCGGTTGAGGACCCATGATAGCCCTGCCATTCCAGGCCGAGAGGTTGTGGATCCACCACCTCAATTCGTCTCTCGTTTCTGCATCCAACGTGACGAAATCGGCATAAGAGGCCCCCGTCCGCAAATGGGCGATTTTGAGGCGTTGCAACGCCCGATAATGGAGGGGGGCTGGAAATATGGCTTGGATTGAGGCGGCCAGAAGACCGATAACTCTCGCCAAATGCCGTAAGGACATCTGGGGTAAACGAAGAGCATGTCGCAGCTCTTTGCGAATGGCCTTGACCTTGGAGAGAGGGAGACTGAGGGATAATTCCACTGAATCTACCTGAAACCCTAGGAATTCCATAGACCTGGTGGGGGTCAGACAAGATTTCTCCTGGTTGACAATAAAACCCAAATTGGAAATGAGGGATACCGACATGTGTAGATGTTTCAGCAGGAGAGCATGTGATTGGGCCATGATCAGTATATCGTCCAAGTAGACGATCAGACGGACTCCTCTGCTGCGGAGCCATGCCACCACTGGACGCATGATCTTGGTGAAGCACCAGGGGGCGGAGGAGAGGCCAAACGGAAGGCAAGTGAAGCGCCAAGTTTGACCGTTCCATAGAAACCGAAGAAGGTCCCTCGAGGAAGGAGACACCGGAACCGTGAGGTAAGCGTCTTTGAGATCTATTTTGGCCATCCAGTCGCCTGGAAGAAGCAGATCTCTCAAAAGATGGATACCTTCCATCTTGAAATGCCGGTACTGTACAAAAGCGTTTAAGGCTTTCAAATTGATGACGGGCCACATTTGGCCCCCTTTCTTTTGCACCAGGAAAATATTGCTGACCACTCCCCTTAGATTCTCGGGTGCACGCTCTATCGCGCCTTTGCGCAGAAGATCTGACAGCTCCTTCTGAAAGAGGGATTGTGTCGATATGGGCAACGGAATTGGCGGGGGGTCCGGGATGGAACTTGGGTCGGCAATCAAATCTATCGTGAACCCCTGCACGGTAGAGAGAACCCAGTGGTCGGAGGTCACGCCTGACCACACATGAGTAAAGAACCGGAGTCTGCCTCCGACACAGTGGTCTAAAAAAGGTAACTGATGAAGGATAGAACTTACCAAAAGGCCGTCGGGCACTCGGATTTCCTCTGAAGCCACGGGAACGATAGGGGGCGCCTCGGGATGGAAAAAAGGCCGGCTGGTGTCTCTGATCCTGGAGGGATGCACAATAGGAAAAGGAGCCTCTGTCAGAACCCCTGGCATGGAAATTGGAACGGCCGGACAGTCGGCCCCTTGAACTGTTGGAGAAACGCCCTTGAAAGACTCGACGCATCGATGTCTGGGCCTTATCGAGAGCCGTAAAGGCTCCTACATACTTGCCCAACTCTTTAATAAAAGAGTCGCCAAATAGGAAACCTTGGGCCTCTTTGCCCGCTTCCGTCAGAGCCAGGTTGGATAATTTAGGCTCTATTTTTATGAGTATCGCCTTACGTCTTTCGATGGCGAGTGAGGCATTAACATTGCCTGCCACGCAGATGGCTCTTTGGACCCAACCCCTTAGTTCTTCAGGGTCTACTTGGCCACCTGCCGCTTTGGCGGATTCAGCTATGTCAAATATTTTAGCTAAAGGACCTGTAATGTCCAGTAACTTATCTTGGACAGCCCTTAAGGCAGCGTCCAGCCCTTTGCGGGGATTAAACCCTGTTTTTGCCAAAAATTGGACCATTTTTGGATCCACTGATGGGGTATCACACACTTTGTGTGGTATCAATGGGCGTGGACATTCAGCCCGTAGTTTATTTCGCGCTTCCTTACTAAGAGGATTGCGAATGCGAGCCTCTAAATACTGCGCCACATGTGTGGCGGGCATCCATTCCGCCGAGCGGGGATGGTGCAGCTCGTCAGGGTTGAATAATGGCTCTCCGGAAGGATCCTTTAAGAGATCCACTGACGACCCCTGATTTAGTAAGGGTTCTGGGCAAATATTAATAGCTGGGTCAACAGCTACATCAGCCAAATCATCCTCCACGTCATAAATCAGATCATCCTCCTTATCAGGTGCCTCTTCCTCTGACTCTCTATCAGAGTCTGATAGTGGCTCAGGAAGTGACCTGGCAGTCTTCCATGCCCGCGTGGATTCTGCCTGGCGGGTACAGGCTCTTTTACGCGAACGATGCGCGTTATCATGGGATGGGGAAGGCCCATCAATCTGAGGCGTTCTGGAGGTAGACGGGAGTAAACCTAAAGACGGAGTCGGGGCCTGTATAGTGGTATTAGGGAGAGCTATGAGGGCCTGCGATATAGAATGGGTTAATGCAGATGACATTGAACCCATGGCGGCGATAATAGCATTTGATATAGATTGCTGCAGCATCAGATTAGGATCATCCGGGTGCAGTACCTCGGATCTCCTATCCTCAGCAGGGGAGCCTTGCCCTAAAGGGGGAGGATCAGTGGGGGCTACAGAAGCAATGGAGCTTTTCCTAGTGGACATGGTAGTAGAATAGAAATGGCAGGAGTTTGTCACCCCAGCCAGAGAGCAGTAGAAGAAGGGACCTAGAAGAGAAGAAACAGAGAATAGCTATAGATAAATATATCCTGCTGGTGACCGATACTGTAGGAAGTGGGGAATAAGGCACTTACAGTTGTAATATAAGCGACCGCAACGAACAGGCAGCAGCGGTGAATGTCCGGTGCGCTAAAACCAACCAGATCTCTGAAGAGGCCGAAGTCTCGCGAGATCGCGGAGCCCGCGAAAAAGGCCGAACAGAGCTAAAGTGAAGCAGGCGTCCGAAATCTCGTCTCGCGAGATCTCGGGCGGAGAAGAAGATGGGCCGCAATGTTCGGAGCGCGCGAAATGGCGACCGAAAGGTAAATAGAAGGAATACCAAGAGGGGAAAACCTGGATATAGCGCGCCCCACGCCCGAGGGCAGAGGGGCCGCAAGTGACAGCAAGGGAAGGGAAACACAGTTAAGGAAAAACTGAAAGGAAAACCTGTAGGTAAAAACGTATATAAATACACAATTAGCGCCAGGAAACCCCAGAATAACAAGATATAAAGGAAAAATCAATAATCCTGAGAATAAGGATTAAAACACAACTAAGTAAAACTATATACCAGACCCTGAGCAAAAGTTCAGAGCTGGAAGGTACTTATCTGCCTGGTAGCAGCAAAGAAAGAGGAGGATCCCAGGCAGACAAGGACTGATATACTGGGAT
Source organism: Bufo bufo (assembly GCF_905171765.1). NCBI lineage: Eukaryota > Metazoa > Chordata > Amphibia > Anura > Bufonidae > Bufo > Bufo bufo. The sequence continues at coordinate 423,966,278 of NC_053394.1, forward strand.
AAGGGGAGGAGTTGTTACCATGGTTTCCATTTGTTGTACCATTTTTTTCTTTGCTGCTATGGTAGATTCAGTAAAGAAAGGTAAAGCAATACGAGGCCTCCGTGTCTTGTAATAAAATCCATAATTATATCACAGACAGAAGAGAGGATTTTGTGTATTCGGGTGGTGATTCCTCTCCTATTGTTCTCACATGTGTATTGGTGATCTCCCTTTGTCCTGGGAGATAATTGAATTGCCTTCGGGTGCCTCCAGGGCAGAGAGGAGGAAACCATGATGCATTGTGGGGACCTGCATAAATATGGGCGGGTAGCCCTCAATAAAGAGTTCAGCTCAGTTCCTGTTTTTCTAACCCTTCAAAACGCAGCCTCGTCTCGTTATTGGAGGGAATTGCTGCATCACGCTGGGGACTGCTATGCTCTGCATATTCCCTGGAGGAGAGATCTTTCCCACACGGTGCTGAATGCTGGAGGTTCATTCAGGGTGGAAGGAAGACGGCCCGGCTCCAGTTAAGCTACGGCGGTTGTGGAGTCTGTGGTGCTTGTGGTGTCCAGTACGGTGCTTGTGGTCCTCGGCGCAAGCTAGGAAGCATCCATTAACGGAAGGGGATCCGTTACATGCATGCAGGCCCTTTAAGAGCCGAAGGATAAGAGGACAGGCAGTGAAAGAAAGGCTTTGCTGGCAAGCAGGCGGCAGCCCACGTGGAGGAAAAGACCAGACCCGGTGGACAGAGACACCAGAAAGACGATAGTAGGAAGCAGGTTTGGACCCTCGGGGAGGGCAAACAGAACACTGACTGGTACAAACTGCTACTGTAACATGCAGGTGCTAGTCAAACCATATAACTTCCAACCCTATACAAACCAGTTATTATTGCAGAGGATCATTAAACCCAGAGCTGTAATGTAAAACAAGCTGTGCACATATGAAAACTTTTCCATTTACCTAACAGAACAATTTCTTTATATTAAGCCCTGATATAAGATATAGAGAAAAGAATAAAATGAAATGTCGACTGAGTTCCATAAAACTGTGTAGGGTCTCCTAGGAACCATAGTATAATGGGAGATGACAATATAAAGTATGATTCCTGGCTGCTATTTATCTCTATCTTGTGTAAAGATTCAAGGTGAGGTTACGATTTCAGATTCTCTGCAACAGTGCATATTGGGACAAAAACTCATGCAAGCAGTAATGCTCGTCATCACTTTTTTTTTATAAGCTTTACTTTAACCCCTTCAGGACCCTGCCACCTTAAGGACCAAGCCATTTTTTGAAAATCTGACGTGTCACTTTATGCGGTGATAACTTTAAACCGCTTTTACTTATCCAGGCCATTCTGAGATTGCTTTCTCGTCACATATTGTACTTCATGACAGTGGTAAATTTGAGTCAAAATATTTCATTTTTATTTACCAAAAAAAATACCAAATTTACCAAAAAATAGAAAAAAATGTGTAATTTTAAAAATGGCAATTCCTCTGCTTTTAAAACAGATAGTGATACCTCCTAAAATAGTTGTTACTTTACATTCCCCATATGTCTACTTCATGTTTGGATTATTTTGTAAATGACATTTTATTTTTTGGGGACGTTAGAAGACTTAGAAGTTTAGAAGCAAATCTTAAAATTTTTAAGAAAATTTCCAAAACACATTTATAAGGAGCATTTCAGGTCTGAAGTCACTTTGTGGGGCTTACATAATAGAAACCACCCATAAATGGCCCCATTTTAGAAACTACACCCCTCAAGGTATTTAAAACTGATTTTAAAAACTTTGTTAACCCTTTAGGTGTTTTGCAAGAATTAAAGGGTAACTGTCATACTTTTTTTTTATTTGATAGTTTATTAGAGCTAGGCATGTATACCTGAGTTAGTCTGTCAATGATTGTCAAAAGATCTGTAATTACATTATAACAGCTTTCATTAATGTCCGCTGTCCCTTTCCACTGCTCCCTTAAAAGACCATTGCTATGGCTTGTCTGTCTTCCCTTCAGTGTAAACAGAAGACGAAGGGGCGATCTTCCACACTGTATGCCTGCATTAGGCTTCAGAGTGAGGAGGCGTGTCTCTCAGTAATCCAATCTGATTGGCTGGCAGGGAGCTGCTGGCTACAGCAAGTGTGCATGGGAAGTGAGGGAAAGCAGTTTGGACCTCAGAGAACTGGCAGAGGAGCCATCTTGAGAAGGTCCTCATATTGTAAATATTTAAACAGCCGTAACTAAGGGAAAAACTCAAGGAAAACAGTGGTATGTGAATAAACTAAAGATTGCTTTATGCATAATGCTGCTGCAGCAGTAACATATGCTAAAATTGATTTCTTGATGAAAACATGACAGTTACCCTTTAAAGGAAAATGTAGATGAAATTTAAGAATTTCACTTTTTTGGCAGATTTTCCATTTTATTCCATCTTTTTCCCCGCTAACAAAGCAAGGGTTAACAGCCAAACAAAACTCAATATTTATTACCCTGATTCTGTAGTTTACAGAAACACCCCATATGTGGTCGTAAACTGCTGTACGAGCACACGGCAGGGCGCAGAAGGAAAGGAACGCCATATGGTTTTTGGAAGGCAGATTTCACTGGGATAATTTTAAGTTGCCATGTCACATTTGAAGACCCCCTGATGCACCCCTAGAGTAGAAACGCCCAAAAAGTTACGCCATTTTGGAAATTAAGGGATAAGGTGGCAGTTTTGTTGGTACTATTTTAGGGTACATATGATTTTTGGTTGCTCTATATTACACTTTTTATGAGGCAAGGTAACAAAAAATTGCTGTTTTGGGTACCGTTTTTATTTTTTGTTTTTTACAATGTTCATCTGACAGGTTAGATCATGTGCTATTTTTATAGAGCAGGTTGTTAGTGATGCGACAATACCAAATATGACAACTTTTTTGGTTGTTTGTTTCAGTTTTACATAATAAAGCATTTAAAAAAAAAAATGATTTAATTTGTCTCTCCATATTCTGAAAGCCATAGTTTTTAGGTTTTTTTTGGGCGACTGTCTTATGTAGGGGCTAATTTTTTTTGGTATAATATGCTGTTTGATTGTTACTAATTTTAGGGCTTTTTGATTGCTTGGTATTAAACTTTTTGTAAAGTAAGGTACAAAAAATTGTGTTTTTACGCCGTTTTTATTTTATTTGTTTTACGGTGTTCACCTGAGGGGCTAGTGCATGTGATATTTTTATACAACAGGTGGTTACTGACTCGGCGATACCTAATATGTATACTTTTTTATTTAAGTTTTACACAGCATTTTTGAAACAAAAAAAAATCATGTTTTAGTGTCTCCATATTCTGAGAGCCATGTTTTTTTAAATTTTTTGAGCGACTGTCTTAGTTAGGGTCAAATTTTTGGCAGGATGAGATGACGGTTTGATTGGTACAATTTTGGGGTGCGTATGACTTTTTGATCGCTTGGTATTACACTTTTTGTGACGTAAAGTACAAAAAAATTGTTTTTTTTACCCCATTTTTATTTTATTTGTTTTACAGTGTTCACCTGAGGGGTTAATGCATGTGATATTTTTATACAGCAGGTTGTTACGGACGTGGCGATACCTAATATGTATATATATTTTTTTATTTACTTAGAGGACCTTTCACCAGAAGAAAGTATCTAAACTAACTATACAGACGTGTAGAGCGGCGCCCAGGGATCCCCCTGCACTTACTGTTATCCCCGGGCGGCCGCTCCGTTCTCCGATTATAGCCTCCGTTATGTTCGTAGTTAGGCTCCACCCAGGGGAACCTGCCGCGGTCTCCTTCTCCTATGCTGTAGCGCTGGCCAATCGCAGCGCTCAGCCAGCGCTACAGCATAGGAGAAAGAGATGCCGGCAGGTTCCCCTGGGTGGAGCCTAACTACGAACATACCGGAGGCTATAACCGGAGAACAGAGCGGCGCCCGGGGATAACATTAAGTGCAGGGAGATCCCTGGGCGCCGCTCTACACGTCTGTATAGTTAGTTTAGATACTTTCTTCTGGTGAAAGGTCCTCTTTAAAGGGTTTCTACCACCACATTTTCACCTATTTAGCTGTCAGACACTAGCGATCTGCTAGTGTCTGCTCTACCTAACCATGCTATGGTAATCCCTTTCTGTGCAGCGGTTACCCTAAAAAACGTAGTTTTATTGCTATGCTAATGAGCCTCTAGGTGCTATGGGGGCGTCTTTTCAGCATCAAGAGGCTCCGTCCACTCACTATTTCCGCCGCCCAGCACACTCCAGCCCGCCCCTCTCCTCTAGATTGACAGCCCACTCGCGCCTGCGCCGTGTGCTTCTGTATTCGGCGCAGGCGCAGTGACTGTTGGACTGAACCCTGCGCCGTAATCGGCGCAGGCGCAGTGAAGATGCCGCCGCAGGGAGACAGTCACTGCGCCTGCGCCAAATACAGAAGCACACGGCGCAGGCGCGAGAATTCGGCCGAGATGCAGAGAAGTAGTCTGTCAATCTAGAGCAGAGGGGCGGGCTGGAGCGCGCTGGGCGGCAGAAATGGTGAGTGGACGGAGCCTCTAGGTGCTCAAAAGACGCCCCCATACCACCTAGAGGCTCATTAGCATAGCAATAAAACTAAGATTTTTGGGGTAACCGCTGTACAGAAAGGGATTACAATAGCATGGTTAGGTAGAGCAGACACTAGCAGATCGCTAGTGTCTGACAGCTAAATAGGTGAAAATGTGGTGGTAGAAGCCCTTTAAGTTCTACACAATAAAAGCATTTTGGAAACAAAAAAAGAATTCATATTTTAGTGTCTCCATATTCTGAGAGTCATATATTTTTTTACTTTATGCCCAATTGTTTTATGTAGGGGCTCATTTTTTGCAGGATGAGGTGGCACTATTTTGGGGGGTATATGCCTTTTTGATCGCTTGGTGTTGCTCTTTTTGTGATGTAAGTTGCCAAAAAAATTGTTTTAGCACAGTTTTTATTTTAGTTTTTCTACAGCGTTCAGGTGAGGAGGTGGATCATGTGATATTTTTTGTAGAGCCAGTCGTTACGGACGAGGAAATACCCAATGTCTGGTTTTATTCTTTTTTTTTTTTTTTTTTTACAATTTTGTGTTCTAGTTTGGGAATTTAACTTTTTTTTTTTTATGAAAAACACATTTTTTTTTACTTTTTTTTTTTTGTCCCACTCTGGGACTTCAACTTCTGGAGTCTGATCCCCTCTGCAATGCATTACAATACAACCTGAATTGTAATGCACTGGCTGCCAGCTTAAGGGCTGGATCTCACAGGCTTCCGTAGAAAGCAAGCTCCGATGCCTATGGAAGGCATCGGGCTTGCCTTCTCTGCCATTGGATCCCCGCCACTGCAGCGCAGGGACCCGATGGGGAAGAGGAGGGCACCCGTACCTCCCGCAAACCCTCTGCATGCCGCGGTAAGCTTTGACCGCGGGATACAAGGGGTAAACACACTGCATCAGTGTTTTTTTACTGATGTCGGCGTATGCAGCAGGGGCCCGTCTGTCAGTGACTGCCGAGTCCGTGCTGCTGATCGGGCAGGCGCAGCTCCTGCATCTGGCCGATCAGCCAGCCATACTTAAGTCACGTCCACCAGCGCAGTACATGTATTTAAGGGGTTAAAGGGTTTTCATGCCAGGAAAAATACTGGTCAGGGTTATTTTAGCCCCTACTAATTCCTAAAAGGTAGGTGTCACAGAAGCCAGCAAGGTGTCCACATTCCATAGGTCCTCGCGAGGGGTGATCCTTGGTCTGGAATCACACAAGTGAAATTTTTAGCTGCACAAAGATCTGAACTTACAAAATTGGTGCCAAAAAGACACAACATTCTTACTAAGGTCATTTTCACATCTCTGGTGAATGTTTCCGGTATTGCCGGATCCTACTGATGACTACCAGATCTCTTGACTATATTGGGATCCAGCTGTTATCTGGCCACTTTCTGGGAAAATGCCGGGTTTTGACTAGCCAAAAAATGTTCCATCCAGTGGTTTCTGGTCCGGCTCACAGCCGGCATTTGTATCTGATCAGGCAGCTGGATCTTCTTACAGCAGATGTGAATTCAGCCAAACTGCCGAGGTCCCTCCCTTCAAGAAAAGAGCAGTGGACCAAGTTGACTGCATGTTAAAGATGCTATCACTTTCCATGTTTTTAAATAATCTGACGACTGAATTAAGTAAAAATGAACCCTGTCAAAAACATAGACTAATAGAGAAGCTCATATTAATCCCTTCATTACCCTAGACCACCAAGGATGATGGTTTTAATCCTTTCTACCACCCTAAACCTCTAGGACTCCCCTTCTTCTCTTAAGACCAACAAACAGGTATTACCCCTTGACTACTCTAAACCACCAGCAAGAGGCATTAACCTATTAAAGAGGCCCTAGACAAATATGCATCCATTAACCCCACCCTAGACCACCAAACTAACACCGCCATGAGGACTTCTTCCAGTTATGACTTGTTTAGCAATATGTAGCACAAAGACATCTTTGGCTCCTGGATATTCCAACACCCTGTTTGTGCCTCCATACAATAGTAATGTCCCCCTTACAGGGCTCCAGATGGCGACCAAAATGGTCGCCAATGCGACTTAGAATTGTAAAATGGCGACAAGACTTTGTAGTCTTGTCGCCATTTGCGCCTAGACCCTCCGCTGCTCTGCCACTTTAAGAAGAACAGCATTTCATACAGCAGGCAGACGGCAATCCAATAACAGAGCTCCGCACAGTACAGAGCTCTGTTATTAGAGAGGAGGCTGCTGATTGGTCATAGAATCCCCCGGCTGCCCTGCCATTGGCTGCTCCTCTCACACCCCCATTCTCCCGCGCTGAACACAGCAGCAGCTTGATCTTCAGTCAGAGTCATGAGCACAGGGAGCTGCTCCATGCTGACTGCTCCATAGAACAGGTTAGCTTGAGAAACTAATACTTAACAATCCACAAACAGACTGTCACAGTCATCCCTGCGCTGATAAAGGCTAATCCTTATCGTCTTTACGACCCTGATAACACTCAGGGGCCGCTGGTGCTCTGTGTGAGCTCCCTGCCTGGGCTCACAAACATTCTTAATAAGGGAATAAAAGGGTTAATAGGAGCCCCGCGTTATCTCCTCCTACTAAGCACAGACTATTGAAAGAGATATGGTTCACTGGCTTTAGTGTCTTGACCAGCGCGGGGCTCCTATTAACCCTTTACATACTTAACATTAGCAAGTGGTGAGATGACTGATGAGCACCTCGCCACTTGCTAATGGCTGGCGCTGCCCAGTATCCCCCCACCTACCTACCTAACTTTCTCTGCGCATCACCTATTTTATGCTGAAGTGTGTGGGGGGGGGGGAGGCTGTTGTTGAGTGGTTAATTATAACTACACCTTTTTTATGAATGTAATTCTGCTCTCCTGGAGATTTAACTTTTTTTTTTATTTGTATTTTACTATATCTTATTAAGTGTATTTTTATTTTATAGTACCCCTTTACAATCCTGGGTGCATCATAACTGCCATGTGTTACAGCAAAGAAGGGGTTTTCTCACACTGGGGTCCCCACCAGTCCATAGACCCAAGGGGCCACAGTGCTAGGTAAAATGTTCCACTGAAGTTTTCTCTGAAAGGCGCCTCTGACAACCCCTACTGTGCTGGATACGGCCAGTGGGGCGGAGGTAACGTTCCGTCAGGAGTGTTTGCTGTGTTTGGGGACCTGGTGACAGTCCCTACAGTCAGCCACCCTCTGCCATATCTGATAGTCCGGTGACAGCCATAGCCGCCTTCTGCCGTATCTGATAGTCCGGTCACAGCCATAGCCGCCCTCTGCCCTGTCTGATAGTCCAGCTATAGCCGCCCTCTGCCCTGTCTGATAGTCCGGTCACAGTCGCTGTATCGGGTGACGCCCCTCTTCAGGACTAAGGTCCTCATACACATTAGATGCCAGTGGCTGCACCCATGGGCTCCTGTCTGCTTCCCTTGCATTATGTTAAATGGTCATGTGATGCAAGGGAAGCGGATCTCCACTGTGGCCAGTAATTGTCTTGATGGCACTGCAGTCTAACGTTTTCATAGAGAAACCCAAGACAAGCAGCGGAGGCTGGGAAGCGAATGAGCCGGGACCCAGCCCCTAGGGATTACCAACGTAAATCTGGCTAGTCTGACAGGTCATGGGAATGAGTGTACAACCCCTTTTAACTGCGTGGGCTGTAACCTAAAAAAAAACATGCTCCTAGTCCTAAGCATCCCAGCTATATTATATGCATTTTAAATTTGGCGACTAAAAATTTCATTTGGCTCCTAAATTATTCAGGTTAGGAGCCAATGGCTCCTTGATATTTTTTTTTTGTCTGGAGCCCTGCCTTAGTGCCACTTGCATCAGTAAAGTCCCATTAGTGCCCCTCACAATAGCCAGTTCCCTTTTGGTGACCCTTAGAACAGTAATGTTCCACTTGGTGCCCCAAGGTAGCACCTTTCGAGTTCCCACAGAAATTAATAGTAAGTGCCCCCTATGCACCAAAAAAAGACAAAAAAAATTAAACTCGCCTACTTGCAGTCCCACTATGAGCTGTTCACTTCCTCCTTCTAGCTATGAACAGCCCGGCAAAGCAGCGCGATACAGTGATGTCATCATACCACCTGACATCTGTGTGCTCAAGACCTCCTGAGAGACCCAACACTTTCCCGCCTCTAGACCTCTGGTAGGCTCTAGGCTTATAGCAGCAAGGCATGGAGCCAAAGGCTTAAAGATATAGATACAGCTGAAAACAGTGCTTGCCCATGGTCCAGGACAGGACTGGGTCCCTCTTCTCCTTTGGGCCTGATTTGGTTATACCTAGAGCCAGGGTAGCAAAAATGAACCGCTTCATTACCTAGATCACCAATGATGGTGACATTACCTCCTCCAATATCATAGACCACCAATTATGGTGGCAATAACCTCTCTTCTAGCCTAGACCATGAGGAAAACTGACAATAATCCCTCCCTCTACCCTAGACCACCCAGGATGTCTAAAATTAGTCTGAAACTTACCAATGCCTAAATATTGGTGCATCTAATAGACAGACTACAGTCAAAAAATACAGAAGGAGTTTCTATCTTGTTTCTCATATCAATCATATTGAGAATACCAAAGTGCTACCAATTCAGCAAAAGCGTATTTTTATATATTTTTCTACAGTCTGTGTTATTCTCCTCTGTGACACGATGACCACCTCTGTTGAACCATATAATTATATCTAATCAATGTAAATCACTTTAAAGGACCCTTTACCAAACCACCTTTTTACCTCCTCAACCTTAATGCATGCTAATTTTCAGAGCAGATGTTCAGAGGAGCTAAAGGCTTTTTTTCTAACACAAGTTAGAATAACAGTAAGCTGTTAAAAAGCAATACCTCCCTAAAATGCAACTTGAGGGGGTCACAATCACTAATGGCAGACATTGCAATGCCCAAAATGTATTAAACCATTAAAAAATATGAAAATATCCCTGAAACAATGTTATTCCAAATGCATGTAACCTAAATTAAAACTAAACATAAAATAAAACACTAGTTTAGTTTTAATTTATGTTTAGTTTTATGTTTAGTTTTAATTTAGGTTGCATGCATTTGGAATAACATTGTTTCAGGGATATTTTCATATCCCTAGTCATCCTTGAATAAATAGAAGTTCAAATCCTTATCAGCCTGGTCGTTCAATTGCGCCAACAAAATGTCTTAACAGAGGGTGTGGATCTCCACGTTGGCCCCATCCTTTCCAACATTATCTGTGTGACGGGGTGAAGTCACAGAGATAGAGCACCTTAATCCAGGGTAACCAGAGGGTGAGACGCTTTTACAATACTGAAGTTTTAAATTTAATCTATACTTTCACCACAGTCTATGGAAAGTTAGAGGGCAACATCATATAGGCACAGTAAAGGTGGCCATTAGTGGTCATCACCTAGTATAACTTGACTGAAATGAATACTTGAATGATTAAGGGGGTGGAGTTCCTAGTCACCAGCCCCCACCACCACCAAAACCAAATCACGTTTATGGCCATATTGCCTGAAGAAAATACTGAAGAGAACATCTTTCTCCTAACTTTGCACCCAACAGAAGCTCAAAGGGAGGTAGTGCTCCTCCTTGAGGGGGGGAGGGGGTGAAGGTTACAGTTGCAAGGAACAGGAAGTTCTCAATGACAACAGCAGATCATACAAGACAATGGTGATCTGCAATAGTCATCCAATAGATACATGGACAGTTGCTAAGTTGCTAAGCAAAGTTCTGTAGAAAGCCAGGAGCGTTGTGCATACAGATAAAAGATGGTAGAACCAAAGAACCACAAGGTACCATCAAAGTACAGTACATCCTCTAGTGTAGTAGCTTCTGTGGTTACACCTGTCCCATCAAGAGCTAAACTGGGATAGTAATGACGCAGAGGTGATGAATTCTCTCTGATCCACAACCTTCAAAGGCCTCACCTAATTACCAAAGGAACCCCTCCCCACACAAAAATAATTACAACCTGATTACAAACAATTAGACTCAGTTTCTATTGATTCTGTCCAATATTAATTAGATCAACAAAAGCATTACTGTGGCTGAGAAGAATCATCTTTATGACCACAAGTTAATGTTGGGTCCTATCCAATGCTGTACGGATCTATTCGGGGACTTTGTTACATTGAAACATCCATAGGGCAGTGTTTATCACTTTAGTAATGTCCATATTAGGCCAAGAACATGGGATACATGACCCTCCATCAATTGGTACATTCATCTGAGATTCTGTCCCCAGGTCTAGGGTGCAGTGGAACATTCCCGCCTGGCTCTTTGGTTTCTGGATCCAGTTTTACGTCCAGGTTGGGTCCACAATACTGTGGTCAGGGTTGCAGGTGAATGAGATGGTTATGGCGTATCTGGTGCCCCAGTTCACTTTCTCCACTCGATGTAAATTCTCTGATCCAGACGTGAAGAAGGACAAGCGACCTGGAAGAATGAGAAGATATTACGTGTTACGGAATGACGGATGATCAAATGCTTTTTGCTACAGAAACCAAAGCTACGCTTGGATGGCTGCTCATCTTCCTTGAGAACAAAAGTATCCGGGACATTGAAATCCAGCAGCCCAACCAACATCTGAAGTGTGCAGAACCAGGACATTATCCTAAAATTGGCAGCCTTGGCCGACATTTATCTAATGCCTGTGGACAAATTTAGGGTTGACTTTGTGACATGTAGATCCATCATCATGAATAACATACATATACGTTGCGTTTTTTTCTCTTGTCACATCCAAAGCAGTGTAAAGCTGGCCATACACTTTAGATAACTTTCCAGCTTCTCCACCCATCTTCCCAAATTACTCTCGCTCATGAGAACAAGGCAGCCGAGTCAGGCATACCTGTATATAAGGGGGGAGAATTGGTAGCAATAATTGATATTATGTTATGTTATGTTACTAAGTCCTTATATAGCGCTCTAGAGGAACTTAATCCGATCGAAGCGCTTGTGGACGGCTGCATTGGTGGGCCCCTACGTCATCCTACACAAATAGCCAGGTCTTAACCAGCTTCCTGAATTCCAGGTAATCTGGTACAGTTCTAATATGTTCTGGGAGGGAGTTCCAGATCTTGGGGGCTAATACTGAGAAACGTCTGTCCCCCCTTGTCTTGAGGCGGGTTCTTGGCACCGACAATTGATGATTTCTCCCCTAGTTCCATCCAAAAGCTATGTAGAGCTGGAACTACAGTCAGGTCTATAAATATTGAGACATCGACACAATTCTAACATTTTTGGCAAATGAAACAACCAAGATGTGCTTTAACTGCAGACGGTCAGCTTTAATTTGAGGGTATTTACATCCAAAATCAGGTGAACGGTGTAGGAATTACAACAGTTTGCATATGTGCCTCCCACTTGTTAAGGGGCCAAAAGTAATGGGACAATTGGCTTCTCAGCTGGTCCATGGCCAGGTATTCATTTCAAGTGTGCTAATTGCATTTAGAATCTGTTGCTGTCAACTCTCAAGATTAGATCCAAAGAGCTGTCACTATCAGTGAAGCAAGCCATCATTAGGCTGAAAAAAACAAAACAAACCCATCAGAGAGATAGCAAAAACATTAGCCGTGGCCAAAACAACTGTTTGGAACATTCTTAAAAAGAAGGAACGCACCAGTGAGCTCAGCAACACCAAAAGACCCGTGGTGGTGAATAATTCTTTCCCTGGTGAAGAAAACACCCTTCACAACAGTTGGCCAGATCAAGAACACTCTCCAGGAGGTAGGTGTATGTGTGTCAAAGTCAACAATCCAGAGAAGACTTCACCAGAGTGAATACAGAGGGTTCACCACAGGATGTAAACCATTGGTGAGCCTCAAAATCAGGAAGGCCAGATTAGAGTTTGCTAAACGACATCTAAAAAAACCTTCACAGTTCTGGAACAACACCCTATGGACAGATGAGACCAAGATCAACTTGTACCAGAGTGATGGGAAGAGAAGAGTATGGAGAAGGAAAGGAACTGCTCATGATCCTAAGCATGCCAACTCATCAGTGAAGCATGGTGGTGGTAGTGTCATGGCGTGGGCATGTATGGCTGCCAATGGAACTGGTTCTCTTGTATTTATTGATGATGTGACTACTGACAAAAGCAGCAGGATGAATTCTGAAGTGTTTCGGGCAATATTATCTGCTCATATTCAGCCAAATGCTTCAGAACTCATTGGACGGCGCCTCACAGTGCAGATGGACAATGACCCAAATCATACCGCAAAAGCAACCAAAGAGTTTTTTAAGGGAAAGAAGTGGAATGTTATGCAATGGCCAAGTCAATCACCTGATCTGAATCCGATTGAGCATGCATTTCACTTGCTGAAGACAAAACTGAAGGGAAAATGCCCCAAGAACAAGCAGGAACTGAAGACAGTTGCAGTAGAGGCCTGGCAGAGCATCACCAGGGATGAAACCCAGCGTCTGGTGATGTCTATGCATTCCAGACTTCAGGCTGTAATTGACTGCAAAGGATTTGCAACCAAGTATTGAAAAGTGAAAGTTTGATTTATGATTATTATTCTGTCCCATTACTTTTGGTTCCTTAACAAGTGGGAGGCACATATGCAAACTGCTGTAATTCCTACACCATTCACCTGATTTGGATGTAAATACCCTCAAATTAAAGCTGACAGTCATTTGTTTCATTTCAAATCCATTGTGGTGGTGTATAGAGCCAAAAATGTTACAATTGTGTCGATGTCCCAATATTTTGGCATGGCTGAGTATGCACACATTCCCACAGGGAGATTAGAAGAAGTCGATGAGGGACGGGTGGAGCAGCTAGACATTTATCTAAAGCAAATGGCCAACTTAATATTGATTTGGATGTGACTAGAGTGCCAAAAAACACTGTGTAGAAGACTCAACCAGAGGTGTCTGGTAGTGAACATCATAAAATTGAATCTGGAGAATCAGGACACCATCGTGAACATTGCATTGTTGACCAGTCCCACCATGGCCACCTAAACTAACAGAGCATTTCCATAGAGCATTCCATGTCCTTGGCCATAGTCAGGAGCCAACTTCTTTAAGACAAGCAGTCCAATCCTGGTCTCTTACACAGTCTACCACCCCTGTAGTCTGCACTGCCTGTGTGTCAGTCTTCACTGTGGTTCTGGCATTCTATTTATGAACCAGGCGCCTACTAAATAAGAGAGCAATACTGTGGACAAGATTGTAGGACGACACAATGAAGCCGGTAAGATGAAGACATTTTTAATATAAAAGCGTAATTATCATCAGCAGACAATGCTACCCCCGTGGCTGCGGTTTATGGCGCCTTCTGGGATGGCGCTTTTATTTTCTCTCACTCTATTTATAGACATTTGTTCTCCGATCTCAGAAAATTCCCATATGCAATGTTGTTTATATGAGAGTCTCCTCATCCAATGATATCCGAGGATCATCACCCCTATCTTGTACATGCAGGAGGGAAACGTGTCCAGAGAGCCAGCTCCTGCTACACGAAGCAAAATAGTTAATCCAATTTGTTGGTACTTTAGTAATTTCCTGTTGCGCAGCTGATAAAACCTGGTACCATCTGGAGTTAACACCTGCCTTCCTGGAAGACACAGCAATTGAACCTCTGTGCAAACCCTTAGGCGCTGGCACCACTCAAAGCTGGGGATTAGTATATGGATGAGAGGCGCTGGAAGGAAAAAGATTAAGAATAGTAACACAGGAGGTGATGGGCATCTTGAGTAATGAAGTGGTGGACAGGATAGGGTTACGGACAGTTAAGAGGTGCTGTAAATTACGGGTGAGGAATCATTGAAGGGTAATGGAGACTGAAGAGTTCGATGCTGGGGATGATATGGTTAGGAATAGTTGAGGGTTCTGCAGATGATGGGGTTAGGAATAGTTGAGAATGCTGGAGATGGAAGGGTTAGATGCTTTAGATAATGGGGTTACGAACTGTTTAAGGTAGCTGAAGATGATGGAGGTAGGAATAGTTGAAGGGTGGTGATGATGATGGGGTTAGAAATAATTGAGGGCTGCTGGAAATGATGGGGTTAAGAACAGTTGAGGGCTGCTGGAAATAATAGGGTTAGGAATAGTTGAGGGATGCTGGAGATGAAAGGGTTAGATGCTGGTGATAACGGTGTTAAGAATAGTTGGGGGGTGCTGGAGGTGGAAGGGTAAGATTATTTATATAATGGGATTAGGAATAGTTGAAGGCAGCTGGAGATGATGGGGTTAGGAACAGCTGAGGGGGCTGGAAATGATGGGGCTAGGAATAGTTGAGGGGTGCTGGAGATGAAAGGGTTAGATGAAGGAGATGATGGTGTTAGGAACAGTTGAGGGGTCCTAGAGATGATGGGGTTAGGAATAGTTGAGGAGTGCTGGAGATAGAAGGGTAAGATGCTTCATATAATGTGGTCAGGAACAGTTGCAGGCATCTGGAGATAATAGGGTTAGGGATAGTTGAGGGGTCCGGGATAGGATGGAGTTAGGAATAATTGGAGGTGAAAGGATTAGATGCTGGAGATGATGGTGTTAAGAAAAGCAGAGGGCTGCTGGAGATAATGGGGTACAGTATAGCTGAAGGAGTTGTCCAAGTTATTTTCGGTTCTTTGAGTGCTTCTAACTAAGCAATTGTAAGGGATTTTCAATTCACTTCATCTACAGTGGCCCTGTTATCCTAGTTAGTAGAGTTGAGCGAACCCGAACTTTAGGTTTTTCGGCACCCGAACCCGAACATTTACGTAAAAGTTCGGGTTCAGGGCTTTCTTGGCGCTTTTTGAAAGGCTGCACAGCAGCCAATCAACAAGCGTCATACTACTTGCCCCAAAAGGTCATCACAGCCATGCCTACTATTGGCATGGCTGTGATTGGCCAACTGCAGCATGTGACCCAGCCTCTATTTAAGCTGGAGTCACGTAGCGCCGCCCGTCACTCTGCTCGGATTAGTGTAGGGAAAGGCTGCAGCTGCTGTGAGGGAGAGATCAGGGAGAAATCTTATCAAGAACTGCTTTTTTTACTCAGCGATCTACAGCAAATGTGTTTTGTGGGTGCAGTGCACAATTTTTTTAAGCCTGCCCTGAGCCAACTACTGCTGAAAACAAACTTTTTTTACTTCAGTTTGTCAATAACAATACATAATCGGCAGCCATTTTATGCAACGATAGCCTGTGCTGGTGCACTATCTGCAAGTCCAGAAATACAGCTTTTTGCTTACTGGGGTGAAAAACCCCTCTAATATACTGCAAATCTGGGATAAGACGTGCATAAGTGATGGTCACATTTAGGCCAGAAATACATCTTTTTGGTTACTGGGGTGAAAAACCCTCTAATATACTGCACATCTGGGATTAGACGTGCATAAGTGACTGTCTTTTTTAGGCCAGAAATACGGCTTTTTGGTTACTGGGGTGAAAAAACCCTCTGATATACTGCACATCTGGGATTAGAGGTGCATAAGTTACTGTGAAATTTAGGCCACAAATACCGCTGTCATACAGAGTTAAAAAAATAATAATTGAGTGCAATACCCTACATCAGGGTTTTTATTGGCGGTTAATTATTTTTAACAGACTTAACCACTTTTTACTTTGCTTTGTGAACGCTAACTATGAGGCAAACATCTAATAAGGGACGCGGTCATGGTCGTGGTGGTGGTGTTGGTAGAGCCTCTGGTGCAGGGAGAGGACGTGGCCGTTCTGCCACAGCTACACGTCCTACTGAACCTACTACCTCAGGTCCCAGTAGCCGCCAGAATCTACACTGATATTTGGTCGGGCCTAATGCCGTTCTAAGGATGGAAAGGCCTGAGCAAGTACAGGAGCTAGTCAATTGGGTGGCCGACAGTGGATCCAGCACGTTCACATTATCTCCCACCCAGTCTTCTGCAGAAAGCGCACAGGTGGCGCCTGAAACCCATGCCCATCAGTCTGTCACATCACCCCTGTGCATATCGGGGAACCTGTCTGAGCCTCAAGTCATGCAGCAGTCTCTTATGCTGTTTGAAGACTCTGCTGGAAGGGTTTCCCAAGGGCATCCACCTAGCCCTTCCCCAGGGGTGGAATACATATAATGCACTGACACACAACCACTTATGTTTCCTGATGAGGACATGGGAATACCACCTCAGCACGTCTCTGATGATAACGAAACACAGGTGCCAACTGCTGCGTCTTTCTGCAGTGTGTAGACCGAAAAGGAGGTCAGGGAGGAAGACTGGGTGGAAGACGATGCAGGGGACGATGAGGTCCTAGACCCAACATGGAATGAAGGTCGTGCCACTGACTTTCAGAGTTCGGAGGAAGAGGCAGTGGTGAGACCGAGCCAACAGCGTAGCAAAAGCGGGAGCAGGGTGCAAAAGCAGAGCAGCCGTCGCCAAAACAGTTTGCCTGCTACTGGCCACCGTCACCAGGGACCGAGCACACCAAAGGCAGCTTTAAGGAGTTCCCTGGCATGGCACTTCTTCACACAATGTGCTGACGACAAGAACCAAGTGGTTTGCACGCTGTGCCATCAGAGCCTGAAGCGAGGCATTAACGTTCTGAACCTTAGCACAACCTGCATGACCAGGCATCTACATGCGAGACACGGGCTGCAGTGGAGTAAGCACCTTCAAAACCAAGAAAGGGCTCAGGCCCCTCCTGCTCCCTCTTCTGCTGCTGCCTCGACCTCTTCCTCCACCTCTGGAGGAACGTTGGCACCTGCCGCCCAGCAAACAGAGGATGTGCCACCAACACCACCACCTCCGTCACCAAGCATTTCCACCATGTCACACGGAAGCGTTCAGCTCTCCATCTCACAAACCTTTGAGAGAAAGCGTAAATTCCCACCTAGCCACCCTCGATCCCTGGCCCTGAATGCCAGCATTTCTAAACTACTGGCCTTTGAAATGCTGTCATTTAGGCTGGTGGACACAGACAGCTTCAAACAGCTCATGTCTTTTGCTGTCCCACAGTACGTCGTTCCCAGCCGCCACTACTTCTCCAGGAGAGCCGTGCCTTCCCTGCCAAGTATCGGATAAAATCAAGTGTGCACTGCGCAACGCCATCTGTGGCAAGGTCCACCTAACCACAGATACGTGGACCAGTAAGCACGGCCAGGGACGCTATATCTCCCTAACTGCACACTGGGTAAATGTAGTGGCGGCTGGGCCCCAGGCGGAGAGCTGTTTGACACACGTCCTTCCGCCGCCAAGGATCGCAGGGCAACATTCTTTGCCTCCTGTTGCCTCCTCTTCCTACTCGGCTTCCTCCTCCTCTTCTACCACCTACTCATCCGGTCAGCGACAGACCTTCACCACCAACTTCAGCACAGCCCGGGGTAAACGTCAGCAGGCCGTTCTGAAACTGATGTGTTTGGGGGACAGGCCCCACACCGCGCAGGAGTTGTGGCGGGGTATAGAACAACAGACCGACGAGTGGTTGCTGCCAGTGAGCCTCAAGCCCGGCCTGGTGGTGTGCGATAATGGGCGAAATCTCGTTGCAGCTCTGGGACTAGCCGGTTTGACGAACATCCCTTGCCTGGCGCATGTGCTGAATTTGGTGGTGCAGAAATTCATTCACAACTACCCCGACATGTCAGAGCTGCTGCGTAAAGTACGGGCCACCTGTGCGTGCTTTCGGCGTTCTCATCCTGCCGCCGCTCGGCTGTCTGCTCTACAGCGTAACTTCGGCCTTCCCGCTCACCGCCTCATATGCGATGTGCCCACCAGGTGGAATTCCCCCTTGCACATGGTGGAGAGACTGTGCGAGCAGCAGCAGGCCATAGTGGAGTTTCAGCTGCAGCACGCACGGGTGAGTCGGACTGCGGAACAGCACCACTTCACCACCAATGACTGGGCCTCCATGCGAGAACTGTGTGCCCTGTTTCGAGTACTCCACCAACATGGCCAGTGGCGATGACGCCGTTATCAGCGTTACAATACCACTTCTATGTCTCCTTGAGAAAACACTTCGGGCGATGATGGAAGAGGATGTGGCCCAGGACGAGGAAGAAAGGTCATCTCTAACACTTTCAGGCCAGTCTTTTAGAAGTGGCTCAGAAAGAGGATTTTTGCAACAGCAGACGCCAGGTACAAATTTGGCCAGACAGGGCCCACTACTAGAGGACGAGGAGGAGGATGGGGATGAAGCATGTTCACAGCGGGGTGGCATCCAACGCCGCTCGGGACCATCACTGGTGCGTGGCTGGGGGGATACGGAGGACACAGACGATATGCCTCCCACAGAGGACAGCTTGTCCTTACCTCTGGGCAGCCTGGCACACATGAGCGACTACATGCTGCAGAGCCTGCGCAACGACAGAAGAGTTGCCCACATTTTAACGTGTGCTGACTACTGGGTGGCCACCCTGCTGGATCCCCGTTACAAAGACAATGTGCCATCCTTAATTCCCTCACTGGAGCATGATCGGAAGATGCGCGACTACAGGCGCACGCTGGTAGACACGCTCCTAAGAGCATTCCCGACTGACGCCGGGGGACAAGTGGAAGCACAAGGCGAAGGCAGGGGAGGAGGAAGAGGTCGCCAACGCAACTGTGTCAGCGCCAGCACCTCAGAAGGCAGGGTTAGCATGGCCGACATGTGGAAAAGCTTTGTCACCTCGCCGCAACAACTGGCCCCAACTGCTGATATGGAGCGTGTTAGCAGGAGGCAGCATTTGAACAACATGGTGGAACAGTACCTGTGCACATGCCTACACGTACTGACTGATGGTTCTGCCCCATTCAACTTCTGGGTCTCCAAATTGTCCACATGGCCAGAGCTTGCCCTGTATGCCTTGGAGGTGCTGGCCTGCCCTGCAGCCAGTGTATTATCTGAACGTGTGTTTAGCACGGCAGGAGGCGTCATTACAGACAGACGCAGCCGCCTGTCCACAGCCAACGTGGACAAGCTCACGTTCATTAAAATGAGCCAGGCTTGGATCCCACAAGACTTGTCTGTACCTTGTGCAGAATAGACATTTATACCACCATCAAACATACATTCTTGTACTCAAGTCAAGTGCAATGATTCTTTGTTTTCTTTTTTTTTTATTTGTCCCAATATTTTCGGGGCTACCTACCCCAATAAAAAATAAAATAAAAATTGTTGGCTACCTCCTCCTCCGCCATTGCTGCCTCCACCTACAACACCACATTCACCGCCTCCTCAACCTCCGACTCCATATCCACCTCCTTCTCTGAGTTGCAGGTTAATAATTTGTCATTTTTAGTTATTTTATTTCATTTTAAGTTATTTCCCTATCCACATTTGTTTGCAGAGCAGTTGCCATGCTCATAAGCACATTTTACTGCCTTTTACATCCCTCCTGCCTGACTATTTTAGAGCCATTTTAATGCCAAAAAGTGCCAATTTTAGTGCCCTAAATTGAAAAATATCTTATTTTCAATTGTCGGGTGCCATTTTACCATTTTTGGCGTATACAAACCCCTGCTGTCCCTGGGTGACAGGGGCCTAAATCTCTCAAAATCCTCTGTTCTATTGCTGGGTGACATGAACCCCCTTTTGCCGTGAATGAACCCTGGTTTGCCTAGGTGAAAGGGGCCTAAATCTCTCAAAATCCTCTGTTCTATTGCTGGGTGACAAGAATCCCCTTTTCCCGTGAATGAACCCCTGCTGTGCCTGGGTGACAGGGGCCTAAATCTTTTAAAATCCTCTGTTCTATTGCTGGGTGACATGAACCCCCTTTTGCCGTGAATGAACCCCTGCTGTGCCTGGGTGACACGGGCCTAAATATCTCAAAATCCTCAGTTCTATTGCTGGGTGACATGAACCCCCTTTTGCCGTGAATGAACCCCTGCTCTGCATTGCTGACAGGGAACTAAATTTAGTGAAAACATCTGTTACTGATCAGAAGATGCGCGACTACAAGCGCACGCTGCTGATGGCATTCCAACCTGACAGCGGGGGCACAGTGGAAGCACAAGGCGAAGGCAGAGGAGGAGGAAGAGGTCGCCAACGCAGCTGAGGCACCACCAGCACCTGAGAAGGCAGGGTTAGCATGGCCAAAATGTGGAAAAGCTTTGTCAGCCTTGGAGGTGCTGACCTGCCCTGCAG
The DNA here is from genome assembly GCF_905171765.1 of Bufo bufo. Taxonomy (NCBI): domain Eukaryota; kingdom Metazoa; phylum Chordata; class Amphibia; order Anura; family Bufonidae; genus Bufo; species Bufo bufo. Next base: position 423,986,791 of record NC_053394.1, read on the forward strand.
CCAGTGTATAGTGTGAACGTGTGTTTAGTACGGCAGAGAGCATTATCACAGGCCACAGCCAATGTGGACAAGCTTACGTTTATTAAAATGAACCAGGCATGGATCCCACAGGACTTGTCCGTACCTTGTGCAGAATAGACATTTATACCAGCCTCAACCATCCATTCAAGTACTCAAGTGCACTTATTCTTTGTTTTATTTTGTTATATGTCCCAATATTTTGGGGGATACCCCAATTTAAAAATAAAAAATAACACAAATCAGTGTTGGCTACCCTTCACCGCCACTTCCACCTACACCGCCTCCTCAACCTCCTACTCCTAGATCCAGATCCAGATTGTTATTTTTAATTTTTCTGTATTTTATGTAATTGTAAGTCATTTCCCTTGCAGAACAGTCGCCATGCTCTTAAGCACATGTTGATGCCTTTTGCAGCCATCTAGCCCTTTCCAGGACTATTTTAGAGCCATTTTAGTGCCCAAAAGTTCGGGTCCCCCTTGACTTCAATGGGGTTCGGGTTCTGGGTCAAGTTCGGGTCCCGAACCCGAACTTTTTTTTTCAAGTTCGGCCGAACTCGTCGAACCCGAACATCCAGGTGTCCGCTCAACTCTACTAGTTAGCTGAACTTCACATGACCTGTGATGTCAGCGTCTTTCCCTGCTCTGAGGTTCCCTGCACAAGCCTGAGGGAGCGGGAGGAGCAGGTCTGCCTCTGTGCACAGACCCTTACGGTGAAGGCTGTTCTGGTTGGAGTGACAAGCCACACCCCCTGTACTGCCCGATCTGCTGGCTGAGCTGTCTGCCCTGTGTCTCCCCTCCCACTGGATTCTTCAGTACAGTTTTACCCTTTCTACCATCAGGATCACAGACTCAGGGTCTTCCTCAGGTACTGAGCACCTGCATCTTCTCCATGCTGTGCACAGGATTCCCTCCTCACCCTTCAAACACAGAGCTGACAAACAGGAGTTCTCTCCTCTGTACTCTTCAGCTGGCTGTAAGGAAGTGTATGCAGAGCATTGCACAAGAACAGGTAGGGGTAAGATCCTGTGTGTATCTGCAATGTGATTGTACTCTAGATTATTGTTCATGCTATGCAACAATAATGTCAACAAAGGGCCAGAACAGAACTAGATAAATGAGTAAAAATATATATTTTTGGTCTAAACCTTACTCAGCTTATGTATACACTCACCTAAAGAATTATTAGGAACACCATACTAATACGGTGTTGGACCCCCTTTGCCTTCAGAACTGCCTTAATTCTACGTGGCATTGATTCCACAAGGTGCTGATAGCATTCTTTAGAAATGTTGGCCCATATTGATAGGATAGCATCTTGCAGTTGATGGAGATTTGAGGGATGCACATCCAGGGCACGAAGCTCCCGTTCCACCACATCCCAAAAATGCTCTATTGGGTTGAGATCTGGTGACTGTGGGGGCCATTTTAGTACAGTGAACTCATTGTTATGTTCAAGAAACCAATTTGAAATGATTCGAGCTTTGTGACATGGTGCATTATTCTGCTGGAAGTAGCCCTCTGTCACTACCAGAGCTTTGGGACGTTCTCACAGCTCTGTTTCTCCACCCCTGTGATGATGTCACTACTAGAGCTGGGAGGAGTTCTCACTGCTCTGTTTACTTTTGGTTTCCTTCCTCCCAGCTGTTCCTCATGCGTTTGATTTCCCTCTCTTTATATCACCCCTCCTCCTATTGTAGGGCGTGGATTATAGTTCTCATTTCAGTTGTAGCTCTTGCTTTAGTATCTTCACTTGTAGCTATCAGTTCACTGGACCTGTGTTCTGCTGCAGCAAGCACTCCGGATATTGCCAGCTGTCCTTGGATCCGTCTTCTCTGCGGCTGCAACACCTTCAGCTAAGTGTACAGACATTGTTGTGTACCTGATTATTTTCTGACTGGATTTGAGGTGGCCACGGTTCCCTCCATATACTGAGTAGGGCACCGGTGGCCGTGCCCCTTCCACTATTGTAGGGGTTACAGTGGTCATCAGTCTTAGGTACGTGGGCATGCCTCGTTCCGCCATTTGGATCCGGGCATGTGCTTAGCAGCATAGGGAGAGCTTTGAGGGTCTGACAGGGGTCACCCTTTATCCTCCCTAGTTTGGGTCCGGTCAGTAGCTCTTTTACTGTGTATACTATTGTTGCTCACATACAGCCGTGACATTATAATCCACCAAAACCGTCCTTTTTTGACATGGATCCGCTTTCTGGCCTGGTTGACCGCATGCAGGGTCTTTCTTTGGAAGTAGCGGATCTCGGTCAATCTATGACTCAGCTTCAAGCATTGGGCTCTGCTCCGGCTCATGGAGTCTGTTGCGAGCCAAAGGTCTCACTTCCGGAAACGTTCTCCGGGGGCAGTGAGAATTTTGTTCGCTTCAGAGAGGCATGCAAACTCCATTTTTGCTTGTGTCCCCACTCCTCTGGTATGAGCAGCAGAGGGTGAGGATTGTCATCTCCCTGCTCAGGGGTAATGCTCAGACTTGGGCTTTTTCGCTGCCATCAGGGGATCCCTCCCTTCGATCCGTGGAAAGATTTTTTGTGGCCCTGGGGCAGATTTATGATGACCCGGATCGTGTTGCTCTGGCCGAATCTAACTTACGTGTTTTATGCCAGAACAAACTGTCTGCGGAGCTTTATTGTTCTGAATTTCGGAGATGGGCAGCTGATTCGGGTTGGAATGATGCTGCACTCCGGAGTCAGTTCTGTCATGGTCTCTCAGAGAAATTAAAAGATGCGTTTGCTTTCCATGAGAGACCAACGTCCTTAGAGTCTGCCATGTCATTGGCGGTACGCCTTGACAGGCGTCTAAGAGAAAGAAACGAGACCTCTCTGTCCAGCCATTGTCAGTCTAGGGGCAGTGGTGCGGACTCATTCAGTGTGCAGGGGCCTCATCCTGTCTCGCTCCCTTCTGAGGAGGAGCCTATGCAGCTAGGTCGACTTGCCCCTGATGAAAGAGGATTTAGTCCTCAGAGTATGGTGTGTTTTTGTTGTGGGGGCATAGGTCATTTGGCAAATGTTTGTCCGTCTAGGAGATTCTTGAACTGTACTGGGAGCGATAATAAGAGAAAAACCTCAAAAGGTAAATCATCAAGTTCTGCTTCATCTGCTACTTTGGGCAAAGTTGATGTAGGAATTGATGCTTTTCCTCTGACCTGCAGTTCCCGTTTTCTCCTGTCTGCCAGGGTGGCGCTAGAGAGCAAAGTCATTTCTTGTGAGATTTTTGTCGATAGTGGAGCGGCCGTCAATCTTATTGACACTCAATTTGTAGCCATGCATGGTTTTCAGGTTTGCACATTAGAAAAGGATATACCTGTTTTTGCTATTGACTCTGCTCCACTCTCACAGAGATCTCTGAAGGGCATTGTTCACAATATCCGGCTAGCTGTAGGTGACACTCATGTGGAGGATATATCTTGTTTTGTCCTTAACGGATTGCCTTCTCCTCTAGTTTTGGGGTTACCCTGGCTCACTCGACATAACCCCACTATTGATTGGCAAGGAAGGCAAATAAATGAGTGGAGTGACTTTTGTAGAGAGAATTGTCTCACAGCGACTTTTGCAGAGGTGTCTACTAAAACTGTGCCATCATTTCTCTCTGATTTCTCGGACGTGTTTTCCGAGAGCGGTGTTCAGGAGCTACCTCCTCACCGGGAGTTTGACTGTCCCATTAACCTCATTCCCGGCGCCAAGCTGCCAAAAGCACGCCTCTACAATCTCTCACAACCGGAAAGAATCGCAATGCGAACTTATATCTCCGAGAGTCTCGAGAAGGGGCATATTCGTCCCTCAAAGTCACCTGTGGCCGCGGGTTTTTTTTTTGTTAAAAAAAAAGATGGCTCTCTGAGACCTTGCCTGGATTTTAGGGAGCTGAACCGTATCACGATTCGCGATCCCTATCCCCTTCCTCTGATCCCGGACCTCTTCAACCAAATTGTTGGGGCCAAGGTGTTTTCCAAATTGGATTTGAGAGGCGCGTACAACCTAGTCAGGGTCAGAGAGGGGGATGAATGGAAAACGGCCTTTAATACCCCTAACGGGCATTTCGAGAATCTCGTTATGCCTTTCGGCCTGATGAATGCTCTGGCCGTCTTTCAGCATTTTGTTAATAGTATTTTCTACCATTTAATGGGGAAATTTGTATTGGTGTATCTTGATGATATTTTGATTTTTTTCCCCTGATGTTCAGACCCATCAGGATCATCTTTTTCAGGTTCTGCAGATTCTGCGGGAAAATAAATTGTACGCCAAGCTTTTGTCAACCATATTGTTAAATTGCACGGCATTCCCTCTGATATTGTTTCCGATAGAGGCACGCAGTTTGTGTCCAGGTTCTGGAAGGCTTTCTGTTCTCGCCTGGGGGTTCGGCTGTCCTTCTCTTCTGCTTTTCACCCGCAGTCGAATGGTCAGACTGAGCGCCTCAATCAGAATCTGGAGACATATTTGCGCTGTTTTGTGGCAGAGAACCAGGAGGATTGGTGTTCATTTCTCCCTCTTGCTGAGTTTGCTCTGAACAACCGTCGTCAGGAATCTTCTGATAAGTCACCATTCTTTGGTGCATATGGGTTCCATCCGCAGTTTGGGACATTCTCGGGAGGGGCTCTTTCTGGTTTACCTGAGGAGGAGAGATTTTCCTCGTCTTTGTCTACCATTTGGCAAAAGATTCAGAGTAATCTGAAAAAGATGAGTGAGAGGTATAGGCGTGTGGCTGATAAGAGACGTGTGCCTGGTCCGGACCTGAATGTGGGTGATCTGGTGTGGTTGTCTACAAGAAATATTAAACTGAAGGTTCCCTCCTGGAAATTGGGTCCCAAGTTTATTGGGCCTTATAAAATCTTGTCAGTCATCAATCCTGTTGCCTTCCGTCTTGATCTTCCACGGGTTTGGAAGATACATAATGTATTTCACAGATCTCTCTTAAAACCATATGTCCAGCCCACTGTACCCTCCTCTTTGCCTCCTCCTCCGATTTTGGTTGATGGCAATCTGGAGTTTGAGGTTTCCAGAATTGTGGACTCTCGCATTGTCCGCGGTTCTCTTCAGTACCTTGTTCATTGGAAGGGTTATGGTCCTGAGGAGAGGATGTGGGTTTCGGTGTCGGACATTAAAGCCACTCGCCTCATCAGGGCATTTCATAGGGCTCATCCTGAGAAGGTGGGTCCTGGGTGTCCGGAGTCCACCCGTAGAGGGGGGGGTACTGTCACTACCAGAGCTTTGGGACGTTCTCACAGCTCTGTTTCTCCACCCCTGTGATGATGTCACTACTAGAGCTGGGAGGAGTTCTCACTGCTCTGTTTACTTTTGGTTTCCTTCCTCCCAGCTGTTCCTCATGCGTTTGATTTCCCTCTCTTTATATCACCCCTCCTCCTATTGTAGGGCGTGGATTATAGTTCTCATTTCAGTTGTAGCTCTTGCTTTAGTATCTTCACTTGTAGCTATCAGTTCACTGGACCTGTGTTCTGCTGCAGCAAGCACTCCGGATATTGCCAGCTGTCCTTGGATCCGTCTTCTCTGCGGCTGCAACACCTTCAGCTAAGTGTACAGACATTGTTGTGTACCTGATTATTTTCTGACTGGATCTGAGGTGGCCACGGTTCCCTCCATATACTGAGTAGGGCACCGGTTGCCGTGCCCCTTCCACTATTGTAGGGGTTACAGTGGTCATCAGTCTTAGGTACGTGGGCATGCCTCATTCCGCCATTTGGATCCGGGCATGTGCTTAGCAGCATAGGGAGAGCTTTGAGGGTCTGACAGGGGTCACCCTTTATCCTCCCTAGTTTGGGTCCGGTCAGTAGCTCTTTTACTGTGTATACTATTGTTGCTCACATACAGCCGTGACACCCTCAGAGGATGGATACATGTTCTCATTCTGTTTACGCCAAATTCGGACTCTACCATTTGAATGTCTCAACAGAAATCGAGACTCATCAGACCAGGCAACATTTTTCCAGTTTTCAACAGTCCAATTTTGGTGAGCTCGTGCAAATTGTAGCCTCTTTTTCCTATTTGTAGTGGAGATGAGTGGTACCCGGTGGGGTCTTCTGCTGTTGTAGCCCATCCGCCTCAAGGTTGTCCATGTTGTGGCTTCACAAATGCTTTGCTGCATACCTCGGTTGTAACGAGTGGTTATTTCAGTCAACGTTGCTCTTCTATCAGCTTGAATCAGTCGGCCCATTCTCCTCTGACCTCTAGCATCCACAAGGTATTTTTGCCCACAGGACTGCCGCATACTGGATGTTTTTCCCTTTTCACACCATTCTTTGTAAACCCTAGAAATGGTTGTGCGTGAAAATCCCAGTAACTGAGCAGATTGTGAAAAACTCAGACCGGCCCGTCTGGCACCAACAACCATGCCACGCTCAAAATTGCTTAATTCACCTTTCTTTCCCATTCTGACATTCAGTTTGGAGTTCAGGAGATTGTCTTGACCAGGAGCACCACCCTAAATGCATTGAAGCAACTGCCATGTGATTGGTTGACTAGATAATTGCATTAATGAGAAATAGAACAGGTGTTCCTAATAATTCTTTAGGTGAGTGTATATTGCTGACCATTGATTTACAGTGCTTCATTTTTTTTAAATAGGGTGCTGGAGATGATGTTGCTAGGAATAGTTAAGGGCTGCTTAGGCTACATGTACACGACAGTGAAAAATATGTGACATGTGATAGACGCTTTTTTAACGGCCATCACGTGTCTGTTTTAAGACCAATGGTAGTCTATGGCGTTATTCACACTGCAGTTTTTCTGATGACCAGTGAATAACGGACATCAAAAACCGAACATGTTCTATCCCGTTTTTCACAGACCGACTGCCCAGATACAATTCAATGGGTCCATTTTAATGTCCGTTTCTCAGAAAGGAATAAGTGAAAAAAATGTCCGTTAAAAATGGACAGTTTATCTGGTTTTAACTGACTTTTTTTTAACTCTGTGTGCACATACACTAAAGATAATGTAGTTAGAAATAGTTGAGGGCTGCTGGAGATGATGTAGTTAGGAATAGTTGAGGGCTGCTGGAGATGATGTAGTTAGAAATAGTTGAGGGCTGCTGGAGATGATGTAGTTAGGAATAGTTGAGGGCTGCTGGAGATAATGTGGTTAGGAATAGTTGAGGGCTGCTGGAGATCATGGCGTTGCGAACAGTTGAGGTCTGCTGTTGGTGGTTAAGAACATTTGAGAGAGCTGGTGATGACAGGGTTAGGAATAGTTGAGGGGTACTGGACATGAAGGGGTTAGGAATTATTGAGGAGTGCTGCAGACAAAAGGGTTAAATGCTGGAGATGAAGGCGTTAGAAATAGTTCAGGGCTAAGGTAAAAGATAAGGTGGTTAGGAAGGTTAGGTGTTGAAAACCACATGGTTAAGGACAGCTTAAAGGTGTTGGACACTCCACACCGTCCTTCAGTTGTTTTGCAATGCCGGATCCGGCAGGCAGTTCCGTCGTCGGAACTGCTCGCCGGATCACTCTGCTGCAAGTGTGAAAGTAGACTTAGTCCTGCGACCTCTCACCGTGCACTGCCAAATAGCGGCAGGGCGGATCTCCTACAGGGTGAACAGCCTGTCGGATACGTCCTGCCGCTAGTGTGAAAATACCCTTACGCTAGTGTGAAAGTACCATAAGCAGTATCTGTATCTAAGCAATATCTATATTATTCAAATATATATTCAATATGGATATTGCTTAGATAAATATATATATTGGTGGCAGATATGGATTTTATATAGCTATATCAATAAATATGATGGACAATTATTTATTTTTCCCAGGGGGTGGTAACTGTAGAATGTGTAGTTGTGGAGGGTAACATGGCTGTAAGTACGATCCCCAGACGCAGAGGGGATCACACCGGATCACACTGACTCTAGCCCAGTGAGTGCAGGAGGGAGATTGCCTCGGCTCTGGTACGTACCGCGCATGCGCGATTGCATACCATCATCTGACGTCTCGTTTACAGAGCCTGGCCACTCCCTCATGCAGGGAGAAGCCTGTAAACGAGGCGTCAGTGCCAGAGCCAGCTTGATGACGTCGGGGGTCACCTGACATAAGGAATTCACATAAGCGAACTGGCCAAACGGAGAAAGATAGATAATGTAAGTGATTTAAAGAATGGTTTAATAGAATATAATAACAGTAATTAGAATAAATATATTTAAGTCGGATAACCCCTTTAAACAGTTTGTATTTCCCCCGTGTGCTTCTCTTACCTGATTTATCAATCTCGGGCATCCTTTACTAGATTTTACCGAATTCAAATGTTCTCCAAACCTTTCATAGACACATCTAAAGGTTTTTCCCTCGTAAAACCGTCAGCAATGACACATTACCAGATATACAATGTAAGTACTTTTACAAGTTATAAAGCTATTGGGCCAGATTTATCATTCCTCTGACAGCTCACTCCACTTTCACATATGGCTAAAGTCAGTTTTAGCCAAGTCAGATTTATGATCGGCCCTTTAAGACTGTAATAAATGTGGTTTGACGGTAGCAGTTTATCCGCCAGTAAGCAGCTTTACCAAAGTCGCACGTCTTTACGAAAAAGTCGCATGTTCTATTAAAAAGTCTCATAAGATAAGCATGGTCCTCACTGGAGTGAAATTGCGCATTTTTTTGCGACTTTTTAAATAGTCGCAATAGCAAATCTGTCTAGAGATTCATTTACATAAGAAAACACGCCCACTTTCAGAAAACTGGCGAGCATAGTGCAGAGCAGAAAAAAGTCGTCAATTTTTGTGCAGTTTTAGCGATTGCGCAAAAATTTGCGACTTTTTCACTCCATTATTCTGACTTGAGCTAATGATAAATCTGGCCCATTGACTTTATGGTATATACCCCCAAAATGCAGGATTTTATTTTGAGCATTATACCTACAGAAGGCACAGTTTACACATTTGAAATTTCCTTTTGGTCTCCTATTTTGTAACCAATTTTTGTTCTTCTTTTCTACATTTCTACTTCTCGCCAGCATGTCTTTTATAGAGTGGCTTCTTCTGAATGCCACTGTCGGTCTGCTTTTAGTATATTCTTCCAGGCTACTATCCCTTTTCAAAATGTCCCAATTACTCTGTATAATTTTACATATATTTTCTGCCATCGGACTGTATCTGAAGGAAAAAGCAAATCTCTTTTGATCTCCCTTATTGTTCCCTCTTCAAGCTGTGTCATCAGTACAAAACCTTCATGTACACATAGAATAGCCATAGCATACAAGGTTTCTAATTACATTTATGTGTTTAGATAGCAATCCCTTTCCTAGACCAAACACCCCTAGATGAAGCATTTGATGTGAAATGCGTTTCGGGGGTGGAGGTCACCCGGTGCTTCCTATGGTTTGTTAAGTGCCTACTGCTGGGTGGTACCACTCCACTATGACCTTGATGAATTGATACCTTTACATTACTTTCAGAGTATGACGCATTTATTCACACATATTATCTACTGTGGTGAGACGGCTTTTCACCCTTCAGATTTTAACCATATTATATTATATGCACTTTTTAAAGGTGTACTAGTAAATTTATGATTTTTTTTTAAATTGCACTTTGGCTGCATGTTTCTCTTCTTTGGTCTTTGGCGTGCATTTCTTGCACACCTACAGTATGCATACAGGAATTCTAACTGGCTTCAAGATTTTTCGGTCAAGTCATCTGCCGTCTCCTACAGTTGGTAAGTGTTCCAGGAACCGTAAGCCCCCTCGACAACAGCTTGTTGACACTGAAATGATTCAAAGACGGTTTCTGTATTCCTGACATATAGATAAGTCTTCCAAGAACCATTTGCTAATGGTCAACAATCTGTTGAAGAGTGGGCTTATGGTTCTTGGAACACCTATCAACTAGTGAGAAGCACAGATGATATCACTCAAGCATTATGATGTCTATCTGTTATTCAAGGAAGGGTAGGCATAGATTGTAAAGGGAGAATATTAATTACCAATATTTATGTACATATCAATAATTAATATTCATAAATAGGCGTAAACCGTCTATCGATGACTCCGCCTAGTTATACCTTTATAATAATAACACACTATTCCTTTGCTTCACACTACCCGCTAAACTAGCTGCAAGCGCCTAACTGAGCTAACTACCGCCAATAACCACACGTTACACAGTAGGTATAATACAAATAATACAAGATATTTATTATCACCTACAGTACACAATACACACAATACAGCACCAAAATTACAGCACTAAATACACTGTTCAATCCCAAGTTCCACCCACAAACTAACTAATACACACACACACAATAGCAGCCCACCCCACCTGGCTCTAAAACTATCCCTAAGGGAATAACGAAGGGTAAACGGTGGCACTGCAGGGGTGAATGCAGGCCACAGACACAGGGTTGTAGGGGTAAATGCAGGCAGGGGTATAGCAGGGGTTAGAGCAGGGATGAATTGGTGGTTTAGGGGGTTAATAGGGGTAGGTAGAGGCTGGATCGTTGGTGGGATAGGGAAATAAGGGCAGGTGGCAATGGGATAGGGAATTGTTGGTGGTATAGGGTTAATGACTCCAGGGGTTAAATATGGGCAGGTGGGTTGATGGGATAGGGAATATGGGAGTAGGGGTAAATATCGTTGGTGGGATAGGAAATATGGGCAATCGTTGGTGGGATAGGGATCGTTGATGGGATAGGGAATATGGGCAAGTAGGGGTACGTTGGTGGGATAGGGAATATGGGCAAGTAGGGGTTAATACATATCGTTGGTGGGATAGGGGGTAATACTCAGCCCTCCAGGTATTGCTCGTTGTCCAGGGGGGGATCCTCTTGAGGGGGGCGGCTCGGTTCTTCTGCCCTAGTGCAGGACATTTATGTCCGGCGGCCCGCACTGCCGCCCTGCCCACGAGCGCATCGGGGCCGCGCCACTTGCTGACAGGCGGGAGAAGCCTTTGATCTCCCGCCTGTAGCACTTTGCATTCCGGCAGCACGATGGTAATCGCGCTGCCGGAATGCGCATAATATCATGCATCATTATCATAATAATAATAATATCATGCATAATTATCTCCAGCAGCGCTGGAGATAATTATAACAAAGGACTCAGATTCTGTTAAATTGGAGTTCTTTGTAGTCATCAGGATGACCGGACCCTTGTCCGGTCATTCTGATGCAATCAACCAGATTGCATCAGTGTGATTGCTTGGGGTACATTCACACCGATGTACCTGGTTTCAGGTCAATTTGGGGACATATAAAGGGGCCTATGGATATGGGGGGTATATGATTTATAAGGGGATACTCACTATAAGGGGACACATATGGGGGAACATGTATAAGGGGGCACGTTTTCCCCACAGGGGCCACAATGAGCCCCTGTGGAATATTAAGGACAGATGTGCGCAGATGTTAGGCACATCTGCGCACATCATCCCACAATGTGCCTATCTATGCATGTGTATATATATATATATATATATATATATATATATATATATATACACAGTACAGACTAAAAGTTTGGACACACCTTCTCATTCAAAGAGTTTTCTTTATTTTCATGACTATGAAGGCATCAAAACTATGAATTAACACATGTGGAATTATATACATAACAAACAAGTGTGAAACAACTGAAAATATGTCATATTCTAGGTTCTTCAAAGTAGCCACCTTTTGCTTTGATTACTGCTTTGCACACTCTTGGCATTCTCTTTATGAGCTTCAAGAGGTAGTCCCCTGAAATGGTCTTCCAACAGTCTTGAAGGAGTTCCCAGAGATGCTTAGCACTTGTTGGCCCTTTTGCCTTCACTCTGCGGTCCAGCTCACCCCAGACCATCTCGATTGGGTTCAGGTCCGGTGACTGTGGAGGCCAGGTCATCTGGCGCAGCACCCCATCACTCTCCTTCATGGTCAAATAGCCCTTACTTTCAAAGTTTTCCCAATTTTTCAGCTGACTGACTGACCTTAATTTCTTCAAGTAAAGAACACCTTTGCTATTACTGTTACTAACTCAACACTCAGGCAACTTCCTGAAAGAGGAAGCTGCTATTTAACCTTGTAACCTTGCCCAGGGGCCGTGCTGGGAGACTGGAAGGATAAATGACAGGAAGCGGCGAGCACGCACCCCTATGGGATGCCAGCATGGGGTGGAGCATGGAGGCAGCATGGCTGAAGAACGCGTCTGGAAGGCACGTGCCAGCTCCATCTGGCGGAGACAGCAGCAGGCAGAAAGGCAGGAGATGCTGGGGATATGACAGGTGAGACAGCAGGAGGTATGGCAGAAGGCCCAAGCCTAACAACAGTATAGGCTGCATCTGTATTGTACAGCCACAGATGGGAACAGTTTGTTTCATTAAACGAGATGCCACCCACCAAACATGAAGAACTCTTCCAGTTTGGGAGATAGGCTGGATAGTCACTAACACCTCCCCCTGGGCCATGGGATTACAGGAAATATATAAACAATGCTCACCACGAGGTTACCCAGCCAAATTATTGTCCCACTTACAGACTAGTTCTAAGCCTAAACTCGGATCCAAGAGAATCCCATTCATACACAAGTTCCATCCCTTCAGTCCTAAGATAACCCACATTTTAACCACTTCCCGAATGCCCATAGACCAGGGATGGCCAACCTGAGGCTCTCCAGCTGTTGCAAACCTACAACTCCCACCATGCTCAGTCTGCCTACAGCTATCAGCCTCCAGCAGGGCATGCTGGGAGTTGCAGTTTTACAACAGCTGGAGAGCCACAGGTTGGCCATGCCTGCCATAGACTATAAATGCCCAGGCATATCTCTCATTATAAAACATCCATGCAGAGATCACAGCTGCATGCTAATCGTTGGAGAAGGCAGTGATGGATTTTCACTGTCCCTGCCTTCTCCACTACTCTATACAGGAAGTGACCAGGAGTCAAGCATCTGTGCGAGCTGCTGGGTCTTATCAGACTCAGAGAAGCTATACAAGCATGTACAGCCTCACTGGGCAGACTCATCAATAAATTAAATAAAATATATATAATTTTAAATGTCCCCCAAAGGTATGATGGGAAGGCACAAAGTGGGGGGGGAATCTAACTGAATAAAAAGACAAAATAAAAAATAAAATAAAAACACCCCCGCCAACTAGATGTTTGAAGAGAAGGCCAACGCTGCCTTCCCTTCATTGTTTGCCATCGCAACAGCAGTGGTGAGCAGGTGTAATTAAACCGTCCCATTGATTTTAATGGGATGGTTCGTTCCTATACACTTGAATAGGAAGGAGCCGTCCCATTGAAGTGAATGGGACGGCTTGTAATTACACCTGCTCGCTGCTGATGTTGTGACTGTCTTTATTAAAGGGGTTGTCCGGGTTCAGAGCTGAACCCGGACACATCCCCATTTTCACCCGGCAGCCCCCCATGACTTGAGCATAGGAGCAGTTCATGCTCCGATGCTCTCCTTTGCCCTGCGCTAAATCGCGCAGGGCAAGGGCATTTTTAGGAGTTCCGGTGACGTACCGGGGCTCTCCATGGGGCTGCCAGGAAGCCCGGTGATGTCACCGGCACTGATGGGCGGGCTTTAGCGCTGCCCTAGCCAGTAAAACGGCTAGGGCAGGGCTAAAGCCCACCCATCAGAGCTGGTGACGTCAACGAACACACTGCCGGGCGGAAGCTTCCGCCCGGCAGTGTGTTATGATAAACAAAAGAGCCCGTGCCCTGCGCGATCTAGCGCAGGGCGAGGGACCGCATTGGAGTATGAGATGCTCCGATGCTAGCCTCAGGGGGGCTGTCTAGGTGAAAATAAGGGTATGTCCGGGTTCAGCTCTGAACCCGGACAACCCCTTTAAAGTTATATACTGCTGCCTAAACACTCTAGACCAGTGATGGCGAACCTATGGCACAGGTGCCAGAGGCGGCACTCAGAGCCCTCTCTGTGGGCACCCGCACCCTGGAGAAAGTCTATGGTGTACCAATATGCCTTAGACATTTCCTGCCATTCATCAGTGCAGGACATGCTATGAACAGCACAGGCAGCGCATTAAATGTAGGCAGGTTATTATAGCTAAATGATAAAGTACATGGAAGATATATGAAATTGGTGTGGCACTTTGCGATAAATAAGTGGGTTTTTGGTTGCATTTTGGGCACTCGGTCTCTAAGAGGTTCACCATCACTGCTCTAGACAGCTGCCGGTCAAATGCTCTTTCTTCCCAACTACCCGAGTGTACATGTATTCTCAAAAGGTAAATCTCTCGAACAAAAGAATCGGGAATGCTTTTGTAGTTTCATGTAAGTAAAAATATATATTTATAGCGCCACCTGCTGTTTGTTCTTTTGCTTAACTCTCTGTCCTCCAATATTGCTGTGGTGGATGCACATGCTTAGTTCCATCCTTCAACTGCTACCAGTCATATCTACTGTTAGAAGCTGTGACAATTACAGAGAAAGAGCTGCAGCAGAAAGGACACACCTCCTGGTAAAGTGCTGCTTTAGATAGGCCATGCCCCTGAGCTGCAAGTCTGAAAGAGATCTAGGAGAGCAATTGGATTAATGAATAGCGAGATCTCTGGATCCATGTGAGGTATAGGGCAGAATCTAGTTTTGTTAGGCCCCTTGCAGACGAGCGTGTCCGGATTAGGTCTGGATGCGACCCGGTGCATTGCGGCAAACCCGCGCGAGTAGGAACGCAATTGCAGTCAGTTTTGACTCCGATTGCGTTCCGACGCGCGTGATAAAAAAAACTGACTGTGGTACCCAGACCCGAACTTGTAGACAGAAGTTCAGGTTTGGGTTAGTTGTAGTGTAGATTGTATTATTTCCCCTTATAACATGGTTATAAGGGAAAATAACAGCATTCTGAATACAGAAGGCATAGTACAATAGGGCTGGAGGGGTTAAAAAAAATAAAAAAATATTTAACTCACCTTAATCCACTTGTTTGCGCAGTCAGTATCTCTTCTGTCTTCTTCTGTGAGGAATAGGACCTTTGATGACGTCACTACGCTCATCACATGGTCCGTCACATAATCCATCACTATGGTGATGGATCATGTGACGGGCCATGTGATGAACGCAGTGACATCATCAAAGGTCCTATTGCTCACAGATGAAGACAGAAGAGATGCCGGCTGCGCGAACAAGTGTATTAAGGTGAGTTAAATTAGTTTTTTGTTTTTTTTAACCCCTCCAGCCCTATTTTACTTCGCATTCTGTATTAAGAATGCTATTATTTTCCCTTATAACCATGTTATAAGGGAAAATAGATAATGATTGGGTCTCCATCCCGATCGTTACCTAGCAACCGTGCGTGAAAATCGCACCGCATCCGCACTTGCTTGCGGATGCTTGCGATTTTCACGCAACCCCATTCATTTCTATAGGGCCTGCGTTACGTGAAAAACGCACAAAGAGGAGCATGCTGCAATTTTCACGCAACGCACAAGTGATGCGTGAAAATCACCGCTCATGTGCACAGCCCCATAGAAATGAATGGGTCCGGATTCAGTGCGGGTGCAATACGTTCACCTCACGCATTGCACCCGCGCGGAAAACTCGCCAGTGTGAAAGGGGCCTTAGAGATTGTCATGTCCTATATGATGTTTGATTTTGATTTTTTTTTTACATTAAAGAATAGGTCATCAATATCAGATTGGCGGGGGGTGTCTCCCTGCAACCCCGCCGAGCGTTTCCTCCCTGGGCTGATTAGCGAGGGACGGCTTCATTGAAGTGAATGGGATGGCTGAGCTGTAGTTACACCTGCTCACCACTGCAGGTAAACAATAAAGAGAAGGCAGTGCTTGTGTGAGCGCTGCTTTCTCTTCAAACAGCCGATCGGCGGGGGTGTAGGGAGTCACCGATCCTGCCGATCTGATATTCATGACCTATGCTGACAAGCTCTTTAATATAGGGAAACCCTTTTAGTAGATTCATTTTTCCAATACCCCTTGGGGCTGGTTTCTTTCCTTTTCTTATATATTTACCCCCACCCCGACCGAAGGCTAATTTTCTTTTGGACAATTGACTAGAACTCTCCATAGTGGATGTTCTCCGAAGGTGATCTCAGCTCAGGGGCGGACTGGCCACAGACCCCACAGGGAATTTTCCCTGTGGGCCGATGCCCCATAGGGTCACCCAAGCCCTTGTCACTGCCGCTAGCCTGGTACATACTACTAGGGGAACCATAAGGGTCATTATTAGAGGACGTCCAGGCAACATGCTGAAGGTAGGACTGGCTTGGTGTTGTGACCCACATCTCACCTCCTAAGGCCCCTACTCTCTATCCATATTAGACACAATTGGAGGAGGACAGAACGTGGCAGCTATTGATGGCCACCACAGAGGCACAGCTCCTCGGGAGATATTTTATGATGCACTGTGGTATTACTGACCCTCCTAACTTGTGTTGTCCTGCCTTTTGTCAATTTGGATCCACCTACAACAATGGGGCCACTTTAAGTTCCCAGTTCGCCCCTGTCTCAGCTCGTAGGTGTCTGCTGGTATTGGTTTTCAGGGCCCAATGACAAGGCTTAGGAATAGTTGAGGGGACTTGGAAATAATGGAAGTACATCTTATGTGGGGATACTTGCCTGTGGTTACACGTAAAACATGACAATGGGGGGAGGGCCTATCGGTAATCAGAGTGACTGCGGGAGAGGATTGGGCAGAGGATTGGAATAAACTGGAGCTTTTATCTGGTTAAATAATACAGCGGCGTGATGCTGGTGATGATTTACGCTTCGCATAGTAGATGTCCGCAGCCATTAATCCCATCACAGATGGTAATAAAGTTCTATGAGGATCAGGATGCCAACAAAACTAGACAAACTCTTCTAAAGTAGAGATGACTTAATATGCGCGGCCAAAGGTCTGAGGCAGAACTCAGAGTCGTGACGGAAGGAAGTTCCAGTGCATTAGCAAAAAATTCTTACTGAATGAGCAGAGGCAGCATCTAAATAATGTTCGCTATATCCCTGACGTCCAACAGACCATGAACAACACATGCCAAACGAGACGAGAGACCTGCATGACTAAAGAGATGCCCTGTATACTTTTCTCTTAAAGGGGTATTCCGGTTGATTGAAGTTACCCCCTATCCTGTGGATGAGAACGGTGGGGGTCATACCGCTGCGATCACAAGAACGAGGGCCTCCTACCCCCTGCAGCCCACCTGAAATTAACAGAGCGGACGGTCAGGCATGTGTGCGGCCGCTCTATCCATTTCTTTGGGAATTCCGGAGATAGGTGAGCGCTGTACTAGGCCATCTCCAGAACTCCCATAGAAATTAATGGAGCGGCCATGAGCACGTGCGACTGGCCGCGCCATTCATTCTAGGGGGGCTGCAGGGGGTACGGGACCTTTCATTCTAGGGGGGCTGCAGGGGGTACGGGACCTTTCATTCTAGGGGGGCTGCAGGGGGTACGGGACCCCCGTTCTCATGAGCGTTAGGACCCCCATGGATCTAATTGTTATCAATTGTTAACTTCAAACAACCGGGATACCCCTTTAGAGGGCCACAAAACCTAAAGTTCCTCTTTCCACTGTGCAAGATTAAAGGGGTTATCCTATGAATAATATAAAACATGAAAATCACATAATCTAGTACATGACAATCTCTTTCTAACAAAGCTAGAACCAGCCCTGTACCTCACATGGAACCAGACACCTCACCATTCATTGTTCCAATTGTTCTGCTAGATTTATTTCAAGTTTGCAGCGCATGGGGGGCGTGTCCTTTCTGAAGGGGTGTGTCCTTTTTGCTGCAGCTGGTGGCAGTTGAATGATGGAACTGAGCATGTGCTTCCGTCTCAGTGAGCAGGAGACAGAAATTAGAGAAAGAGCAAACAGCATTTGGTGCTATACAAATTTTATTCTATGGTTTTCAAACCAACACCTGGATCCGAATACTTTTGTAATTGCATGTAAGTAAACATTTAGCACAACAATAAAACGTATCTGTATAGCGCCACCTGCTGTTTGCTCTTTGTCTTATTTCTTTGACCTGCTCACTGAGAAGGCCGCACATGCTCAGTTTTATCCTTCAACTTCCTCCTGAGCTGTGATAGGGAGAACATGGACACGCCCCCTGAGCTGTGATAGGGAGAGCATAGACACGCCCCCTTAGCTGCAGCAGAAAAGACACTCCCCTTGAGCTGTCAGCTTGATATAAATCTAGCAGAGCAATGAATGGAGAGATCTCTGGATCCATGTGAGGTGCAGGGCTGGTTCCGGCTTTGTTAGAAAGAGATTGTCATGTACTATATGATGTCTGATTTAAATTTTTTACATTAATCATGGGATAACACCTTTAAGTCTTTTTTAAATAAGTGCGGGTTGACTTGTTTTAGATTTGATTGTTATGGCCACACTTCGAACTGTGTAAAACAACTACATATCTTTCCGGGGCAGACTGGACATAGACCCTACAGAAAAATTTCCCCGTGGGCCGATGCCCAGGAGGCCACTCAAATCACTCTTCTCAACATTAATTAACAATGGGAGCATCAGGTACTTATGTACCTGGCCGGGTACCACAGATGCCCTGCTGAATTCAACTGTATCACCATTATCAGGATGGTGATATAGCTCAATACTGTGGCGGGCACCGGAGCCAAAAGCTTCATGCCCCACCATTCACCCTCAAAGGAAATATGCCACTAGACTTCAAGCCTATGAGGCAGTGTACAAATGGCACAGGAACCCAGGCAGCTAAGGCCCCCAAGCTGGAAGATGCCCGTGGTCTGCCCTATAGATGGTATGACCGAGCCCGACTACTTGTGTTGCTCCCACCTTCTGTCAATTTGGATGGTCCACTTTTAGTTTTTCCAGGGCCAGTCCGCCCCTGTATCCTCCTCTCTTTCCTTACCATAGTTGCACCATTTTTGTCATCCGTTGGTCAGACTCTTGTTACATTAGCTCTTCAGATCGCAGCAGGACGTAAGTGTTAGGGCCCTATTACACTGCCCACTGCGAGTGACGATGGATCGTTTGCATTAGTATGATTACACAGGACAATGCAGATTAAATGTAGGAGGAATGATCGCTACCTCAGTCACTCCTCCCTCGCTCAGTCTGTTGATTATTCCTATTACACAGGGAGATGCGCTGCCGATAATCGGACATTTTTCATCCTGATGAAAGGTGCCCATCAGCCGACAAACGAGTGTCAGCTCGCTCATCGGCCGATCGATTATACGGGCCAATTATTGGGAAAAAGAGCGTTCCTATGAAAGCTCATTCTTTTTAGTTTGATTTGTTTGAATTAATTTGTCCATTCCAAATTGCTCTGCAACAAAACTGGAAGAACACCAAAGGAGTGATTACTTTCGCAAGGCACTGTACACCTGTCCATACTGACTCTGCCTGACATAATGCAGCAGGGCAACGCATTTCTAGAACTGATTCCACTAAAGTGTACAGAGCCATTAACAACGTCTTCATATCTCCATGCCGTAATTTGCACATGAAATCATGGAGTCTGAAATCCTTTAAAGACCGCTATCTGATTCCGTTTCATTTATGGCTTGAAAAGAAGGATGAGGGAAACACGTAAGCCATAAACGGGACTCTAGCGAGGAGGATTTTTCTTTCAATCTCAAGAGAACCTCAATTAAGTTCCCTCCACTCCCCCCTCCAAGTGTATTCGTTCTTGCCTCGCTTTGCTGCAGTGCATGCTGAGTTTATGTTCTGTCTCCACTTGATGTTTTCCCCCTGATCGCTTCTACCTACAGCATTTATCTGCTCCTTTGGACAGCCTTGTTGCTTCTGCACCACAGGAAAGGAAAAATTAAAATAAAAATGTTCTGTCAGATTGCACCGCAGAGGGAGACCAATCTTCTAGTCGTTCAGAAATGCGCTGAATGAATATTAATACTAAAAGTCAGGCAGGAGACTGATTCGTTTCTCATTTTCAGCTCCTTGTGGCTGAGGACCTTGGCTGAGCAATCTTAAAGGAACCAAACTTAAGGTTCTCAGTCAGTCAACCATCATGTCTCAGTCAATGTTAACTCAATTGTGGCTCTTGGTGGCCATACGAATAGTGCTTCTCCAAGAGGTCTTGTCTTTGGCTTGGGTCTTCAAGTTGTTCAATGACGTGTTCCAAACTTCTCTGTCATCCTCCTCCTCTATTGACCAGAATCATATGTTCCGATGAGTTGGGACTTCCAGAGGAGGCTCCGTTGGCAGCGGTTTATCTCTCCAAGGAACGTGTCTAACGTGTCTAAATCTTCTTTTCCCCATCTAGGAGAACTCTGTACACATTAGATCAACCAATTTTGCAAGGAAAAGTAGGTTTGGCCAACATTTATCTAATGTGTATGTCCACCCTCTGAGTTTGCTCACCTTATCTTCGGAGCGTCAAGCCTCTTTGATATCACTAGTTCGAGAAGCAACAACTCTGGAATACTGGTCCAGCGTCAATCAAATATAGTCACCTCTGTTTTGTACAACAGAGAAAAAGTGGATTTATTTTAATCCCTTAAAGGGGCTTTCACATTAACAACAATCATCACCTATTCACAGGGTAAGTGTTAAATATCTGATCTTCTCTGGGGATCTGACTGCTGGGACCTTGATCGAGAAGTGGGATACTTGATTCCCCTGTGTGAATGGAAAGTGATGCATATGCGTGACCACAACTCAACTATCTCCAATAGAAGTGAATGTAGCAGTGGTCACACCACCGGTCATTTCAGACAGGGGACTCAGATGCAGTGGCGTTGCGGGTGCGGGCCACATCGGTTGACACCAGTGATGGGATGACACCAGTCTGATGGGCGGCGGAAGGGCACAGGGCGATGAGCGCTTCCATTGTGGAAGCTGTCATCTCCATAGTCATCTGTATTGCCGCCCTCAGGACAGCGATACAGATGGCTGTGCTGCGGCGGGGCAGGGGACGAGGGAAAGGCGTGTCCCTTCCCTGTTCCTCTGATAGGCTGCAGGCACTAGGCCGTACAGCGCGGGACAAAGGACGGAAGAGGCCTGCATCGCATCGCTGACATGGAGGTAAGTATAAGTGTTTTTTTTTTTTATATGTACAATACTTTTACTGGCACATGATGGGGGGGGCTCTTGTTACTGGCACATGATTGGAGGGGCTCCTATTACTGGCACATGATGGGGGGGCTCCTATTACTGGCACATGATGGGGGGGGTGCTAAATTTACTGGCATATGATGGGGGGTGCTCTTGTTACTGGTACATGATGGGGGGGTGCTCTTGTTACTGGCACATGATTGGGGGGGCTCTTGTTACTGGCACATGATTGGGGGGCATCTATGGGGGCACTTATTACTGGCACATTAGTGGAGGCACTTATTACTGTCACATTATTGGGGGCACTATAGGGGCATATACTGAAGCCACAAAGAAGGGGTATTTTATATGGGGGGCTCTGTACAGTAGCATTTTATACTGGGACACATTATGGTGGGTACTATGGGGTAGGGGAGAGAGTAGTACTATGGGCTCATCTACGGGGGGCACTAAGAAGGGGTATTTTATACTTTCAAATTAAGAGGGACACTGAGGGCATCTACTGGGGCACTATATATGGGGCATTTTATACTGGTACATTATGGGGGGCACTAGGAGGAAGGGGGGAGAGAAGCACTATGGGGCATTTACTGGGGGCACTATATAGGGGTATTTTATACTGGCACATTATGGGGACACTATGGGAACATTAGCTCAACTGGGGGCATTACAAGTGGGTATTTTTTGCACTGTCTAGGAGAATTATTACTACTTGGTGGGGGGGGGGGCATTATGGTGGGCTTTATAACTCCCCCATGGTATGAGCCCCCTAGTAGCAGCACCAGCCTCTCCCTGCTCTGCTATCCCTCTGCCCCTTCTCCAAATCCTTATTATGAAATCATTCTCATTAGGATAAAACACAACATCAACTCCACTGAGCCCCCGGCCAAAGTGTTGAAGTGATGTCCGAGATCCCCAAGGGCCAAGCCAAGTAATTGTAAGTTTTCATGTGAAATATGTTTATGTTATACACATATAGTATACACTGTGCCCCACAATATACCTCTACACTGTGCCCCACAATATACAGAATACCTTTACACTGTGCCACACAATATACAGTATACCGCTACACTGTGCCACACAATATACAGTATACCGCTATCTGTTCTATAAGCACCATTGTTTTGCTTAGCCCCCCCCCCCCACGTCAGCGGTCTGTTTACCGCTTGGGTCGGTCAGCAGGCTCAGTGAAGGATGTGAAGGGACGTCAGCGGCACCGCGGCGGCAGGGCGGAGCTTGATGGACGTCCCCTACGTGACTCGTCCGCACAGGTAAGAACACGATGACCACACGAAGAAGTGGTCACCAGAAGAAATTGAACAGCATTTGGTGTCTCGGTCAGCCAGCCAGCAAAAGTGGCGTGCACCTGAGCTAGGTGAGCTGCTGCCAGCAGGGGGCAAAGGGGGTCAGCCCATAATCTGTCTACAACAAACGAGAACCGGTGCATAGGACATTACCATTGTGCAATCAGTAATGACTTAAGCGTGTTTTATTTTTACTGGTGTGAAAAGTAACCGGGACTTGCTTCATTCATGCACCAATGTGATGGAAAATGACAGAATGTGACAGAACGGTCATCAGGGCAGTGGCGTTGCAAGGGGGGTGCGGGGGGTGCGGACCGCACCGGGTGACACCATTGATGGGGGTGACACCAGCAGGGCCGGCATTTACGAACCATTTGTATTGCCGTCCTCAGGAGAGGGAAAGATGTGACTGGGATTCGAACCCACGACCTTCTGTATCAGAGGCAAAGCACTGCGATGCAGCCTCTTCCTGTGTCCCGCCCATATATGGAGTTAGTGCTTGTGTATTTCAGAAAAGCTTCGGCTGGGATTCGAACCCACGACCTTCTGTATCAGAGGCAAAGCATCTAACCACACGGCCATAAGAAAATCCTTGCTACTGACTGAAAATATATGAGACATCTACTGTTATAGCTGTACATCTATACACATGACAGCTGCCCTAACACACCCAGCACTGCTATATCTCTATATGACAGCTGTCCCAGCACACTCAGCTCTGCTATATCTCTATAAATGATAGCTGCCCCAGCACACCCAGCTCTGCCTCATATGATACACATGACAGCTGCACCAGCACACTCAGCTCTACTATATCTCTATATATGACAGCTGCTCCAGCTGTCATGTGTATTAGATGTAGCAGTGCTGGATGTGTTTGGGCAGCTGTCATGTGTATAGATGTAGTAGAGCTGGGTTTGCTGGAGCAGCTGTCATATATAGAGATATAGTAGAGCTGAGTGTGCTGGTGCAGCTGTCATGTGTATTAGATGTAGCAGTGCTGGGTGTGTTTGGGCAGCTGTCATGTGTATAGATGTACAGAGCTGGGTTTGCTGGGGCAGCTATCATTTATAGAGATATAGCAGAGCTGAGTGTGCTGGGACAGCTGTCATATAGAGATATAGCAGTGCTGGGTGTGTTAGGGCAGCTGTCATGTGTATAGATGTAGCAGAGCTGGGTTTGCTGGAGCAGCTGTCATATATAGATATATAGTAGAGCTGAGTGTGCTGGTGCAGCTGTCATGTGTATTAGATGTAGCAGTGCTGGGTGTGTTTGGGCAGCTGTCATGTGTATAGATGTACAGAGCTGGGTTTGCTGGAGCAGCTGTCATATATAGAGATATAGTAGAGCTGAGTGTGCTGGTGCAGCTGTCATGTGTATCATATGTAGCAGAGCTGGGTGTGCTGGGGCAGCTATCATTTATAGAGATATAGCAGAGCTGAGTGTGCTGGGACAGCTGTCATATAGAGATATAGCAGTGCTGGGTGTCTTAGGGCAGCTGTCATGTGTATAGATGTAGCAGAGCTGGGTTTGCTGGAGCAGCTGTCATATATAGAGATATAGTAGAGTTGAGTGTGCTGGTGCAGCTGTCATGTGTATCATATGTAGCAGAGCTGGGTGTGCTGGGGCAGCTATCATTTATAGAGATATAGCAGAGCTGAGTGTGCTGGGACAGCTGTCATATAGAGATATAGCAGTGCTGGGTGTGTTAGGGCAGCTGTCATGTGTATAGATGTAGCAGAGCTGGGTTGCTGGAGCAGCTGTCATATATAGAGATATAGTAGAGCTGAGTGTGCTGGTGCAGCTATCATGTGTATTAGATGTAGCAGTGCTGGGTGTGTTTGGGCAGCTGTCATGTGTATAGATGTAGCAGAGCTGGGTTTGCTGGAGCAGCTGTCATATATAGAGATATAGTAGAGCTGAGTGTGCTGGTGCAGCTGTCATGTGTATCATATGTAGCAGAGCTGGGTGTGCTGGGGCAGCTATCATTTATAGAGATATAGCAGAGCTGAGTGTGCTGGGACAGCTGTCATATAGAGATATAGCAGTGCTGGGTGTGTTAGGGCAGCTGTCATGTGTATAGATGTACAGCTATAACAGTACAAGTCTCATATATTTTCAGTCTGTAGCAAGGCTGTTCTTGTGGCCGTGTGGTTAGATGCTTTGCCTCTGGGTTCGAATCCCAGCAGAAGCTTTTCTGAAATACACAAGCACTAACTCCATATATGGACATACAGGGCGGGACACAGGAAGAGGCTGCATTGCATCGCTGACATGGAGGTAAGTAGAAGTGTTTATTTTTTTTTTTTTAATACCTGACTGTTACTGCCATGGGGGGAGCAGGAGGCACTTGATACTGGCACATGGGGGAGGGGGGTTGGCACCTGATACTGGCACATGGGGGGGGAGATGGCATGGCACTATGATACTGGGACATGGGGGGGAGGCATGTGATACTGGCACTTTTTTGGGGGGGGGGGGGATGGAATGGCACTATGATACTGGGACATGGGGGGGAGGCATGTGATACTGGCACTTTTGGGGGGGAGATGGCATGGCACTATGATACTGGGACATGTGGGGGGAGGAGAGAGGCACTTCATACTGGCACATTGGGGGGTAGATGGCACTATGATACTGGGACATGTGGGGGGGAGGAGAGAGGCACTTCATACTGGCACATTGGGGGGATGGGAGATGGCACTATGATACTGGGACATGTGGGGGGGAGGAGAGAGGCATTTGATACTGGCACATGATGGGGGGGGCATCTATGGGGACACTTACTGGCACATTATTGGGGGGCATTATGGGGGACACTAGGCCGGCAGCCTATCAGAGGCCGGACACTGAGGGGCATCTACAGGGGCACTATATATGGGGCATTTTATACTGGTACATTATGGGGGGCACTAGCAGGAAGAAGGGGGAAAGGAGCACTATGGGGGAATTCACTGGGGGCACTATATAGGGGTATTTTATACTGGGACATTATGGGGGCACTATGGGGACATTAGCTCAACTGGGGGCATTACAAGGGGGTATTTTTTGCACTGTCACATTAAAAGGAGAATTATTTCTACTAGGGGGGGAGGAGGGGGCATTATGGTGGGCTTTATTATTTCCCCATGGTATGACCCCCTAGTAGCAGCACCAGCCTCTCCCTGCTCTGCTATCCCTCTGCCCCTTCTCCAAATCCTTATTATGAAATCTTTCTCATTAGGATAAAACACAACATCAGCTCCGCTGAGCCCCCGGCTAAAGTGTGGAAGTCGCGTCCGAGATCCCCAAGGGCCAAGCCAAGTAACTTAGTTTTTATGTGAAATATGTTTGTTATACACATATAGCCTACACTGTGCCACACAATATACAGTATACCTCTACACTGTGCCACACAATATACAGTATACCGCTACGCTGTGCCACACAATATACAGTATACCGCTACGCTGTGCCACACAATATACAGTATACCGCTACACTGTGCCACACAATATACAGTATACCTCTACACTGTGCCACACAATATACAGTATACCTCTACACTGTGCCACACAATATACAGTATACCGCTATGCTGTGCCACACAATATACAGTATACCTCTACACTGTGCCACACAATATACAGTATACCTCTACACTGTGCCGCACAATATACAGTATACCTCTACACTGTGCCACACAATATACAGTATACCTCTACACTGTGCCACACAATATACAGTATACCTCTACACTGTGCCACACAATATACAGTATACCGCTACATTGTGCCCCACAATATACAGTATACCTCTACACTGTGCCGCACAATATACAGTATACCTCTACACTGTGCCGCACAATATACAGTATACCTCTACACTGTGCCACACAATGTACAGTATACCTCTACACTGTGCCCCACAATATACAGTATACCTCTACACTGTGCCACACAATATACAGTATACCTATACACTGTGCCCCACAATATACAGTATACCGCTATACTGTGCCACACAATATACAGTATACCTCTACACTGTGCCACACAATATACAGTATACCTCTACACTGTGCCACACAATATACAGTATACCGCTACATTGTGCCCCACAATATACAGTATACCTCTACACTGTGCCGCACAATATACAGTATACCTCTACACTGTGCCGCACAATATACAGTATACCTCTACACTGTGCCACACAATGTACAGTATACCTCTACACTGTGCCCCACAATATACAGTATACCTCTACACTGTGCCACACAATATACAGTATACCTATACACTGTGCCCCACAATATACAGTATACCGCTATACTGTGCCACACAATATACAGTATACCTATACACTGTGCCCCACAATGTACAGTATACCGCTACACTGTGCCCCACAATGTACAGTATACCGCTACACTGTGTAGTCTGTTCTATAAGCACCATTGTTTTGTGGTGGCGGACAGAAAATAATCTGGAAGTGCCCCTCCCGAGACCAGGCTCTGACTGCTAGGGGGGGTCTGCTGAGCTAACTGATGCCCCCTATGGCAGTAGCACCACCATAGCCCCCATATATGGCTAAAAAATTTGCTTCGGGGAGGGGGTGGGGGGGAAGGGGGTGACACCATTTTCTACCGCACCGGGTGACACCAGCCCTAGCAACGCCACTGCATCAGGGTGACATTTTATGACAGATTCAGGTACAGATAGTTTTGTTATCCAGGAATAAAAACACAATGCCTAGAGAGGAGAATGGAAATCTCATTTTTGGCAGCCTTTATTGAGTGGGTTTCACTGTGGTCCTGTTACTCATCTGCCCCAGATCTAACGCTGAGCGCTGAATCACTCCTGCCTGCCCTGTCTCCTCTCCAGCGTATCGGGCTGCACTGATGACATCCCATGGCCGAGTTTTTTAAGCCCAGCTCTAGTAGTCTGACAGCCTGACATAGATGACCCATGGAGTCATGGGAAACCAGAGCGGAACACCGACGGGTCAGGCAAAATCATAGTCCGAGGTCAGGGTGGGCAGTTCAGGCTCAGTACGGAAATCAAGCAGATGTCAGGTCAGGCAGAGAAGGGTCAAATCCGGGAAACAGATAGAAGTCAGTACACAGGCAAACAAATAAACAGCATGTCTCAGCAGGATACTAGTGGACTAGAACTTTTTACTTGGGCACCCTTCCACAGGAGGTAGGTGCCTTAAGTACCCCAAGTTGGCCAGCCATTGGCTGGTGAAGATTAGGGTCCATTCACACGTCCGCAATTTCGTTCCGCAAGCGGACCCATTCATTTCTATGGGGCAGCACGATATGCTGCCCGGATCCGGAATTGCGGATCCGCACTTCCGGGTCCGCAATTCCGATCCTGAAAAAATAGAACATGTCCTATTCTTGTCCGCAATTGCGGACAAGAATAGGCATTTTCTATTAAGTGTCGGTGATGTGCGGAACGCACACCGCTTATGTCCGTGTTTTGCAGATCCACGGATTCGTGGATCCGCGAAACACACACGGACGTGTGAATGGACCCTTAGGGTAAGCGCAGAGAAATAGAGGCTTAGCCAGCAAGCAAGCCGCAGCCTGCATGGAGGGACAGAGCTACCCCGGCAGAAGGATGAGAGAGCGGGAGATGGGCCCACACCCAGGGGTGGCCACAGGCTGCTGCTGTAACACCTCTCAAATGCTCTTCTGGATGAATGGGCAAAAATTCCCAAATCTTTTAGAAGGCCTTCCCAAAAGAGCGAAGCCATTTTCACTGCAAAACGGGGGACCAACTCCATATTGGCGCCTATAGATTTAGAAAGGCCCCATCGAGTGGGCTGAAATGTTGCCTGGGAATAAACGGGTCATCGCCTTTTATCACATTTGGAGTGCTGCCTATTCTTTGGATATACTATATTGGAGGAAAGGTTGCCTACCCTTTCAGAGGATTTGCACCCTAACTACCCTTTTTTCACTGTGCTGTTGTTGCTTTTTTGGGTTTTTATAGACTTAGAAAGGGATGTAATAACAGCTCCTGGAGGTGCAATGTGGAGCTGTCCCAAATACTTCTCTCCATATAAGTGATCCATTTCCCTGCAGCGCCCTCACAGGAGAAATGAAGCATTACACAGTGTCCATTCTCATCACTGGCTTGTCTGTATTATACAGGACAGGAGAAGACCTCCAAAGCGAGAGTCGCTTTCCTTTCTCCAATCTGGCCGAAGGATGAGTATCCCAAACAGTGGACCCCTCCACACACACACCATTAACTCCGAATTCCCTAATAGGGTATATGAAAATAGATTTTTTTCAACGCCTTCAAGTTTGCAAACAAAGGCAGGACTGTTTCCGATGCGTTTAATGCAGTTGCACGGATGAAAAATAATCATGTAACGCAGCATCGCAGGCTGTAAACTGAGCGGGTATGTCTAGCCAAGCGCCAGCTAATAATCGGCGGAATGTAAACCTGCTCGTCGTGAAGTGTCACCAAAACCCTTTTCAATAAAGCAGGGCATAGAAAGTGACCCAACTCTCCCTGAGGGGTCCTCCTTGGTATTATCCCTCCTTTTTTTTGTACCAGGCGTCTTTATCTGGCTTCAAAAGCGCAGCTAGCCAGACTCGCGTCTCCGAGACTCAGCTTCTAATTGACGGATTGGAAAATCAATACATAATTGGATAGGGGGGGGGGGACGCGCGCTGCTTAATCGCTTGTACGTGGGCATTGTGTGAAAGAATGAAGCATAATTAATTACAGGGCAAGACGGTCTCGGCTCTGTGACTTCGAGCGTATGAACTCCTCACAGAGAAGTGCTAGAAGAACATTTGCCACTTTCCAGTTTACTGGGAAAAGGAGTTCTTTACTTAAATAATTTGTCACGGAAGAGTAGTGCCCGTCACTGGTATTGAAGCCAGTGTGGAGTATAATCTCCGTAATTGGTGCCCTTTATGTGCAGCGGCATATCACTTCAACGTCAAGACATTGGTTTGCACAAGAAGGTTAATATCTTAACAAGGATGATGTCAAAGAGGGAGCGGTATTTGGCGCAGGAGAATTCAAGAACAGTCCGATGATGTCAGTTGATTTTATCGGGTTAAGGTTGAAGGATAAATGGTCCCTAGTTTACCCCAATTTCAATTGTACACAATACAGTCATCCATTTGTGTCCTTTTGGTGTCAAGACCCTGGTTGATGTGATGAAAGGGAAAGAATCTTCGTAAGACTGTTCCTTCACCCAATAATCGGCCCATCTTTGATCTTTTAGGCAGCCATAATTATCATCGCTGTCAACGGCATATCTCTGTCGACAAGAAGCAAACTGTATGGGGGGGGGGGGATGAAGGATCGTACGTACGAACAATCATTCGTTCCACCAGCATCAGCTTTTGTAAAAATCCTTTAAAGGGGGACTTAAAGCTTTGCTGAAATGCCAGTGGTTCTCAAAGCGCTTGCCACCTTGGGGTTTCATTGGCTCTTGCTTCTCCAGCTTGCGTATTACGGATTCCATATATTTTGTATGAACACATTCTGGTAAAGCCGAGCAGAACTGATGAAACCTGAAGTTGTAAAGAGACAAGTGCTGCTACACCTCTGTGGCTTCAGCAAAGTTTAAGGTCCATAAGCAAGTGTTACATCATCAGTCGGGACCTTTACCATGTCAGGTTTGTAAAAGGACCTAACAATAGATGCTCTCTGACCATCAAGTAAACGCTTCCATCTTCAATCAAATAATGGCCGACTTTGTCTGAGACGCTTCCAGGTGGTTCGTACAGTGTACATGAAAGTCAACAGCTTACAAGAAGGACACCAAAGAAGCGCAGAGGGCGCAATGCTTGCCAAGGGAGAGATCAAAAAGAGTCCTTGGACGTCAACTATTTTATCAGGTTCTGGTGGTCAAACAATTAAAGGTGCTGTCCAGGATTTGATACTTATAGCCAAGCCTCAAAAGTGGACGCCATAGCTACACAGCCCTGTCCATTGGGTAGTGGAGGGAGCTGGGAGCCATCGAAGTGAAAGGGAGCAGTGCTGGAGTTCCCCACAATGTCCACCACACAATGGAAGGAGCTGTGTAGTTCTGGTATCTACTTCTGGAGCCGATGCTAGGTGTTGGACTCCCCCTGATCTGATATTGGACAACGCCTTTAAAGGCCGGTTTAAACAGGCGATTTTAGGGAGGGAAGTGTTCCTTCCTGACGTACGCCTGATCATCAGTAGAGGTGAAGCGCCGCAGTTACATGCAGCGATCACCTCCACAGTATGGGGATGAGCAATGGCTACTGCAGATTCATTGTTTCTGGTCAGCGGATCCCTGTTCATGCTGCATGATCTGCTACCCAAAACCGATTATTGATGTCCGCAAGAACGATTGTTTCACCTGATGAACGCGCATTTCAGTTTTTCACTGGGTGATTGGTGTCTCCTTTACACAGGTAGTTTATCAGGAACGAATGTTCTTCCCCAACAATCAGGCAGTGTAAACCCACCTTAAGAAAAATTGTTCCATTTAACTTACACAATAGTGTTCCTTTTTCCCTTCAGTGTAAGGCTACTTTACACCAGCGTTTTAGTTTACCGGTATTGAGATCCGTCATAGGGGCTCAATACCGGAAAAAAAAAGCTTCAGTTTTGTCCCCATTCATTGTCAATGGGGACAAATCTGAACTGAATAGAGTGCTCCAAAATGCATTCCGTTCCGTTTAGTTGCGTTCCCAGACCGGAGAGCAAACCGCAACATGTTGTATTTTGCTTTCCGTCCTGGGATGCAGAGCAAGACGGATCCGGCATTACCTCCAATGCAAATCAATGGGGACGGATCTGTTTTCTCTGCCACAATAGAAAACGGATCAGTCCCCCATTGACTTTCATTGGAGTTCATGACGGATCCGTCTTGGCTATGTTAAAAGATAATACAACCGGATCCGTTCATAACGGATGCAGATGGTTGTATTATCAGTAACGGAAGCGTTTTTGCTTCCATTACTGATCCAGCAAAAACGCAAGTGTGAAAGGAGCCTTACACTGGATGCTCTCTGACCAGCAGATAAACACTTCAAAGGTCAATAAAACACTGACCACCTTTGATGTTTGTGGAGGACATTTCCTAGTTTGCACAGAAGAAGGTCAGCAACGTATGGAGAATGTCAAAGAGGCATAGAGGGTGTAATACTTGCCACAGAATAGATCAGAAAGAGTCCCTGGATGTCGATCGTTTTATCGGTTTAGGTAGTTGCAGGATTGAGCCTATTTTGGTTCTATACATTACTATCCCATCCTTTCTGGGGTTCTCCTGTATAAGTATTATCCGACTAGCAGGTAAACACTTTCACATTCGATCAAACAATGACCATCTTCAATGAGGTTTGTTGATTGTGTAGTCTTTTGCTTGTTAAAGAGGACCTGTCCCCTCCCCTGACATGCCTGTTTTCATAGCTTCATGCTTTCCCCATGTAATAACAATTCTGGAGCATCTATTCTTATGTCTCTAGGTGTTGCCAGTCCTGTATTATTTCTACTAGAAGTTATGAATTAATTACTAGCAGTCTGCAGTAAGGGTACAGAGGGGTGGTAACAAGTTTAGGGTGTGTCCTTGCACAGTCTGAAAATGGCATCACTGATTGGATAGAGTGAGTCTGTGCAGGGACACACCCCCAAACTGGTTACCTCCCCTCTGTACCCTTACTGCAGACTGCTAGCAATTCATTGATAACTTCTAGCAGAAATAATAAAGGCATGACACAACATACAGACATAAGAATAGATGCTCCAGGATTGTTATTACATGGGGAAAGCATGAAGTTATTAAAACAGGCATGTCAGGGGAGGTGACAGGTCCTCTTTAAGGGTGTATTAGACACCGCCATGCCACAGACGATTGTCGGGAGGGAAGCGTTCGTTCCCGGCAATCGTCAGATAGCTAGTGGAGGACACCGCTGCTATTACATGCAGCAATGTCCACTGTGGCATAGGGAGGAGCAATTGCTATGCCATCACTCGTCCTCATGCAGGGCAGCAGTGTGCCGGCGGCAGATCACAAATTACACAGTGCGATCTGCTGCCGTCACCATTTTCATTTTTAAGCATGTTTAAAAATGACAATTGCCTGACGAACGAGCATCTGCTCATTTATCAGGCATTTGGTGGCAGTATTAGACTGCCATATAATTGCTAACAAGTGTTCAGGAACTCTCGTTAGCCATCATCTGCCAGAGAATGACAGTCTAATGCACCCTTTAGTGAAAAAAAATGGCCAATAAATTCTCAAGAAGGCCATAGACGGGAGATGGAAACTCACTATTTTGGCCAACACATATCTTAAGTCTATGGTGGGTTTACACTCGTCCGGTAGGTCAAATGATCTTTGGTGTGGATATCTCAATTATCTTTTCTGGGTGTTACGGACAATGGTTGTGGAACCAGTGTGCCAAGTGATCGATTTGTTGTTGGGCCAAACCCTAAGGGCATTATTCTGACGCCTCCCCGGTATTCACCCTTTAACCCCTGTACAGGGATGTGGAATTCACTGAGGGTTAGCAACCGGACCGCTACCTCTTGGGATGTTCCCAGTGTACTTGGTAGCCGTTCTACAGTGATCAGAGGCACTCATGTAAACACCAAAGAAACGGGCATGGCATAATTAAGAACCAGGCATTATATAAAACACAGACTAACAGAATCAGGTACCGAAAGTGGACCACAAAAGCGAGACATACAGACTTCTTGCACATGGACACAAGGATTTTAGGAACTTGGACACATTTTAGATATAGCAGAGCTTGGCAAGACTGACTTCAGGAGCTTGAACATATGGACTACAGGAACTAGAATATAGACACAGAAGATGCATACGGAAACAAGGCAAGACGATCGGAAAAGAACTAGGACAGAATACAGACAACACACAGAACATACTTTAGCAAACAAACTAGAACAAGACTCAGACTGTAACAAACCAGAACAATCCAGATACTAACTACAAACTAGGACTAAGACACAGACAGAGCCCAAACAGAACAAAGTAAGACATGGCAAGACAGACAAGAGACAAGGGGAATCATTTACAAACAGGGCTACTTATCTTTTTGGCATAAGAAAAGTCACAAGAGGCTTTTTGCGTCTTTGTAAACGCGAGTGCGACAATATTTTATTGAAGGAGTGTCGAGGAAGTGGTGGGTGCCCGAAAAGTTTTAACTTCTGGCACACAGACTGCTTGCACGTGGATACACAGGGTGTCATTTACAAAAACTGTCGTAAAAAGCCACCCTATGCTGCCCTAAGGATCAGCCAATTTAGAAAGAGGCATAAATTAGATGTATCTATGTCAGTCCATGCGTCTGGCCTGGCCAGACCAAGACATGGCACTAAACTGCTTCCAGAAGCAGCTGATTCTGGCTCAGATGGTACAAGTGAAAAGCCATTATAACACGGGGCAGCAGACAGTGCTATGTGAATAGCGATCTGCTGCCCAGGAACAGTATGAGGACAAGCGATATCAGGAGCCATCGCTCGTCCTCATACAGTGGAGGTGATCTCTACAGTAAATGCAGCTCTTCACCTCCACTGACGAGCTGGCAATTGTCGGGAAGGAATGCTTGTCGAGCACTGTAAATGCACCTTTAAAGCATGGGCCTCATCAACTAGTCTACTCCATACACATCATATACAATGACTACGCCATACATAATCATCTTGCCTCATCCAACCATCCCATCAGCAAATAAGCAACACATACAATAAACGTGTCGAAAACAGAATCTTTCCAAAGTGTTTGATTTAGGGGTCAAAAAGAGCAAAAGAGTTATGGAGGTCCATAAAGTATTGATCCCCCAACGTCAATCCATCAGATGTTATAACAAAGTGTGTAAAAAACCATCAAAGCTTATCTCAAAAGAATAGGCTCCGGCAAAGAAAAACCCATCATGCCTGAAGCCCCAGGAGCAAAATCAAAGCCAAGGCTGAGAACTTCAACCACCCAGCTCTTCACTAGTCTACTCCATACACAATCATATACAATGACTACGCCATACATCAATCATCTTGCCTCGTCCAATCATCCCATCAGAAAATGAGCAACACATGCAATACATTGGTCGAAAACTAAATCAAACACTTTGGAGAGATTCTGGGGTCACAAAGAGCAAAAGAGGTCCATAAAATATTGATCCACCAACGTCAAGTACCTTAATCCATCACATGTTATAATGAAGTATGTGAAAACCATCAAAGCTTATCTAAAAAAAAATAGGCTCCGGCAAAGAAAAATCATGCCTGAAGCCCCAGGAGAAAAATCAAAGCCATGGTTGAGAACTTCAACTACCCGGCGCTTCACTCCCAATACAATGTATATGCTGGACTTTCACGAAGCTGGCATGAGACCTCTCTTGACCTAATGAAGTTCAGTCTACAAAAAGAAAAAAGAAAAAAGAAAAAGCAATCATCCTGACGTCTCTGGAGGAGAAACTGCTGAGATTTTCATTTATCCAGCACAGGGGTTGTCTAACAAGATTAGAGAGAAGTGATGTGCACCTATCTCATTTATTGTAGACTTCTGTAATGGGGGAGTAGATTTACAATCAATTTGAAGCCTATTAGATTAAATAAAACGCATTACCTTCCACTCAGAGTAATAGATGTCAATCAGTACCCTTGTCTTTTAATGGGATCATAATCCGCAAGGTGGCGGTGCACTTTTTTCTCCCGGAGGTGCTCCAGCTCCAGTGATGATGTGGTCACAAGGAGCACGTCACCGCAGAAGCCAGTCATTGGCTGGAGCGGCGCACGTGATCCTGCATGTGCACCACGCATGTAAACAGTGCGGGGACCAGAAGATGGAGACAGCGCTGGGGCCCACCGCGAATGAAGCAGGAAAGCATGAGTCTTCTGTCTCAGCAAGCGGGCTGAGGGCATTTGCTTAAAAATCATTATAATCGTAAAATCCCTTTAAAGCAGAATCTTACATATGAGACTGGCTGACCTGTGGCATGTGCGCTTGGGCAGCTGAAGGTGTTGGTCCCATGTTCATATGTGCCTGCATTGCTGAGAAAAATGAAGTTTTGATATATGCAAATGAGCCTCTAGGAGCAACGGGGGCGTTACCATTACACCTAGAGGCTCTGCTCTCTCTGCAACTGCACCTCCCTCTGCACTGTGATTGACAGGATCAGGCGTGATGATGTTTACACTGTCTGGTCTTATTAATCAAAGGGGAGAGTGGGCGACAGTTGCAGAGAGAGCAGAGCCTCTAGGTGTAATGGTAACACCTCCGTTGCTCCTAGAGGCTCATTTGCATATAATAAAACAGCAATGCGGGCACATAGGAACATGGGACCAACACAGATGTCTTCAGCTGCCAACGGCACATGTAACAGGTCAGCCAGTGTCTTAGGTGCAAATCTCCTGACAGATGCCCTTTAAGGCCCCCATACACATTAGTGTATTTTTGGCTAAACCGCTGAGAACGTGTATGTGTGGGGAGCAAGCTCTCAACTCTCCTCCTACAGACGATGTTGAGGGAGAGGAGGATCAGGCGAAGTGAATATTTTTGTGAGATCCTTTTGTCCTCCCTGGAGATAAGCCCTCGGTAGAGTAGTCTGGCAGCCACTTTCTCCTCTCTCTTCATTGAATACACATAGATATTCGGCTCAGAGAGTTAGGAAAGATAGCAGTCGGCTGAATGATCATTCGGCCAACAGCTATTGAATGTGCATGGCAACCCTTAACCTTGGTTGAACAAGTCCCCAGGGTAAGGGATCTACCCAGGGACGTAGCTATAGGGGGTGCAGAGGTAGCAGTCGCTACTGGGCCCAGGAGCCTGAGGGGCCCAAAGACCCTTGTGCTATATAAGAAGACACCAGTATTATAGCAAATGCATACTGGTCAAGTTGCCGGCTGGAGGGAAGGGGTTAGGTCAGGAATTTGGCATGGGGGGGGGAGGAAGGTGCCGTTTAAATTTTTGCCTCAGGCAGCACGAAGGCTATGTGCTTCCCTGCCCCTGGCCACAAAGCACTGAGGGAAGGGGGGCCCAAGCTGAACTCTTGCACCAGGGCCCATGAACCTTTAGCTACGCGCCTGGATCTACCAAACTGTCAACTTCAAATGAGGTTGACCTCACGGACCAAATATGGTGGAGCCATTTTTTTCCATTGTGTATTGGAACGTTAAGACCACCGCAATGCAACGGCAGATCCCTACCTATCTTCACAGCAGTGCTGCGCCTCTGTAAATGGCAGACGGTCACTGCGTACTACAGCTCAGGTAGGACACAGGCTCCTTGCAGTACATCAAACAAAAAAACTATCCGACACAAAGGCTAAAAGCAGATCCGATTTTTATTCGACGGCAGACTGGATGAAATTACAGTCCAGAAGTTCAGGAGACGCTTGCGCGTTTCCAGCACCTTTTGGTACGTGCAGTCTCAGCCTGGAGGTAAGCAAGACATCATTCTGTAGCTGATCACGATTGCCTTCAAGAACCGTTTCTGGGCGTACCAACTTTATTTATGCAAATCATACACCTCACGCGTTTTAGGACCTTCAGAATGCATTAAGAGATTGAAAATAGGATGTAATGGTGAAAAAGGTATAATTTAATTCCTACTATTTTCTCAAGCGGTGCAGTCTGGACCGCTTTTCCAGCAGTGGGAATGAAACTGCATTCGTTCAAAATACAGAGGCGATTAATAGAGGGGGCCACTGATCGGAGGAGAAGGGAGTCTATTAACTCCCTAATGGGGCAGACAGAATACTCCATGAAAGTGTTTTTTCTTGTACAATGTACCAGGACGTGTTACATTAAGCCTTTTACGAGGCTCAGGCAGCAAGATGTCTGCAGACATATACCGGTGTAAGACACCTGACCCTACATTTCAATTTAACAAAATGACAGCAGAGAACAACCTTTCGTTTTTTTACCGCCATGATAATGGCTGACTGGGGCAACGAGCCGTGAATTACGACTGTCTGCAGTCTAATGGGAGCTCCTCCAGCCTGCAGGACCTGTAACTTTTCTGAAATGACAATTACGTCTGCGATAGAGAGATGTGGAGGAGACAGAGCAGGACTCTATGTACCCGCCAAGGCTGCGCTGCACAGGGAACAGACGTCAATACGCGACACTGCCAAGTGCCCAGGAATGGACGGAGGGGAAACAACTGCGGATTCCTGCCAGCGAAATATAACCACCATGAAGGATGGAGTGGCTTTATTCCCATAGATCATACACAAGATGCAGCAATTGGCTATGCAATATAATGAGTCAATTAAACTTGAAGGAAACCTACAAGCAAGGAGGGAAGTATTCTGAAGCCCTGAATTAACATTTAAAGAAGTATTCCGATTTTAGCAAACAAATGGAAGTTCCCAAAGTCTCTGCATGCAGTAAGAAGCTTTAAGCTTTGCTTCTAGTGGATACAAATCTGCCCTGCTCATCCTGTATTATACCCCAGAGCAGCATTCAATATTCTGCTGGTGCAGTCACTGTGTACATACATTACATTACTTATCCTGTACTGATCCTGAGGTACATCCTATATTATACTCCAGAGCTGCACTCACTATTCTGCTGGTGCAGTCACTGTGTACATACATTACATTACTTATCCTGTACTGACCCTGAGTTACATCCTGTATTATACTCCAGAGCTGCACTCACTATTCTGCTGGTGCAGTCACTATGTACATACATTACTTATCCTGTACTGATCCTGAGTTACATCCTGTATTATACTCCAGAGCTGCACTCACTATTCTGCTGGTGCAGTCAGTGTGTACATACATTACATTACTTATCCTGTACTGATCCTGAGTTACATCCTGTATTATACTCCAGAGCTGCACTCACTATTCTGCTGGTAGGGTCACTGTGTACATACATTACATATCCTGTACTGATCCTGAGTTACATCCTGTATTACACCCCAGAGCTGCACTCACTATTATGCTGGTACAGTCACTGTGTACATACATTACATATCCTGTACTCATCCTGAGTTCCTTCCTGTATTATACTCCAGAGCTGCACTCACTATTCTGCTGCTGGTGCAGTCACTGCGTACATACATTACTTATCCTGAGTTACATCCTGCATTATACTGCAGAGCTGCATTCACTATTCTGCTGGTGGAGTCACACACAGGTGCAGGGTTCACT
Source organism: Bufo bufo (assembly GCF_905171765.1). Classification (NCBI taxonomy): domain Eukaryota; kingdom Metazoa; phylum Chordata; class Amphibia; order Anura; family Bufonidae; genus Bufo; species Bufo bufo. The sequence continues at coordinate 424,025,188 of NC_053394.1, forward strand.
AAAGACATAGTACAGTTATCAGAGTTGTGACTAAGGCTCCATTCACACGACCGCAAATGGGTCCGCATCCGTTCCGCAATTTTGCGGAACGGGTGCGGACCCATTCATTTTCTATGGGGACAGAATGGATGCGGACAGCACACAGTGTGCTGTCAGCATCCGCATTTGCGGAGCGCGGCCCCGATCTTCAGGTCCGCAGCTCCTCAAAAGATAGAACATGTCCTATTCTTGTCCGCAGCTTGCGGACAAGAATAGGCATTTCTATAGGGGTGCCGGGCGGGTGTGTGGCGGATCCGCAATTTACGGGTCCGCAACACACCACGGACATGTGAATGGAGCCTGACTGTGTATGGCCACCTTAGAGGGGTTGTCCAGCCTTATGGCTGTTTTTAGCTAATCCCAGAGTGTTGCTCCTGGTGAAAAAAATCATACTCACCTGTTTCCCGACACTCTGCTCTGGTTTGGTCCATGGGCTGATCCGCTGCAGCCAATGACTGGCCTCAGCAGTGACGTGTTCCCAAGTAGCACATGACCCAGCGGTGAGATGCCACTTTGGGACACATCTCCCCCAGGCCAGTCACTGGCTACAGCCGCTCACATGACCCCTTCCAAAAGTTTACAGGTCGCGAACTTGCAGATCACCGATGGAGCCATGGCGCCGGAACTAGGCGTCGGGAAGCAGGTGAATATGATTTTTTACTAGGTCCAAGGCGGTCCTGTAGCTAGTAAAAAAATATAAAAAATACCATAAGGCTGAACAACCCCTTTAAAGAGGTTACCAGGATTAGAAGAATGGCTGCTTGCTTTCCAAAAACAGCACCCCCCTACTGATGGGTTGCATCTGGTATTGCAGCTCAGCTCCATATCAGAGAAAAAGAGAGTTTAAGAGCTGAAGCGTCGGATCTGGAGATCTTAGCACAAAAATGAGCTCTGGGACACACAAAGTCAGGAGAAATGACTATCATCCCGTCCAGGACGAGAGGTGTGATTCTTCCGAAAATAGCCAAGTGTGTTCCTCTGTTACTGAGATGCCCTTATCACTTGCCAAAGGCTTTTCGCTTTGCAGACACATCAGGAATGAAGGTAATAAAAGTTGATTTAGTAACTAAATCTATGTAAAGAGGGATGTTTGGTTTGAACACTCCAAATAGGAGTCTCATCGATCAGCCACAGTGGCTACAAAGCGTCTCTCGCCTTGGAGGACCCAGCAAATCAATGCTTCACTGATTTCAATGAGTACTGTGTAATACTTCATTTCACCTGTGGAGGCACTACAGGGAAACTGAACATTTGCTGCCAGGGTTCACCATTGATTACAGACGATCCCTTAGAGACCCAAAAGGGGGAGCACCCTGTAATTAGCTTACTGTAAGGGGACCCTTTAAACAATAAGGGATTGTCAAAAGCGAAGAAAAATGTCAAAAGTTTACAATATAAGGAAGACGCCCATGTGGTTCAGTCAACCAATTATGAAATTGCCTGTATAGCTAATAAACAGGGGGTTTACCAATCTGACCCCCATAAGACAGAGTTCAGACTATCAGCAAAGAGTGGCTCTCGTTCTATAGCATCTGGTAACTCCACTTACTCTCAGTCTCGAGAGCCTTCAGGGGACCTTGCAAAGGAAAAGTGGTTGTCCAAGTCACAGCATGGTCTACGTGCCATGGGATGCCCTGACTGGCTAAAATACTTGGAGCCTGTCAGACCGACCTTCTTTTACACTGAGAGAAACATGTTTCATTTTGGCCCCAGGACCAAGAGTCTGGGGAACCAGTCAGTGCACGTTACTGCTTTCAAAAAATCCCATTCACATCACGTTACTAGAGTGTAGACAAGAGCTGCGTTCACAGTTCTGCTGGTTGCTTCTGGAAACAGTCAAAAAGCTGTCTGTCAGCAGCTCCGGAGTATAATACAGGATGTAACTCAGGATCAGTACAGGATAAGTAATGTAATGTATGTACACAGTGACTACACCAGCAGAATAGTGAGTGCAGCTCTGGAGTATAATACAGGATGTAACTCAGGATCAGTACAGGATAAGTAATGTAATGTATGTACACAGTGACTGCACCAGCAGAATAGTGAGTGCAGCTCTGGAGTATAATACAGGATGTAACTTAGGATCAGTACAGGATAAGTAATGTAATGTATGTACACAGTGACTACACCAGCAGAATAGTGAGTGCAGCTCTGGAGTATAATACAGGATGTAACTCAGGATCAGTGCAGGGTAAGTAATGTAATGTATGTACACAGTGACCCTACCAGCAGAATAGTGAGTGCAGCTCTGGAGTATAATACAGGATGTAACTTAGGAACAGTACAGGATAAGTAATGTAATGTATGTACACAGTGACTGCACCAGCAGAATAGTGAGTGCAGCTCTGGAGTATAATGCAGGATGTAACTCAGGATCGGTACAGGATACGTAATGTAATGTATGTACACAGTGACTCCACCAGCAGAATAGTGAGTGCAGCTCTGGAGTATAATACAGGATGTAACTCAGGATCAGTACAGGATAAGTAATGTAATGTATGTACACAGTGACCCTACCAGCAGAATAGTGAGTGCAGCTCTGCAGTATAATACAGGATGTAACTTAGGAACAATACAGGATAAGTAATGTAATGTATGTACACAGTGGCCCAGATTCAGGTAGATTTGCCCATTACTTACACCTCAGCCGCTCAGCTGAATTTCTCTGCGCTGGAGCAATTTTGCCAAATTGCCACCTGATTCAGGAATCGTTTGTTCATTTAATTTGCTCCTGTTTAAGGCAAAGCTGAGGGCGCAAGGCCGTGCAAGTCAAAGTGGGTGTGCCCCTATGTAAATGAGGAATTTTCGGCTCAGCAGAGGTTTGCTAGCATAATTTCAGGGCAAATCCTGCTCAGCAGCTTGCACTGAGCAAATAAATAGGAGCAGACTTGCGCAGGTTCTTTGCTGAATTTCATCCTGCTTTTTCCTCCCCCCCCCTCCTCCCCCCACCCCTCCATCCCCACCTCATGCCTCCTCCGCACCACGGAGATTGAGGAGCCAGAGCCGGGGCACCCTTGGCCCAAAGAAAAAAACAAAAAAATAATTTTATGTCGACATTTTTTTGCACAACACAATATGATTTTTTTATTATTTTTCTATATGCTCAGGATTTGGGATTTGGATTTGGGTCGGGCTGCTGATGTCATCCTGCAGGATTGTTACCAACTCAAGGATGACTTCAGGGCTAAAGCGAAACATGCGATACACCTCAGTATCAGGCTTCATGCACACGACCGTTTTTTTTTGCGGTCCACAAAACGGATTTCCGTTGTTCCGTGATCCGTGACCGTTTTTTCTTCCGTGGGTCTTCCTTGATTTTTGGAGGATCCACGGACATGAAAAGTGAAAAAAAAAACTAAGTCAAGTTTCCATTGAAAATGATAGGAAAAACGGACACGGATCACGGACACGGATCACGGACGCGGATGAGTATCTTGTGTGCATCCGTGATTTTTCACGGACCCATTGACTTGAATGGGTCCGTGAACCGTTGTCCGTGAAAAAAATAGGACAGGTCATATTTTTTTCACGGACTGGAAAAACGGATCACGGACGCGGAAGCCAAACGGTGCATTTTCCGATTTTTCCACGGACCCATTGAAAGTCAATGGGTCCGCAAAAAAAAACAGAAAACGGAACAACGGCCGCGGATGTACACAACGGTCGTGTGCATGAGGCCTCAGTCATCTGAAAAAGGTTGTAGCGCCCTCTGTAAATCCTCTCCCGTGCCCTCCTACGAGTCGGCTCAGTCAATAGAATATCAAGAACCATAGCTGCCCCTGGCATGTTGGTGCAGAGATGTGAGGTCCCGAAAATGTGGGTGCTCTGCTTGTTCAGATCGTCTGTCTAGGTGCTGCTGAAGTTGCGCGCTCCTTCAGATGACATTTGGCCATCTTTTGCTAACTTGCCCCTGCTTTTAACAGGAGCAAGTTTGCCCAGGGAAAAAAGCTTGCACGCTTCCAGCGCAAGATGCGCATCACACGCGCATGTTTCTGAATCATCGGCAGTACCTAATTTGCATATTCGCTGAGGGAATTCCATGAAGGCGCAACTTACACCCCGCGCAAAATTGCGCAGGAACAGCTAGGCTGCGTGCGCGGGAAAATGGCCGCATTTCAGGCTTAACTGGTTTACAGAATCAGCCGCAAATTTGCATAGGAGCAAATCAGTACTTGCGCGGCGCAAATCACACTTGTTCCCGCGCAAGTGCTTCTTGAATCTGGGCCAGTGACTGCACCAGCAGAATAGTGAGTGCAGCTCTGGAGTATAATACAGGATGTAACTCAGGATCAGTACAGGATAAGTAATGTAATGTATGTACACAGTGACTCCACCAGCAGAATAGTGAGTACAGCTCTGGAGTATAATACAGGATGTAACTCAGGTTCAGTACAGGATAAGTAATGTAATGTATGTACACAGTGACTCCACCAGCAGAATAGTGAGTGCAGCTCTGGAGAATAATACAGGATGTAACTCAGGATCAGTACAGGATAAGTAATGTAATGTATGTACACAGTGACTGCACCAGCAGAATAGTGAGTGCAGCTCTGGAGTATAGTACAGGATGTAACTCAGGATCAGTACAGGATAAGTAATGTAATGTATGTACACAGTGACTCCACCAGCAGAATAGTGAGTGCAGCTCTGGAGTATAATACAGGATGTAACTCAGGATCAGTACAGGATAAGTAATGTAATGTATGTACACTGTGACTGCACCAGCAGAATAGTGAGTGCAGCTCTGGAGTATAATACAGGATGTAACGTAATGTATGTACTAGGGCTGCAGCTAACGATTATTTTAGCAATCGAGTATTCTACTGATAATTTTTACGATTAATCATGTACTCTAATAAGAAAAAATTAATTAATAGACTGTTTTCCTTTATAAAAACTCATCATTCCCCCTGCCATCAGTCCCCAACACCCTTCGTTCCCCCCAGTGCCATCAGCTCCATTCCCCCCAGTGCCATCAGCTCTCCCCCACCCCAGTGCCATCAGCTTCACTCCCCCACCCAGTGCCATCAGCTCTCCCCCACCCCAGTGCCTTCAGCTCTCCCCCACCCCAGTGCCATCAGCTCTCCCCCACCCCAGTGCCTTCAGCTCTCCCCAACCCCAGTGCCTTCAGCTCTCCCCCACCCCAGTGCCATCAGCTCTCCCCCACCCCAGTGCCTTCAGCTCTCCCCCACCCCAGTGCCATCAGCTCTCCCACACCCCAGTGCCATCAGTTTTCCCCCACCCCAGAGCCATCAGCTTTCCCCCACCCCAGAGCCATCGGCTCTCCCCCACCCCAGTGCCATCGGCTCTCCCACACCCCAGTGCCATCAGTTTTCCCCCACCCCAGAGCCATCAGCTTTCCCCCACCCCAGAGCCATCGGCTCTCCCACACCCCAGTGCCATCAGCTCTCCCCCACCCCAGAGCCATCAGCTCTCCCACACCCCAGTGCCATCAGTTTTCCCCCACCCCAGAGCCATCAGCTCTCCCCCACCCCAGTGCCATCAGCTCTCCCACACCCCAGTGCCATCAGTTTTCCCCCACCCCAGAGCCATCAGCTCTCCCCCACCCCAGAGCCATCAGCTCTCCCCCACCCCAGAGCCATCAGCTCTCCCCCACCCCAGAGCCATCAGCTCTCCCCCACCCCAGACCCATCAGCTCTCCCCCACCCCAGACCCATCAGCTCTCCCCACTCAATGCCATCAGCTCCACTCCCCCTTGTGCCATCATCTATCCCCCTTGTGCCATCGTCTCTCTCCCCCTTTTGTCATAGTCTCTGCTCCCCTCGGGCCACCTCTCCCCTAAGGCCGGGCCACACTTCAGTTAAACCACGGATGCACGGTCCGTGAAAGCCCAGCCTGCCCTTCTCCTGACACCCAGAGTACACAGCGCTATTGGTAGCTATGACGCTGTGCACCCCGGGCGCCCAGCCTTAGTCGCGGCCCCACCCCCTCGGTTTCACCAACTTACGTTTCCAGCACGAGCGCTGCCGACACTCCATCGTTCGGCGCTGGTCTAGGCCTGATGTCACACAGCGCATCAGGTCACGACGTGCGTACGTTAGGAGGTCAGTGCAGCGCGGGAACATGGACGTGCTGTGGAGTGCCCAGAGGCCCCCCCCGCTGAAAGGTGATTATTATGAGCGCATGGCAGGCCAGCGGGAGACCACGGAGCGGGAGTAATAGCAAGCGCCTCACTCCCGCTCCGTGGTCACGTGACACAAACGAATCCTCGATGCAAAAAATTTGCATCGAGGATTTTTTTGTGTCGAATTACCTGATTTAACTGAGTACTCGTTGCAGCCCTAGTATGTACACAGTGACTCCACCAGCAGAATAGTGAGTGCAGCTCTGTAGTATAATACAGGATGTAACTCAGGTTCAGTACAGGATAAGTAATGTAATGTATGTACACAGTGACTCCACCAGCAGAATAGTGAGTGCAGCTCTGGAGTATAATACAGGATGTAACTCAGGATCAGTGCAGGATCAGTACAGGATAAATAATGTATGTAGACAGTGACTGCACCAGCAGAATAGTGAGTGCAGCTCTGGAGTATAATACAGGATGTAACTCAGGATCAGTACAGAATAAGTAATGTAATGTATGTACACAGTGACTCCACCAGCAGAATAGTGAGTGCAGCTGTGGAGTATAATACAGGATGTAACTCAGGATCAGTACAGGATAAGTAATGTAATGTATGTGACAGTGACTCCACCAGCAGAATAGTGAGTGCAGCTCTGTAGTATAATACAGGATGTAACTCAGGTTCAGTACAGGATAAGTAATGTAATGTATGTACACAGTGACTACCAACAGAATAGTGAGTGCAGCTCTGGAGTATAATACAGGATGTAACTCAGGTTCAGTACAGGATAAGTAATGTAATGTATGTACACAGTGACTGCACCAGCAGAATAGTGAGTGCAGCTCTGGAGTATAATACAGGATGTAACTCAGGATCAGTACAGGATAAGTAATGTAATGTATGTACACAGTGACTACCAACAGAATAGTGAGTGCAGCTCTGGAGTATAATACAGGATGTAACTTAGGATCAGTACAGGATAAGTAATGTAATGTATGTACACAGTGACTCCACCAGCAGAATAGTGAGTGCAGCTCTGGAGTATAATACAGGATGTAACTCAGGTTCAGTACAGGATAAGTAATGTAATGTATGTACACAGTGACTGCACCAGCAGAATAGTGAGTGCAGCTCTGGAGTATAATACAGGATGTAACTCAGGATCAGTACAGGATAAGTAATGTAATATACAGGGAGTGCACCAGCAGAATAGTGAGTGCAGCTCTGGAGTATAATACAGGATGTAACTCAGGATCAGTACAGGATAAGTAATGTATTGTATGTACACAGTGACTGCACCAGCAGTATAGTAAGTGCAGCTCTGGAGTATAATACAGGATATAACTCAGGATCAGTACAGGATAAGTAATGTAATATACAGGGAGTGCACCAGCAGAATAGTGAGTGCAGCTCTGGAGTATAATACAGGATGTAACTCAGGATCAGTACAGGATAAGTAATGTAATGTATGTACACAGTGACTCCACCAGCAGAATAGTGAGTGCAGCTCTGGAGTATAATACAGGATGTAACTCAGGATCAGTACAGGATAAGTAATGTAATGTATGTACACAGTGACTGCACCAGCAGAATAGTGAGTGCAGCTCTGGAGTATAATTCAGGATCAATACAAGAGAAGTAATGTAACATATTTATAAAGTGACTCTACTATTGCAGTTTTCCACATTTGTTGTTGGCAGCTCTGTTCCGCAACCATGACGTATGTTATCTGGCGTTGCCGTATTGAATGGTATTAATTACATGTCGATGAGCTGCTTTCTATGAAACCGCAGAGTAAATAGCACGTATCACATTACATTCATAAGTCATATTATATGTGTGTTCCTCCTAGTACAAACCTCATACCTGCCGCCTTCCTTTATTTGGCGGTGGGGATCCTTCTTACAAGACAAGGAAATGTAAACCCGATATTAAATCTGTGTAATTATAATTACATAAAAATCTGCATTTTACACAGTAATTTTCGCTGTTGATGATTGAAATTTCTATAGATTAGGACTCGTTCAATTAACAGCACCGGTGAGGGCGGGACAGCATGGCTGGGGTAAGACTGCAATACTTCTCAAATTCCAGTGGATTATTAATCCTAAACATTGATAAAATTTAGGCTGCGCTTACACTGTACGTTTTAGAAAAAGTTCCCAGCGCATGCGCCGAACATATCCATTGTTTCTTCCATTAAAAGCCAGTGTCCATAGTCATCCTTGTACACAAACCATCAGGTCTGTTCCTATAGGTGAAATGATTAGAGCTCGGAGGATTGTAGTACAAAGGAGGATTTCCTCCTGGAAACATGGGAAATACCAGCTCAATGAAAGGGGCTGTCTCACCTCAAAAAATGGTGGCATACTGCTAGGATATGCCATCAATGTCAGATAGCTGCCGGGCCCAACCCTCCCTCTGCCTTCTGATCAGAGCCCAGTAGCAAAATCGCGGGGCTCCGATTTGTTGCCATGGCAACCAGGACACTGCTGAAGCGATCCAGGCCTCTGCCATGGCTTTCTCCATACTGAGCTATGCACGAAGCTCAGAATGGAAACTGTAGAAAGCCTATTCACCCTAATAGAGATCTATGAGGGTGAATAGGAGAGGGGATCAAAAGATCCCAGGTTCTAGCCCTCTAAGGGGGCTAATAGCTAAAAATATATATATATATGTGAAAAAAAAAGGAAAAAACAAAAAAAAATGTTAAATATTAAAAGTCTAAATTACCCCCCTTTCCCCATGTCTGCCCTATTAAAACATTTAAAACTAATTCCTGTCCATTGAATGCCGTACCAGGAAAAAAAAAGAAAAACACACAATTCACCATTTTTTTGTCACCTCCCCCCCCCCCAAAAAAAAATAGAATAACGGTGATCAAAAAGTCATATGTACCGCAAAAAACTGTACCAATAAACACTACAGTTCATTGTGCCAAAAACAAGCCCTCACACAGCTCTGTAAACCAAAATATAAAAAAGTTATGGCTGTCAGAAAATGGCGATGCAAAGAAAAGTTTGCTTTTTTCAAAGTAGTAAAAAAAAAAAAAACGTAGACAAGTTTGGTATTTCTGGATTCGTATTGAGCTGCAGAATAAGAATGTCGTGTCGTTTTTAGCGTACCGTGAAATCCGTGATGTCGAAACCCGAAAAACCTTGGTGGAATTGTGTTTTTTTATTCTTTATTTATTTTATTTAACCCCACAAAGAATTTTTTTCCTGTTTTCCAGTAACAGAAATGGTAAATTAAATGGTGCTGTTAAAAAATGCATCTTGTCACGCAAAGAATAAGCCTGCTACTTAACCCCTTAATGACCAATGACGTCATGTGTACATCATGATGTGGTGTTAGTTACCGCATCTTGACGTACACAGTACGTCATGAGATCAAAGTGTCACCGCAAGTACACTTGCGGTGACACCGGCATGTAAACGGGTGTCACGGACAGCAGAGCTGTCCGGGCACCCGGCAGGGGACCAATCAGCCTGGTCCCTGCCTTTGAATTGCTGCGATTGGTCAGTCAGATTTGACTGACCAATCGCAGCCTTCATCAGTGCAGTTCCGATCTCCTCAGTGAGTGTTGAGGAGATCGGGGCTGCGCTGTGCAATCAGGATGGCCAAGCGGGACCCCCCACCCCTCTCCGCCCCCACAATCTTTAAGGATGGGGGAGCGGGACACCCCACCCCCACAATGTTCCAGAATGGCCGAGCGGTAGTAGATTGTCAGCTGTAACATACAGCTGACAATCTACTGTAACGGCCGACATCGGTGCTGGCACTGATGTCGGCCATTTAACCCCCTTCCATGCCAGACCGCTGTATGGCAGGGGTTAACAGTAAGAAAGCTCCCTCCCCCATCGGGCACTGCGCTGCTGTGGCAGCGTCCCTATTGATCATAACAGAGGGAGGGAGCTCCCTCCTTCCCCCTGCCATCGGGCCGCTGCTCTGCTGTGGCAGCGTCCCGCTACCTTACACAGGTATCCAGGCTTGCCATGGTATGTAATCCTGACAGGGTCCTGCCAGAGGCAGGAGTCTGATCAGGCTTACTGTGAATGAAAATACACTGCAGTACACTATACAGTGTACTGCAGTGTATTGTAGAGCCATCAGACCCACTGGATCTTCAAGAACTAAGTGGGTCTAAGTCAAAAAAGTGTCACCTCATCCCGCAAAAAATGAGACCCTACCTAAGACAATCGGCCAAAAAAGAAAAAAGCTATGGCTCTCAGATTATGGAGACACTAAAACAATATTTTTTTTGTTTCAAAAATGCTATTATTGTGTAAAACCTAAATAAATAAGAAAAAGTTTACATATTAGGTATTGCCACGTCCGTAACGACCTGCTCTATCAAAATATCTAACCCCTCAGGTGAACGCCGTAAAAATAAATACATTTAAACTGTGCCGAAATTACCAATTTTTGGGTCACCTTGCCCCAAAAAGTGTAATAATGAATGATCAAAAAAATCATATGTATCCAAAAATGGTACCAATAAAAATGTCAACTCTTCCTGAAAAAAAGAGCCCCTGCACAAGACGATCAGCAAAAAGATTTCAAAAAAATATGGCGTTCAGAAAATGGAGACACAAAAACACAATAAAATAAAAAAAAAGCTTTATTATGTAAAACTGAAACAATCAAAGTAGACATATTTGATATCATCGCATCTGTAACAACCTGCTCTATAAAAGTAGCACATGATCTAACCTGTCAGATGAACATTGTAAAAAACGAAAAATTAAAATGGTGCAAAAAACATCCATTCTTTGGTTACCTTGCCTCACAAAAAACATAATATAGAGCGATTAAAAATCATATGTACCCCAAAATAGTACCAATAAAACTGTCACCTTATCCCATAGTTTCCAAAATGGGGTCACTTTTTGATTGTTTCTACTGTAGGGTGCATCTGGGGGTCTTCAAATGGGACATGGTGTCTAAAAACCAGTCCAGCAAAATCTGCCTTCCAAAAACCATACGGCGCTCCTTTTCTTCTGCGCCCTGCCATGCGCCCATACAGCAGTTTACCACCACATGTGGGGTGTTTCTGTAAACCGCACAATCAGGGTAATAAATATTGAGTTTTGTTTGGCTGTTAGCCCTCGATGTGTTAAAGAAAAAAATTGATTAAAATGGAAAATCTGCCAAAAAAGTGAAGTTTTGCAATTTTATCTCCTTTTTCCTTTAACTCTTGTGGAATACCTAAAGGGTTAACAAAGTTTGTAAAATCAGTTTTGAGCAACTTAAGGGGTGTAGTTTCCGAAATGGGATCATTTATGGGGGGTTTCTACTATGTAAGACCTGAACTGGTCCTTAAAAAGTGGGTTTGGAAATTTTCTTAAACATTTTAAGAATTGCTTCTAAAATTCTAAACCTTCTAACGTCCCAAAAAAATAAAATGACATTTCCAAAATGATGTCAACATAAAGTAGACATATGGGGAATGTTAAGTAATAAATATTTTATGAGGTATCACTTTCTGTTTTAAAAGCAGAGAAATAGAAATTTTAATAATTGCAAATTTTTTAAAATGTTTAGTAAACTTGGGATTTTTTTCATAAATAAAGGTGAAATATATTGACTCAAATTTATGACTTAATACAATGAAATACAATGTGTCACTAGAAAACAATCTCAGAATAGCTTGGATAAGTAAAAGTGTTTCAAAGTTATTACCACATAAAGTAATACATGTCAGATTTTCAAAAATAAGCCTGGTCACGAAGGTGCAAAATAGCCCGGTCATTAAGGTGTTAAGGGTTTAATCAATGTGGCACTGTAGCCTCTTCTGCAGCTTGAGACGCCATGTTCATCAGTCACATGGCCTAGGAGCAGCTCAGTACCATTCAAGCGAATACACTATATAGCACAGACGCTATATAGTGTATGGTACTCTGCTTTTACTTCCAGGGAGCTCTTTTACACATTGCTGTAACCTTATATGGCTGTCACAACTATAACAGAAGATATTGTATTCATAATCTAGAATCTTAGCTTTAAAACGATACCACGATGGAAGCTCAAGGTGCTATGTTTGGAGTCCAGCACTCACTTAAAGTCAGGATTAAGGCCCCTTTCACACGAGCGTGTCCGGATAAGGTCCGGATGCGTCCCGGTGCATTGCGGCAAACCCGCGCGAGTAGAAACGCAATTGCAGTCCGTTTTGACTACTCGATTGCGTTCCGATGTTCAGTTTTTATCGCGCGGGTGCAATGCGTTTTGCACGCGCGTGATAAAAAACTGACTGTGGTACCCAGACCCGAACTTCTTCACAGAAGTTCAGGTTTGGGTTAGTTGTAGTGTAGATTGTATTATTTTCCCTTATAACATGGTTATAAGGGGAAATAATAGCATTCTGAATACAGAATGCATAGTACAATAGGGCTGGAGGGGTTAAAAAATAATAATAATAATTTAACTCACCTTAATCCACTTGTTCGCGCAGCCGGCATCTCTTCTGTCTTCTTCTGTGAGGAATAGGACCTTTGATGACGTCACTACGCTCATGACATGGTCCGTCACATGATCCATCACTATGGTGATGGATCATGTGACGGACCATGTGATGAACGTAGTGACGTCATCAAAGGTCCTATTCTTCACAAAAGAAGACAGAAGAGATGCCGGCTGCGCGAACAAGTGGATTAAGGTGAGTTAAATTATTATTGTTATTTTTTTAACCCCTCCAGCCCTATTGTACTATGCATTCTGTATTCAGAATGCTATTATTTCCCCTTATAACCATTTTATAAGGGAAAATAATAATGATCGGGTCTCCATCCCCGATCGTCTCCTAGCAACCGTGTGTGAAAATCGCACCGCATCCGCACTTGCTTGAAGATGCTTGCGATTTTCACGCAACCCCATTCATTTCTATGGGGCCTGCGTTACGTGAAAAACGCACAAAGAGGAGCATGCTGCGATTTTCACGCAACGCACAAGTGATGCGTGAAAATCACCGCTCATGTGCACAGCCCCATAGAAATGAATGGGTCCGGATTCAGTGCGGGTGCAATGCGTTCACCTCACGCATTGCATCCGCGCGGAAATCTCGCCCGTGTGAAAGGGGCCTAATAGTTTTACTTCCTGGTGCTGCGTCTGCATAGGGGAGGAGGGAGCTGCAGGTGGAAGTAGAAAGGAAGATGATGCCATCATTCCTCCCTCTGTACAGCCCCCAGTGAGGGAGTGATACATGAATTTGTCTTCATGTTATCACCCCCTTATCAATGAGACATGATAAGTGTTCCGCAAGTGCCACACATAAGTGACATGTATGGACTCTGCCTGAGTCCATGTTGGACTTTTACATCTTGTGGGATTTGTGTGTGTCTCAGGCTCTGCTGACACAAATATGACTTTTTATGCTTTTTTCAAAATTGCATGAAGGTGCCCATAAGTGTAAAGTGCTGGACTATCAGAATTTCTGAACTACCAGACATTAAAAGACTGTCACTGCACCTGTTTCATTACACTCACCATGTACCCATTCAACATAATGAGGAAATTTGAACAAGCCTGGAGAAGCCCTATTGAATTAACACCCCCGTCCCTGCAGGTATTTCCTTTTGCAAAGAAGGTCATATTGAACGGACCAGAAGGACTCCGATAAACTCAATTCCATCAGCTGCTGGAGGAACGGTTTATGAGGCGGGTGACCATCCGTCAGTGCTTTAGCAGAGGAACCGTACGGAAAGGGTTAATATAAAAAAAAAGGTTTCATTCGGCTCTATTAATGTTCAGGTCCTCAATTCTGGGGGATAGGGGGGGGAGTTTACAAAACAGCTGAAGCCGGGATGTATGGAACAAAGGCATGGCTTACATGGCCGCTCTCGATGGCGGCTGCTATAATTTAAAAAAATTGGCCTAATTAATAAAAAGCTAAGTAATTTAATGTGAACTTTATGACATAATTGTGTTTATAAAAACACTTATTGCATTACTGAAAATTGTAATAAATGAGTGAAAACATCGCAGACGCAGAGTGAAGGTGAAGTACTAGGCATCAAATAAGAGAACCAGAGTACCGTAATTAACTGCAGCTCCCTTAAGAATACCGCAATTTTCCCGATACGGTTGTGGTGCTGCTTCTTCCTGCTCCATCACTGCAGTCCATATGAATAAATCCCCCAATACTACAACTCTGCATGGGTTAATGGAGTGCCAATGCTCCTCATTCCCTCCTTCAACTTTTAAAGGGGTTTTCTACCACCACTATCACCACTCTGGACCACAGAGAAGAGTAGCATAGAAGATCCATTCATCTATGACATAACTGATGGGAGCGTGGCATGTAATACCCTATTTGCCCTGTAGTGGCCACTGCAAGAAAAATGAACTAAACGCTCTAATGCCCCATGCTTTGGTTGGACACTTTTGTGGTGAAGTCACATGACCATGGTTGCCAATTGCTGCCAAGCTATAAGACGTCACTATAAACTAAAAGTCAACAAGGCCGGCGGTGATTAGCCACCATAACCACTTGCCGCCTCCATGGAATCTCACCATGAAGCAAGATTCCGGACAATCGGAGAGGTAAGTAGATATGAATGTCTATTATTCTTAAAGAAGTTGTCCTGGTTCAGAGCTGAACCCGGACATACCTCCATTTTCACCCCGGCAGCCCCCCCTGACTTGAGCATCGGGAGCAGTTCATGCCCCGATGCTCTCCTTTGCCCTGCGCTAAATTGCGCAGGTCAAAGGCATTGTTTTTAGATCCGTACCGGGCTCTCCTTGGGGCTGCCAGGAAGCCCGGTGACGTCACCGGCACTGATGGGCGGGGTTTAGCGCTGCCCTAGCCAGTGAAACAAAAGAGCCTGTTCCCTGTGCGATTTAGCGCAGGGCAAGGGAGCGCATCGGAGCATGAGATGCTAGCCTCAGGGGGGCTGCCTGGGTGAAAATAAGGGTATGTTCGGGTTCAGCTCTGAACTCGGACAACCCCTTTAAATTTTAGGTCAATACAACCCTACTTTAAAATAATGGAAAATTCCTTTAAATTTTGATCATTTTGGGTGGGGTTTGGTTCTTGTCGAAAAGCTGTGTAAGGCCTCTTGCACACAAACGTTTATTTTTTCAGTTTACGTTCCGTTTCGTATACGGTCAGGATCCGGAACCATTAATTTCAATGGGTCCGCAAAAAAAAAAAAACGGAATGTACTCCGTATGCATTCTGTTTCCGTATTTCCGTTCAAAGATAGAACATGTCCTATTATTGCCTGCGAATCAAGTCAATGGGGCTGTAAAAAAAAAAAAAAACACATTCCGTATCCGTTCTGTTTTTGCGGGACCATCTATTGAAAACTTGCAGAAAATATGCAGAGCCCAATTTTTCTATGTAATTACTGTACACTGTATATGTGATGCTTCCGTTTGCGATCCGCAAAAAAAACGGAAACCAAACGGAAAAACGGAACAGAAGCGGAAACACTACTGAAACAAAATAACGGAAAAACGGATCCGTTTAAAACTGGAGCGCAAAACACTGAAAAAGCCATACGGTCGTGTGCAAGAGACCTAAGGATAAGAGAATACCAAAGGGAGTGGAGTCTGAGACATCTAATGACCAGGGCCAAAAAAATCTCATGGACATAACGGTCACAAGTTGCTATTATATAGAAACCATGCTGTAACACTGAGTCTTGGATCACAAAGCCTGTAGGAGGTCATTAATATTTTACTCCCAGGAAATCCCTTTATACGACTGTCGCAAATTGAACATAAGGGATTGTATTCATAATCTAGAATCTTAGCTTTCAAATGATACCAGGATCAAAGCTCAAGGTGCAATATTTGGGGTGCAGTCAGGATTGATAGTATTACTTCCTGGTGCTGTGTCTGTATAGGGGAGGAGGGAGCTGCAGGTGAGAGCTGAAAGGAAGAAGACAGCCTGATGCTATCATTCCTCCCTCTGTATAGCCCCCAGTGAGGGAGTGATACATGGACTTTTCTTCATGTTATCACCCCCTTATCAATGAGAGATGATAAATGTAAGCCTGTAGAAGGCATTTTATTATCTGGAGTTTCCCTTTAACCAGGGATGCTCAACCTGCGGCCCTCCAGCTGTTGTAAAACTAAAACTCCCATCATGCCCTGCTGTACGCTGATAGCTGTAGGCTGTCTAGGCATGCTGGGAGTTGTAGTTTTGCGACAGCTGGAGGGCCACAGGTTGGGCATCCCTGCCTTTAACAATTCAAGAGCACCGATTCCTCTTGGGTGAAGTACTTCCTTAATCATTAACTTAGGATCATACCGAGACTTAAAAAACATGAAAATCCCATCTCCGGCTGAGACAGGGAAAAGAACATTTTGCCATTATTAGAGATGGAGGAAACCAGATGGTGCTACCAATTCTTAAAGGAATGACAACAAAGAATGAATCCTTGTGAGGTGCTCATCAAGGTTTTTAGTATTTTTTTTTTAATCTTCTTACCGAGTCTGGGCTCCACTGTGCTGTTCGTCTTTTCATCAATGAATATGAACCTTCCACCGCCAAAGTCTTTGGAGTAGTCAGACAAATAGAGCAAGGACGTGTAGTCAAAAGATCCATAGGTGACCTGGGGATGGAGAGACACAAGGTCAATTAACCAAGTCCCATCAAGACTCCTGGCCTTTAGGGGTCTTCTGAAGAGCTCAACATCATAATGCGAGAAAATAATCCTAAAGAGGGCGCTCTTGTCAATTTTTTTATGAAACACCAAGCCTACATCACTCAGTGGCAAGAGCCATAAGGCAACCCCTAACACTTGTTTAAAGGGAACCTTCCACTTGGTTAAATTAGGATATCTGCACAAATCCCTGTCAATACTGAAGTGTTGGTCCCTACCGCCACCCCTGAATAGACCCTTCAAAGTCCCAACCAGAAGAAAAGACAAGTAAGCTCCACCTCCAGATCCTGAGAATGAGAACTTCCAGGACTGTTAGACAGTGTTATGTCAAACCTCCAGTTGTTCCCATATCCCCTACAGTGGACACTGCAATACTGGAAATGGCCAACCATGTAATACATGGGCAAGCTGAGTCCAACAGAGCGAGAAGCTCTTTCTAAATGGTGGGCAACAGAGCAAGGACCCATCCTAAATTACATATGTCCCAATATGGTACATGAAACAGTGTTGCCTTAAGGAGACAAACCCTTTAAGGTCCAGGGATCCAAATGTGAAGAAGAAGAAGAAGAGGCAAGCAAGTCAGGTGCTTAGGTGGGGGCTTATGCATTATATGCTTCAGGAGTCATCCCCAGCACTTGGCAACTCTTTATCACGGCCGAGAAGTGCGGCAATCAATAGATAATTACACCTTATAATTGCTACAATTACCTTAACAGAAAGAGCTGCATTCACAGACATCTACAATTTGAAGCACAGTGGAAAAGAGAGGTCGTTAAGTAAAAAAAAAATAATCCCCATCTAATGTGCTACTCTCAGCCCTAAACAAAATCACTAGCGTTACCTTTAGAAGCACTTCACTCACTGTTTCTGCAGCAGCAGCCACATGAATAACTCTGTGTCCGGACACTGAGCGCAGCAGCTCTATCTTTATCCCTCAGAGCAGGAAATCCCAGCATCGTGTGAACAGATGAGCTGAATGCCAACTGCCTGTGTAGTCTGCTAGCCTCTCTATATGTGTGCACTTAAAGGGATTATCAACTTTTTATTTTTCATTTCATGTCCCCCCAACTTTAACTTTATATAGGTATTTATTAAAAATTGCTTACCCGGGCAGCGCTGCGTTCCTGGTCCAATTATATATGGCGGCCACGGTAAGAACCCACAGCGCATGTGTGAGACTGAATCTTTCTCGTGCATGGCATTGGGGGACACAGCACCATGGGTATATGTCCAACTACCACTAGGAGGCACTAGACACAAAAAGTGTTGGCTCCTCCCCGTTGGGCTATACCCTCTCCACAGGCACAAGGCTATTCAGTTTTTGTCTAGTGTCCGTAGGAGGCAGACCTGTCCTGCTTTTTTGCAGGTCCTGCTGTTTATTTATTTATTTATTTTTCTCTCTTCTGCAGGTCTCGGTGATCTCCACCGTTATACCTGCTGCAGGCTGGGGCTCCATCGTGTTCCACTTTAGTTGCCCCCCCTGCGGGCGCGTACTTCTGTACCATCGCCGGTCACCCAGTCCCCACAGACTGCATCCGCAGTGGCTTGCCGGCATTCCCACGGTTCCCGTGTTGAGTCTGCCGAAGGGGTGACCCTGCGGCGCCCGAAGACATCAGATGGTGAGTAATATTCCCCTGTCCCTGCCCCAGGGTTAGGTTCCCTCCTGTGGCCAGGGGGGTGGGATCCACCTTAGCTGGGGGTCCTGGGAAGCTTCCATCTTCCTCCACCTTTCTCTTCCCCCTTGGTTGGTTTTTTCTCTCCTCCCTGGCCACACAGTCCAGGCGTCGCTTCTCCTGGCCCGCTACTTTAGTCCCCGGCTTTTGCAGGGACTAGGCCTCATCTTCCATGGCCCGTTCCCGGCTCCCAGGTGCTCTGTTTGCCCTGTTCCGCCCACCCCCAGGCGTCGCTCCCCCCCCCCCACCCTCCTCACCTAGTTTTGTGGGTCCGGAGGCCCCTCGGTCGGCCGCGATTCGTCCCGCCCCCCTCGCTCCATTCCCGGCCGCCTCATAAATCGAGGCCCCGGCTTTTGGGCCTGCTAGGCCGCGATCTTCCCGGCCCCTCCTCCTTGCTTCCCGGGCTTTTTCTGACCCCGCCCGGCCCTCGGGAGGGGCTATCTCCTCCCCCTTTACTGGTCTAACGTGGGTTATCTATCCAGTGGATAGATCCTCAGTTTTAAAAGAACTGCAGACCCCCTTTAGGTCATTGTCCTATGTACTGTGTGAAGGCAGCTAATGCTGTACATAGGGATCACTCAAGTCGTTCCCCCCCCACCCCTCCTCAATTGCTTCATTTCTCCTGCAGCCTCTATAGCTGCTGCAGCACCTCTTTGGGGAACATGGCATCCGGGTCCAGATATGACAGCCTCTGCTGGCTGCTCTATGAGGGTCTCCTCTCCCAGCCTCTCCTCGGATCGCCACGTCTTTTCACGTGCGTCCGCTGTCTACGAAGGCTGCCATGCGGTCGGCCTGTCCCTGCTTGTGTGCAGTACCTCTTTCCAGACCCCATTGTGTCCCCTGACCAAATCCTTTTGTGTAGGTCCCTTCTGAATGGTCTCCCTCTTTGTCAAAGCCATGGGAACCTTGTCCGACTCTCCCAATCCCTGGCGGAGTTGCTGGACCGCTACCTATCCAATTGCGGCCACCTATGCCCTCCCAGGGTCCTCCCTGCAGATGAGGCATGCTCAGATACCGGGTCCGGCAAGGGGTAGCTCACAGTACAACCTCGGGTGGTCTCAACAGGATTCCACCCCTCCTCGGCATCCTCGGGTCCTCCCCAGGACAGGCCTGAGGCTGGTGACGAATCCTTTCCCGTCACCCCATCCGTTGCCTCGGGGGACACCTCTGCACCGATTCCCTCGGAACAGAGCATCAGGCGGTCTTCCTCCATACAGAAGCCTCTGTGAGGTCAAGACTAACGTGCACGGAGGAACCTCTCCTACCCAGGGTTGGTATCCCCTCTAGTGGATTTTCGGATGGCGCTCCCCTGACTGCACAGGTATTCAACCGCACAGGTAAGGCAGCCGTCCCCGTGTTTAGCATAATGAGTCACCTACTTGGTGTCTCTGGTACGTACGCCTTCTCCTTAACAAGGGGGTACCTGCACCACTGCCATAGGCTGTACCTGACAAGCCTTCCTGGTTCCCCTATACCAGGGGCTATGCTCTACACATTTGAGAGTGTTTCCACCGGGTCCCCATCCTGGTGCTGGTGTTCGCCACTCTACCTCATAACAGGGGGTCCCTGTTCTTGGCAAGCGCCTCCTGTTGGTTGGTAAGGAAAAGCAATTATATATGGCTGTTTCCATCCGCCTTGCTCTTTTTCATAGGTAGAGTACCTACACCTACTCCAGATGCTGAAGCCATTACTCCTGGCTGGCTCCATGGTGTTCCATGCGGCACTATTTCTCCCTTCCGGGCGAGATACACAGGCCGCCTTCAATTGCCTTGGCAATTGCACCTGTCTGTTCCCAGCCACTTTGCTCCTTTCATAGGTAGAGTACCTACACCATCTCCTGATGCTGTAGCCGATACCTCTGGCTGGCTCTATGGTGTTCCATGCGGCACCATTTTTCCCTTCCGGGCGGGATATACAGGCCGCCTTCAATTGCCGTTGCAATTGCTCCTGTCTGTTCCCAGACTTTTTTGCTCCCTTTCATAGGTAGAGTACCTACACCATCTCCGATGCTGTAGCTAATACCCCTGGCGGGCTCTATTGTGTTCCATGCGGCAACATTTCTCCCTACGGGCGAGATATAGAGGCCATTTTCAATTGCCGTAGAATTGCCTCTGTCTGGTTCTAGTCGGCACCAAGCTGCCACCTTGGTCCCTTCATAGGTAGAGTACCTGCACCATTTCCTGATGGTGTAGCTGTTGCTCCTGTCTGGCTTTATGGTGTACCATGTGGCATTTTCTCTACCTTGCCGGACGAGATATTGAGGCCTCCTCCAATTGCTGTGGTCATTGCACCTACCTCATCATAGTGTGCACCAAACGGCCATCTTACTCCCTTCATAGGTAGAGTTCCTGCACCGTCTCTGATGCTGCAGCCGTTACACCTGTCTGGCTCTATGGTGTACTATGCGGCCCTGTTTTCCTTTTTTTCAGGCGAAATAGAGGGCCTCCTTCAGTTGCCATTTCACCTACCTGATTGTAGTGTGCACCTGTCTTGTTCTTTGTGGTACCGTGCGGCCCTATTTTCCCCTTCCCGGGCGGAATATAGGTACCATTGCTAATGCGGTAGCTGTTGCACCTCTCTGGTTCTAGGGTGCACCATGTGGCCACATTGCTCCGATCTTAAAGGTAGTACCTCTACCATCTCCAGATGCTGTACCCATTACACCTTTCTGGTCGTTTTCTGCACTACGCAGCCATATTTCTACTTTACAGGTTGAGTACCTGTACCCTCCAAATGCAGTAGCATTCCCAGATTCTGTGGCTATGTTTCCACTCTCCTTAGACATGCAGCCACTTTACCTATATTTTGGGCGTGTGGTTGTATTACTCAAGGTGCTGGGCCCTATGGTGCAATCTGTGGCCCATACAGTTTCTGTATTACTGGGTGCTTTCTGCCCCCAGGTTCTAATCTGTGCTGCGGATGTTGGTTTCACCCTTTTGGTTCTTCCATACATCTCCACTCCGTTTCTGTCGTGCTCAATGGTCTCCTTGTACTTCTCAGGGCACTGTCTACAACAGGCCATCCTGGTTCTGCATGTGCATGGTTTCCATATCTGGCAGGGGTGGGCCAGCCCAACCCCCACCTTGTCGGTCTAGTGCTACTTATTGTAGCTCCAGTATATGGCTGATCTGTTCTGATCTGGCGGGTGGTCCACATACAACCATGCTCCCTACACCATGGCCAGGTGGTTGTTGGCCTTTGTGCTAGGGTTGCTCTTGCCATCTCTATAAGGTACTACGGTTTGCTGCGCTTCGCGTTACCCCATGTTATAGAGGAGTACTCGCGTTGTTTCCTATTACAGAATGGCCTATTCCTGGTGGAGTACAGGGATCGCCACTGGATCTTCTACCATTGTTGGGGCACGTAGCTGGTGAGCATCGGCCGCTGCAGCAGTTTTCGGTCATCGCTGGATGTCCTCTGCCACATGGAATCCTTCTGGGGTCATCAGCATTTTTCATCGCTGGACGTCCTCCCTGACGGGTCAGGGACAGGACCACTGAGCGCCACACACCTGCCTGGTAGGTAATTTTTCAGCTGGTTGCTCTGGCATCGGACAGGGTCCCGTAGTTCCTTCTGGGTCCAGGTGTTCTCGGTATTCCCTTATATTCTCTGCTTAGTTGTACTACATGACAGAGGGGCAGTCCCCTTGGACCTTGCCGTCGTTTGCACCTGTCAGGTACTTTCTCCCCCCTGGGAGTTTTCAGTACGCCGGTCGTGGCTGGCTTCTACATTTCTGTGTAGTCTCACCCGGCTTTTTCATGGCGACTTCTGCATTCCTTATGCATATGGATGTCTGTCAATTTAGTGGTACATCCCGAGCTGCTGTACTTGTCCTCTCTGGGACAATGTATACAGTTTGCTAGTCACTGTTCTTGGAATGGGTAGTTGTCCATGGCCAATGTCCCTTCCCCTATGGTAGTTTCATCTCTCCTTTCCTGGATATTCTGGCTTGCGTTGTCTTCTGGTGGTTCAGCTCCTGGTTCCTTGTGAGCCCATCCCGGGTACTCCTTCTGGAGTCCCTGGTCCCCGTTTATTTGACCACTCAGGTTCTGCATGGCAATCGTTTTTTTGGGGGGATCGGGGCCTGGGTTGATTGTTCCCTTTTTGGGTTCCAATAACCTTGTGGTCTTCTTGGGATTCGTGTCTCTTTTCCCATCCTCCCACGTCAAGTACCTGGTATTGAGTGGCTTAGCACAGCGGTTTGCAATTCCGCCGTATGGTCTCCTTCGGGAGGGACCTCCTCCTGTTGTAGAACCTTTCCTCCTTAGGCGGTTGGAGTACTCTCCTTCTACTTCCATGTCTTTCAGTCCAGTGTGTCCTGCTGAGATTTCCTGGGCCTGTATCTGGTTCCTTTTTTCCCTGATGCTTCACATGCCCAGAGTTTCCTCTGGTCTTACGCTTCACAGTGATATCTTGTTTTCCGAGGCTCGGGCCTCATCTCCTGTTTTTGGGACGCAGGTCTTACTCTTTTTTCCTGGCTTTTACCTACAACCCCCTCCTTCTCCAAGGGTTGGCGGTTTCCTCTAGCAGCCTTGGGTTTTCGCCTTTTAAATAGGGCGCATAACTTCATCATCTGCCTTGCGGTGAGGGGAGACCTGCTCCCTTCACATGTGAGCCTTGCTACGGCTTCACTCACTCGTTTGGCTTCCAGTAATTCCTTGTTTCCTTTCTCCCCTGGCCTGTCAGGGGTTGGCCACAGGTTTTTTCGCTCTTTGGGTCTGAGACAATTTAGAGCGTTAGGTAGTCGCAACACGCGGTGCTGTCCTAATTTTTTCTCCAGCCCTTGGCTGAGCTCGGTGTTCCCTTTTGCCGCCTTCTTGCATTTGGGATTTTCTTCCAGGCATTTTTCCTGGGGTGCTGACAGTCTTCTCTGATTCTTCCTTGAGGTTTCTTCCTTGTTATGGAACCTCTTGCCCATTCCGTGTTTTCTCCTGTTGGGTCACATGGTTCTCCTGCACCTGTATACCCAACCGGTGGCATGGCTGTTCTTTTCCCACCCTCGGGGACTGCTTTGGGACGTCCCATGGTGCTGTGTCCCCCAATGCCATGCACGAGAAAATTGGATTTTTTGTACTCACCGTAAAATCCTTTTCTCGTAGTAGGCATTGGGGGACACAGATCCCACCCTATGTTTTTACTTCCGATTTTCCGGGCTGGTCTCTTGATCTTTCCCGGTACGGGAGTTGTTGGTTCCTTGCTTTTTTTTTTCTCTCTCCTACTGCTTTTTGTACAAACTGAATAGCCTTGTGCCTGTGGAGAGGGTATAGCCCAACGGGGAGGAGCCAACACTTTTTGTGTCTAGTGCCTCCTAGTGGTAGTTGGACATATACCCATGGTGCTGTGTCCCCCAATGCCTACTACGAGAAAAGGATTTTACGGTGAGTACAAAAAATCCAATTTTTGCTAGCGCTAAGCAGGCGATTCCAGACGTGGACACCATATATAATTGGACTGGGAGTGCCGCCCTGCTACCGTATGAGAAGCAATTTTTAATAAGTACATATGTAAAGGTTAATAATAGGGGTGCACCGAAATGAAAATTCTGGTCCGAAACCGAAACCGAAAATTCAGGATGCCCTTGACCGAAAACCGAAACCGAAACCGAAACTGCCTTTTTGCCCAAATACTTTTAAAATACTTTTTTTTTAATGATTTTATTAATAATTCTTTTTCATGAATGAAATTCATCTGTGGGTGGCGCTGTTATGGAGAGGGGGATCTGTGGGTGGCGCTGTTATGGAGAGGGGGATCTGTGGGTGGCGCTGTTATGGAGAGGGGGATCTGTGGGTGGCGCTGTTATGGAGAGGGGGATCTGTGGGTGGCGCTATGGAGAGGGGGATCTGTGGGTGGCGCTGTTATGGAGAGGGGGATCTGTGGGTGGCGCTGTTATGGAGAGGGGGATCTGTGGGTGGCGCTGTTATGGAGAGGGGGATCTGTGGGTGGCGCTATGGAAAGGGGGATCTGTGGGTGGCGCTATGGAGAGGGGGATCTGTGGGTGGCGCTGTTATGGAGAGGGGGATCTGTGGGTGGCGCTGTTATGGAGAGGGGGATCTGTGGGTGGCGCTGTTATGGAGAGGGGGATCTGTGGGTGGCACTGTTATGGAGAGGGGGATCTGTGGGTGGCGCTGTTATGGAGAGGGGGATCTGTGGGTGGCTCTGTTATGGAGGGGGGGATATGTGCACTGTTATGGGCATAACAGTGCACAGATCCCTTTCCCCATAACAGTGCACAGATCCCTTTCCCCATAACAGTGCACAGATCCCTTTCCCCATAACAGTGCACAGATCCCTTTCCCCATAACAGTGCACAGATCCCTTTCCCCATAACAGTGCACAGATCCCCCCTCCCCATAGCAGTGCACAGATCCCCCCTCCCCATAGCAGTGCCATAGACCGATCCCCCTACCCATAACAGCCCCGGCCCTGCTGCTCACAGCAGACTAATCACTCACTACATCTTAATTTTACCTTACAATCGTGAGGCTCCAGTAACTAACAACTCTGCAGGCAGAGCGGAGGGCGGCGTAACGTCACTTACTCACGTGACGCACCTGCTCCGCCCACTTTATGAATGAAGGAGGCGGAGCAGGCGCGTCACGTGAGTAAGTGACGTTACGCCGCCCTCCGCTCTGCCTGCAGAGTTGTTAGTTACTGGAGCCTCACGATTGTAAGGTAAAATTAAGATGCAGTGACAAAGTAAACCGCCCGCCCGGCGCCCGCCCGCAGATGGTGGGTGACAAATCCCACACCCCATATTTTCGGCCGATATGTAACAATATCGGCCGAAGTGGATTAGGTGCATTTTCGGCCGATATTTTCGGCTGCCGAAATTTCGGTGCACCCCTAGTTAATAATGCAAACACGGGGGTGGGTATGAAATAAAAAAATAAAAAATAAAAAAAAGTTGGATTTCCCTTTTAAAGCAAATACTCCGGCTCCATGGGATGAAAAGCCCATCAAAAGTGGGCCGTCCTGGTGATGCTCCGAAACACGAGGTCCACTGGAGCAAGAGCCACTCTTTATACACGCCATGTTGGCTGAGATTAGGGAACACCCCCCTGGTGATTATCTATTAGGAAAGTCGACCCCAACGAGCCACAAGACATCATCCCAACTGGGCAAGATGCTGTTGACCTATGCGTACATAGGAAGGGCCACAGTTGTTTGGACCATACTTTCTGTAGGACCCAATTACATGACTATATTGCTCCGGATACCCCTTTGTCATCCTCACAGGCAACGGGAGTCAATAGAAATGGTTCTTGATGTATCATCGCTGGGCCCCCTTTCATTTTTTGCCTAATTCATCTTGGATTTATGCTGCGCGGACCGAGGCACAACACAATGGCCGTGATTGCATTGTTCTCCTCTCTGTTTCTATCAGAATTCAGATAAATCAATGAACGACGTTTTACCCCGTAGGAAATATTATCCGGGAACGCCTCTTGTAGGAGCTACGGTAAGTCAATTGCCTCTATCAGTACGAGGAGGAGGAGTACGGTGGAGTGCTTCTCTCCAGATCTGAACTGTGTGAGCGGGAGTGGGGCAGCCTCGGACTGCAAACAAGGGGTCACTATTGGGGGGCACTCACGACCGTATGTATTTTGAAGTCATGCGGACTCGCTCTAGGTTTAGCTACCTTGAATGAAGCAAAACCACAAGCAGACCCCCGGCTGGGGCTTTGCAAGGGATCTGTGGGGTGACCTCGACAAGAATGGGCCTGTATATTCTTGGTGCGGTCTTGAAAAACCCTCGGCCACGTAAACTGCGGCCCAAAATCACATTGAAAACAATGGGAGGCAGTTTCAGCGATTTGGCGCCGAATCCAAGCTGAGACCCATGGACTCCGTCTGAACATTTCCCTGCAGGAGAAATTAAGCATTACGTGCTGCACAATCATATCCGTACGGGATCCATATTAGAATTACCTAATAGGGTGTATGAAAATGGATTTTCTAAACCGGACGACAGAGACATCAATTTCAGTTATAGCTGCTTAGGCCTGGTAACCACTATGCTATGACAGCAGGCGGAAAACCTACAACTACTAGGGAAATGGGGGTCATTATCTGACAATACAATGCACTGGTCATTACATCGAGATGCAATTTGACCCCGTTCCATCCTTGCCAGAGATACAATCTTAAAAAGGAATAAAATTGTTGCCTTGACATTAATGGCCTCAATCTTCCCTCTTAGTGGTCTCGTCCCTCCCTGCCTTTCTCTGATCATATTATGGGTCATCAAACAGAAAACTATTTGTAGGATGGTAAAAAGCTTTAATTTATCCTTCAAGTGGCTAAGAGAGGAAGGGACGGGGACTGAGCTGATATGGTGGCAGCAGGGTTATGGCCTCGCTACTGGTTTGCAAAGAGAGGTTAGCGAGATTGGCCGGGTGCACGGCGCGATTGCGGTTATTTTGGGGAATAGCTTTGCACCGCCATATTTCCTGAATATATAGGCCTGAGCAGGTCACTTATCAAATTAAGACCGGTGATCCATAAAAGCAAGAGATGTACCGAAACAGCGACTGCCCGGAGCACAGGACTGATAGCGGCCCCGCGGGGTCACTTTGATATTATTTATGTCATAGCGCCATTAATTCCAAAGCGCTGTACATGTGAAAAGGCGTGAACGCAAGCATGAACTAAGTGACGGACTGGTACAGAGGCTGGGGAAGTCACAGCAGGTGAGGGTCGAGGCTGCTCAGGCCGCTGTGTAGTGGCAGAAGATTTTTTTGTAGGGTGAAGGCTTAGGTGAGGGCAAAGGAGGAGGATCTGAGATTACACGTGGGGAAGTATCAGGAGATTAGGTCAGAGGTGTATGGAGAGGACAGGGGTTGTGGACTGGAGATTACATGTGGGGAGGTATCAGGAGATTACATGTGGGGAGGTATCAGGAGATTACATGTGGGGAGGTATCAGGAGATTACATGTGGGGAGGTATCAGGAGATTACATGTGGGGAGGTATCAGGAGATTACATGTGGGGAGGTATCAGGAGATTACATGTGAGGAGGTATCAGGAGATTACATGTGAGGAGGTATCAGGAGATTACATGTGGGGAGGTATCAGGAGGTTACATGTGGGGAGGTATCAGGAGATTACATGTGGGGAGGTATCAGGAGATTACATGGGAGAGGTATCAGGAGATTACATGTGAGGAGGTATCAGGAGATTACATGTGGGGAGGTATCAGGAGATTACATGTGGGGAGGTATCAGGAGATTACATGTGGGGAGGTATCAGGAGATTACATGTGGGAGGTATCAGGAGATTACATGTGAGGAGGTATCAGGAGATTACATGTGGGAGGTATCAGGAGATTACATGGGAGAGGTATCAGGAGATTACATGTGAGGAGGTATCAGGAGATTACATGTGGGGAGGTATCAGGAGATTACATGTGGGGAGGTATCAGGAGATTACATGGGAGAGGTATCAGGAGATTACATGTGAGGAGGTATCAGGAGATTACATGTGGGGAGGTATCAGGAGATTACATGTGGGGAGGTATCAGGAGATTACATGTGGGGAGGTATCAGGAGATTACATGTGGGGAGGTATCAGAAGATTACATGTGAGGAGGTATCAGGAGATTACATGTGAGGAGGTATCAGGAGATTACATGTGAGGAGGTATCAGGAGATTACATGTGGGGAGGTATCAGGAGATTACATGTGGGGAGGTATCAGGAGATTACATGTGGGGAGGTATCAGGAGATTACATGTGGGGAGGTATCAGGAGATTACATGTGGGAGGTATCAGGAGATTACATGTGGGAGGTATCAGGAGATTACATGTGGGGAGGTATAAGGAGATTACATGTGAGGAGGTATCAGGAGATTACATGTGGGGAGGTATCAGGAGATTACACGTGGGGAGGTATCAGGAGATTACACATGGGGAAGTATCAGGAGATTACATGGGAGAGGTATCAGGAGATTACATGGGAGAGGTATCAGGAGATTACATGGGAGAGGTATCAGGAGATTACATGGGAGAGGTATCAGGAGATTACATGGGAGAGGTATCAGGAGATTACATGGGAGAGGTATCAGGATATTACATGTGGGGAGGTATCAGGAGATTACATGGGAGAGGTATCAGGAGATTACATGGGAGGAGGTATCAGGAGATTACATGGGAGAGGTATCAGGAGATTACATGTGAGGAGGTATCAGGAGATTACATGGGAGAGGTATCAGGAGATTACATGTGAGGAGGTATCAGGAGATTACATGGGAGAGGTATCAGGAGATTACATGTGGGGAGGTATCAGGAGATTACATGGGAGAGGTATCAGGAGATTACATGTGAGGAGGTATCAGGAGATTACATGGGAGAGGTATCAGGAGATTACATGTGAGGAGGTATCAGGAGATTACATGGGAGAGGTATCAGGAGATTACATGTGGGGAGGTATCAGGAGATTACATGTGGGGAGGTATCAGGAGATTACATGTGGGGAGGTATCAGGAGATTACATGTGGGGAGGTATCAGGAGATTACATGTGGGGAGGTATCAGGAGATTACATGTGAGGAGGTATCAGGAGATTACATGTGAGGAGGTATCAGGAGATTACATGTGAGGAGGTATCAGGAGATTACATGGGAGAGGTATCAGGAGATTACATGTGAGGAGGTATCAGGAGATTACATGTGAGGAGGTATCAGGAGATTACATGTGGGGAGGTATCAGGAGATTACATGGGAGAGGTATCAGGAGATTACATGTGGGAGGTATCAGGAGATTACATGTGGGGAGGTATCAGGAGATTACATGTGGGGAGGTATCAGGAGATTACATGTGGGGAGGTATCAGGAGATTACATGTGGGGAGGTATCAGGAGATTACATGTGAGGAGGTATCAGGAGATTACATGTGAGGAGGTATCAGGAGATTACATGTGAGGAGGTATCAGGAGATTACATGTGAGGAGGTATCAGGAGATTACATGTGGGGAGGTATCAGGAGATTACATGGGAGAGGTATCAGGAGATTACATGTGGGAGGTATCAGGAGATTACATGTGGGGAGGTATCAGGAGATTACATGTGGGGAGGTATCAGGAGATTACATGTGGGAGGTATCAGGAGATTACATGTGGGGAGGTATCAGGAGATTACATGTGGGGAGGTATCAGGAGATTACATGTGGGGAGGTATCAGGAGATTACATGTGGGGAGGTATCAGGAGATTACATGTGGGGAGGTATCAGGAGATTACATGTGAGGAGGTATCAGGAAATTACATGGGAGAGGTATCAGGAGATTACATGTGGGGAGGTATCAGGAGATTACATGTGGGGAGGTATCAGGAGATTACATGTGGGGAGGTATCAGGAGATTACATGTGAGGAGGTATCAGGAGATTACATGTGAGGAGGTATCAGGAGATTACATGTGCGGAGGTATCAGGAGGTTACATGTGGGGAGGTATCAGGAGATTAGGTCAGAGATGTATGGAGAGGACAGGATGTAGACTGGAGATTACATGTGCGGAGGTATCAGGAGGTTAGGTCAGATATGTATGGAGAGGACAGGTTGTGGACTGGAGATTTCATGTGAGGAGGTATCAGGAGGTTAGGTCAAAGATGTATGGAGAGGACAGGTTGACGAGATTTCATGTGAGGAGGTATCAGGAGGTTAGGTCAAAGATGTATGGAGAGGACAGGGGTTGTGGACTGGAGATTACATGTGAGGAGGTATCAGGAGATTACATGTGGGGAGGTATCAGGAGATTACATGTGGGGAGGTATCAGGAGATTACATGTGGGGAGGTATCAGGAGATTACATGTGGGGAGGTATCAGGAGATTACATGTGGGGAGGTATCAGGAGATTACATGTGGGGAGGTATCAGGAGATTACATGTGGGGAGGTATCAGGAGATTACATGTGAGGAGGTATCAGGAGATTACATGTGGGGAGGTATCAGGAGATTACATGTGGGGAGGTATCAGGAGATTACATGGGAGAGGTATCAGGAGATTACATGTGGGGAGGTATCAGGAGATTACATGTGGGGAGGTATCAGGAGATTACATGGGAGAGGTATCAGGAGATTACATGTGAGGAGGTATCAGGAGATTACATGTGGGGAGGTATCAGGAGATTACATGTGGGGAGGTATCAGGAGATTACATGTGGGGAGGTATCAGGAGATTACATGTGGGAGGTATCAGGAGATTACATGTGGGGAGGTATCAGGAGATTACATGTGGGAGGTATCAGGAGATTACATGTGAGGAGGTATCAGGAGATTACATGTGGGGAGGTATCAGGAGATTACATGGGAGAGGTATCAGGAGATTACATGTGGGGAGGTATCAGGAGATTACATGTGGGGAGGTATCAGGAGATTACATGTGGGGAGGTATCAGGAGATTACATGTGGGGAGGTATCAGGAGATTACATGTGAGGAGGTATCAGGAGATTACATGTGAGGAGGTATCAGGAGATTACATGTGAGGAGGTATCAGGAGATTACATGTCGGGAGGTATCAGGAGATTACATGTGGGGAGGTATCAGGAGATTACATGTGGGGAGGTATCAGGAGATTACATGTGGGGAGGTATCAGGAGATTACATGTGGGAGGTATCAGGAGATTACATGTGGGAGGTATCAGGAGATTACATGTGGGGAGGTATAAGGAGATTACAAGTGGGGAGGTATCAGGAGATTACATGTGGGGAGGTATCAGGAGATTACACGTGGGGAGGTATCAGGAGATTACACATGGGGAAGTATCAGGAGATTACATGGGAGAGGTATCAGGAGATTACATGGGAGAGGTATCAGGAGATTACATGGGAGAGGTATCAGGAGATTACATGGGAGAGGTATCAGGAGATTACATGGGAGAGGTATCAGGAGATTACATGGGAGAGGTATCAGGAGATTACATGGGAGAGGTATCAGGAGATTACATGGGAGAGGTATCAGGAGATTACATGTGGGGAGGTATCAGGAGATTACATGTGGGGAGGTATCAGGAGATTACATGTGGGAGGTATCAGGAGATTACATGTGGGGAGGTATCAGGAGATTACATGTGGGGAGGTATCAGGAGATTACATGTGGGGAGGTATCAGGAGATTACATGTGGGGAGGTATCAGGAGATTACATGTGGGGAGGTATCAGGAGATTACATGTGAGGAGGTATCAGGAGATTACATGTGAGGAGGTATCAGGAGATTACATGTGCGGAGGTATCAGGAGGTTACATGTGGGGAGGTATCAGGAGATTAGGTCAGAGATGTATGGAGAGGACAGGATGTAGACTGGAGATTACATGTGCGGAGGTATCAGGAGGTTAGGTCAGATATGTATGGAGAGGACAGGTTGTGGACTGGAGATTTCATGTGAGGAGGTATCAGGAGGTTAGGTCAAAGATGTATGGAGAGGACAGGTTGACGAGATTTCATGTGAGGAGGTATCAGGAGGTTAGGTCAAAGATGTATGGAGAGGACAGGGGTTGTGGACTGGAGATTACATGTGAGGAGGTATCAGGAGGTTAGGTCAGAGATGTATGGAGAGGACAGGATGTAGACTGGAGATTTCATGTGAGGAGGTATCAGGAGATAAGGTCAAAGATGTATGGAGAGGACAGGGGTTGTGGACTGGAGATTACATGTGAGGAAGTATCAGGATATTAGGTCAGAGATGTATGGAGAGGACAGGTTGTGGAGATTTCATGTGAGGAGGTATCAGGAGGTTAGGTCAGAGATGTATGGAGAGGACGGGTTGTGGACTGGAGATTTCATGTGAGGAGGTATCAGGAGATAAGGTCAGAGACGTATGGAGAGGACAGGTTGTGGACTGGAGATTACATGTGAGCAGGTGTCAGGAGATTAGGTCAGAGATTTAGGCCTCATGCACACGACCGTGCCGTTTTTTGCGGTCCGCAAACCGCGGATCCGCAAAAAACGGAAGCCGCCCGTGTGCCTTTCGCAATTTGCGGAACGGAATGGGCGGCCCATTGTAGAAATGCCTATTCTTGTCCGCAAAACGGACAAGAATAGGACATGCTATATTTTTTTTGCGGGGCCTCGGAACGGAGCAACGGATGCGGACAGCACACGGAGTGCTGACAGCATCTTTTGCGGCCCCATTGAAGTGAATGAAAAACCTGAAAAACGGTCGTGTGCATGAGGCCTTATGGAGAGGACAAGTTGTTGACTGATTACATGTGGGAGGTATCAGGAGGTCAGGTCAGAGATGTGTGGAGAGGACGGGTTGTGGACTGGAGACTACGCACCCAGCGCAGGTCCAGGTCAGAACTGGGTTCTTTGATGCAGTGCCATGGGAACTAAAAGACTGAAAGTTGCGTAGAGAAGAAGCAAAGTCTTCAGAAGCACAGAGTATTTCAGTAGAGTGTAAAGATCCTTTGGGAGGTCACTGACTGACAATTACATAGTGGAAGCAGCAGAGTCTACCAGCAGCACAGAATATTTCAGAAAAGGTGTTTGTTGATCCTGTAAGAGGTCACAGACTGAGGGTTACCGTTTAAAAGTATTTCAGGAGAGGGGTGTGCTGATCCTGCGGGAATTCACTGACAAATGTAGAGAAGCAGGGGCTCCTGCAGCACAGAGTATTTCAGGATATGGCTGTGCTGACTTTGCGTGAGGCCATGACCTGTCCATTGGCTCAGCAGCGCCGCAGCCTGTTGTTTTTGCCAGAATTTCCCCCTGTCATGTAAGAACCGTATCGGCGCAGACACGTCATGTGGTTGGGTCGTGTTCCACCGTGTGTCTGCGGCTCCTGTCTCTCTGCCACGGCAGTGTCAGACAGATGCACGCCGACGTCCGGTGACTTCATGCAATACTGGGTACCGGGCGCTGCCAGACTCTGCAGGGATCTGACCTGATCAAACAGATAGGAGACCATATACTGGCAGGATGTAGCAGAGCTGGAGCTGCTTTGTGGCACCCAGCACCAGAGGCGGAATACACAAGGTCCAAGCTAAACATCACATTCTCCAGAAGCTACACAGAAATGCTGAGACGTCTCCAAGCAGGGTCTTCAAAGAGAAGGTATTAGATGGATTCACTGTACGATGACTCTTGCCACGTCGCCTCTTCTCTTAAAGGAGTACTCCAGCCAGAAGTGAAATGCTAGACTAGTGGGGATCTGAGACCTCCAATAATGTCAGTGCAATAGACTAAATGGAGCGAAAGGATGCATGCCAGACCACTGCTCCATTCAAACTCCTTGCCATGGGCTTTGCAGCTGGGGAAAATGGGGAATGGGGTCCCCCCCATCTTGGCAATCAGTGGGGGTTCCAGAGGTTGGACCCCCACAGATCTAGCAATAGTCACCTATCCAGTGGCTGTAATATCCCTTTAAATTGTCTGGGTAATCTGAGACAGCCTGGTTAGAGGCTCCTGCTGCCTGACAACCCTAAATAAGGCTGTAGTTGTCAGACAGCATATCCTTAGCAACCAGAGATGACTGGAGCACAAAAAAGAACTCCTACACAGTCGTCGCTTTCCTGTTCTCCCAGTGCAATAAGGGCAAAAGGAATGCTCCTACACTGCCCCCTAGTGGTGGCAACAGGCAGCAGTGGCTATATATGCATATATGATTATTTGGCATCTTCATGTGACATATTATTATATATTCTGATCCAAAAGAAGCCTATTATACACAAACCAGGCTAAAAACACAAAAAAAAATGGCTGCTTTCTTCACAGCGCCACCTCTAGGCATGGGTTGTACATGGTATGGCATGCCAGCCCCATTAAAATGAATGGAGCTGACCTGCAATACCACACACAACCTGTGGAAAGGTGTGGTGCTGTTTTTGAAAGCAAGCCACCATGATTCCTAACCCAGGACACCCCCTGCATGTATTTTAGGTTTTCTAGTTGTACGTACAGTACTTTTCTGTGTCCGTCTGATAACCTTTCGTCCCACTGACGTTTGATCAAAATAATGCAATTGTATAGTTTAAAAAAAAATCTGGAAATTATTTCTGCTGCTGGAGAAAAATCTTGTAACTGTAGGTGTTTCATTTCCTCTGCTTGCTGTCAGTGGATGATGACATGCAGGAGGCTGAAACACTTAAACACTTGTGACTTAAACGGCATCTGTCAGCAGTTTTGTACCTATATGACACTGGCTGACCTGTTACATGTGCGCTTGGCAGCTGAAGGTGTTGGTCCCAAGTTCACATGTGCCCGCATTGCTGAGAAAAATGAAGTTTTAATATATGCAAATGAGCCTCTAGGAGCAACGGGGGCGTTACCGTTACACCTAGAGGCTCTGCTCTCTCTGCAACGTCCTCTGCACTTTGATTGACAGGCAGTGAAAACGTGATCACACCTGGCCCTGTCAATCAAAGTGGAAAGGGTGCGGCAGTTGCAGAGAGAGCAGAGCCTCTAGGTGTAACGGTAACGCCCCCGTTGCTCCTAGAGGCTCATTTGCATATATTAAAACTTCATTTTCCTCAGCAATGCGGGCACATAAGAACATGGGACCGACACAGATGTCTTCAGCTGCCGAGTGCACATGTAACAGGTCAGCCAGTGTCATAGGGACAAAGCTCCTGACAGATGCTGTTTAACACTCCAGCAGCACAGATTTCTCTCCCGTGCTGATCATTTGTCACAATGTATCAATAGAGGATACGTTGTGACAAACCTTCAGTTGTGGAAAGTAATAGGTCTGTAGGGGGTTTTCGGTCTCTGAATGCTCCTGCTAATTGACAGCAAGCAGTTTTAACTTGCTTCTTTAGATGTCTTGTGGTAAAACGACGGATGAAGCATTTTCCCACCTGCGTCTCCTCGGCTCTCTGGGGGGGGGAAGGGAAATTTATACAATGAATAAAGCTGACTGGAGAAGAAACGAGGGAACCTGTCAGTGCAGAGCGGCACAGCGGCGAGGTCCGGTGGGACTGCGGAGATCTCTCACCTCCTTCAAGCTTTGCTGGCAACGAGCCTCCGTTTATTGCTTGGAGGACATAGATACAGATGGGATTGGGATAAATAATGGACTACATTTCTGTGGGGTACCACTGCTCCCGCTGTGCCGTCACACATGAGCTGAACGCTGCTCAACCACATCAGAAACGGCAGTTCCCTAATAAAGGCGTGTTATGAGGCTAGCTTCACGCTACGGCCTGCCGGATCTCTCTGCATTCCCGCATTGCCGTCACCGTCCAACCCCAGTAACTATAATGTGGACAGGCAGAGATCCGGCCGCAACCCGCAGATATACAGAGAATGGGCCGCTGGATATTAAGCGCTAGTGTGAACAGAGCAGATAATATTGCAGGTCAGCAAGTGTAGCCTCTCTGCCGGCTGTGTCTGCTGCTCCACCGCCAGAATACAGGCTGCACCAAACAGCACCTATTGCAGGAATCGCAGAGCCAGAGAAAAGATTTGATTACCTTGTAGTCCTGTATAGCCATACATCGATCTTGGCGGGACAGGACTACCATCTAACAGTTAGAGGGGGGCCTCCCGATTCTCCCCTGAGAGGAGACAAGGACTGTGCGGTTGGATATCAACATGCCCAATCCTTTTGTTCAATGGGAGGTGTCTGGCAGCGGCTTTCTTTCCTCTTCCTATTCAGGACACATGCATGCTCAGCCCAGCTGAGTGTGCATGTGTACGGGGTCCAGAAAAGACAGCTCAACTAGTATTGGGCCAACAGCTTAAGGCTCCATTCACACGTCCGTGGTGTGTTGCGGACCCGCAAATTGCGGATCCACAACACACCCGCCCGCCACCCCTATAGAAATGCCTATTCTTGTCCGCAAGCTGCGGACAAGAATAGGACATGTTCTATCTTTTGCGGAGCTGCGGACCTGAAGATCGGGGCCGCGCTCCGCAAATGCGGATGCTGACAGCACACTGTGTGCTGGCCGCATCCATTCCGTCCCCATAGAAAATTAATGGGTCCGCACCCATTTGCGGACGTTTGAATGGAGCCTAGGGGGGTTATACAACCCCTAAAACACCTCCCCAAATGCCCGGACCCCTCACACAGATTGTACTTACCTTGCTCTCCGGCACCCCCCGTCGCTCCTGACGCTAGGGAGGTTCATTCCTGTCGCGGCCTGCTATTGGCTGAAACCCCCCTGCGCGCAAGACGGTGAGATACAGCAGCGGCCATGCGGGTGCTGTGAAGCAAGGTAAGTGCAGTCTTTTAGGGAGGCGTTTTAGGGGTTAAAGGCATGTTTAAGGTGGAATGCCCATCGCATGAGGGCAGTGACTGCAGTGACAAGGCTATAGGAGGGAATTGCTGGACTGGCAATACCATAATATAGCTGGCAGACTTACAATTTAAAAGAAAATTTCACTTTGGGGCAATCTTTAAGAATTGGCAATCGGATTGCCATAGTCATGTGACAGGAGCCGGGACCCCCAACTGCCCTTTAAAACTGTATTTGGCTTGGCATGTTTTTTTTTTCTTCAACAGAGCGGAAGATAAGTGGTTGTCCGATTAGTTTGGAGCTGCTTATCTCTGATGGTTCGAAGGAGCCGATGCCACCCCATGATACCCAGGAGTGGATCCTTTAATTACATCTACATAACATTCATACCCATCCCCTCCTGGACCCTTAATCCCCAGCCCCGGCCCAACTGCACACCCCTCCCCCGCCTAGCGCAGAGTCAGATAGGAAATAGACTGCGATTATGATGGAATAAAGTGGATATCACAGGTCAGGAAGCATCTCGTCCCCCGTCCATCCCTGTACTTTGCTGCAGTTTAACCTCGGCGGGTGCACGAGTCCTGTGTGCACATTACGAGCGGCACGGAGAATGGGGATTAACTGCCTGACTCTGGGGAGTTCCCATCAGATCCGGAGGAGATCACCTCTGCCCTCTATTACTGGAGATGCTGCAGATCCGGAGCTGGGTGGGGGGGGGACTTCAAATCATTGCGCCCGAGACCCAGGGCGGACCTGCATATATAGAATACAGAGGATCCATGAATATTGGATCACCTACCAATTTTGTCTAACAATACGCAGTCAGCACTGCTGTATACAGATGCAGCAGAGCTGAGCGCGACAATGCTCGGATTATGTGGTGTGTAGTCTGCGATACCGCACAGCACTGCGGCTAAAACTGTGACGTTATGAGTAACACGGAACAGTTCAATTACAATTTCAACCCTGCTACATCTGGCATTTGTTGCCATTTGTTGGGTGCACGGGTCACCGTCTCCCCCAACATCGCTACTCCGTTCTACTGGTGACCTCCAATTTATTCCCATTCTCTTCCTCACTTAGATCACATGAGAGGATAGGTCACCCCTGCTTAAAGGGCATCTGTCAGCAGTTTTGTACCTATGACACCGGCTGACCTGTTACATGTGCGATTGGCAGCTGAAGACCTGTCTGTCCCATGTTCATATGTGCCTGCATTGCTGAGAAAAATGAAGTTTTAATATATGCAAATGATCCTCTAGGAGCAACGGGGGCGTTACTGTTACACCTGGAGGCTCCGCTCTCTCTGCAACTGCCGCGCCCTCTGCACTTTGTCAGAGAAAACATCATCACACCTGGTCCTGTCAATCAAAGGGCGCAGTAGTTGCAGAGGGAGCTGAGTCTCTAGGTGTAATGGTAACGCCCCCGTTGCTCCTAGAGGCTCATTTGCATATTATAAAACATCATTTTTCTCAGCAATGCAGGCACATATGAACATGGGATCAACACGGACGCCTTCAGAGTGCACATGTAACAGGTCAGCCAGTGTCTTAGGTACAAATCTGCTGACAGATGCCCTTTAACACTCCAGAAGCACAGATTTGTGTCCCATGCTGATCATTTGTTATAATGCATGCCCTTTAAATACTCTGTGCTGCTGGAGGACCCTGCTCCGACGTGTGACTCTTGCTTGTCCTCATACCCCTCTTCAATAACCCTGAAACACGCAAACCCTGTACTCACTAATTTCAACTCACTGCCCCCACAGGATCAGCACACCCCAGAAATACTCTGTGCTGCTGTGACTATTCCACTGAGTGATGTCAATAGACTCTCATATCACGTCCACTGTCTAAAGGAGGGAAAGTGAGCAGCATTGTATGCTCATGGGAATATGCAGAGCTCTAGTGCACCCCCTACTGGCACCACAACACAGCACAGTATGTTAGATCGGTCGATGTCTGAGTGCTGGGACCCCCACTGCTCATGAGAAAGGGGGTCCCTTGCTCCTCATGTGAATGGGGTCAAGGTCAAGCATGCATGCTGCCACTCCATTCATCTCTATGGGACTGCCAGAGATAGCGGAGTTTGAATGACGTGGCAGCGTGCATGCTTGTCTGACACTCCACTCAACAGGTGGACATGGGACGCCCGTGCTCGTGATCAGTGGGGGTCAAACCTCCATCGATCTAATGTTTATCCCCTAACCGGAGGCTCAGGGATAACATGTGGTGACTGGAATACCCCTTTAAGGAGCAGAGCAGCTAATAAATGATTAAACAAACACACAGCCGGAGTGCAGTGCGGGTCAAAGCTCTAGTAAAGGCCACCCCTGAACACCAGCCGCATTTCCAGGACAATTATTAGCTTATGATAACCATCACCTGCCGCTGAAAAGGGAAATATCTCCAGGAGACCAGATTCAAGAAAAAGGTTCTACTGCTAACTCCAACCTGTTCATCCTGGGCTACCTGATTCATGAGTACAATGTTATGGACATCTTTGAGGGCAATTTTTTTTTTATTACTGCATTGTACTCATTCAGCTAAAAATACTTTTTTCAATTGGTCTTTATTAAAAAATAGGAATTAGACTTACCGGTAATTCGGTTTCCAGAGATTCCCTCATGACAGCACAACAGGAGGTTGTTCCCCACACACGGAGGCAAGTGGCAGCCGGCCACGCACGGAGGCAAGTGGCAGCCGGCCACGCACGGAGGCAAGTGGCAGCCGGCCACGCACGGAGGCACGTGTCAGCAGGCCACGCACGGAGGCACGTGTCAGCAGGCCACGCACGGAGGCACGTGTCAGCAGGCCACGCACGGAGGCACGTGTCAGCAGGCCACGCACGGAGGCACGTGTCAGCAGGCCACGCACGGAGGCACGTGTCAGCAGGCCACGCACGGAGGCACGTGTCAGCAGGCCACGCACGGAGGCACGTGTCAGCAGGCTTTTTTTACACCGTTTAACAAAAACCGGGGTACCGGGCTGCTAAAGGACCTCTACCACGAGAGGTGTTAGCAAGGCTATCCAAGACCTGGAAGGAGAGGCCGGACACTCCCCGATCCTAGTCTAAGAATTAGGCCCTAAAAATTCTTGTAAAATCTCTTTAACCCTAGAGCAGGGAACCTCTCTGCGTCTACTCCCTGAACGGACAGGAAGAACACTGGTGGGTGGAGGTGGGAGGGACCTTTTAACTTGTCCCAGGAAGGTCAAAGGGGAACAACCTCCTGTTGTGCTGTCATGAGGGATGAGCTGGAAATTTTTAATCTTTTTTCCTGTACAGCTTTGAGATTCTCTGTCTTTGCTCTGTGCCGTCACCTCTGATAAATACTCATTATAGCTCAATTCTTATCTTAGTGATAAGAATGTGGCTTAAGTAAGTGTTGATGACCTTTTAGTAATTTAGTGAGAAAGGTTATTAGATGACTGGTACAAAGCGAAAGTACTTTTCTCAAAGGTAGACAGTTAACCCTTTCTGACAGAACGGCTGAATATTTTTAATTAAGACCAATTGGGAAAATTATCCTTAGCCCCAAATGAGTAAAATGCAATCATAAAAAAAAAATGTCCTTGAAGGTGTACATAGCCTTTAACCACCTCAGCCCCCAGTGCTTAAACACCCTGAAAGACCAGGCCACTTTTTACACTTCTGACCTACACTACTTTCACCGTTTATTGCTCGGTCATGCAACTTACCACCCAAATGAATTTTACCTCCTTTTCTTCTCACTAATAGAGCTTTCATTTGGTGGTATTTCATTGCTGCTGACATTTTTACTTTTTTTGTTATTAATCGAAATTTAACGATTTTTTTGCAAAAAAATGACATTTTTCACTTTCAGTTGTAAAATTTTGCAAAAAAAACGACATCCATATAGAAATTTTGCTCTAAATTTATTGTTCTATATGTCTTTGATTAAAAAAAAATGTTTGGGTAAAAAAAAAATGGTTTGGGTAAAAGTTATAGCGTTTACAAACTATGGTAC
Source organism: Bufo bufo (assembly GCF_905171765.1). Classification (NCBI taxonomy): domain Eukaryota; kingdom Metazoa; phylum Chordata; class Amphibia; order Anura; family Bufonidae; genus Bufo; species Bufo bufo. The sequence continues at coordinate 424,065,751 of NC_053394.1, forward strand.
AAAAATGTGAATTTCCGCATTTTGAAGCAGCTCTGACTTTCTGAGCACCTGTCATGTTTCCTGAGGTCCTACAATGCCCAGACAGTACAAACACCCCACAAATGACCCCATTTCGGAAAGTACACACCCTAAGGTATTCACTGATGGGCATAGTGAGTTCATAGAACTTTTTATTTTTTGTCACAAGTTAGCGGAAAATGATGATTTTTTTCTTTTTTTTTTTTTTTCTTACAAAGTCTCATATTCCACTAACTTGTGACAAAAAATAAAAACTTCCATGAACTCACTATGCCCATCAGCGAATACCCTGGGGTCTCTTCTTTCCAAAATGGGGTCACTTGTGGGGTAGTTATACTGCCCTGGCATTCTAGGGGCCCAAATGTGTGGTAAGGAGTTTGAAATCAAATTCTGTAAAAAATGACGAGTGAAATCCGAAAGGTGCTCTTTGGAATGTGGGCCCCTTTGCCCATCTAGGCTGCAAAAAAGTGTCACACATCTGGTATCTCTGTATTCAGGAGAAGTTGGGGAATGTGTTTTGGGGTGTCTTTTTACATATACCCATGCTGGGTGAGATAAATATCTTGGTCAAATGCCAACTTTGTATAAAAAAATGGGAAAAGTTGTCTTTTGCCAAGATATTTCTCTCACCCAGCATGGGTATATGTAAAATGACACCCCAAAACACATTCCCCACCTTCTCCTGAGTACGGAGATACCAGATGTGTGACACTTTTTTGCAGCCTAGGTGGGCAAAGGGGCCCATATTCCAAAGAGCACCTTTCGGATTTCACTCGTCATTTTTTACAGAATTTGATTTCAAACTCCTTACCACACATTTGGGCCCCTAGAATGCCAGGGCAGTATAACTACCCCACAAGTGACCCCATTTTGGAAAGAAGAGACCCCAGGGTATTCGCTGATGGGCATAGTGAGTTCATGGAAGTTTTTATTTTTTGTCACAAGTTAGTGGAATATGAGACTTTGTATGAAAAAAAATAAAAAAAATAAAAATCATCATTTTCCACTAACTTGTGACAAAAAATAAAAAATTCTAGGAACTTGCCATGCCCCTCACGGAATACCTTGGGGTGTCTTCTTTCCAAAATGGGGTCACTTGTGGGGTAGTTATACTGCCCTGGCATTTTCCAGGGGCCCTAATGTGTGGTAAGTAGGTAAATGACCAGTGAAATCCGAAAGGTGCTCTTTGGAATGTGGGCCCCTTTGCCCACCTAGGCTGCAAAAAAGTGTCACACATCTGGTATCGCCGTATTCAGGAGACGTTGGGGAATGTGTTTTGGGGTGTCTTTTTACATATACCCATGCTGGGTGAGAGAAATATCTTGGCAAAAGACAACTTTTTCCATTTTTTTATACAAAGTTGGCATTTGACCAAGATATTTATCTCACCCAGCATGGGTATATGTAAAATGACACCCCAAAACACATTGCCCAACTTCTCCTGAGTACGGCGATACCAGATGTGTGACACTTTTTTGCAGCCTAGATGCGCAAAGGGGCCCAAATTCCTTTTAGGAGGGCATTTTTAGACATTTGGATACCAGACTTCTTCTCACGCTTTGGGGCCCCTAGAATGCCAGGGCAGTATAAATACCCCACATGTGACCCCATTTTGGAAAGAAGACACCCCAAGGTATTCAATGAGGGGCATGGCGAGTTCATAGAAATTTTTTTTTTTTGGCACAAGTTAGCGGAAATTGATATTTTTTATTTTTTTCTCACAAAGTCTCCCGTTCCGCTAACTTGGGACAAAAATTTCAATCTTTCATGGACTCAATATGCCCCTCACGGAATACCTGGGGGTGTCTTCTTTCCGAAATGGGGTCACATGTGGGGTATTTATACTGCCCTGGCATTCTAGGGGCCCTAAAGCGTGAGAAGAAGTCTGGAATATAAATGTCTAAAAAATTTTACGCATTTGGATTCCGTGAGGGGTATGGTGAGTTCATGTGAGATTTTATTTTTTGTCACAAGTTAGTGGAATATGTGACTTTGTAAGAAAAAATAAAAAATTCCGCTAACTTGGGCCAAAAAAAAGACTGAATGGAGCCTTACAGAGGGGTGATCAATGACAGGGGGGTGATCAATGACAGGGGGGTGATCAATGACAGGGGGGGTGATCAATGACAGGGGGGTGATCAGGGAGTCTATATGGGGTGATCACCCAACTGTCATTGATCACCCCCCTGTAAGGCTGCATTCAGACGTCCGTATGATTTTTACGGATCCGATCAGTCTATCAGTGGATCCGTAAAAATCATGCGGACATCTGAATGGAGCTTTACAGGGGGGTGATCAATGACAGAGGGGTAATCAATGACAGGGGGGTGATCAGGGAGTCTATATGGGGTGATCACCTCCGTCATTGATCACTCCCCTGTAAGGCTGCATTCAGACGTCCGTATGATTTTTACGGATCCGATCAGTCTATCAGTGGATCCGTAAAAATCATGCGGACATCTGAATGGAGCTTTACAGGGGGGTGATCAATGACAGAGGGGTAATCAATGACAGGGGGGTGATCAGGGAGTCTATATGGGGTGATCACCACAGTCATTGATCACTCCCCTGTAAGGCTGCATTCAGACGTCCGTATGATTTTTACGGATCCGATCAGTCTATCAGTGGATCCGTAAAAATCATGCGGACATCTGAATGGAGCTTTACAGGGGGGTGATCAATGACAGAGGGGTAATCAATGACAGGGGGGTGATCAGGGAGTCTATATGGGGTGATCACCACAGTCATTGATCACTCCCCTGTAAGGCTGCATTCAGACGTCCGTATGATTTTTACGGATCCGATCAGTCTATCAGTGGATCCGTAAAAATCATGCGGACATCTGAATGGAGCTTTACAGGGGGGGTGATCAATGACAGAGGGGTAATCAATGACAGGGGGGTGATCAGGGAGTCTATATGGGGTGATCACCTCCGTCATTGATCACTCCCCTGTAAGGCTGCATTCAGACGTCCGTATGATTTTTACGGATCCGATCAGTCTATCAGTGGATCCGTAAAAATCATGCGGACATCTGAATGGAGCTTTACAGGGGGTGATCAATGACAGAGGGGTAATCAATGACAGGGGGGTGATCAGGGAGTCTATATGGGGTGATCACCACAGTCATTGATCACTCCCCTGTAAGGCTGCATTCAGACGTCCGTATGATTTTTACGGATCCGATCAGTCTATCAGTGGATCCGTAAAAATCATGCGGACATCTGAATGGAGCTTTACAGGGGGGTGATCAATGACAGGGGGGTAATCAATGACAGGGGGGTGATCAGGGAGTCTATATGGGGTGATCACCACAGTCATTGATCACGCCCCTGTAAGGCTTCATTCAGACGTCCGGATGCGTTTTGCGGATCCGATCCATCTATCAGTGGATCCGTAAAAATCATGCGGACATCTGAATGGAGCTTTACAGGGGGGTGATCAATGACAGGGGGGTAATCAATGACAGGGGGGTGATCAGGGAGTCTATATGGGGTGATCAGGGGTGATCAAGGGCTAATAAGGGGTTAATAAGTGACGGGGGGGGGGGTGTAGTGTAGTGGTGCTTGGTGCAACATATTACTGAGCTGCCTGTGTCCTCTGGTGGTCGATCCAAACAAAGGGGACCACCAGAGGACCAGGTAGCAGGTATATTAGACGCTGATATCAAAACAGCGTCTAATATACCTGTTAGGGGTTAAAAAAATCACATCTCCAGCCTGCCAGCGAACGATCGCTGCTGGCAGGCTGGAGATCCACTCGCTTACCTTCCGATCCTGTGAACGCGCGCGCCTGTGTGCGCGCGTTCACAGGAAATCTCGCGTCTCGCGAGAGGACGCACCGGCGCGTCCACCCAGAACAACAGGACCGCCGCAAAGACGCAATCCTGCGTACGGCGGTCCTGAGGAGGTTAAAGGGCATCTCTCAGCAGATTTGTCCCTATGACACTGCCTGACCTGTTACATGTGCACTTGGCAGCTGAAGGCATCTGTGTTGGTCCCATGTTCATATGTGCCCGCATTGCTGAGGAAAATAATGTTTTATTATATGCAAATGATCCTCTAGGAGCAACGGGGGCGTTACCATTACACCTAAAGGTTGTGCTCTCTCTGCAACTGCAGGGCCAGGTGTGATGATGTTTTCACTATCTGGCCCTGTCAGTCAAAGTGAAGAGGGTGCGGCAGATGCAGAGAGAGCGGAGCCTCTAGGTGTAATGGTAACGCCCCCGTTGCTCTTAGAGGCTTATTTGCATATATTGAAACTTCATTTTTCTCAGCAATGCGGGCACATATGAACACGGGACCAACACAGATGCCTTCAGCTGCCAAGTGCACATGTAACAGGTCAGACAGTTTCATAGGTAAAAAGCTGCTGACAGATGCCCTTTAACCACCTCCGGACCGCTGTACGCACAGACGCGTCCTGGAGGTGGTTGATTGATTCCGAGTGGACGCGCCGGCGCGTCCTCTCGCGATGGCCGAGATTTCCTGTGAACGTGCGCACACAGGCGCGCGCGCTCACAGGAACGGAAGGTAAGAAAGTGGATCTCCAGCCTGCCAGCGGCGATCGTTCGCTGGCAGGCTGGAGATGTGATTTTTTTAACCCCTAACAGGTATATTAGACGCTGTTTTGATAACAGCGTCTAATATACCTGCTACCTGGTCCTCTGGTGGTCCCCTTTGTTTGGATCGACCACCAGAGGACACAGGTAGCTCAGTAATATGTTGCACCAAGCACCACACTACACTACACCCCCCCCGTCACTTATTAACCCCTTATTCACCCTTGATCACCCCTGATCACCCCATATAGACTCCCTGATCACCCCCCTGTCATTGATTACCCCCCTGTCATTGATCACACCCCTGTAAAGCTCCATTCAGACGTCCGCATGATTTTTACGGATCCACTGATAGATGGATCGGATCCGCAAAACGCACACGGACGTCTGAATGGAGCCTTACAGGGGCGTGATCAATGACTGTGGTGATCACCCCATATAGACTCCCTGATCACCCCCCTGTCATTGATCACCCCCCTGTCATTGATCACCCCCCTGTAAGGCTTCATTCAGACATTTTTTTGGCCCAAGTTAGCGGAAAAATTTTTTTTTTTCTTACAAAGTCTCATATTCCACTAACTTGTGTCAAAAAATTAAATCTCACATGAACTCACCATACCCCTCACGGAATCCAAATGCGTAAAATTTTTTAGACATTTATATTCCAGACTTCTTCTCACGCTTTAGGGCCCCTAGAATGCCAGGGCAGTATAAATACCCCACATGTGACCCCATTTCGGAAAGAAGACACCCCCAGGTATTCCGTGAGGGGCATATTGAGTCCATGAAAGATTGAAATTTTTGTCCCAAGTTAGCGGAAAGGGAGACTTTTTTGCAGCCTAGGTGGGCAAAGGGGCCCATATTCCAAAGAGCACCTTTCGGATTTCACAGGTCATTTACCTACTTACCACACATTAGGGCCCCTGGAAAATGCCAGGGCAGTATAACTACCCCACAAGTGACCCCATTTTGGAAAGAAGACACCCCAAGATATTCCGTGAGGGGCATGGCGAGTTCCTAGAATTTTTTATTTTTTGTCACAAGTTAGTGGAAAATGATGATTTTTTTTTAATTTATTTTTTTCTTACAAAGTCTCATATTCCACTAACTTGTGACAAAAAATAAAAACTTCCATGAACTCACTATGCCCATCAGCGAATACCTTGGGGTGTCTTCTTTCCAAAATGGGGTCACTTGTGGGGTAGTTATACTGCCCTGGCATTCTAGGGGCCCAAATGTGTGGTAAGGAGTTTGAAATCAAATTCTGTAAAAAATGACCAGTGAAATCCGAAAGGTGCTCTTTGGAATATGGGCCCCTATGCCCACCTAGGCTGCAAAAAAGTGTCACACATCTGGTATCTCCGTACTCAGGAGAAGTTGGGGAATGTGTTTTGGGGTGTCATTTTACATATACCCATGCTAGGTGAGAGAAATATCTTGGCAAAAGACAACTTTTCCCATTTTTTATACAAAGTTGGCATTTGACCAAGATATTTATCTCACCCAGCATGGGTATATGTAAAAAGACACCCCAAAACACATTCCTCAACTTCTCCTGAATACAGAGATACCAGATGTGTGACACTTTTTTGCAGCCTAGGTGGGCAAAGGGGCCCATATTCCAAAGAGCACCTTTCGGATTTCACTGGTCATTTTTTACAGAATTTGATTTCAAACTCCTTACCACACATTTGGGCCCCTAGAATGCCAGGGCAGTATAACTACCCCACAAGTGACCCCATTTTGGAAAGAAGAGACCCCAAGGTATTTCGTGATGGGCATAGTGAGTTCATAGAACTTTTTATTTTTTGTCACAAGTTAGTGGAATATGAGACTTTGTAAGAAAAAAAAAAAAAAAAAAAATCATCATTTTCCGCTAACTTGTGACAAAAAATAAAAAGTTCTATGAACTCACTATGCCCATCAGCGAATACCTTAGGGTGTCTACTTTCCGAAATGGGGTCATTTGTGGGGTGTTTGTACTGTCTGGGCATTGTAGAACCTCAGGAAACATGACAGGTGCTCAGAAAGTCAGAGCTGCTTCAAAAAGCGGAAATTCACATTTTTGTACCATAGTTTGTAAACGCTATAACTTTTACCCAAACCATTTTTTTATTTTACCCAAACATTTTTTTTTATCAAAGACATGTAGAACAATAAATTTAGAGCAAAATTTATATATGGATCTCGTTTTTTTTTGCAAAATTTTACAACTGAAAGTGAAAAATGTCATTTTTTTGCAAAAAAATCGTTAAATTTCGATTAATAACAAAAAAAGTAAAAATGTCAGCAGCAATGAAATACCACCAAATGAAAGCTCTATTAGTGAGAAGAAAAGGAGGTAAAATTCATTTGGGTGGTAAGTTGCATGACGGAGCAATAAACGGTGAAAGTAGTGTAGGTCAGAAGTGTAAAAAGTGGCCTGGTCTTTCAGGGTGTTTAAGCTAGCGGGGCTGAGGTGGTTAAGGACTACAGGGCAAGGAGAAGAGTGTACAGGTGTAGATTCCATTCTGGGTGACGGTCCCTATGGGCGCTGTAATGGCTGCAAGTAGTGGTTGTCCCAGGCTGGGTCTCCTCACCTTGTCGATGTGTGGGTGCCAGTATTCGTCATGTGTGGTTTTGGCTTCGGAGCTGTTCATCCGGGAGAAGAAGGTGGGTTTGGTCAGATACAAAGAGGCGGCGTCGAGATCGAACGTTCTGGTGATCTCCTGCTGGATTCTGCGCCGCACGTTACTACAGAAAAACAAAGAAAACAACATATGTATAATTACCACCATGGACACAGAGTATGGCAGCTTCCTTTTACACACCAGGGTCTGTACAGTGGTCTGACACAGAAATGTTCTGCTGCAGTGCATTGTGGGAGAGGTAGTGTTCCCACCAGGTACTGTATTAGGGGAGTGAAGTGGGCATGCTCCGCTGTGTTGCACTGTGGGAGATGTAGTGTTCATACCTGCCGCTATACAGTGTAATAAAACAACTCCTGGATAGAGAGCACACACTAAAGACTGCAGCGCCAGATTGATCGCCCTAATTACAGCGGCCCCAGCTCTGCTTCGTCTGGATGATCACATGAAATCTAGGGTGCTAATCAGCTTAATTAAACAGGAAGTGAGTCTGTAAGCAAGCCAGCGGCAGGCTGAGTAATGACACCGCCAACGCCTCGTTACTCCAGGGTCTATTACAGACACTTAGTGCCAGTCAATACTAATGGTCTGCACCTAATCGCCGTCCCCAAGAGACTGGACGCCACCTTTCTGACATGGAACTTGTACTGGATGTGTGTAAAAGGATCACTGTCGTAGTCATTAAAGGCTCATGCACAGGGCCGTTGATTGGCAGTTCCGCGCATTGTGGACCGCAATTTGCGGTCCCCAATGCACAGGCAACATCCGCGCGGCTGCCTCTGATGGATCCAGACCTATTCTGGGTCTGTGGTGGGTCCGCACCGCAATACCGCTGTTTGAGGGCCGCAATACAGGCACGGCCGTGTGCATGATAAGAACATGTCACCCAGCCACAGGATAGGTTATAAGTACCTGATATGGTGGGGTCCCCCAATCGATCACAAGAACGGGTTACCCTGAGTCACCCAAGTGAACGAATCGTCGGTCACCCCGCCTTACTAGTGATCACCCACATTATAGTGATCAGTGGGGGTCCCAGTGGTCGTAGCCCACCCATCAGATATACTGTGGCTAGGTGAGAAGTTGTTATAGTGAGACAACTATACAGCTAAAGGGGCCCTCTGGTTTAGACAACCTCTACCTATAATCTGTATAAGGGTATAAGGATATGACATAGGAGAGTCCCCCACTCAGGACCCCCTAGGTGACAGGGGGCAGGGGTCTTAATGCCTGTCTGATAAACCAGAATTTTTTTTCATCTTCTTATGGAAATTTTACCATGTTTAGAAAAATTGCAAGGTGCAAACTAATCCAAACACATGCAGTAAGATTCCTTTAAAGGGGTTGTCCGAGTTATTTTCTTGTTCTTTCTATGTTCCTAACTGGGCAAATGTGACAGCTTTCCAATTAACTCACTTTATCTGCAGTGCCTGGTTTCTCAGATTTCACTGAGGGTCACATGACCTGTGATGTCAGCTTCTCTCCCTGCTCTGATAAAGTTCATTTACAAGCCTGTAAAGGAGAAGTCACTGTGCTGGCCACGCCCCCTCTTCACTGCCGGGCTGTCTGCTCTCTCCTAGGATTCTTAACCCCTTCAGCTGCACAGACTGGGTAGCAGCAGGCAGTGACAATTCTGGGCACAGGAGCTGACAGACTAGAGAGAGCATTGCACAAGAAGGTAGGGGAAAGATCCTGTGTGTATTTGCAGTGTCATTATACAGCTGGGACTTATAGTTCTACACTTACTAGTTGCTGTTGATTCTCCCAGCAGGGAGACATATCACTCAGGGCAGCTCTTCTATCTACTCCCTTAGCAGTGTCATCATACAGCTGGGACTTGTAGTTCTACACATACAACTTGCTGCTGAGTCTCCCAGCAGGCAGACATGTCACTCAGGGCAGCACTTGTAGCCACTCCCTTTGCAGAGCAGGGGGAGGGGCAGAGGTTGTTTTTATTGCATGTAAACAAAGGGCCAGAAAAGAACCAGGGAAATGAGGAAATATATATTTTTTTTGTTGCATAAAACTTGCTTAGCTTAGTTATATATTGCTGCCCATCAGATTTTCAGTGCTATATATTTTTTTTTCATAACTTGGACAACCCCTTTAAAGGGAACCTGTCACCAGGATTTTGTGTATAGAGCTGAGGACATGGGTTGCTAGATCGCCGCTAGCCCATCCGCAATACCCAGTCCCCATAGCTCTGTGTGCTTTTATTGTGTAAAACAAACTGATTTGATCCATATGCAAATTAACCTGAGATGAGTCCTGTCCCTGACTCCTCTCACATATAGGACTCATCTCAGGGTAATTTTCATATGTATCAAATCAGGTTTTTTTACACAATAAAAGCACACAGAGCTATGGGGACTGGGTATTGCGGATGTGCTAGTGGCCATCTAGCAACCCATGTCCTCAGCTTTATACCCAAAATCCCGGTGACAGGTTCCCTTTAATCCGCCATGACTCGACTTGCTAAGTGCTGGACTTTTAGATAATCTAGGTTACAGAAATGTCTACGGCGCTCACTTGTTAGAGTACAGAACCCTTCACCACAGAAATCTGCTACTATAAGGGCTCATTCACACAGTGGCACTTGCCAGGGGAATTCTGGCACTGCCACCACTCCAAAATTCTGGCGGCAGCCTCGTGGTGTCTGCCTCCCATTGTTTTCAATGGGGGCAGCACTGCAGTTCGCGGTCCGTTGGTTTAAAGCAGTGACCGCACCAAAAAGAACACATCCCTTCTTGGTGCGGTGTCCGGATGGACGCTGCTTGAAGCCACAGCGGGTGTCCAGTTCAAAGTGAACAGCAGCAGCAGTTTCTGCCACGGAGTACATGGCGGATTCTTACAGCGTTAAAATCCACCGTGTGAATGTACGCTAACGATGTGTTATAATCAGGGGAGTCTCAGGTACTGGAAATGAGTGCTGGATCGTCAGGGTTTCAAATGCCGGATTACAGGACTTTCACCGAGCAATTCAATGAAGGAAACACAGATTTTACCGATACAGCTGAAAATCCTCCTCGGTCACAATCTCTTTCATCTGCTCTCCATAATACCTGTGAAAGGAAGAATTATAAGTGTGAATGAAGTGAGGGTTTCCTGATACAAAAGCACCAAATCTAGTCGTTATAGAGCAGTGATGGCTAACCTCCGAGTTCTGAGAACAGCCAAGCAAGTTTACATCTTGGGAGTCGTAGTTTTTTACCACAGCTGGAGTGCCGGAGGTTAGCCATCACAGTTATAGGGTCAGCAACCTCTGGCACTCCTTCTGTTGGGAAACTACAACTCCCAGCATGCACTGTTCACGTCTATGGTAGTACAGAGAACAACCATAGTTGGGAGTTGAACTTTCACAACGGCTGGGTGTCGGAAATCACTATCCCTGGTATAGGGAATGCCCAGGATTAGATAAACATGGCTGCCTTCTTTTAGAAACCTTCCCATGGGTTGTGTGCGGCACTGTGGCTTAACTCCATTCTCTTCAATGTGGCTGAACTGAAATACCAGGCACAACCTGCTGACAGGGGTGGCGCTGTTTCCACCAGAAAGGTTTTTCTAACTCTATGAAACTGTTAGAGACTATGATCACTTTAAAAATCCTAGACATGAGCTTTCCCCGAGGGCTGAGAGGGAAGGAGATCCTGAGAATTTCTGATGAGAAAATGATGGATTTTGCAGGCTTGCCAGGCCATTTTCAGGTGAACGGCACAATCTATCTTCTGTGTCTGAGCTTTATTCATTCATGCAAGTTATTATAGGGCATAATTGGTAATAAATCACCACAGAACGGTAGTAGATGTAGCACAGGGAGGCAGGGGTTCCGGGGTCACAGGAAGGGGATATACAGTATATACAAGGAAGATACCGGGAGAGCATGCAGATTATTGTCACCCGAGCCCCAAAATGCAGTGGGACCAGACAGCACCTGAATGTGCATGGGGGGCTAAAAAAAATCACTAAAATTCTAAAAAAAATATTAAAATGCGTGCCAAAACATGGGTTTCAATTACATTCATTTATACAAAAATAAATGCCCCCTTTTAAACTCAAGGTTCAAAAGTTTACTAGTGTGAAGACTGTGCGGACGTCATGAAGGTGACCCACGTCTCAAGGGGGCAGGGGGGACAGAGATAGAAGTCTGGAGAAGAGCAAAATGAAAGGAGATTTGGGGTGAAGGGAAAAATGAGAATCTGAGGGGGGGAAAGTGAAACACGGAAAAGACTATGAGAAAGAAAATGAAAGTAAGAAATGGAAAAGTGAAAGGAGATTCGGAAAAAAAGGGGAAAGATGCAGTAAAAAGTGAAAGTACTCCAAGAAAGTGAAGGACGAATTCAAGAAATGGAAAAATTCTGAGGAAAGGTGAAGAAATTTTGTGAAGAAAGGAAAGACAAAAGAAAAAAAAAGGGGAGAAAGAAAGTAAGAAAGAAAGAAAGAAAGAAAGAAAGAAAGAAAGAAAGAAAGAAAGAAAGAAAGAAAGAAAGAAAGAAAGAAAGAAAGAAAGAAAGAAAGAAAAAAGACTATGAGAAAGAAAATGAAAGTAAGAAATTGAAAAATCGAAGGAGAGAAAAAAGTGAAAGACGAAGGAAAAAGTGAAAGTACTCCAAGAAAGTGGAAGATAAATTCAAGAAATTGAAAAATTCAGAGGGAAGGAAGGATGGATGGATGGATGGATGGATAGACAGACAAATGTAAGCAAACAGCTTGGAGGGGGTGTTAATCACGTGGAAGTAAAGCTCAGACTGTAAATGGAATAAAGCAGCGGTATAACAATAGAAGGCAGTGGGAAGGTGAAGGAGTGGGCGACAGAAGAAATTCAGAAAGTGAGAGCAGTCTGTAAGGACTCACCGATACATATTTACAAAATTCCTCCCCATTGACAGCGCTCCTGAGTGCAGGTCTAGAATCGACGCCTGGAAAACACAAAGGGAGAAGAGATTGTAAATTACACGCAACCTGCGAGCTGCTGGAGCCTTCACCACCACGCGCTGGCACAGCAGAGGCTTCCCGGTAATGGAGCCGCCTGATTACCACCCGCAGCAGCTTTCTACACTTAATGTGCCAGATAAAAGTTAGAGTTTAGCGTCTCCTATTGTTGTCAGAAAATTATAGCTTGTAGTCAAAATAACATTCTACAAAAGAAAGGTAAGGAAAATGCTAAAACACGAGAAATGATACCGCATACTGAAAACAACTAGAGCCAATTCCATTACTCTGGCAATGGGCGGCCTGGAAAACCTGCTAATTTACCAAGTCACAATATGAGCCCATTACCAGACTGCGGGAATAACAGCCGGGATTCACAGCCACGTAGAGTAAATGATGGTTCAGCTCAGTCATCTAAAACAAGGCATTTCCCACTATGGGGTAGATTTATTAATACTTTTGCTCAGAGAGGGTTTGACACAATGGGTGAGGGAAGAGAAGCAAGGAGGGGCAAATGTAAAGTCAGAAAGGCAGGGGAGACAAAGACTTAGGAAGGCAGGGAAGACAAAGAGCTAGAGAGAAAGTCAGGGCTGACAAAGACTTAGAAAGGCAGGGGAGACAAAGAGCTAGAGAGAAAGTCAGGGCTGACAAAGACTTAGAAAGGCAGGGGAGACAAAGACTTAGAAAGGCAGGGGAGACAAAGACTTAGAAAGGCAGGGAAGACAAAGAGCTAGAGAGAAAGTCAGAAGAGACAAAGACTTAGGAAGGCAGGGAAGACAAAGAGATAGAGAGAAAGTCAGGGCTGACAAAGACTTAGAAAGGCAGGGAAGACAAAGAGAGAGAGAGGCAGGAGAGACAACGACATAGATATAAGAAACAAAGGCAGAGGAGACAAAGACCTAGTGTCACGGCTGTATGTGAGCAACAATAGTATACACAGTAAAAGAGCTACTGACCGGACCCAAACTAGGGAGGATAAAGGGTGACCCCTGTCAGACCCTCAAAGCTCTCCCTATTCTGCTAAAGCACATGCCCGGATCCAAATGGCGGAACGAGGCATGCCCACGTGCCTAAGACTGATGACCACTGTAACCCCTACAATAGTGGAAGGGGCACGGCCACCGGTGCCCTACTCAGTATATGGAGGGAACCGTGGCCACCTCAGATCCAGTCAGAAAATAATCAGGTACACAACAATGTCTGTACACTTAGCTGAAGGTGTTGCAGCCGCAGAGAAGACGGATCCAAGGACAGCTGGCAATATCCGGAGTGCTTGCTGCAGCAGAACACAGGTCCAGTGAACTGATAGCTACAAGTGAAGATACTAAAGCAAGAGCTACAACTGAAATGAGAACTATAATCCACGCCCTACAATAGGAGGAGGGGTGATATAAAGAGAGGGAAATCAAACGCATGAGGAACAGCTGGGAGGAAGGAAACCAAAAGTAAACAGAGCAGTGAGAACTCCTCCCAGCTCTAGTAGTGACATCATCACAGGGGTGGAGAAACAGAGCTGTGAGAACGTCCCAAAGATCTGGTAGTGACACCTAGTCACAAAGGTAGGGGAGACAAAGATTTACAGAGGAAATAGAGACACAGAAAGTACAACAGGAGAGACATAAACCTACAGAGAAATGCAGCGAAGGCAAAGACCTATAGAGAAACCCTACAAAGAAAGGCAGGGAAGACAAAGACCTAGTTAGAAAGACAGACGAATGAACTGTAGGGGAAATAGAAGTATAAAATAAAGAGCAGAGGAGACAGATACACTGAAGAACAGGAGCATAGACAAAAGGACAGGGGAGACAGAGGTTTAAACTTTAAAGGGGTTATCCAAGTTCTAGAATCCACCCCCATATGCCCGGGCCCCTCACAGAGGTTATACTTACTTTGCTCCAAGCAACACAAGTGCCGAGGTAAGTACATTGTGTGTGAGGGGCCAGGGCATGTGGAGATAGATTCTAGAACTTGGATAACCTATTTAAGGGTAGGGAAGATAGAGAAATATACTGAAGGACAGGGAAGAAAGTAGAATAGCCTGAAAGGCCGCGCAGACAGAGGAGAAAACTGAAAGGCAGGAGAGACAGAGGCTTAAACTGGAGGGCACAGAACATAGAGGAATAGACTGAAGTACAGAGGAGAAACAGGAAAAGTATGTAGGGCAGGGTAGACAGAGGTATAGACTGAAAAGCAGGGGAAACAGAGGAAAAGAATGAATGGTAGGGAATAAAGGGGTGCTGACTGAAGGAGAGGGGAGACAGAGGCTTAATCTGAAGGGTAGGGGACATAGAGAAGTAAACTGAAGGACGGGTGAGAAAGAAGAATGGCCTAAAAAGGCAGAGGGAAAGGAAGAATAGGCAGAAAGACAGAGGAGACAGAGGTATAGACCGAAGGGCAGGGGAGACAGAGGTATAGACCGAAGGGCAGGGGAGACAGAGGTATAGACCGAAGGGCAGGGGAGACAGAGGTATAGACCGAAGGGCAGGGGAGACAGAGGTATAGACCGAAGGGCAGGGGAGACAGAGGTATAGACCGAAGGGCAGGGGAGACAGAGGTATAGACCGAAGGGCAGGGGAGACAGAGGTATAGACCGAAGGGCAGGGGAGACAGAGGTATAGACCGAAGGGCAGGGGAGACAGAGGTATAGACCGAAGGGCAGGGGAGACAGAGGTATAGACCGAAGGGCAGGGGAGACAGAGGTATAGACCGAAGGGCAGGGGAGACAGAGGTATAGACCGAAGGGCAGGGGAGACAGAGGTATAGACCGAAGGGCAGGGGAGACAGAGGTATAGACCGAAGGGCAGGGGAGACAGAGGTATAGACCGAAGGGCAGGGGAGACAGAGGTATAGACCGAAGGGCAGGGGAGACAGAGGTATAGACCGAAGGGCAGGGGAGACAGAGGTATAGACCGAAGGGCAGGGAGACAGAGGTATAGACCGAAGGGCAGGGGAGACAGAGGTATAGACCGAAGGGCAGGGGAGACAGAGGTATAGACCGAAGGGCAGGGGAGACAGAGGTATAGACCGAAGGGCAGGGGAGACAGAGGTATAGACCGAAGGGCAGGGGAGACAGAGGTATAGACCGAAGGGCAGGGGAGACAGAGGTATAGACCGAAGGGCAGGGGAGACAGAGGTATAGACCGAAGGGCAGGGGAGACAGAGGTATAGACCGAAGGGCAGGGGAGACAGAGGTATAGACCGAAGGGCAGAGGAGACAGAGGTATAGACTGAAGGGCAGAGGAGACAGAGGTATAGACTGAAGGGCAGGGGAGACAGAGGTTTAGACTGAAGGGCAGGGGAGACAGAGGTATAGACTGAAAATCAGGGGAAACAGAGGAAAAGAATGAAGAGTAGGGAAGAAAGGAGTGCTGACTGAAGGAGAGGGGAGACAGAGGCCTAAATTGAAGGGCAGGTGAGCAGAGGGAAGAGAAGAAGAGCCAGAAAGACAGGGGAGACAGTGGTTTAGACTGAAAGGCAGAAAAGACAGAGGGCAATAAGGGTCATGGGGCCACTAACCCACAGAATGTATGTTATCACTTTCCCACCACAGACCTCTATAGGTAAGGACTGGCATAGTGAGGCAGCAGGAGCTCCACGTTACAGGGCGTAAGCTTAAATGGAAAAGAGCCTAAAGTGTTCTGCGCTCGGCACGAAATCTTTTCCATTTACAAATTGGAACCTGCAAAATATGAGCGCCAGACACGTAGAAGCTGACAACCTCCTGCAAAAGCTCAGTAACAGGAGAAGGGGGAGAGGGAGCAAAAAAGTATAATAGGCTAACAGACGGACAAATGAGGCGATGCAAAAACAGGTCAATAGTGATGATGGAGGGAGGATTATCTGAGGAGCGCTGATTTATACCGGCCAGGCTCATAATCAATGACCGGGGCCAGACCTGGAGAACTTCTGAGTCCTCCACGCCAAGAAGGAAAATTTGAGACAATACATGGGAATCTGCTACTTATAGAGGTAAACACCAGTCCGGGTCCCTTAAAAGGAACGTCCACGTCCAAAAATTATTCATGATGGTCAACCAAGTGGCCTTAAAGAGCTTGCCTAGTATTAGAAAAAAAAAAAAAAAACATGGCTGCCTTCTTCCAGAGAAAGAACCAGACCTGTCCATGAGCTTAGTCAAGTTTTGCAGCTCAGCTCCACTGAAAAGAATGAGCCTGAGATGCAATACCACACAAAACCTGAGAACAGGTGTGGTGCTGTTTTTTTGGAAGAAAGCAGACACATTTTCTAATCCTGAACAACCCCTTTAAGAAAAAGCCAGATACAAGTGGAGGTCACAAGGCGTATCTTCAAGGCAAAGGAAGGGCTATTCACACCGGGCTAGAAGGATGACTGGAGGAGGAGTAATAAGGTACCTTACCCATGTGCTTACTTCTCATGAGCATGTCAAGTCAATAAGAGGCGGAGCCAACATGTGAGACCAGTAAGAGGCGGAGCCAACATGTGAGACCAGTAAGAGGTGGGGCCAACATGTCAGGCCAGTAAGAGGTGGGGCCAACATGTCAGGCCAGTAAGAGGTGGGGCCAACATATCAGGCCAGTAAGAGCCGGACAGGTCATTAGAAGTGTTTTGTAAGGATGAGGAGGCGGGGCTAACATGACAGGTCAGTAGGAGTTTTTTTTAAGGATGAGGAGGCGGGGCTAACATGACATGTAAGTAGGAGGGTTTCTGAGGATGAGGAGGCAGGGCTAACATGACAGGTCAGTAGGAGGGTTTCTAAGGATGAGGAGGCGGGGCTAAAATGACAGGTCAGTAGGAGGGTTTCTGAGGATGAGGAGGCGGGGCTAACATGACATGAGGCAATTTACAAGGCAGCATGGCTGTCACTGCAATGTCAAACCTGACAGTCTTGTTACCAGCACGGAGACGTTCAGGTGGGGAGGGTGGCTGAACTGTTATGACAGGTTCATAGCGGTCTGATTAAACCTGGAAGCGCGCTTGGCAGATTTCATATCTTATTATGTGTCGCTATGTAACGCGGTGGAGTGGAGGAAAATACCAGGTCTGTGGGCCGTGTCTAGTATTGCAGCTCATCCCCATTCACTTAATCAGATGCAATACCAGGCTGTGTCTATGGCTAAGGGTAGGGCTGAGACTTTTTTCTTATCTCACCGTCAATCCTTAGGGTAGGCCGTCAATGTCTAACCGGTGGGGTCCAAACTCGACAATAGGCACAGTGAGGGGGTCACGGTGCTCCCTGTTCAGAGGTGCAGCCGTCCATATGGACAAGCTGCTGTCAATAAACTGATCATGGGGGTCCCGGAAGTTGGATCCCCACCAAATTAATGTTTTAAGTCCCGGAGAACCCCATTAAAGGGTTTGTCTAATTTCACACAACTTATTAGGTATTTTGGAGTTATTAGAGGGAGGCCTCTGTTCAGGATCCTCATCTCTTGACTAAAGAGAGTCTCTCACTCCGGAGGACCTGTCCTGTCCTGCATTACACAGAAAACCAACTCATCTGAATGGACAGTGTGTAATACCTTAATTATCCTGTGGGGGTGCTCCAGGGAAATTGAACACTTACTACCAAGTTTTAGATCACAGCTGATTGCTAGAGATCTTAGCGGAAGAGACATTTTGAGATCAGTTTAGTGTCCAGGGACCCCTACAGCCTGTCCAAAAGTGGAGAATCCCCTTTAAAGGAGTTATCCCATGAAGACAACTTATCCACTATCCACAGTATAAGTAGAGGTCTGACCGCTGAGGCACATGCCGATAACAAGAAAGGGGGTCCTTGCTAAAGCACTTGAATAAAGGGGCGCTCCATTTAGCTCTATGGGGATGCGGGAGATCGCCAAGTCCAAGCGGCTGGCTATCTCCTGCAGGTCCATAGAGCTGAATGGAGCAGCGGACATGCACGCATATCTGCCCCTCCATTGAAATGAGGAGCACAGCAAAGCCAGGCAGCTGGGATTACCATGAATGCCGCTGGGACAAAATTCCCATCCTCCCCACGCATTTTCACTTTCGGCTGTGAAGGCACAGGAGGGATTACTTGCTTCACGGCTAGAGGGCCTCCTAAAATGTGTTGAAAAACCCTGTATTAATCTGCCTGATATCCAATACTCACCCCTCCGTCAGAGCCTCCGAGGGACAATCCCGCCTCAGCTATCCTGTAGGAAAACACAAAGTCAGTAATCAGATCTCAACTAGAAACAGACGTTTGCCGCCGGCTGGCACGCTGTCGTATACTGCTGGAATTCACTCGATGCCGTGCAAACCTGTGTATGGATACCAGAAGCCAGGGTATAAGGTTAACCCGGGAGCTATGAAGTGGGAAGACTGGAGAATGGGAGGTCTGTGAGCTCCGGATTCAATCTACATGCGGGGTCCTGATCTTTTACGCCTTGGAAAATATTTCCCAGATGTCTTTATCCATTAACTGGAAACAGGCGTGAATGGCTCCCGTTTCTGGAACAGTAGCCAGAGTTACTGATTTTAATGGAATCCCCTTTAATTTAGCCTCTTCTTAGAAAGCTGGAACTGACCCCAATATTTAGAGGTTCTCCAGGATATATACGTAGGGGGGAAAATAACTAAGCGTGCCTAGCATCCTTAGACACTAGTACATCTTAAAGGGGATGTATTACTAATCAGATGTTTCTTACAGAGGCAGCATTATTAATCAGATTGTTCCTACAGAGGTAGCATTATTAATCACATTTCTCTTACAGAGGCAGCATTATTAATCAGATTTTTCCTACAGAGGCAGTATTATTAATCAGATTTTTCCTACAGAGGCAGTATTATTAATCAGATTGTTCCCACAGAGGTAGTATTATTAATCAGATTGTTCCTACAGAGGAAGCATTATTAATCAGATGTTTCTTACAGAGGCAGCAGTATTAATCAGATTGTTCCCACAGAGGCAGCATTATTAATCACATTTCTCTTACAGAGGTAGCATTATTAATCAGATTTTTCCTACAGAGGCAGTATTATTAATCAGATTTTTCTTACAGAGGCAGTATTATTAATCAGATTGTTCCCACAGAGGTAGTATTATTAATCAGATTGTTCCTACAGAGGAAGCATTATTAATCAGATGTTTCTTACAGAGGCAGCAGTATTAATCAGATTGTTCCCACAGAGGCAGCATTATTAATCAGATTTTTCTTACAGAGGCAGTGTTATTAATCAGATTGTTCCCACAGAGGTAGTATTATTAATCAGATTGTTCCTACAGAGGTAGTATTATTAATCAGATGTTTCTTACAGAGGCAGTATTAATCAGATTGTTCCCACAGAGGCAGCATTATTAATCACATTTCTCTTACAGAGGCAGCATTATTAAATCAGATTTTTCTTACAGAGGTAGTATTATTAATCAGATTGTTCCCACAGAGGTAGTATTATTAATCAGATTGTTCCTACAGAGGTAGCATTATTAATCAGATTTTTCTTACAGAGGCAGTATTATTAATAAGATTGTTCCCACAGAGGTAGTATTATTAATCAGATTATTCTTACAGAGGCAGTATTATTAATAAGATTTTTCTTATAGAGGCAGTATTATTAATCAGATTTTTCTTACAGAGGCAGTATTATTAATCAGATTTTTCTTACAGAGGCAGTATTATTAATCAGATTTTTCTTACAGAGGCAGCATTATTAATCAGATTTTTCTTACAGAGGCAGTATTATTAATCAGATTTTTCTTACAGAGGCAGTATTATTAATCAGATTTTTCTTACAGAGGCAGTATTATTAATCAGATTTTTCTTACAGAGGCAGTATTATTAATCAGATTTTTCTTACAGGGGCAGTATTATTAATCAGATTGTTCCCACAGAGGCAGTATTATTAATCAGATTGTTCCTACAGAGGCAGCATTATTAATCAGATTGTTCCCACAGAGGTAGTATTATTAATCAGATTTTTCTTACAGAGGCAGTATTATTAATCAGATTGTTCCTACAGAGGCAGCATTATTAATCACATTGTTCCCACAGAGGCAGCATTATTAATCAGATTTCTCTTACAGAGGTAGTATTACTAATCAGATTTTTCTTACAGGGACTGTATTATTAATCAGATTTTTCTTACAGGGACTATATTATTAAAGGGGTTGCCTCACTTCAGAAAGTGGCATTTATCATGTAGAGAAAGTTAATAGAAGCCACATACTAATGTACTGTTATTATACATATTGCTTCCTTTGCTGGCTTGATTCATTTTTTTCACCACATTATAACACTGCTCATTTCCATGGTTTTGGCCACCCTGCAATCCATCAGCGGCGGCCGTGCTTGCACACTGTAGATAAAAGCGCCAGCCTCTCTGGTGGCCGGGACCATTGGAGTGCACATGGGCTGGTGCTTTTTCCTATAGCGTGTACAAGCACAACCACTGCTAGTGGACTGCAGGGTGGTCTGTAACCATGGAAGAAGCGAGCAGAGTATAATGGGTGATGGAAAAATGAATCCGGCCAGCAAAGGAAGCAATATGGACAATCACAATACATTAGTAAGTGCCTTGTATTAACTTTCTCTACGTAATAAATGTCATTTGCTGAAGTGACACAAACCCTTTAATCAGATTTTTAAATTTTTTTTATTACTGGGGTTGTATTTTTAATTTGATTTTTTTTTTTTTACAGGGGCTGTATTTTCTTAAAGTGGTTGTATATAGTTTTGGAAAAAATGGCATCTATCCTCCAAAAGCAGTATCCTCAGTTGCGTGATATTGCAACTGAGCGCCATTCACTGCAAAGGAGCTGAGCTGCGATATCAGAGAGGGAGAGGATAGCAGAGGCTGTACTCTGTGACTAAATGGAGTTAGTCTTGGACTTCCCAGACTTGGGTGCAAGAAGTAGTCAGAAGTGCAACTAGCATAGGATTTTGTAACCAGAGTGGACCCATGTAATATCCAAGGAGCTCCTGTGAGGGCGCAGTTCTAAGCGTCCTGCCCTGTGGCGGGCACGGGTCCAATGCTTTATTTGTTCTCTGTAAGCTGTAGGTCTCTGCTGCGTAATTAGCTGTAAGACAATGTCCTGCAGAATCGACTGGAAAATCTTCGTAATTACTATAACTACTGCTTAACGTCCTCCTTCACGGGTCTGTGACTATGACGGCGCTGCCCACTTTGGAAAGCAAAAGCTTCCACTAAAATGCCAGCAGAACTGTATGTGGTGAAGGGGTTATGAAAGTAGACATTTTAAACATGGCGGAGTCAATAGGAACATCTGTGGGCTGAGCGAGCGTTTGTTCCTGATCTATGGGGGTGCCCCGACTCTCAGCCGATGTTGGTGAAGGAAGGATCGGGCTGTTGGCTTCCAGACGATCCTTTGTTCTTATGGAGATAAGCTGCTGTCAGAAGCCAATTCCCCTCTCTCTGCATTCAGAACACATGCATGCTCGGCCCAGCAGAGGGTGGGGAGGATTAGCGGTCTTTAGCTTAAGGGGGTTTTAATATTGATGACCGATCCTCAGGATAGCTCATCAATATCGGCGGAGGTGAGACACCCGGGACCCCCGCAGTTTGAGAAGGCCGCAGTGTTCCTGTGAGCTTAGCCTAGGCCAGTGACATCACATTCATTGGTCAAGTGGCCTAGGGGCAGCTCAGTCCTATTCAAGTGAATAGGGCTGAGCTGCGATACCAAGTACAGCCACTATACAATCTACGATGCTGTGCTTGGTAAACTGCGAGGAGGCTGCGGTGCACAACGGAGTTCCAGTGGGCACTGCAGCGTCATCAAACAGCTGATGGGCGTGGGTCCCGGGTGTCGGTCCCCTTACCGATCAGATGCTGATGACCTATCGTTAGGATAGGTCATCAGTTAAAGTTGTAAAACCCCTTTAATAGTAACACTGTATTCAGTATGCTCCTAAGCTCCCCCTAGTGGTGAATGCAGGGAGCCAGAATATATGCCGATCAGCTGTTTGAAGAAAAGTGCCGCTGGAGGTGCGGATCCTGCCTGTGATGACATGACCCGCACGGGGAAGAGAGAAAAGGAGCTGAGGGACGCCGGGCCTCCTACGCCGGCAAAACAAGATGGCGCCAGGGTGCCATTCTGTGCTCCACCACCAGAGGCCCCCCCTCGCCCAGTTTTGATGAAACTGTTGCACTTCAGAGATAGAGACACTATAATTAAGAAAGCGAGAGATCATCCTGAACTCCTAATTAATGGGAATAAAATCGCTATATATGCAGATTTTTCTGCCGAGTTTCAGCGAAAAAGAGTCAAATTCCAAGATGTGAACCGTCGCCTCCGCAATCTACAAATTCCCTACTCTATGGTGTATCCGGCCAAGTTGCGAGTGGTGGCACATGGAGAAGTCTGCATTTTCAACTCCATTGGACGCGGCACAGTGGGTGGACGCCAATGAACCTACGCTCAAAGCATCGGCGAATAATATTGGATGAACATTCATCACACAAGGTTCTGGGAACTGTGCTGAACCCTACGGGTGCTGGAAGATGCGTCTGATGAGTATCGCAAGCCGCGGTTATATGTTTTACCTTTTTTTTTCCTACAGAAGAACTCTTATTTATAGCGGCATTAGCGATGCAATTTGCACTAACATCTGTTTCTGTTCCATAGGCAATGGGCTACCTCTGCTAGAATTCTCCGCGACTCTCAGATCATTCAGACGGCAATTTCGTGGTCTGTTTACTTCTGGCGCCCGGCAGAATTCACTATTCATAGGGCAGGTCCGTAAGACCAACCCGTTAAATCCACCAGCCTAACTCCTGGCTATACTATATATCTTCCCCGCTGCAGCAGCTGAGGGGGTGGGGTGGGACCCCTGGGGACGTTGCGTCTGCCCGGCTGATAGCCTATATTATAGGTCATGACTCACCGGCAGCTTTGCTGGAACATAGTGGTCTCTCTGATAAGATAGAAGGATACCCTACACTCAGGATGATACATAAAGTCTGGCAGAGGTGCTGTCTATACAGGGTTTCACCCAGATCACTCCTTTATGGAAGAATCCCCAGTTGCCTGAAATATTTCGCCTAGAAGGTTTTTCGCCTTGGGACCGTAAGGGCGTAAAAAATCTTACATCAGCTGCAAAAAGATGGTAAGTTTAAGTCCTTTGAGCAACTTAGAAATGAGTTTGCGCCTCCTCATACAGCATTTTATCAGTTTTTGCAGCTACGACACGCCTTTCAGGTCCAGGCGAAATCTATGTCACTTAAAGGGGTTGTCCGGGTTCAGAGCTGAACCCGGACATCCCTCCATTTTCACCCGGCAGCCCTCCTGACTGGAGCATCGAAGCAGTTCATGCTCCGATGCTCTCCTTTGCCCTGCACTAAATCACGCAGGGCAAAGGCATTTTCAAGAGTTCCGGTGACGTATCGGGGCTCTCCATGGGGCTGCCAGGAAGCCCGGTGACGTCACCGGCACTGATGGGCGGGATTTAGCGCTGCCCTAGCCAGTAAAACGGCTAGGGCGGCGCTAAAGCCTGCCCCTCAGAGCCGGTGACGTCACCGAACACACTGCCGGGCGGAAGCTTCCGCCCGGCCGTGTGTTATGATGAACAAAAGAGCCCGTGCCCTGTGCGATTTAGCTCAGGGCAAGGGAGCGCATCGGAGCATGAGATGCTCCGATGCTAGCCTCAGGGGGGCTGCCTGGGGGAAAATAAGGGTATGGCTGAACCCGGACAATCCCTTTAAGTGTACGACAGTCCCACTGTTCCAACAAATCCTCACGGGTTACTCCTCGAGTGGATTAATTTCGTCCATTTATAGGAACTTATTTGTGAAATCAATGAAACAGGATACTGTCGTGGTCAAGTATAAATGGGAGGGGGAGGTTGGACCTATAATAGAGGAGCAATGGAAGTCGATTTTGGCACTGACACCTCAGCTATCGCTCTGTGAAGGCCAAAGCATGTCCCAACTGTTTCTTATCCACAGGGTGTATAGGGCTCCGGCAGATAGGAGTTAGACCTGATGCACCCTGTCCTCGATGTGGAGTGAGTCTGGCTTCCTTGCTGCACATGCGCAGAGCTTAGGAAATTCTGGACTGATGTGTCGGCAGCTATTAAAGACGCTTATACCATTGAGATCCCGCCTGATCCAAGGACATGTGTACTGGGAATACTGGACATTAAAAGCCGTCATTATCGTTATTTTTGAGGGTTTAAGTGGGGATGGGTTATGATAGTTACCATTCTTCATGGGTAGAAAATCCTATGAATATATTATTGCACTGTCGCTGGATAATATGCATAATGTGTGATACTGCTTTTATAATCTGTATCATTTAACAGAGATTGTGTGTATCTCATACTGCAATATGTGCGTGTAATGGTATTCATATTTTACTTTTACCTCTGGAAAATGAATAAAAATTATTTGATTTAAAAAAAAAAAAATAGCCGTCTCTCTACCGACTGCTTTCCGGCTTCTCCATACACATAATCAGTGTCTGGCATGGCCGACAGTGTCTGTGCGTTCTGTGGGGAGAGCAGAGAAAGCTGCTGCCAGATACTTATCTCTCAGGAAAACAAACGGATCAGGCAAAAATGTTCATTTAGCCCGATCCTTCTCTCTTCCGACTGTCGGGAGCTCCCCATACATGTCAGCCAAACCTGCTGTTCTCACCAGGTTCAGCCGACTAATGGGGGCTCTTTAGACTCAAACTGTTGTCAGCATGTGTTAAGAAATTATACGAGGAGGCCATACACACGTGCACGCTCGGTCCAGCTGAGCATGCACGTGGTCTCAGTAGGGAAAGGGGATAACCAGCTATCAGACACCTCTCATCTCTCATGCAATTGCAAGCTAGGGCATGTTGAAATCCATCAAGCCCAATCCTTCTCCCCCCCCCCCCCCACCCACAAATGTCTGAGATCTGTACAGAAAGCTTACCTCCAACTTGCCCGTATTCCTGACACCTACCACCATCAGCCATATTGCTTTCACCCGGTCACCCATGGAGGCTCTGGCATTCCTCAACCCTGACAAAAAGTGAGCCCCCTCCCTTTTTCCCTACGGGCTTCAGCAGGACGAAGCAAGAAATGCTGAGGAGTGTAGTACGACAGTGGGCGAGGGAGGAAGTAGCTAACTTCTCCTCCTTGGATTTAAATAGACATATGGACCTATCTTACCTCAGCAGCCTCCTGGCCTCCTCTTGGGTTATCACCGCGTCGGTCACCGCTCGCCCACATTTCAGCGGGGTGCACCCTTCGGAGAGAAAAACACAAGAAAACAATGCGATAAACAATTATTAAATCAAGTAAAGCGCGGCGCGTGCAGCAGGTCGACGATACAAAAATAACCATTTGTCTCACTGTGGAGGGGGGGCGGAAAAAAAAGCCCCCCCTCCCACTATGGAACGTGCAGCCGCTTTATCAGCAATTACAAAGGCCAGGGGTGGCGCCACTTATCTCAGTAGCGCTCTTGCATTCACTTTACGATATTGTTTTTCCTGGCAGCTCTTGGAAGCTTACATATTTTTAGACAGGGGACGTGGGCGGCTAATATTGCGTTTCGGCGTCCACAAAAAAAATAATTAAATAAAATAACGCTAAATGGCATTAACCCCTTCCCGGCCAGGTGTTTGCAGCTGTGTGTGTGCGGGGAGCCCACCGCCGCTTAATAACCACCCAGAAGGCATGAAGGAAACGGCAAAATCTCATTAAATCAAAACAGCTGTAATTAATTTTGTGCCGACGCGAGGTGCTTGGCGGGTCTTGCCAAGAATGTTTTCCCGGCGGAGGGGTCTCGAGGGGCTGCGGTGCTAGATAATGCATGACACGACTGCCTCGCTGTCAGGACCCCGCCGGCCCTCAGGCGGTTGCGACACCATGGCGGGATCGGCGTCAGAAGAAGCTTCTGCAGCCTGACAACTCTGTCCTCGAAGCTCTGATCACGGGCAGATAAAAGAGACGCACGTCTGCCCCTTGCCACCTGCTGAGCAGAGCTGGCTTGGCGCAGTGTTTGCTAGGAGTCTCCTCCATCCCCTGCGCCACTTACATCTTGGTTGCGCCATAAGTCCTCTGCTCATATTTCAGTACTAGGGCGGTCAGCCATTCAGTGCACTAGGAAAGCTGGGTAACGACCCCCGTAGGTGATATAAAGCTTTCCCACTGCGTCTTTGTTTTGCGATACACTTTCTGCTCCTATTACATAACTAGAAGCATCTATCATTCGGAGCTCTGGAAAAGCTGGGTGACTTCCTTCTGGTTGCCAGCTTTCCAGAGCTCCCTAGTTATGTCAGACATCCGCCGTGTCACTCAGAGCTCTAGGAAAGCTGGGTGCCGTCCCTGCCGTAGCTGCTGAGTGTGCGTAATGATCGACACCCATCTTTTCCAAACTGTGATATACGCCCCGCTCAGATTACATAACTGGATAACTAGGAAGATCGGACATTCAGATCTTTAGGAAAGCTGGGTGACATCTGCAGGTTTTCTACTGGTTGTCACCCACCATCCCGATGCTCCTGACTGGTAAGCTTCCCTAGTTCCAATCCTACTGAATTAGGGCTCAGGTACGCGACCGTTGTTGTTTTGCGGTCCGTTTTTCACGGATCCCTTGTTCCGTATCGGAGTTTTTTTTTTCTCCGATTTAAGTCCTCTTCTGTTATGGCACAAAACATATCCGTACGCGATCCGTTTTTTGCGGATCGGAAACGGAAACAGTAAATTATTAATCACCAAACACATGAGCAATATCGGCTGGGCATAGCATTTTTACAGTATGGATCCGCAAAATACGGATGACATACGGATGTGTTCCGTATTTTTTGTGGACCAATTGACTTGAATGGGGCCCCGGACCGTGATTTGCGGACAATTATAGGACATGCACTACTTATTTGCGGAACGGAAATACGGAAACGGAATGCACACGGAGTACCTTTTGTTGCTTTTGAAGCCCCTTTGAGGTGAAAGGTACCGCAAAGAAAAAAAACGGAACGGAGGCGGAAAGAAAATACGTTTGTATGCACGAGCCCTTATATAGATAGACAGATCTGTCATTCTGGGCAGTAGGAAAGCTGGGTGGCATCCCCTGCAGAACCTCCAGTGCGCTCACACTGGTTGTCAGCCAGCTTTCCCAGGTGCCAGAGCCTCCATAGTAATGCCATATACAATAGCACTATATAACGGGGGGGGCGATCAGCTATTCAGTGCACTAGGAAAGCTGAGTGAATTCCCTTGCAGGAAATGTAATATTTCCCAACTCCTAACAGGGTAGCCTCCCACTTATATAATAGAATCCCAATTCCTATGACATATCTAGGCAGCTTTGCCATTCGGGGCACTGGGAAAGCTGGGCGGCATCCCTGGCAGAATCTATATTCTATAGGAGTTACAGAAACGGCCAAACAAAGCTCTAAACCGCAAGCTTCACGTGATAAGATTGTGCCTCAATACGGCCGCCACTAGGGGGAGCTCATGGCTTACAGATTTATCTCCCATTGAACTCAATAATACATCTGTATATGATGAGCTCCCTCTAGTGGTGACTGCCGGCAGCCAGGATTTTATCGTTTACTACAGCAGAGGAAGGCGAGCGCCCCTGCCGATTCATTCTGTTTGTTCCTCAGATGTCCCGTCAGCTCGCATTATTAACCACTGTTTTCTTTCTAAAAATAACAGGCTGTCGCCTCCACTCATTAATCTCACCAGGTCCTGACTAATAATATTACGAAGCGCAGCGATACAATCCCAATGAACCCGACACAGAAAAATACACGGCAATAACACTCGCATGACAAAGCAGATCTGTCACGCGGCCGGCGAGGAGCCAGGAAATATCTGCCGCTGCTCCTAATCACATTTACTTTTAATATCCACCATCTGGAGGACAAAAATAAAAATGAGATATTTTCGGAGCTCCCTATTGTACCATGTCTAAGTAAAGGTGCAATGATGGAGAAACGGAAGACACAATGCAGCGTGCCGGCGAGCTGCCCCTGTATTTAAAGGGACAGCAACATCACTGGAACAATCCAAATACATCCCAAAGTTGGATTTTAACCCATAAATTCCTTTGTGTAATCTCAGATAAGTGGCCAGATGCGAGTGACACATCTCCATCCAGCACAGGAGTTAATAGAGCGGAATCAGTGGTACAGAAAGCTGTAGGGCCATACATGACGTCTCTCTATGACCACTGTAAATGGCATACTCAGCCCTGAACACCAATTTACACAGAAGAGTCTACTTACATTACTTATCCTGTACTGTTCCTGTATTATACTCCAGAGCTGCACTCACTATTCTGCTGGTGCAGTCACTGTGTACATACATTACATATCCTGTACTGATCCTGAGTTACATCCTGTATTATACTCCAGAGCTGCACTCACTATTCTGCTGGTGCAGTCACTGTGTACATACATTACATTACTGATCCTGTGCTGATCCTGAGTTACATCCTGTATTATACTCCAGAGCTGCACTCACTATTCTGCTGGTGCAGTCACTGTGTACATACATTACATTATTTATCCTGTGCTGATCCTGAGTTACATCCTGTATTATACTCCGGAGCTGCACTCACTATTCTGCTGGTGCAGTCACTGTGTACATACATTACATTACTTATCCTGTACTGATCCTGAGTTACATCCTGTATTATTCTCCAGAGCTGCACTCACTATTCTGCTGGTGCAGTCACTGTGTACATACATTACATTACTTATCCTGTACTGATCCTGAGTTACATCCTGTATTATACTCCAGAGCTGCACTCACTATTCTGCTGGTGCAGTCACTGTGTACATACATTACATTACTTATTCTGTACTGATCCTGAGTTACATGCTGTATTATACTCCAGAGCTGTACTCACTATTCTGCTGGTGCAGTCACTGTGTACATACATTACATTACTGATCCTGTGCTGATCCTGAGTTACATCCTGTATTATACTCCAGAGCTGCACTCACTATTCTGCTGGTGCAGTCACTGTGTACATACATTACATTATTTATCCTGTGCTGATCCTGAGTTACATCCTGTATTATACTCCGGAGCTGCACTCACTATTCTGCTGGTGCAGTCACTGTGTACATACATTACATTACTTATCCTGTGCTGATCCTGAGTTACATCCTGTATTATACTCCAGAGCTGCACTCACTATTCTGCTGGTGCAGTCACTGTGTACATACATTACTTATCCTGTACTGATCCTGAGTTACATCCTGTATTATACTCCAGAGCTGCACTCGCTATTCTGCTGGTGCAGTCACTGTGTACATACATTACATTACTTATCCTGTACTGATCCTGAGTTACATCATGTATTATACTCCAGAGCTGCACTCACTATTCTGCTGGTCGAGTGATTGTGTACACACATTACATTACTTATCCTGTACTGATCCTGAGTTACATCCTGTATTATACTTCAGAGCTGCACTCACTATTCTGCTGGTGGAGTCACTGTGTACATACATTACTTATCCTGTACTGATCCTGAGTTACATCCTGTATTATACTCCAGAGCTGCACTCACTATTCTGCTGGTGAAGTCACTGTGTACATACATTACATTACTTATCCTGTACTGATCCTGAGTTACATCCTGTATTATACTCCAGAGCTGCACTCACTATTCTGCTGGTGGAGTCACTGTGTGCATATATTTCATTGCTTATCCTGTACTGAGTTCAAATGGTCCCCTCAGCAATAATACTGGATTATTTGGGGACCCCAGCAGCTGTCATTGAGATCCTAAATGGCATGTACATCTGCAATCCCCCCTCCATTTGTCTCTTTCCTACTGCCCTGTCTATGTGTCAGTGTCTACTGCGGTTCTAGCATTCTATTTCTGATCTAAGAAGCTTTGGATGGATGTGACTGGTGATTATTTATCAGTACGCAGCGCAGCATCTGTATCTCCAGAGCTCAGTGTTATCGACACAAATTGCCGCTGTCACATCAGAAGGCAGGAAATTTTAGTGCTGTGGCATTTCCCTCGGAGAACAAACCGTTTCTCTCTTGTTCTGCATTCAGCGGCTTCTGAGTGTGAATTGTTAGCAGCCGCCAGCAGACGCAGCGCCGCAGAGATGCCAAATAATGACAGTTTATCACAATGCGCTGGTAAGGACTGCGGAGCGCTCCACTGCACCTGTACTGGTGGTGCATGAGCTCCCCCTTGTGGAGGAAGTGCTTTATAGCAATGCAGAAATCTGTCACCAGGACGCGGTTCAGCTAAGATCATTTAGAGCTCATGCACACAGCCGTAGCTTTGATGCGGATCGGAAGTGGACCCTCATCCGTAAGTCTGTTCTGCGGCCCCACAAAGAATAGAACAAGTCCTTTTCTTGTCTGTTTTGCAGACATTTCTGCTGGAGAAAATAAAAAAAAACATGGCGGCAAGCAATCGGCCTAGATTGGCGGACAGCAAAAACGGATACAATCGTGTGCAAGAGCCTTTATACAGAAGAATTGCTGGAAGACCGTGCCTTTACCACTGTGCAATTCTCAGTCTTTGACACTCCACAGGTCTATGCTGAAACACTCTGTGCTGCTGGGGGGGGCCCTGCTCTTTCTACTTTGTAACTATCCTTTCATCTCTCTTTCCCTCTCAACAGTCACATGCAGGCCTGTCCTCACTAACATCCCAGGTCAGCTCACTCCTCTCCTGAAGCACTCTGTGCTTCTGAGGACCCTGCTCCGTCCACTATGTAAGGGCTTATGCACCCCGCCGCATGCATCACGGATGCGGACCCGATCACTTGAATAAGTCAGCAATCTGGGAGATGTGGTGCGGAACGGAAGCCCATGGAAACACTATGGAGTGCTTCCATGGGTTTTCTGTCCGTGCCTCCGCACCGCAAAAAAGTAATGCATGCACGGACCATCGGATGCGTATCGCGGACCCCATTCAAGTAAATGGGTCTGCGTTTAGCATGCAGCGGCCCTACGGTCGTCACCCGTGCATTGCGGACCGCAATTTGCCCGATGTGCATGAGCCCTAACTCTCAATCTGTGACCTCGTAAAAAAAAAAGATCCATCCTCTCCTGAAATACTCTGTGCTGCTGAGGCCCCTGCTCCTTCTGCTATGTAACATCAGCACACATCCTCCCTGAAATACTCTGCACTGCTGACGACTCTGCTCCTTCTGCTATGCAACATCAGCACACTTCCCTCCTGAAATGCTCTGTGCTGCTGAGGACCCTGCTCCTTCCACTATGTAACTCTCAGTCTGTGACCTCCTAAAAGATCAGTAGCATCCTCTCCTGAAATACTCTGTGCTGCTGAGGACCCTGCTCCTTCTGCTATGTAACATCAGCACATGTCCTTCCTGAAATACTCTGCACTGCTGAGGACCAGCTCCTTCTGCTATGTAAGACCTCTTACACACGACCCAGGGCTCCAGACTAAAAAAAAATATCAAGGAGCCATTGGCTCCTAACCTGAAAAATTTAGTCGCCAAATTTAAAATACATATAATTACGGTATAACAAAAAAAAAAACACACACGTCTTACCTAGGGTTGTCACGATACCAAAATTTTGACTTGATTTCGATACCATAAAAAAGTATTGTGATAGTCGATACCACGTGAAAAAAATAAAACACCAAAAAAGCCGCGTGCATTCCGCATTTTATGGAACGTCTGGACCATAATACAACAGTCCTAAACTAATTAAGGTGACAAAAAAATGGCAAATTGCACTTTTTTTTATTTATTTTTTCTGTTACGGCATTCACCGCATAGGAGATATTTTTAAATATTTTAATAGTTCACACTTTTTCGGGCGTGGCGATATGTAATTTTTTTTATTGTTTATATACACTGCTCAAAAAAATAAAGGGAACACTTAAACAACACAATGTAACTCCAAGTCAATCACACTTCTGTGAAATCAAACTGTCCACTTAGGAAGCAACACTGAGTGACAATCAATTTCACATGCTGTTGTGCAAATGGGATAGACAACAGGTGGAAATTATAGGCAATTAGCAAGACACCCCCAATAAAGGAGTGGTTCTGCAGGTGGTGACCACAGACCATTTCTCATTCCTATGCTTCCTGGCTGATGTTTTGGTCACTTTTGAATGCTGGCGGTGCTTTCACTCTAGTGGTAGCATGAGACGGAGTCTACAACCCACACAAGTGGCTCAGGTAGTGCAGCTTATCCAGGATGGCACATCAATGCGAGCTGTGGCAAGAAGGTTTGCTGTGTCTGTCAGCGTAGTGTCCAGAGCATGGAGGCGCTACCAGGAGACAGGCCAGTACATCAGGAGACGTGGAGGAGGCCGTAGGAGGGCAACAACCCAGCAGCAGGACCGCTACCTCCGCCTTTGTGCAAGGAGGAACAGGAGGAGCACTGCCAGAGCCCTGAAAAATGACCTCCAGCAGGCCACAAATGTGCATGTGTCTGCTCAAACGGTCAGAAACAGACTCCATGAGGGTGATATGAGGGCCCGACGTCCACAGGTGGGGGTTGTGCTTACAGCCCAACACCGTGCAGGACGTTTGGCATTTGCCAGAGAACACCAAGATTGGCAAATTCGCCACTGGCGCCCTGTGCTCTTCACAGATGAAAGCAGGTTCACACTGAGCACATGTGACAGATGTGACAGAGTCTGGAGACGCTGTGGAGAACGTTCTGCTGCCTGCAACATCCTCCAGCATGACCGGTTTGGCATTGGGTCAGTAATGGTGTGGGGTGGCATTTCTTTGGAGGGCCGCACAGCCCTCCATGTGCTCGCCAGAGGTAGCCTGACTGCCATTAGGTACCGAGATGAGATCCTCAGACCCCTTGTGAGACCATATGCTGGTGCGGTTGGCCCTGGGTTCCTCCTAATGCAAGACAATGCTAGACCTCATGTGGCTGGAGTGTGTCAGCAGTTCCTGCAAGACGAAGGCATTGATGCTATGGACTGGCCCGCCCGTTCCCCAGACCTGAATCCAATTGAGCACATCTGGGACATCATGTCTCGCTCTATCCACCAACGTCACGTTGCACCACAGACTGTCCAGGAGTTGGCAGATGCTTTAGTCCAGGTCTGGGAGGAGATCCCTCAGGAGACCGTCCGCCACCTCATCAGGAGCATGCACAGGCGTTGTAGGGAGGTCATACAGGCACGTGGAGGCCACACACACTACTGAGCCTCATTTTGACTTGTTTTAAGGACATTACATCAAAGTTGGATCAGCCTGTAGTGTGTTTTTCCACTTTGATTTTGAGGGTGACTCCAAATCCAGACCTCCATGGGTTGAAAAATTTGATTTCCATTATTTTTTTTTTGTGTGATTTTGTTGTCAGCACATTCAACTATGTAAAGAACAAAGTATTTCAGAAGAATATTTAATCAATTCAGATCTAGGATGTGTTATTTTTGTGTTCCCTTTATTTTTTTGAGCAGTGTATTTTATATGTAAAATTGGGCAAGGCGGTGATTTAAACGTAATATTTTGGTGTTGTTTTTTTTTAACTTTTTATTTAATAACTATTTCCCCCCTTAGGGGCTAGATCCTGGGATCTTCATCCCTTGTCCTATTCACCCGGATAGAGCTCTGTTAGGGTGAATAGGACCTCACACTCTCCCTGCTGATCTGTGCTCTGTGCACACAGCATCAGGGATGTTACTATGGCAGCCAGGGCTTAAGTAGTGTCCTGGCTGCCATGGTAACCGATCGGAGCCCCAGGATTACACTGCTGAGGCTCCGATCGGAACTGCCACTGCCACCAATGATAATACTTGGGGGATGTAGGGTTGGGGCGCACTGCACCACCAATGATAATACTTTGGGGGGGGGGGGTTGGGGCGGCACCTGAGGGGTTAATAGCGGCAGATCGCAGCGAGCAGTCATACAGGCTGGGTGCCGGGTATGGGATATGTCCGGCACCCGCAGCCTGCGTTTGTATTAAGCATAAATGATATTCATTGGTGGCGCAGTGGCCATAGCCCCTCCTCCCTGCTTTCAGCCCATTGGTGGCAGCGGTACAGGGGGGGGGGACTGCCTCCTTCTCCCCTGTGCTGTTGAGAAGAACATGGCACGCGGTGACAGCAGCGCGTCCCATGTCAGTTTGTGAAAGCGGCAGAGCAGCGGTGGGCCTAGGCGCAAATGGCGACAAGACTACAAAGTCTTGTCGCCATTTAGCAAAAAAACGGAACGAAACGGACACGTGAAGAAAAAATACGTTTGTGTGCATGAGGCCTAAGGGCTCATTCACACGAACGTGTGAAGCCCGTGCCCGTGCTGTGGACCGCAAATTGCGGTCTGGAATGCATGAGCACAATCCGTGGCCCAGCTGCATGGGGATCGTGGATCCATTTACTTGAATGGGGCCGCGATCCTTCCGTTCCACAAAAAGATAGAGCAAGTTTTATCTTTTTGCGGTACGGAAGCACGGAACGAAACCCCAGAAAGCACTCTGTAGTGCAGACCCATTGAAATGAATGGGTCCGCATCCGTGATGCGGAATGGCCATGGAACGGTGCCCGTGTATTGCGGATCCGCAAACACGGTCTGCAATACGGCAACAGGGATCACAAGTCCTACAAGAGCAACACACTGTTCTAAAATACTCTGTGCTGCTGGGTGACCATGCCTTTCACTGTGTAACATCAGCACAGTCCCATTCTGAAATACTCTGCGCTGCTGAGGACCCTGCTCCTTCCACTATATAACTCTCAATTTGCAAACATCAAGATCAGCACAATCCTCTACTGAAATACTCTGTGCTGCTGAGAGACACTGCCCCTTCCATTATGTAAGCTCCATTTTGGAAACCCCCACAAGGTCTGTGACCTCCTACAAGACCATCACACCCTCCTGAAACACTCTGTGCTGCTCAGAGACACTGCCCCATCCACTATACATCAGCACACTCCTCTGCAGAAATACTCTGTGCTGCTCAGAGACACTGCCCCTTCCATTATGTAACATCAGCACACTACTCTGCTGAAATACTCTGTGCGGCAAAGAGACACTGCCCCTTCCATTACGTAACATCAGCACACTACTCTGCTGAAATACTCTGTGCTGCTCGGAGACACTGCCCCTTCCATTATGTAACATCAGCACACTACTCTGCTGAAATACTCTGGGCTGCTGGAAATCCTGCTCCTTCCATCACGTGGCTCTCAGTCTGTGCCCTCCTCACA
This sequence comes from Bufo bufo, assembly GCF_905171765.1. Classification (NCBI taxonomy): domain Eukaryota; kingdom Metazoa; phylum Chordata; class Amphibia; order Anura; family Bufonidae; genus Bufo; species Bufo bufo. Next base: position 424,100,935 of record NC_053394.1, read on the forward strand.
TAAGTGACCCAGTAACTACCCTCCAGAAGACCGCTATGCTCCTGCCACCATGTGCCTGTCAGTCTCCTCCTGACATTATAACACTGCCCCTGTTACCATCTGCTCTGCTAATGGCAGATTAAAGTGCGTTCACTAAAGGGCGTTCCTGGACGCACTGTTATCTGTTATGTGGCGGCGTTATTCCATCGGAAATGCCTCCACCAATTCATCGATGCATGTGGTTTTGCAAAACACAAAAGACCCCTTTGGCTTTTGTTTGCTAAACATAACCACTCCCACCTTAGTGCTAGAATGAGGGTGTGTTGCAATACCTTACCGAGCCACAGGTGAGGGGTGGCGCTGTTTCATTAAATAGCAGAAAACACTGCTGCGATGGGCACTGGCTGCAGAGGTGGGACCAGGACCTATAGCACATTCTTATCTCATATCAATATATAAAAATTATGGGTGTCAGGATATGGCGGCATAGAGCAATTTTTTATTTTTTATTGTTTTTAATTTTAAAAAGTTAGTAAAACACCAAGAAGATATACCGGTAAATAAAGCTATCATGTCATAGGGAAAACAAAAAACATTAGCGGAACTGCTGTTTCCAGGATCCATGTTTCGATGGCCTATCCTCAGGCACCCCCTGCCGATCAGCTGTTTGAAGGAACTGCGTCCTCTTTCTAGGCCAGTGACGTCCCAATTGAAGTGAATGGACCTGAGCTGCAATACCAAGCATGGCCACAATACAATGGACAGCGCTGTGCACGGTCCCCTGTGAGGGGGCCGTGGCGCTCACTGCCTCTTCAAACAGCTGATTGGCTGGTGCTGATCAGACACTGGTGGTCTGCGCTGACAATATTAAAATCCCGCACAGTCCTTGCTATGACTATGACAACGGACAATAAAAAGGTTATGGGGAGGAAAATTTTCTTGATACTAAAGGGGTTAATGGCACTAGATTGGGGGCGGTGGACGAGCCGAGGGTCACTAGGGGGCGGTCGATCACCAGATGGCGGGGTCCCATGTCCCCCGTTCTCCCCCAGCTGCATGAGTGCGACCGGGAGGAGTGGCGGTCCAGCATTGAAAATCTGGGAGCTCCGGAGACAGTGGGCGCAGACCAGCTGTTTGGATGGTCTGAGCATGCACCATCAGCATCCCGAACCTGGAAAACCCCTTTAAATTGGCAGACATATGCATTTCAGCTCCCGAAACAAACCAGACAAGTTGGGTTCTCGCCCGCAGCACATACCGTCCCGTGTGGACCTACCCTAGGGAGATAGTGGGGTGCAACAATCAACTGATTTTGTCATTATGTTCTATAGGGGCACAACAAGCTTGCTGACTGTTTCCTATAAAAAAAGGAACAGTATTATGAATGCAGCTCTGGAGTATAAAACTCCCCAATATGAAGCAGAGAAGAGGGCTGCATCATCTGAACAGCTGTCTGGCTCTCCGGGGGTCTCAGGAGCGGATCGCTGCTTTTTCTTCCATAGTCAATGTAGCCGAGCAGCAGTACCAGGCACCGATGTACTGTAGTGCCTAGAATAACTATAAGGGGGCCACCGGGCCCTAAGCAAGACCTGTGCCCCCTTCTTCTGACGATCTGTGGGATCGGACTCCCACAGATCACACAGTATTCCTGGAATACCCTTTTAATGCCAGTGATAAATGGGCTGCACTGTGTATACAGTCATGTCCCTCCGGAGCTGAAATCTCCAGGTTCCTTAAAAAAAAAAAAAAAAGCCTGAGGTGGGTGAACAAAGCAAACACGAGGAGAACAAAAAACATTTTTACTTCCATTCAACTAGTCCGCGGCAAAGCTCAGAGACTGAGGGTTTCCCTTCATGTGGTAAACCTGCTGCCGGGGAAGCGCTTCTAAAAGAAAGATGGATGCCGGCGACATGAAAGAGAAATACAGAGGCCGAGAGCTGCAGCAGAACGGGAGCTTAAAGGGCACTTCCATGCATGATCCAGAAAGTCACTTCCATCTGCCTCTAGGAAAGCTGAGCAACCACCAGTTACAACTCATCCAGCTTTCCCACACTCCCGATTCCTGGGAAAGCTGAGCGACCACCAGTTACAACTCATCCAGCTTTCCCACACTCCTGATTCCTAGGAAAGCTGAGCGACCACCAGTTACAACTCATCCAGCTTTCCCACACTCCTGATTCCTAGGAAAGCTGAGCGACCACCAGTTACAACTCATCCAGCTTTCCCACACTCCTGATTCCTAGGAAAGCTGAGCGACCACCAGTTACAACTCATCCAGCTTTCCCACACTCCTGATTCCTGGGAAAGCTGAGCGACCACCAGTTACAACTCATCCAGCTTTCCCACACTCCTGATTCCTAGGAAAGCTGAGCGACCACCAGTTACAACTCATCCAGCTTTCCCACACTCCTGATTCCTAGGAAAGCTGAGCGACCACCAGTTACAACTCATCCAGCTTTCCCACACTCCTGATTCCTGGGAAAAGCTGGGTGACAACCATTAGAGTTCCTGCAGTGGTTGTCACCTAAATGCCAAACCGGACGAACTAAGCATTGCTGCATCCCCTGACCAAGGTGCTGTTCAGGAGCGCGTGAAAGCTGGGTCACCTAGAAAGAAAATGAATATTATGCTTTCTGTGGACTTGTATAAGGATGATGGGTGTTATACCTGCGTAGAATCCCTGCCCGGTAGCAAGCCACTTTTAGACAGTGCAGCAGCCGGGATTTGGTGTCACACGCTGGAGGGCACCTAATTTCCTGTAACCCCCCAATATGTGACGATGGCAGTGGCGCATCCATTCAATGCAGCATCTGTTACCTGCAGAGGAGGGGAGGGGGCACCGTACCAGTCTCTGCTGGGTAAACTCGTCACGTAGTGCTGGGTACGACGGTCCTGGGTTCCTCCTCTACATCTGTCGCTCATTAAGAGGTCTCCCAGGAGCCACACACATCAGTGACTGCTCCGCTCTAGTTCCTGATTGACAGAGTGGGCCTGCCGCACCCCAGCCAGTATCGGGAAGCGTGGGGGGGGGGGGGGGTATGGCGGTTTATACTCGCCAGGCAGACAACGCTCTCGCCTCGCAGGCTGTAAAATGTCATTAATCAGCTCCAAAAATTCTGCTAATCCAGAACGTGATGGATTAGCAGAAATTTATCTAATAGTCCGGAACTTCCCATGCAGGGGGGTCATCGAAAGTGCAGCAGGACTCGTTGGGTACAGTGCAAGCTTCGGAGCACCCGTAGCAGGACGGTACTAGGGCACTGGCCTATCAGCCCTGATGTGAACGCACAGACACGCTGGCACTGACATATCACAACTAGACACGCAACTTCCAATAATCCAGCAAGTTGCCCTGCCCTGAATATTCCGGACTATCGGAAATGTACTGTGCCAGGTGATAGCCGAGTGACAGCCCTTGTGTGAGCCGTGATGACTGCAGCAAGATGGGAGTGGCGGAGGAGGGCAGAGACAAACACCACAGCTGGACACATATCTATTCCCTGACAGCAAGCAGTGAATTTGTTAGAAACTTGTTTGAAGCAATGGCAAACACAGCTCTACCTAAAAGACCTCTGGACAGAACCCAGGAAGATCCTATAACGCTGCAGATGTGAGGCTGCGGTATAAAACACGGCTCTCGCACTGCACCACAGCACAGCAGGGGGCAGCAGAGTGCCGCGAGTTCCTGTAACCCTATACAAAATCGTGCACGCAGCTCTGGATGTGACTGGAGTATGACATGACGTAATGTCCTCTTTACCTGTAAACTGCTTGTGGTTGCCGTAATCCTGGGAGCAGGGCACCGCGTAGAATTTATGCTGAAGGGTCTCCTGCTGAGAAGCCAGGACCTCCATCACCTCTCCACCGGGGTAACCCCAAAAAAGGAAGATACCGGAAACGGCCACGATCACAGCAAAGACGCCCCACAGCAGAGGACTTCTCCATGACCTTCCAGATGTACGGCTCCTCTTAAAGCTGCAACAGTAACAAAATACAAGAAATTTAAAGGGGGAACCTCACCCCCCTCCCCCCCTTATCATTAGTTCCTCTCCTTTTTCACTGGAGCCATTGTATATGGCAGGCACCGTTATGGGGAAAATCTCTGTGCTTTCCACCATTCTGGGGGCACGGTCGGTGGCCGGCTCTGCTCTGGGGGCACGGTCGGTGGCCGGCTCTGCTCTGGGGGCACGGTCGGTGGCCGGCTCTGCTCTGGGGGCACGGTCGGTGGCCGGCTCTGCTCTGGGGGCACGGTCGGTGGCCGGCTCTGCTCTGGGGGCACGGTCGGTGGCCGGCACTGCTCTGGGGGCACGGTCGGTGGCCGGCACTGCTCTGGGGGCACGGTCGGTGGCCGGCACTGCTCTGGGGGCACGGTCGGTGGCCGGCTATGCTCTGGGGGCACGGTCGGTGGCCGGCACTGCTCTGGGGGCACGGTCGGTGGCCGGCACTGCTCTGGGGGCACGGTCGGTGGCCGGCACTGCTCTGGGGGCACGGTCGGTGGCCGGCACTGCTCTGGGGGCACGGTCGGTGGCCGGCACTGCTCTGGGGGCACGGTCGGTGGCCGGCACTGCTCTGGGGGCACGGTCGGTGGCCGGCACTGCTCTGGGGGCACGGTCGGTGGCCGGCACTGCTCTGGGGGCACGGTCGGTGGCCGGCACTGCTCTGGGGGCACGGTCGGTGGCCGGCACTGCTCTGGGGGCACGGTCGGTGGCCGGCACTGCTCTGGGGGCACGGTCGGTGGCCGGCACTGCTCTGGGGGCACGGTCGGTGGCCGGCACTGCTCTGGGGGCACGGTCGGTGGCCGGCACTGCTCTGGGGGCACGGTCGGTGGCCGGCACTGCTCTGGGGGCACGGTCGGTGGCCGGCACTGCTCTGGGGGCACGGTCGGTGGCCGGCACTGCTCTGGGGGCACGGTCGGTGGCCGGCACTGCTCTGGGGGCACGGTCGGTGGCCGGCACTGCTCTGGGGGCACGGTCGGTGGCCGGCACTGCTCTGGGGGCACGGTCGGTGGCCGGCACTGCTCTGGGGGCACGGTCGGTGGCCGGCACTGCTCTGGGGGCACGGTCGGTGGCCGGCACTGCTCTGGGGGCACGGTCGGTGGCAGGCACTGCTCTGGGGGCACGGTCGGTGGCAGGCACTGCTCTGGGGGCACGGTCGGTGGCCGGCTATGCTCTGGGGGCACGGTCGGTGGCCGGCTATGCTCTGGGGGCACGGTCGGTGGCCGGCTATGCTCTGGGGGCACGGTCGGTGGCCGGCTATGCTCTGGGGGCACGGTCGGTGGCCGGCTATGCTCTGGGGGCACGGTCGGTGGCCGGCTATGCTCTGGGGGCACGGTCGGTGGCCGGCTATGCTCTGGGGGCACGGTCGGTGGCCGGCTATGCTCTGGGGGCACGGTCGGTGGCCGGCTATGCTCTGGGGGCACGGTCGGTGGCCGGCTATGCTCTGGGGGCACGGTCGGTGGCCGGCTATGCTCTGGGGGCACGGTCGGTGGCCGGCTATGCTCTGGGGGCACGGTCGGTGGCCGGCTATGCTCTGGGGGCACGGTCGGTGGCCGGCACTGCTCTGGGGGCACGGTCGGTGGCCGGCACTGCTCTGGGGGCACGGTCGGTGGCCGGCACTGCTCTGGGGGCACGGTCGGTGGCCGGCACTGCTCTGGGGGCACGGTCGGTGGCCGGCACTGCTCTGGGGGCACGGTCGGTGGCCGGCACTGCTCTGGGGGCACGGTCGGTGGCCGGCACTGCTCTGGGGGCACGGTCGGTGGCCGGCACTGCTCTGGGGGCACGGTCGGTGGCCGGCACTGCTCTGGGGGCACGGTCGGTGGCCGGCACTGCTCTGGGGGCACGGTCGGTGGCTGGCACTGCTCTGGGGGCACCGTCGGTGGCCGGCTATGCTCTGGGGGCACAGTCGGTGGCCGGCTATGCTCTGGGGGCACCGTCGGTGGCTGGCACTGCTCTGGGGGCACCCTATATATTACCCCATAACAGTTTGCAGCCGCTCTAATATAACTGACTGTAATAGAGTTACCCTACTCACCTTTCTGCCCACATTCAGCTTGCCCACACTGGTTCCCATGCCCACAGACGATGCCTCCATTCACCATATGGTGACAGATGTGACTTCATCCCCTCCACACCCGGGCACCTCCCTCTGCCCCGCTAGACTCACCTAGGCTTCCCTCCCTGAGCTCCTCGGCTAGGCCCCGCCGCCTCCCCGTTCTCTCCGGTCACTCTCGGCCGCCGCCGGTGCTTCGTTGTCATAGTGAGCGGTCACTGAAGCTCGGCGCTCCGACGTGGAGACTACACATTGGGCAGACCCTGAGCGCCAGGCCAGAGCAGTCGAGGCCAGAGCAACCGGAGACATGGATGGGTGAGAGCTTCCCCCTTGCTACGCGCAGCGCCCACTGACTACGAGTCCTAGCGTGCCCTGCGACTACAACTCCCAGCAGGTTCAGGTTTGGGTCATGGTACATGAGGGGTTAAAAGAAGCCCTTTGTGACATAGGACAGTAATGATACAAATTACATATGGTGGTCTTGCCCTTGGGACCCATTATCACTGTCCCTATATGATGTCCACATAGACACCCTTTGCTGCCCATCTCTGGACTACCTATATACCCCCTGTCCAGACTTTATAACCCCCCTCCTCCCCCCCAAAAAATAATAATATCCGTAATACCATCTTTTGCGTTTCAATTCCCCGCTTTCAAAATCTGTGCTTGCTGTCAGTGAATAGAAACTTTCATGTTTACATCTGCAGGCCTTATACATCTCACAGCTGCAGGTTTGTTACAATGTAGCCAGTTATAGACAGTCCTCAATGATCTAGACCCAGGAGCCTAAATCTCTCGCCTGTCCCGACAGTTTGTTACAATGTATCGGTGCAGGTTAAATATGGAGTCCCGTCTCACCAGTCATCGGCTTTATAGAAAACCCACATCTGCAGTGACATTTTTCCGCAACAAAACCGTGTTGTCTTGCATGGCAAAGGGGTTAAATCTGTGGCGAAACGGCGCAAGAAATTCTTCACTTGCTGCAGATTTTGGCCGCCACGTGTGAAAAACATTGAACTGTAATTTTCTGCGGACTGGAAATCGGAGACAAATCTACCATATCTGAACGCGGCCTTAAAGGGGCTGTTCCAAAAAGACAACTGGTTCCCTGTCCACTGGGGCCCCTGTCAATCACAAGAGCGGGGGCCCGTTCTACCTGTGCTGGAGAGAGATAGCCGAGCGCTTGTATCTAGCGTTGAGCGAACTTGTGTTTTAAGTTCGGCGTCTAAAGTTCGGGTTATCGAAGAATCGTGTTATGGATTCCGCTACCACGGACCATAATGGAATTTAGAATCCATAACGCGATTCTTCGATAACCCGAACTTTAGACGCCGAACTTAAAACACAAGTTCGATCAACGCTACTTGTATCTGCTTCCTCCGGCAGTCCCAGAGAGTTGGGTGGAGCCGCGGCCGTGTATGGGCCCCTGTTCTCGGGATGTACGGGGGACCACAGCAGTCAGACTGCCGCACATCAGATACCTATCCCATACCCCCTCAATGGGACACGGGGTATTCCGCTCAGGGTGCATTCACACGACCATATGTATATTGTGGGCGCAAAACGTGGATACGCAGAAAATACGGATGATGTCCATGTGACGTCAGTGTTGCCTTCTTTTTTTTTACGGACCCATCGTAACAATGCCTATTCTTGTCTACAAAACGGACAAGTATAGAACATGTTCCATCTTTTAGGCGGAACAGACCTACGGATGCGGAGAGCACACTGTGTGCTGTCCTCATTTTTTTTATGCCCCCATTGAAATGAATGGGTCCGCGATGAACCGGGAAAAATTCGGACCAAAAATACGGTTATGTGAATGGGGTCTGATGAAGTTATCCCCTGTCTACAGGATAGGGGATAACTATTAGATTGGTGAGAGTCCAACTGCTGGGACCGCCACCCATCAGAAGAATAGGGGGCTCCGTACCCCCCCAAATGAATAGGTGGGCGGGCAATTCGAACATGCGTACCGCCACGCCATACTGCCAGAATACCTGAGCGCTTGTACTTGGCAATCTCCACCAGTATCATAGAGAATGATATAGGATCATTTCATCTAACTGGAGTTCCCCTTTAAACGGTTTGTGTCAAACCTCCCCACTTGGCCGGACCTGTAAATGGAAGGTTACTTACCTGCTTCCCGTCGCCGGCACCCCGCTCCTACTTCTCCCGGCCTGTGATGCTCCGCTGCACACATAACGCAAGGGAAGCCAGTCACCGCCATATCAGGCCATGATTTCAGCAAGATAGCGCAGCGGAGCATCGCAGGCCGGGCGGAGAAGGAGCGGAGAGCCAGCGCCAAAAAGCAGGTAGGTAGGCTTCCATTTTCCAGGTCCGGCCAAGTAGGGGGTTTGGCAAAAATAAAATAAAAAAGTCACTCTTGCACAACCCCTTTAAGTCTTTTAGATTTTTCAGACTCAGTGTATACAATAGATCCGTTCCCTCCATTCATTGACAGCAAGCAAAGATCTTAAGCAGAAAGGAGTGAACTTTGCCATGTGTGAGGAGGTACTAATCCCTGCGTTAACCAGCTGTGTTTTTTCTCCATTTCACTTTCCCCTCAGGCAACATGGCGGCTCCAGCAATGACGAGCGTAACCCGGAGAAAAAAGGAGATGTCGGAATGATCTTGGTTCATCTTGATCTGAAAGGGGCCCCCCCGAAAGTCTCCTACCTGGCTGAGGTAAGGGGCCCGGCCTCATTCCTTTCATCCAGCCTCCCATTGTCCAGACAGTTCCTAGAACGAAACCAGCAGTTCGGCAATTTTTTATATTTTTTTCATTTTGAACATGTTCACTGTGCGACGTGATACGTTCCCCTTATTCTGTGGGTCCGTACACTTATGGGGATGCCAAATTTAAAGTCTGGGTCCATACATTGACACCCGTTACTTTGTAACACTGCAGCCATTAAAGTGAAGGGGTTGCAGTGTGGCTCGCAGGTTGCCGCAACCCAAGAATCACCAAAAATCCGGAAGTGTTGGCTTTTTCCGTGATTCTGGGCAGAGGTTGTAATACCGCCTGTACTCCTCTGGATAGGTCATCAGTATCTGATCTGTTGACCCCCCACTAATCAGCTGTGAGCTCCGTGGTCTTCTCCTTGCTCACCAAGCACAGCGCCGTCCATTGTATAGCGGTTGTGCTTAGTATCGCGCTCAGCACCATTCACCATTCTAGGTCATGGGAAAAGCTGAGAGAAGCCGCGACGTTACTGCAAGTGCCGCTGATCGGCCGGGGTCCTGGCCCAATGGAGCCGAATTACCAGATATTCTTTCGGGAAATAGAGTGTCAACAGAAGTTATGCAATTTGCATTGTGTATTTTGAGTATTTTCTTTACTATGTAAAAAATGTAACCGTAAAATGCTTCTCGAGGATCTTGGAACTGGATGTATGAAAAACTTAAATGAAATAGTTAGTAACAAGGAACAGATGACGGATGTTTCTGATTTTGTCACTTTTTCTCATTAGGTTTTGCCGCTCTTCTCTGCCCTGGGAGCAAATGGACTGCTGATAGAATATGAGGACACCTTTCCGTACTACAGTGAGCTCCTCCCACTGCGGGCAACTCACGCTTACAGGTGGTCATCACTCCTATAGTAACCCTTTATTGTAGTCTGAAATAAGACAAATCAGATAAACTACTGGTTATTACTTGTTATATTCCAAATGTCCTTTAGGATAGAAATATTGGTACTATAATACTGCCTCCTATGTACAAGAATATAACTACTATAATACTGCCTCCTATGTACAAGAATATGACTACTATAATACCGCTCCTATGTATAAGAATATAACTACTATAATACTGCCTCCTATGTACAAGAATATAACTACTATAATACTGCTCCTATGTACATAAATATAACTACTATAATACTGCTCCTATGTACAAGAATATAACTACTATAATACTGATCCTATGTACAAGAATATAACTACTATAATACTGATCCTATGTACAAGAATATAACTACTATAATACTGCCTCCTATGTACAAGAATATAACTACTATAATACTGCTCCTATGTACAAGACTATATCTACTATAATACTGCTCCTATGTACAAGAATATAACTACTATAATACTGCTCCTATGTACAAGAATATAACTACTATAATACTGCTCCTATGTACAGGAATATAACTACTACAATACTGCCTCCTATGTACAAGACTATATCTACTATAATACTGCTCCTATGTACAAGAATATAACTACTATAATACTGCTCCTATGTACAAGAATATAACTACTATAATACTGCTCCTATGTACAAGAATATAACTACTATAATACTGCCTCCTATGTACAAGAATATGACTACTATAATACCGCTCCTATGTATAAGAATATAACTACTATAATACTGCCTCCTATGTACAAGAATATAACTACTATAATACTGCTCCTATGTACATAAATATAACTACTATAATACTGCTCCTATGTACAAGAATATAACTACTATAATACTGATCCTATGTACAAGAATATAACTACTATAATACTGCTCCTATGTACAAGAATATAACTACTATAATACTGCCTCCTATGTACAAGAATATAACTACTATAATACTGCTCCTATGTACAAGAATATAACTACTATAATACTGCTCCTATGTACAAGAATATAACTGCTATAATACTGCTCCTATGTACAACAATATAACTACTATAATACTGCCTCCTATGTACAAGAATATAACTACTATAATACTGCTCCTATGTACAAGAATATAACTACTATAATACTGCTCCTATGTACAAGAATATAACTACTATAATACTGCTCCTATGTACAAGAATATAACTACTATAATACTGCCTCCTATGTACAAGAATATAACTACTATAATACTGCCTCCTATGTACAAGAATATAACTACTATAATACTGCTCCTATGTACAAGAATATAACTACTATAATACTGCTCCTATGTACAAGAATATAACTACTATAATACTGCTCCTATGTACAAGAATATAACTACTATAATACTGCCTCCTATGTACAAGAATATAACTACTATAATACTGCCTCCTATGTGCAAGGATATAACTACTATAATACTGCTCCTATGTACAAGAATATAACTACTATAATACAGCCTCTTATGTACAAGAATATAACTACTATAATACTGCCTCCTATGTACAAGAATATAACTGCTATAATACTGCTCCTATGTACAGGAATATAACTACTATAATACTGCTCCTATGTACAAGAATATAACTGCTATAATACTGCCTTATATGTACAAGAAGATAACTGCTATAATACTGCCTTATATGTACAAGAATATAACTACTATAATACTGCCTCCTATGTACAAGAATATAACTACTATAATACTGCTCCCTATGTACAAGAATATAACTACTATAATACTGCCTCCTATGTACAAGAATATAACTACTATAATACTGCCTCCTATGTACAAGAATATAACTACTATAATACTGTTCCTATGTACAGGAATATAACTACTATAATACTGCTCCTATGTACAAGAATATAACTGCTATAATACTGCCTTATATGTACAAGAAGATAACTGCTATAATACTGCCTTATATGTACAAGAATATAACTACTATAATACTGCCTCCTATGTACAAGAATATAACTACTATAATACTGCTCCCTATGTACAAGAATATAACTACTATAATACTGCCTCCTATGTACAAGAATATAACTACTATAATACTGCCTCCTATGTACAAGAATATAACTACTATAATACTGTTCCTATGTACAGGAATATAACTACTATAATACTGCTCCTATGTACAAGAATATAACTGCTATAATACTGCCTTATATGTACAAGAAGATAACTGCTATAATACTGCCTTATATGTACAAGAATATAACTACTATAATACTGCTCCCTATGTACAAGAATATAACTACTATAATACTGCCTCCTATGTACAAGAATATAACTACTATAATACTGCCTCCTATGTACAAGAATATAACTACTATAATACTGTTCCTATGTACAAGAATATAACTACTATAATACTGCTCCTATGTACAAGAATATAACTACTATAATACTGCTCCTATGTACAAGAATATCCCTACTATAATACTGCTCCTATGTACAAGAATATTACTATTATAATACTGCCTCCTATGTACAAGAATATAACTACTATAATACTGCTCCTATGTACAAGAATATAACTACTATAATACTGCTCCTATGTACAAGAATATAACTACTATAATACTGCTCCTATGTACAAGAATATAACTACTATAATACTGCTCCTATGTACAAGAATATAACTACTATAATACTGCTCCTATGTACAAGAATATAACTACTATAATACTGCTCCTATGTACAAGAATATAACTACTATAATACTGCCTACTATGTACAAGAATATAACTACTATAATACTGCCCCTATGTACAAGAATATAACTACTATAATACTGCTCCTATGTACAAGAATATAACTACTATAATACTGCCTCCTATGTACAAGAATATAACTACTATAATACTGCCACTATGTACAAGAATATAACTACTATAATACTGCTCCTATGTACTAGAATATAACTACTATAATACTGCTCCTATGTACAAGAATATAACTACTATAATACTGCCTTCTATGTACAAGAATATAACTACTATAATACTGCCCCTATGTACAAGAATATAACTACTATAATACTGCTCCTATGTACAAGAATATAACTACTATAATACTGCCCCTATGTACAAGAATATAACTACTATAATACTGCCCCTATGTACAAGAATATAACTACTATAATACTGCCCCCATGTACAAGAATATAACTACAATAATACTGCTCCTATGTACAAGAATATAACTACTATAATACTGCTTCCTATGTACAAGAATAGAACTACTATAATACTGCTTCATATGTACAAGAATATAACTACTATAATACTGCCTCCTATGTACAAGAATATAACTACTATAATACTGCTCCTATGTACAAGAATATAACTATTATAATACTGCCTCCTATGTACAAGAATATAACTACTATAATACTGCCTCCTATATACAAGAATATAACTACTATAATACTGCCTCCTATGTAAAAGAATATAACTACTATAATACTGCCCCCATGTACAAGAATATAACTACAATAATACTGCTCCTATGTACAAGAATATAACTACTATAATACTGCTTCCTATGTACAAGAATAGAACTACTATAATACTGCTTCATATGTACAAGAATATAACTACTATAATACTGCCTCCTATGTACAAGAATATAACTACTATAATACTGCTCCTATGTACAAGAATATAACTATTATAATACTGCCTCCTATGTACAAGAATATAACTACTATAATACTGCCTCCTATGTACAAGAATATAACTACTATAATACTGCCTCCTATGTAAAAGAATATAACTACTATAATACTGCTTCCTATGTACAAGAATATAACTACTATAATACTGCCTCCTATGTACAAGAGTATAACTACTATAATACTGCTCCTATGTACAAGAATATAACTACTATAATACTGCTCCTATGTACAAGAATATAACTACTGTAATACTGCTCCTATGTACAAGAATATAACTACTATAATACTGCCTCCTATGTACAAGAATATAACTACTATAATACTGCTCCTATGTACAAGAATATAACTACTATAATACTGCTCCTATGTACAAGAATATAACTACTATAATACTGCTCCTATGTACAAGAATATAACTACTATGATACTGCTCCTGTGTACAAGAATATAACTACTATAATACTGCCTCCTATGTACAAGAATATAACTACTATAATACTGCCTCCTATGTACAAGAATATAACTACTATAATACTGCTCCTATGTACAAGAATATAAGTACTATAATTCTGCTCCTATGTACAAGAATATAACTACTATAATACTGCCCTGTATGTACAGGAATATATAGATGAGGACGCTGTTCCCTAACCTTACCCTGTTCGTTGTTTTTGCAGCCCTCAAGAAGTCCGGGAGCTCCTGCGTCTGGCTCAGATTAACCACTTAGAAGTCATTCCTCTCATACAGACATTTGGACACCTGGAGGTAAGACGCTGGACCGTCATGGTGTCTTCTTCCAGACATTATCGTCCTGATCTCCCTGTACATCTTCTCTTTCTCAGTTTGTCCTGAAGCACAGAGAGTTTGCTCACCTGAGAGAGGTCTCAACCTACCCGAACAGCCTGAACACTCACAAGGAAGAGTCCCACCAGCTTCTCCAGGCCATGATAAGACAGGTGATGGAGCTCCATCCTGGTGTCCGCTGGCTACACATTGGCTCAGATGAGGTACAAGGTCTTATACATATCAAGTCCCGTACTCCATTCACTTTCAAAGCTGCATGCAAAATTCATCTGGCTGCCCCTTGGAATCTTCCCTTTTAACAGGAGGATTTTGATGCAGCTTTAGTTGTGACTGGAGTACTAAATGGGAAATGGTGCATGATACCAGTTTTAATATACACTTCTTATCCAGGTGTACTACCTTGGCGAGGGAGAGGAGTCCAAGAAGTATCTTTCCGAAAATGGCCTAGCTGTGGAAGACCTCTTTATGTCCCACCTGAAGACAGTAGCCGCGCACGTGGTTTCCACTTATCCGGGCGTCAGGCCCATTGCCTGGGATGACATGCTGAGAGGTGCACGCGCCCAATCATTGACAGGTCAGAGAATGTGCCATAGGGAAAAGTAGACCCTACAGCAGGGGTACTCAAGGTGAAGGCCCCGTAAGTGCCCCCTCACAGATGGGTGATCCCTTGGTGTCTCCACACAGAATGATGCTACTTAAAGGGGTTGTCTGAGTTATATTAAAAAAGACCCCTGCAAGTCCCCTGAAATAACAAATGAATGGATACTTACCTGTGTTCTCTGCTGTTCCTTTTGGACGCTGCTCTCCGATCTGCCCGCCGCTGATCTTGGCTGCAGCGGTGATATTCTGTGCACAGGTCACAGCTGCAGCCAGTCGCTGGCCTCAGCCGTGCGTAGGATGTCTCTGCTGAGGCCAGTTATTTGCTGCAGCAGTGATGTGTGTGCACAGGACGTCACCGCAGCAGCCAGAAAAACAAAGGACCGGAGAGCAACGCAGGAAGAAGCAGAGGAGAAAACGCGTGGGTGTGGATACGTTCATTTGATATTTTAGGCCGTTTAAAGGGGTTGCCCAAGTTTTAATAACTCAGACAACCCCCTTTAAGTGATATCTTCTAAGTGAACCCCCCCATGCACACACACAGTATGAGGCCCCCTTAAGTGGTTCCCCCGCACAGAGTGATGCCCTCTAAGTGCACCCACACAGTATGATGCCTCCTTAAGTAAACCTCACACATAGTGTGTCCCCCCCCCCCTATAAATTATAACCCATTATATGGCTCCACACATAATGATGCCCCCTTAGATGGGCCCACACACAGTGATGCAACCTAGATTGCCGCCCTCACAGTGATGCCCCCTTTAGTGCCTCCAGTTTGGCTGTACCATGGCTGACCCTCTATCTCCCATAGACTCTGGAGTGGCCCAGCTGGTGGAGCCGATGATCTGGGACTACACCCCGGACCTAGAGGTTGACAGCAGAGGTACGTGGACTATAAGGGGAACTCCATAAAAAACAACTTGCACTTCCCATGGTAAATATTCACTGTGGAGTCCAGAGGTCCACGTCGGCAGGTGGCTCCCAAGCACTGGATCTCCACCCTCTAGTGGTGATTCCGATTTCTTGCATCCCTGCAGTTGCCCTGATTGAAAAGTACACAAAGTGTGGCTTCCAGAAGATCTGGTTGGCCAGTGCCTTTAAGGGGGCCACCGGTGCTTGCCAGCAACTCACCCGTATCGGACATCACCTGGAGAACCACAGACGTTGGCTGCAGGTGATGCAGAGGATTCCCCATAATACACTGCAAGGAGTGGCCGTTACAGGCTGGCAGAGGTACGTCTCTTACTGATATGTAGAGGTCCATGGCTGGTTGTGTCAGCGCCCCATCTGGTTGGGGGTTCCTTTTTGTTTTTACAGTAGGGGTGTTCCAGTTTAACCCTTGATCATCGCACTGTGTTTTTCAGATACGACCACTTCTCAGTTCTATGTGAACTTCTCCCAGTGGGGATGCCTTCTCTGGCCGTGTGTCTGCAGACATTGAAGAATGGTATGGTCCATATGTATGCTTACAATATAGATTAGGTATCCACTAAGCTTGCTGACCAGTGGAGGTCTGACTACTGAGACCTCCTGTTCTATAGGACAAAGATGTTGTAGTGCTTGTGCTCTGCAATGCCACACATAACCTGTAGATAGGGTGGCGCTGTTTTGGGAAGAAAGCAGCCATGTTTTTTCTGATCCAGGACTACCTCTCTGTGTTTCTCCTTCTCTCCAGGTTCGTTCTCTGAGCAGGTGGCCACCTCTGTCCAAGACCTTTTAGGAATGTCCCATCTGGACACTGAAAACTGCTCAAGGTAAATACATTAGACCACAGAGGTCGCAATAACGCCTGTACAAGCGTCATAGACTCTTGTTCAGGCCATTTTACTCCCTGGAAAAAGTCTAAGGGCGTACCTTAGACTTTTCCCTGGTTTTCATCAGCGCAGGGCGCGCCGTGAATGGCACAGGCAGCGCAGCGATGCTGCCTGTGCCTGCAATAACCAATAGCAAAGCTCCGGACAGCAAGGATCTTTGCTATTGGTTAGTTTGGGCGGTCGCCGGATCGATACAGCGCCCTGCAGCAGGGTAAAGCCGGCGGAAGCTGGAAGGAGGAGGGGCCGGCTCCCGGGGGTGGCTGAAGCGCGCTGCGCAAGGACCCCTAAAAGCATGGCGGCTGAGGAGCTGAAGCTTACCCCCCAGACATCAAGATGGACCTTCAGAAGAAGGGGACAGCGCAGGGTGTAATGTATCAATGTGTGTAATGTATGTAGAGCAGTGTCTGATCATCACATACTGCACTACATACATCACACACTGTACTACATACATCACACACTGCACTACATACATCACACACTGTACTACATACATCACACACTGCACTACATACATCACACACTGCACTACATACATCACACACTGCACTACATACATCACACACTGCACTACATACATCACACACTGCACTACATACATCACACACTGTACTACATACATCACACACATGTATACATCACACACTGCACTACATACATCACACACTGTACTACATACATCACACACTGTACTACATACATCACACACTGTACTACATACATCACACACTGTACTACATACATCACACACTGCACTACATACATCACACACTGCACTACATACATCACACACTGTACTACATACATCACACACTGTACTACATACATCACACACTGCACTACATACATCACACACTGCACTACATACATCACACACTGCACTACATACATCACACACTGCACTACATACATCACACACTGCACTACATACATCACACACTGTACTACATACATCACACACATGTATACATCACACACTGCACTACATACATCACACACTGTACTACATACATCACACACTGTACTACATACATCACACACTGTACTACATACATCACACACTGTACTACATACATCACACACTGCACTACATACATCACACACTGTACTACATACATCACACACTGCACTACATACATCACACACTGCACTACATACATCACACACTGCACTACATACATCACACACTGCACTACATACATCACACACTGCACTACATACATCACACACTGCACTACATACATCACACACATGTATATATCACACACTGTACTACGTATATCACACACATGTATACATCACACACTGGACTACATACATCACATACTGTACTATGTGTATCACACACATGTATGTGGCGCAGTGTGTGATGTATGTAGTGCAGCGTGTAGTGAATGCAGGCAGGATATTATAGCCAAGTGGTTAAGTAGAGGGAAGATCCGCCATATTGGACTGGACTTTATCACTTGGCTATAATTGCCTGATGTTAGACCAGTAGCGGCCCCCCTGCACACCCATCTCTTAGGCCCCGTTCACATCACCACTATTTATTTCTGTTGTTCCGCTCATCTAATGGAGCAGAACAACGAAAATAACGGAAGTGGGTTTTTGTCATACGTTCAACACACAACAGACGCCATACTGTGGCATCCAGCACCATGGAGATCCATTGTAAAAAAAATATAAAAAATGTATCCTTTTTTTGGGCAGAACTCTGCAGGATGGGAAAGCCTAGTGTACCACGTTTTTCCATCCTGCAAAGTCCACATGTAGGCCAACGTATACTGTCATTGTTTTACAATGGAACTATGGTGACGGAGGCCACAGTATGGCGTCTGTCTGACTCGTCTGGTAACATATATACGTTTTTTGTGTGTACATTAAATGTGTGAAAAACACTTGATGTGAACCCAGCCTAGTGACAGGGAAGAAGCCGACTGTGATGGACACCGCTCACTTTCTGCATATAAGGCTTTTTTTCTGGCCTTTTTGACAGAATCTGCAACAGAGGCTCCAAATGCAGATGTGAGCGAGTATAGGCCTATATATCATGTATCTGAAGTACTGCGGTACTCCTCCTCGGGTAAAAATACTCCTCAAAAATGGTCAGAGGAGTATTCTTACTCTTCTGGAAAAAAAATAGTGCGACCTCTGTATTAGACGATGTGTAGTTATGAACGAGATAAAATTGTTTCCGGGAAAGCTGGGTGGTAACCAATATGGCCACCATTACATCCTTCCCAGGTTCCTCAGGACAGTGGCGCTGATTCTGGAGTCTGAGAAAGGTGACAAGTACAATTCTGGGAGCTTTAATAGCAGCCATATTGCTTGTCTCCCGGCTTTCCGAGTAACTTAGAAGTCTAAGATCTTGGGGATCCCCCACCTACACCCCCTGTTTCTGGAGGTTCTTGCTGCGAACTGATGATGTCTTATTTTGCGGCAGTGAAGCTTTGGGCTCCTTCCCGGGCAGTGACGTGCTCACCCTGATCACTCAAGTCATGTTCTTCCTGAAGACCCCCACACAGGACTTCCTGGAGCGAAACCAGTGCGTACCAACCACAAGGGGCAGGGATCTAGTGTAGTATTTAGGGGGAGATATACTACAGGTGCAGAGATCCAGTACAGTATACAGGAGGACATAGAGGTGCGGGGATCTAGTATAGTATACGGGAGGACATAGAGGTGCAGGATCTAGTATAGTATACAGGAGGACATAGAGGTGCAGGGTTCTAGTATAGTATACGGGAGGACATAGAGGTGCTGGGATCTAGTATAGTATACAGGAGGACATGGAGGTGCTGGGATCTAGTATACTATACAGGAGGACATGGAGGTGCTGGGATCTAGTATACTATACAGGAGGACATGGAGGTGCTGGGATCTAGTATAGTATACGGGAGCACATAGAGGTGCAGGGTTCTAGTATAGTATACGGGAGGACATAGAGGTGCTGGGATCTAGTATAGTATACAGGAGGACATAGAGGTGCTGGGATCTAGTATACTATACAGGAGGACATGGAGGTGCTGGGATCTAGTATACTATACAGGAGGACATGGAGGTGCTGGGATCTAGTATAGTATACGGGAGCACATAGAGGTGCAGGGTTCTAGTATAGTATACGGGAGGACATAGAGGTGCTGGGATCTAGTATAGTATACAGGAGGACATAGAGGTGCTGGGATCTAGTATACTATACAGGAGGACATGGAGGTGCTGGGATCTAGTATACTATACAGGAGGACATGGAGGTGCTGGGATCTAGTATAGTATACGGGAGCACATAGAGGTGCAGGGTTCTAGTATAGTATACGGGAGGACATAGAGGTGCTGGGATCTAGTATAGTATACAGGAGGACATAGAGGTGCTGGGATCTAGTATACTATACAGGAGGACATGGAGGTGCTGGGATCTAGTATACTATACAGGAGGACATAGAGGTGCTGGGATCTAGTATACTATACAGGAGGACATAGAGGTGCTGGGATCTAGTATAGTATACGGGAGGACATAGAGGTGCAGGGATCTAGTATAGTATACGGGAGGACATAGAGGTGCAGGGATCTAGTATAGTATACAGGACATGGAGGTGCTGGGTTCTAGTGTACTGTACAGGAGGACATAGAGGTGCTGGGATCTAGTATAGTATACGGGAGGACATAGAGGTGCTGGGATCTAGTATACTATACAGGAGGACATGGAGGTGCTGGGATCTAGTATACTATACAGGAGGACATGGAGGTGCTGGGATCTAGTATACTATACAGGAGGACATGGAGGTGCTGGGATCTAGTATACTATACAGGAGGACATGGAGGTGCTGGGATCTAGTATACTATACAGGAGAACATGGAGGTGCTGGGATCTAGTATACTATACAGGAGGACATGGAGGTGCTGGGATCTAGTATACTATACAGGACAGAGGTGCTGGGATCTAGTATAGTATACGGGAGGACATAGAGGTGCTGGGATCTAGTATAGTATACAGGAGGACATAGAGGTACAGGATCTAGTATACTATACAGGAGGACATGGAGGTGCTGGGATCTAGTATACTATACAGGAGGACATGGAGGTGCTGGGATCTAGTATAGTATACAGGAGGACATGGAGGTGCTGGGATCTAGTATACTATACAGGAGGACATAGAGGTGCAGGGATCTAGTATAGTATACGGGAGGACATAGAGGTGCAGGGATCTAGTATAGTATACAGGACATGGAGGTGCTGGGTTCTAGTGTACTGTACAGGAGGACATAGAGGTGCAGGGATCTAGTATACTATACAGGACATGGAGGTGCTGGGATCTAGTATACTATACAGGAGGACATGGAGGTGCTGGGTTCTAGTGTACTGTACAGGAGGACATAGAGGTGCTGGGATCTAGTATACTATACAGGAGGACATGGAGGTGCTGGGTTCTAGTGTACTGTACAGGAGGACATAGAGGTGCTGGGATCTAGTATACTATACAGGAGGACATAGAGGTGCTGGGATCTAGTATACTATACAGGACATGGAGGTGCTGGGATCTAGTATACTATACAGGAGGACATAGAGGTGCTGGGATCTAGTATACTATACAGGACATGGAGGTGCTGGGATCTAGTATACTATACGGGAGGACATGGAGGTGCTGGGATCTAGTGTACTGTACAGGAGGACATAGAGGTGCAGGGATCTAGTATACTATACAGGAGGACATAGAGGTGCTGGGATCTAGTATACTATACAGGACATGGAGGTGCTGTCATCTAGTATACTATACAGGAGGACATGGAGGTGCTGGGATCTAGTATACTATACAGGACATGGAGGTGCTGGGATCTAGTATACTATACAGGAGGACATAGAGGTGCTGGGATCTAGTATACTATACAGGACATGGAGGTGCTGGGATCTAGTATACTATACAGGAGGACATGGAGGTGCTGGGATCTAGTGTACTGTACAGGAGGACATAGAGGTGCTGGGATCTAGTATACTATACAGGAGGACATAGAGGTGCTGGGATCTAGTATACTATACAGGACATGGAGGTGCTGGGATCTAGTATACTATACAGGAGGACATGGAGGTGCTGGGATCTAGTATACTATACAGGAGGACATAGAGGTGCTGGGATCTAGTATACTATACTATACAGGACATGGAGGTGCTGGGATCTAGTATACTATACAGGAGGACATGGAGGTGCTGGGTTCTAGTGTACTGTACAGGAGGACATAGAGGTGCTGGGATCTAGTGTACTATACAGGAGGACATGGAGGTGCTGGGATCTAGTGTACTGTACAGGAGGACATAGAGGTGCAGGGATCTAGTATACTATACAGGAGGACATAGAGGTGCTGGGATCTAGTATACTATACAGGAGGACATAGAGGTGCTGGGATCTAGTATACTATACAGGAGGACATAGAGGTGCTGGGATCTAGTATACTATACAGGACATGGAGGTGCTGGGATCTAGTATACTATACAGGAGGACATGGAGGTGCTGGGATCTAGTGTACTGTACAGGAGGACATAGAGGTGCTGGGATCTAGTGTACTGTACAGGAGGACATAGAGGTGCTGGGATCTAGTGTACTGTACAGGACATGGAGGTGCTGGGATCTAGTATACTATACAGGAGGACATGGAGGTGCTGGGATCTAGTATACTATACAGGACATGGAGGTGCTGGGATCTAGTATACTATACAGGAGGACATGGAGGTGCTGGGATCTAGTATACTATACAGGAGAACATGGAGGTGCTGGGATCTAGTATACTATACAGGAGGACATGGAGGTGCTGGGATCTAGTATACTATACAGGACAGAGGTGCTGGGATCTAGTATAGTATACAGGAGGACATAGAGGTACAGGATCTAGTATACTATACAGGAGGACATGGAGGTGCTGGGATCTAGTATACTATACAGGAGGACATGGAGGTGCTGGGATCTAGTATACTATACAGGAGGACATGGAGGTGCTGGGATCTAGTATAGTATACAGGAGGACATGGAGGTGCTGGGATCTAGTATACTATACAGGAGGACATAGAGGTGCAGGGTTCTAGTATAGTATACGGGAGGACATAGAGGTGCTGGGATCTAGTATAGTATACAGGAGGACATAGAGGTGCAGGGATCTAGTATAGTATACGGGAGGACATAGAGGTGCAGGGATCTAGTATAGTATACAGGACATGGAGGTGCTGGGTTCTAGTGTACTGTACAGGAGGACATAGAGGTGCAGGGATCTAGTATACTATACAGGACATGGAGGTGCTGGGATCTAGTATACTATACAGGAGGACATGGAGGTGCTGGGTTCTAGTGTACTGTACAGGAGGACATAGAGGTGCTGGGATCTAGTATACTATACAGGAGGACATGGAGGTGCTGGGTTCTAGTGTACTGTACAGGAGGACATAGAGGTGCTGGGATCTAGTATACTATACAGGACATGGAGGTGCTGGGATCTAGTATACTATACAGGACATGGAGGTGCTGGGATCTAGTATACTATACAGGAGGACATGGAGGTGCTGGGATCTAGTATACTATACAGGAGGACATAGAGGTGCTGGGATCTAGTATACTATACTATACAGGACATGGAGGTGCTGGGATCTAGTATACTATACAGGAGGACATAGAGGTGCTGGGATCTAGTATACTATACAGGACATGGAGGTGCTGGGATCTAGTATACTATACAGGAGGACATGGAGGTGCTGGGTTCTAGTGTACTGTACAGGAGGACATAGAGGTGCTGGGATCTAGTGTACTATACAGGAGGACATGGAGGTGCTGGGATCTAGTATACTATACAGGAGGACATAGAGGTGCTGGGATCTAGTATACTATACTATACAGGACATGGAGGTGCTGGGATCTAGTATACTATACAGGAGGACATAGAGGTGCTGGGATCTAGTATACTATACAGGACATGGAGGTGCTGGGATCTAGTATACTATACAGGAGGACATGGAGGTGCTGGGTTCTAGTGTACTGTACAGGAGGACATAGAGGTGCTGGGATCTAGTGTACTATACAGGAGGACATGGAGGTGCTGGGATCTAGTGTACTGTACAGGAGGACATAGAGGTGCAGGGATCTAGTATACTATACAGGAGGACATAGAGGTGCTGGGATCTAGTATACTATACAGGAGGACATAGAGGTGCTGGGATCTAGTATACTATACAGGAGGACATAGAGGTGCTGGGATCTAGTATACTATACAGGACATGGAGGTGCTGGGATCTAGTATACTATACAGGAGGACATGGAGGTGCTGGGATCTAGTATGGTATATCGGAGGACATAGAGGTGCAGGGATATAGTATATGGGAGAATATACAGGTGCAGGGATAACGTATAGTGTATGGGAGGACATAGAGGTGCAGGGATCTAGTATACTGTACAGGAGGACATGGAGGTGCTGGGATCTATTTTAGGCTACTTTCACACCTTGTATCTGCACAGACGGATCCGCACCGATAGTGCAAACGCTTGTATCAGTTAATAAAGGATCCATTTGCATTATTCACTCAAAAAAAAGTCTAAGTCCAAACGGATCCGTCTTGACTTACATTGAAAGTCAATGGGGGACGGATCCGTTTTCAATTGCACCATACAGGGAGTGCAGAATTATTAGGCAAATGAGTATTTTGACCACATCATCCTCTTTATGCATGTTGTCTTACTCCAAGCTGTATAGGCTCGAAAGCCTACTACCAATTAAGCATATTAGGTGATGTGCATCTCTGTAATGAGAAGGGGTGTGGTCTAATGACATCAACACCCTATATTAGGTGTGCATAATTATTAGGCAACTTCCTTTCCTTTGGCAAAATGGGTCAAAAGAAGGACTTGACAGGCTCAGAAAAGTCAAAAATAGTGAGATATCTTGCAGAGGGATGCAGCACTCTTAAAATTGCAAAGCTTCTGAAGCGTGATCATCGAACAATCAAGCGTTTCATTCAAAATAGTCAACAGGGTCGCAAGAAGCGTGTGGAAAAACCAAGGCGCAAAATAACTGCCCATGAACTGAGAAAAGTCAAGCGTGCAGCTGCCAAGATGCCACTTGCCACCAGTTTGGCCATATTTCAGAGCTGCAACATCACTGGAGTGCCCAAAAGCACAAGGTGTGCAATACTCAGAGACATGGCCAAGGTAAGAAAGGCTGAAAGACGACCACCACTGAACAAGACACACAAGCTGAAACGTCAAGACTGGGCCAAGAAATATCTCAAGACTGATTTTTCTAAGGTTTTATGGACTGATGAAATGAGAGTGAGTCTTGATGGGCCAGATGGATGGGCCCGTGGCTGGATTGGTAAAGGGCAGAGAGCTCCAGTCCGACTCAGACGCCAGCAAGGTGGAGGTGGAGTACTGGCTTGGGCTGGTATCATCAAAGATGAGCTTGTGGGGCCTTTTCGGGTTGAGGATGGAGTCAAGCTCAACTCCCAGTCCTATTGCCAGTTTCTGGAAGACACCTTCTTCAAGCAGTGGTACAGGAAGAAGTCTGCATCCTTCAAGAAAAACATGATTTTCATGCAGGACAATGCTCCATCACACGCGTCCAAGTACTCCACAGCGTGGCTGGCAAGAAAGGGTATAAAAGAAGAAAATCTAATGACATGGACTCCTTGTTCACCTGATCTGAACCCCATTGAGAACCTGTGGTCCATCATCAAATGTGAGATTTACAAGGAGGGAAAACAGTACACCTCTCTGAACAGTGTCTGGGAGGCTGTGGTTGCTGCTGCACGCAATGTTGATGGTGAACAGATCAAAACACTGACAGAATACATGGATGGCAGGCTTTTGAGTGTCCTTGCAAAGAAAGGTGGCTATATTGGTCACTGATTTGTTTTGTTTTTGAATGTCAGAAATGTATATTTGTGAATGTTGAGATGTTATATTGGTTTCACTGGTAAAAATATATAATTGAAATGGGTATATATTTGTTTTTTGTTAAGTTGCCTAATAATTATGCACAGTAATAGTCACCTGCACACACAGATATCCCCCTAAAATAGCTAAAACTAAAAAACTACTTCCAAAAATATTCAGCTTTGATATTAATGAGTTTTTTGGGTTCATTGAGAACATGGTTGTTGTTCAATAATAAAATTAATCCTCAAAAATACAACTTGCCTAATAATTCTGCACTCCCTGTATTGTGTCAGTGAAAACGGATCAGTCCCCATTGACTTACATTGTAAGTCAGGACGGATACGTTTGGCTCCGCATCGTCAGGCGGACACCAAATGCTGTAAGCTGCGTTTTAGTGTCCGCCTCAAAAGCGGAACGGAGACCAAACGCAGCCAAATTTATGCATTCTGAACGGATCCTTATCCATTCAGAATGCATTGGGGCTGAACAGATCCGTTTTGGGCCGCTTGTGAGAGCCCTGAAACAGATCTCACAAGCGGACCCAGAAACGCCAGTGTGAAAGTAGCCTTAGTATATGGCAGGACATAGAGGTACTGGAATCTAGTATACTGTACAGGAGGACATGAAGGTGCTGGAATCTGTTATAGTATACGGGAGGACATAGAGGTGCAGGGATATAATATACTATGCAGGAGTACATAGAGGTGCAGGATCTAGTATAGTATACAGGAGGACATAGAGGTGCAGGATCTAGTATAGTATAGAGGTGCAGAGATCTAGTATAGTATACAGGAGGACATAGAGGTGCAGGATCTAGTATAGTATACAGGAGGACATGGAGTTACTGGGATCCAGTGTAGCATGATGAAACATAAGGTCCAGACTTTAGTAAACAGATTTTATTCTTACAGATTTGTCACCGGTTGGTTCAGCCCATTTCACAGAAAAAGAAAAATGATCAACCCCGTAATGGTGCAACAGATAGAACCAGAAGCTGTGAGGTGAAATAACTGGTGAACATCTGCCATATTATATGTATCTGTAATACCCTGATAATGGACCAGTGACATAAAGAAAGATCTTCTTTATAGGAGCAGTATTATAGTAGTTATATTCTTGTACATAGGAGCAGTATTATAGTAGTTATATTCTTGTACATAGGAGCAGTATTATAGTAGTTATATTCTTGTACATAGGAGCAGTATTATAGTAGTTATATTCTTGTACATAGGAGCAGTATTATAGTAGTTATATTCTTGTACATAGGAGCAGTGTTATAGTAGTTATATTCTTGTACATAGGAGGCAGTATTATAGTAGTTATATTCTTGTACATAGGAGCAGTATTATAGTAGTTATATTCTTGTACATAGGAGGCAGTATTATAGTAGTTATATTCTTGTACATAGGAGGCAGTATTATAGTAGTTATATTCTTGTACATAGGAGGCAGTATTATAGTAGTTATATTCTTGTACATAGGAGTAGTATTATAGTAGTTATATTCTTGTACATAGGAGCAGTATTATAGTAGTTATATTCTTGTACATAGGAGCAGTATTATAGTAGTTATATTCTTGTACATAGGAGCAGTATTATAGTAGTTATATTCTTGTACATAGGAGCAGTGTTATAGTAGTTATATTCTTGTACATAGGAGGCAGTATTATAGTAGTTATATTCTTGTACATAGGAGCAGTATTATAGTAGTTATATTCTTGTACATAGGAGGCAGTATTATAGTAGTTATATTCTTGTACATAGGAGGCAGTATTATAGTAGTTATATTCTTGTACATAGGAGGCAGTATTATAGTAGTTATATTCTTGTACATAGGAGTAGTATTATAGTAGTTATATTCTTGTACATAGGAGCAGTATTATAGTAGTTATATTCTTGTACATAGGAGCAGTATTATAGTAGTTATATTCTTGTACATAGGAGCAGTATTATAGTAGTTATATTCTTGTACATAGGAGCAGTGTTATAGTAGTTATATTCTTGTACATAGGAGGCAGTATTATAGTAGTTATATTCTTGTACATAGGAGGCAGTATTATAGTAGTTATATTCTTGTACATAGGAGCAGTATTATAGTAGTTATATTCTTGTACATAGGAGCAGTATTATAGTAGTTATATTGTTGTACATAGGAGCAGTATTATAGTAGTTATATTCTTGTACATAGGAGCAGTATTATAGTAGTTATATTCTTGTACATAGGAGCAGTATTATAGTAGTTATATTCTTGTACATAGGAGGCAGTATTATAGTAGTTATATTCTTGTACATAGGAGCAGTATTATAGTAGTTATATTCTTGTACATAGGAGCAGTATTATAATAGTTATATTCTTGTATATTGGAGCAGTATTATTGCAGTTATATTCGTGTACATAAGAGGGGCAGTATTATAGTAGTTATATTCTTGTACATAAGAGGGGCAGTATTATAGTAGTTATATTCTTGTACATAAGAGGGGCAGTATTATAGTAGTTATATTCCTGTACATAAGAGGCAGTATTATAGTAGTTATATTCTTGTACATGGGGGCAGTATTATAGTAGTTATATTCTTGTACATGGGGGCAGTATTATAGTAGTTATATTCTTGTACATGGGGGCAGTATTATAGTAGTTATATTCTTGTACATGGGGGCAGTATTATAGTAGTTATATTCTTGTACATGGGGGCAGTATTATAGTAGTTATATTCTTGTACATAAGAGGGGCAGTATTATAGTAGTTATATTCTTGTACATAAGAGGGGCAGTATTATAGTAGTTATATTCCTGTACATAAGAGGCAGTATTATAGTAGTTATATTCTTGCACATAGGAGCAGTATTATAGTAGTTATATTCTTGCACATAGGAGCAGTATTATAGTAGTTATATTCTTGTACATAGGAGCAGTATTATAGTAGTTATATTCTTGCACATAGGAGCAGTATTATAGTAGTTATATTCTTGGACATAGGAGCAGTATTATAGTAGTTATATTCTTGTACATAGGAGCAGTATTATAGTAGTTGTATTCTTGTACATAGGAGCAGTATTATAGTAGTTATATTCTTGTACATAGGAGGCAGTATTATAGTAGTTATATTCTTGTACATAGGAGGCAGTATTATAGTAGTTATATTCTTGTACATAGGAGCAGTATTATAGTAGTTATATTCTTGTACATAGGAGCAGTATTATAGTAGTTCTATTCCTGTACTTAAGAGGGGCAGTATGATAGTAGTTATTTCTCAGTAATTCCTGTTTTTCCTCCCGCTCAGTCTCTTGTCTAATTGGACTTTAGTCCTGGGAGACCTTCAAGCAGCTTTGCTCAAGATCTTTCCTGCCAACACAGTGGAGGAATGGATGGAGGAACATTCACTGCCATATTACCTACAACTTCAAGAACTAGTGCAAGACCTTAATACTGCCCTGGAGAACCAGACATAGACGGGTCATCACCATGAGTAGTCTGCTGTTGAGCCTTAATCCAGATTTTATATCTGACATACCTAGCTTAGTCCTTTCACTGCTGCATAAGTGTTACTTTTGTATTAATTACATAGTAGTATACTCTATCCATATTCAGAGCTGCATTCAAAATTCTGCTGACTGCCAGTTGGAATTTTGTCACCACTGTGCCAACAGACATCCCTTTAATGCACTGCACTCTATGCACACACTGGTCTAGCAGGGAGATTTTAATTAATTTAGCCTGAGAGTTTACACAGTAACCACTGCAGCTTTGGATGTGACTGGAGGATAAGATACAATGTATTTGCAGATTCTTTGTAAATCACAATTTTACTGTACAGCCAATTTTATTACTTTTTGTCAATGATTTAAAAAAATGTGTGCTCAACAATATAATTTCTTTAAATCAGCATCCGATTGCCCGGCGCAGATCTGCCACATAATCTGTAGTCTAAGAAGTCTCAAGACTGTGCTGAGAGAAATGAGTGATAAGATTCCTCTAATCCAATAATCCAGCACGTCTCAGGTGTCATTTATACCGAATTAAAAGACTTTTGTATAGCATATTGACTTCAGCAGTGGTCCCGGTCTATGCTCCAGACTGCTGATCAGTTCTTCTGTCTCATACATTTGTGGGACGACATGGCTGCCAGTCCCCATTGTGGAGTATTACACCATCATCCTGCAGCAGTGACCTAGAGAAGTTCTCCACTTAAAGGGGTTTTCCCAGGAGTTCAGTATCGATGGACTATCCTCAGGATAGGTCATTATTATTTGATCGGTGGGAGTCCGACACCCAGCACCCCTGCCAGTGAGCTGGTCGAAGAGGATGCAGTGCTCGAGTCTTCCTAGGGCAGTGATGTCACATTCATTGGTCACAAGGCCTATGACCATCTCAGTCGAGTGAATGGGCTAGGCTGCAATTTCAAGTGCAGCCACTATGCAATGTATGGCGCTGTTCTTGGTAAGCTGTTTAAATAGCCGATTGGTGAGGATGTCAGTTGCCGGACCCCCACTGATCAGATATTTATGATGTGTCCTGAGGATAGGCTATCAATATTAAACTCCTGGAAAACCCCTTCGAATTTATTTATACATTACATGACCTATCCTGTGCTGATACTTACATCCTGTATTATACTGCAGAGCTGCACTCACTATTCTGCTGGTGCAGTCACTGTGTACATACATTACTTATCCTGTACTGATCCTGAGTTACATCCTGTATTATACTCCAGAGCTGCACTCACTATTCTGCTGGTGCAGTCACTGTGTACATACATTACTTATCCTGTACTGATCCTGAGTTACATCCTGTATTATACTCCAGAGCTGCACTCACTATTCTGCTGGTGCAGTCACTGTGTACATACATTACTTATCCTGTACTGATCCTGAGTTACATCCTGTATTATACTCCAGAGCTGCACTCACTATTCTGCTGGTGCAGTCACTGTGTACATACATTACATTACTTACCCTGTACTAATCCTGAGTTACATCCTGTATTATACTCCAGAGCTGCACTCACTATTCTGCTGGTGCAGTCACTGTGTACATACATTACTTATCCTGTACTGATCCCGAGTTACATCCTGTATTAGGCTCCATTCACACGTCCGCATTCGTTCCGCAATTTTGCGGAACGGGTGCGGACCCATTCACTTTCTATAGGGATGGAATGGATGCGGACAGCACACAGTGTGCTGTCCGCATTTGCGGAGCGCTGCCCCGATCTTGCAGACAAGAATAGGCATTTCTATAGGGGTGCCGGGCGGGTGTGTTGCGGATCCGCAACACACCACGGACGTGTGAATGGAGCCTTATACTTCAGAGCTGCACTCACTATTCTGCTGGTGGAGTCACTGTGTACATAACTTACATTACTTATCCTTTACTGATCCTGAGTGATCAGTTTTGTCTGGAGTGTACCTTTAACTGGATATAAAAGTGACACATTGGCATCCAAATATTGAAAACAAGAAGCAGCGATGCGTTTTTTGCGGCCGTCACTGTCTTATCTTTTATTCATTGTATAAAAAAAACAATACAAGTCACGTACACACAGCCCGTGGGTTTCAAGTAATCAGATATAATTAAGTCTTTTTCTGTAATACACATATAATACATACAATGTAACATGTCTACACCATGTACAGTGAGGGTTGGTCCTGCAGAACTGTAGTAGGCCTCATGCAGACCGCCACAAGTTCAAGCGCCAGAGGGGGAGGGGGGGTCTAGATATGGCAGCCGCAATACACTTTGGAAACCACTGCTTAAAAGGGACCCGACCACTAGATACTCTATCACACACCCCCAGGAAGGTCTTGCTTTACAGCCTGTCATAATTAAAGCCAAGACGTCTGGTTTCTTTGACTTTCTTGAAGCCACTGGTCCCTAACCCGTCACTCTCCAGCTTAGGCAAAACTACAACTCCCAGCATGCCCTGACGGCCCATACCCACATTAGACAACAGCTGTAGAGCCACACGTTAGGGACCACTGCCTTAGTCCGCGGTGAGAAACAAGCCAAGAGCTGCAATAAACTATTGTACCTTCCGTACTAAAGTTAATATTTTACAGCAGCCATAAAGTGAGACTGTAAAGAGGAATACATAAATAATCCTCTAGTTCTCTGTATAGATGTATGAAAAGTCTAGCTTGTAGTATATTCAATATATTAGTTTTATTTGGAGTTACTGTCCCTTTAAATCTATAAGATGGCCATTCCTACTACCGTTCCTAGAAGTCTACCAGCATTTCTTTCATTTACAGAGCAGTATTTATTTCATAGACACTAAGAGATAATCTGGAGTGTCGAGGGGGTGGGTCGTGTCCAAGGAAGCAGCATTTGGTCAAAAATGAACATCCCCTTTAAGTACCTTTATATTGCATTTAAACGGCAGCAGAAAATACATGAAATACACAATTCAGATGTAGAATAAATATATTTTACAGCATTTTAGGACCCGACTCTAAGTCTGTGGAAAGTAAGGTTATAGACGGTGGGTAGATGTAGGTGACTATTTCTGCCAAGCCACGTCATACGAATGCACTGAGCACCACCCGCTTATGGCTTAAAGTGGACGTACAACTTTTAACTTCCTAATATATCTTTATAGAGGTAGAGCTTCAGATTCCCTGCATTGGCATATATTCTGGCTCCTGCAGTCACCACTAGGGGGAGCTTACTGCATACAGTGTTACTATTAAAGGGGTTTTACAACTCTCTTTATTTAGCTGATGAACTATCCTAAAGATAGGTCATCAGAATCTGATCGGTGGGGTCCGACACCCAGAACCCCCACCGATCAGCTCATTGAGGAAGCTGCCGAGCTCTGGTGTGCACACCAGGCTCCTCGCAGCTTTCCAAGAACAGCACCGTACATTGCATAGTGGCTGTACTTGGTATTGCGGCTCAGTCCCATTCACTTGAGCTGCCCCTAGGCTACGGGATGTCACAGGAGCACTGCAGCCTTCTCAAACAATTTATCAGAGGGGGTGTCAGGCCCCCACCAATCAGATACTGATGACCTATCCAGAAAATAGGTGATCAGTATAAAAAAAAAAAAAATAATCGGAAGTACTATGTATAGAGTATGCACCGAGCTCCCTCTAGTGGTGGCTGCAAGCAATGATAAAATTATCATTTACCCCTTAGTCCTCCTGTGACAGTGTGCTCTCGTTACACCCGGCCAGAGGGAGGGTATAATAGGATGAAGTGATCGCAGGTTCAAAGAAAAGAAAAATAATTTATATATAAAATTTTAAAAAATTCCTATCATATCACAAATTTTTGTATGCATTATATGTTAAATGCATAGGTGCCATTCAAAAATATAACTCGTCCCGCAAACAACCCTCAGTGGCTTGGCTCTTAAAGGGTTAATTACTATGCAGAGGGTTTGGACCTTTGTATCAGCTCAGACCACTATACAGATATATTAAGAAATATTTTGATCATTCTCCGCCGGCCTAACCTTTCATCTGACCCCTGAATCCAGACCCGTCAGCACTAAGGAATGTACAATACGCAGCAGACCAGGAACACCGCCGCTGCCTTATATTAAAGGGATATTTCCCTTTTAACCCTTTACAGAAGACTTTAAGCCTAATGCACTGCAAGCAGCTCTAATAATACTAACAGACCTCCCAAAAATCCGATTGGGAGCTCTTTATACCAAGCAAAAACTGCACCGTACCAGTAACAGCGCAACGCAACCGTCAATTAGATGGCGGTAATTGTTTACATACTATATTATCACACAGGCGTCATGTAACAAAGCTTAGAAGAACAACGTCACTCTGGTTGTTACTGGTATTGCAATACCAGACACGTCCATGGAGAAGAGGGGCGCCGTTTCTATAAAAGAAAATCCTGAACAGTCCCATTTAAGTACCAGAAAGTGTGCTTTGAATAAAAAAAAAATATATATATAATCTAAAAACAACCCATATTGATTTTTTTCCCTTTGGATGAACAGGGAGTGCTTGACTTCTCATAAAGTTGGAGAAAAAGCTGTGTATCCAGAATAAGACACACGATAAGCTCCCCCTAGTGGACAATTAATACCAAACCACAGTTGGATTTGGTATTCTTCTGCAATAAATAAATAGTTGGAGGCAACTAAGGCAAATCGCCCTTCAAGGCACAGAAGATGGCGCTATAAGGATAGTGCAAAACTAAAATACAATTAAAGAGACCCTAAAAAAATAATAATATTTTGCTTTGGTCTGCAAGACCACCATGTATCTTGGGTATGTTGGTGGCCAATATTCGCGTCAACTCATTCATTATCCAGAGTCTCTTCACTGTCACTGCTCTCCTCCTTGATTTGGGAGTGGAAACTTGCCAGGTTCAGGTCTAAAAAGGTGGTCAGAAGTTTTGCCACTGCTTCCACGTCACTGGGCGAAAAAAAAAAAAAAAAAGGATCAGATGAGCCCCAAAGGTTTCACCACAGAAAAGAGACCCTTGAAGAACTTACCTTCTACCTCCGAGCAAGGCACTCTGTGTAAGAGGGTGGGAGATGCCAGTGACAAAACGTAGGACAATGAGGTAGCCTTTCCCAAAATATCGTACCTTCTCCTCCTCAACGTTCACATCCCGAATCTCTTTGATAAGTACCACCACTATGGAAAAGAACATATTGCATGTGGGCACTATGTCCATCTAGCTTATGTCCACCAGGAACTTCTTGATGGTGTCAGCCTCACCACCTACCTTGCTCTTGGCCTCCTTTACAAAACGTGAGAACTTTCTTGTACAAGTTGAATGTCTTTAGGACGGCTTTCCCAGCCTTCTTATCAAATATTGCTTCCTGAGAGAAAGAGAAAAACATCCACCTAGTGGCTTAGAGAGACCAACATGATGTCTTCAATGTAGCCCCATCTGACCCTTTTAATCTACTAGAGATGCTTGGAAAATGGGGTTGTTAGACTTAAGCCTGTCTTACACCTTTATCATACATGGCTAGACCCAACAAGCTCATGTGTAACTTCTACCGACCTGAGGACAACCTGAGATGTAGTTTTTAGCTTACCTCCCAATCTTCAAGATTCTGAAGAGCCACAAACAGGCAGCCGGCCACATAAAAGAGCTTCCACGCCCAGGAATCTAGGGTCAGAGGAAAACTTCAGGAGGACAGCTACAGAATTACAGAGTATGAGGCCAACAGTCCCCATAGTACAATCAAAGTCCATCAAAAAGTTATATTCAGATACATGCCTTCAAAGCTAGAGCCATAGACATATGTGGTGGCCTAATGTCTATGGGGCCTGGAAGACCCTCACCCAAGAGCTGGCATCTGAGGTGACTTGGACTAGACAGATGGAGCTGAGGCCATCTAATATGTATGGCCTTGATCTCCAAGCTTCGAGAAATGGTGGGAATAGCTGTCACCTTCCCCCCATCTGGCATAGACGAGGGAGCCTTGGTGGAAGACACAACCCTACCCAGAGAACTGTGGCTGATGTTGCCACAGCATCAGGGTCCCGACGTCCACTGTGGGGAGGATACACTGTATTTTTAGGTCCACCATGAAGCACAAACTTTATATACTACTCAAGGAAGCCAGTACCTACCTGTACTGTAATAGGCTGCAGCCAAGCCGACCGAGGAGATCCCTATAGGAGATGTAATATATTGTACATTTTACTTCACGTTTCATTATATCATGTTACACGTTAGAGGATCACTGGTCACATTTACCTCGAAATGGAAACCATCAGCATGTTGCTGTTCACGGACTCTTTTTAAGCATTTCTATTTATTAAGTAGACAATTGGTGCACTGCTCTAAATTGGCTGTGGATTTTATACCCTCACTATCCCCCACCGCCCCCAATTTTTGTAGCCTCACTATCCCCTGCCACCCCCCATTCTATAGCCACAATATCTCCACCCCCATCCAGATCTGTAAGTTGTAAACTACAGGTTCTTCTCAAAAAATTTGCATATTGTGATAAAGTTC
Organism: Bufo bufo; assembly: GCF_905171765.1. NCBI lineage: Eukaryota > Metazoa > Chordata > Amphibia > Anura > Bufonidae > Bufo > Bufo bufo. The sequence goes on from NC_053394.1 coordinate 424,136,373, forward strand.
ATTATTTTCTGTAATGTACTGATAAACATTAGACTTTCTTATATTTTAGATTCATTACACACAACTGAAGTAGTTCAAGCCTTTTCTTGTTTTAATATTGATGATTTTGGCATTCAGCTCATGAAAACCCAAAATTCCTATCTCAAAAAATTAGCATATTTCATCCGACCAATAAAATAAAAGTGTTTTTAATACAAAAAAAGTCAACCTTCAAATAATGAAGTTCAGTTCTGCACTCAATACTTGGTCGGGAATCCTTTTGCAGAAATGACTGCTTCAATGCGGCGTGGCATGGAGGCAATCAGCCTGTGGCACTGCTGAGGTGTTATGGAGGCCCAGGATGCTTCGATAGCGGCCTTAAGCTCATCCAGAGTGTTGGGTCTTGCGTCTCTCAACTTTCTCTTCCCAATATCCCACAGATTCTCTATGGGGTTCAGGTCAGGAGAGTTGGCAGGCCAATTGAGCACAGTAATACCATGGTCAGTAAACCATTTACCAGTGGTTTTGGCACTGTGAGCAGGTGGCAGGTCGTGCTGAAAAATGAAATCTTCATCTCCATAAAGCTTTTCAGCAGATGGAAGCATGAAGTGCTCCAAAATCTCCTGATAGCTAGCTGCATTGACCCTGCCCTTGATAAAACACAGTGGACCAACACCAGCAGCTGACATGGCACCCCAGACCATCACTGACTGTGGGTACTTGACACTGGACTTCAGGCATTTTGGCATTTTCCTCTCCCCAGTCTTCCTCCAGACTCTGGCACCTTTATTTCCGAATGACATGCAAAATTTGCTTTCATCGGAAAAAAGTACTTTGGACCACTGAGCAACAGTCCAGTGCTGCTTCTCTGTAGCCCAGGTCAGGCGCTTCTGCCGCTGTTTCTGGTTCAAAAAGTGGCTTGACCTGGGGAATGCGGCACCTGTAGCCCATTTCCTGCACACGCCTGTACACGGTGGCTCTGGATGTTTCTACTCAAGACTCAGTCCACTGCTTCCGCAGGTCCCCCAAGGTCTGGAATCCGTTCTTCTCCACAATCTTCCTCAGGGTCCGGTCACCTCTTCTCGTTGTGCAGCGTTTTCTGCCACACTTTTTCCTTCCCACAGACTTCCCACTGAGGTGCCTTGATACAGCACTCTGGGAACAGCCTATTCGTTCAGAAATTTCTTTCTGTGTCTTACCCTCTTGCTTGAGGGTGTCAATGATGGCCTTCTGGACAGCAGTCAGGTCGGCAGTCTTACCCATGATTGCGGTTTTGAGTAATGAACCAGGCTGGGAGTTTTTAAAAGCCTCAGGAATCTTTTGCAGGTGTTTAGAGTTAATTAGTTGATTCAGATGATTAGGTTAATAGCTCGTTTAGAGAACCTTTTCATGATATGCTAATTTTTTGAGATAGGAATTTGGGGTTTTCATGAGCTGTATGCCAAAATCATCAATATTAAAACAAGAAAAAGCTTGAACTACTTCAGTTGTGTGTAATGAATCTAAAATATATGAAAGTCTAATGTTTATCAGTACATTACAGAAAATAATGAACTTTATCACAATATGCTAATTTTTTTAGAAGAACCTGTACATGTTATTCAGGCCATTTAGATATTCCAAAGTAAGTGTTTACACAAGATAACCTTACTATATATCATGTCATGAGCCATAATAAGCAATTATAAGTATTAAGGTCCATCAACAGCAGCTAAACTGCTTGATGATGGTTTCCAGACAGACTTTGTAATGTAGCACATAAACTCTTACAACTCACCAACTAACAGCGACCACGAGCGGATGCTGGGATTCCTTTTCAGATGTAGGAGGGTCCCGGTGTGGCTTTCTACCTGCATATACATGACGGGGTCTGTCATAGAAGAAGAAGAGACAAAATGAGATCAGAAAACCGCCAATGAGGCTGGGAAAGAAAAGACCGAAACTAACGGACGTGTCGCCTATGGACAGACTGGACTCGGTAGCAGTCTTGCCTAGGAGATCATCTAGAAAGGTATGAGTGTCACCCAAACCCAGCATGGTCCTACAATCTAGTGTCAGAGGATCCTCCAGTGGGCCCAGGCTCTGATACCATAGGGGGCCACAAAGGCCCAGTCTGACCCTTCTACAATCCAAGCAGGAGCCCCCTGGAACCTGCGTAATGGGTGGGGGAGGGACAACGACAATTTCTGAAGGGCCCCAAGCTGTTGTCTCCTCTTCAGACCCCTGGGACCATCACTGAAAACTGAAAGTAAAGGTCTGAGAATGGGGAAGAAAGAATGGGGAAGTGTTTGGGCAGAGACTTGTCACCCGGAGGGAGCAGCGTCACATGAGGCAATCATTAAGAGGCATGAAATAGGGATAAGTGGCGACTAAGGGGCTAGGGGCGAGTCCTAAAGAAGCGCCCGCTGCCATATGAACCCAGAATTGTGGTTCTAGAAGCAGTGACAAGGTACATGCTGGGAGTAGTAGTCCTACCACATGTAAACAAGCTACACAGCAGCTAGGATCATGCAGGAGTAGGACTGTAGGTGCCAAGTCTGAGGAATACAAATGTGCAACTTCTGGGGTTCATCGCCTGCGTGTATACACTGTAACAGCACTGCAGATGAGGACACATGAGAAGGCTGCACCCCTCCCTGCTTTGTTATTGCTCAATACAGAGGAAGTTCCTCCCTGCCCCTCCTGTAGTAACACAGACATCAGCAGCCTCTGGGCTTCCATCACACAAGTCGGTAGGTACACCGTACACTGGACTTACCTTCCTACTACTGCACCTGAAGCTCTTCTGTCTACAGCTCTGCGCTTCCCCAATACACGCTACACCGCAGGGTATGCTGGGATACGGGATGTCCCGCCCAGCCTTTACATGCATAAAGCTATACCAGCACTGGCCACTAGACGGCAATGTGTCTGTTTACCTCATAATGTTATTCCAACATTGGTCACTAGATGGCACTGCATCGGTTTCCGTACTGCTATTCCGATACTAACCACCAGGTGGCTCTGCATCTCCATAGTTTAGATTTCTATTCCAACACTGGCCACTAGATGGCAATGCATCAGTTTACTTCATAATGCTATTCTAATATTGACCACTAGAGGGCTCTGCATACCTGCAGTTTATATTTATTTTCCAACACTGGCCACTAGATGGCTCTGCATCAGTTTTACTTCATAATGCTATTCCAACATTTACCGCCAGGAGGCTTTAGCTCGATTTGTTATAGCCATAGAACACTAGATGGCTCTGCAAATGCGGTATACCAGTACTGAGCACTGGGTGGCGTACACTTTCATCTTGCTATACCAATACTTAACACTAGATGGCACTGCCTCCATTCAGTGCGCCGTCAGGGTCCAGCTCAGGTCACGCTCATAATAACCAATAGAGAACACTGGATGGCACATTTATAACACAGTACTACTCTTGCGCTGACCACCAGGGGGCGCATAATTGGCCGTACATTACAAACGGAAACTACAACAGCTGTAAGATCCCCAGGTCATTCAGGGATTAGTAGTTTTACAGCTGCTGGTATCTGCCTCAGTTTACTGAAGGCACATGACCCCTTGCGTAACAACCAGTCTGTTTATACCGTTGTCAAGACAGTAGAAAAAAAATGCGGTCTAAATTGTTGTCTCCTTTGCAGGAGACATTTTTGGTAAGTCACCCGCATTTTGAAAATATTGCGTGGTCCACAGAAAAATGGCCGCCGCGTTTCAGCGCGGTGAGGACGTGCAATTACGACTGGGCTCAAGTAGCACAGTGATCGGGTGGGCGTGTCGGGGGCGGGAATTATGGAGGAAATTCAACTTCCTCTGCTTCCCATTGGCTGAGGAGCTGTCAATCAAACCGGAGACGAGCGAGGGGCAGAATAGCATGTAAGAAGGAGCCGGAGACGGTATAACAAAGAGCAGGGTGACAGCAGAGGGGCAGCAGCTGGGGCCCTGCGCGTCCGGGGACCTCCACCGGGACCAGCGGAGACATGAAGTGTGAGAACTGCACCAAGGCGGTGAGCACCCCCTGCCCCAGCCAGACATGGCCGGCCCTTAACCCCTCATACCCCGGAGCCTCACTGCCCACGTTATGTAATGTCATGAGGGTACAGCATTAACCCCCAGCAAATAGCTGTGGGTCTGGCCCTTTAAATGAGCAATTACTTGTTTGATCAATTATCTTTAATAATTTTTTTTTTATTATTTTTATTTTTATTTTTTGTTTATATATATATATATATATTATAATTTCCTCAATTTGTGTGGTCTGGTTATTTTTTATTATTCCCTCTCAAACCGGGCCGCTACTTTTTGTTTTATTTTTAATTTTTTTTTATTATTATTATTATTATTATTTCTCAAACATTTTTTATTATTAATTTTATTATTTTATTTGATTACCTCTCAAACTTGGCAACTATTTTATATATATTTTTAATGATATATTATTTTTTATTTTTTTTGTTTTATTTCCTCCCAGCTAATATTTGATTGTTACTTTTTTATTTCCCTCCCCCCTCTGAAACTTGGCAGCCTTTTTTCTTTTTATTTTTTTATTTTTTTTTTCTTCTCAAATTTGGCCTATATTTTTTTTTTATTTTTTGTTTGACATTTAGGTTTTGTTTTTTTATTTCCTCAAACTTGGCCAATATATTTTATTTTTTGATTTCTTTAGTTGACTTTATTTTTTTATTTCCTCAAACTTGGACGATAGCTTCGGTTTTATTTTATTTTTTTATATATTTTATTTCATTTTTTTATATTTTTTTTTAGTTCAAAGTTTTTGACAGTAAAATAGATATTGTAAAATCTAATGATAAAAAATACAGACTCAGTCTTAAGCTTATTGTTACTACTATGATGATCTTGCTGCACGCTGTGTCTCTGGAAATAGGTGATATTTTGTAAGATTTCTATTTTTTATATATATATTTTATTTTTTGAGGGGGGATTATTTCTGTTATGACTTGTTGTGTAAGGTTGTTTTGGTTTTATCAGCTTCGACTTCTCATATGGAGAACATTAACCATTTCATGATCATCGTCCTTACTGTATATACACGTTTTGTTTATTGCACAATACTTTTCTATATTCATTTATTTTATTTTTTTTTACGCTATCACAGATACGTTTTCTATTTTTATTTCTTTTTTGCTGGTCACCTTTAAGAGAGAAAAAAAAAAAAAAGTAATGTTGGCCAAACATGGCTGTTTTCTTCCAAAAAACAGCGCCCTATCTGTCCACAGGTTGCGTCTGTTTTTGCAGCTCAGCTCCTTCAATCAGGCCGAGCTGCGCACACAACCTGTGGATAGATGGAGTGCTGCTTTTTGGAAGGAAGCCGCCATGTTTTTCTAATCCTGGATGTCCCCTTTAAGAATGTGTTGCAATCCTCCAGACCCCTCGGTGACCGATACTTCTTGGACCACGGTGATCTTTGGGCGTTCATTTTGAGGCCAGCGTTTGCTGTAGGACTGGTTGCCTGTGGTCACCTTTAGGTGGGGGGAGTCTGCTTGGTTGTCATGGTTACAGAGCACATCCTATTGCAACCTTTTGGTCATGAAAAAGATGGACCCCATTATAAGTCAGTGGGGGCCATAGGGTGCCGCTGGTGTCCATTGTACAATCCGTCACTTCTGTAATGAAAGCCACAGTGTAGATAGGAACCTTATGGACCATACCATTAGTCAAAGGGGGGTCTTCAGAACTTCATTCTTATGGTAGTCAGTATGGCCTTTATTGGACAGGGCACCTCACCCTGGTGCCACAGAACTCGATGAAGACCCCTCGATGGGATCATATCCGTTATAGATTTTGGGTCAAACTGTATCATGGCCGCCGACCAACTCCCCACCATGTTGGGCTCAAAAGTTCCAGTCAATATGATAACCTTAGGCCCTCGGGCAGCAGTCCAGCCACGATAGCAGGAGCCATATTGTCCTCTCGAGGCGCTCTTTCATCAGAAGCTCTGAATGTGACCTCAAATGCCTCAGTGATACCTCTAGTTAACCGCCATTTCCTCCATCTCACCGGCAACTGTACATCGTCTAGAGGGCCATGGTGTTTAATCTTCTTCTTTTTTTGGCCTCCAAGATGGCCTCTTCTGCCTATATAGGTGACAGGTCATTGTAACCAGAGAATATTGTTTTTTTCTTTTCACATTAGTCATCACAGGATGAACCTTCCTGTCACCAAATATTTTTGTGGAGGCCAACGATAGGGGGAGGGGGACTGCAAATATTTTGAGAGCTGAGCCAGTAAGTCGTCATGTTTACATTCTGGTGTATGTTACATGGGGTCAGGTGACCTGATGCCCCCATACAATCAGATCCTGTGCTTCTGGCGGCAAAACTCATGTGCATTGTGTTTCTTTTTTTGTGAAAAAAAAGATCCTTTTTTTATTTATTTATTTATTTTTATTTATCCATTTTTATAACTTTGTGATTTTGTAGTCATTTTTTTAGTCCAGTCCCTTTTTTTAATTTTATTATTATTATTATTATTTGCTTTGTGTTTAATTTTTTTGTAAAAATAAGTAATTTTTATCCATTTTTGTAATTTTGTAGTCATTTTTGCAAGTTTCATTATTATTTTTACTTTTTTTTTTTCCCCTTCTCCACAAAAACTCATGTGCTTTGTGTTGTTTTTATATTTTTTTTGTAAAAATAAAATGATGCATTTTAGTAATTTTTCATCCATTTTTGCAACTTGTAATTTTTAAGTTCCTTTTTTTTTCTTTGTATTAAGGCTACTTTCACACTGGCGTTTCTGGGTCCGCTTGTGAGATCCGTTTCAGGGATCTCACAAGCGGTCCAAAACAGATCTGACGAAACTGAGCCAAACGGATCCCTCCTGACTTACAATGTAAGTCAATGGGGACAGATCCGTTTTCACTGACACAATATGGTGCAATTAAAAAAGGATCCGTCCCCCATTGACTTTCAGTGTAAGTCAAAACAGATCCGTTTGCATTATGAACAAAAAAATTTTTTTTTCGTTCATGATAATGCAAACGGATCCGTTATGAACGGATACAAGCGTTTGCATTATAGGTGTGGATCCGTCTGTGTAGATACAAGATGGATCCGCACCTAACGCAGGTGTGAAAGTAGCCTTATTATTATTATTATTATTATTATTATTTTATATTTTTCTTCCCCCCCCCCCCCCCCCCCCATCCCACAAAAAGTTAAACTGTAGAATAAAAAAGCAAATGTAGGGTGATGGGAGTAGACAGCGCAGTGAGGTGGTTGTCCTACAGCCGAGATAATTCTCCCATTTCAGCTGCATGAATGATGTACGATTGCACAGTTTTTTTTTTTGTTTTTTTTTATTTTATTGCTTTTGTGTTTAGTATTTTTATATAAAGTTTTATATATACTTTTTTTTTTTTTTTATACTAGCTCTTTTTTTTAATCATTTTTCTTTGATTTAATTACATTCATTTCTATAGGAAATTGACCGCGACACCTAATGGAATTTTACTCTACAACAATTTTTTATATTGTTTTCGGTTTTTCTATCGACCTACGTTTTTTTTCCTTTTTACACTGCATTGAATAAAAAGTAACTCAATGTAACAGAATTCTTTTATGGTTAGGGGCAGAATATATATTATATTGATTTGTCTGTTGAATGTTTTTTGCTTGTTTTTTTGTTTTGTTTTTTATACCTATTAAAACAAAAAATCTAATTTTTATAATTTATTTTTTTTATTTTATTTTTTTGTCCGCCCAGGAATGTAGCAAGAAAAAGAAGCAGGATGCAGCTGATGCGGAGCTTTCCGTGGCGCAGGCTGTGGAGGACGGAGATGAGGTGAGAGTCAGACACCACCTTATCTGTGACCTTCCATGTGCCGTTCTTGATGAGCCCAGGATGGGCCATCACACGCCCAAACTCGGACCCTTATCTGGACCCGTCACCCCCTCCACGGCCAGACTCCACACCCTTCAAAGCTGACTGCGGCATTCGAGAACTTTTTTTTTTAAGTTTGATTTCTCAAGCAGAAATCTCCCCCCCCCCCCCCCCCCCCATAATCCCGGTGCTACGGGCTGCTAATCGGGACCCCACTCAATTAGCTTCCTTAAAGGGCAACTATAGCTCTAGCTGAAACTACAACTCCCAACATTTACAGCCAGCTTACGCTTGTCCGTTTCACCTGATGAGATTTTTCAATTTTTTTTTTTATTATTTTTCTAATGTACTTAGAAAAGCGAATTTCACCGCCTGGCCGATGCCCGTATCTTCCTGAGTGATTGCCTGGCCTGTGGAAACTGTGTGACCTCAGAAGAAGGCGCCAAGATCTTCGCGCAGAACCAGAAGGCGTTTTTCAAGGTTTTGAGTCTCAATAAGGTATGGGTGTCTTACATGGTTTAACTCTTTCTCTGTTTTTGAGATTTCGGCCATTCCAGTCGTACTGTTCTGTCATCACATCTAGAGCTGCGTTCGTAATTCTGTTTCAAAGGGATTTTTCCATCGATCACCGATACTTAGAAGAGGCCATCGATGTATGATCAGTAGGAGATCCTACCCCCTAGGGCTTAAAGTATTTAGCAGAACAAAAATGCTGCAGTACTCTGCACAGTAGATTCCACGCCATACATGTCCACGCTCTTCACTTACGGCCAAACGCGTATGAACGTCACTGTGCCATATAATTCAGTTGAAAATCGCTTTACGTGTTTGTCTTTTGAGTGTTGACCGATTGCAAGCAGCAGCCAGCAGAATTATGAATGCAGCTCTGGATTTGAATTGAGTATATGATGAATTGTCCTGTAGTTGGCATTTTTTTGATTCTAACCTTTTGTCTTCCAGAAATGTGACGCTTCCCTCCATAGACTGGTGGTGGCGTCAGTCAGTCCCCAGTCCGTGCCTTATTTTGCCGCCAAGTTCCAGCTTTCCGTCTGTGAGGCGGCTAAGAAAATCTGTGGCTTCCTCAAGAGTCTAGGTAAGTGGAAGTGTCCCTTCATCGCACTGACACGTGAAACTCTACAATGTTGAAGCTGTCAGGGGGTGGACGTATGGTTAAAGTGGCACTCTGCTCCAGTGATGTCTTGTGTCCCCCCTCAGGCGTCCATCATGTGTTTGATACAACGATCGCTGCCGATTTCAGCATCCTGGAGACCCAGAGAGACTTCATCCAAAGGTTTAGGCGGCAGACGCAGGATGAGCACGCCTTCCCCATGTTTGCCTCCGCTTGTCCTGGTAAGCAGTGCAATGCAAACACTGCGGCCCCAGATGTGTACCTCAGCCGCCGATCCCCCTCCTGCTGCGATAGATGTTAACATGGCTTCAGATTAAAGGGGTTCTCTGTGACACTGGTACTGATGCCCTATTCTTAGGATAGGTCATCTCTCTCAGAACGTCCGGCAGCCCCACTGATCAGCAGCCAGGGCGTTAGAGACTATACGTTGTACGGAGCTGCAGGCAGACGGCGCCATCTACTGTGTAGTGGCCGTGTCGGGGGTACTGCAGCTTAGCTCCCAGTTAAGTGAACGGATGCTGAGCTTGGAGTATGGAGGCAGTATTACGCCTTCTTCTCCCGCTCCATACACTGTATAGCCTCCGGCTGCCCAACGCAGCTGATCGGAGGGGGTGCCAGGTGTCGGACCCCCACCGACCTGATACTGATGACCTCTCCTGGGGATAGGTCATCAATAACTACAGCCCAGAGATAAGTGAACAGCCCCAGTGAAGCCCAATATCCTGCTCCTTTTCTGTTTATCCTCTGGGAAGCTGAGATCTGTGCTCCTGTTTGCAGTGATAGGGTTAACAGTACCAGTTTACAGATGACCTTGTGACAGGAAAAAGACGTCTTGGCCTCCTGAGGCCATAACTAAAGATAAGGTAGGGCTGTGTGAAAAGTGCAGCAGTGTCCAGCCTCCAGGAGCGCAGGAACAGCTCTGCTGAGTCAGGAGCTCTCCTGCTGGCAGCTATGCAGCGCTGTAGTCCTGCACCAGTCGGTAAAAGGTTAATCTCGCCCGTCACCCCCAGCCCCCATCACATGAGCAGAGGATGGAGAATGTCAATCACCTGACTGTGAAGAGGCTGGCCCTTTAATTATTTTTAACCCTTTCTGTTGTGTTTTTAGTGATAAAACGTTGAATAATGAAAAGGGCTTAAACTTCCTAATACACTTGGTGTCTCACGGTCGAGATCTCCGTTTTGTCGGTGAATGGACAGCTTGTGACTAGCGTAAAACTCTCTCTCCTGTCCAGACAAGTTTTTATCTTACCTCAAACGATACATTGTAACAAACTCAGCTGTGTGATCCGATCCAGCACAGGAAGGGTGCATTTCCTAGCAGGGTGCTTCTTTAGCTTAGGCTCAGGACTAGTGTTCATATCACAGTCGTAAAGCTGAACGGGAAGGTAAAAACCACGTCATTCACTGCTCGCCCCCAAAACGGCAGGATGAACAGCGGTTTAAAGAAGTGAATCTGCTGATGAAGGGTTAACTGGAATAAATGACGACAATCTGCACATGTGCTTTGTGGGTAAACGATGACACAGCTGAATTTTACAGGATCAGAAACAGACGCCAGACCTAATATGCCATGTAATGATTACTTGATGTATACAACAGCTCTGTACTGTCACCCCTCCCCCGTACCAGCTACGCCGTCACAGCGTAACATGCAGAATAGAACTACTATAATCCCGCTCCTATGTACAAGAATATAACTACTATAATACTGCCTCCTATGTACAAGAATATAACTACTATAATACTGCCTCCTATGTACAAGAATAGAACTACTATAATACTGCCCCTATGTACCAGAATATAACTACTATAATACTGCTCCTATGTACAAGAATATATCTACTATAATACTGCTCCTATGTACAAGAATATAACTACTATAATACTGCTCCTATGTACAAGAATATAACTACTATAATACTGCCTCCTATGTACAAGAATATAACTACTATAATACTGCTCCTATGTACAAGAATATAACTACTATAATACTGCTCCTATGTACAAGAATATAACTACTATAATACTGCTCCTATGTACAAGAATATAACTACTATAATACTGCTCCTATGTACAAGAATATAACTACTATAATACTGCTCCTATGTACAAGAATATAACTACTATAATACTGCCTCCTATGTACAAGAATATAACTACTATAATACTGCCTTCTATGTACAAGAATATAACTACTATAATACTGCCTCCTATGTACAAGAATATAACTACTATAATACTGCTCCTATGTACAAGAATATAACTACTATAATACTGCCTCCTATGTACAAGGATACAACTGCTATAATACTGCTCCTATGTACAAGAATATAACTACTATAATACTGCCTCCTATGTACAAGAATATAACTACTATAATACTACTCCTATGTACAAGAATATAACTACTATAATACTGCTCCTATATACAAGAATATAACTACTATAATACTGCTCCTATGTACAGGAATATAACTACTATAATACTGCTCCTATGTACAAGAATATAACTACTATAATACTGCTCCTATGTACAGGAATATAACTACTATAATACTGCCTCCTATGTACAAGAATATAACTACTATAATACTGCTCCTATGTACAAGAATATAACTACTATAATACTGCCTCCTATGTACAAGAATATAACTACTATAATACTGCCTCCTATGTACACGGATATAACTACTATAATACGGCCTCCTATGTACAAGAATATAACTACTATAATACTGCTCCTGTGTACAAGAATATAACTACTATAATACTGCTCCTATGTACAAGAATGTGATTAATATAATTGCTGCTTGTTCTTCTTCCATTAACCCTTTGTCTCTCTTCCTATAGGATGGGTGCAGTATGCTGAACGTGTTCTGGGTGACTTGGTTACACCACACATCTGCACTGCAAAATCGCCGCAGCAGATCATGGGGTCACTGATGAAGAGCTACTTTGCGTCACAGAAGGTGAGGCTGACTCTTAAAGGGATATTTTGGCGTTGTTGGCTTCTCCTCAGAATAGGCCATCAGTATCTGATCTGCGGGGGTCCGACACATGGCACCCCTGACAGTCAGCTGTTTTATGGTAGCTCTGGTGTTGGACATCGGCACCGGAAATATACAGCTCTGTGCATTGTGTAGTCGGTGGCGCTGGTCACCACTCACCTCAGTGGGGGCAGTGCTGCAGTAACCCGCTCAGTGGATAGCTGTATAGTTCCGTTGCTGGAGCCACCTGAAAACAGGTGATCGGTGGGGGGGGTGTAGGGTGGCGCACCACCACCAATCAGATATTGATAGCCTAGTAAAATTCGAGGCAACCCCTTTAAGTTGCTAATAGTCATAGTTAAAGGGGTTGTCCAGGATTAGAAAAAGATGGCTGCCTTCTTCTAAAAACAGCAGCACCCTTGTCCACAGGTTTTGTACGGTATTGCACCTCTGCCCTATTGAATCCAATGGAGCTGAGCTGCAATACCCAACGCAACTAATGGACAGGGATGGTGGTGCTTTGTTGGAAAGCAGCCATGTTTTTTCCTTTACCCATGACAGCACCATAGAGAGATGGATCCGCCCCCACAACTGGACAGGAAGCCCCAGAGCAATCGGTGTGGTTTCCTGTTCTCCGGACAGTGGAGCCTGGAGCATGCAGCCTCCAGGGCTGTGAAACAAGGAACACCTTATGAACTTAGGTTATACAGCAAATATTTGTTGTGTGGTTGGTATGAATCTGTTTGGTGCCTTTAGCATGATTGATAGATTTCAATATTTGTCAGGCTTCAGGGCCTGGTTGACTGCCTCTTGGCTTCAGGGCCTGGTTGACTGCCTCTTGGCTTCAGGGCCTGGTTGACTGCCTCTTGGCTTCAGGGCCTGGTTGACTGCCTCTTGGCTTCAGGGCCTGGTTGACTGCCTCTTGGCTTCAGGGCCTGGTTGACTGCCTCTTGGCTTCAGGGCCTGGTTGACTGCCTCTTGGCTTCAGGGCCTGGTTGACTGCCTCTTGGCTTCAGGGCCTGGTTGACTGCCTCTTGGCTTCAAGCTGAATGCCTTTGATCTTATGTTGGTTTCATTGAATTCCGAGGCCCTGTGCATGCTTGGCTGTATGCCTGTCCGGCTGAACATTTTTGCATCTATGCCGGCTTTGTTGAACGCCTAGTTGGCGGTCCACCTGTGCATCTATGTTTGCTTAGCTGAATGTCTTGCTTCTATACCTGCTTTGTTGAAAGCCTGGTCTGCTGAGCGCCTGTGCATCTATGCCTGGTTGGTTGAACACTTGTGCGTCCATGCTGGGTCGGCTGGTTACCCCATTGGGTCTGCGCCTGGTCGGCTGGTTACCCCTTTGGGTCCATGCCTAAAAAGTGATGGCTTCATGGGAGCCTGGGCCTTTCTGGTTCAGTGTTTGTGGCAGGGTTACTATTTTCATGGCCTCATGTTCTTATGGAGCTGATTGCTTCTATGTTATGCTTGCCTGGGATGACTGCTCCTTCAGCTTTTCATTGTAGCTGGCTGCTTCTGCTGCTGGGCTTATCTAGTGCCGCTGTGTGTGTTCAGCTGCTTACTTTGCATGGGCCTTGTCTATATGGTTGGTGGCTTTGGTCACCATGTCCGTGTGGCTGGCGGCTCGTGTCGCCATGTCTTGATAACTGATTGTTTTTGCAACAGTATCTGGATGACGGTACCTGGCTCTGAGCTGCTGTCTGTGACCAGCTGTGCCTGAGATGCAACCATGGCTTGGTGGCGGTCTACCTTGATGGCAATGCCTGCATGGTGAACTGGTTCTGTGGCTATGCCTGATTGACAGTTTGTAGTTTAAAGGACTTCTGTCACCCCCCCAAACAGCAATTTTCAGTATTGGACTTAATATAATTGCTAATGTACGCAGAGTCCATATATACCCCTCTTTCCTCTGGCTGTGCTTTAAATTCTTTAAAAATAGTACTTTTGTGGTATGCAAATTTCTTCACTACCGGCAAGTTGGGTGGTTACTTGCTGGTAGCCGCCGCATCCTCGGTCTAAAAAAACGCCCCCTCCTCCACTTGATTGACAGGGCCAGAGAGCGCTCTCCTCCTCTCGCTGTCCCTCTCTGCCCATAAAATCCTGCGCCTGCGCCGTACCCATCCTCATTCGGCGCTCAGAGAAGGGCGCTCGCTTGCCCGCTCCTTCCTCAGTGCGCCTGCGCCGATGTCAGCCTACACCCGGAAAAGAAGCATCGGTAATTTCCAGCACTGGGGACCCTAAGAGGTCTGAAGGGTCCAGGGTGCTTTTTGGACCTCTTGCAGCAAATCGGTGAGCTCCTCCAAATAAGGGATTGATGCCACGGTAGGGTTCCATCGTGGATGCCAGATTGCGAGAAAATTTGGAGATTTTGGCATCTGATGTTCTTTTGGTCCTTCAGTGGATCTTAGATCACTGGGTGGGGAGCGTGCCGGTGAGTTCCCTGCTACGCGCTCCCTGAAGATTCAACCGTGCAGGTGGCGTGCCTTGGAAGGGATTCTCCTGGGGAACTTTTGGTGAGGCAGGAAGAAACATCTGTCTCTGAATATAATCTGCACCAAAGGAATCGGTGTTCAGCAATCATCTTCAGTTTGATCACTCTGCGTCAAGATAAGTACTTCTCTAAGATGTTTTGTTAAATCTTTTATGATTTGTTAACATTTGATAAGAAACCCACATAAGATTTATTTTATGAGATTATCCTGAGTTTTAGGTATAATGTTGAAATTCCTAGGTTAGAATGTTTATTGTTCCCACTTTTTTAGTTTGGACCTCTTGTTAGCTTTTGGTGTCTTCATAGTTTTTATCTCTGGTATTCGATCTCTCTATGGTGCTGTCATGGGTGAAGGGAAAAATGATAATTACACTTAACGCGAATTGGATTTTCCAGAACCCATGACGGCACCCCTCTGATTCCCTCCCTGGTGCTTATGGTTGATGAGAATTGTTCTGTCTTTCAAGTAAAAAGGAAGAATGAGGTTATAGGAATTCTATTTTGTATGGCTCCTACTGATCTACTCTGGAATTAACACTGAGGGAGGAAGTGGGTGTTCCCTTTTCTATTGCTTTGGGGCTTCCTGTCCAGTTGTGGGGGCCGATCCATCTCTCTATGGTGCTGTCATGGGTTCTGGAAAATCCAATTACCGGTAAGTGTAATTATCATTTTTCCAACTCTGGACAACCCCCTTTTTAAGACACTACAACGCTTGTCTTCTCTACCAGAATCTGGCCCCAGATAAGATCTTCCACCTCGCTGTGGCGCCGTGTTATGACCGGAAGATGGAGGCTCTCAGGGAAGACTATTACACCGACCTTTTCAACTGCCGTGACGTCGACTGCGTGCTGACTTCAGGTAGGTGGCCCTGTACATAAACTAGGCCCGATCATTCGAGACCCCCACACTGTTCTTACTGTTATGACCTTTCCAGCATATGGGTGCCTTGTCTAGAACACCCCTTTAAGACGTACCGGAGCAATACAATTGTTACAAAAGTATTCATACCCCAGTTTTTTAAGTTTTAGTATTAGCACTTGGGTTTTAAAGTGGCCCAGCAGAAGATGTCGGCCATTTTCATCAGGGTATTCTCTATATTCCAGGTGAGGTGATGCAGATTATGGAGCAGAGGAACGTTTCAGTCAAAGAAATAGAAGAATCCCCCCTGGAGAATGTGTGAGTAGAGGGCCTCGCTGCCTGGGTAGGGGGAGGGGGTGCATCACCCCCAATTATTTTCAGTCCTTCTTTAATTACATTGGTTTGTGGTTAACTTGAGTGACCACCGGTACAGCATGTGCCCAGCTCTGTCAGCTTCCAGAATGGCAAATCTATCTCCATATACTTGCTCTTTTTAAGAGATCCAGTCCTCGCCCTCGAGCTGCAGAGTAAGTTCCCCTGCTGGTAGTAACGCCACTAGTCGCCCCATGGGGTAATCCCCTGGCATCCCAGTCATGTGAGCGTGCTGCCGATATCATATGACTACCACGAGACGGGAAAATAAAATCCTGGCAACCTTTATTGTCCAGTCAGCAGGTTAATTTTTATCCTGATCTTGGTTATGTGTGCTTTCACTTTTTTATTCTACTTTACATTGTTTAGTTTTTATTGTGGTAAGTGTTGTGACCCATTTAAAGACACAGTAGCCCATTTTTTTAATTTTTAACCAGCAGTGCTACTACTGAGACCCTACAGTGCACTACATCCTAGAATAGGAGTTTACTCCTACACCCATTACACGGCGCTGATGTACTGACCCACTGCACTACATCCTTCTCAGTTTACTCCTACCCACCCCCCCCACCACTTACTATATATTTTAGGCTTCCACCTACCCCCACTAGATGACGCTGATATGCTCAGACACTATACTACATTTTTCTCTGTTTACTCCTACCCCCACTAGATGGCGCTGATATGCTGAGACACTGTACTATATCCTTCTCTTGGTTCACTCCTACCCCCACTAGATGGCGCTGATATGCTGAGACACTGTACTATATCCTTCTCTTGGTTCACTCCTACCCCCACTAGATGGCGCTGATATGCTGAGACACTGTACTATATCCTTCTCTTGGTTCACTCCTACCCCCACTAGATGGCGCTGATATGCTGAGACACTGTACTATATCCTTCTCTTGGTTCACTCCTACCCCCACTAGATGGCGCTGATATGCTGAGACACTGTACTATATCCTTCTCTTGGTTCACTCCTACCCCCACTAGATGGCGCTGATATGCTGAGACACTGTACTATATCCTTCTCTTGGTTCACTCCTACCCCCACTAGATGGCGCTGATATGCTGAGACACTGTACTATATCCTTCTCTTGGTTCACTCCTACCCCCACTAGATGGCGCTGATATGCTGAGACACTGTACTATATCCTTCTCTTGGTTCACTCCTACCCCCACTAGATGGCGCTGATATGCTGAGACACTGTACTATATCCTTCTCTTGGTTCACTCCTACCCCCACTAGATGGCGCTGATATGCTGAGACACTGTACTATATCCTTCTCTAGGTTTACTCCTACCCCCACTAGATGGGGCTGATATGCTGAGACACTGTACTACATCCTTCTCTTGGTTCACTCCTACCCCCACTAGATGGCGCTGATATGCTGAGACACTGTACTATATCCTTCTCTAGGTTTACTCCTACCCCCACTAGATGGCGCTGATATGCTGAGACACTGTACTATATCCTTCTCTTGGTTCACTCCTACCCCCACTAGATGGCGCTGATATGCTGAGACACTGTACTATATCCTTCTCTTGGTTCACTCGTACCCCCCATAGATGGCGCTGATATGCTGAGACACTGTACTACATCCTTCTCTAGGTTTACTCCTACCCCCACTAGATGGCGCTGGGATGCTTCTCTGTATTACACATCTTTCTCATGGTTTATGCATTGTGCATGTTGTTGCCCCCACAGACACATAAATAATTAAAATTAATTACAATTATTGATGGAGTCTATGACACAGCAGACACGTGCAGAAGGCCAGTAATTGCTGGAGCACTGTATTACTTAACCTTCTGACACTCGGAGAGCTGTTAATGGCTGTTCTTGGCTAATGATTTACCTGCACCGCCTGCAGAACTGGTGTTGTCCTGCTGCTTTCTAAGGTGCCAGGGTAGATGAAGGAAACATGTTCCAAGTCCTGTACCCTGTAGTACTATAAAGTCATGTATATTGCTCTAAGGGTACTTTCACACTAGCGTCGCTGGATTCCGGCAGGCAGTTGCTTTTTTCCGGAACACTTAGGGCCGGATCCGGCATTAATGCATTTCAATGTAAAATAATGCCAGATCCGGCATTCCAGCAAGTGTTCCGGAATTTTGGACGGAGAAAATAACGCAGCATACAGTGAACTGAAGACATCCTGATGCATACTGAACAGATTGCTCTCCATTCAGAATGCATAGGGATAAAACTGATCAGTTTTTTTCCAGTATTGAACCCCTAGGACGGAACTCCATACCGGAAAAGAAAAATGCTAGTGTGAAAGTACCCTAAGGCAACCATAACTGCATATGAGCGATCAATGTGCATTCTGCTTATTCCGCAGAATAGTGAGTGCAGCTCTGGAGTATTATACAGGATATAACTCGGGATCAGTACAGGATAAGTAATGTATTGTATGTGCACAGTGACTGCACCAGCAGAATAGTGAGTGCAGCTCTGGAGTATTATACAGGATATAACTCGGGATCAGTACAGGATAAGTAATGTATTGTATGTGCACAGTGACTGCACCAGCAGAATAGTGAGTGCAGCTCTGCAGTATAATACAGGATGTAGCTCGAGATATGTAGTGTAGGTATACAGTGATCCAACTTTTTATCTAGTATAATGCAATGTATGTATTGTAAAGTGCTGTTTATGGGTGGACACCGCCTATTTCTGGACACTAGGTGATCATGTTTCCCTCTCAGTGGCTTTGATTCCTTTTTTTTTGTCTGTATTGTACGTGACACATTTGTATTTGACTTGTGGTCAGTGGAGGAGAGGCAGTCTGGTTAATAATGTTAGCTCATCGTCTCCTGGTGTCTTATATGGTTTTTACTTTTTCACCACCAGCTTTGGGGGAACCACATGTCAGTTTGTCCGCCATGAAAGCACCAGCTCGGATGGTTACCTCGCATACGTCTTCCGCCATGCTGCCAAGGAGCTGTTTGGCATGGAGGTGCAAGAAATCACATATAAGACATTAAAGTGAGTCCATGTGTATAGAAACCTTTGTACTGTATACAGACACTAAATTCACGTATATTATACAGTAAGCGGCGTCTTAAAGCGACACAGGCGCTGTTTATCGTCCATTTGCTGTGCTGCAGAATATCATCTATTGTCTTCTCTTATCGCTTGTCTTTTGTCATTTCAAGGAACAAAGACTTCCAAGAAGTGTGCTTAGAAAAAGATGGGGAGACTGTCCTGAGATTTGCCGCCGCCTATGGGTTTCGGAACATTCAGAACATGGTACTGAAATTGCGCAAGGGGAAATTTCACTATCATTTCGTGGAAGTCTTGGCTTGTCCAGGAGGTGAGTCCCAAGAAATGTGGAAAGAAATCTGCATCATAAATTGACATGCCTTTTGGATCTGCTTGTGGAAGCATTAAAAGTTTTGATCGGTGGGAATCTGACCCCCACCAACGGCTAGAACGAGAAGAGAGAAGCGCTCGCATATTGCGCACTCTCTCCTCGATGCAGGAGACAGACTCCAATAGAAAGTCTATGGGCTATGCTGATTCTGTATCCTGCAGCAAGAAGAGAGGACGCGCTATGCGAGCACTTCTCTCTCCTCATTCTAACGATCTGTGGGGGTCTCGGCACTCAAAACCTGTGTGTCTCTGACATATCAAGTTTTTCTAAATTTTATGCACTTTGCCACTACTGTATTTACTGTGGATTTACCTAAAGAGTAGAAGGGGAGGCAAATGAGTTCTTTGCAAGCTCTGTCTCTGATGCCACCAGATGTAAGGCAGCGGTCCTATAAGTCAGTGTTCTACCCTTTTAAACAGGCCTTGAGACATGACCTGGATAATAAATAAGCCAGCATCTCATCTGCAGACAGCTGTTTTGGGGTGATTGCTCCTCATCAGTGCAGAGCAGAGAGAACTGGGTGAGAGGCTTAAGTCAGCATCTGGGGGCACTATCTCTCCTTGGGGAGAGCGCCATGATCGACGTGAGGAGATTTATAGGCCAACTGTCTGCAGATGAGGTACTGGATTATAATCCAAGTCATGTCTCAAGGCCTAGTTTAAAAAAAACTTTAGCCGCTCTCCCCAAGGAGAGAGAGCACCTCCCCAAAAGCCATACCCTAAGACGCACGTTTTTAGCAAAGAAATTAAAATAAAATTTACTGACTGCTCCAGAACCCTCTGGCCAACCACCAATCCATGTCTTGTATGGCTTGAGCTGCAATACCAGGCACAGCCAATGAACAGATGTGGCACTGCTTCTGGATAAACAGCAGACCCTTTTTTTCAAGATTAGGACAAGGCCTTTAAAGGGCATCTGTCAGCAGTTTTGTTCCTATGACACTGGCTGACCTGTTCCATGTGCACTTGGCAGCTGAAGGCATCTGTGTTGGTCCCATGTTCCTATGTGCCCGCATTGCTGAGAAAAATTATGTTTTAATATATGCAAATGAGCCTCTAGGAGCAACGGGGGCGTTACCGTTACACCTTTGTCAGGACCGAGCAGTGTAAACATCATCACGCCTGACCCTGTCAAAGTGCAGGAGGCGCAGCCATTGCAGAGAGAGCAGAGCCTCTAGGAGTAATGGCAACACCCCTGTTGCATGTATTAAAACTTAAAGGGGTTGTCCGTTTTTTTTATTTTATTATTATTGATGACCTCTCCTCAGGTTAGATCATCAATATCAAATCGGTGGGGGTCCGACACCCAGCACCCCCGCCGATCAGCTGTTTAAAAAGGAAAGCAGTGCTCGTATTGGTGCTATGGCGTCCCCATTCACTTGTATGGGACGGCTCCCATTTGTTCATCTGATCGGCAGGGTTGCTGGGTGTCGGAAAATCGGAAAACCCCTTTAGTTTTTCTCTGCACCGGGGCTACATGTGCACATGGCACCAAGACAGATGACTTCAGCTGCCAAGCGCACATGTAACAGATCAGTCAGTTTCCTAGGTACAAAGCTGCTGACAGATGCCCTTTAATGATTTGGCTGAGCGAGTCCCAACTTCTTTCTATGTGCTGCATCCCTTATATGACCGGCTGGCCGCTAGCCGCCCCTTGTTGGGCCTGTGCTTTGACATAAACGCTTGGACCAGGATGGCCACAACCATAGCTTTCCCCCTGCAGCCATCTCTCAGGTACCCATCAAGCTTGTAGGTTATCCCAATGCTGGGAGATGGATCCAGTGTTGAATGGACGGTTCGGTCGAGCGAGCGAGCGATGAGCGGTTGGATGAAAAGATCTACTTGTACACAGAGTTTTTATTCATAATTCTTATTTTTATTTTTTTGTCTTTAGGTTGCTTGAATGGGAAAGGCCAGGCCCAGTCGGCGGACGGCAAACCGGAGCGGGCGCAGCTCCAAGAGATGGAGGCCTTATTCACAAATGTGCCAGTTCAGAGCCCAGAAAATAACCCCCACATCCAAGAGTTATACACCAGCTGGCTGGAGGGAGAGGAGTCCCAGAAATCCAGAGAGACTCTACATACCAAATACGTGCCCTCCACTCACAGCACTGCCCGCGTGGACATGAAATGGTGACAGATCCCTCCGCTGCCAGCGGGCACGTTAAGGACTTGAACTGCAGTATAAGACAGGCATCTTTGTCGTCAGAGGTCCGGGAGACAAAATGGCCGACTTTTATGCAGCCCCCCCACCGTCCTTTAAAGTCATCTTAAATTAAATGCTGCCAACGGCAGGGGTGGCACGTCTGTGTTACATATGAATTCCATGTGGGAAAGTTGTGTGTTCTCTTATGTCTGTGTCATGTAATATCACGTGGTCCTTTCTCAATCATCCTCTCAACCCTTGATTTGCTGCTAGATCCCCCCGAACTGCTGTGTGCATGCCTGTTAACCCCCTCCGTGCCGGCGTGCAGTTTTGCCTCTTATTTATACAGATCCTGCATACGTGTTGTCGTCAGTGTTGCGTAATCTGTCGCATTTCGCGGGCTGTTGGAAACGGACGAAGGCCAGAAAATAATGCAGCCACAGAACGGGAGGAGTAGTCTGCAGATATTTTGGCTGGCCAATATTGACATGACCGCTCCTTTTGGTATGGAGTAGTTTAATATTAAAAAAATATATATATTAATCTAAATTTATTTTGATCCCCTTCAGTCTAATATTTGGCACTAAAATATCAGCGCCTGTAGCTGGGGTGTAAGCCATCGCTCATCTCAAGATTTTCTCTTTTTAATAAAAATAAATAAATTTAAAAATGACCATAATCCCATACACTTTAGATCACGCTCTCTCATACATGTGTTCTGAATAGGGGGAGGGAGCAAGCTGCTGCTAGACCCGTCTGGTGGTGGCTCATCTCCCCTGAAAAACAAAGGATCAGGCATGTTGAAATCCAGCAACCCGATCTTTCTCTCTCCTGCCCTCAGAGGAAAGTCATGATGCCCTCTACAGTCATTAGATGGGCAGCCAGTGCCAACATTAGTGGCTTCTATGGGAATCTACATTTCTAATGTTCCGACAGAAAAATCCATTGTGGAATCCAAAACCGAAATCCAAGGTCGACCCTCTGATTTCTTGCGCAGATTTATATTTGTACTTGTGGATCCCCACGTCTCATTAAATTTTACAAAAAAAAAATTCCACACACATTGCCACCTGTGTTTTTTCAAACAGGAAAAAAATAAATAAAAAAATCAATGGATGTCTATGGGAGAAAAATGACGGAAATTGGGCAAAAGACACCATACCCCCAGCATGGACCCAAAAAACATCTCGTATATTAGAAAAAAAAAAACTATAAAAGTGCTCGTTTGGGCTGTGGTAAGGCTACTTGCACATCTGCATTTTCCTTTCCAGTATTGAGATCTATCATAGGATTTAAAAACCTGAGGAAACGCTTCCGTTTTTCCCCATTCATTGTCAGTGGGGGCAAAACTGAACGGAACGCACCAGAATGCACTCCGTTTGGTTGTGTTCCCACGCCCCGGACGTGAAAAAAAATGCTGCAAGCAGCATTTTTGTGTGTGTCATATGATACTGGTCAAGACGGATCCAAAAACAGACACGGGGGAAAAAAAACTGATCTGGCACCCATTGAATTACAATGGCTTTAGTGCCGGATCGGTCTTGTTCATTTTAGAGGCAATACAACCGGATCAGTTCTGAACGGATTCGGACGGTTGTATTATCATAACGGAACCGTTTTTGCTGATCCCCCTCCAGATCCAGCAAAAAATGCAGATGTGAAAGTAGTGAGGCGACATTAAAAGCCAGTAAAGAAAATGCACCAAAAATGGCAAAACACCTAAAATCTTCAATTAAAAAATTGGTAACATTTCCACGTTTACTAATACAAACGCGACAGTTTTTTTTATTTTTTGGAAGCTTCTTCATTCTTCAGGATCTATAATCTCCAATCCATACTGCAACTATATAACGCCATAGACCTTGTGACATGCGGCTTAGAACGAAAAATTTTACCAAACCTAAATGAATGCGGCTGATTTTAGTTACTAGGTAGCTACAAATTCCACCGAATTTTTTTTCGATTCTAAGACATGTTTTCCTACAAAAATATTTCATCCATGTTGTTCATTGGATCATTTTCATAAAATCGAAAATTGAAAGTAATTTTTATTTTTTTTTAAAGTTGAAAAAAATTACTTAAAGGGGTTGTCCGGGTTCAGAGGTGAACCCGGACATACCTCCATTTTAACCCCGGCAGCCCCCCTGACTTGAGCATCGGAGCAGTTCATGCTCCCATGCTCTCCTTTGCCCTGCGCTAAATCGCGCAGGCCAAAGGCATTTTTTTGGAGTTCCAGTGACGTACCGGGCTCTACATGGGGCTGCCAGGAAGCCCAGTGATGTCACCGGCACTGATGGGCGGGATTTAGCGCTGCCCTAGCCAGTAAAACGGCTAGGGCAACGCTAAAGCCCGCCCATCAGAGCCAGTGACGTCACCGAACACACTGCCGGGCGGAAGTTTCCGCCCGGCAGTGTGTTACTGAAAACAAAAGAGCCAGTGCCCTGCGCGATGCTCCGATGCTAGCCTCAGGGGGGCTGCCTGGGTGAAAATAAGGGTATGTCCGGGTTCAGCTCTGGACCCGAACAACCCCTTTAACGGGAATATAAAATTCTACATGTCTCGAGGTAGGCGTCTTGTGTGATGGCTGCTCTTCAGTTTTCTCAATCTACCTTTACCTCATTGTTTTATGTCGACGTGTACATTATATTTTTCTTTATTTGTGTGGGTCTGTGTTTTTGTTTCTGCATTAAAAAGGAGCCTTCAAACATATCCCGTGTCCCTGAATTTTATGGATATACTAGGGCTATGAGTAGAGGGCTGGGTGATCCATCACCCTATCGAAATGCCCTGGGTCTTGGGACCGCTGTGACTCAGTGGAGCAGATTTATTAATGTTGGTCTACCAGTGTGTGGTATGCTAGGAGTAGTTGTGTAACGTACACCGTTCCCCATCTTGATATTTATGGCATATTGAGAGGATATGGCAAAAATGTCCAATAGGTGCAGGTCCCACCTCTGGGATCCGTTCCTATCTCAAGAATTGGGAGCCTGACGTGAATGAGCGTGCTTGGCTACTTTCAGAAGTCCCATAGATGTGAACGGAGATAGAGACTATACCATGCAAGCGAGGTCGTCCATCCATTCTCCACTATGGGATTTCGGAAAATATCCCTAGTCAGGGGTCTGCCATTTTTTTGGAAGTCTCCCAGTAGGGAATGGAGAAGGCCACATATGCGTGGCTTGCTCTCCATGCACGTTGGGGTCCTGCTCTTGATCTAGAAGAAGGTCCCAAAGGTGGGATCTTCACCTAATGGACTTCAATGGTATATCCTATTGATATAACATAAGTGTCCAGTTGGCAATATGAGGCTTGGGACGCATGGCATCTGTGGTGGCGAAGTGAATATTGTCGCATTGCCACCCACAAGTTATCGTGGCATGCAAAAGTTCCCAGAAATTCAAATCTGCAGAATATCTGGAGACTTTCATTCCTTTCCATTACGATAGCGTAGCAATACTGCAATCTTGGGCCACATACTTCACTGTAACAAGGGGAACAGCAAGTTGGGTTTCCTTGGCAGCTATTTTGATGAATTCCCAATGCCATAAGGAGTCTCGCACAGATGGGCTTCCTTTATCTTTCAGACATCACTACTAGGGTTGCCACCTTTCCCAACAAAACATACCGGCCAAGTTAAGCCACAACCCAAATGGGGTGTGGTTGTGGGGGCATGGCTTAACATGGGGTGTTAAGTAGCTGTCATACTGTGGCCCTCATTAGTGCCCCCCAGAATGAATAATACCCCCATTAGTGCCCCCAGTAAAAGTAATCTGCGCATCCCAGAATTAATACTTTCCCCAATAGTGCCCCCAATAATATTAATGCCCCCATTAGTGTCAGGGGTCGTCCATAGCATATAAGGAAAGGTAAGGATGGTTGTCAGGGGTCGTCCATAGCATATAAGGAAAGGTAAGGATGGTTGTCAGGGGTCATCCATAGTATACAGAGAAAGATAAGGATATAGACGCCTTTATATAATATCATGATATAGAATGCCCTTATGTAATATCCATCAAAGGCCCTCCGTCCTCTGCCAGAGCACAGCAAGGGGCAATGCACATGGAGGCGGAAACAGGAGGTGCGATGCAGCGAGAGGAGAGGTGTATGATCTCCCCATGCTTCCTCGCTGTACCATGGATATGTCACCCCTCTACTGATCGCACAGTTTTATGTGAGCTCGGTACAGTATAATAGCGCCAGCATCATTTATGCCAGCCCAGGGCATGCAGGCACACCGCCAGTGCCACCTCTGTAGTATGAGCAGCTCGTTATTTTTACATTTTCCACCCACCTATGTCACCACCACTTTACCAGGCTGAGGCTGTCACTTCTGTCCAGGCGGACGCTCCGAGGCGGACTGGCCATATATCCTACGTGGAAATTTCCCAGTGGGCAGATGTCTAGAGGGGCCGCCCAATCCGTACTCATGACCAGCAGCTGGAGGCATTCCTGAGGCGAAAACTGAAACGGCGCCCCCCTTCCCACTGCCAATTTTCTTAACCTAACCCCTTTGCCACAATGAAAGTGCAGATTGCCCATGGCCCTTCTGCTGTCCCCCTCTTACCCCCTACCTGGTGCTGCCTGAGGCGATCGCCTCACCTGGCCTCATTGGTGGTACGCCCCTGCTCAATAGTAATTAATGCTGGGAGCATCGGGTTCTTCTGCACTCGGCCGACAGCCACAGGTGTCCTCCTGAGTTCAACTGTACCGCTCCTAAGGCTACATGCACACGACCATATGTGTTTTGCGATCTGCAAAAAAAAAAACTGATGACATCCGTATGCCATCCGTTGTTTTTTTTGCGGATCCATTCTAACAGTGCCTAAAACGGACAAGAATAGGACATGTTCTATTTGCGGAGCTACGGAATAGCACATAGTGTGCTGTCCGCATTTTTTGCGGATTCATTATAACAATGCTTATCCTTGTCTGCAAAGCAGACAAGAATAGGACGTGTTTTTTTGTTTTTTTTGCGGGGCTACGGAACGGACATACGGATGCGGATAGCACACAATGGGCTGTCCGCATTTTTTGCGGACCCATTGAAATGAATTGGTCTACATCCTATCCGCAAAAAAATCGGAACTGACTCAGAGACTAAATACGTTCATGAGGCCATGGTACAAAAAATGTTATGTCTTCATTTGCTCTTGAAAACAGGCGCAAGTGAAGATAAATGTGGATGGCCCGTCCCACTCCCGTCCTCGCCGCGGCCCATTTTCAAAAACTGGAGAGAGCTGTAGAGAAACACTGACTTGCAGCAATATTTGTCACAAGTGGCGTTTTTAAAAAAAAATCGTAAAAACGAGGTTTGCTACTTATTTATGCCAATTCGCAGACTAGACCTGAGAATATAATATAATACAGATACTTATGTGAAATATCTTTTCCTTAAGAATCAGTAGATTGTAAATATAATGTGATTCATAATGATATCATCATAGAATGTGATAAATTATTGAGTAAATTATAAATTATATGAATAATAATAATATATTGATATAAAATGATAGGAACAATCAAAAAACTTTAGGTTCCACCGAGATTTGAACTCGGATCGCTGGATTCAAAGTCCAGAGTGCTAACCATTACACCATGGAACCAGCTGATAGCTGAGGCCGTGCACACAGATCATGACTCTACGTCTCCCGTGTGTTCTATTATTCTAGGGGTTTCTGTTACTGATTTTACTTTTTCATAAACATTACATTATATTTTTTTGTGGCTAGTTTAGTTATTTTTTTATATACACATTCATAGCAAGCATATAGAAAATCTATTACTCGTCACTACAGGTGCTCTACCAGTAGGAGGCGCTGCAACAGAGACTTTCTAGGTTCTAATTAGAGAAGAGCGAATTTCATGTTATGAAATTCGTTCACGCTTCGTTTGGTGGTAAAAGCAGAATTGCGTTATGGATTCCATTGCCAAGGACCAAAAACGCAATTCTATGACGGAATGCATAACGGAATGCCCGTCATACAATTGCGTTTTGGTCCGCGGTAATGGAATCAAAAAACGCAATTCTGCTTTTACCACCAAACCAAGTGTGAACGAATTTCAAAATATGAAATTCGCTCATCTCTAGTTCTAATCTTTTCCCTTCTGATCCAAAATAGGTGCAACCCTCCAGTCACATAGTCTTAAAGGGGTTGTGCAAGAGTAAAGGATGGGGAGGTGGTTTTGGCACCCGATCCCCCCCAACCCATACCCATACCCCTGCGCCATTCTGCTGGACCTGTAAAGGGAAGATGACTTACGTGCTTCCTGACGCTGGCTCCCCGCTCCTTCTCCTCCAGGCCTGCGATGCTCCACTGGGATCCATCAATGTCAGCCTCTGGTTTGACATCGCCGCAGCCAACCACAGGCCGCGGCAGTCTCCAGCTCCCCATGCGTCATGACGCACTGGAAATCGGACACCACCGCGGCCTGTGATTGCCAAACACAACGCTTCCCCCAATTCTTGTACAACCCCTTTAAGGGTAAAGCTAAAGTGCCATGTGCCGCAGCATTGTGACTGTGTCAGTGCCGCCCTATTTGGCTGTACCCTAACATTTTTCTAGCTAGAAATACCCCTTAAAGGGTTTATCTTATCGTCATTAATATGTGATTGGCAGGGGTCTGACTCCCGACACCCCAGCCGATCAGCTGTTTGAAGAGGAATGAGCACTGCCGCCCCTTCCCAGGCCTGGGTTTATTGGTCACTTGGCCTATATGTATCTTAGTCCCATTCAAGGGACTGCAATACCAAGCTCAGCCACTATACAATGGATGGCGCTGTGCTTGCTAAGATGTGAGGAGGCTGCGGCGCTCGCCAGAGCACCGAAGCCTCTTCAAACAGCAGATTGGTGGGGATGCCAGAAGTCAAACCCTCACCGATCAGATACTGATGACCTATCCAGTGTAAAGGCCATCAATATTGTACTCCCGGAAAAATTTCAATGGAAAAAATTGAAAAAATAAAAACCCCTTCACATATTTGGCATTGCCACGTCTGTAATAACTTACACATTTACATGCACAGTGAAAACCACAAAAAAACTATGCCAGGATTGCATTAACAAAAAGAATTAAAAAATGTGTTAAAAATTTAGCCAATGAAAAGTTAAATACTACAAAAATCCAGCCCCCCCACACAGCTCTGTAGAAAGAAAAATAAAAAAGTTATGGATCTTAGCAGCTAATCCCGGCACTCCCATAGAGGTGAATGGATCGGTGGCTGCGCTTGCGCGGTGCACTCTCTAATTCTTTTCTATGGGACTTCTGAAAATTGCTGCTTCGGTGGAAAAATGAAAAAGTTATTGTTCTTAAAAAGAAAGAAAAAAATTGCTTAGTAACTAAGTCCTAAAATGCATCCAGGGGGAAGGGGTTAATCAAGGTAGCCAGGGGCCAACGTTGTACGTCTTTCAGTTCGTGCTCTCTCCATTCTCCGAGGAAATACATGACCTATTGCGTCAGATATACTTAAAGGGGTTATCCACTAACTGTCAGATTGGTGGGGGTCCTACCACTGGAACCCCTACCGATCACAAGAACAGGGGCCCCGAACCCCCTGTAGGCCCCTTGCTGCTCCCCTAAAATAACCGCTGCGGCCAGTCGCACGTGCTCATGGCCGCTCCATTTCTATGGGAGTTCCGGAGATAGGTGAGCGCCGCTAATTCCGCAGAAATGAATGGAGTGGCCATGAGCACATGCGACCGGCTGCAGCGGTCATTTTAGGGGAGCAGCAGGGGGCCCCTGTTCTTATGATCGGTGGGGGTCCCAGCTGTAGGACCCCCACCAATCTGATAGTTATCCCCTATCCTGTGGAGAGGGTATAACTTGTACCTACCGGAATACCCCTTTAACATTTAAAAAAACAAAAATCCTCCCTTGGATCACCTCCAGAATAGGCAGAATCGACCACTTTTGCAAGTCGACTCACTACTGGCCTCTGGTGGCGATAAGAATTAAGAGGCCCCCTTTTCTCATGAACGGTGGGGGGTCCCAGAAATCAGAACCCCACCAGTCAGATACTTATAAACCACTTCCAACTTCTGTTCTTTATTTTCTCCATCCAGACTGGAATATCATCAGATTAAATATAATGTGGGGGTTGGCATAGTAAATGATGGGAAATGTGAATAAATGTACTAGTAATACTACTGATAATAATACACTAATAAATATATAAAACAAAACAAAATAAAAAAAATTCAGGTTCCACCGAGATTTGAACTCGGATCGCTGGATTCAGAGTCCAGAGTGCTAACCATTACACCATGGAACCACTTGTCTAAGACTGCAAAAATGATGATATATAACATAGGGCACACTGCACAATGCTGTAATAGGATTATATTCTGTAGACAAGGGTTTCATATGGATTATAGTTATTGAATAAATATAGTGCTGCCATGTTATCAATAGAGTCATACATAGGCTGCAAGTACAGAATGACAGATGTATGTAATCACTCCGAGGACACTGTGAACTGGATATATCCATTAAAAATAGCTTCTAATATTGTCAAACTATAACTGGTGATTTTATAAGAAAAAAAAAAAAAAAATATAGCAGAGGATGGTTTCGATCCATCGACCTCTGGGTTATGGGCCCAGCACGCTTCCGCTGCGCCACTCTGCTCCTCGATCTACATGGGCAGACTGTGACTATATGAGGACAGGACACATGACTGACGTCATAGAAGCGGGACAATGTTCTCCACTGCCTCACTGTGACTTGCTTCTCTGCGTGACATACTGCTCCCCCAATGAGCAGCGGATACTTGTCTGCTGAGGTAAATACACCAGATCCATATATTACATTCACTGTGCGATATACAAGCGATCTCCAGCAAGAGCCGAACGTACTGTGTGGGATAAGGTCCGCGGCTTGCTCACTCTTCCCAGCATCCATTGCGTCGCAAAGCTCATTTGCATATTCAGTTATTCTAAAAAGGCACCTCTTTTTGCCCCATATTGTTTCTTTTTTGGGGATTTCTGACTATAGGCATGAAACTCCAGATCAAATACTTTAGAATTATACTATTTTGATGACTAGCCAAAAAAAAAATCTCTCCCTAATGTAAAAGTCTTGATTTTTCAGAACTATATATACCAGTGAGGGAGGCCAAAGTGTCGTGCTCGCTTCGGCAGCACATATACTAAAATTGGAACGATACAGAGAAGATTAGCATGGCCCCTGCGCAAGGATGACACGCAAATTCGTGAAGCGTTCCATATTTTGCACCATCTTTAACCTCATTTACATTTTTTGATCCCAAATTCCAACAGGCATAACATTTTTATTTTTCCATTCACATAGCCATGAGCGTTGGTTTTTGTGTGCGACAAAATGCATTTTTTAATGGCACCATTTAATTTACCAACGGTCATGTACATGAGGCCTTAGGCTACATGCACACGACCGTATGTGTTTTGCGGTCCGCAAATTGCGGATCCGCAAAAAAAGAAGGATGACATCCATATGCCATCCGTTTTTTTTTTTGCAGATCCATTGCAACAATGTCTAAAATGGACAAGAATAGGACATATTCTATGTTTTTGTGCGGGGCTACGGAACGGACATACTGATGCGGACAGCACACGGTGTGCTGTTCGCATCTTTTGCAGCCCCATTGAAGTTAATGGGTCCGCATCCAAGCCGCAAAAACTGTGGCTCAGATGCGGACCAAAACAACGGTCGTGTGCATGAGGCCTTAGGCTACATGCACACGACTGCATGTGTTTTGCGGTCCGCAAATTGCGGATCCGCAAAAAAAGACGGGTGACATCCGGATGCCATCCGGTTTTTTTGCAGATCCATTGCAACAATGTCTAAAACGGACAAGAATAGGACATATTCTATTTTTTTGTGCGGGGCTACGGAACGGACATACTGATGCGGACAGCACACGATGTGCTGTCCGCATTTTTTGCGGACCCATTGAAATAAATGGGTCCGCATGCTATCCGCAAAAAAAATGGAACGGACACGGAAACAAAATACGTTCGTGTGCATGTAGACTTATTCAACTTTTTTGTGACAAAAAAATGGCAAATTACGTATTTTTATTATTTTCTCCATTATGGCATTCACCAGGCAGGACATTTAAAAAAATATTTTTTTATAGTTCAGACATAATTGATATGTTTATTTTTTATTGTATATTTTTTTGTTATATGTAAAATTAGTAAAATGGGGCTAATTAAAAATTTTATATTTCTATGTTTTTTTAACTTTTTTCACAAAAACTCTTAGCCCCCTTAGGGGGATAGAATCTGGGATCTTTTAATCTCTCGTCTCATTCACCCTAATAGAGAAATATTAGGGTGAATAGCATTCTAATGCGCACCCTGCAGAGCTGTGCCTCGTGCACAGCTTAGCAGGAAGCTTACCGTGGCAGTATCGAGGCTGTCATGGGAAACCGATCGGAGCCACGCTATTTCACTGTGGGGGCCCAATTTGTAGCCAGAAGGAGCCGCATCCCACTGCCTAACCTTACAGATGCGGCATCGTGATCGCCGTTCCCAGTCATTGCGGCCAGGTGCCTGCTCTGCTATACAGCCAGTACCCGCCACGTATCGAGTGAACTCAGAGCAGCGTCCCACTCTATACAATTCTCAGCTCTTAATGCCATACGTGGACAGCATTATGCATTAAGGGGTTTTCCTATCCTCTGCATAGGTCATCAGTATCTGGTCAGTGGGGTTCCGACTCCCAACACCCCGACCGATCATCTGTTTCAGGAGGCAGCGGCGCTCGCAGTAGCACCACAGCCTTCTCCAGCTTTTTCTATGCCACGTGATGTCACATTCCTCGGTCACTTGGCTGTGGTGCAGCTCAGCCCCTTTGAAGTGAATGGGAATAAGCTGTGATACCAAGCACGACCACTATACAATGGATGGCGCTGTGCTTGGTTAGCTGAGATAAGGTCACAACACTACTGCAAGCACCAGTGCCTTCTCAAACAGCTGATGGACAGGGGGTCCCGGGTGGAAAACCCCTTTAAACGTATTCACCGGAGACCTGATAAAGAGACCGGTTTGGTCTGAAAACATGTGGTCATTACTTCAGTGTATCTTTCCTATATCAAGCTGGCACCCAGTGAACTCTTTTTTTCAGTGGCGTACAGTCAGACCACGCACTTGCTATGAGGAGAGATGGGCCTGGCCGTATATATTGCATGGGCAGCCAAAAAAATTTCCATTAGCTGAAAGGATACATATAATTAAATCAATTACAATGCATGAGAAAAGAAAAAACATCTCATAAAGGCGTCGCTGAATATAATAATGACTGTAATGACTTGTATCTCGTGAAATCCTCCGTACTGCGTACCGAAATGATTATATAATGCCGTACATTTTGTAACACGGGTGCAATTTGTGAACACAAAGTAAGCTTACAGGTAAAGTAAAAACACAGAATATATTTAGTAAACACAAAGTAGCGGACAGGGAATGCAAAAAGAACAAAATACATTTTGTAACCCAGAGTAGGCTTACAGGCAAAAAAAACAAAAAAACATATGTTTTGTAATAACAATATACTGTACATTATGGGAACACAAAGTAAGCACACAGGTTTTTGACTGAAAATACTTTAGAATCAGTCGTTGTATGAATACGAAGTACTGTGACGCAGTACGGGCCAAGAAGCCGCACCTAATAAAAAAAACACATTCGCCATACTTAGCACGACAGCACAATATGCATTGCAGGCTGACCTACGCTATACATCACACCGTGTGCTACAGTAACATCACTCAAAAATAAACACAATCCAACAACAAAGTGATACAGACCATTGATAGGGGATTGGGGTGTGGAGAGAAGGGGTTGGGACAGGAAGTCACATACCCAAAGCTTTATTGAGGACGGGGGGAGAGGGGAAGGAGAGGGGGTAAGTCTTCTTCTTCAGCAACATCCAGGCTGTCCAAGATGGAATAGTCTCTAAGCAGGCTGTGTGATAAGCCTACAGCAGTCCAGGACAAACCTGCTCTCCATCTTCAAAATGAGACGATTCCTGGCTAGCCAGATAGCATCCTTAAAACAGTTTATAAGGCGCCAGGCCACCTAGATTGCCCC
The DNA here is from genome assembly GCF_905171765.1 of Bufo bufo. Lineage (NCBI taxonomy): Eukaryota > Metazoa > Chordata > Amphibia > Anura > Bufonidae > Bufo > Bufo bufo. Next base: position 424,169,637 of record NC_053394.1, read on the forward strand.
AACGGTATAGTAAATAGTCTATAGGGCATCGAACTATGCACTCCTAAAACAGGTAAAAAGATGTTTCCTCCATAAATGGGCACCTAGGGCAGTAGTGGGTTTACACAGGTTGTAGGTGTACATGAAGGACCTGAGGGGCAGGCCCCACTGGATAGCCATTTATGACAAGTTCTAGTGACTGCTGGTCAACCTGTCTGAGGACACATTAGTCCATACAGTCTCTGACGTGTCATCAGGGAGCACTGGAATAGATTATACCAAGTTCTTTGCTCTGATTAGCTTGTGAAACGACCTAGCTTCATGTCCCAGTTTGCAGGGCGGTGCATGACACCATTTTCGAAGTAACACCAGTGCAACCAGGTGGTGAGTTGGATTGAAGCAGATAATGCTTCCAGTCGGTTAAGCACCACCCTGTCTTCCACAAAGTCCAGTCTCAGTAGCCAAGAGTCTGGTTAACAGAATCCTCACCCTGATACTTCTTCCACCCACCATGGAGAGTCTTGGCAAACAAGTGATCCCACACTCGGATATTTCGAGGAGCTATTTTCATCGCCATTCCTTAATTTGGGTCTCTCGCTAAGCCCGCTTGAAGAGGGACATGAGGAGATCTTGTGCCCTGATTCCCAAACTCTGGAGCATCCACAGTCAGAAGAAGATGACAGTGGGGAACGGCAATTAGTGTTTCACGAGGTGGATGATGAGGATGAGACACAGTTGCCAATAAGTCAACCGCAATTAGTGTCTCAAGAGGTTGAGGATGAGACACAGTTGTCAATAACTGAGGTTGTTGTTAGGTCAACAAGTCAGGAGGATGACCAGAGTGAGGAAGTGGAAGAGGAGGTGCTGGACGATGAAGTCACTGACCTAAGCTGGGAAGGTGGCAAGCTGAGCGAGGACAGCAGTACAGAGGGGGAGGGATCCGCAGCACCACAACAGACTGGAAGAGACAGTGGGGTGGCAAAAGGGAGAAGGCGGGCCACACCAAACAGGCCCACAACTGTTCCCCAGAGAACTCCCTTGCGGCAATCTCCCCTGCCAAGGGGTAGGTGTTCCGCAGTCTGGCGCTTTTTTAGAGTTCAACATTTTTATTGAAAATTTTTTGTTTAAAGATCAGCAAGGCATGACATTACATAAACAGTTTGGGGTGGACGCAGCCACCGATAATAGGTGTAGTTCCATTAATAATAATCTTTCATTACTATTGAAGACATGGTTTAACAGTGACATAGGTACATCGCGGATTAGGACCGGAACTGGTAATTTTAGCAACATATTACCCATACAGTAAGCCGTATTCGCGTCAGATTTATTATCTTGGTTAATCCTTATACTGCCTAGAGTATTAACAGCTTTACCAGTTATGATCAGAGTGAAATATTTTTTCTGCTTTATTAGGTATTAAGGATCTTCAATTAAACACAAAAACCATAGGTAACAAATTTTGAACACAGGTCTGTCCAATCAGGATGCTTAGCTACAAGAGGGACCTATAGAATGAGGACTTAAAAAGGGTATATTTGACCACTACTTTTCATAATGGGCCAGAGCTGTAAGGGCCATTTACTGGGAGAACTTCGGGTGAGCCATCCAGGGGTTCCATATACGTCTATATTTCACAGGGGAGAGCATTGAGGACGGAATCATCCTCTCATAACGACATGTGTTATTCAGTTCAGCTACCACTTCTGAGAAATCTGGTGGAGTCACTTTTTTCCAGTGGCGGGTTATGACTAGTTTGGCGCTCAGTAAGACATGCCCCACCATGGGTCTATACGATGGATGTAAACGCTCTATGCCAAGAAATAAAAGAGCGATTCCGGGAGAGGGATGGATGTCTTGACCAGACAGTTCCCGCAGCAAAGTAAACACTTGCCTCCAGAAGCTAGTGACAACTGGGCATGCCCACAAAACATGGAGCAAGGATCCCATGTTTCCACATTCCCTCCAACATAAGGGAGAGGATGTGGGGTAAATGATGTGTAATCTTTTGGGCGTAAAGTACCAGTTTAAAAGCGTCTTAACACCAGCCTCATAATGTGTGACACATTTAAAGTTAGAGGCTAAAAAACCTATTGCGGAGGACAATTTAACCTCAGAAAATGTGTTATTCAACTCCCTTTCCCATTTCTGGATTGTTTTGGATTTGACAAATTTATATTTATCACCAATATAATCATATATACGTCCTGTCGCTCCTTTTTTCAACAAGTTCCAGGAACAGTAAAGTTGAAGGATCTCTGTATGTATATGAGGGGGCCTAGTAATAGATGTCAGTAAATGCTTAACCCTAAGATAGTTGAATATTTCACTAGTTGGAAGCTGGAACATCTGTTGGGCAGTGGTGAACTGAAGGACTCCCTCTGAGCAAACAAGCTGAGAGACCTTCTCGATCCCCTGATCCCGCCAACACTGAAGACTGATGTCTCTCAAGATCCATTCCAGGGAGCAAATATCTAAATGGGAGAACAAGGTGTCGGTAGAGTTTGCGTATGTATTGTGAAATTGCAACCAAAGCTTCCCTACATGCTTTACGGTCCGCAGGGAAATGTCAGGAACTTTCCCGCTCCATAATATGCCAATCAATAAGTCCCTTAAGGAATCCTCTTTAATTGAGTGGGATTCAATTTGGTGCCAAGCTTTATTACAATCTTTGTCCCACCATTCCCTAGCAAGTGACAGGCTTATGGCTCTATGATAGTCACTGATGCAAGGTAGTCCCAGCCCTCCTGCTTTCTTTCGTAAGAAAAGCTGTTTTTGGGTGTCTGGCGCTTTTTTAAGGAAAGTGCGGACGATAAAAGAATTGTCATTTGCAACCTGTGCCGTACCAAAATGAGCAGGGGCATGAACACTAGCAACCTCACCACCAGCATGATCCACCACATGGAATCAAAGCATCCTAATAGGTGGGCCGAACGCCTGGGTCCACAACCAATGTCTGCGGGTCACACCACTGCCTCCTCTTCCATTGTGTTATGTGCTGGCCAATCCCCTGTCCAAGACGCAGGCCCGGATGCCTACCGCCCTGCACCTGGACCTTCGCGAACACCATCAGCTAGCACATCCACTTCTGTGTCCCAGCGCAGTGTACAGATGTATACCCCAGGCCTTTGAACGAAAGCGCAAATACCCAGCAACCCACCCACAGATCATAGCACTAAATGCGCACCTTTCCAAATTGCTGGCCCTGGAAATGTTGCCATTTAGGCTTGTGGACACTGAGTTCTTTCCGCAGCCTGATGGCTTCGGCTGTCCCGCGGTACTCTGTCCCCAGCCGCCAATATTTTTCATGGTGTGAAGTCCCAGCCTTACACCAGCATGTGTCCCATAACATCACCCATGCCCTGACCAACGCAGTTATTGTGAAGGTCCACTTAACGACTGACACATAGACAAGCGCTTTTGGCCAGGGACGCTACATTTCCCTGACGGCACACTGGGTGAACGTTGTGGAGGCCGGGAGCGAGTCGTGTCCTGGGATGGCACAGGTGCTACCGACGCCAAGGATTGCGGGCCTTACTTCCATCAGGGTTTCCGCCACCACCTACGTTAGTGGCTGTAACACCCCCACCCCCTTCTCCTCCTCCTCGTCCACTTCCACCTCTGAATTCTCATCTTGCAGCACCAGTCAGATATCAGTCAGCGATCAGTCGGTAGCTGGAAGCAGTGTAGGACTGCAGTGGGGAAGCGGCAACAGGCCGTGCTTAAACTGATCTGCTTAGGTGACAAACAGCACACCGCCGCAGAGCTGTGGCAGAGGATAAGAGACCAGACTGATCTGTGGCTCTCGCGACTCAACCTAGAACCAGGCATGGTTGTGTCTAATAACGGCCGTAACTTGGTGGCGGCTTTGGAGCTCGGTAAGCTCACACACATACCATGCCTAGCCCACGTGTTCAGCGGTTTCTCAAAACCTACCCCAATTTTTCTGAGCTACTGGTGAAGGTGCGCCGCGTGTGTGCCCATTTCCGCAAGTCATCAACAGCTTCTGCCGGCCTGGCAACGCTGCAGCAGCGCTTGCAATTGCCAGCTCACCGACTGTTGTGCAACGTGAGCATGCGCTGGAACTCCACGTTCCACATGTTGGCCGGGCTTTGTGAGCAGCAGAGGGCAGTAGTGGAATACCAGCTGCAACATGGTCGTCGCCTTTCCAGTCAGCTTCCGCTCTTCACAAGCGACGAGTGGGCATGGATGTCGGACCTCTGTGAGGTTTTAAGCAACTTTGAGGAATCAACACAGATGGTGAGCGGCGATAACGCTATTATCAGCGTAACCATCCCACTTCTGTGTCTACTGAAACGCTCGCTGTTCACAATTAAGGATGACTCTTTGCATGTGGAAGAGGTGAAAATGGTAGTTTACAGTACACAGGGTGATAGCCAGACCACCCTCAGTTCGTCTTCTCAGCGCAAATTGGATGATGAGGAGGAGAAGGAGGAGCAGTAGACGGTTGCCTCCGCTACAGAGGGTAGTACCCTTTGAAGTTTTATACCATCTGTTAAGCGTGGATGGGTAGAAGAGGAGGAAGAGGATGAGGAGATTGAGAGTCATCCTACAGACGAGGACAGCGAAGTCTTGTCTGTTGGGACTCTGGTACACATGGCTGACTTTATGTTAGGCTGCCTTTCCAGTCACCCTCACGTTGTCCGCATTTTGGCCTTTTCGACCCCCGCTACAAAGAGAACTTCTCATCTTTCATACCTGTGGTGGAGAGGACGAGCGAAATGGTGCAATACCAGAAGGTCCAAAAATTTCCATCTTACAACGCTGGCGGCAGAGTCCGTAGTTCCTTGGCCAATCGAGGAGGGGAGACGAGGGGAACACACAGAAGTTCCAACAGAGGCAGGGCAACACTCTCCAAAGCCTGGGACAGTTTCATGACACCCCGCCAGCACCCTTACCCTGATACGCGGCCTAATGTCACAAGGAGGGAAAAATTTTGGAAGATGGTGAAGGAGTATGTAGCAGACAGTGTCAGCATCCTCAGTGATCCCTGTGTGCCTTACAACTATTGGGTGTCCAAGCTGGACACGTGGCACGAACTGGCGCTTTACGCCTTGGAGGTGCTGGCCTGCCCTGCCACCAGCGTTTTGTCAGATCGGGTATTTAGTGCTGCTGGCGGCATAATAACTGATAAGCGCATCCGACTGTCAACTGAAAATGCTGACCGGTTAAAAAGGCCTGGATTGCCCCTGACTTCTCGACTCCACCAGAGGAAAGCAGCTGAACATAAATGCACTCTTTGGGTCCATTCACGGGTCTGGATCTGTTCTGGACCCATTCATTCTCTGAGGGGCCGGAAGAGATGTGAACAGCACACAGTGTGCTATCAGCTCGGCAGCAGGCCCTCGCCCACAAAAGTTTTTAGATAGTCAGCTCGGCAGCAGGCCCTCGCCCACAAAAATTTTTATGGTTTTTTTATGGTTCAATTTGTGTTTATTGAAATCCAAAGTAATCATTAGGGATAATGAAATACAAGTGGTTTACATTTTGAGTATAATGAATCACAGGTAACTTGCAATCTTGAAGAAATAATTCAATACCAGTGAGATCAATACAAACAATAAAAACAATAATAATAAATCATCAATCCAATGATGAAAAATGTACGGGACGGACAAGACAGAGTACAGGGGGATGGGGGGGGGGAAGGGATAGGAGGGGTAATGGTAATCTACTGATAATCCAGACAAGAGTGTACCGTAATAGAACTGACAAAAGCGTGTTAAGCAGGTATACCTGAGGCCAACCAACCTGAAAAATTCACAGAGGCGCGAAACTGGAACCAGACTTCCCATTGTTTAGAAAGTGTGTTACCAGTTCCCTGGTTTTCAGCACCTAATTCCTCCAACCGAGCTAGACAATCCAAGGCTTTTACCCATGTGATTCTGTGAAGGCTTTCTGTTGAGCGCCATGCCTGAGGGATGATTTGGCGCATAGCTATAATAAAGAATCTCAGAATGCTCTTTTTAATCAAATTAAGTCTACCCGGAAAAGCTGATAGGAGGGCTATCTGCGGGGATGGAAGAGTATGAGTCTTATAAAGGTGATCATGTAGTATGAATATTTCCCGCCATAGGGAAGCAACCCCCGGACAGTCCCACCAAATGTGAAACATGGTACCTCTTGAACTGAGGCATCGCCAGCAAGTATCTGGTAGAGAGGAATAAAACTGATGAAGCTTAACCGGGGTCCTATACCAACCAGACCAGATCTTAAAGTTGAGTTCCTATATCTTACAAGATATCGAGGACTTATGAGTGAATAATATGGATCTCCTCCACTGGTTGGGTGTGAGGGAGCATCCCATATCATTCTCCCAGGATTGCATAATTTTCTTGACCGGAGCAGGGAACTCCTCTGCGTCGTCCCCGATCTCCCCCGAGTTCAGTATGGCATATATGAGAGAAATAGGGTGGCCAGGCGCAGAGGTAGCAAGACATAATTTCTCAAACTCTGACAGTGAGGATTGGAGTTGCAAGCCAGGTGCCAGAAATCTAGTGAAGTTGCGTAGTTGGAGATAATGGAACCAGCGTCCAGGTGAATCGGGTATGAGGTGTACTAAGTCCTTGAGGTCCCTTATCCCCCTGGAAGAATAAATGTCCTTAATTCTGACTTGAGGTGTGGTTTGTGACCCAAAGGCTGGTAGGGCCTTGAGAGTCTATGGTAGCGATGGATGTCTGGTTAGATTTGTGAGTGGTCCAGGGATTGTGGCTAACTTAACTTTGGTGGCGAATCCTGTCCAAATATCCAGTAGAGAGGACACGAAGGGCGAGAATTGTTGGACGAGTAGTTGGGTCAAGGTAGTTTTTGGAAACCAAAAAGCGCCCGGAATCAGGCCTGGGGTAAGAGTATGTTCTAGTTCGACCCATAGCTTCGTTTTAATGTTATGAGTAAGGTCAATTATGCAATTAGCTACTGCTGCTCTGTAATATGATAAGAAGTTGGGTAAACCTGTACCTCCCTGGGCTTTTGATCTAGTCATTAGATTGTAATTGAGTCTCGCCCTGGATCTACCCCAAACAAAACAAGAGGTCAAACGTCTGAGTCGAGTGAAGTAAGAGAGGGGAACCCGGCAAGGGATTGTCTGAAAAAGATAAAGAAGTCGGGGCAAAATGTCCATTTTCAAGGTGTTTATCCTGCCAAACCAGGAGACATTCAAATTCGACCATGATCTTAGATTATTTTCAATGGTGTGGAGTAAGGGTAGATAATTAAGCTTGAACAAGTGGGAAGTATCTGATGATATGTATGTTCCCAAGTGTTTAAGCCTATGCGAGGACCATTTAAACGAGAAGGAGCCCTTAAGAGTGGCAACCTCTCTAGGGGGGAGGGTGATATTTAGAAGTTCAGATTTCTGAATATTAACTTTGAAGTTGGTCAGCGATCCAAAAGTCTGAAACTCTTTTAATACCGAGGGGATTCCAATTCTAGGAGATGTCAGATATAGCAAAAGATCGTCGGCGAACAGTGAGAGTTTATGTTCTACACCACTAATTTGGAGTCCTTTAATCGAGTTGTTCGCTCGTAAAGCGTTAGCTAGGGATTCCATAACTAATATGTAGAGGAACGGTGAGAGGGGGCAACCCTGGCGAGTTCCGTTTGAAATAGGAAAAGGGTTCGCCACAAAAAATTTTCGACGGTCAGCTCGGCAGCAGGCCCTCACCCCTAATGTTTTAGATGGTCAGCTCAGCAGCAGGCCCTTGCTCCTATTGTTTTTGAGGGTCACCAGCAGGCCATCAATCATAAATTTTCAAGGCTGTGTATGATGCCCTCCTTTATGTGTAATAAAGGGTGTATTGGAGTGCCGGTTCCTTTTAATTTTTGGCAGCCCTTTCCCTTAGTGCATAGGCTTTATGAGTGTAGGAGTCCCACTACCTGAACAATTGTACCACAATGTGGATGAGGCCCTCCATTATGTGATATACAGGTTGTATCGGAGTGTTTCTTCCTTGTAATTTTTGGCAGCACTTGCACTTTATATACAAGTAAATATACAGGAAAGAATGTTTCCTAACAATTTTTCCTCTAAAATAGATTTTATCTTCGGTTTGGTGCGTATTATTGTCAGTCTGTAAAAGTGGCGTACTACTCAGACAACAGCGTTCCCAGCAGCGACCTGGGAGTCCAAGATGCATCCAGACATCCTCCCCATGCTGTTCCCGAACCATTTCAGTGGTGTTTCCATCAATTTCTGACCTTTTCCTGTAAACCAGACACCCTCCCCTCTTCAGAGCAGGGGGTGCCTGGTTTAATGCTCTGGTTCTCCCATTGACTTCCATTGTGCTCGGGTGCATCCTGAGCATCCCGAGGTGTTCTACTCGAGCACCCGAGCACTTTGGTGCTCGACTAACACTAATAGAGAGAACTTGACCTCGAAATGTCCTAGGTCCTTGTGCGGTGATCCCTCTGATCTCTCCATTCTGCTGGATAAACTCAGTGAATTACTCTATAACAGAATCAAAAAGGTGAGGTGAAAGATTGCAGCCTTGTCTGACCCTGGAGACCATTAGAAAGGGGTCAGAACGTCCTGCCCAGGCCCAGCTTGCGCATAGTCTTGCCCATTATTTCACGAGAGTCTCAGTCAAAGGCCTTTTCCTGATCGAGGCTGACCAGGGCCACATGTACTTGTGGTCTCTGATGCATTGTACCGTGTCTCTCTTGAGAACAAGAAGACTGTTTGTGATCTTGCAGCCAGGGTGTCACGGACATATCGAGACATACGGACGTTCCCGCGACAGGTGGCAGGAGATCTGTGAGACTGGCAACACGTGGTTTGATCTGACATGTTTTACTTTTGGATCAAATGACGTCTGTGTTGTTTCTGGTGCTTGCCAGTTGCCACACCTTCTATCCCCAGGTGTTGCCATTGTGGTCATTTAACCTTCTCTATTTATTGTTGTTTCTCCCACAATGCTGTGCCGTTTATAGCTTCTGTTGGACTTGTGGTTAGCTTGTGTTTGGTTCTCGGCTGAGTTCCTGGTGCTACCAAAGCAGGGTCCTATAGGGTGAGATAGGATTCTAGGTATCCGGTGTATGAGCCTGCCTACCTTTGGGGCCTGTTCATACTGGTAGTCTGTCAGGACTGGAGTTAGGGTTTTCTCTAGGAGGTGCCCATCTTCCTTCCCTAGTTTCCAGGCCTTATTCCGGTATCCCCTTTCCCTCCTATGTTCGATGTGGTGTTTTCCTCCCACACACGAGCGTGACACAGGGATGCTGCAGGTCTGAACACTGTTCATAACCCACTATCTCCTGACGAAGCCGCACCATGCAGTGAAAGGGAGGATTACACAAGTTCCAATTTTAAGCTAGCTGACTTAACATAGTAACATAGTATATAAGGCCAAAAAAAGACATTTGTCCATCCAGTTCAGCCTGTTATCCTGCAAGTTGATCCAAAGGAAGGCAAAAAAAAAAACTGTGAGGTAGAAGCCAATTTCCCCACTTAAGGGGGAAAAAAATTCCTTCCCGACTCCAAACAGAATAACTCCCTGGATCAAGAACCCCTCTCTAGTAGCTATAGCCTGTAATATTATTACACTCCAGAAATACATCCAGGCCCCTCTTGAATTCCTTTATTGTACTCCCCATCACCACCTCCTCAGGCAGAGAGCTCCATAGTCTCACTGCTCTTACCGTAAAGAATCCTCTTCTATGTTTGTGTACAAACCTTCTTTCCTCCAGACGCAGAGGATGTCCCCTCGTCACAGTCCTGGGGATAAATAGATGATGGGATAGATCTCTGTACTGCCCCCTGATATATTTATACATAGTAATTAGATCTCCCCTCAGTGTATAACCCTAATTTTGATAATCTTTCAGGGTACTGTAGTTGCCCCATTCCAGTTATTACTTTAGTTGCCCTCCTCTGAACCCTCTCCAGCTCTGCTATGTCTGCCTTGTTCACAGGAGCCCAGAACTGTACACAGTACTCCATGTGTGGTCTCACTAGTGATTTGTAAAGTGGTAGGACTATGTTCTCATCACGGGCATTTATGCCCCTTTTGATGCAACCCATTATCTTACTGGCATTGGCAGCAGCTGCCTGACACTGGTTTCTACAGCTTAGTTTGCTGTTCACCAAAATTCCTCGGTCCTTTTCCATGTCAGTGTTAGGCTACATGCACACGACCATTGTGTGTTTTGCGATCTGCAAATTGCGGATCCGCAAAACATGGATGGCGTCTGTGTGCATTCCGCAATTTGAGGACCGGCACGGACAGCCATTAATATAACTGCCTATTCTTGTCCTCAAAACAGACAAGAATAGGACAAGTTATATATTTTTTTGCAAACCACGGAACGGAGCAACTGTGGCTCGGATGCAGGCCAAAACAACGGTCGTGTGCATGTAGCCTTATCCAGTGTTTTACCATTTAGTATGTACCGGTGACTTGCATTATTCCTTCCCATGTGCATAACCTTACATTTGTCAGTGTTAAACCTCATCTGCCACTTCTCTGCCCAAGCCTCCAATCTATCCAGATCCCTCTGTAGCAGTATACTGTCCTCTTCAGTGTTAATTACTTTACACAGTTTAGTGTCATCTGCGAAAATTGATACTTTACTATGCAAGCCTTCTACAAGATCATTAATAAATATATTGAAGAGAATAGGGCCCAATACTGACCCCTGAGGTACTCCACTAGTGACAGTGACCCAATCTGAGTGTGTACCGTTAATAACACCCTCTGTTTTCTATCATTGAGCCAGTTACTTACCCACTTACAGACGTTTTCTCCCAGTCCGAGCATTCTCATTTTATATAATAACCTTTTATGTGGTACAGTGTCAAATGCTTTGAAGAAGTCCAGATATACGACATCCATTGATTCGCCGCGGTCAAGTCTAGAACTTACCTCCTCATCAGGGGCGTAACGATCGCGGTCGCAGAAGGTGCGACTGCGACCGGCGGGGGGAGGGGGCCCGCTGCACTCACATGTAATAGGAGCGCTCTGGCGGGGCCCTGCATGAAGTACTGTGAGAATGCCAGCCCCCGTCAGAGCGCTCTTCAAACATGAGGGGCCGCAGGAGGCAGGGGGAGCGCAGAGGCAAGGAGGGGGGGCGCACTCACCCGGCAGTTCTTGTCACTGGCGGGCTGTTTGTTTTCACAGTGAAGCAGGGAGACCTCTCCACTCTCTAATTCACTTTTCTTCTGAGCTCCGGCGCTCCCCCTGCTGGCCGCACATTGCGCTGCTGGCTGTGGGAGGAGTGCTGAAGGCCCGGGAATCAGCCTCCAGCACAGCCAGCAGCCCGATGTGGGAGCGCGTCATCAAGGAAGAGGGGTTTTTTCCCCCATAAAGCTGCAGAATGGAGGCAAAAGGGGGGCAACAACTAGAGTGAGGGGGCACAAATGTGGGCATCTTTACTGAGGGGGAGGCTGTGAGGGGGCACCTATATGGCCATAACTGCTGTTAGGGGGCACATATCTGGCATAACTACTGTAAGGGGGCATATATCTGGGCATAACTACTGTGAGGGGGCATATATCTGGCATAAACTACTTTGAGGGGCACATATCTGGCATAACTACTGTGAGGGGCACATATCTGGACATAACTACTGTGAGGGGGCACAAAAGTGGGCATAACTACTGTGACAGGAAAAAAGTTGGACATAACTGCTGTGAGGGGCCACAAGGAGGACATAACTATTTTGAAGGGACCACAAGGTGGGCTTAATTACTGTGATGGGCCGCAAGGTGGGCATTAGTTCTGTGAGGGGCCACAAGGTGGGCATTAGCACTGCGTGGTAGCACTTAGGGGAAATGTCCTAGATTACCCTGCTATACATTGGCATGGCTCAGTCTTACAGGCCAGCACAGCACCCCCTGCTGGTGATTTCACAGGGGCAGTCACCATCCCTTCCTTATGTGATTATTCTTTTTAATCCCCTTACTGATGACACGTGGTAGGCAAAAAACAAACACACAGATCAACAATGGACCCTTCACAGACATTGTCACAGATGAAACACTGACCGTCTTATCACGGACGTCATTATGGACATGGACGTGTAAAGCATAAGCTGTACACAATTTTTCTGTACAGTGTCTCCATTTCAAAACTACCATTTTGAAAAAAAGCTTTATCTCCCACAAATCTCAAAATTATATTTTGCCTCTCCAACATTTTTTTTTGCATCACAAATTAAACTGCATTTTATATCAGAGAAAGGAATTTTATGTTGTATTTTTGCGAATTTAGTGTTTAAATTATTTAGATGTTTTGTGTTACAAAATGCTAATTTGGTAGGTATTTGAATTATACAAAAAAAAATTGCTGCTTTCTTCTAGAAACAGGCGCCACAACTGTTCTTGTGCTTTACTGCACAGCTCCATTGAAATGAATGGGACTGATTGCTATGCCACATACAACCTGTGGACAGGTGCGGCGCTGTTTCTGGTAGGAAGAAGACATGTTTTACTAATCTGGCATAGTCCCTTTAACTATGGACTTTCTCACTAATGATGCATTATATATGGTTTATCAATGATCTTGAGTTGGAATATGGGTGATATTTGGCTCATACTGCAACGGGGGCGCCTCCCCCTAGGGCCCTCTATGTCGCACGTCCCAGGTGTAGGAATTGCCAAGTGGTATGTTAAGCCTAAAATGTCTCTTTGTGTGTGTGTCACGGTGCTCATACCTGGATACCGCTGGACCCCAGGTTTTGGCTCCGAAGCAATAAATAAAGGGAATAATTGAGGGATTAAGGAAGAACTTGAGTCCAGCCCTTGAGATGAAGTTCAATGGCAGCTTTACTAGAGTAAACAATTTTCCAAAACAGATTTCAGGCTTTATCTTGGTTACAGCAGGCTTTAGCATTAAAATGGCAGGCAAACTCAACTCTGCTCTCTTTCTCTAACTCTGCTGTACTGACAGTTTCTTCTGTATGCTGCACTTTCTCTCTGTAGTCTGTCTCTAGATTATGCCAGGGAACTTTCCTCCTGGCTTCTAAGGCTTAAAGCTTTGGCCTCCATGGCCAGCAGAGCTTAAGGTGCTCTGACTTGGCGTGGGCACGTCCCTGCACACCTGTCCCCTAGCAGGGGGTAAGCTAGACTGACTAGAACTTCTGCCCCACCCTTCCTGCAGGATGTAGGACTCGCCCACCTCTCTCCAGAGGGGGGGTTAGAGTGGAGTGAAAGGTTCCATTCTATCTAACTGTAGCTCTGCCATATTTGCTGCCACCTGCTGGTGAACCAGGCACATTATACAGTCAGGTCCATAAATATTGGGACATCGACACAATTCTAACATTTTGGCTCTTTATGCCACCACAATGGATTTGAAATGAAATGAACAAGATGTTCTTTAACTGCAGACTGTCAGCTTCAATTTGAGGGTATTTACATCCTAATCAGGTGAATGGTGTTGGAATTACAACAGTTTGCATATGTGCCTCCTACTTGGCTTCTCAGCTGTTCCATGGCCAGGTGTGTGTTATTCCCTCATTATCCCAATTACAATGAGCAGATAAAAGGTCCAGAGGTCATTTCCAGTGTGCTATTTGCATTTTAAATCTGTTGCTGTCAACTCTCAAGATGAGATCCAAAGACCTGTCACTATCAGTGAAGCAAGCAATCATTAGGCTGAAAAAACTCAACAAATCCATCAGAGAGATAGCAAAAACATTAGGCGCGGCCAAAACAACTGTTTGGAACATTCTTAAAAAGAAGGAACGCACCTGAGAGCTCAGCAACACCAAAAGACCCGGAAGACCACGGAAAACAACTGTGGTGGATGACCGAAGAATTCTTTCCCTGGTGAAGAAAACACCCTTCACAACAGTTGGCCAGATCAAGAACACTCTCCAGGAGGTAGGTGTATGTGTGTCAAAGTCAACAATCAAGAGAAGACTTCACCAGAGTGAATACAGAGGGTTCACCACAAGATGGAAACCATTGGTGAGCCTCAAAAACAGGAAGGCCAGATTAGAGTTTGCCAAACGACATCTAAAAAAGCCTTCACAGTTCTGGAACAACATCCTATGGACAGATGAGACCAAGATCAACTTGTACCAGAGTGATGGGAAGAGAAGAGTATGGAGAAGGAAAGGAACTGCTCATGACCCTAAGCATACCACCTCATCAGTGAAGCATGGTGGTGGTAGTGTCATGGCGTGGGCATGTATTGCTGCCAATGGAACTGGTTCTCTTGTATTTATTGATGATGTGACTGCTGACAAAAGCAGCAGGATGAATTCTGAAGTGTTTCGGGCAATATTATCTGCTCATATTCAGCCAAATGCTTCAGAACTCATTGGACGGCGCCTCACAGTGCAGATGGACAATGACCCAAAGCATACTGCAAAAGCAACCAAAGAGTTTTTTAAGGGAAAGAAGTGGAATGTTATGCAATGGCCAAGTCACTCACCTGACCTGAATTCGATTGAGCATGCATTTCACTTGCTGAAGACAAAACTGAAGGGAAAATGCCCCAAGAACAAGCAGGAACTGAAGACAGTTGCAGTAGAGGCCTGGCAGAGCATCACCAGGGAGGAAACCCAGCGTCTGGTGATGTCTATGCGTTCCAGACTTCAGGCTGTAATTGACTGCAAAAGATTTTCAACCAAGTATTAAGAAGTGAAAGTTTGATTTATGATTATTATTCTGTCCCATTACTTTTGGCCCCTTAACAAGTGGGAGGCACATATGCAAACTGTTGTAATTCCTGCACCGTTCACCTGATTTGGATGTAAATACCCTCAAATTAAAGCTGACAGTCTGCAGGTAAAGCACATCTCGTCTGTTTCATTTCAAATCCATTGTGGTGGTGTATAGAGCCAAAAATGTTAGAATTGTGTCGGTGTCCTAATATTTATGGACCTGACTGTATATGAACAGTTACATAACATTAGAAAAGCACAGTGTATAGGACCTGGAATAAATGCATAAGATGACATGAGGTTAGTTAGACCAATAAAGACAGTAGCAGGGTGCAGAAGTGATAACACCACTCTGGGGTGTTACAATACTTTAAAGGGGTTTTCTGGGAGTAAAATATTGATTACCTATCCTCAGAATAGCTCCAACACTGAAAGCAGGCACCAGAACAACACAGCTCTGTCTACTGGGTATTGACATGAATGGGAACAGTGCTGCAGTAACCAGCACCGTCCACTACACTATAGATGGAGCTGTGGCACCTATTTCCAGTTGCTGGAGCTTCTCTTGAACAGCTGATCGGTGATGATAATCAACCAATCAGACATTGATGGCCGATCCTGAGGGTAGGTCATCAATGTAAAAGGACTGGTCTGTAAAAGGACTGCATCCTGTAATACCTAGAATGAGAGGAACAAAAAGTAATCAGTACATTCTCATAGTATTTTTAGCTCCTCAGCTATATTTCTACTATATATATACATATATATATATATATATATATATATATATATATTTATTTATTTATTTTTTAAATTGTGGAACAAGCATATTCACCTATGTTGTAATATGATATATGTGTCTATGTTGTAACACAATAGTACATTCTGTATTATACGTGGGTGGATCTTGCTGATAGAGATGATGATACCTTATACTGGCACAAGGTATATATTTATCCTTTTTTCCTAATGTATTTTCTTTAAAGGAAACCTGTCACCACTTTCTGAACTATTTATCCACTCACTTTTCTATACTGTAAATACTTTTTAATACATTAATAATGATATTAAAATCAATTCTGAACAAACTATCAGTTCAGAGAAAAACCTACTCTGCCTGTCCAAAAAAAAAGTTGCCACCAATAAAAAAGGTCACACACTCTAATATTTAGTTGGACTGCCTTTAGCTTTGATTATGGCATGCATTCGCTGTGGCATTGTTTCGATAAGCTTCTGCAATGTCACAAGATTTATTCCCATCCAGTGTTGCATACATTTTTCACCAAGATCTTGCATTGATGATGGTAGAGTCTGACCGCTGCGCAAAGCCTTCTCCAGCATCTCCCAAAGATTCTCAGTGGGGTTAAGGTCTGGACTCTGTGGTGGCCAATCCATGTGTGAAAATGATGTCTCATGCTCCCTCAACCACTCTTTCACAATTTAAGCCCGATGAATCCTGCCATTGTCATCTTGGAATATTCCCGTGCCATAAGAGAAGAAAAAATCCATTGATGGAATAACCTGGTCATGCAGTATGTTCAGGTAGTCAACTGACCTCATTCTTGGAGCACCTAGACCTGACCAACTGCAGCAACCCTAGATCATAGCACTGCCCCCACAGGCTTGTACAGTAGGCACTAGGCATGATGGGTGCATCTCTTCATCTGCCTCTCTTCTTACCCTGATGCGCCCATCACTCTGGAACAGGGTAAATCTGGACTCATCAGACCACATGACCTTCTTCCATTGCTCCAGAGCTCAATCTTTATGCTCCCTAGCAAATTGAAGCCTTTTTTCTGGTTTGCCTCACTGATTAGTGGTTTTCTTACAACTACACAGCTGTTCAGTCCCAATCCCTTGAGTTCCCTTTGCATTGTGATTGTGGAAATGCTCTTACTTTCACTATTAAACATAGCCCTGAGTCCTACTGTTGTTTTTCTTCGATTTGATTTCACCAAATGTTTAAGTGATCGCCGATCACGATCATTCAGGATTTTTTCCCGCCACATTTCTTCCTTGAATACGATAGGTCCCCACTATCCTTCCAGTTTTTAATAATGTGTTGGACAGTTCTTAACCCAATTTTAGTAGTTTCTGCAATCTCCTTAGATGTTTTCTCTGCTTGATGCCTGCCAATGATTTGACCCTTCTCAAACAGACTAACATCTTTTCCACGACCACGAGATGTGTCTTTCCACCTGGTTGTTTAAGAAATGAGAAGCAACTCATTGCACCAGTTGGGGTTAAATAACTTGTTGCCAGCTGAAAGATAGTCGCCCATGCAGTAATTATCCAACAGGAGGCTCATAACTATTTGCTTAGTTAAATCTAGGGGGCGACTTTTTTTTTGGACAGGCAGTGTAAAATACAAGGCAGTCCCCGGGTTACGTACAAGATAAGGACTGTAGGTTTGTTCATAAGTCGAATTTGTTCATAAGTCGAATCAGGCACTTTTTCTAAGCACTAACCACTAGCCAAAGGACAGGATATTAGATAACATCTTTCTAATGAGGTTAAAGAAAGTGGCTCTACACCCATTCCATACTCATTAAAACTAAATTACATGGTGTTCTATATAGGAAATGGAACTTGGACACGTTTGTCTTAACATATTTTTTTTTTTTTCTGGGCATGTAAATGCTTAAACATTAAATTCAACATTCAAATATTGTACTGTAGACTCTTGTACGGTGTAGAGTACAACCTTATTATTTCTACTTTATCTTCCAAGGTGATTGTTTTTCTTTTCTTTGTTGTATCACCAGCACTTGCATCAGATTTTTGTTTTGGAGGCATTGTTGCAGGGTAAAAATACACTGTATGTACAGAGATGGACACCAGATTCAGAGGACCGGGTGCAGTTGTCAGAGAACCCTGTGATGGTCTCCTTTAATGAATAATTAAGCTGTTGCTCAGGCTAATAAAACTTGTCCCTAAAGCTGATTGTCTGCTCTGGAATGTTTTTTTCTCCTTAAAGGGGTTGTCCGGATTCAGAGCTGAACCCGGACATACCTTTATTTTCACCCAGGCAGCCCCCCTGAGGCTAGCATCGGAGCATCTCATGCTCCGATGCGCTCCCTTGCCCTGCGCTAGATCGCACAGGGCACGGGCTCTTTTGTTTATCATAACACACTGCCGGGCGTAAGCTTCCACCCTGCAGTGTGTTCGGTGACATCACCGTCTCTGATGGACGGGCAGTAAAACGGCTAGGGCAGCGCTAAAGTCCGCCCATCAGTGCCGGTGACGTCACCGGGCTTCCTGGCAGCCCCATGGAGAGCCCAGGTACGTCACTGAAACTCCTAAAAATGCCTTTGCCCTGCGCGATTTAGCGCAGGGTAAAAGAGAGCATCGGAGCATGGACTGCTCCAGTGCTCAAGTCAGGAGGGCTGTCTGGGTGAAAATGGAGGTATGTCCGGGTTCAGCTCTGAGATATGCCCCCATTGTCTGAGATGATACAACCCCTTTAATTATATGGCACTGTATTTTTTTTTATAATGTCCATAGCCTTCCAAAAGGCTGCCATTATTATACAGTACAGACCAAAAGTTTGGACACACCTTCTCATTCAAAGAGTTTTCTTTATTTTCATGACTATGAAGGCATCAAAACTATGAATTAACACATGTGGAATTATATACATAACAATCAAGTGTGAAACAACTGAAAATATGTCATATTCTAGGTTCTTCAAAGTAGCCACCTTTTGCTTTGATTACTGCTTTGCACACTCTTGGCATTCTCTTGATGAGCTTCAAGAGGTAGACCCCTGAAATGGTCTTCCAACAGTCTTGAAGGAGTTCCCAGAGATGCTTAGCACTTGTTGGCCCTTTTGCCTTCACTCTGCGGTCCAGCTCACCCCAAACCATCTCGATTGGGTTCGGGTCCGGTTACTGTGGAGGCCAGGTCATCTGGCGCAGCACCCCATCACTCTCCTTCATGGTCAAATAGCCCTTACTTTCAAAGTTTTCCCAATTTTTCGGCTGACTGACTGACCTTCATTTCTTAAAGTAATGATGGCCACTCGTTTTTCTTTACTTAGCAGATTTTTTCTTGCCATAATACAAATTCTAACAGTCTATTCAGTAGGACTATCAGCTGTGTATCCACCTGACTTCTCCTCAACTCCACTGATGGTCCCAACCCCATTTATAAGGCAAGAAATCCCACTTATTAAACCTGACAGGGCACACCTGTGAAGTGAAAACCATTTCAGGGGACTACCTCTTGAAGCTCATCAAGAGAATGCCAAGAGTGTGCAAAGCAGTAATCAAAGCAAAAGGTGGCTACTTTGAAGAACCTAGAATATGAAAGGGGCAAAAATGGGCATTATTACTATGAAGGGGGCACAGTGGGCATTATTACTATACAGGGGCCAAATGGGGATTATTACTTTGAAGGGGGACATCAGCACGCCAGACCTGCAGGGTATAGCGAAGCGAGGTCACAGTTATGGGCAATCGAGGGTTGCTCACTGTATTGGAGAACCCTGGGCAGGCATGCAGCAGTGAAGGAGAGGTAGACACAGTTCCTCTGGGGCACACTCGGTATGTAGGGACCAGGCCTGATGGTGGATGAGGTGCCCTGGATGTTACAGGTATTTTGAGTGCCTGGGGCAAGGTCCCTTTTGGATTTGTGACGCCAGTGCCTGTAACGGTGGCACACCGATTGATAGTTGGAATAACTGAGGTACACAGATGGTATAGTGAACCAAACGTTGCTTTACTGAACAGTCCAACTTTGTACATACAGATGTTAACACAGTCCTTTAGATCACAGCTTTACAAGCAGGCTTTATTCCACACGATGGCAGGTAGTAATTATGCAAGATACTCAGAGGGTAATTCCACAATGCACTCAGAATCAGGTTGTACCTTTCCTCAGAAATAGTGTACACTGTCCTTTTCTAGAACTCCTGTCTGGCTTCAATCCCAAGGCCCGGATGCCTAAATGGTGGCTATTATCCTTGGTATATATATATATCTTCCTCTCGTATTAAATCCTTGCTTTTCTTTCTAAAGCATCTGCCCATCAGTGTTACTTATCTTTGCTTGGATGATTAATGACTGTAGGTTTCTCCCAGGAGGTGCTGTCTTGCAACTGGGGTGTCTCTACTGAGCTAATCCTAGCCTCAGGAGCTTCAGGTGGATGAAGTAACTCCTCTAGTCCCCTGGAATGAACTACCTTCCCCTGTCTGGGCCTACCTATATATAACCAGGGCTCTCTATCTCCCCCTAACGTCTGGGAGGCTAAACTACACCCTGACAGGCCTGACACCAGCTAACACAGGGAAATGCATACACATAACATTAAATGTAATAAAGACACATTAACCCCTTTTGTGCAGTGCCCACCTTTACCTAGTGGGACACTACAGACACAATGAGCATTATTACTGCGAAGGGGGCACAATGGGGATTATTACTGTGAAAGGGGCACAGAGAGGGCATAACTACTGTGAGGGGGGCACAATGTGGGCATAAATACTGTGAGGGGGCACACATCTGTACAAAAGTACTGTGAAGGTTGTACAATGAGGGCAATATTACTGTGAGGGGGTACCATTTTTTTTAAGTATTGGGGTGGGGGGGCCAGAAAAAGGACCCACCCTGGGTGCCAAACACCCTAGGCACACCACTGTTCCTACCCCAAATATTAATGGGGTGGAATAGTTTGCAGCATTGGTTTATGGGTTTTGTTTTTATGACGTTTATTATTCAGTTAAAGATAAATATTTTTAGATTTTAATAGTTGGGAAACTTTCGGACTTGGCAGTACATTTACGTTTAGTTAAATTTTTTGTTACACATTTTATTTGAAAAATGGTGAAATCGGTGATTTGAAATTTTGTTATTGTTTTTGACTCTCTTTACATTGTAAAACTTTTTTTTACTTTTTTGTACCCCCTATGGGGTTTAAACATGTGCCCCTTGGATCTCACATACCATAGACTGCAATAAAATAGTATTGCACTATATGGCAATAGCTCTATGTTCCTATTAAGCCCTGCCAAACATAAGGCTTAAAGGGGTTGTACCATCTCAGACATTGGGGGCATATCACTAGGATATGCCCCCAATGGCTGATAGGTGCAAGTCCCGGCTCAGGTGCAGGTCCAACCTCTGGCTCAGCTATTTCCATCAGCCCCATAGAAGTGAATGCGTGGTGCGCTTCCCATTCATTTCAATGGGACTGCCAAAAATAGCCTAATGTGCCGCTTGCTCCCATAGGAATGAATGGACAGCAGCTTCCTCCGGGACTTTGCTGACTCTGTTCTAAGTATAGGTGCAGGTCCCAGAGGTGGGACCCACACCTATCAGATATTGGGGGCATATCCTAGCAATATGCCCCCAATGTCTGAGATGGTACACCCCCTTTAATAGTAACCTTTAGTATAGCAGGTTAGGGAGCCTTCACAAGGCTCTAGGCTGTCATACTAACCAAACGGCTCGTTGTGGGATGGGTTGGAGGGCATTTGTCATCAGAGGGAGCTGCCCCCCTGTAAATTACCTCCGTATGATACCCTACAATAAATCCAGCCTTATACATCTGCAGGCTGAACACTTATTCAACGGACAGCAATCTCTCCTGTTCCCTTACACCCATGCATGCTCAGCCAAGTACGCATGTGTTGCGAATGGGAGCAAGCAGAAAGTGACTGGTAGATGGCCTGCACCAGTTGTTGTCCAGCTGAATCTCGGCACTGATGCCGGAAACTCCCCCAGATCCCCATAGGGTTCCATTATAGTCAATGGGCTCCGGCGGTGAATAGAAGTATCCGGCAGGCTGTGTCAGCAGAGGATTGGATTGACAGATATGTGAAACTAGCCTTAGCTACCAAAAATAAAAGGATTGGGCATGTTGAAATCCAGCTGCCATCAAGGGTGATTGGGGAGACCACCATACACATTAGATGGTCGCCTGATCCCGCCGACATCGGCCAACATGCATTTAATGTCTATGGTCAGGTTTATACTACAGGATGGGATGGATTATAAAACACTCCAAAAATTTAATATGTTATTTTTGTAGCCACAAAATAGTCTTTTGTGTAATTATATAGTATTTTGCACCTGTAAGTCCAAGGGTCTGTGGTATAACAATGCTGGTCATGATACATAAAAATAAGTATATAAATAAAAAAAAACATCATCAATTTCTGTTATTCAAAAACAATTTTATTCTGTATCACAGTCATTTTTAATTATTACGTTGACTTTTGCGCACTGTCTATAGCAGCTTGACAATTGCAGTGCAGAAGAAAACTCAGTGAATAAAGATGTGAAGACATATATCAATAAGTTATTTTCATTCTTAATGCACTTTTTTGGGAGTGTTCAGCTCTTTTTCAAAACTTTTTCACATTGTAAAAATCTTTTCTTACCGTGGTGCACTGAAATGGCTGATAGTAAAAGAAGAACTCTACCCAAAGCAGGGAGCTTGGTTGGACTCTCCCCCCCCCCCCAATAAATATCCTCTTGTTTTCCTTGATATCATGTGCAATGATGATGAACTCTAAAATGGTCGCTCTTTATGAGGGGTGTTCCTATCCTCTGGGTACATCATCAGTATCTGATCGGTGGAGGTCTGACACCCGGGACCCCTCACCGATCAGCTGTTGGTGAAAGGGTTGAGCTGCGCCTACACCATGTGACCGATGAACGTGATGTCACATGGACTACATTAGGGGTGGCCAACCCGTGGCTCTTGAGCGGCATGCGGCACTTTGCTTCTTCAAGTGCGGCTCTAGCTGTGGAGCCAGGAAGCAGTCAGGCCGGCTCACTCTCCGCCCCATGCTCAGATCTCTTTTCCTGATCGGGCACTGTTGCTACTTTGCAGCTCCAGCTCACTCTCCTCTACGTCCTGATGCACACAGTGTGAGAACGTAGTGCGTGGAGAGCAGCACTATGACCTGACGATGTGCTCATCAGGTCACAGTGGAGAGCGTGTCAGACCTGCAGAGTAGCAGGTGCACGAGAAGGAACCCAGTGCCTGATCAGGAGAGGGAAGAGATTTTTTTAAATTATAGAACTGAGCATGGGGGTCTGATCTAACCATGGGAGGTTCTGATTTGAGCATGGAGGGTCCTGATTTGAGCATGAGGGGGGTCCTGATCTGGGCAATGGGGGTCTGATCTGAGCATGGGGGGGTCCTGATCTGAGCAATGGGGGTCAGATCTGAGCATGGGGGGTCTTGTTTAAGCATGGGTTGGTCAGGTTTGAGTATGGGGGTCAGATCTGAGAAGGGGGGGAGATCTGAGCATTGGGGGGGTCTGAGCACTGAGGGTCTGACACTGGGAGTCTGATTTGTGTTGTCTGATTTGAGCATTGGGGTCTTATTTTGGGGGTCTGATTTGGAGGTCTGATGAGGTTTGGGGATCTTGTTTTAGGTCAGATGAGGAATAGGGATCTGATTTAGGAGTCTGATCTGAGGTCTGATAAAATTTTTTTGTTAAAACCTAAGTGCATCTTGTAGGGCGAAAAATACAGTGGCTCGTGTTTAAATGTATAGCTTGTGGCTCCTGGTAGTCATAAATTCTTTTCTTTTTGGCTCTATGCGTCTGTAAGGTTGGCCACCCCTGATTAAGCTGCAAGAAGGCTGCGGTGCTGCTGCAGGCAGTGGTGCCTCCTCAAACAGCTGATCGGTGGGGGACCCCCACTGATCAGATACTGATGACCTATTCTGAGGACAGGTCATCAATAAAAATATCTTCAGAAAACCCCTTTAACAGTTCGAGGACATGACATTTTTCTGTTTTTGCATTTTTATTTTTTACTCCTTGCTCTCCCAGAGCCATAACATAGACAGTGTCAGACAGGGGTGCCTAGGGCACAAAATTTATTCTGGGGGCCCACTGTACAGCTATATGCAAATATTACCAGTACTGTTGAGCGAATCAAGCTTCAGATCCAAGATCCAAAGCCAATTTGTTCAAGAACTTTGTTTTAATGGTGTACGGAGACCTGCCTCTGTACAGCATTAAAAGGTATGGGCTTCGGCGAGACAAACTTCGTTAAGTCCGAAGTCGTGCGAGACTTTGGTGAATAACTTTGGGCCTCAATTGTACAACTTTAAAAACATTTTAAAACAGGAATCCAAAGTCGGCTTCGGTACCGGCAGATACCTCAATCTTTATAAGGTTCCAAACCAGGTTCAGTGACCACATATTAAAGCTGACATATTAACTCTGTAATTACCCCATAATATTAAAGCTGACATATTAACTCTGTAATTACCCCATAATTTCTGGATTCCCTTCTTGACAGTATAAAATCACATCACTTTGGCCACAGAAAAGGTGGCACCACCCTTTCTGAGTTATACCCATCTTGTAAATCAAGTCCAGACGAGCTCGCCACATTTGTACACAATGTGGTATTTACGTTTGGACTATATTCAGGACTAAGAGCCAGTTTCCTACTGCATGATGCACCCAGGAGTACAGAATGGAGAAATAGGAAGGGGACAAATAGAATGCCACATATATTAATATGCATGTATACTGGCCGCTCTTAGCCATCCATGGAAGGGGTTGAGGTGTCAATACACAACTCTTAAGAAGCAGGATTCTCTGTTGACCTTAAGGTCTTATGCATCTTAAAGGGCCACACCTGTGCTTGGGTTCCATTTTATTGAATAGGGCTGAGTTGCACACACAACCTATGAACAGGTGTGGTAGTGTTTATGAAAGAAATCAGAATAGATTGGTTCATTTTCACAGCATAGTTTCGAGAGTCCCAGAGTCTTTTACGCAAACCTACCATTATGAAGAAAATATTTATAATTTTTTTAATTCTACTTGTATAGATATGCGAGCCTCTCTCCATATTTTTACATACATGTTTAAATGATCCACATTTGAAAGGCCTTCGTTATTGGTGCAAATCGTGCAGTCTCAAGCAAACAAAAATAGGTCAGTGGTAATCTATCTAATAGAACAGACCTGCCATGGTTGACCTGTTTCAAGGCTTAGAAGGATCTTCTTTTAACTAAAAACTGACCCCAGAAGGTGCCATTGTTTAGTGAACCATCTTATAGTCCAACACAGACTTGTATTGTATCCACCCACCATCTTTGCATATGGCAAATTCCAGTCTAGGTTTATTCAACATACTCTGACATGCATCTCCTGCAATCTCTGGATGAGGCAGGACAAGACTTTTTGCTGTGATGGTCATCTCAAATTAGATGTTTTCCTTCACACTAGATAGTGCCAAATACACTTCTTCTCCTGGCCCAAAACCTTTGAAGGGAGGCAAACTTCTCTTCATGTTTTTTTGACCAACAATATCCATGGAAGAACTGCCGCCAAGACAGCCACAAGAAATATCAATAACAATATCATTATTAAAGATGGAGAGCGGCAACAGTTCGCCCTGGCATCTATATGGTGCGTTTCGTTACTGGTGACCACTTCATCGCTGCTTTCCATTGGTTGTCCTTGATCACTGATGATGAAGACTTGAGAGCTACATGAATGACCTATTAGATTTGGGCTAGTATCAACAGAACATGTGCACCTGCAAAGGTCTTGTGGACTATGTGACCCGCTTGTCTCAGGAATGGGTATGACCAAGGTGTTGGAGTTCCCTACTACAGTGGAATGGCTTAGAAAGGAAGGACTGTGAGGAACCTCTAGAATCTGATTGAGTTCTCCAGCATTTGGCGGCAAAATAAGTCCCCTCTTGCTGAGGAATGTCACATAGCGGCACAGTGGACATATGATATTCTTCTTTATGGAACCCTCTTTCTTGGCCGTCATGAGATACTTTACCAGGCAATCATGACAGAAGGAATGACCACAGCTCAACCTCCGCTCAGAGATGTTCGGATTCTGTAGACGCTCGTAACATACAGGACACTCATTTGTAAGGTTGTCCTTACCATTGTCTTCACCCGACATGGCTTTCAATTGTTTCCTACAAAGCAAAAAAAGAAATGGCCTATGAGATGATAGAGTGTTGGCATCAAATCATGTTATTTATAATATGGCTGTATTACTGTATTATGTTATACCATAGTCTACTTTCAGACATATACTAAAGGTATCCAGCCAAGACAGATATTGCCATGCCTGACATCATTAACTATAACTGGATCCGGCATGCATTTTGTCCAGTCGATACCTGGCGTTCAAGCAGGAAACCATCTAAATCACTGTTGGATTGTTTCATAGTCAATAGGGTCCGGTGGTGCATGGCCATATCTGGCTAGGCCGGTGAACTTTGGCAGAATGGTCCTCTGCTGGTACAGCCTACCGGATACCTTTAGCTGATGTGTGAAATTAGCCTTACTTGTATTGTGGTTTGCACTATATGGGGTCATGTTTGACTGGCAATGTTATGAGGTGGCCAACACTGTTTTGGGGATTACTGAGTGACACTGCCTGGCCCAGAGTGGGAGAAAATTCTGCTATTATGGGAAAATATGGGCTGATTATGGGACATTAAAGGTGTTGTCCAGTACATCACGAGGACAGGCCATCACAGTCTGATTGGGGGAGGTCTGACAGCCTTCATCCCTGCCAATCATCTTTTTTTAGAGTAGCTCCATCACCGAAAGTAAGACCAGAAGTACACAGCTCTGTACATTGTGTAGTGGAAGGAGCTGGCTTCTGCTTCCATTCACTTCAACTGAAGCAGCTTTGCATTTACCAGCTCCATTCACTACACAATCGACAGAGCTGTGTGGTTCCAGAACCTACTTTTGGCACTGGACTTCCTGAGTGGTGTTGGGTCCCTGCTAAACAGATATTGATGGCCTATCCTGAAAATAGACTATCAATATCGATCCAGGGAGTTATCTGATTGCCTGAATGGAGTCGAGAAGGAATTTTTTTCCCCTTAAGTGAGGAAAATTGGCTTCTACCTCACAGTTGTTTTTTTTTGCCTTCCTCTGGATCAACTTGCAGGATAACAGGCCGAACTGGATGGACAGATGTCTTTTTTCGGCCTTATGTACTATGTTACTACTATGTTACTAATATACTATATAAGTGCTGGACATCCCCTTTAAGGGGTATTGTGGCTGGTGCTGTTATGACATCACTATTAGGACAGTGTTTGGGGGCTCCGTGGCTGGCACTGGTATGGCAGTATTTACGGGTCCTTCAGCTGGCACTGTTTGGGTATTTTGCTGACATACCGTAATACAAGTCTCAGCTGCTGAGTGATTGGGCCTCAGCTTGGCAACTGAGGTTCAAGGTGGATAAATGTAAAGTTATGCATCTGGGTAGTAATACCGTAGTAGTAGTCCTAGACCAGTGATGGCTAACCTCCGGCACTCCAGCTGTGGTGAAACTACGACTCCCTGCATGCCCCATTCATTTCTATGGAGTTCCGAGAACAGCCAAGCAAGTGTACATCTTGGGAGTTGTAGTTTTATCGCCGGAGTTCCGGAGGTTAGCCATCACAGTCCTAGGGGATGTAACACTGGAGAGTCACTTGTAGAGGAGGATTTGGGTGTACCTGTCGTTCATAGACTAAATAACAGCATACAATGTCAACCAGCTGCTTCTAAGGCTACCAGGATATTGTCATGTATTAACTGAGGCATTGATTCGCAAGACAGGGATGTAATATTACCACTTTACAAAGCTTTGGTGCAGCCTCATCTGGAATATGCAGCTCAGTTGTGGGCACCAGTCCATAGAAAGGATGCTCTGGAGCTGGAAGAAGTACAAAGGAAAGCGACCAAACTGATAAGGGGCATGGGGGGTCTTAAGGCAGGTTTACACTGGCTAAGCTAAAGCCAATTGTTGGGAAGGAAGCGCTCCCTCCCGACAGTCGGCTGCTCGTTCAGTGAAGTAGACTGCGGCATTTACATGCAGCTATCTCCTTTACAGTATGAGAAGAAGGGATCACTATTGCGATCGCTTGTCCTCATTTCTGGGCAGCAGATTGCTGTTTAGAGAACACGACCTGCTGCCCAGAAATGATAACTGATGTGCCTGCACGAACTACAGGATCATCCGATAAACAAGCATTTCACTCATTCATCGGCTGATCGGCAGCACATTTAGACGGGCAGATTATTGGGATTCAGTATTCTTAGGAACGTTCCTTCTTGATAATCTGCCCGAATATCAGGCCGTGTAAATCCACCTTTAGTTATGAGGAAAGATTAAAAGAATTACATTTATTTAGTCTAGGGGGGGGGGGGGACATGATTAACCTATACAAATATATAAATGGGCCGTACAAAAAATATGGCGAAAACCTTTTCCATGTAAAATCCCCTCAAAAGGCACAGGGGCACTGCTTCCGTCTCTAGAGGCGTCAGTGCTTCTTTTTGACTGTGAGATCTGTGAATCTGTAGAATAGACACCTCCGGATGTGGTCACAGCAGGAACAGTGGATGGTTTTATAAAAGGGTTGCACAACCTGGGGTTCACAACCTGCGGCCCGGGGGCCACATTTGTCCCTCGATATCATTCTGTGTGGCCCCCAACCATCTGGTAAGACTACTTTCACACTAGCGTTAATATTTTCCGGTATTGAGATCCGTCATAGGGTCTCTATACCGGAAATAAACGCTTCCGTTTTGTCCCTATTCATTGTCAATGGGGACAAAACGTAACTGAACAAAATGCAAAATGCATTCTGTTCCGTTCTCATACCGGAGAGCAAACCGCAGCATACTTTAATAATGTACCCAGCATAGCTTTTGTATGGATGAGATGGAGTTAATTACCCTGACTCAGCCCCTGCAAGAAGTTAGGTGTGGATTCTGGATCCACCCCTAGCTCAGTCTAGAGTTAGAGGAGGAAGTGAGAGGCAGCTCCATGTGCTTCACTCCTCACAGGACAAGACCAAAGTTCTGGAGAATCACCTCCTCTGAGGATTATCTACTTAAAGGGATTCTGTCACCAGGTTTCACCCCTGTCAGCTAAACATATGCTGATGTTCAGGGCCTCATCAGGATTCCTAATGTGGGCTTCTAAATGTGATCCGTAGCCTTATTTTGCCAAAAAACAGGTTTTACTAACCTGTCACTCAAAGAAATAAGAGGTGCCCAAGGGGATGTCAAGGGATGCAAGGTGCCGGCCGCACCCACCGCCGTTCGTGCCCAGCGCCGCCTTTCCAGACTTCTGCGCCGCCTCCTAATCCTCTGTGCCGCCTCTCGCTCTCCCTTCCTCCCCCCTCCTCCTGCTGTAAGATCTCGCGCGTGCGCACAGGGCTCTGCCTGATGCGCCCGTGCGGACTTCTCGATTTGGCTTCTTGAAGCGAAGTGCGCATGCGCCGGCTCTTCGCTCAACCCAGGTATGACCTGCACTCTGGCGCCAGCCTCTCAGAGCCCTGTGCGCACGCGCGAGATCTTACAGCACGAGGAGGGGGGAGGGAGGGAGAGCGAGAGGCGGCACAGAGGATTAGGAGGCGGTGCAGAAGTCTGGAAAGGCGGCGCTGGGCACGAACGGCGGAGGGTGCGGACGGCACCTTGCATCCCTTGACATCCCCTTGGGCACCTAATTTCTTTGAGTGACAGGTTAGTAAAACCTGTTTTTTAGCAAAATAAGGCTACGGATCACATTTAGAAGCCCACATTAGGAATCCTGATGAGGCCCTGAACATCAGCATATGTTTAGCGGACAGGGGTGAAACCTGGTGACAGAATCCCTTTAAGTGAAAGACTTCACCATTTCTACAGTACTCCAGAAAGAGAGAGATAAAGCAAAGAACCAAAAAGGTCCAGAATCTGCATGGCTGAGCACTGGAGTCAGTGAGGTATTTTGCTGATAAAGGCTGCTATAGACTTTACGGTTGTGAGATGAACATTGCTCATCTTTAACCCTGTATACCTCAGTTGAAAATTACAGCCACCATTGCAACAGTAATATTGCTGGTCACAGATTCTGCAGAGAGAGACTCTGGGAGGATAGAGAGGAAAGAGTACTACAATTCCCTTTATTATTCACTTCTGTGATTGTTACAGTCAGAGCCACTACTAATCCCATCCTCCACTCCTCTGCGGCTTGCAGCATATTTTCTGGCATCACAAACAGTATCCAAAATTCTCTGTGTCCTACCAAGCAAGTGGCCCTACTAGGGTGTTTTGTGGAGTTCACAGGGTGTTTTGTGGAGTTCACAACCACACTGTGCTGTAAGAGACTTATCGTGGGTATCCTCACTCACCACAGCTTACAGTACAGGTATAGTGACGTGCTACTGGCTGCATATTGGATTTTCGCTGTCCAGGTCTAGCTCTACCCATCCAAGCGTGGAAATCAGCTAGAGTACCCCCTGTAGACAGTGGGAAAATCAACAGCCTGCCTAAAATACGAAAATAAGAAATCACAGCCCAGCAAGGTGAACCTAAGTATCTACAACAAGTTCCCGGGGAACAGAGAAATAAACCATACCGCGTCATAAGTTGAAGGCTGTTGCCATCTTGGAAACAGGCGGGCAAGAACCACTACAAAGATCCTGCAATGCAGGACTGAAGAACAGAGTGCCAGCTGATCTGAGTGAGTACCGCTGGGGCAAATCATTATAGAAACTATTTGGGACCATCGCTAACCTTCTTGCAAGAGGCCCTGAGGGCTGTCATCCATGTAGACCCCCGAGAAGCTGAGAACCAAGACTAAACCTTAAGGGAACAGTTCAAGGAAGGTGCTGCAGCACCCAGACACCCCTTTTTTAGACTTCAAGGAACTAGCTATCAACATCCTAGGGATCGACCACAAGCCTGAATCTACCAATGACAGCAATCCACTGCCTACTCTTGTGCCTGCAGAAACCAGCCATGTGATCAAAGTTCCTATTCTAGATGCATTCTCTGCCCTGAGTGACCAAGTCTCCTTCCTAGCAGAAAGCTAAGAGAAAATTCGGAAGCAACTAGGCCAATTAGAACAGCATACACCGACAAAGAGAGGCACTCCACAGCCTAAGAAAAACCCATGAAAATGCTGATGCCTTATCCAGATTGACAACGAAGATGGATTTAATTAACTCATGATGGCTAGGAAGAAGTCAAAATGCCATCATTCTTCTCTAGGTTCCCCCAAGAGAACACCAATCAGGTCGAAGGCAAAACAAGGAAATCCTTTAAGGCTGGGTTCACATCTGCGTCTGTGAACACCGGCACTGAATCCAGTCACTGTATCCAGCGTATATGCTGGCTTTCAGCCGAACAAAAAATTCTACACAAACCATTTTATGTCCAGCTGAAAGCCGACATATATGCCAGAAAGCAGCCAGATCCCCGTCGGATCCCATTATAGTGAATGGGGATCGGGCGGTGCGCAGTGGTTTCTGGCTATTCCGGATATGGTATCATCCGGCAGTCTGTTTCTTCACCGGAACTACTGAAGTTCACAGAGCGGATGTGAACCCGGCCTCATTCTCAGCAGCAAGTCGCTCCTGAACTGCCAACTCAAAAAGAAACTCTGTATTAGGCTCCAATCCGAGAGCCGTGTTATAGGAGAGGTACAAGACTTTTTCTCAAGTGGAAGAATGTCTGAGAGAATCCAGAGAAAAAGAGCAGACCCAGACATTTCCTGGTGATAAAAGAAATGTCTGTTTATCTAAAAAAGATCTACTGCTCTGAAGAACCTTTGACCCTACCACCAATGACCAACTACATCAAATGGTAGTACCTCGGAGGGATGTCAAGATGGTCTTAGAAATGTACCACAACAGATCTGGACACTTTGGCACTCAGAAAACCGAAGCTACCATCAGACATCGATTATTTTGTTGTTGTGATTGCCCAACATCTGCTTTGAGCAGGGGAGAGAAAAAAGATCAGCGAGCACCATTACATCTAATCATGAGTAAAAAAAAACACTTGAAGTTGTGGCCAATGACCATGTCAAACTTAAACCAAGTAAATCTGGTAGCAGCTCTTTGGAAAATCTTCCTATTACCATATGACTGTCCAGAGAAGATTCTCTTGGATCAAGGATCTGCCTTTGAATCTCAACTGTTCCAAAAGTTATGCACACTCTGCAAATGTAATACCCCCGAGTGGTATTACCACCCTTTTTCACCCCCACTATCTCCTACTGTGGATTCTGTGTCATCTTGTGTATTTATTGCCAGATCCTGCATAATGTGAAGCTGTATTTCTGATTTTGTAACTGTTAAAGTATAATGTACCTGGTCTACCAGCAGATGGCGGCAACAATGGCAGAGCTAGTTTACCTAGAATGGAACCTGATTTTCATTCTAGCCCTCTCTAAAGAGGGAGGAGTTTGGTTAGTTAAAGTCAGTCTGAACTACCCCTTCTAGGGGAGAGGTCTGGAGTTGAGAGTACCCCCTGTAAGGGGAAGGCAGTAGGCCCCTCCTCCCTGTTGGACAGGCCTTGCCAAGGCCAGTGGAGCACCATCAGCTCTGATGGAACAAGAGAGATAAAAGGTTCCCTGGACAAAGACAAAAGATAAAGATAAAAGATACAGATCAAGATAAAGTCAGAGTCATACCACTCCAAGCTAAGTACAGCATAAAGAAAAGAAAAGTTTCTATTTAATCCAGTTGACACAGCATAGCTAGAGAAAGTGACAGATGCAGACCCTAATGTGTTTGCCTGCCAGAATTTAATGCCAAAGCTTGCTGGTGATCAAGATAAAGTTGGAAGATTGTTTCCTGATGCAAGCTTATTCAAGTAAAGCTGCTATTTTCAACATTAATACAAGTCAGGACTCAACTCATTCCTACCAATCCCTTCTACAACTACCCCTTGCTCTACAGCGGGTTCGGGTGACCACGTCTGGGGTTCCAGGATATTGAGGTGGGAGCACTGTGATACGTGCACCGCCACAACACCCAAAGAGACATTATAGGCAACCCTTACACCACTCTGGCATTCCTACACCTGGGTACCACCAACACCATTTATTTGAAGGGACCCAATACATCGTTGCTGAAATGCAACTGGCGTCACAACAAAAAAACACTTATAACATCTTAAAGGGACCCCTGGCCTATGGTCCTTCATACCCGCCACATTTGGCGTCACGAACAGGATCTTAATACGTTAAAACTGTGTGCCATTGAACTCTATAGCCTATTGGAGTTACATGACTGCCTTTAAAAATGACTTTGATTCATTTATTGCGGAGCGGCAAGCACAAAACCAAGCGTTCCAGCATCCGTAGGGTTAATCAGCCATCTTTGACTTTGATGGCGCAGCTTCTTCTTGCCCAAACAGAGCAGGAAAATTCAGGAACACCCCCAGTTAGAGCGGGAAAGCCTAGCCCTGCCCACCGGGAGCGATGTTACTGTGTTAAGTGAGGAAGTGGAAGCCCCTCCCAGGAAGCCCCTCCTTCATTTTCAGTTCCAGCCTGCGCTAAAGACGGCAAGATGGCGCGTCAACGACAGCAGGACTGAAGCGGCATGTCCTGGGGTGGTGAAGACCCCAAAACAAAGGCAGCGCCGGAGGAGATTTTCCTCTCACAAGTCCAGCGACACCCTATAGAGGTACCTCGGGCATTCCCCGAGCCAGCTGGTGCGGCGGAGGCGGTCGGAGATTCTCCACTCTGCCGCCCAGAAAGCATGGTTCATTTGATGGACTGAACCCAATGGTCCGCAGGGAGATTACTGCCCGGGCCCGCAACATGTGGGAATATAGAAAGGCCATGGAAGATTGGGCCGTTAACGTGTGGGACCGGCCTCAGCCCTGGGACCCTATATTTGAGAGGAGAACCGGGAGTATTATGTGGTTCTCGGTAGAAATGGGGTCCGGGTTCGTGCAGGAAAGTAAAACAGCACGGGAACTTTATGTCAATAGGTGCGCTCGGTGAAGCGGCCTTATCTGCCGCAAGCCCGTCATAACCTTTACAAGGGGGACATGGTCGAGTACACCCCCATGGAGTCACTGCAAGGCCCATTCGTGGTGGCAATGGTCTGCTTACCAAAACCAATGGTACCCCTGACTGCACCCAAAGAGTAGCCGGATGATCCTTATATCACCGGTAGGGTGCGTGGCTTGCAGGAAACCAGCAATGGAGTGCTCCCCTTCAGGGAGAGACCCCAGCCAGAGCCGGAACCGCTCATGCCGGGCCTACCAGCACCCCCAACATCTCTTCCACAGCAAGCATGTGTGGCTATAGAGTCGTTAACCATCAGCCCGACAGTCATCAATTGTCAGATGCCGAGGAAGATGGAGGCAGCGCAAGATTCGCCTACAAGAGAGGAAGATTATTTGCCGGAGCCTCTACAGCCGGAGATGCTGGAACCCTTCGGGATGACCAGAGCAGCTGCTGCGATGAAGCAGAGGATGGCCGCTACTGTGAAGAAGGTGACCACCCGGTCTTTACCCAGCTCTGCCACAGGAGGGCAGTGGCGCTCCACCACTAAAGCTCGCCTGGATTACGAGAGGCAGGACCAACCTCTTATGTCCTTTTAAAGCAGCTCCAGTAGTGAAGAGGACCTGAGGCCCTTCCCATAGGGAGCCTCTCGCCAACATTAGTCTGCCACTGAAAGAATACTGACTTTTGGGAGCCACCCCGTGGACAGCGTATGAAGGGTTGGGGCCTGTTGGCATGTTTTATCTGTTTTATGTTATTAGGTTGCCATGGTTCAGCCCTCACCTGGATTATCATGAGAGTCAGGACTCTCCCCATCATCAGTATTTACATCCCCGCTGCGCATGAATTGCGCTAACTTTTTCTTTTCCCCCTCTTTTCAGGTTGTTTGGGAGCCCTTTTACTAAATGGTTCTCATGACCTGTGCTGCTATTCCATTGTTACCCATGTGGATTACAAATGACTTTGTGCCTTATGTGGACTACAAATATTACCTCATGTGGATAACAAATAAGGACATTGCTGTTCCTGTGGATTACAAAAGACTTTGTTGCACTAAAAGTTCTAGTTCAGAGCACTTTACCCTCAAGCACAGAAAATGGACTCTGATGTAATTTTATTGCCGTATTGCACTAAGTTTACAGCATTAAAAATGTGCCTTTTATATATGCATTGTGATTTGCACTATTTTTTGTGTGTTTCAGGTGCCGCAAATTGATTTTATATGCATTTTGTATGGATTATGGTCCTTGCACTTTATTCAGGTCACCAGATAGTAAGCATGTGTCTTTGCTTAGTTTTATGGACTGCCTCTGAGGACGTCTGGTACGTCACAAGCAGATCTAACATCGCTGTTGGTCATTATGGACTGCCTCTGAGGATGCAGAATACTAATGGTTCCTGAGTGATATAGCCTATTGCTACACCAGAGAAACCAAGAGGCAAAACATCACAAGCAGGTCTAACATTGTGTAGGGTAACCCGCTGCTATTATGTATGGAGAGATTGGAGTGCTTAGCCTCATCCTCCTAGTGTATATGTTTGAGAGCCTTGTGTTTAGCCAAGGTTATTTTAGTCCTAAGGCCTTGTGCACCACCTTAAGGAAAAAATGTTTGGTTAGCTACCTGTTTAATCATCAAGGTGACCGTGCGAAAAGATATTTATAGACCTTGGTGCTTGGAAGGGATTACAGGATGAAGCCACCCTTCTGTTTGTGGGCATATCATGCCATGTGCAGAGATTACAGTACATGACACCCCCACGCTCCATATGCGATTATGGCCGAGTCGTGGAATATTGAGCGCTTTGTACAGTAAGAGTTGAGTAGTACTTAATAAAGTGAAGTACACTTATTGAGTGGTAGCCGTCTTATATGTCAGTCTTTGTAAGTCCGTTCTTTATGCAGCACTTTGTATTTGTTCAGGTACCCGGAGAGCATATATATTTACCCTAAGCACAAGCCGAGGGCGACTTGGTTCTTAAGTGCCGGGGAATGTAATACCCCGAGTGGTATTACCACCCTTTTTCGCCCCCACTATGTCCTACTGTGGATTCTGTGTCATCTTGTGTATTTATTGCCAGATCCCTGCATAATGTGAAGCTGTATTTCTGATTTTGTAACTGTTAGGCCTCCTGCACACGACCGTATGGTTTTGCGGTCCGTAAAAAAGTGATCCGCAGAAAATACGGATGACATCCGTGTGCATTACGTATTTTGAGGACCGGAACAGCTGGCCCCTAATAGAACAGTACTTTCCTTGTCCGTAATGCAGACAAGAATAGGACATGTTCTATGTTTGAACGGAACGAATATACTGAAATGCAGAAACGGAAAGCATACAGAGTACCTTCCATTTTTTTTTCCGGATCTATTGAAATGAATGGTTCTGTATACGGTCCGTATACGGAAGGCAAAAAAAGGAACGTAAACGGAACGTAAACGGAAAAAAAAAAAACGTTTGTGTGCAGGAGGCCTAAAGTGTAATGTAACTTATCTACCAGCAGATGGCGGCAACAATGGCAGAGCTAGTTTACCTAGAATAGAACCTGCTTTTCATTCTAGCCCTCTCTAGAGAAGGAGGAGTTTGGTTAGTGAAAGTTAGTCTAAACTACCCCTTCTAGAGGAGAGGTCTGGAGTGGAGAGTACCTCATCCCTGTTGGACAGCCAAGGCCAGTGAAGCACCATCAACTCTGCTGGAACAAGAGAGAAAAGAGCTAAGAGCCTCAGAAGCCAGGATGAAAGGTTCCCTGGACAAAGACAAAAGATAAAAATAAAAGATACAGATCAAGATAAAGACAGAGCCGCCAGACCACTCCAAGCTAAATGCACAAGATAGAAAAAGCCTCCAGCACCAGAGGCCATGATGAAAAGATCCCGGTCTTTATTTTAGTCACCAAAATACAGGTGCATACAGCAAACAGTGACACTGTATCCCACTAAATCCCCACGATCTACGCGTTTCGAACGATGTTGTTCTTAGTCATGATCTGAGATCTCAGATCATGACTAAGAACAACATCGTTCGATGTGGAATTATATACATAACAAACAAGTGTGAAACAACTGAAAATATGTCATATTCTAGGTTCTTCAAAGTAGCCACCTTTTGCTTTGATTACTGCTTTGCACACTCTTGGCATTCTCTTGATGAGCTTCAAGAGGTAGTCCCCTGAAATGGTTTTCACTTCACAGGTGTGCCCTGTCAGGTTTAATAAGTGGGATTTCTTGCCTTATAAATGGGGTTGGGACCATCAGTTGCGTTGAGGAGAAGTCAGGTGGATACACAGTTGATAGTCCTACTGAATAGACTGTTAGAATTTGTATTATGGCAAGAAAAAAGCAGCTAAGTAAAGAAAAACGAGTGGCCATCATTACTTTAAGAAATGAAGGTCAGTCAGTCAGCCGAAAAATTGGGAAAACTTTGAAAGTAAGGGCTATTTGACCATGAAGGAGAGTGATGGGGTGCTGCGCCAGATGACCTGGCCTCCACAGTCACCGGACCTGAACCCAATCGAGATGGTTTGGTTGTGAGCTGGACCGCAGAGTGAAGGCAAAAGGGCCAACAAGTGCTAAGCATCTCTGGGAACTCCTTCAAGACTGTTGGAAGACCATTTCAGGGGACTACCTCTTGAAGCTCATCAAGAGAATGCCAAGAGTGTGCAAAGCAGTAATCAAAGTTAAAGGTGGCTACTTTGAAGAACCTAGAATATGACATATTTTCAGTTGTTTCACACTTGTTTGTTATGTATATAATTCCACATGTGTTAATTCATAGTTTTGATGCCTTCATAGTCATGAAAATAAAGAAAACTCTTTGAATGAGAAGGTGGTGTGTCCAAACTTTTGGTCTGTACTGTAAATGCAGCGGTCTCCTTCACTGACAAGTAGGTGATTGTCGGAAAGGAATGCTTCCTTCCCGACAATCGTCTGCTAAATCTAGTAGTGTAATACAGCCCTTAATTTATCTCTACAACAATACCGTCTATTGTTCCTCTGGTTACACACCATATTATCTGACGTTCGCTCAACAAGGAAAATTACCTGATGATATTCCCCTAGATGCAGCCGTACCAGACATAGTCAACCACCTGCCTGAAACAGAATGGGTGAAGGAACACCAACGCTGTCTAGAAGATGCTAGGCAATTGTTGACACTAGAACTAAGAAAGTCGATCGGAAACAAATGCTAACCTCAGGGGGGCTGCCTGGATAATATTATGGGTATGTCCGGGTTCAGCTCTGAACCCGGACAACCCCTTTAAGTGAAAGACCTTACCATTTAGAGTACTCCAGAAAGAGAGAGCCAAACAGGAAAGAACCAAAAAGGTCCAGAAACTGCATTACTGAGCATTTAAAGTCAGTCAATAAGGCATTTTGCTGTTAAAGGCTGCTATAGACTTTACTGCTGTGAAAGGAACTGTCACGGCTGAGGTTGGGGAAAACACTCAGCCGTGCGATGCCAGAAGATGGATGGTCGATGCAAGGCCAGGACAGGAATCAGGGAGCAGGTCACCTCCTATCAATCCCTAATTCTGACCCTGTCTCCTAGCTGTATGAGCCGACCCTGATGGTGGGAGGGCTCATACTCCAGAACCTAATATTCCTGCTCGCCCTCAGGGTGGCCCTGGACTAGGAGAAGGGTAAGACTACCTGTTCCTCCAGGATACGGACGAACAGGAGTCTCACTGGCCAAGCTATAAAGAAAGGGGAAACATAAACAGACATATGGCAATGGCAGGTAAGTGAAACAAGAACCACACCTACCTGCCACAGACACACAGCCTGGAACCCATGTGCAAGTGCTGCTGTCCACAACAACACAAGGGACACAGCACACACCACACGGGAACCCAGGAAACCATAAGCTGCAATAAATAAAGAGACCAAACACACACCTTCATAACACCATGTAACATAGGCTATGACCACAAGGGTGGCCCCCACTGGCAGATGGTATATCACAGGAGGATGACTCCAGCTAACCATGGCTGAAGTACCCCTCAGACTACTGATCTTCACTGAGGCTTTATAGCCCATGTAGCCACACCCACACACAGACACACCCAGTGCACACATACTAGGAAGGAAGTTAACCCTTCCAACACAAGGCAAGGGAAGACGGACACTTAAAGGGGAAGTACACACATAAACACAGACTTCGCCTGTTGCCGCGGGCAACGGCATGCGTGGCAACCATGTCCTGGGGATCAGCCAGAAGGCCGAGACACTGCCACCACCTGCATACAGCACCAAACGTAGTCACGGGCAACCAAGTGAAGGAAAATGTCACTAAGCACACCATAGGGCGTGACAGGAACATTGCTGATACATCTTTCGCACATGGTCTGACCTCAGTTGGAAATTACAGCCACCATTGCAAGAGTGCTATTGCCAGCCATAGATTCTGCAGAGAGAGACTCTGGGAAGATAGCGAGGAATGAGTACTACAATTCCCTTTCTTACTCAAATCTATACATTGCTATCTGGGAGGTAATAATGTTGGATGTACTACAATTCCCATTCTGCACATTAGTAAAGAGAGACATTTACTTTCTACAACTGGCATGGTTAGGGTGGGTTCAGATCACATTTTTGTCATCAGTTTAACATACAGCCAGGTCCATAAATATTGGGACATGGACACAATTCTAACATTTCTGGCTCTATACACCACCACAACAGATTTGAATTAAAACGAACAAGATGTGCTTTACCTGCAGACTGTCAGCTTTAATTTGAGGGTATTTACATCCAAATCAGGTGAACGGTGCAGGAATTACAACAGTTTGCATATGTGCCTCCCACTTGTTAAGGGACCAAAAGTAATAAGACAATTGGCTTCTCAGCTGTTCCATGGCCAGGTGTGTGTTATTCCCTCATTATCCCAATTACAATGAGCAGATAAAAGGTCCAGAGTTCATTTCCAGTCTGCTATTTGCATTTGGAATCTGTTGTTGTCAACTCTCAAGATGAGAACCAAAGAGCTGTCACTATCAGTGAAGCAAGCCATCATTAGGCTGAAAAACACAACAAACCCATCAGAGAGATAGCAAAAACATTAGGCCTCGCCAAAACAACTGTTTGGAACATTCTTAAAAAGAAGGAACGCACCGGTGACTTCAGCAACACCAAAAGACCCGGAAGACCATGGAAAACAATCGTAGTGGATGACCAAAGAATTCTTTCCCTGGTGAAGAAAACGCCCTTCACAACAGTTGGCCAGATCAAGAACACTCTCCAGGAGGTAGGTGTATGTGTGGTAAAGTCAACAATCAAGAGAAGACTTCACCAGAGTGAATATAGAAGTTTCACCACAAGATGTAAACCATTGGTGAGCCTCAAAAACAGGAAGGCCAGATTAGAGTTTGCCAAACGACATGTAAAAAAGCCTTCACAGTTCTGGAACAACATCCTATGGACAGATGAGACCAAGATCAACTTGTACCAGAGTGATGGGAAGAGAAGAGTATGGAGAAGGAAAGGAACTGCTCATGATCCTAAGCATACCACCTCATCAGTGAAGCATGGTGGTGGTAGTGTCATGGCGTGGGCATGTATGGCTGCCGATGGAACTGGTTCTCTTGTACTTATTGATGATGTGACTGCTGACAAAAGCAGCAGGATGAATTCTGAAGTGTTTCGGGCAATATTATCTGCTCATATTCAGCCAAATGCTTCAGAACTCATTGGACGGCGCTTCACAGTGCAGATGGACAAAGACCCAATGCATACTGCAAAAGCAACCAAAGAGTTTTTTTAAGGGAAAGAAGTGGAATGTTAAACAAAATCACAGAATTGCAGTGGTCAATATGGGGGAACTGCTCAAACCCCAAACACTGTAGCGTGTTTCTCATTGGGCGAGCAGTCCCACCGCATGTGAACCACAGAAATATCGTGGCAGATATGGGGGAGCTGCTCAAACCCCAAATACTGTAGCGTGTTTCTCAATGGGGGAGCAGTCCCACCGCATGTGGACCGCAGCAAACGACCATCCCGAGCAATTAATGAGTACAAAGGAGGACGCCAGCGCGGTCCACATGCACCACAAAAGCATCCTACACATACCAGAGCATTGTGCGGATGAAAATACAATTATATAAATCACTCAAGAAAATGCACCAAACGGATATGCCACTGACTATACTGGCTGGTCATACAAGCAGATATTAAAAGCTGAGACTTTTGCCAATATATTCCTGTCAGGAAAATATCGGAGCCCATCATGCACCACATCACGGTCACTCAGCATGGCAAGGGTCCTACCACTACGCTAACTGTGGTGTGAACACGGTCTGAAGGTGATGTAATCCGACTCACAGCCAAGCTTCCACACAACCGCCTAGCAGGACAACTAATGCAATGTGAACAAAGCAAGAAGTGGAATGTTCTGCAATGGCCAAGTCAATCACCTGACCTGAATCCGATTGAGCATGCATTTCACTTGCTGAAGACAAAACTGAAGGGAAAATGCCCCAAGAACAAGCAGGAACTGAAGACAGTTGCAGTAGAGGCCTGGCAGAGCATGACCAGGGATGAAACCCAGCGTCTGGTGATGTCTATGCGTTCCAGACCTCAGGCTGTAATTGACTGCAAAGGATTTGCAACCAAGTATTAAAAAGTGAAAGTTTGATTTAGGATTATTATTCTGTCCCATTACTTTTGGTCCCTTAACAAGTGGGAGGCACATATGCAAACTGTTGTAATTCCTACACCGTTCACCTGATTTGGATGTAAATACCATCAAATTAAAGCTGACAGTCTGCAGGTAAAGCACATCTTGTTCGTTTCATTTCAAACCCATTGTGGTGGTGTATAGAGCCAAAAGTGTTAGAATTGTGTAGATGTCCCAATATTTATGGACCTGACTGTATATGTTGGGGGGAAAAAGGATAAAAAAGCGTAGTCGTAGTACACCACACTGTAGTATCCTGCAGAGTCCGGCAAAAAAACATATACGTTAACCAATCAATTTTTTTTTTACAATGGAGCTCTATGGTGATGGAGGATGCCACTGTATGGCATCAGTCTGAGGCATCCTTTAACGTATATGTTTTTTGCATACATTAAACGGATGGAAAAAACGTGATGTGAACCTACCCTTACTGACTACTAATCCATGCGCCAGCCAATGCAGCCTACACCTCCTGCCTTGCACCCGCACTAAACCATAACACCAAGGGCTTTCGAACTACCATTAGGCAGGAGCCCCAACATCAGGGAGTGCTCCAAGTAAGAAAAAAAAAGGGGTGCACCAGGGGCGTAACTAGAAGTGCCTGGACTCCACAGCAAATTTTTGTATGGGCACCCCCAGCCCTCCGCCCAATTTTTGATATACTATTTTTACCCCCACCTGTCCTTTTTATTTTTTATAAAAATCTTTTTTATTTATATGGAAATTACCTTCCTAACGTGCCCAAAGGGCTGTCCCTCCGGCAGTTTGTGCCCAGCTGCGTCCATTATCGCCAAGCTCAGCGCCGTCCCGCTATTAATTATTCACTGCTGTCCTCGTCTTTTTTTTTTTTTCTAAGTGTGTCGTAGTCTCGCGCATGCGCCGATGTTACTCACGTGCTGGCCCGCGCGGTGTCCTGGCAGCAGCCTCAAGTAATGTAATCGCGCATGCGCTAGAAAGCGGAGAAAGCTGGCGCATGCGTGATTACACTACTTGAGGCAGCTGCCAGGACACCGCATGGGCCCGGACGTGAGTAACATCGGCGCATGCGCGAGACTACGGCGCACTTAGAAAAAAAAAAAGACGAGGACAGCAGTGAATAATTAACAGCGGGGCGGTGGTGGGCTTGGCGATAATGGGCGCGGCTGGGCACAAACGGCCGGAGGGACAACCTCTTGGGCACGTTAGGAAGGTAATTTGCATAGAAATAAAAAAGATTAAACTTGACTGACACGCTGTCGGGCGCCGGGCCCCTTGTCAGCCCGGGCCCCTGCTTCCCCGGTAGTTACGCCACTGGGGTGCACCCTCCTAACACTGCCCTGGCCCTAGGGAGCATCAGTGTGAAGACTGCGATTGACTGTTAGGCCCCTTGCAGACGAGCGT
Source organism: Bufo bufo (assembly GCF_905171765.1). NCBI lineage: Eukaryota > Metazoa > Chordata > Amphibia > Anura > Bufonidae > Bufo > Bufo bufo. The sequence continues at coordinate 424,212,033 of NC_053394.1, forward strand.
GTCCGGATTAGGTCTGGATGACTTGCAAATGCATTCAGTAAAAAATGCATGATTTCGCAGGCAAAGCCATTCAGTTTTGCCTGCGATCGCGTTCAGTTGTTCAGTTTTTATCGCACGGGTGCAATGCAGTTTAATGCGTTTTGCAGGCGCGTGATAAAAAACGGAATGTTTACAAACATTCTTAGCAACCATGCGTGAAATACGCATCACATCCGCACTTGCTTGCGGATGCGATGCGATTTTAACGCAGCTCCATTCACTTCTATGGGGCCAGCGTTGCGTGAAAATCGCAGAATATAGAACATGCTGCGATTTTCACGCAACGTAAGAGTGATGCGTGAAAACCAACGCACATGTACACAGCCCCTTTGAAATGAATGGGTCCGGATTCCGTGCGGGCGCAATGCGTTCGCATCACACATTGCACCCCCGCGGAATACTCGCTCGTGTGAAAGGAGCCTTACAGCAAGAGCAACTACTACTCCCATCCTCTGCTCCATTCCTCCAGGATTTGCGTCACTATCATGTACAATAGTGTCTTCTGAGCCATGTGTCTAAGTCTATAATGTGCGATACTGTTTGCTGAACCATGTGAGTACCTAAACTAAACCTATCATGTGTGATACTTTCTGCTAAACTGCTATATCTAAGCCTATCATGTGTGATACTTTCTGCTGAGCCGGTATATCTAAGCCTATCATGTGTGATACTTTCTGCTAAACTGGTATATCTAAGCCTATCATGTGTGATACTTTCTGCTGAGCCATGTATCTAAGCCTATCATGTGTGATACTTTCTGCTAAACTGGTATATCTAAGCCTATCATGTGTGATACTTTCTGCTGAGCCATGTATCTCAGCCTATCATGTGTGATACTTTCTGCTAAACTGGTATATCTAAGCCTATCATGTGTGATACTTTCTGCTAAACTGGTATATCTAAGCCTATCATGTGTGATACTTTCTGCTGAGCCGGTATATCTAAGCCTATCATGTGTGATACTTTCTGCTAAACTGGTATATCTAAGCCTATCATGTGTGATACTTTCTGCTGAGCCATGTATCTCAGCCTATCATGTGTGATACTGTCTGCTGAGCCGGTATATCTAAGCCTATCATGTGTGATACTTTCCTCTGAGCCATGTATCTCAGCCTATCATATGTGATACTTTATGCTGAGCCATGTATCTAAGCCTATCATGTGTGATACTTTCTGCTGAGATGGTATATCTAAGCCTATCATGTGTGATACTTTCTGCTGAGTCGGTATATCTAAGCCTATCATGTGTGATACTTTCTGCTGAGCCATGTATCTAAGCCTATCATGTGTGATACTTTCTGCTGAGCCATGTATCTAAGCCTATCATGTGTGATACTTTCTGCTGAGCCATGTATCTAAGCCTGTCATGTGTGATACTTTCTGCTGAGCCGGTATATCTAAGCCTATCATGTGTGATACTTTCTGCTGAGCCATGTATCTAAGCCTATCATGTGTGATACTTTCTGCTGAGCCATGTATCTAAGCCTATCATGTGTGATACTTTCTGCTGAGCCATGTATCTAGACTTATCACATGTTATACAATTTTAGAGGACCACACAGAAGTGCAGCCCCCCATCATGTGATGCTGAGCTAATATCTCCAAGGCTATCATGTGCCATACAGTTGATAAGTGACCAGATCCCATGAACACAATATAATACAAGTTACATAGCAAACATAAAACTAGATCAAACATCACAAAGTAGAGTAAACAACATTGGTCTCTAATAATAATACATATTAGATCATGGTTTAAACCGAGTTTCTTAAGCACAGCCAAAACATCAGCACGACTGTCAATCATTAATAGTCGGGACTTACTGGTTGTGGCCCTGGAGAGTCAAAGGTCTGTCCTCCTCCCGAACTACTTCTCCGTCAGGAAAATCTGAAAGCAGAAGACAACTAAAAGTAAACAGGGAGTTTTCAATGTTGTGCGAAAGGCATTTTCCTAGTCATCCCATGCAGCGATTCCTGGTACTGACTAATCACTGAATGCTGCTTAACCAGTTTTTTTACCTACTGACTTTGGCATCGAGCTGGCTGTCTATCCATCTTTAAGTAGTAACGTGGCTCCTCTACCATCACTTAAATTTGCCCTGGTCACTCATAATTTTTTTTTCCCTCCGGACTGGCACCATGCCCATCATTGTCTGAAGAATTACAAGCGTAGTCAAAGAACATATAACTTACAAGGTTCCGTCATGTACAAGCGATGGACTGAAGATAGGAAATTCATGGCAAAGACACGTTAAGGCTTCCTACACTCTGGGAGATGTTTGAGGAATCTCCAAAAGAAGATTATAAAGGAGGTGGAGCAGGGAATTTGCCGAGTGACTCTTTAACCAGATCGTTGGCGATTCTTGACGTGACCCATGCTTTCATGATGTTATGGCACAGTTGGCTACACAGCAGTACAGATAGGCCCGTACCTCCACAAGGTCTTGAATAATAGACTGAGCTTTGGTGTTGCAGTAGAGGTGACGGGTGAAGGGTATGGCACTGATCATGCCTCCCAAGTGTCCCACTTTTGGAGGGACAGTTCCTCTTTCTCACCCAAGTCCCTCTGTCCCTCTTTGATCCTTAAATGTCCCTCTTTTTGACTTGGGGAATTAATATAGAAATGTGCATTAATAAATTTACTAAATTGTTCCTTACTAAAGTGTCTGTATGGTTTCTAACTGTAGATTAGACCAGAGCTTCATTATTTGGTACAATTTGGACCTTAAAATATCTATAATCTGATGATTTATGTGCTAATATTTAAATAGATATTGAAGTGCAAAAAATACCCCTTTTTAATGCCCCTAGTTGAGCTAATGTCCCCATAGTGCCCCATAATGTGCCAGTATAAAATACCCCTATATAGTGCCCCTAGTAAATGCCCTCATAGTGCTCCTCTCCCCCTTCTTCCTAGTGCCCCCCATAATGTACCAGTATAAAATACCCCATATATAGTACCCCAGTAGATGCCCTCAGTGTCCCCCATATTTTGCAAGTATAAAATACCCCTTCTTAGTGTCCCCCATAGATGAGCCCATAGTACTTCTCTCTCCCCTTCCCCATAGTACCCACCATAATGTGCCCCAGTATAAAATACCCCTATACAGAGCCCCCCATATAAAATACCCCTTCTTTGTGGCCTCAGTAGTGTTCCTCTTTCCCCCCTTAGTGTTCCCCCCCCCCCCATTTCCCCCATATAAAAAACTCCTTCTTTGTGGCCTCGGTAGATGCCCTCATAGTGTTCCTCTCCCCCTTTCCACCATATAAAATACCCCTTCTTTGTGGCCTCGGTAGATGCCCCCATAGTGCCCCTAATAATGTGCCAGTAAGAAGTGCCCCCATAGATGCCCCCATAGTGCCACCCAATAATGTGCCAGTAAAAAGTGCCACCAATAATGTGCCAGTAAGAAGTGCCCCCATAGATGCCCCCACAGTGCCCCCCAATAATGTGCCAGTAAGATGTGCCCAATAGATGCCCCCCAATAATGTGCCAGTAACAAGTGCCCCATAGATGCCCCCCAATCATATGCCAGTAACAAGTGCCCCCATAGATACCCCTCAACCATGTGCCAGTAACAAGTACCCCCATAGATGCCCCCAATCTTGTGCCAGTAACAAGTACCCCATAGATTCCCCCAATATGTGCCAGTAACAAGTGCCCCATAGATGCCCCCAATCATGTGCCAGTAACAAGTGTCCCCATAGATGCCCCCAATCATGTGCCAGTAACAAGTGCCCCCATAGATGCCCCCCAATCATGTGCCAGTAAGTAGTACCATATAAAAAAATAAACACTTATACTTACCTCCATCAGGCCTAGTGCCTGCAGCCTATCAGAGGAACAGGGTAGGGAGACGCCTCTCCCGTCCCCTGCCCTGCCGCAGCACATCTATCTGTATCGCTGCCCCCCCATGCTACGCCACTGGCCAACGTGGCTTAAGATCCAGCTGCCTTGGGCCCTCCAGGAGCAACTTGCCCTGCATTAAAGACGCCCCTGGGCCTAGTATGAAAAAAATATATAATAATACGGAGGCTTATTGTTAGGCCTCATGCACACGGCCGTTGTTTTGGTCCGCATCCAAGGCGCAGTTTTGGCGGCTCGGATGCAGACCCAGTCACTTTAATGGGGCAGCAAAAGATGAGGACAGCACTCCGTGTGCTGTCCGCATACGTTGCTCCGTTTCGTGGCCCCGCAAAAAAAATATAACATGTTCTATTCTTGCCCGCGCTTGCCGGACAAGAATAGGCAGTTATATTAAAGGCTGTCCGTGCCGTTCCGCAAATTGCGGACCACAAAAAAAGGAACGGTCGTGTGCATGTAGCCTTATGAAGATTTCAAACTAATTAGTTTTAGGATACAGCAGTCCAAACTCGATTCACTCAACACTAATTGCAATGTAAACATGCCGCCTATCAGCCGACAAATTCTTGTTTAGTGGCTGACTGCATCTTTTATGTAGGCAAAGTGCCTCTGCAAAAAGATCTTAAAGGCTATGTACACCTTTGGGGGCAATTTTTTTTAAATTATTGCATTGTACCTATTTTGAGCTAAAAATCATTTTTTCAATTAGTCTTTATTAACAATATGGAATCTTTTTTTTCTGTACAGAGCTGACATGCTCTACTAGTGTCACGGATGTAGTAGGGGAGAACACCAAAAGACAACAAGAAGGAAGGGAAAAGACACTAGGCCTCACTGCTAGGGAAGGAAAATGGCCACCACCTATAAAACCCTGCTCCTGGCCCTAACTCCTATCCGTATGGGCACCTCTCGATGGTAGAGGTGCCCATACACAGGAACCTAGAAAACCCTGGTGGCCCTCGGATGCCCTAATGGTAATGACAGGGCAGAGACAACCAGTTCCTTCCCTGGTGAAGGAACCAGCGTCTCGCTGAGGCCTAGTAAACAACAAAGGTGGGGGGAATACAAAATAAAACAAGCGGAACACTTAACTTCTGAGGCTGATGGATGATGGATGAACAGGACTTCAACTAGAACCACATTCCAGCTCTTCCAAAAACCAAATGAAGCTATCCAGAGCAGGGAGTGATGGGTAAAGTCAGACTAAATAGGGGAAGGTAAAGGTCACATGATCCACACCTGAACATGAGGTGTGGACATACAAGCAACACACAGACAAAGTAAAACCAAAACCAAAAGAGGCTGTCAGATCACTAATGTGCAGATAATCTTTCAGACCTTCTAAAACCTGTCACCGGTGTGACAGTACCCCCTCCTTCTACGGGTGACCTCCGGGCACCCAGGACCGACCTTATCAGGATGAACTCTGTGGAATGCTCTCACCAGACGACTAGCATTAACATCGGTCGCTGGAACCCACATCCTTTCCTCTGGTCAGTACCCTCTCCAATGAACGAGATACTGGAGGGATCTCCGGAGAACTCGGGAGTCCACAATCCTGCTTACCTGAAATTCTAAATTGCCGTCCACCATGACAGGAGCGGGAGGCAAGGAGGACGGCTCAACAGGTTCAACACATTTCTTTAACAATGATTTATGAAAAACGTTATGGATTTTCAATGCCTGAGGAAGTTCAAGATGGAAGGCTACAGGGTTAACAATGGCAGTGATCTTATATGGACCAATAAATCTTGGTTCCAACTTCCAAGAAGGTACCTTAAGTTTAATGTTTCTTGTAGACACCAGCACAGAATCACCCACTCGCAGGTCTGGACCACTCATATGTTTCCTGTCAGCCGTACGCTTATACCTGTTGCCCATCTTTTCCAGGTTATTTTGGATTTTCCGCCAAATAGAAGACAAAGAAGAGGAAAATCGTTCCTCCTCAGGAATGCCAGAATTATGAGCACCAGAAAATGTAACAAACTGTGGATGGAACCCATATGCCCCAAAAAACTGCGACTTATCAGTGGATTCCTGTCTACGGTTATTTATAGCAAACTCAGCTTACGACAAAAATGAAGACCACTCTTCCTGATTCTCTGAAACAAAACATCTCAAGTAAGTCTCCAGATTCTGATTAGTGCGCTCCGTCTGTCCGTTCGACTGATGATGAAAAGCCGAAGAGAAGGACAATCGTACACCCAGACGAGTACAGAATGCTCTCCAGAATCTGGAAACAAACTGAGTCCCTCTATCGGACACCACATCAGAGGGAATGCCATGTAGTTTCACGATGTTGTCGACAAACACCTGCACAAGAGTTTTAGCATTGGGTAGACTAGATAATGCAATGAAGTGTGCCATTTTACTAAAACGATCGACAACCACAAGAATCACGGTCTTTCCCGAAGAATTCGGTAAATCCGTGATAAAATCCATGAACAAATGGGTCCAAGGTCTGAACGGGATGGGCAATGGAAGCAGAGATCCGGAAGGCCGAGTATGTGTCACCTTAGCACGTGCACAGGTACCACAGGCTGACACATAGTCCTGAATACACTTAGGCAACCCCGGCCACCAGAATCTGCGAGAGATGAGACCGGCAGTCAATCTACTCCCAGGGTGCCCAGCAAGCACCGTACAGTAATGTTCCTCGAACACCTTGTGACGTAATTCGGAGGGAACAAACAACTTCCCCTGAGGACAAGAGTCCGGAGCATGCTCCTGTGCCTCCAACACCCTGGCCTCGAGATCAGGATAAAGAGCGGATATAACCACCCCTTCAGATAAAATGGGACTAGGGTCATTAGACTCACCCCCCCAGGGAAAGCTACGTGACAAAGCATCCGCCTTGACGTTCTTAACCCCAGGGCGGTAAGTGACGAAGTTAAATCTGGTGAAAAACAATGACCATCTGGCCTGCCTTGGGTTCAGTCGCTTAGCCGACTCCAAGTAGGGCAGATTCTTGTGATCCGTAATTACCGTAATAGGATGAATTGCTCCTTCAAACCAATGCCGCCATTCCTCGAACGCCAACTTAATGGCCAGCAATTCCCTATTCCCCACATCATAATTCTTTTCAGCAGTCAAGAGTTTTTTAGAGAAAAATGCACATGGGCGCCATTTACTGGGTGAAGGACCCTGTGACAATATTGCTCCTACCCCTACCTCAGACGCGTCAACCTCAACAATAAATGGCTGAGACACGTCCGGTTGCACCAGAATAGGGGCCGAAGCAAAACATTCTTTCACAGCAGAAAAGGCCTGTAATGCCGCATCAGACCAGACAGAAATATCCGCACCCTTCCTAGTCATGTCTGTTAAAGGTTTAACCACCGATGAATAGTTTAAAATAAATTTACGGTAGTAGTTGGTAAACCCTAAAAACCGCATAAGCGCTTTCAGATTATCGGGTCGATCCCAGTCTAACACGGCACAGACCTTCTCGGGATCCATACGAAAACGTGAGGATGAGAGCAGGTAACCCAGAAATTGCACTTCCTGTACAGCAAATACACACTTTTCCATCTTAGCATACAACTTATTCTCTCTTAGGATCTGTAACACCTGTCTCACATGATCCCGATGAGTCTCCATATTAGGTGAATAAATTAGTATGTCATCAAGGTATACAACGACAAACCTCCCCACCAGATCATGAAAGATGTCATTGACAAAGTGTTGAAAAACCGCAGGAGCATTGGTTAACCCAAAGGGCATGACCAGGTTTTCAAAATGACCCTCAGGGGTATTAAATGCAGTCTTCCACTAATCCCCCTCCTTGATCCTTACCAGATTATATGCCCCCCTCAGATCCAATTTAGAGAACACCTTGGCACCGACAATCTGACTAAACAAATGCGGAATCAAAGGAAGGGGGTAAGGATCACGGACGGTAATACGATTGAGCTCACGGAAGTCCAGACATGGTCTCAGGGTCCCATCCTTTTTCTTTACAAAGAAAAATCCAGCAGCCACTGGGGACTTGGATGGTCTAATATGTCCCTTTGCCAAACTCTCGGTGATTATACTCTTGCATAGCCTTTCTTTCGGGTTCCAAAAGATTATACAACCGAGATTTGGGCAATTTAGCTCCGGGAATAAGATTGACAGGACAGTCATACTCCCGGTGCGGAGGCAACTCCTGATTACCACTCTCAGAAAAGACATCAGAAAATTCTGAAATGAACGAGGGTACAGTTTTAGTGGTAACCATAGAGAACGATGCATTAAGACAGTTGCCCATGCAAAAATCACTCCAATCGAGAACCTGTCTTGCTTGCCAATCGATGTTAGGGTTATGTTTGCTTAACCATGGTAAGCCCAACACCAACGGAGCAGGCAGACCATCCAACACATAACAGGAGATAGATTCCTGATGCAAATCACCCACTCTTAAATAAATGTCATTCACTGCCTGCGACAGGCATTTTTGGGCGAGAGGTGCTGAGTCAAATGCCAGGACAGAAATACTATTCTCTAATGCATTAGTAGTCAACCCATGAATGCGTACAAACTCTCCATCAATCAATTTAACTCCTGCCCCACTGTCGATAAATGCTTTGATTTTCACAGTTTTGGACTCTAGCTCCACCTCGGCAGACAGGAGAAAACGGGTACTACCAGTAAAAGACAAAAGTAGGTTTTCTTGCTCCCCACCCACACTACCAATAGTAATTTGGGGATTAAACTTTTTTTTTCTTTTTGTTTACACCTTGATGCTGCAAGTACGGACAAATATTCACAAAATATCCCTTCTTGCCACAACAAAAGCAGACTCCTTTCACATGACCCAAACTTTTGCCAGTAGTTCCAGGAGTAGCTCTTCCTAACTTCATAGGCTCATCACAAGGCACAACCACCCGTGTCTCTCCACCATAAGTGTCAAAGGAAGCAGTACCCTATCAAGACGTACAGCAAGGGACATAGCTGCTTCCAATGACTCAGGATTTTCATGAAAAGCCAATGCGTCCAGCAGTCTCTCAGAGAGACCCTGGCAGAATTGGCTACGGAGAGCAGAATCGTTCCACTCTGTATCCGTAGCCCATCTCCTAAATTCAGAGCAATAGGTCTCCGCAGAACGTTCTCCCTGCCGCAAACCCCGTAACTTGGTCTCGGCCTGAGAGATCCGATCCGGGTCATCATAGATAAGACCCAAGGCTCTAAAGAATTCATCTACCAACCGCAGGGACGGTGATCCGGTCAGCAGAGAAAAAGCCCAAGATTGGGCGTCCTCTTTAAGCAATGAAATAATCATACCCACACATTGACACTCATCACCAGAAGAGTATGGACACAGCCTAAAGTATAATTTACATGACTCCCTGAACCAGATGAAATTGTCACTACCCCCGGAAAACCTGTCCGGGAGAGCTACCTTCGGTTCAGGGCAGGCCTGGAACCCACCACCTGAACCAGCAGCCTGTGGACTCTGAATCTGCAAAACCATCGCACAGAGGTCTTCTACCTCCAAAGTCAGATTCTGCAGCTGTTCGACCAGTGCAGTCATAGCATTCATAGCTGCACAGATCAGAACAAAAAATAGCGGTATAGGCTCTGGATAATGTCACGGATGTAGTAGGGGAGAACACCAGGTCTCACTGCTAGGAAAGGAAAAGGGGCACCACCTATAAAACCCTGCTCCTAGCCCTAACTCCTATCCGTATGGGCACCTCTAGATGGTAGAGATGCCCATATACAGGAACCTAGAAAACCCAGGTGGCCCTCGGATGCCCTAATGGTAATGACAGGGCAGAGACAACCCACTCCTTCCCTGGTGAAGGAACCAGTGTCTCACTGAGGCATAGTAAACAACAAAGGTGGGGGGGGGGGAATACAAAATACAACAAGCGGAACACTTAACTTCTGAGGCTGATGGATGATGGATGAACAGGATTTCAACTAGAACCACATTCCAGCTCTTCCAAAAACCAAATGAAGCTATCCAGAGCAAGGAGTGATGGGTAAAGTCAGACTAAATAGGGGGAGGTAAAGGTCACATGATCCACACCTGAACATGAGGTGTGGACATCCAAGCAACACACAGACAAAGTGAAACCAAAACCAAAAGAGGCTGTCAGATCACTAATGTGCAGATAATCTTTCAGACCTTCTAAAACCTGTCACCAGTGTGACAACTAGCTGCCTGTGGATTTCTTGTCCTTTCCGTCATCTGAGGAGCAGAGGGGCTCCTTATCTCTGCGCTCTCACATCATAAACACTCATTGAAGCTCAATCCTTATCTTACTGATAAGAATGTGGCTTAAATAAGTGTTTATGACCTCTTAGTAGTTTAGGGATAAGGGTAATTAGATGACCAGCACAAAGTGAAAGTGAAAGTACTAGTCACCCAGTTAGAAAAATTCTTTCTGACTGAACAGCTCAATATTTTTGATAAAGGCTAATTGAAAATTAAAGTTAAATGCAATCATAAAAATGTTTTACTCCAAAGGTGTACATAGCCTGTAACTTTTTAACACTTATAGAATGTGTCGGCAGATAAGAACCATTTGGCCCATCTAGTCTGCCCAATATACTAAGTACTATGGATAGCCCCTGGCCCTATCTTATATGAAGGATGGCCTTATGCCTATCCCATGCATGCTTAAACTCCTTCACTGTATTTGCAGCTACCACTTCTGTAGGAAGGCTATTCCATGCATCCACTACTCTCTCAGTAAAGTAATACTTCCTGATATTACTTTTAAACCTTTGCCCCTCTAATTTAAAACCATGTCCTCTTGTAGAAGTTTTTCTTCTTTTAAATATTCTCTCCTCTTTTCCCTTGTTGATTCCCTTTATGTATTTAAAAGTTTCTATCATATCCCCTCTGTCTCGTCTTTCTTCCAAGCGATACATGTTAAGGTCCTTTAATCTTTCCTGGTAAGTTTTATCCTGCAATCCATGTACCAGTTTAGTAGCTCTTCTCTGAACTCTCTCCAAAGTATCAATATACTTTGTCCTTTTTAGGTCTAACATTCTGTGCTGATTAATTTTTTAATACATCTTTATAGGCTCTGGAGCTACCGCATAGTCTTAACGTTAAATAATAAAATGTTGGTTTCCTGCAGTCACCACTAGAGGGAGCTCAGGAGCTTGCTGTATACTGCATGTCCACTGACTTCAATTTATAAATCGTATTCATTAAGCTCCTAAGCTCCCACTGGTTGGTGCGGAATTTTATCTTTATGGGGCTGTCCAGAAATTAATTTGTAAAAATGTATACTCATCTGGTAAATCCTCTCCAGCGCCATGGCTCTAGTCCTCTAGACCTAGTTCACATCGGCAATGGAGGCTCTGTTCCAGGCCTTAGTCACAGATTCCGTCAAAAAGACAGGACAAAAAAAGTCTTCCATGCTGAACTTTTTTGTCCGGTAAAAAAACAGGTTCCCCTATAGAAAATGTACAAACTCCAATGTAGTCATTGGAATCTGTTCAGTGCCGTTCATGTCAGCTATGTGCCGAATCTGGCACTTCCTTTATTTCTGTTACAGGAGCAGAACAGAAATTACTAGCAGTGATGTCAACAGGTCCTCCACTTGTCCTGTAGTGAAGACATGCTGATGTGACCAATCATTGGCCTCAGTGTTCTTGTGTTGTACATGTTAGCCTCACTACTGAGATAAGTGATTGGCTGCAGTGGTCATGTACACATGTATGGCATGTAATCGCTCAGGGAAGTAAACAGAGTCTCGTGGGAACCGCTGGAGTAGCAGCACTGGACTGGAGGGAGATTTACCCGGTGAGTACAATTATTTTTAATTTTTTAATTTTACCAAATGCTTTTAATCTCGGACAATCCCTTTAAGTTATAAAATTCTGCTCACCATTAGAGGGGGCTTAGGAGTTCTGTCTTTTAGTTTTTTTTTTGTTTTTTTTAAATGTTTTTTTATGTGTAGTACTTCACGCATGCAATTTTCTAGAGTTTTTCAAGTACTATGGAGAAGCCTATTGGAAAAATGACATAACTCATGCTGGATCTAGAGCATGCTGTGTTTTTCAAAAATGATAAAAATGCTCAACCGCAAGGCAGTTGTCCATACTTCAGTGGGTGTCCACATGCAGATTAAGGCCTCATGCACATGACTGTATGTATTTTGCAGTCCGCAAAACACGGATCCGCAAAAAATACGGATGACGTCCGTGTGCATTCCGTATTTTGCGGAACAGAACAGCTGGCCCCTAATAGAACAGTCCTATCCTTGTCCGTAATAATAGGACCAGTTCTATTTTTTTGCGGAACGGACATACAGAAACGGAATGCACACGGAGTAACTTCCGGGTTATTTTGCGGACCCATTGTAATGAATGGTTTCGCATACGGTCTGCAAAAAAAATAGAATGGACACGGAAAGAAAATATGTTTGTGTGCATAAACCCTAAGGGTCCATTCACAGGTCCGTAGTTCTGGGTCCGCATCTGTTCCACAATTTTGCGGAATGGGTGGAAACCTATTAATTTTAATGGACCCGCAAAAGATGCAGACAGCACACCGTGTGCTGTCCACATCCGTAGTTCCGTTCTGCAGCCCCGCAAAAAAGGTAGAGCATGTCCTATTCTTTTCTGGTATCTGTGTTTTGCGGATCCGCAATTTGCAGACTGCAAAACACTTACGTACGCGTGAATGGACCCTTACTCCGTGGCTGGCTCCTCAGCAAACTACAAACCTGTGGCCTCGGATCCCACGGCAAATACGCGTTGGATTTTTCTGCTATGGGGGTGTAAGGTATATCCATGCCGGATGCAGGCTCTGAAGATTTTCACCACTGTTTCACGCTTCAGAATTCATTGGGTGAAATTTGCGTTAAATCCACAATGTCCAAATTTGCGTTAAATCCAAAGTCTGCTCTAAAACCCGCCTGTAAAACAAAGTCCGTGGCAAATCTGCAGCTGATATTACCCCTAAAGTTGATATTCCCATTCACCTATATACAGTACAGACCAAAAGTTTGGACACACCTTCTCATTCAAAGAGTTTTCTTTATTTTCATGACTATGAAAATTGTAGATTTACACTGAAGGCATCAAAACTATGAATTAACACATGTGGAATTATATACATAACAAACAAGTGTGAAACAACTGAAAATATGTCATATTCTAGGTTCTTCAAAGTAGCCACCTTTTGCTTTGATTACTGCTTTGCACACTCTTGGCATTCTCTTGATGAGCTTCAAGAGGTAGTCCCCTGAAATGGTTTTCACTTCACAGGTGTGCCCTGTCAGGTTTAATAAGTGGGATTTCTTGCCTTATAAATGGGGTTGGGACCATCAGTTGCGTTGAGGAGAAGTCAGGTGGATAAACAGCTGATAGTCCTACTGAATAGACTGTTAGAATTTGTATTATGGCAAGAAAAAAGCAGCTAAGTAAAGAAAAACGAGTGGCCATCATTACTTTAAAATTGGGAAAACTTTGAAAGTAAGGGCTATTTGACCATGAAGGAGAGTGATGGGGTGCTGCGCCAGATGACCTGGCCTACACAGTCACCGGACCTAAACCCAATCGAGATGGTTTGGGGTGAGCTGGACCGCAGAGTGAAGGCAAAAGGGCCAACAAGTGCTAAGCATCTCTGGGAACTCCTTCAAGACTGTTGGAAGACCATTTCAGGGAACTACCTCTTGAAGCTCATCAAGAGAATGCCAAGAGTGTGCAAAGCAGTAATCAAAGCAAAAGGTGGCTACTTTGAAGAACCTAGAATATGACATATTTTCAGTTGTTTCACACTTGTTTGTTATGTATATAATTCCACATGTGTTAATTCATAGTTTTTTATGCCTTCATAGTCATGAAAATAAAGAAAACTCTTTGAATGAGGTGTGTCCAAACTTTTGGTCTGTACTGTACACTGACGCTACCTTAAACTGTGGCTCACCTAGAGCTTGTATTGCGGCAATAGCCAATAGAATATGATAGAGGAATTGTTATTTAAGCAATTTTCTAGCATTTTATGTATGTTACCTGCCTTTCAATGCCGCAATGTTTTGCCAAGAGCTCACATTCCCTAAACAATTAGATTTATGTAAAAACATGAAGAGAAGAGGAAGCCACAAGTCTATTATATTTGTAAAGCGATGGGTGCCCAGGCGGGGGCCGGTGACCCATGTCCGGGTAAATGTAATAATCTCCAGATCTTTGTATAGTGTTGTTGACCTGAACTGAGCTTACAGACAGGGCGGAAGTATTCGGTTTACTTTCTCCTTAATTTGCCAGCTGCAGATTCTAGACTGCAGCCGATCCCTATCGACGACGCTACTGCTCGAAAAGCATTAAAAAAAATCAAAAATCAGAAAAAATTGCAGGTCTTTAAGCCATCTTCTTCTGATAAAGCTTTCCTGTAGCCTATTTTGTAATATTTTTTCCTGGGAAGGCTGGGTGGCAAACCCTGTAGCATCTGTAATGGCAGCCATATTAATTGGGACAATATGGCAAAAAGGGGTTGTCCAGTTTGGACAGCTGATTTAATTTTTGCAGTCACCCAGGGATAAATTGATTGTGGAATGATTCTTCACTGGACCTCTCAGTCTTTTGGAGCTGAAATCCCTGCCTGCACCGGACCTCGATCAAGGGAAATCTTCCTTTACGTAAAGCCACTGTCACGACGAGGTGTGGGAGGGAACACCACACAAAACACAAGAGGGGGGGCGGGGGTATCTGGCCTAGAAGCTAGGGAGAGGAAAAGGTCACCACCTAATGAATCCTAAACCTAGCCCTGACTGCTAACCGAATGAACGGACCTCAGTGGTAGGACCGTTCCCTCACTGGAACCTAAATCCTAACTTACCCTGCAATGCCCTCAGGTAGTGATAGGGCCCAAAGACGACCCGTTCCTTAAGCAGAAGGAACAGGGGTCCTGACTCAGACTAGATACCAGTAGGCAGGAGAAACAACACAAAACAAATACAAAGGAATGAGACACTTAACTGCTGAAGTAGAAGAAAGGAACACCAGAGGAGACAACACACACCAGCTCTTCCACTTGGAAATAAAGCTATACACCGCAAGGAGTGAAGGTAGTAGCCAGACTTAAATAGTAATGACCACTATGCTGCACCTGACTAAAGGTGTGGTCATTACCATCAATCACAGAAAAAAATGCACCAAACGGATATGCCACTGACTATACTGGCTAGTCATACAAGAAGATATTAAAAGCTGAGACTTTTGGCAATATATTCCTGTCAGGAACACATCGGAGCCCATCATGCACCACGTCACGGTCTCTCAGCATGGCAAGGGTCCTACCACTACGCTAACTATGGTGTGAACACGGTCTGAAGGTGATGAAATCCAGCTCACAGCCAAGCTTCCACTCAACCGCATAGCAGGACAACTAATGCAATGTGAATAAAGCAAGACTGTAAGCCTCACCCATTTCAGACCGTGTGATGGAGGTTACCAGGTGCAAAAGAATGTTTAAATGCCAGGTGAAGGCACATTCAATACATATTGAACAAAATCACAGAAATATAGTGGCAAATATGGGGGAACTGCTCAAACCCCAAACACTGTAGCGTGTTTCTCATTGGGGGAGCAGTCCCACCGCATGTGGACCGCAGCAAACGACTATCCCCAGCAAAAAATGCGTACAATGGAGGATGCCGGCGCGGTCCACATGCACCACAAAGGCACCCTACACAAAACGGAGCATTGTGCGGATGAAAATAGAATTATATAAATCACAGAAAAAAATGCACCAAACGGATATGCCACTGACTATACTAGCTAGTCATACAAGCAGATATTAAAAGCTGAGACTTTTGCCAATATATTCCTGTCAGGAAAATATCGGAGCCCATCATGCACCAACAACAAAGTGAAATTAAAAGAGGCTGTCAGATGACATCTCGTGCAGACAGTCTCTCCGACCTTCTAACACCTAGCCTGGGAGTGACCGTGACAGCCACCCTAATAAGCAGAGCCATAGCTAGACTGTCCTTCTCACAGAGCAGATGTTCCTCTCTCCATTAGGAATGTCACTCACTGGTGGTGGTAAGCAATAGCCTGAACATATGGAGGCCAAAAAGTGATTTCTTGGAAAGTACTGTGAAGGACTATCCAAGGATAGAGTACAGTGGAAGTATCACCAGTTTTCACCAGTATTTCCCTGTAAAGACAGCCCGGTTCCTAGGAGCATATTCTGGCTCTGTCTATTTTGGCACTGACTCAAAAATCCTAATAATAACACAAGGATCTTTTATGTTTTTTTCACGTGAGTATTTCCTTGATACTCACTAAAGCCACACCAGCAGTTACTGCTTAATCATGTACCGTACATTATATGATTACAAACTTTAAAGGGAAGCTCCAGAAGAAAAGCTATCTGAGACCTATCGGGGAAAAAGGGGAACTTAGCCAATGCTAAGCTGCTGTACTTTTCTTAAGGACACATAATTTCCCAATAGCTTTGGATTCCAGAGATAAGACCCGCACCTATCAGATATTTGTGGCAAATTTGGGTATGTGCCATAAAATCTTTACATGTGAATAGCCCTTTAAGGATTCTAGAAGACTAAGAGGTGAGCTAGACTTAATCAAAGGACTCCTGGGTATGGAATCCCAAATGGAAAAGAAGTACAAGATCCGATACTGGATTGTGGTCCATCTTTTTATTATTTGGGACCATTCTGCAGTTTACTAAAGTACCAAAAAATCCTCTAGCTTTGATGGCACTTCCACTTGTTCTAGAAGACCTTATTTACCTTCTGCATCCATGGATGCTCTATAGAGAAATGGGCATCAACCCCTTCTCTGGTACCTGTCAACTTTCTCTAAAGCCATGTCCTCTGAGACCCAATAATAGGGACAGGGTTTTCAGAGAGTTTTTTACTGATAAACTATCCTCTTAAACAGCTGATCACTGCGGTTCTGGAAGTAGGAACCCCACTGATCAGATAATGATGATCTATCCAGAGCATAGGTCATCCGTGAAAAAAACTCTTGGAAAACTCCTTAAAACCTCCCCATGCAATGCATACAAAGTAGACCATAGCTGAACAGAGAAAATTCTGCAACATATTTGTCTCTCTAGAGAACGCCTTTGAGTTTGGAATAGTCTATTATGTATTTGCGCAAGGGCAAAAAGGTGGATATGTCTTGTGGCTGCCTGAAAAGGAGGATCTAGCCCAAAGTGATTAACATACTTTTTGGTAAACATCACTTAGACCTCACAGCTCAGAGGCAGTCCACAATGACCATGACCAATATACCTGAGAACAAACCAGGGGAATTCCATTATTGAAGTACATTGTGTGACTCTCATTTACACATCAATCACGTAGATGTGTACATAATGTATCGGTGTTTCGAGATTCTGAATACTTGTGGTGTCTTCTTTCCCCAGTTTTACCTCTTCAGCCCATGGTACTGCTATACTCTATAGAGAGACACTTCTATTGTCCAAAGCAAGAGGTGGGTGACTCTTGGAGACAATACAAAAAATAGTAAATTGTAGTGAAGACTCACAGGGTGTAGAAGTGCCCCTAAAATCACTGCGAGTGAGATTGCACTGATTGATGCCATGTTTGCACACCTAGCACTTCACCTCATCTTATGGCCTGGAAAAATATGAAAGTCCAGTCAGGCTGTGATCTCACAGGTCTCATTATTTATGGTCACTTTGTGCTCACCTTATTTGTCATAATGACTTTTGAGGGTTCAGTGCTCTCTACTGATGGTCTAGGGATGTGTATTTTATAATTAAACTAGCCCTACCAATGGGGTCCCAGATTTTCTAATGTGCCTCATATCTGTCTAAAAAGTGGTGTAAATTGGTGCTATTTCGTGCAAGGGCAGAGTCTCATGGGAAAGAACGTGGTCCAAGATGCAAAATTTGCATTCTGGCACAAAATTCTGTCTCAAAGTAAGCCAACCAATAGTTGGTATATAGCTAGACAAAATGTCTATCCTTGAAACAGATTTATCATCCAGCCTGAGCCACTGTGATAAATCTGGTGCAGGTCTAGACAGCCTAAGTAGTAAATCTGAGCCCTAGTATGTAGGCCAAATTGTTTTGATGACACCGGCCTACCATCTAATGTAAATAGGGGCCTCCTGACTCTCCCCTGACAGCAGATGTTGGGAGAGATAAGGATCAGGCATGTTGGACTTCAACAGCCCAATCCTTTTGTTCTTGGGGGAAATAATCCACTGCCTGGAGTCAAGCAGTATCTTCCTCTCCTCTTCCTACTGAGAACACATACATGCTTGGATATGTTGAGCCTGAATGTGTATGGAGTAATCGGGATTGATAGGTATATAATGTGTATGGCTGGCCTTGGGCGAACCTAAAATGAGCCTTCTAGAATCTAGTCACCAGTGCACAAACCAGTTGCCCTAACCTTTGGCAAGGAGTGGCTATTTGTCCTCCACCCTTGTATAACCATCTGGGATTGGAGTGTATTGGAATAGTGGGGTCTTTTTATTGTGTTTGAGGATGGACTTTGAACCTTCTAGGCCCTTGTGGGTACCAAGAAAAAACATCTTAAGTGATAAGGAGCAAAGTCATCAACTTATGCATAGAATATCAGGGTGAGTGTTACAACCTAGTGCCCTTGTCTTCAGATTTGGACAGCTGAGCTGGAGCATCAGTGGTCTTAGGAAGGGCCATCATTTTCAGACATTTCAACATGTATGGAAATAGGGTACAGCTAGAGAACCAGGTAGATGGAGAGATTTAGACATATACAGAGAAGATTAATAACATGGCAAGACATCTCAGTGAGACATCATCACATTCACAGAGACCCTATCCCTCTGGCAGCCGAGACTCCATCACAGTGGGAGATCAGTCGTACTCTGTGGCTACTTTTGTAGAAATTAGATTGACCACCACAGGGATAAATAACTGGAGGAGCAATGACTACAAAGCAAAATTAAGGGTTCAGGAATACTTTTTCTATTTTGCCCAAGACAGCCTAGAGATTTCCATCCAGATCATTGAAGTAATGTTATCTGAGCCAAGAGCATGTGGGAACTGAAACTATCATTCTCCACTTTGGACAACCACTTTCCATATACTCTAAGTCATAGAGGGGTCCCCGACAAATGAGAACCTTCCTTTAAGTCAATTCAGAGAATCGTTGCAAAGAGTGTCTCTCATTTTAGAGGACCTTGGACTGGTGTCCAAGATTAGAAAAATATGGCTAAGAAAGCTAAGGGCTGTATTAGATTAAACAAACACTTGTTAACAATAAACTGGCCCACAATTGGCCAGTGTAATATAGGCTTAAAGGGAACCTGTCACCAGGATTTTGGGTATAGAGCTGAGGACATGGGTTGCTAGATGGCCGCTAGCACATCCGCAATACCCAGTCCCCATAGCTCTGTGTGCCTTTATTGTGTAAAAAAAACGATTTTATACATATGTAAATTAACCTGAGATGAGTCCTGTCCCTGACTCATCTCAAGGACAGGACTCATCTCAGATTAATTTGCATATGTATCAAATCGTTTTTTTTACACAATAAGAGCACACAGAGCTATGGGGACTGGGTATTGCGGATGTGCTGGCGGCCATCTAGCAACCCATGTCCTCAGCTCTATACCCAAAATCCCGGTGACAGGTTCCCTTTAAGAGTAACTTCAACTGATACTGGAGATAGTAAAGTGAACTATGTTGTGACAAATCTAATGAATCCTGCATGTGTAGTAAGTGATATGTATATAATTAGAATTAGGCAACATTCCAAAACCATTACTCTAATATTTATCCAAAACATCCATTTGCCCGTGAATCATCACTTTAGAAATAATTTGGGTTACGTGTCTAAGGTCCGCATACAGTAATAGTACTAAGAATCTAGAGTGTAATTCTAACCTAAATGAGATCATGATGCTGAGGAACATGGATGAAGTTCTTCTGTGGGAGTTCAGAGAACTTCCATGTTCTTTGCCTTTGATGGTGGCCACTGGATAATATTAATAATAACATACTGAGTAACAATGTGCTCCTCATGATAAGAGTGGACGTAGTATAAACAGAGCAATATAAAAGATATCTGCAGGAAACGGCTCCTAACAACTCACAATAGTACAGTCTCCAATCCTGGACTTCTCTATTAACCTCTCACAAGGACAATTTAGCAACACCCTGAGAGTAAGCCTAAATTAACATCACAAAGATGGCTGGTTTCTGTCTTCTGGAGGAGGAAACTACATTATGTAATCAAGGATTAGCATTATACTGTAAAGAATGTCCATAGATTGAAGTCAGGCTTCTGTACAGTCCATACCCAGGGTGGCCACCAGATGTGCCATGGATTCTGACGTCATTGAGACGTATTCTGTCAAAGAATTTATTATAACTTGCTGTCAGTACCACTTGAACAAACCATTGACATATTAAGCTCCGTTTTCCTCTCTGTTTTTCGTAGATTCCACCACGAGTGGTACCTTACAGACCAGTTATAAGTCAATGAGGTCCTTCAGGAGCCCCTGGTGCCTGTAAAGGATTTGGAACGCTGTCTATTTAATTGTTCTGTAGAACAACGGAATTGATGAATGGCAAGACATCTCAGTGAGACAACATCACATTCACAGAGACCCTATCCCTCTGGCAGCCGAGACTCCATCAAAGTGGGAGATAAACAGCACCTGCAAGGCAGCAACAGGGGACATTCTATTTTCGTACTGGTCATCTTGCCTGATATAGTGTAAAAGTAATATTAGCAAAAATCTCTAAATGTCAGTATTATTTATCTCATTATCAGACTGTAAGATATATTATCTGTATGTATATATTTCTTATTACTACTATTAATATAATTCTACTATTAATTCATCTTTACCTTTTGTGTCACCTCCATCTCCTCATAGACTGTAAGCTCTTACGAGCAGGGCCCTAACGCCTCCTTATAATTGTTGACCTGTTTGCTGCTATGTTATTTATGACTCTGTTTGTACTTGAACGCCCTGATTGTAAAACGCTGCAGAAAATGTTGGCGCTAAATATACACATTATTATTAATAATAATGATAATAAAAATATAATACTAATAATATTAATGATTTATAATTAAATTAAAATCCAATTATTAAGTTATATATACTATCATTATGTGTATCAATTAATAACTATTATTATTTCCCTTATTACTAGATATTGCCATTGAAAATGATTGATGTTAAATTATTAGTTTTGCAATGGTATTAAAATAAAGATAAATTATATAGACTATAACTATAATAAAAAATAGCAACATTTAGAATTTTAATAATTACAATTAGAAGAAATAATTTTATTCTTTTATTATTTTTTCTATGCAAATCAAAGAAAATAAGGCCAAAAATGATACAGAATATAACTATAATAAAAAATTATATTAGTTTATTAATTAATTAGTACTAAGGCAAGTAGCTTCCCTGTCCATTCATTGACCGCTTCTTTTACATTAAAATGATTACATTAAAATATAATTCTTAAAATAATAATTATAACAGTATCACATAACAGTATCGCATATCTACTGGTAATTATCCTGCTTAGATAATAATTGCCTCCTTTAATATAAATTAGTATAATAGATTACAGTCATTGTGAATGTTTGTAGGAAAACAGACAAAAATATGAATAAATACAATAATAAAATAATAAAACTAGTACAAAATACATTTTACTTATAGAGTATAAAAAATAAAACTATATATATATAGAATAATAAATAAAATGATTCATAATTATACATATACATAAAACCTAGGCACAAACATATAATGAGCTGCTATATACTGCACCTGAGCTTTGCTCCTGTCTGAGTTTCCTCTGATAGACTCTTTGCAAGTCCTGAGATTTTTGTCAGTCCTCGGGCTCCACCTCTCTCCTGGATTATTGGGGTGCGGCCTGCATTGTCAGAGACATTTCCTACTCACATGTGTACTGACAATAGTTACACATGTCATCTTAGCATAAGCAGTTCTGTCTGATGTGTAGTAAGCACTCAGGTGAAACCCCAAGGGAATAAAAAAAAGAAAGTGATCTTCGATTGTGAAGGGGTTTTAGATTTTAAAACAATAAAAAATTGGATAAGGAATATGGGATGAAAAAGCTAAATAAATCATATAATGAGGCGACAAGGAGGGCTGGCCTTAGGGGTGTGCGACCTGTGCATCAAATGTCCTTGCTGTAGGGGACCCCTAAGATGGTCAGGTACCTGAGGCTTGTAACTACCATGAATAATAAAATTAATTCCATAGCAGTTTTATCATTGGACAGGTCATCCTGGGACCCTCGCTGACCAGCTGTTTGCGGAATCCGATGCGCTCCGGTGAGTGCTTCGGCCTTCTTGCACCTCAACAAGCACAGGGCCATTAATGATATAGTAGTTGTGCTTGGTATTGCTGCTCAGCCCAATTCACTTGAATGGGACTGAGCTGCACCTAGACCACATGACCGATGAACATGATGTCACCGGCCTAGGAAGAGGCCTCTTCAAATAGCTGATTGGCAGGGGTCCCGTGTGGCAGACCCCCAATCTAATATTGATGACCCATCCTGTGGATAAGCCATCAGTATCAAAATCCTACCAAATATTTTGGCACTGTTACTTGGGTACCATACTGTAAGTACTATTTGGTGGTGGTAGGGTAATGCATAGGGCACCATCCAACATTAGGTCAACCCCGGTGAAAGGGAACAGGAGGTCACATACCGGCAGTGGTAAGAGCAATATTCCAGAGCAGTACAGAACATTTCTAAGATAGATGTTATGATGTATCCAACTGGCGTGAGAAAACTGTGATTGTTTATTTTTTATGCAATTTTAGACTCAGCCCTATTTCACCTTAAGTGACCAGTGTCACTTTAAGTGCTGATAACTTTAAAGCGCTTTGACTTATCCAGGCCATTCTGAGAATTTTTTTTTCGTCACATATTGTACTTCATGACACTGGTAAATGAAGTAAAAAAAAAATTATTTTTATTTATAAAAAAATACCAAATTTACCAAAAATTTGTAAAAAAATTGCAAATTTCCAAGTTTCAATTTCTCTACTTCTATAATACATAGTAATACCTCCAAAATTGTTATTACTTTACATTCCCCATATGTCTACTTCATGTTTGGATCATTTTGGGAATGATATTTTATTTTTGGGGGATGTTACAAGGCTTAGAAGTTTAGAAGCAAATCTTGAAATTTTTCAGAAATTTTCAAAAACCCCATTTTTAGGGACCAGTTCAGGTCTGAAGTCACTTTGCGAGGCTTACATAATAGAAACCACCCATTCTATAAACTACACCCCTCAAGGTATTCAAAACTGATTTTACAAACTTTGCTAACCCAGAAGGAAAGGAATTCTATACGGTTTTTGGAAGGCAGGTTTTGCTGGACTGTTTTTTTTGACACCATGTCCCATTTGAAGCCCCCTGATGCACCCCTAGAGTAAAACTCCATAAAAGTGACCCCATCTAAGAAACTACACCCCTCAAGGTATTAAAAACTGATTTTACAAACGTCGTTAACCCTTTAGGTGTTCCACAAGAATTAATGGAAAATAGAGATACAATTTCAAAATTTCACTTTTTTGGCAGATTTTCCATTTTAATAATTTTTTTCCGGTTACAAAGCAAGGGTTAACAGCCAAACCAAACTCAATATTTATGGCCCTGATTCTGTAGTTTACAGAAACACCCCATATGTGGTCGTAAACATCTGTACGGGCACACGGCAGGGCGCAGAAGGAAATGAATGCCATACGGTTTTTGGAGGGCTGATTTTGCTGGACTGTTTTTTTTGACACCATGTCCCATTTAAAGCCCCCCTGATGCACCCCTAGAGTAGAAACTCCAAAAAAGTGACCCCATTTTAGAAACTACGGGATAGGGTGGCAGTATTGTTGGTACTAGTTTAGGGTACATATGATTTTTGGTTGCTCTATATTACACTTTTTGTGAGGCAAGATAACAAGAAACGGCTGTTTTGGCACCGTTTTTATTTTTTGTTATTTACAACATTCATCTGACAGGTTAGATCATGTGATATTTTTATAGACCAGGTTGTCACGGATGCGGCGATACCTAATATGTATACTTTCTTTTATGTATGTAAGTTTAACACAATGATTTCTTTTTTGAAGCAAAAAAAATCATGTTTTAGTGTTTCCATAGTCTGAGAGCCATAACTTTTTCAGTTTTTGGGCGATTACCTTGGGTAGGGTATGATTTTTGCGGGATGAGATGACGGTTTGATTGGCACTATTTTGGGATGTGTGTGACTTTTTGATCGCTTGCTATTACACTTTTTGTGATGTAAGGTGACAAAAAATGGTTTATTTAAAACAGTTTTTATTTAAAAGTTTTTACGGTGTTCATCTGAGGGGTTAGGTCATGTGATATTTTTATAGAGCCAGTCGATACGGACGCGGCGATACCTAATATGTATACTTTTTTTTTATTTATGTAAGTTTTACACAATAATATAATTTTTGAAACAAAAAAAAAATCATGTTTTAGTGTCTACATATTTTGAGAGCCATAGTTTTTTTCAGTTTTTGGGCGATTATCTTAGGTAGGGTCTCATTTTTTGCGGGATGAGATGACGATTGGCACTATTTTGGGGTGCATATGACTTTTTGATCGCTTGCTATTACACTTTTTGTGACGTAAGGTGACAAAAAATTGTTTATTTAGCACAGTTTTTATTTTTTATTTTTTACGGTGTTCATCTGAGAGGTTAGGTCATGTGATATTTTTATAGATCCGGTCGATACGAACGCGGAGATACCAAATATGTATACTTTTTTTTTTATTTATGTAAGTTTTACACAATAACAGCTTTTTTCAAACAAAAAAATGATGTTTTAGTGTCTCCATATTCTGAGCCATAGTTTTTTTATTTTTTGGGTGATTGTCTCAGGTAGGGGCTCATGTTTTGCGGGATGAGGTGACGGTTAGATTGGTACTATTTTGGTGGGCAAACGCCTTTTTGATCGCTTGCTGTTGTACTTTTTGAGATGTAAGGTGACAAAAAAATTGTTTATTTAGCACAGTTTTTATTTTTTATTTTTTACGGTGTTCATCTGAGGGGTTAGTTCATGTGATATGTTTATAGAGCCCGTCGATACGGACGCGGTGATATCTAAGATGTATACTTTTTTGTTCCCCCCTATTTTTAACCAATTTTTTTTTTAACTTTATTTGTGGAAAATGACGTTTTTGTTTATTTTTACTTGAAACTTAATTTTTTGGGGGGGAAAACTTTTTTTTTTCAATTTTTTTTCACTTTATTTTTTGTCCCACTTTGGGACTTGAACTTTTGGGGGTATATTCCTTTACAATGGATTCCAATACTTCTGTATTGGAATGCATTGGCTGTATGAGTAATACTGTGTGTATTACTCATACAGCTTCCGGGGCCTGTGAGATCCAGGGGGCTGGATCTCACAGGCTTGTCACCGGAAGGCAGCGCGATGCCTTCCTTAGACATTGCGCTGCCTTCCATGCCATCGGGTCCTCCCTACAGCCGCATGGGGACCCGATGGCACTGCTCGATCGCCGCCGCAAACCGCAGGTCTAAATTGACCTGCGGTTTGCGGCGATCGCCGATACGGGGGGTCACAAGACCCCCCGGCGTTGTGACAGGATGCCCGCTGAATGATTTCAGCGGGCATCCTGTTCCGATTAACCCCCGCCGCGCCGCAATTAAATGGGTTTAAACCCATGACGTACCGGTACGTCATGGGTCCTTAAGGACTCGGGAAACATGCCGTACCGGTACGTCATGCGTCCCTAAGGGGTTAATACAAAATTTTTCCATTAAAATGACTCTATCTCATTACGATCCCACACAGACGGGTTCAAACAAGACTTTACGATACTCTCCGATTTGACCTTCATTGGAAACAAACTAATAAAGCAGTAAAATGTTTCCACATTGTGATATGTGTATTAAACATAAAATCCCCAAGTGATGTTACAGTCCTAGTTACAAGTTTAACGAGTCATATTGAATCAGGTCTATCTGATGTCACATCAACTCTGCTATGTTTTATGTTTGGTTACATTACAGATGGAATGAAAGATTAGAGCGATTGCCAAATGTAGGAGATAACAATGTTATACAAGTTGGAAACTGCATTATGACATCTTTTTACAAGTATAACTTGGAGTCTTCATCTACAGATTAGATTAGGGGTCAAAAGCCAACTCACGAGACCATCAGGAAGCACAAAATGGTTTGATGGGGAACGGTAGGCTCTATCAGGGTTCCCTGAGACTGGATTGTGGACACTGACTCACCAGGGACTGGAAACTTTCCCACTGGTTGTCAAAGGAATGGAAAGCACTCCACTGGGTCACCAAAGAGTGACCCATATCCCAAGCTCACATGCAGTCTAAGTCACTGGAGAGTCATTGCTATTCCACTAATTTCACTCTGGGTTGATGCTATCCTACTGGATCACAAGCAAAGACTTTTCCCACTGAGCCAATATGGAATGGTTGAAATTTCACTGGAAGGAATTGTAAACCATCTCACTGAGAGTGGACATTATTTCACAAGGTCACCTTTGAGAAGAAATCATCCCATTGACCCATCAGAGTGAGGGCAGTATTCCATAGAGTCACTTGGGAGTAAACATCATCCCATTAAGCTACCAGAAAGTGGACACTATTCCATAGAGTCACTTGGGAGTAAAAATCATCCGACTGAGCCACCAGAATGTGGGCAACATTCTATAGGGTCTGTAGGTAGACTTCATCCCACGGAGCAATGAAAGTGTGGACATTATTCCATGGAGTCATCTGGCAGTAGACATCATCTCACTGAACCACCAGAAAGTGAGCAGTATTCCACAGGGTCACCTGAGAGTAGACATAATCATTTTGTGCCATTAGAGAATGGAAAGTTTCAGTGGGTCACTTGGGAGCTGGTAGCATTTTCTATAGCTACCAGAGAGTGGACACTATTCTATAGGGTTAAATGGGAGTATACATCATCCTACAGAGCCACCAGAGAGTAGACACTATCTTACTGATCCACCACAAAGTGGGCAGTATTTCATAGTGTCACTTGGAAGTAGACATCATCCCATTGTGGCATCTGAGAATGGGTACAGTTTTAATGGGTCGATTGGGAGTTGGTATCATTTTATAAAGCTACCATAGAGTGGACACTATTGTTATACGTCACCTGGGAGTAGACATTATCCCACTGATGTCACGCCTTGCCCTGTGAATGTGCGGAGATCTGCCAGGCTGGCTGCACATGTTTGACTCGTCTCTTTGTTTTGGTTTGAGTTGAGCTGGATCCACCTTCCCTCAGGTGAACTGGGTTGATTGTTAGCGTTGCTATTTATTCCTCCTTCTCCCAGTGGCCTGTGCGGGTTATAGTTCATTCCTGTGGGCTTTGGATGAGTTGTGGATTGTCTGCTCCAGCTCAGCTGAAGATAAGTCCTCTCTGTTTCTTCCCTTGTTGTCTTTTGTCTAGGCCTCTAGGGAGACGCTTGCTTCCTCCTGCTTGAGGAAGCAGGTCGCCTCTTCCCCTTTCCCTTCTGCTCAGGGTTGTCCCAGGGTATATAGATGTAGGCACGAGGGCATGTGCATATCCACCATAAGGGTATGCACATGTGCACAGCAGTATAGGGAAAGCTTCAGGGATCACTAGGAGGTGACCCTTTCTCCCTAGCTTTGGGGCCTAGTCTATTGTTCTGTTTGTTTTCCCTGTGTTTGGTTATTTCCCTGCTGTTATACCTTCCATGACAACTGAGCCTTCAACAAGAGGACACTATTCCATTTAGCCACCACAGAATGGACACCATTTTAATGGGTCACCTGTAAATGGTCGTCATACTATTGAACCACATAGGGTGAACAATATTCCAGTAGATCATCTAGAAACCAACTCCATCCCCTTTTGTTAACAGAGAGTAGACACTATTTCAATGAGTCACCAGTGGATGATCATCATACTAGTTAGCCAAAGAGGGCGAACACTGTTCTAGTGGGTAACCTAGGTAAGTGACACCATGGGATTCATAGCACTGCCAGTGGTTACGTGGTGGAAGTTATATCACTGCCCATGATATCTGAAATTGAAAATATAGAAAGATTCCATTGCCTACACCCAACTGGATCATGGATCACTCTGAACTTTATATAGTTGTCTAGGGTATATTTTGTAATATGGTTATAAATATAAATGTAACATCATGTCACAGAACTTTAAATACTTTGGAAGGAGAATAAAAGTATTCTTTTATTAAAGGTCAGTACTTATTATTAATGCCATTAGTTTTGGGGTTCTCAACTTCATATCAGAAATTATGATTGCTGGTCTTGAGCTGTGACAACCAGATGATTGGGGAACTTGAAACTCTGTGACATAGTACTGCCATACTGACATAGTACTACCTACTGTATTGTATGTAGGCAATGGCATCCTGAATTTGTTTCACTGCTGGTGTCCACA
Source organism: Bufo bufo (assembly GCF_905171765.1). Taxonomy (NCBI): domain Eukaryota; kingdom Metazoa; phylum Chordata; class Amphibia; order Anura; family Bufonidae; genus Bufo; species Bufo bufo. Next base: position 424,240,340 of record NC_053394.1, read on the forward strand.
AAAGTAACGTTTCCTGAGAATCTCCTGTAGTCATTTTTTGTCTTCAGAGTTCTCCATGGTGAGTTTTTGATTTCTTTTAGATCTTTTTAACTTTTATTGACAAATCCATCAAGTTTAGGCAAAGACTCAATATTTCCAGTATTGAACTTTCTTAATCAAGACTTCTGCAATTCACCCTGAAATGCTGAATATCAGCTGTCTGCAACGCGTAGGTATAGTTTGGCTCTTTGTGCAACCACTTGTTATGTCTGAAAATCTTTGATTAAAGCCCCCATTTATGGATCCTGAGATGCTAGAGTAATAGCTTAGTTTTCCACGTTCACAAGTGGAGTCTGTGCAGCACAGATCCTGGAAGCACAAAGAAGGGGGGGGGGGGTTCAAACTCATATTTATATAATCTATTCTACACTCCACATTCCTGGAAATAACTGTAAAAGTAGAAGATGGTAACTAGGAAAATGTTTAATAAACAGGGATCTGTAGTTTCTGATAATAAAATGCATTAGCTATGTTTAGATTCAACAGCCGTAAGTTACATGGAGGTCAGCGGCAGGCAGCAAGGACGGGGAGGTCCATGGAAGAAAACCGAGGTCTATTATTAGTCTTTCTAATCTCCCCATTATCTTATAACACACCATGTTATATTACAGCAGAAGACTGGCTGCAGACTGGTTACTGCCTGACAAGCTCCGACTCTGAACTGGAGAAACCCCAACTCACACATGATGACAAACCAAAACAATCCGAGGCACAAAATACCAACCAACTTCACAGCAAAAGCAACAATTCAGAGCATTTTAGGTTACATATATATATATATATACACTGCTCAAAAAAAATTAAGGGAACACAAAAATAACACATCCTAGATCTGAATTAATTAAATATTCTTCAGAAATACTTTGTTCTTTACATAGTTGAATGTGCTGACAACAAAATCACACAAAAATTAAAAAATGGAAATCAAATTTTTCAACCCATGGAGGTCTGGATTTGGAGTCACACTCAAAATTAAAGTAGAAAAACACACTACAGGCTGATACAACTTTGATGTAATGTCCTTAAAACAAGTCAAAATGAGGCTCAGTAGTGTGTGTGGCGTCCACGTGCCTGTATGACCTCCCTACAACGCCTGTGCATGCTCCTGATGAGGTGGCGGACGGTCTCCTGAGGGACATGAGGTCTAGCATTGTCTTGCATTAGGAGGAACCCAGGGCCAACCGCACCAGCATATGGTCTCACAAGGGGTCTGAGGATCTCATCTCGGTACCTAATGGCAGTCAGGCTACCTCTGGCGAGCACATGGAGGGCTGTGCGGCCCTCCAAAGAAATGCCACCCCACACCATTACTGACCCAATGCCAAACCGGTCATGCTGGAGGATGTTGCAGGCAGCAGAACGTTCTCCACGGCGTCTCAAGACTCTGTCATGTCTGTCACATGTTCTCAGTGTGAACCTGCTTTCATCTGTGAAGAGCACAGGGCACCAGTGGCGAATTTGCCAATCTTGGTGTTCTCTGGCAAATGCCAAACGTCCTGCACGGTGTTGGGCTGTAAGCACAACCCCCACCTGTGGACGTCGGGCCCTCATATCACCCTCATGGAGTCTGTTTCTGACCGTTTGAGCAGACACATGCACATTTGTGGCCTGCTGGAGGTCATTTTGCAGGGCTCTGGCAGTGCTCCTCCTGTTCCTCCTTGCACAAAGGCGGAGGTAGCGGTCCTGCTGCTGGGTTGTTGCCCTCCTACGGCCTCCTCCACGTCTCCTGATGTACTGGTCTGTCTCCTGGTAGCGCCTCCATGCTCTGGACACTACGCTGACAGACACAGCAAACCTTCTTGCCACAGCTCGCATTGATGTGCCATCCTGGATAAGCTGCACTACCTGAGCCACTTGTGTGGGTTGTAGACTCTGTCTCATGCTACCACTAGAGTGAAAGCACCGCCAGCATTCAAAAGTGACCAAAACATCAGCCAGGAAGCATAGGAACTGAGAAGTGGTCTGTGGTCACCACGTGCAGAACCACTCCTTTATTGGGGGTGTCTTGCTTATTGCCTATAATTTCCACCTGTTGTCTATCCCATTTGCACTACAGCATGTGAAATTGATTGTCACTCAGTGTTGCTTCCTAAGTGGACAGTTTGATTTCACAGAAGTGTGATTGACTTGGAGTTACATTGTGTTGTTTAAGTGTTCCCTTTATTTTTTTGAGCAGTGTAGTAGGGATCTGTTGACTCGCAGTGGGGTCGCCCCTTTCACATGGGGGAGATTTCCGCGTGGGTGCAATGTGTGAGGTGAACGCATTGCACCCGAACTGAATCCGGACTCATTAATTTCTATGGAGCTGTGCACACGAGCGGTGATTTTCATGCATCACTTGTGCGTTGAGTGAAAATCGCAGCATGCTCTATATTGTGCGTTTTTCACGCAACGCAGGCCCCATAGAAGTGAATGGGGCTGCGTGAAAATAGCAAGCAAGTGCGGATGCGGTGAGATTTTCACAGACGGTTGCTAGGAGATGATCGGGACCCAATCATTATTATTTTCCCTTATAACATGGTTATAAGGGAAAATAATTGCATTCTTAATACAGAATGCATAGTACAATAGGGCTGGAGGGGATAAAAAAAATATATACCGGTATATAATTTAACTCACCTTAATCCAATTGATCGCGCAGCCCAGCTTCTCTTACAATCTACAGAACACCTAACCCAAACCCGAACTTCTGGGTACCAAACATGCCAATTTTTCTCACGCGCGTGCAAAACACATTACAATGTTTTGCACTCGCGCGGAAAAATCGTGCATGTTCCCGCAACGCACCCGCATCTTTTCCCGCAACGCCCGTGTGAAACCAGCCTAAGACTTCTAATATAAAAAATCCAAATGGTTCTTTTTTTATCATCCAGCACAACACATCCAAGTTAACCATCACGAGTGAAGCCACAGTACATAATGCATAACACAAAACATCAAATAAACACCTGTCCATCTGGGCTCTAACTATACAGAGACTTCTCTCTCTAACCTACAGTATGCCTTTAGCATGTCAAGAGGATCTGGCTTGGCACGGTCACCATGCTGTGATCCAGACTAAGGTTCTGAGGCCTTTATTTATTCCCAAGTAATGATCCCAGCAGCCATACTTGGGATCTCCTCAGGCTAGGGGGAATAGCTGTGCTGAAGTAAGGGTGTGGACTACATACCAGTACAAAAAAATCCAGCCCACAACAGAGTCTGAACAAAACAGCTCCAGCAAAATAGCCTTCTGCATTCTTATTCTCTAACCCAGCTGAAGACTCTAGGTGAAATACACACCCAGCACATTTTCACACATCTTGTTATAATATATAAATATAAATGTTGAACACAGGGGTCATTATTATAGTAGTTATATTCTTGTACATAGGAGCAGTATTATAGTAGTTATATTCTTGTACATAGGAGCAGTATTATAGTAGTTATATTCTTGTACATAGGAGCAGTATTATAGTAGTTATATTCTTGTACATAGGAGTAGTATTATAGTAGTTATATTCTTGTACATAGGAGCAGTATTATAGTAGTTATATTCTTGTACATAGGAGCAGTATTATAGTAGTTATATTCTTGTACATAGGAGCAGTATTATAGTAGTTATATTCTTGTACATAGGAGCAGTATTATAGTAGTTATATTCTTGTACATAGGAGCAGTATTATAGTAGTTATATTCTTGTACATAGGAGCAGTATTATAGTAGTTATATTCTTGTACATAGGAGCAGTATTATAGTAGTTACATTCTTGTACATAGGAGACAGTATTATAGTAGTTATATTCTTGTACATAGGAGGCAGTATTATAGTAGTTATATTCTTGTACATAGGAGCAGTATTATAGTAGTTATATCCTTGTACATAGGAGGCAGTATTATAGTAGTTATATCCTTGTGCATAGGAGCAGTATTATAGTAGTTATATTCTTGTACATAGGAGGCAGTATTATAGTAGTTATATTCTTGTACATAGGAGGTAGTATTATAGTAGTTATATTCATGTACATAGGAGGCAGTATTATAGTAGTTATATTCTTGTACATAGGAGCAGTATTATAGTAGTTTTATTCTTGTACATAGGAACAGTATTATAGTAGTTATATTCTTGTACATAGGAGGCAGTATTATAGTAGTTATATTCTTGTACATAGGAGCAGTATTATAGTAGTTATATTCTTGTACATAGGAGAAGTATTATAGTAGTTATATTCTTGTACATAGGAGCAGTATTATAGTAATTATATTCTTGTACATAGGAGCAGTATTATAGTAGTTAGATTCTTGTACATAGGAGGCAGTATTATAGTAGTTATATTCTTGTACATAGGAGCAGTATTATAGTAGTTATATTCTTGTACATAGGAGGCAGTATTATAGTAGTTATATTCTTGTACATAGGAGGCAGTATTATAGTAGTTATATTCTTGTACATAGGAGCAGTATTATAGTAGTTATATCCTTGTACATAGGAGGCAGTATTATAGTAGTTATATCCTTGTGCATAGGAGCAGTATTATAGTAGTTATATTCTTGTACATAGGAGGCAGTATTATAGTAGTTATATTCTTGTACATAGGAGCAGTATTATAGTAGTTATATTCTTGTACATAGGAGCAGTATTATAGTAGTTATATTCTTGTACATAGGAGCAGTATTATAGTAGTTATATTCTTGTACATAGGAGCAGTATTATAGTAGTTATATTCTTGTACATAGGAGGCAGTATTATAGTAGTTATATTCTTGTACATAGGAGGCAGTATTAAAGCAGATATTTTTTTGCCATATATCAGGGAACAAAAGATTGCATTCATCTTTACATTCAATGGAGGTAAAGTGGCACTAAATACATTTTCTTTTTTAAATAAGTCTTCTTTATAGCTTTCTACGCAAATGGTTTCATCTTATGTATACACTGGTTTCTATAGGCAAGAAACTGGTCTGACTTGATCTTAGGTCATATTAAGCGCTGTTTCTGTTGACCCAGCCAAGGTTGGCACGTGTACAATTTGTATTCAGATAAAGAGGAGCATGGCTGAACGTTACTCAACCTCCACTAAGAAGTCACCACTGAGTGATGAAGACGGTAAATGACAGCGATTGGAGAGAAAGAAGAGTCATGTTGCCATTTCTTTTGGGTTGTGTCATCCACTGGCTGATTTTCACCTAGGGGCAAATGGAGGAAGTGGGTGAAATAATTATATTGGCAGCAAATCAGGACACGTTTGTGCCAGGAATTCATGAATTCATGTTCTTCCTTTTATCCTCCTTACCTGCAGTTCTCTAGTTGCTGTGAATTTACAGCTCAGGTCGAAGTCATCCTAGGCATTGTAGTTTTCGAACGCTAGAGAGCCACAGCATAAAAGCTTCCCCAGCAAACTCCTGATGAAGGCTGACACTATCCAATCGGTGCTCCCAGTATCAGACTGCCCCCAATTGGTAACACCCAGCTGGACCTTTATTGCAAACTGGTAGAAATTAATTCATAAACTTCTAGCAGGAATACAACAGGAATGGCACATAATAGAATCATAAGAATAGATGCCTCGGAATTCATATTACATGAGGAATGGAAGTAGCTACTAAAACAGAGCTCCCCTTTAATAAATTGCCCCGTGAGATGCTACATTTGAACACTGTCCACCTGCTATTGTTCCACATCATCAACCTTCCTGTGCGATCTCACCTCTGGCTGACAACACACCAACGGTGGAGACTTGCCTGATATCTGGGAATGTAGAAGGTCCACCTTTTGGACATTGTGGAAGTGCTTCATAGTTTACCAGGCACAGCGCCATATTTTTTGGTAGCGGCTCTGCCAGGTATTTATAGCTCAGTCCCATTTGAGTGTATAGAACTGAGCTGTAATACCAAGCACAGCCACTAACACAGGTATGGCGCTGTGCCTGGTAAACAATGAAGAGGGTATAGTACTCTCGCTAAGGGCTCATGCACATGACCGTATGGATTTTGTGGTCCGCCAAAAACGGATGCGCAAAAAATACGGATGATGTCTGTGTGCCTTCAGTATTTTGCATAATGGAACAGCTGGCCCCTAATAGAACAGTCCTATCCTTGTCCGCAATCCGTTGCAGAACGGACATACGGAAACGGAATGCACACGGAGTAACTTCCGTTATTTTTGCGAACCCATTCAAATGAATGGTTCCCCATACGTTAAGCAAAAAAAGTGGACATGGAAAGAAAATAAGTTTGTGTCCATGAGCTCTAATTGTCCGGGCATCAGGTGTCAGATCCGCAGCTTTGCCTTTCCGGAGTCAGGAAAAGCTGGATGACAACACAGTGAGGAGTCTGCAGTGGTTGTCACCCAGCATGCTCAGAAGCAGATAGAATTCACAGTCAAGTAGAATTTTTACAGCGCTTTGCCAGTAGAGGGCGACAGTGACTTCTGCTAGACCTGAGAAGTGAGGAGATAAATACAACTCTGAAGGATGGGGTCAAAAATGAGAGAAATCTAAACTACTGTAAAATTCTCCTTTAAAGAGGTCTCAAGACACGTAAAAGTAAATCTTTGCATGGAGCCACCCCTCAATTATTCTTCCTGGAAATGTATTAAAGAAAAAAAACTTGACAAATTGGGCAGACGGCAAAAGTTGTCATTTTGTACTTAACATTTCCAGGAGGAGTAATGGAGGAATGAAACAACAGCAGGTTCTAAGAACAGATACTGCAGAATTATTATTTTGTTGGAAATGAAAATATTTTGTAAAAATAGACGCGTCAGGAGAGAGGACAGATCGCCTTTACTAAAAATAAAAGTGAGTGCAGCCTTTGGCCTCAAGATGGCAGCACTGAGCACTTCATCACTTCTAGGAGGCTGCAGGTCTTACACAGTTTGGCCACTATGTGGCACTGGAGAGTTATACAACATCATAGATACGGAAGTTTTGTGCCATCTGTGGGGCCCGGCTATGTTCGGTAAAGACCCCTGCCGTGTCATCTACAGGTGAAACTATAAAAATTAGAATATCGTGAAAAAGTCCATTTATTTCAATAATGCAAATTAAAAGGAATTGCATTAATGCAGCTTAAAATTTGAATTTTGTGAAAAGGTTCAATATTCGAGGCTCAAAGTGTCACACTCCAGTCACCTAGTTAATCCATACCCCCTGAGAAAAGGGGACCTGAAAATTGTGACTTTGGGGTTTCATAAGCTGTGAGCCATAATCATCCAAATTATAACAAATAAAGGCTTGAAATATCTCGCTTTGCCTGTAATGAGTCTCATATATTAGTTTCACCTTTTAAGTTGTATTACTGAAATAAATGAACTTTGCACAATATTCAAATTTTTCAAGTTTCACCTGTACTATCTTTATAGTATGGAAGATAATTTATTGAAGCTTTCTCTATGTGAAAAATGTACAATATAGAACATGCGATTTTTTCCTGATAGCAGAGCTGATAAGTGATAAATGATGCTCATGTGCACAGAACCACTGAAATGAATGGGTCAGGACTCAGTCCGGATCCTGATGTGTACAGAACCACTGAAATGAATGGGTCAGGATTCAGTCCGGATCCTCATGTGTACAGAACCACTGAAATGAATGGGTCAGGATTCAGTCCGGATCCTCATGTGTACAGAACCACTGAAATGGATGGGTCAGGATTCAGTCCGGATCCTCTTGTGTACAGAACCACTGAAATGAATGGGTCAGGATTCAGTCCAGATCCTCATGTGTACAGAACCACTGAAATGGATGGGTCAGGACTCAGTCCGGATCCTCATGTGCACAGAACCACTGAAATGGATGGGTCAGGATTCAGTCCGGATCCTCATGTGCACAGAACCACTGAAATGAATGGGTCAGGACTCAGTCCGGACGCTCATGTGCACAGAACCACTGAAATGGATGGGTCAGGACTCAGTCCGGATCCTCATGTGCACAGAACCACTGAAATGGATGGGTCAGGATTCAGTCCGGTTCCTCATGTGTACAGAACCACTGAAATGGATGGGTCAGGACTCAGTCCGGATCCTCATGTGCACAGAACCACTGAAATAAATGGGTCAGGATTCAGTCCAGATCCTCATGTGCACAGAACCACTGAAATGGATGGGTCAGGATTCAGTCCGGTTCCTCATGTGTACAGAACCACTGAAATGGATGGGTCAGGACTCAGTCCGGATCCTCATGTGCACAGAACCACTGAAATAAATGGGTCAGGATTCAGTCCGGATCCTCATGTGTACAGAACCCCTGAAATGGATGGGTCAGGATTCAGTCCGGATCCTCATGTGCACAGAACCACTGAAATGAATGGGTCAGGATTCAGTCCGGATCCTCATGTGTACAGAACCACTGAAATGGATGGGTCAGGATTCAGTCCGGATCCTCATGTGTACAGAACCACTGAAATGAATGGGTCAGGATTCAGCCCGGATCCTCATGTGCACAGAACCACTGAAATGGATGGGTCAGGACTCAGTCCGGATCACCTTGTGCACAGAACCCCTGAAATGAATGGGTCAGGACTCAGTCCGGATCCTCATGTGTACAGAACCACTGAAATGGATGGGTCAGGATTCAGTCCGGATCCTCTTGTGTACAGAACCACTGAAATAAATGGGTCAGGATTCAGCCTGGTTACTCGTCTGTACAGAACCCCTGAAATGAATGGGTCAGGATTCAGTCCGGATCACCTTGTGCACAGAACCACTGAAATGAATGGGTCGGGATTCAGTCCGGATCCTCATGTGCACAGAACCCCTGAAATGGATGGGTCAGGATTCAGTCCGGATCCTCTTGTGCACAGAACCACTGAAATGGATGGGTCAGGATTCAGTCCGGATCCTCATGTGCACAGAACCACTGAAATGGATGGGTCAGGATTCAGTCCGGATCCTCATGTGCACAGAACCACTGAAATGAATGGGTCAGGATTCAGTCCGGATCCTCTTGTGCACAGAACCACTGAAATGGATGGGTCAGGATTCAGTCCGGATCCTCATGTGCACAGAACCACTGAAATGGATGGGTCAGGATTCAGCCCGGATCCTCATGTGCACAGAACCACTGAAATGGATGGGTCAGGACTCAGTCCGGATCACCTTGTGCACAGAACCCCTGAAATGAATGGGTCAGGACTCAGTCCGGATCCTCATGTGTACAGAACCACTGAAATGGATGGGTCAGGATTCAGTCCGGATCCTCTTGTGTACAGAACCACTGAAATAAATGGGTCAGGATTCAGCCTGGTTACTCGTCTGTACAGAACCCCTGAAATGAATGGGTCAGGATTCAGTCCGGATCACCTTGTGCACAGAACCACTGAAATGAATGGGTCGGGATTCAGTCCGGATCCTCATGTGCACAGAACCACTGAAATGAATGGGTCGGGATTCAGTCCGGATCACCTTGTGCACAGAACCACTGAAATGAATGGGTCGGGATTCAGTCCGGATCCTCATGTGTACAGAACCACTGAAATGGATGGGTCAGGATTCAGTCCGGATCCTCATGTGCACAGAACCACTGAAATGGATGGGTCAGGATTCAGTCCGGATCCTCATGTGCACAGAACCACTGAAATGGATGGGTCAGGATTCAGTCCGGATCCTCATGTGCACAGAACCACTGAAATGGATGGGTCAGGATTCAGTCCGGATCCTCATGTGTACAGAACCACTGAAATGAATGGGTCAGGATTCAGTCCGGACCCTTATGTGCACAGAACCACTGAAATGAATGGGTCAGGACTCAGTCCGGATCCTCATGTGTACAGAACCACTGAAATGGATGGGTCAGGATTCAGTCCGGACGCTCATGTGTACAGAACCACTGAAATGAATGGGTCAGGACTCAGTCTGGATCCTCATGTGCACAGAACCACTGAAATGGATGGGTCAGGATTCAGTCCGGATCCTCATGTGCACAGAACCACTGAAATGAATGGGTCAGGACTCAGTCCGGACGCTTATGTGCACAGAACCACTGAAATGAATGGGTCGGGATTCAGTCCGGATCCTCATGTGCACAGAACCACTGAAATGAATGGGTCAGGATTCAGTCCGGATCCTCATGTGTACAGAACCACTGAAATGGATGGGTCAGGACTCAGTCCGGATCCTCATGTGCACAGAACCACTGAAATGAATGGGTCAGGATTCAGTCCGGATCCTCATGTACACAGAACTACTGAAATTAATGGGTCAGGATTCAGTCCGGATCCTCATGTGCACAGAACCACTGAAATGAATGGGTCGGGATTCAGTCCGGATCACCTTGTGCACAGAACCACTGAAATGAATGGGTCGGGATTCAGTCCGGATCCTCATGTGTACAGAACCACTGAAATGGATGGGTCAGGATTCAGTCCGGATCCTCATGTGCACAGAACCACTGAAATGGATGGGTCAGGATTCAGTCCGGATCCTCATGTGCACAGAACCACTGAAATGGATGGGTCAGGATTCAGTCCGGATCCTCATGTGCACAGAACCACTGAAATGGATGGGTCAGGATTCAGTCCGGATCCTCATGTGTACAGAACCACTGAAATGAATGGGTCAGGATTCAGTCCGGACCCTTATGTGCACAGAATCACTGAAATGAATGGGTCAGGACTCAGTCCGGATCCTCATGTGTACAGAACCACTGAAATGGATGGGTCAGGATTCAGTCCGGACGCTCATGTGTACAGAACCACTGAAATGAATGGGTCAGGACTCAGTCTGGATCCTCATGTGCACAGAACCACTGAAATGAATGGGTCAGGATTCAGTCCGGATCCTCATGTGCACAGAACCACTGAAATGAATGGGTCAGGACTCAGTCCGGACGCTTATGTGCACAGAACCACTGAAATGAATGGGTCGGGATTCAGTCCGGATCACCTTGTGCACAGAACCACTGAAATGAATGGGTCAGGATTCAGTCCGGATCCTCATGTGTACAGAACCACTGAAATGGATGGGTCAGGATTCAGTCCGGATCCTCATGTGCACAGAACCACTGAAATGGATGGGTCAGGATTCAGCCCGGATCCTCATGTGCACAGAACCACTGAAATGAATGGGTCAGGATTCAGTCCGGATCCTCATGTGCACAGAACCACTGAAATGGATGGGTCAGGATTCAGTCCGGATCCTCATGTGCACAGAACCACTGAAATGGATGGGTCAGGACTCAGTCCGGATCCTCATGTGTACAGAACCACTGAAATGGATGGGTCAGGATTCAGTCCGGACCCTTATGTGCACAGAACCACTGAAATGAATGGGTCGGGATTCAGTCCGGATCCTCATGTGCACAGAACCACTGAAATGGATGGGTCAGGATTCAGTCCGGATCCTCATGTGCACAGAACCACTGAAATGATGGGTCGGACTCCAGTCCGGATCCTCATGTGTACAGAACCACTGAAATGGATGGGTCAGGATTCAGTCCGGATCCTCATGTGCACAGAACCACTGAAATGGATGGGTCAGGATTCAGTCCGGATCCTCATGTGCACAGAACCACTGAAATGGATGGGTCAGGATTCAGTCCGGATCCTCATGTGCACAGAACCACTGAAATGAATGGGTCGGGATTCAGTCCGGATCCTCATGTGTACAGAACCACTGAAATGGATGGGTCAGGATTCAGTCCGGATCCTCATGTGCACAGAACCACTGAAATGGATGGGTCAGGATTCAGTCCGGATCCTCATGTGCACAGAACCACTGAAATGGATGGGTCAGGACTCAGTCTGGATCCTCATGTGCACAGAACCACTGAAATGGATGGGTCAGGATTCAGTCCAGACGCTCATGTGCACAGAACCACTGAAATGGATGGGTCAGGATTCAGTCCAGATCCTCATGTGCACAGAACCACTGAAATGGATGGGTCAGGATTCAGTCCGGATCCTGATGTGCACAGAACCACTGAAATGGATGGGTCAGGATTCAGTCCGGATCCTGATGTGCACAGAACCACTGAAATGGATGGGTCAGGACTCAGTCCAGATTCTATGTATCCACAACACGCATTGCATCCGGACGGAAAACTCGCTCATGTGAAAGAAGCCTTACTTATAGAAAAAACAGGGGAATACTGCAGTGTATATGGTGGTGACTTCTAGAGAAGGAATACTCTGGACTATCAGCTCTGAGGGTCTTGTTAAAATAATTTGGAATAATCTTGGAAGAGAATAGAGACACCGGCTCATTATGCGGAGGGAGGAGCAGACAGACACCCTAATTGTAGTTATTACGCCTGAAAATGTGCAGCGCAGCCGACACAGCTCTGCTCTGCTAAAGCGCAAACAACTGCGTCCCAGGAGGAATAAAAGATGCCTCGGACCCCTATAAGAATGTATCTGATGTGTGATACTGATTTCTGAGCTCAAAAGATAGTATCACACATGATCGGTTTAGGCGACTTGAATGGGTCCGAAATCCACGAGATGCTGTGTGGAACGGAGGCACGGATAAGAAGCACTACTTTTTTGCGGTGCAAACAATCGGATGCGGATCGCGGACCCCATTCAAATGAATAGGTCCGCGAACTGCATAAGGTGGCCCCACATTCGGCGCCTGTCCATTGCGGACAGCAATTTGCGGTCCGCAGCACGGGCCCAGCCGGCACGCATTTGTGTGCATGAGGCCTAAGCCTGCTATGTGAGATATAGTCTGCTGAGCTGTGTATCTAATCCTATCTTGTGTGATACTGTCTGCTGAGCTGTGTATCTAAGCGTGTCAAGTGTGATACTGTCTGCTGACCTGGTGTATCTAAGACTGCGGTGTGTGGTACTTTCTGCTGAGCTGCTGTATCTAAGCCTGCAGTGTGTGATACTGTCTGCTGTATCTCAGCCTGCTATGTGAGATATAGTCTGCTGAGCTGTGTATCTAATCCTATCTTGTGTGATACTGTCTGCTGACCTGGTGTATCTAAGACTGCGGTGTGTGGTACTTTCTGCTGAGCTGCTGTATCTAAGCCTGCAGTGTGTGATACTGTCTGCTGTATCTCAGCCTGCTATGTGAGATATAGTCTGCTGAGCTGTGTATCTAATCCTATCTTGTGTGATACTGTCTGCTGAGCTGTGTATCTAAGCGTGTCAAGTGTGATACTGTCTGCTGACCTGGTGTATCTAAGACTGCGGTGTGTGGTACTTTCTGCTGAGCTGCTGTATCTAAGCCTGCAGTGTGTGATACTGTCTGCTGTATCTCAGCCTGCTATGTGAGATATAGTCTGCTGAGCTGTGTATCTAATCCTATCTTGTGTGATACTGTCTGCTGACCTGGTGTATCTAAGACTGCGGTGTGTGGTACTTTCTGCTGAGCTGCTGTATCTAAGCCTGCAGTGTGTGATACTGTCTGCTGTATCTCAGCCTGCTATGTGAGATATAGTCTGCTGAGCTGTGTATCTAATCCTATCTTGTGTGATACTGTCTGCTGACCTGGTGTATCTAAGCCTGCAGTGTGTGATACAGTCTGCTGTATCTCAGCCTGCTATGTGAGATATAGTCTGCTGAGCTGTGTATCTAATCCTATCTTGTGTGATACTGTCTGCTGACCTGGTGTATCTAAGCCTGCAGTGTGTGATACAGTCTGCTGAGCTGCTGTGTGAACCCTTCTCACCCTGATTTGGGCGTTTACTGCTCTGTTATACAGGATGTATATGGCGGTGGACGTCGTATCTGGAGGAAGGTTTGCGGATACCGCGGGGGGATTCTGCTCGGATAAACTCCAGTGTGACACGGACTTTCCCGATAGGTTTACATATTTTTTTACCTTATTGTGTGTCCTTAAAGGGGTGCCATGCTGGCTGCACACATCACCCGGGCGGCAGCGGTGACGAGCAGGGCGTCAGCACATCACACTTCCACCAGGCAATGGCGAGGAGCAGCAGACAAAGCCACGGGAATCGGGACAACCACGCACCATGTCCAATTTTTCTTCAGGGACTCAGACATTCCCTTTAAACAGGACCGGTCACCTCTCCTGACATGTCTGTTTTATTAACTACTTCCATTCCCTGTGTAATAACGATTCTAGAGCATCTATTCCTTTTCTTTTCAATTTTCTTTATTAATGTTTAACATTATCAAGTGGTAAGATAATAAAATGCAATATACAGGTAAGACAATATAATACAATATACAGGTAAGACAATATAATACAGGTAAGACATTATACAGGTAAGACAATATAATACAATATACAGGTAAGACAATATAATACAATATACAGGTAAGACAATATAATACAATATACAGGTAAGACAATATACAGGTAAGACAATATAATACAGGTAAGACAATATAATACAATATACAGGTAAGACAATATAATACAGGTAAGACATTATACAGGTAAGACAATATAATACAATATACAGGTAAGACAATATAATACAATATACAGGTAAGACAATATAATACAATATACAGGTAAGACAATATAATACAATATACAGGTAAGACAATATAATACAATATACAGGTAAGACAATATACAGGTAAGACAATATAATACAGGTAAGACAATATAATACAATATACAGGTAAGACAATATAATACAGGTAAGACATTATACAGGTAAGACAATATAATACAGGTAAGACAATATAATACAATATACAGGTAAGACAATATAATACAGGTAAGACATTATACAGGTAAGACAATATAATGCAATATACAGGTAAGACAATATAAGGGTGGGTTCACACTAGCGTTAGGGATTCCGTTATGGCTTTCCGTTATAACATGGTTATAATGAAAAATAACGGAATGCCCAGACAGAATGCAAAATGGAAGCTTCGTCCTAATAGAAGTCTATGGGAAAGCATGACGATCCGTCTGGGTCCCGTTATGCAAGATGGACTTGCATAACGGGACCCAGACGGATCCGTTTTGATTCCCATAGACTTCTATTAGGACAGAAAGCAAACGGAATGCCTTTTAAAAGCTTCCGTTTTGCTTTCCGTCATAATACAAGTCTATGGGCAGAAGAACGGATCCGTCCTTCCGTCTTATGGATTCCGTTATTTTCCGTTATAACCATGTTATAACGGAAAGCCATAACGGAATCTCTAACGCTAGTGTGAACCCACCCTAAGATGTTATACAGGTAAGACAATATAAGACGTGAGGAAACCCCACTGCGCAGGACTGCTCACTCACACACCAAATTCAACTCTTTTTATCACCCTTTACAGACTCGTGACGCTTGTATATGATCTCGGCTTTATTAATTTCCTCTACCCCCCCCCCCCCCCCCTCTCAACCCCTTCCCTCCCGTCTACATTGCAGTTTCTTTAATATGTTCTTATTGAAATTGACATTGTTTATCAAGTTCCTGTCTTTACCTGTATGAAAGTTGACAGAACAAGGCGAATATATTCTTCTTAGGATCAACGAAATCCCTGGGTTATGAGACTTACCTTGAAATGTGACTTTGTTCTAAATGTTTGGTTCTGGAAATACTTGCACCACTTGAAATTGCACTGTCTTAGGCCTCATGCACACGACCGTGGTGTGTTTTGCGGTCCGCAAATCGCGAATCCGCAAAACACGGATGGCGTCCGTGCGCGTTCTGCAATTTGCGGAACGGCACAGACAGCCTTTAATATAAGTGCCTATTCGGACAAGAATAGGACATGTTATTTTTTTTTTTGCGGGGCCACAGAACGGAGCAACAGATGCGGACATCACACGGAGTGCTGTCCGCATCTTTTGCGGCCCCATTAAAGTGAAGGGGTCCGCACCCGAACCGCCAAAACTGCGTCTCGGATGCGGACCAAAACAACGGTCGTGTGCATGAGGCCTTATACTCTGTTATTACTTGAGAATGTAAAAATTTAATAAAAAGATAATTGAAAAGAAAAGACAATATAATACAATATACATTGTTTGGATAGGTATTGCAGAGCGATCAGTCAAACCATGAATGTCGGTAGACGTTAAGTAGAATATTGCAGTTCCGTTTTTTTGTGCGGACCGTATGCGGAACCATTCTTTTGAATGGGTCCGCAAAAACAACGGAAGGTACTCCGTGTGCATTCCGTTTCCGTATTTCCGTTCCGCAAAAAAGTAGTGCATGTCATATTATTGTCCACAAATCACGGTCCGAGGCCCCATTCAAGTCAATGGGTCCGCAAAAAATACAAAACGCACATAGAACACATCCGTATTTCATCCGGATCAATACTGTAGAAATGCTATGTTCAGCCCATATTGCTCATGTGTTTGGTGATTAATAAGTTACTGTTTCAGTTTCCGATCCGCAAAAAACGGATCGCATACAGAAACCATGCGGATATGTTTTGTGGAATAACGGAACGGAAGAGGACTTAAATAAAAAAAAAAACAACAACTCAGATACGGAACAACGGATCCGTTAAAAACAGACTGCAAAACAACAACGGTCGTGTGCATGAGCCCTAACTCTCAGTGGACGTGGACTTGTACATTCTGGGACATTCCTTGTTTCAAAGTGTTTGTATTTGTCTTGTATTAGCAATCTTTAGAGGAGCAAAGCTATGAACTGCCTTGTATGCAGAAGAGAACAAGTAAAAGAACCTGTATAGTAACTACAGGGAGTGCAGAATTATTAGGCAAGTTGTATTTTTGAGGATTAATTTTATTATTGAACAACAACCATGTTCTCAATGAACCCAAAAAACTCATTAATATCAAAGCTGAATATTTTTGGAAGTAGTTTTTAGTTTGTTTTTAGTTTTAGCTATTTTAGGGGGATATCTGTGTGTGCAGGTGACTATTACTGTGCATAATTATTAGGCAACTTAACAAAAAAAAAAAATATACCCATTTCAATTATTTATTTTTACCAGTGAAACCAATATAACATCTCAACATTCACAAATATACATTTCTGACATTCAAAAACAAAACAAAAACAAATCAGTGACCAATATAGCCACCTTTCTTTGCAAGGACACTCAAAAGCCTGCCATCCATGGATTCTGTCAGTGTTTTGATCTGTTCACCATCAACATTGCGTGCAGCAGCAACCACAGCCTCCCAGACACTGTTCAGAGAGGTGTACTGTTTTCCCTCCTTGTAAATCTCACATTTGATGATGGACCACAGGTTCTCAATGGGGTTCAGATCAGGTGAACAAGGAGGCCATGTCATTAGATTTTCTTCTTTTATACCCTTTCTTGCCAGCCACGCTGTGGAGTACTTGGACGTGTGTGATGGAGCATTGTCCTGCATGAAAATCATGTTTTTCTTGAAGGATGCAGACTTCTTCCTGTACCACTGCTTGAAGAAGGTGTCTTCCAGAAACTGGTAGTAGGACTGAGAGTTGAGCTTGACTCCATCCTCAACCAGAAAAGGCCCCACAAGCTCATCTTTGATGATACCAGCCCAAACCAGTACTCCACCTCCACCTTGCTGGCGTCTGAGTCGGACTGGAGCTCTCTGCCCTTTACCAATCCAGCCACGGGCCCATCCATCTGGCCCATCAAGACTCACTCTCATTTCATCAGTCCATAAAACCTTAGAAAAATCAGTCTTGAGATATTTCTTGGCCCAGTCTTGACGTTTCAGCTTGTGTGTCTTGTTCAGTGGTGGTCGTCTTTCAGCCTTTCTTACCTTGGCCATGTCTCTGAGTATTGCACACCTTGTGCTTTTGGGCACTCCAGTGATGTTGCAGCTCTGAAATATGGCCAAACTGGTGGCAAGTGGCATCTTGGCAGCTGCACGCTTGACTTTTCTCAGTTCATGGGCAGTTATTTTGCACCTTGGTTTTTCCACACGCTTCTTGCGACCCTGTTGACTATTTTGAATGAAACGCTTGATTGTTCGATGATCACGCTTCAGAAGCTTTGCAATTTTAAGAGTGCTGCATCCCTCTGCAAGGTATCTCACTATTTTTGACTTTTCTGAGCCTGTCAAGTCCTTCTTTTGACCCATTTTGCCAAAGGAAAGGAAGTTGCCTAATAATTATGCACACCTGATTTAGGGTGTTGATGTCATTAGACCACACCCCTTCTCATTACAGAGATGCACATCACCTAATATGCTTAATTGGTAGTAGGCTTTCGAGCCTATACAGCTTGGAGTAAGACAACATGCATAAAGAGGATGATGTGGTCAAAATACTCATTTGCCTAATAATTCTGCACGCAGTGTATATATGTATGGGGGGGGGGGGGGGGGCGGTCCCCAATGCACTGAACAGAACCAATACGTTTGTGTGAAAGAGTCCTAACGGGGAGGGGGCCGGTAGCAGGTGTGCTGCATGTACTTTCCATAAGTGTGCTACCCCGTGAGTTAGGGCATTCTTGAAAGTTATTGTGTCTAAGTAGTCAATTGGTGCTACTAGTAAGGTCCTAAGAGGTATCGGAGAGGAGAATTCCTCTAGTGCTACATGTAATTTGTCTGCCCAATGTATTACTCTAGAGAGGACTGCTGCCGAGTAGTACAAGAACAGGTCTGGTACGCCCAGTCCACCTAGCGCTTTGGGGAGTGTTAGTGTCGAAAAACCTAGTCTGGGTCGTTTGTTTTTCCAGATCTACACTCACCTAAAGAATTATTAGGAACACCTGTTCTATTTCTCATTAATGCAATTATCTAGTCAACCAATCACATGGCAGTTGCTTCAATGCATTTAGGGGGGTGCTCCTGGTCAAGACAATCTCCTGAACTCCAAACTGAATGTCAGAATGGGAAAGAAAGGTGATTGAAGCAATTTTGAGCGTGGCATGGTTGTTGGTGCCAGTCGGGCCGGTCTGAGTATTTCACAATCTGCTCAGTTACTGGGATTTTCACGCACAACCATTTCTAGGGTTTACAAAGAATGGTGTGAAAAGGGAAAAACATCCAGTATGCGGCAGTCCTGTGGGCGAAAATGCCTTGTGGATGCTAGAGGTCAGAGGAGAATGGGCCGACTGATTCAAGCTGATAGAAGAGCAACGTTGACTGAAATAACCACTCGTTACAACCGAGGTATGCAGCAAAGCATTTGTGAAGCCACAACACGCACAACCTTGAGGCGGATGGGCTACAACAGCAGAAGACCCCACCGGGTACCACTCATCTCCACTACAAATAGGAAAAAGAGGCTACAATTTGCACAAGCTCACCAAAATTGGACTGTTGAAGACTGGAAAAATGTTGCCTGGTCTGATGAGTCTCGATTTCTGTTGAGACATTCAAATGGTAGAGTCCGAATTTGGCGTAAACAGAATGAGAACCTGTATCCATCCTCTGATGGCTACTTCCAGAAGGATAATGCACCATGTCACAAAGCTCGAATCATTTCAAATTGGTTTCTTGAACATGACAAGTAGTTCACTGTACTAAAATTGGCCCCCACCAGGGCCGATCCTACACGGGGTGCAGTGGGTGCCCCGCACCCCAGCGCTGTCACCCGAAAGGCGCCGAGCGCAGGGCCGGACTGGCCTGCCGGGATAGCGGGAAATTTCCCGGTGGGCCGGCAAGCCTGAGTGCCGCAAGGCCGCGGCCCTGGTGACAAGTGGGGGCGGCCGCGGCCGGCGGCAGGGCAGAGCAGGAGATGAGCGCCTCCATTGCGGAAGCGCTCATCTCCATAGTCATCTGTATTGCCGTCCTCAGGACGGCAATACAGATGCCTGTGCTGCGGCAGAGGAGGGAGAGGTGTGTCCCCTCCTGTTCCTCTGATAGGCTGCCGGCTTAGTGCTGGCAGCCTATCAGAGGCCGGTGCAGGCGGCGCGATGACGTCATCGCGTCGCCTGAGCCGTATAGCGAGGGACACAGACGGAAGAGGCGGCCTGCATCGCATCGCATTGCTGGAGGTAAGTATAAGTGTATTATTTTTTTAATTTTTTTTATATAGGTACAATACTGGGCTGGCACATGATAAGGGGGGCTACTGGGCTGGCACATAAGGGGGGCTACTGGGCTGGCACATAAGGGGGGACTACTGGGCTGGGCTGGCACATGATAAGGGGAGACTACTGGGCTGGCACATGATAAGGGGGGCTACTGGCTACTGGCACATGATAAGGGGGGGGGCTCTGGCTACTGGCACATGATAAGGGGGGGGGGCTCTGGCTACTGGCACATGATATGGGGGGCTAATGGCACATGATAAGGGGGGCTACTGGCACATGATAAGGGGGTCTACTGGCACATGATAAGGGGGGCTACTGGCACATGATAAGGGGGGCTACTGGCACATGATAAGGGGGGCTACTGGCACATGATATGGGGGGCTCTGGCTACTGGCACATGATATGGGGGGGCTCTGGCTACTGGCACATGACATTTATTTTGACTTGTCAAAGCCGTTGGCTAAGTTATTGTCAAAGCAAATTGGTGGGGCTGAAGTTGGGGGCTGAAGTTGTTGCCATAGAAACATTGTAAAGGGGAGGAGTTAGTAAGATAACCACGCCCATGTGGGGGCGCCAGAAATATTTCTGCACCCAGGCGCCTGTGACCCTAGGATCGGCCCTGGCCCCCACAGTCACCAGATCTCAACCCAATAGCGCATCTTTGGGATGTGGTGGAACGGGAGCTTCATGCCCTGGATGTGCATCCCTCAAATCTCCATCAACTGCAAGATGCTATCCTATCAATATGGGCCAACATTTCTAAAGAATGCTATCAGCACCTTGTTGAATCAATGCCACGTAGAATTAAGGCAGTTCTGAAGGCAAAAGGGGGTCCAACACCGTATTAGTATGGTAACATAGTACATAAGGCCAAAAAAAGACATTTGTCCATCCAGTTCGGCCTGTTATCCTGCAAGTTGATCCAGAGGAAGGCAAAAAAAACAACTGTGAGGTAGATGCCAATTTTCCCCACTTAAGGGGGGAACAAATTCCTTCCCGACTCCAATCAGGCAATCAGAATAGCTCCCTGGATCAACGACCCCTCTCTAGTAGCTATAGCCTGTAATATTATTACACTCCAGAAATACATCCAGGCCCCTCTTGAATTCCTTTATTGTACTCACCATCACCTCCTCCTCAGGCAGAGAGTTCCATAGTCTCACTGCTCTTACCGTAAAGAATCCTCTTCTATGTTTGTGTACAAACCTTCTTTCCTCCAGACGCAGAGGATGTCCCCTCGTCACAGTCACAGTCACAGTCCTGGGGATAAATAGATGATGGGAGAGATCTCTGTACTGACCCCTGATATATTTATACATAGTAATTAGATCTCCCCTCAGTCGTCTTTTTTCTAACGTGAATAACCCTAATATTGATCATCTTTCAGGGTACTGTAGTTGCCCCATTCCAGTTATAACTTTAGTTGCCCTCCTCTGGACCCTCTCCAGCTCTGCTATGTCTGCCTTGTTCACAGGAGCCCAGAACTGTACACAGTACTCCATGTGTAGTCTGATTAATGATTTGTAAAGTGGTAGGACTATGTTCTCATCACGGGCATCTATGCCCCTTTTGATGCAACCCATTATCTTATTGGCCTTGGCAGCAGCTGCCTGACACTGTTCTTTGCTTAGTTTGCTGTTTATTAAAATTCCTAGATCCTTTTCCATGTCAGTGTTACCAAGTGTTTTACCATTTAGTATGTACGGGTGACTTGCATTATTTCTTCCCATGTGCATAACCTTACATTTGTCAGTGTTAAACCTCATCTGCCACTTATCTGCCCAAGCCTCCAATCTATCCAGTTCCCTCTGTAGTAGTATACTGTCCTCTTCAGTGTTAATTACTTTACACAGTTTAGTGTCATCTGCGAAAATTGATATTTTACTGTGCAAGCCTTCTACAAGATCATTAATAAATATATTGAAGAGAATAGGGCCCAATACTGACCCCTGAGGTACTCCACTAGTGACAGTGACCCAATCTGAGTGTGTACCGTTAATAACCACCCTCTGTTTTCTATCCCTCAGCCAGTTACTTACCCACATACAGATGTTTTCTCCCAGTTCGAGCATTCTCATTTTATATACTAACCTTTTATGTGGTACAGTGTCAAATGCTTTGGAGAAGTCCAGATACACGACATCCATTGATTTACCACTGTCAAGTCTAGAACTTACCTCCTCATAGAAACTGATTAAATTAGTTTGGCATGACCGATCCCTCACGAAGCCATGCTGATATGGCGATATTTGCTTATTTCCGTTAAGATGCTCTAAGATAGCATCTCTCAGAAAACCTTCAAACAGTTTACCCACAACAGATGTTAAACTTACCGGCCTATAGTTTCCAGGCTCTGTTTTTGGACCCTTTTTGAATATTGGCACCACATTTGCTATGCGCCAATCCTGTGGGACATTCCCTGTCAGTATAGAGTCCGCAAATATCAGAAATAAGGGTCTGGCTATGACATTACTTAATTCCCTTAGGATACGGGGGTGTGTGCCATCCGGTCCTGGCATACACCCCCTGGCATACACCCCCATATGGTTTTCCTAATAATTCTTTAGGTGAGTGTATTTTGAGAAGAGTGATCTGACTTTTATAAAATAGGACTTAGGTACCTTGATCAGCAGCATCTGGAACAGATAAATGAATTTGGGTAGAATGAGTCCTTTTAGTAAGTTTTTCCTTCTTATCCAGGGTATGAAGGGAGCGGACCAGGATTCTATTTCATGTAGAGTTTTGTAGTAGTGGTAGGTAGTTGAGTTTGGTCAAACCTGACCAACGTGCGCCGAGTTTAATCCCTAAGTACGTTATATGGCTTTGGCCATTTAAAGAGGTTGTCCGGGTTCAGAGCTGAACCCGGACATACCCTTATTTTTACCCAGGCAGCCCCCCTGAGGCTAGCATCGGAGCATCTCATGCTCCGATGCACTTCCTTGCCCTGCGCTAAATCGCGGGCACGGGCTCTTTTGTTTATGATAACACACTGCCGGGCAGAAGCTTCCGCCCGGCAGTGGGATCGGTGACGTCACCGGCTCAGATGGGCGGGCTTTAGCACTGCCCTAGCCGTTTTACTGGCTAGGGCAGCGCTAAGTCCCACCCATCAGTGCCGGTGACGTCACCGGGCTTCCTGGCAGCCCCATGGAGAGCCCGGTACGTCACCGGATCTAAAAAAAAATGCCTTTGCCCTGCATGATTTAGCTCAGGGCAAAGGAGGGCTGCCGGGGTGAAAATAGAGGAATGTCCAGGTTCAGCTCTGAACCCGGACAACCCTTTTAAATGGAAATTGGCTTCCGAGAGTGCTCTTAAGTTCTTGAGAGATATGTATGCCTAGTGCCTCTGATTTTTCAAGGTTTATTTTGAAGTTGGAAAGGGAGCCAAATCTGGTAAACGTGTCTAGTACCGCTGGTAGTTCTTTTATAGGGTCAGTGAGAATCAAAAGAAGGTCGTCAGCAAAGGCTGCCGCTTTATGATCTACTGCGTTGACCGTATATATCCTGCTATGGCAGGGTGTTGTCTTACGCTCTGAATCAGAGTTTCCATCACTAGGATAAATGGTGAGGGAGACAGTGGGCAACCTTGCCAAGTACCGTTTAGGATGTCAAACGAGTCAGTAGGCCATTGACACGAACTCGCGCATATGGGCGGGAGTATAGTTGAGAGATGGCTTTGATAAAGGGGTCAGGAATATGGAAATGGCTTAGAGTTTCAGTCATGAAGGTCCAGTCCACCCTGTCGAAGGCTTTCTCAGCCTCCGTGCCAAGGAGGACTAGTGGGGAGCAGGATATGTTATCGTGTTGCATGAGATATAAAAGTCTGATGGAATTGTCCTTGCCCTCCCTACCTTTTACAAAGCCGACCTGTTCAGGGGAGACCAGACTCGGCAACAAGGGACTCAAACGCTGCGCTACAAGGCCGGCAAAAACTTTTAGGTCATTGTTCAAAAGGGATATTGGTCTATAATTACTGCATAGTTCTAGATCTTTCCATTCTTTGCATATAAGCGAGATATGTGCTTCAAGCGTTGTCTCGGTAATGCCAAGCCCTACAGAAGCGCAAGAGGAGGGGTTGGAGAATTCCTCGTAGGGATTTGTAGTATGAGATAGGGAGACCATCAGGGCCCCGGCTCTTGCCCGTAGGGCTCTTCAACAGGATGGACTGGACTGCGAGCAGCGTAAATGGCCTGCTGACCTCTGTTTGTTGGTCTCCCGACAATATCTGGAGATGGAGAGAAGAGAAAAAGTCTTTGATATCCTCCCGTCTCTTGGTTTTTTGATTGTTTGTGTCTTGTGCCCTTAGCTGATATAGGGTTTTTTAATAGTGACAGAATGCGTCAGATATGCCTTTAGCGTCTGTGACCCATGAGCCTGAATGCTGTTTTACTGAAAGTATATACAGTACGTGCGTGCTTTGCGTTTCTTAATGAGAGAAATCATTAGTTTAGATACCTTATCGCCATGTACGAAGAGTCTATTTTTCCATGACATGTAAAATTTAGCTGATTGTACGTTTAGGATATCTCTAGATTGTTGCCTTTTGGAAACTAGTGTCTGGAGGGTATCTCTAGAGTTAGATGATTTGTGTGTGAGTTCTAGTTGTTGGATCTCACTGTATCATTTCTTTACTGTTTCTTGTTTAGATTTATTGAGATGTGAAGCTATTGAAATAAATTCGCCTCAAATGACGGCTTTGTGGGCTTCCCAAATCGTGGTAAAGGGTAATGTGTCATCAGTGTTCTGATTAACTCTTTAAGGCCCGGATGTTTTTGTTAGCGTTTTTGTTGTTTGCCTTCCCAGAGCCATAACTTTTTTATTTTTCTGTTCACATAGTGTAATGACCGGCATCACGCAAAGGGAGGGAAATGGGAAGGCCCTGTCCAAGGGAGAGGGAAAGGTGGTGACCCCTGACTCATAGAAACATAGAAACATAGAAGGTGTCGGCAGATAAGAACCATTTGGCCCATCTAGTCTGCCCAATATACTGAATACTATGGATAGCCCCCGGCCCTATCTTATATGAAGGATGGCCTTATGCCTATCCCATGCATGCTTAAACCCCTTCACTGTATTTGCAGCTACCACTTCTGCAGGAAGGCTATTCCATGCATCCACTACTCTCTCAGTAAAGTAATACTTCCTTATATTACTTTTAAACCTTTGCCCCTCTAATTTAAAACTGTGTCCTCTTGTGGTAGTTTTTCTTCTTTTAAATATGCTCTCTTCCTTTACCGAGTTGATTCCCTTTATGTATTTAAAAGTTTCTATCATATCCCCTCTGTCTCTTCTTTCTTCCAAGCTATACATATTAAGGTCCTTTAACCTTTCCTGGTAAGTTTTATCCTGCAATCCATGTACTAGTTTAGTAGCTCTTCTCTGAACTCTCTCTAGAGTATCTATATCCTTCTGGAGATATGGCCTCCAGTACTGCGCACAATACTCCAAGTGAGGTCTCACCAGTGTTCTGTACAGCGGCATAAGCACTTCACTCTTTCTACTGCTTATACCTCTCCCTATACATCCAAGCATTCTGCTGGCATTTCGTGCTGCTCTATTACATTGTCTTCCCACCTTTAAGTCTTCTGAAACAATTACTCCTAAATCCCTTTCCTCAGATACTGAGGTCAGGACTGTGTCAAATATTCTATATTCTGCCCTTGGGTTTTTACGCCCCAGGTGCATTATCTTGCACTTATCCACATTAAATTTCAGTTTCCAGAGTTCTGACCATTCTTGAGGCTGGCACCTGACTGCCCTGACGTCCCTAGACGGGTTCCTCACCCGTACGCCGATCACGTGCCTAAACCCTGGCTTTCCCTAAGATGAGCCCTATGTAGTGAACAGGGCGGTGGGATCACTAGTCCGCACCACTGACACTAAAAGGAAAACACCAAGGAGAGGACAGACAATACAGACAAACATATAATCCCAGGTGGGCGACAACAGCAGACCACCAAGGCCCAACAGGGATCCGGAGGGTAACGTTCTGGAACAACAACCAGGGAACACAGCTACACAGCTCCAGTGGGTCAGTATAGAAGTCCAGGAAGCTCTATATCTGGCAACCAGAGAAGTGAGAGAGGGGAATATAAGGAGGTTAGGAGTGCTGGACAAGAAACAGCGGAGAGGAGAGGAAACAGAGGAGAAGAAGCTACGGATCCCTGAGTGAGCCAAAAAGGGTTGCAAGGCAAACCCAGAAAGCTACCATTAAAAAACAGCACTATCTTTATACATAGAACGCGCAGCCACCCGCTGCAACTTCCTGACCCCGGGTATAACGGAGTCAGACGTGGCTCTTGACACCCTCGTGACAGTACCCCCCCTTCCACGAGGGGCCTCCGGACACTCAGGACTAGGTCTCTCAGGATGAGAGGCATGAAAAACCCGAACTAACCTGTTGGCGTTTACCTCAGACGCTGGAACCCACATCCTTTCCTCGGGACCGTAACCCCTCCAATGCACCAGATATTGAAGAGAACGGCGGACCCGACGAGAATTAACAATTTTGGATATTTGAAACTCTAGATTACCATCCACAACAACAGGAGGGGGTGGCAGCGGTGACGGTTCTAGAGGTGGAACATACTTCTTGAGTAACGACTTATGGAAGACGTTATGGATTTTAAAAGTCTGAGGTAGCTCCAGGCGAAAAGCCACGGGGTTAATGATGGCTACTATTTTGTAAGGACCAATAAACCTAGGACCCAGTTTCCAAGAGGGAACCTTTAATTTAATATTCATAGTAGAACACCACACAGTCATTCACTCCTAGGTCCGGACCTGGCGACCGTCTCTTATCAGCCATGCATTTATATTTACCTCCCATATTTTTCAAATTAGCTTGCACTTTCTGCCATACAGATGAAAGAGATAACGAAAACCGTTCCTCTTCGGGAACCCCAGAAGACCCCCCCTCTTTGAAAGTACAGAATTGGGGATGAAAACCATATGCACCAAGAAATGGTGACTTGCCAGTAGATTCCTGACGGCGATTATTTATGGCAAACTCGGCGAACGGTAAATATGATGACCACACCTCTTGGTTTTCAGACACAAAACATCTTCGATATGTCTGTCTCAAGGTTTTGGTTGGTACGCTCAGTCTGTCCATTCGACTGAGGATGGAAAGCTGAGGAAAAGGACAAGTGTACCCCCAAACGGGAACAAAAGGCTTTTCAAAATTTAGAAATAAACTGGGTTCCCCGATCCGAAACAACATCGGGAGGGACCCAGTGAAGCTTCGCGATTTCACTGATGAATACCTGAGCAAGAGTCTTAGCATTAGGTAGTGCGGGTAACGCAATGAAGTGTACCATTTTGCTAAACCTGTCCACTACTACCAAGATAACTGTTTTACCCGCAGACAAAGGTAAGTCAGTGATAAAATCCATTGACAGATGTGTCCATGGCCTATTGGGAATGACAAGTGGCAATAAAGACCCTGCAGGACGTGTATGAGAGACTTTTGCGCCCGCACAAGTAGAACAAGAAGACACAAAATCCATTACATCCTGACGCAACCTTGGCCACCAAAAACGACGAGACAATAGCTCCAAGGTTGCTTTACTACCCAGCAAGTGCCGAATTATGATGTTCCTTTAATAATTCGAGACGCAGGTTTAACGGTACAAACAATTTCTCTGAGGGGCAAGAGACCGGGGCGTCCCCCTGGGCCTCTAACACCTTCCCCTCCAGAGCAGAGTGTACCGCAGAGACAACCACTCCTCTTTGAAGAATGGGTACCGGATCACTCACATTACCCCCTCCAGGGAAACAACGAGATAGTGCATCTGCCTTGGTATTTTTTGCCCCAGGACGATAGGTAATAACAAAGTTAAACCTGGTAAAAAATAGCGACCACCTAGCTTGTCTAGGGGTGAGACGCTTAGCTGATTCGAGGTACAGAAGGTTTTTGTGGTCCGTAATCACAGCGACGGGGTGAATTGCCCCCTCTAAAAAGTGACGCCATTCTTCAAACGCTAGTTTAATAGCTAATAGTTCCCTATTGCCAATATCATAGTTCTTTTCTGCTGCAGATAGTTTTTTAGAAAAGAAAGCACAAGGACGCCATTTGCCAGGAGACGGACCCTGAGACAGCACATCCCCCACTCCTACCTCTGACGCATCTACTTCAACAATAAAAGGCTGGGAGACATCAGGTTGGATTAGTACAGGTGCCGAGGTAAACCTCTCTTTTAGAGAGGAAAAAGCAATTTTAGCGGCGTCAAATCATTTAGTAAAAACCAGTCCCCTTCCTAGTCATGTCAGTAAGGGGTTTTACAATCACCGAATAATTTTTAATGAACTTTCTATAGAAATTTGCGAAGTCCAAGAACCGTTGCAGTGCTTTGAGGTTCTCAGGAAGATCCCAATCTAAAATTGCCTGGACCTTCCTAGGATCCATACGGAAACCTGAAGCAGATAATAAATACCCTAGGAACTGTATTTCCTGAACGGCGAAGACACACTTTTCAATTTTAGCATATAATTTATTCGTCCGTAGGACCTGCAGTACCTGTCTGACATGCACCTCATGTGTTTTCAGATCAGACGAATAAATTAAAATATCATCTAGGTATATCACCACAAACCTGCCGATAAGATGACTAAAAATGTCATTAACGAAATGTTGGAAGACAGCAGGAGCATTGGTCAGACCGAAAGGCATGACTAGATTTTCATAATGCCCCTCAGGGGTGTTAAAGGCTGTCTTCCACTCATCCCCTTCTTTTATACGAATTAGATTGTAGGCCCCCCCTAAGATCAAGTTTGGAGAACCACCTAGCACCCGCAATCTGATTAAACAGGTCAGGAATGAGAGGAAGAGGGTATGGGTCTCGGATGGTTATCCGGTTTAATTCGTGAAAATCTAGGCAAGGACGCAGGCCCCCATCTTTCTTTTTAACGAAGAAAAACGCTGCAGCCACGGGCGAAGAAGAGGATCTGATGTGTCCCTTAGCCAAGCTCTCGGAGATATAATCTTTCATGGCTTGTCTCTCCGGACCCAAAAGATTATATAACCTGGTCTTGGGTAATTTTGCACCGGGAATCAGGTTAACCGGGCAATCATAAGGACGGTGAGGTGGTAACTTCTGACAACCCTTTTCAGAAAAAACGTCCTCAAAGTCCGAAACAAATGAAGGTAGGGTAGCTATGGAGGCGACTAAGCAATTGCTATTTAAGCAATTTTCTCTGCAATGCTCACTCCACTCCAATATCTCCCTGGCCTGCCAATCCACCACTGGATTGTGCGCTACCAACCAGGGAAGACCCAACACCACCGGAGTGGGAAACCCCTCCAGAACATAACATGAAAGCAACTCGT
Source organism: Bufo bufo (assembly GCF_905171765.1). Lineage (NCBI taxonomy): Eukaryota > Metazoa > Chordata > Amphibia > Anura > Bufonidae > Bufo > Bufo bufo. The sequence continues at coordinate 424,269,498 of NC_053394.1, forward strand.
TATGGTGGTCCCCTACCCGAAGGTGTAAGTTATGGACAATGTGAGTGAGGTTTCTCTGAGACAGAGGAGCAGAATCAATAGCGAATATGGGAATAGGTCTCTGTAGCATACAGAGAGACAAACCCATAGTGTGGGCAAAATGGGCATCTATCAAATTTACTCCTGCTCCACTGTCTAGAAAAAAAGAAATAGTCTCCGTCTTAACACCAAAAACAACAACCGCTGGCAACACAAATTGCGATGTTCGTATGGAGGAAACGTATACCCCCCCGGCTGACATCCTCCACACAGCCTGGGGTTAGTAGTTTTCCGACGTTTTTTTGTTTTTGAGAAAGGAAGGACAGACATTAATAAAATGACCCCTCTCCCCACAGAAAAAACAAACCCCACGCCTACGGCGAGCCTCAGGAGGATGGACCTGACGAGTAGTTCCTCCTAGCTGCATAGGCTCGTCTAAGTCCGTACAGACTAACTGCTGCTTGGGAGGGGTTACCAATTGCTCCGGATTTTTCAATCTGTACCTAAGACGTCTATCTATTCTGATAGAAAGGGACATAACCGCATCAAGGGAAAAGGGAGTCTCATACAGCGCAAGCGCATCCTTAATCCTTTCTGATAACCCAGAGCAGAACTGAGAGCCGGGTCGTTCCACTGGGTATCCGTAGCCCACCTACGGAACTCTGAGCAATACTCCTCTACTGGCCGCTCTCCCTGTAGGAGTCTCCGTAATTTTGATTCAGCCAGTGCGACTCGGTCAGGATCGTCATATATGAGACCCAAGGCCCCGAAAAACTCATCCACTGAGCGAAGAGCCTGGGAATCAGTGGGTAAAGAGAACGCCCAGGACTGCGGGTCCCCCTGCAGCAGGGAAATAACCCCCACCCGCTGTTCTTCATTACCAGAGGAGTAAGGGCGCAGCTTAAAATATAATTTACAGGCCTCACGGAACGTCACTAATTTGTCCCTTCCCCCAGAAAATCTGTCAGGAAGAGCAACCTTGGGTTCCGCAACAACCTGGTTACCTGTAGCAACCGCTGGGCTTGCGGTCTGTTGCAATTGCTGCTGTTGCTGGAGGACCGACGCCTTCAATCCTGCCACCTCCAAAGACAGGCCTTGAAGTTGCTTTGACAAAGCAGCAATTGGATCCATACTGGATTCTAAGTAGGTAGAAAGAAAAAAATTTTTTTTTTTTTTTTTACCTACACAAAATAAGGGCCAGATATAATGTAATGACCGGCGTCACGCAAAGGGAGGGAAATGGGAAGGCCCTGTCCAAGGGAGAGGGAAAGGTGGTGACCCCTGACTCACCTTGCTGCTGGCACCTGACTGCCCTGACGTCCCTAGACGGGTTCCTCACCCGTACGCCGATCATGTGCCTAAACCCTGGCTTTATAACAAAACAATAACAAACACAGGTGCACTCTGCAGTATCACTAAATCCTCAAACTGATTTTAAAATTGAGAGATTAGTCAACATGTCCTACAGTGTAGAACATGTCTAAGCCCGGACACCGCGACAAGGTTTCTCAAGTAGCCCGGGACCCTACACTCTCCTACCTGAGCCGTATGGGCGATACCAGGAGCCAGTGGGCAAATTACAGGAGCATAAGGCCGACTCACAAACAACTCACCAGTTACCTCCAGCATGTGGCCATGCTTGCAATGGGAGGAGGGAGGAGTCTGTGAGTCCCACTCAAGACTTGCTGATATGTCCCAGGCCTCACAGGTGCACCTAAATGTGACCTGTAGATGGAAAACAGGCACATTTAAATAGGAGTTTATACACCTCCAGGAATCTATATATACAAACTAAGAAGACAGGTTGGCATTAGCAGGAGGTGCTTCAAACCCACATGCAGTTGTGCATATATATAGGGGAGCAAATCCTGCACTTGTGGCCCGTTGCTAATGGCAATCCCCAGCAAAATGCATACAATGGAGGATGCCCGCGGCGAACCACAAGTACCACAATAGACATCCTACACAAGGTAACAAGTGCAGATGTAATAATTAATATAACAATATAACAAAACAATAACAAACACAGGTGCACTCTGCAGTATCACTAAATCCTCAAACTGATTTTAAAATTGAGAGATTAGTCAACATGTCCTACGGTGTAGAACATGTCTAAGCCCGGACACCGCGACAAGGTTTCTCAAGTAGCCCGGGACCCTACACTCTCCTACCTGAGCCGTATGGGCGATACCAGGAGCCAGTGGGCAAATTACAGGAGCATAAGGGCATCCTCCATTGTATGCATTTTGCTGGGGATTGCCATTAGCAACGGGCCACAAGTGCAGGATTTGCTCCCCTATATATATGCACAACTGCATGTGGGTTTGAAGCACCTCCTGCTAATGCCAACCTGTCTTCTTAGTTTGTATAAATAGATTCCTGGAGGTGTATAAATGAGTATTACACTCACCGGTAATCCGGTTTCCTGGAAGTCTCCATGACAGCACAAACTGAGATTGCCTTCCTCTGATAGGACAGGAAAAAGCACACAGAGAGGTTAAAACCCCACCCCCACCCCTCATCGCCAGTGTATTATAACAGGACTAGGACAAGGGGTAGAACATAAAGCTAGCCAAATAGTCTATTGACAGAGAAAAAAACAAGGGCGGGACAAAGTTGTGCTGTCATGGAGACTTCCAGGAAACCGGATTACCGGTGAGTGTAATACTCATTTCCCCAGTCGTCTCCATGACAGCACAAACTGAGAACTAACAAAGTAACTTAGGGGGGGACTACAGCACCTAGGACTTTACGTCCAAAGGCCAAGTCCTCGTCAGCAAACACATCCACCCTATAATGCTTGGTGAAGGTGTGGGCCCTCTTCCAGGTAGCTGCCCTGCAGATCTGTTCTAACGAAGCAGAGGCTCTCTCAGCCCAAGAAGTGGAGACCGATCTAACCGAGTGGGCTCTAAGGGATGTAGGAGCCTCCTTGCCAGAAGCTCTATAGGCCTCAGAAATGGTGCATCTAATCCAGCGGGATATAGAGCTCTTAGCTGCCTTCTTACCCTTATTTGGACCTGCAAATTGGATAAATAAATTTTTATCGATACGCCATTCCTCCGTGGCGTGCAAATAATGAAGAACTGAACGCCTAACGTCTAAATTGTGGAATCTAGATTCCTGCTCGTCTTTAGGATTAGGAAAAAAAGACGGGATAACTATATCTTGCGACCTATGAAAGGAGGAGACCACCTTAGGGAGAAAACAGGGGTCTAATTTGAAAATGAGCTTGTCGTCTAGCACCTTGAGGAAGGGTTCCTGTATGGACAGGGCCTGGAGCTCGCAAACCCTCCTTGCGGAGGATATGGCCACTAGGAAGATGGTTTTCAGAGTGAGCCACTTAATAGATAGGGAGAGCAGAGGCTCAAACGGAACATCTGACAGCCCTAAAAGGACAGTGTTGAGGTTCCATGGTGCGACCATATTCCTGACTCTGGGTTTTAGTCGATCTGCCGCTTTCAGGAATCTTGCTACCCAGGGGACCTCATAGAGGCTGGTATTATAGAGGGCCCCCAAGGCAGACACCTGAACTCGCAATGTGTTAGGAGCAAGACCCAAATCCAGCCCATCCTGGAGGAATTCCAGGATAAGCGGGATATTAGGGGTGGACTGGTTGAACCTGACTCCTCCCCAGGAGGCGAACTTCCTCCAAACCTTGAGGTACGCTTTGGAGGTGTTAGACTTCCTACTGAGTAAGAGGGTCTTAACTACTCTCTCAGAGAGCCCTAGCCCTAGCAAGAGGGATTGCTCAGAATCCAAGCGGACAGCTTGAGGAGGTTGGTATTGGGGTGCGGTATGGGACCCTGGGTTAGAAGACCCTCCTCCGGCCGGAAACGAATGGGATCTTCCGGGCTGAGGGACCTGAGGAGCCCGAACCAGCTTCTCCTGGGCCAGAATGGGACCACCAGAATCAGTCTGCACCTTTCGGACTGAAACTTTTGGAGCACTCTTGGGATTACTGGTATCGGGGGAAAGGCGTAGACAAGGCCAGTCGTCCAGCTCTGGGTAAAAGCGTCTATTGCCACACATGGGTCTCTCCGATTGAGGGAGAAGAAATTCTGAACCTTGCGATTCTTTGCTGATGCGAACAGGTCTAGGATGGGATTCCCCCAACGGTCCCGAATTTGTTGGAAAGCGATCTGGGACAAAGACCACTCGCCTGGATCCAGACTTTGCTGACTGAGGTAATCCGCCTGGAGATTCAGGGATCCCTTTAGATGTACTGCCGCAAGGGATTGTAGATTCTTTTCTGCCCAAAGGAAGATTCGGTCTGAGAGCCTCTGGAGATGACCGTGTCTTGTTCCTCCTTGGTGCTGGATAAAAGCCACCGCTGTAGAATTGTCCGAATGGACCAGAACGTGGCGATTTTTGGCCTGTATTTGGATGGACCTGAGGCCTTCCCACACCGCACGGAGCTCTCTGTAGTTGGAGGACATCTCTCTCTGGTCCTCGGACCAAATCCCCTGGAAAGTCTCCGAAGCCGTGAGGGCCCCCCAGCCCCAAGAGCTGGCGTCCGTCGTGAGGGAAAACACACTTTCCTGCCTCCATGGAACTCCCGATTCCAGGTTCTTTGCCTTGAGCCACCAGCCCAGTGAAGCCTTTACCTCCCGGGACACTGACAGCCCCTGGTCCAGGGATGATCGATACCCATTCCATTGCTTTAGAACCAGCTTCTGTAAAGGCCTCGTATGGAATTGGGCCCAGGCTACCGCGGGGATGCAGGGGGTGAGATGGCCCAGCATTTCCATGCCCTGCCTTATTGAGCAACGGGACTGTTTGGTGAAGTGGAGGACCCTTGACCTCAGCTTCTGTACCTTTAGCGGAGGGAGAAAAGATTTTTGAAGAACTGAATCCAAGAGAATACCCAGGAATACCTTCCGATGGTCTGGGAACATGTCGGACTTCTCCCGGTTGATCAACCAGCCCAAGTTCTGGAGGCGCGAGAGAACCACCTGGATGTGTCTGTGAAGGAGATCTGAGGATTCTGCTACTATTAGCAGGTCGTCTAGGTAAGGGACGATTATTATCCCCTCCTTGCTTAGGGAGGCTACGACCTCCGCCATCACTTTGGTGAATATGCGGGGTGCCGATGATATGCCGAACGGGAGGCACTTGAACTGAAAGTGGCAAAGTGTCCCGCCTTGCTCCACCGCGAACCTCAGATATCTTCTGGAACGGACCTGTATTGGGATGTGGAAGTATGCGTCGGAGAGGTCTATTGTAGCCATCATAGACCCTCTCTTGATGAGCTTCACCGCTGACTTGACTGTCTCCATCCTGAACTTGTGGTAGGTGATGTGTTTGTTCAGGGGTTTCAAATTTATGATGGTCCGAAAATTGCCATTCGATTTCCGGACCAGGAATAAGGGGGAATAGTGACCCTTCCCCAAATCTCTGGCGGGTACCTTTTCTACTGCCCCCAGGCGTAATAAGTTTCTTACGCCCTCGGATAAGGGAGACTCGAGGCCCCTGGTGAGCTTGGTCAGGACGAACCTCTGCGGAGGAAGGGAATCCAGTTCTATAGTGTAGCCATGTTCTACGATGCCTAATATATATGGATCCGTGATGGCTTGCTCCCAAACCCCTAGAAAGGAGCTGAGCCTTCCTCCGACCGGGATGATGTCATTGTTTTGATGAAGAGGGAGAGGGATCTCCCCTGTTGGGATTAAGGAAAAAACCTTTTCCTCTCCCGCCTCTCGTAAATCCGCGACCCTCGCGGCTCCTCCTATCGGCCCTGGGATCCTGCTGGGGCCTCCGAAAAAACTGTCTCCTGGACTTGGATTTGTCCTCTGGAAAGCCCTTCTTACGGTCCGTGGCATTCTCAAGGATTTTGTCCAGGTCGGACCCGAACACGTACTGACCGTGAAAGGGTAGGGATATCAGCCTGTTTTTCGATACGGAGTCGCCCGACCAGGCTTTAAGCCATAGTACCCGTCTGGTGGTATTGGACAGAACCGCCGTGCGGGCAGAAAGCCTAACCGATTCTGCAGCGGCATCGGCAAGGAAGAAAGTAGCCTTCTTCAGAAGAGGAATACTATCCAGGATCTCCTCCCGAGGGGCCTTATTCGCTAAATGGTGCTCTAGTTGTTCAAGCCACACCGCGAGTGTACGAGCCACACATGTCGCTGCTACCCCCGGTTTTAGGAGAGCTGCTGTAGCTTCCCAGGTTCTCTTGAGCAGACTCTCGGCTTTCCTATCTAGGGGGTCCTTGAGCTGCGCTGCGTCCTCAAACGGAAGGACCGTGCGTTTCGCTACCTTAGCGACGGGAGCATCCACCCTGGGAATGGTCTCCCAGTCGGCACAGTCCGCTTCGTCGAAGGGGTATCGCCTTTTGAGGCCCCGTGGGATAAAGGAACCCTTCTCTGGCTTCTCCCATTCTGCCCGTATCATCTTCTGGATATTGTCCGGGACCGGGAACACTGATTTGTGCCTCTCCCCTAAACCCCCGAAAATCTCCTCCTGGACTGACTTGGACCTCTTAGGGACCTCCATCTTAATAGTAGCCCTGATGGTTCGGATCAATTCTTCTATATCCTCTGGGTTAAAGAGGAATCTCCTGTACTCACTACTTTCCTCCAATTCCTGAGATCTAGCCGAAGTCCCCGCATCTGACAAAACAGAGTCGGCCGAGTCCAGGTCACTCCCGGAGTAGTCCAGGCCTCTGGAGGAGGGTGGTCTGTGGCCCTGACAGGGCTGGGGTATAGGGGAGGCAGGGGGGGTCCCTAGCGGCCAACGCTGATTGGACCTCCGTTCTGACCAGAGTCTTGATCTCCTCCATAAAACTAGAGGACTCTGCCTTCACCACGGTAGAGGTGCAGTCCTTACACAGTAACTTGGACCCTGAGGAAGGAAGGCGCTTAGAACAGACGCCGCACTTCCTGGGTTTGGATTTAACAGAGGAGGTAGACTCCTTTTCTCCCTGCAACACACAAGGGAGGAAAGGGTCAGCCACTGCAGGGAAAATATGCAATAAGAAAAGGTGCCAGCAGGCTACTCACACCGCCCAGAGTGGTAGGGGGCTCAGGACCCGAGCCAGTGGTGGTAGGGGCGCTCATCCTCTCAGCTCCCGTCCACTTACGATGCTGTCAGCAGGTAGGGTGAATCGTAGAGGCCTCAGAGCGGTCCGAATCGGTGTCCCTTTTTGAATTTGGCGCCGGCTGCGGCCTCCGTGACGTCACGACGCTGGCCACGCCTCCCGGCGTCCGACGTCATCACCTGGCGACTGGAGGGAAGCGCGTCATAGCGTCGCTCCAGCCGCCCTACCGCACTGCTTCAAGCCCGCCTGGGCCGCCGCAGAGGGAATTTCGCCGGGGTCACCATGAATGAGGGTGACCCGGGCATAGACCGCACCTGGAGGAGGGAAGAGCCGGACCCCGGAACCGACCTCCGGTCTAACGGATGACCCCCTGCCGTAGCAGGGCGAGAAGAAAAAAGGTAAAAACCGAAGAAAAAAAGGACTAGGGAACCCAGAAGAGCTCCCAGCACCTCTCTGGCATTCCTTCCTTGTCAGGACAGGAAAAAACACTGGCGATGAGGGGTGGGGGTGGGGTTTTAACCTCTCTGTGTGCTTTTTCCTGTCCTATCAGAGGAAGGCAATCTCAGTTTGTGCTGTCATGGAGACGACTGGGGAAACTCCTATTTAAATGTGCCCGTTTTCCATCTACAGGTCACATTTAGGTGCACCTGTGAGGCCTGGGACATATCAGCAAGTCTTGAGTGGGACTCACAGAGTCCTCCCTCCTCCCATTGCAAGCATGGCCACATGCTGGAGGTAACTGGTGAGTTGTTTGTGAGTCGGCCTTATGCTCCTGTAATTTGCCCACTGGCTCCTGGTATCGCCCATACGGCTCAGGTAGGAGAGTGTAGGGTCCCGGGCTACTTGAGAAACCTTGTCGCGGTGTCCGGGCTTAGACATGTTCTACACCGTAGGACATGTTGACTAATCTCTCAATTTTAAAATCAGTTTGAGGATTTAGTGATACTGCAGAGTGCACCTGTGTTTGTTATTGTTTTGTTATATTGTTATATTAATTATTACATCCGCACTTGTTACCTTGTGTAGGATGTCTATTGTGGTACTTGTGGTTCGCCGCAGGCATCCTCCATTGTATGCATTTTGCTGGGGATTGCCATTAGCAACGGGCCACAAGTGCAGGATTTGCTCCCCTATATATATGCACAACTGCATGTGGGTTTGAAGCACCTCATGCTAATGCCAACCTGTCTTCTTAGTTTGTAAACCCTGGCTTTCCCTAAGATGAGCCCTATGTAGTGAACGGGGCGGTGGGATCACTAGTCCACACCACTGACACTAAAAGGAAAACACCAAGGAGAGGACAGACAATACAGACAAACATATAATCCCAGGTGGGCGACAACAGATAACGTTCTGGAACAACAACCAGGAAACACAGTTACACAGCTCCAGTGGGTCAGTATAGAAGTCCAGGCAGGAAGCTCTATATCTGGCAACCAGAGAAGTGGGAGAGGGGAATATAAGGAGGTTAGGAGTGCTGGACAAGAGACAGCTGAGGAGAAGAAGCTACGGATCCCTGAGTGAGCCAAAAAGGGTTGCAAGGCAAACCCAGAAAGCTACCATTAAAAAACAGCACTATCTTTATACATAGAACGCGCAGCCACCCGCTGCGACTTCCTGACCCCGGGTATAACGGAGTCAGACGTGGCTCTTGACACCCTCGTGACACATAGCCATATGAAGGCTTGTGTTTTGCGGGACAAGTTGTACTTTTTAACGCCACCATTTAATATTGCATATGATGTAGTGGGAAGCGGGAAAAAAATTCCAAATGGGGTGAAATTACAAAGAAATGTGGATGTAAGGCTGCGTTTAAGTCTCCTCCTAAAAGGAAGATTCCCTCTATAAATTGTTTGCATTCTCTCATGGTGCGTGCACTCCAGGTGTCTTGATTCTTTTTCGGAGCATAGAGGTCTCCTATTGTTACTAACGTGTTGGCTATTTTACCTTTGATAAAAATATAACGACCCTGGTCATCAGCAAGGGTATCTTGATGTTGGAAGGGCACATGTTTGTTAAGTGCAATGGCAACTCCCCTAGACTTCATAGACGTTGAGTATGAATGGTGCCACTGATTGTAGAAGGATTTGTGGAAAGTGGGGGATTTGGATTGGGTTAAGTGTGTTTCTTGTAATAGTAAGATGTCCGCTTTTAGTTTTTTAAGGTGTGCTAAGATCTGAGATCTTTTAACGGGTGAGTTGAGGCCTCTCACATTATATGAGACAAAGACCTCGCTTGTATGTCAGTGGCCATCTGGGAGTGTAGTGATTGATAGCCTGAGCATGAGACATGATCTCGGGTGAGGAGGTTCGTGTGGTAGGGGAGGCAGAAGTTGGGAAGGAAAATGTAAAGGTGGGGTGTGTACCACCTTTAGAGTGACCGGTAGTGGAATTATGTGTACTATGTCTAAGAACACAAAATTGAACATCTTGTGGTGTTTGTAATATAGTAAAGGGGTACTGTCAGACGCACCCGTAGAACATCAACCAGTGAAAACCTGTAAAAGAAGGTTAAATATAATACTCAGCAGATTAGTAGCAGTCTCTCAGGAGATGTGTCTCAGCAGCTCACGCGGGTTCCAGACGTCTTAGTGAAGTCAAAGCTCTTTGGGACTTCTTCTTGGCTCTTTGATTCTTGTGCTTTTCAACTGTTTCCCCATGGCAACAGCACAGGTAGAGGTGGTATGTCGATGGTTGAATGCGCCGTTTCTAGTACTGGTGGCAGATCCAGTGGGATGTCCAGTTCCGCCGACACTGCAATCACTTCTTCTGACGTGTGAGCTGTGTAGAGGTTTCCATTGGCCGAGATGGAGATGCCAAACGGGAATAGCCAGCGAAACACGTATTGTCTCTGGCGTAGGACATCTGTGAGTGGCTTGAGCAATCGTCGCTTTGCAAGCGTGGATGGTGCCAGATCTTGGAATATGGCTACTTGGCTGCTATTCTAGATAAGAGAGTCAGAGGATCTAGCATTCTGTAGGATTTTTTCTTTTATACGAAAGTCTAGTAGTTTGCAGACGATATCCCTGGGGGGTTCAGCGGGTTTGGGTTTTTGTCTCAAAGCTCTGTGTGCCCTTTCAATGACCAGAGACTGTTTTTCGAAGTCCTCAAGTAGACCTGAGAATATATCTGTTAAGGTAGTCGCAATGTCTGTGGCTTCAACTGATTCTAGGACCCCCCTAACTCTCAAATTATTGCGTCTGTTGCTGTTTTCTAGATCTTCCATAGTGGCATACAACTTGATGTGTGCCTCTTGAATTTGGAGATTTGAAGAGACTGCTGCCGAGTGGTTTATGACAGACGTCTGTGTTTGTTCAAGCGTATTAATCCTATGGCCTAGATGTTGGAGGTCTTGCTTGATCTCAGAGATGTCTTTAGCAATGGGGGCCAGGGAGGAGGTTAGTAGACGGGTAAGAAATGCTCTAGAGATTGGTTCGTTATTTTCAGAGTGTTCACCACCATCATCACTTGCTTGGTCTTAGTCTGATGCAGGGATTACTTTGGGCGACAGTGTTTTGGAAGCTGCCATAGTGTTTTGTTTAGTCAGGAACTTATCCATGTCAGAGTTGGTAGATGCTATAGTTATCTCTTGTTCTATTCTAGGTGTTTTGCATCCTGTAGGCTAGTAGTATGCCTCAGGTCCCCCGCTGGAATGATGGGAGGGTCACATTATATTGAGCCCTTAGGGTTCAAGAAGAAAGGGCTTTTGACCAGTCTCTTCGCTAAGTGCAGTAGGGGTCAGATGTGGAGAGTGGGGTAGTGGGTAGCAAAAGAGGCTATTTAATGATGCGTAGATCCTGTGCAGGATCTGAAAAATTGGAGCAATGCTCCTAGTTGGTGGGTCTGTTGCAATAGTCCTTGTTAAGCCTGCCGCAGTGATAAGGGCAGATGGGCCTCTTTAGCTTGATTTGTAGCCAGAATCTATTTGGCTATTGGGCCTGGTGAGTAGTGTAATTCTCAGCCTTGTGATCAGGCTGGGAGTCTCTCCACTCTGCTCCAAGGGATCCCTCCTGCACTCAAGTGCTGTGGTATTTCTCTAGCACAGCGGTCTATGACTCGATATGTTCCCCAGCGCTCGGTCCACTGATTGCTGTTGTAGTGGTGGGGGTGAAGATGGTGGCTGAGTGCAAGCTTCAGTACCCCATGCGGCTGGCTTTCCCCCCTCCAGACTAGGCTGACCTGCTAATGAGTTGGCGTCAGATCAGAACGGGTCCGGACTTAGGAGGCTGTCTCCTCGGGGTGAGCGTGTCCAGTGGGGGTGCAGTATGTTTTCAGTACTTGAGGTCGGGGTCGGAACTCAGACACAGCGGATATAAAAAGTCTGCACACCCCTGTTAAAACGTCAGGTTTCTGTGATGTAAAAAAATTAGACAAAGATAAATCATTTCAGAACTTTTTCCACCTTTAATGTGACCTATAAACTGTACAACTCAATTGAAAAACAAACTGAAATCTTTTAGGTGGAAGGAAGAAAAAATATAAAAATAAAATAATATGGTTGCATAAGTGTGCACACCCTTAAACTAATACTTTGTTGAAGCACCTTTTGATTTTATTACAGCACTTGGGGATGAGTCTATCAGCATGGCACATTTTGACTTGGCAAGATTTGCCCACTCTTCTTTGCAAAAACACTCCAAATCTGTCAGATTGCGAGGGCATCTCCTGGGCACAGCCCTCTTCAGATCACCCCACAGATTTTCAGTCGGATTCAGGTCTGGGCTCTGGCTGGGCCATTCCAAAACTATAATCTTCTTCTGGTGAAGCCATTCCTTTGTTGATTTGGATGTATGCTTTGGGTCGTTGTCATGCTGAAAGATGAAGTTCCTCTTCATGTTCAGCTTTCTATCAGAAGCCTGAAGGTTTTGTGCCAATATTGACTGGTATTTGGAACTGTTCATAATTCCCTCTAGCTTAACTAAGGCCCCAGTTCCAGCTGAAGACAAACAGCCCCTTGGCATGATGCTGCCACCACCATGCTCCACTGTGGGGATGGTGTTCTTTTGGTGATGTGCAGTGTTGTTTTTGCGCCAAACATATCTTTTGGAATTATGGCCAAAAAGTCCAACCTTGGTTTCATCAGACCATAACACCTTTTCCCACATGCTTTTGGGAGACTTCAGATGTGTTTTTGCAAAATGTTGCCTGGCTTGGATGTTTTTCTTGGTAAGAAAAGGCTTTCGTCTTGCCACTCTACCGCATAGCCAGTGGCGTAACTATAGGGGTCGCAGCGGTCGCAGTTGCGACCGGGCCCCTAAGCCAGGGGGGCCCAGAGGGCCCCCTTTGCCAGTGGTAACGATCGCGGTCGCACAGTGATTTAAAAATGTTTAATCTTCTAATGGCCAGTCAGGTCGTGCCTGACCGGCGGCACAGCGCTGTGCTCTCACAGTTAATTACATCCCGCCCCACCCCCAGCCCCGCCTCCACCTCCACCAATCCGGCGCTGCTTTCTTGCTGTAATCTCACCAGTTCACGCGGGCCCGCGGCGCATGCAGGATGACGGGAGAGGAGCAGTCTCCTCAGATAAGGTGTGTAAATGTGCAAACACCGCTGGCTTCTTAACTCACAGAGGGGCACCTGGCACAGTGGCAATACACAGGGGACTGGTATGGCAGCAAATCCTTCATAGGGGCCCGGCCTGGGGGACAAAATCATGACATATATAGGGGTAAAGTGAATTTTTTTTTATATATATATATATATATATATATATATATATATACACAGAGTGGGCAAAAAATGTAATATATACACAGGGGACAAATGTAATATATACAGAGGGGCAAAATGGATTTATATAAAGGCAGGGGCATTACGACCCTATCGTTATGACCCTGCCCTTGCCCCCTGTATATAGATTTATCCATTTTGCCCGCTCTGTATATATTTCATGATTTTGCCCCCAAGGCTGGGCCCCTATGAAGGATTTGCTGCTATGCCAGTCCCCTGTGTATGACGGGAAGGGGGGGGTCGGGCCCAGTGGGGGGGCCCCAAATCAAAGTTTGCCCCGGGGCCCATAGAACTTTAGTTACGCCCCTGCGCATAGCCCAGACATATGAAGAATACGGGAGATTGTTGTCACATGTACCACCCAGCCAGTACTTGCCAGATATTCCTGCAGCTCCTTTAATGTTGCTGTAGGCCTCTTGGTAGCCTCCCAGACCAGTTTTCTTCTCGTCTTTTCATCAATTTTGGAGGGACGTCCAGTTCTTGGTAATGTCACTGTTGTGCCATATCTTCTCCACTTGATGATGACGGTCTTCACTGTGTTCCATGGTATATCTAATGCCTTGGAAATTCTTTTGTCCCCTTCTCCGGACTGATACCTTCTAACAATGAGATCCTCTGATGCTTTGGAAGCTCTCTGTGGACCATGGCTTCTGCTGTGGGATGTGACTAAGAAAATTTCAGGAAAGACCAACTAGAGCAGCAGAACTTTATTTGGGGTTAATCAGAGGCACTTTACATGATGGCAGGTGTATGCTGACAGGATTCTGAATGTGATTGCCTAATTCTGAACACAGCTACATCCCCAGTTATAAGAGGGTGTGCACACTTATGCAACCACATTATTTTAGTTTTTTTTAGTTTTCTTCCCTCCACCTAAAAGATTTCAGTTTGTTTTCCAATTGAGTTGTACAGTTTATAGGTCACATTAAAGGTGGAAAAAGTTCTGAAATGATTTATCTTTGTCTCATTTTTTTACATCACAGAAACCTGACATTTTAACAGGGGTGTGCAGACTTTTTATATCCACTGTATGTGCTTGAACCGCTTCCAGCGAGGGTGGAAAGCGGCTAGGTTAGTCTCGACTGGTGTGTTGGGGCTTTTTAGTGTAGGATGTTTTTTTTTTTTAAGCACTGGATGGCAGTAGATTAGTATTTGTTGGGAGGAGCCACGTTTCCTGAGTCCATTCACCAGCGCGCCAGTCCACGCCCCCTAGAGCATTAATACCTATGACTCTATGTTGTGACCTTCCTCCATTACACCTGCTAGAAGTTATGAATGAAATCCTAGAAGTCGACAATAAAGGTCCTGATGGGGATGTGTCCCTGCACAGTCTGATACCTGCGACACTGATTAGTGTCAGATTGTGCAGGGACACATCCAACACTAATGGGCCTTTACTGCAGACCGCTGGTAATGCACCATACATTTCTAGTAGGAATAAAAGAGAAATGCACAACATACAGTTAAGAGAAGAGATGCTCCAGAATTGTTATTACATGGGTAATGCAAGTAGTTACTAAAACAGATATGTCAGGGGAGGGGACAGGGACGATTAAGTAGAACGTATGCCAAGCTGGTGTATCTAAGCCCTTCATGTGTGATACAGCTCCATGTCAACAGCGGTGTCAGTGTCTGGAAGGCGATCTGATACGGTGACATCACACAGCGCTCGGCCACTCAGCACATTCCTTATTACGGCAATCGAGAGTTCAGTTACCATGGAAACAAACACAGACTCTCCCGCAGTAAAAGCAGGGCGTGGGTTTATTTTCATGGCGAGGGTGTGACTGTAGTCAGGGTGATGATGTCACCGTCATTACATCCCAGTAACTAAAAATAATTTCTACCTATTTTATGGTATGATAATTATGCGTCCTGATAAAACAAGAACATCAGCTGAGATACACGTCACCGGGAACATCCGCAGATACAGAGGAGACAGAGCAATATGTAGTTATATCGCAGTTCTTTGGGGCAGTATTATAGTAGTTATATTCTTGTACATAGGAGCAGTACTATAGTAGTTATATTCTTGTACATAGGAGCAGTATTATAGTAGTTATATTCTTGTACATAGGAGCAGTATTATAGTAGTTATATTCTTGTACATAGGAGCAGTATTATAGTAGTTATATTCTTGTACATAGGAGCAGTATTATAGTAGTTATATTCTTGTACATAGGAGGCAGTATTATAGTAGTTATATTCTTGTACATAGGAGGCACTATTATAGTAGTTATATTCTTGTACATAGGAGCAGTATTATAGTAGTGATATTCTTGTACATAGGAGCAGTATTATAGTAGTTATATTCTTGTACATAGGAGCAGTATTATAGTAGTTATATTCTTGTACATAGGAGCAGTATTATAGTAGTGATATTCTTGTACATAGGAGCAGTATTATAGTAGTGATATTCTTGTACATAGGAGCAGTATTATAGTAGTTATATTCTTGTACATAGGAGCAGTATTATAGTAGTTATATTCTTGTACATAGGAGCAGTATTATAGTAGTTATATTCTTGTACATAGGAGCAGTATTATAGTAGTTATATTCTTGTACATAAGAGCAGTATTATAGTAGTTATATTCTTGTACATAGGAGCAGTATTATAGTAGTTATATTCTTGTACATAGGGGCAGTATTATAGTAGTTATATTCTTGTACATAAGAGCAGTATTATAGTAGTTATATTCTTGTACATAGGAGCAGTATTATAGTAGTTATATTCTTGTACATAGGAGGCAGTATTATATTAGTTATATTCTTGTACATAGGAGAAGTATTATAGTAGTTATATTCTTGTACATAGGAGCAGTATTATAGTAGTTATATTCTTGTACATAGGAGCAGTATTATAGTAGTTATATTCTTATACATAGGAGCAGCATTATAGTAGTTATATTCTTCTACATAGGAGCAGTATTATAGTAGTTATATTCTTGTACATAGGAGGCAGTATTATAGTAGTTATATTCTTCTACATAGAAGGCATATTCCTTCGTAAAGCAATTGTGGTAGGGGGTGATTCAGCTGTGGGGGACCTACAAACACATGTATCAATCAGATTACAACATCAGTAAAGGTATTGGATAACATGGTTGATGATGGGACACCTAGGGCGGTAAAACAAACAAGTCCACAGAATGACAAATCCCTTGAAATGAAGTCTTTACAGGGACTCGAGGCCTTCCAGAGGTTTTTTGAAGGTCCGGTTCTTTCCTCCGAGCTTCAGGAACGTCCCATTATTTCCCAAGAGTTTCACTCTGAAACATGAGGCTCCACACAATAGACGGTAATTCCCCCATAGAATGCAAACTGATCTGTGACCCGAATGAATGGTGGTGAATGAGAGAGAGTCGGGTGGTTAATGCAAACACATGGGGGGCCGGGAGCTGCTCTTTTGGGAAGACTTGCCATTGAATAATGAAGACATGAATATCTCAGCCATCTTATTTCTCATCTTGTGTACGTGAGGATTAGGTGAGGCAGCGACAGGCATCTTCCCATGGACAGTCGTGTATGGGGGGCCTCTGGGCCCCTTCCAGAGAGATGGTAAAGCAAAGGCTGCTCTCGATATGCTCCCCGAATCCTGGATTCATGTTCACCTTTGACAAATAGGATGGCATATCTGTGGTGAAGGGAGATCAGAGGCTGCCAAACACACTGGCGCCGCTTATTTATCAGGAAACAAAGCATTAAATAGGCAGAAACTGTCTGATTTTTATTACCTATTACTAACATCCCCCCCCCCCCCCCCCCCAAAAAAAAAAAAATTGCTAAAACAAATTTGGCCCATCTTATGGTTTTCAGGCTTCTGCACTGGTGTGAAAGTCATGTGTGTCCTGGCAGAAATAAACCCCTCCCATGGACTGCGGCCGCTAGGGATAATAGGCTCATGTGTCTGTCCCATGACTGGCCCTTTTTCCCACGCCTGAGCCGGGGAGCTCCAGGACTCTCCCTCCCAGAATGCTTTATTTCCACCTCGGTTCTCAGGGAGCCAACAACAAAAGTGTCATACAATAATGGTATTCATCCCAGACAGCGCTCTGCACGCCTACAAGGGGAGGGTAAATGGGGCGACTAGTGAGGAAGATGTACTACATGTGACATAATAAGGTGGAAAACCTCGCCCGCCCGTTTAACCTCTCCATATGGATTGGAAGAGAATTCTGCTGTCTGTTTACTCTGAAGATAATTTACACTTTACATATACAGTAGAATAGATCTATATAAAAAGTGGAGTCACTGTCACATACATTACATTACTTATCCTGTACTGATTCTGAGTTATATCCTGTATTATACTCCAGAGCTGCGCTCACTATTCTGCTGGTGCAGTCACTGTGTACATACATTACATTACTTATCCTGTACTGATTCTGAGTTATATCCTGTATTATTCTCCAGAGCTGCGCTCACTATTCTGCTGGTGCAGTCACTGTGTACATACATTACATTACTTATCCTGTACTGATTCTGAGTTATATCCTGTATTATACTCCAGAGCTGCGCTCACTATTCTGCTGGTGCAGTCACTGTGTACATACATTACTTATCCAGTACTGATCCTGAGATACATCCAGGATTATACTCCAGAGCTGCACTCAGTATTCTGCTGGTGCAGTCACTGTGTACATACATTATATTACTTATCCTGTACTGATCCTGTATTATACTCCAGAGCTGCGCTCACTATTCTGCTGGTGCAGTCACTGTGTACATACATTACTTATCCTGTACTGATCCTGAGTTACATCCTGTAATATACTCCAGAGCTGCACTCACTATTCTGCTGGTGGAGTCACTGTGTACATACATTACATTACTTATCCTGCACTGATCCTGAGTCACATCCTGTAATATACTCCAGAGCTGCACTCACTATTCTGCTGGTGCAGTCACTGTATACATACATTACATTACTTATCCTGTACTGATCCTGAGTTATATCCTGTATTATACTCCAGAGCTGCACTCACTATTCTGCTGGTGCAGTCACTGTGTGCATACATTACATTACTTATCCTGTACTGATCCTGAGTTACATCCTGTATTACTGCAGAGCTGCACTCACTATTCTGCTGGTGGAGTCACAGTGTACATACATTACATTATTTATCCTGCACTGATCCTGAGTTACATCCTGTATTACTGCAGAGCTGCACTCACTATTCTGCTGTGTACATAGAGATGCAAATTAACCACTGTCCACTTAAAGGAATCGAGGAGGCTGAGGTAAGAACCAGTGTCAGTCTCCACTGTAGTTCTTTAATTCTATTCTGGGTCTAGATTAACATGAACAGAATTTGTGTGGTCCTCACATTACAGAGCTGCTTTAGATGTCCCTCTCCCTTCTGTGATATGGAAGAAATACTATGGTCACTACTAATTGTCTTCTCCTTCCTCATAAATTAGCAGATCACACGGGTAAAAACCAAAAGATCTTAAAGGGATTGTCTAGAATAATAAAAAAAGGCTGATTTCTAACAGACACTACTCTGCATATGTCCATTGGTGGTGTTTAGAATTGCAGCTCAACTACTGAATAGGAGACAGCTGCAATACCAGATATGGACAGATGTGGTGCTGTTTTTGGAAGAAAATTCCATCTGAGACATTCATGCTATATATTGATTGGATAAGTCATACATTCTAATTGGTGGGCGGTCTGGCCACTGAGATCCTCAATGGACACAAGGAGGATGGGAGAAACCCTTTTCGCCTTGAAGAAATTCCATTACGTCAGGAAAATAAATTCATCAGTGACTACCGTGCTCCCTCCATGTGACAGGCAGGAAAAGGGCAGCTATAGCAGGCCTACAGTGTGAGGACCCCACCAAACATACCCCTATATGTCAGCTTCATGGACATCTTTGAGTGTGACATACAGGGAAAGGGAAAGTTGGGTTAACTACAGTCCGTGTGATATGTATATTTTTTTTCTGTGGAGTTACCCTTTAATTCATTAAACCCTAACCAAAGAGTGAGGGGGTGGGGGGAGAGTCCGACCTCTAGTCAAAATGTTCCTTCGAGTATTCCGTTCATTTCATTATGTTGATCACTGGGGTGTCACGGAGAGCCCCTATAATCCTGCATAGATATATAGTGTCCCCAGAATATAAAGCCGCCATAATCCAGCGCTCACGGATTGCAGCCACAGGAAGGAGACAGGAGCTATTTTTGAAAGAAAAACATTAGCTTCATCTTCTTCCTGTCTATACATTTCCTGTGATTCATCCACAGCAAAAACCCTTCCTACAAAATCTCTTCCTCATTCACTCGAAACATTCTACATATAGTAACCAAACAAATAAAACCCGCCAACAGCTTACCTATACCTGACTGCAAACGGTTACACTGTGTGATACTAAGGGTACTTTCACACTAGAGGCAGGGACTCTGGCAGGCTGTTCCGGGGGGTGAACAGCCTGCCGAGAGGCAGCCGGACTAAAAGCACTGCCGCCTTTCCGCCCCCATTATAGCCAATGGGGACGGAGCAGCAGTCCGGGGGCACACTTGAACTAGCGGCAGGACGGATCCCACAGGCTGTTCACCCGCCGAAACAGCCTGCCGGAGTCCCCTGCCGCTAGTGTGAAAGTAGCGTAATACTAAAGAAGACCAGAGGAAAACTAGTCCCTAAATGCCCATAAAATGGAACTGAGACATGGACTATTCTTATACAGTATTATAGTAGTTATATTCTTGTACATAGGAGCAGTATTATAGTAGTTATATTCTTGTACATAGGAGCAGTAATATAGTAGTTATATTCTTGTACATAGGAGCAGTATTATAGTAGTTATATTCTTGTACATAGGAGCAGTATTATAGTAGTTATAGTCTTGTACATAGGAGGCAGTATTATAGTAGTTATATTCTTGTACATAAGAGCAGTATTATAGTAGTTATATTCCTGTACATAGGAGCAGTATTATAGTAGTTATATTCTTGTACATAGGAGCAGTATTATAGTAGTTATATTCCTGTACATAGGAGGCAGTATTATAGTAGTTATATCCTTGTACACAGGAGGCAGTATTATAGTAGTTATATTCTTGTACATAGGAGCAGTATTATAGTAGTTATATTCTTGTACATAGGAGCAGTATTATAGTAGTTATATCCTTGTACACAGGAGGCAGTATTATAGTAGTTATATTCTTGTACATAGGAGCAGTATTATAGTAGTTATATTCTTGTACATAGGAGGCAGTATTATAGTAGTTATATTCTTGTACATAGGAGGCAGTATTATAGTAGTTATATTCTTGTACATAGGAGCAGTATTATAGCAGTTATATTCTTGTACATAGGAGCAGTATTATAGTAGTTATATTCTTGTACATGGGGCAGTATTATAGTAGTTATATTCTTGTACATAGGAGCAGTATTATAGTAGTTATATTCTTGTACATAGGAGCAGTATTATAGTAGTTATATTCTTGTACATAGGAGGCAGTATTATAGTAGTTATATTCTTGTACATAGAAGCAGTATTATAGTAGTTATATTCTTGTACATAGGAGCAGTATTATAGTAGTTATATTCTTGCACATAGGAGCAGTATTATAGTAGTTATATTCTTGTACATAGGAGCAGTATTATAGTAGTTATATCCTTGTACATAGAAGCAGTATTATAGTAGTTATATTTTTGTACATAGGAGGCAGTATTATAGTAGTTATATTCTTGTACATAGGAGGCAGTATTATAGTAGTTATATTCTTGTACATAGGTGCAGTATTATAGTAGTTATATTCTTGTACATATGAGCAGTATTATAGTAGTTATATTCTTGTACATAGGAGCAGTATTATAGTAGTTATATTCTTGTACATAGGAGGCAGTATTATAGTAGTTATAGTCTTGTACATAGGGGCAGTATTCTAGTAGTTATATTGTTGTACATAGGAGCAGTATTATAGTAGTTATATTCTTGTACATAGGAGCAGTATTATAGTAGTTATATTCTTGTACATAGGATGCAGTATTATAGTAGTTATATTCTTGTACATAGGAGCAGTATTATAGTAGTTATATTCTTGTACATAGGAGCAGTATTATAGTAGATATATTCTTGTACATAGGAGCAGTATTATAGTAGTTATAGTCTTGTACATAGGAGGCAGTATTATAGTAGTTATATTCTTGTACATAGGAGCAGTATTATAGTAGTTATATTCTTGTACATAGGAGGCAGTATTATAGTAGTTATATTCTTGTACATAGGAGCAGTATTATAGTAGTTATATTCTTGTACATAGGAGCAGTATTATAGTAGTTATATTCTTGTACATAGGAGCAGTATTATAGTAGTTATATTCTTGTACATAGGAGGCAGTATTATAGTAGTTATATTCTTGTACATAGGAGCAGTATTATAGTAGTTATAGTCTTGTACATAGGAGCAGTAATATAGTAGTTATATTCTTGTACATAGGAGCAGTATTATAGTAGTTATATTCTTGTACATAGGAGGCAGTATTATAGTAGTTATATTCTTGTACATAGGAGCAGTATTATAGTAGTTATATTCTTGTACATAGGAGCAGTATTATAGTAGTTATATTCTTGTACATAGGAGCAGTATTATAGTAGTTATATTCTTGTACATAGGAGGCAGTATTATAGTAGTTATATTCTTGTACATAGGAGCAGTATTATAGTAGTTATATTCTTGTACATAGGGGCAGTATTATAGTAGTTATATTCTTGTACATAGGAGCAGTATTATAGTAGTTATATTCTTGTACATAGGAGGCAGTATTATAGTAGTTATATTCTTGTACATAGGAGGCAGTATTATAGTAGTTATATTCTTGTACATAGGAGCAGTATTATAGTAGTTATATTCTTGTACATAGGAGCAGTATTATAGTAGTTATATTCTTGTACATAGGAGCAGTATTATAGTAGTTATATTCTTGTACATAGGAGCAGTATTATAGTAGTTATATTCTTGTACATAGGAGCAGTATTATAGTAGTTATATTCTTGTACATAGGAGCAGTATTATAGTAGTTATAGTCTTGTACATAGGAGGCAGTATTATAGTAGTTATATTCTTGCACATAGGAGCAGTATTATAGTAGTGCTATTATTGTACAAGGGCCGAGAGGAAAAACAAAAAAAACAAAGCTACTTCCAGGGTGCAGAGTATATGATTATGAAATATTTGCTCCATACTGAAACACGATGGGAGGGACCCTCAGAACCGAGATGAAACCTGACCTGCTTTTTACAGTGCCACCACCTTAGACTATATATAGATATATAGAATACACGTCTTTGTGTAGGTATAACATGTCTGTATGTGTTTTCCTGTACTTTCCCTTTAAGCCTGGTTCCTCATTTCTCTGCTGACGGTGGCAGTGAGCATCAGATGACACATGAAGAGACGATAACGTTTCACCACTCGTGACTCATACCGTTGTTGATCTGCCAGCGAGAACAGGTTACGAGGCAATGGGCAGCCGAGGATGCGGCACAATATTTATTTCACGCCATTGTGTGTGTTCAGGGTAGTAATATATTCCTGCCCAATCCCGCCACGGTGCACAGGTGTTTCTTCTGAAGGCAGCTCCTCAGTGTGACCCTGGAGAAAGTCACAGCAGTCCCTTCAAGGTCGAATGAGGTCAATTATTAGTGGACTGTAATAATGGTAAGACACCATAAGGACTAAGCTGTGATTTCTGTCACCGATGGTCCTGCTGGGTGTCACCACTGTGGTCAGCTTCATCACCTCCCTGCATCCACTCTGTGATCTAAGATGGCTTCCACTGCGCTATAGATGGGGTCGGGGGACATGACCGCTCACACACGGGGTCCTCGAGCAAAACTGAAAACAGTGTGGTTGATACTTACATTTTGCATTGCATTGGATCAACATTTGCAAGTTTCTGCTTGCTGTCAGTGAATGAAAACCTTTGCGGAGGCCGGAACCCTGTGAAGACCTAACTCTTCCCACAGCTGAGGGTCTGCTTCATTGTTACCCTGTCTACGTAGTCCTCAGCTGCAGAAGCCTCCCTCCTGTGCTGATGGTTTGTTACAATGTACATTGTCTACCCTGGATATTATTATGTCAGACCCTCAGCTGTGAGAAGTATAAGATTTGTATGGATCACATCATTGTGAATAGGAATGTTTCCATTCAATGACATCAATCAGAGCCCCTGTTCTCGTGACCGTCTGGGGTCCCAGCAGTTATTACCTGCCAAGGGGCATAGGGGATAAATGTCCAAATGTTGTAGGCCACCCCTTTAAGGAGGTGCTCTCCCCTGTCCTGACATGTCTTGGAATAGCAATGGCCTTGTGTCATTCATCTATTATTCCTCCTATAAGTTATGAATGAATCGCTAGTAGTTTTATAGGAAGGTCCAGATGTGGGTTACCTGTTAGGGGATGTGTGACTGCACAGTCTGACACTGACAGCAATGATTGGATAGTGTCAGACTGTGCAGGGACACACCGCCAATTGGTAACACCCATCTGGACCTTCATAGTAAAGTGCGAGGAATTCATTAACTTCTAGTAGGAATAATAGAGGAATGGCACAACATGAGAGGCCATTCAATTCCCATCGCTATGTGGAGGATTTGGGGGAGGGTCAGGGATAGGTGTCTCCTAGCTCTTCTGGCAGCCCCTTATCCTCCATGCTTATCATTCTGTGAGGAGAATGTTATATGTATATATACTGCAGTGTGACGTCATGAGATGTAGTCCTGACGTCACAAGGTAGTTCAGGTGTGTAGTCACTGGGTCCTAGGACATCATTGTCTCCACGAAAGTCAGGTTCACCCTCGCCGTAGTAGACAAGCATACTGCTGAGGATGATGGGGATTGTAGTTCTCAAAGTTGCGGCGCCGCATACTGTACCTAGAGAGGTGATTGACAGGGCGTCAGCCGAGAACGCGTCACATGACGATGGGCGGGGCCTCCTTCACCCTCCTCCCGAGCTGGAAGCAGGACACGCCCCTGGCATCTGGTGACGTACGACGCTGCGTGTCTGCCGGAAACCGCCGCTCAGTGACCGGGCCGGGACAGCGGGAGAGCCGGGGCCTCCGTGACGGGGTACGTGCCGCGGACCGAAGCGTGGGGGGCTCCGACTAGCGGTGACAGGGAGGGGGCTGGGATTTGGGGTGACAGGGAGGGGGCTGGGATTTGGGGTGACAGGGAGGGGGCTGGGATTTGGGGTGACAGGGAGGGGGCTGGGATTTGGGGTGACAGGGAGGGGGCTGGGATTTGGGGTGACAGGGAGGGGGCTGAGATTTGGGGTGACAGGGAGGGTCTTGGATTTGGGGTGACAGGGAGGGGGCTGGGATTTGGGGTGACAGGGATGGTCTTGGATTTGGGGTGACAGGGAGGGGGCTGGGATTTGGGGTGACAGGGAGGGGGCTGGGATTTGGGGTGACAGGGAGGGGGCTGGGATTTGGGGTGACAGGGAGGGGGCTGGGATTTGGGGTGACAGGGAGGGTCTTGGATTTGGGGTGACAGGGAGGATGCTAGGATTTGGGGTGACAGGGAGGGGGCTGGGATTTGGGGTGACAGGGAAAGGGCTGGGATTTGGGGTGACAGGGAAAGGGCTGGGATTTGGGGTGACAGGGAGGATGCTGGGTTTTGGGGAGAAAGGGAGGATGCTGGGATTTGGGGTGACATGGAGGGGGCTTGGATTTGGGGGTGACAGGTAGGATTTGGGGTGACAGGGAAGAGGTTTAGATGTGAGGGGATATGTGGGAGGCCCAGAGATTTGGAGGAGTCAGGGAGGCTGCAGGGACTTGGGTGGGTCTGTGGTACCTGTGACTTAGGGTGACAGATGGCGCTGAGATTTGGGGGAGACAGGGAAGATGCTGAGACTGGGGGTGATGCCTGTGACTGGAGGGGGCAGGGATTGTGCTGAGATTTCTGGGTGACAGGGGGAGATCCCGGGTGATGCCTCCGGCCTGTCACTTGGGGTGATAGCGATAAGTCTGACACTTGAAGCTTTGGGTCCCTTGACATGATGTAGGAGACATGGTGCTGTATGGATATATCAGGGGGCTGGGGTACCTCTAAATAGTCCCAGTGCACCCAATAGTGCACCCGCATTCCTGGACTTCAGGGAAAGCGGTCACCAAGGAGAAAGTGTCATGTCACTCTTCTTGGATGATGCCACCCCATGTGCCCTTCACCTGCAGTGTCCTGGGCATTTCAGGAACTGATTGAATTCTTATAAATTGCACCCTTTAATTCATGTGGGCGTCTGCACCCATCTTGGGCACCATCCATTCTCCTTATGGTTCTGTCACTGCAGTGTGATGTGCCTGCTGGCGTGCGCCTGCTCGCATGTGACACCTGATCTGTTTGGAGGTGCCCCTGGTGTGCCAGTCTGTATGTGGTTACATAGTGACGCTGGCAGTGCCCGCAGTCTGTTACATTATCAGGTTATTGATACTTTGTCTCATTTTTGTTACGGCGGCACAGTCACTTATAGGGGCTTCGCCATCATGCCCGTGTACTCCCCATGCTGGTATACAGTGTGCAGACCCCGTCCCCCTCCTACCATAGGTATTAATGCTTATGGGGGTCATCCACTTTAGTATCCCCCCCCCCCCCCCAGGTGTATGAATGGAGGCTGTCGCTTTGCATTGCTTTAATTCTCTCATGAATTTCCCGTTAACTGTTGGAGCAGAATGATTTGCCACACGGGTTGACGGTTGGTTACCTAGTCTCCCATTGTCACCTGTTATGTCTGTGGGGGTCATATCCGAAAGCTGTCACCCGTTACCACCCCTCTTCGCCTCTGGTTGGCCGGCTGACCTGGGGGGGGGTGTAGGCTTCCTCAGTTATGATCACTCCCTGCCTGTGTTGTGTCTGTGGCCATAGCTGTGACACGTCTGATTCCCTGTGCTGGGCCGTGTGTGAAGACGACGCTGGGATAGCATGGTATGTGCCGCTACGTGTCTCGGAACAAGGATCCCTTTAAGCCCCCCTGATTTCCAGGAACGGCTCCGTATTCCCGGTAGCTTGTTGTGATCTTATCGGTTGCTCCTCAGCAGTGGCTTTTACCGCAAACTCTTCATTTAAAAGCACCTCCCGCTATTTTCTCTCCCCCCATGTGTGGATTCTTGTGAGTCTCTTGGATCCTGTTCATTAACCTGCTTTGGCCCGGGAGCGTTCACACACTGCGGATTTTGATGCAGAAATGTTGGCAACTGAAAACGGATTCCGTTCACCTGCGTCTGTTTGCCGCCACCGCCTTCGCCTTCGAATGCAGGGATCTGATTTCTCAGTTGCAGCAAAATCCGCAGCATGTGTGAACGCACCCTTAGGGTCCATTCACACGTCCGTAAGTGTTTTGTTGATCCGCAAATTGCGGATCCCTGCAATGTGCGATCCGCAATTTGCGGATCCGCACATCACAGACACTATAATAGAAAATGCCTTTTCTGGTCCGCAATTGCGGACAAGAATAGGACATGTTCTATTTTTTTTCAGGAACGAAATTGCGGATCCCGAAAATGCAGATGCGAATCCAGGAAATGTGGATTTGCATCCGTTCCAGCCCCATTGAAAGTGAATGGGTCCGCAAATTGCGGAACGAATGCGGACCCAAATTACGGACGTGTGAATGGACCCTTAGGGTAAACGCACACGCTCAGGATTTATTCGCAGGGAAATCCGTGCGGTCCAATTGGTGCTGATTTACATGCAGATTTTACTCTCCCCATTGAAATTAATAGAGAAAATCCGGTCAGGAAAAATGAAATAAATTGGACGTGCTGCGGATTTTAAAATCCGCACCGTAGGTCCAAAAAATACGTATCGCGTGCATGAGAATTTCAAATTCTCGTAGAATACAATGTACATGACCTACGGTAAAAACCGCACGCAATCCTGATGGTGTGCATTTACCCTTACCTTGACGGGGACCCTGTGCAGAATCCGGGGGGCGGCGGATGCCTCTTTTTACAGTATGGGGAGAGATTCCTTCATGATGGGAGTGATGACTGGTACGATGGGTGATCTTCTTCCCTTGCATTATGTGTGTATTTGTAGAATGATGGGAGTTCTCTCAGATGGGGCAGATTGTCGCGTTGTCCGATAATTACGTTTATGTGATGAAACCCTTTAAGTGGCTGCTTTTGCTGTGTGCACTGTGTATGAGCTGGTCTTGTAGGCGTCCATCCCACGAGCTTGTGCCGGCCTCCAGCAGATTTATGACATGGCGTCCGGTATTTCTACGCTTTCTGCCAAATTTTAGAAATAGTAGTAGTGCGCAGACATGATGAGTAACTCTGCAGCAGCTCTGATTGATTGAGAGGGGTCCGGAGTAGGGGATTCCTACCCCTTCCTGTGGCATCTTATGCCCTAAGGCCTCATGCACACGAACATATATCCTTCCGTGTCCGCTCCATTTAGTTTTTTTGCAGACCGTATACGGAACCATTAATTTCAATGGGTCCGCAAAAAAAACGTAAGATACTCCGTGTGCATTCTGTTTCTGTATGTCCGTATTTCCATTCCGAAAAAAAATAGACCATGTCCTATTATTGTCCGCATTACGGACAAGGATAGGACTGTTTTATCAGGGGCCAGCTATTCCGTTCCGCAAAATACGGAATGCACACGGACGTCATCCGTATTTTTTGCAGATCCGTGTGCATGAGGTCTAAGGCTGTGATGAAACTATGACTCCCAAGATGTACACTTGCTTGGCTGTTCTCAGAACTCCATAGAAATGAAGGGAGCATGCTGGGAGTTGTAGTTTTACCACAGCTGGAGTGCCGGAGGTTAGCCATCTATGCTCTAAGGCCATGTAAGGCACATTTACAAAGCCTGGCATGACGAGGAGGATTAGCGCCCGCGCCTCCTCATAAATTTGGCTAACATGTACCAAGCGGTGCCCGGGGCTGGCATCATTTTTTGCTAACATGTACGCCGTAAATGTGACGGGGCCGGAGCTCTGGCATGGCCCCCATTCTGCTCAACTTTCGAATTCGGTATTAAGTCGCACGGCCAGTCAAAAAGGGGACTATTTTTACAACTGAAATTGTCGCAAGTGCCTTGATAAATGACCCCCAATGTGTATTTGCCTTGCAATCTGTAGCAGAAATCCAAGGCTGACCCTGGACTCCTGCCATAGATTTATCTCCCCGGTGCTGATCCGCCACACGGGGCCGATTGTGCGCAGATTCCATGGGAAAGTCTACCTTTCATATATGCGAATTGTGGTGGCGGATTTTGCGCACTGCTTTGGCGGTGGAGATTTGCAGCATAAGTGGCGTTTGTTCTGCAACGTGTGGATAAGGTTTTGTGGAGCCTGCTCCATCTTGCTGGAGGTGTAATGCGCTGCGGGTAGCTTCCCACTGTTCTGTAGCGGAAAATAAATGGCGTTTGTGCGGTATTTGACTGCACCGTTAAAGGGGTTGTCCCATGATAGACACTGATCCCCTCTCCGCAAGTGTCTGATCATCGGTGGTCCATCTGCTGTGGCCTTGCCGATCCCTCGTATGTGGCAGTCTTGCACATACCCTGACGCTCCATTTAACGCTATGGGACGGCCGGAGACGGTTTACTAATTAACAAGGGTTTTCAGATCCCAGCTGTTCTCACTGCGGGATTGATTAATCATGTCTGTCTCCCCTGCATGGACAGGATATGTCCATAAAGATGTCTCCCATCCACCCAGGGCAGGCAAGACTAATCAATCTTTCAGAGTTCAGCTGCTGTTGGGTAACCCGTTGTGTGTTTTTGATCAGTTGCAAGCCCTTGAGGTGTTTGAGCCGATGGGAGCCGAGCCACCAACTGCATCCCGACGATAGGACGGAGATGAGTATTTGATGAAGATGCGGTTTGCACGTCGCGCACGCGTCCAGGGAAGGCGTCCCACTAGTATATAGCGAAGAAGGAGCGGCACTCACTTTCTTGCTGATATGAAGAGACGTTCATTCAAGGCATAATGGCATCATCGGTGACTAGTTTCGTCTTAAGCCGAAACTAGTCACCGATGATGCTCCGTCCTTCTTCGCTATATACTGATAGGACGGAGATGGTGGGAATGTGCCAGGAACTTCTTCTGTTCACGTGGCTGTGTGAGATGAGACTGGCCCATGGGATAGCTATAGGGGTCCCATTCATTTCTGTGGGGACGCAAAAGCAGAACATGTCCTATTCTTCTCTGGCATTTGTAAGAAAGGGCGGATCCGCAAAATACAGAACGCACATGGTCGGCATCCGTGTTCTGCAGATTCACAATCATGTGAATGCCCCCCTATCGCCAGATCTTTTTCACCCCGCAGAAAATAAAACAAGAATTGCTTAAAGGGGTCGTCTCACTGCAGCAAATAGCATTTATCATGTAGAGGAAGTTAATACAAGGCACTTACTAATGTATTGTGATTGTCCGTATTGCTTCCTTTGCTGGCTGGATTCATTTTTCCATCATCCATTATACACTGCTCATTTCTATGGTCCATTAGCGGTGGTCGTGCTTGCACACTATAGAAAAAAGCACCAGGCCTATGTGCGCTCCTGGGCACCAGAGAGGCTGACACTTTTTACTATACTGTGCAAGCACGGCCACCACTGCTGGATTCCAGGGTAGTTGTAACCATGGAAACGAGCAGTGTATAATGTGATGGAAAAATGAATGGATCCAGCAAAGGAGGCAATATGGACAATCACAATACATTAGTAAGTGCCTGGTATTAACTTCTACATAATAAATGAAGTGAAACAACCCCTTTAAAGGGGTCTTCTGGCATTTTAATACTGATGGCCTATTCTTAGGATAAGTCATCACTATCTGATCAGGGCAGAGGTCGTGCTCCCCGCGCTGCCCATTACAGAATAGACAGATCAGATATTGATGGCCTCTCCTGAGTATAAGCCATAAAATCCAGGAATACCTTTTTGGGCCTCATGCAGACGACAGCGTGGTTTATTTTCCGCATGGATTAGGGCTGCAGCTATCCATTATTTAAGTAATCAAGTATTCAGCTTATTAATTCAACGATTAATAGAGTACTCTAATAAGAAAAAAATAATTAAAAGAACGTTTTCTATAAAAACTCATCAGTTCCCCCTCCCTTGTGCCATTAGTTCCTCCCAGTGCTATCAGCACCCCCCCCCCCCCCCCCCAGTTCCCCCTCCAAAGCCATTAGTTCCTCCAATGCCATCAGATCTCCCACGTCCCCTCCTAGCCATCAGTGCCCAGCCGCAGCGCCAGTCAACTAAAATACTTACCTTTCCTGTAGGGGTGCTGCCGACACTCCAGACTAAGGGCTTCAGTAAACGATTATTTTAGTAATCGAGTATTCGATCGATTATTTTTATGATTAATCGAGTACTCTAATAAGAAAAAATTAATTAATTAATAGACTGTTTTCCTTTATAAAAACTCATCAGACCCCAACACCCTTCGTTCCCCCCTGTGCGATCAGCCCAAGTGCATCAGTTACCCCTGTGCCGTCGGCGCCGCTCTCCCCCTGTGCCGTCGGCGCCGCTCTCCCCCTGTGCCGTCGGCGCCGCTCTCCCCCTGTGCCGTCGGCGCCGCTCTCCCCCTGTGCCGTCGGCGCCGCTCTCCCCCTGTGCCGTCGGCGCCGCTCTCCCCCTGTGCCGTCGGCGCCGCTCTCCCCCTGTGCCGTCGGCGCAGCAGGAGACCACAGAGCGGGAGTAATATCAAGCGCTTCACTCCCGCTCCGTGGTCACGTGACACACACGAATCCTCGATGCTAAAAATTTGCATCGAGGATTTTTTTCTGTCTAATTTACTTGATTTAGTCGACTACTCGATGCAGCCCTACTGCAGAGATCTTCCATCCTCTTCTTCACTCGCTGCTCTGTACGTCAGGATCTAGTGCGGGCAGGCGGGTGACCACGGAGCGTGAGTAATACTCTGTGGTCACGTGGCACAAACGAATCATTGATGCAAAAAAATTTCTGTGTTGAGTTAATCGATTAATTTGAGTAATCGTTTCAGCCCTAGCATGGATTTTGCATGTTTTACTTGCGGATTTGGTGCAGAGGATTTGCCCCCTTCCCCCACTGGAATGAGCTTGGGGCTTTCTTTGCAACTTTTTTAAAAAGTCGCAATGATGACTCTGGAGTGTAACCCATTATGTAATTGTTACAAAACCACAACTTCCATCATGCCGCAGGCTGCCAGGACACGCTGGGGGATGCCGCTCTGCAGGAGGCACAGGTCGGGGGTACCACCTCAGACTTCCTATCGGCCGTACATTGAAGTCTGTCCTTTATGCACTATGACCTGCTAGTCCTAGGGTACAGGATAAAATACTGTTATAATGGTGGTTGATGCAATCGGTGATGTTCCTCATGTAGATGGGTCAGTGGTGGACGAGGGTTGTCTGTGTCTTAGGTGACTTGCTGCGACTCTGGGTCATGTTCTGGGAAATTCTGACGTCTGCTCACCCAAGAAAATCTCCTTGACCGTAGCTACTTTCACACTTGCGTTAGGTGCGGATCCGTCTGCATTCTATGTAAAAAAAAAAAAGTCTAAGTCCTAATTGTTAGTCAGACGGATCCGTCCTGACTTTACATTGAAAGTCAATGGGGGACGGATCTGTTTGCAATTGCACCATATTGTGTCAACGTCAAACGGATCCGTCCCCATTGACTTACATTGTAAGTCAGGACAGATCCGTTTGGCTCCGCACGGCCAGACGGACACCAAAACGCTGCAAGCAGCGTTTTGGTGTCCGCCTCCAGAGCGGAATGGAGCCGGAACGGAGCCAAACTGATGCATTCTGAGCGGATCCGCATCCATTCAGAATGCATTGGGGATGAACGGATCCGTCCGGGGCCGCTTGTGAGAGCCCTGAAACGGATCTCACAAGCGGAACCCCAAACGCAAGTGTGAAAGTAGCCTAACCTGCAGGCCACGCTCCTCCGGAGCTCCAGTGCAATATCGGTAACGGGACGTCTGTCCACCATGTGCCATTGATAATGCCGGGCCTTATGTGCTAAAGGGGCTTTGGACCCCTCAGACACCAGGGTTCGAGAGCATGTGCAATGGCTTCCAGTATAGCTCCTATACCTAAGCTCCTAATCAATTTTTCGTCATGGTAGATTCAACACCCTTAGGCCTCATGCACACAACCGTTGTTGGGTTCCGTGTCCGTTGTTCCATTTTCCGTGATTTTCTGCGGACCCATTGACTTTCAATGGGTCCGTTGAAAACTCGGAAAATGCACCGTTTGTCATCCGCGTCCGTGATCCGTGTTTCCAGTCCGTCAAAAAAATATGACCTGTTCTATTTTTTTTTTCCACGGACAACTGTTCGCGGACCCATTCAAGTCAATGGGTCCGTGAAAAAACACGGAGGCACACAAGATTGTCATCCGCGTCCGTGATCCGTGTCCGTTTTTTTCCTATCATTTTCAAGGCAAACTTGACTTAGATTTTTTTTTTTCACTTTTCATGTCTAAAGATCCTCCAAATATCAAGGAAGACACACGGGAAAAAAAACCGGACACGGATCACGGAACAACAGAACCCTGTTTTGATGCCAACCAGAAGCTTGGTACTGGGTATTAAAAGGGTTGTCCCGTAATCTTAACGAATCACCTACAGAGGATAGGTAATTAATATCTGATCGGTTGGGACCCCGCTGATCACAAAAACAGGGTTTTAGGACTGCAGGAGATAGGCGAGTGTTGCGCTCTTCATCAGTCCCATAGACTTTGTATGGAGCAGTGGTGAACATGCGTGGTGCTCCAATCCAGTGAGGGACATGGGACCCCCGTTCTCATGATTGAAGGGGGTCACACAGATAGGTGATAGGTTCTCGTTCTAGGACAGCCCCTCCATGTACTTCCCTCTTCATCCTAGTGTATGTGCACGTCCTATACGTCCTCGCGCTCCAGATAAGTCCCGGCTATGAAGAATTCTCGTCAGAGTTGAGACTACTTCCATATTTCACGGCGAGATTATGAGAAACTGGAGCCCCCCACCCACTGAAAGGGAATTGGTTCCAGCGCGGGATCTGATTACTCAGAGAGAGGGGGGGGGGGGGGGTCACATCTACATTGAAGCGCTCACAATGGGCTAATTAACTATCACACTACTGGAGCAGCGGCCACCCACCGCATATAGAGCCCTCTTTGTACGTGGTTCTGCCCTAGATGTGCCACCTTCTTCAATATGGATTTCTGAGCCACGTGAATGTATTCTGCCTGCACCCGTGTTGTCGTGGCTGTTATTAAAGAATGGAAATTGATGTAAAGAGCTGAACGTATTTACCTCCCGGCACGACGGGGGTTTTCATTAAGATTAAGGGGAAGTCTGAAGCTGCTGCGTCGGGGGTTTTCATGGTAATTCGTCACATGATCTTGATATCGGTCTTCCCAGTTCTGCTGTGCTCGTTACTGGATTGCATCGGGCAGATACCAGTAGCCATGTCATCAGAGGGTCTTCTAGAACATTTCTACGGGTGACACCGCTGTATGAAAGCTCTTATTGGCCGACCATAGTCTAAGCAGCTTCTAAGAAGTCTACTGTCCTCTGACCATCCATGGACCACATGGTATTACCAGGGAGTAATGATGTAGGCCATGGAAAGGTCTAAACTTCATGAAAACCGTAGACAGACCACAGGAGCCACTTTTGGGTATTTTATCTACCTATGAAAATCGCTGCTGTTGGGCCAGGGGAAGAGTCAGGGGTGTCCTCCTAGAGATGTTTGTCCAAATGACAGGAAACATGAAGTGGTGCCAATACCAACACCAGACCTACGACCAGACCTTCTGTGTTATGTAGATGGTTCCCCGCAATTTTTGTCTAATAGGACATCTGATAACGGTATATTGGGGTGTAAATTTTGGTGCAACCTTTGCCTTCTAAACACAGGTTGAATCATGAGACTCAACACCCGGGGGGCACAAGTAGGTTTCCCGATATAGCCTAGACCAGCTTACCCTTGGGCCTTTGTCTACCGACTAACAGTAGTTGCCTCAGAAGAACACACCAATTTTGGTGGTACAGGATATTTATGGGGGTATCCTAACTCTCGACAGGGGAATGAAGGATCGGGCAGTTAAATTTCAACATGCCCAATGTATTTGTTAGCATTCAGCTGACCACTAGATACCATTTAGTGCCCACATTACTGATCTTCAGTGTTTGGAAATTGCTGGTTGTCCTTGGAGAAATCATTGGGTTAATCTTGACTCTGCTTTGGTTCTTTTAACCTCTCTTCATGGAAGTCCTCAGGCCCGGTGTCTGGCCAGACATGCTTGAACTTGTAGTCCACCCCAACGTGTCTAAACCTGCCTCGAAGAGATCTTATTCCAAAAGCGCAAGAGTATCAGGTCCCTCATCGGCGCAGTGAATGGCCGTCTGATTGTTCTCGGTGTGTGCGGGCACTCCTTCCCGTGCTAACATGGGCGTCTGCTCACTTCAGACATTCCTGCGTCATTCTTCTTATCAGGCACTATCAAATGTCTTTACCTTGTTACTGGGCGTCTAGAACCGGTCCACGGGGAACGCCGCGGCCTCAGTGAGATCAGTCTCGGTTACCATCAGCTGCGCCATATGTCGGAATCGAGTTTTTGCACTAAAATCTGCAGGTACCAGGTCTTTCTGATACTGGGAACAGGTGCTGAGGACCCGCCACTAACGGGCGCCATAGGGAAACATGCAGCTGGCTTTAGCGGTACAGTAGACAGGTCAAGGCGGGACTATAGTGAGCTCGGTGACAGGATAATACCCAGGATCTGAAGAGTTCTCACATTTTAAAGGGTCACTGATTTTCCATAAAACTTTTGATGTGTCCGAGACGGGTGGAGGTCTGAGCGCTGAGACCCCTGTCGATCCCTAGAACGAAGAGAGGGAAGCGCTCGCATAGCACGCCCCCTCTACTCGCTGCAGAGGATTGAATCGGCCCATAGACTTTTTGAGTCCGTCCATGTGTCTCTGTGACTTCGAAAGTTTTACGAAAACTCGGAGGCCCTTTAACCCTCAGAAGTGCAGGACAGTAAGGTCATTGTCCCTGGGATTGATGGACTTGGTGCTTGGAGTCCCTGCCGGCCGCCCCCTCCCCCTGCCTCCGGGGTCCCCACATTTATCGTCCTCCTATAGATCCGCTCGCTCCTAACCTCCTCTTATCATGATGTGTCCCTCCGTTCTTGGGCATTTGCAGCATAGTCACAGGATATGAGAGGACTGGGCCGTTACCAGACATAGGACCTGTACAAGGACTGTGCATGTCAAGTTCTGCAATTTCTGGGCTGGTAAGGGCATGCTGAGGGTTGTAGTACCACAGCAGCTATTGATCGCACTGCTTTCAGATAGCTATGAGCTTAGCCTTATTGGCATCGGTGGCAGCCGTATTATTTGTTGTACCTTTGTCGCTGTTCACGAGTTATTGTCTTCAGAGGCCCCCTATAAAGTAGGCTCTCAAGTCTATTCTCACAAGCTGCTCTATCAGTTCACCATACTTTATACTGCAGCTTATTCAGTCTCTTCCTGCAGACTAGACTAATTAGACTGTCTTCAGAAGCCTTCCATATAGCGACTTATATACAGGTCGTGTGAAATCTCCCTTCTCCATGCTTTATACTGCAGCTTTGCTTGTTCATGCCACCAAGCATCTAATCCCCTTACCGACTAGATTGTATAAGATTGTCTGCCTGGAGGTCCTGTGAAATCTCCCTCAGGCTGTTGCTCCATCTCTCCGCCATGCTTTATAGTGCATTTCTGCTTGTTAGTCCACCACACATCTATTCCCCTGTGAATCTCAGGATGCCGCACTGTCAGTCTTCCTTGCTTTATACTGCCTTTCTGCTTGGTCAGTCCACCACTTATCTTTCTCCAGACGCTGTGCTATCCGTCCTTGCTTTATACTGCTTCTCTGCTTGTTCAGACCACCACTTATCTATCCCCTCACAGACTAGGCCAATTAGATCCTCTTTGGAAGACTTTAATATCATGGACTACCTGGGGGGTCATCTGAAATCCCCCTCTTATCAGAATCTCGGGATATTGGCATTGCTCTCTCTCCTCCATGCTTTATACTGCAGCTCTGCTTATTGAAGCAAATGCACCGTTACTGAGGGGAGACCCTGGAGTTGTTTTACTGTGGGCTGCACATAATGGGCGCCCCCTCCTAGAGAATCCCGGTGTGTGCCTCATTGTTTCCTATCCGTCCGCTCTCCTCCTGCTCCTCCTTGTAGACGGCTTCCAGGCCCTTACATGACATCAGTTTCCAGCCGCTCAGTATGTAAGTCTTTCCTTGAAGCACATTCCTGGAGGCTGATGTCAGACGGAGAGGAGCAGCGAGAAAGGAAGCGGCCATGATGAATCCATCTGCCGAGCCCTCCGTCAGATCAGGAAATGAGCGCGAGATAACCCTCCATTGTTCTCTATCAGGGCGGACTCCATCAGCCATTCATTTCCAGGAATGCTGCCCTGACGTAATAACCATCTGGGAATCCTGCGAGATCTGTAAACGCGGGATTTATGGGGACGGATCAGACATGGGACAGAAATACTAAGCCGCTTTCCAATTCCGAAAAATCCCCAGTAAAATAAATTCAAGTCCTTGACGCGTCCTCTGCTCCCTGCGGTTCTTTATGCACTAGGAACGGGGGCCCCTGTTACTGGGTAAGGTGGGTGATGGCCAGTATGGCGGCCATTACTACTCCCAGAGGGGTGCTCACCCGTCTCTTACAGACTGCATTTAGTGCTGGAGTCTAGAAGAGGTGAGTGAGAGCCCAGTTAATAGTCTCCATATTGGTTGTGAAATTCCAGTTCATTCGGTAATGATCCTGTAGCTTGTAAGGACTCCAGCCGAGTCGGGAGGGGTCACATGACACATACAGGAAAGTGAAAGACCCCTCTAAGTGGGGCATGTTCAGTAGATGTCAGCTGTTACGAAACTACTACTTCCATGCTAGGAGTTGTAGTTTTGCAGCAGGTTGGATACGACTGTGGCATTCTATATGAAGCCTCCCCAGACACCCCGTGTTTGGCTCCAGCCGCACGGCCACCATCTTGCTCTTCTGAAACGTTGCCCAATCCGTATTTTACCGCCTTTATGGTTTGTTTTTTGTCCTTGACTCCAGCGGCAGGGACGACGGCTGATCTTCTCGCCCGCGGGCAGCAGGCTTCCCTAATTGGCTCTGACTCCGATTCATGTCGCTGTGCGCCAGCTTAAAGGCTTCCTGCTAAATCTCTTGTATTAAGGGAAGAAGCAAAACTTTATTTGCACATGAAAAGGCGTCTGGCACTCGCGTCCATGCACATCCACGCCTGCAGTAACACGAGCGCTCTCTCTGTTTGTTTTTTCTTAGATTTCCCTAAAAATGGACAATGAAGAAGTCCCGGAGTTCATGAGCCCCAAGGAAGAAATCGTCTACTGGAGAGAGTTGTCTAAGACCTATAAACAGAGGTATGTTGCCCCGTATTCTGTATAGAGCTTTTATATCATTTGGGGTCCGACACCTTACAACACTGCCAATCGGCTGTTTTACGGGGCCTTGGATGATCAGTGCACCCTCTTCCTCCACCAGTCACCTGTCCTTTCTGCAGCTGAGCATTCAAGTGAACAGGACTGTGCTGCAGTACCAAGCACAGCCACTATACAACGTACCGCGCTGTGCCTGGTATACTGTGAAGAAGGCCAAAGCACTTGCCCAAATGCCGCTACCCCTTCAAACAGCAGGGGGTACCGGAAGTTAGACCCCCACTGATCTGATATTGATGACCTATTCTAAGACGATGCCTGCCCGGGCACTCTTTTGGCTGGGTAACTGGGGGCCTATAGCTATGCTTGGTGTAGGCACATATGCCGCCCTCATCCAAGTGTGAACAGAGCCTCATCCTGTATATTCAGATAAGCAGTTCTCTAGGTGCAGGACAGCTGCTTATCTTCCTCCTCACCATCTACTGTCTTGTATCTAGAGCAGCAATCATCCATGGGGCCATCACAAGCAATAGATTGAATTCCTTCTCTTTAACCCTTAGTTACCAAGAAGCACGTGACGAGTTGGTTGAATTTCAAGAAGGGAGCCGGGAGTTGGAGGCTGAGCTGGAGACTCAGCTGGTGCAGGCAGAGCAGAGGAACCGAGATTTGCTAGCAGATAACCAAAGACTTAAATACGAGGTGGAATCATTAAAGGTGCGAGCCTGACTTCACTTCTTGCTTTGATTAATTGCCGTCGCTGCGACATCCACTACTAGAGCCGAGGAGAGGCCAGTGGCTACTTCTTGGGTGCTGTTATGTTTGCAAGTGGTTTGTCACCCATAAGGCCTCATGCACACGGCCGTGTTCCGTGGCCGAGAGCGGTCCGTGGTAACACGGCCTGGATTCCTGTTGAGAGCAGGAGCGCACAGCGTCATTGGTTGCTATGCCGCCGCTGCACTACAGTAATACACTATACGAGTCATAGCAACCAATGACGCCGTGCGCTCCTGCTCTCAACAGGAATCCAGGCCGCGTTACCACGGACCGCTCTCGGCCGCGGAACATGGCCGTGTGCATGAGGCGTTTGTGTGAAGTTTTGAGCAACCACTACGCCTGTGGTCTACCAGCGCAGGCTGTCATGGCATGCTGGGAGCTGCGCAAATCAAACAGGGAGTGATAGACTGGAGACCGCAGCTGTTAACTAAATGCATTCTGTTCTCCCACTTCACAGGAGAAGCTTGAGCATCAGTACGCACAAAGCTACAAGCAGGTGTCTCTCTTGGAGGACGAGCTGAGTCGAGCCCGGAGCATCAAGGACCAGCTTCACAAGTACGTGAGGGAGCTGGAGCAGGCCAACGACGACTTGGAAAGAGCCAAACGGTGAGTGGCACAACTGAAATATGGGATGAGCAGATATGGTGGCTCCCTTCATCCGTGCTCTCGGATGTCATTGCAGCCCGTTCTCCAGGGGAGGGAAATTTGACAGACCTGCCCTGAGGAAGGCACTTCAGGAAGGGGGGGCTGTTTAGGGAGGTGTCATTAGCCACTAAGTCAACCGTGACTAAGTGTCTCCCAGTGATTGCAGTTATTTTTCCTTCCTGTGCGGGTCCACTGCAGGGTGCCACCCAAATTGGGTCATGAAAGCCAGAGTTAATAGTCTGTGCACTTCTAACGAGACCATGATTCAGGGAATGAAACGAGTTGGGTATGCAGCTAATGGGCCAGTGGAGAACAAAGCCCAGGTGTGTTAGGACGAGCCGGATGTCATCGTCAATCTCTAACTGCCACCCCCTGCGTAATGAGGATGTTAAGAGGGCTATTTAGGGACAGCTCTTATGGGAGCACCCATTAAAGGTGAATATTTGTAGCTGCATTTTACAACACTGCGGTAAAGCAACACCTACCCGCCTGTGACAATGTGAACTCGGCTAGAATTGCTTTGCTAAGCCCTCGTCAATGAAGGCTACCGGGGTAAAACTGCAGACTGAATATTGCCACAAAGCAAACTTTAATCCAGCCCGAAATGTCAAGAGACGTCTGGACAAAAGCCTTTGCACTGATGACGACCGTTTTCTCCCCCCCTCTTTTTTCAGGGCTACAATTGTGTCCCTGGAAGACTTTGAGCAGCGGCTGAATCAGGCCATTGAGAGGAACGCGTTTTTAGAGAGCGAACTGGATGAGAAAGAATCATTGTTGGTGTCTGTGCAGAGATTAAAGGATGAGGCACGAGGTACGTTCTCATATTTGGCTCCTCATTGTTCTCTCTCTATGCGAGCAGTTCCCTGTACACACCCAGAGGTGTTAACAAGCTGCCAAATGACGCTTCCTTGCTAAAAATAAGCAATTCAAAGAGGAGCATTATATCCGGACAACACGAGGCCTTGTGTCTATATAAAACTTATGTAACTTTTTATTTTTTACGTAACAATGTACTCCTCCCCACCCCTGCCCCAAGACACACTGTGATGAATGTTAAAGGCGACATTCCCGGGTGTTCCCCATGTCAGAGGCTGAATGTCCCTACATAGTCTGGCATTGTCAGTAGGGATACTCCCGCTTGGTACATTGGGGCTCACTTTAGGTGAATTTCTTCCGAACAGACCAGTCATCTAGTGCAGGGATCAGCTGTGATGAAACTACCACTCCCAGCATGCACGCTTGTTTGTCTGTTCTCGGAACGCCCATAGAAGGGAATGCAGCATGCTGGGAGCTGTAGTTTAACTACAGCTGAAGTGCCAGAGGTTGCGTATGGGGTGGATCAAGCAGTGAAATTTCAACATGCCCTATACATTTTTTGTCAGATTTTTCTGACAGTCGCTTAGTCTCCTCTCCCCACTGAGCAGATATGGACACGCACCTGCATGCATATGGCAGGATCAGGAGAGATAGCTGTTGGCCAAACGCTCAGTCACATCTGTCTAACGTGTATGGCCGGCCTTAGGCTAGGGCAGGGTTTCCCAACCAGGGTGCCTCCAGCTGTTTCAAAACTACAACTCCCAGCATGCCCGCACAGCCAAAGGCTGTCCGGGCATGCTGGGAGTTGTAGTTTTGCAACATCTGGAGGCACACTGGTTGGGAAACACTGGGCTAGGGCCACACAGTGACCAGTGAGATGTAATAGAATTGTCACCTTACCACCACCTCAGATCATGCCCAATGTTTCTCTGTGGGAAGAAAATCAGATACGGTCGGGTCCATTGGAAAACGCCAAATGTCGCCTGTATCCCTAGCCATAATTAGAGACCTGTAAGAAAAGCCATACTGTCATTGCAGATTTTGTGCAAGGTCTTCCCATTTAAACAGCAGCATCCAGACATGTTAGGGGGCAGTAAATGTGAGGGGTACTGTGCACCATGTTTGGGAATGGAGTAGGGCTGCAGCTAACGATTATTTGAATAATCTATTAGTTGTCGATAATTTCATCGGGAAAAAACGCCAAAATGACAAAAAAAGGGGTTTATATGATTTTACTTGAAAAATTATATTCAAGGGCCATATTAAAACAAATTGTGGATGGCACTGTTACGGAGGATCCGTGGATGGACACTGTTATGGGGGATCCGTGGATGGACACTGTTTTGGGGGATCCGTGGATGGACACTGTTATGGGGGATCCGTGGATGGACACTGTTATGGGGGATCCGTGGATGGACACTGTTATGGGGGATCCGTGGATGGACACTGTTATGGGGGATCCGTGGATGGACACTGTTATGGGGGATCCGTGGATGGACGCTGTTATGGGGGGATCCGTGGATGGACGCTGTTATGGGGGATCCGTGGATGGACGCTGTTATGGGGAATCCGTGGATGGGCGCTGTTATGGGGGATCCGTGGATGGGCGCTGTTATGGGGGATCCGTGGATGGGCGCTGTTATGGGGAGGGGGATCTGTGGATGGGCGCTGTTATGGGGAGGGGGATCCGTGGATGGGCGCTGTTATGGGGAGGGGGATCCGTGGATGGGCGCTGTTATGGGGAGGGGGATCCGTGGATGGGCGCTGTTATGGGGAGGGGGATCCGTGGATGGGCGCTGTTATGGGGAGGGGGATCCGTGGATGGGCGCTGTTATGGGGAGGGGGATCCGTGGATGGGCGCTGTTATGGGGAGGGGGATCCGTGGATGGGCGCTGTTATGGGGAGGGAGATCCGTGGATGGGCGCTGTTATGGGGAGGGAGATCCGTGGATGGGCGCTGTTATGGGGAGGGAGATCCGTGGATGGGCGCTGTTATGGGGAGGGAGATCCGTGGATGGGCGCTG
This sequence comes from Bufo bufo, assembly GCF_905171765.1. Lineage (NCBI taxonomy): Eukaryota > Metazoa > Chordata > Amphibia > Anura > Bufonidae > Bufo > Bufo bufo. The sequence continues at coordinate 424,310,948 of NC_053394.1, forward strand.
TTATGGGGAGGGAGATCCGTGGATGGGCGCTGTTATGGGGAGGGGGATCTCCCCCATAACAGTGCCATCCGTAGACTAACTTAACCGGCAGTAACTTTTACTTGAACTCTAAATCAGCGCATCTTTATTACCTTACAATGAAGCTCCGATAACAGGCAGAGCGGGCGGCGGCGTAACGTCACTTACTCACGTGACGCGCCTGCTCCGCCCACTTTATGAATGGAGTAGGCGCGTCACGTGAGTAAGTGACGTTACCCCGCTGCCTGCTCTGCCCGTTACTGGAGCTTCAATGTAAGGTAATAAAGATGCGCTGATTTAAAGTTCAAGGACCTGCAGGCATAGCGCCTGACCGCCCGCATAGCAACGAATCGTCCGATTATTCGATAACTGGATTCGTCGACAACGAATCCCGTTTTCGAATATTATCGATAACTTCGATTAATCGTTGCAGCCCTAGAATGGAGGCAGACTGCTCACAACCTGGCAGAACTTCATAGTAGGAGATTTTTTTGGTACTCTAGAACATTTCCCAGATGGCTCTTCAATCCTCTCAATGTTTCCTCTAATTAGTGAGATCCACGTCTATATTTTAAATATTTCTTCCTTTCTCTGGTAGATTTACGGCAGGAACTGGCAGTTCGTGAGCGACAGACAGATGGAACAAGAAAATCTGCCCCGAGCTCCCCGACTCTAGACTGCGAGAAGGCAGACTCTGCCGTGCAAGCCTCTCTGTCTTTACCTGCCACCCCTGTGGGCAAAATCTCAGACAACAGTTTTACCTCTCCAAAAGGTAGGCTGCAGGGCTACAGGTCCTCACGTATACGAGGAGTTAGTGCAAGTGCATGTATGTTAGACATATCAATTTGTCACGTCCAAAGGAGGACTTGTACCTCGAGATAGTGACTTCTTTAGTATGGCCACCCTGCAGCCATAACTAACCCAGAATATACCATCTCCAGATGTTACTGATGTCACTTGTTACTGTTCCTCTATTCACTAGCGCGATCTAGCAATGGAGATTCAGAAACAGTCTGCCTCTTTGTCTCCTCATAGTTGTTGTTTTTTTTTGATCAGATATCTTTAATTAACTATTTTTTTCCCAATGTATATAAACCAAAAGAAAAGAAAAAACTGTTTATCAGAGAATACATGGATGGGTACATACATTCCTATTGGACATAATTTATTTTTTTATCGAGACATTTTCAAATATCACGTCCAACTTTTGATACACAAAGTACATGATACAGAGAAATATCCCTTCAACTGTAATACATAATAACATTGCATAAACCACCCCATCCAGTGATGAGATGGGCACCACACCACTAATATAGGTATAATATGTCAGAGCACCGAGAAAAATATTGCCAACTCTCCACCCATAGGCGCTACACCTATCCTTTCCAAGATAAACTATTCACTAAGCTCCTTCTATACGGGTCACCCACCCCAACTCCCCATCCCAGTTCCGGTCTCGTGTTCCAAAATCGCACATATCTTTGAGGCGACTCCTCCCCCCAACACATCCAAAAGATCCATATGCCAAATGGTCCCCATTTGTCCCAAATTTTGGTAAACTTGGCCAAGCATTGCTATTTAGTATATACACTTTTTTTTCCAGGCGCAGGATTTCAGCCATTCTGTTCAAAAATTCAGCCCCAGATGGGGGCTGGGGTCTAAGCTAGTATTTGGCAATTATTTTCCTGGCCTGGAAGAGCCCCCTGCACTCCCAGGCGTGAATTCCTGTTTGTAATGTCCAATATTCCCAACACACTGGAATGCAATATGATAAGCGTCTTTAATACAGGTTAGCGCGCCTGTCCAAAAAGTCCTAAGCTCCGTACACTCCCAGAACATGTGCATCAGGGATGCCGGACTCTCCCCACTTCTAGGGCTGGAAGCGTCATTCCTAACCCCGATTCTGAACAGAAAGGATGGAGTCCGGTATACACGGTGAACAAGAAGTAGCTGGGACATACGCTGGCCCTCACACAATGGTAACTCCAGAGGCCTCATAGTTAGCAATTGCCAATGAGGGGCCCACGATGTGGCAAAGGTCAACCGTTTCATAGTGTGCAGCCAGTTCCTTATGGGGGCACGTTGGTCAGACCCCCAGCTATTGGATATCGGTGGCATTTCCTAGCAATAGGCTTTGATTGTGTGTCCAGAGACCCCTTTAAATTCAAGTGAGCTAAAACATCAAGCTTCATGTAGTTTGTACTACTAATAAAAGCTTGGGTTCATGTAATTCTAAGCATCCAGTTTTTTTGTGCCCTAGGTATACCAAATGGATTTGGTACCACCCCACTAACTCCATCCGCCAGGATCTCTGCCCTGAACATCGTAGGGGACCTCTTAAGAAAAGTGGGTGTAAGTATTCCTCATTTTACATTTAATAGTTTCCCCGTATTGGCTGCTATATTGGGATTTTCACACTCAAAACCGATGGTGAAGAATGAACTAGTGAAATGTGAGCACTCTTTTCCATATCTCCCATTCATTTTAATAGAGATTGACTGCTCTTGGGAGGATTCTCAATGGTCGACCATAGGCTATAAGCATATATCCAACTGATCTTCCCGTTTCAGCCTGTGTGTGTATAACATTACCTCTGCTGTTCTTCCTCTCTTTAGGCCTTAGAATCCAAGCTTGCAGCATGCAGGAACTTTGCCAAGGACCAGGCGTCCCGGAAATCCTACGTCCCTGGCAGCTTGAACAGCAATAGCAGCAGCAGTAGCAGCATATTAAACAGCGGAACCAAGTTCTCCCATCCGGCGCACACAACGTACTTCGATAAAGGGTGAGTCTACACACTGAGGGTTTCTTATGGTCTCCAGACAATGCGGAGCTAATGCTCCAGTAACGTGCCTGGCGGGTTATGAACATCATTAGCATTTGCCTGGATGAGCAAAGGATCTGCATACCTGTGTAGATCCAGTATGATCAGTCTAGTACTGAAGACGGATTCAGGTAAGTAAAGGTAGCCTCGACTCGTTTGCATAGGGCGAGGGGGATGTAGAAACAATGTGGAGACGCCTATCTCTGTGAGCTGATTCCGTTACCCCCGTGCCCACCGCCTCCCAAACACATACACACACATCATACATGCATGCTCGGCTTAAAGAGGACCTGTCGCCACCCCTGACATCTGCCAGCGGGGGAGCAGTAGGAAGTCCCCCATACACATTACATGATGGACAGTGCTGCCGAAAACGGCATTTGTCTAATCTGTATGATCACCTTAAGAGAGTTCTTCCCTGTGATTCCCCATTCATGTGTAATGTGCCTGTGCTCACCTGAGGGCATCCATTGTTTGCAGTGCTGGTTGCAGCAGGAAATCATCCTAAGGCCTCATTCACACGACAGTCGTTTTAAGAACCATTGCAGCCTGTGGTGCTATTCACATGGCCGTTTTTTTAATGGCCAGTGATTAACGGACGCTTTGATGGCCAGACGGACCCCATTGAAATCAATGGTCCTATTTTTAAAGGTAGACAGTAGTGGACCCGTCTAATGGCTGTTAAAAACGGTTACATTCTGAAAAAAAAAAAAATTCACCTCGCCTATAGGCTGCACGGGAAGACTTTCTCCACACTTGAGACAGCAGGACCTGACTTTCCCAGCATGGTAATGTGACGTCACAATGCTGCGAGCGTCAGGTCCTGCTGCCTCCAGCGCGGAGAAAGTGGTGAGGTGAGTATTCCTTTTTTAAATTTGTCTGTACTACTGGGGATAGGGGGCGGCACTAAATACAGAAGGCACTGGGGGTGTCATTATAGATAGATATACATATAGATAGGGGCACAGGGGTGTCATTATAGATAGATATACATATAGATAGGGGCACAGGGGTGTCATTATAGATAGATATACATATAGATAGGGGCACAGGGGTGTCATTATAGATAGATATACATATAGATAGGGGCACTGGGGGTGTCATTATAGATAGATATACATATAGATAGGGGCACTGGGGGTGTCATTATAGATAGATATACATATAGATAGGGGCACTGGGGGTGTCATTATAGATAGATATACATATAGATAGGGGCACTGGGGGTGTCATTATAGATAGATATACATATAGATAGGGGCACTGGGGGTGTCATTATAGATAGATATACATATAGATAGGGGCACTGGGGGTGTCATTATAGATAGATATACATATATATAGATAGGGGCACTGGGGGTGTCATTATAGATAGATATACATATAGATAGGGGCACTGGGGGTGTCATTATAGATAGATATACATATAGATAGGGGCACTGGGGGTGTCATTATAGATAGAGAGAGATACATACTGGGGGCACTGTGCAGGGGCATTATTCATAGTGGGGGCATTATATATACTGACTACATTTTTGAGGTTTAAAAAAATAATATTAATGAAGTTTTTTCCATTTTTAATGGCTGTTAAAAATGGACGATATAAAGAAGACAGCCAGGAAATGGATAGACGTTAGGATGCAAAAGGGCCATGAAAAACGAACAGTTTTTAACGTCATGTAAATGAGGCCTAAAAAACTGGGATTCCCTATGTTCATTTCGGTAGCACTTCATTTGCACTATTGGGCTGTCCACTTCAATAGTATGCCACAGAAGTGGGGAACCCTTGCTTACCATGTAGGCTTAGGCTACGTCTACACGACAGATAAGGCACAACTACACATCTCAAATGGATTTTCTGCGACTGTTGCGTCGCAGTCGCAGCATGTTGCAGTGCGACACCATAGACTGCCATTATAAAAAATGTCGCGCGACGAATGTCAGTGTACAGGTTGCTTATTTGCGGGTTCAGTGGCTTTGGGCGTTGTGCTTCCTTTGCAGACCTGCGTCCTGGCCCTCAGGTAAGTGCTCGTCGAGTGGCTTTATGCAGCGCATGACCTGCGTCCGGATGGCTGGAGTAACCTGTTTCTCTTTTCCCCCTACTAGGCAGGAAAAGGTCATATTCCCCACGTTGTTCATGGGTAATTGAACATAGTGATAAGGTGCATGCTGGTGTTACCTCTGGGTGCCACGCTGTATTAACCACGCCTCTTTCCGAAAGGTCCAGACTAACTGCATGGGGGCGGCTCTTTATAGGCAGTGAACCTATGGGGGCTGATGCCGGGGCGCTACTGGGCACTCGAGGCTGCGTCCAATAATGATTTAGGTGTAAGGGAGATTTCTATAGGTCTGTGTCCTCTTCTGCACATCGTATGAGCTCCATTCATATCTATGTAACTAACTTTATAAAGTCCAGTCTCCAGTCACATCCAGAGCTGCGTTCTACCCAGCAGCGGGAGAGGTAGCCATCCATCCAATGCTGCTCTAGATGTGAATGGAGCATAAGGTATGGTAATACTGAAGATCTTGACAAAATGAAGCAGAATATTTGCAAATGTTGTACTACCAGGGGTGGGAAGAGGGATTACTACCGGGCCATTAAAGGGGTTCTCCACAAACCTCTTTTCTTATGCCCTGTAAGCCTGAATTCTGTAGCAACCCTCCTTTTTAAGCTAAAATCATAGACCCTGTGAGTGCATGGACGTTTATTGATATCCATGGGCACACAGGAAGAATTAGTGGAAATATTGGAACCCGTTTTAGTGTGCCCCCCTGTGGTATATATCTGCCATTCAGGCCCACATTCTGGGACAGGTCTCTCCAAACTTACTAGTTTTTCGGGATTATTAAAACAGCAGCCTCACTACCTGGGGGTAGGGAGAGTTCCTATTACTTTTGCAGCCCCCAGGGCCTCATTACGCACGTCTGTCCATATAACCCAAGTCTTTAAATAACTGTGCAGGCGGCCTCTGGATTTAGGGTGTTGATCGCCCAGGGAATGCATCGTAACCACCAGTGATTAGTGCTCTGGGCTGGCATTTGGGTCGGTGGGCAGATGATCACGTCTCTGACTCGTGACTTTATTCACATAGTGGTGGATGGTTACAGACGACAAGCGATGGGATCCCTGCAGCAGCCAGGCTCTGTTCTGTACCCGTTACACCCAAGGATGATAAACGGGACCTACGTTGTGTTTTAGGCATGGGTACGTCTGTGCATTCATTACACTGGTTATACGTGGGTATGTGGACCGCAAGCACTGCAGGTTGTATGAGATTAAAAAGCATGATTCCCGGAATTGGTGCCCCCTTCTTGTCCATGGGCTGTGTCTGGTATCGCAGCTTTCAAGTAATTAGGGCAATACCTGCACACGCCATCAACAAGAGGGGCGCAGGTCCTGATTTATAATCTAATCATACAACCCCTATAATTTGGTCATAGTTGGGATCATTCAGTGTCCCATTAGTGTACCCCTCTGTTAACTAGGACTGTGAAAAAGGGGTGACTAATGAAATCAGAATTGGTTAGACAAGGGCATCTCAATGCTTTGGACACCAGCATTTGATCTTCACGGCCACTTGTGTTGATTACTGTGAGCTCTGGTACATGGCAGCTGTCGGAGGTCATGATGATCCTCTGAAAAGGGCATTATCCGGTGGGGGAGGGGCAAGGGTTAACACACAAGCCTCCCATATTGTCATTGCCTCCTCCGCGTGTTGACCCTCCACTTGTAATGGGATTATCAGGTTGAAACCAGGCCTGACAACTGAGCGTCGTGCTTCCAACGCCACTCGGGTCTCATGCAGACAGCTGGCCGGTGGGGTCAGACTCTCTCTCACTTGGTTTATCCCTTTAACGATTGCATAATTGTCTTAGGTGAACACATTGCAGCCTCAGGAAAAGGTTAAAGAAAAAAAAAAAAGCCTTAAAGGCTTAGGCCCCTTTCACACGAGCGAGTATTCCGCGCGGATGCGATGCTTGAGTTGAACGCATTGCACGCGCACTGAATACCAACCCATTCATTTCTATGGGGCTGTTCACATGAGCGGTGATTTTCACGCATCACTTGTGCGTTGCGTGAAAATCGCAGCATGCTCTATATTCTGCGTTTTTCACGCAACGCAGGCCCCATAGAAGTGAATGGGGTTGCGTGAAAATCGCAAGCATCCGCAAGCAAGTGCGGATGCGGTGTGATTTTTACGCACGGTTGCTAGGAGACTATCGGGATGGAGACCCGATCATTATTATTTTCCCTTATAACATGGTTATAAGGGAAAATAATAGCATTCTGAATACAGAATGCATAGTAAATAATAATTTAACTCACCTTAGTCCACTTGATCGCGGCCCGGCATCTCCTTCTGTCTCCTTTGTTGAATAGGACCTGTGGTGAGCATTAATTACAGGAAAAGGACCTTTGATGACGTCACTCCGGTCATCACATGGTACGTCACATGATCTTTTACCATGGTGATGGATCATGTGATGACCGGAGTGACGTCATCAAAGGTCCTGTTCCTGTAATTAATGCTCACCACAGGTCCTGTTATAAGGGAGAATAATACAATCTACAGAACACCGATCCCAAGCCCGAACTTCTGTGAAGAAGTTCGGGTTTGGGTACCAAACATGCGCGATTTTTCTCACGCGAGTGCAAAACGCATTACAATGTTATGCACTCGCGCGGAAAAATTGCAGGTGTTCCCGCAACGCACCCGCACCTTTTCCCGCAACGCCCGTGTGAAAGAGGCCTTAGTGTTTAGGTCTGTGGGACAGGCATGTGTGTGTCTGCAATTGTGTGCACATATAGGTGACTAACTGGTTTCACCCACTGCAGAATTTCACTGGAAGATTCCTTCAATTCTTTTATGGGACTACTTTAACTTGCAGTACCACATTTCACCACTGCAGCCAGAACAAGCGTTTTTGAATAGGTGACAATGCAACAGCACCCCCCCCCCCCCCCCCCCCCCTTAATTCTATATTTTCTGTATGGTATGGTGACTGTATGGTGACATTTTCAATATATCCTGTAGGTATTGTTATATTTTTTTTTAAATAGGCATTTCGCCAAGGGTGGTGATCAAGGAGCTGATACAGATTAACATAGTAACATAGTATATAAGGCCGAAAGAAGACATTTGTCCATACAGTTCGGCCTGTTATCCTGCAAGTTGATCCAGAGCAAGGCAAAAAAAAAAACCCTGTGAGGTAGAAGACAATTTTCCCCACTTTAGGGGAATAAAAAATTCCTTCCCGACTCCAATCAGGCAATCAGAATAACTCCCTGGATCAACGACCCCTCTCTAGTAGCTATAGCCTGTAATATTATTACACTCCAGAAACACATCCAGGCCCCTCTTGAATTCCTTTATTGTACTCACCATCACCACCTCCTCAGGCAGAGAGTTCCATAGTCTCACTGCTCTTACTGTAAAGAATCCTCTTCTATGTTTGTGTACAAACCTTCTTTCCTCCAGACGCAGAGGATGTCCCCTCGTCACAGTCCTGGGGATAAATAGATGATGGGAGAGATCTCTGTACTGACCCCTGATATATTTATACATAGTAATTAGATCTCCCCTCAGTCGTCTTTTTTTTTAAAGTGAATAACCCTAATTTGATAATCTTTCAGGGTACTGTAGTTGCCCCATTCCAGTTATTACTTTAGTTGCCCTCCTCTGGACCCTCTCCAGCTCTGCTATGTCTGCCTTGTTCACAGGAGCCCAGAACTGTACACAGTACTCCATGTGTGGTCTGACCAGTGATTTGTAAAGTGGTAGGACTATGTTCTCATCACGGGCATCTATGCCCCTTTTGATGCAACCCATTATCCTATTGGCCTTGGCAGCAGCTGCCTGACACTGTTCTTTGCTTAGTTTGCTGTTTACTAAAATTCCTAGATCCTTTTCCATGTCAGTGTTACCAAGTGTTTTATCATTTAGTACGTACGGGTGACTTGCATTATTCCTTCCCATGTGCATAACTTTACATTTGTCAGTGTTAAACCTCATCTGCCACTTATCTGACCAAGCCTCCAGTCTATCCAGATCCATCTGTAGCAGTATACTGTCCTCTTCAGTGTTAATTACTTTACACAGTTTAGTGTCATCTGCGAAAATTGATATTTTACTATGCAAGCCTTCTACAAGATCATTAATAAATATATTGAAGAGAATAGGGCCCAATACTGACCCCTGATGTACCCCACTAGTGACAGTGACCCAATCTGAGTATGTACCGTTAATAACCACCCTCTGTTTTCTATCACTCAGCCAGTTACTTACCCACTTACAGACGTTTTCTCCCAGTCCGAGCATTCTCATCTTATATACTAACCTTTCATGCGGTACAGTGTCAAATGCTTTGGAGAAGTCCAGATATACGACATCCATTGATTTGCCGCGGTCAAGTCTAGAACTTACCTCCTCATAGAAACTGATTAATACTGCATTCCTTCTGTGACCTCATTCTAACAGAGCACACCCCCTCCTCCCCGTTCTGTGTTCTCGTGTCCAAGCTCTGACCCCAGGACGCGCACTCGCCCCCCCCCCCCCCCCCAGTCCTGTGACAACTTTGGCTATAAATGGCTGCGACCATTTATACTGTGCGTCAGTGTGCGCTTCCCTTGTACGCTGTGTCCAGCCTTTACATGTATGCAGAAAGCTCTGTTACAATGAAGGGGCAGAACTGTGGGCAGCCGCGCGCTACCTATCGGGTGCTACGGTTTTTGCAGGTTGTGTCTTTCTATCATCGTATGTTGGGGGAGGAAGCAAATCTGTTCTGCATGACCTTGTTTCCAAGGGTCTAACCCTAGCAAAGAACTATATACAGCAAGAGCACATGGTCCGCTGAAGGTGCTGTATGGAGGCTGACTGACTCTGAGCAGACACCTCTCACGGAGTTTGTTCATCGTGTTTGAGCATGCTGTGTCCAGAGCAGGTGTGAACTGTGGCCTATATTCTTCTGAAGGCATAGATCCACTCAAGTGAGGCTTGCCCCTTTAATTCGGGGAGCCGCGGCAGTCCTGATTTGCTTCTCCACAAAGTGCCCAGATTGTCCGTTTACCTCCAGTCTCCGCTCATTATATTGATGTTCCCTCTTTTTCTTGTCTACAGGGCAATGAACGGATACGACCCCCCGGGAATCTTAGGATCGCGGCCGGCGTCTCCTCCCGGAATGCTCCCTCTCAGTGTATGAGCGCAGGAACCCCTCCGAGAAAAGACTCTCTTAGCCTTCACGGTTTCCGAAAAAAGAACAAAATCTGCTTCACTTTAACCTGTTCACTGCCTTTGGGAGGGAGGCGACGCTGCTCCCACCGGGGACAGGAAAAGGGGGTTAGACTATATTCACTTGAGCTGGAATCGAGGCTGCGCAATATACTCTCTCTGCTGCCATTTTGGACGCTTGGTAACCCCTGGGACACGGCTTCTGCGACTCCTTCCTTCTCGTGTCTCGGTTCACTGTAGTGCTGTGAAGTGGCTGTGTGATCATCCTGGAGACGCGGCACAACCACTATAATTCTGTACTCTCCTCACGACGCAGCAGGTGACGGCGGCAGATGGTCGCTCACCTGCGAAGGATGCACCAAGGCTTTGGGTTCTCCAATCCAGAGCTGCAAGATATCCTCTCGCCCCTTCCCCCACCTCAGATCTATATTACAGGGTTGCACCTCGGCTTGTGTCAATCAGAATGTCTGTTTTTTTTGTGTTTTCCTCCTTTTTTTTCCCCTCCTCCTCCTTCTTTTTAAGCAGTGTAACGTCTGTCGGGTCACCAACAGGGCTGTGATGCATTGTGGGGAAAAAACTATATATGTGTATAACCCCCAACCCCTCGCCCCTTGTTCTGTGCCTCTATTCCTGTGGATGCCTAAAACGCAACACCCGCCCTGATATGTCCATAGATGTTACACGGAGCTGTGCCACCTTCCCCAACATTCAGTGCCATCGCCTGGACGATACACCGTATGCTTATTGAAAATCAACTTCTTGATGCTCCAGTCACATCCCAAGCAGCGTTAACATTCTGGTGGTCTCTGTTGGCTGTCAGACTGCTGGTCTTCACGCCTTGCTGCATGGTGGGAACTGTAGTGCCTACGTCGGGCGCCATACTGTAGTCCTGGTCGTTGGGTCTGTTGTTGGAACTGCAGCTCTGGGTGTGAAAGGAGTATAAGATACGACGTAAGGAAATTAAAGTGACACAGCATTATAATTTTGCCTTCACACTGATGCTCAAAGTGGAGATATCCTTAAAGCCCTCAATATGGCCGCTAACACGTTAACCTTCTTGGATTTCATAGACTACAGTGAGATCTACGAAGCGCATCATTGCCTTGGTTTGGTCAGTAGGCCAGCGGAGTCTGTACGTGTAGCGGTTTGTACTGCGCCTCGAAACTACATGCAAAATTACGCAGTTACGGATGCTACAGGTACAGGCGCACGTAATTTAGCAAATTATCTGATTGCTCGCATGCTCTGCTCTCGAACTACATAGCGGTTGGACACTTCCATCCACAACGCTGATGGAAAGCTATATGGAGACATCCTATATACAGTAGGTCCATGTGTATGTATGTTGGGCACTATAGTGCCAAGTTAACATGGCCTTATGGGTATAGGATGTATCTTAAAGGGGTTGTCTCATCTTGGAAATTGGGGGAGTATCACGAGTATATGCCCCTAATGTCTTATAGGTGTGGGTCCCACCTCATGGACTCGCACCTATCCTTAGAACGGAGCCCCCAAAGTGACTGCCACCCTCCATTCATTTCTATGGGGCTTATGGAAATAGATGAGCCAGCACTTGGCTGTTTTCAGCAGTCCCAAAGAAATGAATGGAAGGTGGCCGTGTATGCACCGTCACTTTGAGGGCTCTGTTCTAAAGATAGGTGGGACCCGCACCTATCGGACATTGGGGGCGTATCCTAGCGATACTTCGCCAATGTCCAAGGTGAGACAACCCCTTTAAGACCAGCCAAGTAGTTTAACATTGACCATGTAGGCAGGAACCTCCATGAAGGGGGTGGTATAGGATTAGAAAAACAGCGCCACACCTGGCCCTAAGATTGTATGTGGTATTGTAGCTTGGTTCCACTGTAGTAAATGGACCTGAGCTGCAATACCAACCATGTTATCTAATGCTGTGCAACCCCGACCTACAAGGCTCAGAAGGGATGCAGTTCCATGTGTTGTTTTTGTTGTTGTTTTTTACACCATGTGTAGGTTCTCCATTTCTATTTGCACATTAGACAGAAGACAAAGAGCACTTTCCCCATACCCCGAGCATTGATGGGTTTGAAACACGGGTACTTTTCTCCTGCGACCACTGCTTTTCTCTCTATATCATCGCCCCCTGCACATTATTTTAAAGCACACTTCGTTTTCCCCAGGCTCCTGTCCGCTCCCGCCCCTCCTGTCCGCTCCCGCCCGCTCCCTTTCTCGTTGACGTTGTGACTGTTTACATTTTTTGTTTGTTTTTATTGTACATAGATTTGTAAACATAATATTTTTTTGCCTGAGATATTTGTACATAACTCGGGCGACGTAGTTCTATATTTATTGAAGATTCTATACAGCATGTTGTACGGATGGCGGGCGAGGGTCCTTCACGGGCGCGGCCAATGATATCGGAAATCTGCCTGTGACCATTAACGGTTTGTGACTGTTGGAAACGGTGGTCATTTTAGAAGGGAATAAAAACCAATGTACAAAAAACAAAAAAAATCCTGTGTGTTTTTTATTTTAGGGGGCGGGTGGATTTCTGGAGTCAACACTCATTAGGTATCTGTTGCACATCAGTGACCCATAGTAATGATGCCCACAGTATTATGTCACTGTAGGCATCATGTAATGCAGTTAACGGCTGAAGGGATGACCCAATAGTCCACTGGCCATAGACGAGTCCAAGAAGCATGGTGATAGGAACGGATAGTCGATATTAAAAAAACAAAAACTTGCAGCACTTATTTAAATCTCGTGGTTCTGTTTTATTCATCGACCTGAATGTTGATGACGCCCATCTCGCCACCGATACCGGACCAGGTGGTGGGTGGTATTTGGGTGTTCTGACAGGTTGGGTGGATTGTCTCCTCTAAATAGTGATTCCACTTGAATGGATCTATCACCTAATGGATTAGATGTGGAGTCCTCAGCAGTATGTGCGCACGAGGCCTAATATTGAGCGTTGAGCCGATAAATTGGTACCCAGTGCTACCGTTGAGTGGCCTTTATATGTTGCCAAGTTACCACAATGCTCCTTTGGGCCTTGTAGACATTAGGTTGCGGCGCTGTTGAGATTGGAAAGAATGGTCCTACCCAAGGGTTGTCCTCAGGGTAGGTCATCCGTGTCTGATCGGTGGGGGTTTGACTCCGGGAATCAGCTGTTTGAAGAGAGTGTGTCCTCTTCCTGGGCCATTGACTTCACATTTACGTGGCCTAGGCGCAGGTCAGTCCCATTCAAGTGAACGGGGCTGAACGTCAGTACCAATCACTGCCGCTATACAATGTACGGCACTGTCCTCGGTACGCACACCGGAGCACCGCAGACTCTTCAAGCAGCAGATGAGTAGGGGTGCCAGGTGTCTGACCCCACCGACCAGATACTGATGATCTCTCCTGAGGATCGGTCATCAGTATTAAACCCTCGGGACGACCCCTTTAAATTAGCCTGGTTTCAGATAAGCATATTCGGCTGCAAATACCATCCAGACTGCCGATCTTGCAACTCGAATGGACTGAGCGGTTATGCTAAGATGGCCGTGCTAATTTATGGCGGACACCAACGGTGGCCATACTCATTTGGTCAACAGCTATTCTTCAGGAGCACCCATACACATGCATGCTCGGTTCAACTGGGCATGCAAGTGTTCTCAATGGGGTAAGGCGAATAAGTCTCCTCTACGGATGGCTTATCTCACTTAAGTCTGAAATACAACATGCCCAATCACCCCCCCCCCCCTCCCCAACCTCGTCAAATGCACATTATATGGTTGAATGAACCCAGTGAAATCTGCAATTTAAGTCTGTGTATGGCCACCTTAGAATAAGACATCCAGTCTGGTTCTGCTCGGTACCCTAATGAATGAATACGATGCTGTACAGTGGCTCAATATGGCAGCACAATAATGCATAATAAGCGCAGGACATGCGTGTACCCCATGACTGTCATCCGGTGGAGTGGTTCTCTCCCTTCATCTATTAACATGACTGTTTTCTTCCAGAAACAACGCCCCTACCTGTCCACAGGTGGTGCCTGACATTGCAGCTCTCCCCTATTCACTTTGATGGAGCTGGTCTGCACTACCTGACATAACCATGGACAGGCGTGGCGCTCTTTGCGGGGGGAAAAAGCCATGTTTTATTAATCCTGTACTATCCCTTTAACCGCCTCCGGACCGCCTAACGCAGGATCGCGTTCCAGAGGCGGCTCACTCAGGCAGCGTCACGCATATACGCGTCATCTCGCGAGACGCGAGATTTCCTGTGAACGCGCGCACACAGGCACTGCAGGTAAGCGAGTGGATCTACAGCCTGCCAGCAGCGATCGTTCGCTGGCAGGCTGTAGATGCGATTTTTTTTAACCCCTAACAGGTATATTAGACGCTGTTTTGATAACAGCGTCTAATAGACCTGCTACCTGGTCCTCTGGTGGTCCCTTTTGCTTGGATCGACCACCAGAGGACACAGGCAGCTCTGTAATAAGTAGCACCAAGCACCACACTACACTACACCACCCCCAGTCACTTATTAACCCCTGATCAGCCCATATAGACTCCCTGATCACCCCCCTGTCATTGATCACCCCCCTGTAAGGCTCCATTCAGATGTCCGTATATGTTTTACGGATTCACGGATCCTTGGATCGGATCCGCAAAACACATACGGACGTCTGAATGGAGCCTTACAAGGGGGTGATTACCCCATATAGACTCCCTGATCACCCCCCTGTAAGGCTCCATTCAGACGTCCGTATGTGTTTTGCGGATCCGATCAGTGGATCCGCAAAACACATACGGACCTCTGAATGGAGCCTTACAGGGGGGTGATCAATGACAGGGGGGTGATCACCCCCCTGTAAGGCTCCATTCAGAGGTCCGTATGTGTTTTGCGGATCCACGGATCCATTGATCGGATCCGCAAAACACATACGGACGTCTGAATGGAGCCTTACAGGGGGGTGATCAGGGAGTCTATATGGGGTGATCACCCCCTTGTAAGGCAAAACATGGACACAGTGGATCCGCAAAACACATACGGACGTCTGAATGGAGCCTTACAGGGGGGTGATCAATGACGGGGTGGTGATCACCCCATATAGACTCCCTGATCACCCCCCTGTCATTGATCACCCCCCTGTAAGGCTCCATTCAGACATTTTTTTGGCACAAGTTAGTGGAAATAGATTTTTTTCATTTTTTTTTTTTCTTACAAAGTCTCATATTCCACTAACTTGTGACAAAAAATAAAATCTCACATGAACTCACCATACCCCTCACGGAATCCAAATGCGAAAAATTTTTTTTAGACATTTATATTCCAGACTTCTTCTCACGCTTTAGGGCCCCTAAAATGCCAGGGCAGTATAAATACCCCACATGTGACCCCATTTTGGAAAGAAGACACCCCAAGGTATTCGCTGAGGGGCATATTGAGTCCATGAAAGATTGAACTTTTTGTCCCAAGTTAGCGGAAAGGGAGACTTTGTGAGAAAAAAATTTATAAAATCAATTTCCGCTAACTTGTGACAAAAAATTAAAAATTCTAGGAACTCGCCATGCCCCTCACGGAATACCTTGGGGTGTCTTCTTTCCAAAATGGGGTCACTTGTGGGGTATTTATACTGTCCTGGCATTCTAGGGGCCCAAATGCGTGACAAGTAGTTTGAAATCAAAATGTGTAAAAAATGCCCTGTGAAATCCTAAAGGTGCTCTTTGGAATGTGGGCCCCTTTGCCCACCTAGGCTGCAAAAAAGTGTCACACATGTGGTATCGCCGTACTCAGGAGAAGTTGGGCAATGTGTTTTGGGGTGTCTTTTTACACATGCCCATGCTGGGTGAGATAAATATCTCTGTCAAATGACAACTTTGTATAAAAAAAATGGGAAAAGTTGTCTTTTAGAGAGATATTTCTCTCACCCAGCATGGGTATATGTAAAATGACACCCCAAAACACATAGGAGAAGTTGGGCAATGTGTTTTGGGGTGTCTTTTTACATATACCCATGCTGGGTGAGAGAAATATCTCTCTAAAAGACAACACTTCCCATTTTTTTATACAAAGTTGTCATTTGACAGAGATATTTATCTCACCCAGCATGGGCATGTGTAAAAAGACACCCCAAAACACATTGCCCTACTTCTTCTGAGTACGGCGATACCACATGTGTGACACTTTTTTGCAGCCTAGGTGGGCAAAGGGGCCCACATTCCAAAGAGCACCTTTCGGATTTCACCGGCCATTTTTTACAGATTTTGATTTCAAACTACTTTGCACGCATTTGGGCCCCTAAAATGCCAGGGCAGTATAACTAGCCCACAAGTGACCCCATTTTGGAAAGAAGACACCCCAAGGTATTTCGTGATGGGCATAGTGAGTTCATGGAAGTTTTTATTTTTTGTCACAAGTTAGTGGAATATGAGACTTTGTAAGAAAATAAATATAAAAATGCATCATTTTCCGCTAACTTGTGACAAAAAATAAAAAGTTCTATGAACTCACTATGCCCATCAGCGAATACCTTAGGGTGTCTCCTTTCCGAAATGGGGTCATTTGTGGGGTGTTTGTACTGTCTGGGCATTGTAGAACCTCAGGAAACATGACAGGTGCTCAGAAAGTCAGAGCTGCTTCAAAAAGCGGAAATTCACATTTTTGTACCATAGTTTGTAAACGCTATAACTTTTACCCAAACCATATTTTTTTTTGTCAAAGACATGTAGAACAATAAATTTAGAGAAAAATTTATATAGAAATGTAGTTTTTAAAAAAAAAAAATTTACAACTGACAGTGCAAAAATTTCGTTAAATTTCGATTAATAACAAAAAAAGTAAAAATGTCAGCAGCAATGAAATACCACCAAATGAAAGCTCTATTAGTGAGAAGAAAAGGAGGTAAAATTCATTTGGGTGGTAAGTTGCATGACCGAGCAATAAACGGTGAAAGTAGTGTAGGTCAGAAGTGTAAAAAGTGGCCTGGTCTTTCAGGGGGTTTAAGCACTGGGGGCTGAGGTGGTTAAGTAACCATGGCTCATGCTCATCAGACGGCAGCCCTTTCGATGTACTGAGCGCCCTATTGTCCAGGAAAGGTGCTATTCTCAATCTGCGTTTTCAGTCTTTTCCCGTTTTCAGGTCGGACCAACATCAAGAGGACATCACCTTGTCGAGTCACAGGGACTGTCAAAAGTAGTGAGTGCTAAGCGTCAAGATTTTCATAAAATCCCATTAATTAGAGTAGTGGCTAGGAAACTACAACTCCCAGTATGCCCTGATAGCCTGCAGCAGGAGATTGTAGAGTTGCACCATCTGGAGGGCGATGGAGATGACTGCCCTAGAGAATACCATTCTGGCGTACTGTATGTATAACAACTGCAAGACCCTGCACCCTAAGGTGCTGCTGAACCGACCTTCACTTCAAGGGGCAACAGAACTACAGAGTGTCTGGGTGTTACATAGCAATAAAGATTGACCAAAAGTACTGCTGGCAAAGTAGGGTAGTTGTCTATAGCGACCAATCACATTCCTGCTCTCATTTCTCTAGCTAGTGCTAAGGACATGGAAGCAGCAAGCTAATTGGTTGATGACTAATACACAAAACAGGAAAGCTTCAATGTGATAGGTTGCTGTGGCCTGTGCACAGAACATGAGTGGTGTGAGTTGATTGGTTGCTATGGTCTGTTCACAGAACATGAGAGGTATGAGGCGATTGGTTGTCATGGTCTGTGCACAGAACATGAGTGGTGTGAGGTGATTGGTTGACATGGCCTGTGCACAGTACATGAAAGGTGTGAGCTGACTGGTTGCTATGACCTGTGTCTAGAATAGATCATGAGAGGTGTGCACTGATTGGTTGTCATGGTCTGTGCACAGAACATGAGGGGTGTGAGCTGATTGGTTGCCATGGCCTGTGCAGGCGTGGTGTGAGGTGATTGAGTGTGATGGCTTCTACACAGAACATGAGGTGCGAGCTGATTGGTTGCTATGGTCAATGTGCATAGAAGCTGTGATCTGATTGGTTAATAGTGCCCCCAGCTGCTCTCTGCACTGGTTATGAGGCTCAGTTTGGCCAGGTGAGGCCTGGTGTCTGGTAGTGAGTCCCTGCAGCTGGTGTGGACACAGCCTGAGGAGAAGCAGGGTAAGCAGAGCTCCACCTTACACAGTCTAACCTCTTCTGGCTGAGGGCCCTCACTGCTGCCTGGGCCGCCATCTTGTTTTCTCTCCTGTGAGGCGGTAGCTGAGGGGATGAGTCTTCACGCCTGTTGTATTATGTTTTGCATTGTATTTTTTTCCTGAGGTTTAGTATTTTTACTGTATAGAGTGACATTCCTCTAATCCGCCATCTGGTAATCTGTAATCTCTGTGTGAGTGGCCGTAACTACCTAGGAGATTACTCTGGCATGTGTGGGGTCACTAAACCATCAGATTATTGGACGTATATGGCGGAGGCCTTCACTGCTGCGCTCCCCCCTGTGTGCCGGACTATTGGGTGACATGGAAACTGATGGACTGGGTTAGCAGGATGTCCTGTCGCTGTCTGATAATACAGGGCGTTTAATAATCCGCCATTTGTAATGCTCTATTAACTGCTTTATAGTATTCTTTGTGTTTCAAGATCTCTGCTTGCTGTTAGTGAATAATAGCACTATTGTGGGGGGAAAAGAAACAAACAAGTTCCTTTCACAGCTGAGGGTTTGTTTCAGTTGTAGTCAGTGTAGACGATCCTTGGTACTGATGATGCAGCTCACAAATCACTCATGCTGATTGTTTGTTACAATGTATCAGGCTGGCATGTAAATGTGCATAAAAATGGAAAGTGTCGTCTTTTATGTCTGAACTGCTAACCCCAACCTACCAAGGCAGCAACACAGCATGGAATAAGAAACGTGGCTCTGCTACATCTGTGTGTATAACGTGATGCTGTATTGTACGGATTCTCCATTCAGAGCCTTGTTGTGACAGGACAATGGTCCAGTGTGCAGGACGAGGCGCTCGGCTATTCATGTCTGGCAGATGCTGGTGATGTGAGAATCCCGTGTTCTCCACAGTCTCAAGATTCCTCATTAATGCCATAAGAGGCCTATTGTCTGTACGAAGACCCTGCATCATCTCCTGTAATCCATGTCCTGTAGTTGTGGATCTCCCAGTAGTATTATAGTAATTGTATTCTTGTACATTGGGGGCAGTATTTATAGTAATTGTATTCTTGTACATAGGAGCAGTATTATAATAGTTATATTCTTGTATATAGGAGGCAGTATTATAGTAGTTATATTCTTGTACATAGTAGGCAGTATTATAGTAGTTATATTCTTGTACATAGGAGCAGTATTATAGTAGTTATATTCTTGTACATAGGAGCAGTATTATAGTAGTTATATTCTTGTACATAGGAGCAGTATTATAGTAGATATATTCTTGTACATAGGAGCAGTATTATAGTAGTTATATTCTTATACATAGGAGGCAGTATTATAGTAGTTATATTCTTGTACATAGGAGGCAGTATTATAGTAGTTATATTCTTGTACATAGGAGGCAGTATTATAGTAGTTATATTCTTGTACATAGGAGGCAGTATTATAGTAGTTATATTCTTGTACATAGGAGGCAGTATTATAGTAGTTATATTCTTGTACATAGGAGGCAGTATTATAGTAGTTATATTCTTGTACATAGGAGGCAGTATTATAGTAGTTATATTCTTGTACATAGGAGGCAGTATTATAGCAGTTATATTCTTGTACATAGGAGCAGTATTATAGCAGTTATATTCTTGTACAGAGGAGGCAGTATTATAGTAGTTATATTCTTGTACATAGGAGGCAGTATTATAGTAGTTATATTCTTGTACATAGGAGCAGTATTATAGTAGTTATATTCTTGTACATAGGAGCAGTATTATAGTAGTTATATTCTTGTACATAGGAGGCAGTATTATAGTAGTTATATTCTTGTACATAGGAGGCAGTATTATAGTAGTTATATTCTTGTACATAGGAGCAGTATTATAGTAGTTATATTCTTGTACATAGGAGCAGTATTATAGTAGTTATATTCTTGTACATAGGAGCAGTATTATAGTAGTTATATTCTTGTACATAGGAGGCAGTATTATAGTAGTTATATTCTTGTACATAGGAGGCAGTATTATAGTAGTTATATTCTTGTACATAGGAGCAGTAATATAGTAGTTATATTCTTGTACATAGGAGCATTATTATAGTAGTTATATTCTTGTACATTGGAGCAGTATTATAGTAGTTATATTCTTGTACATAGGAGCATTATTATAGTAGTTATATTCTTGTACATAGGAGCAGTAATATAGTAGTTATATTCTTGTACATAGGAGCAGTAATATAGTAGTTATATTCCTGTACATAGTAGCAGTATTATAGTAGTTATATTCTTGTACATATGAGCAGTATTATAGTAGTTATATTCTTGTACATAGGAGGCAGTATTATAGTAGTTATATTCTTGTACATAGGAGCAGTATTATAGTAGTTATATTCTTGTACATAGGAGGCAGTATTATAGTAGTTATATTCTTGTATATAAGTATGTAGCAGTATAAGATGGCCAGGTTTGAAGAAATAGATATTAGAAGAGTTCTAATCTTGTCCATAAGGGGGCGATAGTATTACAGTAGTAAATATGCTTAGCTTGGTTCATTGGGCAATAACTACTTTCTTTTTTTATTTAGTAATGCATTTCCGGTGATTATCTTTATAAACCTGAATGCTTCTGAATTAATTATTGGTTTCCTAGTAGATCTGAAAGAACAAATGACAGGATCAGACATGACCATTTAGATTGTTTGCTCTGTGTGCCAAAGGAAGATGTTAACCACTGATGAATCGGGGTTTTGCAGGTGAAATACTGAGCAGTTGTGATGTCTGGATGTAGCTCGCCCTCTAATGTTCAGCTTCTGTACGACATCATCTGCTGTACAGGTCTTCGGGAATGTGCGATTTAGCAACCATTTTCAATGCATCTAATAAATCGGGTTCGGTTCCAAGTGGTACCTTGGAACCAAACCAGAGTTCGGGGAAATGTTGTTTTTTACAGTATAAATCCATTTCTGAAGTTATTACCCGAAGTCTCGTGAGACTTCATGAAGTAATAACTTCAGCTCATCGGAGCAAATCTATTCACTCATCCCTACTAGTGACTAAGATTGCTCAGGCATCTTCCTGGGGTAGGAAGCGCTTTTAAATCCTGCATACAGCCATAGGCTGGTGAGACCGAGGGGGTGTACGTGCTGCCTCACAAGGGAGGAGACACCCTAAGGCCCCTTTCACACGAGCGAGTTTTCCGCGCGGGTGCAATGCGTGACGTGAACACATAGCACCCACACTGAATCCTGACCCATTCATTTCAATGGGTCTGTGTACATGAGCGTTGTTTTTCACGCATCAGTTCTGCGTTGCGTGAAAAACGCATTGCATCCGCAAGCAAGTGTGGGTGTGATGCATTTTTCACTGATGGTTGCTTCAGTTTTCTATCACTCGCGTGAAAAACTCATCAAAACGCAATGCACCCGCGTGAAAAAAAACTGAACAACTAAACGCAATCGCAGACAAAACTGACTGAACTTGCTTGCAAAATAGTGCGAGTTTCCCTGAACGCATCTGGACCTAATCCGTCACGCTCGTGTGAAAGAGGCCTAAGGCCTCTTTCACACAGGAGTTGCGGGAAAATGTGTGGGTGCGTTGCGGGAACACCCGCGATTTTTCAGCGCGAGTGCAAAACATTGTAATGCGTTTTGCACTCGCGTGAGAAAAATCGTGCATGTTTGGTACCCAAACCCGAACTTCTTCACAGAAGTTCGGGCTTGGGATCGGTGTTCTGTAGATTGTATTATTTCCCCTTATAACATAGTAAAACAGCGCTGGAGGGGTTAAAAAACAAACAAAAATAAAAATAATTTAACTCCCCTTAGTCCACTTGATCGCGTAGCCGGCATCTCCTTCTGTCTCCTTTTACTGAACAGGACCTGTGGTGAGCATTCATTACAGGAACAGGACCTTTGATGACGTCACTCCGGTCATCACATGATCCATCACCATGGTAAAAGATCATGTGATGACCGGAGTGACGTCATCAAAGGTCCTGTTCCTGTAATTAATGCTCACCACTGGTCCTGTTCAGTAAAGGAGACAGAAGGAGATGCCGGGCCGCGATCAAGTGGACTAAGGTGAGTTAAATTATTATTTTTTTAACCCCTCCAGCGCTGTTTTACTATGCATTCTGTATTCAGAATGCTATTATTTTCCCTTTATAACCATGTTATAAGGGAAAATAATAAAGATCGGGTCTCCATCCCGATTGTCTCCTAGCAACCGTGCGTGAAAATCGCACCGCATCCGCACTTGCTTACGATTTTCACGCAAACCCATTCACTTCTATGGGGCCTGCGTTGCGTGAAAAACGCAGAATATAGAGCATGCTGCGATTTTCACGCAACGCACAAGTGATGCGTGAAAATCACCGCTCATGTGAACAGCCCCATAGAAATGAAGAATGGGTCGGTATTCAGTGCGGGTGCAATGCGTTCAACTCGCGCATCGCATCCGCATGAAATACTCGCCCGTGTGAAAGGGGCCTAACAGTAGCAGTGGCATGATTGAGGCAGGCAGCAACAGTAACAAGATCCATTGGCCTCAGCTGGAGGAGTGAGAAAATCCTCCCCAATCCAGGCTTGGTTCATTTCACCACCTTGCTGAAACCCCTCTCTGAGATTACACTGGAGCCTGGGAAGAAAGAGCGTTCTGGCCACTGTTTCTAGTCTGCCTGCCCAGAAATCCATGGGGTCAGGGAACTGGGTATGTGCCGGAGACTGGCCATAGTTTAGATAGGCCTGAACCTGGGCTTTAACCACCTCAGCCCCCAGTGCTTAACCCCTTAAGGACGCAGGGCGTACCGGTACGCCCTATTTCCCGAGTCCTTAAGGACCAAGGGCGTACAGGTACGTCCTGACTTAAATTCGGAATTCCGGCGCCGCAGGGGTTAATCGGGACGCCGGCTGAAATCATTCAGCCGGCATCCCGTAACAACGCAGGGGGGGGTCATTTGACCCCCCCGTATCGGCGATCGCAGCAAACCGCAGGTCAATTCAGACCTGCGGTTTGCTGCGCTTTGTGCAGTTTCTGATCGCCGCGGTCCCTGACCGCGGGGATCAGAAACTTTAGAGTGGCTAAAATCATTATTTTCCCCCCCCCCCTGCACCCCTGCACGATTTTATGCCGGAGGGTGGTGCGGGGGGGGTGTCGCAGGCGGTGGGGGCGTTGCGGGAGGCGGGCGGTGCGGCAGGCGGGATTGCGATCCCCCGCCCGCCTCCCCATGAACGATCGTTGGCTTCTAGTGGGTATACCAGGGTGCCAGCACATTGCTGGCACCCTGGTATAAACGGCTGACATCTGTGAAGATGTCAGCCGTTTAACCCTTTCCATACCGCGGTCCGTACGGACCGCTGTATGGAAAAAGTTAACTGTCATTGGTCAGGGAGCTCCCTCCCTCTCCATCGGGGGGCTGCTGTGGCTTTGCAGCCCCCCGATGGAGAGAGCCCCCAGAGAGCCCCCCTCAGCCCCGTGCTTACCCTTCCCCGTCTGCGAAGTTCTGAGCAGACGGGGAGGGTTCCCATGGCAACAGGACGCCTGCTCAGGCGTCCTGCTGTCCATGGTGCTGAACAGATCTGTGCTAAAAGCACAGATCTGTTCAGTGTAAGTAAAATACAGTACAGAACAATATATATTGTTCTGTACTGTATTATACAGACACCAGACCCACTGGATCTTCAAGAACCAAGTGGGTCTGGGTCACAAAAATGAAAAAAAAAGTGAAAAAAGTTAAGATAACAAAAAAAAACATTTATCACTGAATAAAAATTAAAAAAATAAAATAAACTACACATATTAGGTATCGCCGCGTCCGTAACGACCTGATCTATAAAATGGTCATGTTACTTTCCCCGCACGGTGAACGCCATAAAAATAAAAAAATAAAAACTATGAGAAAATTGAAATTTTGCCCACCTTACTTCCCAAAAAAGGTAATAAAAGTGATCAAAAAAGTCGCATGTACGCCAAAATAGTACCAATCAAACCGTCATCTCATCCCGCAAAAAATGAGACCCTACTCAAGATAATCGCCCAAAAGCTGAAAAAACTATGGCTCTTAGACTATGGAGACACTAAAACATGATTTTTTTTTTTTCAAAAATGAACTCATTCTGTAAAACTTACATAAATAAAAAAAAAGTATACATATTAGGTATCGCCGCGTCCGTATCGACCGACTCTATAAAAATATCACATGACCTAACCCCTCAGATGACCACCGTAAAAAAATAAAAATAAAAACAGTGTAAAAAAAGCCATTTTTTGCCATCTTACGTCACAAAAAGTGTAATAGCAAGCGATCAAAAAATCATATGCACCCCAAAATAGTGCCAATCAAACCGTCATCTCATCCCGCAAAAAATGAGACCCTACTCAAGATAATCGCCCAAAAACTGAAAAAACTATGGCTCTTAGAATATGGAGACACTAAAACATTTTTTTGGTTTTAAAAATGAAGTTATTGTATAAAACTTACATAAATAAAAAAAAATGTATACATATTAGGTATCGCCGCGTCCGCGACAACCTGCTCTATAAAATGACCACATGATCTAACCTGTCAGATGAATGTTGTAAATAACAAAAAAAAAAAACGTGCCAAAAAAGCTATTTCTTGTTACCTTGCTGCACAAAAAGTGTAATATAGAGCAACCAAAAATCATATGTACCCTAAACTAGTACCAACAAAACTGCCACCCTATCCCGTAGTTTCTAAAATGGGGTCACTTTTTTGGAGTTTCTACTCTAGGGGTGCATCAGGGGGGCTTCAAATGGGACATGGTGTCAAAAAAAACAGTCCAGCAAAATCTGCCTTCCAAAAACCGTATGGAATTCCTTTCCTTCTGCGCCCTGCCGTGTGCCCGTACAGCGGTTTACGACCACATATGGGGTGTTTCTGTAAACTACAGAATTAGGGCCATAAATAATGAGTTGTGTTTGGCTGTTAACCCTTGCTTTGTAACTGGAAAAAAAATATTAAAATGGAAAATCTGCCAAAAATGTGAAATTTTGAAATTGTGTCTCTATTTTCCATTAAATCTTGTGCAACACCTAAAGGGTTAACAAAGTTTGTAAAATCAGTTTTGAATAGCTTGAGGGGTGTAGTTTCTTAGATGGGGTCACTTTTATGGAGTTTCTACTCTAGGGGTGCATCAGGGGGGCTTCAAATGGGACATGGTGTCAAAAAACCAGTCCAGCAAAATCTGGCTTCCAAAAACCAAACCGCGCACCTTTCACTCTACGCCCTACTGTGTGCCCGTACAGTAGTTTACGGCCACATATGGGGTGTTTCTGTAAACGGCAGAGTCAGGGCAATAAAGATACAATCTTGTTTGGCTGTTAACCCTTGCTTTGTTAGTGGAAAAAATGGGTTAAAATTGAAAATTAGGCAAAAAAATGAAATTCTCAAATTTCATCCCCATTTGCCAATAACTCTTGTGCAACACCTAAAGGGTTAACGACGTATGTAAAATCAGTTTTGAATACCTTGAGGGGTGTAGTTTCTTAGATGGGGTCACTTTTAGGGAGTTTCTCCTCTTGGGGTGCATCAGGGGGCTTCAAATGGGACATGGTGTCAAAAAACCAGTCCATAAAAATCAGCCTTCCAAAAACCATATGGTGCACCTTTCACTCTACGCCCCGCTGTGTGGCCGTACAGTAGTTTACGGCCACATATTGGGTGTTTCTGTAAACGGCAGAGTCAGGGCAATAAAGATACAATCTTGTTTGGCTGTTAACCCTTGCTTTGTTAGTGGAAAAAATGGGTTAAAATGAAAAATTTGACAAAAATATGAAATTCTCAAATTTCCTCCCCATTTGCCAATAACTCTTGTGCAACACCTAAAGGGTTAACAATGTATGCAAAATCAGTTTTGAATACCTTGAGGGGTGTAGTTTCTTAGATGGGGTCATTTTTGGGTGGTTTCTATTATGTAAGCCTCGCAAAGTGACTTCAGACCTGAACTGGTCGCTAAAAATTGAGTTTTTGTAAATTTCTGAAAAATTTCAAGATTTGCTTCTAAACTTCTAAGCCTTATAACATCCCCAAAAAATAAAATATCATTCCCAAAACAATTCAAACATGAAGTAGACATATGGGGAATGTAAAGTCATCACAATTTTTTGGGGTATTACTATGTATTACAGAAGTAGAGAAACTGAAACTTTGAAATTTGCTAATTTTTTTCAAATTTTTGGTAAATTAGGTATTTTTTTGTGCAAAAAAAATAATTTTTTTGACTTCATTTTACCAGTGTCATGAAGTACAATATGTGACGAAAAAACAATCTCAGAATGGCCTGGATAAGTCAAAGCGTTTTAAAGTTATGAGCACTTAAAGTGACACTGGTCAGATTTGCAAAAAATGGCCTGGTCCTTAAGGTGAAAATGAGCCCGGTCCTTAAGGGGTTAAACACCCTGAAAGACCAGGCCACTTTTTACACTTCTGACCTACACTACTTTCACGGTTTATTGCTCAGTCATGCAACTTACCACCCAAATGAATTTTACCTCCTTTTCTTCTCACTAATAGAGCTTTCATTTGGTGGTATTTCATTGCTGCTGACATTTTTACTTTTTTTGTTATTAATCGAAATTTAACGATTTTTTTGCAAAAAAATGACATTTTTCACTTTCAATTGTAAAATTTTGCAAAAAAAACGAGATCCATATAGAAATTTTGCTCTAAATTTATAGTTCTACATGTCTTTGATAAAAAAAAAATGTTTGGGTAAAAAAAAATGGTTTGGGTAAAAGTTATAGCGTTTACAAACTATGGTACAAAAATGTGAATTTCCGCTTTTTGAAGCAGCTCTGACTTTCTGAGCACCTGTCATGTTTCCTGAGGTTCTACAATGCCCAGACAGTACAAACACCCCACAAATGACCCCATTTCGGAAAGTAGACACCCTAAGGTATTCGCTGATGGGCATAGTGAGTTCATAGAACTTTTTATTTTTTGTCACAAGTTAGCGGAAAATGATGATTTTTTTTTTTTTTTTTTTCTTACAAAGTCTCATATTCCACTAACTTGTGACAAAAAATAAAAAGTTCTATGAACTCACTATGCCCATCAGCGAATACCTTGGGGTCTCTTCTCTCCAAAATGGGGTCACTTGTGGGGTAGTTATGCTGCCCTGGCATTCTAGGGGCCCAAATGTGTGGTAAGGAGTTTGAAATCAAATTCTGTAAAAAATGACCAGTGAAATCCGAAAGGTGCTCTTTGGAATATGGGCCCCTTTGCCCACCTAGGCTGCAAAAAAGTGTCACACATCTGGTATCTCCGTACTCAGGAGAAGGTGGAGAATGTGTTTTGGGGTGTCTTTTTACATATACCCATGCTGGGTGAGAGAAATATCTTGGTCAAATGACAACTTTGTATAAAAAAATGGGAAAAGTTGTCTTTTGCCAAGATATTT
Organism: Bufo bufo; assembly: GCF_905171765.1. Lineage (NCBI taxonomy): Eukaryota > Metazoa > Chordata > Amphibia > Anura > Bufonidae > Bufo > Bufo bufo. The sequence goes on from NC_053394.1 coordinate 424,338,540, forward strand.
CTCTCACCCAGCATGGGTATATATAAAATGACACCCCAAAACACATTCCCCACCTTCTCCTGAGTACGGAGATACCAGATGTGTGACACTTTTTTGCAGCCTAGGTGGGCAAAGGGGCCCATATTCCAAAGAGCACCTTTCGGATTTCACAGGTCATTTTTTACAGAATTTGATTTCAAACTCCTTACCACACATTTGGGCCCCTAGAATGCCAGGGCAGTATAACTACCCCACAAGTGACCCCATTTTGGAAAGAGACCCCAAGGTATTCGCTGATGGGCATAGTGAGTTCATGGAAGTTTTTATTTTTTGTCACAAGTTAGTGGAATAGGAGACTTTGTATAAAAAAATAAAATAAAAAAAAAATCATCATTTTCCACTAACTTGTGACAAAAAATAAAAAATTCTAGGAACTTGCCATGCCCCTCACGGAATACCTTGGGGTGTCTTCTTTCCAAAATGGGGTCACTTGTGGGGTAGTTATACTGCCCTGGCATTTTCCAGGGGCCCTAATGTGTGGTAAGTAGGTAAATGACCTGTGAAATCCGAAAGGTGCTCTTTGGAATGTGGGCCCCTTTGCCCACCTAGGCTGCAAAAAAGTGTCACACATCTGGTATCTCCGTACTCAGGAGAAGGTGGGGAATGTGTTTTGGGGTGTCTTTTTACATATACCCATGCTGGGTGAGAGAAATATCTTGGCAAAAGACAACTTTTCCCATTTTTTTTTTTTATACAAAGTTGGCATTTGACCAAGATATTTATCTCACCCAGCATGGGTATATGTAAAATGACACCCCAAAACATATTCCCCAACTTCTGCTGAATACGGAGATACCACATGTGTGACACTTTTTTGCAGCCTAGGTGGGCAAAGGTGCCCAAATTCCTTTTAGGAGGGCATTTTTAGACATTTGGATACCAGACTTCTTCTCACGCTTTGGGGCCCCTAAAATGCCAGGGCAGTATAAATACCCCACATGTGACCCCATTTTGGAAAGAAGACACCCCAAGGTATTCAATGAGGGGCATGGCGAGTTCATTGAAAAAAAAAAAAATTTTGGCACAAGTTAGCGGAAATTGATTTTTTGGATTTTGTTCTCACAAAGTCTCCCTTTCCGCTAACTTGGGACAAAAATTTCAATCTTTCATGGACTCAATATGCCCCTCAGCGAATACCTTGGGGTGTCTTCTTTCCAAAATGGTGTTATTTGTGGGGTGTTTGTACTGCCCTGGCATTTGAGGGTCTCCGCAATCATTACATGTATGCCCAGCATTAGGAGTTTCTGCTATTCTCCTTATATTGAGCATACGGGTAATGAGATTTTTTTTGTCCGTTCAGCCTCTGGGCTGAAAGAAAAAAATGAACGGCACAGATTTCTTCATTCGCATCGATCAATGTGGATGAAAAAATCTCTGCCAAAAAAAGAAAAAGGAGGGGAAAGGCGTCTGCCAGGACATAGGAGCTCCGCCCAACATCCATACCCACTTCAGCTCGTATGCCCTGGCAAACCAGATTTCTCCATTCACATCAATCGATGTGGATGAATAAATCATTGCCGGGATTTTTTTTTTTTATATATATACAAAGTGTTTGCCAAAGTATATGAACACCGCCACCTCCTCAGCTCATATGCCTCGGCAAACATATCTTTTACTGCAGAGGAGAAATCTCGTCTTGCAGCGCCGCATACACCGACTTGCGTGTAATCTGACAGCAGCGCAATGCTTCTGTCCGAATGCACATCAGTGCTGCAGCTAGTTGATCGGTTGGTCCACCTGGAAGGTAAAAAAAACAAAACAAAAAAGAAAAAACCAGGCCGCAAAGCAATAACTTTATTAACTTTAGAACAGAACATATTAACTTTTTTAACTTACCGGTAATTTTTTTTTTGTTTAGTTTTTTTTACCTTTTATAGAACAAACCTCTCCTTCCCCATGGGACAATGTGCAAAGCGCAAATCGCCCAAAGATGTGGCGAAGTACGTTATGCACTTTATCCCAGGTGAAAGGAGAGGTTTGCAGCAGCTGTGAGAGAAAGGGCCCTAATAGCCCTGTGTGCCTGTCCTGGTGAGATGTGATCCCTATGCTAGGTGTACCTGTGTGTGGTACTTCCGGAAACACTCTCCATAGCATAGGGCAGGGTGGTCCGGACAGTCAGGACAGAAATAGCGGGTGTCACGCCTTATTCCACTCCTGCTACAGACACGACATCTTTTTCGGGGTGACGGTTGGGTTGAGGTACCAGGAACGACACTGGGGAAATGTCGCTCGTGTAGACGGCTAACTACACTGGGGGATGGGGCCACGGAACCTCCTGGGTAAAGGAGGTTCTCGATGATCTCTTCCTGGAATTTGAGGAAAGATCGTGTTCTCCCAGCCTTACTGTAGAGAACAAAACTATTGTAGAGCGCCAATTGAATTAAATATACAGACACCTTCTTATACCAGCGTCTGGTTCTGCGGGAAACTAAATACGGAGACAACATCTGGTCATTGAAGTCCACCCCTCCCATGAGCGCATTATAGTCGTGGACACAGAGGGGCTTTTCAATGACACGGGTTGCTCGCTCAATTTGGATTGTCGTGTCTGCGTGAATGGAGGAGAGCATGTAAACGTCACGCTTGTCTCTCCATTTCACCGCGAGCAGTTCTTCGTTACACAAGGCAGCCCTCTCCCCCCTTGCAAGACGGGTGGTTACAAGCCGTTGGGGGAAGCCCACGCAACTAGTTCGCGCGGTGCCACAGGCGCAAATCTGTTCTAGAAACAAATGCCTGAAGAGGGCCACACTTGTGTAAAAATTGTCCACATAAAGATGGTACCCCTTGCCGAATAAGGGTGACACCAAGTCCCAGACTGTCTTCCCACTGCTCCCCAGGTAGTCAGGGCAACCGACCGGCTCCAGGGTCTGATCTTTTCCCTCATAGATCCGAAATTTGTGGGTATAGCCTGTGGCCCTTTCACAGAGCTTATACAATTTGACCCCATACCGGGCACGCTTGCTTGGGATGTATTGTTTGAAGCCAAGGCGCCCGGTAAAATGTATTAGGGACTCGTCTATGCAGATGTTTTGCTCAGGGGTATACAAATCTGCAAATTTCTGGTTGAAATGGTCTATGAGGGGCCGAATTTTGTGGAGCCGGTCAAAAGCTGGGTGGCCTCTGGGACGGGAGGTGGTGTTGTCGCTAAAATGCAGGAAACGGAGGATGGCCTCAAATCGTGCCCTGGACATAGCAGCAGAGAACATGGGCATGTGATGAATCGGGTGCGTTGACCAATATGACCGCAATTCATGCTTTTTTGTCAGGCCCATGTTGAGGAGAAGGCCCAAAAAAATTTTAATTTCGGAAACTTGGACTGGTTTCCACCGGAAAGGCTGGGCATAAAAGCTTCCCGGGTTGGCGGATATAAATTGTGTGGCATACTGGTTGGTCTCTGCCACGACTAAGTCCAAGAGCTCCGCAGTCAAGAACAGCTCAAAAAATCCCAGGGCCGAACCGATTTGAGCCGTCTCAACCCGAACTCCAGACTGGGCGGTGAAAGGGGGAACTACAGGTGCGGCTGAAATTGGTGACTGCCAATCAGGGTTTGCCAGCACCTCAGGGATTCTAGGGGCTCTACGGGCCTGTCTGTGCGGTGGCTGCGACGGGGTAACTACTGCACGTGCCACCGTACCAGCTTCAACTGCACTTCTGGTGCTCGCCACGTCACTATGTTGTACGGCAGTGCTGGTACTAGGTCCAGGAAGGGCTGCGCTGCTGGTGTATGCCTCACCACGTGATCCGGCAGCGACAGCCCCACTCTCCTGCTCTTGAAGCGGATCCTGCATAACCTGTGGTCTAGCGACATGGGGCCGGGTACGCCTGGTGCTGCCAGGGACCTCCACCTCCTCGTCCGAACTTTGGGTCAGAGAGCCACTGCTTTCCACAGGTTCATATTCTGACCCGCTAGATTCGTCAGATGAGGGTTCCCACTCCTCATCCGACTGGGTCAGAATCCTGTAGGCCTCTTCAGAAGAATACCCCCTGTTTGACATTTTGGACTACTAAATTTAGGGGTATTCCCTGAGACTACCCAAGAAAAAAAGCAAACCTGTCTTACAAAGGGGAGGCTAGCGAAGTACCGGAGGCCGCTGCGGTTGATAAAAAATATCAAAACTGATTTTTTTATCGCCGCAGTGCGTGTAAAATGAATGTGCAGTGATCAAAAAATATATATTTTTTGTCACTGCGGTGGGGCGGGCGTGGGTGAACGCACGTGTGGGCGACCGATCAGGCCTGCGTTTTGGGTGGAGGGCGAACTAAAGTGACACTAATACAATTATAGATCTGACCGTGATCAGTTTTGATCACTTACAGATACTATAAAAGTACAAATGCTGATTAGCGATACGCTATTCAGCGAATAAAAGTGACTGCGGTGCGGTGGGGTGGGCGCTAACTGACGCTAACTACCTAACCAAGGGGCCTAAACTATCCCTAAAACCTAACAGTCAATACCAGTGAAAAAAAAAAGTGACAGTTTACACTGATCACTTTTTTTCCTTTCACTGGTGATTGACAGGGGCGATCAAAGGGTTAATTGGGGTGCAGGGGGTGATCTGGGGCTACAGTGAAGTGTTTGGTGTACTCACTGTGAAGCCTGCTCCTGTGCTGGATCCAACCGACGAAAAGGACCAGCAGAGGAGCAGACAAGCCATATAACAGATCATATTTACTAATATGATCTGTTATATGGCTTGTGATTGGTTTTTTTAAAAATCGCCAGCCTGCCAGCCAATGATCGTTGCTGGCAGGCTGGTGACGAACTTGTTCTTTAACTTTTGCCGGCCCGCGATGCGCATGCGCGGGCCGGCTTGGAGCGAAATCTCGCGAGATGACTCGTATATCCGTGACTGTGCGCAGCGCTGCCACCTCCGGAACGCGAATCTGCGTACAGCGGTCCGGAGGTGGTTAAGGTGGGAGCTTTCGGCTTGCTTACTGACCTCAGCCTGGCATGTGGAAGAACTGCTCGATCTTATTGAGGAGACTGAAATGGCTGCTACAAGACTGCTGGGACCTGGCCTCGTGCTGTCTTGCCACTGCTGCAAGAAACACTGACCCAGTGCACCGGTGTGTGTGGGCTAAGCGGGGCGCAGCCTACCCCATACTGCCGCGCTGCTGCTGCCTCCTCCTATTTCCGACCAGAAGAGGTGGACTGAGCAGAGCACGCAGCAGCAGCGCGAGGTAATGTGCAAGAGGCGGCGCAAACACCATCTTAGAGGCTAGAGTGAGTCTCCAATGACTTGTGGTGGTTTTCTTCTCCTTTCAGCTCAGGGTAAATGTATGAGGAGATGAAGTGTCAGCTCAGCATCAGCAATAAGAGTTGGAATACACTCAGCAGCACTACACCGGCCGCGTTGTTCCTCCCTGCTAGCACTAGAATGATGGCCCCCTCATTGTATATCGTGATATGGGCTATGATGGTATAACCTGGGCATCTCCTCTCCTGTACATAATTCTATATGTATAGCTGGTACAAGTTGTACATCTTGTAGTTATATGGACCATGCTGGTATAACCTAGGTATCGCCTGAATTATAAAGGAGATGCCCACTTGCCCAGGTTATACCAGCATGGTCCATATCCCTATATACAATAAGATATATATCTTATACCAGCTGTACATATATGATTATATACAGTACACTAGATTCAATGTTTGGCCAATGTGTTGACTATTATCTCTTGTTTGATTGCCCATCTCTAAGCTGCCCCCGCTCAGCAGCTGCCAAGGCTTAGAGGAGACACTGCCCGTAAGAGCTGCTCCAGGTGTCCACCATGGTGTGAACCTTGCCGCACAGCGAGAATCGCAGGGAGTTGCCCACATAGTCTGCCATGCTGGCTAGCTATCTTCCAGCGAGGCTGAGCACACGCCATCAGCTCCCTAAAAGCCGCAGACTTGGCCAGGTGGTAAGTTTGAGCACCATCAGATTGCTGGGCGTGTAGTGGTGTTTCCTGGCCGCGCATTCCATTATCGATGGTTGACGATGGAGCGGAGTTTGAGTGGGAGAAGTGGAAAGGGATGATGACTGTGAAAGACACCGCACCGATCGTGGATGTGGCCTGGCTGCTGCAAGGGGGAACGGGAGAAAAAGGGAGCTCCTGTTGCAGTAGCTGGCTGCCACCTTTGCTTGCCCACGGGATTAGGTGATGCTGCTCCATGTGGTTCAGTAGAGCTGTGGTGCCTACGTTTGTGTTTGCTTGCCCAGGTCAATGCTTCTGTGCCTAACCCACCCACAGCGTCGGTAGCATCACTAGATCCCTAAGTAGACATGGCCTCTGCTCTTTATTGCTGCCGCTGTCATCACCCTCCCCCTCAGCACCCCGATCCAGATCCGGTCCAACACACAATTGTCATAGGAGTACTTGCCCTCCCTGCCACTTCTATCAGTCTGTGAGATATCATGGTGGGTTCTTTGGTCCTCTTCCACCTGCTCTGTATTTACCCTGACTGTTACTGCCCCCAACGCCAATACTGCAGCTACTGGTGCCACTACTACCACCATCATGGCTATACTTGGGGTCTGCAGGCTCCTCCTCAGGACAGTACAAATGCTGACTGCTTTCACACAAATCGTCAACAGGGAGTCTCTCTTAACAATCTGCCATAGGGCGTGGTGGAGTTTTCTTGCCACTTAGGAAAAAGGGAGGCACCTGACTTGGAAGGAGCAGTGAAGACTTGGAGGTCTCCACTGAAAGCCTTCTATGGGGCTGCAAGAAGGAGCAGCAGGAGGAATGCTGTGACCCCTGGCTCCACGGCACAGTGTTAGACTCGGTCGCCTCCACATCATCCTGATGTGACCTGAAGAGGACTGAGACATCCAATCCACAATCTCATCCTCTTTCTCCTCAGGGAGAACTGCGGCCTACTACTTCTGACTGGATAGCTGATGCTGCTACTATCCACATTCTAGCTGTGGGTCTTTCATTTGGAACTCTTCCATAGCCCTGACATTTTTGGCCCTCTTGGATAATGTTGTGAGCTACCCTGTGCATTTGTGTAGTAATCACATATGTTGGTTTTAATAACTCAGGGCTCCAGGTGGGGACCAAAATGGTCGCCAATGCGGCTTAGAATTGCAAAATGGCGACAAGACTTTGTAGTCTTGTCGCCGTTTGCGCCTAGACCCGCCGCTGCTCTTTCACACACGAGTTGAACTGACATGGAACGCGCTGCCATGTTCTCAACAGCACAGGGGATAAGGAGGCAGTCCCCCACCCCCGTGCCGCCACTGCCACCAATGGACTGATAGCAGGGAGGAGGGGAGGGGCTGTGGCCACTGAGCCACCAATGAATATAGTTATATAGTATATACAAACGCAGGCTGCGGCTGCCGGCCATATCCTATACCCGGCACCCAGCCTCTATGATTGCGCGCTGCGATCTGCCGCTATCAACCCCTCAGGTGCGGCACCTGAGGGATTAATTGCGGCGGATCGCAGCGCGCAGTCATAAAAGCCTGGTATGGGGTATGGCCGGCACCAGCAGCCTGGATTTGTATTCAAGCATAAACTATATTCATTAGTGGCGCAGTGCGCCCCCCCCCCTTCCCCAAACCCCAGTATTATAACTATTATAATCATTGGTGGCAGTGGCCACAGGGTCCCCTCCCCATTTCCTCATTGGTGGCAGTGGCCACAGGGTCCCCTCCCCATTTCCTCATTGGTGGCAGAGGCCACAGGGTCCCCTCCCCATTTCCTCATTGGTGGCAGTGGCCACAGGGTCCCCTCCCCATTTCCTCATTGGTGGTAGTGGCAGCTTCTGATCGGAGCCCCAGCAGTGTAATCCTGGGGCTCCGATCGGTTACCATGGCAGCCAGGACGCTACTAAAGCCCTGGCTGTTAGTCAGCTCCCTGCTGCTGTGTGTACTATGCATAGGGCAGCAGGGAGAGTGTGAGATCCTATTCACCCTAACAGAGCTCTATCCGGGTGAATAGGACAAGGGATGAAAAGATCCCAGGATCTAGCCCCCAAGGGGGAAATAGTTATTAAATAAAAAGTAAAAAAAACACCAAAATACTAAGTTTAGATCTCCCCCTTTCCCAATTTTACACTGATCAAAAAAATACAGGGAACACTTAAACAACACAATGTAACTCCAAGTCTATCACACTTCTGTGAAATCAAACTGTCCACTGTCCAGGAAGCAACACTGAGTGACAATCAATTTCACATGTTGTTGTGCAAATGGGATAGACAACAGGTGGAAATTATAGGCAATTAGCAAGACACCCCCAATAAAGGAGTGGTTCTGCAGGTGGTGACCACAGACCACTTTTCAGTTCCTATGCTTCCTGGCTGATGTTTTGGTCACTTTTGAATGCTGGCGGTGCTTTCACTCTAGTGGTAGCATGAGACGGAGTCTACAACCCACACAAGTGGCTCAGGTACAGAACTATATAGAAAATGCCTTTTCTTGTCCGCAATTGCGGACAAGAATAGGACATGTTCTATATTTTTGCGGAACAGAAGTGCGGACCCAGAAGTGCAGATCCGCAATTCCAGATCCGAGCAGGACAAAGTCTGTCCCCATAGAAATGAATGGGTACACAATTCCGTTCCGCAAAATGCGGAACAGAATTGCGGACGTGTGAATGGGGCCTAAGGGTCCCTTATCACCGCCAGTTAGTTAGCTACTTGTTAGGTAGTTAGCGCCCAGCCCACCACACCGCAGTCACTGATTAGCGACAGCGATGACGCTAATCAGCACTAGTACTATATAGTATCTGTAAGTGATCAAGACTGTTCGCAATCAGATCTATATCAGTACATTAGGGTCACCTTAGGCTCTACAAAAAACGCAGTGTTCGCCCGATCAGGCCTGATCTTGTGCGCACACTTGCGTTCAGTCCGCCCCACCGCAGTGACAGAATTTATTTTTTTCTGATCACTGCAAAAACACGGTAAAATCACTGCGGCGCTATAAAGATCACTTTTGAGTTTTTTGGATTTTTATTAGCGATCGCAGCTTTACTTCGCAAGCACTCCTATGTCCTTTCCCTTTTTTTTTTTTTGCACATTTTTTGGCAGAGATTTTTTCATCCACATTGATCGATGCGAATGAAGAAATCTGTGCCCAGAGGCTGAATGAAAAAATAAAATAAAATCTCATTACCCGTATGCTCAATATAATCAGGGCTCGACAAATCCCAGGCGCCAGGAATTTGGTCCTGGCGCTTAGGTATTTGTCAGCCCGTTTTCAAAGATGCGCTCTCGGCGCGCACCATGGTTTCCTGAGGCGGCACAGTGGAGAAGGAGAGGCTACCGCTGACCACCAATGAGAACAGAGTAGAAGGAGGAGGAGGGGACGGACTGTGGCCACTGCGCCACCAATGAATGCCTGAATACCAATGTGCCGGCCATATCCCGGCCCCTATGACTGCACGCTGTGATCCGCGCGATTAATCCCTCAGTTGAGGGGTTAATCGCGCGGATCACAGCGTCCTGTCAGAGGTCGGGTGCCGGGAAGGTTTGTCTGCATTGGTGGCAGTGGGCAGTTCCGATCGGAGTCCCAGCAGTGTAATGCTAGGGCTCCGATCGGTTACCATGGCAGCCAGGAGTCACGCTACTGAAGTCCTGGCTGCGATGGTATGTTAGTGAGCAGCATTATACTCGCGTGCGCCGTGGCCGCTGGGCGCTCCTTCTTCTGTCTGTGCGGCTCATTGCTAATGCTTATAGCATTAGCAATGCGCCGCACAGACCTATGAGAAGAAGGAGCTCCCGGCGGCCACGAGGCACGTGAGTATAATGCTGCTCACTAACATACCATCGCAGCCAGGACTTCAGTAGCGTGACTCCTGGCTGCCATGGTAACCGATCGGAGCCCTAGCATTACACTGCTGGGACTCCGATCGGAACTGCCCACTTCCACCAATGATTAATACTGGGAAGGGAGGGGGGGTGGGTTTGTTACCAGAGGGGGCTGATAAGAGGGAGAGGCTGGAGGGGCTGATCAGAGGCTGGCTGCCAATAGAGCTCTATTACAGTGGCGTCGCCGGGGGGGGGGGGGGGCGGCCAAAGGGGGCCACGGCCCCCCTACATCATGCTGTGCCCCCCCAACTAAAATGACCCCCCCAAGTGAGCCGCCGCCGCCAGGCACAGGGAGATGAGCGCTTCCGTTGCGCTCATCTCCATTGTAAACTGCCTGTGCCAGCGGAGGTGCAGGGGAGGGAGCGGCGTGTCCCTTCCCCTTCCTCTGATAGGCTGCAGGCAGGCCACGAAGTGGAGGAGAGGCCCCGCCCCTAATTGCTCCTGTTTATCTTTCTAAAGCTAAAGGACCTTTGATGTCATCACAGGTCCTGTAAGGGAACTGCACAGTGTAAAGTGTAGTTCCCAGGTTAGAACAGTGCATCTGCCAGGACCTGTGATGACATCATCTTCAACATCACAGGTCCTGCAGAATCTAGCAAAGGAACTGCACCAAAAATGGTGTAGTTCCTAGGTTTCAAAGGTATATCTGCCAGGACCTGTGATGACATCATCACAGGTCCTTCAACCCCTAACAGCAAGTATTAGACATTCACAATCAGCTCTGCATTGATCCATACAGACTGGAATGGAGAGGTAAGAGGAGGTCCTTCACTTTTCATCATTTACCCCCCCCCCCCCCCTCCATGCCCTGTTTTTACTCATTGCTCACTCATGTATAATACTTCAGACAAGCGTCCTAACAGTAAATTCAATAGGTAATACAGCGATACAAGGATGAAACACCTAGGGTATGGTGTCAGGTGACGTGCTATCCTGCGATGCACCGTCACCAGGCATCTACGGGCAAAAAGGGGAGGGGACAGCGGCAGCCATCGCCCTCCCACCATTCTCGTCACAATTTAACCCCTTATCATTGTTTGGACTTGTGCGGCTCATCCCCTGATTACTGCGTATTATACTACACATTTATTACTGCTACAAGCGTATCTGTTACTGTGGAGGATTTTTTCACCTGATAAGGGGTTAAATTGTGACGAGCATGGTGGGAGGGCGATGGCTGCCGCTGTCCCCTCCCCCTTTTTGCCCGTAGATGCCTGGTGACGGTGCATCGCAGGATAGCACGTCACCTGACACCATACCCTAGGTGTTTCATCCTTGTATCGCTGTATTACCTATTGAATTTACTGTTAGGACGCTTGTTTCTATACTTCTTTGCATGACAGTGTTACGTTCTGCTGCTTGTCATGTGACGTTTCCCTGAGAGGTCACGTGAGACGTTTCAGTGACGTCACGGACATGCGCAGTTGCCGTTCCGGGACGCCGTTTCCATGTGGTGCAACTCGCTACATTGTATCCTCCCTCTATTGAGCACGCCTGATTCCACGCTCGGTCCTGCTATCCTCACACATGTACAGGTGATATTGATTCACCATTGATTGTCACTTATGTATTTCACTGTAATATTAATGTATACACGTACCTGGAAGCTTTGCATATACCGATCACGGCTTTGATTCTCGCTACCTTCCAGGTTGGCCACATCTGTATTTTTATGATATATATATCGATACTGTTTTTTGTAAAGTTTAGCTAATTGTCACTTATGAATGTGAATTGATCATGACTGCATAAATACCCAGAATTCTCACATTATTGTATTGCTTGAAAATGGTCCCAGCAAGCAGACCGAAACGTCGCATGGGTGAATAAAGGGTCCTACTTTTTTCACTAAACGGATGTGCCGCGGTGTCTTTCTTCATTCTACATTACACACCTTGGTAAGGTGTTTTCACTGCTGGCACTCTAACATCCATTACTGAGGAGTGCTGCCTTGAACTTCCATTTCTATATATATTACACATAACACACTTAAATTGTACTTTATATTTGTGCAGAGAGGGAGTGGCCCAATATTGAGTTTTGCTATGGGGCCCCATGATTTCTATGTACGCCCCTGGATCAGACCCTCAAAGTTTTTGTTTTTTTAAAAGGCAAAAAAATTGTTTTTATAAAAAAAATGGTTTCAAGTTAAAAAAAATAAAAAACGCCCCTTTCCCCTGATTTTATAATAGAAAAACAAAACAAAAAAAAACACATATTAGGAATCGCCACGTCTGTAATGACCGGCTCTATAAATATTTCACATGATGCAACACCAAGCAATCTAAAAGACGTATGCCCCCCAAAATAGTACCAATCAAACCGTCACCTTATCCCTCAAAAAAGGAGACTCTACCTAAGACAATCGGTCAAAAAATAAAAAAGCTATGACTCTCAGACTATGGAGATACTAAAACATAATTATTTTTTTGTTTTAAAAATGCTATTGTGTAAAACAGGGATGCTCAACCTGTGGCCTTCCATCTGTTGTAAAACTACAACTCCCACTATGCCCTTCTGTAGGAATAATGGGAGTTGTAGTTTTGCAACAGCTGGAGGGCCGTAGGTTGAGCATGCCTGGTGTAAAACATAAATAAGAAAAAGTATACATATTGGGTATTTCATCTTCCGTAATGATCTGTTCTATACAAATGTCACATGACCTAACCCCTCAGGTGACCGCTGTAAAAATAAATACATAAAAACTGTGCCAAAACAACCAATTTATTTATTTTTTGTCGCCTTGCCCCATAAAGTGTAATAATGAATGATCAAAAAATGGTACCAATAAAAACATCAATTCTTCCTGCAAAAAACGAGCCCCTGCACAAGACTATCGGCAGAAATTAAAAAAAGATGGCGTTTAGAAAATGGAGATATAAACGTTTTTTTTTTATGCTTTATTATGTAAAACTCAAAGAAAGTAGACATATTTATCATTGTGTTCGTAACAACCTGCTCTATAAAAATAGCGCATGATCTACCTTGTCAGATGAATGTTGTAAAAAATATTCTTTTTTTTTTTTTTTTTTTGTTACCTTGCCTTACAAAAAACGTAATAAAGAGCAATTAAAAATTATATGTACCCCAAAATAGTACCAATACAACTGTCACCTTTTATCCCCTAGTTTCCAAAATAGAGTCACTTTTTGGGAGTTTCGACTGTAAGGCTACTTTCACACTAGCGTTGTTTAAATCCGGCGTTCAATTCCGACACCGGAACTGCCCGCCGGATCCGGAAAAACGTGTGAAAACTGATTACATTTGAATCCTGATCAGGATTTTGATCACAATGAAAAAATGCATTGGAAAAAACGGATCTGCCATTTATGGACTTTAACTTTTTTTTCACATTTTTCGGGTTTAACATGCAAAAGCCGGATCCGGCGTTAATGCAAGTCAATGGGGAAAAAGACCGGATCCGGCTTTCAGTCAGTGTTCAGGATTTTTGGCCGGCGGTAAAAATACAACATGCTACGGTTTTCTGAAAAGCCTGATCAGTCAAAAAGACTGAACTGAAGACATCCTGATGCATCCTGAACAGATTGCTCTCCATTCAGAATGCATGGGGGAAAAACTGATCAGTTCTTTTCCGGATTTGAGCCCCTAAGGGCTCTTTCACACTTGCGTTCTTGTCTTCCGGCATAGAGTTCCGTCGTCGGGGCTCTATGCCCGAAGAATCCTGATCAGGATTATCCTAATGCATTCTGAATGGAGAGAAATCTGTTCAGGATGTCTTTAGTTCCAGAACGGAACGTTTTTTTTGGCCGGAGAAAATACCGCAGCATGCTGCGCTTTTTGCTCCGGCCAAAAATCCTGAAGACTTGCCGCAAGGCCGGATCCGGAATTAATGCCCATTGAAAGGCATTGATCCGGATCCGGCCTTAAGCTGAACGTCGTTTCGGCGCATTGCCGGAGCCGACATTTAGCTTTTTCTGAATGGTTACCATGGCTGTCGGGACGCTAAAGTCCTGGCAGCCATGGTAAAGGGGAGCGGGGGAGCAGCATACTTACCGTCCGTGCGGCTCCCGGGGCGCTCCAGAGTGACGTCAGGGCGCCCCAAGCGCATGGATCACGTGATCGCATGGATCACGTGATCGCATGGATCACGTCATCCATGCGCATGGGGCGCTCTGACGTCATTCTGGAGCGCCCCGGGAGCCGCACGGACGGTAAGTATACTGCTCCCACGCTCCCCGCTCCTACTATGGCAACCAGGACTTTAATAGCGTCCTGAGTGCCATAGTAACACTGAAAGCATTTTGAAGACGGTTCCGTCTTCAAATGCTTTCAGTTCACTTGCGTTTTTTCCGGATCCGGAGTGTAATTCCGGCAAGTGGAGTACACGCCGGATCCGGACAACGCGTGAAAGTGTGAAAGAGGCCTAAGACGGAACTCAGCGCCGGAAAAGAAAAACGCTAGTGTGAAAGTACCCTAAGGATGCATCTGAGGGGCTTCAAATGGGACATGGCATCTAAAAACCAGTCCAGCAAAATCTGCCTTCCAAAAACCATACGGCGCTCCTTTTCTTCTGCTAAAATCTGCCAAAAAAGTGAAATTTAAAAATATCATCTCCATTTTCCTTTTAATTCTTGTGGAACACCTAAAGGGTTAACAAAGTTTGTAAAATCAGTTTTGAGTAACTTAAGGGGTGTAGTTTCTACAATGGGGTCATTTATGGAGGTTTCCACTATGCAAGTTCCACAAAGTGACTTCAGACCTGAACTGGTCCTTTTTAAAGTCTGTTTTTTGGAAATTTTCTTTAAAATTTTAAGAATTGCTTCTAAAATTCTAAGGCTACTTTCACACTAGCGTTTTTCTTATCCAGCATTGAGTTCTGTCCTAGGGGCTCAATACCGGAAAAGAACTGATCAGTTTCATCCCCATGCATTAATTTACATTGAAATGTATTAGTGCAGGATCCGACATTAAAAATACTGCAATGCCAGATCCGTCCTTTAGGTCTGCGCATGCGCAGACCGGTAAAAATGTGAACAAAAAAATAGGAACGGATCCGTTTGTCTGTATGACAAACTTAGAGACGGATCTGTTCTTGCAATGCATTAGTGAGACCGGATCCGTCTACAAATGCTGTCCGGTTGCATGCAGATTGCCTGATCCGGCAGGGAGTTCTGGCGACTAAACTGCTTGCCGGATCACTCTGCCGCAAGTGTGAAAATAGCCTAAGCCTTCTAACGTCCTAAAAAATAAAATGACATTTACAAAATGATGCCAACATAAAGTAGACATAATAAATACATTATGAGGTATTGTATTAAAAGCTGAGAAATAGACATTTTGAAAATTGCAATTTTTTTTTTTAACATTTTTTGTAAACTTGGTATTTTTTCATAAAGGTGAAATATATTGACTCAAATTTATGAGCTATCATGAAGTACAATGTGTCACGAGAAAACAGTCTCAGAACGGATGGATAAATAAGTGTTCTAAAGTTATTACCACATAAAGTGACACGTCACATTTGCAAAAAATGGCCTGGGCAGAAGGGAGAAAACTGACCCGGGATAGAAGGGTTAATATATGCAAATGAGCTACTGGAGCGTTGCCGTTACACCTAGAGGCTCTTCTGTCTCTGGAACTACTACACCCTCTCCATTTTGACAGGGCCAGGCAGTGAAAACGTTGTCATCACTCATGGCCCTATCGCAGTGCAGAGGGCGCGGCAGTTGCAGTGATAGCAGAGCCTCTAGGTGTAATGGCAACGCCCCTGTTGCTCTTAGAGCCTCATTTGCGTATTTTAAAACATCACATTGCTGAGAACCTTGTACGCCAAACTTGAAAACCCTCTTTAAACATAAATCTCCACAATGGAACCAACCAGAATTGGTCCCCAGATTGTTACAACTAGTTCCTAATTCTTACCCATCCCGTGTACACACCAAGTATAAAATAAAGAGCTTCAATGAACTTGGCGCTGTAGGTATACAGGTGCCTTATGGGATCACACAACTCATAAAATCCCAAGTAGCCAGCCTCGTAATCCAGGAATATCCCCAACCTCTGAGAAGATGGCTTGTGGGGAACAGGAATGAACTTCCTGTCATGTATGACAAAATACTGGTTCAGATATCTGCACAGACCCCACGACTTGTTACTATGACCGATGAGCGAGTGGTAGCCTTTCCTGGCAATGCTGGGGTAGGACATTCCTAGCCTCCAATTCCCAGTGTGACAAGTCTCCACTTCTAAGAAATGTCTACCAGAAGGGAAACTCCTGGTGCTTAAAACTTGGTTATACTGAAATCTCTCTGGTAATTTTGGGCAATTCGGCTTAAACTGTGACCCAGATGCACTTTTAAGGTCAGTAGTAATAAGTATATCATTAGAAGCAGTGTTCAAGTTCAGCACAATATCCGGTGTCTGCTGGACATAGAAACCCCTTTTCGCCCTGGTCACAATATCTGAAAGGGCTGTGTGTAGAGTTGCTGAGATCAGGCCTACATCCACATCACTCCAAGCCTGATTGGGGGCATCCCCAATGTCATGCCCGAGAGACTCCCATCTTTGTAAGACCGGCAAAGGCTCTGTCATGGTGCATAGCGCCTCCATGTCCCTTATTTCTCTGGACAGTTCAGTTATCTGTATTTCCAGCTCGTGGAGTCGATCGCAGACTGAAGCTCTGGCCTCCTCCACCTGGTTGGAGATGTCATTGAGGATTTTATGTTCTAGGGCATCCAGCTCTCTTCTAGTGTCTCTAAACAATGCCACAACTTTCTCGGTCACTCCACTTGCATGTTCTTGGGCTCCTCTTAGATAGTTTTGTAGGTCTTCAACTTTTTCCTCTGCAGCCTTTTTGTTTTTGACCAGTGTCTCAAGAACATATAGTTTTTCTTTCTTCTCATCTGAGGTGTCAGTCAGTGGCTCCACCTGGTGTCCTTGATGTTCTTCAGAAAGCAAGCATGTGACGCAGATACAAGCTGCATCTTCAGAACAGTAATACGTGAAGGCTTTCTTGTGAGTGGAACACGTCAAGTTAAGTTTAGTGAGGACGTGCTCCTCTGACTTGCTGTGGACTCGCAAGTGATTATCACATAGAGAAGCTCCACAGTACAAACAAGATATCACAGCAGGTAGAGGAGAAAATGTGCATTCGGTACAGAAGATCCCATTATCTTCCATTAAAAGCTGTTTCCTTGGGAGAACAGGATGTTCTCGACACTCGGCTCTGCACTCCGGACAGGTACAATCTCCAGATCCCTCCAGGGTATCCAGCAGGTACTGAATACATTCCCTGCAGAAGTTGTGTCCACATCTCAGCTTTATAGGATCCTCACAGATATTCAGACAGATGGAGCAGATGAGACTTTCTGTCACATCAGCAGACGCCATTCTCAAAAAAATATAGACGAGTTGAAAATGTCTCAGAAATCTAGTGGAGCTTGTTTTACCTTATTCCAAATCAGGGCGAGTCTGCCTCGCCTTTTTATGAATTTATTAAGTTGTTCTGCCCCTGGCTAGACTTAAATTTCAATAACATGCTGACGTGTTAGGGAGTTCTACACGGGAACAGACATTTTTCCAATAATTTCTAATCTGTATTGACTCCTTTAATCTCTTCTGAGTGCAGCACAGTGGTGGACTGAGAAGGGGTATAGTCATGGGCCCCTTGCCACCTTCCATAGTCATGATGCACTTGAGCTGATCACGTAACTGACTTAGTTCATAGGAGCGGCCCATGATTGACCACCACTAGGGCTGACCAGACTACCCTATTTCTTAATTGGGTTATCCTGGAAAAGATAATCATAACCTGTCCTGAGGAGAAGTTATTACTAGATCGGCAGGGGTCCAAGTCCCGGCACCACAGCCGATCAGCTGTTACAGGGAGATGCTGCACTCGCCGGAGCTCTGGTGAGCGCAGCTGGCTCCTTGTTTGTCTCCAATCACAGCGCCATACGTAGTACAGTGGTAGTGCTTGGTATTGCAGCTCAGCCAGATTCACTTTAATGGGGCTGAGCTGCAACTAGGCCATGTGACAGATGTACAGTGATGTTGCATGGCCTAGGAAGAGGCCGCAGCGATCACAAAGCACCCGGCTTCTAACAGCTGATCTGCGGGGGTTCCAGGTGTTGGACCCTTGCTGATCTGATACTGATGACCTATGCAGAGAATAGGTCATCAATAGTAATTACCAGACAACCCATTTAAGGCCCATTTACATGGGCTGGATGAGCAGGCGATTATCTGGAACACTTTGTTCCAGGCCAAAACTGGGAGGGTCCAGTGTTTGGGACATTCTGGGGCTGTATACCAGCTACAACATTGGTAAGTGTACGGGCAGCTTTACCCGCTAGATACTGCAGTTAGACTGAGGGAGAGGTCTTCTTCTCACCATTGCACCACCCATGAATGTAAACTCAGGCTGCTGATGCGTTGCCACGGCTGAGGAGGCCTGCCATGACTGTATCATCCCTCACAACTATCCCGGATCCAGCAGGAGAGTGCTGGATTTCGGTGACTGTCCCACGATCCCAGGTTGGCTGCGGTATGTCATGCTTTCCACTGTATCTGCATCCTAAGGATTTACTATTACTGTAAAGGGGGCATAATTACTGTGTGGGACCTCTAACGGGACTGGATGGCATTGGGCATATATAGGTAGCCATTGGGTGGCGTTGGAGGCGTGGCTTCATGTAATATATAATATCACTGCACCCATATAAATAGAAAACACTTCCTAGGCTATCTGATGTCACAAGGCCTAGTCAATGGGGCTGAGCTGTAATACCAAGCACATCCGCTCTACAATGTATGGCGCTATGCTTGGTATGCGCTCAGGAGGCCGCTGTCCTCACCAGAGCTCCAGTGAGTGCCACAACCCCCCTTGAAACAGCCGATCAGCTGAGGTGCAGGGACTCAGGCCCAGAAGTCGCAACAACGCCTATACAAGTGGCATAGATGCTTGTTCAGGACATTTACTCCCTGGTAAAAGTCTAAGGTGTACCAATACGCCATAGACTTTTCCCTGAAATTCATCAGCGCTGTGTACAGCATGGGCAGCGCAGCGATGCTGCCTGTGCCTGCAGCAACCAATGACAAAGCTCCTTACAGGAAGGTGCTTTGTTATTGGTTAGTTTGGGCGGACTCCGGGTCGATACAGGCCCCTGCAGCAGGGGAGGCTGGCGGGAGCTGTAAGGAAGAGAGGCTAGCTCCTGGGGGTGACTGTAGAAAGGAGTGCTGGACATACTGCGCAAGACCCCCGCAAACATGGCACAGTTTGGTGCTCGGCAAAATTTGATGTGACCTAAAAAAGTAAGATAATGCCACCCCAGGCTGAGATAAGATCCTGGAAGCAAGTGGAGCAGCCGGTGACGCCCAAGTTACCAGATAACTGTCTCCTTAAACCACCCCCACCGCAGCCAAGGACAGAAGCATCCAAGTTTGCTCAAACAGTTTGTGCTAAACAAATTAGTTGGATCAGCCCCCATCTCAATAATGGAAAAGTTTGATTTAATCCTGGCTCCTTTCAAATTATAGTAATGGCCTTCTAATGGACCCAAGTAACACATTCCTTCTCCAACAACATTTTTGTGTTATGGCTTCATTAAATCTAACGGCATCCATAAACCTTACATTTCACTCATATCGCTCCATTCTCCACACCGATCATGACCTTTTACCACATACATCACACTGTGTATAGTGCAGCGTGTGATGTGTGTAGTGAATGCAGGCAGGATATTATAGCCAAGTGATAAAGTACAGGGAAGATCCGCCATATTGGACTGGACTTTATCACTTGGCTATAATTACCTGATGTTATTTGAACTAGTTACGGTTTCCTGCATAAATACCAACCTCTTGGGCCATGTTCACACCACCGCTATTTATTTCTGTTCTGCTTCATTAGATGACGATAACAATGAAAATAATGGAAATGCTGGATTGGGCATACTTCAACTTACACAAAAAGACATACACCTCAATGGACGCCTCAGACAGATGCCATGCTGTGGCATCAGTCACCATGGAGTTCTATTGTGTAAAATATATATATATATACAGGGAGTGCAGAATTATTAGGCAAGTTGTATTTTTGAGGATTAATTTTATTATTGAACAGCAACCATGTTCTCAATGAACCCAAAAAACTAATTAATATCAAAGCTGAATATTTTTGGAAGTAGTTTTTAGTTTGTTTTTAGTTTTAGCTATTTTAGGGGGATATCTGTGTGTGCAGGTGACTATTACTGTACATAATTATTAGGCAACTTAACAAAAAACAAATATATACCCATTTCAATTATTTATTTTTACCAGTGAAACCAATATAACATCTCAACATTCACAAATATACATTTCTGACATTCAAAAACAAAACAAAAACAAATCAGTGACCAATATAGCCACCTTTCTTTGCAAGGACACTCAAAAGCCTGCCATCCATGGATTCTGTCAGTGTTTTGATCTGTTCACCATCAACATTGCGTGCAGCAGCAACCACAGCCTCCCAGACACTGTTCAGAGAGGTGTACTGTTTTCCCTCCTTGTAAATCTCACATTTGATGATGGACCACAGGTTCTCAATGGGGTTCAGATCAGGTGAACAAGGAGGCCATGTCATTAGATTTTCTTCTTTTATACCCTTTCTTGCCAGCCACGCTGGGGAGTACTTGGACGCGTGTGATGGAGCATTGTCCTGCATGAAAATCATGTTTTTCTTGAAGGATGCAGACTTCTTCCTGTACCACTGCTTGAAGAAGGTGTCTTCCAGAAACTGGCAGTAGGACTGGGAGTTGAGCTTGACTCCATCCTCAACCCGAAAAGGCCCCACAAGCTCATCTTTGATGATACCAGCCCAAACCAGTACTCCACCTCCACCTTGCTGGCGGCTGAGTCGGACTGGAGCTCTCTGCCCTTTACCAATCCAGCCACGGGCCCATCCATCTGGCCCATCAAGACTCACTCTCATTTCATCAGTCCATAAAACCTTAGAAAAATCAGTCTTGAGATATTTCTTGGCCCAGTCTTGACGTTTTAGCTTGTGTGTCTTGTTCAGTGGTGGTCGTCTTTCAGCCTTTCTTACCTTGGCCATGTCTCTGAGTATTGCACACCTTGTGCTTTTGGGCACTCCAGTGATGTTGCAGCTCTGAAATATGGCCAAACTGGTGGCAAGTGGCATCTTGGCAGCTGCACGCTTGACTTTTCTTAGTTCATGGGCAGTTATTTTGCGCCTTGGTTTTTCCACACGCTTCTTGCGACCCTGTTGACTATTTTGAATGAAACGCTTGATTGTTCGATGATCACGCTTCAGAAGCTTTGCAATTTTAAGAGTGCTGCATCCCTCTGCAAGATATCTCACTATTTTTGACTTTTCTGAGCCTGTCAAGTCCTTCTTTTGACCCATTTTGCCAAAGGAAAGGAAGTTGCCTAATAATTATGCACACCTAATATAGGATGTTGATGTCATTAGACCACACCCCTTCTCATTACAGAGATGCACATCACCTAATATGCTTAATTGGTAGTAGGCTTTCGAGCCTATACAGCTTGGAGTAAGACAACATGCATAAAGAGGATGATGTGGTCAAAATACTCATTTGCCTAATAATTCTGCACGCAGTGTATATTATATTTTTACAATGGAATTGTACGGCACAATATGGCATCTGTATGTATGTGTTTTATGTGTGCGTGTATGTGATATATATGTATATAATATATATAATTTTTTTTTGTGTACACATTAAATGCATTCCAAAAATGTGATGTGAACCCAACCTAACTGAAAGGGAAGAAGCGGAACAGACCCCACTGACTATAATGGGATCTGTTCCATTTCCGTTCAGGATCCGGTCTTTCTTTTTGCCAGGCAAAAATGTGTTGCATATAGGGCTTTTTTCCGGTCTTTTTTGACAGAATCTGCAACAGACGGAGCCTTCAACGCAGATGTGCGCAAATATAAACCTATGTATTTGTATTACTGCAACTTTCGTACTCCTGCTCAGGTAAAAATACTCTTCAAAAATGCTAAGAGGAGTATTTTTACTCTTCTGGGAAAAAATGTAGTGTGACCTCTGCTTAAGCCGATGTGGTATTGCTGACATACACTCACCTAAAGAATTATTAGGAACACCTGTTCTATTTCTCATTAATGCAATTATCTAGTCAACCAATCACATGGCAGTTGCTTCAATGCATTTAGGGTTGTGATCCTGGTCAAGACAATCTCCTGAACTCCAAACTGAATGTCAGAATGGGAAAGAAAGGTGATTTAAGCAATTTTGAGCGTGGCATGGTTGTTGGTGCCAGACGGGCCGGTCTGAGTATTTCACAATCTGCTCAGTTACTGGGATTTTCACGCACAACCATTTCTAGGGTTTACAAAGAATGGTGTGAAAAGGGAAAAACATCCAGTATGCGGCAGTCCTGTGGGCAAAAATGCCTTGTGGATGCTAGAGGTCAGAGGAGAATGGGCCGACTGATTCAAGCTGATAGAAGAGCAACGTTGACTGAAATAACCACTCGTTACAACCGAGGTATGCAGCAAAGCATTTGTGAAGCCACAACACGCACAACCTTGAGGCGGATGGGCTACAACAGCAGAAGACCCCACCGGGTACCACTCATCTCCACTACAAATAGGAAAAAAAGGCTACAATTTGCACGAGCTCACCAAAATTGGACTGTTGAAGACTGGAAAAAGGTTGCCTGGTCTGATGAGTCTCGATTTCTGTTGAGACATTCAAATGGTAGAGTCCGAATTTGGCGTAAACAGAATGAGAACATGTATCCATCCTCTGATGGCTACTTCCAGCAGGATAATGCACCATGTCACAAAGCTCGAATCATTTCAAATTGGTTTCTTGAACACGACAATGAGTTCACTGTACTAAAATGGCCCCCACAGTCACCAGATCTCAACCCAATAGAGCATCTTTGGGATGTGGTGGAACGGGAGCTTCGTGCCCTGGATGTGCATCCCTCAAATCTCCATCAACTGCAAGATGCTATCCTATCAATATGGGCCAACATTTCTAAAGAATGCTATCAGCACCTTGTTGAATCAATGCCACGTAGAATTAAGGCAGTTCTGAAGGCAAAAGGGGGTCCAACACCGTATTAGTATGGTGTTCCTAATAATTCTTTAGGTGAGTGTATATTGGGGATAGGTCAATATTACTTCCCAGATAATCCTTTAAGTCCCATGTACTCTAAAATACCATCAATGACTACATCTTGCCCTGTAAAAAAAAAAGATATGTATGTCTACCTTAAATAGGCCTCTTAAAAATAAATAAAAATCTCCCAGCCTTACTTGACACTCCTTGTTCACAGCTGACGGACCAAAGGACACCTCCCACACTAGCCCATCATTGTTCTCCCTAACCCACATAAGACACACACCGAGTTGGATTCTATCGGCCACAACGGCTGTTTTATTACCATTTGAATAGCATAACATTTCGATAACCCATATGCAACGGCATATAAGCAACCCCTATTCTCCATACATATAACTAATTACAGGGGAGTTCTTTTAGCCCCAGATAGTCAGTTAAAGGGCTTCTGTCACCCCACAAAAGTCTTTTTTTTTTTTTTTTTGGGATAGTTACATTCCTTTATAGCGCGATATAGGAGAATATAATCTTGTCACTTACTTTCATGCGGCCGTTTCTTTAGAAAACGAAGTTTTATAATATGTAAATCCGGTCTCTACCAGCAAGTAGGGCGTCTACTTGCTGGTAGCCGCAGCAGAAAACCGCCCCCTCGCCGTGTTGATTGACAGGGCCAGCCGTGATCTCCTCCTCCGGCCGGCCCTGTCAGTATTTCAAAAATCGCGCGCCTCTGTTCATTCGGCGCAGGCGCTCTGAGATGAGGAGGCTCGTCTCCTCAGAACTCCCTCAGTGCGCCTGCGCCGATGACCTCACCGAAAGAGAAGACGTCATCGGCGCAGGCGCACTGAGGGAGTTCTGAGGAGACGAGCCTCCTCATCTCAGAGCGCCTGCGCCGAATGAACAGAGGCGCGCGATTTTTGAAATACTGACAGGGCCGGCCGGAGGAGGAGATCACGGCTGGCCCTGTCAATCAACACGGCGAGGGGGCGGTTTTCTGCTGCGGCTACCATCAAGTAGACGCCCTACTTGCTGGTAGAGACCGGATTTACATATTATAAAACTTCGTTTTCTAAAGAAACGGCCGCATGAAAGTAAGTGACAAGATTATATTCTCCTATATCGCGCTATAAGGAATGTAACTATCCCAAAAAAAAAAAAAGACTTTTTTTGGGGTGACAGAAGCCCTTTAACACCGCCCAGGGTGTCTCCAGCCGATAAGCGCTAGCTCAGAGGCACCACTGATGGACCCCTAACCAGGGCCGGCCTTAGGTGTTCAGGCGCCCTGTGCGAGCTAACCTTGTGGCGCCCCCCCCCCCCCCCCCCCCCCAAAAAAAAAAACACTGCTTGTTGCTGGCATCATGGCATAGGCTGGCTGACTATCCAACCAAGTAGTTACCAGCCCGCACACCCCAAAGGCCAGTGTAATGTTATACTTCCCTACTTCGTGAGATTTCCCTACCCTCGTCACTTCCGGTCGCACCGGACATGACGTGAGGAGGTGTGCAGCACCGCGCAGGCGCACAACGACAGGTTAGGGAAATTTCACAGCAGAGCGCGCATGCGCCGGGAGCCTCGCCAGCGGTTAGGGAAAAACTATGGGCCAGTGCGCAGGCGCAGTGATCGGATGGATGTTCTCAGCTGAACACCGGCCGACACTGCGCATGCACCGGGAGCCTCACCAGCGGTTAGGGAAGGGAAAAATTATGTACGGGCCAGTGCTTTTTCCCTACCCTAACCGCTGGTGAGGCTCCCAGCGCATGCGCAGTGTCGGCCGGTGTTCAGCTGAGAACATCCATCCGATCACCGCACCTGTGCACTGGCCCATAGTGCGCCTCCCCCAATACCCCAGTATAATAAACATTGGTGGCGCAGTGCGCCCCCCCCCAACACACCAGTATAATAAACATTGGTGGCGCAGTGCGCCTCCCCCCCCAACACCCCAGTATAATAAACATTGGTGGCGCAGTGCGTCCCCCTCAATATAATAAACATTGGTGGTGCAGTGGGCAGTGCCAATGAGGGTAAAAAAATAATTAACTCACCTCCTCCAATTGATCGTTTCCTGTTCTTTCTTCATGACCTGTCAAAGGACCTGTGGTGACATCACTGTTCTCATCACATGATACATTACATGATCCATCACCATGGTAATGGACCATGTGATAAGCTCAGTGACGTCACCACAGGTCCTGAAGAAAGAACAGGAGACCGGCAGCTACGCGATCAACTGGAGGAGGTGAGTTAATTTTTTTAATTATTTTTTAAACCTCATTGGCACTTCCCACTGCGCCACCAATGTTTCTTATACTGGGGTGTTGGGGGGGGGGGCGCACTGTGCCACCAACGTTTCTTATACTGGGGTGTTGCCGGGGGGGGGGGGGGGGGCGGCGCACTGTGCCACCAACGTTTCTTATAAAGTTATACAAATACAGGAGGCGGGTGCCGGAATCAAATAGCCGACACCCGACCTCTGTGACAGGGAGCTGCGATCAGCGGCAGTTAACCCCTCAGGTACCGTACCTGAAGGGTTAACTCAACTGCAGCTGATCGCAGCTCCCTGTCACAGAGGTCGGGTGTCGGCTATTTGATTCCGGCACCCGCCTCCTGTATTTGTATAACTTTATAAGAAACGTTGGTGGCGCAGTGGCCAAAGCCCCTCCTCCTCCCGTCTCTCTTCTTGGCAGCGGCGGGGGCAGCAGGCAGGTCAGACACAGGGGAGGAGGAATCAGGTCAGACAGGGGAGGGGGCGATGGAGGGGGCGCCCTGAGGGAGAACACAAGTGCAGCCTCGCCTGCCGCATATTGCATTGCGAGCTGTTGGCCGCCCGGCGCCCCTGTTGCTATGGCGCCCTGTGCGGCCGCACAGCCCGCACACCCCAAAGGCCGGCCCTGCCCCTAACCCTGCCACAACCAACCACCAACCATGGATGCCTCCCATCCTCCCCACCAGAGATGTAATCCAACTTCAAGGACCTCTCACCACCACAACTACCGTGACAAAAATGCCCCGCCCCCAGACAAGAACCCTCACTGCACCTAGCTGCCCCAGAAGAACAGGGAGGGTGGGTGGTAGCTGTTTGTTCTCCCTTCACAAAATGGCACCCATTCGTTGCTTCACCTCCCATTTTAACCCCCTCATAGTCCACCCCCATTTCAAATTGCCCAATCGCCCCTCCCCAGGTCTCACTAACCAAACCCCCGTCATGCCAGCCTCCCCTAATGCTCTGCCCCCGGTCCGGCCTTTTCTTTAGTTAAAATAATTCTCAGAAATGCTAAGAGGAGTATTTTTATTTTGTATTAAGGTAAGAAAAAACAACTTCACATGGGTGAAACCAATTTATTACCGTGTCAGGTAGCCGCAGTTGTAAAGACTTTTACACCATCTGATTGTTCAGAAGAAGCATAACCAAGGACATTCCATGGAAAATTATACAGTGTGAAATATCCTTCATTGTCGCTGTATTGCCCTACAATTTGGTGGGTGGGGTGGGGGGGGTTGTGGCTGAAATAAAGGGGAAGTTAATCAGATAACATAAGGATGTGTAGACAAATGAGGCGTATGCAGAAATTTAGGAGCCAAACTACTATGGATGAAAAATATTGCTTGTGTCAAAACAAATGTTGGCAAGTGGAGGTCCCTAATCAGACTGATCTATGATCTAGGACTAGACTGATTTGTCTACATCTAAGTAATAATTCTTATCCAGCAGTTATTGCATATGAAAAATGCAGGGTGAACTGGTTCTGTGAAGGTGGTTTTTACGGTGTAGAGGTGTCTAATGGGGTCACTCAGCTCATAAAAAGACAGCTGTCCTGCCTCATAATCCAGAAATATTGCTAGAGTCTGACTGGAGGGCTTGTGAGGTATCTTAACTTTTACTTGGTCATAACGAAATGAATACTTATTTTTACACCTACGCAAACCCCAAGACTTATCATTATTTCCAATGAACGATGGTCCTCCCTGTCTGTCTATGGTTGCATAAACCACCCCTAACCTAAAGGCTCCAGTTCTTGCTGTTTCTACTTCCCAATAATGTTGTCCTGTACAAAAGCTCCTGGTGCTTAAAACTTGATGAGATTGAAACCTCTGGGGTGTCTTTGTGTAATTGTTCCAGTTTACTGAACAAGATGAAAGTCTTAAGTCTGCGGAAATATCTAAAGAGTTGGCCGCTGTATTTACATCCAATAAAATGTCCAAGTCTGCTGCGACATAGGATTTCCTCTTTATCCCAGTCACAATATCTGCTAAACCTTTGTAGAAGGTAGCTGCAATCAGACCTTCATCCAAGCCATTTATAGAATGGAGGACATTTCTTTCCTCGTTTAGAATCTTTTTGTCCATTCCAGGGAAACTAGATTTTCCAGCTTGCAGTAGAGCTAACGGGTCTGTCATATTACACATCTCCTCAATTTGATTAATCTCCACAGACATTTTGTCCTTCTCAGTTTCCAGCTGCTTAATCAGGTCAGAGATTGAGAGCGACACTCGCTCCTCTTCACTGGACAGCTCACAAAATACTTTACTCTGTAATAAATCTAATTGTCTTCTGATATCGCTAAATAGGGTGGTGATCATATCCTTTATGCGAACTGCTTTTTCCATCATATCTGTCTTTACATTTTGCAACGTCTGGAGACCTCTTTTGGTCTCCTGTCTCTTTAAGGTTAGATTTCTCAGAAGATCCCTCAGACTTTCTTTAATCCTCTCGGAGGCTTCGTTCAATGATTCAATATGGTGACCCTTGTGTTCTCCAGCCAGGCTACAGGAGACGCAGACACACGAGGTGTCCTCTGTGCAGTAATACAAGAGGGCATTATCATGAATTGAACATTTTCTGTTTGCTGTTGAAGTCATGGGCTCTATGAGGATGTGCTCTTTAGACTTGCTGTGAACCTTCAGGTGGTCATTGCACAATGAAGCCTCACACAAGAGGCAGGATCTAATAGCTGGTACCTGTGAGTGAATACAGTAAGTGCATAAGGTCTCTACGACTGCCTTTTCCTGCTTGGCGGAGAGGACATGCTTTGCTATTTTGTGTAGACTTACATTCTTCTGTGGCATTGGTAACATCTCCAACTCTTCTCTGCATTCAGGACAAGTAAAGCCTTTAAAATTTGCAGATGCAGACTGTGTTTCTAACACGTACTCTAGACACTCCCGGCAGAAGCTGTGTCCACATTTCAGGTGTGTTAAATCATCTGTATACATGTTCGGACAGAGGAAGCAGGTCAGTTCTTCTTTCAGAGCAGCTAAAGCCATTGCTGAAGCCTAGAGAGGACAGTGAAGGCAATGCAGGGAGCAACGTATTTCTTTTGTAACTTGCTAGAACTCCACCTCTGAAGACCTAAGTTTCGATTTCCCAGAAAAGGGTGTGGGGATTTATTTTTCCTTTTTAACTCCTGATGAGCTTTATCTGTGGCATATTGGCTGAAGAATGAATTGCATGAACAGCTCCTTTTAACCTACAAAGGTTTACAGTCTGCAGTGAATTTTTGAGCGCCCATAGTTTGTGTGGGATGACATTACTGGAAATGGCCAATAGGGATGGCTTACTGTAGGCATTTGTACAATTTGACAAATTGACGTTTATATAATCTTGACGTTTGGCGGGGGTCAGCTATTTGAGAAGACCTGGGGTTCTGGTGGGCACCTGACAGGATGAGCAGGGACTGGTGGTTCCCCTTCCCCCATCCTTCTCTTTATTTTTTTATTTTTTAAGTGGTGCGTCCTGGCCCCGTTTGTGGCATGGATAGGGGTGGTCAGGGAGGTTAGGGGTTAATGGCCTGGATCCTCCTGTTGCTGTATAAGGGGGCGGGTAGCCAAGCAGGGCTTATATACTCCCCTGCCCTGCCTCTTCACTTCCTCTTTAGCGGAAGCGTGCTGGTGAGTTCTCACTGCGTTCTGTCCGCATGAGAGATGGCCGCAGGCGATGCTTCCCTTGGAAGGCTCTTCAGGCGAGAGTTATGGAGGAGGGCGAGGGCTGGCTGCGCTCTTTTTCTGAGCAGCCTCGGCTCTCCCCTGCACTTCTCCTCCCCTGTTTCTGATTGTCCTGCTGGAGAGCTGTCGCGATCGTAGGCTAGCTCTGGGGCTGCGGCGGGGGGCAGGCGGTCCGCCCGGCGTTTCCATCACCCGCCCCCCCCCCCCCCCACCAAATACCTTTCCTGCCGGCCAGCACGTCGCTGGCTCGAGCGGTAGCTCCACCCCCTCCTCCGTCCCCTCTTTCCCCAGCGCTTCCTGCCGCGATTGGTGTGGGTACCGTGTGGCGTGAGCGGTTGAGCTGCAGGATGGGCGCCAATTCCAGCAGCTCCGCATCACGGGCTTCCTCCTCCTCCCTCCCAGTCCTTAGTGCCCCCTGTCATGCATGGCCCGCAGGCTGGCGAGGCTACAGTGGCCCCTGCTCCTGCCATGAGTGGCGCTTCTGCCCCTGAATATATCAGTGGGGCGCCTGAGGAGCCCCCAATAACGACCCCCCACCCCCTATGCCTCCTTCTGCTCCCTAGAGGTCACGCAGGCACAGGAAGCTGTCTGGTTCTCCGTCTTTCTCACAGGAGAGCAGGAGGCATGGTCACCGCAGTTCCCGTAGGCGTCGGTCCCATCGCAGGTCCTGAGAGTCGGCAAGGAGTGGGCGCTCTAGATCCTCTAGGTGGTGCTCTCAGTCATCCTCGGATGGGTCGTCAAGTGCATCAGAGGAGTCTGGTCAGATGTCGCGATCCAAACGCAAGAGGCGGATGCTTAGCCAGTCCTCCAGGACCCGTAGCCTGGTTCCTGCTACGTCCCTTCAGCACAAGGTTCCTGTGCCTGGCCCTTCGGTGGCGCCAGCCCTAACTACGTCTGAGTACCAACTTACGGGGGTGTGGGGAACTGGCAGTGGTAGTGCAGACACCGCAGCAGTGGTGATGGCACTTTTAGAATGGTTAGGGGGGGCCACTGGTTCAGGGGTATCTTCCACCCAGGGGCTGTTTAATGAAGGGCACTGCAGGTTTGCCGGTTTGTGCAAATATAAGCATGAATGCTCAGACTGCGGTGGTTCTCACCCGGCTAATAGGTGCTCCTGCCCCCCCCGTTTAACTTCCCAAGCAGCCCAATCAATGTGGACACAAGGACTCCGGTGAGCGTAGCCGCGATGGGCCCCTGGCTAGACAGGAACCCCAATTAGCAGGCAGCAGCACAACTGCGTTTTGGTTTCTCCTTTTTGGGTTTTTTATTCCATTCGTTCTCAATCGGTTTCCAGTTTTTTTTTTTTTTTGGATAACCTTAAATCTGCGCGGGAGCTCCCGGAGGTACTTAGGGAGAAGATTGGTAAGGAGGTTGCTCTGGGTAGAATCAAGGGCCCGTTTGCCGGTATTCCATTCCCTAATCTCAGGGTTTCTCCGCTGGGTGTGGTCCCTAAGAAGGAGCCGGGGAAGTTTAGGTTGATACATCACCTTTCGCATCCGAAGGGCTCGTCCTTGAATGATGCCATCCGACCTGAGGATTCTTCGGTGTCGTATGTCTCTTTTGACTGTGCGGTTTCGCTGGTTAGGGAGGCAGGTAGGGGTGCCCTCCTAGCTAAGTCAGATATCGAATCTGCTTTTCGTCTGCTCCCTGTTCACCCTGATTGTTTTCACTTGTTAGGTTGCTGTTTTGATGGACAGTTTTACTAGGACACCTGTCTCCCTATGGGTTGTTCCATTTCATGTCATTATTTTGAGATGTTTGGTTCTTTCCTGGAGTGGGTCGTCCGGTATGACTCGGGCTCAATGTCAGTCATACATTATTTGGACGATTTCCTTTTTGTCTCCCCTGGTTCGGGGGACGGTTGCTTGACCCTATTGAACGTTTTCCTGGAGCGAATGGCCCAGTTCTGGGTCCCCATTTAAGCTGACAAAACTGAGGGCCCGGTCACGCGGCTGTCGTTTCTGGGTATTGAAATTGACATGGTGGATATGGTTTTTCGGTTGCTGCCTGAGAGTCTTCAGAAAGTTCTCGACTAGGGATGAGCGAACCCGAACTGTATAGTTCGGGTTCGTACCGAATTTTGGGGTGTCCGTGACACGGACCCGTACCCGAACATTTTCATAAAAGTTCGGTGTTCGGTGCTTTTTGAAAGGCTGCAAAGCAGCCAATCAACAAGCATCATACTACTTGCCCCAAGAGGCCATCACAGCCATGTCTACTATTGGCATGGCTGTGATTGGCCAGTGCAGCATGTGACCCCGCCTCTATATAAGCTTGGGTCACGTAGCGCTGCACGTCACTCTGCTGATACAAGTGTAGGGAGAGGTTGCAGCTGCGACGTTAGGGTGAGATTAGGCAGTGATTAACTCCTCCAAAAGACTTCATTCAGTGATCGATCTACAGCTCTGGATCATTGAACTGCTGCTATTCAATTGCTCACTGTTTTTAGGCTGCCCAGAGCGTTTTTCAGTCACTTTTTTTCTGGGGTGATCGGCGGCCATTTTGTGGCTTGTGGTGCGCCAGCACAAGCTGCCACCAAGTGCATTTAACCATCAATAGTGTGGTTATTTTTTGGCTATATCCTACATCAGGGTCAAGCTGAGCCTGTCACCAAGTTATTCTCAATAACTTCACACACACGCTACTGTGC
The DNA here is from genome assembly GCF_905171765.1 of Bufo bufo. Taxonomy (NCBI): domain Eukaryota; kingdom Metazoa; phylum Chordata; class Amphibia; order Anura; family Bufonidae; genus Bufo; species Bufo bufo. The sequence continues at coordinate 424,370,059 of NC_053394.1, forward strand.
AATTCCAAGTCTAATTCTGTCTGTAAACGTATACCTGTCACCCAGGGCCTAAATAATAGGCCTTAAATTTATATTCAGCTAAATCTGTCATTACTGGTGTGCCTGTATTAGTGTAATACGGTACCTAAATAGATAGCCAGATAGTGTTAGGTGTCTGTAAAAAAAGGCCTGAATTTGAATTCAATACATTGGCCTGAATAATATTTTTCTTATTGTGGTGAACGGTAACAATGAGGAAAACATCTAGTAAGGGACGCGGACATGGTCGTGGTGGTGTTAGTGGACCCTCTGGTGCTGGGAGAGGACGTGGCCGTTCTGCCACAGCCACACGTCCTAGTGTACCAGCTACCTCAGGTCCCAGAAGCCGCCAGAATTTACAGGGATATTTGGTGGGGCCCAATGCCGTTCTAAGGATGGTAAGGCCTGAGCAGGTACAGGCATTAGTCAATTGGGTGGCCGACAGTGGATCCAGCACGTTCACATTATCTCCCACCCAGTCTTCTGCAGAAAGCGCACAGATGGCGCATGAAAACCAAGCCCATCAGTCTGTCACATCACCCCCATGCATATCAGGGAAACTGTCTGAGCCTCAAGTTATGCAGCAGTCTCTTATGCTGTTTGAAGACTCTGCTGGCAGGGTTTCCCAAGGGCATCCACCTAGACCTTCCCCAGCGGTGGAAGACCTAGAATGCACTAACGCACAACCACTTATGTTTCCTTATGATGAGGACATGGGAATACCACCTCAGCACGTCTCTGATGACGAAACACAGGTGCCAACTGCTGCGTCTTTCTGCAGTGTGCACACTGAACAGGAGGTCAGGGATGAAGACGATGCAGGGGACGATGAGGTCCTAGACCCCACATGGAATGAAGGTCGTGCCACTGACTTTAACAGTTCGGAGGAAGAGGCAGTGGTGAGACCGAGCCAACAGCGTAGCAAAAGACAAAGAGGGAGCAGTGGGCAAAAGCAGAACACCCGCCACCAAGAGACTCTGCCTGCTACTGACCGCTGCCATCTGGGACCGAGCACCCCAAAGGCAGCTTCAAGGAGTTCCCTGGCATAGAGCTTCTTCAAACAATGTGCTGACGACAAGACCCGAGTGGTTTGCACGCTGTGCCATCAGAGCCTGAAGCGAGGCATTAACGTTCTGAACCTTAGCACAACCTGCATGACCAGGCACCTGCATGCAAAGCATGAACTGCAGTGGAGTAAACACCTTAAAAACAAGGAAGTCACTCAGGCTCCCCCTGCTACCTCTTCTGCTGCTGCCGCCTCGGCCTCTTCTGCTGCTGCCGCCGCCTCGGCCTCTTCCTCCGCCTCTGGAGGAACGTTGGCACCTGCCGCCCAGCAAACATGGGATGTACCACCAACACCACCACCTGCGTCACCAAGCATCTCAACCATGTCACATGGCAGCGTTTAGCTCTCCATCTCACAAACATTTGAGAGAAAGCGTAAATTCCCACCTAGCCACCCTCGATCCCTGGCCCTGAATGCCAGCATTTCTAAACTACTGGCCTATGAAATGCTGTCATTTAGGCTGGTGGACACAGACCGCTTCAAACAGCTCATGTCGCTTGCTGTCCCACAGTATGTTCCCAGCCGGCACTACTTCTCCAAGAGAGCCGTGCCTTCCCTGCACAACCAAGTATCCGATAAAATCAAGTGTGCACTGCGCAACGCCATCTGTGGCAAGGTCCACCTAACCACAGATACGTGGACCAGTAAGCACGGCCAGGGACGCTATATCTCCCTAACTGCACACTGGGTAAATGTAGTGGCGGCTGGGCCCCAGGCGGAGAGCTGTTTGGCGCACGTTCTTCCGCCGCCAAGGATCGCAGGGCAACATTCTTTGCCTCCTGTCTCCTCCTACTCAGCTTCCTCCTCCTCTTCTTCCACCTGCTCATCCAGTCAGCCACACACCTTCACCACCAACTTCAGCACAGCCCGGGGTAAACGTCAGCAGGCCGTTCTGAAACTCATATGTTTGGGGGACAGGCCCCACACCGCACAGGAGTTGCGGGGGGTATAGAACAACAGACCGACGAGTGGTTGCTGCCGGTGAGCCCGAAGCCCGGCCTGGTGGTGTGCGATAATGGGCGAAATCTCGTTGCAGCTCTGGGACTAGCCGGTTTGACGCACATCCCTTGCCTGGCGCATGTGCTGAATTTGGTGGTGCAGAAGTTCATTCACAACTACCCCGACATGTCAGAGCTGCTGCATAAAGTGCGGGCCGTCTGTTCGCGCTTCCGGCGTTCACATCCTGCCGCTGCTCGCCTGTCTGCGCTACAGCGTAACTTCGGCCTTCCCGCTCACCGCCTTATATGCGACGTGCCCACCAGGTGGAACTCCACCTTGCACATGCTGGACAGACTGTGCGAGCAGCAGCAGGCCAAAGTGGAGTTTCAGCTGCAGCACGCACGGGTCAGTCGCACTGCGGAACAGCACCACTTCACCACCAATGACTGGGCCTCCATGCGAGACCTGTGTGCCCTGTTGCGCTGTTTCGAGTACTCCACCAACATGGCCAGTGGCGATGACGCCGTTATCAGCGTTACAATACCACTTCTATGTCTCCTTGAGAAAACACTTAGGGCGATGATGAAAGAGGAGGTGGCCCAGGAGGAGGAGGAAGAGGGGTCATTTTTAGCACTTTCAGGCCAGTCTCTTTGAAGTGACTCAGAGGGAGGTTTTTTTGCAACAGCAGAGGCCAGGTACAAATGTGGCCAGACAGGGCCCACTACTGGAGGATGAGGATGAAGCATGTTCACAGCGGGGTGGCACCCAACGCAGCTCGGGCCCATCACTGGTGCGTGGCTGGGGGGAAACGCAGGACGATGACGATACGCCTCCCACAGAGGACAGCTTGTCCTTACCTCTGGGCAGCCTGGCACACGAGCGACTACATGCTGCAGTGCCTGCGCAACGACAGCAGAGTTGCCCACTGTGGCGAAACCAACCTCGCCACTGGGTTTTGGAGAGGACTGGCTGCTGGCCTCTTGCCCCTGGATTATGGGCCATATACTAACTTTTAAACCCCTGAACCTATTCAAGTGAATTTTGGATAGGTTTGTCCCCAAGTTATACTGTTTAAATTAGGGATCGACCGATATTTATTTTTTAGGGCCGATACCGATAATTTGTCAACTTTCAGGCCGATAGCCGATAATTTATACCGATATTCTGGGTATTTTTATTTTTGAGGGAAAAAAAATATTTCCTACACAAATCTGCTGAAAATTAATGTTTATTGTTAACGTGTATTATTATTTTATTTTTTTTGTAAATCTTTTTCATTTATACTTAATATTTTTGTGGTTTTTTTTTTTTATTTTTTATTTTTTACTAACTTTTAGCCCCCTTAGGGACTAGAACCCTCGTCCTATTCCCCCTGATAGATCTCTATCAGGGTGAATAGGAGCTCACACTGTCCCTGCTGCTCTGTGCATAGTTCACACAGCAGCATGGAGCTGACTATGGCAGCCAGGGCTTCAATAGCGTCCTGGCTGCCATGGTAACCGATCGGAGCCCCAGGCTTACACTGCTGGGGCTCCGATCGGAGGAGCAGGGGAGAGGGGATCCTGTGGCCACTGCCACCAACAATTAATACTGGGGGGGGCGCACCAATGTTTTTACTATTGGGATGGGGGTGGGGGGCGCACTGCGCCACCAATGATTAATACTAGGGGGCTTGGGGGGGGGGGGGGGCGCACTGCGCCACCAATGAAGATACCTCTCTTTCACATACAGGAGGCGGGAGCTGGCTGCAGAGTCACATAGCCGGCTCCCGACCTCTATGAGCGGTAGCTGCGATCCGTGGCACCTAAGGGGTTAACTACCGCGGACCGCAGCTGCCGTTCATAGAGGTCGGGAGGCGGCTATGTGATTCTGCAGCTCCCGCCTTCTGTATATGAATTAATGAAAGACTCCTCTTCATTGGTGGAGCGGTGGCCACAGCCCCTCCCCTCCTCTTGTCTCCTCTCCTGCCATTGGCGGAAGCGGCAGCAGCATCACAGGGGGAGGAGACACTGCTTCCTTCTCCCCTGTGCTGCGGAGGGAACACAGAACGCGCTGTCAGCAGCGCGTTCTGTGTTCCCAATACGTTATCGGAATATCGGCAAAATAGATGCCGATACCGATAACGTTCAAAATCCTCAATATCGGCCGATAATATCGGTAAAACCGATAATCGGTCGATCCCTAGTTTAAATTGATGTAAGTTATATGTATGGCCAATGTAAACTCACAAAGTTGTAACAATTTATAATAAGTGTAACTTGTCAGCTTGGGAGGAAAATGCTGGGTGTGTTTCTATTGTGCCATTGTCCCATTGTGTGTTTAAATGGTGATGTCTGTTCTGTTGTCCTCACATGTGTATTGGCGATCTCCCTTTGTCCTCAGAGATAATTGGATTGCTCCTCAGGTTGTCTCCGGGACAGAGGGGAGGAGACCATGATGCATTGTGGGGATATGTTGTCCTATGTCAGTCTTCATTCTGGTCCTCTGGGGGCGTGAACGATTGGTTGCTGTAGTTACATTGTATGTGTTGTAAATTACTGATTGGTTGTATTTCAAACCCCTGTGGGCAGTACTATGTTTGTGGTTTATGAATAAAAGAGGCTGTACGTGAAGTACAGTCAGACCACTGCTTGACCCTCAACACGGAGCCTTGTCTCGTTATTGGGGGGATTCACTGTATGCTGTTAGAAGACCGATTGCCAGAAGTGTAAGCTGATCCCTGTTCGTCTGCTAGCAGCTTTTCGTGAGGTTCCAGTTTGGAGTACTATTTTGTATCCAGTTTGGGAGTTGGTGTCCTGCAGTAGCTGTGCCTGTCTCTCAGAAAAGGGGCTTATCGCCTAAACGGATTTTAACCCCTTTGTCTGCTGAAACGGTCCGTTACACCCACATTTTAACGTGTGCGGACTACTGGGTTGCCACCCTGCTGGATCCACGGTACAAAGACAATGTGCCCACCTTACTTCATGCACTGGAGCGTGATAGTAAGATGCGCGAGTACAAGCGCACGTTGGTAGACGCGCTACTGAGAGCATTCCCAAATGTCACAGGGGAACAAGTGGAAGCCCAAGGCGAAGGCAGAGGAGGAGCAAGAGGTCGCCAACGCAGCTGTGTCATGGCCAGCTCCTCTGAGGGCAGGGTTAGCATGGCAGAGATGTGGAAAAGTTTTGTCACCACGCCACAGCTAACTGCACCACCACCTGATACAGAACGTGTTAGCAGGAGGCAACATTTCACTAACATGGTGGAACAGTACCTGTGCACACCCCTCCACGTACTGACTGATGGTTCGGCCCCATTCAACTTCTGGGTCTCCAAATTGTCCACGTGGCCAGAGCTAGCCTTTCATGCCTTGGAGGTGCTGGCCTGCCCGGCGGCCAGCGTTTTGTCTGAACGTGTATTAAGCACGGCAGGGGGCGTCATTACAGACAAACGCAGCCGCCTGTCTACAGCCAATGTGGACAAGCTGACGTTCATAAAAATGAACCAGGCATGGATCCCACAGGACCTGTCCATCCCTTGTGCAGATTAGACATTAACTACCTCCCCTTAACGCAGTGGTTCTCAACTCCAGTCCTCAGGACCCACCTACCGGTCATGATTTGAGAATATCCCAGAGAATGAATACCTGTGGTAAGTCCTGATGCATTGACACCAATTATATCACCTGCTCAATACTAAGGAAATCCTGAAAACATGACCGGCTGGTGGGTCCTGAGGACTGGATTTAAGAACCACTGCCTTAACCATATATTATTGTACTCCAGGGCACTTCCTCATTCAATCCTATTTTTATTTTCATTTTACCATTATATTGCGGGGCAACCCAAAGTTGAATGAACCTCTGTCTGGGTGCCGGGGCCTAAAAATATCTGACAGTGGCCTGTTCCAGTGGTGGGTGACATGAAGCCTGATTCTCTGCTATGACATGAAGACTGATTCTCTGCTGACATGAAGCCTGATTCTCTGCTATGGGACCTCTCTCCAATTGATATTGGTTAATTTTTATTTATTTTATTTTAATTCATTTCCCTATCCACATTTGTTTGCAGGGGATTTAACTACATGTTGCTGCCCTCTAGCCCTTTCCTGGGCTGTTTTACAGCCTTTTCAGTGCCGAAAAGTTCGGGTCCCCATTGACTTCAATGGGGTTCGGGACGAAGTTCGGGTCGGGTTCGGATCCCGAACCCGAACATTTCCGGCAAGTTCGGCCGAACTTCTCGAACCCGAACATCCAGGTGTTCGCTCAACTCTATTCTCGACTTAATTGAAGGTTTTTTGGCTATCAAGAAGGTTACCCTTCTCCAGCTTCAGTCTCTCTTGGGTCTGCTGTGTTTTGCGTGTATGGTAATGCCCATGGGCCAGGTATTTTTTCGGCCTCTGTCGCTGGCTACCCAGGGCGGTTAATCGCTAGCATCGCATCAGTCTTACTAAGTCTCTGAAGGAGGATTTGGCGGTTTGGAAAGCGTTCCTACACTCTTAGAATGGCCACACAAGCAAGATCTCTAATTTCGATTTGGACATGTTTTCAGATGCTTCGGGGTCCTGCGGTTTTGGGACTATATTCAGGGCCGGATTTGTGGAGGTCCTCCGGTTTATGCAAGAATCTCGCGTTAATGGAGCTGTTCCCGATTGTTGTGGCGGTTGAGTTATGGGGGGGGGGGGGGAAGCAGGCTGTCTGATATGCACGTTTGCTTTTGGACGGACAATTTGGGGGTGGTTTATTCCCCTGTTCCCTCCCGGTGCTGGCTTTACTGCGGCACTTGGTGTTGCGGTGCCTTGAGTGCAATATCTGTTTTAGGGCTCGTCATGTTCTGGGGGTGGATAACAAAGTTGCTGATGCACTTTCACGTTTTTCATTGGCAGGATTTTCGGGCCCTTCTTCCGGAGGTGGATCAGGATGGCAGGGAATGCCCACAGCACCTGTGGCAGCTGGTGGACAGCAGCTGATGTCGTTAATTAGCTCTTCGGTTTCCCCTGCTACCTGGAAGGCGCATGGTAAGGCCTGGGCCGAATGATGTGGGATGGTGGGTTATAGGGACGTCTGTTCGCGTGATAATCTGCACTTGGAGGTCACGATTGAGTGGTGGTTGCGGTCCATGCGCATTTCTGCGGCAGTTGCGTAGCGACGTCTGTCAGGGATTGCTGTTCATTTCCGGGGGCGTGGTTGGGTGGATGTCACTAAGCAATTTATTATTCAGCAGGCGTTTCGGGGTTGGAGGAAGGAGTACGTCTCCCGGGAAAGTCGGCGTCCCGTCTCTTTCAGCCTCCTAAATAGGATGATTAGCAGTTTGCCTGATTGTCCCTTTAAGGCCGCCTTGTTTTCTGCGAGCTTTAGTCTAGCCTTTTTTGCAGCCCTTCGAGTTGGTTGCTCCCCCATGTCGCAAGCCAGGGTGTCTGTCATGTCAGGATGTTGTCATGGGTAATAACTCGTTGAGGATTCGCATTCGTCGCTCCAAGATGGATCAGTTCGGCTTGGGGTCATGGATTCCCCTTCACCCGGTCCCGAGGGTAGCTTGCCCGGTGCAGTTGATATCCGCTTATAGTGCGCTACGCTCCACGCTAACCAAAATCCAGTTCATTGCGTTTTTTTGGTCCTGCTTAGCGCTGGCGGGGGTGGACCCCAAGGAATTTGGTACCCACTCATTCCGGATTGGGACCGCTACGGAGGCGGCTCGGGCTGGTTTGCCTAAGGCGGAAGTTATGAGAATTGGCAGGTGGAGATCTGCTTGTTTTGCAACATATATTATGTTTAATCAATTTTTATTAATGGTTTCATCAAATTAAAATATACAAGACAACAAAGGAACACCTTTGATTAGGCGCATCACATTAGATTATGACAATTCTGATTCATGACAGTCTAACATAAAATATACCGATAAAGTGCATGACAATGCTAATACTATTATATCCTGTCACAAACTAAAAATCTATTTGTCATCAGAACACTGGTATAGATCAAAAATAATAAATAAAGTATATAAAATGGAGATAAAGGAAAGGAAAAACTAAAAACAGAATAGAGAGAAAAAGAGGGAGGGGAGAACAGAAAAAGACATGAGGAAGGAGGTAAAGGGAGGGGCTGAGGGAACAATATACCTCCATCACCAAGGGAGATTCACAGTATGGTGTTTTCGACACAACTTGAAACAAAAGACTGCCTATCTCATATCGCTAGAAGAGATAGGAAGTCCGGAGATTCTACTGCGTTAACCCAACATGCCCAAATCTTGCTATATTTAGCAGACAAATCGGACGCCTCCGCCGAAATCTCCTCCACCCTAGCTATCTGTTTCTTGGAACCAATCCCTCATAGTGGGAACATGCGTCGAGCGCCAGTATCTAGGGATCACTGTTCTAGCGGCTGTAATAAAAAAATCTTAGCAGGGACCCTTTTTGGGACGATAAAGAGCCCGGGAGGACGGAAAGTCCCAAAAGGGTTTAATTAAGTCACATCCCCACCAAACATGAAGCATTGTGCCTCTTTCCCTACAACAACACCAGCACAACTCCGACACTGAAGGGAATAATATCTTGCAATTCTTCTCTTGAGCAGCACAAGCCATAGAAAGCTTATGAGAGTATAGGAATGCTTTTTGGTAATACCTAAATCTGATTCCCAGCCACTTATAAAATTAGGGCTGTCCTTGTGTAAGCCCGTTAGAAGAATCTGATACAGATGGAAGACAAGGTGAGTTGGAGAAGATACCATGAACAGTTTTTCAAACTCAAACTCAAACTCAAACTATGAGTGTGGCTCCAAAAGAACACTGTGCTCCCCTGGACAAGACAAAGGATTTAATTTGCTCATATGCTAACCAAGAGATCCGTGTATCTGGAAATTTAGTGGAGATGGATGCAAGGGATGGAAATGTACTCCCTAGCATCAAGTGGTGAAAGCGAGGGTCATCTGTGATCTTTAAACCCAAAAATGAATCCCTTCCCATTCCAGCAGGAAATGCTGGATTACGGAAAATAGGGGTAAGCGGGCTAAGTCTTCTGATACCTATCCCTTTAAGAGTTAAAGAATCCCATGTTCTGATTGTATGTTGCAATAAGGGAAGGTGGTTAGAGGACCATGGGTGGTCCACAGGTGCAAGCCATGGAATATGTTTAAGAGGGAGGGGGTGTAAAGGGGGCCTATTAATCACCAATATTTATGCAAATATCGATAATTAATATTCATAAATGGGAGGAGCCATCTAGTGATAACTCCGCCCATCTATGCCTTTATATAATAACAACAATACCTTCGCTATACTTTACACTGATCACTATGCTAGCTGCATGCGCCTTACTAAACTATCGCCAATAACCACACGCCACACAGATAGTTATAAACCAAACACAGTATTTATTACTAACAATACACTACGCACGCAATACTAACAATACAGCACTAAATATACAATCCTAAACTACACTACACGTTCCCAATTCCACCCATCAACTAACTAGACAATTCACACATACAAGTAATATTAACATTGCAATAATACATTCATACACACAAATATCAGTAACCCATCCGCCTGACTAATCACTGTCCCTACGGGGTACGACGAGGGTTACCGGTGGTCTTACAGGGGTGTAAACCGACCACAAACACAAAGGGTTAACAATGGGGATAATATCAGAACTGTACAGCAATGCAAGGGTGAATACCCTGCAAGTGTACAGTGGGGGGGGGGGGGGGTGTGGCAGGGTTAGAGCAGGGGTTACCACCAGGGGTTAATCAGGGTAGGGAAAGGGTTACACGGTGGAGCAAGGGTTTGGGGGATCAGGGTGTCCAGTAACATGGCAAGGGTAAGGGGTTACAGGACCAGGGGTGATATGTGAGGGGTAGGTAGGGGCTACACAGGTATACTTAGGCCTTATCCAGGTGGTCATCATGAAGCTGCTCTCTCCCCTGCATCTCTGAATCTAGTCTGGTTGCAAGAGAGGGCACCTCTGGCCGGTTCGGGGTTTTATAGCCCAAAAGCAACCCCCTCCTCCTTCCTCAGGCATGTGACATCATAGTGTGCCTTAGTCCCCCCTCCTAGTCCCAAAAATGCTGGGAGTAATGGGCATGGCCATGGGGCAGAGGTGTGGAAAAACAGGTCTTTGATGTCTCTGATTAGAAGGTCCCCTCACAACGGTGCCACAGAGTCTGATTGCTTTGGGCCTGAACAAAAGGGGACTAGATGCTAATCAGCTGTTATCCTACAGGCTATCAGCACAAGTTTTCCTCTAAACAACTCTGCTGATAACAGTTGGAATTGCATATATGCATATATATATCCACAGATGCTTGGGGGCTCATCTATAAACACATACAAAACCGGGGGTATGAATGGGCAGCAATAAGCCCACATACATACTGTCATGCTGACATAAGTGTATATACATAGACACGTGTGCAAATACATACACACATATCTATATATACACACACCCTCGCATATATCTGGGGCATCACATACAGGGGACATATATAAGGGGGCACATATATATACTAATATAAGGGGGATTATAAGGGGGCACAGCTTCCAGGGACCACATATTTCCCACAGGGGCCACCATGAGCCCCTGGGGATCACCATGGGCATCACCCCATGATGCGGTGGTTAATGTATGCATATATATACCATACATGCCCGCACGTGTTTGCAGGCATGCATGGATATATATGCACACGTCTCAACCGTTCCTCAACAGTTCCTCAACAGGGGGCACAAAGTTTGCTCTAAACCTACCTATTGTTTTGTGCCTATGTTGTGTTGCCAATCTAATACTCTAATGAGTATTGCCGCCGTATGGTATAACTTTAGATCTGGTAAACCTACGCCCCCATGAGATTTAGATCTAACCAAGGTGGAATGACCTATCCGCGGACTACCCTGTCCCCATATGAAACAGGAAAATGCTGTTCTTGCTTTCCGGAAAAAGGATGGTGGTGAAAGGGGAATTGCCTGAAATACTCACCTAAAGAATTATTAGGAACACCTGTTCTATTTCTCATTAATGCAATTATCTAGTCAACCAATCACATGGCAGTTGCTTCAATGCATTTAGGGGTGTAGTCCTGGTCAAGACAATCTCCTGAACTCCAAACTAAATGTCAGAATGGGAAAGAAAGGTGATTTAAGCAATTTTGAGCGTGGCATGGTTGTTGGTGCCAGACGGGCAGGTCTGAGTATTTCACAATCTGCTCAGTTACTGGGATGTTCACGTACAACCATTTCTAGGGTTTACAAAGAATGGTGTGAAAAGGGAAAAACATCCAGTATGCGGCAGTCCTGTGGGCAAAAATGCCTTGTGGATGCTAGAGGTCAGAGGAGAATGGGCCGACTGATTCAAGCTGATAGAAGAGCAACGTTGACTGAAATAACTACTCGTTACAAACGAGGTATGCAGTAAAGAATTTGTGAAGCCACAACACGCACAACCTAGAGGCGGATGGGCTTCAACAGCAGAAGACCCCACTGGGTACCACTCATCTCCACTACAAATAGGAAAAAGAGGCTACAATTTGCACGAGCTCACCAAAATTGGACTGTTGAAGACTGGAAAAATGTTGCCTGGTCTGATGAGTCTCGATTTCTGTTGAGCCACAATCACAGTGTGTCATATATTAAAGTGGAGAACTATCATCAATAATATCACAGAAAATAAAGCTATCCAGCTTAAAATTTTACTTTTACTAGGTAATATTTAAAAAGAGGATTATTCCAAGTATTTCATGATATTATATTTATAGGCCAGACTAAGGTAAAGCAAGACCCACCATTAGCATCAAGGTAACAAATCACTTTGTCGATGGGAGGTAGAAGGAAATATGGCACTTACGGTTTGAGGATTTTCTTGTAAGGTAGATACGTTTCGGGTGAGATCAGGAAAATTTGATATCCTTATAGATACCCGGTAGCTAAACCCTTTTCTTAACCCTACACGACCCTAAGATGCTTACTCACAGTGGACTGCTTGTGTTGAGGACAAGGTTGATTGTCCTGGATAGTATGTTAAGGATGGTAATTTGAAGAAGAACTGTCCCGACGCGTTTCCCCAAGTAAAAAATCCTTGGTTCATCAGGGGACTTTGTATTTTAGATTCCCAAAGCCGAAGGATGGTGGCTATATGCTGGCGATAATGGAGGCTGATGATATGTTGAGACATTCAAATGGTAGAGTCCGAATTTGGCGTAAACAGAATGAGAACATGTATCCATCCTCTGATGGCTACTTCCAGCAGGATAATGCACCGTGTCACAAAGCTCTAATAATTTCAAATTGGTTTCTTGAACATGACCATGAGTTCACTGTACTAAAATGGCCCCCACAGTCACCAGATCTCAACCCAATAGAGCATCTTTGGGATGTGGTGGAATGGGAGCTTCGTGCCCTGGATGTGCATCCCTCAAATCTCCATCAACTGCAAGATGCTATCCTATCAATATGGGCCAACATTTCTAAAGAATGCTATCAGCACCTTGTTGAATCAATGCCACGTAGAATTAAGGCAGTTCTGAAGGCAAAAGGGGGTCCAACACCGTATTAGTATGGTGTTCCTAATAATTCTTTAGGTGTGTATATATAAAAATTTGGGTAGAATGTCCATTTTCAAGGCATTGATTCGTCCAAACCACGATAACTCCTTTTTATTGAAAGTCTCAAGGTCTTTCAATATCCTATCTAAGAGGGGGAAATAGTTTAGTTTTAATAGGTGTTTACTATCAGCTGGTATGTGGACGCCCAAATATTTAATGGCAGAAGGTTGATGTCTGAATTTGAAAGATGACAGTAGACCCGCAAAATCATCATGAGGGACAGTTATGTTGAGGATTTCGGATTTTGTGTAGTTGACTTTAAAGTTACTCAAGTGACCGAACTGCTCGAATTCTTTTAAGATCGAAGGGATGGAAATACGAGGCTGAGTGATGGAGTAGAAGATCATCAGCATATAATGCCGTCTTGTACTGTTTGTTTTCAACCGTAAGACCATGAATGGAAGGGTTCTTACGAAGAGCTGTGGCCAGATGTTCCATCACTAACACATAAAAGTGGAGAAAGGGGATACCCCTGTCTAGTCCCGTTCTGAATCGGTATAGGTGGGGATAGAAGTCCATTAATCCTTACCTTTGCAGTGGGGTCTGAATATAGGGCACGTATACAGTTTAAAAATTTGGGGCCAATCCCAATTTGTTGTAAAGTCAAGGAAAGACCAATGGACCCTATCAAAGGCCTTCTCCGCGTCAATCAAGAGCAAACATAGAGTCGAGGCACTATTTCTAGCTATATCTGTAAGGAGTAAAGTTTTGATCGTGTTATCCCGCGCTTCTCTCCCGCGGACAAACCCAACTTGATCTGAATGAACAATGTTTGGGATTATAGGGGCTAGTCTATCTGCAAGTATTTTAGAGTACTTGCAATATATATTAGACTGGATCTTCTGATTTAAAAAAATAAATAATATATATTTTTTTAAATGGGGCTATATATAGTATTTCTTGTGGTTGATGTTGGTAACTACATTGCACCCCGTTAGTTTGGGTTCCTGTGTGTGTTTGGTCTAATGGTTTTTTTCTTGCAGGTCTGGGACGGCTGGCCATATGGATGGTCGGTCATTCATATATCTTCTGAGCTGCACAGAGATCGGAATGCAGGCCCAGTGGGCGGTCCCTCTGTTTCCGAGAAGTGGATGTCTTCTAGAGGGGGATTCGTGGCCTTAGGTGGTCCCAGCACCTACCGCAGGTGGTTGATTATTGGGTTGCAGGCAAGAGGTCCGGTAATTCTGGTCATTCATGTGGGGGGCAATGATATAGGTTCCCTGCGGTTGGCGGAACTTTTGACCCTCATTCGGTCTGACTTGGAGTGGTTTCTCTATTTTTTTTTTTCTTTAAAGAGGTGGTTTTGGTCTGGTCCAAGGTCATTCCCCGGGTAGTATGGCAAGGTGCCAGGGACGGGGAAGCTGTGGAAAAATGCAGGCGCACGGTGAATGCATGTATATCCCGCTTTGTTAGGTCCCGGGAGGGTGTAGCTGGAGGGTGATAACCGTTCGTTAATGAGGCCTGACGGCGTTCACCTTTCCGATTATCAGATTGGACATATTTCTTTCTGGCCTCCAGAATGGGGTGGAGCAGGCCCTGTTTTTGTTGGGTGGTGGTCTGAGCCCCGTTTGAGAGGACAGGTCTCCCTCATGGCGGCAGGTGAATACAGTGGAGAGGTGTTGGAGACAAATTGGCGTACTTGCGCGCTGGGAGTCCAGCGGCCGGCAGACCGCCCTGTCTTGGTTATGGTGTTTTTATGGTTTTGCCGCTTAATAAATGGCTGTTGCTAGAGTTAAAGAGGAATGGTTGTCGGTGTCCTTTGTATTCGACTGGTATGGGAGGAGTCAGGTGTAATAATAGAGGTACCCCCTTCTCCCCTTTTTCCCCTTGATTATTACAAACAGTCCTATGAGCACCACGTTCTTCTCGCTACTTTCCTTAGGCCAGTGAGGTCATGAACATCAGTCCAATAGCCTGGGCGCATCTGAGCCCTATTCAAGTGACACAAGCAACATGTGACCTGACATTTGAAAAACTGCTCCTGGGACACTTTAGGAAAAATAGCCGTACCACTGGTTCCATGACCAAATCGATGTAACGACAATTTGTTGGTGTACCTGAAATGAAGACCAGAGAAGTCCATCTACCGTATATTATGCTACCTCACACCATATTCTCGGGAGTAGGGCTGGTATGAAGTTCCCTTGTAAAGTTCTCTCCATGGTGTTGCCCGCATGGTATCCAGACCAATCTCTAGTTATCATTGCATCTGAGAGAAAAGGAGGACTCATGACTGAAGAGGATAGATCTCCAATCCAACATTCATTGCTGTTGTGCACCATGAAGGCCTTTGACCAGTGGCAAGAGGTCAATGGTACACCTGTAGCTGGATGTCTGGCTCTTAGCCCAATTATATGCAAATGCCACCTGGTAGTTTGTGTAGACATTGTTCGCTGCCCTAGGCTTGGTATGTGAAGTCCAATTTTACTTGCAGTACAGAATGGATCATTATGCGCCATTCTTGTGGTGGTCCGTCCATGCAGAGGTTTGCCTCTCTGATAAGCTAGAATTACAGCAAGAGGTGCATTCTCCCAACCACCAGGACACTCAACGTTGAACAGAGCTGACATCTTGGCCTAGGTGCGTAGCTTTCTGCCAGAGTGATAAACCAAGGTCTTTAAGTTCAAGGATTCTGTCCCTCTGTAACAAGTAACACTGACCAACAGGGCACATTGCAAAATTTTCCCACACAATTTGATCTGATTTTTGAGGTTTCATGTGTCCAAGAAACATTGCTTTCAATCTGGATTTTATGCCCCTCCCACATGGCACAGATTAGAGCTAGGTAATTGAAAATGTGATCATTTACAAATGTATTATTCTTATTCTTATTTCAGATTTTTTTAAAGTTTTTGAGCATATAGTTGTACAAACAGTACACAGTGATACTGACCATCTGAGTAACCGTATAATCTCAAAGTATGAAGTCATATGATGCAGGGTACATAGTAATCATCATAGTAACAACATAGTAATACAAATCTTGAAAAGTCCTGATACTTTCTCGCTTTGCATAACCTTACGACTTGTCCTCCTTAGTGTTGCCATTTTGATGTTGAGGAGTGTATATTAGATTGGTGGGGTGTCCCACGGCTAAGATCACACTGATCAGTGGTGCCTGGCAGTAAACTGTGTTCTGGCTCCACACAAAATGTTCTGGACGTTCTCAGTAATGCACTTGGCTACCGTTCACTTGAATAGGAACATCTGCTACAGTTCCGGAGTGTGCAATACACTGTTTACTCTAGGTAATAACTGACCTGTGTTGGGTGCCAAGTGTCGGACCTCCATCAGACCGATCATGTGCATACCACATGTGGATCCTAGGTACTTCTTCTTGATGCAGAGTTGGCACGTCAATGCATTTGAATCTGTCTCACTTGGGCTGTAATGGAGAGCGATGGTTCATGTACAACCACTTCCCCAATGGGACTAGGTATCCTCCTTATTGGGATCGGTGGAGATACCTGGGACACCTGGACTGGGCTCAAGATTTAGAAAATAATTCCTCACTAACTTGCTAATAGTGTCTGTATCCCTGCACAGGTTTGAAGGTAACTTGTCATAGGGATTTGCCACGCTTAACCCGCCAGAACATTATTTCAATGTTTTACGGTGTTGAAAATAACATGCAAATTAGCTCTACTCAGAAAGAAAGGAAAGCGGTGCCACCAGTTGGAAGGTAGGTATCCTATGGAAAAAAAAAAATACACCTTTTTAGACATGTCTTGAGACATAATTTAGGGTTATAGACAGGCCAGAACCTCACTTGCAGGCAACTGTTTTGGGGTGATTGCTTTTCACCCAGTTTGTTCTCTCTAATCAGGTCTCAAGGTAGAACATTTATGTATAGTATAGCAACCTTTATATCTGGTGGCACTGGATGCATGTTTCACCCCCCCAGAGGAGCATTGCCTTGAATAAAACTCCTTATGTGTCCACCAAAAGGAGAAATAGTTCCCTTTCCCTCCCCGGATTGCAGTGTAGAATCCATGCTTGTACAGTATATAAAGTTTCTGAAATGCTGGATGTGGTGAACTCTGGCAGGCTTATCTGGTGGAGAACCGGAGATGTGAACGTGACCTTAGAGATTGGTTGGTTGCCAGTGCAGGATGGGTCAAGGGGTAGGGAGGTGTGTGTGTGTGTGTGTGTGTGTGTGTGTGTTTGTTTTTAATTTTATTTATTTTATCCTTTTTTTATGTTAAAAAAAAAGTTAACAATTTAGTAAAATAAAATATATTCTAAAAGTACAATATAATACAACAGTCAAGACAACAAAAGGGGTCTTGGTTAGGAATGGAGTGAAAAGGAAAGAAGGAAAAAAAAAAAAAAAGGGTTGGTTTCAGTGTTATTTTTGTTTTCTTGTGGTGTGTGGTTATGACGTGTAAAAAAATAAATAAATAAAATCTCTTTACAGAGGTTTTGGGTAGTTTAATAAATTATGGCGGCAAATAAGGTGGTGTGGGGAAAACGGGGTCACTATTGTAGGTAGTAGTGGGGTGAGAAGAAGAGTCTGGAGACTTCAGTCATTGGATCAAAGGCTGAATGTAAACCAGAGGAAATATGGGAGAGACTAGGGTTGATGCTTCTGGGAGGCTGAGAGATGATAGAGGTTGTCAATAATACCTCTCAAATAAGTGGCAGCGCAATTTAGGACTAGGAGAAAGTAAAAAGTAAGAAGTAATTTTGGATTATTGGCTTTTGACAAAGGGCAGAGTTACAGTTTTTTTTTTTTTTCATAAATGGAGGAAATCTGCTGACAGTCTTGTTTTCTTCAGGTGTGCCAGTCATCTGTGAGGAAAATCATGAGGCATGCCAAGGTTTTCCGGTCTATGCCCGGAGGTTTGGTGCGTAGGGATTGCTGCTTCATCCAGAGAACACTTGTGTTTCACTGTAATGGTTGGTAGCCAGGTGGAAACAGAATAGGGAAAGATTGGGACACTGACTGTAGAACGTCGATTAGGTAGGAGTATGCTGAGAGATGAGAATATTTGAGGGAGAATTGAGTGTTATCAGGAACTGAGCAGACCTGGACGAAGACAGATCTTGTGTATTACCATTTTTGTGTGAGCGAATTAGTAAATTGTGTAAGGCCAAGTGAGAAGAGGCATCCAACAAAACTTTTTTTATTTTTCCGTTCACATAGCCATATGAGAGCTAATTTTTAATGGCACCGTTTAATTTACTATGTCTTATATTGGAAAACGGGGAAATTCTTTGTGGGGTAAAATTTGAAAAAACAAACAAACCACGATTTATGCCAATTTATTTATTTTTTGTGTGGTTCTGACATCATGGCGTTCACTGTGCGCTAAAAATGACATGTAGATAAGATGGCGTGGCACTCTCGTCCAGGTTATGTGGGTGCTTAGGTTGTGGGTCCTCAGCCCTCAACAGTAGAAAATTAGAAACTTCAGCACTCCGATGAATATGGCAACATCAGGTCTCTGCCTCTCCTTCCCCTTCCATCTCGAACGTTATAAATCCAGGGATCAGCAACCTTCGGCACTCCAGGTGTTGTGAAACTACATCTCCCATCATGCACATGATGCTTGGCTGTTCTCTGAACTCCCATAGAAGTGAAAGCAGCATGCTGGGAGTTGTAGTTTGACAACAGCTGGAGTGCCGAAGGTTGCTGATCCCTGCCCTAAGACATGGCATCATTGCTGACATCAGGTCTACAGGGCAGGGTCCAGGAGGATTAGCAGAACACCACGAGACGTAAGGTCACTGATGTTGTGTTGACAGGACAGAGACTTACAAGCCTTGCCACGCCTCAGACATACACGTGTAGGACAGGGAACCAACATAGCGGAATATGCCACGTGACCGCTATAAAGTGCGGGAAAACAGGGCATTATGTATAAATAGTCACTTAGTCATAATGTGGTTACTGTCAGTTGATGGTGAAAATGACAAAACTGAGATCTCTTTAATTTGCCATAGTTTATATTGGAGAATTCTTTGTGGGCGGAAATTGTGGTGAAAAAATGTCAACTCCGCCAAGGTTTTGTTTTTACAGCGTTCACTGTGGGCTTAAAATGTTCGCTTTTACTACTTTTAAAGTATAGTTAGACTTGCCATGTTTCTCCTCTGCTTCTGCTTCTTCCAGTGTTGCACTTCTGAGCAGTTTCTTGGCTGCAGCGGTGACTTCCCCTGCACACAGATCACTGCACAGCCAATCACTGACTTTAGTAATGTGCAGTATGTCCCTGATGAGGCCAGTGATTGGCTGTAGCAGTGATGGGGTGTGCACAGCATGTCACTGCTGCAGCCAGGAAAACTAACACAAGCAGGGAGGACTGTAGTGCTACACTGGAAGCGGCAGGGAAGAAAATGTACCTCGGACAACCCCTTTAAGCCAGTGGTGGGGAACTTGTGACCTGAGGAGGTGTATGTATATTTTTGGGTGCTAACCCTGGGTCCATTCATAACTTCCAACTATGTACAGATCTGAGCAGAGGAGTAGGAGCAGGATCTGTTGCAGACAAAACTCAGAGACAACCCAAGTGTAGAAGAATAAATGTCAACTTTACAGCTCATAGACACAACAGAGGTCGCACAATTTCCTTTTTCCAGAAGAGTAAAAATACTTCTTTTAACAAATTTGAGGAGTATTTTTGTCTGAGGAGGAGTAAAAATTATGCGGTAATTCATATATATAATACATAGCAGCCTCATAGATATGTAGGACTATTTCTGCAGGGAAACCATTACTAGTCTCCTCTATAATGTCTTCTGTGCAGAAATGGCAATAAGAAAAAACAAGACCACTGCCGCCATAACGGTGAGACACAGCGCCCGCCTGGCGCTGCCATATACAGATTACATACACATCTCTACTACATGATCATTAGTTAGCTCAACTATATACACAATCTATACACAGCTCTGCTACATGTCCATTACACAGATAGAACTAATGTGTGCACATTACACACAGAAAACTGTACAATAGACTGTTTACACTGACATAGCCCTGCTTTATACACACCTTCCATACATAAAGTACCTCTGCATTCTCCACCAGCACAGTCCTACACCTGTTCCCTTAACTCCACCCACACATATGGCTGATCACATGACTGTGACATCACCACAGGTCCTGTAACCACAATGTAGTATTTAGTCCGATCTCTGGAGCTGCTCCTGGTGAGGGAGATGTCCATGAGGGGTGGGGGCTTCCTGTGTGCCGGACCTGGCAGTTTCTGATGCAGCGCTCCTGACTGAAAAGAAGACCATGCGTAAAAATACGCATGAGCCTTTTTTTCAGGGAGTAAAATGGCCTGAACAGGCGTCTGACGCTTTGTACAGGCGTTATTGCGACCTCTGCACACAACCGTGGTTTGGATACACATGCTAATCAATTCACTTCAATGGGGCCACAAAATATGCGGACAGCACACTGTGTGCTATCCATATGTCCATTCTGTGGCCCTGCAAAAAAAATGTAATGTCTTATTCTTGTCCATTTTGGGGAAAAGGATAGGACATTTGTGAAGGAGTAAAAAAAAGAGGGGGGGCAGGCTCTCGGCCAGTATACGTGTTTTGTGGATCTGTGATTTGCAGACTGCAAAAACGTGTATGGCCTGTGCTTGAGCCCTAACTGAGAGAGAACAGGGCTGCACTAGCAAAGAGGTTAAGGTGTTGAACATTGCACAGAACTATGGTGCATGGTCTACAGTCATAACTTGCAGGTGGAAATGGTGGCTCTCCTTCCTGTTACATTGCTGGTGCAGCAGTGATTACCGTATATACTCGAGTATAAGACGAGTTTTTTGGCACATATTTTTGTGCTCAAAAAGCCTCCTCGTCTTATACTCGAGTCTAGGTCTTGGCTCCGGTAATAGCAGGCAGTGCGGGGGGCGGCGCTCACTCACTGACGTCACGCGCCTGCACCGCCCTAGTGGGAGCAGGCGCGTGACGTCAGTGAGTGAGCGCCGCTCCCCGCACTGCCTGTATTAACGAAGCAAAGACAAAGTAAGATACCGTATCCAAAGTTAAAGGTTACAGATCCCCCTCCCCGACGCTCACAGCAGTATATTTAAATACTGCTGTGAGCGTCGGGGAGGGGGATCTGTGGATGGCACTGTAGGGGGATCTGTGGATGGCACTGTAGGGGGATCTGTGGATGGCACTGTAGGGGGATCTGTGGATGGCACTGTAGGGGGATCTGTGGATGGCACTGCCATCCACAGATCCCCCTACAGTGCCATCCACAGATCCCCCCCTCCCCTAAACAGTGCCATCATGGCACTGTTTAGGGGAGGGGGGATCTGTGGATGGCACTGTTTAGGGGGGATCTGTGGATGGCACTGTTTAGGGGGGAGATCTGTGGATGGCTCCCTGTATTTAATGCAGAGTGTGTGTGTATATAATGTAGAGTGTGTGCATTATATACACATACACTCTGCATTATAGCTGCATTTCCCACCCTAGTCTTATACTCGAGTCAATAATTTTTCCCATTTTTTGGGGGTAAAATTAGGGGCTCGGCTTATACTCGGGTCGGCTTATACTCGAGTATATACGGTACTCCAAACCAGAATCCAGTTTACATAGGCTGAGTCAAGGCATAGAGTTTGACATTATGCGTTCTTCACCTTGGTCCCCTGCAAGGATGGATAGAATTTCCTGCAGTGAAACCCTAGGTTGCACTCACTTGATGTTGTAGCATAGTCTAAGGACGGACAGGGGTTGGTAACAAGTAGATGGCAGGATGACCAGCAGTATAGAGGGGCAAACTTAGAATCCTGGAACCCCCCCCTCCTTTCCCATTGCCATCTCAGACTGGGCACTGCGTGAACTACACCTGTTTTAACAGAGCGGAAAAGATGTAAAATTTATATTACTAATGGTCACTTGACTCCACCACAATTTCTGTAGTGAGCATGGGAATACATCTTAACTCCTTAAGGACCAGGCTCATTTTCACCTTAAGGACCAGACCATTTTTTGCAAATCTGACCAGTTTCACTTTAAGTGGTAACTTTAAAACGCTTTGACTTATCCAGACCATTCTGAGATTGTTTTTTCGTCACATATTGTACTTCACGACACTGGTAAAAATGAAGTAAAAAAATAAATAAAAAAATGTTATTTATAAAAAAAAATACCAAATTTACCCCAAAAAAGATTTAAATGCCAAATTTCAATTTCTCTACTTCTATAATACATAGTAATACCTACAAAAATAGTTATTACTTTTACATTCCCCATATGTCTACTTCATGTTTGGATCATTTTGGAAATTATATTTTATTTTTTGGGGATGTTAGAAGGCTTAGAAGTTTAGAAGCAAATCTTGAAATTTTTCAGAAATTTTCAAAAACCCAATTTTTAGGAACCAGTTTAGGTCTGAAGTCACTTTGTAAAGCTTATATAATAGAAACCACCCAAAAATTACCCCATTCTAGAAACTACACCTCTCAAGGTATTCAAAACAGATTTTTACAAACGTCGTTAACCCTTTAGGCAGGGCTCCAGATGGCGACCAAAACGGTCGCCAATGCGCCTTAAAATTTGCAGATGACGACAAGACTTTTTAGTCTTGTCGCCATTTGCGACTGTACCGCCGCGCTCCTGCGCAGCCTAAGTTCTCTTCAGTAGCACACTGCAGTGCACAGTGGAGAAGGAAGGAGTCCCTCCCTCTCCACTGTGACGCGGCCGCCACTGCCACCAATGGGGAGATAGCAGGGAGGAGGAGGGAAGGAGCTGTCGCCACTGCGCCACCAATGAATGTAAAACATAAGTGTCTGCAGCGGTATCACAGACCCGGCACTCGGCCTCTATAACAGGGCATGCGATCCGCGGCCATTAACCCCTCAGGTGCCCCAGATCGCATGCAGTTATTGAGGCCGGGTGCTGGGTCTGTGATACCGCTGCAGACAATTGTATAAAGGAGTTAATGGGTCCAAAGAATATGCACTTAGTAGCAGGCTGCATAGAGCGGCGCCCAGGGATCTAAGTGCACTTACTATTATTCCTGGGCGCCGCTCCGTTCACCCGCTGTGGCCCCCGATATTTTTAGCATTCAGAGCAAGGAGGAGGAGACGCCAGTGTCTCTCCTTCTCCCTGACAGCAGCGCTGTCCAATCACAGAGTTTTTTTTTTCTCCCTGGCTCTGAGCTCTGCGCTGTGATTGGACAGCGCCGCTGTTATGGAGACGGAGAGACACTGGCGCCTCCTCCTCCTTGCTCTGAATGCTGAAAATACTGGGGGCCACAGCGGGTGAATGGAGCGGCGCCCAGGAATAGTAGTAAGTGCACTTAGATCCCTGGGCGCCGCTCTATGCAGCCTGCTACTAAGTTCATATTCTTTGGACCCACGAAAGGTCCTCTTTAATTACATTCATTGGTGGTGCAGTGCGCCCCCCCAAAGCCTCTCCCCCCCCCTATTATCACTGGCCACAAGTCCCCCCCCCCCTATTATCACTGGCCACAAGTCCCCCCCCCTATTATCACTGGCCACAAGTCCCCCCCCCCCCTATTATCACTGGCCACAAGTCCCCCCCCCCCCTATTATCACTGGCCACAAGTCCCCCCCCCCCCTATTATCACTGGCCACAAGTCCCCCCCCCCCCTATTATCACTGGCCACAAGTCCCCCCCCCCCCTATTATCACTGGCCACAAGTCCCCCCCCCCCCTATTATCACTGGCCACAAGTCTCCCCCCCCCTATTATCACTGGCCACAAGTCTCCCCCCCCCCCCTCCCCTATTATCACTGGCCACAAGTCGTCGTCCCCCCTATTGTTATATGGTGGCCACAGGGTCCCATCCCCTTCATTGGTGGCAGAGTACACTGCTGGTGCTCAGATCGTTACCATGGCAGCCAGGACGCTACTGAAGTCCTGGCTGCCATGTTCAGCTCCCTGCTGCTGTGTGCACAGAGCCCAGGGCAGCAGGGAGATGTGTGACATCCTATTCACCCTGATAGAGATCTATCAGGGTGAATAGCACAAGGGATGAAAAGATCCAGGTTCTAGTCCCTAAGGGAAGAAATGGTTATTAAATGAAAAAAGTAAAAAAAAACACAAATACTAAAAGTTTAAATGGCCCCCTTCCCAGTTTTACATATAAAATTTACAAACAATAAAGAATAAACATATTACATATCGCCACGTCCAAAAAACTGAGCTATTAAAATATAAAAAAATATTTCTGCTAGGTGAAGGCCGTAACAGATAAAAAAAAAAAACCTCTAAACCACGCAATTCGCCATTTTTAGTCACCTTGTCCCCCAGAAGATGTCCCTGGATGTGAGAGGTATGTGGTGCTGTATTCTCCTATATGTAGTGCTGGCTCATTACTGTGACCTGCGTCTCATCCTCTCAAAGTTCTTTTTTTTTAAATGATATGCATTTTAAATTTGGCGACTAAAAAATGTAATTTGGCTCAAATTTTTTAGTTTAGGGCTCTTTCACACCTGCGTTATTGTCTTCCGGCATAGAGTTCCGTCGTCGGGGCTCTATGCCGGAAGAATCCTGATCAGGATTATCCTAATGCATTCTGAATGGAGAGAAATCCGTTCAGGATGCATCAGGATGTCTTCAGTTCCGGTACGGAACGTTTGTTGGCCGGAGAAAATACCGCAGCATGCTGCGCTTTTTGCTCCGGCCAAAAATCCGGAACACTTGCCGCAAGGCCGGATCCGGAATTAATGCCCATTGGAAGGCATTGATCTGGATCCGGCCTTAAGCTAAACGTCGTTTCGGCGCATTGCCAGAGCCGACATTTAGCTTTTTCAGAGTGGTTACCATGGCTGCCGGGACGCTAAAGTCCTGACAGCCATGGTAAGTGTAGTGGGGAGCGGGGGAGCAGTGTACTTACCGTCCGTGCGGCTCCCCGGGCGCTCCAGAGTGACGTCAGGGCGCCCCAAGCGCATGGATCATGTGATCGCATTGGACACGTCATCCATGCGCATGGGGCGCTCTGACGTCATTCTGGAGCGCCCGGACTGTAAGTATACCGCTCCCCCGCTCCCCGCTCCCCGCTCCTACTATGGCAACCAGGACATTAATAGCGTCCTGGGTGCCATAGTAACACTGAAAGCATTTGGAAGACGGTTCCGTCTTCAAATGCTTTCAGTACACTTGCGTTTTTCCGGATCCGGCAGGCACCTCCGGCAACGGAAGTGCATGCCGGATCCCAACAACGCAAGTGTGAAAGAGGCCTTAGGAGCCAATGGCTCCTGGTCATTTTTTTTTGTCTGGAGCACTGCCTTTAGGTGTTCCACAAGAGTTAATGGCAAATGGAGATAAAATTTCAGAATTTAGATATTTATTTATTTTTTTGGCAAATTTTCCATTTTTAATCCATTTTTTTCCAGTAACAAAGCAAGGGTTAACAGCCCAAAAAAATGCTATATTTATTGCCCCGATTCTGTAGTTTGCAGAAACACCCCATATGTGGCCGTAAACTACTGTACGGGCCCACAGTAGGGCGTAGAGGGAAAGGTGCGCCGTATGGTTTTTGGAAGGCAGATTTTGCTGGACTGGTTTATTTACACCATGTCCCATTTGAAGCCCCCCGATGCACCCCTAGAGTAGAAACTCCAAAAGTGACCTCATTTTGGAAACTACGGGATAAGGTGGCAGTTTTGTTGGGACTATTTTTAAGGTACATATGATTTTTGGTTTATCTAGATTACATTTTTCTGAGGCAAGGTTACCAGAAATAATAATGAAATTTCATCTCCATTTGCCAATAACTCTTGTGGAACACCTAAAGGGTTAACTACGTTTGTAAAATCAGTTTTGAATACCTTGAGGGGTGTAGTTTAAGTGGGGTCACTTTTATGGAGTTTTTATTCTAGGGGTGCATCGGGGGGGCTTCAAATGGGACATGGTGCCAAAAAAAAAGCCATCAAAATCTGCTTCCAGAAACCATACAGCGTTCCTTTCCTTCTGCGCCCTGCCGTTTGGTCATACAGCAGTTTACGACCACATATGGGGTATTTGGCTGTTAACCCTTACTTTATTGGAAAAAAACTAATTAAAATGGAAAATTTGCCAATTTTTTTTTACAGTGTTCATCTGAGGGGTTGGGGGTATTTTTATAGAGCAGATTCTTACAGACGTGCCGATACCTAATAATATTTCTACTTTTAAAAAAAATATATGTTTTACACTATATTATCTTTATATAAACAAAAAAAAATCATTTTAGTATCCCCATAGTCTAAGAGTCATTTATAAATTTATATTTTTTTTTTAGCCATTTATATTGGGTAGGGGCTCATTTTTTGCGGGATGAGAGGACCGTTTTATTGGCACTATTTTGGTGGGCATATGACTTTGATCGCTTGCTATTTCAATTTTTGTGATGTAAGGTGACAAAAAAAATCATTTTTTGCAGTTTTTATTTTATTTTTTTGACCGTGTTTATCTGAGGGGTTAGGGGGGATATTTTATAGAGCAGATTATTACGGACGCAGCGATACCTAATGTCTACTTTTTTTTTTTTTTTTTTTTTTTTTTTTTTTAGTTTTTCTAAATATTTTTGCAAAATTTGAAACTTTTTTTTTTTTAGTTTGTGTCTCAAGTCTAAGAACCAGTTTTTTTTTATCCAATTGTCAGTGGCTAAATTGGGATATAAATTTAGTACTCCATGGAAGTGTGGTACTCCCTGAAGCAACCAATAATGCAGAGGCCTGGATGATCGGGGTACGTGTCACATTGAGTAGTGGTGTCCTTCCGTATCCCCCTCCTGTGACGCACTCTGCACTTTTTTTTGGTCCGTCCCTTCTTTCCAGTATGGGGGACCACACCTGGAAAGTGTTGGCCAGGGACGACCTGGGCGCCTACAGTTCCCGAGGTACTCCGGCCTGCTCTTTCCCGGTCAGAAAAGATCAGGGCCTTGAGGACTGCCTCATAGAACTGAAGGAATGTACCTGTGGGGACAGCACAAAAGAGTTGTACCAAGTAGACCGCAACTTTTTTGTACCATGCCCGGGTTTTGCGCATGGCGTTATATGGCTTGAGGACTTGATCAGAGAGCAATTCCTCCCATATACCGATTGTAGTAGACGATACAATCGGGCTTGAGGACTGTTGCCGCGATACCTCGCACAGGGACAGGGGTGAAGCCGTTACCATGAATTGTGGACCGTACAAGGACACCCCTCTTGTCCTTATATCTGACCCCTCAACCGCAACCTCCCTTCCAGGTACATAGGCCTGTACAAATTTGGCCCCAAAGTGATCGATGACCGGCCTGATTTTGTACAGGCGGTCATAGGCAGGATCACCTTGGGGGGGACATGCTGCATTATCTGAATAATGCAGGCATTTCCGGATGGCTTCAAACCGGGAGCGTGTCATGGCCGTACTGTAAAGTCGGGCCTGGTAGAGGACGTCCCCACTCCAGTAATGCCTGACACTAGGTTTCTTGACTAGGCCCATATGCAGCACAAGGCCCCAAAATGTCCTCATCTCTGCTGCACTGACCGGAGTCCAGCCACCGGGGCTAGCCAAAAAGGAGCCCGGGTGTTGAGCAACAAACTGTTGGGCGTACAGGTTTGTTTGCTCCACCATTAGATTTACAAAGTGGTCACTGAAAAAAAGACTAAAAAAAGTCATATTTAATGAAGCCCACTGTGGAAATCTGGATTCCTGATATGGCCTACAAAATCAGGAATCACGGGCTCATAACAATCTGGGGTATACCAGACAAGTTCACCAGCAGGGATCTCCGGTGGATTTAACTGGTGGACCGGAAAACTAGTATGAGCCCCAGAACTGCTCGTACTAGGGTGGGCCACAGGGTCCCTAGCATGGCGGTCCCCTTGCTCCGCCTGGCGGCGTCTCTGCCGCCTTGGGCGCTCATCATCGCTAGATGATGAGGACGCGGAAGACAAAAGGAAAGTGGGGTCATCCGTGTCCTTACTGGGACTCTCGGACTCGGCAAGCTGGGCGTATGCCTCCTTGGCCGAGAACATCCGGCAGGCCATAGGGGAGTGTGTGTCTGCATGTGTGTAAATCTTTATTTGGTGTGTGTGGGCACGGGTGTTCGCGAACTCACCCTAAACCTAACAGACAAAAAAAAAAGACTAACTAACTGTCCGAAGTTGATCAGCGGTGGGGTGTGCGATGCGCTAACAGTGGCCGGACGCTAAGAGTGCCGGCCACTGTCAGCGTACGCACAAAAAAAAAAAAAAAACTGCCTACACCCCAAAAAAGGAGGAGGAGGGGGGGGGGGCGGGCAAGCTGCAGCACCCCTGGGGGGTCTAGGGCCACACAGCTGTGCTTTGGACCCCAGACACCCAATTTAGGGTGATGCAACCAAAACAGTTTTTTTTTTTTTCCTTCAACTAACTTTTCCTAAATATCCCTGCCTAATCTAACTTGTTCCTAGCCCTTCCCTAAATACCTGGGGGTGCTGGGGCACAGATGGGGTGCTGGATCCTGGGCTATGAACAGATGGGGGGTGCTGGCTCTGAGACACGATGCACCTCTCAGGATCACTCTCATTGGTCAGCTGGGTGGGCGGTTCATTCAAATTATCGCAGCGCTCCTCTCCTCGTTTTCAGTCTGGAGCCCGAGGAGAGAGGAGCGCTGCGATAATTTGAATGAACTGCCCGCCTAGCCGACCAATGAGGGCGATCCTGAGAGGTGATATGATGTCACCATCACCTCTCAGGATCTAAGGATGGTGATTGGTGGTCTATTATCACACTACCGATCACCATCCTGTTCCGGGTTATCTGGTCCCCAGAGACCCGAATGACCCGTAAATGCATCAAACCGCAGGTCTGAATTGACCTGCGGTTTGCAGCGATTGCCTACACGGGGGAGAGAGGGGGTCACAGGACCCCCCCTCCCTCGCATTTAGCCAAGGTGCCTGCTCAATGATTTGAGCAGGCATCTGGTTCCGATCAGCGCCCGCCGAGCGGCGGTGATCGGAAATATATAGGACGTACCGGTACGCCCTGTGTCCTTAATGATCGGGAAATCGGGGCGTACCAGTACGCCCTATGTCTGGAACAGGTTAAAGAGGACCTTTCATGTTGTTTTTTTTATTAATTGAGATAAATACCTTTTTACTTGCGGGGTACCCACCGCTGATGCTGCCTCCTTGCCTGTTTTTTTATTTTTTTTTATAGCTCTCCTATGCCCTGCTGTGCCCCCCTGTAGTTTTACCGTTCAGTATGTTAATACTGAGCATTGGTACAGGGAGGAGGAGGAGGAGACGCCAGGGTTTCTCAATGGGCGTCTCCTTCTCCATGGCTGTGCCGCAATGCAATCACACCGGAGAGAGCGTCACAGCCAGGGGGAAAAAACCCTCACCTTGGTTGTGACGCTCTCCGCTGTGATTGGATCGCGGCAAGTAAAGGTATTTATCTCAATTAATAAAAAAAAAAAAACATGAAAGGTCCTCTTTAAATACAGTTTGGCAGAAAATACATTAAAACAATTTAGTCTTTGCAGAAAAAGTCTTAAAAAAAAAAAGTCCAAAATGTCTTGCGTGGTTTGGTAGTATAAAACTCCCCCTGCAGGGGTGCACCTAGCCTTTCTGCTGCCTGAGACAAAAACTGAAACAACGCCCTCCCCTTCCCAATGCCAATTTCTTAACCTAACCCCTTCCCTTCAGCCCATGGCCCTTCAGCTGCCCCTCTTCTGACCCTACCTGGTGCTGCCTGAGGCGATCGCCTCACTTGGCCTCATTGGTGGTGCGCTCCCCTGAGAGTATGCATTCATGGTGACAGAGCTGTATACCGTCTGTTGTAAAATAGTTTGAGGCCCAAGAAAATAACAACATTTGCAGCCATTCCCTTGTCACAAGGTTCTGCTGATTCACGCATAACCTATTAGATGTTGTAGATTATGTTCTTTATGTACAGTGATGAGTTTGCGTACATTTTCTGTATGGATGAGGGTGGCCTTGGAATAGTCTCCTCAGACACTCTGCTATAAGAGTAAATGGCACTGCCCAATAATACAGAAGACAGCTAATTGCTGCAAAACTCACATGTACAAACGATGTAGCGGTGGTAAGCAAGAGATCCTCGCCAACGTCCTTTAGCCACATTCTGCAACCTGTGCCTCTTCAATTGTTGTGAGACGGCTTAGATACTAGGAGCAATGTTGCAGTCGCTAGGCCACAGGTTGGTGACCACAAATCGGTACCCTGGTATATGGTAAGAAGCTTGCCTGCGTTTTTTTTCTGTCTGATCTTGTATATTCCTCTTACTTAAAGTAATGCTTTATTTCTTCTTAAAATATAAAAATATGTTGGAGTAGACACAGGCTTACACATTTCAGTTAAAACAATTCACTTATGGCATGTTTGGTCTACTTCCAGAGTCGTGTACATGAAGATAGACTGAAGGCCTCGAGAGGGTATGATCTGACTTCCTCCTTTTGCCATACGATGTCTTCTGTTGACCTGAAAGATGAGCTGACCTGCCCTATCTGCCTTCAACTCTACACCGATCCCGTAACTCTGCAGTGCGGACACAACTTCTGCCAGAAGTGTATGGAGGCCACGCTAGATACACAGGAGCCATCTGTATCCAATAGCTGCCCTCAATGCAGAGCAAAGTTTCATATACGTCCTGTGCTGAAGAGGAACACCACGCTGTGTAACATAGCGGAGCATTTTCTTTCTCAGGAGGAACTGGAAGAGTGTAAGATATATTGTACATCCTGTGATACTCCTGTGGTTGCTTTGAAAACATGCCTGTTGTGCAAAGTTTCCCTATGTGAACTTCACCTGGAAGGACACAGCAAGTCCCCAGAACATGCCTTAATTAAACCAACAAATTCCCTCAAGATTGGTAGATGCTCTGTGCACAAGAAGGACATTGTGTATTACTGCGCTGAGGATGCTGAGTGTTTGTGTGTTTCTTGTTGCCTGGGCGAGAAGCACAGAGGACACAAAGTTGGATTATTGAATGAAGCCTTTAAACAGGAAAAAGAAAAACTAAGGATTATTCGAGAACATATCATCAAAGAAAGAGGAGAGCTTGAAACGAGAGTCCAATATCTCCAGGACCACGTAAATTGCCTCCCAAGAAAAGTAGCCGGTGTTACGGAGAGGGTCTCTACCCATTTTAGAAACCTCACCATGAAGCAAGATACATTAAAGAATCAGGTTATGAAAGAGATCACTAAGCAAAAAGGTCAGGTGTCAGTGTCTGTCTCTAAACTGATCCAGCAGCTGAAATCGAAGAAGGACTCTCTTTCCAGTAAAATATCTACTATAGATGAGCGATGTCAAATGATGGGTCCGTTACTCTTCTTACAGGCAGACAGAGAGGTCTTTGCTGAGGCGATGTCCGATAACAACAATAACCTAAAAATGACCGAACCTGATGATCTGGCTGAAGATGTGATCAGCCAGGCCCTGAGCTCTGGTATAGTAAAAATCATGTCAAGCCTACAGAAGGGCTACTATGTGCAGGAGGCTTCTGGCATATTGCTGGATGTCAACACCGCTTCTAATGATGTATTTATCTCGGATGACCTAAAAACTGCTTCCTGGTCGGAAGTCAATCTGGGTCGTCCCTTAACCCGAGAGAGATTTGTGATTCGTAGAGTTTTAAGCGTGAAGGGTTTTTCTGATGGAAGACTTTACTGGGATGTAGAAGTTAGTAAGGAGGGAGGATGGAGAGTGGGAATGACCTATGCAAGTATAGGAAGAAAAGGAAAATATTCCCTCATTGGAAATAATAAGTCGTCGTGGGGTCTGCGTGGAATTAATAAGCTATATTCAGTAAGGCATGACCGGAAAGAAATCCCATTAGTATACCGACCTACCTGCTATAAAGTGAGGATCTATCTGGATTATATGGCTGGACAGCTGTCTTTCTATGAGCTGGACGACTCGATGAGACACTTATATACTTACAATGCCACCTTCACCGAGGCTCTGTACCCAGTGATCGTTGTGTGGTCTAATGCTTGGGTGAGGGTCTTAAGTTAGGCTTGTTTCAATATACTATATATCAGGCTGCCTCAAATTACAGCCAGTGAGAAAGCAGGGAGGATGCTAATGCAGAGATACTGACGTTAAAGGCAATGAGATGTGGATGCTGCAGCCGACATCTGCTGAATAAATGTTAATTCATCTTAATCTGTTGACTTGAGATGCATAAAAAAAAAAAAAAAAAATTTTGACTTTGTAAATAAATTCTTTGTTTTGCACTGATCTCGAGTTGCAGCCTGTTTTATAGCCTAGACCTACATTCCCAACTCTGGTACTCCGTAATTCTAATCTTTCAAACCTTCCTCTGAAAGCAGAGTTCCTACATTAGCGGGACATTTTTTTTCTAGAGCAGATGCCTATTGCTGCTGTAAAATGATATTTGTCTGAATATGTAGAAAGAGATACTTTCTATATGTTCAGAAGAGGCAGAGAATGTTAGATTTCAGCTATGCAGCCTGAAGCACAATTAGGATATATAATGATACGATAGGAATTCTGAGTGCTTTATAGAGTTTAGGAAGTTTTCCCAGTTGGGCTCTAGTTATTCAGTATGAGATCATGTCTTAAAGGGACTATTTTTAGGATTGTAATAAGTTTTTAAAGGGTTTGTCCGGGTTCAGAGCTGAACCTGAACATATCCTCTTCACCCAGACAGCCCCTCTGAGATTTCATGCTCCGATGCTCTCCCTTGCCCTGCGCTGTATCGTGCAGGACAAGGGCCTTTTTTTGTTTTGTTTACAAACTTACACTGCTTGGAGGAGGCTCCCGCCTAGCAGTGATCCCAGTGACGTCACTAGCACTAATGTGCAGGCTTTAGCTCTGCCCTTGCCTGTTTAACAGCCTAGGACAGTGCTAAAGCCTGCCCATTAGTGTCGGTGACATCACGGGTAACACTGCTAGGCGGAAGCCTCCGCCTATCCGAGACCCAGTACGTTATAGACTCTGGTAAAAAAAAAAAATAATAATAATAAAAAAGCCCTTGCCCTGCTCGATTTAGGGCAAGGGAGAGCATCGGAGCTTGAAATGATCCAGGGACCCATACCTATCTCTAGAACGAAGCCACCAAAGTGAACTAGTGTGCATTGTACATCTGTGGCCACCCTCTGTTCATCTCTACTGGAGTTCCGAAAATAGCTGGCTATTTCCAGAACTCTTATAGAAGTGAACGGAGCATCGATGGTGCGCTCTCCATTAATTTCTATGAGACCACCAAAAAAAGCTGAGCGTGCTCACTTGGCTTTTTTTGGAACTCCCATCAAAGTGAATGGAGAGCACGCATCACATGTGCAGAGCGCGGTTTACTTTGGGGGCCACATTCTAGATATAGGTGTGAGTCCCACCTCTGGAGCCCGCACCTATCTGACATTGGTTGGCATATTCTGCGTTTACAAGTTGCAGTGGACACTTGATTGTATACAGCATGGGACCTCTGTCTTCCGCCGCCTTGTGCCATGTAGCACAACAGAAACTGCAACAGATCAGTATCTGATCTTTTTATTTTAAAAAAATGAGAAAAAATTTTTTAGGCTCTAGAGAGATTTCTAATATGTCAGACAACTTTTTAAAGATTAATTGTAAAATTGTCGGGTGGATGCACAGTGTAAAAATATACAATGCTTTACATTGGTATTGTTTGAAAGTTTGGAATGCCCTATCTCCAGTTTGAAACCAGAGATGAGCAACTAAAGTAGCACCGTCTCCCCCCCCCCCGCTTCAGTCCGGGTGGGGGGTCAGTTGCAGAGCTGACAGCTTCAGGACGAAAGGAAAAATAGTAAAAATATATAGAAATGTGGCATTATCATCATTGTACGGACCCACATAATAAAGTAATTTTTACCACACAGTGCACACTTAAATTCCACTAAATGTTAAAATAGTTTTTTTTTTTTTTTTTTTTCCCCTGAAAAATAAAATTTTATTTACTACTACTATCTATATATATATATCCTTAATCCACTTGATCGCGTAGCCCGGCATCTCTTCTGTCTTCTTTCTTTGCTGTGTGTAGGAAAAGGACCTGTGGTGACGTCACTCCGGTCATCACATGGTCCATTACATGATCTTTTACCATGGTGATGGATCATGTGATGACCGGAGTGACGTCACCACAGGTCCTTTTCCTACACACAGCAAAGAAAGAAGACAGAAGAGATGCCGGCTGCGCGATCAAGTGGATTAAGGTGCGTTAAATTATATATATTTTTTTTTTTAACCCCTCCAGCGCTATTTTACTATGCATTCTGTATTCAGACTATTATTTTCCCTTATAACCATGTTATAAGGGAAAATAATAAAGATCGGGTCTCCATCCCAATCGTCTCCTAGCAACCGTGCGTGAAAATCGCACCGCATCTGCACTTGCTTGCGATTTTCACGCAGCCCCATTCACTTCTATGGGGCCTGCGTTGTGTGAAAAACTCACAAAATAGAGCATGCTGCGATTTTCACGCAACACACAAGTGATGCGTGAAAATCACCACTCATGTGAACAGCCTCATAGAAATGAATGGGTCCTGATTCAGTGCGGGTGCAATGCATTCAACTCGCGCATTGCACCCGCGCGGAATACTCGCCCGTGTGAAAGGGGCCTAAGGGTTTAAAAATGCAATTGTGTCCCTTAAGTTGTGCGCCAACCAGATTCACTGCAGATGCGCATTAAAAATCTACAATTAAAAAAAGGTGACATTTTTGGGAGGGTTTTTCCAAGGTTAATGTGATGGTTAGGAGGTTAACATTCATTTTTTGCAGGCAGATTTTTCCTATCTGAGCACATGAGATACAGAACTGGGATATAAGTAAGGACAAAATCCATATAGATTGTGTTTAGTTTTCTGCCCACGCTTCCAAAATATACTGCAGACTGGTTGTAATGCGTGTGTATGCCAGCTTTCTGCAGCAGTATTTTTCTGGATACAGTAACTCTGGTAGTTGGCCCCTCTGCTGGAACAGTCTACAGGCTTGGCAATAGACCTTACAGAGAAATTTCCTGGTGGGCCAATGCCCAGGGTGCCGGACAGTTTTTGGGCATGTATTTTGTGCTGCTGGCAGTATTTTGTGATGGACTGTGGTATTTGGCTCTGTTGTGGTGGTATAATGTGCCTCAATTTGGACCCAATTATAAAACGGGGACACTTTTAGTATTCTTCCAGGACCACTTTAAGTTCCCAGTCTGCCCCTGTCTACCGGATTTACCGAATAGAGGTGTGAACCTAGCCTAAGATGGGGATATGAGTAGTGTTGGTCCAGCACCAAAGTGCTCGGGTGCTCGAGTAGAACACCTCGGGATGCTCAGGTGCTCGGTAGATGGAAGTCGATGGGAGAACCCGAGCATTGAACCAGGCACCCCCTGCTCTGAAGAGGGGAGGGTGTCTGGTTCATACTATAAGGTCGGAAATTGATGGGAAAACCACTGAAATTGTTTGGGAACAGCATGGGGAGGATGTCTGGATGCATCTTGGGCTCCCAGGTCGCTGCTGGGAACGATGTTGTCCTAGTAGTACGCCACTTTTACAGACTGACAATAATACGCACAAAACCAAAGATAAAATCTATTTTAGAGGAAAAATTATTAGGAAACATTCTTTCCTGTATATTTACTTGTATATAAAGTGCAAGTGCTGCCAGAAATTACAAGGAAGAGGCACTCAGATACAACCTGTATATCACATAAAGGAGGGCCTCATTCACATTGTGGTACAATTGTTCAGGTAGTGGGACTCCTACACTCATAAAGCCTATGCACTAAGGGAAAGGGCTGCCAAAAATTAAAAGGAACCAGCACTCCATTACACCATTTATTACACATAAAGGAGAGCATCATACACAGCCTTGAAAAATTATGATTGAAGGCCTGCTGCTGATCTGACCATTTAAAAAAATGTTGTGGGCTGGTGACCCTCTAAAACATTATGGGTGAGGGCCTGCTGCTGAGCTGACCATCTAAAACATTAGGAGCATGGGCAGACTAATAAGCATGTTGATATGATATAGGAGGACGAGAAAAGGGAGATTAAACCATAAACTCTTTTTAGTGGAGGAAGGGTTGCATGGGAATACAGTGTATTCAATACATCATAAAAGCCACATTTAGAGTGCCTTTATGTTCAGCTGCTTTCCTCTGGTGGAGCAGAGAAGTCAGGGGCAATCCAGGCCTTGTTCATTTTGATAAGTCAACCAGTCATAATTTTCAGTTGATAGGCGGATGCGCTTATCAGTTATTAAGCCCCCATCAGCACTAAATACACGCTCGGACAAAACGCTGGCGGCGGCGGGCAGGCCAGCAACCCCAAGGCATAGAGCGCCAGTTCGTGCCACATGTCCAACTTGGACACCCAATAGTTGTAAGGCACACGGGGATCATTGAGGACGCTGACATGGTCTGCTATGTACTCCTTCACCATCTTCCAAAATATTTTCCTCCTTGTGACACTAGGCCACGCATCAGGTTGAGGGTGCTGGCGGGGTGTTCTAAAACCGTCCCAGGCCTTGGAGAGTGTTGCCCTGCCTCTGTTGGAACTGATGTGTGTTCTTCTTGCCCCCTCCTCAGTTGGCCAAGGAACTGCGTACTCTGCAGCCAGCGTTAATAGATGGAAATTTTTGGAGCAATTTTTCCACGAGGACCTTCTGGTATTGCACCATTTTGCTCGTTCTCTCCACCACAGGAATGAGATGAGAAGTTCTCTTTGTAGCGGGGGTCGAGAAGGGTGAACAACCAGTAATCGGTGTTGGCCAAAATGCGTACAACGCAAGGGTCACTGGAAAGGCAGCCTAACATGAAGCTAGCCATGTGTGCCAGAGTCCCAACAGACAAGACTTTGCTGTCCTCATCAGGTGGATGACTCTCTCTCAATTTCCTCATCCTCTTCCACCCATCCATGCTGAACAGATGGATTAGAACTTCCATGGGTACTACCCTTTGTAGCGGAGGCAACAGTCTCCTGCTCCTCCTCATCATCCAATTTGCGCTGAGAAGATGAACTGAGGGTGATCTGGCTATCGCCCTGTGTACTTTCTTCCCTCATTTCCACCTCTTCCACATGCAAAGCGTCTGCCTTAATTGTGAGCAGCGAGTGTCTGAGTAGTCACAGAAGGGGGATGGTTACGCTGATAGCGTTATCGCCGCTCGCCATCTGTGTTGATTCCTTAAAGTTGTGTAAAACCTCACAGAGGTCAGACATCAATGCCCACTCGTCGCTTGTGAAGAGCGGAAGCTGACTGAAAAGGCGATGACCATGTTGCAGCTGGTATTCCATTACTGCCCTCTGCTGCTCACAAAGCCTGGCCAACATGTGGAACGTTGAGTTCCAGCGTGTGCTCACATCGCACAACAGTCAGTGAGCTGGCAATTGAAAGCGCTGCTGCAGCATTGCCAGCCTGGCGGAAGCTGTTGATGACTTGCGGAAATGAGCACACGCGTGGCGCACCTTCACCAGTAGCTCAGGCAAATTTGGGGTAGGTTTTCAAAAACCGCTAAACCACTAGGTTGAACACATGGGTTAGGCATGGTATATGTGTGAGCTTGCCGAGCTCCAAAGCCGCCACCAGGTTATGGCCATTATCGGACACAACCATGCCTGGTTGAGGGGCGAGAGCCACTGCTCAGTCTGGTTCTTTATCCCCTGCCACAGCTCTGCGGCGGTGTGCTGTTTTTCACCTAAGGAGATCAGTTTAAGCACGGCCTGTTGCCGCTTCCCCACTGCAGTGCTACACTGCTTCCAGCTACTGACTGATGGCTGACTGGTCCTGAAAGATGATAATTCAGAGATGTAAGTGGAGGCGGAGGAGGAGAAGGGGGTAGGGGTTGCAGCCACTAACGTGGGTGGCGGCGGAAACCCTGATGGAAGTAGGACCCGCAATCCTTGGTGTTGGTAGCACCTGTGCCATCCCAGGGTAAGACTCTCTCCCAGCCTCCACAACGTTCACCCACTGTGCCGTCAGGGAAATGTAGCGTCTCTGGCCAAAAGCGCTTGTCCATGTGTCAGTCGTTAAGTGGACCTTCCCAATAACTGCGTTGGTCAGGGCACGGGTGATATTACGGTACACATGCTGGTGTAAGGATGGGACTGCACACCGTGAAAAATATTGGTGGCTGGGGACAGAGTACCTCAGTGGAAAGCCTCAGTGTCCACAAGCCTAAATGGCAACATTTCCAGGGCCAGGAATTTGGAAAGGTGCGCATTTAGTGCTATGGTCTGTGGGTGGGTGGCTGGGTATTTACGCTTTCGTTCAAAGGCCTGTGTAATGAATTTCCTGGCACCCCAACTGGGTACCTCCGTTGATGGATGCTCCTAGTGCTTCCCGAGGGCTCCAAGCACTCCACTTGACACCGTAAGCACTGCAGATCCCACGAACTCAGCAGCTTAGTTGGGGTCTCCCCATCTCCTACCCACCCTGGACCTACAACAAGGCTCTAGGCTCCAGTGGTTGAAACTCTCTTCCTTCAGAGAGCAATGCAGGAACAAGCTCTTAAAAGAGCTCAGTGATTTATAGCCAGGGGAGTATACAGCGTATAGCATTCCCCAGTGTAGATACAGCCTTTTTTCCCCCACACATGACGAGGCTTTGTGTTGAGGGTAAAACAGGAACTCTTTAATGGGGCTACATGTCGGCCTTTTATGCAGGTCTTCCAGCAAGGGACACTCCCCCTGGGGGACCTTGTGGAAGACTGCGACAGTTTATACATTAGCCAATCACATGCATTTACAGTATTGAAACCTTCCCAGCAACCACCCCCCTCTGTCTGTGACGCAATCAACAAAATACAATGGGCATTGTCTGTGAAACAATTACCAAACACAATTAACAAAACACAATAGGCTCTGCCTGTGATACAATTACCAAACATAATAGGCTAACTTCATCACTCACAGGCAGAAAACACACATTTTTCCCAAAACACAGAAAACACCTCAAACCCCCACATATCCCCATAATTTATACATCCATGGATAGCTCTGATCTGGGCAAACATATCAAAAAATCGCCCTGATCCGAGCAGGGGTTGCCGAATTCCATGGAAGTCACATTTGGCCAACTGGAAAAACATGGCTTTCCTGCCCAAAACAGTTGCACAGATTTAGGCTGTGCGGCTGGTCTACCTTCTCCTGCAAAGTTAGTATATGGGCCATAATCCTGAGGCAAGAGGCTGGCAAACACGCCCCTCCAAAACCCAGTGCTGAGGTTAGTTTTGTCACAGCCTGGGGTATAGACATCTGTACGCTGCGCTGGGACACAGAAGTGGATGTGCTAACTGATGGTGTTCGCGAAGATCCAGGTGCAGGGCGGGAGGCATCCGGGCCTGTGTCTTGGACAGGGGAAGGGCCAGCACGTTACACAGGGGAAGAGGAGGCAGTGGTGTGACCCGCAGACATTGGTTGTGGACCCAGGCGTTCGGACCACCTATTAGGGTGCTTTTATGCAATGTGGCAGATCGTGTGAGGTTGCTAGTGTTCACACCCCTGCTCATTTTGGTACGGCACAGGTTGCAAATGACAATTCTTTTATCGTCCACACTTTCCTCAAAAAAGTGCCAGACTGCGGAACACCTACCCCTTGGCAAGGGAGATTGCCGCAAGGGGGTGCTCCGGGGGAACAGTTGCGGGCCTGTTTGTGGCTCGCCTTCTCCCTTTTGCCACCCTACTGCCTCTTTGAGCCTGTTGCGGTGCTGCGGATCCCTCCCCCGCTGTACTGCTGTCCTCGCTCGGCTTGCCACCTTCCCAGGTTGGGTCACTGCGTGCACCATTAGCGCTTCCTCACTCTGGTCATCCTCCTAACTTGCTGACCTAACAACCTCAGTTATTGGCAACTGTGTCTCATCCTCATCATCCACCTCGTGAAACACTAATTGCCGTTCCACACCGTCTTCTTCTGACTGTGGATGCTCCAGAGTTTGGGAATCAGGGCACAATATCTCCTCATGTCCCTCTTCAAGCGGGTTTGGCGAGAGGCGTATCTGCAGCACGGCCACTTCCTCGTCCCCTACTGCTCGCCTTGCGCATATTAAATGGTATTTAGGCTTGCAAGTGTGTCGCACATACAGTAGTGCAGGTTTTATAAGTGTATGCGCAAATAAAGTACACAGAATGTCAGATATTTTTAGGATGCGTATATGTATTGAATGTGCCTTCACCTGACATTTAAACATTCTTTTGCACCTGGTAACCTCCATCACACGGTCTGATATGGGTGTGACTTACAGTCTTGCTTTATTCACATTGTATTAGTTGTCCTGCTAGGCGGTTGTGTGGAAGCTTGGCTGTGAGCTGGATTTCATCACCTTCAGACCTTGTCCACACCATAGTTAGCGTAGTGGTAGGACCCCTTGCCATGCGGAGAGACCGTGACGTGGTGCATGATGGGCTCCGATGTGTTCCTGACAGGAATATATTGGCAAAAGTCTCAGCTTTTAATATCTGCTTGTATGACTAGCCAGTATAGTCAGTGGCATATCCGTTTGGTGCATTTTTTTTTCTGTGATTTTATATAATTATATTTTCATCCGCTCCGTTGTGTAGGATGCCTTCGTGGTGCATGTGGACCGCGCCGGCATCCTCCATTGTGGCCTGGTCCTTAAGGTGAAATATGGCCGTGTCCTTAAGGGGTTAAAAGCTGTAGATTTTTATAAAAGCTTTTTACTGGTCATCCCTCCAGAAAAAAGATCGAGTAGGTGATTGTAATGAAAGGAACTTCTCACGTTGAACAAATAGCCTGATCTGCAGGCCGCCAGTTATAGGACAGAAGGATTTGAGTAGATGGATCTGTAGGTTGGTGGGGAAAGATTTAGTAAAACTTTTTTATATTCGGTGGCAGACTGAATTTTCAGCACCCCCTCCTTCTAGCTCTGTGCCTCCATGCAGGCTGCAACCCGCTGCTTGCTGGTTAGGCCTATTTGCCCATTGGGTGCGTGCTCTCTGGCACTTAGCATGCACACACTTCTCTTCACCAGCCAATGGCTTGCCACATTGGCCCACTTAAAGCACCTACTTAAAGAACGCTACTTCTAAGTACCAACTGTTAATGTCATTATCAATAAAGAAATCTAATCACAAAAATTTGAATAAACATCGGCGCACTCCTAAAATGGAACCTAGCAGCTAACACTATTTAGGTTCCTGCGCTGATACCGGCCCCCTACTGAAGTCCCCACTCTATAAATAATAATCACTCCACTCCTGTAATCTAGAAAGTGGCTACTTTTACACCAAGAAAATGATTTGTACACCTCCATCCATCTATTCATGTATGTATTAATTAATTTATTTTAACTTCAAGAAACAAACAAACATACGCTACTGCTACATGCTCCATGTCAATCACTCGACCAATACACACCCGCAATTGGCCTGTGCATCAAAAATTCTCTCTCTTAAATGTGTTTTGACCCCTTCCAATGTATATAGTCCTGACGAAGAGGGCAATTCAGCCCTTGAAACTTGTAGACTACAATCAAATAAAGATAATTTTTTTTATCACTGACTGACATCGATCCCGATGTTTCATTCATCCGAGTCCTGGCAGCACCTTCCAAGTTCCTGAACTACTTTTTACAGGTATCTACTCACCCTTTTAGATGTTACGGTGCTCGCTAACACAAGTTTCCAATACCAATTTTAGGTCTCTGGCAATGCAAAGTGAAACTGTCTCGTCCAATATTTTCATAGTGGACAGGCTCGGACTGGCCCACAGGGGCATAGGGGAATCCCCGGTGGGCCTCTAGTCTCCCACCCCCTGCACAATTGTCACATAACACAGTAGACTTACTGCACTACATACATATATTCAATGTACAGCACCTCCACCAGCCTATGTTCATATAAAAAACTTGTTAGATTATTTATTTTATTTGAATGTATCTGTACGGTGAGGTCCCAAAATAAATTTTACTGGTGGGCCCTAGGTACCCCAGTCCGACACTGATGGCGGACATCCCTGTTTGCTTCTATGTGTAATATCACCTTTCCTTCAGAGTTTACTTTGTCATGCAAGATTTATTTTTATTTTTTTATAGTCAACTCAAACGTCTAGAATAATACTAGCGTGTTACCGGTCACGCAGTCTCCTCTGTTTACCCCTTTGTCTCCATCACCACAAGGCTTTTAAATAAAGACTTTTAGGAGACACGTACTATGCTATATATGCCACTTTTGTGGGGTTAAAAAGTCCCAAATTTTTCCCCCTTCATGCCAATTTTCAGAAGTGGTGATAAAAGGGAGCGACATAGCAGGCCCGCCACATTTATCTTTATTCACGTCCGTATTCTGGCGTGATTAAAGACAGAAATTTACAGCAGCTAGGAGCCTCCCATCGATTTTTAGACTGTAACGCGGTTTGTGCACCTCTGCATAAATTTTGGCGCATCCTCTTTTAATGCAGGGGGAATCAAGACCAGTGAAGAAAATGCTGTCTTGATAAATATCCCCCTTTGTTTTTATTGCTTCGGTGATTGGTTCCATTTACACGTAACCATGATCAGTAGTGTGCAGATGACAGCAGCGATTGTTATTCTACCGACATATGCACACCGCGGAGCAGAGTATGTAGAGCTCTGGTGTTCCATTCTGACCCTGGTTGAGGTGCCATACGTACAGAGAAGGCGCTTCTTTCTACCTCCTATATATAAGAAATCCCCATCATTTTAGTTCCCCACAATTTGTAGGATGCAGGGCTCCATTATATTAAATATAGCCCATCCTCTTTTTATATGTACAGTCGATATGATACTGCACTTTGACTTGTATTTGTTTCAATGATCATAGAGCTGGAAAGGTGCATCACTGGTGGTCTGAGAAAAGACTTCCTATATACAGTCAGGTCCATAAATATTGGGACATCGTCACAATTGTAAAATTTTTGGCTCTATACACCACCACAATGGATTTGGAATGAAACAAACAAGATGTGCTTTAAAGGGAACCTGTCACCTGGAAAAGACAATTTACACTAATCACAGTACTTTAAAGTACCTCTCCTAGTGGGCCCAAAGATGTATTCATATCTTCTTTCTGCGTTGTGCTGTCTCATAAAATCGACTTATAAAACTGTATTTGGCACCTTTTTTGAAGTCGTGCTGAAGTCACGGGGGCAGCGGTCTCCTTGACTCAACCGTCGGATAAGCCCGCCCCTATGCCGCTCCTCCGCATATTGATGGACATTTTTCCCTGTAGCCATGACTGCGCTCTTCTCGCGCATGCGCCGTGCGCGTCCTGCCGCAGCGCGATCCCGGCTATGGCTCCCTCCCTCCCATCTGCATGTTCACTGCGCCTGCGCTGCAGTGCAAGCAGACAGTGATCGCGCTCACGCCGCAGGGGAGAAGCGATGAGCGCGCTGTATAGGAACAGCGCAGGCGCAGTGAACAAGAAGATGCCTGGGAGGGAGGGAGCAGTAGCCGGGATCATGCTGTGGAAGGACACGCATGCGCGAGAAGAGAAGATATGTGAGACAGCACAACGCAGAAAGAAGATATGAATACATCTTTGGGCCCACTAGGAGAGGTACTTTAAGGTACTGTGATTAGTGTAAATTGTCTTTTCCAGGTGACAGGTTCCCTTTAACTGCAGACCGTCTGCTTTAATTTGAGGGTATTTACATCCAAATCAGGTCAACAGTGTAGGAATTACAACAGTTTGCATATGTGCCTCCCACTTGTTAAGGGACCAAAAGTAATGGGACAATTGGCTTCTCAGCTGTTCCATGGCCAGGTGTGTGTTATTCCTTCATTATCCCAATTACAATGAGCAGATAAAAGGTCCAGAGTTCATTTCAAGTCTGCTAT
This sequence comes from Bufo bufo, assembly GCF_905171765.1. Taxonomy (NCBI): domain Eukaryota; kingdom Metazoa; phylum Chordata; class Amphibia; order Anura; family Bufonidae; genus Bufo; species Bufo bufo. The sequence continues at coordinate 424,413,364 of NC_053394.1, forward strand.
TTGCATTTGGAATCTGTTGCTGTCAACTCTCAAGATAAGATCCAAAGAGCTGTCACTATCAGTGAAGCAAGCCATCATTAGGCTGAAAAAACAAAACAAACCCATCAGAGAGATAGCAAAAACATTAGGCATGGCCAAAACAACTGTTTGGAACATTCTTAAAAAGAAGGAACGCATCGGTGAGCTCAGCAACACCAAAAGACCCGGAAGACCACGGAAAACAACTGTGGTGGATGACGAAGAATTCTTTCCCTGCTGAAGAAAACAGAGTGAATACAGAGGGTTCACCACAAGATGGAAACCATTGGTGAGCCTCAAAAACATGAAGGCCAGATTAGAGTTTGCCAAACGTCATCTAAAAAAGCCTTCACAGTTCTGGAACAACATCCTATGGACAGATGAGACCAAGATCAACTTGTACTAGAGTGATGGGAAGAGAAGAGTATGGAGAAGGAAAGGAACTGCTCATGATCCTAAGCATACCACCTCATCAGTGAAGCATGGTGGTGGTAGTGTCATGGCGTGGGCATGTATTGCTGCCAATGGAACTGGTTCTCTTGTATTTATTGATGATGTGACTGCTGACAAAAGCAGCAGGATTTATTCTGAAGTGTTTCGGGCAATATTATCTGCTCATATTCAGCCAAATGCTTCAGAACTCATTGGACGGCGCTTCACAGTGCAGATGGACAATGACCCAAAGCATACTGCAAAAGCAACCAAAGAGTTTTTTAAGGGAAAGAAGTGGAATGTTATGCAATGGCCAAGTCAATCACCGGACCTGAATCCGATTGAGCATGCATTTCACTTGCTGAAGAGAAAACTGAGGGGAAAATGCCCCAAGAACATGCAGGAACTGAAGACAGTTGCAGTAGAGGCCTGGCAGAGCATCACCAGGGATGAAACCCAGCGTCTGGTGATGTCTATGCGTTCCATACTTCAGGCTGTAATTGACTGCAAAGGATTTGCAACCAAGTATTAAAAAGTGAAAGTTTGATTTATGATTATTATTCTGTCCCATTACTTTTGGTCCCTTAACAAGTGGGAGGCACATATGCAAACTGTTGTAATTCCTACACCGTTCACCTGATTTGGATGTAAATCCCCTCAAATTAAAGCTGACAGTCTGCAGTTAAAGCACATCTTGTTTGTTTCATTTCAAATCCATTGTGGTGGTGTATAGAGCCAGAAATGTTAGAATTGTGTCCATGTCCCAATATTTATGGACCTGACTGTATACGGCGTAATACTCAGCTATCCTATGTTTCGTTACATTACCCATCACTAGAACAGTATAATGGATATCAGATCTTTTTTTATTACACTACAGATATTTTACAAAATATAATGTAGCTCTTGTATTGCCACAAAGGCAAGCATCGTTGTGATCACTGCACATTACTAATAGGGACTATTAAGACTTGTGTCCTTTTTAATGTCTATGAAATAAAGATATCAGTAATTACAGGAATCATCGAGATAACAAAAATGCAAGAAAAATCTAAACTCGGCATGATATACAGAATAAAGGTTTCGCGGGGGCGGAGCCAGCAAGCCATGGTGTAGGACGTCTTCACCTGAGCTCCACACCACTAGCCCAGCTACTTCAGCTTTATTCAGTGGAAACTGATCCCAAAATGGGGAAAACTCTCAGAGACAAAGACAATGCCTCCGGGGCCACTTTGAAGACGAAGAAAACCCAGGGGGACTTGAATAAGTTCCTTAACAGGAGATCTACGTCGCACCCCGATGGTGGCAAGATGGCGCGTGAGGCGCGTAACCTCTCTGAGCGGGAAGGAGCCGATTCGGACGCAGACAGCTCTGATGCCGAAACATACAGCAAAAGTGAGTCGGACTCCCTACCTCTCACCCGTAGCTTTCTCCAGAAATCTCTGACTCAGGCCCTCACTCCGGTCATGAGGGAACTATCGGACATTAAGGCCGAGTTTCTACAACTTGGCCATCGAGTGGAAAGCCTGGAGGATAGCCATGATCAAATGATCCAGCGGGAAGCAGGTGTTCAAGACCATCTGAAGATGGTATCCAAAATGATTAACACAGCCTTCCTGAACCTGGAAGACCAGGAAAATAGGGGTCGGAGGAAAAACGTCCGTCTGAGAGGCATACCTGAGATGGTTCAAGCAGAGGACCTGACAGACACCGTTCGCGGTATATTTGCCTCCCTCATAGGAGAAGAACAGGCCGCCGCCATTGTTATAGAAAGAGCGCATAGAGCGCTCAGGCCAAAACCGCCCGCAGGTGAGCCGCCTAGAGATGTGGTTTGCGCCCTCATGAACTTTCTAGATACCGCTGCTGTCTTGAGAGCAGCAAGGGAGAAGGGGGATGCCTCCTTAGACGGCCATAAAGTGCTTTTATTTCAAGACCTGGCGGCTAGCACGTTAGCTAAGCGCAGAAACCTGCGCCCACTGACCACAATGCTCAGAGAAAAGAAGCTACCTGTCAGATGGCTGTTCCCTTTCGGCCTCAGCACCGCCATAGGAGGTAAACAATTCACCGTCAGACTCCCTGAAGATCTGCCACCTATTTGGGAGGCCCTAGGTACAGAAGCTCTTGATATACAATCATGGCTCCCCTGCGATCCAACTTCAGAGCTTCCAAATCTGCCGCAGTCAGAGGGCTGGCGCTTGGCGCAAAAGAAGAAGTCTCCAAAGAAAAGAATCCCCTAACCTGCTCCTGTGAGACATTTCCTGGGATTTCACATTGTTCCGGATCACCGGAGCCCTTTGTTTTGGGTCTCCACTGTTGCTGTGTTCCAGTTATACAGGACTCAGGTTTTATGCCCTCTACCTGATTATTATATTATTGTGCCAATGCATCTAATAACTGTCTCTTCAACTTGCTTAACCTGGCATAAGGGCCATTAGTATACTTTACATTACTTATTTGTCTTGCCTCTTCCCTTTCCTCCTTTTGCTTTCTTCCCTTACCCTCACCTTGTCTATAAGCCACCGTCTGGTTGTTTTTTATGATATAGAATCTGCTGATTATGCTTTCCTTAGGGTCTATGCAAATCCACTGTTTATTTCAATACGTTGGGTTTGGGGTGTGGGCTCTGGCTCTGGGGTGTTTACACACTAGTTTTCCCCCGCCGGGGTCCCTGACCCTCTAGGTAATTGTTACCTGTATAGTACTTACCTTTAATCCCTTCTCTAAATGTTATGTTTATATTCATTGTTCTACTGTTACCCTGTGTCGCCCTCATTTGGTCACTTAGCTTTACTGCTTAGGCCCGCTCACTCTCACCATGACTGACATAAAGGTGCTATCCCTCAATGTGAATGGCATGAACACACCACAGAAAAGGAGCCAAATATACCATACACTCCGAAAAGAAGGAGCTGACTTAGTCCTGTTGCAGGAGACCCATTTTAGACACCTACATATACCCAAAACAGAAAATAAACATTTTCCTATTTGGTATCATGCCTCTTATTCCTCGGCTGCCAGAGGCGCCTCTATAGCCCTAGGACAGAGCTTTCCCTTTGCTCTAGGGGCCAAACTAGCGGATCCTGATGGCCGTTTTCTTTTCTTAAAAGGCAAAGTTGCAAACACCATGTTTACTATAGCCAACCTGTATGCCCCAAACAGCAGGCAGGTCACCTGGTTGCTCCACACCCTGGAGGCCCTAAAAACATTTAAAGAGGGATTCCTCATTCTGGGAGGGGATCTTAACCTCACACTCGATCCTTCTATAGACTCGACCTCTACAGGTCGCCCTACCTCAAGAAGACAGCTGAGGAAATTACTTATTACTCTAAGGGACTTAGGGGTCTCGGACGTCTGGCGCATTCTCCATCCTGAGGGAAAGGATTACACTTTCCACTCACTGACGCACAATTCATATCAGCGCTTAGACTACATTTTCTTTGCAAACCACCTATTGTCCTCAGTCACTGAGGCTAAGATCGGTAACATAACCATTTCCGACCATGCGCCGGTGAGTGTGAGGGTGAGAATCAATGAGCTGCCTCCGAGATCCTGGGTCTGGAGGTTGAATGAGACGCTCCTAGAGGAGGAATCCCATAAAAAAGCCATTGAACAGTGCCTCAAAAACTACTTCCTAGAGAACACTAGTGACCTTACTAAGGAGACGTTACTATGGGAGGCTCATAAGGTTGTAATCAGAGGGGAACTCATTAGTCTAGGCTCTAATGCAAAGAAACGGAGACAGAAACAATTAGACTCCCTCCTTCAGCAAATCTCCACACTTGAAATTCTCCACAAGAAAACAAAAACAGAGGAGGACCTAGTATCACTTAAGTGTTTAAGGCATAAGGTCATTGACCTTTTGAACATTAGGGCAGCTGGGGCCTTGAAGAGGTTGCGCTTCAAACAATATCTTCATGGTAATAGAGGTTCTAAACTAGTCTCCAACCTTATTAAGAACCAAAGGAACAAATCCTTTATTCAAGCCATTAAATCCGCCTCGGGCCTCCGACTCATCAACACCCCGGCGATAGCCCAGGAGTTTTGCTCCTTTTATTCGAACTTGTATAACCTCCCGGTACCCCTCACTAGCCAGCAGATCGAGACTCGTTCATCTGAGTTCCTCAGCTCCATCAACATCCCAAGGTTAACTGCGGATAATATACATCGGCTACTTCAGCCATTCACAATAGAAGAAGTGGAAAAGGTTCTTATGTCCATCCCTTCAGGCAGGAGCCCGGGGCCTGACGGGTTTCCTATTTCTTATTATAAAAAGTATAAAGACATATTAATCCCACACTTTGCTTCAGCTTGTAATCTCCTCCTTGGGGGTGGCTCTCTGACCCCACAGGCTCAGGAAGCACATATTACGATTATCCATAAAGAAGGGAAGGATAAAGAGGCTTGTGGAAGTTACAGGCCAATATCGCTGTTGAATACCGACCTGAAATGGTGGGCTAAATTGCTTAACAGTAGGATGTCGGCGTTGCTTCCTGGGCTTGTGGGAGAAGAACAGGTAGGATTCGTTGCAGGAAGAGAGGGCAGGCATAACATCAGTAGAGTTATACATACGATTACCCACTCCATTAAATCCAATTCTCCCCTTGTGCTTTTAGGTACTGATGCGGAAAAGGCGTTCGACAGGGTCAGCTGGGCCTATATGGGTAAAGTATTACAAGCCTTTGGTTTCCCAGAGGACTTTATCAGAGCTATTTTTACACTTTATTCTGCACCATCAGCGAGAATATTAGTCAACGGCACCCTGTCGAACGCCTTCCAAATTAGAAATGGTACCCGTCAGGGATGTCCATTATCTCCCACCTTATTTGTCCTCACCCTAGAGACACTTCTGCTTAAATTCCGCCAATCCTCTGTGATCCAAGGGGTGAAGCTAGGAAATTTCGTCCACAAGATGGCCGCTTTTGCGGATGATTTGCTGCTCCTACTATCTAATCCTGTAGAGGCGTTGCCGGAGGTTATGCAGGTTTTTGAGTCTTTTGGGGTCATCTCAAATTTTAAGATAAACTTTGATAAGTCGGAGGCCCTTGGAATCTCCCTTTCTACTGCCCTGCGCACTAAAGTCAAAGCCCTCACACCCTTTAAGTGGCCAGCGCAAGCGATAAAATATCTGGGAGTGATGATTCCGACGAATCCCAAGCTGCTGTTCAGTCTTAATTTTCCCCCACTGCTCTCCAAAGTTACCTCAATCCTTTCCAGAAGCAGTTCTCCATTCCTGACCTGGCTAGGCAGGAAAAATGTGCTCACCACCTACATCCTGCCGTTGATACTCTACACTTTGAGAGCCTTACCCATCTCGATACCTATTAGTTTTATCAATAAACTACAATCTATCATGAGCAGGTACTTATGGGACAAGAAGCGCCCCAGAATGTCCTTTCGCCTCCTTTCCCGAAGGAAAAAATGTGGGGGTATTTCCCTCCCTGACCTATTGACTTACATACAGGCCATTAGCTTGGAAAGATGGCTTAAACTTGCCAGAAAAGAAATACACTGTATGCATATAGACCTTGAATTAGCCTTGTTGGGTAGGGAGCTATTTCATAGGCTGTGGACACCCGAGAGAGCAGGAGAAGAAGTCAAAATTGTAAGTGAGCTTACCAAAGCAATGCTTCATATCTGCCATAAATTCTTGGGGTCAACTTCTACTCAAGATAAGATTTCCCCACTAGCCCCTATCTCAGTCATCCCCACATTATTATTTCCACGAATTAAATCTCCATCAGACATCTGGTTATCAATGTCACATCACAGATTAGGAGACATGAAGGGGATACAGCCCTCATCCAACTTCTATTCTGCCCTCTCGGGTGAACCTGCTCTTGGTAAAGACTTTATCCAAATTAATGACTTTGAGAATACCTGTAAACAATTTATGTCATCTAAGTATATTCCATTGCCTGACCCGTCATGGTTAGAGAACTATGTATTACTCCCACACCTACCCCATAAATGTACCACCCTCATTTATAGACAGATTCTAAAAGCGAGAGACTCTAGCATACCACCATGGGTCGCTGAGTGGGGAAGAGAGCTCCAACTTGAATTTAATAATGCTGAAAGTAATTGGATTCAAAAATCCTCGCACGGTTTTTCCAAGTGCATTAAAATCCAGGAAAATTCTGTTAAAACAGCGATGCGATGGTATAGAACCCCTGAGTACCTCTTTAAAATACATCTGCTATCCACGGATCTCTGTTGGAGATGTTCGGCTGCCACAGGTTCCATATCCCATATCTGGTGGTCTTGCCATGCCATCAAATCCTTCTGGGCAGATGTAGAATCTGCCATTAACAGGATCTGTACATTGACCCTAAAGCTTTCAGCTCAGTTAGTACTACTCTGGATGCCAACCCCCAACTTTCGCCCCGGGAAAAATAATCTGGCTACTCACTTACTTATGGCTGCAAAGCTTTTAATTCCAGTTAAATGGAGAGCAGTTGATCCACCAACACTGAAGATGTGGCGCAACAGGGTTCATCAAATATGTCAGATGGAGGAGCTGATAGGCTGGACTTACCATAGCAGAAATAGATTTCTGCAGGTTTGGCAACCATGGCTAGATTATAGATCAAACCTTCTCAATTCCCAACTGTGGGAATCTGATTAGAAATGCAGGTAGATGGCCACCCCTTACAATAGCTAGACAATACTCCTTCCACCTCCCCCCTTCTCTTTCCATTCGTTTTCCATTCGTCATTCAATCTGATCATTGCTGGCGATTGGGTTCGGATATGCTATACCATGCCTTTGGCATTGTAAACAATATTGCCTTTATAGCTATTCCCGAGCAGAATGTAAATGCCGCTTTGGGTCGACACACTGTTGGGTCTGTTATTTCCCTTCTTCCCCTCCCTCTTACTGTTGTGTTATGTGATGAACGTTACCCAGACGCATTGTAAGATCAATCATTTTAAGGGCCCTTAGCCCTAGGAAAGTGGTTGTCACACCCTAACCTGTATTGTTAGGCATTGCCTTTGACGATCTATGACTAGACTTGATGTGATGTGACATACGCTGTACTGCGCTACATGCGACATGATGATTGTTTATTTTATTTGCTTATCTAATAAAAAAGAGATTTCAAACAGAATAAAGGTTTCTTCAGATGTGATGCATATCTCACGATCCTCACCAGACATGCTGATCATAACTCTGCACGACTCCTTGTATGGCGTAACGTAAAATGTAAGAAATGGGATGAAAGTTTCTCTTTATACTTATATACTTTATACGTATTAAGTGCAGGGAGCCGGTGGTCGTGTCCCCTCACTATTATAGGGTTTTCAGGTGTCACACAGTCTAGGTACGAGGGCATGCAATCGTCTACCTTTTGAGACCCTTGTATGTGCTTAGCAGTCAGGGTGAGCTCTTAGGGTTTTATAGGGGTCACCTTTATGCTCCTTAGTTTGGGATCAATGTCACTTTGGATTCTCTCAAGTGTTAATTCCACATGGTCCTTGAGATTTCTAAGCAGAACATCAACCTTTTCACATCGCTCAGATGATTTTCCTTGCTCCCTCATTCTCCGTTGCTGCTGAGAGTCGACTTTTTCACCGCTCACAACCATTTCATGTACAGTCATCTTGTCAACATTGTAGGACTGGTAGTCGTCTTCTATGATTTTTTTTTTTTTAAATGATAATGAAACTGTTCACACTCGCGTTTGGTGCGGATCCGTCATGGATCTGCACAGATGCATCCGTTCAGATAATACAACCGCATGCATCTCAGAACGGATCTGTTTGTATTATCTTTAACATTGCCAAAACGGAACACCATTGAAAGTCAGTGGGGGACGGATCCGTTTTTTATTGTGCCAGATTGTGTCAGTGAAAACGGATCCATCCCCATTGACTTACATTGTAAGTCAGGATGGATCCGTTTGGCTCAGTTTCGTCAGATGGACACCAAAACGCTGCAAGCAGCGTTTTGGTGTCCGCCTCAAAAGCGGAATGGAAGCAGACTGGAGGCAAACTGATGCATTCTGAGTGGATCCTTATCCATTCAGAATGCATTAGGGCAAAACTGATCCATTTTGGACCTCTTGTGAGATCCCTGAATGGATCTCACAAACAGAAACCAAAACGCCAGTGTGAAAGTACTTGGTAGGTAGTAGTTCATGGTCTCCTCATAGTCCTAGCCCTTGGCTTCTTCTTGAAGATTGGGCAGCTTAGACTTTTCTGGAGAATTGGCAGATACTTTTTCTGCCTCTTTGTCGATCTCATTCCGCAAATTATAAACCAAACGTTCTTCATGCGTCGAGCGGACATTGACTGTAAGATCAGGAGTGTAAGAACAGAACATATTGGTCTCCTCCTGCTTTGGTTGGAGAAAATGAATGTATTTGGCTATATTCCCAAGTCTCACATTTATTTTGAGTTCAGGTCTTCTCCGAAACTTCCATCTGCATTCGGGACAGGTGTATTCTCCTTCCTGATTGTCCCATGTTTTGCTTATGCAAGATATACAGAAGCTGTGTCCGCATCTGTGTTGCAGGATATAGATGGATCTCCATGCAGATGGAGCAGAGCAGACCCTCCTGCTTAAGGGTAAAATCCACCATCTCTACGTGTACAGTCATAGCAGGAAAGTGCAAAGTGCGTGACATTCCTGGAAGCGTATCTTGTCTACCAATACATTTCTAACTCCCTGGGCTACACGCATGTTTGTACTGCAACGCATTGTGGTATAACAGGTTTATCGACTTGACATACGAGCCACGTAGCATGACCATAGCTGAGGAAAACAATGTACTGTGTTTTAGAGCTGTATTAGAGATTTTCTGACCAGTCATTAGTCAGATGGCCATTTACACACACAGATCTTTTGTTATACACACCAATTTTTGGTCTGATTTGGACAGAAATTGGTCAGATAATCTGTTGATAGAATACATACCGTAGGCTCTGTTCAGACCTCATTTCTGCAATTCTGTGAATGTATGCCTACATAACACTCACACAGTGGCATATATCTCCCAAGAAAGTATATTGCTGGACTTAGGGTGATATTCCTTGTGTTGAAAAGACTGGTCAACGAGGAGAAAAAAGGCATATCAAGGTATGTGAAAGGGAGGCTTTTGGTACTTCAATTCATCTCCCCACCCCTTTGGGCCTTGAAGGCCAGAACATTATTTCATATCTTGGATAGCTGCACTCATTTATTTTGTTTAAAAGTGTGTAAAATTATTTCATGTGCAGGAAGGGTCAGTAGCTAATTCCAGCCAAATTTCTGTGCTGTGCAATAGCTGCTCTCTAGACCCAAGCACATTCATGTATTGCTGGTCGAACCAACCAACAAGCTGATGTGTATGGGGAGCTCCTGACTCTCCCCTGATGGGTGCCGGTTGGGAAAAGGATTGCGCAACCGTAAATTCTCTTTTTTTAAAAAAAAAAATTATTTTTGACCCTCCTCGTTCTCCCAGGAGAATAAGCCACTGCCAGATTGTCTGACAGTGGCTTTCTCCTCTCTTCCATTGACAACATATACTCTGTCAGCCAAACTGAAGTACCTATAGGGGAGTTGGAGAGACAGAGCTGTTGTCTGATGATTGTGTATGGCTGCCTTTTACTATGACAGGAGAGAGCATTTTATACACCAAAGACTCCGGGAGAATTTGTCGCTACAACAGGCCTTTCCTGTTAGTTTTTTTTTTTTTATCCAGGACTAGAATTGGGCCAATTATTGGGAAAGAACATTGGTACAAATGTTTGTTCGCAATAATTGCCCCATGTAAATGTGACAGTATTTTATGCAGCACTAAGAATCCTCGTTTGTCGGCAGGACATCACTGGGTTGGGCTCCCAACAATATAGTGCCTCCCATAATGTGCCAGTAAAAATGCCCCCTTAGTGCCACCAGATGCCATAATGCCCCCCATAATGTGCCAATAGGAAAAAAAGGCCCCTTTAGAACCCCCACTTCCCCATAATGCCACCAAATAATGCCCCGATAGTGCCGTTCTTCCCTATAGTGCCCCCCATAATGTGTCAATAAAAAAAAGCTCCTTTAGAGCCCCCAGATGCCTCCATAATGCTCCTCTCCCCCATGCCCCCCCCCCATAATGTGCCAGTAAGAAGTGCCACCCAAAAAAAATGGGTCTGTAAGAATTGTCAGATGCCCCCATAGTGCCAGCCCCCCCCCTCCCAAAAAAAAAGAACATAAAAAAAACCCCACATACTTACCTCCATAAGCAACGATGTGAAGCAGGCCTCTTCCAGCCTGTGTCCCCCGCTGTGTGCTGCCCGGCTCAGGCGGTGCGATGATAATGACGTCCTCGCGCCTCCTGAGCCGGCCTCTGATAGGCTGCAGGCATTAGTGCCTGCGGCCTATCAGAAGAACAGGGGAGGGAATCTCCCTCCCCTCCCCTGCCGCAGCACAGGCATCTGTATCGCTGTCCTGAGGATGGCGATACAAATGACTATGGAGATGAGCGCTTCCACAATGGAAGATCTGATCTCCTACTGCTTTAAAGCTAAAAAAAATAATAATACAAGAATAAAATACAGCAATAGGCTTTACCCTAGTGCTGGTCTATACATCTACATCGTCTTCTTTCCCCAGTCCTGGGACTGCCTGGTTTGGCACATGAGCGTGCCCTCCTTGGCTTACTAATGCCATGTTGCCTATATCCCCGCACAGGTTTACCTTGTCCATGAACCAGAGAGATGGGACAGACATGAGATTCTGCAACCTGTGGCTCTTCAGCTGTCAGAAGTCCACTTGGCTCTCAAGGCATGCAGGGAGTAGTGGGGGAAAGCTGCAGGTTGAAGATCCTCATCCTATGGTAACCAGGGCCGTCTTTAATATTGATTGGACCCTAGGCAAGAATTTACTTGGGCCCCCTGGATCCCGCCTTCCCACACCTTTGCATGCAATCACACCCTCCACCACAACACACACACACAAAAAATCCACACACCTGGTAGAGTACAGTGAATGACTGTAAATACTTCCAGTTCTGAAGACTCCAGCGGGTTCAGGATCAGTGCTCTGGGCAGCTGGGCTCAGGCTGAAAGTGGGCACGGCTCTGCAGTTCAGGAAGGAGACCGGGACTCTGCTCACCCTAGCATTACAGTGCACCCCAGCACTCCACAGTATAGCACCCTATAGTATACAGCAACCCACAGTATGCAGTATAGCACCCTATAGTATACAGCACCCCACAGTATGCAGTATAGCACCCTATAGTATACAGCACCCCACAGTATGCAGTATAGCACCCTATAATATACAGCACCCCACAGTATGCAGTATAGCACCCTATAGTATACAGCACCCCACAGTATGCAGTATAGCACCCTATAGTATATAGCACCCACAGTATGCAGTATAGCACCCTATAGTATATAGCATCCCACGGTATGCAGTATAGCACCCTATAGTATACAGCACCCCACAGTATGCAGTATAGCACCCTATAGTATACAGCACCCCACAGTATGCAGTATAGCACCCTATAGTATACAGCACCCCACAGTATGCAGTATAGCACCCTATAGTATACAGCACCCCACAGTATGCAGTATAGCACCCTATAGTATACAGCACCCCACAGTATGCAGTATAGCACCCTATAGTATACAGCACCCCACAGTATGCAGTATAGCACCCTATAGTATACAGCACCCCACAGTATGCAGTATAGCACCCTATAGCAGCGATTGACTGGCCATCGGGAGTACCGGGAGAATCCCGGTGGGCCGATCGAATTATGGGCCGGCCAGGGCCGCCATCAGGGGGCCCTGGCCGCACGACCCCCCTGCACGCACAGTACACTCAGCGGCGGCATCACTACCAGACGGGGGCGGGGCGGTTATCAGCGAGGCCCTGATAGACTGAAGAGAGATGTTAGCCCCGCCCCCGGCTCAGCTGAATAGATGGATGTGAGCCCCGCCTCCTGCTTCGCCCTCCAGCGCAGCTGAATGAATGTGAGCCCCTCCCCTACTGCTGCTCCGCCCCCCGTTTAGCAGAATGGATGGCTGTGAGCACCGCCACCACCCCTCCTGCCGCTCCGCCCCCGGCTCTGCTGAATGGATGGATGTGAGCCACGCCTCTCTTGTTTCCCCGCCCCTCTATTTGCTCCGCCCCCGGCTCTGCTGAATGGATGTATGTGAGCCCCGCCCTCTATTTGCTCCGCCCCCGGTGGGCTGGTCAGTGGGCCGGTCTGGCTGAAGTCCAGGGCCACTTTATTGTCCCAGTCCATCCCTGCCCTATAGTATACAGCACCCCATACTATACAGTACCCCACAGTATATAGTAGAGCAGTATAGCACCCCACAGTATACAGTAGAGCAGTATAGCACACCGCAGTATACAGCACCCCATACTATACAATATACAGCACCTCACCGTATACAGTAGAGCAGTATAGCACCCAGGGCCGTCTTTACCAAGGGGCAAAAGGGGCAGCTGCCCCGGGCCCAGTTGCTCCTGGGGGGCCCAAGGCAGCTGCCTCTTGAGCCCTGCTAGCCACTGCCCCGGGTGTCAGGCTGTCAGCTACAAAAGGGTGCTGCCATGCCATGCCTGCCGGCACTGAGTCCAGCCAGCGTACTGGTTGAGACTAGAATGGAGTTGTTACAATGAGGTCCTCCCCCTGGAGTCAGAAATCTAGTCTGTTCACTAGAAAGCAGGCTAGAATGGAGTTGTTAGGAGGAGGTCCTCCTGTTCTTCATGTTACTTAATAAATTCTTTGCATTCTTAATTCTGGAAACAGTTTTACTAGATTTATGAATTTCCTATATAATTTTTTCATATATATTTTTATCGATGCAATAGAAAAAATTCCATTCTGCTTGTTTTCACAAATACATAAAAATAGAACTAAGGGGTCATTTATTTTCAAATATATACGACCTTTTGGTGTATTTTTGGTGCAGATTTTTTCGCAAAGGTGATTTGCGGCAAAATCTAAGACTTCTTCCCCTTCCAAGTCACTTACACCAGTTCTAAATAAGGAGGAATGGCGGGGGAGGGGTGGCCCGACTGGTTTATAATTTCCTACACCAATGATGTAATTCTAAGCCGACATGATCAAATTCTGAGTTTTACAGTTGTGTTCACACAGCGCGGCCATTTTCTGTTAACACTCTCATTAATGGCTGTGTGGTTTTGCCAATAAAACACACAAGTGTCAATCAAAATGCCACTTCTAAAACCACGCCGACCACATGAGCACGCCCTTCATGTATTTTAATTTCACAGTTTTATCTGCCACAGCCGACTAGATTAAGGACTTCTCAGAGAGGACCAATATTAACTCAATAAGCCACAGCAAATACAGGAGGACCTCCTTCTGCCCACTCCATTCTAGCCTGCTCTGTATAGAAAAGACTAGGTTACTGACTCCAGGAGGAGGACCTTCTTCTAATATCTCTACAGCTAAGGCTACTTTCACACTAGCGTTCGGAGCGGATCCGTCTGATGTTTCATCAGACGGATCCGCTCCGATAATGCAGACGTTCGCATCCGTTCAGAACGGATGCGTCTGCATTAAAACTTAGAAAATTTTCTAAGTGTGAAAGTTGTCTGAGCGGATCCGTTCAGACTTTACATTGAAAGTCAATGGGGGACGGATCCGCTTGAAGATTGAGCCATATAGTGTCATCTTCAAGCGGATCCGCCCCCATTGACTTACATTGTAAGTCTGGACGGATCCGCTCGCCTCCGCACGGCCAGGCGGACACCCGAACGCTGCAAGCAGCGTTCAGGTGTCCGCTCACTGAGCGGAGCGGAGGCTGAACGCTGGCAGGCGGATGCATTCTCAGTGGATCCGCCTCCACTGAGAATGCATTGGGGCCAGACGGATGCGTTCGGGGCCGCTCGTGAGCCCCTTCAAACGGAGCGCACGAGCGGACACCCGAACGCTAGTGTGAAAGTAGCCTTATATTACTGATAGTAGAGGAGGACCTCCTTCTAACACCTCTGCAGCTTCTAGCAATGATAATAGAGGAGGACCTCCTTCTAACAACTCCATTCTAGCTGATTCTATAGTGAACAGGCTAGATTACTGACTCCAGGAGGAGGACCTCCTTCTAACACCTCTAAAGCATATCCTACTGGCTCCAGGAGGAGGCCCTCCTCCTAACATTCCTATTCTACCATATTACTGGCTCCAGAAGGAGAACCTTATTTCTCCCACTATTCTAATAAGGGTCCATGCACATACATAAACATATGCCATCTGAGATATACAGTCTGTGAGCAGGGCATATGTCCCAGAGCGCATAGCTTCATACTATACTAGTTTACTATAATGCAGTGCACATCGAGCGACCCGCGGGACTACCGTCCCAGACTCGTATTATCATGGGACATGATTGATGCCGCTCTGGGACATATGGCCTGCTCATGAACGCTATGTCTCGGAAGGCACACGTCTGTGTGCATGGGCCCTAACATGCAGTTTTTACGAGGAGGTCCACACTTTCTAGTCAGTAATATATTAGAATGGAGTTGTTAGCAGGAGGTCCTTCTCTATTATCAGTAATATAAGCTGTAGAGGTGTTAGAAGGAGGTCCTCCTCCTGGAGTCAGTAATCTAGCCTGTTCACTATAGAATCAGCTAGAATGGAGTTGTTAGAAGGAGGTCCTCCTCTATTATCATTGCTAGAAGCTGCAGAGGTGTTAGATGGAGGTCCTCCTCTATTATCAGTAATATAAGCTGCAGAGTTGTTAGGAGGTCCTCCTCTACTATCATTAATATAAGCTGGAAAGATGTTAAAAGGTGGTCCTCCTCCTGGAGTCAGTAATCTAGCCCGTTCACTATAGAATCAGCTAGAATGGAGTTGTTAGAAGGAGGTCCTCCTCTATTATCAGTAATATAAGCTGTAGAGGTGTTAGAAGGAGGTCCTCCTCTATTATCAGTAATATAACCTGCAGAGATGTTAGAAGGAGGTCCTCCTCTATTATCAGTAATATAACCTGCAGAGATGTTAGAAGGAGGTCCTCCTCCTGGAGTCAGTAATCTAGCCTGTTCACTATAGAATCATCTAGAATGGAGTTGTTAGAAGGAGGTCCTCCTCTATTATCAGTAATATAAGCTGTAGAGGTGTTAGAACAGGCATCCTCCAACTGCGGCCCTCCAGCTGTTGTAAAACTACACCTCCCATAATGCCCTGCTATAGGCTGATACCTGTAGGCTGTTCAGGCATGCTGGGAGTTGTAGTTTTGCAACAGCTGGAGGGCCGTAGTTGGAGGATGCCTGTGTTAGGAGGTGCTCCTCTATTATCAGTAATATAAGCTGTAGAGGTCAGAAGCCAGTAGTATAAGCTGTAGCGTTTTTAGAAGGAGTTCCTCCTCTTGGAATCATTGTTCTAAAAAAGTTTCCTTGAGAACGTAAAGAATTTAATATCAAGAACAGGAGAACCGCCTCCTCACAACTCCATTCTAGCCTGCTTCATAGTTAGTGAGCAGACTAGATTTCTGACTTCGGGGAGGGGGGGGGGGGGGGGGGTTTACGGGACCTCCTAACAACTCCATCCTAGTCTCAGTATTCTAGCCTGTTCAGCGTGGAGCATGCTAGAATGGAGTTGTTAGCAGGAGGTCCCGTAACACCCCCCGCCCCCCCCCAAGGTCATAAATCTAGCCTGCTCAATAACTATAAAGCAGGCTAGAAAGGAGGAGTTGTTAGGAAGAGGTTCTCCTGTTCTTGATGTTATTAAATACCTTACATTCTCAATTAAGTAAATAGTTTTACTATTAAGAATTTACCTTTATTATTTTCTTGTATATTTTTTCTATGCAATCTGATGCCACTGAGTGTTTGATATCCAAAGCTTGTCTTCATGCTGCAGATATCAAAAACTGATTAAAAACCTTTCCATAGAAAAGAGCCTCACCCCCCACCATTTTCTTTGATTTCACATAAAATGTTATACGAATGTAGTGTGAGGCGGGTGTGCAGTTGGCCTCCTCTACCACCTCACCCTCCATTCCTGCCAATTTTCCGAGCTCTGGTTACCATGTAGTGGGCAGAAGAATATGTGGGTGTTCTGTATGGGCCCTACTGCAATTTGATATATATATATATTTTGGTGATGTGAACTTGGGGGTGTATCTCACCTGGTGGTTCAGTCTCACTGGGTGAGGTAGCTGAAATGCAGAAAAGTACTGCATCAGTAAGGCATAGCTTGCTGGAGATTGGTTAAAGTTGTATGGGCTGGATTTCTTTGGACTGGGAGTCAGGTTGGTAGCGTGAAACAACTGAAAATATGTCATATTCTAGGTTCTTCAAAGTAGCCACCTTTTGCTTTGATTGCTGCTTTGCACACTCTTGGCATTCTCTTGATGAGCTTCAACAGGTAGTCCCCTGAAATGGTCTTCCAACAGTCTTGAAGGAGTTCCCAGAGATGCTTAGCACTTGTTGGCCCTTTTGCCTTCACTCTGCGGTCCAGCTCACCCCAAACCATCTCGATTGGGTTCAGGTCCGGTGACTGTGGAGGCCAGGTCATCTGGCGCAGCACCCCATCACTCTCCTTCATGGTCAAATAGCCCTTACACAGCCTGGAGGTGTGTTTGGGGTCATTGTCCTGTTGAAAAATAAATGATGGTCCAACTAAACGCAAACCGGATGGAATACCATGCCGCTGCAAGATGCTGTGGTAGCCATGCTGGTTCAGTATGCCTTCAATTTTGAATAAATCCCCAACAGTGTCACCAGCAAAGCCCCACCACACCATCACACCTCCTCCTCCATGCTTCACTGTGGGAACCAGGCATGTAGAGTCCATCCGTTCACCTTTTCTGCGTCGCACAAAGACACGGTGGTTGGAACCAAAGATCTCAAATTTGGACTCATAAGACCAAAAGCACAGACTTCCACTGGTCTAATGTCCATTTATATATATATATATACATACATACACACAAATTAAAGTCACATACTTGATTTATTAAATATATGCTTTATTTAAAAACTTTTTAATAAATCCCATTTGTCCTGTGTGCATAGATATAACTGCAGGGCGTCTGTGTATCTGAGAACACTGCACCTTAATGTAAATTGTTGACATGTTCTGAGAGACCAATAACACAATTTAGTTGTCTATTTTCAGCCACCCAACACCAAAGAGAAAAAAAGTGAGAAACCGTTATTAAAGTGTTTGTTACCTACATTTCAGAACCATTTACAGTTTTAAACATTAAATACAGACTTGCATATGAAAAAAGTTCTGCCACTTTCACCAATTTGATCAGTTTGTTTACCTACAAGAAATTAAAAAAAAAAGTTAATGATACTTTAAGTATATAAAATTGGCTATTTGCCTCTTGTTCCTGGTAACCCTGCCTCCATACGCACGACAGCTTAAGTGACTGAAATATGAGGGATGTCGTTTTTAAACCAAGTGCATGTCGGCCAAGTTCAGTCGCTGTATTCACAGTGCGCTTATCTGGTCTGTAATAAACTTTCAGGCTGTTTGCTACTTCAGCGGGTAAAGTAGGGCGGCCAGAGGTCCAGTTTTAGGCTCCCTGTCCTCCGTCTGACGCAGGGCCTGAATGGACTCAGCTCCCTCTCATACAGCAGCCCTGTGCAGGGAGAGTCACCATCTCTCCACAGCAGGTGACATGAAGTTTATTTTGTATTGGCTGCGGAATCGGAGGGAGTATTGCCTAACATGGTCAGGTGTGGCCTAGTGGGGTCAGGTGTGGCCTAGTGGGGTCAGGTGTGGCCTAGTGGGGTCAGGTGTGGCCTAAGCCTAGAGTATGGGCACCCTAAGGTAGAGAAGCAAGGCTGGATTAGGACAGCACATTTAGGACACTGCTTCCAAACTAGGGCTAGCCTGTGTCTGCTGTAAGGCCGGAGTCTAGACGCTGTGGTGTATGGGCACATGAGCACCGCCATTATGCCATCTGAATCCAGGGGAATTACACAAGTAAAGTGCCAATGGCACACTGGAATGCACCCGCACCGCCATAGAAACACTGCTATGCCGTTAAGCTGACATCACCAATTTGAATCCCAGCTAAGGAGCTTACACAGGACGAGGGCTGCAGCTAACGATTATTTGAATAATCGATTAGTTGTCGATAATTTAATCGATCGGGAAAAAAACACCAAAATTACAAAACAGAGAGGTTTATATGATTTGACTTGAAAAATTATGTTCAAAGGCCATATTAAAACAAATTGTGGACGACACTGTTATGGAGAGGGGGTCCTGTGCCCAGATCCCCCTCCCATAACAGTGCCATAGACCGATCCCCCCTCCCATAGCAGTGCCATAGACCGATCCCCCCCTCCCCATAGCAGTGCCATAGACCGATCCCCCCCCTCCCATAACAGTGCCATAGACCGATCCCCCCCTCCCATAACAGTGCCATAGACCGATCCCCCCCTCCCATAACAGTGCCATAGACCAATCCCCCCTCCCATAACAGTGCCATAGACCGATCCCCCCCTCCCATAACAGTGCCATAGACCAATCCCCCCTCCCATAGCAGTGCCATAGACCGATCCCCCCCCTCCCCATAGCAGTGCCATAGACCGATCCCCCCCCTCCCATAACAGTGCCATAGACCGATCCCCCCCTCCCATAACAGTGCCATAGACCGATCCCCCCCTCCCATAACAGTGCCATAGACCAATCCCCCCTCCCATAACAGCCCCGGCCCCGCTGCTCACAGCATCTTTATTTTACCTTACATTGATGCTCCAGTAACGGGCAGAGCTGACAGCGGCGGTGTAACATCACTCACGAGACGCACCTGCTCCGCCCACTTTATGAATGAAGGAGGCGGAGCAGGCGCGTGACATGAGTAAGTGACGTTACACCGCCGTCCGCTCTGCCCGTTACTGGAGCGTCATTGTAAGGTAAAATAAAGATGCAGTGACTTAAAGTAAACTGCCCGCATAGCAACGAATCAGACGATTATTCGATAACTGGATTCGTCGTTATAATCGATTAATCGTTGCAGCCCTACACGGGAAGTCAGCTCTTCTGACACAAGCCTGCTGTGTCTTTAGGACAGATTCTGTTTACTGACTGCCACCTAGACATGACGACAAGCCCTTCTATATAGTGTGTAGTGCTGCATACAGCATCCTCCTGCCATCAGAGGGCACAGCAGGGGGCACTGGGGGGCTCGTCTCCTCCGGCTCTGCTGGATGGCAACCCCTCTGCTCTCAAGAACAAAATCTATTGGGTGAATACACATCAATGTTACCACACAGCAGCTACAAGATACCCCAGCCCCATACACAGAGGCTTACACCCCCCCTTATTGATCTGCCCCCTCTCCAATACACCCCATAAAGCCCCCCCTCCCACAGATCTGCATCCTCATGTTCCCAGAATACACCACACCCCCCCCCCTCACAGATTGACCTCCCAATAACCCCCCCCCGTAAATCTTCACCCTAATGACCCCAGAATACACCACATGCCCCCCCTCACGGACTGACCCCCCCCCATAACCCCTTCACAGATCTGCACCCTCATGTCCCCAGAATACACCCACATGCCTACCCCCCCCTCACAGATTAAACCCCCCCCACAGACCTACACCCACATGGCGGCAGAATACACCACATGCCCCCCCCCTCAGATTGACCCACCCATAGATCTTCACCCTAATGACCCCAGAATACACCACATGCCCCCCCATAGATCTGCACCCTCATGGTAACAAAATACACCACATGACCCCCCCCCCCTTGGAGATTGACCCCCCCCACACAGATATGCACCCTCATGGCCCCAGAATACACCACATGCCCCCCCCCCATAGATCTGCACCCTCATGGCGCCAGAATACACCCACATGCCCGCCCCCCCATAGATCTGCACCCTTATGCCCCCAGAATACACCCACATGCCCCCCCCCATAGATCTGCACCCTCATGTCCCAAGAATACACCCACATGCCCCCCCCCCATAGATCTGCACCCTCATGGCACCAGAATACACCCACATGCCCCCCCCCCCATAGATCTTCACCCTTATGCCCCCAGAATACACCCACATGCCCCCCCCCCATAGATCTACACCCTCATGGAGCCAGAATACACCACATGCCCCCCCATAGATCTGCCCCCCCTCACAGATTGACCCCCTCCCCCCCACAGATCTGCACCCTTATGCCCCCAGAATACACCCACATGCCGCCCCCCCATAGATCTGCACCCTCATGACCCCAGAATACACCCACATGCCCCCCCCCCCCCATAGATCTACACCCTCATGGAGCCAGAATACACCACATGCCCCCCCATAGATCTGCCCCCCCTCACAGATTGACCCCCTCCCCCCCACAGATCTGCACCCTTATGCCCCCAGAATACACCCACATGCCCCCCCCCCATAGATCTGCACCCTCATGACCCCAGAATACACCCACATGCCCCCCCCCCATAGATCTGCACCCTCATGGCACCAGAATACACCCACATGCCCCCCCCATAGATCTTCACCCTTATGCCCCCAGAATACACCCACATGCCCCCCCCATAGATCTACACCCTCATGGAGCCAGAATACACCACATGCCCCCCCATAGATCTGCACCCTCATGCCCCCCCCATAGATCTGCACCATCATGTCCCCAGAATACACCATATGCCCCCCCCCCCTCACAGATTGACCCCCTCCCCCCCCACAGATCTGCACCCTCATGGCGCCAGAATACACCCTCATCCCCCCCCCCCCATAGATCTGCACCATCATGGCGCCAGAATACACCCACATGCCCCCCCATAGATCTGCACCCTTATGCCCCCAGAATACACCCACATGCCCCCCCCATAGATCTGCACCCTCATGGCGCCAGAATACACCCACATGCCCCCCCCATAGATCTGCACCCTCATGTCCCCAGAATACACCACATGCCCCCCCCTCACAGATTGACCCCCTCCCCCCCCACAGATCTGCACCCTTATGCCCCCCCCCATAGATCTGCACCCTCATGGCGCCAGAATACACCCACATGCCCCCCCATAGATCTGCACCCTCATGTTCCCAGAATACACCACATGCCCCCCCTCACAGATTGACCCCCCCCCCCACAGATCTGCACCCTCATGGTACCAGAATACACTACATGACGACCCCCCCCTTTGAGATTGACCCCCCCACACAGAGATATGCACCCTCATGGTAACAGACTACACCATATGCCCCCCTACCAGACTGACCCACCCCATAACCCCCTCACAGACCTACACCCTCATGGCCCCAGAATACACCACATGCCCCCCCCCCCATAGATCTGCACCCTCATGGCCCCAGAATACACCACATGCCCCCCCCCCACCCATAGATCTGCACCCTCATGGCCCCAGAATACACCACATGCCCCCCCCCCATAGATCTGCACCCTCATGGGCCCCAGAATACACCACATGCCCCCCTCACAGATTAACCCCCCATGTCCCCAGAATACACCCCCCTCACAGATTAACCCCCCTCATGTCCCCAGAATACACCACATGCCCCCCCCCCCATAGATCTGCACCCTCATGGGCCCCAGAATACACCACATGCCCCCCTCACAGATTAACCCCCCATGTCCCCAGAATACACCACATGCCCCCCCCATAGATCTGCACCCTCATGGCCCCAGAATACACCACATGCCCCCCCCCCCACACACACACAGAGATATGAATCCTCATGGCGCCAGGATACACCAAATGCCCCCCCCCCCCCCCGTAGATCTGCACCCTCATGTCCCCAGAATACACCACATGCCCCCCTCACAGATTACCCCCCCCATGTCCCCAGAATACACCACATGCCCCCCTCACAGATTACCCCCCCCCCCATGTCCCCAGAATACACCACATGCCCCCCTCACAGATTACCCCCCCCATGTCCCCAGAATACACCACATGCCCCCCTCACAGATTACCCCCCCCCCCCCCATGTCCCCAGAATACACCACATGCCCCCCTCACAGATTACCCCCCCCATGTCCCCAGAATACACCACATGCCCCCTCACAGATTACCCCCCCCATGTCCCCAGAATACACCACATGCCCCCCTCACAGATTACCCCCCCCCATGTCCCCAGAATACACCCACATGCCCCCCCCCCCCATAGATCTGCACCCTCATGGCACCAGAATACACCCACATGCCCCCCCCATAGATCTACACCCTCATGGAGCCAGAATACACCACATGCCCCCCCATAGATCTGCACCCTCATGCCCCCCCCATAGATCTGCACCATCATGTCCCCAGAATACACCATATGCCCCCCCCCTCACAGATTGACCCCCTCCCCCCCCACAGATCTGCACCCTCATGGCGCCAGAATACACCCACATGCCCCCCCCCCATAGATCTGCACCATCATGGCGCCAGAATACACCCACATGCCCCCCCATAGATCTGCACCCTTATGCCCCCAGAATACACCCACATGCCCCCCCCATAGATCTGCACCCTCATGGCGCCAGAATACACCCACATGCCCCCCCCCATAGATCTGCACCCTCATGTCCCCAGAATACACCACATGCCCCCCCTCACAGATTGACCCCCCCCCCACAGATCTGCACCCTTATGCCCCCCCCCCCATAGATCTGCACCCTCATGGCGCCAGAATACACCCACATGCCCCCCCATAGATCTGCACCCTCATGTTCCCAGAATACACCACATGCCCCCCCTCACAGATTGACCCCCCCCCCCCACAGATCTGCACCCTCATGGTACCAGAATACACTACATGACGACCCCCCCTTTGAGATTGACCCCCCCACACAGAGATATGCACCCTCATGGTAACAGACTACACCATATGCCCCCCTACCAGACTGACCCACCCCATAACCCCCTCACAGACCTACACCCTCATGGCCCCAGAATACACCACATGCCCCCCCCCCCATAGATCTGCACCCTCATGGCCCCAGAATACACCACATGCCCCCCCCCCACAGATCTGCACCCTCATGGCCCCAGAATACACCACATGCCCCCCCCCCATAGATCTGCACCCTCATGGGCCCCAGAATACACCACATGCCCCCCTCACAGATTAACCCCCCATGTCCCCAGAATACACCCCCCCCTCACAGATTAACCCCCCTCATGTCCCCAGAATACACCACATGCCCCCCCCCATAGATCTGCACCCTCATGGGCCCCAGAATACACCACATGCCCCCCTCACAGATTAACCCCCCATGTCCCCAGAATACACCCCCCCTCACAGATTAACCCCCCTCATGTCCCCAGAATACACCACATGCCCCCCCCCATAGATCTGCACCCTCATGGCCCCAGAATACACCACATGCCCCCCCCCCCCACACACACACACAGAGATATGAATCCTCATGGCGCCAGGATACACCAAATGCCCCCCCCCCCGTAGATCTGCACCCTCATGTCCCCAGAATACACCACATGCCCCCCTCACAGATTACCCCCCCCATGTCCCCAGAATACACCACATGCCCCCCTCACAGATTACCCCCCCCCATGTCCCCAGAATACACCACATGCCCCCCCTCACAGATTACCCCCCCCCATGTCCCCAGAATACACCACATGCCCCCCTCACAGATTACCCCCCCCCCATGTCCCCAGAATACACCACATGCCCCCCCTCACAGATTACCCCCCCCCATGTCCCCAGAATACACCACATGCCCCCCTCACAGATTACCCCCCCCCCATGTCCCCAGAATACACCACATGCCCCCCTCACAGATTACCCCCCCCCCATGTCCCCAGAATACACCACATGCCCCCCTCACAGATTACCCCCCCCCCATGTCCCCAGAATACACCACATGCCCCCCTCACAGATTACCCCCCCCCCATGTCCCCAGAATACACCACATGCCCCCCTCACAGATTACCCCCCCCATGTCCCCAGAATACACCACATGCCCCCCTCACAGATTACCCCCCCCCCATGTCCCCAGAATACACCACATGCCCCCCTCACAGATTACCCCCCCTCCATGTCCCCAGAATACACCACATGCCCCCCTCACAGATTACCCCCCCCCCCCATGTCCCCAGAATACACCACATGCCCCCCTCACAGATTACCCCCCCCCCCATGTCCCCAGAATACACCACATGCCCCCCTCACAGATTACCCCCCCCCCCATGTCCCCAGAATACACCACATGCCCCCCTCACAGATTACCCCCCCCCCCATGTCCCCAGAATACACCACATGCCCCCCTCACAGATTACCCCCCCCCCCCATGTCCCCAGAATACACCACATGCCCCCCTCAGATTACCCCCCCCCCATGTCCCCAGAATACACCACATGCCCCCCTCACAGATTACCCCCCCCCCCATGTCCCCAGAATACACCACATGCCCCCCTCACAGATTACCCCCCCCATGTCCCCAGAATACACCCACATGCCCCCCTCACAGATTACCCCCCCCATGTCCCCAGAATACACCCACATGCCCCCCTCACAGATTACCCCCCCCCCATGTCCCCAGAATACACCCACATGCCCCCCTCACAGATTACCCCCCCCCCATGTCCCCAGAATACACCCACATGCCCCCCTCACAGATTACCCCCCCATGTCCCCAGAATACACCACATGCCCCCCCTCACAGATTACCCCCCCCCTCATGTCCCCAGAATACACCACATGCCCCCCTCACAGATTAACCCCCCCCATGTCCCCAGAATACACCACATGCCCCCTCACAGATTAACCCCCCCATGTCCCCAGAATACACCACATGCCCCCTCCCTTCACAGATCTGTAACCTGCCTCCTCATGTATGCGCTCCTATGGACTCTAGCTCTGCAGCACATCCAGGCACACACAGCTCCTCCTCCTTCACAAGCTCCTGCAGTCTGGGTTTATAAGCACTTCCCACACTTGACCATGTGACCATGAAGGAGCATGTGACCAGTGACGTCACAGACCTCGTTCTAACAACTCCACTCTAGCATCTACCCCAGCGTACTGTCTGTGAAAGCTGTGATTCTCTAGGACCTTAGATGACATCATCACCATGTGACCAGTAACCTAGCAATATTACTGGTCACATGGCTATGAGGTCATCACAGGTCCTATCAGGAGTGTTGTGACAGAAGTTTGCCTTAACTGTGGAGCTTTTTTGTGTGAAGATTACATCAGAAAAAGGTGACAGGGGCTGTTATTCTAATATACTATAAACTACTGTATAGTGGGGGCCTGTATACTGTGAGGGGCCTGTATACTGTGGGGGCCTGTATACTGTGGGGGGGGGGACCTGTATACTGTGGGGGGCTGTATAGTGTGGGGGGCCTGTATACTGTGGGGGGCTGTATAGTGTGGGGAGGCTGTATACTGTGGGGGCCTGTATACTGTGGGGAGGCTGTATACTGTGGGGGCCTGTATACTGTGGGGGCCTGTATACTGTGGGGAGGCTGTATACTGTGGGGGCCTGTATAGTGTGGGGGGCTGTATAGTGTATATTGTGGAGTGCTATACTGTATACTGTGGGGGCTGTATACTGGGGGGGGGGGCTGTATACTGTATATTGTGGAGTGCTATACTGCTGTACTGTATTCTGTGGGGGGCTGTATACTGTGGGGGGGCTGTATACTGTATATTGTGGAGTGCTATACTGCTGTACTGTATACTGTGGGGGGCTGTATACTGTATACTGTGGGTGCTGTATATTGTGGAGTTCTATACTGCTGTACTGTATAGTGTGGGGGGCTGTATACTGTGGGTGCTGTATATTGTGGAGTTGTATACTGCTGTACTGTATAGTGTGGGAGGCTGTATAGTGTGGGAGGCTGTATAGTGTGGGAGGCTGTATAGTGTGGGAGGCTGTATACTGTGGGAGGCTGTATACTGTGTGGGCCTGTATACTGTGGGAGGCTGTATAGTGTGGGGGGCCTGTATACTGTGGGGGGGACCTGTATACAGTGGGGGCCTGTTTACTGTGGGAGGCTGTATACTGTGGGGGGCTATATAGTGTGGGGGGCCTGTATACTGTGGGGAGGCTGTATACTGTGGGGGCCTGTATACTGTGGGAGGCTGTATACTGTGGGTGCTGTATATTGTGGAGTTCTATACTGCTGTACTGTATACTGTGGGAGGCTGTATACTGTGGGAGGCTGTATACTGTGTGGGCCTGTATACTGTGGGCCTGTATACTGTGGGAGGCTGTATACTGTGGGGGGCTGTATAGTGTGGGGGGCTGTATAGTGTGGGGGACCTGTATACTGTGGGGGGGGGACCTGTATACTGTGGGGGCCTGTTTACTGTGGGAGGCTGTATAGTGTGGGGGGCCTGTATACTGTGGGGAGGCTGTATACTGTGGGGGCCTGTATACTGTGGGAGGCTGTATACTGTGGGGGGCTGTATAGTGTATATTGTGGAGTGCTATACTGCTGTACTGTATACTGTGGGGGGGGGGGGCTGTATACTGTATATTGTGGAGTGCTATACTGCTGTACTGTATACTGTGGGGGGCTGTATACTGTATATTGCAGAGTGCTATACTGCTGTATTGTATACTGTGGGTGCTGTATATTGTGGAGTTCTATACTGCTGTACTGTATAGTGTGGGGGGCTGTATACTGTGGGTGCTGTATATTGTGGAGTTCTATACTGCTGTACTGTATAGTGTGGGGGGCTGTATACTGTGGGAGGCTGTATACTGTGGGGGGCTGTATAGTGTGGGGGGCTGTATAGTGTGGGGGGCTGTATAGTGTGGGGGGCTGTATAGTGTGGGGGGGGGCTGTATACTGTGTGGGCCTGTATAGTGTGGGGGGGCTGTATAGTGTGGGGGGGGGGGCTGTATAGTGTGGGGGGGGGGGGCTGTATAGTGTGGGGGGCCTGTATACTGTGGGAGGCTGTATAGTGTGGGGGGCTGTATAGTGTATATTGTGGTGCTGTACTGTATACTGTGGGGGAGGGCTGTATACTGTATATTGTGGAGTGCTATACTGCTGTACTGTATACTGTGGGAGGATGTATAGTGTGGGGGCTGTATAGTGTATATTGTGGAGTGCTGTATTGTATACTGTGGGGGGCTGTATACTGTGGGGGGGGCTGTATACTGTATATTGTGGAGTGCTATACTGCTATACTGTATACTGTGGGGGGCTGTATACTGTGGGTGGGGCTGTATACTGTATATTGTGGAGTTCTATACTGCTGTACTGTATACTGTGGGGGCCTGTATACTGTGGGAGGCTGTATAGTGTGGGGGGCTGTATAGTGTATATTTTGTGGAGTGCTGTACTGTATACTGTGGGGGGCTGTATACTGTGGGGGGGGGGGCTGTATACTGTATATTGTGGAGTGCTATACTGCTGTACTGTATACTGTGGGGGCTATATACTGTGGATGCTGTATATTGTGGAGTTCTATACTGCTGTACTGTATAGTGTGGGGGGCTGTATACTGTGGGGTGCTGTATCGTGTATAGTTTGGGATGCTGTATTACGGTGAGGTGCTATACTGCTCTACTGTATACTGTGGGGTATTGTATACTGTGGGCTGCTATACTGCTCTACTATATACTGTGGGGTACTGTATAGTGTGGGGTGCTATACTGCATACTGTGTGGTGCTGTATACTATAGGGTGCTATACTGCATACTGTGTGGTGCTGTATACTATAAGGTGCTATACTGCATACTGTGGGGTGCACTGTAACACTAGGGTGAGCCGAGCCCTGGTCTCCTTCCTGCAGAGCGGTGCCCACTTCCAGCCTGAGCCCAGCAGCCCAGAGCACTGATCCTGAGCCGCTGGAGTCTTCAGAACTGGAAGTATTTATATCACTGGACTCTACCAGGTGTGTGGATTTTTTGTGTGTGTGTTGTGATGGAGGGCGTGATTGCCTGCTAAGGTGTGGGAAGGCGGGATCCAGGGGGCCCAAGTTAATTTTAGCCCAGGGACTGCCCTGATAGCACCCCACAGTATACAGCACCCCACAATATACAGCCCCCCCACAGTATACAGTAGCTTACAGTATATTAGCATAACAGCCCATGTCACCTTTTCCTGATGTAATCTTCACAAAAAAAGCTCCACAGTTCAGGCAAACTTCTCCTGCAGCAACACTCCTGGTAGACAGGACCTTTGATGACCTCCTAGCCATGTGACCAGTAATATTGCTAGGTTACTGGTCACATGGTGATGATGTCATCTAAGGTCCTTTATCCTAAGAGAATCACAGCTCTCACAGTTAGCTGGCTGCCTGGAGTGCCGGCAGGCATGGCAGCACGCCCCTGTGTAGCTGACAGCCTGACACCCGGGGCAGTGGCTAGCAGGGCTCAAGAGGGAGCTGCTTTGGGCCCCCCAGGAGCAACTGGGCCCGGGGCAGCTGCCCCTTTTGCCCCTTGTTAAAGACGGCCCTGATGGTAACCAGCTTCACTTTTTAATTTTGTTTTTAAAGGGGTTGTCCCACTTCAGCAAATGGCATTTATCATGTGGATAAAGTTACTAATGTATTGATTGTCTATATTGCCTCCTTTGCTGTCTTGATTCATTGTTCCATTGCATTATACACTACTCGTTTCCAGGGTTTGCGGTCACTGCTGCGACACAGAGATGAGGTGGTCTGGATGGGGGCTGCTGCGCATGTGTGCATATGCGCACTCCCACGGTCCAGGCCAGCTCTATTTTTTCCTATAGTGTGCCGGTATGGCCACCCCGGCAGTGCCTATACGAGGCGGACGGGAGCTTCTGCGCATAGGTGCCAATGAGCATTCCCACCGTCCCGGCTACTAGAGAGGCAGGTGTTTCGTCCTATAGAGCGCAGCATGTCCACCTCTGCTGAATTGCAGGCTGGTCCTAATCCCTGCAAACAAGCAGTGTATAATGTCATGGAAAAATAAAGCCCCATTTACATCTTTGGAGATCTGGCAGGCTGTTCCAGAGATCTGGCAGGCTGTTCCAGCACAGAGTAGCCTGCCGGATCTCCTCAATCCGGTGTTGCTGGATCCTCTACTTCACAGCTGATTTCCATTGACTGCAGGGCATCTGGCCAATTTCTGGAAAAAATGCTGATTTAGCCTGGACTTTAATGGCTGCATGCAACGGTTTTCTTCCGGCTGAAACCCAGCATTTTTTGCTGAAAATCAGCTGGATCACCCATTTCAGCCAAAGGGAATCCGGCAGTAAAATAAAGGATCCGGGAACACCATTTCCAGGAGATCCAGCAGGCTGCTCTGTGCCAGAACAGCCTGGCAGATCTCTAAACGAAGATGTAATCGGGGCTTAAATCAAGCCAGCAAAGGAGGCTATATGGACAATCACAATACATTAGTAAGTGCCTGGCATTAACTTTGTCTACATGATAAATGCCATTTTCTGACCCCACTCCCTTTTAAGCCTGACTTAAAGGGGTATTATCATCTTAATGATCACTGTTAAATCTGTTAATGATTTAAGGCCTCATGCACACGACCGTTGTGTGCATCCGTGGCCGTTGTGCCATTTTACGTTTTTTTTCGCGGACCCATTGACTTTCAATGGATCTGTGGAAAAATCGGAAAATGCACCGTTTTGCAGCCGCATCCGTGATCCATGTTTCCTGTCCGTCAAAAAAATATGACCTGTCCTATTTTTTTTGACGGACAACGGTTCACGGACCCATTCAAGTCAATGGGTCCGTGAAAGAACACGGATGCACACAAGATTGGCATCCGCGTCCGTGATCCGTGGCCGTAGGTTACTTTCATACAGACGGATCCGAAGATCCGTCTGTATAAAAGCTTTTTCAGAGATGAGTTTTCACTTCGTGAAAACTCATATCCGACAGTATATTCTAACACAGACTCGTTCCCATAGTGATGGGGACGCCTCTCGTTAGAATATACTACGAACTGTGGACATGACTGCTGCCTGGCAGCACCCGATCTCTTACAGGGGGCTGTGATCCGCACAATTAACCCCTCAGGTGCTGTACCTGAGGGGTTAATTGTGCATATCATAGCCCCCTATAAGAGATCAGGGGCTGCCAGGCAGCAGGGGGCAGTCATGTACTAGGGATCGACCGATTATCGGTTTGGCCGATATTATCGGCCGATATTGAGGATTTTGAACGTTATCGGTATCGGCATCTATTTTGCCGATATACCGATAACGTATGGGGAACACAGATCGCGCTGCTCTCAGCGTTCTCTGTGTTCCCTCCGCAGCACAGGGGAGAAGGAAGCAGTGTCTCCTCCCCCTGTGCTGCTGCTGCCGCTGCCGCCAATGAGGGGATAGAACATAAGAGGAGGGGAGGGGCTGTGGCCGCTGCGCCACCAATGAAGATAAGCCTCTCATTCATTCATATACAGGAGGCGGGAGCTGCAGAATCACATAGCCGGCTCCCGACCTCTATGAGCAATAGCTGCGGTCCGCGGTAGTTAACTCCTCAGGTGCCGCGGCTCGCAGCCACCGCTCATAGAGGTCGGGAGCCGGCTATGTGATTCTGCAGCCAGCTCCCGCCTCCTGTATATGAATGATCGAGAGACTTATCTTCATTGGTGGCGCAGTGCGCTCCCCCAAGTCCCCCAGTATTAATCATTGGTGGCGCAGTGCGCCCCCCACCCCCATCCCAATCCCGGCCAATAGTAAAAACATTGGTGGCGCAGTGTGCCCCCCCCCCCCCACCCAGTATTAATCATTGGTGGCAGTGGCCACAGGATCCCCTCTCCCCTGCTCCTCCGATCGGAGCCCCAGCTGTGTAAGCCCGGGGCTCCGATCGGTTACCATGGCAGCCAGGACGCTATTGAAGCCCTGGCTGCCATGTTCAGCTCCATGCTGCTGTGTGCACTATGCACAGAGCAGCAGGGACAGTGTGAGGTCTTATTCACCCTGATAGAGATCTATCAGGGTGAATAGGACAAAGGTTCTAGTCCCTAAGGGGGTTAAAAGTTAGTAAAAAAAAAACACAAAAATATTAAGTATAAATGAAAAAGATTTATAAAAAAAAAAATACACATTAACAATAAACAAAAACAATAAACATATTAATTTTCAGCAGATTTGTGTAGGAATTTTTTTTTTCTCAAAAATGAAAATTCCCAGAACATCGGTATAAATTATCGGCTATCGGCCTAAAAGTTCACAAATTATCGGTATCGGCCCTAAAAAATCAATATCGGTCGATCCCTATCATGTACACAGTTCGTAGTATATTCTAACTAGAAGCGTCCCCATCACTATGGGAACGCCTCTGTTAGAATATACTGTCGGATCTGAGTTTCACGATGTAACTCAAATCCGATGGTATATTCTAACATAGAGGTGTTCCCATGGTGATGGGGACGCTTCAAGTTAAAATATACCATCGGATTGGAGAAAACTCCTATCCTATGGTATATTAACTCCTGACTTTACATTGAAAGTCAATGGGGGACGGATCCGTTTGAAATTGCACCATATTGTGTCAACGTCAAACGGATCGGTCCCCATTGACTTGCTTTGTAATTCAGGACTGATCCGTTTGGCTCCGCACGGCCAGGCGGACACCAAAACGACTTTTTTTTCAGGTCGGTGGATCCTCCAAAAATCAAGGAAGACCCACGGATGAAAAAACGGTCACGGAAAAATGGAACCCGCGGTCTCGGCGTGCGCGTTCAGTACAGCGCGCGGCCCGGCCGGGAGAAGACATCAATCAAGATGGAGCCCGCCCCCTGCCGAGTGCCGAAACCAGGAAGTGGACAGCGCGCCGGGAGCAGGCAAGTATGGAACGGCGTCATGAGAATACCCCTTTAATAGAGCAATTGTTTGGTATACTCCAGATTTACAGAATGCTACCTAAGTTATTTACAACTGAAGCTTGGTCCGCACTTTTATAGAAATAATTACAAAATTCACGAAGGCAATCAATAGACATTTGTTCAGCTTCCGTACTTCCAAGATTCAGTTCAGAGTAACCAGCATTTTCAATTTCCGCTATTTAGATCCATCATAGGATCTCAATAGCGGAAGAAACCGCTTCAGTTTTGTCCCCATTCATTGTCAATAGGGACAAAACTGAACAAAACGGAATATATTCCATTCTGTTTATTTGCGCTGCCATGACACACACAAAAGCGCAGCAAGCAGTGTTTTTGAGTCCTGGGATGCGGAGCAAGATGGATCTGTCATGACTCCGTCCCCCAGTGACTTTCAGTGGTGTTCTTGACTGATCTGTCATGGCTATTTTAAAGATAATACAACCGGATCCGTTCATAACGGATGCAGATGGTTGTATTATCAGTAACGGAAGAGTTTTTGCTGATCTATGACAGATCCAGCAAAAACGCTGGTGTGAACGTATGCAAGGAGTTAACGGGGAGTGAAAACAGAGTTGCGTACATGAAGCTAGAACACGCGGAAGCAGTCAGACCTCCTGTACAGGTTTTGTCTAAACTCCATACACGGTACGGACCTCTTAGCCCCCTAGTGGACAGGTCCGGAACAGAGCTAGTGTTTAGCAGCTCACATTGATTTGGCTAAACTCCATACACGGTACGGACCTGGTCCTTACTAAGTATGGGGAATAGCCAGCTCTATAGGAGCTGCCTATTCCCATGCCTGGTACGGACCTCTCAGCCCCCTGGTGGTCAGGTCCGGAACTATGATGGGATTTAGCTGATTCAAAGTGAATTGGCTAAACTCCATACTCCGTAAGGACCTTCTTAACCCTTTGTGGTATGGGATCAATTACAATAAATTTTGCCCAATAAAGTGGAACAGATGAGTGGTAGAAACATGAATCCATATCATGGACGCACTTCACCCCGAGTCCTGTGAGAACAGGGTTTGAGCTCCGATGATACTGCAGATGAGCCTCTAATCACTGAGAAATTTCTGCCTCGCAGTGTACGAGAAAAATAAAGTATCGGCTCTAATTTTCTATTTATCAAGAGTTATCCGTGAACTGTTCCCACCAAAGTATACATTCAGATTGCAGGACTTTGGCGGTAACCTGTGATTTCACAGTCATCATTGTCAAAGGAAAGCTCAGCATGTTTCCCCATCAGTTTTCCTGCTGGTGAGGTCCTCTCCAGGCATGGAGTTTAGCCTGCTCACAGTGAACTGTCTATTTCCCGTAGCCCAGACGGACCTTTTCTACTTAAAAAGAAGTGGCTTTTTTTTTTTTTTTTTAAATGGCCTTCCAAAATGTATTCCTTTATGAGGCACAGGTCCTAAATGGGTGTTGCCTACATTTCCAATACAGATCAGGGCGGACAAAATGGCGACAGATAACTGGCTGTGTGATGGTGATAGCGGCAGTGGTGAGTTGTCATCAGCGGCAATACAGTTTGGAACATGATGCGGGCAAAGCAGCAGATGTCTCGCTGTGTAGTGGTGGAAGCAGCAGTGGTGCGTCAACATAAATGGCTGTACAGTATGGAACATCATGGACAAGGCTGGATTTGAATATCAAATAATGTCTGGCTGTGTAGTGAGAATGGTAGAGGTAGTAGTTGGTGGCAGTACAGTATGGAACATGACGGACAAGGTGCAGGAGATGTCTGGCTGTGTGGTGCTAGTAGTTGGTGGCAGTACAGTATGGAACATGACGGACAAGGTGCAGGAGATGTCTGGCTGTGTGGTGCTAGTAGTTGGTGGCAGTACAGTATGGAACATGACTGACAAGGTGCAGGAGATGTCTGGCTGTGTGGTGCTAGTAGTTGGTGGCAGTACAGTATGGAACATGACGGACAAGGTGCAGGAGATGTCTGGCTGTGTGGTGGTAGTTGGTGGCAGTACAGTATGGAACATGACGGACAAGGTGCAGGAGATGTCTGGCTGTGTGGTGCTAGTAGTTGGTGGCAGTACAGTATGGAACATGACGGACAAGGTGCAGGAGATGTCTGGCTGTGTGGTGCTAGTAGTTGGTGGCAGTACAGTATGGAACATGACTGACAAGGTGCAGGAGATGTCTGGCTGTGTGGTGCTAGTAGTTGGTGGCAGTACAGTATGGAACATGACGGACAAGGTGCAGGAGATGTCTGGCTGTGTGGTGCTAGTAGTTGATGGCAGTACAGTATGGAACATGACGGACAAGGTGCAGGAGATGTCTGGCTGTGGTGCTAGTAGTTGATGGCAGTACAGTATGGAACATGACTGACAAGGTGCAGGAGATGTCTGGCTGTGGTGGGTTTGTAGTTGGTGGCAGTACAGTATGGAACATGACGGACAAGGTGCAGGAGATGTCTGGCTGTGTGGTGGTAGTAGTTGGTGACAGTACAGTATGGAACATGATGGACAAGGTGCAGGAGATGTCTGGCTGTGTGGTGGTAGTAGTTGGTGGCAGTACAGTATGGAACATGACGGACAAGGTGCAGGAGATGTCTGGCTGTGTGGTGCTAGTAGTTGGTGGCAGTATAGTATGGAACATGACTGACAAGGTGCAGGAGATGTCTGGCTGTGTGGTGCTAGTAGTTGGTGGCAGTATAGTATGGAACATGACTGACAAGGTGCAGGAGATGTCTGGCTGTGTGGTGGTAGTAGTTGGTGACAGTACAGTATGGAACATGACAGACAAGGTGCAGGAGATGTCTGGCTGTGGTGCTAGTAGTTGATGGCAGTACAGTATGGAACATGACGGACAAGGTGCAGGAGATGTCTGGCTGTGTGGTGCTAGTAGTTGGTGACAGTACAGTATGGAACATGATGGACAAGGTGCAGGAGATGTCTGGCTGTGGTGCTAGTAGTTGATGGCAGTACAGTATGGAACATGACGGACAAGGTGCAGGAGATGTCTGGCCGTGTGGTGCTAGTAGTTGGTGGCAGTACAGTATGGAACATGATGGACAAGGTGCAGGAGATGTCTGGCTGTGTGGTGCTAGTAGTTGGTGGCAGTACAGTATGGAACATGACGGACAAGGTGCAGGAGATGTCTGGCTGTGTGGTGGTAGTTGGTGGCAGTACAGTATGGAACATGACGGACAAGGTGCAGGAGATGTCTGGCTGTGGTGCTAGTAGTTGGTGGCAGTACAGTATGGAACATGACTGACAAGGTGCAGGAGATGATGTCTGGCTGTGGTGGTAGTAGTTGGTGACAGTACAGTATGGAACATGATGGACAAGGTGCAGGAGATGTCTGGCTGTGGTGCTAGTAGTTGGTGACAGTACAGTATGGAACATGACTGACAAGGTGCAGGAGATGTCTGGCTGTGTGGTGCTAGTAGTTGGTGGCAGTACAGTATGGAACATGACGGACAAGGTGCAGGAGATGTCTGGCCGTGTGGTGCTAGTAGTTGGTGGCAGTACAGTATGGAACATGATGGACAAGGTGCAGGAGATGTCTGGCTGTGTGGTGCTAGTAGTTGGTGGCAGTACAGTATGGAACATGACGGACAAGGTGCAGGAGATGTCTGGCCGTGTGGTGCTAGTAGTTGGTGGCAGTACAGTATGGAACATGATGGACAAGGTGCAGGAGATGTCTGGCCGTGTGGTGCTAGTAGTTGGTGGCAGTACAGTATGGAACATGACGGACAAGGTGCAGGAGATGTCTGGCTGTGTGGTGCTAGTAGTTGGTGGCAGTACAGTATGGAACATGATGGACAAGGTGCAGGAGATGTCTGGCTGTGTGGTGCTAGTAGTTGGTGGCAGTACAGTATGGAACATGACGGACAAGGTGCAGGAGATGTCTGGCCGTGTGGTGCTAGTAGTTGGTGGCAGTACAGTATGGAACATGATGGACAAGGTGCAGGAGATGTCTGGCTGTGTGGTGCTAGTAGTTGGTGGCAGTACAGTATGGAACATGATGGACAAGGTGCAGGAGATGTCTGGCTGTGGTGGGTTTGTAGTAGCTGCAGGAACGGACACGTTACTAGTGGACAAACCTAGAAAGGACTGTCATTTTCTTTTGCCAAACATTTGCTAACCAAATCTACCTCTGTCTACCACACACCAAATCTGTCTGTGATGCCAGAGGTGGACCTTTTTGTAAATACACACATAAATGGTGTTTGTACACAGCCTGAGGGAAGAAATTGAATTACATTTCAAAATTGTATTTTCCGTGGTAAGTTTTCTCAAATACTCGCCAAAATAGAGTGTGATGATTACCTGCTGTATAAAATGCACACAAAAAATAAATAAATAGAGAAAGCCAAGTCTTGTACTGCACTACATACAGAGCGCGCAGTCACTACAGGGTCCGACTCCTTTTGCGCAGAGAGATTGTTTGGGAATCTGTGAATGTGATGCAGAGCAGTCGGTGACACGCACAGCCTGTGTAAATGGCTGCTATGACCCAGCCTGGCACACTGTGCAGAAACCGCAGGGGTGACAGTGTAAATAACTGAGACTCCCCTCCCTCCCTAACATTTGGGGTCATTTATCAAACTGTTGTAAAGTAGAACTGGCTTAGTTGCCCATGGCAAGCAATCAGATTCCACCTTTCATTTTTACAAGCTCCTTTGGAAAATGAAAGGATGAACCTAATTGGTTTCTATGGGCAACTAAGCCAGTTCTACTTTACACCAGTTTGATAAATGACCCCAACTATTTTTACTCTCTAAATCTATCTAGCTCGTAATAACTATCTCTTCTCATTATCTCTGTGGATGCTTTATACTGACAATTAGTATTATACTTTCTCTGCTGGCAGATTAGCACATACATGACGCGTCTCTTCTCATTATGTCTCTCTGCTCTGTGGATGTTTTTTTTTTATTGATTATTAGTATTTTTAATACTTTCACATATATGATGCCGCCTGGTCTCTTCTTTTTTTTTTTTTCTTCCGCACAAGATGGCACCGTTCTGGGTATCGCTGATGCCGCCAGGAGAACGCATTCAATGCTGCAATCAAACATGATTAAAGGGGTTATCACGTTCGTGTGCATGAGCTCTTATATAGTTTTATGGGTTTTGTTTTTATAGCTTTCCCTATGAGATAAACTGACCTGTTCTTTTGGGAAGGTTAGATGACAAAAAGTGATTTAGATTTTTTTTTTTCCCCCCATTATGCCATTCGCCAAATGGGATAAATACACTGCTCAAAAAAATAAAGGGAACACTTAAACAACACAATGTAACTCCAAGTCAATCACACTTCTGTGAAATCAAACTGTCCACTTAGGAAGCAACACTGAGTGACAATAGATTTCACATGCTGTTGTGCAAATGGGATAGACAACAGGTGGAAATTATAGGCAATTAGCAAGACACCCCCAATAAAGGAGTGGTTCTGCAGATGGTGACCACAGAGCACTTCTCAGTTCCTATGCTTCCTGGCTGATGTTTTGGTCACTTTTGAATGCTGGCGGTGCTTTCACTCTAGTGGTAGCATGAGACGGAGTCTACAACCCACACAAGTGGCTCAGGTAGTGCAGCTTATCCAGGATGGCACATCAATGCGAGCTGTGGCAAGAAGGTTTGCTGTGTCTGTCAGCGTAGTGTCAGAGCATGGAGGCGCTACCAGGAGACAGGCCAGTACATCAGGAGACGCGGAGGAGGCCGTAGGAGGGTACCAACCCAGCAGCAGGACCGCTACCTCCACCTTTGTGCAAGGAGGAACAGGAGGAGCACTGCCAGAGCCCTGCAAAATGACCTCCAGCAGGCCACAAATGTGCATGTGTCTGCTCAAACGGTCAGAAACAGACTCCATAAGGGTTATATGAAGGCCCGACGTCCACAGGTGGGGGTTGTGCTTACAGCCCAACACCGTGCAGGACATTTGGCATTTGCCAGAGAACACCAAGATTGGCAAATTCGCCACTGGCGCCCTGTGCTCTTCACAGATGAAAGCAGGTTCACACTGAGCACATGTGACAGACATGACAGAGTCTGGAGATGCCGTGGAGAACGTTCTGCTGCCTGCAACAACCTCCAGCATGACCGGTTTGGCATTGGGTCAGTAATGGTGTGAGGTGGTATTTATTTGAAGGGCCGCACAGCCCTCCATGTGCTCGCCAGAGGTAGCCTGACTGCCATTAGGTACCGAGATGAGATCCTCAGACCCCTTGTGAGACCATATGCTGGTGCGGTTGGTCCTGGGTTCCTCCTAATGCAAGACAATGCTAGACCTCATGTGGCTGGAGTGTGTCAGCAGTTCCTGCAAGTCGAAGGCATTGATGCTATGGACTGGCCCGCCCGTTCCCCAGACCTGAATCCAATTGAGCACATCTGGGACATCATGTCTCGCTCTATCCACCAACATCACATTGCACCACAGACTGTCCAGGAGTTGGCAGATGCTTTAGTCCAGGTCTGGGAGGAGATCCCTCAGGAGACCGTCCGCCACCTCATCAGGAGCATGCACAGGCGTTGTAGGGAGGTCATACAGGCACGTGGAGGCCACACACACGACTGAGCCTCATTTTGACTTGTTTTAAGGACATTACATCAAAGTTGGATCAGCCTGTAGTGTGTTTTTCCACTTTAATTTTGAGTGTGACTCCAAATCCAGACCTCCATGGGTTGAAAAATTTGATTTCCATTTTTTTATTTTTGTTTGATTTTGTTGTCCGCACATTCAACTATGTAAAGAACAAAGTATTTCAGAAGAAT
This sequence comes from Bufo bufo, assembly GCF_905171765.1. NCBI lineage: Eukaryota > Metazoa > Chordata > Amphibia > Anura > Bufonidae > Bufo > Bufo bufo. The sequence goes on from NC_053394.1 coordinate 424,452,229, forward strand.
ATTTAATTAATTCAGATCTAGGATGTGTGATTTTTGTGTTCCCTTTATTTTTTTGAGCAGTGTATTTGTATATTTTAATAGTATGGGTGTTTTTGCATGGAGTGATAGGTATTTTGTTTATTTGAATTTTGGGAAAATAGCGTGAATTGAATGTGTGTGTGTGTGTGTGTGTGTATATATATATATATATATATATATATAAGCAAAGTCCAGTGGGAGCACCAGCCAAAGTGTGGGTGCACGGTCCAACGAAGGGTAACAGCAATCCCCAATGGTATAGTAAAAGAAGAAGTAGGACTGCACTCCGGAGTAGTGATAAAAATAACCAGTAGTTTATTCACCCATAATATGGCAAATCTTGCGACGTTTCGGCTCACAAGAGCCTTCCTCAAGCATGGAAACAGTGAAAGTGAAGGCATATAAAGACATTTACAAAATGTCCAACCCATCAGGGTGTGGTTACAATCAATTCAAATTACATACATCTGATACAAGTGAATGAATAAAGTGCATGTGCATAAAGTGACAGGTTTGGGATACCATCCCTTTAGTGTGGAGCAAAGTGTGTACAATATTTTGTTTTAATTGAGTTCACAATTACATAAATAAGAATATAGTGAATATGGATCACAGAAATAAGACCTTAGGTAGCAATGGGGCCCGCATATACCATCGCGTTCGTTGCGCGTCTCCAACTCTTCATTGCGCATGACACACTGACATCATCATATGAGTCATAGTGCAAAGGTCCTGCGCATGCGTTCTATGTGTTCAACGCAAAACCGCCATTTTACTTAAGAGTAGCATGCCCTGTAGTTCCGTACATGTTCTATGCCTAACTGTTGTCTGGACAAAGTAATTATTGAGAAAGGTATAAGACCGCAGTAGGGATCTCCTACATGTCCCAGCAACTGGGCCGGGATCCCGATCTTTCGAGCGGGACACCGGACCAGCGGGCCGCGAGTGTCAGAGGGGAACATTTCCATGATCCCCGCCGACAGTCAAAGCCCAATTGCCGGTAATTTAGCAGTCATAGAGGGATGATCCCTCTACCATTACAACAGCTGTATCTTATTAAAGGACAGTTATGTGTCTGGAGTGACGCGTGAATGAAAGAACGCTGATGTCCACATTGGGCCGCATTGTCTCCAAAAGCCGAAGTTCAAGGATCCACATCCAATATTGTGAAAGTGTAAAATTCCTAAAAGGCAAAGAGAAATATATTTTAGTTTCTAGATATATATTATGTTGCAGTTACACAGTTCTCCTGCACCATTATACAGATATGAGAAAGACAGACTGCAAATATGCAGTGGAACCAAAAGTGAGCCGCGAATCCAGTCGCTCTCACCTAAACTCAACATTGAGACCTCTGGGGTGCAAGCTATCCAAATCATATATCCAGCGCAACTCTCTTTTCTTCAAAAGTGTTAGACGATCCCCTCCTCTTCTGGGAAGTCTAACCTGGTCAATGATCCAGCATCTAAGATCCCGCTCGGAATGCCCAAGGGATCCAAAGTGTCTGGATACTGGTAGATCAGTACGTTTTTTCCTTATTTATCCTTAAAGACAACTGGAGTATTCTGAGCAGATCCATCAAAGATGTACCATAAGGAAATTCAATAAGGAAAAAACGTACTGATCTACCAGTATCCAGACACTTTGGATCCCTTGGGCATTCCGAGCGGGATCTTAGATGCTGGATCATTGACCAGGTTAGACTTCCCAGAAGAGGAGGGGATCGTCTAACACTTTTGAAGAAAAGAGAGTTGCGCTGGATATATGATTTGGATAGCTTGCACCCCAGAGGTCTCAATGTTGAGTTTAGGTGAGAGCGACTGGATTCGCGGCTCACTTTTGGTTCCACTGCATATTTGCAGTCTGTCTTTCTCATATCTGTATAATGGTGCAGGAGAACTGTGTAACTGCAACATAATATATATCTAGAAACTAAAATATATTTCTCTTTGCCTTTTAGGAATTTTACACTTTCACAATATTGGATGTGGATCCTTGAACTTCGGCTTTTGGAGACAATGCGGCCCAATGTGGACATCAGCGTTCTTTCATTCACGCGTCACTCCAGACACATAACTGTCCTTTAATAAGATACAGCTGTTGTAATGGTAGAGGGATCATCCCTCTATGACTGCTAAATTACCGGCAATTGGGCTTTGACTGTCGGCGGGGATCATGGAAATGTTCCCCTCTGACACTCGCGGCCCGCTGGTCCGGTGTCCCGCTCGAAAGATCGGGATCCCGGCCCAGTTGCTGGGACATGTAGGAGATCCCTACTGCGGTCTTATACCTTTCTCAATAATTACTTTGTCCAGACAACAGTTAGGCATAGAACATGTACGGAACTACAGGGCATGCTACTCTTAAGTAAAATGGCGGTTTTGCGTTGAACACATAGAACGCATGCGCAGGACCTTTGCACTATGACTCATATGATGATGTCAGTGTGTCATGCGCAATGAAGAGTTGGAGACGCGCAACGAACGCGATGGTATATGCGGGCCCCATTGCTACCTAAGGTCTTATTTCTGTGATCCATATTCACTATATTCTTATTTATGTAATTGTGAACTCAATTAAAACAAAATATTGTACACACTTTGCTCCACACTAAAGGGATGGTATCCCAAACCTGTCACTTTATGCACATGCACTTTATTCATTCACTTGTATCAGATGTATGTAATTTGAATTGATTGTAACCACACCCTGATGGGTTGGACATTTTGTAAATGTCTTTATATGCCTTCACTTTCACTGTTTCCAATATATAATATATATTATACACACACACATTTTTATTTTTTTGTAGTTCCCCCAATGGTCTCCAATGCACAGGTGGGGTCTTCATAGGAAGACAGCTGTTGCAGCCTTGGATCATTCAGGAGCACCAAGGGTCAATAGGGGGAGCCGATGCATGGTCACATTTCACCAAGGCACCTGAGGGGGTTAAATGTGTGCAATCAACATTATCGTCAATCACATACATTAGCCCCAGGTGTCTGCATATTTAAATACCCACCCACCGAGGAATATTTACGTTGGGTGGTCAGAAAGGGGTTAAAGCATTGTACAGGGAGTCCCCTTGTAGCACTAAAAGCTGCTCCTCACAGATCAGTGATTCATCTCCGTACAGTATTAGAATGTATGGGCTCCGAGGTAGGGTTGGACGATATCAAAAATATTCAGACGATAACGATATTAAAAAATTTATCGCGATAACGATATATATCGCGATAAATACCCGTTTAAAAGAAAAAAAACACAAGGAGACGTTATACTGTATGGGGGGGCCACAAGGAGACGTTATACTGTATGGGGGGCCACAGGGAGACATTATACTGTATGGGGGGGGCCACAAGGAGACGTTATACTGTATTGGGGGCCACAAGGAGACATTATACTGTATGGGGGGGCCACAAGGAGACGTTATACTGTATGGGGGCAGCCACAAGGAGACGTTACACTGTATGGGGGGCAGCCACAAGGAGACGTTATACTGTATGGGGGGCCACAAGGAGACGTTATACTGTATGGGGGGCCACAAGGAGACGTTATACTGTATGGGGGGCAGCCACAAGGAGACATTATACTGTATGGGGGGGCCACAAGGAGACGTTATACTGTATTGGGGGCCACAAGGAGACATTATACTGTATGGGGGGGCCACAAGGAGACATTATACTGTATGGGGGCAGCCACAAGGAGACGTTACACTGTATGGGGGGCCACAAGGAGACGTTATACTGTATGGGGGCAGCCACAAGGAGACGTTATACTGTATGGGGGGCCACAAGGAGACGTTATACTGTATGGGGGCAGCCACAAGGAGACATTATACTGTATGGGGGGCAGCTACAAGGAGACATTATACTGTATGGGGGGGCCACAAGGAGACATTATACTGTATGGGGGCAGCCACAAGGAGACATTATACTGTATGGGGGGCAGCCACAAGGAGACGTTATACTGTATGGGGGGCCACAAGTAGACGTTATACTGCATGGGGGGCCACAAGTAGACGTTATACTGCATGGGGGGCCACAAGGAGGCGTTACACTGTATGGGGGGCCACAAGGAGGCGTTACACTGTATGGGGGGGCCACAAGGAGGCGTTACACTGTATGGGGGGCCACAAGGAGGCGTTACACTGTATGGGGGGCCACAAGGAGGCGTTACACTGTATGGGGGGCCACAAGGAGGCGTTACACTGTATGGGGGGGCCACAAGGAGGCGTTACACTGTATGGGGGGGCCACAAGGAGGCGTTACACTGTATGGGGGGCCACAAGGAGGCGTTATAATAAGGTCTTGTGGCCACAGGCCACCATACATGCAGTAATACTTTGCGATATACCTTTCCCGCGGCTGCCTCGCTTGTGTGCTCTGATTCTGACATCAGATGCCGGTGGGCAGAGATTTGAATATGGGAGCAAGGAGGAGGGAGAGCCGGGGCGGCCGCTGCGGGAAGTAGTAAGTTTATAATTTCGTCACCAGAGCACACACTAGTGAGGCAGCCGCAGGAAAAGTCTCTCCAGAGACACACAGTACTCACACAGGGGATCGATTCGCCACATATACAATAGAGCCGGCACTGGTAGGTGACGACTGTGATGATGTCAGATGGTGGGTGGAGACTTGACTAAGGGAGGCGGAGCAAGAAGAAGCCAGGCCAGGAGCGAGAGGAAGTAATGTTACTCAGCGGCAGCGCTATGCAAGGTGCAGGGGCGGGCGGGCGCACGTTTAGAAGCGGTCAGCGCACAATGTGAGCTGACCGCTTTGATGACGTCACAAAATACTGCGGTATTTTGGAAACAGCGATATCGCCGTTTTTTTTAATACCGCGGTATATCGTGATACCGGTATATGCCCAACCCTACTCCGAGGAGCCAAAGTAAGTTATTCACGAAGTCGCGCGAGACTTCATTCAATCACTCAGGTAGTTGATTTTTAAAGTGGAAAACCACTTTAAAACTTGTAACCGAACTCTGCTTCGGTCCCGTCTAGTACCTCTGAGCCGAAGCCGAGTTCAGCTTTAAAGTTTTAAAGTGTTTTTCCACTTTAAAAAGCAACTACCTGAGTTATTCAATGGAGTCTTGCGTGACTTCGTAAATAACTTATTTCAGCTTATCGGAGCCCATACATTCTAAGACTGCACAGTATTAGTCCGAAGTTTTGGATGAAGCATCTGAAGCTTCGCTCAACACTAACCATTATAGACGTCTGCGCCTATCTCTATGCACAGCTACAAGCGCCTAGAACACAGAAGAACGCCAATCAATAAATAAATAAAAAAACAACGTCTAAAAAATAGAGAAATGAACAAAAATATATATAGAAAACATTTTTTGGGGTTCAACAATAAGTTTTTATTAAAAAGTAAAACCGGCAGCTTTCACTTCGACTTGTACAGTAGAAAATATATATGAATAAATATCTGGTACGGAGAACATACCGAAAACCTGCTGTATTCAGTAAAACATGTCACATACAATGTGGCCTCCCCAGATAGCAACCTGCATACAAAATTGCAAAGCGACCCCCACATACAAAATTACACAGCGCGCCCCCCCCCCCCCCCCCTACAAGATTACACAGCGCCCCCCCCCGCATACAAGATTACGCAGCGCCCCCTGCATACAAGATTACGCAGTGCCCCCCCCCCCCCGCATACAAGATTACACAGTGCCTCCCGCATACAATATTACACAGCGCCCCCCGCATACAAGATTACACAGTGTCCCGTCCCCCCCCCGCATACAAAATTACACAGCGTCTCCCGCATACAAGATTACGCAGCGCAGCGCACCCCCCCGCATACAAAATGACACAGCGCCCCCCCCGCATACAAAATGACACAGCGCCCCCCCCCGCATACAAAATTACACAACAACCGCCCTGCATACAGGATGACACCGCACCCCACCCGCCCCTGCATACAATATTATCGCCCCCCCCCTCCTCTTCATACACTATTACACGGCCCCCACCTCTGCATACAGTTCTCGACCACAGCACACACAGGTACCTCCAGCACTGACAGACACTCTCTACCCCCCTCTATGAGTATGAGTGATGAGCAGCCATCCGTCACCTGCTCTGCAAACTCTCCAGCTTCCCCACCCTTCTATTTATGCTGCCGATTCAGAGTCACGTGACAAGAGAATGTCACATGACCCAGTGACGTCAGGAGGTCCGTTTCCTGTATGGAGTTTATCCGCTACCGTACAGCAATGGCTTCTGTTGATCTGAAAGAAGAACTGACCTGTCCTATCTGCCTAAACCTCTTCACTGATCCTGCAACACTGAAATGTGGACACAACTACTGCCAGGAATGTATTGAGGCTGTGCTAGATACACAAGAGAGATCTGCAGCCTTTACCTGTCCTCAATGCAGAACTGAGTTTCAGGAACGCCCTGTGCTGCAGAGGAACACCACGCTGTGTAACATAGCAGAGCATGTCCTTTCTCAGGAGGAACAGGAAGAGGGTGAGGTATTTTGTACCTACTGTGTTCACACTCCTGTGCTTGCTACTAAAACATGCCTATTGTGTGAAGCTTCGCTGTGTGACCTTCACCTGACCGTACACAGCAAGTCCCCAGAACATGCCTTAATCCAACCAACAAAGTCCTTCAAGAACAGTAAATGTTCTCTGCACAAGAAGGTCCTCCTGTATTACTGCGCTGAGGATGCTGAGTGTTTGTGTGTTTCTTGTTGCCTGGGCGAGAAGCACAGAGGACACAAAGTTGAATTATTGAATGAAGCCTTTAAACAGGAAAAAGAAAAACTAAGGATTATTCGGGACTGTATCTTTGAAGAAAGTAAAAAGATTGAAGAGCGAGTCCGGTGTCTCCAGGATCATCTAAGGAACATCTCCGAAAAAGCAGCCAGTATTCTAGTGAGAATCGGCATCCAGTTTAGAGACTTTAGGACGAAGCTAGATAACTTGGAGACTCAGGTTGTGAACGAGATCTTCAAGCAACAAGAACAGGTGTCACTAACGGTCTCTGATCTAATCCAACAGCTGGAATCAAAGCAGGACAGTCTGTCCAGGAATATATGTACGATCAAGGAGCTATGTGAGATGACTTATCCCTTACTCTACCTACAAGCAGACAGAGAGGACTTTGCTCATGTGGTGGATGATGACAGGAACCTCAAAACAATTGAACCTGATGATCTGGCTGAAGATGTGATCAGCCAGACCCTGATCTCTGGTATGCTGAACATCATGTCAAGCCTACAGAAGGGCTACTATGTGCAGGAGGCTTCTGGCATATTGCTGGATGAGAACACCGCTTCTAATGATGTACATATCTCAGATGACCTGAAAATGGCTTCCTGGAAAAGTGGAACTCTGGGTCGTCCAGAAACACCTGATAGATTTGAGAAAGATATAGTTTTGGGCAAGGAGGGCTTCTCTGATGGAAGACTTTACTGGGATGTAGAAGTAAGTAAGGAGGGAGGATGGAGAGTGGGAATGACCTATGCAAGTATAGGAAGAAAAGGAAATGATTCCCTAATTGGAAATAATAATAAGTCGTGGGGTCTGCGTAGGTTTGAGAATCAGTATTCAGTAAGGGCTCTTTCACACCTGCGTTATTGTCTTCCGGCATAGAGTTCCGTCGTCGGGACTCTATGCCGGAAGAATACTGATCAGGATTATCCTAATGCATTCTGAATGGAGAGTAATCCGTTCAGGATGCATCAGGATGTCTTCAGTTCCGGTACGGAACGTTTTTTGGCCGGAGAAAATACCGCAGCATGCTGCGCTTTTTGCTCCGGCCAAAAATCCTGAAGACTTGCCGCAAGGCCGGATCCGGGATCAATGCCCATTGAAAGGCATTGATCCGGATCCGGCCTTAAGCTAAACGTCGTTTCGGCGCATTGCCGGACCCGACGTTTAGCTTTTTCTGAATAGTTTCCATGGCTACCGGGACGCTAAAGTCCTGACAGCCATGGTAAGTGTAGCGGGGAGCGGGGGAGCAGTATACTTACCGTCCGTGCGGCTCCCCGGGCGCTCCAGAGTGACGTCAGGGCGCCCCAAGCGCATGGATCATGTGATCACATGGATCACGTCATCCATGCGCATGGGGCGCTCTGACGTCATTCTGGAGCGCCCCGGGAGCCGCACGGACTGTAAGTATACCGCTCCCCCGCTCCCCGCTCCTACTATGGCAACCAGGACTTTAATAGCATCCTGGGTGCCATAGTAACACTGAAAGCATTTGGAAGACGGTTCCGTCTTCAAATGCTTTCAGTACACTTGCGTTGTTACGGATCCGGCAGGCACCTCCGGCAACGGAAGTGCATGCCGGATCCCAACAACGCAAGTGTGAAAGAGGCCTAAGACATGACCGGAAAGAAATCCCATTAGTATACCGACCTACCTGCTATAAAGTGAGGATCTATCTGGATTATATGGCTGGACAGCTGTCTTTCTATGAGCTGGACGACTCGATGAGACACTTATATACTTACAATGCCACCTTCACCGAGGCTCTGTACCCAGTGATCGTTGTGTGGTCTAATGCTTGGGGGAGGGTCTTAAGTTAGGCTTGTTTGAATGTCCAATAGATACAATAGTCAGTAACCAGAGAGGATCCTAATACAGAGAGAAATGTGACTATTAACAATGAAGGATATCACATGACAATTAGATTTTTTCATGTTCATTTATTTCACAGCTCAAATCCTCTAATGAAAACAATGTGTAAATACTGAAATTGAGATCTACATAAATTGTTGTGACTTTTTATATGCATTTTTATGTTTTACACTGATCCTGTATTATACTCCAGAGCTGCACTCACTATTCTGCTGGTGCAGTCACTGTGTACATACATTACTTATCCTGTACTGATCCTTAGTTATATCCTGTATTATACTCCAGAGCTGCACTCACTATTCTGCTGGTGCAGTCACTGTGTACATACATTACATTACTTATCCTGTACTGATCCTGATATATATCCTGTATTATACTCCAGAGCTGTACTCACTAATCTGCTGGTGGAATCACTGTGTACATTCATTACATTACTTATCCTGTACTGATCCTGAGTTACATCCTGTATTATACTCCACAGCTGCACTCACTATTCTGCTGGTGGAATCACTGTGTACATACATTACTTATTCTGAACTGATCCTGAGTTACATCCTGTATTATACTCCAGAGCTGCACTCACTATTCTGCTGGTGGAGTCACTGTGTACATACATTACATTACTTATCCTGTACTGATCCTGAGTTGCATCCTGTATTATACTCCAGAGCTGCACTCACTGTTTTTCTGGTGGAGTCACTGTGTACATACATTACATTACTTATCCTGTACTGATCCTGAGTTACATCATGTATTATACTCCAGAGCTGCACTCACTATTCTGCTGGTGGAGTCACTGTGTACATACATTACTTATCCTGTATTATACTCCAGAGCTGCACTCACTGTTCTTCTAGGGGCTTTTGGAAATGGTCAAGCACCTAACAGCTTAGCAGAGCTAAGAGATTTACTTACATCAGATTCTGTACATTGCTATATTTCCGTATTATACTTCCCAGAATGGAAATCACAGGAGAAAGCTCTGTGCTGTGAGATTTTGGGTTTGAAGAACTGTGAATGCAGCTCTGGAGTAGAAGACCGTTACAATAAGCAATGTATTTTAGTTGTAACTTGTCAGATCTGTCCTTGTTCTTACATGGACAATTTAATTTATGGCATAAGCATATTGGTAGGGTGGCTACTTGCTTCACCCCAAAAATGTCATTGGGTGCCACACCCCTTCCCAGTAATGGGGCTGGGACAAAGTAGAAATAAAAAAAAAAAAAAAGACTTGAAGACCTAAAGGTGAGCTGCGCGCGTGCCCGAAGTGCTTCTCTTACCCTCAGTCAGTTACAGAGTGACATGTTGGGCGGCTCTAGTGTCTGGCTCGGGGCGCATGCGCATGTGCACTTCGCTGAACGAAGCCGCTGCCAGGAGTCCGCGGCGCATCAGGCTAAGCTTAGTGCGCAGGCGCCAGATCTAGCAGAGGGACTGGAGGATTGCGGAGGCGGGGCTGAGGTGAGGAAGTCGGCGAGGGGTGCGGGCGGGCACCCTGGGTTAACGTAAAACCCCTTGGGCACCTTAGGTAGGTGAGTGACAGCTTATAAAAAACTGTTTTTTGGGCTAATAGAGCCACAAGCAGGTTTAATAAGGGCAGTTTAGGATTCATGTTATTAGTACGGACATGGCCATATGTTTAGCTTATAGGGCTCAAATCTCATGACAGAATCCCTTTAACAATATTAAGCCGTTCAGTCACAAAGGGTTAATTGTTTTTCTAGCTGTGTGACTGGTACTTTCACTTTCACTTTGTGCCCCTTATCTCTAAACTACTAAAAGGTCATAAACACTTATTTAAGCCACATTCTTATCAGAACTGAGCTATAATGAGGGTTTATAATGTCAGAGATAATGAGCTGTCAGCTCTCCAACTAACAGAAAAGAGAGAAAATCCAGAGGCTGCTACCAGAGCACCTCAGCTATGTACAGAAAAAAGGGCTCCCTATTTTTAATAAGACCAATTGAAAAAAATCTTCGCTCAAAATGAGTACAATGCAATAATAAGGTTTACATAGCCTTTAAACCTTAACTTCATTGTGGCATCACTGTGTGCATTATCCCTTTTGAATTATGAAAACCAACATAATCATAAGCTTCTCTATTCGTGCTACCAAAGGTGGTCATGGTGGTGTGGTGCCCCATGGGTCCTTGTCCTTGTTATGGTCCTCTAGTCATGGCCACCTAAGGATCACGGCACATGTGGAGTTAAGGATAGCCTGCCTAGTCCAATCCTACAGGATAAGCACTGTATTACAAATTGCTAAAAAGGTTACTACTGGCTGTGCTAGGTGTCAGATCGTTGTCAGGACATTGCAGCTTTTATACCTTTCCATGGTGTTGATATTTCCTAATGGCAGTGGCCTCATTCAGTAGGATAATGCCCTGTCACACTGCAAAAATCTGTTTATCTGTGGGAATTGCTGGAAAAAAATCCAATGAATGGATACTACACCTCACAAATTACAGTATCAGCTGCTACAGTGCACCTTCAGTGGTCTTGTGAAGTCTTTGTGCAACGTACGGTTGCCGCGTCGTCTGGGGTATCCCTGGGGTTTATTCAAGTAAAGCTGCTGTTTAACTATATACAAGGTCTGGACTCAATCTTTCTTACAAATCCCTCAATTATTCCCCCTATTTATTGCTTCGGAGCCAAAGCCAGGGGTCCAGCCGTATCCAGGTAGGAGCACCGTGACACACATAAAGGAACATTTAAGGCTGCCCTATACCACTCGCATTCCTATACCTGGGTCGCATTACATAAAGGGCCCATTGCAGATACATCACTAATTCCAGCAAACCTTATGATTGGGGTGCAAGTTCTGTGTGATACAGCCATTTACGGGGTGTATTAATGGGAAATATACGTACGTTATATTCGCTGTTCTGCGGTGAATTGACATTATTATTTTTTATTATTTTTTTTGGGGGGGGTATATTAATAGGGAAAAAAAATACGTCTTAATTGCCGTTCTGCGGTGATGTTACATTGTACAGCCTTTTTTGGGGTGTATTATTTTACTTTTAATTTAATTCTTTTATCATACAGTATGTCAGACAGACAAGTGACAGGCCCTTCAAAGGAACAGGCAGTGGCCAAAATGTTTCTGTCGCAGGCAGAAGTAGCAGCAGAAGAAGGGGGGTGGCAGCAGGAGTCGCAGCGAGAGGCCTAAGCTCCCAGTGTCATCTAGCGGTCGTGTCAGCAACCCAGCGGTGCTTGAATGGTTGACTCGATCTTCGACTTCGTCGCAAGTGACATCAGACACCCCCAGCCAAGAGTCGGTTCCTCTCACACGACGCTTAGTTGGCATGGCCCAGAAGCAGGCCCTGTGCCCCCAACTGTCCTCAACCCAGTGGCGGATTATAATTGGGGGCGTTTAAGTCTGTAGGCCCGGCATCGCTGGGGGGCCAACGCCGACCCAAACGCCCACAAACTACGGCGGGGCACGGGAGCGCATAGTTCCCTGCCCCCCGATCACCGCTATGGGCTTCAGGCCTAATAGGCCTGAAGCCTATGCGGTAGTAAAATTTTGGCGCAGGCGGGCGTGATGACACCATTGCGCGCCTGGGTCTGGACGCAGCACACTGACGTGTATGCGCGCCTGCCTACCATCTACGAGTGAGTGCCGACTGGGACACAGGTAAGTATTAGCTTTTATTTATTTTATTTTTTGTGTGCCAACTTTGGGGAACATTACTGGGAGGCAGAAAAGAATATTACTGAAGGGACAGTGGGGGGCAAACTACTACGTGGGGGAAATTATTACTGTTGGGGCAGTGTGGGGGACAATTAATACTGTGGGGGCAGTGTGGGGTAAAATTACTACTGTGGGGGGAATAAATACTGTAGGGGCAGTGTGGGTGCAAACTACTATATGGGGGTAGTGTGCGGGATGTTGGTATTGGGTAGGAACTATATTGGTATTGGGTAGGCATTTCTATTACAAGGACATATTAGGGGACATTATTTTTCAGGGACACTATACAGGCATTATTACCTGGAGCACAATACATGATATTATTACTGGGGGCACTCTAGGGGACATTATAATTGCTGTAGACACTATAGCAGTGGTGGCGAACCTATGGCACGGGTGCCAGAGGCGGCACTCAGAGCCCTCTCTGTTGGCACCCACGCCCTGGAAAAAGTCTATGGGTTACCAATATGCCTTAGGGTACTTTCACACTTGCGTTCTGAAGATCCGGTAGGCAGTTCAGTCGCCGGAACTGCCTGCCGGATGCGGAAATCCGTGTGCAAACTGATAGCATTTGTAGATGGATCCGGAGGCGGATCCGTCTAACAAATGCATTGAAACACCGGATCCGTCTCTCCGGTGTCATCCGGAAAAACTGATCCGGTATTTATTTTTTTGCATTTTTAAAGGTCTGCGCATGCCGGATCCGACATTAATGCTGTAGCATGCTGCGGTATTTTCTCTGGCCAAATATCGTTAGATTGACTGAACTGAAGACATCCTGATGCATAATGAACGGATGCTCTCCATTCAGAATGCATTAGGATGAAACTGATCAGTTCTTTTCCAGTATTGAGCCCCTAGGACGGAACTCAATACCGGAAAAGAATAACGCTAGTGTGAAAGTACCCTAAGTCTTTTCCTGCCATTCATCGGCACAGGCAGAGCAATGAATGCAGGCAGGCTATTATAGCTAAATGTAAAGTACATGGAAAATATACTATATTGGACTGTAGTATTCAGGTTAAATTGCCGTGTTGGCACGTTGTGATAAATAAGTGGGTTTTGGGTTGCAGTTTGGCCATCGCTGCACTATAGGGATATTTGGGGGTCATTTATCAAACTGGTGTAATGTAGAACTGGCTTAGTTGCCCATAGCAACCAGATTCCACTTTTAATTTTAGACAGCTCCTTTTGAAAATGAAAGATGGAATTTGGTTGCTATGGGCAACTAAGCCAATTGTACTTTACACTAGTTTGATAAATGACCCCAATTATGAGAAATCTAACATGTCTGTAACAAACTCTGTAGAGACGAGATGCGGTGGAAGAATTAGTCATGGCGTTCTGGGGCAAATCTGCGTCTCATCTTCTCCTCCAAGTCTTTTTTAAATTATAATTTACCGTATTTTTCGCTTTATAAGACGCACTTTTTTCAGAAGAAGTCAATGCGTCTTATAAAGCAAACGTGCCCAGAAATATGGCCGTCACATTGCAGGCTGATATCTAGAGACGCACCTCCCAGTGTTAATAATGTGAGGCGGCGCCCTCTAGTAGGAAGTGTGGGGCGGGCGGCGGTCATTGAAGCGAAATGCCGCCAGCACGCATGTTTAATAGGACGGCCTGGATATAAAGAAGGGGAGCTCAAGGGCCGACCTGGACAGATACGTATTACATATGGCTCTAACCTCTCCTCATCTATAGGAATACACCCATGTACTGCAGTACCTGGATGAACTCTTTAGGATGAGGGGGGTTATAGTCACATTTAATATAAACACTGTCCAGGAGCTGTACTATTATTGGCCTAAGTGTTTGCATTAAATGTGACTATAACCCCCCTCATTCATAGGAATACACCCATGTGCAGCAGTGCATGGGTGAATTTCTGTGGATGAGGGGGGTTATAGTCACATTTATTATTAACACTGACCAGGGATTGTACCATAATTGACCTTTGTATATTAAATATGACCATAAGCCCCCTCATCTATAGGAACACACTCATGCACTGCAGTACATGGGTGCATTCCTATGGATGAGGGGGGTTATAACACAGGTGAATTACGGTACACTGGACAGTGTTTTATATTATATGACTATAACCCCCTTCATCCATAGGTGTGCACCCATGTACTGCACATGTTTTAGCCCACCTTTAGGTTGAAAATATTTTATTATTTTCCTCCTCTAAACCTGGGGTGCGTCTTATAAAGCGAAAAATACTGTATGTATTTTAAATTTGGCAACTAAAAATTTAATTTGGCTCCTAACTCTTTCAGTTTCAGAGCCAATGGCTCCTGGGTATTTTTGCAGTCGTATATTACACTACAGATAGCACAAGGTTCTCTGGGATTTATATATTGATGGCCTCAGGATAGTTCATCAATATGAGATTGGTGGGGGACCGACTCCTGGCACCCTAGCCAATAATCTGTTTGTGGAGACCGCGATGTTCCAGTGAGCGCCGCAGCCTCTTTGCTCAGCGCTGTCATTTGATAGCACTGCGCTTGGTATTGCAGCTCAGCCCCAATCACTCGGATGGAACTGAGCTGCACCTAGGCCATGTAACGATGAATGTGATGTCATATGGCCTAGGAAGAGACTCTGGCGCTCACAAAGCACCACAGCCTCTTCATATAGAAAAAATAAAATAAACTAAAATGGAGGGAGGGGCCCATCATGCACTTAATGCCTCAACCTGCCTCTGTCATTCTCTGTTCCCTCAGCGCGAGAAGTATTTTATATGCCTTTTCAGCGAGGACGAGCTACTAGAGGACAGTCAGCAGCTACTGCCCAGCCAAGATCTGGAGGAGACATGCGTCGCTTCCTCGGGTAGATGGGCAAGTAGTGATGATGCGAGTCGCGTGGGAGCTGGTGTTGCGAGCGGTCAGGCTCCTGGCCATCAGTGACGTGCAGACAGTAGCAGATGAGGATTATGTAGCCCATCGCACGTGGGAGCAGGGTGAAGAAGGGGCTTCATCATCATCAGGAAAAGAGGGTGGCAGCTTGCAGGCCTATGCGGTAGTGAAATCCCGGCACAGGCGTGTGTGATGATGTCATCACGCGCCTGTACCGGGATGCAGCACACTGACGTGTGCACACTTGCCATCGCGCGCCTGGACACTCATAGGTGAGTATTGAGCTTTTAGTTTTTGTTTTTGTTTGTTGTTTTTTAATGTCCCCCATAGCTGGCACATGGGGGGGCACAGGAGGACATATTAGTTAAGGTACAGTTATTCGGGGGCACATTACTATATTGAGGCTGGCTATGTGGGGGGAAATTATTATGGGTGGTATTACTGTGTGGGGGCAAATTACTATATGGGGCAGTGTGGGGCCAAATTACCATGTGGGGGATATTACTATATGGGGCAGTGTGGGAAATTACTGTGTGGGGGAAAATTACTATGTGGGGGCAGTGTGGGGGACGTTGCTATTGGGGAGGCACTGTAGTGGCATTTCTATTACAGGGACATTATTTTTGGGGACAGGGATTATTACCTGGAGCACAATATTGGGTGTTATTATTACTGGGGGCACTCTAGGGGACATTATAATTGCTGTAGACACTATAGGGACATTGGGGGTCATTAATCAAACTGGTGTACAGTAAAACTGGCTTAGTTGCCGATCGCAACCAATCAGATTCCACCTTTCAGTTTTGACAGCTCCTTTGGAAATCCAGTTCTACTTTACACCAGTTTGATAAATTACCCCGATTAGGTCTACTGGGGTCACTATTTTTTCACCAGTATAGTACCTGGGGCATTGGGGAGCACCACGGGCACAGTATTGGGAGTGGCAGCAGGATGACATTGTCGGGACACCAGGATGGGGAGGGTGATAGAAAAATTTAGAAATCTAGCGTGTCTGTATAACAAACTCTGCAGAGACAAGATGCGGGTGAAAGAATTTGTCATGGGGGTCTGGGTCAAACAGAGGAGAAGAGGAAAGAGAAGATCTACATGACAGGAGATGTCTCTGGATGTTAGAGGTATGTGGTGCTGTATTCTCCTCCAAGTCTTTTTTTATCATAATTATATGTATTTTAAATTTGGCGACCAAATTTTATAGATTAGGAGCCAATTTGGGGTATTTTTTTTGTCTGGAAAGGTCATATGGTCTAGGAAGAGACTGTGGCGCTTACGAAGCCCTGCAGCCTCTTCATACAAAAAAAAACACCTAAACTAAAATGGAGGGAGGGGCCCAAGTTCAGTAGACAGGCCTATAATGCACTTAATCTGCCCCTGGATGGCAGCAGTGGGAAGTAGGGGGGGGGGGGGGGCCAAATGCGCCTGGGGTAGACCACCCACTTCACAGGAGCCTACCCGCCTGGAAGGTATCTGTGCAGGGGTTCACAGAGGCAGCGGTAGCAGGTAGTCGGCGAGGAGTGTTGGGGGGGGGGGGGGGGGGAATGCCATACTCTGCTGTGTGGCAGTTTTTTGTTAAGCTGCTGGAGGAAGTGAACATGACCATTTGCCGAATTTGTGGGCAGAAGGTGAAGCGTGGCCAGGGTGCCAATGTTGGCACCACAGCCCTGCATCAACACTTGCAGCGTCACCATAAAGTGGCCTGGGAGAACCGTGGCTCCGATGTGGTGGTCCAGCCTGCCGCAGCAACCGCTGCATCGCCCAGTGGCACGCACCCAATTTCATGCAGTCAAGGCTCCAACACCTCAGCCGAAGGGAACTGTCTGTCCTTCTCATCTACTGGTCCTGATGCTCCTGCTCCTCATCCTCCTACTCCTCATCAGTCATTTTGTTTATCGATCACTCATCCAATGGCACAGAAGCTGAACGTGCTCCTGTCCAAGTTGCTGGTGCTGCAGTCCCTTAGTTTTTAAGTGGTGGATCCCTCATCTTTCAGAGAACGGATGGCTTGTGCCAAGCCAAGGTGGAGAGAGTCCCAAGCTGTCATTTATTTGGAACAAGGCAGTACCAGCCCTGCACACACATGTAGAACAGAAGGTGGGCCAGTCCTTGAGCCTGTCAGTGTCTGCCAAAGTGCACGGCAGCGCCGCCGTGTGGAGCTGTATCTACGGTCAAGGACAATATATGTCCTTTATGTCTAACTGGGTAAACGCCTCTGCCTCCTCATCCTCCACCGTGTTCTCAGCCTCCACTGCAGGGACAATTCATAGTGCTCCTCCAGCATACCACATGTGCAGGACACAGCAGTGTCACTCTGTTCTGCACCTAGTTCGCTCTGTTCTGCACGGAGTCACACAGGTCAGGAACTGCTCTGCGTCCTTCATCAAAAAACCGAATCCTGGCTTTCTCCTCGACAACTCAAAATTGGAACCATGGTGACCGACAATGGGAAGAACATGGTGTCGGCGCTGCGTCAAGGAGGGCTGAACCTTTCGCCCTGCATGGCGCACGTAATCGATCTGGTTGTAAAGCGGTTCCTGAAGTTTTCACCCCATCTGCAATACATCCTGAAAATGTCCAGGAAACTTTGCATGCACTTCAGCCACTCGTACACCGCGAAGCACACCCTCCTTGAGCTGGAGCGGCAGAACAGCGTCCCCCAACAATGTAATTTTACTGATTCATGTCCTAGAACAGATGCTGCTAAATCTGGCTGGACAGGAGACGTGGCGACTACATCTCACGGCCACATGAGCCCTGTGTGGGCTGAACTAGAGGAGGAGGACATTTGAGCACAAGCAATGCGTAGAGAAATGGGTGGTTTTTCTACACCAGTAACAGGGGAGGAGGAGCAGCCGGAGGAGCTACAAGGGTGATGAGGAAGACGAGGCAGATGACCCAGACACACCGTGGCAGTATGCAGTGGAGATGGAGGCAGGGAGTCCCTCCGAGTCCCTTGCGCAAATGGCCCCGATGCATGCTCAGCAGAGGGATGACTACTGGCTCTCCACCATGTTAGACCCTCGCTACCCGTCCAAAATGGTGGCCTTTTTTCCATCCGCTGAGAGAGAGGACAAACGGAACTACTATTGAGACATCCTATGTAGTCAGTTGGCCGCTGCCTATGTGCGTCATCGCCCATCCTCACGCAGGTCTGACCGGGTGAGCCTTCTGCGCTCATGTTCCACTACCATGGCTGCTGGGGTGGGGGAGCAGGAGCAGTACCAGCTCTATCAGCAGCAACTTAACAGCCGGTTCAGACCTGAGCCTTTTACAGCGCGTTCCTACGCGCTGTAAAACGCTCAACAAGGAGAAACCAATGTTTCCCTATGGGCATGGTTCTCACCTGGCGTTTTACAGCGCGTACGATCGCGCTGTAAAACGCCCGACGCCCCAAGAAGTTCAGGAGGTTCTTTGGGGTGTAGTGTCGCGCGTTCCCGTCCATAGACTTCCGGGAACGCGCGACAATGGGCGTTCGCTTGTGTCCGCCGCGCGATTGTAAACGCCCATACAGAGCGTACGTTCAGTACGCTCAGGTCTGAACCGGCTGTTACTCTGCTGTGTGGCAGTTTTTTGTTAAGCTGCTGGAGGAAGTGAACATGACCATTTGCCGAATTTGTGGGCAGAAGGTGAAGCGTGGCCAGGGTGCCAATGTTGGCACCACAGCCCTGCATCAACACTTGCAGCGTCACCATAAAGTGGCCTGGGAGAACCGTGGCTCCGATGTGGTGGTCCAGCCTGCCGCAGCAACCCCTGCATCGCCCAGTGGCACGCACCCAATTTCATGCAGTCAAGGCTCCAACACCTCAGCCGAAGGGAACTGTCTGTCCTTCTCATCTACTGGTCCTGATGCTCCTGGTCCTGATGCTCCTACTCCTCATCAGTCATTTTGTTTATCGATCACTCATCCAATGGCACAGAAGCTGAACGTGCTCCTGTCCAAGTTGCTGGTGCTGCAGTCCCTTAGTTTTTAAGTGGTGGATCCCTCATCTTTCAGAGAACGGATGGCTTGTGCCAAGCCAAGGTGGAGAGAGTCCCAAGCTGTCATTTATTTGGAACAAGGCAGTACCAGCCCTGCACACACATGTAGAACAGAAGGTGGGCCAGTCCTTGAGCCTGTCAGTGTCTGCCAAAGTGCACGGCAGCGCCGCCGTGTGGAGCTGTATCTACGGTCAAGGACAATATATGACCTTTATGTCTAACTGGGTAAACGCCTCTGCCTCCTCATCCTCCACAGTGTTCTCAGCCTCCACTGCAGGGACAATTCATAGTGCTCCTCCAGCATACCACATGTGCAGGACACAGCAGTGTCACTCTGTTCTGCACCTAGTTCGCTCTGTTCTGCACGGAGTCACACAGGTCAGGAACTGCTCTGCGTCCTTCATCAAAAAACCGAATCCTGGCTTTCTCCTCGACAACTCAAAATTGGAACCATGGTGACCGACAATGGGAAGAACATGGTGTCGGCGCTGCGTCAAGGAGGGCTGAACCTTTTCGCCCTGCATGGCGCACGTAATCGATCTGGTTGTAAAGCGGTTCCTGAAGTTTTCACCCCATCTGCAAGACATCCTGAAAATGTCCAGGAAACTTTGCATGCACTTCAGCCACTCGTACACCGCAAAGCACACCCTCCTTGAGCTGGAGCGGCAGAACAGCGTCCCCCAACAATGTAATTTTACTGATTCATGTCCTAGAACAGATGCTGCTAAATCTGGCTGGACAGGAGACGTGGCGACTACATCTCACGGCCACATGAGCCCTGTGTGGGCTGAACTAGAGGAGGAGGACATTTGAGCACAAGCAATGCGTAGAGAAATGGGTGGTTTTTCTACACCAGTAACAGGGGAGGAGGAGCAGCCGGAGGAGCTACAAGGGTGATGAGGAAGACGAGGCAGATGACCCAGACACACCGTGGCAGTATGCAGTGGAGATGGAGGCAGGGAGTCCCTCCGAGTCCCTTGCGCAAATGGCCCCGATGCATGCTCAGCAGAGGGATGACTACTGGCTCTCCACCATGTTAGACCCTCGCTACCGGTCCAAAATGGGGGCCTTTTTTCCATCCGCTGAGAGAGAGGACAAACGGAACTACTATTGAGACATCCTATGTAGTCAGTTGGCCGCTGCCTATGTGCGTCATCGCCCATCCTCACGCAGGTCTGACCGGGTGAGCCTTCTGCGCTCATGTTCCACTACCATGGCTGCTGGGGTGGGGGAGCAGGAGCAGTACCAGCTCTATCAGCAGCAACATAACAGCCGGTTCAGACCTGAGCCTTTTACAGCGCGTTCCTACGCGCTGTAAAACGCTCAACAAGGAGAAACCAATGCTTCCCTATCGGCATGGTTCTCACCTGGCGTTTTACAGCGCGTACGATCGCGCTGTAAAACGCCCGACGCCCCAAGAAGTTCAGGAGGTTCTTTGGGGTGTAGTGTCGCGCGTTCCCGTCCATAGACTTCCGGGAACGCGCGACAATGGGCGTTCGCTTGTGTCCGCCGCGCGATTGTAAACGCCCATACAGAGCGTACGTTCAGTACGCTCAGGTCTGAACCGGCTGTTACTCTGCTGTGTGGCAGTTTTTTGTTAAGCTGCTGGAGGAAGTGAACATGACCATTTGCCGAATTTGTGGGCAGAAGGTGAAGCGTGGCCAGGGTGCCAATGTTGGCACCACAGCCCTGCATCAACACTTGCAGCGTCACCATAAAGTGGCCTGGGAGAACCGTGGCTCCGATGTGGTGGTCCAGCCTGCCGCAGCAACCGCTGCATCGCCCAGTGGCACGCACCCAATTTCATGCAGTCAAGGCTCCAACACCTCAGCCGAAGGGAACTGTCTGTCCTTCTCATCTACTGGTCCTGATGCTCCTGGTCCTGATGCTCCTACTCCTCATCAGTCATTTTGTTTATCGATCACTCATCCAATGGCACAGAAGCTGAACGTGCTCCTGTCCAAGTTGCTGGTGCTGCAGTCCCTTAGTTTTTAAGTGGTGGATCCCTCATCTTTCAGAGAACGGATGGCTTGTGCCAAGCCAAGGTGGAGAGAGTCCCAAGCTGTCATTTATTTGGAACAAGGCAGTACCAGCCCTGCACACACATGTAGAACAGAAGGTGGGCCAGTCCTTGAGCCTGTCAGTGTCTGCCAAAGTGCACGGCAGCGCCGCCGTGTGGAGCTGTATCTACGGTCAAGGACAATATATGACCTTTATGTCTAACTGGGTAAACGCCTCTGCCTCCTCATCCTCCACCGTGTTCTCAGCCTCCACTGCAGGGACAATTCATAGTGCTCCTCCAGCATACCACATGTGCAGGACACAGCAGTGTCACTCTGTTCTGCACCTTGTTCGCTCTGTTCTGCACGGAGTCACACAGGTCAGGAACTGCTCTGCGTCCTTCATCAAAAAACCGAATCCTGGCTTTCTCCTCGACAACTCAAAATTGGAACCATGGTGACCGACAATGGGAAGAACATGGTGTCGGCGCTGCGTCAAGGAGGGCTGAACCTTTCGCCCTGCATGGCGCACGTAATCGATCTGGTTGTAAAGCGGTTCCTGAAGTTTTCACCCCATCTGCAAGACATCCTGAAAATGTCCAGGAAACTTTGCATGCACTTCAGCCACTCGTACACCGCGAAGCACACCCTCCTTGAGCTGGAGCGGCAGAACAGCGTCCCCCAACAATGTAATTTTACTGATTCATGTCCTAGAACAGATGCTGCTAAATCTGGCTGGACAGGAGACGTGGCGACTACATCTCACGGCCACATGAGCCCTGTGTGGGCTGAACTAGAGGAGGAGGACATTTGAGCACAAGCAATGCGTAGAGAAATGGGTGGTTTTTCTACACCAGTAACAGGGGAGGAGGAGCAGCCGGAGGAGCTACAAGGGTGATGAGGAAGACGAGGCAGATGACCCAGACACACCGTGGCAGTATGCAGTGGAGATGGAGGCAGGGAGTCCCTCCGAGTCCCTTGCGCAAATGGCCCCGATGCATGCTCAGCAGAGGGATGACTACTGGCTCTCCACCATGTTAGACCCTCGCTACCGGTCCAAAATGGGGGCCTTTTTTCCATCCGCTGAGAGAGAGGACAAACGGAACTACTATTGAGACATCCTATGTAGTCAGTTGGCCGCTGCCTATGTGCGTCATCGCCCATCCTCACGCAGGTCTGACCGGGTGAGCCTTCTGCGCTCATGTTCCACTACCATGGCTGCTGGGGTGGGGGAGCAGGAGCAGTACCAGCTCTATCAGCAGCAACTTAACAGCCGGTTCAGACCTGAGCCTTTTACAGCGCGTTCCTACGCGCTGTAAAACGCTCAACAAGGAGAAACCAATGCTTCCCTATCGGCATGGTTCTCACCTGGCGTTTTACAGCGCGTACGATCGCGCTGTAAAACGCCCGACGCCCCAAGAAGTTCAGGAGGTTCTTTGGGGTGTAGTGTCGCGCGTTCCCGTCCATAGACTTCCGGGAACGCGCGACAATGGGCGTTCGCTTGTGTCCGCCGCGCGATTGTAAACGCCCATACAGAGCGTACGTTCAGTACGCTCAGGTCTGAACCGGCTGTTAGTCTAGAGTCGCTGATGAGCAGTTTTTTTTTCACCCGCCTACTGAAGAAACTACTCACCAGCAGCAGGTAGACATAGAGCAGAACCTGAACCAGCAGGTTGTGGCATACTTGGACTGCACCCTGCCACCCCACATCGAAGATCCGCTGGACTACTGGGCAGCCAAACTGGATTTGTGGCCGCAATTGGCCGAGATTGCCCTGGACAAGCTTTCCTGCCCGACAGTGTGGCATCAGAGCGGGTGTTTAGTGCGGCGGGGACCATTGTTACTCCAAGGAGAACTCGTCTGTCCACCCAAAATGTGAAGAAACTGACCTTTGTGAAGATGAATCAGGCGTGGATAAGCCAGGATTTCCACACACCAGTTTCTGATGCATCAGACTAGATCATCCATAGTGCCACACCTAAACTTTGTCAAAAGAGACCTGTTTCTTCTGGGTACCTGCTTCAGCTACTATTCTGATGCTGCCACACACCTGCTGCCAGGTGCTCCTACTGCCACCCACCATCTTCAGCTGGTACTGGTATTGCCCCCACCTCACCACTATGTTGCTGGGCCACTCTGTGGTATCCTCATGCTGCTGCCAACTCACCACTATGTCACTGGGCCATTCTGTGGTCTCCTCATGCTGCTGCCACCTCACCACTCTGTTGTCTCCTTAATGCTGCTCCCATCTCACCACTCTGTGGTCTCCTCATGCTGCTGCCACCTCAACACTATGTGGTCTCCTCATGCTGCTGCTGCTACCTTTACCACTCTGTCACTGGGCCACTCTTTGATCTCCTCATGCTGCTGCCTGCTCTCCACTATGTCACTGGAACACTCTGTGATCTTCTCATGCTGCTGCCACCTCACCACTCTGTGGTCTCCTCATTCTGCTGCCACCTCACCACACTGTGGTCTCCTCATGCTGCAGCCACCTCACCACACTGTGGTCTCCTTATGCTGCTGCCACCTCACCACACTGTGGTCTCCTCATGCTTCTGCCACCTCACCACACTGTGGTCTCTTCATGCTGCTGCCACCTCAACACTCTGTGGTCTCCTCATGCTACTGCCACCTCAACACTCTGTGGTCTCCTCATGCTGCTGCCAACTCAACACTATTTTTGGCCTGGTTGACATCATCATTTATTTGACCCTTCTGATCTGTCAGAAGGAAGGAAAAATGAGACACACAACGGATCCTGTCTATGTAACAGCTGTAAGGCCTGTATGACATGGTCCCTATTTTGCATCAGAATTGACTTATGATGTGGTAGCCAAAAGCAGAGGTGGGTACAAAACGTGTCATCTCTGTTTTGGCGGATGCTCAACAGACAAGATCCGTTTTTTGGGGGTTATTGTTCTGACGGATCAGAGGAAGGGCAAAATAATCAGTGATGTCAACACAAACTTACTGCTGACACCCTATCCACTCTTTCAGGGCAGGCTCTACTTGTATAAGTGTTTAATAGAACAGGTTCTGTAGAAATCTATGAGGCATCAGCTGACGACGGTGTAAAAGGAGTGCGCTCTTTCATGCTATAGTAGGATCTTGGGCTTCTGCACGGTTCTTTATACCTGGAGCTAACATTGACCTGTAAGGCTGAGTTCACACTTGAGTTATTTAGTCAGTTTTAGCCCTATAACTTGCCAAATAAGTGAAGAGTGCAGTGATTCTAAGAGCGACGCCTGTCATCTGCATGTCATACTGACTCACATTATTGTTTCACTTCCACAGCAGACTCCCTATGCCTGTTACTGCAAGGCACAGTGTTCTACACCACTATAAAGGCTCTCTGCAGGCAGGAAATAGCCGTTTTTTAATGAGATTCTGCACAAATAAATTTGGATTGAATTGAATCTTTTTGGTAAATTTGGCGAACCGACCGAATCGAATTTTTGAGACATTCGCTCATCTCTAAATCAAATGAAACAGATATGTTAAGTCAAAAAAAAGCAACAAAGTGCTGGATTCAGCACATAACTGAGATGACCGGATCTGAACAGATCCCATTGACTACAGTGGAGTCTGTTCAGTTTCTGCTTGGGGTCCTGTTTTTTTTACTTTACTAAAGTCCAGTAAAACCAGACTGGAGGTGAAGCCTTTGGGGGCATGCCGGGGGGTGGTTGGTTAAGGACAACATGCCGGATGATGATGCTATTCACCCACAGAGAGCTGTTCTCCGAGTGGAGGTCACAAAAATGAACTCTTAGGAACAAGGAGTACGTAGGAGGCAGTATTATAGTAGTTATTTTCTTGTACATAGGAGGCAGTATTATAGTAGTTATATTCTTGTACATAGGAGGCAGTATTATAGTAGTTATATTCTTGTACATAGGAGGCAGTATTATAGTAGTTATATTCTTGTACATAGGAGGCAGTATTATAGTAGTTATATTCTTGTACATAGGAGGCAGTATTATAGTAGTTATATTCTTGTACATAGGAGGCAGTATTATAGTAGTTATATTCTTGTACATAGGAGGCAGTATTATAGTAGTTATATTCTTGTACATAGGAGGCAGTATTATAGTAGTTATATTCTTGTACATAGGATCAGTATTATAGTAGTTATATTCTTGTACATAGGAGGCAGTATTATAGTAGTTATATTCTTGTACATAGGAGGCAGTATTATAGTAGTTATATTCTTGTACATAGGAGCAGTATTATAGTAGTTATATTCTTGTATATAGGAGCAGTATTATAATAGTTATATTCTTGTACATAGGAGGCAGTATTATAGTAGTTATATTCTTGTACATAGGAGGCAGTATTATAGTAGTTATATTCTTGTACATAGGAGCAGTATTATAGTAGTTATATTCTTGTACATAGGAGGCAGTATTATAGTAGTTTTATTCTTGGGCAGTATTAGTATTAAAGCAGGGTGGTAATGAAAAAAACCTCAGAAAATTGACGCTGGGTTTAAACCACTTTTGTGCTGTACAGTATGCAGTAGTTAATTTAGTTGTGTCTAAAAGGGTACTTTCACACTAACATTTTTCTTTTCCGGTGTTGAGTTCCGTCACAGGAGCTCAATATCAGGAAAAAACTCATCAGTTTTATCCTTATGCATTCTGAATGGAGAGCAATCCGTTCAGTATGCATCAGTTCAGTCCCTCTTACGTTTTTTAGATGGAGAAAATACCGCAGCATGCTGCAGTTTTCTCTCTGGCCAAAAATACTGAACACTTGCTGGAATGCCGGATCAGGCATTAATTTACATTGAAGTGTATTAGTCATTAAGTGTTCTGGCAAAACTGATCCGGCTTTCCGGTCTGTGCATGTGCAGACCTTTAAAAATGCCCAAAATTTTTATACCTGATCCGTTTTTCTGGATGACACCGGAGAGATGGATCCAGTATTTCAATGCATTTGTCAGATGGATCCGTATAGGCAAACAGCATGTGCTATATGTTTCATCCATTTATTCATTTCAGTTATTTTTAAAGTATTACTGTATTCCAAAGTGTATAGCCATCATATTTCTCTAGAAACCATCACAGAAGATATGAAAAAAACAAAAAACATTGATGCAGAATTTCGTAGGTTGTTTGTGAGGAAAAGAGGGTCAGCACACCTTTCAACTCCACCGTCGCAGCCCCAGGATTTGTTGGGACCAGCACTGACCCACAATAAGGGTTAGGAGAACTTAGGACACATGCAGTGACTGTGCAAAGTTTCCAAAAAAAGCTTGTCACAAAACCATGCACCCATTAACATGATTATCTCAGCTGTCTGGCACTGAATGGCTGGTTACTCTAAGGACAGTTTCACATGACCATATTCAGTGTGGGAGCAGAATTTCCCGGACTGAACACTACTTCTCTGAAGTGAACTCACAGCATCGTAATGATTTATGATGCTATCAATTCCCATCTTGCCATAGGTCTACTGAACTTTACTCACATAATGCAATGACTATAGTTCAGTGGACCAGTGGTGAGATGGAAATTCACAGCATCATAAATCACGATGCTGAGGGTTCACTTCAGATGAGCAGTGTTCAGTACAGGAATTACTGCTCCCACATGGAGCATGTTTCCTGGGCTGAATACGCTTGTGTACCATGGGAGATCTGTCGCCCCATCCAGTCCCAGGTATTCTTGATTTGGGAGAGATCTGGCAATCGAGCTGGCCAGGGGAGACGCTGGACACTCTGAAGAGCACATTGGGTAGCCCGGGCAGTGTGTGGACGGCGTTATCTTGTTGGAACACCACGTCTCCAGAGTCAAAAAAAGGCAGTAGGACTGGTTTCACAATGTCCTGGACATATTGAAGGTTGATCAGTGCTCCACGAATACGAGATGGGAACGGTATGGCAGCTAATGGCGCTCCATACCGTGACACCCAGTAGTGGTCCTGTGTTTCTTTGCACCGTGCATGATGGCAGTAGGTGCTCTCCAGCCCTCCTGCAGACTCTGATGCGTCCATCAATGGCAAACAAAAGTGTTCTGTGATGAAAGCAGGTTTTGCCTTGGGGCTAATGATGCTGCATCAGTGTTACCCTGCTTCAACATGTACCCTGATGCAGAACTCAAAATAAAGGGGGCACCTTCTTGGTTGTGTGATCATTGACCAAACACCACTAGTAGTTTACACTTTGTCCATCTGAACTTGATTGCATTGTGTTCTAGTTCTTTATTTTTATTTTTCATCTTCTGGTCATGTATCATGAGGGGGTGATATGAACTTAAGGTTCATTGAGCAGTTTACTCCCAGAGAAAGCAATGTGCAGACACTGAACAAGCAGGGAATGCTGGGAGCTCAGCTCTAGTTTAGTTAGTGTGTGGGAAATTACCTGCTGATATCACCATTGAGTCATGTAAGTCATTAGGCATCACCCTTAGTTTCTTAATGTGATCCACCCATCATCATAAACTGCAAACGCAGCATGAAGGGGCTGAGTGAAGGTGGTAGTGACCGTGTGTATGTGAGCAATGGGGTCGCTCAGCTGATAAAAGGACAACTGCCCAGCATCATAATCAAGATATACTCTGATTTTGTCACACACAGGTTTGTTATATATCCTGATTTCTCTATCGTTAAATCTTAGAAAGTAGCTGTCACTAGACCTTCGTAGACCCAGGGACTTCTCATTCTTCCCAATTAAAGAGAAAGGTCCCCTTCTTTCCATGCTCGCATAGGCCACGCCCACTCGCCAATGCCCTGATTTGCAGGTATCCAGATCCCAGTAATGTTGACCTGATGTAAAACTCCTAGTACTTAATACTTTGCATTCTTCAAATCTTTGGGTTGTTTCTGGGCGATTCTGGTGTACTTCTGCACAAGATACAGTTTTTAAGTCACCAGACAGGCAGACGTTGTTGGCAGCGGTGTTGATGTCCAATAATATCTCAGTAGCTTCTTTCGACGTAAGATATTTTTTTATGCCAACATCATAGTTGGCAGAGGTGTTGACGTCTAATAACATCTCAGTAGCTTCTTTGGTCAGAAGATCTTTTGTTATACCGACATCGCCCATAATTCCAGACAAACCCACCTGTACCATCTCTGAGATCACTCTCTTCCGAGTCATTAACAGCATTGGTCATTTTAACAACTCTCTCACACAGCTCTTTCAACTCTGGGTCAAAGAAGTAATTGACATCAGCTTTTTGATCCTGTAGGAAACTTAGCGGATCGGTCATGTTACACAGTTTCTCCATGTGACGCATCTTCCTGGACAGTTCATCCTTCTTCAAGTCCAGTTGCTGGATCAGATCAGAGATGGACAGTGAGGTCTGCTCTTCGCGTCTTGCGATCTCACACAGGACTCTCTTTGCTAGGTCATCCAACTGCCTTTTGATTTTCTTAAAGGTGACATTAACGTGCTGTGTTAAGCGTGCAGTCTTTGCCGATGTGTTCTTTTTGTGCGTCTGAAGATTTTGGATTTTTTCCTCAACATCTTCTGTCATTAAGGCCTCCTTTGCCATTACACTTCTCAGTTTGTCCATTTTCTTCCTAAATGCTTCATTTATACCGATCACCTGATGTTCCCGGTGTTTTTCATTCAGCAAACATGATACGCAGATGCAGATGTTTTCATCACAACAATAGTACGTGAGGGCTTTGTGGTGAGACAGACATTTCTGCACCCTCAGGGAACTACAGGGCTCCATTAAGACATGTTCTTGAGACTTGCTGTGGACTCTCAGATGGTTATCACACAGCGAAACCTCACAGTGCAGACAGTATATTACAGCGGGCACAGGAGCGTCTAAACAGTTGGAGCAGAATACCTCCGTCTCTGTTTGCGCTGGTTGAGTAGAATTGAAATATTCTGCTATGTTGCGTAGTTTGAGGTTGCTTTGCAATGCAGGACGCTCCGGGAATTCTCTTCTGCAGTCAGGACAGCTATAGAGTCCAAACGCCTCCTGTGAATCCAGCGCACGATCAATGCAGAAGCGGCAAAAGTTGTGCCCACATCTCAGCAATACGGGATCTGCATAGATATTCAAGCAGATGGAGCAAGTCAGCTCTTCTTTCAGGGCTGCAAACGCCATTGTAGAAATGAGGCAGGAATCTCGGTGGGGCGTGTTCTGACTGGTTTGCGGCTGACCTTGGAGCATACGTCATTGCAATGTTAACTCTGTGTGTACCGGACGGTCCTTGCTTCTGAAAAGACTCAATAGTATATGGGGTTTTACCTCTCTTTCAGAGGCGTGTATAACTGCCTATCAACGTCGTATTATTTCTGATGCGATCAGTCATGGGACAACCCGTTTCAAGTGGTTCAACACCTGGAGATTATAGGGTTAACTAAAACTTCATACAATTGCATGCAAAGGCGTCGTGTGTGTGTAGGGTATTGGGGGAAAATGTGAAGGTCTGAAGGTCAGCTTTGTGGGGTGCAAAAGTCGCACATTTTGAGAAGCCACATTTTGTGAATACTTTTCAACTTTTTGCAATTCTGCAAGGCTTTCGCTAATTTAATAAAAAGTGGACAGCGCATAACGGAAGGGGGCAGGACCTCCCATGGACTGAAAAATGTACACCAGAACTGTGTTAATAGCTCATATCCCTGCTAGCTTATGGCAAAAAAAAATTATTTTTCTGGTGTAAAAGATAATCCAAATTTTATTAACGGGTATATCTAAATGAATTTTTGCATGGGGACCTCCGGACTCTTCCCTGAAAGAAAATGTCTTGCAGTGGCTCTCTTCCCATTCAGGACACCTGCATGCTTGGCCCAACAGTCTCATGAAGCCAGGCACGGTACACCTTGCTGCGCAATTTCAAAGCTTGAAAAATAAAATGGAAGAGCAGAGTATTCTTCTCATAGGTGGCAGCCATTTATCTTCGTCCTCCCTCTCCCCC
This sequence comes from Bufo bufo, assembly GCF_905171765.1. Taxonomy (NCBI): domain Eukaryota; kingdom Metazoa; phylum Chordata; class Amphibia; order Anura; family Bufonidae; genus Bufo; species Bufo bufo. The sequence goes on from NC_053394.1 coordinate 424,482,284, forward strand.
TTTAAAGGTATACTCACCTTTCATCAGTTCTATTCATGTAAACGAGGTTGTTTTGGTGGCAGGCACATACGTTCCTTCAAGTACCATTTAAGTGAATGGGGCAGTCGTGGAAATTTCTGCAACAAATCAGGCTTGTAAATATATATCCTGATTCTAATGCATGGCAGCCAGGAAGTTTCGGGGAGAGGGCATGGTTTAGGTTGCATAAGTTTTGTCTGCACAACGAGGACGACCATTTTGCTGGTAGTAATCCCCTAACTGCCAGTAGTATTAACGGTACCAGCAGTAGTACACAGATAGTGGCACCAGCCTGATGTTAAGGCTGGGTTCACACGAGCGTGTCCGGATTAGTTCCGGATGCGTCCCGGTGTGTTGCGGCAAACCCGCGCGAGTAGGAATGCAATTGCAGTCAGTTTTGACTGCGATTGCGTTCCGATGTTCAGTTTTTATCGCGCGGGTGCAATGTGTTTTGCACGCGCGTGATAAAAAACCGACTGTGGTACCCAGACCCGAACTTCTTCACAGAAGTTCAGGTTTGGGATCGGGGCTGTGTAGATGTTATTATTTTCCCTTATAACATGGTTATAAGGGAAAATAATAGCATTCTGAAAACAGAATGCTTAGTACAAGGTCAATTGAGGGTTAAAAATAATAAAAAAAATTAACTCACCTTCTCCTCTTGTTCGCGTAGTTCTCCCGGTCTTTAGTTCTTTAAAAGATAAACTATGGGCTAAAGGACCTTTGGTGACGTCAGATCACATGCTCCAATCACATGGTCCATCACCGCGGTAATGGACCATGTGATTGGAGCATGTGATCTGACGTCACCAAAGGTCCTTTAGCCCATAGTTTATCTTTTAAAGAACTAAAGACCGGGAGAACTACGCGAACAAGAGGAGAAGGTGAGTTAATTTTTTTTAATTATTTTTAACCCTCAATTGACCTTGTACTAAGCATTCTGTTTTCAGAATGCTATTATTTTCCCTTATAACCATGTTATAAGGGAAAATAATATAGTGAATAGACTGTCACCTAGCAACCATGCGTGAAAATCGCACCGCATCCGCACTTGCTTGCGGATGCTTGCGATTTTCACGCAACCCCATTCACTTCTATGGGGCCTGCGTTGCGTGAAAAACGCAGAATATAGAGCATGCTGCGATTTTCACGCAACGCACAAGTGATGCGTGAAAATCACCGCTCATCTGAACAGCCCCATAGAAATGAATGGGTCAGGATTCAGTGCGGGTGCAATGCGTTCACCTACCGCATTGCACCCGCGCGGAATACTCGCCCGTGTGAACGCAGCCTAACAGTGGCACAATTCGCTTGATGGCTGCAGAATACGCAGTGGCACAACAGACTTGATAGTTACAGGAACACCAGCAACAGCGCAAGTAACTTCACATTGGATAACTTGCCTTCTACAGTGCAACACATGATCACTTAGGCCTCATGCACACGGCCGTTGTTTTGGTCTGCACCCGAGCCGCAGTTTTGGGGGCTCGGATGCGGACCCATTCACTTCAATGGGGCTGCAAAATATGTGGACAGCACTCCCTGTGCTGTCCGCATCTGTTGCGCCGTTCTGTGGTCCGCAAAAAAAATATAACCTGTCCTATTCTTGTCCGCGTTTTGCAAAAACACACACAAAGGTCGTGTACATGAGGCCTTACTTGGCTATTCTTCTAAGAGCCTTTAGGGCTTAACTCTCATACTAAGGACTGGAACATACAGGACACACACTAGACAACAGCCAATCTATCGGTGTCCGATGGGCACTCTCAGAGGCTACTTCTGGGTAGTGTACATTTTGGTGAGAGATTGTTGACTGCTTGACATGTCTTTATGACTCGTTCAAAGACCTTTTGCCCAGTTGACAGACTTTGAGAGGGGGTGCATCATTGGACTGAGAGGAGGATGGACATTTTGACAAATTGCCCGCCATCCAAGTAGTTCTGACCTAGCTGTTAGGAGGTGTCAGGAGCAGTGATTACATGAGGGCACACCCAAGCGGAACAGGCTCTGGATGGCCCAGACAGACACCAATAGAGAGGATTGTTTGAACCCCGACAAGCAAGAGCAGCTCCCAAGGTTTCATTGTCCACCATCGAGACACAGTTGGCTCCTTCATTACACCCTTGTCTCTGCCCGGACTGGTTCCTGGAGCTTATCTTTTTTAATGATGAATCCAGGTCAGGTTCTAGTATGGAGGCTTAGTGGTGAGCGCTTCTATCCTGCCTTTGCTGTGGAACACACTGCCCCAACTGCTGGTGTAATGGTTTGGGGAGCCATCGCATACGACAGTCGGTCACCCCTAGTAGTGATACAAGGGACACCAACAGCTCAGTGATATGTGCAGGACATCCTGTGTTCCTTTCATGGCATTGTTCAGCAGGATATGCTCGCCCGCACACAGCAAGGGTTTCCCAGGAATGTCTCCTCCAGATTACAACACTTCCTTGGCTGCCGGTCACCGGATTTATCACCAATCCAGCATTTATGTGACCAGCTGGAACACCAACATCAGCAACCTACAAGTGTGCAGGATCTACAGGCCCAGCTGTAACATCTGTGGGCAAATGTGTCGCAGGATACCATACAGAACCTGTTTGCCTCCATGCCCAACCGTATCTCATCTTGTATCCAGGCCAGAGGCCGTATCTCATCTTGTATCCAGGCCAGAGGCCATATCTCATCTTGTATCCAGGCTAGAGGCCGTATTTCATCTTGTATCCAGGCTAGAGGCCGTATCTCATCTTGTATCCAGGCCAGAGGCCGTATCTCATCTTGTATCCAGGCCAGAGGCCGTATCTCATCTTGTATCCAGGCCAGAGGCCGTATCTCATCTTGTATTCAGGCCAGAGGCCGTATCTCATCTTGTATCCAGGCCAGAGGCCGTATCTCATCTTGTATGCAGGCCAGAGGCCGTATCTCATCTTGTATTCAGGCCAGAGGCCGTATCTCATCTTGTATCCAGGCCAGAGGCCGTATCTCATCTTGTATCCAGGCCAGAGGCCGTATCTCATCTTGTATCCAGGCCAGAGGCCGTATCTCATCTTGTATGCAGGCCAGAGGCCGTATCTCATCTTGTATTCAGGCCAGAGGCCGTATCTCATCTTGTATCCAGGCCAGAGGCCGTATCTCATCTTGTATCCAGGCCAGAGGCCGTATCTCATCTTGTATCCAGGCTAAAGGTGGCCAACGGTCCTAGAGCCTCCTTCAAGTTGTACCGTTTGCCCCAATAAACCTTTTTCCTCTAAAACCTCATGCACATGACCGTTGTGTGTTTTGCGGTCTGCAAAACATGGATGGCGTCCGTGTGCGTTCTGCGATCAGCCATTGATATAACTGCCTATTCTTGTCCGCAAAACAGACAAGAAAAGGACAGGTTATATTTTTTTTGCTGACCACGGAACGGAGCAACAGATGCGGACAGCACACGGAGTGCTGTCCGCATCTTTTGCGGCCCCATTGAAGTGAATGGGTCCGCATCCAAGCCGCAAAAACTGCAGCTCGGTCAACAACGTTCATGTGCATGAGGCCTAATATTGTGATCCTTTTCATTTATCATCATTAGGGCTCATTCAGACGGCCCTATGCTGTCCGCAAAAATGCGCGTCCGTTTTTTTACGGATTAGATGCAGATACATTCACTTCTATGGGTTTTAAACACGTCCTATACTTGTCAGTAAAAAATCAGGACATGGCCCTCATTTAAGTCTATGGGTCTGCAAAAATGCGGAATGCAATCAGTTTTTTTTGCGGACACACTGAACTGTCCGGAAAAAAAAAGTTTTTGCGGACAGCTTATGGCAGTCTGAATGAGCCCTTACAGTCACACAGGGAAAGCTTCAAACTTCTTGGTGCAGTTTTTTTTTTTTTCTGTCAATGAGTGTATAAATGTTTGTTTTTCAAAGCAGGGGTCAGCAACTTCCAGCATTCCAGCTGCTGTGGAACTACAACTCCCAGCATGCTTCATTGACCCAATTCATTCAAGCAAGTGTGCATACTGAGAGTTAGGGATTCAAATGAGCTCTTAACAAGCCCTTCCTCTGATGCTTGTTCTTCTCGCCCAAAGTCGTGTGAGACTTCAGTTAATTCCTACTGTATTCATATCTGCGTAATGAAAAACTATTTAAAATAGGAATCCGAACTGAGCTTTAGTACCGACGTACCAGCCAGTGCCAAATCCCACTTCGGATTGCTATTTTAAATTGTTTTTGAATACACAGATATGCATACAGTAGGAATGAACTTGGGCTCCACGGAGGATGCAGCATTAAAATGTAAGTATTTGAACAAATCGACTTGGGATCTATGATTCTAAGGTCGATACGCTCAAGTGCAATGACCAGGAACGGGTACGCTGACGCAACTTATGCAGTGGGCCAGGATACGGGTGGATAATAGTTCTGTATTTGTCATGACGCCAATTGCAGCGTGCGCAGGGTACTATCCCAGGGCCCTTCCAAGGTGTTATAACGCACGTCCCAGGTTAAGAATGCCGAGTGGTATAATGGCCTATAATGTCTCTGATAGGAATCTCAACGTCCCACTTGGTACCCCTGGCACCAAACTTCTAGTATCGGCTTGGTTTGAGTCCTTTTCTGACGTCAGGAGAGCGCTTCACTCAGTAGGGAATAAAAGACACAACAATGATGCACTGAATGAACACTCTGAGGTTTATTTTAATGCACACAGGTTATATAGAGGGGGCTTTACCCCCTTTATTAGCATATCATCGTAAGTTATGTATTCAACCTATCATATTAACACGTTCTATTCTTCAGACACAAAAAGAGAAACAAAAACGGAACTTCCATATTAGGAATATTGTCCGGGAGTAGTGCCAAAGAGATCAAATTCAGGGTTACAGAGAATAGAAACTTTACAGCAATTAGTTTCACAGCTATCAGAGTTAGTTCCTAACAGAGAAACGAAACTTCAGCAAAAAGCAGAATTGGTTTTGACATAAAAAAGAACATGGCTTCCTTTCAGTCTCTATAAGTGGTGATAATTGTGTCAACGGTGTCTCCTACCTGGGTACGGCTGGATTCCTGGCTCACTTGCAATAAATTTGAGTGTAGTGATAGTAGGAGTAATAGAGGAATTTTCCAGCAGAAATGATTTCCAGACCTTTTAGATGAAGTTCAAACGTTTCTTTACTGAGGATAACTTGTATCCAAGCAGTATACAGCTTTGGTCTCTGGTCCCAGCAGGTTTTACCAATCATTGGCAGGAATAAATACTTCTGCTTTAAATGTGAGCTTGCAGGATTGGGTTATTGGTTATTCCCCAGGGCCTCCCACCACCACCAATAAAGATAACCTGATCCCAGCCTTTACCCAAAAGAACACTCGTAGCCAAGATCGGATTAAATCGGCCATGGCAGCCGTTTTATTAATAAAATAAATAAATACATAACGTGTATATATAAATAACATTAACATACCCCCTGACGAGGGAGGTCATAGAAGCCCCAAATTCTTAATCATATATAAAACCCCAACATGGCAATTCCATCTTGCCTCCAGCCGCAAAAACTCCAGCTCGGAGACACTAACTGATAGACGCCTCTCCAAACCAACCAAATGCCTCAACTATGAGAGTCCAGCCCCCACCATGGAGGCCCTCCCATTTTTCATACCATCCAATACCACCAGCTTCTATGACCTTCCACCGCCAACAACGCGCAGCTTGACCCTAACACCTCAAGCCTGCGCATTCCTCCAAACACCTAGAGCCCTCTCAATACCTCCCTGCAGGCCCAAGGACCACAAATAAATACCAACCGCGTTCAAATGAACGCAATCAGCCCTCCAAAAACCTCCGGTAGCTGCTTCCAAATCAGTATGCCGAACCACCACAGCCCCATTCCTGGCCACAAATTTACTAACCGCCCTATTCACTTTAATCCGCGCCTTATTCAAATGCTCCACTGACCGCGCGTCCCGCCACGACCTCTGATGTACTATATCCGACCACACTGTTATTAAGCCCGGGAACAATGACCACAACCGCAAAAGGTCAAATTTTATATCCTTAATCAAATCCCTGCAAGAACGAACTCCCAGATCATTGCCCCCGACATGTAGCACCAAGATGTCAGGGGAACGATCCAGACGAGCATAACGGTGTACCTCCCCCATCACATTTCCCCACAACATACCTCTACGCCCGATCCATCCTATGATCGACGCATCCCTCTTGAACCCCAACTGACGCCCATTCGGCCTTACTTCTGCCCGAAGAGCCCCCCAAAAAACGAAAGAGTGCCCCAGAATCCATACTAAAGCAGCCGCACCACCTGAAACACGATGGAAAAAAGGGGGACAAAAAACATAGCATTAATAAACAATCATCGCCTTACAAACCCCCCCAAACGCACATATGACTTAAAACAATCAGATTCCCACCTCCCAATCTTCTTGAACACCTCATTACCCAAACCCAATCGCGCCGCCTCCGTCGCCGCCCCTATCCGGAAGGAATGACCTTTAGAGTCCATTCCCAACGCTGTCAAACATTTTTTTTAAACTGCCACAAACTGGAACCGTGACAAAAACGACCCGTCCTCATGCCAACCCAGCTAGCCCCCGACCTATAATCCCTCAAGCAACTGACCGGGCATAACAAGCAACCCGGCACCGCAAACAACGACACACTACAACCCTTACCTTCCCTGTCAGTCTTAGATACCCAAAGTCGTACCACCACCCTGTCCCCATGCAAATCCACATCCTCCCCCGACAAACCCCCCTGACTGCGCACACTCCTGCTCCGTAACATCCGGAAGGCCCCGTAATTTAAAACCAAAAACCAAACCGGCCAAACACTGATTCACCCTCGCCAACGACCAACCCTCTTCAACCATATGACCTAAAAACAATAACAACGGAGCTCCCCCCCATCGACCCCTACCCCCAAACTATCACACCATTGCTCCCAACTACGCCAAGCCTTACCGTAATCCAACCATGTACCCGCACTCAACGACTCTCTAAACAAACCCGCTATGGTGCCTTCAAGAGATCTCAGAGCCAATCCGGACACTCCAACCCTTCCTTCTCCGCCCCTGGTGCAAGCTGACGAAACCGCTCCAACTGTAGACGAGAAAGAGAATCAGCCACACCATTAGCAATGCCCGGCACGTGAACCGCCAAAACCCAAGCATTCAAAGGCAAACAAAGTAGCACCAAATGCTGCAACAACAGCGCTTGAATGTTTTTAGAACAGTTAGAAGCTTCTAAATGGATGATTTACCGAGATGGTACAATCGAATGTGAGAAGGGTTCAGCACAGCAGCACGCAGGCTCCCGAACAGCAATACATACCAACACATAAATACATTGTTGCAGTCAGTGGAAACAATGTAGCCAACATTGTAACAAATCAGTGCACCTCAACTGGCAAGTTTTACATGAATTTTCAAAGTACGCTAAAATATTTTTAACACTGCGGTCAATTGTAAATAACCGGGGGACCAGTGGCCCCAATAGGCACGTCTGTCCTGTCAATCACCATGTATGCGTAACTTGATCACAGTATAATGAGCACAGATCAATCTTCACTTACAGTATGTGGAGGACAGTCCTGAAAAACGAGGGCACCATCCTGGTGTTATGATGTGCAGGTTATATGATAGCTAACCTCAGGATAGGTCATCAATATCAGATCGGCACCCCCACCGTTTGAGGAGACGGCGCGGCAGTGCGCATGTGTCCTCTCCCTTCTCTCTTCCTGTTCTGCTGCTGCTATGGGACAGCAGCAGTGGACATCGGGTGTCAGACATCGCCGGGTGTGTCGGGTGTCAGACCCCTGTCAATCTGATATTGATGATCTATCCTGAGGAAAGGTCATCAATATGAAAAAGGACAGACAACCCCTTTTAAAGCTTATCATATAAAATATAAATTGACAAATTAGGCAGGACTGGCCGACCATCTAATGTATATAGGGGCCTTATGACTCTCTCCCCTGACTCCAGACGTTGCAGGGAAAGCAGAATTGAGCATGCTGTATTTTGACATGCCCAATCCTTTTGTTATCCGAGAGAGAAGCTGCGTGCCAAAGGGGTCTGGCATCAGCTTACTCCCTACTCCCATTCACACTCGACTGAACTGAGCATGCATGTGTATGGGTGAACCAGGAGTGAGAGCTGTCGGCCAAATGAGGGTTCAGGTGCCAATTGTCTCACATGTATGGCCGGCTTTAGGCTATTCTGGGAGGCTCTAGTAAGTGAGACAAACTCCCTTCAAATCCTGCACTGAAGAGATGGATGGCTGCCCCAATAAACAGTCAGGCATGCATGTGCTCTGAAAGGGGAGAGGGGGATAAGCGACTGCTAGACTTCTCTGGTGGCAGCGTATCTCCTCTGAGAACTAGCTGATTGGGCATCTAAGGGTCCGATCTGCCACCGGGAGTTGGGAGTCTTGAATACACACTAGAGCAGGCACCCTTAAACTGCGGCACTCCAGCTGTTGCAAAAGTACAACTCCCAGCATGCCCGAACAGCCTACAGGTATCACCCTACAGCAGGGCATTGTGGGAGTTGTAGTTTTACAACAGCTGGAGGGCCGCAGTTTGAGGATGCCTGCACTAGAGGGTCAGTCATCCGCAGGTCTACCGCAACCTTTACGTTTCAAGTAATTGCATAAATAGCAATCCCCTATTACGCTACTGTTGTTAAATGCTAAACTTGACATAAAGAAATCCTCTGTATATAAGACCATGCAGCTGCCACCATCTTAGAGCAACACTTTGGACCTCAAGAATCTCCTCTGTCCCTTTGGAGCTCTGCATTCATCACCCACATCTATTGCTGCTGGAATGCAAGTGGTTAATAGTCAAAACACTGGCTCACGTGACCGTAGGTTGTTAATCATTTGAAGTGATGTGTAAGTTTCATTTCTCCTCCTCAGCCATGGCGAGTGCAGATCTCGGAGATGAGCTAATTTGCTCCATCTGTCTGAACGTATACGAAGAACCTGTAACGCTGAGATGTGGACACAACTTCTGCCGAGTGTGTATAGAGAATGTGCTGGATACCTTTGAGGGGTCTGGAGCTTATACCTGTCCTGACTGCCGAGCAGAGTTTCCGGAGCGTCCTCCACTGCACCGAAATGTAGCCCTATCTAACATAGCCAAGCAGTTCCGGTCTACACGCTCAGAGCTAGAGAGAGATGGATTATCCTGCACTTATTGCATTCATGCTACAACACCTGCCGTGAAATCCTGTCTGCATTGTGAAGCTTCCTTGTGTGATAGTCACTTGAGAGTCCACAACAAGTCAGAGGTACACGTCCTTACAGATCCCCCTGTGTTCCTGGAGAGCAAAAGATGTACCACCCATAATAAGATCCTTCAATACTATTGCTCAATGGATGCTACTTGTATCTGTCTCCACTGCCGCTTGGCTGGGGATCATATTGGACATCAGGTGGAGCCACTAAATGAGGCCGCCGAGAAGAAGAAGGAGAAACTAGGAAATGCTCTGAAAGAAATTATCCAAAGCAGAGAAATCACTGATGAAAAACTTTCTCGCTTAAAGGAACAGCAACATGGGTTGCACAAGAAAACAGCCGGAGAATCAGAAAGAGTCACTGACTTGTTCCGAAGCATCAGAAGAATGCTGGATGATCTGGAAAAGAAAGTCTTGAGTCATATCTCCAGCCAGGATGATCATGTGTCACTCCTTTCTGATCTAATCCATGAAATGGAAATAAAGAAGGATGAAATGTGCAGCAAAATAGGCCACCTCGAGGAGCTGTGTCGCATGACTGATCCATGGTCAATCCTTCAAGAATCACAATCAGGCCAAGAGGACTTTTTTGTTGTCAGAGAGGAACCCATATTAGTGGAGAGTAAGGAGCTCCATGCTGCAGATGATCTGGATGTAGTTCAGATCTCAGAGATGTTGTGCAAAGGGTTCATGGATGTCATGACTTGTGCTAGGAAGCGGATCTTTGGCCATGAAGAAACGGACTTATTACTGGACGTAAGAACGTCTGGAATTAACGTGGAGATCTCTGACGACTTGAAACTAGCTTCTTGGTCCCAAATAAAACAACCGGGAGTGCGGAAGAATCTGCAACGTTGTCAGGTCTTGAGCACCCAGACATTTAACTCAGGACGACATTGCTGGGAAGTGGAAACCAGTAAATCGGGAACATGGAGTTTAGGTGTTTGCTACCCCAGCATGCCCAAATGTGGGGATATAGCTGATATTGGCTACAACAACAAGTCCTGGTGTTTGTCAAAGATTCATAATAATAACCAGTATTCAGTGCTGCACAACGCCCATGAAGTTCTGATCAATCAAAAATCTCCCTGTCACAGATTCAGACTGTATCTGGATTACGAGGCCGGCCAGCTGTCCTTCTTTGAGCTAAGGGACCCCATCAAACTCCTGCACGTCGTCAAGGCCAATTTCAGGGAGCCCCTTCATGCTGCTTTCTATGTCTGCAATGCTTGGGTTCGAATCCAGAGCTAAGGTTTATTAGTGTTGATTGCGGTTTCTTTTCTTAGGCTTCTGTTCACCTGCTGGAGGGCAAAGAGTGTCCTCCGTTGAGCTGGTCTTTTTTTGTGTAGAATGACACAGCACACTGCACTGTTCTATTCTATGGGGCTATTCACATTGCGTTTCTTTTAATAGATGTCCTATTTGGCCGTTTTGACGACCAGATGGACCCCATTGAAACTAATGGGCTCAGTTTAATGGCTATCAATGGGTACACTGTGAAAAAAAAAATAATAATACCTCACCACCGGCACGCTCAGGAACACCTGCTCTGCACTGGAGGCAGCAGAACCTGATGCTCCTAACATGATCATGTGACATCAGGTCCTGCTGCCTCCAATACGGAACTAGTTTTCATGCGCGTGCAAGTTGTGAGTTATTTTTTATTTTATTTGTCGGCACTACCGGGGGCGACACGAGGATCCATTGGGCACTGTGTGGGGGCATTATATATATATACACACACACACACACACACACACACACAGGGGAATAGAGAGTGCATAAGGCATTATATATACTAAGGCACTGCAGGGGTTGGGGTTTAAAAAAATAAAAGCCAATGAAATTCATCCAATCTTTTTTTTTAACGGCCGTTAAAAATGGCTGCAAAATGGATGATGCCTCTCCCTCTGTTGTACCATGCTTAGGCTCCATTTGCATGGCGTCTTTTCACGCTCCCATTTTGGCTCGGATTCTGCCTCCCATTGTTTTCAGTTACAGGTTGTGCTGCCATTCGTGCATCTGCCGGTTTAAAGATGTGACCACGCCATGAAAGGACGTGTCCTTTTTTTGGCTGTGGAATCTGTTCGCTGGTTATCTCCATTCAATAGGACCAACCAAACTGCGAGACCGTCCGCAGCTGCTTCTGCCATTGAATATGCAACGTATTTTGCTAATGCAGAATCCAGTGTGAGAATGGGGCCTTAAAGTGGGAAGCATAGCCTGATGACAGATGCATTTTAATGAGGTAACAGAGATCTATTTACTAATTTAATTGAAAAAAAAATGTAAAAAAAAGGTCAGTAAAATTTACGGGGAAAAAAAACAAAAACATTCCAGTAAAAAAAAACAATAACACTTTTTTTGCTCAAACATTACAAAAAAACCTCACACTTATTAGGTAGCTGTGTGAGTGTAATAACCTGAAGAACCACTTTAACAGGCTATTCAGAGGCAAAAGCAAACACTAAGAAAAAACTATGACAAATTGCTTTTGTTTTTATCTGCATTTTAACATTTTTAGATATACATTTTAACCATAAATTACACAATATTTCATAAGATATTTCCCACAGCACCTACAAATGTCTCCCACAGCCATGCCACTAAAAAAAATGTACTGCTTCAGTAAGGCCTAAATAGGCCTGGTCATTGCGGGGTTAATCAACGTATTTTGTATAACGAGTAATGTTTCCAGAACCTCAGATCTCTGCCAAGAGTCAGACGTGTAAAGATAGGTTATCTTAAAGGGGTGGCATGTGGTTAAAAGGATGCTTTTTATCTTTTTCTAAATCTAATCCTAGAGACAGCGCCACTCTTGCCCACAGGTCATGTCTGGTAGTGCAGTCTAACTTCATTTACTTGAATATTGCAATTCTAGACAGATCCTGGGGGCAGGAGTGGGGCGGCATCTGATCATTGTTTAAGTATATCTTTATAATTCTGTGCAACAAAATGTAGTAAAGAGCTACAGATACAAATCACATTATATATATATATTCACAGGTGAAGGTTTCATGTATGCATGTGGTATATCAATAAAAATTGTGTGGAAAAAAAATGCCCGATTGCATCACCAATACTTTATTCTTAAAGGGACAGTACATGATCAGTCCTGTAGTCTGCCTTTTCATTTCCTATACAGTGGAGTGCTCTATTGTTCGCTGTTATCACCCATTTCATACTATGGCGAGGCTGACATTAGTCCAAGTGACAGGAAGTGCCAAAACCTTCCTGCCCTCCATAAGTATGAATAACCGATCCTCACTCCACAGCGGACTGGCTCGTAAAACATAGAAAAACTGCGGCAAAACCACCATCTTGGTAAGGGCTGTTCCATCCGCTTGCGACAATGGTATCTTTAGCCACATTGAGGTTTTCCCTCTCAACTTTGAGATTAAAGGCATCAAATTAAGGCGAATATAATTGTGTATGTTCGCAGATACCTGAATGATTCAGATGTACTCAAAACGTATCCCTATCTCTACTGGCAGATGTACCCTTTCCCTCTTCGTCCTCCGGCAGCACACCATGGGGTTAACCCGACCTCATTAGCTCCTTGGACCGCCCACCTAGTCAAACAATCAGAGATTAGTTAGTCGGTACCTATATAGCAGGCCATCTAGGTGCACCTCCTTGTGTTTTTTCTTTGTCCTCAGCAAATCGGCCGGCATTCTGACGGCCAGTTGGACTTTGCCCACCCGGTGGAAGTTTTTTCTGTGCGCCATGTATGTTCCCTGGCGCCATGTATGTTCCCTGGCGCCATGTATGTTCCCATTACAGAGGCGCCCCGGCAGTAACGTGGGACCGGAAGTCTTGTCCCTAACTTCCGGTGCGGTGGAACGCACCATGTGGAACGCAGACGCTGGGCGTCTGACGTCACAGGAAGTTCCGGTTTGGGCGCCAAATTTGAAATATTTAAACCAGGTAAACCTCTAGCTCACTGCCCTTGTGCCTGGCAGCCGAGCTTTTTGCGTTTTAAGGTAAATTGCCTGTCCTGTGTCAGGCAGCCTTCTCCCCCTGCAAATTTAAAGACTGTATTTTATTTCTTTTTTGCAGATGTCCAGCTCCAGCAGTAAGAGGTCCAGGAAGACCAGACACAGGCTCTGCCGTGCTTGTGAACAACCCCTTCCTGATAAAAGCTTGGAGGATGTGTGTGTTGACTGCGTGGAGAGCTCCCCTTTAAGGTCCGCTAAAAAACCTAAGAAGCAGGTTTTATGCATTTCTTGTGTTCAGCCGCTCCCTGAGGATGCGGTGTCTAACATTTGCAAGAACTGTTCTCATTCTGATGAAGTATCGGATTCGGATACCAAAAAGCTGATGTCCTTACTGAAGGCCTTTTTAGAAAAGTCCAGTAAGAAAACCCAGAAGACAAAGCGTTATGTCTCTCCTGCTTCATCTGATCAATCTTCCCGGTCTGAGGGAGAAGTATCTTCAGAATCGGATACAGAGTTGCCGGTTTTGGAAGACAACTTCTTATTTAATAAAAATGACGCTAACCTCCTAATTAAAGAGGTCAAAAACATTATGGAGTCTAGGAAAGAGAAACCCTCTGAGCAGAATGAGGAGAACCTGTTCTACTTCCCTAAAAAGAAGGCTACGGTTTTTCCCAGCCACCCTGTGCTGAACTCTATCATGCACAAGGAATGGGAACAGCCTATCGGAAAGATCAATCTGGGATCCAGATTCAGGGCTGCATATAAGACTGATCCGGCTGAATCCACAAGCTGGGAGGCCCCTGCTAGAGTAGATCCTTCCGTTACAAGGCTTGCGAAGAAGTCCTTCTTTCCCAGCGATGACTCGTCTTTACTAAAAGACCCCATGGATAAGAAGGCGGATGGCCTCCTGAAGAGGCTTCATACATATATGGCCTCCCTGAACAAAGCAGCTATGGCCACTGTCCCTGTGGCACGTGCGCTGCGTGTTTGGCTGAGTCATCTAGGACGGGACATAGAGGATGGAGTTTCTAGAGACGAATTGCTCCAACAATTACCGACTCTAAAGTTGGCGGCGGAATTCTTATGTGACTTCCCTGTTGACTCCTTGAGATTGACGGCAAAGAATATGGCCCTGGCCAACTCTGTAAGAAGAGCCACATGGCTGAAGTTGTGGTCGGGTGATCCGGCATCTAAGAGCAACTTGTGTTCCTTGCCCTTCGAGCCCGGCAAGCTATTTGGCTCCCATTTAGACAAACTATTGGAGTCCAATACTGAAGAGAAGGTCCTCAACTTCCCTCAAGTTAAAAGGAGAGAAAAAACAAAGTTTTTTCGTCCCTACAAGGGCCAGGATTATAGAAGATCCAGCTTCAGAGGACGTCCCCAGAGGGGAAGATCAAGCAATAGGCCTAACACAGAGGGTTATAAGAAAAAATCTGAAGACTCCAAACAGTCCAAAACCGAATTCTGACGCCAAAAGTCAAGTAGGAGGCCGATTGTCCCATTTCTATTCAGAATGGAGACGAATAACGTCAGACTTAACAAAAATGGAGTGGCTCTACTGCTCCGTAGGGTGGAGAGGTGCTCAATATCTAGGTGTAAACTCCAAACACCAGAAAGTAAAGAATTTCAAATAATATTGGAGATATGGCACTCAATATCTGGAAAATTTTTGCTCAAAACAAGTCACTTTATTGGTGCAATAAAATATTTAAAATGTCATACAAAGTACGTAATTTGTGCAGAATTTAAATAACATAATAATAAAAAGTCACAATCGACAATATAAAAAATCACTTATAGTGTATATATAAACACACATCAGACAGCAAATGGGTACTTGTCTGTAATCTGATTGAATAGGTCCAGAAGGTTAAATTCTCAACACTAGAGCACTGAATGTGTTATTGCTCAATAGTTTTCAATGAGAAATGTCACCATTGATTCGGTATATATCACCGATTATCATTATTATAGTGCAGTCGCAGGATTTTCTGATTTAATAATAGGAGTTATTCAGAATATATATATATCACAGTTCATGGAACTTATCGGATTAAAGTTCAGAAGATGTTAGCTCTAGGTGGCGTCCCACCTTTTGTTTCAAGCTATTTAAATCCCTTACCTCCACTTCTCAATGCGGTTTTTTCAATCACCGTTTCCTCAGCGTCCCAAATATTCGATTTCTCCTTACTTGTAAATCAGAATGTCTCACTCTGAGGAGTTTTTGAACTTGATATAGGACGAGTTTATCACTTAGGAGGTTATTGGTAAGGGAGGTGTAGCTGTAGATCTCCTTGCGTACGCCAAAAATGGTGGTAATGTGGGGTCCAGGTTCCTCCCAGACGCGTTTCGAAGTCCCAAGGGGTGCTGACTGAGGAAGAAGTCAGCACCCCTTGGGACTTCGAAACGCGTCTGGGAGGAACCTGGACCCCACATTACCACCATTTTTGGCGTACGCAAGGAGATCTACAGCTACACCTCCCTTACCAATAACCTCCTAAGTGATAAACTCGTCCTATATCAAGTTCAAAAACTCCTCAGAGTGAGACATTCTGATTTACAAGTAAGGAGAAATCGAATATTTGGGACGCTGAGGAAACGGTGATTGAAAAAACCGCATTGAGAAGTGGAGGTAAGGGATTTAAATAGCTTGAAACAAAAGGTGGGACGCCACCTAGAGCTAACATCTTCTGAACTTTAATCCGATAAGTTCCATGAACTGTGATATATATATATATTCGGAATAACTCCTATTATTAAATCAGAAAATCCTGCGACTGCACTATAATAATGATAATCGGTGATATATACCGAATCAATGGTGACATTTCTCATTGAAAACTATTGAGCAATAACACATTCAGTGCTCTAGTGTTGAGAATTTAACCTTCTGGACCTATTCAATCAGATTACAGACAAGTACCCATTTGCTGTCTGATGTGTGTTTATATATACACTATAAGTGATTTTTTTATATTGTCGATTGTGACTTTTTATTATTATGTTATTTAAATTCTGCACAAATTACGTACTTTGTATGACATTTTAAATATTTTATTGCACCAATAAAGTGACTTGTTTTGAGCAAAAATTTTCCAGATATTGA
Source organism: Bufo bufo (assembly GCF_905171765.1). Lineage (NCBI taxonomy): Eukaryota > Metazoa > Chordata > Amphibia > Anura > Bufonidae > Bufo > Bufo bufo. The sequence goes on from NC_053394.1 coordinate 424,498,572, forward strand.
GTGCCATATCTCCAATATTATTTGAATAACGTCAGACATCTGGTCTCTCCAGATAGTAAAGGAGGGATACGATTTAGAATTCTACCGGTCTCCTCGAGATCGATTCGTCTTAAACGAAAGGAATCAGCTTCTCTTCCATCTTCTGCAAGAGTTCCTGGAAAAGGGTGCTCTGGAACCAGTACCTTACTCTCAAAAAGGGGAAGGTGTATACTCCAGAATTTTCGCTGTCCCCAAATCAGACGGAGGAAACAGGTTGATTATAGACCTAAGATACCTGAACCACCACATGAAAAAGATCCACTTCAAGATGGAAACAATAAGGTCCATCACAGCAGTACTCAAACAGAATCAGTTCCTGGGGTCCCTGGATCTCAAGGACGCATACCTCCATATACCTATAAAGAGTTCAGCAAGGAGATTCCTGAGGGTGGCAATCCAGGTCAAGGGAAGAACCCTTCACTATCAGTTCAAGGCACTTCCTTTTGGTCTGTGTTCTGCACCGAGAGTGTTTACGAAGATGGCGGTCGTCATAGCAGCAAAACTGCGCCTCCAGGGAATCCACGTCTTTCCCTACCTGGACGATTGGCTTATTGCAGCAGATTCCAGAGGCATCCTGCAAGTCCATCTCAAGACAGCAATAGAACTTCTTCAATCCCTGGGCTTCTTAATAAACTGGAAGAAGTCGGACATCATTCCCTCTACTTCCAAGAAGTTCCTGGGTCTCCTAATAAATACAGAATCCATGATGCTATACCTAACGCCAACAAGAATAGAGGTCTTGAAGAAAGAAATAAAGACCCTAATGACCCTACGTTCTCCCACTGTCCGCAGGGTTATGAAAACCTTAGGCCATATGACAGCAACATTAGATGCGGTGCCATGGGCCTTGATACACGCCAGAGATCTTCAGCAGGATATGTTGAGAACCTGGCATCACACTCGGCACAATCTGGAGGCGAGAGTGAACATGAGAACCTCAACTTTACAGAGCCTAAAGTGGTGGCTTTCGTCCAGAAACCTCTCCCGGGGGAAGATATTTCAATTCAGAGCTCCAGTGGAAATCACTACGGATGCCTCCAGCAGTGGTTGGGGAGCACACCTTCAGGACAAATGGATCCAAGGGGAATGGTCGACGCATCAGAAGAAGCGCTCTTCAAATTACAGAGAGCTGAAAGCAATATTTTTAGCCCTGCTCCACTTCCAGGCATTTATCAAAGGAAAATATGTGATGATCCGTTCAGACAATCTTCCAGCAGTGTTTTACCTTAACAAGCAAGGAGGTACAAGGAATACTGCACTCCTGAATCTATGCAAGGAGATATTCTTTTGGGCAGAAGGGCATCTCTCAGAATTAAGAGCATCGCATATAAAATGTTGCTTGAATACTCAAGCGGATCTCCTGAGTCGGAAGAAGATCAGTCAGTCAGAATGGGAATTGAATCCTGTTATTTTCCAGCAAGTTGTAAACAAATGGGGTTGTCCGGATTGGGATCTCATGGCATCCAAGGAAAACAGGAAACTGACCAACTACTGCTCCCTAAACAGGATGGATCGGCCCACAGTAGTAGATGCGTTCTCCATCAGTTGGAAGCACCTATTTGTCTATCTCTTCCCACCTGTTCCTCTCATTCTGAGGGTTCTAAGGAAGATCATGCTGGAGAGACCCCAAGCCATCCTAATAGCCCCATTCTGGCCCAGAAGGTCCTGGTTCCCTCTCCTCCTTCAGATGTCGAAGAGAGAATACTGGAAGCTACCGATGGTTCCCAACTTACTGCTTCAGAACGGCCTGTACCATCAACATCTGGACAGGCTACACCTTACGGCCTGGAGACTGAGAGAACCAGACTAGAACAGGAAGGTCTTACAGAATCAGTAATTTCTATCCTACTGTGCTCAAGCAAGGATTCCACTAATAAGAAATATGCAAGGATCTGGAAAAAATTTGTGACCTGGTCAACAAAGTCTAACTATCCAGAGGTTACAGTCAAGTCCGTTTTACAATTCCTCCAAGAAGGTTTCCAGAAGGGATTCAAGCCCAACACTTTGAAGGCTCACATGACGGCGATCAATGTGATGACAGAGAATAAATTTCTTAATCACCCTCTCATATCCAGGTTCTTCAAAGCCATAAAGAAACTGAAGCCAACCTTAAGAGAACCTGTTCCCGTCTGGGATCTCTCCCTGGTCCTTAGGAAGTTGTTGACTCCGCCTTTTGAACCCCTTCAAGATACTGATCTTAAATGGTTGTCATACAAGGTTCTGTTTCTGGTGGCTATCACCTCAGCAAAGCGCCTAGGAGAGCTACAAGCCTTATCCTCAAGACATCCTTATCTAAGATTCCTGCCTGATGGTGTATTGTTGCGTACTATGCCCTCCTTTATACCGAAAATTGCTTCCTCAGACAATATGAATAGAGAAGCTTTCCTACCTGCGTTTATTCCTGACCCTGCTAACGAACAGGAAGAGCTCTTGCATACTCTAGACTCCTGGTGGAGTACTGGCTCCTCCTACTACTATCACTACACTTACACTTACCTCTCCGTCTTCAATTTTTTCCACTGAAATACTCAATACATGTGGCCCACTCAATTTGCCGCCTACTGAATTTTCTATCCATCCTGAACCACATCCCTCAGTTTCATCTAGCTCCCCTACTCCTTCAGTCTGTTCTGACTTGGAGATTGACTCTCTCCTTACTATCCATGTGAGCACTTCCCCACCATCAACCCCTAAATTGGGCGTATTGCAAACTGACAGCAATTCACCTGTCAGTACACATTCTATCAGTCCCGGCAATATCGACTCTGATAATCTTAATGGTTTACCGGTTATAGAACCATTCACAGTTGGTCCTTTCACATCCATGGTATCTTTTTTAGACCTCCCTCCCCTTATCCACCCCCCAGCCGTTTATTCCATTCCAAAAAGTCCGAAAACCAGCAATATAGCCAATTTTTTTCACCCACTAGGCCACAAATCTGTAAAAAGAAAAAAACAAGGAGAGGCTGTAGAGCAGGTAAAAGCAAAAAGGAAAATTCCCACCCCTCGAAGTCAATACTAACCCCCAAATCAGACACATCTCCCCTCTCCCATGGTATTTTTAACCTGTCTAGTCATGTTTTGACATCAAATGAGGTTGCAGTGTTATCCAAAGGACTCTCTTTTTGTCCCACCAGTAAGATCAAAGAATTTGATCTCTTCCTCGATCTGAACAAGTATATAAAGAAACTCACCCTAAAAAGACACTTTAAAATTAAAGAAAATTCTAATACTGGGCCAACACCAGAGCCAAACACCACATCACTCGACATGACTCAGGTTCTGACCATACCCTCTGGTCTAAAACCACCATCCACGTTCTATCCCATCCATCACAAAGGGAATTTCCTAGATACCTTTTATTCTGTGGTTTCTAATGATTTTAGGGACATCAACCGTAGATCAGAAATGAAGCAAAACATGAAACCATCAGAGAAAATAGCCCTTAAGAAGTTACAATCAGATACAAATCTAGTTATCAGAAACGCTGATAAAGGGGGGGGCATTGTCATCCAGAATCGTGAAGACTATGTGAGAGAAGCTCTGAATATCTTATCTAATGAAAAATACTATATACCCCTGAATTGTGATCCGTCTGAAAGAGACAAAGAAGAATTTGAGATATTAATCAAATCCGCAGATCCCTGCCTAAATAAGAAAGAAAGGGAGTATATTATGGTGAAAGAGTCTGCACCAGCAATATTTTACCACCTCCCTAAGATCCACAAGGATATCCAGAACCCGCCGGGTAGACCTATAATATCGGGAGTCTCCTCCCTCACTCGGAATTTGTCACACTATATCGACATTTACTTACAAAAACATGTTCTCAATCTGAAATCCCATCTGAAAGATTCTGCTTCCTTGATTACTCTGCTTAAAGAGATCAAGTGGTTGGATGGCTACCACTGGGTGACCCTGGACGTTTCGGCATTATACTCGAACATTTCTCACACTTTGGGCATGAAGTGCACATCAAGTTTTTTAGATAAAGATCTAGAAATGCCGACTACACAAAAAGCGTTTATCATGAGGGGTATTGAATTTATACTCACGCACAACGTATTCACATTCCAAAACGATATATACAAACAAATACGTGGGACCGCAATGGGGACACGTTTTGCGCCCAGTTTTGCGAATCTATTTATGGGGGAGTTCGAGGAGAGGTTCATATATCACTCAAGCTTCTGGGCCAACAACAACATCGTGTTTTTCCGTAGATATATTGACGACCTGATTTTCATTTGGAATGGGGACCCAGCATCTATCGACAGTTTTATTTCACATCTTAATACCAATGATTGGGGAATCTCCTTCACTGGCACATACGATAATAAAAAGATTGAGTTTCTGGATCTAGAAATTTTCATCCAGGACAGCAGAATAAATACGCGGACCTTTTTTAAAAAAGTTGATAGTAACAGCTATCTAGACTTCAAGAGCACACACTATAGAAAATGGAAGATGAACATCCCCTTCAGTCAATTTAAACGACTAAGACGAAATTGTACTCGCGGAGATGATTTCAACAAACAATGTGATGCCCTGGCCTCCAAGTTTAGCCAAAAAGGCTATCCAACCAATATCATTGTTGGAGCAAGAGCTAAGGCCGCGGGATTGACTCAAGACGAATGTCTGATTCCAGCCCCCAAACAGAAGAAAGATAATAGTATTGAGAGATATAGTTGTAATTTCATTACCACTTACAACCAAAACCATCTGTCAATAAAAGCCGTTCTGGAAAAACACTGGCATATTTTGAAAAGGGATCCCGTTTTAAATCAAATTATTCCTGAGCTTCCGAAACTCACGTATAAGAGAGCCCGCACCCTCAAAAATATTCTTGCCCCCAGTAAACTCAATCCAGTTATATATCACACTGAAAATTATGACACCACTGTCCCGAAAGGCAGTTCTAGATGTGGACATAAAAGATGTCTATGCTGTTCCAGCATATGCCAAAAATCCACTTTTTATAGCCGAGCTAGTGGGGAGTCATTCCCCATCATGAGTAATCTGAATTGTGAATCTAACCACGTAATATATCTTTTGGAATGCCCATGCCGCCTGCAGTATGTGGGGCGCACGATTCAAACACTGCGTAACAGATTAAATAAACACAGATCTAATATCAAGAAAAAATACTGGAAACACAGTGTATCAAGACACGCGGCAGAACACCATGAGGGTAGTTCAACCGGTTTTGAGGTAACCCCTATCGAACAAATTCCAAGTCACCTATATAAAGACACTCAGTACATTAGACGCAGGGAAATGTACTGGATTTTTAAATTGAATAGTTTGAGTCCCTATGGCCTTAACGAAGCATTTGAGATCAATTTATAAAAGCTTAGGTGTAATAGCAATTAATATTTATGTATACCTTCCCCCCCCCCCCATGTTTTACGCAATTATTTTTACCTATCGCTGATATTTTAACCCCATATCTATTGCAATATCACCACTTTTTATGGACACATATATGGATATAGGTCTCTTTTAAATATATATTTTTAAATATATATTTTTAAATATATATTTTTATATATAGATATTGTTTTACATGTATACTCTGTATGTATTTTTATTTGATCATATATATACAAGATGTTTTATTCATCAGACGCAGGAAGGGGTGTGTACTATGTGTATGACATGGTACATATATTTCCAGAAGCAATCTAGCTGCATATGTTTATTTATTTATTTATTTATATTTCATATCTTTATATATATTTTCTATTAGTTTATTTATTTATTGAATTAACTGTCTTAATCAGTGCCAGACTGATCGCACCATATGCACTTTTATCCATGTGATAGCATACTTCTAGATATAATGTAGCCATCAATCTTTTTATATATGGATCCCTCATGACCCTATTGCGCTGTGTCCGATGGTCTCCCAGGCACTGCGCTATGTTGAAGCGCTCACCAGCGTCTTTGCTGCCATGGAAACCAGCCATGTGACCGCAAGTCCAGCGATCACATGACCGGGCGGCTCACATCAGTAACACAGAGGTATTGAGCACACACGCCGGACGCTCACCGCACATAGCAGCCGGCCTGCCCACATCACATGATCGCAGTGTAGCGGTCATGTGACTCCAGTCTGCTGGCCAGATCTTATGTATTTATGCATTTAGTCTCTAAAAATCACTCATAATACTAGTATCATTTCACCAATCGGCTATTCGCATTAGCTAAGGATATATTTACTGTCTATTTGATATTTTGATATGCTGATGGAATATTTGATTGTATACCTGGGGCTAGCCCCTCCCAGCTGTGGGCAGCTCCCAGGTAACCCGTTTTTTGGCGGTTTTTTCTGTTTATATAAACCCATAACTACCACTAGATATTGTGACCATATGCTAACCTGATGAAGGGGACAGTTTGAGCCCCGAAACGCGTTGTTCTATGCATAATTACTTATTATGTAAATAAAGAAGATTCACCAACAGAGACTTATTGGAACCAGTGATTTTGCGCCTGATCAGAATTTTCTTCTACTGCAAGCATCCTTTGGCGGATTGGGCATCCGATCCCAAAGACATTCCTTCTGCGGCTGCACTCACGGATCCTAAAGGTCTATAAACTACCTACATATCTACAATAGAGTTGTGTCTATACTTGCACAACCCCTAAAGGTGAGCACCTCTATTTGTCAAACAATTTAGTTTGTGTTGAACGTACTACCCTATTGTGCGCCCCCCACCCCTCTCTCTTTTTGTCTCTATATTCCCCTCGTGACCGAGGGGGACTTAGATTCGCCCGTGGTACCAAGACGAATATGAATAGAGAAGCTTTCCTACCTGCGTTTATTCCTGACCCTGCTAACGAACAGGAAGAGCTCTTGCATACTCTAGACGTTAAAAGAGCAATTTAAATCTATTTGGAAAGAATGGCAGATTTCAGAAATGCAGAAAGCCTATTTGTGTCATTTTCAGGATTAAGGAAGGGTCATCAACCATCTAAAGACACCCTGGCTAGATGGATAAAGTCTACGATTATAGAATCATACGAATTAGAAGGTCTCTCTTCTCCATTCCCTCTAAGAGCACATTCAACAAGAGCTACCGCGGTCTCCTGGGCGGAACAAGCGCAAGTCTCTATCCAAGACATCTGTAACGCTGCGTCCTGGTCCAAATCTCTCACCTTTGTCAAGCACTATCGGCTGGACATCAACGCTAAAAGCTCAGCCTTCGGCACTGGAGTGTTAAATGCAGCCTTGCAGATTGATCCCCCCCCCTTTGTGATCTATAAAAATCCCATGGTGTGCTGCCGGAGGACGAAGAGGGAAAGGAAAAATACGTACCTGGGATTTTACTTTCCTTGAGTCCGGAGGCAGCACATATATACCCTCCCAAAAAAAGATATTTTCCTAGCATGAATTTTTTGTCTGAATCTATTTTTTAAAAACACAAGGAGGTGCACCTAGATGGCCTGCTATATAGGTACCGACTAACTAATCTCTGATTGTTTGACTAGGTGGGCGGTCCAAGGAGCTAATGAGGTCGGGTTAACCCCATGGTGTGCTGCCTCCGGACTCAAGGAAAGTAAAATCCCAGGTACGTATTTTTCCTATCCAACGGAAGGAGGACGGTCCTACCCTAACTGAGCTCTAGACCAAATTCCTCCACAATATGGATAATTCCCAGCAGAGAGGTTTCTGGATCACTCATATAACATAGAACAGGGATGCTCAACCTGCGGCCCTCCAGCTGTTTTAAAACTACAACTCCCACAATGCCCTGCTGGAAGCTGTAGTTTTGCAACAGCTGGAGGGCCGCAGGTTGAGCATGCCTAACATAGGATATCCCATACAGGGCCGGATCCAGGTTTATGTGGGCCCTTGGCATATTTCTACATTTACATGTCCCCCTGTGGCTCCCACACGGTATAATGACCCCTACTGGCCCCTATACAGTATAATGACCCCCCCCCCCCCCCAAGTATAGTGGCCCCACACACAGTATAATGAATAGAGGCCCTCTATTCAGAATAATGACCCCCAGTCGGCCCCCCATTCAGAATAATGACCCCCCAGTGGCCCCCACACTGGGGGTTATACTGTCTGGAGGGGGCCATTATACTGTATGGTGGTCACTGGGCGTCATATTGAATGGGGGCTCTGGGGGTCATTATACTGAATGAAAGGTCATTGGGGATCATTATACTAAATGGGGGGCACTGGGGGTCATTATACTGTGTAAGGCCCCATAGGCGTGCGCAGCCTATTGCATTAGGGTGTGCACCCTAAAGCACAAACACAGACGCAGCGCACGCACCTGTGTATGTATGTATATATATATATTATATACACATACACACACACATATATATACACAAATACACTCTGTATACATACAGACCTGCACTATCAATATAATGAAGGGAGAAGAAATCATTTTTAAACATTTTTAGAGAGGGACAATAAGAAAAAAAAAATTCATTACACCTCAGGTCAGACCACCAATCAGACCCCCAATGTCAATGAGACCCCAATAAGACCTCAGATCAGACCCCAATGTGAATGACCCCCAATCAGACCTCAGATAAGAGCCCCTGTGCCTCATATCAGCCCCCAGTGCCTCATATCAATCCCCCGTGCCCCATATAAAATAAAATAAACAAACACTTTCCTGCTCCGGACGCTGCCGCTCCTCACCGCTCGCGCTCGGTAATCCTCTTGTACAGTATGCTGTGTGGGCACGCACAGTGTGAGATCACAGCGCGGCCTCACACTGTGCGCAGCCTTCACAGTGGAGCGCATGAGGACCAGGAAGAGGTGAGTATAGCGCTTCCTGGCCCTCTAGTACTAATAACTTGATTAGTATTCGCCCCATAAGACGCAGGGGCATTTCCTCCCCACTTTTGGAGGAAAAAATGCATCTTATGGGGCAAAAAAGTGCAGCACGGGGGTGACAGAACCAGTGTTTCCTCTAAGCCTTGGCAGCTGCTGAGCGGGATCGGCTCAGAGCTGGGCACAGCGCCATCAAAGGTGGGCGATAGGAAAACCTAAGATAATTGTCACATCAAAGAGCATACAAACCACTGCGCCATCCCGTACAATACAGTATAACCACTGCGCCATCCTGTACAATACAGTATAACCCCTGCACCATCCCGTACAATACAGTATAACCCCTGCACCATCCCGTACAATACAGTATAACCCCTGCACCATCCCGTACAATACAGTATAACCCCTGCACCATCCCGTACAATACAGTATAACCCCTGCACCATCCCGTACAATACAGTATAACCCCTGCACCATCCCGTACAATATACAGTATAACCCCTGCACCATCCCGTACAATATACAGTATAGTCCTCTCTGTTATCACTGGACATTGCTCTCCATATATAAACCATACGGGGGGAAAAATTCTCATTGATCCAGAGAACTTACATAGAAAAACTAATAACCAAGAGGCTAAACAAAACCCTGTTTCTGACCCTCATGTTAAAACATAACTTTCATTTGATTGCTCTAACACCTAAAGGAATTTTTTTTTTTTTTTAAAAGCTGCTGTTTCTCTAGATGACCTTATGTTGATAGTAGTGGAAATAGTCTCAAGGGTCTATAAAAGCAGCTACACTATTTTTGCAAACATTTGAGACTCTATTAACACTACTATCAACATAAGGTCATCTAAAGAAACAGTAGGTTTTTTTAAAAAAAATTTCCTTTAGGTGTTAAAACATAACTTTCATTAGATTGCTCTAACACCTAAACGGAAAAAAAAAAATAAGATTTTAAAAAACCTGCTTTTTCTCTAGATGACCTTATGCTGATAGTAGTGTTAATAGAGTCTCAAAGGTCTGTACAAATAGTGTAGCTGCTTTTATAGACCCCTGAGACTCTATTACCACTACTATAATGTCATCTAGAGAAACAGCAGCTTTTTAACATGATTTTTTTTCCATTAGGTGTTAAAGCAATCAAATGAAAGTTATGTTTTAACATAAGGGTCAGAAGCAGGTTTTTTTTTTAGCCTCTGTCTTGGCTATTAGTTTTTCAATTCATAAAGCTCCACATGGAGCTCCCACCCAGCAGTAGTTAGAAGCCTGCAGGACACTTCACCTGGTCACATGGGGGTGGCTCCCTTCCTATGCTGTCCCTGGCACTTCATCAGCAGCAGGGGCGGCGCGCTTCCTGTCTTCATAATAACTGAAAAGGAAGCTACTGCTGCTGTGTTCAGCTCCCGAGAGGAGGGGGTGTGAGAGGATCAGCCAATGGCAGGGCAGCCAGCTGATACTGGCCAATCAGCAGCCTCCTCCCTTATAACAGAGCTCTGTAATGTACAGAGCTCTGTTATTGGAGATTTCAGGCATCAGCTGTATTGCTCTGCTGCCTGCAGTGCAGCACATTGTAAACCTCAAGTAAGTCGGCTTGATTAGGGTGTGCACAGGCACACCCGGCACACCCCGTCCGCACGCCTATGTAAGGCCCCCTCACATATCTATCATTGCTGGAGCGCAGGGGAGCTGGCGGTCCTGTCATTCACTAACCGCAGCTCATCTCCTCAGACCCGCTGCAGCAGTGAGACACACGTCATGACGTCACCGCTGGGCCAGGCCTGGAGGAGAGAAGGAGCTGTGCAGTGATGTAGCTAGAACTGACTGGGCCCCACAGCAAATTTTAGTACGTCACCTCCCCCCCCCCACCTCCAGTGGGTTGACATCACGTTTTTCCTATGGGTTTGATGTATACAAATGTGCAGCACTCCATGTTTTTGTATCCTGAAGAGCCCAGTAAAAAATGAATACGTTAACGTATACGTTTTTTTACAATGGAACTGTATGGTGAACGGACGCCACTGTACGGCATCAGTCTGAGGCAACTGCTAACACATACATTTTTGGTATACATTAAACGGATGGCAAAAATGTGAACCCAGCCTTAGGGTCCATTCACACGTCCGTGGTGTATTGCGGATTCGCAATACACCCGGCCGGCACCCCCCATAGAACTGCCTATTCTTGTCCGCAATTGCGGACAAGAATAGGACATGTTCTATTTTTTTGCGGAGCCGCGTCCCGGAAGTTTGGCACCGCGCTCCGGAAATACGGATGCGGAGAGCACATAGTGTGCATCAGGGCTATTCGATCCGTCTGGGCCAATATCAGTTTCTGCCAAAGCACACGGCTTGTTAAGATGTTCTTTTGCAAAGTTCTGACGCTGAATTTTGTGGTGAGGACGCAGGAGAGGTTTTCTTCTGATGACTCTTCCACTGTGGTCAAGTGGCAGTATTTTGTGCTGCACTGTGGTTTTTGGTTCTGCTGGGGCGGTATTTTGTGCTGCACTGTGGTATTTGGTTCTGCTGGGGCGGTATTTTGTGCTGCACTGTGGTATTTGGTTCTGCTGGGGCCGTATTTTGTGCTGCACTACAGTTTTCTAGGCCCCTTATACCTGTGGTGGCCCAATTTCTGTCAATTTGGACAACATGTGGCCGTTTTTATTATTTTATTTTCCCTAGGGCCACTTTAAAGGCTATGTACACCTTTTGGGGGCAATTTTTTTTTTTTACGATTACATTTTACTCATTTTGGGCTAAAAATAATTTTTTCGATTGGTCTTTATTAAAAAAATATTGAGCTGTTCTGTCACAAAAGGGTTAACTGTTTTTATAGCTGTGTGACTGGTACTTTCACTTTGTGTCAAATAACCCTTAAATGTAAATTACTAAAAGGTCATAAAACAATTATTTCTCGTTAATGGCATTGGGGGACACAGCACCATGGGTATATGCCCGGCTGCCACTAGCAAAAGAAAATTGTTGGCTCCGCCCTGGTGGACTGTACCCTCTCCACAGCCACTAGGCTAATCAGTTTTAGTCTAGTGTCCGTAGGAGGCAGACATGACCTGCTCTTTTTTTTCGCAGGTCTTGCTGCTTTTTATTGTTTTATTCCTTTTTCTTCCTTCTGCAGGTCTCGGCCTGGTGCAGGATGGGGCTCCATCGTGGATTACCACTTTAGTTTCACCCCCTGCAAAAACGTTGGGCGGTGAGTATTTTCCCCTGCGTCCCTGCCCCGCTTCCCAGGTTAGTTCCCCTCTCGTGGCCAGGGGGTGGGATCCACTTTAGTCGGGGGTCCTGGGTGGTCTCCTTCTCTCTTCTTCCCCCCTGTTCTCCCAGGGAGGGAGGAAATTCTCTCTCTGGAAGGGAAGGACTCTGTTGCCGGCCGCCCTTTCTTTTCCCTCCCCCCTCGGCCTTCCCCGCTCCCTTCCCGCTACTTTAGTCCCCGGCTTCTGCCGGGACTACGCCACATTTTTCCCAGGTGCTCCATTTTCTCCGATCCGCCCCTTCCTGGGCGTCGCTTCTCCCCCTCTGCCCTCCTCACCTAGTTTTTCCTGGACTCCCGCGATTCGCCCCGCTGACAGCGCTCCGTTTCTGGCCGCCTCATAAATCGAGGACCTGGCTTCTGGGCCTGCTAGGCCACGCTCTCTCCCGCCCCTCTCAGCCCCTCCCTGGGCTTTTCCTTGGCTCCTCCCCACTCCTCTCAGCTTCTGGGAGGGGTTCTCTTCCCCTCCTATCCCAGCAAAGCTCAGGCTTTAACCCTGTAGGCGGAGCTGGCACCTAACATAGAAACATAGAATGTGTCGGCAGATAAGAACCATTTGGCCCATCTAGTCTGCCCAATATACTGAATACTATGGATAGCCCCTGGCCCTATCTTATATGAAGGATGGCCTTATGCCTATCCCATGCATGCTTAAACCCCTTCACTGTATTTGCAGCTACCACTTCTGCAGGAAGGCTATTCCATGCATCCACTACTCTCTCAGTAAAGTAATAATTCCTGATATTACTTTTAAACCTTTGCCCCTCTAATTTAAAACTATGTCCTCTTGTAGCAGTTTTTCTTCTTTTAACCCCTTAGCGCAGATCGCCATACATGTACGGCGGGTGATGCATTGCCAGAATCCATTCCGCCGTACATGCACGCCGGGATGATCGGGGGGGCACCGGAGTGGTGCACGTCCGATCACTGCAGGGGTCCGGCAGTCCGTCATCGCTGTTTTGTTTAAAAATGTACATACATTTTAAAAAAGTATACATATTAGGTCTGTAATAACCTGCTCTATAAAAATATCACATGACCTAACCCCTCAGGTGAATACCGTAAAAAAAATAAAAAGGTGTAAAAAACAAAGCCCTTTTTGTCACCTTACATCACAAAAAGTGTAATAGCAAGCGATCAAAAAGTCATACGCACCCCAAAATAGTGCCAATCAAACCGTCATCTCATCCCGCAAAAATCTTACCCTGAAAAAACTATGGCTCTCAGACTATGGAGACACTAAAACATGATTTTTTTTGCTTCAAAAATGAAATCATTGTGTAAAATTTACATAAATAAAAAAAAGTATACATATTAGGTATCGCCGCGTCCGTAATAACCTGCTCTATAAAAATATCACATGACCTAACCCCTCAGATGAATACCGTAAAAAAATATATATATTTTGTCACCTTGCATCACAAAAAGTCTAATAGCAAGCGTTTAAAAAGTCATACGCACTCCAAAATAGTGCCAAACCGTCATCTCATCCCGAAAAAAATGAGCCCCTACACAAGACCGTCGCCCAAAAAATAAATAAAATGGTTTCAGAATGTGGAGACACTAAAGAATCATTTATTTTATTTTTTTAAATGCTTTGTTATATAAAACTGAAACAAACAACCCAAAAAAATATTTGGTATTGTCGCGTCTGTGACAACCTGCTCTATAAAAATACCACATGATCTAACCTGTCAGATGAATGTTGTAAATAACAAAAAAATTAAAACGCTGCCAAAACAGCTATTTCTTGTTACCTTGCCTCACAAAAAGTGTAATATAGAGAAACCAAAAATCATATGTACTGGTACCCTAAAATAGTACCAACAAAACTGCCACCCTATCCCGTGGTTTATAAAATGGGGTCACTTTTTTGGAGTTTCTACTTTAGGGGTGCATCAGGGGGGCTTCAAATTCTGCGCCCTGCCGTGTGCCCGTACAGCAGTTTACAACCACATATGGGGTGTTTCTGTAAACTACAGATTCAGAGCCATAAATATTGAGTTTTGTTTGGCTGTTAACCCTTGCTTTGTTACTGGGAAAAAAAATTATTAAAATGGAAAATCTGCCAAAAAAGTGAAAATTTTATCTCTATTTTCCATTAATTCTTGTGGAACACCTAAAGGGTTAACAAAGTTTGTAAAACCAGTTTTGAATACCTTGAGGGGTGTAGTTTCTTAGATGGGGTCACTTTTATAGAGTTTCTACTCTAGGGGTGCATCAGGGGGGCTTCAAATGGTACAGGGTGTAAATAAACCAGTCCAGCAAAATCTGCCTTCCAAAAACCTTTCCCTCTACGCCCTACCGTGTGCCCGTACAGTAGTTTACGGCCACATATGGTGTGTTTCTGCAAACTACAGAATCAGGGCAATAAATATAGAGTTTTGTTTGGCTGTTAACACTTACTTTATTACTGGAAAAAATGGATAAAAATTTTAAATTTGCCAAAAAATTTTAATTCTCAAATTTCATCTCCATTTGCCAATAACGCTTGTGGAACACCTAAAGGGTTAACAAAGTTTGTAAAACCAGTTTTGAATACCTTGAGGGGTGTAGTTTCTAGAATGGGGTCATTTTTTGGGTGGTTTCTATTATGTAAGCCTCACAAAGTGACTTCAGATCTGAACTGGTCCTCAAAAAGTGGGTTTTTGAAAATTTCAGCAAAATTTCAAGATTTGCTTCTAAACTTCTAAGCCCTGTAACGTCCCCAAAAAATTAAATGTCATTCCCAAAATGATCCAAACATAAAGTAGACATATGGGGAATGTAAAGTAATACCTATTTTTTGAGGTATTACTATGTATTATAGAAGTAGAGAAATTGAAACTTGGAAATTGGCAAATTTTTCTAAATTTTTGGTAAATTTTGTATTTTTTTTTTATAAATAAATAATTTTTTTTTTACTCCATTTTACCAGTGTCATGAAGTACAATATGTGACGAAAAAACAATTTCAGAATGGCCTGGATAAGTCAAAGCGTTTTAAAGTTATCACCACTTAAAATGACACTGGTCAGATTTGCAAAAAATGGCCTGGTCCTTAAGGTGAAAATGAGCCCGGTCCTTAAGGGGTTAAAGGGTTTCTGTCATGGGAAAAATCGTTATGTAGCTGACTGACTTAGCGATGTGCTAATGTCAGCAGTACATATCAGTATGTTCGTTAACTCCCTGCCTGCCGCTGTTCTCTTAAAAAAACAGACTTTTATAATATGCTAATGAAGCCTCTAGGTGCTATGAGGGCGTTGCTGCAGCACCTAGAGGCTCGGTCTACTCGCCTTTTGGCACGCCCATGTCCACTTGATTGACGTCCTTCTCCGCATCGTCCTCATAATCCTGCGCCTGCGCCGTCCTGTTTAGTATTCGCCGCAGGCGCAGTGAGTGAAGGACGCTCGGCTGCTGCCAGCTTCCTCACTGCGCCTGCATCGATTACGTCACAGGCCTCCTCTATATGCTCTGTATGGGAGCCGTTTCTTTGGACCCAGTTTGGTTCTTTTTCTCTCCTGGGTCCCCATAGGCTTGTTTCCTTCTTGGGTTTCTAGCCTCTCCTTCTATCCTCAGTTTCAGGTCCCAGTTCTTGGGAGCTCGTTGCTCTAGAGAGGAATTTTCCTTCATATGACCATTAGGGAAATGGTGCTTTCCCTCTGTATGGGAACGCTTCCTCATTTGGCTGTTCAGAGTCTTCTCTTCTTTACTCAAATAGCCTTCTGGCGAGTATGCCTCTAATCGTATTTCCAGGGCTTGCAACTAGTCACGTTTACTGGCCCTTCTTGTGGTCAGGGTCCCCTCTGGCCTTATATTCCTGTTTTCCTGAGGATTGATTCTCTTCCCATTTTTTTCTGGACAGCATGCCTTGATGTGCCCTAGTCTTAGCCATTGCCAAGTTTTCCCTCCTTCCCAAGGGGGTGGCTGCATTCCGGGGTGGGATAGTGTCCCACTTTCCCCTTCTTATCGGGTGTTTCTTTCCTCTTACCTGTTTCAGGTGTAAGGAGGCTTGCTCTCTTCCTATGGTGACTATTGCGATTCCTCTCTATCCTGGCATCTGCTCCTGAGCCTTCACACACATTTGCCACGGCAGGGCATGTTCTTGGTCTGTGACCATTCAGAGCATTTTTTTTTTTGCCAAGTCCTTTTTTCTGACTGGGTTTCTTTTGTTTCTCGGCCTTCCGGGATTGACTTCCCTTTGCTACTGGGTGTTAATCAGGGCCTTCCTTTTGCTTGCCCTCAAAGAGGTTGCATTCCTTGGGTCAGGACTTCTGTCTTTTCCCAGGTATTTTCTCCACCGATAGGTTCCCTTGCTGGCCCTTGGGGACCATCATATGTTCTTGCTGGATCTGTCTTCTTCTAGATCCTTTTCCTGGAGCTGGGGTGGCTGGCCTCCGGAGTTCCGGCTGTGGCTCCCGGGGTGCACACTTTCTTGGCTGTTTTCTGAACTCCACGGAAATGGGTGGGGCAAGCTGGGGGTCGCGGTTTCGCCGCGGCTGGGGTGTCGGGGGTTGGTCATCACCGTCCTTGAGCATATTCTATATCTAGTCTGGCTAGGTCACTGCCAATTGTCGCTTTCCGGTGGTGATGTGCTCCTGTTTATCAATAAGAAACAGGGGATCTTCCAGTTCCTCCCTCTGGGTCTCCAATGGGCGTTTGTTCACCTCTGTTTCCAAGCAGGACATCTGCCCTGCTTCCTCTCCTTCTGTGTTCCCCAATGCCATTAACGAGAAAATTGGATTTTTGTACTTACCGTTAAATCTGTTTCTCGTTCAATGCATTGGGGGACACAGATCCCACCCTCTGTTTTTACCTCTCTCTGTCACCGGGCTGTTCTCTTGTTCTTCCCCGGTTCAGGGCTTGTTGGTTCTTTGTTTCCGTTTCTCTCTCCTACTGCTTTTGGTACAAACTGATTAGCCTAGTGGTTGTGGAGAGAGTATAGCCCACCTGGGCGGAGCCAACACTTTTCTTTTGCTAGTGTCAGCTGGGCATATACCTATGGTGCTGTGTCCCCCAATGCATTGAACGAGAAACTGATTTTACGGTAAGTACAAAAATACAATTTTAAGCCACAGGGCAGAGTTCATAGATAAGGAGCAGAGAGAAAATTTAGAACCAGCTACTAGATAAACTCAAAGCCGTGCAGGAAAAAACGGTTCAATAATTTTTTTATATTTTTTTTTTACTAAAGACCAATTGAAAAAATGATTTTAGCTCAAAATGTGTACAATGCAATAATAAAAAGAAATTGCCACCAAAGGTGTACATAGCTTTAGGTTCCCAGTCCGCCCATGCATGGTCCTCACAGGCCCCTGATCTGAACTTTATAGAAAATTTGTGGATAGACCGCTAAAGAGCAGAGCGTGCAAGACGGCCCAGGAATGTCACAGAACTGGAAGACATTTGCAAAGAAGAATGGATGAAAATCCCTCAAACAAGAAACAAAAGACTCTTGTCTGGCTGCAAAAAGAGATTACAAGCTGTGATACTTGCCAAAAGGGGTGCTACTAGGTACTAACCATGCAGGGTGCCCATAATTCTGCTTTGGGCCCTTTTCCTTTGTTGTTTTGAAAATCTAAAAGTAAGGGCTCATGCACACGACCATGTGCTGGCCGTTCCGTGCATTGGGGACCGCAAATTGCACGGCAACATCCGTGCGGCTGCAGCAGACAGATCCAGACCCATTCAACTTGAATAGGTCTGTGATCAGTCCGCACCACAAAAAAAAGTAGTGCATGCACTACTTTTTTGCGGTGTGGCGGTACGGACAGAAAACCCACGGAAGCACTCCGTAGTGCTTCCGTTCTGAATCTTCCGGATTGCGGACCCATTGAAGTGAATGGGTCTGCGATCCGTGATGCACACGGTCAGTGACCGTGTATTGCGGACCTGCCATATGCGGGCCACAATATGGAAACCGGCCCAGCAACGGCCATGTGCATGTGCCCTAATTCTGAAAATAAAAAAAATGTTTTTGCTTAAAATACAAAAATGTGTCATCTTATACTTTATGCCTTTTGGAGATTATTTCATCTTCAACTTGCTTAACTGTTCACAGTAATTGTGACCAGGGGTGCCCTAACTTTTGCATTACCTCTGTAGATACAGTATATATTCACAGGTGAAGTATTCGTGGATGTATGTGGTATGTCAATAAAAACATTTCCATCCGTGTGACGCTCCTACAACTACTGCAGAACAGCGACACCTTGTGGACTGACGGAGTATTTGTACCTTCATGAATACACAGGATAAAAGGACTGATGTGCATTACAGTCTCTATGAGGGCATTGGTTTCAGACGGTCGCAATGTGGCAGATCTATGTTTGGTTTACTTGAACCACAGAGGGTCTGTATGACACATGCCCGAATGCAAATTAAAGGCCCTTTTACATGGGCCGATGATGGGGACAATTATTAATTGCCCCATGTAACTGCTGGCAATCAGCTGACAAGTGATCACTCATCCTTATACACGATCATTGCATGGGCCACAAAAACCATGTGACAAATCTGATCTACATTTACTTTATTAAATTAATTTCATAAAATATTTTATAACAATTTAGGATTTACACATAATCTATATTAGGATTTCTATAAACATGGATAATTACAGTGATCGTTACATAAATTCCTAGAAAAGGACAACCCTGGAGGTCCCCAACCTGTTGCTCTCCGTCTCTTGCAGAACTACAGCCCCCAGCATGCCCCGATAGCTGGAGACACTGTAAGGGTTGTAGGATTTGGCCCTGATGAGGGGTCTGAACATGGGCAGTACAGATAAGAAGAATGAATGTAGTAGTAGAGCATGTATACACACAGGAATTATTGAAAATTAATAGGTATATCCACCCAAAATTGGGGTCACATTATCTCCCAGTTCTCTGTTCCGATTAGTACAGGTTCTGGAATAAGAGATAAAGCAGTTGGACATAAGACAAATGTGTTTTCCAGGACACAGCACCACTCTTGGACACAGGCTCTGTCTGGTATTGCAGCTCAGGCCTATTCAGTTGAATGCTGTAATTACCACAGATTGGCACTCTTCAATGTTAAAGGGGGTTTCCACACTCCTGATATTGCTGACTTATCCTCAGGATAAGTCATTAATATCTGATCGATGAGGGGCTGACAGACGCTCCATCACCAATCAGCTGCTCTCTGCAGCCTTTGCTGCTGGAACTAGCACTGTGAATGGAAGAGGAAGCACAGCGCCGTTCAAAGTGTAGTGGCGGTGCTGGGGTACTGCAGCTCAGCTGCCATTGAAGTAAATAAGAACTGAGCTGCAGTACCCCATCATGGCAACTACACCTGGAACAGAGCAGTACTTCCTATTCTTTTCATAGTGATAGTTCCAGCTCTGGAGGCTGCAGGGAACAGCTGATTGGTGGGGATGCAGGTTTTGAGACCATCAGTCATCAGATATTAATGACCTATCCTGAGGATGTCCGTGTCAGGAGCCTGGAAAACCCCTTTAAAGGGAACCTGTCACCAGTTTTATGGTGTCCTAACTAAGGGCAACATAAATAAGTGACGGATTCTCTTAGCAAAATGCTGGGTCACTTTCTTTAATTGACCCAGTCAATCTGCCAACATCTTGTATTGAAAAGCTCCAGCTGATAATGATGAGTCCTGAATATTCATAAGCTCCTGACTCTCCCCGCCCACCTGCTGCTGAATGACAGTTATTTTCCATATGAATCAGCAGCAGGTGGGCAGAGGAGTGGCTATAGCTCTGAATTTAAAAAAAATGCTGGACTCAAATCAGCTCATTAGCAAGCATCTTTGTGTGTATATTATGAGGTAACCATCTGTCACACCAGTAAGTGAATACATCTAAGGTACTTTTTAGTAGTTAATGATTGTATATAATTAGTTAGATTATAATCAAATATCCACATGACGGGTTCCCTTTAAAGAAACATTTAGATGGAGTGATCATTTGACTCTCCACAGTTAGGCCACTTGCAGACGAGCGTTCCTCCCGCAGCGAGTCCGCATCGCAGCTCCCGGCCTGACCTCACATTGTTGCCGCGAGTTGCGAGTCACATAGCATTACATTGATTTATGATGCTATGTAACCCTTACAGTTCTGGAATGTACTGGATAACACTGGCGGCATTATGTGTTATCCAGTACATTCCAGAACTGTAAGGGTAAGGTTACTTTCACACTAGCGTTATTCTTTTCCGGCATTGAGTTCCGTCCTAGGGGCTCAATACTGGAAAAGAACTGATCAGTTTTATCCTAATGCATTCTGAATGGAGAGAAATCCGTTCAGGATGCATCAGGATGTCTTCAGTTCAGTCTTTTTGACTTTTCAGGACGGAGATAATACCGCAGCATGCTGCGGTTTTATCTCTGTCCAAAATTCCGGAACACTTGTCCGGCTTTTTTTTCCCCCATTGACATGCATTAATGCCAGATCCGGCCCCGAGTGTTCCGTCAAAACGGATTCGGCATTGCTGTCTGCGCATGCTCAGACCACAAAAAATGTGAAAAAAATAAATGCTGGATCCGTTTTTCCAGATAACACCAGAGAGATGGATCCGGCATTTCAATGCATTTGTCATGCGGATCAGGATCCTGATCCGTATGATATGTGCCATCAGTTTGCATGCGTTTTGATGAATCCGGCAGGCAGTTCCAGCGACGGAACTGCCTGCCGGAATCCTTTGCCGTAAGAGTGAAAGTACCCTTACATAGCATCATAAATCAATATAATGCTATGTGACTCCCGGCAGCGATGGGAGGTGGTCAGGCCGGGAGCTGCGATGTGGACCTGCTGCGGGAGGAACGCTCGTCTGCAAGGGGCCTTAGAGAGGTCAGGACCTTAAGATCTTTTAGTACAAAGGGTGGAGAATGACATTATTGTAATAAAGCTGCTAAGGTAATCAAAAAGGACAAAGTATACATGTGGGTGGGGTTGGCCATCACCATACCTAGCTCCTGATTTTGACCCAAGACGACCATACCCAAATGATGACATGTAGAGGTTCTGTGAATGAGGCGGTGAAAGTGTATAAATGTCTCGTTGGAGGACCAAGCTCATAAAAGGACAGCTGCCCGGCCTGATAGTCTAGATAGATCCTAAAAGTAGGCAGTGAAGGCTGGTGAGGTAGCTCTGACACCCTTCTATCATGTGAGGCTGTATACTCATTGTCGTACCTTCTTATACACCAGGACTTCTTATTGTCCCCAACAAGAGACTCCCGTCCCAGTCTGTCGATACTAATGTACGCCATCCCGATCATCCAATTCCCAGTTTCACTGGTCTCCACTTCCCAAAAGAGTCTCCTGTTACAGAAGCTCCTAACACTTAACACTTGATTGTATTCAAACCTCTCTGGGTGTTCAGCATGATTCTGGTTCTGTCCAGACCAAGACGCTATCTTCAAGTCATCTGAGACATGAACGCTACTCCCAGCCGTGTTAATGTTTAAGGTCACATCTAAAGCACCCTGCACATAGATCCCTCCGGTGACACTGGTCACAATGTCTGCTATCCCAGAGTGCAAGTTATCAGAGATCAGGTCTTCATCTAAAGCTAGACCAGCAGCTCCATCCCCACCATTATCCCCTTGAACCGCACAAGACAAGCCATCGATATCCGCCTGTAGGAGTGTCAAGTCGTCCATCATGGTGCATAGCTCTTCAACAAATAACGTTTTACAATACAGATTATCTTTCATTACTTTCAGTTTTTGGGATATAGAGGAGGACACCTGTTGCTCTTTTGTGGAGATATCGCAAAGGATTGTCTTCTCCAGTACAGTCAGCTGATCCATCAACCCCTGAAGTAAGACTGTAGTACGTTCCTTCATAGTAGATGCTACATTTTTCATTTTTGTTTGGAGGTGTTGCAGATATTGGGATTCCTTTTCTTCTTCCTCACCCGAGACCAGATGTCCATAAATGTTACTTAGATTCTCCTTCTTTTTTTCAAAAGCCACATCCAACGTCAGTAGTTCATGTCCTCTGTGTTGCGCTGCTCGACAGCAGACTGTACAGATCCTGGCAGAGTCTTCAGAGCAGTAGTACTCCAGGGGTCTCCCATGTAGGATGCACGTACCAAGCAGCTCCTCCTTTTCTTGGATAGAGCGGATCCGTGTCACTAAATTATTTAAGTCCGTGTTCCTATGGACAGCAGGACGACTACTGAATTGAGCTCTGCACTGGGGACACGAGTAATGCCCAGCCGTATCCTGGCATCTCAGCATATTTTCAGTGCAAACCTGACAAAGGTTGTGTCCACAAGGCAGTGTTACGGGATCGGTATACATATTCTGACAAATAACACATGTCAGGTTTTCCACCAGCTCCGCAAATGCCATCATGAGAGAAGCTAAAGCAACAATAGAAGTCAACCACTGAGCAGTGCGTGATTAACCTCAGGGTATTTGCATATTCGAGATTTTATGGCTTGGACTTTAGATGGCAGGACAGTAAATCTGCACGTACGTGGGCTGTAAAAATGAGGAAAATTCCCAGAAAAAAAAAACCAATTCCTTCACACTAAACCTATAGTCACGCCAGTTCTTTCTAAGATTCCCATAAACCAAAAGGGTTTTAATGTAATATTAGTGAATGCAATACCACCTAACTCATGAGAAGAACTAGAGGAAGAAGTCCAGTGCCCTCCATCTTTGCCACTTGGCACTGCTCGATGCTCATCAGTGCTACTGTTCTCCTCTCAAAGGGTTATTTTTTTTTTGGGGAGAAAGGGAAGATCCCATTTGCAGGATTAACAGCGCCTATGAATGAGTGATTTACTTGGAAGGCTGAACTATACAAGGCAGGCTCAGCGTGAGCTTTCAAGCTGACTGCCTTTTGCGTATGATGGTTGAGGTCAAGGATTGCCCTTCTTCAGCCAACCCTACATGGACGGGACCCTCAAAACATCTAAAAAACAAAATGAAGGTCTTGTTTCTCCTTTCTTAATGGAAAGAAACCCTGTCCATACGCTGTACTTGGGAGATCACAGAGGAGCTGCTGCTGCTACAAAGGGCAGATCCTTGGGGAAACCAAGTATTTCCTGTTCACCCTTGAAGGGGTTTTCCAGGCTCCTGACATTGATGACCTATCCTCGAGATGGGTCATTAATATCCCATCGGTGAGGGTCCGATGAGATATGCATATAATCTTGCAATTTTTACACTGGCCGTTAGGCCTAATAATTGGTCATGATTTCCTTTTCTGTACAGGAGGCATCATCATCCCCACAGGCAGACTTACAATGACTCCGAATAGTTATAGATTACACAGGATCCACCATTCACAATAGGCGATATCACAGCTTATCTACTCCCTCCTGAACTCTGCACAGGTCACAGAGCATGCCCAGAAAACTCTCCGATAGAAGACAATGAGGTCAGCTCCTGCCCATTGTGTCTATGGCCCATGTAGCTCCAGGAAGTTTAAAAGAAAATGTCACCAGCGACCTCCCTATCAAACTGTTTGCATAGACACATAGCTATGGTTCACCTGATTAAAACAGTTTCTCTTTTGTAGATCTGAGGCTTCGTTCCAGAGTTATGAATCACATGACCGTATGGCTGCCATGCTACAGCAAAAGATCGGACATGTCCTATTATTTAGAGAGCGGAGGCACGGATTGGAAGCCCACGGAAAAACTCGGCTGCGCTTCCGCACTGCAAAAGATAGGACATGTCCTATTTTTGCAGATCGCGGACCCATTCAAGTCAATGGGTCTGCACCGCAATACGAGATTTACACGGCTGGTGCCTGTGCATTGCGGACTGCTATTTGCAGTCCGCAACACGGGCATGGTGACCATACGGTTGTGTGAATGAGCCCTGACTATGCAAACTAAGCCTTTGGTGCAATGAGGGTGTCACCATTTCTCTTATTGCACCCAAGCACCGCTCCTTTCTGTGGCCAGCCCCGCCCTGGCTGCTTTTATTGACAGGGCCAGGCAGTGGAAAAGCAGCAAGAGAAGAACTGGCCACAGAAACAAGTGGAGGTTGGGTGCAACAAGAGCAATGGCAACGCTCTTATTGCACCAAAGTTCCAATTTGCAGAAAAGTGGAATTTGGAGCAGAGCCTCGGATCAACAAAAGAAAAACGGTATTTTAATCGGCTGAACCACAGCTGTGTGTCTGTGCAAACAGCTTGATAAGGAGGTCGCTGGTGACAGATTCCCTTTAACATATTTAGGACTAGTGGCCAGTGTGAAAATTGCAAGAATATATACAGGTTTGTGTCTTTTTTTTTTTTAATATAGTGACATCGAAAAATAAAAACTCACAAGAATTTTAACAATACAATATATTTAACATAAAAATTTAATTGAAACAATAGGTCATTTTCTGATGACACATTCCCTTTAATTGCATAATGGACTACTTTGTAGTTCACTTTTGCAACTCTCCCCCCTCCTCTTTGCTGCCCTCTCCTATAAGCAAAACCATCACACAGCACAAGCCGATCCCGTTGCAGGAACTGTCACATCATACCATTTATTCTGCCGGCGTGTGCAAGAAGCCAACTGTTTAAATAAAAGGCAGAGAAAGCGAATTCTATAATGTATACGTTTATTGTCTTACAAAATTCATCGTCTAGAAATATGGGATATACACGGGGGTGAGGAGGAAAAGAGAGATCCCGGGGGGGATGGGCGGGTGATTTAGGCAGCCGTTATGTATTAAAAAAAAATATATAATAATAATTGGACAGACATTTTATGCGCACATAGAGATAACCTGTATTAACCCTCTTTGGTCCAGAAGGGGGCGACAACACCCCTTCTTAACCTGGAGAGTATGAAGCTTTTAATACAAAAAATAAAATAAAATAAAACATGATATGTCCAGCACGTGTTCCGAGTAATACTGACTTCGACTTCCTAGTGATATAATGTACAGTAACGTAATAACCTCATTCAATCTGCTGGGAGGAGTGGATATGTCTTTTGATGTTCTCCACTGACTAAGTGTCTAAGGCACCTTTTAAGTCATTAGATATTTTTTTATCCTTTTTTTTAGGTTTTTAAAAATCGCAAAGTGGGGTCTGAACAAAGTGCTAATCGCGAATTGAAATGCAATTTGGATATAATTAATCCAAACTGCCAACGTCACAATGTTGGCAGAAAGCGGAGTAACTGGTGCCAGGCGAAAAAAATAAAACCTCCCCCATACAGTCTGTGCCCGACCCAGATTCCTACAGTTAACAAGAAATGATAAAGTCTGGCAGATTCACAGTTTAGTCATAAAACTTCTGTTCTGCAGTCCACCACAGACTGGAAGAGAGCGGGACCAGATACAACATGCAAAATGGGGTAGGAATCACACATTTTCCCTTCACCCCCGTTGTTGCCCACATGGGATAAAGGACATGTAGTGTAGGCTTTGTTTATCCACATGATGCTAGAAAGAAAAAGAAAAAAGAAAAAGAAAAAAAAAAAAAAGTCTTAAAACAGACGCCTTTAAAGAAAAGAGTCGGAATAAGTAAATCTCTTGCCTGCCTTCTGTGTATGGGGGGGTGAAGGAAGGTGGTCTTCACCTCGTTCCTGCAGATATCAAGAAATTCTGCAGGAAAGTGGTTCAAAACGGATTTGTGTTTTAGAGTTAGAAAGACCAAAGCTGTCTGGAGAGAAGTACGATACAAGCTCCTCCAGACAGGCTGACCCCTTGGTGCTCCTATGAGCACCTTAATGTCCCTTCATTCTTGCTCCCTAGGCGGCCCTGGCTCGGGCAGAGGAATGCTGGGGAAGGAAATCACTCGGCTGGGGAAGAAGCAGACGTCTCGTTGATCTCATTGGTTTTACTCTCCGTCTCTTCATCTGAGAGATCGAGGGATGCGCCCTCTATCTGGAGCTGACGGCGACCGGAACGGCTGGAAGATGTTGAGAAGGACATAGGACCACCCCTCCTGCAAGATGTAACACATTAATTGAGAGAGGCTCTTCTGGTGAAGGTTACACATGAGAACACTTCTGTATTTCGTCAACTTTTCTAATCTCAATTGTCCACTTTAGGCAACCAGAGTTCTAGGTCTTCCTGAGTGAAGTCTAAGGTCGTAAACATGATGGTCGTTGGTCCCATGTCTGGATTTGATCTCACCCAAAGATTTTGCTGTCCACAAACTAAGCGTCAACAGGAGTCTGGCGGTCCCTTACCTCCATTCACTTATAGAAATTTTCTCACCTCAGCCTGTTCTTAAGAGTGGACACTTCACGGACCAGACCCTCATTGGCTTCCGATGCATCATCCAGCTCCCGCTGCAACTTGCGCCTTGAGGCGTTTGCACGAGTCGCTTCCTCTTCTGCTTCCTCCAGTTGCCTTTTCAGTTGCTTCATGCGGACGTTGGCTTTTTCCATCTGCAGAAGAATTAACCAGGGATTTAGTGCACCAATGAGCACCACAATGGTGATGCACGCATCGGTCAACATATGGACACATACCTGCTCTTTGTACTGGTCCGCATGTCGCCTTTCATCTTCCACTTGCATGAAGACTTCTTTTAGTTTCTTCTCGGTTCTGCGCACAAGCTTGTTGGATGCGGCTCGCTCTCTGTAGGTAGTGAGGTAAAAGTTCATCGAGGGTCATAGACAAGTCTTACATTCACAGGTGAGAGATTATGTTGACCACTTTGATGGGCGTAGCACGACATCACTCATCTCAAGATACTTACTTGGCCTCCTGTTCCAGCTGCTCCTCAAGCTGTGCGATCTTTGATTCTAGGGTGGCAATAGTGGCTTTAAACTTGGACTTCACGGTCCCTTCCAGTTCCTGAAGTTTGGCTTTCAGCTCCTTGTTTTGTCGCTCCAGTTGCTGCCGTGCGTTTTCACTCTTCTGGGCTGAACTGCGCTCCCCGGCCAGCTCAGCATTGAGAGTGTCCACCTAGTCATGGAAGAACGCGTTAAAGCTATCTTCTAAACTTATGCTTGTGCCTAAAGATCATAAAGAATGTACTCCCACCTGGAGAGTGGTTTTGCGGAATCTGTCATTTAGAAGCTCCATGTTGCTCTGCTCCTCTTCCAACTCTTCCTCAAGTTGAGAAATCCTGGCTTCCAAACGTCTTTTTTCATCCAAGAGAGCAGACCTGTCAATGATAAGAAAGTCAAATCTATGCCCAACAGAGACTTAGATGTGATCAAAATGAACCTTCCATTTGGGAAGGAAAACACTGACAGATGAAGACTGAAACTTAGAGCAAAACTCACTTTCCTGAGGTGCTGTTTGAGATCTCATCAGCCAGCTCATCCCTTTCCTGCTCTGCATGACGTCTGGATCGCTCAGAAGCTGCAAGTTCCTGTAGATATTGGTAGGAATATGGTTAACGCAACATATGGAACAGTATCGGGATCTAAAAACGAGTCATCTGCAATATGTAATGTGGAACTAGCATTACTACAAGAAATCATGCTTTGACGAGTTACCTCTTGAAGTTGGAGAATTTCTGCCTCTAGATTCTTCAGCTTCTTCTCATTTTCCTTTGATTGAGCAAATATGTCATCTCGAGAAGCTCTTGCCTCTTCTAGTTCCCGTTGGTAATCCTTCATTTGTGCCTGAGAAGACACAGTTGCTAATTAGACTAAAAGTACGTCATCCAGTCCTCTGTTACATACTTATGATCAGGAGACATTACCTGGAGCTTACGGAGCTGTTTGATGGCATCTTCCCGGCCCTTATTTGCCGCCTCTATTTGTGACTCTAGATCCTTCAAATCCATTTCCAGCTTCTTCTTGGCGGCAACAGCCAGTGCTCGCTGCTTACGTTCATCTTCCAACTCTGCTTCCATTTCTCTTACCTTGAAGAGGTAGAAACACAAGTTCAACATGAAAAACTGTATAGACCATCAGTATCTAAACCAACCTGTTACGCGCAGCATCTTCCATCACTCACCTGCTTCACTAGCATGCGTTTCTTCTCTTCATTTTGCTCATCGCGTGCCTGTAGGTCACGTTCAAATTGTGCTTTCATGGCCTGCATGTTGACCTCCAATCTAAGCTTAGCATCTTCTGTGCCCTGAAGTTCATCCTCTAACTCTTCAAGCTGAGTCCTCATTTCTTCCACCTGCTGCTCGAGAGTACGCTTAGACTTCTCCAACTCATGGACCTGCCAAAAGCAGAAGGGACATGTTAGCCACAAGTCTCACTGCAGCCGTCAGAATACAAATATATTAAATGTGGCTGCAGCTGCACTCACGTTCTTCCCGACGTCATCCTTTGAGCTCATGAGATCCTCCATCTCTGCTCTAAGTTGCTTATTCAGCCTCTCAAATTCATCTCGAGCCTCAAGCGCTTCTTCAAGGGTCCTAGCCAAAGAGAGGGCCTTGGTCTCCTTCTCCCGAGCATCAGCTTCCGCTCGGTCACGTTCTTCGGCACATCGGGCAGAGATGTTTTTCTCTTCAGCAAGGAGCTGGAAACCGAGACAAAGGGAGGAAAATAAGCTCACTTAATCTGGCCTGTATACAATTCTTCCTTCCAAGGAGAAGAACATATACAGTAGCTCCAAGGTTGTGATCGCAGGCCTACCTGGTCAAACTTCTTCTGTTTCTTCTCCAGGTTTGACACAATTTGCCTCTGGTGGTCCAGGTCCACAATCAGATCATCCAACTCTTGCTGAAGTCTGTTCTTGGTTTTCTCCAACTTTTCGTAGGCCAGACATTTTTCCTCCAGGCGCTGACCCATCAACTCCATGTCTTTCAACAGTTTCTTCTTGACCTCTTCCAGTCCCTCTATTGTTCCCACATCATCCTCCACCCTTTTCTTGGCATCTGTAAGCTAAGCACGTTGAGGACAGCTCATCAATAGATCAGGAATGTAAAAAACATGAAATCAGTGCAGACATCCTACAAAGACCTATGTGACCGCCACCTAAGGACTACCTGTGCCTGAAGGGTGAGGATCTGCTTCTCGAAGGCTTTCCTGGCCTCCTCCTCTTCCTCCTGCTGCTCTTGCAGATTGTTCTTCTCTTCTTCCAGCTGTCGAATACGGCTGCTGAGGTTTAGCTTCTGTCGAGTCTCCTCCTGGAGCAGCTCCTATCAGGCAAGTAACAGATACAGTTGATTGATTTTCTGCATAGGTCAGATTGCACCATTAAACTATGGTTCTAAGAAATGCTCAGAAGCTTGGCAGAGCTTTCTTTTATTCCTCCAGGTGCTACTACATCAGGTCTGGGAAAATCTTAGCCATGTCTAGGAGACAGCCATAAAATGTTGTAGGGCTGGAGTCCACACAACCCACTTGAGCAATTGTTGCGTGAGACTTTCCTTACAAGTCATGGTTCTGCCCCCGAGTAGTCAGAATAACTGCTAATAAATTTCTATAACACTCATTGTATGACACCATTGATAACGGACATATTCTTACCTGAGTGTCCTGCAGCTGTGACTCCAGACCAGCAACATCCTTCACCAGCTTAATACCCTTCTTCTCAGCTTCCTCAAGGAGACTTGAGACATTATCCAACTCATTCTAAACAGAAGACACAACAAAAATGAGTATTACTACCCTCATCATCAAAGGGGCAGCATGCTAGTGATATTCTTGTACATATGAGGCAGTATTATAGTAGTTATATTCTTGTACATAGGAGGCAGTATTATAGTAGTTATATTCTTGTACATAGGAGCAGTATTATAATAGTTATATTCTTGTACATAGGAGCAGTATTATAGTAGGGATATTCTTGTACATAGGAGCAGTATTATAGTAGGGATATTCTTGTACATAGGAGCAGTATTATAGTAGTTATATTCTTGTACATAGGAGCAGTATTATAGTAGTTATAGTCTTGTACATAGGAGGCAGTATTATAGTAGTTATATTCTTGTACATAGGAGGCAGTATTATAGTAATTATATTCTTGTACATAGGATGCAGTATTATAGTAGTTATATTCTTGTACATAGGAGCAGTATTATAGTAGTTATATCCTTGTACATAGGAGGCAGTATTATAGTAGTTATATTCTTGTACATAGGAGCA
Organism: Bufo bufo; assembly: GCF_905171765.1. Classification (NCBI taxonomy): domain Eukaryota; kingdom Metazoa; phylum Chordata; class Amphibia; order Anura; family Bufonidae; genus Bufo; species Bufo bufo. The sequence continues at coordinate 424,528,623 of NC_053394.1, forward strand.
GTATTATAGTAGTTATATTCTTGTACATAGGAGCAGTATTATAGTAGATATATTCTTGTACATAGGAGCAGTATTATAGTAGTTATATTCTTGTACATAGGAGCAGCATTATAGTAGTTATATTCTTGTACATAGGAGCAGCACTATAGTAGTTATATTCTTGTACATAGTGGGCAGTATTATAGTAGTTATATTCTTGTACATAGGAGCAGTATTATAGTAGTTATATTCTTGTACATAGGAGCAGTATTATAGTAGTTATATTCTTGTACATAGGAGCAGTATTATAGTAGTTATATTCTTGTACATAGGAGCAGTATTATAGTAGTTATATTCTTGTACATAGGAGGCAGTATTATAGTAGTTATATTCTTGTACATAGGAGGCAGTATTATAGTAGTTATATTCTTAACCATATTTCTTTTTATTGAAAGAAAAATCAAGGCCAAGGCCCACATATGACATTGCAAAGATGACATTAGAGTACAAAATAGTTATCAAGCCTGCATATCACGTGTGAGCATTACAAGTTATAATTCTCATTAATCAAAGACTGGTATTCAAGAGAAAGGAAAAGGAAAGGGGGGGGGGGGGAAGGACAGTCAGGAGGGATCGGGGGGGGGGGGGGGGGGGGAGGGAAACAAGGGAATGAAAAATATCTGCTTTTTTATGTAAAATTCCTATAAGCTTTCCATGGGGACCACAATTTTAAGAAGCGAAAGCGTGAGTTATTTTCCCAATGCGCAAGCTCCTCAAAACGATATATCTGGTCTACCTTATCAGACCACATTGAAAGAGTTGGTGGGGAATCATTCTTCCACAAAAAGGGAACAAGTAATTTAGCCGCTGTAAGCAGCATCGTTGGAAGGTCATGTTTGGTGGGAGTGAAAGAACTATTGGGGCACCACAATAAGACGAGCTTAGCATCCAAAGATATCTTAGGATTACATATCTGGTTGACTAATGTCTCGATTGATTTCCAAAATGGTTGGATCTTCCGGCAGAGCCACCAAATATGTGACAGAGAGCCAGTATCCGTGCCGCATCTCCAACACGCTTCAGGGACTTCTGGGTTTAGTTTATGCAAGAACTCAGGTGTCTTGTACCACCTACTAAGAAGCTTAAAGGAATTCTCCTGAATCCTCACACAACGAGTGAAGCCGTGTGAATGAGCCAGAATAAACGCCTTCTCCGGCTCCGTAAGGGACAGGGAAAGTTCCAGTTCCCAGGAGACCACATAATGTAGCTCTGGGGGTAAGGAGGAAAGTATTTCTTTATACATCTGAGATAATGGTTTAAGGGGAGGTTTGGCAGCTAAAACCCTCTTTTCCAGCCAGGAGGGGGAACTATAGCCTGTAAAGGGTCCAATACACTTTCTAGTATCCCTTTGGAAATTTGCTAGATGGAAAAAAGGTGCAGCTTTAACCTCCGGGAGACCTAATACTGAATCCCAGTTCAAACTACCATCCGGAAGAAGGACATCTCGCAGAGGGAGGTCAGCGAGCTTAGACCAAATCCCGGAGGGATTTTGGACCATTCCACCAACATACCTTTCCAAACCGGAGATGAGTAGTAGTGATTAGCTGAAATAGGTCTAATGCCCCACAGAGTAAGTAGTTCTTGGTTAGTAAAAAGTGCATTTTCAAGACGGGCGCAAAGGGAGTCAGATTGGCGAGACATAGTAGCTACACATCTACAGAGCTGTACAGCAGTATAATAAAGCTTCACATCTGGCATCCCAAAGCCTCCGAACCTCCTGTCTCTTGTGAGAACAGAATAAGCAATACGGGGTGATTTGCCATTCCAGAGGAAGCGTGTGAATACCCTACGGATTTCAGTGAAGTACGAGTTCGGTAACCAAATAGGGAGGGATTGCAGCAGGTACAGGAATTTGGGAAGAATAAAGGTCTTAATGTAATTCTTTCTCCCAACTCAGGAGACAAATGGAAGTTTCAGATTTTGTAGATGTGTACGAACAGTTTTCAGGAGCGGTATATAGTTAAGGGAGGCCAAATCTTGAACATTAGCCGAAATATGAGTCCCCAAATACGTAATGTCTCTGGAGGCCCAAGTGAATGGAGCAGCACGCTTAAGAGCATTAATTACAGCTTGTGGGCAGGAGATATTGAGAGCCATGGATTTCCCGTAGTTAATTTTAAAATTGGATATAAACCTAAAGTCTTCAAATATGTTCAGCAGTTTGGGCAAGGCCTCTCTAGGGTTGGAGGTCATGACTAAAAGATCATCCGCGAATGCTGCAGCAACATGTGTGTCAGAACCCACCTGAAGGCCTTTAATATCCGGGTCTTCTCTAATTTTACACAAGAGTGTCTCCATCACTAAAATGAATAGTGCAGGAGAAAGGGGGCACCCTTGTCTCGTCCCATTAGTGATGCAAAATGGTGGTGACAACGTGCCGTTAACTTTGACCCTGGCAGAGGGGGACGAATATAAAGTATGAATAGCTGTAATGAATTGGTCCGGGAGGCCAAACCTCGACAGGGTCCGCGACATAAAATGCCAGCTGACCCTGTCGAAGGCCTTTTCCGCATCAGTACTAAGCAAGGGCTTAGATGATTTTTTGGCCCAATTTACAAGATGTAGAAGCCGTACAGTATTTTCCGACCCCTGTCTGCCATGGACAAAGCCCACTTGTTCTTCATGCACAATGTCAGGTAGAACATCCTGAAGCCTAGTGGCCAAGATCTTCGCCCACCACTTTACATCATTATTAAGCAAAGAGATCGGCCTATAGTTACTGCAGCATGTCGGATCCTTATTCTCCTTATGTAGGACAGTAATGTGTGCCAATAAGGAGTGTGGAGCAAGAGAGCCTCCAGTGAGAAGGTAATTGCACAAATTTCTGAAGCGGGGAATTAAAACGTCCTTAAAGGACTTGTAATACGTGATAGAGAAACCATCCGGTCCCGGACTTTTGCCTGAGGGGATGGACATGAGCACCTTATGAATCTCAGAGTCAGTTATGGGTCTAGTCAGCTGAGATGCCTTGATTGAGGATATTAAAGGAAGATCCAAAGTCTGCAAAAACTTGTCTGTGGCCTCTGAAAGATCACCAGCCGTAGCCCCCTTAGGGGAAGGCAAGTTGTATAAAGCTTCATAAAAAGGTGCAAAAAGCCTTGGCAATATCTGGAGTAGATTTATGCATTTTACCTTTGGGGTCTTTAAAAGAGGAAACAAAGGAGTCAGAGAACTGCTTCTTGGCAATCGCCGACATCAGTCTGTTTCCTCTATCCCCATGCGCATAGGCTTTAAATCGTGAGCGTAGAACCAGTTTAGCAGAAGTGACATTTAAAAGGTTTTTTAAGCGTACTCTAGCTTCAGTAAGCTCCGCAAGGGTGCGCTTGGCCGGTGACTCCTTGTGAGAGGATTCAAGGCGAGCAATCTCTGCTAGTAAAACATCTAAGGCCTGCGTCCTCTGCTTCTTCACATGTGCCCCTAATGCGATAAGTTCTCCCCTTATTACTACCTTATGGGATTCCCATAATATGGAGGGGGAAGGAGGGTAGTCTGGTGTGTCGTTAACCTCAAAAAATTCGGAAATCGAGGCCCTGATTTTGCAAACGTGGGTGGGATCCAAAATCAAGGTGTCGTTTAGACGCCATAGGCGTTCTTTTCTCTGTGGTCCGGACAGGGAGAAGTTAATAATAACAGGGGCATGGTCGGATAGCGTGATACTACCAATCCGGGCCCCAGAGACATTACGTATGTGCGAGTCAGACAGGAACAAATAATCTAATCTGTGAAAGAACATCTTAGCATGCGAATAAAATGTATAATCTCGGCCATTGGGATTCAAAGTACGCCAAACATCGAGGACCTTCAATTTTCTCAGGGAAGTTTTAAGCCTTTTCAAAAGCCTATAAGAAACAGACGGTCTACCCTCTGAGGTGTCCACTGACGGCTCTAGGGCCACATTGAAGTCGCCCCCTAAAACTAACAATCCATCAGAGAAAGATGACAGTAAAACAAGGGTCTGAACGAGCCATGGTACTTGGCCTCTGTTAGGTGCATATAGATTGGCAAATGTAACTGGTGAATCACCCAGTACCCCTTTTACAAAAATGTACCTACCCTCAGGATCAGCAGAAATAGCGGTGTGCTTAAAAGGGAGATTTTTGTGCACAGCAACACTGACCCCTCTACTGGTTGAGTCATGTGTACTATGAAACCACTGGACAAATTTCTTAGGAGGGAGTTTGGGAAATTTACCCGATCTAAAATGAGTCTCCTGTAGGAAGGCCACTGAGACTTTATCCCTCAGGAGAAGAGAGATGATTTGGGACCTTTTGCATGGCTCGTTCAGCCCATGTGCATTTAGCGAGGCGACTACAATTAAAGACATATCAGTATATGTTCAAGGGAGAAGTGGCATGATGTACCCATGAGAGTGCTAAAAAGCATATAGTATATATGAGCAGAGTGGGGAAAATAAGGAAAAAAGGGGGGAGGGAAGCATAAAAAATAAAGTAAAGAAAGTAACAATCAACATGTTAAACTGGCAATAACCCAGTTCAGACATAGTATTCATCTGAAAATTGGGTGCTTCACCTATCACCATCCAAGACAGGGTTGGGCTGGTGAGGGGGCAAGTAAAGCACCTTATGGTCTATAACAAAAAAAAGACCAACAACAAAAAATACGACCAGCTCCAGTATCCGACCGGTCAATACCCTTCAGGTGGGGAACCAAGTTCTCAGTTCTGTTGTGACGCCATATTTCAAATAGTGAGCATGTAAAGATCAGACAGGCCCAAAACAAACAGGAAAAGAAGCCAGGTCTGCCTTTAGCAAATCTATAAACTGAAGGCTGAAAAAACAGATATCTCTAACCTATAGAAGGTAGCGGCATCAGTAGGTTACAAACTTAGCTGAAAATAACATAAGTCCCATAAATCAGGTGGGAGCCCTCTCCATCTTGCCTTTTCCCGGGCGTTCCGGTCTACCCGATGAGGCCTTTTGCCAGGCCGAGACCCGCGGTGGAACAGGTAGAGGACCATCTTGATCGGCCGGCAACCATGAGGGGATATCCACAGGGGGGACATCCAGTGAGTTCCAAACCGAAGCGAGATCCGCAGGAGATCGTATGGTAAGCAATTTACCGTTTCTGGAGACAGCGAGCCCGAATGGGTATAGCCACCGAAATGGCGTGGATGTTTTCCTCAGAACATCTAGGAGGGGCTTCAGCAATCGCCGCTTCGCCAAGGTGGATGGCGCCAGATCTTGGTACATCTGAAATGGTGTGCCTTCGTATTCAAGTACCTCCATCTCTCTCTGTTTCTTAAGGAGGGCCGCAGTGTCCACGTAACTTAACAGGCCGCAGATGACGTCGCGTGGAGGTTCCTGTGGCTTAGGCCTGGGACGCAGCGCCCTGTGTATCCGTTCCACCACAATTCCTGCCGCTCTGTCAGGATCCAGCAACATGGAGAAAATTTTGCACGCCACTGTCGCTAAGGCCTCAGCCGCAATCGATTCAGGTAGGCCGCGGATACGGATGTTGCGCCTGCGACTACGGTTTTCTTGATCTTCAAGCTTTAAAAAAGCCTCATTCAGTAAGGTCTTGTGAGTCGCCAGCACCTCCGATGCTTTTCCTTCATACGCCATAATTGATTCTTGTGCTGTTTCTAATGCAACCACTCTCTGACCCAGATGTCTCAGGTCATCTTTTATATCAGATAGATCTTGTTTAATAGGCGAGAGAGCAGACTCCAGGACACGTCGGAGAGTCTTCTCTGAAATAGGGGGATCTCTGGGTCTCCTGTCTGAAACATCAGAGCCGCTGCATGCATCGGAGAGGTCTCCTATATCGGAGTCATGAGCAGCAGATTCCGCCATATTAGGGCCTTTCTGTGCCACCAGCCTCAGCGTTTTCCGGAGATATTTCTCCATCTCTGGCTGCTTGGTATGTCGCAGAGTCGTCTCTGTACTTCCTCTAACCTTGTCTTTACCAGGTTTCCCCATAATAAGGCGAATTTATAGGCTTAATTAGGGTAAATGAGCCGGTCTGCTGGAGGAGCTCAAGCTCGTGCGGCCATTCAGCAGCGTGGCTCGGCTCCGCCCCTATAGTAGTTATATTCTTGTACATAGGAGCAGTATTATAGTAGTTATATTCTTGTACATAGGAGCAGTATTATAGTAGTTATATTCCTGTACATAGGAGGCAGTATTATAGTAGTTATATTCTTGTACACAGGAGCAGTATTATAGTAGTTATATTCTTGTACATAGGAGCAGTATTATAGTAGTTATATTCTTGTACATAGAAACAGTATTATAGTAGTTATATTCTTGTACATAGGAGTAGTATTATAGTAGTTATATTCTTGTACATAGGAGCAGTATTATAGTAGTTATATTCTTGTACATAGGAGCAGTATTATAGTAGTTAAATTCTTGTACATAGGAGGCAGTATTATAGTAGTTATATTCTTGTACATAGGAGCAGTATTATAGTAGTTATATTCTTGTACATAGGAGGCAGTATTATAGTAGTTATATTCTTGTACATAGGAGCAGTATTATAGTAGTTATATTCTTGTACATAGAAGCAGTATTATAGTAGTTATATTCTTGTACATAGAAGCAGTATTATAGTAGTTATATTCTTGTACAAAGGAGCAGTATTATAGTAGTTATATTCTTGTACATAGGAGCAGTATTATAGTAGTTATATTCTTGTACAAAGGAGCAGTATTATAGTAGTTATATTCTTGTACATAGGAGCAGTATTATAGTAGTAGCTCAACCAAAGTACATTATCCAGCAAGGGGCAAAAATAAGCAGAGGGTTAGTCTGAGGGCGAATCTGTGCTCCGTCCTGTGGCATGATGAGAGAGACACTGAGTAAAATTGTGGATTCTGTGATGTTATGTGTATGAGTAGGGAGCACACAAGTACTAATTGACATGCTATATATAGGAGCCAGTACCTGTAGCTTACTGCTCTTTTCCCCAAGTTCAGCCCGCAGCCTGTCCCCTTCTGACACTTTGGTATGGAACTCTTGCACCTGTGCCTCCAGCTTCTTCCTCTTGTATTCGGACTCTGATTTCTGCTGCTGCAGGACCTTCACCTCCCCGGCCATCTCCTTGTTATCAGATTCCAGGGTCTGCTTGTTCTTTTCTAGATTCACCTTAAACTGTGGTACAAGAAATGTAGAGATGAGTACAACATGGTACAATCCTGACAATGCCTGGCCTGCACTCCTGCTTGTGCTCTCCTTTTACCCTCTTGGCTTGTTCTAATTGCTCAGATAGCTCCTCCAAGGCTGTGGCCTGCCGCTGCCTCATCTCCTGAATTTGGGCTTCGTGGTTCTTAGTCTCCTCTTCAATGCTTTTCTTCAGTTCGGCCACTTCCTGCTCACGCTTGGTCCTACAAATGAATCACATTAGTTACGGAAATGGCAGGGCAACTGGCCACTCAGCTGTTTCTGCAACTCTGCCCCCTGGATCTCTGCTGGCTGTCAGTGAATGGGAACATTCTTGTCTAGGGTTTATCCACACATTACAGTTTGACCTTAATTTCAGAAAAATTACACAGGAGGAAAAAAAATATATTAAAAAAAATAAAATAAAACACAACAAAACTGTAATTTTGTGAATAAACCCTTCCATCCACAGGCTAAAGTCTCACCCTGATCATATCCAAATGACAAAGTAGAAGGGCTCGTTACAGTGTATCAGATCATGAGCCGTAACACTGATAACAGGCGAATCCTGCGTTCACAATGATGGTACCTGAGCTCCTGCTGGGCGGCCGTTGTGTCCAGAGTGTCCTCCAGCTCGGTTTTCAGGGCCTCCAGCTCCTCGCTTAGGTCTCGCTTCTGTTTCTCCGCTTTGTTACGAGAAGCCTTCTCGGACTCCAGGTCTTCCTGTAACTCAGCGATCTGCGCCTGCAACTCCCGCACCAACTTTAGAGCATTATTCTTCTGAACCACTTCATCATCTCCTCTGTGTGCACAATGAATGGAAGAGAGACAATCCTAATCAGCACCCCAGCGTGACAGCAGAGCGTCTTCCTGGCTGTCCACCATAAGGCAGTCTGACAATGACCACTGGTGTGCTATATGTCATCGCTTATATCACCTTGCTAACGCAGCCTGCAGCTCCTCCTCCTTCTTGGCTAGCTGTAGCTTCAGTTCTTCAATCTGTGCCTGGAGCTCAGCTATTTGGTCCTGTAGGTCGGTGGTCTCTCCGTCAAGCTTCCGCTTGGCCTTCTCCAACTCCTGACGCGTCTTTTCCTCCTTTTTTAACCTCTCTAAAATGGAAGAGAGGCAAACAGGACAGTAAATATACACTGAGGGGCATACCAGTGATGGAAGAGTCTAGGAATCTGACCACATCATACCTTCTAGATCAGAGATCATCATCTCCTGCTTGTTCTTCAGTTTGGCCAGGTTCTTGGCCTTCTCCTCTTCCTCCGCTAGCTGAGCTGTGCATTCTGAAATCCTCTCTTCCGTTAACTTTTTCTCCTGAATAAATACAAATGCAAATACTGTTGACCAACTTTACACATTCTTACTTTTTCTTATCTTGTTCTCATCTTGTTTGTATTACACTCCATGCACATAAAATGCTGCAGTCAGATTCCTGCTGGCTATCACCATCATAGCCCAGTATTTGAGTCCTTGAATGCAGTCTTGCATGTTACACTGTGGAAGGTAGTGTCTTCTTGTGAAAATGCAGATTTGGATGTGGCAGGAGTATAATATGAAGTAACTTGAAAGGGGTTATCAGAGATGCGGCTGCTATCTTGTGTGGCAGCCACTTCCCAGATCATGTGCCGTACATTCAGGACATGATCTCAGCCTAGGATTACAACCTGCAGCGCAGGCGCAACTCTGAATCTCTCACTAGCACTTTAGCGAAAGATTCAGACTCACGGAAGCCCTGCAGGTTGTAATCCCAGGCTTGAATCACATGGCAGATGTACCGCACGTGACCCTAGAAGTGGCGGCTGCACAGAATCGTGGCTCCATCTCAGATATCCCCTTTAAGACCAATGTACTATGAAACAAGGTCTGAAAAGTAGCTAAACACCAGACATATACAGTTAAAGGGTCCATGCAATAACCACACTGTGTGTTGTCCACCCCCTTCCCCCCCTCCACCTTAATAAACTTTGAGTTCTGGTCCTCCAGCAGCAGAATATCCTCTTCCATCTTCTTTATCTTGGCCTCTGCCGTCACTTTCTCCAGCTGTAGCTTCTGTCGAGCTGCTTCCTCCTCATCCAACTGTTCCTCCAGGTCCTAGAAGAGAAAATGGGGTAAACCCCAGGGTTACACTGGATACTAGATGTGGGAGAAATGTAACTGGCAGGGAATATATCCGACACTTAAAGGGGTAGTCCCATCTTGGACACTGGGGGCATATCGCTAGAATATGGTCCTAATGTCTGATAGGTGCGGGTCCTACCTCTGGGACCCACACCTCTACTTAGAATGGAGCCCGCAAAATGCCAGAGGGCACACCGCGCGTGCCCCCCATTAATTTCTATGGAACTGACGAAAATGGCCAAGCGCTGGCTTGGCTATTTTCATAAGCCCTATAAAAGTGAATGGAGCAGTGGTCGCGCTTCCCAATCATTTCAATGGGACTTCTGAAAATATCACTCCCACAGAAATTAATGGAGGGTTGTTGCGCATGCACGATGCGCTCTCTGTCACTTTGCGGGCTCTATTCTAAGTATAGGTGCGGGTCCCAAAGAATCCTAGTGATATGCCCCCTACAGTGGCGATCAAGATTAGAGAACAACACACAATTTCTGAAATGCCAAGGTCAGAGTGCAGTCCTATGTGAATATATCCTAACATGAGTAAAATAGCAGTATTTTAATATTATTTCATAAATTGTATTTATTCTAAAGCACTAAATAAAAATGTAAACGAGATAATTGAAAAAGAACACTTTCAGATACCTGCAAGTTATTGGTGTTAATCTGGCAACTGGTGCTAATTTCCTTAATGATCGGACAAACCCTATATAACTGGCAGCCTAACTTTGCAGTTTTCACTGACTTTGCGAAAATGGTGTGAAGTTCCAAAGTGACTGAAACCCTCCAGCAGCAGGTTGTCCAGATGAAGGCCAAAGGGGTGACCCTATTAGCCATTGCAAGAGAAGTTGGTCGTTCCAAGCCTGTGATTTCTAGAATATTGCATCTTTACAACATCCCAAACTCATTCAAGTCCCCCAAGAAGGCTGGTCGCCCTCGAAAGACAAATACAAGAGAGGGCAGGATAATGCGGAGAATCTCCATGGGTCATCGTTTCAACACTGCGGCTGGAACCAGTTCAGCTCTGAACAGGGTGAGGATCTGTCTCATCATACAGGGTCTCGACGTTTAAGAGCATTTGGACTGAAAGCCCACCCTGCAGTGACCAAACCTCCCATTAGCAGAAAGAATCAAAAGGCTGGACTCGCCTTTGCTGAGGAGCATGTTGTGTGGACAGAGGAGAAGTGCTCCAGAGTTCATTTTAGTGATGAAAGCAAGTTTCATTTATTTGGGTCTGATGGGAAACATTATGTTCGTCCACAAACTGGGGAAAGACTGAACCCAAAGTGTGTAAAGAAGTCAGTGAAAGGTGGAGGAGGAAGTGTCATGGTTTGGGGGATGTTTTCTGCAGCAGGAGTTGGACCTCTCATACATCTACATGGCAGAGTGAATGCAAGTGTGGATCAGAACCTTCTTCAACAACACATGGTTCCTTCCTTGCGTTCATCACTCAATCAGCCAGCAATCTTCATGCAGGACGATGCCCCCTGTCACACAGCAAAACGGGGAAAGCAGCTCCTTGAAACTGAAAAGATTAAATCAATGAAATGGCCGCCCAGAGTCCTGATCTAAAGCCAATAGAAAACCTCTGGAAAATCCTTGGTGACAAAGTTATGGTCAAGAAACCCACAACAGTCACAGAACTGATGAAGAGACTGGACCAAAATCCCACCAGAGCAGTGCAAGAGATGTCCTGTGGCCGCAGATGTGCTGAAGTCATTCAAAGCAAGGGCCTGTACACGTCTACTGCTTGGTGGCTGGAGTAACCTTCAGAAAATGTAGCTAGAATCTTTCTCTGTGCTACAGTCATTGCTGTTCTCCAATTATGACGTTTTTTGAAAAATAAAGGTTTTATGTTGATATACTTTGGTTATTTTGGAAAACACTGTTCTAATGGCATGGTGTACCCCTTACAAAAAATCCTTCAAATAACGATCAATGTAGATTACATGATTTCTGAAAAAATCAAGTGTTCATAAGTTGTTCTCCAATTTTGATCACCACTGTATGTCCAAGTTGGGACTACCCCTTTAAGGTCCTTTGTGACTGTCCATTTACCTGGATGTGAGTTTGCATCTTTTTCTTCTCATTCTGCAGGACCTGGTTCCTCTCCTCCTCTTCCTCCATACGGATTTCTAGATCTCTCAAGATCTCTTCCAGTTCCTGTTTCTTTACAGCGAGACGGGCCCTCATCTCCTCAGCCTCTGCAAACAGCTCTGTCTCGGCTTGGAGCTGCTCCGCCAGGATGTTCTTCTCCTCTGCCAGCTGAAGGAGGTGATCATAGGTTAGTGGGTAACACTGACTACCAGTGGCTTCAGATGACCAATACAAATCTTTACTTACTTGCTGGTGCTTCCTCTCCATCTCCACAATTTCTCCCTCCGCTTTAGATTGCTTCTCCTTCACCTTCAACAGTTCTTCGTCTTTGGCCAAAAGCTCTTCTTCTTGTCTGGTAACTTGCAGGAGTGGTTTTACCTATAAAACCAACACAGTATGTTCCAGGCATAGAGGGTCCTCGCGACAGCGTCTGAGAGGTCAAATGACCCTGAAAACCTATAAAATGCAAGACTCACCTTGGTGAACAATCTCCACCACTGCCAGTGCCGCAGTTTCAGGTAGGCTGCGCAGTTTCTCTGTAGTACCTTCAGGGCGCTCAGCTGCTGCTGCTTCTTGGCGAAGGCCCTAAGCGATTAAGATGCCACATGTTATATAAGAACAACAAGAGGAAACTTGGGCAACATGACACCTTCAAGTGGCAATAACTCACAGAAGCACTTCTACCCCTTTATGTTATATATATTTTTTCCTTCAAAATGTTGAGGCACCCTTTAAGGCCATGTTGTTGCTGCATCACCTTATTGCCCAAGGGTCATAGGGCGGGTTTAGAAGCTCTGGATTTGTAATTGCTAAAAATTCACAGTGATAGAAAAATATAAAAATGGAAGATAAAGCATGCTCATATTTTCAGATCCACAGCATCTCAATTAGGGCTCATGCACATGAACGACCATGTGCCGGCTGGACCTGTGCTCCAGTCCACAATGCACTGGCACCGACCGTATGGCCGGACCTATTCACATTTGCATGCGGGGGCACGGACAGAAACCCCATGGAAGCATCACAGAGTTCCGTGCCTCTGTTCCTCACTGGACCTTCTGGATTGTGGACCCTTTCAAGTGAACAGGTCCACATCCGTGATGCAGTGCAAAAACGCCTAGGGCCCTATGAGCCCTTACTCCCTTCAGTGTCAGACCTGCAGTAAATCCACAGCACAATGCACATGTAACGCATGAAAATGTTGCTGCAGAATCTCTGCAGATTGGCAGTGAGATCCGTGTGGAAGAATTTTTTTCTTCTTGCATTACAATGGACAAATGGCACAATGGAAGCTAAGCCCCAGTGGTCGATACTGGCACTGCAGGTTCCAGGATCCACAACACTCACACTGCTAAGTCCGCCAGATATTTACTCACTTTCTGGCGATGTAACCTCTGCACACCGCTTGGAAGTAGATAATGATATCAGTTATCTTGAGGTCCCTCTCCTCCTCCAGGTGCGCCAGCACACCCGCACGGAAGAAGATCTTACTCTGGCCGATCCGGAAAAGGTTTGGATCCAGCTCAAGAGCCCGGATCTGTTGGAAATGGTAATGGTCAGAAGCACCACAGACAGCACGATGATACAGTCATCATATAAGAAGCCTCTTTCTTACCATCCGCTCACAAGCTTGCTTCCCGTCCATGAATCCTTTAGGTATGGCGTTGGGGGTAAGAATTTCATATCTAGAGAAGAAGCACAAAAAAATAAAATAAACGCATTCAACTTCAGTTTTAAAGACTGTGGTTGAAAAATAAGGTGCAGTCTCTTTTTAAATTAAATGGGTCCTGCCAAGCTCTCACGTTATCCCCTCCCTATCTACAGGAAAGGGGATAAGCATTTGACTGGTGCCCCATATGGAGTGGTAGGTCATGCATGTCTGCTACCGCTCGATCAGCAATCTCCGGCAGTCTCGTATGGAGCAGCAGCGGAGACATGCGTGACCTGTCGCTCCATATATATCGGTGCATGGGACCTCCGATCAGATTGCATATCCCCTTTCCTGTGGATGGGGATAAGTTGATATATTGGCACAACCCCTTTAACAGCTGTTTATCTGTTACCTTTGTCTGAACTCCTGGAAGACTATTCGGTTGGGGAATCCCTGGCGGCAGATACGGATACCTTCCAGGACACCATTACACCTTAGCTGGTCTAGTACCAGGTGAGGGTCCAGCTTACCGGCCTGGGTGAGACACAAACAGGAGGTCACTACAAGGAATGCAACATTTAAAAGAAACACTTCAGGCATGACTGATCTGCGTTGTTATATCTAGAGCACCACCCATTAGGCCCTGCACTATGCATAGCACATAATATACACACAATATAATATGCACAGTGTCAGTTTCACCCATAGTGTCTGGGAATAAACAAACATGGCTGTTTATTTCGAGAAAGTGCACCACACCGGTCCATTGGTTGTAAATGGAATTGCAATCATGCAAGTGAGCTGTGAAACCACACACAACCAAAGGACAGCTGTGCTTGTGTTAGAATTTTTTATTCCTGCACAACCCCTTGAAGGTATAAAAGTGATATTTTTTGTGTTGATCCTTGTACTGACCACAAGGTGGCATCATTCCAGTATAATATCCTATAAAGAGATTATCAAGAACTATATATACAGGACAAGGTGACATCTAACGTTGGGGGGGGGGTTGCAGAATTGATCAGTCACGTCTGCTCTGACTCCTCGCTGATGGCATATCCTAGGCACATGCTTCTGACGAAAGTCAGAAAACTCAACAAATCTCTGCAATCACAAACAACCACAGCTCTGCTGCCTCTAAAACCGCATGCTATAGCCCCTGGTATGTAGGCTGTAGAGCCATGTGATCGCCCTGTGCACACTTACCCGCTTCTCGTGGTTGGGGATTATACAGCGCACAAAGTTGGGGTTGGTATTACGGAGCGTCGCCATGAGTTTGGTCAGTGACTCCTTGTACAGCTGCCCCACGGTCCTGAACATGCCCTTCTTGGTTTTGTATGCAGAACCAAAGGCCGTCTCTGTCATTCCAGCCACCTGGTCCAGGCCAACAATACGATCCACTGTGGAAAGAAGGAGGGATGACCTAAAGGGGAGCCCAACACTGCATAATGCGAAGATGCCTTCTTGCTGTCAGTGAATGGAAATATTTACTTTCAGAGGCTGAAAACCTGTCCTGATCAAGAGCTGCAGCACAAGAATGTTTCCATTCACTGACAGGGATAGAAATTTAGCAAAATATTTAGGAAGTATATAAGCTGCTGACAGTAAGATAAAAGCAGCAAGAGGACCATCAGCGGGATGTCCTATGCGGAGGCTCCCAACATGCCGACTACTCTACAAAGCAGACTACGTCTACACATTCACCTCCACATAAGTGGTCATAAAAGGAGGCTCTCTGGACAGTCTGTATGTCTAGGAGAGGCGCCGTACAAAAGAAGATATAAGAACTGGTTAGAGTCCACTGAGGAATCGGAGAAGATAATATCCACTAATGGGCGACATACCGTCCTTCCAGAGCTCCGCCACAAACTTGTCTGTGGACTGGTGAAGCAGGGTGGCCACGTTGTCATTCAGGGGATCCATGTTCTTCATGAGCCATTCGTCAGCTTTGTAATCCACCTGAGGTGTGAGATTGAGGAACAGAAGGTGGATCAACTTTCTCATGTCTTACACTCCAGTCACATCTAAAGCTGCATTGAATATTCCATCTGCAGGCAGAGTGCCCACTTGTTGAGTGGAGTTTCCATAATGTATTCTCTATGTTTTAATGCATCCGGTGGCAACACTACATCTCCCACAGATGTGAGGAGACGACTTAAGATCAGAATATGCAATTACTTGGTATTAAAAGGTAATTGTCCAAGATTACAAAAACATGGCTTCCTTCTTGTACAAATAGCCCCACACTTGTCCATGGGATGTGTTTGGAACTGCAGCTCTGCTCCTCTGAAATCAATAAGGCTTACTTGCAATACCATACTCAACCTGTGGACAGGTGTGGTGCTGTTTTTGAAAGGCGGCAGCCAATCCTTTAAGTTTAAACCATAGATTGATGCTATATGCAGACACATTAGCACTGATGTCTGGTCCTGAGAAGGTCCAAATCAGATCTAATCACCACAGTGCAGTAAAGCGACCTACCCTGCCAGCATAATGGATGATGCAGAAGTCAGCCTTGTCCTTCAGTTGCCGCGGCTTCTGGAATTTGGAGTGGGTGCCCTGTTCCTGGACCAGCTTGTCCACAAAAGTCTTGTCTGTGGCTTTGGGGAACCAGCACTCTTCATCCAGCAGAGCCAGGACTCCAGGAGGGTTAGCCTGCAGAGGACGACAAACACGAACATCAGTCAGAAGCCACAGGTGGAGGGGCGTACCTGTATGTAGATGACTACTACTGAGAGAGGGGTTCAAATAGGAGGCAAAACCAATGCCAGACTATTGGAATTTTACTGTGGTGACTGCAGGGCTGCTTGTCAGGGGAAAATCCACTTTGCAATGATATCACCATGTATAATTGATGGGGTTATAAATGACGGGGGCTCCATCACTGATAAACGAATCTCAGCTGGCTCAGACATTTAGATAATGGGAAGAACTAGGCCATGTACAGCGCTGACATACAATACTATACTGTCGGTACAATTATTCCACATGTTGTCACCAAATGGCGCCAGAGAGATTCAGTCTGAACCGGGAATAGAACTTTGCTGCCTTGAGGCTCTTTCCAGGCTGCATCTGCAGTGTCCGCCTGAGATCTCCTTCAGGGGGATAACCTGACGGAAACTTTGGACACATACATTTAATGGATGCCACTGAGCGGCATCTGTCACCCAAATATGCCCATGTTAAAAAAAATATATAATAATAATAATATATTTTTTAAATAAAATTATAAATAAATAAATATATATATCTAGATCTATAGCTTGAAGTATATATTTTTTCTTACTGGATATTAGTGTTGCGTGAACTTTGTGTTTTCAAGTTCGGCGTACAAGGTTCAGGTTATCAAAAAATTCCGTTATGGATTCCGCTACCACAGACCATAACTTATGGTCCGTGGTAGCGGAATCCACAATGGAATTCTTAGAGAACCCAAACCTTGTACGCCGAACTTGAAACACAAAGTTCGCTTAACACTACTGGATATCTATACTCGGGACAGGACAGTCTGCTGCAGCATGCAGAAAGGAAACCAGAAATCCTGGTGGATACAGCTGAACAGAGGATAAAGACACTCTATGGCCTCTGTCATCATGTATGTCCAATTTTATGTATGAGATCTCCAGTTGCACATGGTGATGTACACACTGTAGATGAAAAGCAGCGTGAACTGACTAAGAGCTATCCTACGGTTCACCATCAACATCTATGGTAGAGAATACCTTGTGATGAGCTAATAGAGAACCAGGGAGAACAGCACTGGCAGAGACATCATGATCCAGGCGAAGTAGCTGGACACGTTCTCCCCAAATGCGATTACGCTTCTCTAATCACTATCAATGGCAGGTAACCAGACAGCGGTGGCTGCAAGACTTACCGGCCTCTCGATGAGGTCAATGCAGGGCTGTAAGTCCAGGCCGAAGTCGATGAAGTTCCACTCGATGCCCTCGCGCTGGTACTCCTCCTGCTCCAGGATGAACATGGTGTGGTTGAAGAGCTGCTGCAGCTTCTCGTTTGTGTAGTTAATGCAGAGCTGTTCAAATGAGTTCAGCTGCAAAAGAGAAAGATGGTGAAATGGTGAGTGGACTGCAGCCATTCTGCGGGGGCTGTTACCAAGAATCTGTCAGCACAGCGCTGACGGACACTCCCCTATGGGCTTAGGGCGGCCACACACATTCAATATCGGTCGGCAGCTCTCTCCCCCGACTCCCCCATACACATACATGGCCAAACATGTATGTGTATTCAATGGGGAGAGGGGATAAAACTGCTGCTTATCTCCTGGGAGAACAAAAGGATAGGGCGCTAATATTTATTTCGCCCAAACATCATCATCTGTCGGGGGAGAGGCGGGAGCTCCTCATGTACGCTAGACTGAGGTTAGAGTAATGTGTATGGGGGCCTGTAGCTGCGCCATGGTGCACTGCATTCTGGGGGATTTTGCATTTATCAACTGCCAACTCCCTATATTGCAGAATAATACATGACAAGTTATGATGTACATAGTCAGCAGGAGGGAAAAAAATAAAAAGGATGTAACTAAGGGCTCATGCACATAAACTTATTTTTTTCCGTTTCTGTGCCTTTTCTTGCGCCGCGTATGCGGATCAATTCACTTCAATGGGTCCGCATAAAAAACAGAATTGACTCCTTTTGCATTCTGTGTCCGCATAGCCGTTTCAAAAAGAAAAAAGAAAAGAAAAGAAGAACATGTCCTATTATTGTCCACATTACGGTTATGGATAGGACTGTTCTATTAGGGGCAGGATGTCCCGTTCCACAAAATGAGGCACGCACACGGGCCGGTACCCATGTTTTGCAGATCTGTAATTTGTGATCAACACATGTGGTGTGCATGAGCCCTAATGTATATGTAAAAAATAATCTGACATATATGTAGATTAGATAACAACCTATGCTTCAATAGTGAAGGGCATCGGCACCTGAATGAATATTTTGTACGTTTTTATATAGGTTTGAAATGGAATATTTTCAATAAAAGATCAAATGTTGTTTCCGTAGCTTCTCTTTCTACTGGGTGAAATATCCGGGTCATATTGGAGCATCATATAAGACTCATGCTCCATAATCACACACATTAGATTATAAATTATACAACACATCAGCCGCCTATCTATGAATGACATTATAACCACCGCTATCTTGAGATGGCTGAATTGATTTCCTGACGCAGACACCAAATTAACTCTTGAAATCAAGGTTTAAAGGGGTTATCCAACACTAAACTTTTTTAACAGACCCCTTCAGGGTAGCTGGACTTGCAGTGGGGTTCTTACATACCTGGTCCCTCCGTGATGCCTGTTACTCCATATCCGCCTCCAAAGATCCCAGGTCTCTGGTAATCTATATTCTGTTGATGGGTGTCACATGACTACTGCAGCCAATCACTGGCCAGTTCAGTGACATATCACCCATGCAGCATGTGATCCAGTGACGTACCGCATGGGTGACGCCCGTCAGCAGCATGTTGATTACCAGAGAACCGGGATCCGTGGAGCGATTCTGCCGGAATCCAGCGGCAGGGACCAGGTAAGAATGAACCTTACTGCGGGACCAGCCACTCTGAAGGGGTCTGTTAATGTTTACTGATGTATAGCCCCTTTTAAGAAGTGTCTTTTGGAATCAGATGAGTAAAAATACAGAGGCACTTCATATCCTGGTCTTAGACCAAACTATTCTGCAGTAATATGCACCACATTTATCAAGAGGGGGGACTGCATCAAATAATAAGGGAACCCCCCTCACCCCAATGTATAAAACAAACCTCAAAGATCTCAAAGCCAGCAATATCCAGGATGCCGATAAAAGAGGCTCCTTGGCGCTTGGTGCGGTCCAACGCTTTGTTGATCCGATGGACCAGCCAGCGGAAGAGTCGCTCGTAGGTCGCTTTGGCCAAAGCTTCTATGGCAAAGTCCGCCTGCAAAAGGAAAAAAAGAAAGTCAGTTTTTGTCTAAGAGGTGATCTGCTTTAAAGTGTCCCTCCTGCACTACATTTAACTTTTAGGTCCAAAATTCTGCTGTAACCATTGATATATGGCCATGGACATAAATTATAAAATTCTGGCTGCCAGCAGACACCACTAGGGGGAGCTCAATACATAGGATTTTATACAACTGTCCCTAAAACCTGATCACAAATCCAAATGCAGAAAACTCCCCCTAGTGGTGACTGGAGGTAGACAGAATACTTCAGACCCCTGAACACTAATATGCTGGATGAAATATATAGTAAAAATTCTTCACAGCTTCACCTGCCCGTGACTGGGCCTCCGCTCACCTGCTCCTTTGTCTGTGCCTTCTGCACGTAGTCCCGGCCCACTTTGATACGTGGAGTGAGGATGGCCCGGGTAAACTCCATGACGTTCATGCCCAGAAGATGGCAGAGCTTCTGTGCAGCTGGGGAGAGAATACAGGATGAGGCCTTGCACCTGGTCTACGGCAAAAACACAGCTCACCTCCTTGAACCCCCGCAGTATGATGGCGGCCGACAAAGCGGGGAGAGGGGTCCAATGCTATCAGCTTCTGGAGATCAGCCCCCCGCACTCTGCTTGTACAGATCTGGTCCATGTCTCCTGAATAGTGCTCTGGGGAAGGCCATATCCGACCAGTGCATGGACCCAGAATCCATCAGACTTATAATGGGCTGTGAACTGGGTGAATTTAAGATGCTTTATTAAATGGCAGGCTTCCTGGGCTATCACTATGACTAAGGGACACACCTGCAGCCACAAACTGACCCCCAAAAGTGTTAATGGAGGGTCAGTTAAGCATCCTGTTACTTAGAAGTCAATACTATAAGGAAATGTGTCACCAGCTTATCTTGGCTCTGCAGATCAGAGGGGCACATCATCTACATGTAATACTGTATGGGCCCCCTTTATTCAGACCCTATTTCACTCTTTGTTCTTGCCAAAGCCCTGACTTCTTAACGAGAAATGCCCCCTGACGACAATCTCTGTGAAGCGGACTTTGAAGATGTTGGATTCTTCCAGCTTGGGTCTGAGTAAGATCTGTGACTTCCGAGTTTGCTATGTGCTTGGAAAGATGGGTCTCTGGGGAGAGACGTGCATAGTGCAGGCCTGAAGTCACCAATATTAAATGACTGCCTTTTCGGCACGTCAGAAATAAAGGATGTTTAAAGTGGACCCATCCAAGACTGGAATGAGTGCAAGACTGGAAGGACAGCGAAGAGATCAGCCAATGAAGCATCCACGTACTGCAGGCTGTCAGGCCATGCTGGGGGTTGTAGTTTTCCCGCAGCTAAAGAGCTGTAGGACGCTTGCAAATTTCTGGGGGGAGTGGAAGCTGTCAGTGGCAGGGTGACAGCTCTTAAAGGCGACTAGGTTATACACTCCACCATTCCTCAATCAGCCGCTGGACCACAGCTTATAATAAATTCCTGGGCCACAGGAAACAATAGGTTAGAGGGTCCAGCGAGCGAGTTTTTTTTTTTTCGGCTTGGCTCTCACACATCCCTTGGGGTTTGGAGCTTGGCTGCAGATTCTTGGCCTCTGCTCTGTTCTCCACAGTCCGGACCCAATAAAAACAAACACGAAGAACACTCTATGCAGATTCTGCCTCCACCGCACGTCTCCCCCCCCCCGACTTCTGGAGACTGATTAGACCGAATGATCGGCAGGGAGGAGCAACTGCACGCGGGCTGCCCCAACAGGATAAGCGCTAAGTATCGCACTGATAGGGTGAGGAAGGGGATAATACAATCTTTGTATATCTGTCCCAGAGGTATATAATCACACTGATACGCAGCGCAGACCTCCTGCGAGAACGGTCTTTGCACGTGTTCCCCATGACAACTTTTACCTGCACACTCTGCTTTATCAGGACCAAACTTTCTCTAGCACATACCAATGCGACTGGCTGCACTGAGGCCCTGTGTCTCTATGATGGCACTGACCAGGGAGTGTTATCATGTGCACAAAGGCACAGAAGCCCTTTTCACAAGAAATAGTGGTGAAGCTTGACTTGAAAGTTCTCCTTTAAGGGGTATGTTCAACTCTGGGGAGCTTTTCCAGAACAACCCCATGGTTGTACTCATGGTGGGAATCATACTTACCTGATCCCCATCGCAGCTCCTGGGTCTCCCTATGTCATTATCCAGTTTGGGTCACACGACGCTCGGGTGACACATCCCTGCTGCGGCCAGTCATTGGCTGTGGTGGCCATGTCAAACCGGATGTTGGCGCAAGGAGACTGAAGAGCTGCAGCAAAGTTGGGGGAGCGAAGGCCCCAAAACCCAGCGGCGGGGATCAGGCAATCAAGATTCCTACTGTGAGTCTGGCCAACGGGGGAGGGGGGCTTCGGGGTTGAACAACCCCTTTAAGGTTGACGCCTACAAATCACCAACCTGTGTTCTCCGGCATGGACGCCTGGTCTGTGTTCCTCTCCTTCTTGAAGACAATGTTTCCAAATTGAAGGACTGAAGAAACGACCTTGAGCATCGCTGTGGAAAGAGGGGAGATCGAAAATATGAGCGGGAGGCACAGCCAATATACCGCTACCCCAACTCCCGACCGTTGAAACGACAACCCTCAACTTTCCCCGCCAGCCGCGTATCTTACTTACACAGTATCTCATCATGAGAGAAGCCCATGATGTGCATCGCTTCCATGGTCTCCTGAAAGTTGTCCTTGTCCTGCTGCCCGGGGATAGGTAGGTAGCCATTAGAGACAAATTTGTAGTTGTTGAAGCCCTCCAGCAGCAGATCCGCTACATTCAGAGAGAAAGTCGCAAGGTTAATGACGTCCGTCCATCTACAGATGGTCCGCCACGTGATCTGAGGTCAACTCCACCTGCGCCAGGACAATAACAGAGACGGATGAAGAACGAGACTCACATTTCAGGTGTTCTCCAGACCCTGCGAGCAGCTGGTAGAAGATGTGAAAGGTCCTCTCGTCCTTGGCTTGTCGGATTGCTCGAGATTTCTCTAGCAAGTCTGGAGAGTGGCGTTAAGCAGCCTACA
This sequence comes from Bufo bufo, assembly GCF_905171765.1. Classification (NCBI taxonomy): domain Eukaryota; kingdom Metazoa; phylum Chordata; class Amphibia; order Anura; family Bufonidae; genus Bufo; species Bufo bufo. The sequence goes on from NC_053394.1 coordinate 424,550,654, forward strand.
AAGATAGTGGAAGACCCAGGAACCCAGTTCCACAACAGTAACTGGGAGTTACTGGTATAGACCTCGACATGAAAATGATTAAGATCCGGAATGACACAAATATGGCTGCATTCTTCCAAAAGTAGTGCCACACTTGTCCGCAGTTTGTGTCTGGTCTTGCAGCTCAGTCCTGTTTATTTCTATGGAACCAATCTGCAATACCAAATGTAACCTGCGGACAGGTGTGGCGCTCTTTCGGGAAGAAAGCAGCCATGTTTTACTAACCCCTTCATCCATCACACAGCTTGGTCCAGCTTACTTTGCCTGTCAGATAATGAATCTGACGAGGGAGGCATCCATAAGAAAACTCGATGGACCAACCCGGGCCCTGGGCTGACAAGGAGTGCTACTGGAGGGACTTATCAGCCCGTGAGATGCCCTATTTAATGGGTACTGTATACCAGGGGGTGAGCAACCTAAGGCAACCCCAGCTGTTGAGAAACAAGCACTCCCAGTATGCACACTTGCTCAGCTGTTCTCTGAACTCCCATAGATGTGAATGGAACATGCTGAGAGTTGTAGTTTCACAACAGTTCGAGTGCTGGAGGACAGGTTAGGCGCCAGGGCCTGTCCTGAAACATTAGTTCAACCCAACCGCAGGCCTCATCTGTAGACCCATAGAGTTGGCGTATACACGTCTTACCCGGCACAGCAGAGCGTTAAATCCGCACCGAAGAGAAGTCAACTGGTTTTAATTAAGAAAAGCTGAATCTCATCTGAAACTTGGCGCTGCGAGGAATCCCAGGAATGATATTTAATTTCCCTGCCGTAGAGATATTTTCTGCTGAGATGCCACAGGTTGGGGTTCAGCTCCCTCCACAGTGTCCCTACTAATAACAGCCTGTGGCGTAACGTATAAACACTGCGTCCCAGGCCGGTAACATGAGCAGCGCACGAGATTCCTGGCTCGCACGGTCCGTTACCCCCGAGGACATTGTTGGGGGCAGGGCTTCTGGGGAAATGATAAGCTTGTGAGAGCAAAGTGAAGGTTCTCACAGGGAAAAGGAAAAAGTGCACAGTCAAAGACCCCTGGTTTGGATCTGCTAATTATTTCTACCTGGAAACCATCAGCAAGCAGGCTCGTTGCGGATAACAGATCTCATGGTTTGCATGAATACCAAGGAAAGAGGATTAGATTAACATGTGAATGGCAAAGGCAGTAGTGGTCAAGCCATAGTGCTATAGAGGCTTCAGATGTGGCCCATGTCTGCGGTGGAGAAGAGGCCACTCATGTGCAGCCACTCTGAACTGTAATCCCTTAAAGGGTTTGTCCAGGATTGGAAACCACAACTGTCCAAGGGCAGCATCTGGTACTGCAACTCCATTGAAGCTGTTTTCGGAAGAAGGCAGCCATGACTTCTCTAATAATGGACAACCCCTTTAAGTACAGGTACATGACCCTAATCAGGGCCAACCGCATACCTCATACACAATGCAGCCTATTGCCTTTGTAAATATGGAGCAGCTACATAGTTCCAAACCTGGCACATACCCCCTATATAAAGGGTCGGCCCTGCCACACCCTGTCTATGCCAGGCGCCATACACTCCTTCCCTAAGATCACGCTATGATAGCGCCACCTGCTGGCCAAAATAATGATGTACGTTTTCAGAGTAAGATAAAGGAGGGAAGAAAGGAGTGTAGCCGCTAGTTGGACAATTGTGGGCTGCCTGGTGCCCACCTGAGTAAGGCCATACACGACCTACACATGTACGGGGTTACTGAGGTGTAACTGACCCCCACAGCTGGACACGATAACATGCTAATCAGAGACCATTCATGCATGAACTTCGCACACGCCAAACCACTTCTACACGATTCACTGGTCCCAAAATAACCAAGGAGCTAGCGTTCCCGACTGCCAGAGGAACACGGCGTCTGTACAGGATCCAAACCAGAACAAGGCGGTGAAAATGCGTCTCCTCGCTCCGATCACAGTATGGGCGTCAGGTTGACTATTTTAGGAAGTTCTCGGAGAAGATCCATATCCCGTGTGATTCAGCGGGCGCCATAAATTCATTGCAGCATTTACATAGATTTAGGAGTTAAGCCCAATTTGGCAGCCACGTGGAAGAACAGGAAATACGAGTTTATCCTATTCCTGACTTCTCGCCATTTCCTGAATTTCGTGGGGCATGAAGTAAAAGGATACAGGTCTCGATATTGGCCCCTACGATGTAACCGGTCACATCAAAGTTTATCCGGATGAACTTGCCCTGTGGGGTGGGGAAAGAAAATCAGAATCTTTCCGCATCAATAACTCACGGCTGGAAAAAACATATTCATACGTGTCCCGTGGCTCCCAGCTGGGGGATTGTACGCAGGTGAATGAAACCCCCTGCAGGTGACCTCGCTGTCAGGGCAGCAAAGCCTGGTAATTGTATAATGAACAGCTCTGCAACTTTCTAATATACGTTGTGTCTCAAATTCTCACCCTTGTCAAGATCTCTGCTTGTTATGAGTGAATAGAAATATGCTTGTTGGAGTCTGAAAGCCTCTGAAAGATAGATCTCTGAAGGCGTAGCCCCCCAGCTGTGTAAGGGCTCGTTCACACGACTGTTGTCGTCCCGTGCTGTGAACCGCAAATTGCACAATGCACGGGCACCTTCCGTGGGGCAGGCGCATGGGGATCGCAGACTCATTCACTTGAATAGGTCCGCGATCCCTCCGTTCCGCAAAAAGATAGAGCCTGTTCTATCTCTCTGCGGTGCGGAGGCACGGAACGGAACCCCAGGAAGCACTCAGTAGTGTTCCATTCAGCATCTCCGGATTTGCGGATCCATTGAAATGAACAGGTCCGCATCCGTGATGCGGAATGACAACAGAACGGTGCCCGTGTATTGCGGATCCGCAAATGCGGTCCACAATACCGGAACGGGACACCAACGGTCGTGTGAACGAGCCCTAAGCTGCATGTTCTTTCCATTGTTCTAAATACAACCATGAATATTTTTATTTCCTTACAGCAAGCAGAGATCTTTAAAAAAAAAAAAAAAGTAGATAAAAAAGCCATTGAATTTACAGGTTCGCCCCTCTATATAATACAGATGAGGTGTCATGCACACGACCATATCAGTTTTGCAGGCCCCAAATAGCGGATCTGCAAAATGCGGATTTGGTCCATGTGTCGTCAGCTTTTTTTTCCCCGCTGACCCATTGACTTCAATGGGTCCGTGGTCTGAATTTTGCAGACATATTTTATCTTTCTGCATCCATATGTTTATTTTGCAAAAGAATAGAACACGTCCAATATACCTGGACGCAAAAAAAAATGCAAACCACGGACCCGCTGAAGTCAATGGGTCCTCAAAATATGTGGATGCAACACAGACCATATCTGTACCTTGTGGAGTCACAATTTGCGGTTCACAAAATACATATGGTCGTGTGCATGAGGCATAAAGGGGTATTCCTATTGCTAGGATATGCCCCTATCGTCTGAAAGGTGCGGGTCCCACTCCTGGGACACACAGCTACACACCGAGAACAGAGAGGGGAAGGTGGTGGCCGAAGGACCTCAGGTTTCCCTGGGTCCGGCCACCACCAAGCGCTCTCCCCATAGCAGTGAATGTGAGCGCACCGCACTTGCGCGGCCACCGCTCCCATTCATTTCTATGGGGCTGACGGAAATAGCCCCAAGTCGTTACCAAGTCTCTGCAAAGAAATTTACAATGTAGCAGCCCAGGGGCCACCTTCACATATACCAGGGGGCACCTGTACGACGTCCTAACAGTAGAAGCCAATCGGGGGCTAACTCCTTGCAGTTGCAGGAATTAGGACCCCCATAAGCTCATGAAGGAGGGAGCCATTTTTTCACTCTCATACTTACAAAACGGGACGAGTTGTCGTTCTTGACTGTCTTGGCATTCCCGAAAGACTCCAAGATGGGGTTCGCTTGCAGCAGCTGGCGCTCTAGCTCCCCCTATAGAGAAATAAATAAAGATAAACATCTTGGGCAAATAGGAGACAAGCCCCGCCATACCGCGATGACCACCACACAGCAAGGCATCATGGGAATTGAAGCCTAGACCAGGGGCCTAAAGAAAAGCATAAAAAAGCATAAGCTTGAAGCTGGATACCCTCGTCAGGATTTGATCACTAGGGTTGTCAGAGACCCCCACCCCCCCATACATCGGTTTGATTGAGCGGACGACAGGAATCCCTTTTTTATTTCGACATCTATATATTTTGAGGAATACTTACCATACACATCAGTAACTAAGAACTGGACTAGCTTGATCAATTAGCACCACTAGAGGGACCTCCTGAGCTCAGTAAGCTCCTCAACTCCCCCTAGTGGTAGAGCAGGAAGCCAAAAATGTTCTAATTCAACCATGTTTCTGTCACATCACGTTGCCAGGGTGGGGATCATAATCCTTTTATTAGGGGAGGGTCACATAATTAATTAGATTTTCTACTGGAGACGCTCCTTGGGAAATATAAAGTACTCCTTTAAGGTGTAATTATCGGCCTGAGCATTAAAGGGTTACACCCGGCATGGCTGGTACCAAGTAGTCCATACAATAGCATTTAAATATCCATCCCTGGCTCACATACTGCTGGATAACTAGTGAGAATGGTCATTCTGGAGTCTAGGAAAGCTGGGTGACAAGCTGTAATGGTACCTAAGAAACGGCTGAATTGATAACAAGAAGAATGTTTTATATTGCTGCTCCCTCCCCCATAGCATCAGTCGTAATTAAGAAGCCATCACTGCTTCCCCCGCTACAACACCTCCGTGTAAGCGGCACAGCGCAGAACAAAGCGCAGCGCGCACCGGAGAGGCACATTGATGTAAATCTCCGCATTGGAGAATAAATCAGCCATTTTGTAAGTGTCCCGCCCCCCGCCCCAGCAGATCGCCCGTGGCCAGCAGGTTTTGTTTGTAACCATAGCACTTATCAGACCAGCAGGTGAGTGCCAGGAATTATGGGTAGGCTATTGGCGTCTCAGAAGCTGGAGAGGAAAAACCCTGCAGGGAATGATTACTGAGCGGGAGGACTGCACGAAACACCTCGGTGAGAGATTAATGCCGGGGGGAGAAGAAATGTCTCTAACAGAAAGGCAGGTGACTATGTGCAACCACTGAACGCTACTGTATAGGCTACATATAGAATTAATCTGTATTATACTCCAGAGCTGCACTCACTATTCTGCTGGTGCAGTCACTGTGTACATACATTACATTACTTATCCCGTACTGATCCTGAGTTACATCCTGTATTATACTCCAGAGCTGCACTCACTATTCTGCTGGTGCAGTCACTGTGTACACACATTACTTATCCCGTACTGATCCTGAGTTACATCCTGTATTATACTGCAGAGCTGCACTCACTATTCTGCTGGTGCAGTCACTGTGTACATACATTACATTACTGATCCTGTACTGATCCTGAGTTACATCCTGTATTATACTCCAGAGATGCACTCACTGTTCTTCTGGTAGTCACTGTGTACATACATTACAGTACTTATCCTGTACTGATCCTGAGTTACATCCTGTATTATACTCCAGAGCTGCACTCACTATTCTGCTGGTGGAGTCACTGTGTACATACATTACATTACTTATCCTGTACTGATCCTGAGTTACATCCTGTATTATACTCCAGAGCTGCACTCACTATTCTGCTGGTGCAGTCACTGTGTACATACATTACATTACTTATCCCGTACTGATCCTGAGTTACATCCTGTATTATACTCCAGAGCTGCACTCACTATTCTGCTGGTGGAGTCACTGTGTACATACATTACATTACTTATCCCGTACTGATCCTGAGTTACATCCTGTATTATACTCCAGAGCGGCACTCACTATTCTGCTGGTGGAGTCACTGTGTACATACATTACATTACTTATCCTGCACTGACATCCTGTATTATACTTCAGAGCTGCACTCACTATTCTGCTAGACAGTCGGCAAGCTTGTCAGTAGCTAGCTAATTTCCCATAATGACTGAACAGAGCGTTTCAACAAGCTCTGCACAGACACCGAACAAGCAGGGAGGGCTGGGCAATTTCAGCTCTGAACAAGAGAATTGTGAATGCAAAGTAATTCAACTACAGGTTGAACTGGAGACTGATTCAGGAGCCCTGACTGAGCAGCTAGGTGTGGATATGGACAGGACATATGGACGGGTATGGTTTTGTTGATTATCAGATGATAAGTATGATGAGGTGTGATACTCTTATTACAAATGGCAGACTGTCTCCTCGCTAGGGGGTGGGGAGGGGCGATTTTGGGGCTTACTTAATGGCTCTGTATAACATTTTTATATCTTGCTACAATATTACTTGTAATGAAGGAGTCATGTGACATTTTCCCGCCGCGCCAACTGGAAGTGCCTCATTTTGATGGATTCATTCTTATCCCCTCGACAGGCTTCCATTTAGTGGAGGTAATGGCACCCGTCAGATTACTTATGGCGGTGGGTGCTACATGCTGCCCTGGCTTCTCCCTTTCACTGTCTGACCCTGAAAATCTGAACGGACCTCGCGGGTTTTCACTCACTTTATGACTGCTGCAAAGAGTACCTATGACAGACACACTTCTCGGGTATGGATCAGAGTTGACGATACAGGTCTCTTCTTACCCTTCACCTATTCCAAGTGCACCTAATATCCCCGACCAATTGGAATAAACCATTGTTATAGCGGGGGGGAGCAATGAATATTTTGCAGCTTCGAGCGGAGCACCTTTCGCGACAGGTAGCAATCAACACCCTAGACCTCAGGGCTTTTCCATTTGGGAAAAAACTGGTTAAAAATGGCAGGAAAGGCGATTATACTGAGCAGTCGGATGAAGTTAGACAGGAAGACAGGCAGAGCGCGACATGCAGAGCGCGGTATGAGCAAGGACGGAGATGAAATGATAGCGGGATGTGAGGTCGGAAAAGGGAAGGGGGTGTGGGTGGGGGGGGGGAAAGGGAAGGGGGTGTGGGTGGGGGGGGGGGGGGGAAGGGGGGCGTGAAAGAGAGTCGGAAATTAAAACTGGGTGCTGGGTAAGTGTCGGGGAGAGCTACATGCTACTCACATACAACAAGGATCCACTCTGCAGTTTAACAAAATGACAGTGGGGGAGGGGAGAAAAAAAAAATACGTTAATGGTTATGGTTTATGCAGCACACCAAAATCAACACAGGGATTAGAGTAATACATAAAGGCTGTGGAGAAGGAACCCCAAACCCCCACCATAATAGAAGACATTAGGTCAATGGTTTACCAGTGACCCCCACCACCACAGCAGGTCTACTTTGCCTAGTGTAGGAGCTAAGAGTTGACAACCCCCACTGTGGATGGCACAATATGGCTCCAAAAGGGGGTCGTCACTCTGCTTTTGCTCTGGAGAAGTGGTACAGATTTGGCCAACACCTGCCTGGGCGAGGATCGGACACAAAGAGTGTTAAGATGATGTGAGCACCGAGGACGGAATGGTTACGTCATTAATGTAAGTGAGAGAGCAGACTACGTCCTTATGGGTACAGATAAGACGGGCGAGGATAGCGGCGCTCGGGAGTTGTGTTACCGACCACGTCCTGACTGGTAACACAAGTCCTGGGCTCACCTCGCCTGGGGTGAAAAAGTGCCTGATAATGGGCTACAGAGAAAGGTTCGAGGAGAGGGAAAGGAGTGAGAGGAAGAAATCCACTTGCCTGATGTTTGATGGGTTTAGGGGATTCCGTCTGTTATGGCAAACAAATAAACACAAGTTAGTAACGAGGCCGTTATTAATTATCAACAGGAAGAGCACTGACCAGCCAAATCATCCCCCCCAAACATGGATCCCACGGTACCTCCCTTGCAAAACAGAATATCACAAAATACATGTAATGGTAGACCCCAAGAATTGACCACAGTAGGGCCAGTAGTGCCAATGGGGACACGTACAAAAACTCAACCCAAGAAGTTCCATGTAGGTTGGTTGGTTCTACTCATCAGAGGTCCTTCATCAGCTGTTTTGACCCAAGAATGTTGTCAAGGTCACCTTATGGGATTTTTTTTTTAAACAAAAAAAAAAAGAAGGGTTCCCAAATTGCTGGAGCTTGGACAACCTAAAAGATAACGGTTATTTAGCCAACATGCCCATTTGTCTCCCCAATCAGTAAGGAACAGTAGGATCAGGACATGTCTGTTTTCCACCAGTGGAGACAGTTGGGCTGTTCCCATAGACCTGAGACCACTGGAAGCATGCCATCTTATGTCTACAGCCAGATCTACTCTAGGGAGCAGTAACAGCATACATACATACATCACCCTTCAGGAGCTCTCGTCAGCTTTACATGCCAACCACTGGTGAAGAACTGAGGAGGACAGATGCTAAAACCAAGGAGACCTTCACATTTCACTAATGATTAGAGACTGACTCAGATAAAAAGGTGGAGGGTGGGGCTCCAACAACTCACAGGAATCGTATGGTCCTTCTTTCCTTTATGTGAAGATGCCACATGAGCCAAGTACTGGATGACTTTCTTGGTATTTTCTGTCTTTCCAGCTCCGGATTCACCTCTGAGGAAAGAGAAACAAAACCCAACGACCCAGAAAGATTACATATCGGTTTGGTATGAAAAATACCAAAAGCTTCACTTGAATTGGGCATCTAAAAACTAAAGGTTCTCAGCCCTGGAGATGTATGACATAGTGGTGACCATGGTGGCAGAGACCGATCTGGACTTCCCACTGAAGAACACGACCCGTCAGCCAGAAGAGCAGATACCAGGGAGAACAGTACACTGCAATAATCTGGCACTTAAATTATAATGGTGATCAAAGAGCAGAAGTCTCAGCAAAGATATCTAATAACTGATCTACCTTTCTATGAAAGCCTCATCATCTAGATTATCTGATATTCTGGAATCTTCTTGATCCCTTTAATGCCAGATTATAGACCGTAGTGAATCACATTTCAAATTCCTTGATTTACTTGTGACGTTCTATAGTCCCACCATATCATACACCACTCACATCCAGAGCTGCATTCATAATTCTGTTTCCTGTCACATCTGCAGCACAAAATCACCACTAACCACTTACCAGAGCTCTTATAATGCCGAGTAGCGCAGCTGCTACAACGCCTGCAGGAGGACGTTCTCTGTGGAGCCCGGATCGGTACACTGGGTCAGCACTTTCAGGCAGAGGTGAAGACCCCGAAGTCAGGACAAGTAAACATATTTGGGGGGGGGTCTGGCATCTGAGTTTTTTTAAAATCTGATCTAAAGTTTGATAATTAAAGGGTCTGCTCTGAAGGCTGATAATTTAGGGGTAGGGTCTGGGGTCTGAATTCATTTTTGGAGTCTCAGCATGATTTTTGTGTGTCTGGTCTGAGGTCTGGTAAGGGGGTCAAACAATTTAGCGGTCAGATGGATTTAGGGATCTGGTCTGCTGGGGTCTGAACTAATTTTCGAGTCTGGGTATGAAATTTATTTTATCTGGTCTGAGGTCTAGTAAGAGAGGTCAGGTCTGGGGTCAGATGAATTTAGGGATTCGGTCTCGGGTCTGAATTAATTTTGAGGTCTGGGCATGATGTCTTTTATCTGGTCTGATGTGTTAAGGGGTTTAAATAATAAGTTAGGATCTGGTCAGGGTTCAGATGAATTTAGGGGTCTGGTTTGGGTCTCATTTTTTTCTAGTGTGTAGTCTGATTATAAAGAGGTCTGGTGTCTGAAAATTAAAAGGAGTCTGGTCTGGTGTCTGAAAATTAAAAGGAGTCTGGTCTGTGATAATTAAAAGCAGTCTGGTCTGTGATAATTAAGGGGTCTGAATTAATTTTGGGGTTTGTTATTTGTTGCCTGGTCTGTAGTCTAATGATTAACGGGTCTGGTCTGTAGTCTGACAAATAAGGGGTCGGGTCTGGTGTCTGATAATTAAAGGGTTTTGCATGTTGTCTGATAATTTAGGAGTCTGGTCTGGAGTTGGATAAATTTTGTGTTCTGAAGTCTCAATTCATTCTTGGCTCTGGTCTGGTGCCTGGATTAATTTTGAGGTCCAGGGAAACATTACAAATCGGTGCCTACGTTTGTCCTTTAATTAACTTTTATATGGAACTGGTAAATGTCCACCAGACTAGAGCCAACAAGAAAAAGATTACAAAGCAGCTCTAGATGTGACTGGAGTATAGCATTAAGGGTCTGGAAATCATGCTCCGTGCGTGAGAGTAATCCTCCGTTCTGGACACTTCTCGTCTTGCCGGCAATATACTGACATAATGTTGTGTGTCTCTGCATGACCTTACCGTTACACAATCAGACTGACAGCTTTATGTCAGTACGATTCTGTAGAAGTAAGGTCATGCAGAGACACACAGCATTAGAAATCAGTTTAATGCCATGCACTCCGGCAAGATGAGCAGTGTCCAGAATAGAGGATCACTCTCACACACGGGGTGCGATTCCGCACTGCACATGCTTATCTGAAACAGCCCTAAGCATAATACCCAATGTGACTCAAGACCCCCCCCAATTAAACCACAATCTGCCTGTAGACCGAAGAAGCTGCAGCTGCCAGCCAAGACATTCACAATAGGACTGCCATTATCTGCAGTTACTGTAATAAAACGCTACCAGTCGACATCTCCTGCCGCCCATTAACGCGCCCGTCTGGCCGTGGCAGGCGGGTTACCTTCCTTTTATGGTGCAAAAATTTATACTGTCTTCTTGGAACTAAAAAGGCAGAAAATGTGAGCGCCAATGGTCCATTTATCAATCAGAGGGAGATTCTTGCCCAAAAAGTGTCTGCAGTAAAAAAAAATGTATATCCACTCAGAGGATTTGAAGCAGAAACTTCTGCTTTTATACTGGAATGCAACTTATTCCAGGGGAAGAAAAACAATAAGCTGCAGCCTGACACCGTAACCAGCTCGGAATGTGGGAAAAATATGGAGCATTGCTTGGTAGACATCTGCTGCATCCTGTCAGCCAGAGGGCTCGCTGGAGCAGACAGACACTGGGCACTCACATGGTGCTGCAGAGATTCCTGCACTCCAGACCTCGGCTGATGAAAAGTCTGGACAGTTTGTTAGATGAAGCAGCAGACAGCTGCAGAACATGGTATTCATGCCTTTGTAATGAAGCACAGTGTGACGGGTATAGCAAAAAATCCCACACTCTAGAACTGTATTCTCTGGACACTAAGAAATGCGAGCACAGGACTGGGAAATATACTGGACTTATAGCTGCAAGGAAGTACCCTGCAGTCTAGGTGGTCTCCAAGGTCATATATGTGTATTAGAACTAATCTACATAAAGAACTGGAGTCACTTTGTAAATACCTTGTCCTAATTTGGAGTTACAAATGTATGTTTCATACTGCAGAGCTGCACTCACTATTCTGCTGGTAGAGTCACTGTGTATATACATTACATTACTTCTCCTGTACTGATCCTGAGTTACATCCTGTATTATACTCCAGAGCTGCACTCACTATTCTGCTGGTGGAGTCACTGTGTACATACATTACATTACTTATCCTGTACTGATCCTGAGTTACATCCTGTATTATACTCCAGAGCTGCACTCACTATTCTGCTGGTGGAGTCACTGTGTACATACAGGGAGTGCAGAATTATTAGGCAAATGAGTATTTTGACCACATCATCCTCTTTATGCATGTTGTCTTACTCCAAGCTGTATAGGCTCGAAAGCCTACTACCAATTAAGCATATTTGGTGATGTGCATCTCTGTAATGAGAAGGGGTGTGGTCTAATGACATCAACACCCTATATTAGGTGTGCATAATTATTAGGCAACTTCCTTTCCTTTGGCAAAATGAGTCAAAAGAAGGACTTGACAGGCTCAGAAAAGTCAAAAATAGTGAGATATCTTGCAGAGGGATGCAGCACTCTTAAAATTGCAAAGCTTCTGAAGCGTGATCATCGAACAATCAAGCGTTTCATTCAAAATAGTCAACAGGGTCGCAAGAAGCGTGTGGAAAAACCAAGGCGCAAAATAACTGCCCATGAACTGAGAAAAGTCAAGCGTGCAGCGGCCAAGATGCCACTTGCCACCAGTTTGGCCATATTTCAGAGCTGCAACATCACTAGAGTGCCCAAAAGCACAAGGTGTGCAATACTCAGAGACATGGCCAAGGTAAGAAAGGCTGAAAGACGACCACCAGTGAACAAGACACACAAGCTGAAACGTCAAGACTGGGCCAAGAAATATCTCAAGACTGATTTTTCTAAGGTTTTATGGACTGATGAAATGAGAGTGAGTCTTGATGGGCCAGATGGATGGGCCCGTGGCTGGATTGGTAAAGGGCGGAGAGCTCCAGTCCGACTCAGACGCCAGCAAGGTGGAGGTGGAGTACTGGTTTGGGCTGGTATCATCAAAGATGAGCTTGTGTGGCCTTTTCGGGTTGAGGATGGAGTCAAGCTCAACTCCCAGTCCTACTGCCAGTTTCTGGAAGACACCTTCTTCAAGCAGTGGTACAGGAAGAAGTCTGCATCCTTCAAGAAAAACATGATTTTCATGCAGGACAATGCTCCATCACACGCGTCCAAGTACTCCACAGCGTGGCTGGCAAGAAAGGGTATAAAAGAAGAAAATCTAATGACATGGCCTCCTTGTTCACCTGATCTGAACCCTATTGAGAACCTGTGGTCCATCATCAAATGTGAGATTTACAAGGAGGGAAAACAGTACACCTCTCTGAACAGTGTCTGGGAGGCTGTGGTTGCTGCTCCACGCAATGTTGATGGTGAACAGATCAAAACACTGACAGAATCCATGGATGGCAGGCTTTTGAGTGTCCTTGCAAAGAAAGGTGGCTATATTGGTCACTGATTTGTTTTTGAATGTCAGAAATGTATATTTGTGAATGTTGAGGTGTTATATTGGTTTCACTGGTAAAAATAAATAATTGAAATGGGTATATATTTGTTTTTTGTTAAGTTGCCTAATAATTATGCACAGTAATAGTCACCTGCACACACAGATATCCCCCTAAAATAGCTAAAACTAAAAACAAACTAAAAACTACTTCCAAAAATATTCAGCTTTGATATTAATGAGTTTTTTGGGTTCATTGAGAACATGGTTGTTGTTCAATAATAAAATTAATCCTCAAAAATACAACTTGCATAATAATTCTGCACTCCCTGTATATTACATTACTTATCCTGTACTGATCCTGAGTTACATCCTGTATTATACTCCAGAGCTGCACTCACTATTCTGCTGGTGCAGTCACTGTGTACATATATTACATTACTCATCCTGTACTTACCCTGAGTTACATCCTGTATTATACTCCAGAGCTGCACTCACTATTCTGCTGGTGCAGTCACTGTGTACATACATTACTTATCCTGTACTTACCCTGAGTTACATCCTGTATTATACTCCAGAGCTGCACTCACTATTCTGCTGGTGCAGTCACTTTGTACATACATTACTTAGCCTGTACTGACCCTGAGTTACATCCTGTATTATACTCCAGAGCTGCACTCACAATTCTGCTGGTTCAGTCACTGTGTACATACATTATGTTTATGTAGTAAATTACCTTTCTGTAGCTGGGACCTCCAGCTCCATCGGTTAACACGTCCATAGTCAGTGAGCCCCATTAGATGGTGTATGATGGAATATAGACTGATTTAAAAGGTTTTTACAAGACTTTACTACTGCTGACCTGTCCTCAGGATAGATCATCAGTATCTGATCGGTGGGGGTCCATCACCCAGGACGCCATCGATCAGCTATTCGAGAAGGCAGCGTGGCTCACAGTAGTGTCATGACCTTCTCAGCTTTTCCTATGCCATTGATGACACTTGCATCGGTCACTGACCTCCTCCGATCAGCTGTTGCAGTGGCACTCCGGGGAGCACTGCGGTCTTCTCACTGCTCACCAAGCACAGCGCCATACATTGTGTAGTGGCTGTGCTTGGTATTGCGTTTAGCCCCATTCACTTCTATGGGGCTGAGCTGCTCCTAGGCCAAGTGACCGAACAATGTGTCGTCAGTGGTGTACAAAAAGCTGTGAGCGACGCGGCCTTCTCAAACAGCTGAACAGTGGGGGTCCCGGGGGTCAGACCCTCACCGATCAGATACTGATGACCTATCCAGAGGACAGGTCATCAGTATTAAAATCTTGGAAAACCCCTTTAAATAACAAGCCCCCCAAAAAGCTGAGGACACAGACACTGGCACGAATAACACTGGCGTCCGGGATTTACTTACGTGCAAAGTATTGATTGGTCCTCACGATCTGAAAGACAAAAAGAAGAAAATAATGAAAATTCGGCAACTTAAAGGGGGTTTTCAGCCTTATGTGCATGAATCAGATGATCGAAGGGACTCACTTCTTGCTTGGTATTGCAGCTTAGTCCCATTCCCTATTACCGGGACTGACCTGCAATACCAGGCGCAGACACTACTAATAGTGGCACTGTGCCTGGAAAACAATGAAGGGGCTGGAGCACGGTGGCCCCGTCAATCAGCTGATACCAAGGACAGTCAATCAAGTCTGTAGAGAGCCCCTTTAAATCACTGGGTAGTGAAAAGTTTTACAAATTTCTTTTGTTTTGCGTTTTTAGTTTCTTATCGCTTTTAAGACCTCTGCTTGCTTTCGGTGAATGGAAACATTCTAGTCCTGATATCACGTCCTCCTCCCACAAGCAGAGGGTTCCCTGATACACTGCAATGATTCCTGCTCCTATATCAGCCTCTGAATGTAAACAATGTTCCCATTCACTGACAGCAAGTCGATCGAAAGAAATGAACCGAAACGCAGAGCGCATCAGAAAGCAGCAATTACCAGGTATTTAAAACATTGTTACAATGCAGACACCCCAAAAATGCAACATTGGACACCCCTCCCCACCCCCCCTCCAAGTATAAGATGGAGAGACTATAGTGAGCGAGCACCGTGGCTGCAAAACGCGTTAGCAATCATCAAAATACCAATAAGTCCCCAAAAAATGTACCATTCAGATGAACGCCCAAGCACAGTCAGGAGGAATACAGTATGTATACGGCTTCTAGACGTGGCGCAGGATCGGGCGCTAACATGTCTGCCATCTTGTACGTACGTGCTGAGCTAATGGCAGGATTAGCATGATGAATGGCGGCTGTTACACACACATTATCATTACCGTAGCAGAGGACTGTTTATACGGCCATTAATCTCCCTCGTCTGGGTGATGTCACCGCTACTGTATAATACCGCCGCCGCTCAGCGCCAGCCTTCCAAACAGACACGTCTCACTGTAAGCAAACGCCAAGGATAACAAGTAGCGGCTGATTTATCTTCCCCAAATCTCACAGATTTATGGCGCTAGCGCTGCCAATCCAGAACGGGAACCTAAAAAACACGCTGAGAATATAGGGATGCGGAATACCTGCCCAAAGATGGATCCCTCGTGGCCCACACCACAAAATCAGCTCGACGGGGACCATTCAAAATGGCCGTGTTGACAGTTTCTTATCCCTTAAAGGTGGTCTTCACTACCACGGCTTGGACGGTCTCCTTGGGATATATCATACGTATACGGCGGAGATAGGCAATGCAGTATGAATTGCTGCTCTATCCTCTTATTTTAGAGATCACAATGATGAAGAATTCCTTTAACCCCGCCTTTAAAGCAAGATGGCTGATCACATGTACCTCTGGCATCACAACAGATATCAGCGGCGGCCTCGTCAGTGCTTACCTATCAGACATGCAGTATGGATGCACTTCGTTTCTGCACTAGTGTGCGGCCAGAAACTGCCATAATAAAGAATCCCTTTAACCCCGCCCACTGCGCTAAAAATCCACATGACCCCACACCAATGACTTTGCCCCAAATTTTCCTGGCTGTATGCATGACAAAAAAATTCGCCAACCTATTCCTCAGCGCTGTACAGAGAAGCCAGGTGTGTCTTCCCTTGCTACCTTCTCTCGAGGCTGCAGAGCATCGCTCCCACTGTCATCATCATCCTCCTTTAGAGACTATCACTCTCGGACATCTGTCATCGACTACTAGACCCTGGCAGACACCAGATTGGTAACGGATGGGGCTGCGTGTGTTCCTGGCAGCCCAGACACGGCTAATCATTCCCGGCACCACCGGCAGCTAATGAGTAACAGGCCCCACGCTGCCCCCCGTGTCGGTCTAGTTACTGGCACATCGTTATGCCTTCCCGGACTCTAGGAAAGCTGGGTGGACGGAGGGGGCAACACTGTACCATTGAGGAGATTCCTGAATGGGCGCTAGCGAGGACAAAGCGCTACAGTCCAACACAGAAATCACTGATCGGATGCTAGCCCAGCCTCAACACGATGGGTGTTATCCTCCTAGACACAGATGAGTGTATCCATACACAATCCACTGCTGCTGTAGATAAACCAAGGAGCCCAAAAGATCATCAGCATGTCCGAAACGCGTTCTACGCCCCCCAAGCTGGAATAATAGCACTACCTATAGAGACACAACCTACAGGCAAGGCTTTCCAGCAGAATGCAGTCCACTGCTCACTGTTATCAGTCAAAGAAGGTGGTTAATGATTTTAGGACATTTGGTCACATGTGCATTTATAATCCTGCTGGTTGGTGCTGGAAACAGTCAGCAAAGGGTCAAACACTTCTAACAGCAACTGATCATGCGGTAGGGAAGTACGTTTCTCATATAGTCAATTACTGCACAATAAAGGCTAGGACGCAGGATCGGTATACGAGAATAGTGAGTGCAGCTCTGGAGTATAATACAGGATGTAATTCAGGATCAGTACAGGATAAGTAATGTATGTAAACAGCGACTCCACCAGCAGAATAGTGAGTGCAGCTCTGGAGTATAATACAGGATGTAATTCAGGATCAGTACAGGATAAGTAATGTAATGTATGTACACAGTGACTGCACCAGCAGAATAGTGAGTGCAGCTCTGGAGTATAATACAGGATGTAACTCAGGATCAGTACAGGATAAGTAATGTATGTACACAGTGACTGCACCAGCAGAATAGTGAGTGCAGCTCTGGAGTATAATACAGGATGTAATTCAGGATCAGTACAGGATAAGTAATGTATGTAAACAGCGACTCCACCAGCAGAATAGTGAGTGCAGCTCTGGAGTATAATACAGGATGTAATTCAGGATCAGTACAGGATAAGTAATGTAATGTATGTACACAGTGACTGCACCAGCAGAATAGTGAGTACAGCTCTGGAGTATAATACAGGATGTAATTCAGGATCAGTACAGGATAAGTAATGTATGTAAACAGCGACTCCACCAGCAGAATAGTGAGTGCAGCTCTGGAGTATAATACAGGATGTAATTCAGGATCAGTACAGGATAAGTAATGTAATGTATGTACACAGCGACTCCACCAGCAGAATAGTGAGTGCAGCTCTGGAGTATAATACAGGATGTAACTCAGGATAAGTAATGTATGTACACAGTGACTGCACCAGCAGAATAGTGAGTGCAGCTCTGGAGTATAATACAGGATGTAATTCAGGATCAGTACAGGATAAGTAATGTATGTAAACAGCGACTCCACCAGCAGAATAGAGAGTGCAGCTCTGGAGTATAATACAGGATGTAATTCAGGATCAGTACAGGATAAGTAATGTATGTGCACAGTGACTCCACCAGCAGAATAGTGAGTGCAGCTCTGAAGTATAATACAGGATGTAACTCAGGAGACGTACAGGATAAGTAATGTAATGTATGTACACAGTGACTGCACCAGCAGAATAGTGAGTGCAGCTCTGGAGTATAATACAGGATGTAACTCAGGATCAGTACAGGATAAGTAATGTACTGTATGTACACAGTGACTGCACCAGCAGAATAGTGAGTGCAGCTCTGGAGTATAATACAGGATGTAACTCAGGATCAGTACAGGATAAGTAAGGTCATGTGTTCACAAATGTGACCTGTAAAATGGTCATTTATAGGTGATACAAGCCCAATGCTCCCTTGAAATCTCTCTAGCCTGGGCATTAACACCCTCATTGCCAGAACGGACTAGAACAGGCCACTAGAAGACAAATCCCGCTAGGATCCAACTTGTAACATCTGGGATATGTCAGGGCAGCCATACCACTACAATAAAGCCATTATACACTACCAGAGGATGATCTGTGGTTAATCACTGCAGTAAATCACTTCTCTATTAAGAGCTCTGCACATTACAGCCGCCATGGCAAGACAGTTGTCTGTAAACAATCCCGGGTAGAGATTTCCCACAGCTGTCCTCAGGCGGGCACAGAGAGGCATGAACACATGGCCAGGATACGTGGGTGCTCAGAGGGCAACATACCAGGGCGGACTGAAGAAAACGGGTCATGTAAAGCACTGCTCCACCTGTATAGGCCACGGAGTCAGCCACGTAGATGCAGTAATACTGTTTGAATACATAGGACAAGGATATATGAACTCGGGGGCTGGACTCGGGCAGTTGTCACTTAGTTTTCTGCACCCCCATAACCACACGGGCTGGGGAGTACAGGGGAACATGTCAGAATAATGGCTGAGGGACATCTCTACCAACTATGTTATATATTTAAAGTGGAATTCCCCTTTAAGTAAACTCTATATAATGGACGGCGCTGGGCTTGGCGAGCAAAGAAAAGGCCGCGGCCCTCCTGGGAGCACTGGCGCCTTCTCAAACAGCTGATCGGTGGGGGTCCCGGGAGTCGGACCCCCACCGATCAGATTTTGATTACCTATGCAAAAAAAACTCTTTTTCATTCTACAATTTTAATACCCCGTCTTCAATTGCTTACTTCACAGGAGTAGTCATTGTAAATCCATGAAATGATCGACGTTCTCCTTTAAACCCAATCCCTTTAAGAGCATTAGAGGATACAGCTGTTTTCTTGACAAAAGAGTGCCACACCTGCCCTCAGGCCGTGCGTGGTATTGCAGCCTGTTTTCTTTTCCTTCCATGAGGCTGCCATACCAGACATAACCTAAGAAGAACGCAGCCATACCGCTGAGGTCATACTACATAAGGTCTGGATGAGGTTACTTTCCAAGAATAGGGGCTCCCTGACTCACCTCGGAAATCCAGACTGGTCACGAAATAAACCAGGGTGATGTAAGCGTCACCACCTCCTGCAGGCACTATGAGGCGCTATCAATATCTCCTCCAGTCATGGTGACGGGCTTACCATGCGAGTCACTACTTCTCAAGGAGGGCGGCCATGCAAGGTAATGAGAGGAGTGTGATGTGGTCAGGATAGTATACTTAGAAACCAGTAATGGTCACGGTAGGAAGCTCCTGCGAGGGTCACGCTCCCTGGGAATTCATCCTCTGTATGTTCAGAGACGTCACTACTAGGGTTGTAACTATAGGGGCAGCACAGGGAACCGTTACACCACAACCTAGGTGTCTGAAGCAATATAAACGGCCGGGTGGTGAACAACCTACATTGCTGCCCGGGTCAAGTCAAGGATACTCCTATTGACTTCTAAAGGGGGGGAAGAAGACCACACACCTCTAGTGGCATGAATCATGCAAGTACTTGAATAGCTCAAGCCAAGGACTGTCCAAGAGCACATTCCCAGACATAAGCTTTCTTAGACATCCTATGGTGGCATGCAAACATGCGAATAATGGCCCCATCCAAGTGGGCTTAGTGTGCCCCCATTTAGGAAATGATGGCAATGAGCTGACAGGTTGCAACGGGTGTCCGTGCTTGTTTAGGTATACATTACACGTAAACCTGGCTGATGCTCCGACATATAGGAACATAAAAGGTTAATATCGTGATGCAGTATACATAAGTAATGCAATGCACAAGATGACTGGCGCGGCCACTGTGTTGGATATCTGGTATCCCGGCATCCATGAATCCTTGGTTCGCACCTGTCGTTCCGCCCAGGCACATGCTGGTCATATGAATGCAGTTAGTGTAATTCACTTTAACCCAAGCATGGCTGAAGGCACGTCCTTCATATTAACTGCACACCAGAGAGGCCATCTCATCACTCAAGACAAGACAGATGGACATGAGCTTCTACAGTTAGTAGTGTTTGGAGAAAAATGACTATACAAAAACTAAACTTTAGATACACTGGTCCACCTAGGTCTGAATCATCCACCAAAGATCTCCAGATCCATCAAATGGTGGACCATATATGAGTAGACCACCTCTCCTTAACACTGAAGGCGATGTCAAGATGTTGGGTGGCTTTTGTGTAGGCTTCCTGGAATCTTTATTCTGAAAGCAGTAGTAATATTTCTAGGAATAGGTCATCAATTGTTAAATCCTAAAGATTACCTTCAAGAAAACCGTAATTAGTGAGTCTACGTGAAAACAAGTCACTTGGGTCATTTTCAGTGAGGCCTCCAGAAAAAAAATTGCAGAATGAGCTAGAAGTGTAGTCCTCCCAAAGAGGCCCAATATACACGATAAGCTACAAAATAAAAAACGAGTGACCTATAAATAACACATTTGACTAATGACAATGGGACCCGCCCAGGGGTGAGATATATTAGGCAGCAAGTGAATAGTCAGGTCTTGAAGTCGAGAGACCATAGAGCCAAATGTGTAGATGACTGGGTCAGAGCATTTACAAACCGCCTGGTCTTCTGGGGTGTTCCTGGTACATAGTGGTAAGGACCTCGTAAAAGGGGTCCAAGGAAGAACAACCGGTGATCTGGTAAGGCTTACTGATGTGTGCAGGTAGTGTATGCTAACTCGTCTGGTCCAAACCCACAGAAGCTGAAGAGAAAATTTCTGATAATTCCTGCTGCCAATGATAGATCACAGGTTTTTGCTTGCCGTGAAAAGGGCTGTAGACTGGTCAGAGCACCCATGCTGACCCACGTCCACAACGGAAACCACCCACAATGGCCATCAGAACTGGACCAAGAAGTAATGTAAGTAAGGTGGTCTGGTTTAATGAATTACATTTTACACCATGAGGATGGCCAGGTGCGTGTGTGTCACTTACCTGGGGAAGGCATGGCACCAGGATCTACAATCGGAAGAAGACTATCCGAAGGAGACAGGGTTATGCTCTCTGCAGTGTTCTGCTGGGAAAACTTGGCTCTTGTCATCCTATCATGTGGATGTGACGTGTACCACTAACCTAAACACTGTACAAGCAAGTGTCCCACTTAACAGCAGTGATATGCCCTAATGGCAATGCCCCCTTTCAGCAGGATAATGCCCCGACCCTTGGGAACATAAAGAATCATGACAACGTGATGACTTGTCTCCAAATTCCCCAGACCTTAATCCGATTAAGCGTCTGTGAGATGTGTTGGAAGTCAGAACCATGGTGGACCCACCTCACAAACTTTCCTGGTACCATAGGAAAATTTCAGAGGTCTTATGGAGTCTATGCAAAGACGAGTCACATCTGTTTTGGTGGCACAAGAGTGGCTGAACTATGTGCATAGGAGGCAACGGGAAAGCGAAAAGTTGTCACAGAAAATTGTAGTTTAGATCAGTGGTGTCTTCTCAAAGAGTTGGACTTTTGGAGAGATCAGGTGTCCAGAACTAGGGTTTGAGCCTAATGCTTCCGAGTCCTGGGCAGAAGACCTCCTGAGATACAGACAGATCTTACAGCTGCGCACAGAAACCCACAAGATCCACCTTAAGATGTTCTACAAAAATTCTTACTCATGGGTAAAGCCTCTTGCCAGGGCCAATGCTAATGAATGAGAGGTCAGAGGGAGGGTCTTACAGGACGTGCAAACCCCCCCCCCCCCCCCCCAAAAAAAACCTGAATCTGCAAGTAGTTCATAGGTTTATATGGGATAAGTCTCCAGTGTCACCAACCTGTGAATTTTTTGCCGAAGGCGTTTAATGGGCAGTCAGTAATTAAAGGAAGGGACGCATCATTGCATCGACTGATGGTTAATGGTCCTTCACCAGCATGGGAACCAAACACAGCCATAGCTGAATCCTCAAGCTAAACCTGACAGGCTCCTAGTGCAGATAAAACCTTACATATTTCAACTATGCTATGAGCAAAGTGGGTCTAAAGCAACCAATGATGTTACCGACTATAGGATGTCCATGGCCAACATAGAAAGACGTCAATCAAGCCAAGTCTAGCTTCAACATTCACTCCTGGTACACACAGCCACGCAAAAAGTTTGTCATTCGCTACAGAATTAGGTCTGTAAAACTACAAGGAGGACAAGGCCCGACGATCCCCTCCAGGACTCGCATTCCTGTGGTTTAGACAATTTCATTACGAGAGAGAAGCGATACATAAACAGGCCTCTGGTCAAGCGCGGTGGAGTCTGGTCTATACAGCTGGAGCGGTGTGCCCTAAAAATAAACCAACGGGCATAAAAACAGAAACAAATGGACTACAGATGGGCTGTGTAGATTGTTCTGCTTAACAAAAACCTTAAAACAAATACAGATGTAGACATCATCGAAACCTCAGAGAGCCGTCCAGAATACCTGTGGGGCTCAGCCTGATACCATCATCCAACATGGCAGAGGGTAGACACCCTGGTCACCAAAACAAAACTAGGTGGAAGTGAACAACCCCTTTAAGAGGATTTTATAGTCTAGAAGGCCGCTCCCCGAATCATTCTCAACTCCAACCGTTGAGGTCTTCTAGAGCAGAGGTCTCATAGGAGGGCGAATCTGAGTTTGTTCCATGTCAGGCTGCGCCATCATTTGTCATGCACCGACACCCTCACAGTGAATCCCGACGTGCTTTTGTATATTAAAGATTATTTCCTTGTATAATACTAATGCAAAAGCAGGAAATTCCACTCTGCGACTTGTGGAGGTCGTGTTAGTATTACTTCCTTCCGGTATTTTAACTAAAGGACATTAAGGAGAATATTTTTCTAAAAGAACTGGCCTCGAGCCAAACCCGGCCTCAAGTGCAGACCATAAAAACCGACGTGAAATAGACTCCTTTATAGACAACCAAGCTCCCTGTCTCACAATTTGCAGTCCCCAATGCACGGGCAACATACATGCGGATTCCGCAGACGGATCCGTGGTCTGTCTGCATCGCAAAAAAGTAGTGCATGCATTTTTTGCGGTTCAGGGGAATGGAGAGAAACCCCACGAAGCACTTCGTAGTGCTTCATGCCTCTCTTCCGCACCGGACCTTCCGGATTGAGGACCCATTCAAGTGACACGCGTGAGCCCTAAGCCTGAGGTCTTACTTTGGTGCTGTGTTGATTGCTCCCCATGATCCATCCCTTTGGCCCCTTCCGCGCGGGTGCAATGCGTGATGCGAACGAATTGCGGCCGCACGGAATCCGAACCTATTCATTTTTAATGGGGCTGTGTACATGAACGTTGGTTTTCACGCATCACTTGTGCGTTGCGGGACAATCGCAGCATGCTCTATATTCTGCGATTTTCAGCCAACGCTGGCCCCGCAGAAGTAAATGGAGCTGCGTGAAAATCATATCCGCAAGCAAGTGCGGATGCGGAGCGATTTTCACGGATGATTGCTAAGAGATGTTGTTGTTTGCAAACATTCAGTTTTTGATCACGCGCGTGCACCCACGCGATAAAAACTGAGCGCAATCCTGGACAAAACTGAATGACTTTGCCTGTGAAATCGAGCATTTTTTACTGAACGCATTCGCAACGCATCCGGACACGCTCGTCTGCAAGGGGCCTTAGGATAAGCCCTGCCAGTCACCAGGGATTCTACACAGAGGTCAATGAATACATTTTAGGGCCGGACATCTTTGACATCTCCAATTAATATACTGCTCTGCAAGAAAACGGAGGCTGCATGGACTTTCAGGAAACAAAGTCTTAGTAGAAGGCATCTAGAAGAACATCTGGATTATAAAAAAGTCAACTTAAAGGGACTCCGGCATACACAAGTATTAAAAATATCCAAAAATGAGACTCAACAGCCGCTGCATCAAGACAGGCTGATTTGGTTTATGAGAGACGTGAGCGGCAGCCAGACAGGTATTACACATTGTGACGAAGGCCACGTCCCTTTGTTTCCATGGACTGAAAAATAACAAAACCATCCAAAGCCAAAGCAGACAAGTAATAGATCAAAAAGTTGAAACATTCCTGCACCTCGGAGGAATGTTATCACTTAATGGACGCCAGGACTTCAAAAGACTTTGTGAAAGCCAATGTTTAGAGAGCTGCTTCGAGTCTCTACGAGCAGCGGCTTATTGGGCGAGTGTCAAGCAATTTGGTCACGTTTGGTTTTCATTATGCACGCGCTGGGATTTCAAAGTCGCCCCTATACCTTACCACGGCAAATGTGTTCATGTGCTGAACATAGAGAATTCATGGTTCTTAACTTGCCATTTTACACATAGAACCAATGAAGTCACCAACAAACGCTGTGTGACGTATAAGTCGTCACCCATTTCCAAGGCATCCAACAGACACAGCACATCTGCACAAGGAGAGCACTCTGGTCTTCATGTAAGCTTCTTTCTCCGCGCAACATGGGCATGAGACAAAAGGACATAAGCAGGAATTACTGAGACTAAGTACCAAAAGTCAGTCTTGAGGTGGCCTCAAAGAGGATTAGGGTCATGCTTCTAGATTAGATAACATGGTGTCCCAGAAGATGGAGTGGGTGTGTGCTACCTGACAGACACTCCTATCTACAAGAATATAACTACTATAATACTGCTCCAATGTACAAGAATATAACTACTATAATACTGCTCCTATGTACAAGAATATAACTACTATAATACTGCTCCTATGTACAAGAATATAACTACTATAATACTGCTCCTATGTACAAGAATATAACTACTATAATACTGCTCCTATCTACAAGAATATCACTACTATAATACTGCTCCTATGTACAAGAATATAACTACTATAATACTGCCTCCTATGTACAAGAATATAACTACTATAATACTGCCTCTTATGTACAAGAATATAACTACTATAATACTGCTCCCTATGTACAAGAATATAACTACTATAATACTGCCTCCTATGTACAAGAATATAACTACTATAATACTGCTTCTATGTACAAGAATATAACTACTATAATACTGCCTCCTATGTACAAGAATATAACTACTATAATACTGCTCCTATGTATAAGAATATAACTACTATAATACTGCTCCTATGTACAAGAATATAACTACTATAATACTGCCTCCTATGTACAAGAGTATAACTACTATAATACTGCTCCTATGTACAAGAATATAACTACTATAATACTGCTCCTATGTACAAGAATATAACTACTATAATACTGCTCCTATGTACAAGAATATAACTACTATAATACTGCTCCAATGTACAAGAATATAACTACTATAATACTGCTCCTGTGTACAAGAATATAACTACTATAATACTGCTCCTATGTACAAGAATATAACTACTATAATACTGCCTCCTATCTACAAGAATATAACTACTATAATACTGCCCCCTATCTACAAGAATATCACTACTATAATACTGCCCACTATGTACAAGAATATAACTACTATAATACTGCTCCTATGTACAAGAATATAACTACTATAATACTGCCTCCTATGTACAAGAATATAACTACTATAATACTGCCTCCTATCTACAAGAATATAACTACTATAATACTGCCTCCTATCTACAAGAATATAACTACTATAATACTGCCTCCTATCTACAAGAATATCACTACTATAATACTGCCTCCTATGTACAAGAATATAACTACTATAATACTGCTCCTATGTACAAGAATATAACTACTATAATACTGCCTCCTATGTACAAGAATATAACTACTATAATACTGCCTCCTATGTACAAGAATATAACTACTATAACACTGCTCCTATGTACAAGAATATAACTACTATAATACTGCCTCCTATGTACAAGAATATAACTACTATAATACTGCTCCTATGTACAAGAATATAACTACTATAATACTGCCTCCTATGTACAAGAATATAACTACTATAATACTGCCTCCTATGTACAAGAATATAACTACTATAATACTGCTCCTATGTACAAGAATATAACTACTATAATACTGCCTCCTATGTACAAGAATATAACTACTATAACACTGCTCCTATGTACAAGAATATAACTACTATAATACTGCTCCTATAAACAAGAATATAACTGCTATAATACTGCTCCTAACCACATGTAGTCACATCTATTCCCTATAGATACGAGCACTTGGGCCTCCTCCTCCTCCGCTCTGTCCGCTCACATTCACAGGATACTGGATGCCGCCATGCTGTGCTCCTCCAGCTCTTGCACAGAATACCCACGACACAGGGAAAGCAGCAGCTTGAGTCAACCCACAAAAATGGCAACAGGCCAGAGCGGGCGGACACTAGGACAGGATGCCCGAACAGATCTCTGTCATTCATGTGCCAATCCTTGGCATGCTGCGGAGGAGAACGGCGACCGGAAGGAAATCCTGAATGTCACGAGCCTTTATCACCAGCGTAGTGACACGAGCCACGGCAGCAGGACTACGTGAAAGAGGATTTAACGCCACAGCAGTGCACTCTGGGTAACTGCACGCCAATGTTACTCAGCTACGCTGCCATCCTCTGCAGACCCCAGCCGCCCCTACACTCTGGAAATCAGCGCAGCACTGCAATCCTGTATTAGGCTGGAGTACCCCTTTAAGAAAGGAAGAATTCTGACAACCATGTCTGCACATTGCTGGAAGCAGGGGGTCTCATTTGGGATTTCTATGGGACACCCTGCAAGTCCTTGATTTGTACAGATACGCGGCTGCTTTCAATGAGCGCCATGTAATACTTTATTCCTCCTGTGGGGGAGCTGTAGGAGAAGTGTACGCTCATGGCCAAGCATTCTCAGCGATCGCCTGGGATCCTAGTGGCGGGACAGCCTGTGATCACCTTATTTTTAAGGATCTCTTGCAACAAAAAGGCGGACAACCTCTTTAACCACCTCAGCCCCCAGTGCTTAAACACCCTGAAAGACCAGGCCACTTTTTACACTTCTGACCTACACTACTTTCACCGTTTATTGCTCGGTCATGCAACTTACCACCCAAATGAATTTTACCTCCTTTTCTTCTCACTAATAGAGCTTTCATTTGGTGGTATTTCATTGCTGCTGACATTTTTACTTTTTTTGTTATTAATCGAAATTTAACGATTTTTTTGCAAAAAAATGACATTTTTCACTTTCAGTTGTAAAATTTTGCAAAAAAAACGACATCCATATAGAAATTTTGCTCTAAATTTATAGTTCTACATGTCTTTGATAAAAAAAAAATGTTTGGGTAAAAAAAAAATGGTTTGGGTAAAAGTTATAGCGTTTACAAACTATGGTACAAAAATGTGAATTTCCGCTTTTTGAAGCAGCTCTGACTTTCTGAGCACCTGTCATGTTTCCTGAGGTTCTGCAATGCCCAGACAGTACAAACACCCCACAAATGACCCCATTTCGGAAAGTACACACCCTAAGGTATTCGCTGATGGGCATAGTGAGTTCATAGAACTTTTTATTTTTTGTCACAAGTTAGCGGAAAATGATGATTTTTTTTTTTTTTTTTTTTCTTACAAGGTCTCATATTCCACTAACTTGTGACAAAAAATAAAAACTTCTATGAACTCACTATGCCCATAACGAAATACCTTGGGGTCTCTTCTTTCCAAAATGGGGTCACTTGTGGGGTAGTTATACTGCCCTGGCATTCTAGGGGCCCAAATGTGTGGTAAGTAGTTTGAAATCAAATTCTGAAAAAAATGACCTGTCAAATCCGAAAGGTGCTCTTTGGAATATGGGCCCCTTTGCCCACCTAGGCTGCAAAAAAGTGTCACACATCTGGTATCTCCGTACTCAGGAGAAGGTGGGGAATGTGTTTTGGGGTGTCATTTTATATATACCCATGCTGGGTGAGAGAAATATCTTGGCAAAAGACAACTTTTCCCATTTTTTTATACAAAGTTGGCATTTCACCAAGATATTTATCTCACCCAGCATGGGTATATATAAAATGACACCCCAAAACACATTCCCCACCTTCTCCTGAGTACGGAGATACCAGATGTGTGACACTTTTTTGCAGCCTAGGTGGGCAAAGGGGCCCATATTCCAAAGAGCACCTTTCGGATTTGACAGGTCATTTTTTTCAGAATTTGATTTCAAACTCCTTACCACACATTTGGGCCCCTAGAATGACAGGGCAGTATAACTACCCCACAAGTGACCCCATTTTGGAAAGAAGACACCCCAAGGTATTCCGTGAGGGGCATGGCGAGTTCCTAGAATTTTTTATTTTTTGTCACAAGTTAGTGGAAAATTATGATTTTTTTTTTTTTTTTTTTTTTCATACAAAGTCTCATATTCCACTAACTTGTGACAAAAAATAAAAACTTCCATGAACTCACTATGCCCATCAGCGAATACCTTGGGGTCTCTTCTTTCCAAAATGGGGTCACTTGTGGGGTAGTTATACTGCCCTGGCATTCTAGGGGCCCAAATGTGTGGTAAGGAGTTTGAAATCAAATTCAGTAAAAAATGACGAGTGAAATCCGAAAGGTGCTCTTTGGAATATGGGCCCCTTTGCCCACCTAGGCTGCAAAAAAGTGTCACACATCTGGTATCCCCGTACTCAGGAGAAGTTGAGGAATGTGTTTTGGGGTGTCTTTTTACATATACCCATGCTGGGTGAGATAAATATCTTGGTCAAATGCCAACTTTGTATAAAAAAATGGGAAAAGTTGTCTTTTGCCAAGATATTTCTCTCACCCAGCATGGGTATATGTAAAATGACACCCCAAAACACATTCCCCACCTTCTCCTGAGTACGGAGATACCAGATGTGTGACACTTTTTTGCAGCCTAGGTGGGCAAAGGGGCCCATATTCCAAAGAGCACCTTTCGGATTTGACAGGTCATTTTTTTCAGAATTTGATTTCAAACTCCTTACCACACATTTGGGCCCCTAGAATGCCAGGGCAGTATAACTACCCCACAAGTGACCCCATTTTGGAAAGAAGACACCCCAAGGTATTCGCTGATGGGCATAGTGAGTTCATGGAAGTTTTTATTTTTTGTCACAAGTTAGTGGAATATGAGACTTTGTATGAAAAAAAAAAAAAAAAAAAAAATCATCATTTTCCACTAACTTGTGACAAAAAATAAAAAATTCTAGGAACTTGCCATGCCCCTCACGGAATACCTTGGGGTGTCTTCTTTCCAAAATGGGGTCACTTGTGGGGTAGTTATACTGCCCTGGCATTTTCCAGGGGCCCTAATGTCTGGTAAGTAGGTAAATGACCTGTGAAATCCGAAAGGTGCTCTTTGGAATGTGGGCCCCTTTGCCCACCTAGGCTGCAAAAAAGTGTCACACATCTGGTATCTCCGTACTCAGGAGAAGGTGGGGAATGTGTTTTGGGGTGTCTTTTTACATATACCCATGCTGGGTGAGAGAAATATCTTGGCAAAAGACAACTTTTCCCATTTTTTTTATACAAAGTTGGCATTTGACCAAGATATTTATCTCACCCAGCATGGGTATATGTAAAATGACACCCCAAAACATATTCCCCAACTTCTGCTGAATACGGAGATACCACATGTGTGACACTTTTTTGCAGCCTAGGTGGGCAAAGGTGCCCAAATTCCTTTTAGGAGGGCATTTTTAGACATTTGGATACCAGACTTCTTCTCACGCTTTGGGGCCCCTAAAATGCCAGGGCAGTATAAATACCCCACATGTGACCCCATTTTGGAAAGAAGACACCCCAAGGTATTCAATGAGGGGCATGGCGAGTTCATTGAAAAAAAAAAAATTTGGCACAAGTTAGCGGAAATTGATTTTTTTGATTTTGTTCTCACAAAGTCTCCCTTTCCGCTAACTTGGGACAAAAATTTCAATCTTTCATGGACTCAATATGCCCCTCAGCGAATACCTTGGGGTGTCTTCTTTCCAAAATGGTGTTATTTGTGGGGTGTTTGTACTGCCCTGGCATTTGAGGGTCTCCGCAATCATTACATGTATGCCCAGCATTAGGAGTTTCTGCTATTCTCCTTATATTGAGCATACGGGTAATGAGATTTTTTTTTTTCCGTTCAGCCTCTGGGCTGAAAGAAAAAAATGAACGGCACAGATTTCTTCATTCGCATCGATCAATGTGGATGAAAAAATCTCTGCCAAAAAAAGAAAAAGGAGGGGAAAGGCGTCTGCCAGGACATAGGAGCTCCGCCCAACATCCATACCCACTTCAGCTCGTATGCCCTGGCAAACCAGATTTCTCCATTCACATCAATCGATGTGGATGAATAAATCATTGCCGGGATTTTTTTTTTTATATATACAAAGTGTTTGCCAAAGTATATGAACACCGCCACCTCCTCAGCTCATATGCCTCGGCAAACGTATCTTTTACTGCAGAGGAGAAATCTCGTCTTGCAGCGCCGCATACACCGACTTGCGTGTAATCTGACAGCAGCGCAATGCTTCTGTCCGAATGCACATCAGTGCTGCAGCTAGTCGATCGGTTGGTCCACCTGAAAGGTAAAAAAAACAAAACAAAAAAGAAAAAACCAGGCCGCAAAGCAATAACTTTATTAACTGTTGAACAGAACATAGAAACTTTTTTTAAACTTTTTTAACTGAACATTTAACTTTTTTACTTACCGGTATTTTTTTTTTTGTTTAGTTTTTTTTACCTTTTATAGAACAAACCTCTCCTTCCCCATGGGACAATGTGCAAAGCGCAAATCGCCCAAAGATGTGGCGAAGTACATTATGCACTTTATCCCAGGTGAAAGGAGAGGTTTGCAGCAGCTGTGAGTGAATGGGCCCTAATAGCCCTGTGTGCCTGTCCTGGTGAGATGTGATCCCTATGCTAAGTGTACCTGTGTGTGGTACTTCCGGAAACACTCTCCATAGCATAGGGCAGGGTGGTCAGCACAGTCAGGACAGAAATAGCGGGTGTCACGCCTTATTCCACTCCTGCTACAGACACGACATCTTTTTCGGGGTGACGGTTGGGTTGAGGTACCAGGAACGACACTGGGGAAATGTCGCTCGTGTAGACGGCTAACTACACTGGTGGATGGGGCCACGGAACCTCCTGGGTAAAGGAGGTTCTCGATGATCTCTTCCTGGAATTTGAGGAAGGATCCTGTTCTCCCAGCCTTACTGTAGAGAACAAAACTATTGTAGAGCGCCAATTGAATTAAATATACAGACACCTTCTTATACCAGCGTCTGGTTCTGCGGGAAACTAAATACGGAGACAACATCTGGTCATTGAAGTCCACCCCTCCCATGAGCGCATTATAGTCGTGGACACAGAGGGGCTTTTCAATGAGACGGGTTGCTCGCTCAATTTGGATTGTCGTGTCTGCGTGAATGGAGGAGAGCATGTAAACGTCACGCTTGTCTCTCCATTTCACCGCGAGCAGTTCTTCGTTACACAAGGCAGCCCTCTGCCCCCTTGCAAGACGGGTGGTTACAAGCCGTTGGGGGAAGCCCACGCGACTAGTTCGCATGGTGCCACAGGCGCAAATCCGTTCTAGAAACAAATGCCTAAAGAGGGCCACACTTGTGTAGAAATTGTCCACATAAAGATGGTACCCCTTGCCGAATAAGGGTGACACCAAGTCCCAGACTGTCTTCCCACTGCTCCCCAGGTAGTCAGGGCAACCGACCGGCTCCAGGGTCTGATCTTTTCCCTCATAGATCCGAAATTTGTGGGTATAGCCTGTGGCCCTTTCACAGAGCTTATACAATTTGACCCCATACCGGGCACGCTTGCTTGGGATGTATTGTTTGAAGCCAAGGCGCCCGGTAAAATGTATTAGGGACTCGTCTACGCAGATGTTTTGCTCAGGGGTATACAAATCTGCAAATTTCAGGTTGAAATGGTCTATGAGGGGCCGAATTTTGTGGAGCCGGTCAAAAGCAGGGTGGCCTCTGGGACGGGAGGTGGTATTGTCGCTAAAATGCAGAAAACGTAGGATGGTCTCAAATCGTGTCCTGGACATAGCAGCAGAGAACATGGGCATGTGATGAATTGGGTGCGTTGACCAATATGACCGCAATTCATGCTTTTTTGTCAGGCCCATGTTGAGGAGAAGGCCCAAAAAAATTTTAAGCTCGGAAACTTGGACTGGTTTCCACCGGAAAGGCTGGGCATAATAGCTTCCCGGGTTAGCGGTTATAAATTGTGTGGCATACTGGTTGGTCTCTGCCACGACTAAGTCCAAGAGCTCCGCAGTCAAGAACAGCTCAAAAAATCCCAGGGCCGAACCGATTTGAGCCGTCTCAACCCGAACTCCAGACTGGGCGGTGAAAGGGGGAACTACTGGTGCGGCTGAAGTTGGTGACTGCCAATCAGGATTTGCCAGCACCTCAGGGACTCTAGGGGCTCTACGGGCCCGTCTTTGCGGTGGCTCCGACGGGGTAACTATTGCACGTGCCACCGTACCAGCTTCAACTGCCCTTCTGGTGCTCGCTACTTCACCAGGTTGTACGGCAGTGCTGGTACTAGGTCCAGGAAGGGCTGCGCTGCTGGTGTATGCCTCACCACGTGATCCGGCAGCGACAGCCCCACTCTGCTGCTCTTGAAGCGGATCCTGCGTAACCTGTGGTCTAGCGACATGGGGCCGGGTACGCCTGGTGCTGCCAGGGACCTCCACCTCCTCGTCCGAACTTTGGGTCAGAGAGCCACTGCTTTCCACAGGTTCATATTCTGACCCGCTAGATTCGTCAGATGAGGGTTCCCACTCCTCATCCGACTGGGTCAGAATCCTGTAGGCCTCTTCAGAAGAATACCCCCTGTTTGACATTTTGGACTACTAAATTTAGGGGTATTCCCTGAGACTACCCAAGAAAAAAAGCAAACCTGTCTTACAAAGGGGAGGCTAGCGAAGTACCGGAGGCCGCTGCGGTTGATAAAAAATATCAAAACTGATTTTTTTATCGCCGCAGTGCGTGTAAAATGAATGTGCAGTGATCAAAAAATAATAATTTTTTGTCACTGCGGTGGGGCGGGCGTGGGTGAACGCACGTGTGGGCGACCGATCAGGCCTGATCGGGCAAACACTGCGTTTTGGGTGGAGGGCGAGCTAAGGTGACACTAATACTATTATAGATCTGACCGTGATCAGTTTTGATCACTTACAGATACTATAAAAGTACAAATGCTGATTAGCGATACGCTAAACAGCGAATAAAAGTGACTGCGGTGCGGTGGGGTGGGCGCTAACTGACGCTAACTACCTAACCAAGGGGCCTAAACTATCCCTAAAACCTAACAGCCAATACCAGTGAAAAAAAAAAAGTGACAGTTTACACTGATCACTTTTTTTCCTTTCACTAGTGATTGACAGGGGCGATCAAAGGGGTGATCAAAGGGTTAATTGGGGTGCAGGTGGGTGATCTGGGGCTAAGGTGTAGTGTTTGGTGTACTCACAGTTCAGTCTGCTCCTGTGCTGGATCCAACCGACGAAAAGGACCAGCACAGGAGCAGACAAGCCATATAACAGATCATATTTACTAATATGATCTGTTATATGACTTTGGATTGGATTTTTTGAAAATCGCCAGCCTGCCAGCCAATGATCGTTGCTGGCAGGCTGGTGACGAAATACTTCTTTTAATTTTGCCGGCCCGCGATGCGCATGCGCGGGCCGGCTTTGAGCGAAATCTCGCGTCTCGCGAGATGACGCGTATATGCGTGACTCTGCGCAGCGCTGCCACCTCCGGAACGCAATCCTGCGTTAGGCGGTCCGGAGGTGGTTAAAGTACACAAAGGGTCGGAAAAAAAAGTTTACAACTTGAATTCTATGCACGTTCCTGGCAGTGGAGGGGTTAAGAAAGTCCACATTCTGAAAACAATGACTCCCAAGACTTGCCAGACATTACTAACCCTGGGAGGTGGGGGAGTCTGGAAGGAAGCAGAGGGTCTGGCCCCGTGACCTCGGAGTGCCCGGATCTGTACGTCTGCTGCGGTTACTGCAGGGTTTATGAGGAGGAAACAGTCAGAGGCAAAAGCTGCTGGATTCACGGCGAAACTACATTTTCTGGTGGAGTGCCAAGGGCCGGGCGGACTAATGGTGTTATACGGAAATAGGCACTTTACCCTGACTTCACTGACACCCGGCGCGCAAGCCTGGCACCGAATGATGGGAAGGCCCGTAGGAGGTGCCACCCAGCTTTCCGGAGACCCTGACTCCCTATTAGTCTATATGTATATTCAGAGGTAATTCCCTTCTGTTCTCACATTCCTGCTGTACGAGTGTCAGTCTCCACTGCAATTCCGTAATTCTATTCAAAAACACAGAAGCACAGGATGATCATATCTATAGGTCACACCCCCCCCGATAGAGAATTGTGTCATGCTCCGCCCCCTCAGAGCCTGCTACATATTGCTCTGGGTAAGGCAAGTGCTGAAATGCTCTGTGCTACAGTTGGCAGACAGGTCCGTCGATCGGACGGGTTGCCCATGTAACACATGACGGGATGACACTGCTTCTGGCGGGCGCTGCACATGTAAGGCTACTTTTACATTAGCGTTTTTTGCGGATCCATCATGAACACCATTTAAAGTCAATGGAGGACGTTTTCTAGTGTGCCATATTGTGTCAGTGAAAACGGATCCGTCCTCATTGAATTACATTGTGTGTCAGGGCGGATCGGTCTTGCGCCGCACATCGCGGACAGAAAGACGCTTGCGTTTTTCTGTCCGCGATGGGGACGCAACCAAACGCATTCAGTTCAGTTTTGTCCCTATTGACAATGAATGGGGACAAAACTGAAGCGGTTTCTTCCGCTATTGAGATCCTATGACGGATCTAAATAGCAGAAAGGGAAAGCGCAAATGTGAAAGTAGCCTGACATGACGGGATGACACGGCTTCTGGGGGGCGCTGCACATGTAACATGACGGGATGACACGGCTTCTAGTGGGCGCTGCACATTTAACAAATGACGGTATGACACTGCTTCTGGGGGGCGCTGCACATGTAACATGACGGGATGACACGGCTTCTGGGGGGCGCTGCACATGTAACATGACGGGATGACACGGCTTCTGGGAGGCGCTGCACATGTAACATGACGGGATGACACTGCTTCTGGGGGCGCTGCACATGTAACACATGACGGGATGACACGGCTTCTGGGGGGCGCTGCACATGTAACACATGACGGGATGACACGGCTTCTGGGTGGCGCTGCACATTTAACATGACGGGATGACACGGCTTCTGGGTGGCGCTGCACATGTAACATGACGGGATGACACGGCTTCTGGGGGCGCTGCACATGTAACATGACGGGATGACACGGCTTCTGGGGGGCGCTGCACATGTAACACATGACGGGATGACACGGCTTCTGGGGGGCGCTGCACATGTAACATGACTGGATGACACGGCTTCTGGGGGGCGCTGCACATGTAACACATGACGGGATGACACGGCTTCTGGGGGGCGCTGCACATGTAACACATGACGGGATGACACGGCTTCTGGGGGGCGCTGCACATGTAACACATGACGGGATGACACGGCTTCTGGGGGGCGCTGCACATGTAACACATGACGGGATGACACGGCTTCTGGGGGGCGCTGCACATGTAACACATGACGGGATGACACGGCTTCTGGGGGGCGCTGCACATGTAACACATGACGGGATGACACGGCTTCTGGGGGGCGCTGCACATGTAACACATGACGGGATGACACGGCTTCTGGGGGGCGCTGCACATGTAACACATGACGGGATGACACGGCTTCTGGGGGGCGCTGCACATGTAACACATGACGGGATGACACGGCTTCTGGCGGGCGCTGCACATGTAAGGCTACTTTTACATTAGCGTTTTTTGCGGATCCGTCATGAATACCATTTAAAGTCAATGGAGGACGGATCCGTTTTCTAGTGTGCCATATTGTGTCAGTGAAAACGGATCCGTCCTCATTGAATACATTATGTGTCAGAGCGGATCGGTCTTGCGCCGCACATCGCGGACAGAAAGACGCTTGCGTTTTTCTGTCCGTGATGGGGACGCAACCAAACGCATCCAGTTCAGTTTTGTCCCTATTGACAATGAATGGGGACAAAACTGAAGCGGTTTCTTCCG
The DNA here is from genome assembly GCF_905171765.1 of Bufo bufo. Classification (NCBI taxonomy): domain Eukaryota; kingdom Metazoa; phylum Chordata; class Amphibia; order Anura; family Bufonidae; genus Bufo; species Bufo bufo. The sequence goes on from NC_053394.1 coordinate 424,586,686, forward strand.
CTATTGAGATCCTATGACGGATCTAAATAGCAGAAAGGGAAAGCGCAAATGTGAAAGTAGCCTGACATGACGGGATGACACGGCTTCTGGGGGCGCTGCACATTTAACAAATGACGGTATGACACGGCTTCTGAGGGGGGCTGCACATATAACATGACGGGATGACACGGCTTCTAGTGGGCGCTGCACATTTAACAAATGACGGTATGACACGGCTTCTGAGGGGGGCTGCACATATAACATGACGGGATGACACGGCTTCTAGGAGGCGCTGCACATGTAACATGACGGGATGACACGGCTTCTAGGAGGCGCTGCACATGTAACATGACGGTATGACACGGCTTCTGAGGGGCGCTGCACATGTAACATGACGGTATGACACGGCTTCTGAGGGGCGCTGCACATGTAACATGACTGGATGACACGGCTTCTGGGGGGCGCTGCACATGTAACATGACTGGATGACACGGCTTCTAGGAGGCGCTGCACATGTAACATGACTGGATGACACGGCTTCTGGGGGCGCTGCACATGTAACATGACTGGATGACACGGCTTCTGGGGGCGCTGCACATGTAACATGACGGGATGACACGGCTTCTGGGAGGCGCTGCACATGTAACATGACGGGATGACACGGCTTCTGGGGGCGCTGCACATGTAACATGACGGGATGACACGGCTTCTGGGAGGCGCTGCACATGTAACATGACGGGATGACACGGCTTCTGAGGGGCGCTGCACATGTAACATGACGGGATGACGGCTTCTGGGGGGCGCTGCACATGTAACATGACGGGATGACGGCTTCTGGGGGGCGCTGCACATGTAACATGACGGGATGACGGCTTCTGGGGGGCGCTGCACATGTAACATGACGGGATGACACAGCTTTTGGGGGGCGCTGCACATGTAACACATGACGGGATGACACGGCTTCTGGGGGGCGCTGCACATGTAACACATGACGGGAGGACACGGCTTCTGGCGGCGCAGTGATTATACACACAGATGCTGCGCTGTTTATACAGGCCGATATACATTAAAATTCCACAAACCCCAGAATGTATACACATGTGGTGGGCGAGCGCCAAAATATCCCCCCGTGACGAGAGACAGACCCCCGAGAGTAATGGATCGCTGCCCGGGGAGGAAACAACTACATAATAGATGGATATCTAAAGACAGCGAGATCCGAGGATAACCCAACAAGACTACGAGCTACCCCTCCCCCACCTCACAGAAATATATACATATCAATGTATGACATACTCCAGCCACATCCAAAGCTGCTGCCACCAGGAGCTTTACATATATATATATAAAATGATGTAATTGCCACATTATGACTTATACTCCAGTCACATCCAAAGCCGTTTGTTGTCAGCAGAAACTTTAATATGTATCTATCATGATGCACTCACGACATAACATACTCCAGCCACATCCAAAGCTGCTACCACCAGGAGCTTTAAATATGTATATATAATGATGAACGTGCTACATTATGACTTATACTCCAGTCACATCCAAAGCTGCTTGCTGCCACCAGGAGCGTAACATATGCATATGTCATGATGTACTCGCTACATTAAGACTTGAACCCCATTCACATCCAAAGCTGCTTGTTGCCATCAAGAACATTATATATTTATCTATCAGGTATACTTACTACATTATGACATACTCCAGCCACAACCAAAGCTGCTTGCTGCCACCAGGAGCTTTACATATGTATCTATCATGATGAACTCTCTACATTATGACTTATACTCCAGTCACATCCAAAGCTGCTGGATGCCACCAGAAATCTGCCAGCACTGTTATTTACATATATTAACTGCACCCCCTCTGTAATATGCTAATTACCTTGTTGAGCCCATCGAATGGTTCCTTCCACCTACTATTTCTCAAAAATGGTACGAACCGTCACATACAGGGGAGGGGGGGACTTTGCAGCCGATGGTCTCCATTTTCCGCACTCGCCCAACCTACCCACCAGGTGGCACGTAACATGCCGACTGCCTAGCCGAAGGTGTCTCGGCTGATGAGATGCCTCGAGAGGGCACAGCAGCGCTAACTAACATACTACAGATACCCTTCAATATAAAAGGGCGTGCCCCCGTAAAGGCGTGTCCAGGATTACAAAAAAACAGCACCACTCTTGTCCGCAGGTTGTGTCTGGTATTGCAGCTCAGCCCTATTCACATCAATAGAGCTGCAATACCAGAGACAGCCCGCGGGACAGGTGTGGCGCTGTGTTTTAACCCCCACTCCCTGAGGTCATAAGGTAACTCCACCCACGGACTCACCTTGGAGCATGCAGCGGTAGGCGGACTCCGATATGGCGTAGATGTGTGGCGGCATCTCGTGGCGCTTCTTCCCCCGGTACATCTCAATGATATTTTCGGAGTAGATGGGGAGGTTCTTGTAGGGGTTGATCACCACGCAGAATAACCCGGAGTAAGTCTAGACACAAAGAGAGAGAGAAATTAACGGTAATTAAAGACCTTGTCTACAGTAAACGACGAACACCCGCCTGCGCGGCGACGACAAGCGCAATAATACACGCTATTAACTCCGAGGAGTGTAATTAAGATATCAAACCGGCAAAAATCTATATTACTGCAAGTTCAAGCCTGAGACAAAACTAATGAACGGCACAATAATGTCTAAAAAAGTGTCCAGCAGGGGGCAGCAAGACTATTTGTTATATTTGCCCCTCTCTGCTGTCAGTGACCTCAGCCAATCAGCAGAGCGATAAGGGGTCAGATGACCCAGCTGCCCTCACAAAAAAAAAACAGGGAAAGGAACTTTATTTTTTAGGGAGTATAAGGGTGGAAGGTTCTAATTCCCACATATAGGGGTGTGGGGGCATTTGTGGGGTACAAACGATTTATCCTAGTGCCCAAATGGGGTATTTACCTTTCCAACCTTTTTTTCCCCTATTTCTCCAATGTAAATGAAGCAATTTTGCAAACAGTCTTTATTCTAAATCTCCTATTGTTCTTCTGTGTACACAGCTCTTGTGCAGACCTATGCGTCTCCATGGTAACAGACTACAAACCAACTGTGTAGTCTGACCCTGCATTCATGTGTCCTACCACTCCCTCTTCTTGGTAACCTGCAGACACTATAAGAGGCGGCAGAGGGAGTGGAGTAACCTGTGACTTGAAGGGTCAGACTACACGGGGTTGGTGTGTAGTCTGTTACCTAGGATACACAGCGTAGCACGGGAGCTGTATACTGAAAAAACGGCTCTAGCTTTATATTACGAAGCTGCATCATTTAATATTCTAGTTGTAAAAGGACGGCGCTGAGCTCGCCATGTCCGTCAGTCCTGTACGTGTTCATGGCTGCAGGGGAGGCGATGAGGCGGACTCGGGACCCCCGTTCAAGTGACTGGTGGGGGTCCCAGTGACCGTGTGAGTAGGTGATAAATGTACTGTGAGAAAATCCTTTAAGGGAGCTGACCCTGGTTATAGTTTGGACTATACAACTTATTCTGCTCCATCTGCCCCGTGCACCTCTCCCTTATCTTCCTCCACAGGACGCTCAGGCCGTCTATTCGAGAACAGAAATGCTGGTTGTCTGCAAAAAGAATACATAACTGGGCGTCAGCCCTGGCGCATTCTGGGGGAGTCACCACAGACGGGTTGAGAGCTGCAGTCCTATGTAAAACTGAAAATGTCTTGACGTCATGGCAAAGTGAGCCCCGCTGAGAAGCTCAGCTCTGCTATGTACGTGGTATGACCGCACTAAGTTTCATTCAGTGCCATACTCCCCTCTCGCTCTGCTCACCCTGAGCAGAATGCCAACCGCAGTTTAGACTGACACACAGGAATAACACTATGGAACTCTGCATACTAATATTCACAGCTCTGGTAATGTCAGTGACCCCCTCAGTGTGCGGAGGGACTCGCCCCCTCAGATCACGCTCGCTCTAGGGGCGATGTCGTCTTCTGTTTACTCAGAGAATTCTTTCTCCATCACGGAGGGCCCCTGAAATGTGTGGGAAAGTGCGGCCCCCGGAGCTTCGGCGGATTCGGTGACAGCCAGGATACAACACAGCTGAGGCTACTTTCACACCTGCGGTTTTTGTGGATCCGTCATGGATCTGCAAAAACGGATCCATTCCAATAATACAAACGCACGCATCTGTCATGAACGGATCTGGTTGTATTATGTCTTCTATAGCCATGACGGATCCGTTTTCTATTGTGTCAGAGAAAACGGATCCGTCCCCATGACTTACATTGTGGGTCAGGATCGACATCGCGGAGAGAAAAAAAAAGAAGCTGTTTGCAGCGTTCTGTCCGCGATGGGGACGCAACCAAACGGAACGGAGTGCATTCTGGTGCACTCCGTTAAGTTTTGTCCCCATTGACAATGAATGGGGACAAAACGGAAGCGTTTTCTTCCGCTATTGAGATCCTATGACGAATCTCAATAGTAGAATTTAAAACGCAGATGTGAAAGTAGCCTGAGGCGCGAGGCACGGACGCCCTCCCCGGTACTGGCCACACACCACGCTGCTTATTAGATAGCGGGACAGGATCGGCGGCCAAATAAACCTCTTCTCTCATAAAGTGATGGAGGATGAGCGGAGAAGTGCGCCCCATACGTGCTATACGCCCTGCTCAGTGACCAGCCTCCAGTAACAACCGTTACCATAGCGATTAATACCAGCCTCTGGTAATTACTCCATTACAATAGTGATTATCAGTCTCCAGTAGCAAATCTGTTAACATGGTGATAACTACCCGCCTCTAGTAATGATTCAGTTACCATGGTGATAACTACCCGCCTTTAGTAATGATTCAGTTACCATGGTGATAACTACCAGCCTCTAGTAATGATTCAGTTACCAAAGTGATTACTACCAACCAACAAGACATGGTGATAATTGCTAATACAAGTTGCCATGGTGATTTATTAGACCCTGGATGAAAGAGTCACTAATGTGACATAAGACGCCAGGGGGGGAGGTCCCCTTGGAAAGAATGGACTATGGTGGTCCTGACCCCCTCCTTTCCAGCGGTATGGACTACGGTGGTCCTGAGCCCCCTCCTTCCCAGCGGCATGGACTACGGTGGTCCTGAGCCCCCTCCTTCCCAGTGGCATGGACTACGGTGGTCCTGAGCCCCCTCCTTCCCAGCGGCATGGACTATGGTGGTCCTGAGCCCCCTCCTTCCCAGCGGCATGGACTATGGTGGTCCTGAGCCCCCTCCTTCCCAGTGGCATGGACTACGGTGGTCCTGAGCCCCCTCCTTCCCAGCGGCATGGACTACGGTGGTCCTGAGCCCCCCTCCTTCCAGCGGGCGGTCGCCATGCCGTCATTTCCAGGACCATAGTATGGCGCGGTTTCATGACTGGTCTGATCTGCCCCTCGTTAGTTCTGCGCCGGCATCTGATCCTGCTGTATGAACCCAGCACACTACCAATCTGCGCTGCCATGTAGCAGAGCCGTCAGCGTCCATCTGACAATGGGAGGGGGGGGGGGGGCAGGAGGATGTGTGGCCAGGTGTGCAGGAAGACCCATTGTTTGTGTGCACACGTGTGGAAGAGATGGAAAAGGGGCTGAGGGTAACAGTGGGGGAGGGGCGGGCCAGGTGCGCAGCGACTGTACACACATACACAGACGGTACATGAGAAGACTGTGGGGTCCGGAAGCAGCCAAACAGCACCAAAGGGGCTTTATTTACTGCATTTCCCCAATTTTAAGATTCCTGTTTGCTGTCAGTGAATGTAACTATTCTGTTTACCCCTGTCCAGACCTAACGCCTCTCACAGCAGAGGGTTTGCTACCGTTGCATCCAGTCCAAGTAACTCTCTGCTTGCTAAACAGACTGACACACTGTCACAAACGACAGGACAGGAGTGAAGAATTGAGCCAACAGAGGGTTGTCTAACCCTCAGCGGTGACTAGCCTGTCTTGTACAGGTGCTATGCCTCTCGGTGCCAACGGGAATGCTCCCATTCACTGACTGCAAGCAGAAACCCCGGAAATAGTGAATGACTGAAAGACAGTATGAAAAAAAACGTACAAAACTCTGCACAACACAAGAGAGAGCTGTGGTTACAGAACGTTACCACCATCGCTATTCGCTATACGTGTAACGAGCCTTGGGGTGATCGAGGGGTTAATAGTTTTAACACTTTCAGTCCTCACAGTCCATTTAGTCCCTAGGACTGCGATGGTGGAGGGGGCAGTGCTCGGTACCCGTGTACGTGGCTCCAAAAACGAGCACTGTACCTCAGTGGCGCCTCCATGGGGCAATATACACACACGGCGCCACGTAAAAAGTGCCCCCCATCAGACAATGGTCATTCTATTAACCCCTCCTCTTTCAAAGGAAGTGGTCTTGCCCTTTAAGACTGGCACATTCTCTAGACCCACCACCCCGCCGTCTTCCTGACATTCCAGAACAGAAGGATTACATTCAGGAAACCCCCTCAAGACGGTCAGCCCCTCTACTTAAAATACCGGCCCCCCCATATCACCAGGCTTGTTGGATTTGGCACGAAGCAAAGTGGTGAGAAATTCGGTGAGAGAAACTCTCCCTTTTAGCAAACCTGTCAAGAAGCGACCATATATGGCAGAGGACAGACTAACCCCGCCCACTTAAAGGGGAACTCCACCCGTGCAGGACCTGAACTGGGCGACAGTCCAGTAACGCTGCCTGCTGAAGACCAGTGTGTAATATACAACTATTGGTCATAAGCCTTGGAAATGTGACAACCACCAACTCCAGAGCATGAACTGGGCCCATGAAGGTTGTCACCCTCCCCCTCCCCCACCTATGAGTATACAGTCACGCTCCATCGAAGCTGAAGGCCATGAAAACTGGTCATGATGCATCGTGGGGCAAAGATTACGGCTGGATGTTTGTTACAATTGTATCCAGTTTACACTCCTGGCCGATACATTGTAGCAAAAAGGCAGAGAGATGAGCTGCGGATGTATTCAGCTCTTAGAGGATTGTAAAGACTGGATACAGTTGTAGCAAACCCTCTGCTGTGAGAAACATGGCGGGTTCCTTTAAGACGCAGCACTAACTGGTCTCGATGACAGCAAGCAGAGATCTTGAAAATGTAGATCAATCGTTTGCAGAAATCGTCGCAGGAGTTGAATCTGCAGCAGGGATCGGCAACCTTTGGCAGGCCAGATGCTATGAATCTACAACTCCAACAGAAGTGAAAGGAGGATCCTGGGAGTTGTAGTCTCAGAACAGCCCGAGCACCAGAGGTTGCTGATCCTTGATCTACAGCAGAGATCAGCAACCTCAGGCACTCCCAGCTGTTCTGAGACTACAACTCCCAGGATCCTCTTTTCACTTTTATGGAAGAAGTTACAAGAACAGCCAAGTGTGCATGCTGGGAGTTGTAGTTTCACAGCAGCTGGCGGTAACTGATCCCTGATCTACAGGGACGTCTGCACATGGAGTAGTGGTGGAGCGGAGGCTGTGACGTGCTGCCACCCCAGCGCAGGCCAGTCAATGCTGCGCCTTAAAGGGACCCGCCATGTTTCTGAAGCCTCAGGATGTCTGTGCTTCCCGACAGGAAGACTACCTGTGCGGTCTCGGAGCTAGATCTATGGGATCAGGGGACGGGAAGTAAGAACGGCAAGGAACCGGATGAAGTGAGCAAAATGAAAATAAAAATACGCTTTCTGTCAGGGGCCCGCACTGATCATAAGGGGGAGATGGTTGAGCCTCAGCTCTGCCGCTCCATTCATACTTTGCTAGTGCTATAGACATATGGGGGTCATAATGGGGGTCATAGGACCCCTGCCCTGGTGATTAGCAGGGGCACCAGCCATCAGGCTCTCCCTGATCAGAAAGAGACGATAAGCTGTCATTCTAGGACAATCCCTTTAAGCCTCCCCCATAAGGCTATTACCCAGCTTTCCATGCAGCATACTGAAGACGAGGGGTTTATCACTAAGCAGATTCCTATGGGGGGGTCTGATAAAGCCATATATATAATTCCCAGAATTGGTTACCCAGGATAATGAATGGAAAGGTATAAAAACAATACCCAAGGGTGTGATATGGTACTACAACCCCCACCATGGGCTTTGAGGGGGTAGGACTCTGAAGGAGGGGGGGGGGGGTCCCTTTAAGTGGGCATCAATCACTGAAGCGGGTGATGAATGGCTCCTGCAGTAAGGGAAATAAACATAGTGAAGGAGGAATGCGCCGATCCGGCAGTGGAGGGAAGCCGTCTATCAGGGAGGAATGCGGGAATGTGTCGTACCCTGGCCCCGCTCCAAGGACACACACATACCACCCGGCACAGCAATCCGGGGACCATCAACGGACAGATTGGGAACGCTAGAGCGACACTTCGCCCCATCTGCCAGCACCGAGCCAGGCGAGATTTATTATGTACTCCAGAGCTGGAACCAAGCCTGGAACATAGACGATGATTGGGATTAGACCAACGACACAGACCGGGATATTAATGGAGTCTTGTGAGAATCCGCTATAAATCACCGGCCTTTTATAGTCTATGAGACAATAGGAACCAAGTCACATGACCAACGCCGATACCTGGCCGCCCTCAAAGCAGCACTCCAATTACCAGATTGGGTCATCTATAACCAGCGCCAATACCTTCCCACCCCAAGAGCCTCGCCCCAATTACCAGATTGGGTCGTTTATGACCAATGTCTATACCCGGCTGCCCTCAAAGCATCGCTCCTATTACCACATCGGGGAGTCTATGACCAATGTCTATACCCGGCTGCCCTCAGAGCATCGCTCCTATTACCACATCGGGGAGTCTATGACCAATGTCTATACCCGGCAGCCCTCAGAGCATCGCTCCTATTACCACATCGGGGAGTCTATGACCAATGTCTATACCCGGCAGCCCTCAGAGCATCGCTCCTATTACCACATTGGGGAGTCTATGACCAATGTCTATACCCGGCTGCCCTCAGAGCATCGCTCCTATTACCACATCGGGGAGTCTATGACCAATGTCTATACCCGGCAGCCGCTTCAGAGCATCGCTCCTATTACCACATCGGGGAGTCTATGACCAATGTCTATACCCGGCTGCCCTCAGAGCATCGCTCCTATTACCACATCGGGGAGTCTATGACCAATGTCTATACCCGGCAGCCGCTTCAGAGCATCGCTCCTATTACCACATCGGGGAGTCTATGACCAATGTCTATACCCGGCAGCCCTCAGAGCATCGCTCCTATTACCACATCGGGGAGTCTATGACCAATGTCTATACCCGGCTGCCCTCAGAGCATCGCTCCTATTACCACATCGGGGAGTCTATGACCAATGTCTATACCCAGCAGCCCTCAAAGCATCGCTCCTATTACCACATTGGACTGTCTGCTCTTACGTAAATCACTGTTTAATGAGCCTTTTTTTTTTTTTTTTACTTTCTAATAGATTTCTGCTCTCAATTCTTCACCGTTTTCTAGATCTCTGCTTGCTGATGGTGAATGAGCACTTTCTTCTCATGTCTCCCGATTGGAAAGCTGCAGGTTGTTACAAAGTGCCTGTATACATCAGCCTGGAGTCCAGGAGTGGACCAAGTTTTAAATTTTACATTTTTTTGGGATTTATCTTAATTTACATCTTGCACTCTAGTCACATCCAAAGCTGAATCGAGATCCCTGCTGACACAGGCTGCGATTCATTGAGACCCTGTTGCGAGACACGAGCGAACAGATCGGCTAGAACTGTCATCCTTTGAGAAGTGGGAATGCAGCTTTGGATGTGACTAGAGTAGAGTCTTTAAAGCATCAAAGAGGATTTCCTTTGCTGGATGTATTGGACCACAGTGTTGCTGTGTGAGCCGGGCTAAGCTACATGGGAGGTGTACTGGGGACATATATAGGTCCTAGAGGTGGTAATACGGTGACACACAGATGTGGCGTCTGTCCTCGTTAGGCGCAATTCTGCGCCGGCTCCAAGTTGCACCGAGACAGGCGTGCAAATCTCAAATCTCTGCAAGCAGGAAGTGCCAGACCTCGCCCTGACATATCTGTGGCTACAAAGGGAAGGACTGTGGTTGTGTGCAGAGGACGGCCAGCGCATGTACAGGGATGGTCTACGGTCGGGGGGCCACCGCCATGATGTGGGCTGAGGCAGGAATGCGAGCTTCAATATGGAATCTCCTCTGGGCAGAGGTCAGGAAACGGCATGAATAGCACTTCCCTATCAGCCCACAAGCGTGTCTGCCAATAGAAACACATTATGGAATTGCTTCTTAGGCAATTGTCCAGGGTAGAGATAAGTTCGCTTCCCCGGCCATGCTACTTCCGGGACTGAGCTCCAAGATCGAGCTTCTAACAGCACTGCACGGGTTACATTTTGTGGACTCCTACTGCACTCACATCCAAAGCTGCACCGACAAGCCTGCTAGGGAAACAGACAATTTACCAGCACTGAATACCTAGAATGCCCTGTGCTCTCATAGACAAGTAGTAGTCGGGGAAATTGTGAATGCAGCTCTGGATGTGACTAGAGCACAAGGCACTTTAGCTCAACATTTTTGGGTAGATTGTAACTGTGAAAGGTTGCATACTGTACGTAAAATGCACAATCTACACCCGTCGGTGGAGTCGCCCTTAAATTTTGTTATTTTTAATCAGGCCACATATTTGAGGATTGCAAAACTTTGTTCCTGTTTATTCGAGAAGCTTCACGTCCGCAATCCAACTATCTGACATGGCGAGAAGATCCAAAGCAGCAAAACTTAAGAGATGGGGGGGGCTGCTGTCAAATAAAATCACGCTGGGCAGTAGTAATGCCCCTTTAAGGGAAGCCTGCTTTAAATAAACTGCCCCGGTGTGCTGTGATGTTAATACATACCGCCAATTGTGGACCCCCCCACCTAAAGCTAGAACAGGCTCTGGAGGACTGCAGGCTGATTTCAGAGGGTACAGTGTAATACTCTGTTTTTCCAGTGGGGGCACTGCAGGGAAAGTAAACATTTGCTCTGCCGTTTCCCCGCAGGCGAGCTGCTCTTCAGAAGCATCACAAAAGGGGGAAATGGCCACACTCGGGGAGGTCGATGGTGACAAGAATAAAAAGACACCTCTGCTCCCGACCTACAGGAACAAGCGTTTCCTCAGACAATTTGGGAGGATGTTTTTGATCCCTCCCGTCTACAAAAAAAAGGGGATCTCAGAACAAATAAGTCCAAGGAAGTCAGGAGGAGGCGACAGAAATAACCTCAAAGAATCTGGGAGACCACAGTCCACAGGGAGAAGAAGACCTTCCCAAAAACTCCCTAGCCGATTCATGCTTTAAGGGGCTGTGTCAAAAAGAACCCCCCTTTCATAAACTACTTTTATTGGCCCAGCCTATTTATTTGAAAGGAAATGATGTAATACAATACTTCCCCAGTAGTGGCCACTGCAGCTTCCTCTGGAAACAACAGCTGATCGGAGGCGATCAGCAGAACACCAGGAATGCTTCATTTTAGGGTTCATTCAGACGGCCGTATGCTGTCCGCAAAAATGCGGATCCATTATTTTTGCGGACAGTTCAGCATATCCGCAAAAAAACGGATTGCTTTCTGTTTTTTTGCTGATCCATAGATTTCACTGACAAGTATAGGACATGTTTATTTTTTATTTTTTTGCTAAGCCGTGCAATGGAAGAAAAGGGCCCCATAGAAGTGAACGAAACAGCATCTAATCCGCAAAAAAACGGATCCGCATTTTTGCAGACAGCATACGGCCGTCTGAATGAGCTCTTAAAGGGGTGACTCGAAGATAACCTCAGTCTAAGGCTACATTCACATGATCACACAGATACCGGCAATTTGCAGACCGCACATGGCCACCACTATTATAGAAAATGCCTATTCTTGTCCGCGATTGCTCTATATTTTTGCAGGGCCACGGAAAGGAACTACGGATGCGGAGAGCATACGGTGTGCTGTCTGCATCATTTGCAGTCCCATTGAAATGAATGGGTCCGCACCAGTTCCGGGAAATTTGTGGAACAGATGCGGACTCATTGGTACGGTCGTGTGAATGAGCCCTAAAGGGAATATGAAGATTACAGAGGGTGGGATGCGTCTCCCTTTCTGGAGGTCTCATGCCATCCTTGTATCATATCTGAATGGCAGCCATGTCTTCCCCCGGTAAAATCGGCAATCTAGCATGGTCAGCAGATTGGCCGAGTGACTACTTTTGGAAAAGGGTCTGTTTTGCTCCTCCTGGACTGGATTGTGACTGACTAACCGGCCCCAGGACTAGGAGATAACTCCGCCCACTACCTGAATCGGCCACAATGCATTATGGTCCTGAAACTTGCAACCAAAAAAAAAAGGACTGCCGGCCCATTTCCTTTAAAAGCCCCCCCTTGTGCTGTATTTATGCTTGGGGGCTAGTCACAACCGTGTATGAAGATATTCTGAATGGAGCTGCCCTCGAAGTGATCCGTAAAGTGGTATAAGGAGGGAGAGGACGCACTTCACCCCCCTAAAAAAACAGACTTTTTTTCTGTCCAGTCAAACTTTATTAGGTCATGAGAAAGCAATTTGATTTTGCAGGCGACGCTTCCCCTCCGCGAGCCGCCGCTTATCTGCTGCTCCAGATAAGCGTTCTCCATGGACCCCTCCAGATGCAGACTGAAATAGAAGGGTGACAGACGTCTGCTTTCTACAGCGATCCTCATCTCCGCCTGGCGGCTTATCTCCTGGCCCCGTACACCAGTGACGGCCTCCATTCCTTACCTCTGACACACTGCGTGCTCGGGCAGACCACAACCGTCTCTTGGCTGGGTCTGGAGGACCACAAATAGCCAGCCATATATACCGGGGAGGAGGGGATGGAAGAGACGTGTCCATTAGACGTATGGACATCCCATATGGAAAAGCTGAGATCAGGACATCACAACAGCTTAATAATGCATGCAGCATCTCAAAGAATCCAAGGGGTGGGGGTGGGGCAGGACATCTTAAAGGGGCTGTCCTGTTTGGAAAACATTTTCATAGAGGGGTCCCCTGTTCAGGATCCTCATCTCTTGGTTACTAAAAGGGTTTCCCGTTCTGGAGGACCTGTCCTATTGATCTGAATAGGCGTTGCGCAGTACATAATTCCACCTGTGGTGGCGCTGCAGGGAAACTGAACACTTACTGCCACATTGTATCTGATCGCTGGAGGTCAAGGGACCCTTCCAACAAGTAGGGACTGAGGAAAACCCTTTGGACATTTGAAAAGCTCCTTAAAACCCTACTTGTTAGTGCACATTTCAGCAGGATCAACCAGATTGGGCTGATCCTGCTGGTAAAATGATATCTGTGCTGTGAAAATCGGTTGCAGCATTCCTGAGAAAGAAAGACTTGCTCTTTACATAAATGATGGCTTCAGGGACGTGGCCAGCACTGCAAAGCTGGGGACCAGAGGGGCTACGCATTTGCATAAGGAATACGTCTTTTTTCCCCTCAGGAACGTTGCAATCAATTTTCAAAAGACATACCATATTAACCAGCAGGAACAACCCTACCAAGCAGTATGTCGACAAGTCCATGTACAGACTGCTCACGTCTGGCGACAAATGGTCATGGTCACATGCTCTGCTGCAGCCAATAACTGGCTTCGGTGGTGTACCGCTTGTGGCCATGTCACCGCTGAAGCCGGTTATTGGCTGCCACGGAGCATGTGACCATGACCATGCACCGCTGGATGTAAACCGTCCCGGATCAGAACATGGACACGTGAGAGCCACCATAGAGGACAGGATTGGCGGGGAGCAGGTAAGTAGGAATCTTCTAGTTACAGAGGCGGGCTGCGGGTATTAGATAAAAAGCCTTTAGTCCCGGGAACCCCTTTAAGTATCCTGCTGACTGGTGCTCTTTAAAGGAAAAGCTCCCTTCACCTGTATAATCTCTACGAGTAAGCCCCTCCTCCTATAGACGCCGCGTGTAAACGGTAAAGTCATGTGACCCCTCCTGGAATAGGGGGCCACTCATTTTCCAGCCCCCATATGCTCTATGGGAGACCATAAGGTTGGTAAATGTCTTCTTCTATGACATAAAACCTTTTTAGGGCGATGTGATGTCACTATGTGACATCACCAAATCCAAGATCATAGCTGCTGACCCTTATAATGAACGGGCCGCAGAGCTGTCGATCTGAACCAGTCACGCCCTGCTGCGGCACCGTCGTGGCCTGCCCCTTTAAGACACACATGCCTGTGTAGGTCATTACCTAATGCGCGGTTATTGATCTGCAGACTAATCCTCGAGATGGAAAAAGCTGGCGGTGATGACAGGCGCTCAGAATCCGGGGGCGGGCAGATGACAGCGCTGGTGACTGCAGATGGGAACTTGGCTCTGCTCCGCAGGCGACTCAGATAGCGGAAGACTTCATGACCACCAGGTGACCCTGGAACACTGCCCGGTGCAGGCCTCTGGCAGGGAACGGGTTAAACACGCCGGCGGCCAGTGGACAAAGTCCGCGCCTCCGCAGCAGCCGTGACCCCCGACGGCAAATATTTGGATTAATTGGAGGCTAGAAATTAAAAATGATGTTTATGCTGAACTTCGCCAGGAAGCTGCGGCCGAGGAGCGATCTGTCTTATATTGTTATACGTCCCCCAAAAAAATTTTAAAAAAAATGTCAAAATGAAATGAAAAGTACTCAGAATCATCACATAAGGCCTCTTGCACACGAACGTGTGCTGCCCGAGCTGCGGACCGCAAATTGCAGTCCGCAATGCACAGGTACAGACGGTGGGCCAGCCGCATGCGGATCGTGACCCCGTTCACTTGAATGGGGTCCGCGATCCGTCCGTTCAGGAAAAAGATAGGAAAAGTTCTATTTTTTCGCGGAACGGAACCCCACGAAAGCACTCCGTAGTGCTTCCGTTCCGTACCGCATCTCTGGATTTGTGGACCTATTTAAGTGAATGGGTCCGTATCTGTGATGCGCAATGCACACGGCCGGTGTCCCGTGTATTGAGGACCCGCCATATACGGGCCGGAGGACACAAGAGGCCTAACTGTGTGAGCCACCTAGTGCCTCATGCCTCAGTGAGGTCACTGCTACCCTGTCAATTCCCCTGAGGTCACAGGGCTTCTCTACACCCATTGGTAGAAGACATGGGGCTGGCGCTATGCACACACTGACCCCTGGTCATCAGGGGTCATAGGTCAGTTCATGGATGATGACTACTATCCCGACTGTACTATTCAAACCCCACGGCACCCCTGAAAGAGCCCCCAATAACACTGTACTAAAGGGCACAATAACAACCGATACGTGCAATATGTCCAACAATCGACTTGTGCACCAGTAACAATAAAAAAAAACAGCGCCCCACCCTGTCCTTAGGTTGTGTCTGGTACTGCAACTCCGTTAAAGGGGTTTTATGGGAGTACAATATGGAAGGCCTATCTTCAGGACAGGTCATCACTAACAGATCAGTGGGGTGTGCCACCCCCGCTGATCACATGTTTGAGGAGGTTGTGTAGCACTGTACATTATATAGTGGCTGTGATTGGTATCGCAGCCCGGGCCCATTCCATGTGATTAGGAAGAGGCCGGGGGTGGGGGTGGTGTCAAACTCCCATCAATTAGATACTGATGACCTATGCTGAGTTTAGATCATCATTATTCAACTCCCGAACTTTTATAATATGTAAATTAGGTCTCTACCAGCAAGTAGGGCGTCTACTTGCTGGTAGCTGCTGCAGAAAACCGCCCCCTCGTCATGTTGATTGACAGGGCCAGCCGGGTTCTCCTCCTCCGGCCAGCCCTGTCGGCATTTCAAAAATCGCGCGCCTGTGTTCATTTGGCGCAGGCGCTCTGAGATGAGGAGGCTCGCCTCCTCAGAACTCCCTCAGTGCGCCTGCGCCGATGACATCACCGAAATAGAAGATGTCATCGGCGCAGGCGCACTGAGGGAGTGCTGAGGAGACGAGCCTCCTCATCTCAGAGCGCCTCCGCCGAATGAACACAGGCGCGCGATTTTTGAAATGCCGACAGGGCCGGCCGGAGGAGGAGATCACGGCTGGTCCTGTCAATCAACAAGAAGAGGGGGCGGTTTTCTGCAGCAGCTACCAGCAAGTAGCCGCCCTACTTCCTGGTAGAGACCGAATTTACATATTATAAAAGTTCGTTTTTACAAGAAACTGCTGGATCAAAGTAAGTAAGACCATTATATTTTCATATATCGCAGGATAAGTAATTTAACTACCCCAAAAAAAAAAAATAACTTTAGTGGGGTGACAGAAGCCCTTTAAAGTAAATGAGGCTGAGCTGCAATACCACACACAACCTGTGGAGGTGCTGTTTATGGAAGAAGCAGACATGTTTTTCTAATCCTGAGAATGTAGAAATACATCAGAAGTCACATTCACGTTTCTGCGGAGTACTTACATAGATGAGTCCCGAGTAATATCTGTCCTTCAGGTTGTGCAGGACGGAGGCCTCGTTGAGGCAGGTCAGTTCCGCCATGTCTTCCACCTTGGAGAACTTGGGTGGGTTCATCTTCTGGATGTCATCCTTGTTCACCATGGCCTTCTTGCCGTTCTCAGCTAGCTCCACCACCACCTCGTCGCCTCGCTCCTCCTTGATGCTGGCTGCCTCAAACCCATGCCGTTCCGACGGCACCCACACCAGCTTCTTGGCCGTCCAGTCAGCCTGCGTGGCGGGATTGTAGACCACATCGCGGTCCACGAAGAGGTATCGCTCGGGGTCATCCTGCCCCACTCGCTGAGACATTATGACTTGGAGTCTCAAGGAATCACCTACGGAAAGAAGAAACACATCAAGCTTAGATACAGCAGTTCAGAAGCTTAGATTCACCAATCATACAATACAGACAAGAGGAAGCAAAACTGTAAATATAAAGTTTCACTTCACAAAAAGAAACGAAATAATTGCAAAATGTTGTAACTAACAAAACGCAAAGGACAAGAAATTGTAGAACATGTCCTAAGACCTACACAGTACGGAACCGAAGACAAACACTGCAACGGCTGTACATAAGAGCAGTATTATAGTAGTTATATTCTTGTACATAGGAGCAGTATTATAGTAGTTATATTCTTGTACATAGGAGCAGTATTATAGTAGCTATATTCTTGTACATAGGAGGCAGTATTATAGTAGTTATATTCTTGTACATAGGAGCAGTATTATAGTAGTTATATTCTTGTACATAGGAGGCAGTATTATAGTAGTTATATTCTTGTACATAGGAGCAGTATTATAGTAGTTATATTCTTGTACATAGGAGGCAGTATTATAGTAGTTATATCCTTGTACATAGGAGGCAGTATTATAGTAGTTATATCCTTGTACATAGGAGGCAGTATTATAGTAGTTATATTCTTGTACATAGGAGCAGTATTATAGTAGTTATATTCTTGTACATAGGAGGCAGTATTATAGTAGTTATATTCTTGTACATAGGAGCAGTATTATAGTAGTTATATCCTTGTACATAGGAGCAGTATTATAGTAGTTATATCCTTGTACATAGGAGCAGTATTATAGTAGTTATATTCTTGTACATAGGAGGCAGTATTATAGTAGTTATATTCTTGTACATAGGAGCAGTATTATAGTAGTTATATTCTTGTACATAGGAGGCAGTATTATAGTAGTTATATTCTTGTACATAAGAGCAGTATTATAGTAGTTATATTCTTGTACATAGGAGGCAGTATTATAGTAGTTATATTCTTGTACATAGGAGGCAGTATTATAGTAGTTATATTCTTGTACATAGGAGCAGTATTATAATAGTTATATTCTTGTACATAGGAGGCAGTATTATAGTAGTTATATTCTTGTACATAGGAGCAGTATTATAGTAGTTATAATCTTGTACATAAGAGCAGTATTATAGTAGTTATATTCTTGTACATAGGAGCAGTATTATAGTAGTTATATTCTTGTACATAGGAGGCAGTATTATAGTAGTTATATTCTTGTACATAAGAGCAGTATTATAGTAGTTATATTCTTGTAC
Organism: Bufo bufo; assembly: GCF_905171765.1. Taxonomy (NCBI): domain Eukaryota; kingdom Metazoa; phylum Chordata; class Amphibia; order Anura; family Bufonidae; genus Bufo; species Bufo bufo. The sequence continues at coordinate 424,604,661 of NC_053394.1, forward strand.
ATAGGAGGCAGTATTATAGTAGTTATATTCTTGTACATAGGAGCAGTATTATAGTAGTTATATTCTTGTACATAGGAGGCAGTATTATAGTAGTTATATTCTTGTACATAGGAGCAGTATTATAGTAGTTATATCCTTGTACATAGGAGCAGTATTATAGTAGTTATATCCTTGTACATAGGAGCAGTATTATAGTAGTTATATTCTTGTACATAGGAGGCAGTATTATAGTAGTTATATTCTTGTACATAGGAGCAGTATTATAGTAGTTATATTCTTGTACATAGGAGGCAGTATTATAGTAGTTATATTCTTGTACATAAGAGCAGTATTATAGTAGTTATATTCTTGTACATAGGAGGCAGTATTATAGTAGTTATATTCTTGTACATAGGAGGCAGTATTATAGCAGTTATATTCTTGTACATAGGAGCAGTATTATAATAGTTATATTCTTGTACATAGGAGGCAGTATTATAGTAGTTATATTCTTGTACATAGGAGCAGTATTATAGTAGTTATAATCTTGTACATAGGAGGCAGTATTATAGTAGTTATATTCTTGTACATAGGAGTCAGTATTATAGTAGTTATATCCTTGTACATAGGAGGCAGTATTATAGTAGTTATATTCTTGTACATAGGAGCAGTATTATAGTAGTTATATTCTTGTACATAGGAGCAGTATTATAGTAGTTATATTCTTGTACATAGGAGGCAGTATTATAGTAGTTATATTCTTGTACATAGGAGTCAGTATTATAGTAGTTATATCCTTGTACATAGGGGCAGTATTATAGTAGTTATATTCTTGTACATTGGAGGCAGTATTATAGTAGTTATATTCTTGTACATAGGAGGCAGTATTATAGTAGTTATATTCTTGTACATAGGAGTCAGTATTATAGTAGTTATATCCTTGTACATAGGAGCAGTATTATAGTAGTTATATTCTTGTACATAGGAGCAGTATTATAGTAGTTATATTCTTGTACATAGGAGCAGTATTATAGTAGTTATATTCTTGTACATAGGAGCAGTATTATAGTAGTTATATTCTTGTACATAGGAGTCAGTATTATAGTAGTTATATCCTTGTACATAGGAGGCAGTATTATAGTAGTTATATTCTTGTACATAGGAGCTGTATTATAGTAGTTATATTCTTGTACATAGGAGGCAGTATTATAGCAGTTGTATCCTTGTACATAGGAGGCAGATTTATAGTAGTTAGATAGTTCCTTTACATATGTGGAATGGACAATCTACGCAGAAAAAGGGATTTAGCGAAGCCTTTGTCTTTCTTGTGTAATTCAGCAATAATGACAGTGTATGTACTGATGTGAATATCACCTGGGACTGGGATTGCATAAAACCAGCACGTCCCAAAGAACAGGAGCCAAGCTTTCGCACTTCCCAGGAGACCTCCTACTTGGCCGGGGAGCCTGGATTTGGCTGTCTCACAGTAGGGGTGTACTCAGTAATCAGACTGGATATAATCTCCCCTTATTACTAATAGCTTCACCTGTCGCTTCTTTCCTGGCAGGACGCAGACTCATGGACCCTTGTAAAACTACAGGAAGCCCATCAGTGTGTGTCATCCAGGCCATGACAGCCCCATAACATCATCTCATTGAACTGCGCAGATCTTTGCTTCCTACCCCCCCTCCCCCCGTCAGGAAGATTCACCAGAGGAACAAACCCCTCTGAAGCCTAACTATAAGACCCTTGCCAACCCCTGTGCCCACATCTGCCCATTAACAGTCCCTAACATGACACCTGGCCAGTTTTTTGTCTCTCAGGCTTGGGCTCTGAACCATCACCCATCTCAGTCAATGGTTTTCATAACTTGTTAGTATTGCCATGCTAATGAAATGCTACCAGGGCACCAGATCTGCGGCGCGGGCACCTGGCGCTGATCAGAGGGTCACCGCAGTGGTATTTTCGCTGTTCTCGGTTACGGCATGCTCCACTACTGTGCTGCACAAAATGTGGGTCCAGACTCCGGCCATCATTGTATTGGAATTTCCTTCCTTCCAGCTCCAGGAATAACAATTTTCCGAAACAATGGGACACAAACGATTGTGGTGAAGCCAGTCAGGTGCACATGGGGCCAGTTTGCTGCAATCTTCTGCAGAGGCCACAATTCCCGTCTCGACAGCCATAAACGAGGGGCGAAGGTCCCACCGACCCCCTCAGTCTCACAGCTGCAGTGAATGGAGAGGTGGTCACGTCTGCCCGCCTCTCTCCATTCATATCTATGCCAGTTTCAAAAATAGCCAACTTCACCATTTTTTGCAAAGAAGTGAATGGAGTCGCACATGGGCAGCCATCGCTCCATTCACTGCACCCACAAGGCGGGTGTCCCTCGATCTCCACAGATGTGAATGAGGCTATGCCAAAAGGCCACCTGCACAGGTTGCGGAATACGAGCATTTTCGAAATTGTGGATTTTGGCGCGGATATGACGCAGAATTGCGGGTGACGCTAATGAGGCTCCCCCGACATCGAATGTCTTCATCCGCGCATGGGGAGAAGCAGCAGCGGCGGTGCGGGGAGCCAGGTACGTTTATTCATTGTGAGGGGCCCGGGCATATGGGGGGCATTTAATAGTCTTGGATAAACCCTTTAAAGCTACTGCGTCGCGCAAAATGCTGGAAAACGTGGTTGCATTGTGACCCGACAGACTGCAAGACTACATTTACTAATGCACACGAACGTTTTTTTTTCCAGTTTACGTTCCATTTTTGCGTTCCGTATACGGAACCATTCATTTCAATGGGTCCGCAAAAAAAAAAAAACGGAATGTACTTCGTATGCATTCCGTATTTCCGTTCCAACATAGAACATGTCCTATTATTGTCCGCATAACGGACAAGGATAGTACTGTTCTATCAGGGGCCAGCTGTTCTGTAAAAAACAGAATGCACACAGACGTCATCCGTATTTTTTGCGGATCGCAAAATACTGAAAAAGCCATACGGTCTCGTGCAATAGGCCCTAGACTGCGTTCACATCTCCGGCGAACGTTTCCGGAGTTCACCGGATCCCTATAGACTATAATGGGATCTGGCCGCTTTCCGGCATAGGTGCTGGGTTTCGTCTGGAAAAATACCGCTGCAGTGTTTTTTGTCCGGCCAACCGCTGACACATATGCCGGATAATCTCTAATGAAGACGTGAATACGGCCTCACATAGCTACTACTAGTTTCGAATGGCGCTGTAGCCTTAGGCTGGCCACAGACGCCCCGGACCGCAACTCCCTACATCATAGATCCCTCAGAGCTAGTGAGTTTGGGTCATTAAAACCCGCAATCGGGTCAGGACACAAATCCGGACACACTCTGAACATGTGAGGAGTCCCTCCTGGCTCCTTGACCAGATGCCCCGTGATGGCAACTTCTCAAATACCCCACTGAGCTGGCAACACCCGTGATTAGATAGCACATGCCCACTTAAAGGGGTATTCCAGTAGGTAGGGGATAACTATTAGATCCCAGCGGTAGGACCCGTAGGAGAGGTCCAAAGTGCCCCAGTGTAACCCGTCTAGGACCGTCCTGTGTGTGGGTAAGGCCTCATGCACGCGACCGTGCCTTTTTTTGCAGTCCGCAAAAAAACGGAAGCCGCCCGAGTGTCTTCCGCAATTTGCGGAACGGAACAGGAGGCCTATTGTAGACATGCCTATTCTTGTCCGCAAAACGGACAAGAATAGGACATGCTACGGAGCAACGGATGTGTACAGCACACCGAGTGCCGTCCGCATCTTTTGCGGCCCCATTGAAGTGAATGGGTCCGCATCCGAGCCGCAAAAACGGCGGCTCGGAGGCGGACCATAACTACGGTCGCGTGCATGAGGCCTAATACACAGGACAGACAATAGGATCCCGGCAGACGTCTGTGGAAGTTCTGTCTCCTAGGGTGGTCCAACTCTCTCAGGCGGGGGGCTACACCGTGACACTGCATCTAGTGATTGCCAACGGGGTCACGCTGCAGACTACGACCCGTGCGTTCTGCAAAAGACAGAACACATCCTATTCATGGAAGTCAACAGGTCCGCAAATAAGACGGAGGCAACGCGGATGTCACACACAAAACACAAGCGGTCGTATGCGCGACTACACGACAGGACTGACGCGCGCGTTTGCGACTTGCTTGGAGCAGGAGAGCACATGCTTCACACAGAGGACATGGAGGCCCCAGTCTTCTCATCTCTAGGGGTCTAACAGTTAACCCTTACATGCTCTAATCTGAATAACCCTCATAGCTTTCTACAGATACCCCAGCAGTGCCTACTCTAACACCCCACTAATGCCCACCTCCTCCAGCACTTGTACCCAGGTAATACATCATCTACCCCCCCCAGTAATCCGCCTCAAGGTCTCGGAAAATGGAAAGAATTAAAAACTTCTTAGAAGAATTCAATCCACCTTGATTCTAACATTTGCATACAAGCTCCTGCCGATGATTAGAAGGTCGGGGAGATTACACGCAGGGGCCACGCTCCCATAAAGCGGGCAGGATAACCCCTATCTATTAATCCGGATACAGCCGCACACAGGTTAACACGCCTCGGGGTGCCTCCCCCCAGACCCGAATGTAATGGGAAGGGTATGGCGGCGGCTGCAGAGACAAAGCCCGGGTGCAGATATCTGGGGCAGGGTGGAGGGCGTGCGGCGGGCTTCGGCACCGCTGGGCCTGGCGGTTCTGTTCTGCTGTGGGTAGGTTGGGGGGGGCACGGAGGAGGGGGCTAGAGGGAGCGCATGGAAGCTGCAAGTCATGATGTAGACAGGCTCTTTGTTCCCTGGGAGCTGCTGCAATAAGAGATCTGAGCAGCCGCCCACCTACTGCCGGGTAACTGTTCTCCACACTTGTTTTCCCGAACTTAACCCCTTCCCTGCCATCCCCTCCCCCACCTCCCTAAACAAGGTCATGCAAACCCACCATCCAGACTGAAACAGGCTCAACAGCAAGTCCTGGGTGGTGCCCCTGATCCGTCTGATGGGACCAAGATAAGACACATGCCCCGGCCAGGAGAATGAGACAGCACCCACCAAGTGCCCGCCCGCCGTGTGCCACAGGCCTGAGACACATGGGCACCAGACTGGGGAAGGGGGGGAGATCAAGCTGCCCCTGCAGGCGACCAGCAAGGCTGGAGTCAACCATATGGCTAGTTGGTTAACCCCTTCTCAGCTGCAACCAGCAAAACATGGCTGCCTCCACGTAGAGTGAATGAATGGGGGGGAGCAGCAGCGGCCGGCATGGCACCTTCCCTGGCAGATCCGCGCACGGCAGGAATGGTTAACCCCTTTAGCTACCACAGTGCTGACAATGAGCCACAATATGGAAACCCCTTGGTTGAGGGGTTAATTAAAGGTCTAGCCCACCACCATACGAAAAAAGGGGAGGGGCACACAAAGGAATTTTTGGGGGGCACCGCTGAGGGTACAGGGAAGAAAGGAGTCACATTCCAGAGAATATCGCGCCCCACAGTAATACATAAAGGATAGGACATGGGGGTCCGGGGGAATATTCAAGAGGGGCAAACAGCTTGGCACTGCCAGGCCAGACGGGTCTACCGTGGCTCTTCCTATACATAAGTGACAGGACACATGGTGGACCCCTCCATAGTCTGAGTACTACAGGTTGGCATCACATACTTGAAGATGGCACATTTGTATAAGGGGAGGGGGATTCTTTAAAAAGAAACCAAAAATAAGAGAGGGGTTTCTAAAAGTATTTGGCTGCCAATGTCCAGGAGTGCAGCTGAACTTTAAGGGTATCCTTGAGGTTGGGGGGGGGGGTTCCCTTATAATTAAAGTGGGTATTTCAGGGGAAGGTTTTGAGAATGTCTTTAATGAGCGTCAGGAATTCAGAGTGTCTGACAGAAAGAGCAAAAGGTACGGGGCACCAGAAGGGGCATAGCATGGGCACGGGGTATTAGAGAAGGGGTATAACCTGAATATGAGGTACCAGAAGGGGCACAGCGTGGGCAAGGGGTATAACCAGGGTATGAAGTACCAGAAGGGGCATAGCGTGGGCAAGGGGTATAACCTGGGTATAGGGTATCAGAGAAGGGGCATTATTTAAGCACATGGTATTAGAAAAGGAGCACTGCCAGGGCATGGGGTATTAGAGAAGGAGCACAGCCTGGGCATGGGGTATTAGAGAAGGGGCACAGCCTGGGCATGGTGAATAAGACAAGGGGCACAGCCTGGGCATGGGGTATTAGAGAAGGGGCACAGCCTGGGCATGGTGAATAAGAGAAGGGGCACAGCCTGGGCATGGTGAATAAGAGAAGGGGCACAGCCTGGGCATGGTGAATAAGAGAAGGGGCACAGCCTGGGCATGGTGAATAAGAGAAGGGGCACGGCATGGGATATTAGAGAAGGGGCACAGCCTGAGCATGGGATATTAGAGAAGGGGCACAGCCTGAGCATGGGGCATTAGAGAAGGGGCACAGCCTTGGCATGGGGCATTAGAGAAGGGGCACAGCCTTGGCATGGGGCATTAGAGAAGGGGCACAGCCTGGGCATGGGGCATTAGAGAAGGGGCACAGCCTGGGCATGAGGCATTAGAGAAGGGGCACAGCCTGGGCATGGGGCATTAGAGAAGGGGCACAGCCTGGGCATGGGGCATTAGAGAAGAGGCACAGCCTGGGCATGGGGCATTAGAGAAGGGGCACAGCCTGGGCATGGGGCATTAGAGAAGGGGCACAGCCTGGGCATGGGGCATTAGAGAAGGGGCACAGCCTGGGCATGGGGCATTAGAGAAGGGGCACAGCCTGGGCATGGGGCATTAGAGAAGGGGCACAGCCTGGGCATGGGGCATTAGAGAAGGGGCACAGCCTGGGCATGGGGCATTAGAGAAGGGGCACAGCCTGGGCATGGGGCATTAGAGAAGGGGCACAGCCTGGGCATGGTGAATAAGAGAAGGGGCACAGCCTGGGCATGGAATATTAGAGAAGGGGCACAGCCAGAGCATGGGGCATTAGAGAAGAGGCACTGCCTGGGTATGGTGAATAAGAGAAAGGGCACAGCCTGGGCATGGGGTATTAGAGAAGGGGCACAGCCTGGGCATGGGGTATTAGAGAAGGGGCACAGCCTGGGCATGGGGTATTAGAGAAGGGGCACAGCCTGGGCATGGGGTATTAGAGAAGGGGCACAGCCTGGGCATGGGGTATTAGAGAAGGGGCACAGCCTGGGCATGGGGTATTAGAGAAGGGGCACAGCCTGGGCATGGGGTATTAGAGAAGGGGCACAGCCTGGGCATGGGGTATTAGAGAAGGGGCACAGTCTGGGCATGGGGTATTAGAGAAGGGGTACAGCCAGGGCATGGGGCATTAGAGAAGGGGCACAGCCAGGGCATGGGGTATTAGAGAAAGGGCATTAACCTGGGTATAACCAGGGCCTGGAATATTACAGAAGGGGTGTACCCACACAGGGGGTATTTGTACCTGGGCATTTAGGGGTGTTATTGCCCCAGGTACCGGGTGGTCAGGGATGGGCACTGGGGAAGGATATTACTTTGGGGAGAAAGGCATGAGGGGGGTATTAGTGGAGGGCATTACCTCAGCAGGGAGTGCCCAGAGAGTGATTAGTCCCCAATATAATATACCATATTACAGGAGCGCCCGCTAATTACTCCGGGTGGGGTATTACAATTATATTACTGTCCATATCACAACTACCATGAAAGCCATCCGCCCCAGCCCGCCATCCCCCTCTTACCGGCGGCTCCTGGGCTCCCTCTCTCAGTCTCTGCGCCTCCCGGTAACCACCAGCCCGTCACCTCACCGGCCACGCCCACCGACACCAGGAGGAGCCTTTCTAACCTTTCCGCCTCCTCTATTGGCCTACGCCGTCTCTCCTGCACCCCGCTCTCCGCTCTGATTGGCTATAGGAGCTGTCAGTCATCCCGAAACCGTTACTTCGCTCCCTCTCCATCAAATTTTTGCTCTTTTACCCGCCCTCTCCTGCAGGAAAGAGGCTGGAGGCGGCTGTCAATCATCAACTCTGGGTTCTTATTGGTTAATGTGGTTTCCATGGAATCCGGCAGGGTAGGCGGGGTTATTTGGACCGGATTGCGCAAGTTTGATTGACAGCTGTGTGAGCCCCACGTGGGTGTAATGCTGATCAGAGAAGACGCAGGTAAAACAGTGCGTCTTCAGGCAGGTTCCTCCCAAATCTAACCTTACACCCCCTTATAGTGCACCCCATAATGTAATGCATCCTTATAGTGCACCCCATAATGTCATGCATCCTTATAGTGCACCCCATAATGTCATGCATCCTTATAGTGCACCCCATAATGTCATGCATCCTTATAGTGCACCCCATAATGTCATGCATCCTTACACCCCCTTATACTGTACCCTGCTATATATGATTACTCCCCCTTATAGTGCACCCCGTTATATAATATATCCTTACACCCCCTTATAGTGCACCCCATAATGTCATGCATCCTTACACCCCCTTATACTGTACCCTGCTATATATGATTACTCCCCCTTATAGTGCACCCCGTTATATAATATATCCTTACACCCCCTTATAGTGCACCCCATAATGTCATGCATCCTTACACCCCCTTATACTGTACCCTGCTATATATCATTACACCCCCTTATAGTGCACCCCGTCATATAATATATCCTCACACCGCCTTATATTGCACCCCGTTATATATCCTTACTCCCCCTCATAGTGCACCCCCGTTATATAATATATCCTTACAACCCCTTATACTGTACCCTCTTATATATATTATTACACCCCCTTATATTGCACCCCGTTATATATCTGTGACAGAAATGTCACAACAGCTTTAGGCACGGACGGTATGAAACGCGGTGACGTCACTGTCTGGCGGTAAGTTCGTGGGCAGAGTACGGCGGTGACAGAGCCGCTGGTGGGGTGTCACATTGATTAGCTAGTTCTGCCGCTCTCCCCTTTTATTTCTGACACATGACCTAATTTTTACTGTCGCTTTAAATTGGCATGGCTTGCAACGCGTTGCCTCACGTCTGCATTTATTTTTATTTTTTAGGGAGTATATATAGTAATATCATTTAGAAATTAGTCCTTGTACAAAATTTAGAAAAACAGGCTCCTTTATTTCAAACACAGCGCCACACCTGTCTGCAGGTTGTATGTGGTATTGCAGATTATCCCCATTCACTTTAATAGAATGGAGCTACAATACCAGACACAATGTATGGACAGGTGTGATCCTGGCAGAACTACTGCTGTGGCAGCTGCTTTGCAGGTAGAGTTGTTGCGATACCAAATTTTTGATTCGGTTTCGATACCATGAAAAAGTATTGCGATACTCGATACCATTCGATACCACGCGAAAAAAATAAACAAAAAAAGCCACGTGCATTCCTCATTTTTAAAAATGGCGAATCGCGCAGTTTTTATTTTATTTTTTCTGTTCCGGCATTCACCACCTAGATTTTTTTTTTATATTTTAATAGTTTGGACTTTTCTGACGTGGCGATGTAATATGTTTATTTATATATTTTATATGTGAAATTGGGAAAAGGGGGGTGATTTATACTTCATATTTTAGTGTTTTTTTTTTTTTCACTTTTTATTTAATAACTATTTCCCCCCTTAGGGGCTAGAACCTGGGATCTTTCATCCCTTTTCCTATTCACCCTGATAGATCTCTATCAGGGTGAATAGGACTCCACACTGTCCCTGCTGCTCTGTGCTTTGTGCACACAGCATCAGGGATGTTACCATGGCAACCAGGGCTTCTGTAGCGTCCTGGCTGCCATGGTAACCGATCGGAGCCCCAGGCTTACACAGCTGGGGCTCCGATCAGAAGCTGCCACTGCACCACCAATGAGGGGGAGTGGAGAGGTCCCTGTGGCCACTGCCACCAATGATTTTAATACTGGAGGGTTGAGAGGGGCCGGCGCACTGTGCCACCAATGATTTTAATGGGATGGGGGGATTGAGGGGGAGGGGGTGCACTGCACCACCAATGATTTTACCCCTTTATACAGGAGGCGGGTACTAGCAGATCAGCGGCAGTTAACTGCCGCTGATCGCAGCTCCCTGTCAGGGGCAGGGTGCCGGCAATGCGATTCTGCTGCCGGCACCCGCCTCCTGTATGTGTTAAAGACTGACTACTGTATATGAGTCCAGACTTTCACTATTAGGCCACACAGAGCGGCGCCCAGCGATGTCTCAGCACTCACCATTTAGTCCTGGGCGCCGCTCCGTTCGCCCGCAGTGCCCCATTACTGTCTCCTCTCCTGCTCCACATGCTGCTGATTACTATCGGAGCGATGGGAGGAGACATCAGCTTCACTAGTGGGCGTTCCTTCTCCCTGGCTGTAGCGCTGTCCAATCGCAGCGCAGGGAAAAGGAACGCCCACTAGTGAAGCTGATGTCTCCTCCCATCGCTCCGATAGTAATCCTATCATTGGTGGCGCAGTGCGCCCGCCCCTCCTCCGCCCCTCTCTTCTCATTGCCGCCCCTCCTCCACCCCCTCTCTTCTCATTGCCGCCCCTCTCTTCTCATTGCCGCCCCTCCTCCGCCCCTCTCTTCTCATTGCCGCCCCTCCTCCGCCCCTCTCTTCTCATTGGTGGCAGCGGCAGCAGCACAGGGGGAGGGAGGACAGCTTCCTTCTCCCCGTGCTGCTGAGAGAGAACATGAGCGCGCCGATAGCAGCGCGCTCATGTTCAGAGATACTAGACTGCGCAGAAGCGCAGCCCAGTATCGAAAAAACGGAAATCCCGGTATCGTATCGATACCGGGACAAAAGTATCGATTGGGTATCGAAATTTCGATACCCGCAACAACCCTATTTGCAGGTGAGGCCCAGGCTGTAGTGGATATCTGTCATCCATTGCAGCTTGGGCCACATTCCCCGGCCTGTGCGCTCCCCAGCAGGCACGGCGCAGTGACATCATCACGCCTGCTGGGCTGAGGAGAAGAGCACAGGAGCCGAGGATTACTGCTCAGCCTGGCCTCAGCTGTGCACACTCCTACTCAGCAGGCGCGATGACGTCACTACACCGCCCCTGCTGGGGAGAGAGGGATGTGCTCTGTTCATCGGGGGATTGGGGCTAGGTGAGAATTACTGTTATTTTTATTTAATTTTCACTACAGGAGCTTCACTAAGGTAAGGGGGTGTAACTACGGTATTGGAGCATTACAGTGATGGTGAACAGTGTAACTACTGTGTGGGTGCACTAAGGGTAAAGTGAAAAATGGGCGTCACGTGGCCATTTTCAGAACCATTGGGGGTACTCACACGGCCATTTTTTTAAAATCTCCCTTAAATACCAATCATCCCAAAATAGGACACGTCCAGACCAGATGGACCACACTGAACGGCCATTTAACCACCTCAGCCCCCAGTGCTTAAACACCCTGAAAGACCAGGCCACTTTTTACACTTCTGACCTACACTACTTTCACCGTTTATTGCTCGGTCATGCAACTTACCACCCAAATGAATTTTACCTCCTTTTCTTCTCACTAATAGAGCTTTCATTTGGTGGTATTTCATTGCTGCTGACATTTTTACTTTTTTTGTTATTAATTGAAATTTAACGATTTTTTTGCAAAAAAATGACATTTTTCACTTTCAGTTGTAAAATTTTGCAAAAAAAACGAGATCCATATATAAATTTTGCTCTAAATTTATTGTTCTACATGTCTTTGATAAAAAAAAATGTTTGGGTAAAAGAAAAAATGGTTTGGGTAAAAGTTATAGCGTTTACAAACTATGGTACAAAAATGTGAATTTCCGCTTTTTGAAGCAGCTCTGACTTTCTGAGCACCTGTCATGTTTCCTGAGGTTCTACAATGCCCAGACAGTACAAACACCCCACAAATGACCCCATTTCGGAAAGTACACACCCTAAGGTATTCGCTGATGGGCATAGTGAGTAGGGCTGCGCATCTTCACTCGTCTCACGATTCGATGCGATTACGATTATCAAGTCCACGATTCGATTCGATTCGATTCGGCGATGCATCACGATGCATCAAGATTATTACCCAAGTCCCCTTGTTTTTCAGAGGATTCCGGCAATCTGGACGCAAACGGATGCATTTGTCAGGCGGATCCGTCTGACAAATGCATTGAAATACCGGATCTGTCTCTCCGGTGTCATCTGGAAAAACGGATCCGGTGTTTATTTTTTTCACAGATTTAAAGGTCTGCGCAGATCGGAAGAACGGATCCGTCAATGCAGCTTTGATCACCACAGTCATTGATCACGCCCCTGTAAGGCTTCATTCAGACGTCCGGATGCGTTTTGCGGATCCGATCCATCTATCAGTGGATCCGTAAAAATCATGCGGACGTCTGAATGGAGCTTTACAGGGGGTTGATCAATGACAGGGGGGTGATCAGGGAGTCTATATGGGGTGATCACCACAGTCATTGATCACGCCCCTGTAAGGCTTCATTCAGACGTCCGGATGCGTTTTGCGGATCCGATCCATCTATCAGTGGATCCGTAAAAATCATGCGGACGTCTGAATGGAGCTTTACAGGGGGTTGATCAATGACAGGGGGGCAATCAATGACAGGGGGGTGATCAGGGGGCCCCACCTGACACAGACGCTGACCCCCACCTGACACAGACGCTGACCCCCACCTGACACAGACGCTGACCCCCACCTGACACAGATGCTGACCCCCACCTGACACAGACGCTGACCCCACCTGGCCACCTCACCTGACACAGACGCTGACCCCCACCTGACACAGACGCTGACCCCACCTGGCCACCTCACCTGACACAGACGCTGACCCCCACCTGACACAGACGCTGACCCCACCTGGCCACCTCACCTGACACAGACGCTGACCCCCACCTGACACAGTCGATGTTGCACGGTCTTCGGCTTCTTTTGGCAACTCGTGACGCACAGTATGCGACGGTCGGAAGCCTGTCAATCAAATAGGAACGCCCAGTCCCGCAGAAGACCTACCCGGAAGCGGCGGTAAAAAAAACAGCCGACAAGCTGGCCGGGACTTGATTCCGGGACTGAGCAGAGCAGAGGAGCGGGCGCGGGAGAGAGAAGAGAAGAGATACTCTTCCGCGCCCGAAACAGAGGAAATAGTCCCTACAGGCACAGCAAGCAGGCAGGTAGTACTGAGCGGCGATTTAAAAAAAAAAAAAAACGTAGAAAGCGGGGGGGGGGGCCGGGCCCGGTACAACTGGGCCAGCTGTACCTATCAGCGGCCCTGTCAACATGCATCGATTATTTAAAGCAACCGCATCGATGCAGAATCGCCGGGGGTCGAATCGCGATGCATCGATGCATCGATTATATTCGACAGCCCTAATAGTGAGTTCATAGAACTTTTTATTTTTTGTCACAAGTTAGCGGAAAATTATGATTATTTTTTTTTTTTTCTTACAAAGTCTCATATTCCACTAACTTGTGACAAAAAATAAAAAGTTCTATGAACTCACTATGCCCATCACGAAATACCTTGGGGTCTCTTCTTTCCAAAATGGGGTCACTTGTGGGGTAGTTATACTGCCCTGGCATTCTAGGGGCCCAAATGTGTGGTAAGGAGTTTGAAATCAAATTCTGTATAAAATGGCCGGTGAAATCCGAAAGGTGCTCTTTGGAATATGGGCCCCTTTGCCCACCTAGGCTGCAAAAAAGTGTCACACATCTGGTATCTCCGTATTCAGTAGAAGTTGGGAAATGTGTTTTGGGGTGTCATTTTACATATACCCATGCTGGGTGAGATAAATATCTTGGTCAAATGCCAACTTTGTATAAAAAAATGGGAAAAGTTGTCTTTTGCCAAGATATTTCTCTCACCCAGCATGGGTATATGTAAAATAACACCCCAAAACACATTCCCCAACTTCTCCTGAGTACGGCGATACCAGATGTGTGACACTTTTTTGCAGCCTAGGTGGGCAAAGGGGCCCATATTCCAAAGAGCACCTTTCGGATTTCACAGGTCATTTTTTACAGAATTTGATTTCAAACTCCTTACCACACATTTGGGCCCCTAGAATGCCAGGGCAGTATAACTACCCCACAAGTGACCCCATTTTGGAAAGAAGAGACCCCAAGGTATTCGCTGATGGGCATAGTGAGTTCATGGAAGTTTTTATTTTTTGTCACAAGTTAGTGGAATATGAGACTTTGTATGGAAAAAAAAAAAAAAATCATCATTTTCCACTAACTTGTGACAAAAAATAAAAAATTCTAGGAACTCGCCATGCCCCTCACGGAATACCTTGGGGTGTCTTCTTTCCAAAATGGGGTCACTTGTGGGGTAGTTATACTGCCCTGGCATTTTCCAGGGACCCTAATGTGTGGTAAGTAGGTAAATGACCTGTGAAATCCTAAAGGTGCTCTTTGGAATATGGGCCCCTTTGCCCACCTAGGCTGCAAAAAAGTGTCACACATGTGGTATCGCCGTACTCAGGAGAAGTTGGGCAATGTGTTTTGGGGTGTCATTTTACATATACCCATGCTGGGTGAGAGAAATATCTTGGCAAAAGACAACTTTTCCCATTTTTTTATACAAAGTTGGCATTTGACCAAGATATTTCTCTCACCCAGCATGGGTATATGTAAAATGACACCCCAAAACACATTCCCCAACTTCTCCTGAGTACGGCGATACCAGATGTGTGACACTTTTTTGCAGCCTAGGTGGGCAAAGGGGCCCATATTCCAAAGAGCACCTTTCGGATTTCACAGGTCATTTTTTACAGAATTTGATTTCAAACTCCTTACCACACATTTGGGCCCCTAGAATGCCAGGGCAGTATAACTACCCCACAAGTGACCCCATTTTGGAAAGAAGAGACCCCAAGGTATTCGCTGATGGGCATAGTGAGTTCATGGAAGTTTTTATTTTTTGTCACAAGTTAGTGGAATATGAGACTTTGTATGAAAAAAAAATAAAAAATAAAAAATCATCATTTTCCTCTAACTTGTGACAAAAAATAAAAAATTCTAGGAACTCGCCATGCCCCTCACGGAATACCTTGGGGTGTCTTCTTTCCAAAATGGGGTCACTTGTGGGGTAGTTATACTGCCCTGGCATTTTCCAGGGGCCCTAATGTGTGGTAAGTAGGTAAATGACCTGTGAAATCCGAAAGGTGCTCTTTGGAATATGGGCCCCTTTGCCCACCTAGGCTGCAAAAAAGTGTCACACATGTGGTATCGCCGTACTCAGGAGAAGTTGGGCAATGTGTTTTGGGGTGTCATTTTACATATACCCATGCTGGGTGAGAGAAATATCTTGGCAAAAGACAACTTTTCCCATTTTTTTATACAAAGTTGGCATTTGACCAAGATATTTCTCTCACCCAGCATGGGTATATGTAAAATGACACCCCAAAACACATTCCCCAACTTCTCCCGATTACGGAGATACCAGATGTGTGACACTTTTTTGCAGCCTAGATGCGCAAAGGTGCCCAAATTCCATTTAGGAGGGCATTTTTAGACATTTGGATACCAGACTTCTTCTCACACTTTGGGGCCCCTAGAATGCCAGGGCAGTATAAATACCCCACATGTGACCCCATTTTGGAAAGAAGACACCCCAAGGTATTCAATGAGGGGCATGGCGAGTTCATAGAAAGTTTTTTTTTTTGGCACAAGTTAGCGGAAATTGATATTTTTTATTTTTTTCTCACAAAGTCTCCCGTTCCGCTAACTTGGGACAAAAATTTCAATCTTTCATGGACTCAATATGCCCCTCACGGAATACCTGGGGGTGTCTTCTTTCCGAAATGGGGTCACATGTGGGGTATTTATACTGCCCTGGCATTCTAGGGGCCCTAAAGCGTGAGAAGAAGTCTGGAATATAAATGTCTAAAAAATTTTACGCATTTGGATTCCGTGAGGGGTATGGTGAGTTCATGTGAGATTTTATTTTTTGACACAAGTTAGTGGATTATAAGACTTTGTAAGAAAAAAATAAAATAATTCCGCTAACTTGGGCCAAAAAAATGTCTGAATGGAGCCTTACAGAGGGGTGATCAATGACAGGGGGGTGATCAATGACAGGGGGGTGATCAGGGAGTCTATATGGGGTGATCACCCCCCTGTAATTGATCACCCCCCTGTAATTGATCATGCCCCTGTAAGGCTCCATTCAGATGTCCGTATGTGTTTTGCGGATCCGATCCATGTATCCGTGGATCCGTAAAAATCATACGGACATCTGAATGCAGCATGACGGGGGGGGGGGGGGGGGGGTGATCAATGACAGGGGGGGGTGATCAATGACAGGGGGGTGATCAGGGAGTCTGAATGGGGTGATCACCCCCCCTGGAAGGCAGGGAGACGCCTGTATGTGTTTTGCGGATCCGATCCATCTATCAGTGGATCCGTAAAAATCATGCGGACATCTGAATGGAGCTTTACAGGGGGGTGATCAATGACAGGGGTGTAATCAATGACAGGGGGGTGATCAGGGAGTCTATATGGGGTGATAACCACAGTCATTGATCACGCCCCTGTAAGGCTTCATTCAGACGTCCGTATGCGTTTTGCGGATCCGATCCATCTATCAGTGGATCCGTAAAAATCATGCGGACATCTGAATGGAGCTTTACAGGGGGTTGATCAATAACAGGGGGGTAATCAATGACAGGGGGGTGATCAGGGAGTCTATATGGGGTGATCAGGGGCTAATAAGGGGTTAATAAGTGACGGGGGGGGGGTGTAGTGTAGTGTAGTGGTGCTTGGTGGGACTTTACTGAGCTACCTGTGTCCTCTGGTGGTCGATCCAAACAAAGGGGACCACCAGAGGATCAGGTAGCAGGTATATTAGACGCTGTTATCAAAACAGCGTCTAATATACCTGTTAGGGGTTAAAAAAAACACATCTCCAGCCTGCCAGCGAACGATCGCCGCTGGCAGGCTGGAGATCAACTCTCTTACCTTCCGTTCCTGTGAGCGCACGCGTTCACAGGAAGTCTCGGCTCGCGCGAGATGACGTGTATATGCGTGACTCTGCGCAGGGCTGCCACCTCCGGAACGCGAATCTGCGTTAGGCGGTCCGGAGGTGGTTAAACAGAAGTGTAACCGTCTAATGGCCGTTAACAACGGATACACTATGAAAAAATATATATACACAGTCCAGTCCCGTTATTACAGCCACTTCCTACTTTCTATGTTAGCAGCCTGCAGCTTATGAAGGAAGTCCCGTGTGCTGAGCTGGCTCGGTGGGTATATAAGGTGTGCTGACCTGGCTCGGTGGGTATATGAGGTGTGCTGAGCTGGCTCGGTGGGTACATAAGGTGTGCTGAGCTGGCTCGTGGGTATATAAGGTGTGCTGAGCTGGCTCGGTGGGTACATAAGGTGTGCTGAGCTGGCTCGTGGGTATATAAGGTGTGCTGAGTTGGCTCTGTGGGTATATAATGTGTGCTGAGCTGGCTCGGTGGGTAAATGAGGTGTGCTGAGCTGGCTCGGTGGGTACATAAGGTGTGCTGAACTGGTTCGGTGGGTACATAAGGTGTGCTGAGCTGGCTCGGTGGGTACATAAGGTGTGCTGAGCTGGCTCGTGGGTATACAAGGTGTGCTGAGCTGGCTCGGTGGGTACATAAGGTGTGCTGAGCTGGCTCGGTGGGTACATAAGGTGTGCTGAGCTGGCTCGGTGGGTACATAAGGTGTGCTGAGCTGGCTCGTGGGTATATAAGGTGTGCTGAGCTGGCTCGTGGGTATATGAGGTGTGCTGAGCTGGCTCGTTGGGTATATAAGGTGTGCTGAGCTGGCTCGGTGGGTATATGAGGTGTGCTGAGCTGGCTCGGTGGGTATATGAGGTGTGCTGAGCTGGCTCGGTGGGTATATGAGGTGTGCTGAGCTGGCTCGGTGGGTACATAAGGTGTGCTGAGCTGGCTCGGTGGGTATATAAGGTGTGCTGAGCTGGCTCGGTGGGTATATAAGGTGTGCTGAGCTGGCTCGGTGGGTATATAAGGTGTGCTGAGCTGGCTCGGTGGGTATATAAGGTGTGCTGAGCTAGCTCGGTGGGTATATAAGGTGTGCTGAGCTGGCTCGGTGGGTATATAAGGTGTGCTGAACTGGCTCGGTGGGTATATAAGGTGTGCTGAGCTGGCTCGGTGGGTACATAAGGTGTGCTGACCTTGCTCGTGGGTATATGAGGTGTGTGATAGGCTGTCTGCACACATATCCCTCAACGTTATCATGGTTAAAAGGGGCGATTTATCAGAGTTGCAAAAAGTGATGATTATTGGCTTTCAGTCCAAGAGTGACGGTATTTCTGAAACTGCGCAGTGTGAACTGTTCATGTGCTGCTGTGGAGAAAGTGTATGGTGAGCGGACAAATGGCACCAGTGTGAATAAGCAAGGTGGAAACTACAGAGCACCACGTGCCACTGATGTGAGAGGTGAACCTTGGCTACGAAGGTGCATGAGGGCCAATCGACACCCTACAGAGGAGCGGCTCACCGCCAAAATGACCCAAGGGCACCCAGACAGTGAACCCTACTGCGTATGGGGCTGCGGAGCGGACAGACGGTCACTGCACCTCTGATAACAAAGTTACATCAGCAGAAAAAGCTTCAATTTTTGCGGCAGTGTTGGAATTGGACCTCCGCTGATTGGCAAAGGGTTGTCTTCTCCGAAGAGTCACATTTTCTGCTTCATGGAACGGATGGACGTCGGCTTGTGAGGTGAGAAACATCAGAGACCAAACACCCTGCGACCATTGCTGGAAGAACACAAGCTGGTGGTGGCAGTATTATGGTCCGGGCAAGGTTTTTCTGGAATTCTCTGGACCACTCATCCATGGGGAAGTCACTCTCAGCCGATCTGGGTATGAATCCATCCTTGCAGATCACGTACACCCATACATGATGATCGTCTTCCCTGGGGCGGATAGGATCTTCCAGCAACACAATGCAATTGCGACATGTCACACGGCTAGAAATGTCTGACACTGGTTTGTAAGAGAATGACCAAGACTTCCCAGTACTACCCTGGCCTCCTAAATCCCCAAACTTGAGCCCAATTGAGCATCAGTGAGACCACCTCAATGTTCGTGTTCGCTCTATGGATCCTCCTCCTCGCCCCCTCCAGCAGCTGTAGGATGCCCTGCAGGCAGCATGGCTCTAGATACCTGTGATAACCTACCAGGACCTTATGGAGTCCCTCCCAGTCCCGTCTAGCTGCTGTCCGTGCCGCACACGGCGGTTTCTCTGGATATTAGCTGCTGCTCAGAATGCTGCTGCTCAGAATGATGGGACTTGGCCTTAGTGCTAGTTCACATGCTGGATTTTACCTTTTGTCAAAATCAGCTGTGGATGCCACGGAAGATATCCTCTATTTTCTGCCGCCCATTTTCAATTTGAATGCAGCTACACTTTTGAATGGGACTAAAGGGCGAGTGGCCATGAAAGAACTTGTCTTTCTTTCAGTGGTCACGTAAATGAACAGCAGCATTTTCAATGGGAGGTGGTTTCTGCATGGCCATCCTCTGGTCCTTGGTATGGAATTCATGCCAAATTTTTCGAACTAGCTCTTTATAAAGTGGACTGCCCATCTGGCAATTCTGGCAAATGCCGCCCGCTCCAGGGGCATTGCTAGGCAAAAACATCGGGGACTTGGGCCCTGAAAGTTGTGGCCATAGTGGTCACAGCTTCAATTTTATTGCCGTCCTCAGAACACAGATACAGTTGAATAGTGCAGTGGGACACAAAAACAGGTCCAGGATGACGGGTAGGCGAGGGTGGGTGTCTGCCTAGGGTGCCACCTCGGTTCCCATTGGGGGGGGGGGGGCAATTACAGCCCCAGCCTCATGCCGCTGGGCCTGAAGCCTATGAAGCACTAGAACGGCGCAAGACGTGGCGAGGACATCACCGAGCAAGACCCAGAGCAGGACATCAGGACCGCCTGCATCGGAACGTGATGTTGGAGAACGGGAGTGAGGTAAGTGTTTTTTTTTTTTTTTTTAATATGAAACGTCGGCACTACTGGGATCCCCAAGGAAGGATTGGAGCATTATATATACCTGGAACTACAGAGGGGGGTCATTATCTACTGGGGGGACCAAGGAAGGAAGGAGCATTATATATATACCTGGAACTACAGAGGGGGTCATTATCTACTGGTACTAGGGTTGGCACTACGGGGGCGTTATCTACTGCCAAATCAAAGAGAGCATTTTCTACTGGCACTACTGGGGGCACCAAGGAAGTGGCGGAGTTTTCTATATGCCTGATAGCACCACAAACAGGGGCATTATCTACTGTGGGCATCAAGGAAGATGGAAGGATTATTTATGCTTGGCACTACAGAGGGGGGCATTCAACAGTCCAATTTTGGTGAGCTCGTGCAAATTGTAAATGTTCACAGAATGGGGTGGCTCTACCAATCCGTAGGATAGAAAAGGTGCTCACTATCTAAGTGTTAACTCCAAAAACACCAAGAGGTTAATAAATTGTAAAAAATAAATAAAGATATGGCACTCAATATCTGGAGAACTGCTCAAAGCAAATTACTTTATTATTACTACTACTAGTACAGTTCTCAATTGTTAAACGATTTAAAATATCATACAAGATACGTAAGTTGTACAGAAATTAAATAACAAAAGGATAAAACATCACAAATGACGATAAGATAAAAATCACTTGAGGTATAAATGTGTATGTCAGACAGCTTATAGGTGCTTTCTGAATTTCTGATTAGTCCACCACAGAAAAATTGGTTATCAGCACTATATAGGCTGTTTGTTAGGAATTCTCTGAGATTTTCGATAGTCACCAATTTCTTCAGTTAGTAAAATAATAAGCGATTCTTGATGTTATAACGCAATGTTAAACTTTATGAAAGAGTCATATTATTCTTATAACACAGTTCTTAAATTTGTCAAATTGTAGAAATTCGGGAATTATTAGCTCTGGGTGGCGTCCCACCTATTATCGAGCTGCCTTATTCCCTTACCTCCAACCTCTGAGTGCGGCTTTTTCCTTTTGGTCGCCGTTCCTTCAGCGTCCCACGTGTTCAGCTTCTCCTTAGCTTCAATTAGGTGAAGAGTGGAACTGTGTCATTCCAGGAAGCTATCAAGCATAAGTCTTTATGTAGGACGGATCAGTCACTTGAGAGGTTAAAACGGAGGTAGAGTTGTAAGTGTCCTTGCGTACGCCAGAATGGTGGTAATGTGCTATATATTAGTGCATGCTCTTGTCATCTCCCGCCTAGACTACTGCAACCTCCTCCTGTGTGGTCTCCCATCCAGCACTCTCGCTCCCCTCCAATCTATTCTTAACTCCGCTGCCCGGTTTATCCACCTCTCCCCTCGTTTCTTTCTCCACTACCTCCCTCCTCTGCCAATCCCTTCACTGGCTCCCCATTGCCCAGCAAATTCAGTTTAAAATACTAACAACTACATATGAGGCCGTCCACAACCTGTCCCCTCCTTACATCTCTGAGCTACTTACCCGATACATCCCCACACGTAATCTCAGATCCTCAGAGGACCTCCTCCTCAGTTCTCCTCTCATCTGTTCTTCACACAATTGACTGCAAGATTTCTCTTGTGCCTCTCCCCTACTCTGGAACTCTGTACCCCAACACATCAGACTTTCCCCCAACATCCAAACCTTCAAGAGTAACCCAAAAACCCACCTTTTTAGTAAAGCCTACCACCTTCATTGAGCATGCTGCCACCCACAGACACATGAACAGCCTATACCCTCACCTACTGTGTTCTTCCCTTGTAGATTGTAAGCTGTTGCGGGCAGGGTCTTATATATATATATTGGTATTAAACAGCCCTCCTCATCATGCTGCTCACATTTTGACATCATGAGACCAAGACGACACCTATACAGAGAGACTGGAAGAGTCACAGAAAGAAATAGAAGTGGACTTTCTTTGGCCACATCCCACACCGATGACCGCTTATTGTGAAAAATTCCCTGCGGAACCGGATGATGAATACCACACAACTCCAGGCACATTTAAGGGAGGTGAGAGGCACCCAAGTGTCACGACAGACCATTCGAAACCGTTTACATCAGCGTGGTCTGCGAGCTAGATGACCTGCAAGGGTACCTGACCACACCACCAGGCACAGGCGTCATCGTCTTGCATGGGCCAGGGAGCATCTACGCTGGACGAGGGACCAGTGGGCCGCAGTGCTGTTCACTGATGAAAGTCAATTCACGCTGAGCAGAAATGATGGCCGCCAACGATGTTGGAGACGTCAAGGAGAGTGCTATGCATCAGCCACTGTTGTCACCAGATGAGCCTTTGGTGGTGGTGGTGTTACAGTGCGGGCAGGTGTGTCTAGTCAATACAGAACTGCCCTACACTTTGTGAATAAGCCCATACTACTTGAAGAACATCATTAATCCAATCATTGTGTCTCTGCATGAATAACACAGGCCTAATTTCATCTTCATGGAGGACAATGCACCAGCTCATCGAAGTCGCATCATTAGGGAACGGCTGCTGGAGACTGGGGACCTCGAACGGAGTGGCCTGCACTTTCTCCAGACCTGAATCCCATTGAAAACCAATGGGATCAGCTGAGTCGCCATATAGAGGTTCATAACTCTGTACCCCAGAACCTCAATGACCTGAGGGCCGCCCTTCAAGAGGAGTGGGATGCCATGTCTCAGCAGACAATGAGTGGACTTGTGAACGGCATGAGACATCGTTGTCAAGCTGTAGTTGATGCTCAAGGCCACATGACAAGTTATTGAGACATATTGAAGATAAGGGTCGGCACTGCCTTGTGATGGCTGCGGTGCACGTGTCAAGAGGTCGGCGTCCCAGCAAACAATGTAAAGAAGAGGACCGGCACTCGCAAATGGAATTCCATTTGCGAGTGCCGGTCCTCTTCTTTACACAAGTTATTGAGACACTGACATTTTTGTGGCGGTATACCCACCACTGGTGTTGGCCCGACTTTCATCATATATCACTGAATCGCGAACTTTTACATTTTCCATAAATTTTACCCAAATGCCAAATATCCCTAACTTTTTGTGAGTAGTGATATATACTTGCACTAAAGGAGGGACATTTTATATATACTGCCACCACAAGGAGAGCATTATCTACTCACAATACCGAGGGAGCATTATATATTCTGGTACTATGGGGGAGCAATATATACACTCACCTAAATAATTATTAGGAACACCTGTTCTATTTCTCATTAAGGCAATTATCTAGTCAACCAATCACATGGCAGTTGCTTCAATGCATTTAGGGGGGTGGTCCTGGTCAAGACAATCTCCTGAACTCCAAACTGAATGTCAGAATGGGAAAGAAAGGTGATTTAAGCAATTTTGAGCGTGGCATGGTTGTTGGTGCCAGACGGGTCGGTCTGAGTATTTCACAATCTGCTCAGTTACTGGGATTTTCACGCACAACCATTTCTAGGGTTTACAAAGAATGGTGTGAAAAGGGAAAATCATCCAGTATGCGGCAGTCCTGTGGGCAAAAATGCCTTGTGGATGCTAGAGGTCAGAGGAGAATGGGCCGACTGATTCAAGCTGATAGAAGAGCAACGTTGACTGAAATAACCACTCGTTACAACCGAGGTATGCAGCAAAGCATTTGTGAAGCCACAACACGCACAACCTTGAGGCGGATGGGCTACAACAGCAGAAGACCCCACCGGGTACCACTCATCTCCACTACAAATAGGAAAAAGAGGCTACAATTTGCACGAGCTCACCAAAATTGGACTGTTGAAGACTGGAAAAATGTTGCCTGGTCTAAAGAGTCTCGATTTCTGTTGAGACATTCAAATGGTAGAGTCCGAATTTGGTGTAAACAGAATGAGAACATGTATCCATCCTCTGATGGCTACTTCCAGAAGGATAATGCACCATGTCACAAAGCTCGAATCATTTCAAATTGGTTTCTTGAACATGACAATGAGTTCACTGTACTAAAATGGCCCCCACAGTCACCAGATCTCAACCCAATAGAGCATCTTTGGGATGTGGTGGAACGGGAGCTTCGTGTCCTGGATGTGCATCCCTCAAATCTCCATCAACTGCAAGATGCTATCCTATCAATATGGGCCAACATTTCTAAAGAATGCTATCAGCACCTTGTGGAATCAATGCCACGTAGAATTAAGGCAGTTCTGAAGGCAAAAGGGGGTCCAACACCGTATTAGTATGGTGTTCCTAATAATTCTTTAGGTGAGTGTATATATATATAGGCACTACATGGAGTATTATAATACAGGGGGCACTGCAGGATGGGCTTTATAAATACTGGGGAAACTATTGTTATAATATTACTACTGGGGGTATTGTGGGGGCATTATTATTATTCGACACAATATGTAGTCATTGCAACTAATGGGAGAGCATATGACTATTATAAGTACAGGGGGCACTACCGGGGGGAGTATAATTATGGGTGCACTACAGAGGGATTAATAGTACTGGAACAATACAAGGGGCCATTTTAACTACTGGGTCACTTTAGAGGGCCTTATTACTACTGGGGAAACAATGGAGGGCTTTTATTACTACTGGAAACTTTTTACTACAATTTGGTCTTATGGAGGTGCATTATTGCTGCTGGGGGCATTTTGGGGAGCATTACTTCTGGGGTGTCATTTCCCTGTACCCCAAGTGTTATTATCCTGTACCCCGAGTGTCAATGTGTCATTATCCTGTACTAGGTTTGGGGTGATATACTGGTGTTCACGATATACCGCGGTATTAAAAAACGGCGATATGGCAATATCACCGTTTCCTAATTACCGCAGTATTTTGTGACGTCATCGAAGCGGTCATGTGTGCTGAAAACTGCGTCTGCGGCCGCCCGCCCCTGCATGATTACATACCAATTGCTTCCCGCAGCGGCTGACCAGGCTCCTCCTCGCTTGCTCCCATGGTGCAGTCTCCGCCCACCGACGTCTAACGTCGGAATCAGATGACGCCCAGGCTGAGCAGCGCAGTACAGGAGAGAGTGGCAGGAAAGTCAGTCAGAACCCCCACAGAATTCACCTCGCCTGCGGAGAGAGACCCTATACACTGCGTGCAGAATTATTAGGCAAACGAGTATTTTGACCACATCATCCTCTTTATGCATGTTGTCTTACTCCAAGCTGTATAGGCTCGAAAGCCTACTACCAATTAAGCATATTAGGTGATGTGCATCTCTGTAATGAGAAGGGGTGTGGTCTAATGACATCAACACCCTATATCAGGTGTGCATAATTATTAGGCAACTTCCTTTCCTTTGGCAAAATGGGTCAAAAGAAGGACTTGACAGGCTCAGAAAAGTCAAAAATAGTGAGATATCTTGCAGAGGGATGCAGCACTCTTAAAATTGCAAAGCTTCTGAAGCGTGATCATCGAACAATCAAGCGTTTCATTCAAAATAGTCAACAGGGTCGCAAGAAGCGTGTGGAAAAACCAAGGCGCAAAATAACTGCCCATGAACTGAGAAAAGAAAAGCGTGCAGCTGCCAAGATGCCACTTGCCACCAGTTTGGCCATATTTCAGAGCTGCAACATCACTGGAGTGCCCAAAAGCACAAGGTGTGCAATACTCAGAGACATGGCCAAGGTAAGAAAGGCTGAAAGACGACCACCACTGAACAAGACACACAAGCTGAAACGTCCAGACTGGGCCAAGAAATATCTCAAGACTGATTTTTCTAAGGTTTTATGGACTGATGAAATGAGAGTGAGTCTTGATGGGCCAGATGGATGGGCCCGTGGCTGGATTGGTAAAGGGCAGAGAGCTCCAGTCCGACTCAGACGCCAGCAAGGTGGAGGTGGAGTACTGGTTTGGGCTGGTATCATCAAAGATGAGCTTGTGGGGCCTTTTCGGGTTGAGGATGGAGTCAAGCTCAACTCCCAGTCCTACTGCAGTTTCTGGAAGACACCTTCTTCAAGCAGTGGTACAGGAAGAAGTCTGCATCCTTCAAGAAAAACATGATTTTCATGCAGGACAATGCTCCATCACATGCGTCCAAGTACTCCACAGCGTGGCTGGCAAGAAAGGGTATAAAAGAAGAAAATCTAATGACATGGCCTCCTGGTTCACCTGATCTGAACCCCATTGAGAACCTGTGGTCCATCATCAAATGTGAGATTTACAAGGAGGGAAAACAGTACACCTCTCTGAACAGTGTCTGGGAGGCTGTGGTTGCTGCTGCACGCAATGTTGATGGTGAACAGATCAAAACACTGACAGAATCCATGGATGGCAGGCTTTTGAGTGTCCTTGCAAAGAAAGGTGGCTATATTGGTCACTGATTTGTTTTTGTTTTGTTTTTGAATGTCAGAAATGTATATTTGTGAATGTTGAGATGTTATATTGGTTTCACTGGTAAAAATAAATAATTGAAATGGGTATATATTTGTTTTTTGTTAAGTTGCGTAATAATTATGCACAGTAATAGTCACCTGCACACACAGATATCCCCCTAAAATAGCTAAAACTAAAAACAAACTAAAAACTACTTCCAAAAATATTCAGCTTTGATATTAATGAGTTTTTTGGGTTCATTGAGAACATGGTTGTTGTTCAATAATAAAATTAATCCTTAAAAATACAACTTGCCTAATAATTCTGCACTCCCTGTATATCACAGCTGCCTATCAGATTACCCCAATTATATGTCTTCTGTCCAACCTTGGCCTACTCAGTCCTTCATGCCTGCCTGCAACTAGCTGCATGCTCAGCAGGCAGGGAATGAGCCATCATGAGACCCTCCCTCCCCATGACCAACAAGAAGGAATTACTGTATGGTGGTGGCAGGCAGGTCACACAGGGGGCCATAAGACATGGGGGGGGGGGGGGGGGCAGCACCTTCTGGCTGCTGCCCCCACTGTAATGTCTCCTTGTGGCTGCTGCCCCCACTGTAATGTCTCCTTGTGGCTGCTGCCCCCATACTGTAATGTCTCCTTGTGGCTGCTGCCCCCATACTGTAATGTCTCCTTGTGGCTGCTGCCCCTGATACTGTAATGTCTCCTTGTGGCTGCTGCCCCCACTGTAATGTCTCCTTGTGGCTGCTGCCCCGGCGAACACTGCCATACAGTGTGACAATTAATGTCTCCAAGTTGTGGCTGCCTGGCCGCTGCCCCAAGCCAATGTCTCCTTGTGGCCCCCATTATTCCCATACAGTATAACGTCTCCTTGTGGCTGCCCTATAAAGTATAACGTCTCCTTGTGGCTGCCCCCATACAGTATAACGTCTCCTTTTGGCTGCCCCATACAGTATAACGTCTCCTTGTGGCTGCCCCCATGCAGTATAACGTCTCCTTGTGGCTGCCCCATACAGTATAACGTCTCCTTGTGGCGGCCCCCACATAGTATAACGTCTCCTTGTGGCTGCCCCATACAGTATAACGTCTCCTTGTGGCTGCCCCCATACAGTATAACGTCTCCTTGTGGCTGCCCCATACAGTATAACCTCTCCTTGTGGCTGCCCCCATACAGTGTAACGTCTCCTTGTGGCGGCCCCCACACAGTATAACGTCTCCTTGTGGCTGCCCCATACAGTATAACGTCTCCTTGTGGCTGCCCCCATACAGTATAACGTCTCCTTGTGGCTGCCCCCATACAGTATAACGTCTCCTTGTGGCTGCCCCCATACAGTATAACGTCTCCTTGTGGCTGCCCCCATACAGTATAACGTCTCCTTGTGGCTGCCCCCATACAGTATAACATCACCTTGTGGCTGCCCCCATACAGTATAACATCTCCTTGTAGCTGCCCCCATACAGTATAACGTCTCCTTGTGGCTGCCCTCATACAGTATAATGTCTCCTTGTGGCTGCCCCCATACAGTATAACGTCTCCTTGTGGCTGCCCCCATACAGTATAACGTCTCCTTGTGGCTGCCCCCATACAGTATAACGTCTCCTTGTGTTTTTTCTTTTAAATAGGTACTTATCACGATATATATCGTTATCGAGATAAATTTCTTAATATCGTTATCGTCTGAATATTTTTGATATCGCCCAACCCTATCCTGTACCCCAAATGTCAGTGTCATTATCCTGTACCCCAAATGTCAGTGACATTATCCTGTACCCCAAGTGTCAGTCTCATTATCCTGTACCCCAAGTGTCAGTGTCATTATCCTGTACCCCAAGTGTCAGTGTCATTATCCTGTACCCCAAGTGTCAGTATCATTATCCTGTACCCCAAGTGTCAGTGTCATTATCCTGTACCCCAAATGTCAGTGACATTATCCTGTACCCCAAGTGTCAGTCTCATTATCCTGTACCCCAAGTGTCAGTGTCATTATCCTGTACCCCAAGTGTCAGTGTCATTATCCTGTACCCCTAGTGTCAGTCTCATTATCCTGTACCCCAAGTGTCAGTGTCATTATCCTGTACCCCAAGTGTCAGTGTCATTATCCTGTACCCCAAGTGTCAGTATCATTATCCTGTACCCCAAGTGTCAGTGTCATTATCCTGTACCCCAAGTGTCAGTGTCATTATCCTGTATCCCAAGTGTCAGTGTCATTATCCTGTACCCCAAGTGTCAGTGTGTCATTATCCTGTACCCCAAGTGTCAGTGTCATTATCCTGTACCCCAAGTGTCAGTGTCATTATCCTGTACTCCAAGTGTCAGTGTCATTATCCTGTACCCCAAGTGTCAGTGTCATTATCCTGTACCCCAAGTGTCAGTGTCATTATCCTGTACCCCAAGTGTCAGTGTGTCATTATCCTGTACCCCAAGTGTCAGTGTGTCATTATCCTGTACCCCAAGTGTCAGTGTCATTATCCTGTACCCCAAGTGTCAGTGTCATTATCCTGTACCCCAAGTGTCAGTGTGTCATTATCCTGTACCCCAAGTGTCAGTGTCATTATCCTGTACCCCAAGTGTCATTGTGTCATTATCCTGTACCCCAAGTGTCAGTGTCATTATCCTGTACCCCAAGTGTCAGTGTGTCATTATCCTGTACCCCAAGTGTCAGTGTCATTATCCTGTACCCCATGTGTCAGTGTGTCATTATCCTGTACCCCAAGTGTCAGTGTCATTATCCTGTACCCCGAGTGTCAGTATCATTATCCTGTACCCCAAGTGTCAGTGTCATTATCCTGTACCCCAAGTGTCAGTGTCATTATCCTGTACCCCAAGTGTCAGTGTCATTATCCTGTACCCCAAGTGTCAGTGTCATTATCCTGTACCCCTAGTGTCAGTCTCATTATCCTGTACCCCAAGTGTCAGTGTCATTATCCTGTACCCCAAGTGTCAGTGTCATTATCCTGTACCCCAAGTGTCAGTATCATTATCCTGTACCCCAAGTGTCAGTGTCATTATCCTGTACCCCAAGTGTCAGTGTCATTATCCTGTATCCCAAGTGTCAGTGTCATTATCCTGTACCCCAAGTGTCAGTGTGTCATTATCCTGTACCCCAAGTGTCAGTGTCATTATCCTGTACCCCAAGTGTCAGTGTCATTATCCTGTACTCCAAGTGTCAGTGTCATTATCCTGTACCCCAAGTGTCAGTGTCATTATCCTGTACCCCAAGTGTCAGTGTCATTATCCTGTACCCCAAGTGTCAGTGTGTCATTATCCTGTACCCCAAGTGTCAGTGTGTCATTATCCTGTACCCCAAGTGTCAGTGTCATTATCCTGTACCCCAAGTGTCAGTGTCATTATCCTGTACCCCAAGTGTCAGTGTGTCATTATCCTGTACCCCAAGTGTCAGTGTCATTATCCTGTACCCCAAGTGTCATTGTGTCATTATCCTGTACCCCAAGTGTCAGTGTCATTATCCTGTACCCCAAGTGTCAGTGTGTCATTATCCTGTACCCCAAGTGTCAGTGTCATTATCCTGTACCCCATGTGTCAGTGTCCTTATCCTGTACCCCGAGTGTCAGTATCATTATCCTGTACCCCAAGTGTCAGTGTCATTATCCTGTACCCCAAGTGTCAGTGTCATTATCCTGTACCCCAAGTGTCAGTGTCATTATCCTGTACCCCAAGTGTCAGTGTCATTATCCTGTACCCCAAGTGTCAGTGTGTCATTATCCTGTACCCCAAGTGTCAGTGTCATTATCCTGTACCCCAAGTGTCATTGTGTCATTATCCTGTACCCCAAGTGTCAGTGTCATTATCCTGTACCCCAAGTGTCAGTGTGTCATTATCCTGTACCCCAAGTGTCAGTGTCACATTGCTGTGTCAGTCTCCTTGTACTTTCCTGCAGGGCAGAATCATAGGCACGGGTGCTGCCTCCAGCACTTGGCAGGAAGCACACATTTCGCTGCCGGCTCTTAGATGGCCCATGGAGCCAGGTTGGGTCATCCTCGTATGTGATTCTGTTTACATACCTTTTTAGTAATTCATAAATACGCAGGGAGTGAGCATCTGGTTATATATAAGAGCGTTGCTTCGGAGGATGACAGTGGCCATGATCATACAAGGATAAATGCCATTGTGTATACTTGCCCATATTATAATATATCTAGCCGGGATACATCAGAGTATATATAGAACGTGACGGATTGCTAGGAGTTTAATTTTCCAAGACCAACGCTAGGCGTAATGTCATCTCATCAGAATGCCGGAGATTTACATTGTTAGTGCGGGTCTAATTACAACTAGGAGGCTATGGGGGGCATCTTTCTGCATATTTAGCCATTGCACAGCTTCCCCTGTAATAAATCATATAAATCAGTTGCCTATTTCATACCATGATACCACAAAATGTGTGCCCTAGATTTCTATGTCATGCTGCCTCCTAGTGGCCACCCTGCTTCACAACAGTTTCAGTACAATATCGTATTAATTTGCCCTATAGAACAACCAGAGCAGCAGAAGAGGAGTGTGATGATCCTGTGGGGGAAAGTGACCTCCACTAAGGCTAGGATTTCATGTGATGACACCATTGAGGAGGAGACTGGAGCACACGGGCTGAGCATTTTCTAGTGGAAGGAGGGGAATCCTCCCAAAATCACAGAGGATCTCAGAAGCGGAGTGTGGCGATCCTGTGGGGGAAAGTGACCTCCGCTAAGGCCAGGACTTCATGTGATGACACCAGTGAGGAGGAGGAGAATGGATCTCACACACTCAACGTTACCTAGTGGAAGGAGCGGAATCCTCCCAGCAGCACAGAGTATCTCAGAAGAGGAGTGTGGTGATCCTCTGGAGGGGGCAGAGACCTGATCACTCATGTAATGATGTTATGGAGTTTAGGAAGTCTCCAGGGTGCTTCACGAGAAGTCAATATGAATTATTTTAGCTGTTTCTATACCACCTCTAGGGGGAGCTCAACGCATAGGGATTTATCAAAGAGTTCATTGGGAAGTCCCTGTGTAATGAGCTCCCCCTAGTGGTGGTTACTGGCAGTCATATATTGATCATGTAACTGTGTGAAGGGTAGCAGAGGATTTGGAGCTGTGTATCAGGTTAACTGTTGGGAGAAGACAAGTTGGAGGTCACAGACTAATGATTACATGGCAGAAGGAGCAGTGTCCGCCAGCAGCACCAGTCCAGGTTTTTCTTTTGCGACACCGGTGCAAATGAAGGTGGCTTTGGCTGGCTGTCAATGGCAGAACAAGTTGTGGAGCCGTGACACCAAATTTATTTTTGCTAAGCGCAAGAAATACAGGAGTGTAATGAGGGGCCCACCTGTGTCTGGATGGTGGACAACCAAACTGTGGGAGCTGCTAGTACTTGCTGGTGGATCAAACGATCTTCTCTACTGGTGGGCTGCCTGGAGCCATGTGTACATGCCGTATAACCACACTCAGCTCGGTCAGAACGGCCCAGGTGGTGGTCATCATAACAACCATATTGCATCTCTCAGTCGAATGATGAGGTCCCTCCCTCAAACTCTGTCAACTGGACCAAATGTCTTTGAGTGCGTCGTAGAGGCATGTCTAGCACCGATCTCTCACCAAGAGGCACACCACCCAAAAGTAGCCTCTGAGAGTGTTTTTACATGGCAGCGGGTTAAGCAATGTTATGCCCTCTTGTGTCAAGATCCAGTGTCTAATCAGACCTCACCTGTAATCATTTCCATATCTGCCTGAGACATAACTGCAGGACGAGCTGGGCAGCAATACGACATTTCTATCTGGGGGCGGTATTTTGTCAATGATTGTATATACAGTATCCAGAAGCCATGTGCTATTTTAACGATAGTAGGAATAGCTGAGGGGCTATTTCTGTCCCACTGTAATATTTGGAAAATCAGAAGCAGCAGCCAGAGTGACAAGATTATGGGTTGCCGTCAAGAGTTTCGATTCTCAGGGGAGGGGAAGTGACACAAGTCACCAAATACCTGACATTGGATCTGTCGGCGGTGAGAATAAAATGAATCCATCCCGTTATTAACTACTCCCTGGTAATGGCCTGACCTCGGAGGAGGAGACACAGGAGGACTGGCTACAAGCCAGACAGAAGATGAGACAAGTTCTTTAACCGGTTCAAGACCAAACATCGCCGACCAGATGTGTCTGCTAAAATAAAGTATGCCATCAAATGCTGTAACTTTATTCAGTTATTGTATATACATTTTTTTTTTTTTTTGCTGTAATACATGATGTCATTTTTATCTTAGTATTTTTTGTTTTTATTTTTTTAGCTAGAAAATGTAAAAGTAGTGGGAAAAAATTCTCATTCTCTCTCTTTCTCTCTGTTTGCATACTATATTTTGCACAAATTTTTTCATCAGACTTCAGATCAGACCCCCAATCTTTATCTGACCTCAGATCAGACCCCCAATCCTCATCAGACCTCAGATCAGAACCCCAATCCTCATCAGACCTCAGATCACACTCCCAATCTTCATCACACCCCAAAATCAGAACGCCATTCCTCATCAGACCCCCAAGATCTGTCAGACCTCAGATCAGACCCCCAGGATCCTTCAAACCTCAGATCAGACCCCCAAGAACCATCAGACCCCCAAAGTTTCATCAGACCTCAGATCAGACATAAAACAATAAATGAACTTCTTCAGGACCGGCGGTCTCTCCAGTATTCACCACTCCCTAGTCTTCTCCTGGCCCGTGCTGCGCTATGACCTGACATTGCACAACAACAGGTCATAGTGCCCGTCCAAGTGCACTACGTCCTTTACTGTTAGGGTGGCAGAGGCAGAAGTTGCAGTGTGGGCTAGCGCTGGCTTTTTTAAAAACATTTTTTTACATTATTGTACATTTTGTAAACCCCCTTAATATCATAAACAGACCTTTGTGCGGTATTTAAACATTACTGTTTTTTTGTTTCTGATTTCCCCGACATATTGGCCCCAGTTACAGGGAGAGTACACCCTCTGATCTGGGTCTGCTAGGAACCAGCAGCTTGTACAGTTACCTGGCCCCCAGTGATCACATGATCGCTAGGACCAGAGAAGGAAAAGGCAATGCTGCTGCCTGATCCAATTATAAAGCACTCATTCCATGAGGAAGGCAGGAACGGTGAAAGAAACATTGGGTAGCCCGACCATCAATGACTACCGGTTCCCCTCCCTGAAACCGCGTGACACTCAGAGGCATCCATGCAGAGCTGAATGTGGACGATCCGGAACGTGTTAATTCTGTTTTTTGGAAACTGGGTGACGACCAATAGTTACTTTGGCCTGAATGGTTGCCAAATAGAGTCTCACTTATCTGCAGGTGGTGTGCGGTATTACACCTCGGTCCCATTCGCTTCTATTTAATCAGCCAGCGTAGTTATTCATTCAGTCAATTTCCACCCTTATGTCGCGGGGTGACAACCTCTATGGGAGTTCTGATGTTGCCTGGTTGTCCCCCACCTTACTTTGAGAGACCATCATTATGACCTTTTATTTCTCCTCTTGATCGTGTAGTTCCCAGTCTCTTCTGATGAGCTGTCGGCTAAAGGACCTTTGGTGACCGTGGTGATGGACCATGTGATTGGAGCATTTTGCGCTCTCTAGAGGACCTGTCCTGCCTTGCGTTATGTAATACTTCACTTGCCCTGTGGAGGTGCCGAAGGCATATTGAACGCTTATTGCCAGATTTCCCCAGCGGTTACAGCTGATCTTTGGATGGATCCTAGCAGTAGGACCTATGATCAGTTTATTGTCAAGCAACCTTTCTAACACGTAGGGTTGTCCCTTTAAGGACTTATATTTAGAGGGGGTTTTGTGGAGACCTTGTTTCTATGGCAGGACACAGATGGTGGAGTTTTCTTGCACATTGACTACATGTGATCTGTTTCGGTGCAGGCGCCCAGAGGGAAAATGTCTGAGTTAATTACCGTACATTGCTGGTTGTGTCCTGGCAGGGTCCCCAGTTATGGCGTGGATTCACATCGTCCTGTCTTGTAGGCACATTGTCACCACAGTCATCTCTCTACAGCGATTACGTCTGGCCGAGATCCAGACCGATTGTTAAACGTTACCAGAAGGCCTGGCCGCCAGCCAGCACTAACTAGTAACAGGCCTTTACCGTACGCCACAACGGGTAAGAAACAGGCGGTTATGATCCAAGGAATGCCGTGAGAGGAAGGCCAATCCCTCCATCACTATATGTGTTATATAGAGGGGAAGGTTTGTGTAAGGAAGAGGAGGTGTGCTGTACTACAATTTATGTACATAGGAGCAGTATTATAGTAGTTATATTCTTGTACATAGGAGCAGTATTATAGTAGTTATATTCCTGTACATAGGAGCAGTATTATAGTAGTTATATTCTTGTACATAGGAGGTAGTATTATAGTAGTTATATTCTTGTACATAGGAGGTAGTATTATAGTAGTTATATTCTTGTACATAGGAGGCAGTATTATAGTAGTTATATTCTTGTACATAGGAGGTAGTATTATAGTAGTTATATTCCTGTACATAGGAGCAGTATTATAGTAGTTATATTCTTGTACATAGGAGGTAGTATTATAGTAGTTATATTCTTGTACATAGGAGGTAGTATTATAGTAGTTATATTCTTGTACATAGGAGGCAGTATTATAGTAGTTATATTCTTGTACATAGGAGGCAGTATTATAGTAGTTATATTCTTGTACATAGGAGGTAGTATTATAGTAGTTATATTCTTGTACATAGGAGGCAGTATTATAGTAGTTATATTCTTGTACATAGGAGCAGTATTATAGTAGTTATATTCTTGTACATAGGAGCAGTATTATAGTAGTTATATTCTTGTACATAGGAGCAGTATTATAGTAGTTATATTCTTGTACATAGGAGGTAGTATTATAGTAGTTATATTCTTGTACATAGGAGCAGTATTATAGTAGTTATATTCTTATACATAGGAGCAGTATTATAGTAGTTATATTCTTGTACATAGGAGCAGTATTATAGTAGTTATATTCTTGTACATAGGAGCAGTATTATAGTAGTTATATTCTTGTACATAGGAGACAGTATTATAGTAGTTATATTCTTGTACATAGAAGGTAGTATTATAGTAGTTATATTCTTGTACATAGGAGCAGTATTATAGTAGTTATATTCTTGCACATAGGAGGCAGTATTATAGTAGTTATATTCTTGTACATAGGAGCAGATTTTTTATTGTAGTTATATTCTTATACATAGGAGCAGTATTATAGTAGTTATATTCTTGTACATAGGAGCAGTATTATAGTAGTTATATTCTTGTACATAGGAGCAGTATTATAGTAGTTATATTCTTGTACATAGGAGACAGTATTATAGTAGTTATATTCTTGTATATAGGAGCAGTATTATAGTAGTTATATTCTTGTACATAGGAGCAGTATTATAGTAGTTATATTCTTGTATATAGGAGCAGTATTATAGTAGTTATATTCTTGTATATAGGAGCAGTATTATAGTAGTTATATTCTTGTATATAGGAGCAGTATTATAGTAGTTATATTCTTGTACATAGGAGCAGTATTATAGTAGTTATATTCTTGTACATAGGAGGTAGTATTATAGTAGTTATATTCTTGTACATAGGAGCAGTATTATAGTAGTTATATTCTTATACATAGGAGCAGTATTATAGTAGTTATATTCTTGTACATAGGAGCAGTATTATAGTAGTTATATTCTTGTACATAGGAGCAGTATTATAGTAGTTATATTCTTGTACATAGGAGACAGTATTATAGTAGTTATATTATTGTACATAGGAGGCAGTATTATAGTAGTTATATTCTTGTACATAGGAGCAGTATTATAGTAGTTATATTCTTGTACATAGGAGCAGTATTATAGTAGTTATATTCTTATACATAGGAGGCAGTATTATAGTAGATATATTCTTGTACATAGGAGGCAGTATTATAGTAGTTATATACTTGTACATAGGAGCAGTATTATAGTAGATA
The DNA here is from genome assembly GCF_905171765.1 of Bufo bufo. Taxonomy (NCBI): domain Eukaryota; kingdom Metazoa; phylum Chordata; class Amphibia; order Anura; family Bufonidae; genus Bufo; species Bufo bufo. The sequence continues at coordinate 424,640,896 of NC_053394.1, forward strand.
TATTCTTGTACATAGGAGCAGTATTATAGTAGTTATATTCTTGTACATAGGAGCAGTATTATAGTAGTTATATTCTTGTACATAGGAGGCAGTATTATAGTAGTTATATACTTGTACATAGGAGGCAGTATTATAGTAGTTATATTCTTGTACATAGGAGCAGTATTATAGTAGTTATGATATTGTACATAGGAGCAGTATTATAGTAGTTATATTCTTGTACAGAGGAGCAGTATTATAGTAGTTATATTCTTGTACATAGGAGGCTGTATTATAGTAGTTATATTCTTGTATATAGGAGCAGTATTATAGTAGTTATATTCTTGTACATAGGAGCAGTATTATAGTAGTTATATTCTTGTACATAGGAGGCAGTATTATAGTAGTTATATTCTTGTACATAGGAGGCAGTATTATAGTAGTTATATTATTGTACATAGGAGGCAGTATTATAGTAGTTATATTCTTGTACATAGGAGCAGTATTATAGTAGTTATATTCTTATACATAGGAGGCAGTATTATAGTAGTTATATCCGTGTACATTGGAGCAGTATTATATCAGTTATATTCTTGTACATATGAGCAGTATTATAAAGATATAAAACTGAACTTAGCTTGCCAGGAAGGACCACTATAGTTGAACTTTCACACAACTCACCTACACAAGTCTCCTCCTTTCTGAGGTGATCTAGGATTTTGACTGCACACTTCTTCCCACTACCCCGACTTGAGAATAAAGAAGACTATTAACAGTAAATTCTTTAAAAGCTCAGTTGTGCTATCAGCCCATCTGGATAAAACATCACTGCTGCCGATACTGAGTCCTGAGCTTCTGGAATAATACGGTCCATTGGTCTTCGGCCAAAGTAAATAAGCCAAGTGTGACAAGGACAGAAGCTGGTTAGGTCAGGAGAAAGCTCCGACAGAGACGAGTCTCTTGTGACTCCATGTAGATGCCGGCAGATCCCATGACCACACATGGTCTGTACTACCATATGCAAAATGCAGTATTATTATTGCAGTAACATTGGGGGAAAAGTAGATCTGTTGCAAAACTACAACTCCCAGCATGCTCCAATAGCTTCCTGCTATGAGAACATTCTAGGAGTTGTAGTTCTGCAATAGCTGGAGAAACACCGGTTGGAAACTACTTCATTTGGAAAAACAAAATAAAGAACGATCTCTGTAGGAAGAAAACTGTATTTCTAGTACTACTTATTGGTCTGCATTGATACATTGTAACAAACTGTCAGGAGAGAAAGGAGATTTGTGCTTCTCATGTGTCCAGCTCACATAGGATTGTCTGGATATAATGTAGCATAGATAGACTTATAGATTCCCCATTGGACTGTGTACGTTCTTCTGCACCCATGGAATGACCCCCTAAGTGGTGACCAAGGGGCCACAGCATAGCTTAGGCTGTATGCTAATGAGCTGCACTGGTTCAGTAATACATAGCTTTTATAACTGGATATATCCAAAACTATTCCCATACCAAAGCCAGTATGCTGCGACTGGGAAGGAAGCGGAACGCTGTGGTGCTGCATGTTTTTGTAGGAATTTGGCCACAATATCACAGCTATTAATATCTGAGCAATGATTTATTGCCTGTTTGTTCTGGACAAAAATTCCGCTAATCTAGGATAATTCTCTGCCATTTATTGTTCTCAGCTCTCTCTGCTCTTTTCTTTTATTTTGTTTTTGTGTTATTAACCATTGGGCACGGCCATATATGGGAAAATTATTCCTCTGTAGCCCAGGAGCAATGTGAAAGGGTATTCCCATCTTCGACAATGGGGGAATATTACTAGGATAGACCCCCAATGTCTGATAGGGGTGGGACCCACTATTTAGAATGGAGCCAGCAAAGTGAAGGAAGGCACACTGCGGGTGGCTGCTCTGTTTTTCAATGGGACTTCAAGCACGCCACTTGGCTATTTTCAGCAGTTCTATAGAACTGAATGGATTGCGGCCGCACATGCGCAGTGAACCCTCCGGCACTTCAGGAGCAGTATTATAGTAGGTATATTCTTGTACATAGGAGCAGCATTATAGTAGTTATATTCTTGTACATAGGAGCAGTATTATAGTAGTTATATTCTTGTACATTGGAGGCAGTATTATAGTAGTTATATTCTTGTACATAGGAGCAGCATTATAGTAGTTATATTATTGTACATAGGAGCAGTATTATAGTAGTTATATTCTTGTACATAGGAGCAGTATTATAGTAGTTATATTCTCATACATAGGAGCAGTATTATAGTAGTTATATTCTTGTACATAGGAGGCAGTATTATAGTAGTAATATTCTTGTACATAGGAGCAGTATTATAGTAGATATATTCTTGTACATAGGAGCAGTATTATAGTAGTTATATTCTTGTACATAGGAGCAGTATTATAGTAGTTATATTCTTGTACATAGGAGGCAGTATTATAGTAGTTATATTCTTGTACATAGGAGGCAGTGTTATAGTAGTTATATTCTTGTACATAGGAGCAGTATTATAGTAGTTATACTCTTGTACATAGGAGCAGTATTATAGTAGTTATATTCTTGTACATAGGAGCAGTATTATAGTAGTTATATTCTTGTACATAGGAGGCAGTATTATAGTAGTTATATTCTTGTACATAGGAGCAGTATTATAGTAGTTATATTCTTGTACATAGGAGCAGTATTATAGTAGTTATATTCTTGTACATAGGAGGCAGTGTTATAGTAGTTATATTCTTGTACATAGGAGCAGTATTATAGTAGATATATTCTTGTACATAGGAGGCAGTATTATAGTAGTTATACTCTTGTACATAGGAGCAGTATTATAGTAGTTATATTCTTGTACATAGGAGCAGTATTATAGTAGTTATATTCTTGTACATAGGAGGCAGTATTATAGTAGTTATATTCTTGTACATAGGAGCAGTATTATAGTAGTTATATTCTTGTACATAGGAGGCAGTATTATAATAGTAATATTCTTGTACATAGGAGCAGTATTATAGTAGTTATATTCTTGTACATAGGAGCAGTATTATAGTAGTTATATTCTTGTACATAGGAGCAGTATTATAGTAGTTATATTCTTGTACATAGGAGCAGTATTATAGCAGTTATATTCTTGTACATAGGAGCAGTATTATAGTAGTTATATTCTTGTACATAGGAACAGTATTATAGTAGTTATATTCTTGTACATAGGAGGCAGTATTATAGTAGTTATATTCTTGTACATAGGAGCAGTATTATAGTAGTTATATTCTTGTACATAGGAGCAGTATTATAGTAGTTATATTCTTGTACATAGGAGCAGTATTATAGTAGTTATATTCTTGTACATAGGAGCAGTATTATAGTAGTTATATTCTTGTACATAGGAGCAGTATTATAGTAGTTATATCCTTGTATATAGGAGGCAGTATTATAGTAGTTATATTCTTGTACATAGGAGCCGTATTATAGTAGCTATATTCTTGTACATAGGAGCAGTATTATAGTAGTTATATCCTTGTATATAGGAGGCAGTATTATAGTAGTTATATTATTGTACATAGGAGCAGTATTATAGTAGTTACATTCTTGTACATAGGAGGCAGTATTATAGTAGTTATATTCTTGTACATAGGAGCAGTATTATAGTAGTTATATCCTTGTATATAGGAGGCAGTATTATAGTAGTTATATTCTTGTACATAGGAGGCAGTATTATAGTAGTTATATTCTTGTACATAGGAGCAGTATTATAGTAGTTATATTCTTGTATATAGGAGGCAGTATTATAGTAGTTATATCCGTGTACATAGGAGCAGTAATATAGTAGTTATATTCTTGTACATAGGAGGCAGTATTATAGTAGTTATATTCTTGTACATAGGAGCAGTATTATAGTAGTTATATCCTTGTACATAGGAGGCAGTATTATAGTAGTTATATTCTTGTACATAGGAGCAGTATTATAGTAGTTATATTCTTGTACATAGGAGGCAGTATTATAGTAGTTATATCCTTGTATATAGGAGGCAGTATTATAGTAGTTATATTCTTGTACATAGGAGCAGTAATATAGTAGTTATATTCTTGTACATAGGAGACAGTATTATAGCAGTTATATTCTTGTACATAGGGGCAGTATTATAGTAGTTATATTCTTGTACATAGGAGGCAGTATTATAGTAGTTATATTCTTGTACATAGGAGCAGTAATATAGTAGTTATATTCTTGTACATGGGAGGCAGTATTATAGTAGTTATATTCTTGTACATAGGAGCAGTATTATAGTAGTTATATTCTTGTATATAGGAGCAGTATTATAGTAGTTATATTCTTGTACATAGGGAGCAGTATTATGGTAGTTATATTCTTGTACATAGGAGCAGTATTATAGTAGTTATATCCTTGTATATAGGAGGCAGTATTATAGTAGTTATATTCTTGTACATAGGAGGCAGTATTATAGTAGTTATATTCTTATACAAAGGAGCAGTCTTATAGTAGTTATATTCTTGTACATAGGAGCAGTATTATAGTAGTTATATTCTTGTACATAGGAGACAGTATTATAGCAGTTATATTCTTGTACATAGGGGCAGTATTATAGTAGTTATATTCTTGTACATAGGAGGCAGTATTATAGTAGTTATATTCTTGTACATAGGAGCAGTAATATAGTAGTTATATTCTTGTACATGGGAGGCAATATTATAGTAGTTATATTCTTGTACATAGGAGCAGTATTATAGTAGTTATATTCTTGTATATAGGAGCAGTATTATAGTAGTTATATTCTTGTACATAGGGAGCAGTATTATGGTAGTTATATTCTTGTACATAGGAGCAGTATTATAGTAGTTATATTCTTGTACATAGGGGGCAGCATTATAGTAGTTATATTCTTGTACATAGGAGGCAGTATTATAGTAGTTATATTCTTGTACATAGGAGCAGTATTATAGTAGTTATATTCTTGTACATAGGAGGCAGTATTATAGTAGTTATATTCTTGTACATAGTAGGCAGTATTATAGTAGTTATATTCTTGTACATAGGAGGCAGTATTATAGTAGTTATATTCTTGTACATAGGGGGCAGTATTATAGTAGTTATATTCTTGTACATAGGAGCAGTATTATAGTAGTTATATTCTTGTACATAGGAGCAGTATTATAGTAGCTATATTCTTGTACATAGGGGCAGTATTATAGTAGTTATATTCTTGTACATAGGAGGCAGTATTATAGTAGTTATATTATTGTACAGAGGAGCAGTATTATAGTAGTTATATTCTTGTACATAGGAGGCAGTAGTATAGTAGTAGTAATATTCTTGTACATAGGAGCAGTATTATAGTAGTTATATTCTTGTACATAGTAGCAATATTATAGTAGTTATATTCTTGTACATAGGAGCAGTATTATAGTAGTTATATTCTTGTACATAGGAGCAGTATTATAGTAGTTATATTCTTATACAAAGGAGCAGTATTATAGTAGTTATATTCTTGTACATAGGAGACAGTATTATAGCAGTTATATTCCTGTACATAGGAGGCAGTATTATAGTAGTTATATTCTTGTACATAGGAGGCAGTATTATTGTAGTTATATTCTTGTACATAGGAGGCAGTATTATAGTAGTTATATTCTTGTACATAGGAGGCAGTATTATAATAGTTATATTCTTGTACAAAGGAGGCAGTATTATAGTAGTTATATTCTTGTACATAGGAGCAGTATTATAGTAGTTATATTCTTGTACATAGGACGCAGTATTATAGTAGTTATAGTCTTGTACATAAGAGCAGTATTATAGTAGTTATATTCTTGTACGTAGGAGGCAGTATTATAGTAGTTATATACTTGTACATAAGAGCAGTATTATAGTAGTTATATTCTTGTGCGTAGCAGATTGCATTGTTGCTGTTTTCTTCCTGTACATAGATTTCAGTTTTATAGTAATTAAGTCGGTTTGTTTATAGTATGTACTGTCTAAGCTGCAATTTTTTGGGACAGATTTGCTATGCTTTGGCATTTGTGCCCATCACTTTGAACTACATGTCCCCTATTGCTACTAGCAAACATTTATTTTACTCTTTCTTCTACTACAGGGCATTGTGGAAGTATCCATGCTCTATAGGCACATGTTAATTCTATGTTAGCTGCAGTCATACTTACACTTCACAGGGTGGTACATAGTTTTTATGGTGTATTCCTTTTAGTTTAAACGGACTGTAAAGTAAATAGTTAAATTCCAGCTTCTTGTTAATTCGTGCCATCTAGAGGCAGAATGTAGCATTACATTATTTTAGTGTTTGCCTTCACTTCGCTGTAGTGGTTGGCAGTATCGGACTGGGGTTCCTCGGGATCACCAGAGCAGTTATATTGAGGCCCAACCGCTATATCATCAATAAAGTCTAACAGGATTTGAATCAAAGAAATATTTGGCGAGTGATTTGCTCCAGAGGCAGTTATCTTTTTGCTCCTGGATCTTTGGGGCTTACTGGAGGATCCTCTGATTCTGTGGTGGGACCGTCTGACCATGGTGGTTGCATAGGGTTAGATAAGGGTACTTTCACACTAGCGTTAAAGTTTTCCGGCATAGAGTTCCGTCCTAGGGGCTCAATACCAGAAAAAAATGTTTTAGGACTTTTGCCCAATAAAAGCTATAACACCGTATTTTTCACTTAATAAGACACCAAAAGTGAGGGGAGAAATGGCATTCCGTCTTATAAAGCAAATACTAATGACCGCCTCCATTATGGAAGTGCTGATTAGTATGCAAGAGGCTCGGGAGCGGTGCTAGCACTGGCTGTACTCAGCGCTCCTTGGTCTTCCTCCGGGGCCAGCGCTGCACATTTCCTGACTGCCTACAGTGTCAGGACGTAGTGCTTGTAGGCGTGCAGTGGGATCTGACGCTATGCAACAAGTCACAGTGCAGCGCTGGGCCAGAAGAAGACCAGGGAGTGGCGAAGAGTGCACTGTGCAAAGCAGGAGAGGTAAGTTAATTTCTTTATTTTATGTCTGATCTGAGGTCTGATACAGATTAGGGGTCTGATCTGAGACGGATAAAAATTAGGGGGTCTGATCTGAGACGGATAAAATTTGGCGGTATGATCTGAGGTCTAATGAAGATTGGAAGTCTGATATGAGGTCTGATGAGGATTGGGGGGTCTGATCTGAAGCCTGATGAAGTTTGGGGGGGTGATCTGAGGTCTGATGAATATTGGGGGGTCCGATCTGAGGTCTGATGAAGATTGGGGAGGTCTGATCTGAGGCCAGATGACGATTGAAGGGTCTGATCTGAGGCCTGATAAAGATTGGAAGTCTGATATGAGGTCTGATGAGGATTGGGGGGTCTGATCTGAAGCCTGATGAAGTTTGGGGGGGTGATCTGAGCTCTGATGAATATTGGGGGGTCCGATCTGAGGTCTGATGAAAATTGGGGAGGTCTGATCTGAGGCCGGATGACGATTGAAGGGTTTGATCTGAGGCCTTATAAAGTGAAAAATATGGTAAATAATTTTAAAATATAAAAATTTAACAATAAATCATTTGTATTTGTGTTGCCATATTCTGATACCCGGCACTTTTTTGCTTTTGAGTGAGGCAGTTTTTTTATGGGAAGAGTTGCCATGCATTAGTACCATTATATTTATATATATATTGTGGGGATTCGCTCTGGTAGGCAGATTAGCGGACGCAGTATAGAGGTAAAAACAAAGTCTTTAACTTAAACAGTTCAGTGTTTATTCACACATAAACAAAAGGACAGTTCGCCGTCTTGGTGTTCATTCACACCATGGCAAGTCCACAGAACAAAAATCATTCAGCTTGTCAGCGGTTTTGTCAGCAGCAGTCCACAACAGGCTTTAGGGGACTGCTTCCCAGCAATGCGGCTCTCAGCCCTTCAGCACGGCCTTAGGTCTCAAAAAACAGAGCCTCCACAGCTTCCCTGCCAGATAGAGGATAATCCACACCACCTGACAGTGCTGCCTGTGCTTTTATATCCAAACCAAGACCCGGCCTGGAGCGTGGGGAGCAGCCACCCAGCACTTTGGCTACTCCCAATAAGAGCCGGCCTTACCGCCACACTAACAACAAACAGTGTCAGTCAGCACTAGCTGCCAGCTCTTACCTCACCGAGGCCAAGAATCTCGGTGACACATACCTTACATCAATGACCCTTGCGCCTTCCTACAATATATATTTAATTGCTTTTATTCCAATTTTTAATTCATGAATAGTTATTCACCATGCTGATTAAATAACGTATCATTTTCAGCTTTAGTTGTTATGAATGCAGTGATACCATTTATGTTTACCTTTTAAGGCCACATGCACGCGACAGTTGTTTTTTGCGTCTGCAAATTGTGCGTCCGCCCCAAAAAACTGATGTGGCATCCGTTTTTTTTGGAGGATAAGTTTTTTTCCAAAGATCCCTTGTAATAAATGCCTATCCTTGTCCGCAAATGTGAAAAAAGTAGGACATGCACTATTTTTTTTGCTGAAGGGAAACACGGACAACGGACGCGGAACACAAACGGATGAACTATCATAATTTTTTTGCTGACCCATTGAAATGAATGAGTCCCCATCCTATCCGCAAAAAAACCGGAACGGAGGCCGAGAAAAACAAGTGTCGCGTGCATGTGGCCTAAGGTTTTTTTTTATAAAAATTTTTTAAGATTTTAAAAGCTATGGACCCTGTCATCTAAATGGTTATATGGCTGGGACTGGAGGGATTGTTGCTGTAATATCCAGGGGATATATACTACTGCTGGTGTAGATTCAGCTCAGCTATGTATATATATGGCGGTATTGGATATGCACGGAGAATGTTAAAGGGGTTCTCTGGGACTTTTATATCTTCTGCCTATCCTCAGGAATAGTGTTCAGTATCAGATTGGTGGGGGTCTGACTCCCAGCACCCCTGCCGATCAGCTGCTCTGCCATAGCAGTAAATGGAGGCAGCACTGCAGTATCTAGCTCTAGACATTATATATATTCAGTGTCAATGATGACCTTAAATGACCCCTGTCCCCCTCCTGGTTGCTATGATACACATTGCGTGGTAATGACACCCCCTCGCCACACACCCAAATGCTACACAATGAGCGATCTGTTTGTGTCAGCCTGATCCTGTTGCCATGGATACAGTAATAGAAAATTCTATACATGTGCTGCAAGAGATACAAAATGTCCTAAAGCTGACTGATCGTCCCGTCCAGCCCTGCACCATGTATTATGAAGAAGGTGGGTGCTTGAAAAAAATTGTGATGCTGGTGTCCAACCAGGAGAACCTGAAGATCTTCACCACTAAATGGTGACTTGTACACAGCGGCTAAAGATTTATTCTCACTATGTCGGTTTGGTCTTAAAGGAATTCTCCTCTTGTGTATAAAATTAGGTTGAAATAAGAAACATTCCGTAAACTTGTATATAGATAAAGACAAGACAGCTGAGAAAGGCTTCGTTCACATCACCGTTCTGGCTTTCCGTTCTCCTGCTCCGTCTAGGAGCAGGAGAACGGAAAGGACGGAAAAGGCACATAACTGACGCCAAACTGAGTCAAACTGAGCCCTTAGGACCCCATAGATTATAATGGGGTCCGTTATGTTTCCGCTCAGAAGATGATTTTTAAGCGGAGACAAAACTCCTGCATGCAGGAGAACGGAAAGCCAGAACGGTGATGTGAACGAAGCCTAAGTAAGTAAAAAATCAGTACAGGATAAGTAATGTAATGTATGTACACAGTGACTGCACCAGCAGAATAGTGAGTGCAGCTCTGGAGTATAATACAGGATGTAACTCAATGATTTTCCTAGTCTACGACGTAAAGTCATAGTTTTATTAAAGACACGGAGGCGAGTATTCCTATCTCCTTCTTTACTGTCCACCAATAGCAGCAAAGAAGAAATTTACATAATCATAACAATAAAGGACCCTCCCCTGACAGATCCTATAATAAGTAGCTTCCTCCTCTGTATCTTCCTCTTTCTTTGTATCCGTGACACCAACCGCATCACCGCAACTGGAACCGGAACTGGTACTGGACCCGAGAACGACAACCCTTCTGGTCCACCAAACCGTAGAATCAAGCCAACCTGGCTAACGCTTCTGTAAACTTGGAACGAGGTAGACCTCCATACACCATGGAAACTCAACCTGGAACAGATAAGTCCAATGCCAACGAAGCGTATCCAACTTGCCAACCTGGCCCAACTGTGGTAGAGAAATTAACCGGCAGTACGGCATCCTAGACTGGATCGACCTTCAACCTGAAAAAGAGAGCAGACCATAGGTCCAGGTGAAACAATACGTCAGGACTAAATACGTCCGGAATCCCCGTACTCAAATAGACACACTTGGGATTGAAGGACTGAAAACAATATAAATCTTAATAAATAACATTAAAGATAATGAATATAAAAACAATAATGACAACAATAATAACAATCTTAACAGGCTCTATCATACAATGAGGCTAAAAAGAAAAAAAAAAAAAATGTAATAAAAACAGTGAGGAGACCCAAGGGAGGGAACAGGGTGGGCAATACTCGCCTCCGTGTCTTTAATAAAACTATGACTTTACGTCGTAGACTAGGAAAATCATTGAGTATTACAGCAAGACACGGAGGCTCATATTGCAAGTTCAAAGCTGCTCAATAATAGAAGCAAACAAATGAGCCTGAGGACGGAAATAGAATTCCCTAAACGTGGAGACATTAGACCAATCAGCCAAGCGCATAACGTCCTCCAATCTGGCCCCTGAAACCGCCAAAGAGGTGGCCGAAGCACTCCGCGCAGAATGGGCAGTGAAGACGGAAGTGTCTATACCAGCTAGCGACATGACCCATTTAAGCCAGCTTGCCAACGTCGGGCTAGAAACCGGCCCAAAAGGATGTCGGATAGACAGGAACAATTAAGATATGGCGGAAGACCGATGGGCCCTAGTCCTGGATTCGTATTCCCTAAGGCAAGCCACAGGACACAAAAACGGAGATGAAGGGAAACTGGGGTAGGAGACAAACCTGATGTTAGTCTTGGTGCGACGCGAAATGTTAAAAGTGAGACCCTTTTGCAAGAAATAAGACAAAACAAAGCCAACAATTTAGCTGACAACTGTCTCAATGACAGGGCAGAATTATCCGGCCAAGAAGATAAAAAGGAAAGGACCAGAGAGACGTCCCAGGTAGTAGAAAAACGAGGCCGAGGAGGGCGCGCTAACCGAGAACCTCGCAACAGACGAGAGACTGAAGGATGTTGACCCGCAGGGACGCCCTCTTAACCTAGATGGGTAGATGAAATAGCTGACCTGAACAGGTTGATGGTCCGGTATGCCTTTCCCGCCTCAAAAAGTGAGGTGAGAAACTGCAACAGGTGAGCTACAGGTGCCGAAACGGGATCCAAGTTCCGTTCCACGCACCAGCCAGCCCAATTTCTCCAGGCTGCCCGATAAGACTTTCTGGTGCCGGGAGCCCATGCGTTGTCCAGTAACCGTCGAGTCGCTTCTGAAATTCCATCGACAGCTCCAGGTGTCCGGAGATCTGGCATGCCAGCAGCCGAAGGGAGCCGTCGAGAAGAAGTGGGTGGTGTAGACCCTGAGGGTTGCTGAGGAGATCCGAACGAGACGGGAGAAGTAGAGGTACTTCCACTAGGACCTTCAGCAACGAAGGGAACCAGACCTGAGACCCCCAGAACGGAACCACCAACACCAAGTCCGCCAGATGTCGCTGAACCTGAAGGAGTGTCCTCGGAATCCTTGAGAACGGGGGTAACGCGTAAAGACGGGATACAGACCAATCTTGGAGGAAAGCATCCACCGCCACTGCCTCCGGATCCGGACGCCAGCTGAAGAACCGGGTGAGTTGCCTGTTGAGTCGAGAGGTGACGAGGTCGATGGACATCGGACCCCATATGTCCGAACTCGCTGAGAACACCTCCGGATCCAACTGCGAATCGCTGCCGTCCGACAGGTAGCGAGAGTTCCAATCCGCCCGAACATTGCTCAGGCCCGGCAAGTATTCCGCCTGCACCATGATGTCCCTGGAAAGGCAAAATGACCAAAACTCCTTGGCTAACCGGGCCAAGATTGCCGAGTGAGTACCGCCCAACCGGTTGACGTATCGGACTGCCGAGATATTGTCCATCCGCAGTCTGATGCACGCATTGGCGATCCCGTTGGAGAAGCTCCTGACTGCAAACGAAACGGCTAGGAGCTCCAAGGCGTTGATGTGGAGGAGAGACTCCTCCGCCGACCAGGATCTTCCCGTGGAAACTCCGTTGCAATGAGCGCCCCAACCCTGGAGGCTCGCATCCGACTCGATGGTCAACTCTGGAAGGAATCCGAAGATCGCCCTGCCGCTCCACGCTTCCAGATTGGCGATCCACCAACTCAACTCTTCTCGCTTCCGAGTCCAGGACCACCACGTCCGCAAAGGAGGCACCGGTCCGAAGATGCGCGATCTTCAGTCGCTGAAGAGCATGCTTCAACTCCTTGCATATCGCACGCAACTTCGTCATCGGAAGACTGAGGGTTTCCGAGATCGAATCCACCATGAAGCCCAGGAATTCCATCCGCTGGGATGGGATGAGGCATGACTTCTCCGTGTTGAGGAGGAACCCAAGGCCCGTCAGTAGGTCCGCTGTCCATTGCAGATATTCTAGCAGACCCACACTGGACTCGTGCAACAGGAGGATGTCGTCCAGGTAAACGATGAGGCGTACACCACGACTTCTCAACCAAGATACGACTGGACGTAGCAGCTTGGTGAAGCACCAAGGAGCTGAAGACAGCCCGAATGGGAGACAGGTGAACCTCCAGATCTCTCCTTTCCACCAGAATCGGAGAAGATCCCTGGAACGACTGGCCACTGGGACCGTCAGGTAAGCATCTTTTATATCCAGCTTTACCATCCAGTCTCCAGGATTCAATAGGTCCCGAAGAAGGTGAATCCCCTCCATCTTGAAATGACGGTAGCGTACCACCGTGTTCAGAGCGCGAAGGTTGATGACCGGTCTCATCTGACCCCCTTTTTTCTAAACGAGGAATATGTTGCTGATGACACCCCACTCTGTAGGAGGGGCCCGCTCTATCGCCTGTTTTTGTAGGAGAGATAATAGCTCCGTGTCTACTAGTGCGCAGTCTGGGCGCGAAAACTGTATGCGCGGGGGGGAGGGAACCCGGCATGGAGACCCCGTAAGCTCTATGTGGAAGCCCCTGACCGTGGTCAGTACCTATGGATCTGATGTGATGAGGCCCCAAGCATGAGAAAAAAGTTTGAGTCTGCCCCCTACACAAGGGACCATAGAATCCCCAATCTGGGGAAGACTTACCAAAGGGTCTGCGGGAGTTGGGGTTGCCTCTGAAGGAGCGAGATCTCCACTGGCCTCCTCTGGTCAAGAAGAAGGGTGAGGGGTTGCGCTGTTCCTGGAAGGGAGGTCGCTGTCCAAAGGAACCTCTACCTGCGCCACGGGCCTGAACGTTTGTACGGCTGGACAGGCGGCCCCTGCTACTGCCGGCCCGATTAGAGACCCGTCCCTGGAATACCTTGCGCATAGATGACTGGGCTTTGTCTAGCGCGGTGAAGGTACCGACATATCGGCCCATATCCTTGATAAAGGAGTCTCCGAATAGGAGCCCCTGGGCGTCCTTACCAGCTTCTGTGAGCGCCAAGTTAGACAATTTAGGGTCTATTTTGAATAAAATGGCTTTACGCCTTTCAATTGCCAAAGAGGTGTTGGCGTTCCCGGCTATGCAGATCGCCCTTTGGGTCCAACCCCGCAATTCTTCAGGGTCGATCGGGGAACCCTCAGTTCTAGCAGTCTCGGCTAGTTCAAAAATCTTGGCCAGCGGGCCAAATATGTCTAATACTTTATCCTGGCAGCTGCGTAGAGCTGAGTCCAGGCACTTTTTGGGGTTCCAACCAGTTTTGGCCAGGAATTGTGACATTTTTGGATCCACAACGGGAGTGTCACATACTTTGTTGGGGACTAGTGGCCTGGGGCACTCGGCTCTAAGTTTATTTCGTGTTTCACGGCTTAGAGGGTGACGCACCTAGTGCTCCAAATAACTACCCACATGTTCAGTGGGAAGCCACTCCGCCGATCGCGGGTGATGCAAGGTCTCGGGATCGAACATAGGTTCGCCCGCAGAATCTAGCAGTGCATCAGACCGGTTAATGGCGGAGGAGGACGCTACGTCCTTGGCAGAGGAGGCCGCAGTAGCGGAGACTGAGGGGCCCTGAACTGGGGGAGCAACATCCTCCTCTGACATATAATCATCATCCGCAAAAGCCTCCTCGTCCGATACTCTATCCGAGTCAGACTCATTAGGGGTTTGTGCTCTAGCGCACTTCCATGTTCGCGCCCGTTCTGCCTGGCGTGATGAGGCCCTTTTTCGTGAACTATGCACGTAATCTTGGGTGGCAGGATGCGCACCAGTCAAGTTCTCCTGTGAAACAGGAGGTTCAATACAGGTAGGCTGCGGTGAGCTATGGGTATCCTGCAGAGCAACACTTGTAGGCCGCGCAGATAGCGCCTGGGTAATGCTCTGGACAGAATAGTGGTCATGGAGCCCATGGCTGCCATGATAGCATCAGACACAGAGCGCTGAAATGCCTGTGCATCCTCCCCAGGAGCCCTATGATCCTCAGGAGAAGAGGGGGGGGGGGGGGGGCATAAGTGGGAGACTGTGCAGGATGGGACATAATGTAAACAGACCTGAAATCCACTGGCCGCAAGTAAGGGGGAGGTAGCTAAGCACTAAGACTAGCCTAGTAAGCGGCAAGGTACCACAATATGGGGGACCGCAGCTAGAAGAACGAGGGCGGCAGGAGCAGTAAACAGGGAGGACCGCTGTGGACGAACGCTGGGTACGAACTGCCCACGAGAAATCGCGACCAAGAACAAGCAAATGGCCGGCGAGATCTCGCGGGACAATCGCGTCATCCAAGATGGCCGCTGAGATCTCGCGTCCGGCCAGGAAGCAAGGCCCGAATCGCGGGCAGGCTGAAGCGAGGAGGACGGGGAGGGAGGCCCCGCCTCCCGATGCAGAGATAAGCGGTCGGAAGGGGGAACGCTGCGCAGAAAACGGAGTGTGGTAAAGGGATGAGAATGAAAACAGGTCAATTGGTAAATACAGAACCTAAAGGGGAATAGAAAACAGTGGGGAAAAAACCCACCAGGAAGCACTGCACATAAGGGTTAGTCATTCTAGATGAAAGCAGCGCAGACAAACAACCTATAAGAAAAACAGCACTATAGCAAAATGACAAGAGAAAATGAAGGTGTACTTAGCTGGAGGAGCAGCAAAGAAAGAGGAAGATACAGAGGAGGAAGCTACTTATTATAGGATCTGTCAGGGGAGGGTCCTTTATTGTTATGATTATGTAAATTTCTTCTTTGCTGCTATTGGTGGAGAGTAAAGAAGGAGATAGCAATATGAGCCTCCGTGTCTTGCTGTAAAACTCAGGTTCAGTACAATATAAGTAATGTATGTACACAGTGACTGCACCAGCAGAATAGTGAGTGCAGCTCTGGAGTATAATACAGGATGTAACTCAGGATCAGTGCAGGATAAGTAATGTAATGTATGTACACAGTGACTCCACCAGCAGAATAGTGAGTGCAGCTCTGGAGTACAATACAGGATGTAACTCAGGATCAGTACAGGATAAGTAATGTAATGTATGTACACAGTGACTGCACCAGCAGAATAGTGAGTGCAGCTCTGGAGTATAATGCAGGATGGAACTCAGGATCAGTACAGGATAAGTAATGTAATGTATGTACACAGTGACTGTACCAGCAGAATAGTGAGTGCAGCTCTGGAGTATAATACAGGATATAACTCAGGATCAGTACAGGATAAGTAATGTATGTACACAGTGACTCCACCAGCAGAATAGTGAGTGCAGCTCTGTAGTATAATACAGGATGTAACTCAGGATCAATACAGGATAAGTAATATAATGTATGTACATAGTGACTGTGCCAGCAGAATAGTGTGTGCAGCTCTGGAGTATAAAACAGGATGTAACTCAGGATCAGTGCAGGATAAGTAATGTAATGTATGTACACAGTGACTCCACCAGCAGAATAGTGAGTGCAGCTCTGTAGTATAATACAGGATGTAACTCAGGATCAATACAGGATAAGTAATATAATGTATGTACACAGTGACTGCACCAGCAGAATAGTGATTGCAGCCCTGGAGTATAATACAGGATGTAACTCAGGATCAGTACAGGATAAGTAATGTAATGTATGTACACAGTGACTCCACCAGCAGAATAGTGAGTGCAGCTCTGGAGTATAATACAGGATGTAACTCAGGATCAGTACAGGATAAGTAATGTAATGTATGTACACAGTGACTGCACCAGCAGAATAGTGAGTGCAGATGTGGAGTATAATACAGGATGTAACTCAGGATCAGTACAGGATAAGTAATGTATGTACACAGTGACTGCACCAGCAGAATAGTGAGTGCAGCTCTGGAGTATAATACAGGATGTAACTCAGGATCAGTACAGGATAAGTAATGTAATGTATGTACACAGTGACTGCACCAGCAGAATAGTGAGTGCAGCTCTGGAGTATAATACAGGATGTAACTCAGGATCAGTACAGGATAAGTAATGTATGTACACAGTGACTTCACCAGCAGAATAGTGAGTGCAGCTCTGGCGTATAATACAGGATGTAACTCAGGATGAGTACAGGATAAGTAATGTAATGTATGTACACAGTGACTCCACCAGCAGAATAGTGAGTGCAGCTCTGGAGTATAATACAGGATGTAACTCAGGATCAGTACAGGATAAGTAATGTAATGTATGTACACAGTGATTGCACCAGCAGAATAGTGAGTGCAGCTCTGGCGTATAATACAGGATGTAACTCAGGATCAGTACAGGATAAGTAATGTAATGTATGTACACAGTGACTGCACCAGCAGAATAGTGAGTGCAGATTCTATAAGTTGTAACTAAGGATGCAGGTACCACTTGGAACGCACGCTGTTTGAACCAATTAATCAACACACCGGTATGGATTTATGATTAATTATTTAAGGTATTTAAGATAGCAGTGCCAGATATTAGTCTGGACTGCATATCAATATCTGGGAGGACCAGCAAAGTTATCCAGCTAGGAGCTATTAGGCCACTTTTTCATCTTGTTTATCCCCTGATGATTCTGTCAAAACATCCGTGACACAGGAAACGCGGCGGGAATTTGTTTGTTTGGGAGTTATTGTTTAGGGCTAGTCGAGTCTAGGGTCAGACATCGATAAGTGGGGTCGCTCTATTAGGGGGTGATTCTCCCGCTTTTAGGCGGGAGACCTCTCCGCTTTTAGGCAGGGCTTTAATAGTACTGTAGGGATATTATCTCCCTTTTTTTCATTTTTGATCTTTTGGACCATTCTCTGCAGTGGAAACGTCTACAGCCTGACAAAGGAATCATCAACTTTAAGTTTTGGAATCTGAGACCCCGGATTCATCATAGGCACCCGAAGATATTGTACATCAAACCAGTGAGTGGTTGTAAACAATTCAGTGTAACAACAGACATTATTATATGTGTTAAGGTGCTATATACCCTAAAAGAACTCTGCTAGATAACTATCTGCAGTCATCTAAAACATAGATTTAGTTTTTGTGGGACTTATTTTAATGAATATTCTATATAAAAGTTAAGTTTTAAGTAGGTTTAAAATGTCAGTGATTAACAGATTATATACCTACCTAACATGCATTAATATTACTGTGATTTGGTAATGATAGGTACCACTTGGAACCGAACCCGAGTTCAGGAAATGTTTTTTGACAGTACAAATTCATTTATGAAGTTATTACCCGAAGTCTCGCGAAGTAATAACTTCAGCTCATCGGAGCCAATACATTCTGCTCCGTACAGTATTGGAGCGAAGTTTTATGTGAAGTCGTTTCGCTCATCCCTAGCTGTAACTTTTTACATTACATTACCTATCCTCTCACACAGTGACACCACTTTTTATATAATAGATTAGTTCTATATTCTTCTGTATACGTTTTTGGTCAGTGCCAAATCATGTTTTTATCCGGCGGATCTTTCTATAAGAATGTGTCATCCCGGTCCGCCCGTCTAGTTGTTGGTGTCTGGGAGCAGGAGGTTCTGGTCTTGTGTTTTCTCAGGGGAAACTAGGAGTCAAAGATTTAACAGATCTCAGTCTCGCTGCCCATGGATGACTGATAATGTGTATATAGGTCAGACCCGAATCCTTGTTATCTTATCTGATGTCGGTGGCTGGTATTTTATGGTGGTCCAATCTTCCCCTTAAGCACCTATAATTACAGTTACTTTTTTGGGCGGTGGGGGGGGGGGGACACAGCAGAATGGGGTTAATTTCATGCAGTGATGATCAGCCTGTGGTATTGCTCCAACCCTTAGTGATGGGGTTAGGACAGAGGATAGACATACACTGAAAAATATAGGACTTGTGCAGTGGCATAACTAGAAATGACTGGGCCCCCAGCAACTTCGCAACCCCCTGCTTCGATGAAATCCCCACTCCTGTGGCTAGTCAAGATTGCTTTCTTAGACGAGACCCAGCAGCCACTCCATCCATTTCCTACAGTGTTTAGTCTTCCTCCTGGGTGGGCCCTTCTGAGTTCAACCCCCAAAGCAGCTGCTTCACCTATAGCTACGCCACTAGGCAGACCACGCTGTTGCTATGGGGCCCGCCGCACAGGGGGGACCGGAGCACACGGAAGGCCCCGACCCCTCCGTCTACTCTGCACAGACAGTTATTAGTTAATATGCGGCAGCGGCACTTGTGCTCTCCCTCGCCCCGTCCCACCCCGTCTGGCCTGATGATGCGGGCCCTGGCCAATCAGCCTTTCTCAGCGCAAATATCCTGCTGCTGATTGGCCAGTGTGTAGCTGGCAGGAGCAGGCGCCGCACAAGTTCACACACACCCTGCCTACTAACATCCTCTCGGTCCCTGCGCTCACGTCTGCTGCCCCATAGTCATCAGCCAGTGGCAGTGAGTGCAGCCCCCCCTTCCCCAGCCCAGACTGATGGACCACTCCGGACCGGTCTATATGGTTGGTTGGATATGGGTATTCTTGAGGGCAGCAGCAAGCAGTGACGTTTTTTGGGGGGGCAGGGCTCATAGAGGACTCAGGGGGGGGGTACTCATAGAGGACTCAGGGGGACAGTGTGCTTTCCTCCTACATGCCCCCCCTTCCCCGGGCATTTTGGGGGGCATTAGGGGTTGGATAACCCCTTTAACTCCTTGCTGCTGATGGCGAGTGTGCGCATAGTAACATAGTACATAAGGCCAAAAAAAGACATTTGTCCATCCAGTTCGGCCTGTCATCCTGCAAGTTGATCCAGAGGAAGGCAAAAAAAAAACTGTGAGGTAGAAGCCAATTTTCCTCACTTTAGTAGAATAAAAAGTTCCTTCCCGACTCCAATCGGGCAATCAGAATAACTCCCTGGTCAATGACCCCTCTCTAGTAGCTATAGCCTGTAATATTATTACACTCCAGAAATGCATCCAGGCCCCTCTTGAATTCCTTTATTGTACTCACCATCACCACCTCCTCAGGCGGAGAGCTCCATAGTCTCACTGCTCTTACCGTAAAGAATCCTTTTCTATGTTTGTGTACAAACCTTCTTTCCTCCAGATGCAGAGGATGTCCCCTCGTCACAGTCACAGTCCTGGGGATAAATAGATGATGGGAGTGATCTCTGTACTGACCCCTGATATACACTGCTCAAAAAAATAAAGGGAACACTTAAACAACACAATGTAACTCCAAGTCAATCAGACTTCTGTGAAATCAAACTGTCCACTTAGGAAGCAACACTGAGTGACAATCAATTTCACATGCTGTTGTGCAAATGGGATAGACAACAGGTGGAAATTATAGGCAATTAGCAAGACCCCCCCCCCCCCCCAATAAAGGAGTGGTTCTGCAGGTGGTGACCACAGACCACTTCTCAGTTCCTATGCTTCCTGGCTGATGTTTTGGTCACTTTTGAATGCTGGCGGTGCTTTCACTCTAGTGGTAGCATGAGACGGAGTCTACAACCCACGCAAGTGGCTCAGGTAGTGCAGCTTATCCAGGATGGCACATCAATGCGAGCTGTGGCAAGAAGGTTTGCTGTGTCGGTCAGCGTAGTGTCCAGAGCATGGAGGCGCTACCAGGAGGCAGGCCAGTACATCAGGAGACGTGGAGGAGGCCGTAGGAGGGCAACAACCCAGCAGCAGGACCGCTACCTCCGCCTTTGTGCAAGGAGGAACAGGAGGAGCACTGCCAGAGCCCTGCAAAATGACCTCCAGCAGGCCACAAATGTGCATGTGTCTGCTCAAACGGTCATAAACAGACTCCATGAGGGTGATATGAGGGCCCGACGTCCACAGGTGGGGGTTGAGCTTACAGCCCAACACCGTGAAGGACGTTTGGCATTTGCCAGAGAACACCAAGATTGGCAAATTCGCCACTGGCGCCCTGTGCTCTTCACAGATGAAAGCAGGTTCACACTGAGCACATGTGACAGAGTCTTGAGACGCCGTGGAGAACGTTCTGCTGCCTGCAACATCCTCCAGCATGATCGGTTTGGCATTGGGTCAGTAATGGTGTGGGGTGGCATTTCTTTGGAGGGCCGCACAGCCCTCCATGTGCTCGCCAGAGGTAGCCTGACTGCCATTAGGTACCGAGATGAGATCCTCAGACCCCCTGTGAGACCATATGCTGGTGCGGTTGGCCCTGGGTTCCTCCTAATGCAAGACAATGCTAGACCTCATGTGGCTGGAGTGTGTCAGCAGTTCCTGCAAGACGAAGGCATTGATGCTATGGACTGGCCCGCCCGTTCCCCAGACCTGAATCCAATTGAGCACATCTGGGACATCATGTCTCGCTCTATCCACCAATGTCACGTTGCACCACAGACTGTCCAGGAGTTGGCAGATGCTTTAGTCCAGGTCTGGGAGGAGATCCCTCAGGAGACTGTCCGCCACCTCATCAGGAGCATGCACAGGCGTTGTAGGGAGGTCATACAGGCACGTGGAGGCCACACACACTACTGAGCCTCATTTTGACTTGTTTTAAGGACATTACATCAAAGTTGGATCAGCCTGTAGTGTGTTTTTCCACTTTAATTTTGAGTGTGACTCCAAATCCAGACCTCCATGGGTTGAAAAATTTGATTTACATTTTTTTATTTTTGTGTGATTTTGTTGTCAGCACATTCAACTATGTAAAGAACAAAGTATTTCAGAAGAATATTTAATTAATTCAGATCTAGGATGTGTTATTTTTGTGTTCCCTTTATTTTTTTGAGCAGTGTATTTATACATAGTTATTAGATCTCCCCTCAGTTGTCTTTTTTCTAAAGTGAATAACCCTAATGTTGATAATCTTTCAGGGTACTGTAGTTGCCCCATTCCAGTTATTACTTTAGTTGCCCTCCTCTGTACCCTCTCCTGCTCTGCTATGTCTGCCTTGTTCACAGGAGCCCAGAACTGTACACAGTACTCCATGTGTGGTCTGACTAGCGATTTGTAAAGTGGTAGGACTATGTTCTTATCACGGGCATCTATGCCCCTTTTGATGCAACCCATTATCTTATTGGCCTTGGCAGCAGCTGCCTGACTTTGGTTTTTGCAGCTTAGTTTGCTGTTTATTAAAATTCCTAGATCCTTTTCCATGTCAGTGTTAACGAGTGTTTTACTATTAAGTATGTACGGCCACCAAACATATCCCCCCCTCCCAGCACATCAGTCACCTTTGGGGGGGGGGGGGATATTCTTGGTGGCTGTGTGCATACTCAGCATCAGCAGCAAGGAGTTAAACCCCTAATGCCCCCCAAAATGCCCCGGGGGGGGGGGGGGGGGGGGATGTCACAGGCAGGAAGAGCAATGTGTATGCGGGCTCCTGCCCTGCACTCGTTCAGCTGTGCTCGCATACATATCGCGCCCTGTGTCCACGGTCCTGTGCCCACTCTGCTAAAGCCTGACATAGCCCATCTATGCCCGGCTTTACCAAAGCAGACAGGCAGGAGAAGTGATTTGTGATGTGATCATATTTATTTGATGTATGTAACAGGGAATGTCCCAGAGGATTGGCGTATAGCAAATATGGTGCCAATATTCAAAAAGGGTCCAAAAACAGAGCCTGGAGACTATAGGCCGGTAAGTTTAACATCTATCATGGGTAAACTGTTTGAAGGTTTTCTGAGAGATGCTATCTTAGAGCATCTCAACGGAAATAAGCAAATAACGCCATATCAGCATGGCTTCGTGAGGGCTCGGTCATGTCAAACAAATTTAATCAGTTTCTATGAGGAGGTAGGTTCTAGACTTGACAGCGGCGAATCAATGGATGTCGTATATCTGGACTTCTCCAAAGCATTTGACACTGTACCACATAAAAGGTTAGTATATAAGATGAGAATGCTCGGACTTGGAGAAAATGTCTGTATGTGGGTAAGTAACTGGCTCAATGATAGAAAACAGAGGGTGGTTATTAACGGTACACACTCAGATTGGGTCACTGTCACTAGTGGGGTACCTCAGGGGTCAGTATTGGGCCCTATTCTCTTCAATATATTTATTAATGATCTTGTAGAAGGCTTGCATAGTAAAATATCAATTTTTGCAGATGACACTAAACTGTATAAAGTAATTAACACTGAAGAGGACAGTATACTACTACAGAGCGATCTGGATAGATTGGAGGCTTGGGCAGATAAGTGGCAGATGAGGTTTAACACTGACAAATGTACAGTTATGCACATGGGAAGGAATAATGCAAGTCACCCGTACATACTAAATGGTAAAACACTGGGTAACACTGACATGGAAAAGGATCTAGGAATTTTAATAAACAGCAAACTAAGCTGCAAAAACCAGTGTCAGGCAGCTGCTGCCAAGGCCAATAAGATAATGGGTTGCATCAAAAGGGGCATAGATGGCCGTGATGAGAACATAGTCCTACCACTTTACAAATCGCTAGTCAGACCACACATGGAGTACTGTGTACAGTTCTGGGCTCCTGTAAACAAGGCAGACATAGCAGAGCTGGAGAGGGTCCAGAGGAGGGCAACTAAAGTAATAACTGGAATGGGGCAACTACAGTACCCTGAAAGATTATCAACATTAGGGTTATTCACTTTAGAAAAAAGACAACTGAGGGGAGATCTAATAACTATGTATAAATATATCAGGGGTCAGTACAATTCAGTCAGGGATCTATCCCATCATCTATTTATCCTCAGGACTGTGACTGTGACGAGGGGACATCCTCTGCGTCTGGAGGAAAGAAGGTTTGTACACAAACATAGAAGAGGATTCTTTACGGTAAGAGCAGTGAGACTATGGAACTCTCTGCCTGAGGAGGTGGTGATGGTGTCACGAATGGTGTTGCAGAAAGCTGGAACTTATAAATAAACATCCGACTGGCTTGATCCCAAACTAAGGAGCATATGGGTGAGCCCTATAAAACCCCTAGAGCTCTCCCTGACTGCTATGCCCATGCAAAGATCTTTATGGTAGACGATTGCATGCCCTCGTACCTTATACTATGTGACACCTGAAAACCCTATAATAGTGAGGGGACACGACCACCGGCTCCCTGCACTTAATACGGACGGAGTCAGGGTCACCTACAATCAAGCCAGCAAGAAACACAAATAAAGGAAACAGACTTATCTGAGGAATCAGGAGAAGCAGCCTCCAGCAGTGAACACAATCCAGGAAGAAGTATAAACCGCAAAGTGAGGCAGTATGGGAGGGAATATAAAGGGAGACAATCGGTGCAAATAGGTGACAGCTGACGAGAAGGAAAGGAGATGAGAAAGTGAAACCAAAACAAAGAACATCATACAACTGGTAGAGAAGAACGTCTGCCAGATCTTCTCACAGAGCTGGCGGTGACAGTACCCCTCCTTCTATGAGTGGACTCCGGACACTCAGAGCCCACCTTCTCAGGATGAGACCTATGGAAAGCCCTGATGAGACGAGTGGCCTTAATGTCCGCCACTGGGACCCACATCCTCTCTTCAGGACCATAACCCTCCCAATGAACGAGGTACTGGAGAGAACTGCGGATAATGCGAGAATCCACAATCCTAGAGACCTGAAATTCAAGATTACCATCAACAACAATCGGAGGAGGAGGCAAAGAGGAGGGTACAGTGGGTTGGACATAAGGTTTTAATAGGGACCTGTGAAAAACATTATGGATCTTTCAAGTCTGAGGAAGATCAAGACGGAAGGCAACGGGATTGATGACGGACAAGATCTTGTAAGGCCCAATAAACCTAGGACCCAACTTCCAGGAGGGAACCTTCAGTTTGATATTCTTTGTAGACAACCACACCAGATCACCCACATTCAGGTCCGGACCAGGCACACGTCTCTTATCCGCCACACGCTTATATCTCTCTCACTCATCCTCTTCAGATTACCCTGAATCTTTTGCCAAATAAATGACAAAGATGAGGAAAATCTATTCTCCTCATCAGGTAAACCAGAAGACCCCTCTCCAGAGAATGTCCCAAACTGCGGATGAAACCCATATGCCCCAAAAAATGGTGACTTATCAAAGGACTCCTGGCGACGGTTAATTAAAGCAAACTCAGCAAGGGACAAAAAAGAACACCAATCCTCCTGATTCTCCACCACAAAACAGCGCAGATATGTCTCTAGATTCTGATTGACGCGTTCGGTCTCGCCATTCGACTGCGGGTGAAAAGCAGAAGAGAACGACAACCGAACCCCCAAGCGAGAACAGAAGGCCTTCCAGAATCTGGAAACAAATTGCGTGCCCCTATCAGAAACGATGTTTGAAGGAATGCCATGCAATTTAACAATGTGATCAACAAACGCTTGCGCCAGCGTCTTAGCATTGGGTAACCCAGGAAAGGGAATGAAATGCGCCATTTTGCTAAAACGGTCCACTACTACCAGAATCACAGTCTTCCCCGAGGAACGAGGCAGGTCCGTAATGAAGTCCATGGACAGATGCGTCCAAGGACGGGAAGGAATGGGTAACGGGTGGAGAGAACCCGATGGCCGTGAATGAGGGACCTTGGCACGAGCACAGGTCTCGCAGGCTGCCACCAAACCCTCAACCGTCTTACGAAGAGCCGGCCACCAGAATCTCCGAGCAATGAGATCCCCTGTGGCTCTGCTCCCCGGTTGCCCAGCAAGGACAGTATCGTGGTGCTCCTTAAAAATCTTGTGTCGTAAAGCGAGAGGCACAAACAACCTCCCAGGAGGACAAAGATCAGGAGCCTCTGCCTGGGCTGCCTGAACCTCTGCCTCCAAATCAGGATAAAGAGCAGAGACGACCACCCCTTCAGCCAAAATGGGACCCGGGTCTTTAAAGTTCCCCCCTCCCGGAAAACAACGTGACAGGGCATCTGCCTTCACATTTTTAACCCCAGGGTGGAACATAACAACAAAATTAAACCTAGAAAAGAACAAAGACCATCTGGCCTGTCTCGGGTTCAGACGCTTGGCTGATTCCAAGTAGGCCAGATTCTTATGGTTTGTAAACACGGTAATAGGGTGTCTGGCTCCCTCTAACCAATGGCGCCATTCCTCAAAAGCTAATTTGATGGCCAACAACTCCCTATCTCCCACATCATAATTTCTCTCTGCAGAGGAGAGTTTCCTTGAGAAAAAGGCACACGGTCGCCATTTGGCAGGAGAGGGACCCTGAGATAAGACCGCACCCACACCCACCTCAGAAGCGTCCACCTCAACAATAAAAGGTAGAGAGACATCAGGTTGTATCAAAATGGGAGCGGAAGCAAAACTCTCTTTAATACTAGAAAAGGCTTTAAGCACATCTACCGACCACGAAGAAAAATCTACCCCCTTTTTAGTCATATCAGTGAGTGGCTTAACAACAGAGGAATAATTAAAAATGAACTTTCTGTAATAATTGGCAAAACCCAAAAACCGCATCAGCGCCTTCTGATTCTCAGGAAGCTCCCAATCAAGTACAGCGCGGACCTTCTCAGGGTCCATGCGAAAACCAGAAGCGGAGAGAAGAAAACCAAGAAATTGAATCTCCGGAGCCGCAAACACACATTTTTCCAGTTTAACGTACAATTTATTATCCTGCAGAATCAGTAAGACCTGACGTAGGTGGTCTCGATGAGTCTTGAAATCAGGAGAAAAAATCTAAATGTCATCCAGATACACCAGTACAAATTTCCCCATTAAATGATGAAAAATGCTGTTCACAAAATGTTGGAAGACGGTCGGAGCATTCATCAAACCAAAGGGCATAACCAAATTCTTGAAATGGCCCTCAGGGGTATTGAAGGCCGTCTTCCATTCGTCCCCTTCCCTGACCCTGACTAGGTTGTATGCCCCTCTTAAATCCAACTTAGAAAAAACCTTAGCCCCAACAATCTGGTTAAACAGGTCCGGGATCAGAGGAAGCGGATATGGGTCACGAACCGTGATACGGTTCAGGTCCCTGAAATCCAGACAAGGTCTTAAAGAACCATCTTTTTTCTTAACAAAAAAAAAACCTGCGGCAACAGGTGACTTCGAGGGTCGGATGTGTCCCTTTCTCAGGCTCTCAGAGATATAAGTACGCATAGTGACTCTTTCAGGTTGAGAGAGATTGTATAAACGAGATTTTGGCAGTTTGGCGCCTGGAATGAGATTAATAGGGCAGTTGTACTCCCGGTGCGGGGGCAACTCCCAGACACCACTCTCGGAAAACACATCCGAAAATTCAGTCTTGGTAGAAATCTCTGAAAGAGACGCCGTGAGGCAATTCTCTCTGCAAAACTCACTCCAACCATTTATTTGCCTTGCTTGCCAATCAATGGTGGGGTTATGTTTAGTGAGCCAGGGTAGCCCCAACACTAGAGGAGTAGGTAATCCGCTTAAGACGAAACATGAAATATCCTCAACATGAGCGTCACCCACAGTCAAACGGATATTGTGAACTATGCCCTTTAACGATCTTTGAGAAAGTGGAGCGGAATCGATAGCAAAAACAGGTATATCCTTTTCCAAAGTGCAGACCTGGAAACCATGCGTTATTGCAAATTGATTATCAATGAGATTGACAGCTGCTCCACTATCTACAAAAATCTCACAAACAATGTTCTTGCTGTCTAGCGCCACCCTGGCAGGTAGGAGAAAACGGGAACTACAAGTAAATGGAAAACCTTCAATTTCCGCATCAACCTTGCCAATAGTAGCAAATGGAAAGTTTTTAGAGGGTTTTTTTTATTTTTGTTTTTCTTTATTACCCTCAGAAAACTCCATAAATCTCCTAGAGGGGCAAACATTAGCCAAATGGTTTATACCCCCACAACAGAAACAAACCCTCCTCTGAGAGCTGAATCCTCTACTATCAGAGGCAAGCAAACCCAGCTGCATGGACTCCTCCTCAGAGGGGATTGAGAGAGACTGAGATCCCTGTGCACTGAATGAGACAGCCCCACTGTCCTTGGACTGAATATGACAGGACAGAGTAGTCTCCTCTCTCTCTCTAAGACGCCTGTCAATGCGAACAGCTAGAGACATGGCTGACTCTAACGATGCTGGTCTCTCATGAAAAGCAAATGCATCTTTCAATCTTTCCGAAAGACCATGGCAAAATTGACTTCGGAGTGAAGCATCATTCCAACCAGTATCAGCTGCCCATATCCGAAATTCAGAACAATATATCTCTGCGGACTGTTTACCCTGGCATAAAAGACGCAGTTTAGATTCAGCCAGAGCAATACGATCCGGGTCATCATATATCTGTCCCAGGGCTACAAAAAATTCATCCACCGATCGGCGGGGCCGTGCCCCGACCGGCAGCAAGAAGGCCCAAGACTGAGCGTTATCCCTGAGCAGCGAGATTATGATCCCCACCCTCTGCTCCTCATCACCAGAGGAATTGGGAAGTAGGCAAAAATGGAGTTTGCAAGCCTCTCTAAAGCGAACAAAATTCTCACTACCCCCGGAGAACGTATCCGGAAGCGAAATCTTAGGCTCGGAACAAACTCCATGAACGCAAGCAGAACCGGTCACCTGAAACTGAGGCACAGTTTTACGGAGATCTGCAACCTCCAGTGGAAGACCTTGCATGCGGTCAATCAAGGCTGAAACCGGATCCATGCTTAAGACGGTTATGGCGGTTTATAATGTCACGGATGGTGTTGCAGAAAGCTGGAACTTATAAATAAACATCCGACTGGCTTGATCCCAAACTAAGGAGCATATGGGTGAGCCCTATAAAACCCCTAGAGCTCTCCCTGACTGCTATGCCCATGCAAAGATCTTTATGGTAGACGATTGCATGCCCTCGTACCTTATACTATGTGACACCTGAAAACCCTATAATAGTGAGGGGACACGACCACCGGCTCCCTGCACTTAATACGGACGGAGTCTGGGTCACCTACAATCAAGCCAGCAAGAAACACAAATAAAGGAAACAGACTTATCTGAGGAATCAGGAGAAGCAGCCTCCAGCAGTGAACACAATCCAGGAAGAAGTATAAACCGCAAAGTGAGGCAGTATGGGAGGGAATATAAAGGGAGACAATCAGTGCAAATAGGTGACAGCTGAGGAGAAGGAAAGGAGATGAGAAAGTGAAACCAAAACAAAGAACATCATACAACAGGTAGAGAAGAACGTCTGCCAGATCTTCTCACAGAGCTGGCGGTGACAGAATTTACTTACCGCTCTAAAGTTGCATGGATTGGTCACTTGGAACTCAGTCGCTCCTCTTCTGAAAATCCTGCTTCCACCGACGTCACATCTGTTACCAGGTTTCCCGCCTGGACTATGAACAGGACGTGTCTTCCCCTTTGGATGGGGCCATAACTATTCCTCTTCTTGGCGCCTGCACTAATAAAGTTCAGGAGTTTGTGTATGCGCCTAGGAGAAGAATGGACCTTGTTCTGTCCATTGCCCAGACTGATTACCTGGTAGAGGAGGTGATGTCGATGGAAGCAGGATTTTCTGAAGAGGAGCATTGCGTGACCAGGTTCCTGGGACGACGATTCACGCAACTTCACAATGTTGAGTATATTACAAACTTTGGGTGCTTCACGCGACAGTACCTGTATTTTGCAGACTGCAAATTACGGGTCTGCAAAACACGAATACCGGCCATGTGCATTTCGTATTCCAGATCAGAACGTCCTGCCTAATGATAAAAATGCCTATTCTTGTCTGCAAAAACAGACCAGAATAGGACATGTTCTATCTTTTTGGCAGGGCTGCAGAATGGACGTGCGGATAGCCCCATTGAAATAAGTGTGTCTGCATCCGATCCAAAAAATTGTGGAATGGATGCTGAAAGAAAAATATGGTTGTGTGGATGGGCCCATTCTCCTACATGGGTGTTATGTTAGTCACGCCTGGATTTCGTAACCCGCTGCATCTCAGAACACCCCTTTGATCTGTAAGCAAGGTGCAGAACCTGGAGTCCCCACTAAATATGCCTTCAGGGCTAAGTATCTTGAATGGTGAACATAGAAACTGTTTCTGGAACAAAGGAGGCGCCAGATGCAGCCGATTCGGGTGAGGTAAGTAACAGTAGTTAAGTGGTGACATTGGTGGTATTGCAGCCCACAAACAGCAGGTCCACAGTATACGGGCACCAGCCGTTTGTGCACCGCAACACTTGAGGCGGACCCACTCACTTTAATGGGTCCGCCATCCGGAAGGTGTGGTGTGCAACTAAGTAGTGCTTCCGTGGGTTTTCTGTCCTTGCCTCCTCACCGCAAAAAAATAGAACTTGTTCTATTTTTTTGCGGTGCGGAGGAATCACGGACCCATTCCGTCTGCGGCAGCAACACGGACGGTGCCTGTGCATTGGGGAATGCAATATGCGGTCCCCAAAGCACGGAAAGGGCGACACGCGTGTGCATTAGCCCTTAGCGTTATATACAGTGCATTCGGAAAGTCTTGAGGCCCTTTCACTTTTTTCACATTTTGTTATGTTGTTCCTTGTGCTAAAATAAAAAATAATTCATGTTTTCCCCCATCGTTCTGCACTCAATACCCCATAATGAGAAAGTGAAAATAGAACTTTAGAAATGTTTCCAAATTTATTAAAAAGGAAACACAAAAATTTTGCCAGGACATACAGTAAGTATTCAGACCCTTTGCTTTATCACTTGATTTTTAGCTTTGGGGCCTCCCATTTCTCTGGATCATGTTTGAGATGTTTCTAAATCTTGATTGGAGTCACTGGTGGTAAATTCAGTTGATTGGACATGTTTTTGAAAGACACAGCCCTGTCTACATAAGGTCTCACAGCTGACAATGCATATCAGAAGAAAAACCAAGCCATGAGGAGGAAAGAACTTCCTGTAGAGCTCAGAGACAGGATTGTGTGGAGGCACAGATCTGGAGAAGGGGACAAAAACATTCTGATCTGCTGAAAGTTCCCAAGAGCACAGTGGCCTCCATAATTCTTAAATTGAATAAGTTTGGAGCAGCCAGGACTATTTCTATAGCTGGCCGCCCCATCAAAACTAAGTAATTGGGTTGGAAGGGCCTTGGTAAGACAGGTGACCAAGAACCCAATGGTCACTCTGGCTGATCTCCGAAAACCCTGTGTGCTGATGGGAGAAACTTTCAGAAGGTCAACCATCACTGCAGCTTACCACTAATCGAGACTTTATGGCAAAGTGGCCAGAAATAAGCCTTTCCTCAGTAAAAGACACATGAAAGCTTGCAAAAAAAAGCACCTAAAAGACTATGAGAAAAAAGATCCTCTGGTCTGATGAAACCAAGATTAAATTTAGTGGCCTCAATTCTAAGAATCATGTCTGGAGAAAACCAGGCTTTCTTCATCATCTACCTAATACCATCCTTACAGTGAAGCATGGTGGCGGCAGCATCATGCTGGGGAGACGGGTAGACTGTTCAGGGTGAAGAGAAAGCTGAATGGAGCAAAGTGCAGAGATATTCATAATGAAAACCTGATGAAGAGTGCTCTGGACCACAGGTTCACCTTCCAACAAGCACACAGACAAGACAACACAGGAGAGGCTTGGGGACACCTCTGTGAATGTCCTTGAGTGGCCCAGCCAGAGCCCTGACCTGAACCAAATGGAACATCTCTGAGACCAGAAAATGGATGTCCCCATCAAACCTGACAGAGCTTGAGAGGATCTGCAGAGAAGAATGGCAGAAAATCCCCAAATCCATTTGCGCAAACCTTGTGGCATCATCCCCAAGAAAACTGGAGGCCTTAATCACTGCCAAAGGGGCTTCAACTAAGTCCTGAGTAAAGGGTGTGAATACTTAGGTCAATGCAAGATTTTAGATTTTCCTTTTCAATAAATTAGTAAAGATTTCTAACGTTCTGTCCTCACCTTCTCATTATGGGGGTCTGAGGGCAGAATGATGGGGAGAATTAAATTTTAACTTTTTTTATTTTTAATTTTAGCACAAGGAACAACATAAAATTTGAAAAAGTGAAAGGGTCTGAAGACTTTCTGAATGCATTGTACGTCCTTTGATGTGACTTGAGATAGCAAATAGCAGTGGCCCATAATATGGCACTTGCGGCCCAAACACCTCTGCGCTCTGTAGAGGCCGGTTGCCATGGTGATTATTCCCGCAGCCGGCATTTAAAACCTTTCACGTTGCAACCTGATGAATGCATCGACATCCGAGACGGCTCCCTGTAAATGCGTGTTTAACGCAGTTGTGTATGCATACATATAGAAAGCGGTGTTTCTATAGTGGTCTCCATGGTGACGGTATTACACTGTTCCCGGGTAACTGTCCTTGTGCCGTACTGGTCGTCACGGCTCGCATCTTATGGCGTGAATTAAGACTTAACAAGGTCAAGAGCGTGGGTGGAAAGCGAGAGAAGCTAAAAGAAAAAAGAAACATAATTTTCCGTATGCAATTGTGCTGGGGCTTTAATTTTCCAAAATGGCTGACCATGCGAGCTAACGAACTAAACAGTGAACCTTTGCAACAGAAAAAAAAAACAGCTGTCAACCTACGTCCGAAATTCTGTAACGACTGATTAAAAAAGTTTTATATATTGTTTTCTGATGCAGAACTCCAAATCCCCTCCAATAGACAGATTTAAAGGGGAATTCCGCTGGTACACTTTTCATTAAAATGAGGTTAGAGTGAGGAAAAATAAACATTTCCTGCTAATGCTGTTCTTCCGCTGCTCTGGTCACTGTTCCTCTGCATGTCCTGCTCTCAGGCTCGACACCCCTAAATCGGCTTGGACTACCACTCTGGTATCCAATTACTGGATAGACTATCAGTACTAGGTTGGTGGGAGTCCATCTCACGCTCTTTAGGATAGACCATCACTACTCGGTTGGTGGGAGTTCATCTCTGGCTCTTTAGCATAGACCATCAGTACTAGGTTTGTGGGAGTCCGCCTCTGGCTCTTTAGGATAGACCATCAGTACTAGGTTGGTGAGAATCCATCTCTGGCTCTTTAGGATAGACCATCACTACTAGGTTGGTAGGAGTCCATCTCTGGCTCTTTAGGATAGACCATCAGTACTAGGTTGGTGGGAGTCCATCTCTGGCTCTTTAGGATAGACCATCACTACTAGGTTGGTGGGAGTAGGATAGACCATCACTACTAGGTTGGTGGGAGTCCATCTGTGGCTCTTTAGGATAGACCATCAGCGCTAGGTTGGTGGGAGTCCGTCTCTGGCTCTTTAGGATAGACCATCAGTACTAGGTTTGTGGGAGTCCGTCTCTAGCTCTTGAGGATAAACAATCACTACTAGGTTGGTGAGAATCCATCTCTGGCTCTTTAGGAAAGACCATCAGTACTAGGTTGGTGGGAGTCCATCTCTGGCTCTTTAGGATAGACCATCAGCGCTAGGTTGGTGGGAGTCCGTCTCTGGCTCTTTAGAATAGACCATCACTACTAGGTTGGTGAGAATCTATCTCTGGCTCTTTAGGATAGACCATTACTACTAGGTTGGTGGGAGTCCATCTCTGGCTCTTTAGCATAGACCATCAGTACTAAGTTGGTGGGAGTCCATCTCTGGCTCTTTAGCATAGACTATCAGTACTAGGTTGGTGGGAGTCCATCTCTGGCTCTTTAGCATAGACTATTAGTACTAGGTTGGTGGGAGTCCATCTCTGGCTCTTTAGCATAGACCATCAGTACTAGGTTGGTGGGAGTCCATCTCTGGCTCTTTAGCATAGACTATCAGTACTAGGTTGGTGGGAGTTCATCTCAAGCTCTTTAGGATAGACCATCACTACTAGGTTGGGAGTCCATCTCTCTACACCAACAATACGGTGATTGACGTTGATCCCTTTTATTGTTTACCAGTCACAGCGCCGTTCTTTCAGTAGTAGCTGTGCCTGGTATTGAAGTCCTATTCAAGTGAATAGGACTAAGCTGCAATAACTGGCATAGCCAAAAGGAAATGTACCAACAATAAAGGGGATCAGAGGCCCTTTCAGTCAGTTAATCGGTGGGTACCCCTACCAATCTGATTATTGGTATCCTAAGGCATGGATCAGCAACGTTCGATACCCCAGCTGCTGTGAAACTACAACTCCAAGCATGCACACTTTCTTGGCTGTTCTTGAAGCTTCCATAGAAGTGAAAGATGAATTCTGGGAGTTGTAGTTTTAGAACAGCTGGAGCACCCGAGGTTGCTGATCCCTGTCCTAAGGAGAGGACCCCTTTAAATTTTGATGATATTTGCTGATATTTTTTTCTACCTTGTCTTCTCACAGTTCCATTCTCTGCAGCTTTATTTATCCAGGTCCATGCAGCATTCATTATTGTCGGCAACCATGTTTTTTGCCTTGCTTTTCTTATCATGTCCTCCCACAATTTCATGCACTGCTCAGCCTGAGCCTCCTGATGCATAAATATAATTCCAAAACTCTAGTGAAGATTGGCACTGAAACCAGTAGGATGTGATTTTATATAGCAGTGCAAATGCATATGTCATTCAGGGTCAGCGGAAAGCTTGGTATCCAAAATTAGTCGTATCTACCCAGCATCTATGACGGAGAAGACGCTCGTGCTGAGCCCTATCATAGATGTGCCTGGTTGAGTTTCCCCGCGGTGAGGATCACAGCGTCCAGAGCGGCTCACATTAACATTCAGCACAGCCCGTGCTGATGAGTCACCCAATCAGGGATACGCGCCAATACATCTAATTCCTTGTCTGCAGAAGATCAGACCCCTGCACCCCCAGGAGAATTGGGTTTCAGAGTAAATTACAGCCGCCAGCTCTCACCTGCAGCGCCAAGAGTATGGGGAAAAAAGCGCTGTCTGCTACAAGCCATTTAGAGCGGGAAAAATGCTATAAATCCAGCATTTGTGATGATGACAAGGGTGCAGGAGGCCATACAGCCCTCAGAGGCGTTGGTTTTAGCTGAAAAAAATTTATCAAAAGAAATTGTGTCAGTTTTCACTGTAGCACTAGCATTATATTCATGAACTAGGAAGCTGCGGAGATGTCGGCGCAAGCTCCAGGGCCTAAAAAGCTGCTGACCCTCAGCCACCGCAAAACCTTGCACGTCTTTCCTGGAGATCAGGCATGGACACTGACCAAAAAAGTGAATCACGATGGTTATGTGGTGATGATGGGACCTGTCGAGTGATGGGATATATCAGGCAGCAAGTAGACAGTTCTTGAAGATGATGTGATAGAAGCAGGAAAAATGAGCAAGCATGAGGATCTGAGCAAATGTGACAGGGGTAAAATATTGATGTCTACACGACTGGGTTACAAAATCTTCAAAACGGCAGGTCTTGTGGGGTGTTCCTAATATATGGTTTAGATCCTACCAAAAGTGGTCATAGGAAGGACAACCGGTGACAGGGCCATGGACACCCAAGGCTCATTGATGTGTGTGGGGAGTGAAAGCTAGCCTGGAACGGCTTGAGGAACATGACTTGGTCTCTATTTTCCACAGATCATTGTCTGTGAGATGTGCTGGAACTCTGTGGAGGACTTGCCTCCAGATCTCCCAGGTGTCCCTCTTTTGAAGGAACCATCCCTATTTTTGACCCAAGTCCCTCTGTGCTCCTTAAATGTCTCTCTTTTTGATCTGAGGTAAAATTGCATCATTACATGTACAATATTGATCCAGAAAGTGTTTCTCTGGTTCTTCTCTGTATATTAGACCCCATTTTGTATATTATATGATTATTTGATGCAATTTGCATGTTAGAAATTTCTATATTTAGAAAATGTTTTCATTATTGTGCGCTAAGAAAACGATTAAAGTGCATAAATATACAGGAAAAATGGATCTTTTACACAATGAACCATAAGTGTCCCTCTTTGACCGTCCAAAAAGTTGGGAGGTATGCCCACCTCACAAATTACAGGATCTGCTACTGATGTTGTGGCACCAGACACTGCAGGACACCTTTAGAGGTCTTGTGGAGTCCACGCCATGCTTTGTGCAATGATCCCCGTCACAGATGTGTGCAAGACCTGCACAGATCAGTTCATAGGACTATATGTGCGCAGGACCTGAACAGATGAGGTCATGTGACTATATGTGCACAGGGCATGGACAGATAAGATCATGTGACTGTATGTGTGTAGTACCTGGACAGATGAGGTCATAGGTCTATATGTGCGCAAGGACCTGGACAGATGAGGTCATGTGACTATGTGTGTACAGGGCATGGACAGATAAGGTTATGTGACTGTATGTGTGTAGTACCTGAACAGATGAGGTCATAGAACTATATGTGCGCAAGACCTGAACAGGTGAGGTCATAGGACTATATGTGCGCAAGGACCTGGACAGATGAGGTCATGTGACTATGTGTGTAGTACCTGGACAGATGAGGTCATAGGCCTATATGTGCGCAAGGACCTGGACAGATGAGGTCATAGGCCTATATGTGCGCAAGGACCTGGACAGATGAGGTCATGTGACTATGTGTGTAGGACCTGGACAGATGAGGTCATAGGCCTATATGTGCGCAAGGACCTGGACAGATGAGGTCATAGGTCTATATGTGCGCAAGGACCTGGACAGATGAGGTCATAGAACTATCTGTGCGCAGGACCTGGACAGATGAGGTCATAGGCCTATATGTGCGCAAGGACCTGGACAGATGAGGTCATGTGACTGTATGTGTGTAGTACCTGGACTGATGAGGTCATAGAACTATCTGTGCGCAGGACCTGGACAGATGAGGTCATAGGCCTATATGTGCGCAAGGACCTGGACTGATGAGGTCATGTGACTGTATGTGTGTAGTACCTGGACTGATGAGGTCATGTGACTGTATGTGTGTAGTACCTGGACTGATGAGGTCACGTGACTGTATGTGTGTAGTACCTGGACTAATGAGGTCATGTGAAAGTATGTGTGTAGTACCTGGACAGATTTTAAAGCCAGAGGCCTTAGAAGCAAGAAGACTCCACAGGTGTGTGTGTGTGGGGGGGACTGTGTAGGCCGCTGGGTAACTGTATGGGGTCTGTGCAAGGTAACGCTGGGGAGTATGTCAAGTTTTGGGAACAGTCTAGGGCTGTGATGGCTAACCTCCGGCACTAAGCACGAATCACAGAAAAAAAGATAAAAAACAAAGACAAAACCTCCGGCACTCCAGCTGTGGTAAAACTACAACTTACAAGATGTACACTTGCTTGGCTGTTCTCAGAACTCCATAGAAATGAATGTTGCATGCTGGGAGTCGTAGATTCACCACAGCTGGAGTGCTGGAGGCTAGCCATCACTGGTCTAGGGTTTATGGTCTACTTAATTCTCCATTGGGGTAGGTAAGTATGACAGGCATGTATATATAGGGTTTATACGTCCACCTATATGTCGGTGCACACATATATTACAGAAACATATCATTTCCATACACAGATTTTACATATTTCGTATTTGTACCAGTGCTCGATATACATTATACAGTAAATTACCACACAAAAGAAACACAAACCAGTCTGTACAAACACACAGTGCCATCCGACACAGCGAAGCAAATCAGAAGGGTTCCAGGGTCATTCACCGTGGGCAGCCATATTGGTGTTGGAAGAGCTCCGCCTCCCTGACTCCTCAGATCCAAGGCTCACAGGAGTCAGCTGCAGGGAGATGTGTCATGTGACCAGTCTTGGCTCTCCTGAATGGCTGAAAGGGATTGTGAAGGGGAGAGGTATATACATGATTCGTTCAGAGCCTAGAAAACCATTTTGAGTCCCACATATAAGATCCACAGAGGTCTTTTTGTCCCAAATGGACCCACGAGGCTTTGTGCACCTTCCCTTATGTAAAATAGTTTTTAAAATATATATACAAAAAGGCGAAAACTATGGCCTCCGGTAGAGAGGGGACCCGGGTCAATCTCAATAGAGGTCTTGTAGGCAGCCATCTTGAATGAGAAGTGGAGGGTTACATGATGGAGCAGGTGAACCCGCAGCACTCTTTTAGGAGCGTTAACCCTGTTTTCGTGACGTAGGGATTGGAGGTTTGCTGGGAGCCCGAGGTGACTGTAGCCATCTTGTCCTTCCTGCGAACTGGAGAAGGGGTATAAACAGTCAAAGATGGTGGACGGAGAAAATACACCACAATCCATATACAGTACAGTGTATTGTATTCCTCACCCAGCTTACTACCCAAAATGGTGGAAAGTCATGTGACCCTGTCCCCCATTTTAGAAAATTACTCACCTGCTTTCTTCAGGTAACTTTTAGAAAGTTTACTCTGTAGAAATTCTGCCATTTCTTTGTCCTCCTCACGTTCCCTGAGAAAAGGTGTGAGACATTATTATATACGTACAGCTGGTATAAGTTATACATCTTCTTGTATATAGTGATATGGACCATGCTGGTATAACCTGGGTATCTCCTGTATATAATTATATATGTACAGCTGGTATAAGTTATACATCTTCTTGTATATAGTGATATGGAGCATGCTGGTATAACCTGGGTATCTCCTGTATATAATTATATACGTACAGCTGGTATAAGTTATACATCTTCTTGTATATAGTGATATGGACCATGCTGGTATAATCTGAGCATCTCCTGTATATAATTATATATGTACAGCTGGTATAAGTTATACATCTTCTTGTATATAGTGATATGGACCATGCTGGTATAACCTGGGTATCTCCTGTATATAATTATATATGTACAGCTGGTATAAGGTATATATCTTCTTGTATATAGTGATATGGACCATGCTGGTATAACCTGGGCATCTCCTGTATATAATTATATATGTACAGCTGGTATAAGGTATACATCTTCTTGTATATAGGGATATGGACCATGCTGGTATAACCTGGGTATCTCCTGTATATAATTATATATGTACAGCTGGTATAAGTTATACATCTTCTTGTATATAGTGATATGGACCATGCTGGTATAACCTGGGTATCTCCTGTATATAATTATATATGTACAGCTGGTATAAGTTATACATCTTCTTGTATATAGTGATATGGACCATGCTGGTATAACCTGGGTATCTCCTGTATATAATTATATATGTACAGCTGGTATAAGTTATACATCTTCTTGTATATAGTGATATGGACCATGCTGGTATAACCTGGGCATCTCCTGTATATAATTATATATGTACAGCTGGTATAAGTTATATATCTTCTTGTATATAGTGATATGGACCATGCTGGTATAACCTGGGCATCTCCTGTATATAATTATATTTGTACAGCTGGTATAACCTGGGTATCTCCTGTATATAATTATATATGTACAGCTGGTATAAGTTATACATCTTCTCGTATATAGTGATATGGACCAGGCTGGTATAACCTGGGTATCTCCTGTATATAATTATATATGTACAGCTGGTATAAGTTATACATCTTCTTGTATATAGTGATATGAAGCATGCTGGTATAACCTGGGTATCTCCTGTATATAATTATATATGTACAGCTGGTATAAGTTATATATCTTCTAGTTTATAGTGATATGGAGCATGCTGGTATAACCTGGGCATCTCCTGTATATAATTATATATGTACAGCTGGTATAAGTTATACATCTTCTTGTATATAGTGATATGGACCATGCTGGTATAATCTGAGCATCTCCTGTATATAATTATATATGTACAGCTGGTATAAGTTATACATCTTCTTGTATATAGTGATATGGACCATGCTGGTATAACCTGGGTATCTCCTGTATATAATTATATATGTACAGCTGGTATAAGGTATACATCTTCTTGTATATAGTGATATGGACCATGCTGGTATAACCTGGGCATCTCCTGTATATAATTATATATGTACAGCTGGTATAAGGTATACATCTTCTTGTATATAGGGATATGGACCATGCTGGTATAACCTGGGTATCTCCTGTATATAATTATATATGTACAGCTGGTATAAGTTATACATCTTCTTGTATATAGTGATATGGACCATGCTGGTATAACCTGGGTATCTCCTGTATATAATTATATATGTACAGCTGGTATAAGTTATACATCTTCTTGTATATAGTGATATGGACCATGCTGGTATAACCTGGGTATCTCCTGTATATAATTATATATGTACAGCTGGTATAAGTTATACATCTTCTTGTATATAGTGATATGGACCATGCTGGTATAACCTGGGCATCTCCTGTATATAATTATATATGTACAGCTGGTATAAGTTATATATCTTCTTGTATATAGTGATATGGACCATGCTGGTATAACCTGGGCATCTCCTGTATATAATTATATTTGTACAGCTGGTATAACCTGGGTATCTCCTGTATATAATTATATATGTACAGCTGGTATAAGTTATACATCTTCTCGTATATAGTGATATGGACCAGGCTGGTATAACCTGGGTATCTCCTGTATATAATTATATATGTACAGCTGGTATAAGTTATACATCTTCTTGTATATAGTGATATGAAGCATGCTGGTATAACCTGGGTATCTCCTGTATATAATTATATATGTACAGCTGGTATAAGTTATATATCTTCTAGTTTATAGTGATATGGAGCATGCTGGTATAACCTGGGCATCTCCTGTATATAATTATATATGTACAGCTGGTATAAGTTATACATCTTCTTGTATATAGTGATATGGACCATGCTGGTATAATCTGAGCATCTCCTGTATATAATTATATATGTACAGCTGGTATAAGTTATACATCTTCTTGTATATAGTGATATGGACCATGCTGGTATAACCTGGGTATCTCCTGTATATAATTATATATGTACAGCTGGTATAAGGTATACATCTTCTTGTATATAGTGATATGGACCATGCTGGTATAACCTGGGCATCTCCTGTATATAATTATATATGTACAGCTGGTATAAGGTATACATCTTCTTGTATATAGGGATATGGACCATGCTGGTATAACCTGGGTATCTCCTGTATATAATTATATATGTACAGCTGGTATAAGTTATACATCTTCTTGTATATAGTGATATGGACCATGCTGGTATAACCTGGGTATCTCCTGTATATAATTATATATGTACAGCTGGTATAAGTTATACATCTTCTTGTATATAGTGATATGGACCATGCTGGTATAACCTGGGTATCTCCTGTATATAATTATATATGTACAGCTGGTATAAGTTATACATCTTCTTGTATATAGTGATATGGACCATGCTGGTATAACCTGGGCATCTCCTGTATATAATTATATATGTACAGCTGGTATAAGTTATATATCTTCTTGTATATAGTGATATGGACCATGCTGGTATAACCTGGGCATCTCCTGTATATAATTATATTTGTACAGCTGGTATAACCTGGGTATCTCCTGTATATAATTATATATGTACAGCTGGTATAAGTTATACATCTTCTCGTATATAGTGATATGGACCAGGCTGGTATAACCTGGGTATCTCCTGTATATAATTATATATGTACAGCTGGTATAAGTTATACATCTTCTTGTATATAGTGATATGAAGCATGCTGGTATAACCTGGGTATCTCCTGTATATAATTATATATGTACAGCTGGTATAAGTTATATATCTTCTAGTTTATAGTGATATGGAGCATGCTGGTATAACCTGGGCATCTCCTGTATATAATTATATATGTACAGCTGGTATAAGTTATACATCTTCTTGTATATAGTGATATGGATCATGCTGGTATAACCTGGGTATCTCCTGTATATAATTATATATGTACAGCTGGTATAAGTTATACATCTTCTTGTATATAGTGATATGGAGCATGCTGGTATAACCTGGGTATCTCCTGTATATAATTATATATGTACAGCTGATATAAGTTATACATCTTCTTGTATATAGTGATATGGACCATGCTGGTATAACCTGGATATCTCCTGTATATAATTATATATGTACAGCTGGTATAAGTTATTCATCTTCTTGTATATAGTGATATGGACCATGCTGGTATAACCTGGGTATCTCCTGTATATAATTATATATGTACAGCTGGTATAAGTTATACATCTTCTTGTATATAGTGATATGGAGCATGCTGGTATAACCTGGGTATCTCCTGTATATAATTATATATGTACAGCTGGTATAAGTTATACATCTTCTTGTATATAGTGATATGGACCATGCTGGTATAACCTGGGCATCTCCTGTATATAATTATATTTGTACAGCTGGTATAACCTGGGTATCTCCTGTATATAATTATATATGTACAGCTGGTATAAGTTATACATCTTCTCGTATATAGTGATATGGACCATGCTGGTATAACCTGGGTATCTCCTGTATATAATTATATATGTACAGCTGGTATAAGTTATACATCTTCTTGTATATAGTGATATGGACCAGGCTGGTATAACCTGGGTATCTCCTGTATATAATTATATATGTACAGCTGGTATAAGTTATACATCTTCTCGTATATAGTGATATGGACCAGGCTGGTATAACCTGGGTATCTCCTGTATATAATTATATATGTACACCTGGTATTAGTTATACATCTACTTGTATATAGTGATATGGAGCATGCTGGTATAACCTAGGCATCTTCTGTATATAATTATATATGTACAGCTGGTATAAGTTATACATCTTCTTGTA
This sequence comes from Bufo bufo, assembly GCF_905171765.1. NCBI lineage: Eukaryota > Metazoa > Chordata > Amphibia > Anura > Bufonidae > Bufo > Bufo bufo. The sequence goes on from NC_053394.1 coordinate 424,682,954, forward strand.
TATAGTGATATGGACCATAGAAACATAGAAACATAGAAACATAGAACGTGTCGGCAGATAAGAACCATTTGGCCCATCTAGTCTGCCCAATATACTGAATACTATGGATAGCCCCCGGCCCTAACTTATATGAAGGATGGCCTTATGCCTATCCCATGCATGCTTAAACCCCTTCACTGTATTTGCAGCTACCACTTCTGCAGGAAGGCTATTCCATGCATCCACTACTCTCTCAGTAAAGTAATACTTCCTTATATTACTTTTAAACCTTTGCCCCTCTAATTTAAAACTGTGTCCTCTTGTGGTAGTTTTCTTCTTTTAAATATGCTCTCTTCCTTTACCGAGTTGATTCCCTTTATGTATTTAAAAGTTTCTATCATATCCCCTCTGTCTCTTCTTTCTTCCAAGCTATACATATTAAGGTCCTTTAACCTTTCCTGGTAAGTTTTATCCTGCAATCCATGTACTAGTTTAGTAGCTCTTCTCTGAACTCTCTCTAGAGTATCTATATCCTTCTGGAGATATGGCCTCCAGTACTGCGCACAATACTCCAAGTGAGGTCTCACCAGTGTTCTGTACAGCGGCATAAGCACTTCACTCTTTCTACTGCTTATACCTCTCCCTATACATCCAAGCATTCTGCTGGCATTTCGTGCTGCTCTATTACATTGTCTTCCCACCTTTAAGTCTTCTGAAATAATTACTCCTAAATCCCTTTCCTCAGATACTGAGGTCAGGACTGTGTCAAATATTCTATATTCTGCCCTTGGGTTTTTACGCCCCAGGTGCATTATCTTGCACTTATCCACATTAAATTTCAGTTTCCAGAGTTCTGACCATTCTTCTAGTTTTCCTAAATCCTTTTCCATTTGGCGTTTCCCTCCAGGAACATCAACCCTGTTACATATCTTTGTGTCATCAGCAAAAAGACAAACCTTACCAGCGAGGCCTTTTGCAATATCACTTATGAAGATATTAAACAAAATCGGTCCCAGTACAGATCCCTGTGGAACCCCACTGGTAACATTACCTTGTTTTGAATGTTCTCCATTGACTACAACCCTCTGTTGTCTGTCACTCAGCCACTGCCTAATCCACTCAACAATATGGGAGTCCATGCTCAATGACTGCAGTTTATTGATAAGTCTTCTATGTGGGACAGTGTCAAAAGCCTTACTAAAATCTAGATATGCGATGTCTACTGCACCTCCACCGTCTATTATTTTATTCACCCAGTCAAAAAAATCTATAAGATTTGTTTGACATGATCTCCCTGAAGTAAACCCATGTTGTTTTTCATCTTGCAATCCATGGGATTTTAGATGTTCCACAATCCTATCCTTTAATAGGGTTTCCATTAATTTGCCTACTATTGATGTCAGACTCACTGGTCTATAGTTGCTCGATTCCTCCCTACTACCTTTCTTGTGAATGGGCACGACATTTGCCAATTTCCAATCTTCCGGGATGACTCCTGTTACTAATGATTGGTTAAATAAATCTGTTAACGGTTTTGCCAGCTCACCACTAAGCTCTTTTAATAATTTTGGGTGTATCTCATCAGGCCCCTGTGACTTATCTGTCTTCACCTTAGACAGCAAACTTAGAACATCTTCCTCTGTAAAGATACATGCATCAAACGATTTAATAGTCATTTTTTCTAGTGGAGGTCCTTCTCCTTTTTCTTTTGTAAAAACTGAACAGAAGTATTCATTAAGGCAGTCGGCTAGCCCTTTATTCTCTTCTACATACCTTCCGTCCTTTGTTTTTAATTTAGTTATTCCTTGTTTTAATTTCCTTTTTTCATTTATATATCTGAAGAATGTCTTATCCCCTTTTTTCATAGACTGAGCTAGTTTTTCTTCTGCCTGCGCTTTAGAAGTTCTTATAACTTGCTTGGCCTCTCTCTGCCTAATCTTGTAGATTTCCTTATCTTCATTGCTCTGGTTTTTTTTATAATTACAAAATGCTAGCTTTTTATTTTTAATGATTTGGGCCACTTCTGCTGAGTACCACATTGGTCTCCTCCTTTTTTTGCTTTTACTGACGAGTCTAATGCAATTTTCTGTTGCCTTCAATAATGCACCTTTTAAGTAGTCCCATTTCTCCTGGACTCCATGTAATCCGTTCCAGTCTGATAAGGACTCATTTATGACTAATTTCATTTTTGAAAAGTCTGTTTTTCTAAAATCTAAAACTTTTGTTTTTGTGTGGTGGGACTCTTTCACAGTTCTTATATTAAACCACACTGACTGGTGATCACTAGATCCCAAGGTTTCGCCTACAATGACATCATATACCGAACCCCCGTTTGTGAATACCAAATCCAAAATGGCCTCCCTCCGGGTTGGCTCCTCAACCACTTGTTGTAGAGATAACCCCAGTAGGGAATTTAGAATATCTGTACTCCTGGTAGAACTTGCTATTTTGGTTTTCCAGTTTATATCTGGAAGATTGAAATCTCCCATAATGATAACTTCTCCTTTCATTGTCATTTTAGCTATTTCTTCAACTAGTAGATCATCTAGTTCTTTAACTTGACCAGGTGGTCTATATATCACACCTACACGAGTTACTGCATGGTTAGCAAACTGCAACGTAACCCAAACTGACTCTATGTTGGCCTCACCAACTTGTATTAGGTTAGATTTAATGCTATCTTTCACATACAGGGCCACTCCTCCTCCTTTCTTGCCTTCTCTGTCTCTTCTGTATAAAGAGTACCCTGGTATGGTTATGTCCCAGTCATTTCTTTCATTAAACCATGTCTCCGTAACAGCCACTAAATCTACATTCTCAGATGCCATTATTGTCCCAAGTTCATTGATTTTTTTACCTAAACTGCGAGCATTTGTAGACAGGACTCTGAGCTTATCATTTCTTAACCTCTGTGCTTCTGACCTGTTCTGGCATTGTTTCGGGGGGCAATTGGACTCTTTTATTTTCACTCTTTTGCCCCCCCTTCCTAGTTTAAATACTCTTTCGCAAATTCTTGGAGCTGTTCACTAAGTACATTTGTTCCTTTGAGAGAAAGATGCAAACCATCTTTTTTGTACAGTTCCTTTCTATTCCAAGTAGAGCTATCATGAGAAACAAAGCCAAATCCTTGCTCTTGACACCATTTACCAAGCCATATGTTGAATTCCTTTATGCGCCTCTGCCTATCATTCTGAACATTATGCACAGGCAGAACTTCAGAAAATGAAATGGTGGATGCAAAATCCTGTACGTCATTACCAAGTGTGATAAAAGATTTTTTCACCTCTGACACTTCATTGCAAGCCAGGTCATTTGTCCCTAGATGGACAAGAACATCCACGTCCCCTTCCTGCTTTGCTTGCTTAACAATATTAATAATACGTCTTCTATCTCTTCTAGCAGTAGCCCCAGGGAGACATCTCACAAAACCATTTTCTTTAAGCTCCACACTTCTTATGATTGAATCACCCAGCAACAGCTGCATCCTTTGAGACTTCACTTTATCTTTTTTGTTGCATACATTAGACATAGGAGTCGATGGTTTCTCACCCTCTGTGCTTGAGTCCATATCCATGTTGTCCTTACATTCTGAGAGTGCTGCAAATGAATTATGGAGAACCACCGACTGTGGGACATGTCTTCTATCCACCACTCTAAGACTTCCAGAACCTACATTAACCCATCTGCCATTTCTGGGGGTCCTCTGTGGCAGTGGCATTGCAGCAGTCCTAGCTGGAGTTTGTTTAACAGATAATTTAAATATTTCAGCTTTCAAAAATGCAATTTCCTGCTGCAGTAAGGAGAACTGTCTACAGATCTGACAGCATCCGAATCTCCAAAGAGTGGAACATGAAATAAATGCACAACAATTCCTGCACTGAACCAAGTCTGCCATTTTAAAGAGGAGAAAAAAATAAAAAAATAAATTTGTAACTTTAAATCAAACAAATCTTACCTTTTTTTTTTTTGTATTGTTTCCACCTTCCAGCCTACCTCCTGACTATCTCCTGCAATATCTCTTTACTAGTACTTAATGTAGTACTTGAAGCTAGTACTTTCAGCTAATGAAAGTATACCATGCTGGTATAACCTGGGTATCTCCTGTATATAATTATATATGTACAGCTGGTATAAGTTATACATCTTCTTGTATATAGTGATATGGACCATGCTGGTATAACCTGGGTATCTCCTGTATATAATTATATATGTACAGCTGGTATAAGTTATACATCTTGTATATAGTGATATGGACCATGCTGGTATAACCTGGGTATCTCCTGTATATAATTATATATGTACAGCTGGTATAAGTTATACATCTTCTTGTATATAGTGATATGGACCATGCTGGTATAACCTGGGTATCTCCTGTATATAATTATATATGTACAGCTGGTATAAGTTATACATCTTGTATATAGTGATATGGACCATGCTGGTATAACCTGGGTATCTCCTGTATATAATTATATATGTACAGCTGGTATAAGTTATACATCTTCTTGTATATAGTGATATGGACCATGCTGGTATAACCTGAGCATCTCCTGTATATAATTATATATGTACAGCTGGTATAAGAAATACATCTTCTTGTATATAGTGATATGGACCATGCTGGTATAACCTGGGCATCTCCTGTATATAATTATATATGTACAGCTGGTATAAGTTATACATCTTCTTGTATATAGTGATATGGGCCATGCTGGTATAACCTGAGCATCTCCTGTATATAATTATATATGTACAGCTGGTATAAGTTATACATCTTCTTGTATATAGTGATATGGACCATGCTGGTATAACCTGGGCATCTCCTGTATATAATTATATATGTACAGCTGGTATAAGAAATACATCTTCTACATATTATTCAAATTAATGCCAAGGGCCTTAATGCTGAAATCGAATTATTCAGTTTTCTATGAGTATGGGGGCATGTCCTGTGGTGATGTGGGGTCGAAGTCCGGCTGTTTCCCAGCACTTTGACCTCACCTCCCTACGGGACTCTCCCCATCTGAATATGAAAATACATCCGAATATGTAAATGCATATGTATATATCCATTTGCCGTACATGCGGCTTTTACGCGTTTTTTTCTGCATATTTTTAATTATAATTTTTATAAATTTTTATGAATTGCTATTAATTTTTATTTCTAATAAAGTAATTTTTATGTAATTTATGCAAATATAAGTGTATAGGAGTTTCCATATATATGCCTATTAGGAGTTGTGAATGAATGTGGGATTTATCTATGGAATAATGAATCCAGTTCCAGGATTTTGGATAACCTGTATTATCCCAAATATGGCGGGATATATAAAGCCCTCACAAGTAGTCCAATGTTATAGCCACTGATGAAGGGGTGTAGACCCTGAAACGCGTTTGGTGCTGATACTGGACATTGGACATTGTTGCTGATGAAATTATTCATGGATACCTGATGCTACATTCCCGTAGATACTTGTGTCTCTAAGCTAATGAGAGCGGAGGCGGAGGGAAAGTAGGACCCAGGACACTGAGGACGTTCTCCAGGAAGCGGCTGTAGAGTCACGTGGGACGCTACGTCTGACTCTGAAACCACGCAGTAAAGCCGAACTGAACGCCGTGCTGGGTAAGCTGAAATAAGGAGCGTCTACAACTGACAGCCGGAGAACTCAGGAGCGGTAATGTACCATATTAGCACTGTCTAACAAATACTGTGTACCTGAATCGAGGGGGACTATATCCTAAACCAAATATACTAATACTAACTACCTGCTATTAACCACCGGTTGCTGTCCACCTGTTATCATCTGGATTCTGTCGATTATAGCAATTATGGGACATAGCAGGTCTGTGCATTATATATGAATCTAGCAGACCTGTGTAATATATATCCAACCATCTGACAAGTACAGTACAGACCAAAAGTTTGGACACACCTTCTCATTCAAAGAGTTTTCTTTATTTTCATGACTATGAAGGCATCAAAACTATGAATTAACACATGTGGAATTATATACATAACAAACAAGTGTGAAACAACTGAAAATATGTCATATTCTAGGTTCTTCAAAGTAGCCACCCTTTGCTTTGATTACTGCTTTGCACACTCTTGGCATTCTCTTGATGAGCTTCAAGAGGAAGTCCCCTGAAATGGTCTTCTAACAGTCTTGAAGGAGTTCCCAGAGATGCTTAGCACTTGTTGGCCCTTTTGCCTTCACTCTGCGGTCCAGCTCACCCCAAACCATCTCGATTGGGTTCAAGTCCGGTGACTGTGGAGGCCAGGTCATCTGGCGCAGCACCCCATCACTCTCCTTCATGGTCAAATAGCCCTTACTTTCAAAGTTTTCCCAATTTTTCGGCTGACTGACTGACCTTCATTTCTTAAAGTAATGATGGCCACTCGTTTTTCTTTACTTAGCTGCTTTTTTCTTGCCATAATACAAATTCTAACAGTCTATTCAGTAGGACTATCAGCTGTGTATCCACCTGACTTCTCCTCAACGCAACTGATGGTCCCAACCCCATTTATAAGGCAAGAAATCCCACTTATTAAACCTGACAGGGCACACCTGTGAAGTGAAAACCATTTCAGGGGACTACCTCTTGAAGCTCATCAAGAGAATGCCAAGAGTGTGCAAAGCAGTAATCAAAGCAAAAGGTGGCTACTTTGAAGAACCTAGAATATGACATATTTTCAGTTGTTTCACACTTGTTTGTTATGTATATAATTCCACATGTGTTAATTCATAGTTTTGATGCCTTCAGTGTGAATCTACAATTTTCATAGTCATGAAAATAAAGAAAACTCTTTGAATGAGAAGGTGTGTCCAAACTTTTGGTCTGTACTGTATATATTGTGGACTTATTAGTTACACTATTGTCTTCTATGGAGAGTGTGGACTTCTAATTCAGTCTTCGTCTGGATCCTATTTAGCGGGTTGTGCAATATATAGTAGGCTTGCGCAATCATCAGGCAGCATATGTATAACAAGATTGTGGACTTATGAGATATCTGCATTTTATGTCTGGTGTTTGATATTGCTGTGCCAATATATTATTTTATTATTACTGTTTTAATATCATTGTTTTATGTGGATATTTATGCAATTTTATTAATTATTCCCATTTAGTGAGTGCCCTTCCACATTTCAATTTCATTTTGCTTTTCTTGGGACGGGCGAGTCCAGTGAAGAGTGCACCCATTTTATTGTGCCCAATTGGTGAGCCACCGAATACACACAATTTACCAAGTTATACATCTTCTTGTATATAGTGATATGGACCGTGCTGGTATAATCTAGGCATTAAAAATAAAAAAAGGGTTTTGGACAGTACTTACCGTAACCTCTCAAACTCTACATCATCTACTAGGAAATCTCGGGTCTCCACCAGTTTGTGGATACGCTGTAAGAGTTCCTCTTCTTTCTTTTGGTCTTCCTGAGTTTTGTCCTTATCTAGGGAAACAAATTCTATTACTTTTGGTCGCCTACTGCAGATCTTCTGAGGTCCGTCCTCTAGGTTTGCCTCCTGAATGGCAGATCTGCTTAGTCCTTCAGTGATACATTCTCTTCTTTTCTTCCCCTGTCTGACTGGACAAAATTGCCATTCGGGAGTCTGAAAAAACATACTGACAACCGACTAATGGTTGACATATTTGTTGTCAGGCAACAGATATATCCTCACACAAAAGTGGTGCCACGGGGCTAGAAGAGCGGACAAGTACTAGATTAATAAATACTGTATTATTGGAATAAATTGGATTACCGGGTTTGGAGACCAGAATCTGAAGATCTTTCTTGAGGCGCGTAATTTCTTGACACAACTGAAAATCATCCATCCTGTAAAAAGATCCCCCCACGGAAAAAAATTTAATAAATTAAAAATTAACAAAAATAAAAATCTTATACATGAGCTGAGAGCAACTGACACTTTACTGTCCCCATTTCTTATATTACTCAGCAGAGGGCGACAAAGAGCACGAGAGAAAGATCTGCCCACAGTAAAGATCTGCTTCCTGTTCTCTTTCCTGGTGCATGATGGGAGCAACACCCAGGACTATAATAACAGAATGTGTGTATGTGTATATATATATATATATATATATATATATACAATGTATAAAGTATCTTTTGAATAGAATTTTGGAATATTTACCGGGCTCTTCATGTTCATATCCACTGGGAAAGAAACTCCCATTTAAAGGGCATCTGTCAGCAGTTTTTTACCTATGACACTGGCTGATCTGTTACATGTGCACTTGGCAGCTGAAGGCATCTGTGTTGGACCCATGTTCATATGTGCTCACATTGCTGAGAAAAATGATGTTTTAATATATGCAAATGAGCCTCTAGGAGCAACGGGGGCGTTACCATTACACCTAGAGGCTCTTCTTTCTTTGCAACTGCTGTGTCCTCTCCACTTTAATTGACAAGGCCAGACTGTGCAAACATCATCACACCTGGTCCTTTCAATTAAAGTGCAGAGGGTGCGGCAGTTGCAGAGAGATCAGAGCCAATAGGTATAATGGTAACGCCCCCGTTGCTCCCAGAGGCTCATTTGCATATAATAATACATAATTTTTGTCAGCAATGCGGACACATATGAACTTGGGACCAACACAGATGCCTTCAGCTGCCAAGTGTAGATGTAACAGGTCAGCCAGTGTCATAGGTACAAAACTGCTGACAGATGCCCTTTAAAGGGGTTGTCCGGATTCAGAGCTGAACCCGGACATAGCCTTATTTTCACCCAGGCAGCCCCCCTGAGGCTAGCATCGGAGCATCTTATGCTCCGATGCGCTCCCTTGCCCTGCGCTAGATCGCGCAGGGCAAGGGCTCTTTTGTTTTCAATAACACACGACTGCCTGGCAGTGTGTTTGGTGACGTCACCAGCTCTGATGGGGAGGCTTTAGCGCTGCCCTAGCCATTTTACTGGCTAGGGCAGTGCTAAATCTTGCCCATCAGTGCCGGTGACATCACCAGGGTTCCTGGCAGCCCCATGGAGATCCCGGTACGTCACGCATCTCCAAAAAATGCCTTTGCCCTGCACAATTTAGCGCAGGGCAAAGGAGAGCATCGGAGCATAAACTGGGGGTCAGGGGGGCTGCCTGGGTGAAAATGGAGGTATGTCCGGGCTCAGCTCTGAACCTGGACAACCCCTTTAAGTCCGTCAGTAAATTATAATTTGTGTAGATATTGGCTTAGGACAAACCCTACTTGTTAGAAGGATCCTTTGACAATACATTGACACCGTGTCCCTCCTTCTAGTTACCCAGTGATCGGCTGTGGTCTGTGGAGATACTTGGCAGAAGTGTTCAGACTTCCTGCAGCGCCACCACAGGAGAAATGAAAAATTGCAGAGTGTCCATTTAGATTAAAGCAGGATGCAGGACAGGACAAGGTCCTCCAGAGCATGAGAGGCTCTTTGGATCCGCTCTTCACTCTGGCCATGAGATCTATTAGGGCGTATGATGGATTTTCATGAGTAGACTCCACCATTAAATGGATTTTTCGGGAATTAGGTTTGGTAGGGATACGACTCCCGATACCCTCATCTCTTTGACTGGGCCACCACAGTTGGTTGCACAGTGCCGCACATTGTATGATCAGTTCTTTTCACTTGACCTGTGACCGGTGAAACTACAACTCCCATCATGCCCTGACAGCCTGTGTCTTCTTAAAGTTATACGGCACGCCCTATAATCTGCATTGCAGAAACGGGCCGCGCTCCCTTCCTCATATGCGGGGATTATAATTTGCTGCGCACCTGGCGAGCCGGCAGAGCTGTCAGCGGGGCATCTGCCATTCACGTCCCCGCTCGCATCTTCTTAACAAGTCTGGTTAGAGGCTCGTTAATAAGACTGGACGGGCCCTCGCAGCGCCGCATCCTGCCCTGTTGCTAGGCAACCTGTGGAGCGGGGCACGCAGTGACTCATCGCTCGGTGACTCACACCTGCGTTCCTCTGCTTCTCCTACCCAAAAGGAAGATGTCCACTTAACCCCTCCTGTGCCATATTCAGCCTTTACCATCACATCTCTAATATCTGCCAGGAAAGGAGAGAGAGCCCCAAGATAAGCAGGTGCCATGTTCTCAAGGTCACGTGAGGACAAATTGTGCGCAGTGCGGCACAGCAACCAACTCAGCTCTGCTTCATCTGGTTATCGTGATATCAAGATGTCATCAATTCCCTACGCCGGACTTGTCTACATCAAAACGCAGGATCCGATTAGTCAGGTGTGAACCGAACTGTACGGCAGTGCACAAAGGAACAGCTCTATGACAAATTCAGCCCTGCTACACCTAAAAACAAAGTCCATCGCTTGACCGCCCATCCTCGGGGTTGTCCCAGACATAACACTGGTCCCTCATCCCATAAGTATCTGATTGCTGGGCACTGTATCTGTCTATCTTCACCAGTCCCATAGACTTTAAATGGGGAAGTAGTGAGCGTACGAGACTTCAAATGGGGGACAGGCCCCTATTCTTGTGGTCAATGCGTGTCCTAGTGCAGGGATCAGCAACCTCCAGTGCTACAGCTGTTCTGAAACTACAACTCCCAGAATCCTCCTTTCGCTTCTATGGGAGTTGCAAGAATAGCTGAGTAAGTGTGCATGTTGGGAGTTGTAGTTTCACAGCAGCTGGAGTGCCGAAGGTTGCTGACCCCTGTCATAGTGTATAAATGCTGCCCCTTCAAGGCGCCTACAGAACCCCTGTAATGAAATACCTTTTCATACATGGCCCCACCCATTAGGGAAAATTTACTACGCTAAATTAGGTCTGAAATTTTTAACAATTACAGTTAATTATGTAGAGAATAGGATGTCGATTAATTTTCTAATATAAATCTATTTAAATGTATTATATCCATATAGTAGCCTCTCCCTAAAGAAAAAAAAATGGTACGGCCCGTCCATTAAAATGCATCTATACTAGGACAGCTAGAAAGGACTAAACATGGTTTCAGTCATGTGACCCTCACAAGTGTCATGTGACCCAGCTTTCAGTTAACTGCCCAGTCATGTACTTTATATACAGTCAGGTCCATAAATATTGGGACATGGACAAAATTCTAACATTTTTGGCTCCATACACCACCACAATGGATTGGAAATGAAACGAACAAGATGTGCTTTACCTGCAGACTGTCAGCTTTAATTTGAGGGTATTTACATCCAAATCAGGTGAACGGTGTAGGAATTACAACAGTTTGCATATGTGCCTCCCACTTGTTAAGAGACCAAAAGTAATGGGACAATTGGCTTCTCGGCTGTTCCATGGCCCGGTGTGTGTTATTCCCTCATTATCCCAATTACAATGAGCAGATAAAAGGTCCAGAGTTCATTTCCAGTCTGCTATTTGCATTTGGAATGTGTTGTTGTCAACTCTCAAGATGAGATCCAAAGAGCTGTCACTATCAGTGAAGCAAGCCATCATTAGGCTGAAAAAACACAACAAACCCATCAGAGAGATGGCAAAAACATTAGGCGCGGCCAAACAACTGTTCAGAACATTCTTAAAAAGAAGGAACGCACCGGTGAGCTCAGCAACACCAAAAGACCCGGAAGACCACGGAAAACAACTGTGGTGGATGACCGAAGAATTCTTTCCCTGGTGAAGAAAACACCCTTCACAACAGTTGGCCAGATGAAGAACACTCTCCAGGAGGTAGGTGTATGTGTGGTAAAGTCAACAATCAAGATAAGACTTCACCAGAGTGAATACAGAGGGTTCACCACAAGATGTAAACCATTGGCGAGCCTCAAAAACAGGAAGGCCAGATTAGAGTTTGCCAAACGGCATCTAAAAAAGCCTTCACAGTTCTGGAACAACATCCTATGTACAGATGAGACCAAGATCAACTTGTACCAGAGTGATGGGAAGAGAAGAGTATGGAGAACGAAAGGAACTGCTCATGATCCTAAGCATACCACCTCATCAGTGAAGCATGGTGGTGGTAGTGTCATGGTGTGGGCATGTATGGCTGCCAATGGAACTGGTTCTCTTGTATTTATTGATGATGTGACTGCTGACAAAAGCAGCAGGATGAATTCTGAAGTGTTTCGGGCAATATTATCTGCTGATATTCAGCCAAATGCTTCAGAACTCATTGGACGGCGCTTCACAGTGCAGATGGACAATGACCCAAAGCATACTGCAGAAGCAACCAAATAGTTTTTTAAGGGAAAGAAGTGGATTGTTCTGCAATGGCCAAGTCAATCACCGGACCTGAATCCGATTGAGCATGCATTTCACTTGCTGAAGACAAAACTGAAGGGAAAATGCCCCAAGAACAAGCAGGAACTGAAGACCATTGCAGTAGAGGCCTGGCAGAGCATCACCAGGGATGAAACCCAGCGTCTGGTGATGTCTATGCGTTCCAGACTTCAGGCTGTAATTGACTGCAAAGGATTTGCAACCAAGTATTAAAAAGTGAAAGTTTGATTTATGATTATTATTCTGTCCCATTACTTTTGGTCCCTTAACAAGTGGCAGGCACATATGCAAACTGCTGTAATTCCTACACCATTCACCTGATTTGGATGTAAATACCCTCAAATTAAAGCTGACAGTCTGCAGTTAGAGCACATCTTGTTCGTTTCATTTCAAATCCATTGTGGTAGTGTATAGAGCCAAAAATGTTATAATTGTGTCCATGTCCTAATATTTATGGACCTGACTGTATACAGTATTTCTACCTGCAGCAGCATCCAATCATCATGTCTGTCATTGTCTGTGTAGAAGCAGATCTGTGTGTGTTGTGATTTTTTTTTTTTATTGTACACTATACTTTATTAACATCATGACAGCATCATTTAGAGACAGGCATCCATTTTACAAAATCACCTATAGACAGGCAGCCATGTAAATATACACAGTGATGTAGTTACTGTAATAACCACAATGAAAATGATTCCACCACTAGTCCTATGTACTTGTCACATGTGTGTGTCCTGTGTGCTGACCCATGACACAGGGATGTGTCCCATAACTGATGCCATGTTTCAGGTAGGCTATGGATACATTACACATAATACCATTGTACTACATTTAGGCGTCAACTGCATGATATATACCTGTAGGGATGCATGCAGAATTTTAAATATATGCATTGTGTTAACTATTATATAAACAAATAAGTAAAACGGGGTTGTTCAGGATTAGAAAAACATGTCTTCTGTTTTCCACACCTGTCCATGTTGTGTATTGAAGTTCAGCTACATTGAAGTTAATTTGTCTGAGATGTAATACCACACACAACCTGTGGGCAGGAGTAGTGCTGTTTTAGAAGAAGAAAGCAGCCATCTTTTTTCTCTACTTCTGGACAACCCCTTTAATTGGCACTGATAACTGTCTTGGACTATGGCATTTGGCATTACATGGAGGCAGACCACGTGACCACTATGGGGAGAGGGCCCGACATTGAACTGTTCCTTCTGTTCCCGACATGAAAACACTGCATTTTCATGCAGCCGCTATTAGGGGGAGCTCAGTGCAAAGGGATTTTACAGCTCCCATTGCAATTAGCAGTAACTGTACAAATTCCTATGCACTGAGCTCCCCCTTGTGGTGGCTCTGAAATATAATTTTATAATACACTGTGTACGTCAGACATAGAGCTGTATGGGGGAGAGTTATAAATGTACTTATGCCGCTTGTCTGGTATAAATACACTTAGAAATATGGTGCCAGATAGTGGATCGGGCCGAGGGTAACAACTTTTTTTTAATTAAAATTATTTCTGATCAGTTTTTGCCTTTGGTCTTGCACCACATTTATTATGTTAGACCTTTGTCTTGAACAAAAAAGGAGTGGCTTATCAAGAAATGTGTGTGTGTTATTGAGAAGGGGTGTGGCTTATCAGGAATGGGGTGTGCCTTGCTGGGAAAGGGTGTGGCTTATTGGGAAAGGGGTGTGTCTGCGGGAAAGGGTGTGTCTTTATCAGGAAAGAGGTGTGGCTTAATAGGTGCAGCCTCCTCATCACAGCATTGGGATCTGTACCCCTTGCTCCCCCAATCAGTGGGGATCCTAGGGGGCAGACTCCCACTAATCACCCAGTACATTACTAAGCACCCCCCCCCCCATCATTGTTCCTTTCTGTGGTGAGCCCCTTTAAATGTTCCTTCTGTAGAATACACTGCACTCACATGTATCGCAGCTCAGACTCCCTCCTGACCAAAATCTCCCGAATCCTCTCAATTTTAAAGAGCTCATCTTCGATATCATCCACTGTTGTGGTGGAATCGGCCATGGATATGACATCATCAGCTGCAAAAGAAGGCAAAATCAGTCCAAAAATCAAAAACTGGTTACAAAGTTCATCCCCGGCATCCTGATTCATGAATACAATGCCAGCTCCAGTGAAGACTGACACAGGCAGAATGAGAACAGACAGTTGTAAAGGTGAGTTTTTAGTACACCATTCAAAGTCTAGGGGAGCTATAGGACCATCCATGACTGCACGGTAACGGCAGCTATAAGTGGTTGAATTACAAAAACATAGTCATTTTCTTCCGAAAACAGCACCACTCCCGTCCACAGGTTGCGTCTGGTACTGCAGGTTAGCCCCATCTCTCTTGGAAAGTAAAAAAAAAAAAACGGAAGTTACTCCGCGTGCATTCCGTGTCCGTATGTCCGTTATGCAAAAAAATAGAACATGTCCTATTATTGTCCGCATTACGGACAAGCAAAGGAATGTTCTATTAGGGGCCAGCTGTTCCGTTCCGCAAAATACGGAATGCACACGGACGTATTTTTTGCGGATCCGTATTTTGCGGATGTGTGCATGAGTCCAAAATGTGACTGTGCTGTTGTAGATTTGTACATTCATATTGGTTTACTGACTTATCCTCCAGTCACATCCAGAGCTGCGTTCATAATTCTGCACTTGGCTTCGCTAAGCTGCCATGATGCTGTGTTCTTTTTGTCAGTGTATTATACGTGATACTGCGCAGAGATGCAATGCACAGCAGCAGGGTGCGCTATGCACAGGCACTGAGGCATTTGCAGCTAACATTATGACTTGTACTCCAGTCATATCCAAAGCTGCCTTCAGGAAACTGCATTGCGTTGCATGAAATCTGCGTGGCTGAGAGTGCATCTTCTAAAGTGCACCGCAGAGACACCAATCCAGCAGGAGCCGCAGGGTGATGCTGCAGCATGAGAGCTGTCAGGAAGTCGGCAGAATTTTAATTGCAGCTCTGGATGTGATTGGAGCATAAGGTCTGGACATTGCAGTACAGGTTATAAATGATGATATGGGTGAATATTAGACTCCTGTGATATGGGTGGCTCTCTAGGATGGCTGGACTTGAACAGCTGTCAGGACAGACATCCATGATCTCCGGAGAGCGCAGGGTGTCAGTATGTACTGACACTTTCTTCAGCACTTGATGGACTGTGAGCAAAACAAGCCTCTCTGGTGCTCCACGAGGCGTTAAGTAAATGTGTGCAATGTTACGCCGCGTTCACCGCAGAGATCTTTAATTTGACAGCTGCGGTGACCACACTGAACCGAGGAGAACCAGGGGGGCCCTGCCGTCCAAATGGTTTCCATGTGCTGCTGTGACGGGGTATCTAAGCCATCATGTGTGATAATCCTAGGGTGATACTGTCCCCTGAGCTGCTGTATCTAAGCCTGCTATGCGATACTCTCTGCTGAGCTGTGTATCTAAGACTGTCATATGTGATACTGTCTGCTGAGCTGTGTATCTAATCCTATCATGTGCGATACTCTCTGCTGAGCTGTGTATCTAAGCCTGTCATATGTGATACTGTCTGCTGAGCTGTGTATCTAAGCATGTGATACTGTGTGCTGAGCTGTGTATCTAAGCCTGTTATGTGATACTGTCTGCTGAGCTGTATATCTAAGCCTGTCATGTGTGATACTGTCTTCTGAGCTGTGTATCTAAGCCATTCATGTGATACTGTCTGCTAAGCTGTGTATCTAAGCCTGTCATATGTGATACTGTCTGCTGAGCCTATTATTAAATGTAATTCTACAATGTGTGAAACTGCTGGGTAAACTGGTGTATCTAAGTATATCACGTGTGATACTGTCTGTTTAACCCGTGTATCTAAGCTTATCATGTTTGATACAGTGCTCCTGAGCTTATTAGTATATCTAATCCTATGATGTGTGATGCCGCTGACTGAGCTGGTGTATCTCAGCCCATCATTTGTGATGCTGTGCTGCCAAGTCTATGTATCTAATCCAATAGTGTGATACTGTCCCCTGAGCTGCTGTATCTACAGTAATGTGTGATTCTGTCTTTTGAACTGGTGTATCTGAGCCTATCATGTGTGATACAGTGCTGCTGTATCTAAACCTAAAATGTGTCATTCTGTGCTGCTAAACTGGTGTATCTAAGCTTATCATATGTGGTAATAGGCTACTCTGCTTGTGTACTGTGACTTATTTGTGATGTACTGTTCTCTAAGCTGTGTATCCAATCCTAACGTTTGTGATACTGTCTGCTGAGCTGTGTATCTAATCCTAACGTTTGTGATACTGTCTGCTGAGCTGTGTATCTAATCCTATCACGTGTGATACAGTCTTCTGAGTTGGTGTATCTAATCTTATCATGTGTGATACTGTCTGTTGAATCCCTGTATCTAAGCCTGTCATGCGTGATACTGTCTGTTGAATCTCTGTATCTAAGCCTGTCATGTGTGATACTGACTGCTGAGCGGTGTATCTAATCCTATCATATGTGTGGTGTACAGCTGGTGTACCGCACGTCACAGCTCACAGAGTGACTTTCATACACTGGCTCACAGTATCACACAGCATAGGATTGGCTCGGCAGAAAGTATCACACATGATAGGATTAGATACACCAGCTCGTAAGTGGTACTGTCTGCCAAGTCAAGTTATCTAATCCTATCATATGTGAAACGGTCTGCCGAGCTGGTGTATCTAATCCTATCATATGTAATACGGTCTACCGAGCTGGTGTATCTAATCCTATCATATGTAATACGGTCTACCGAGCTGGTGTATCTAATCCTATCATATGTAATACGGTCTACCGAGCTGGTGTATCCAATCCTATCATATGTGGTACTGTCTGCTGAGCTGATGTATCTAATCCTATCATATGTGATACTGTCTGCCGAGCCGGTGTATCCAATCCTATCATATGTGATACTGTCTGCCGAGCCGGTGTATCTAATCCTATCCTATGTGATACTGTCTGCTGAGCTGATGTATCTAATCCTATCATATGTGATACTGTCTGCCGAGACGGTGTATCCAATCCTATGTGATACTGTCTGCCGAGCCGGTGTATCTAATCCTATCATATGTGATACTGTCTGCCGAGCCGGTGTATCTAATCCTATCATATGTGGTACTGTCTGCTGAGCTGATGTATCTAATCCTATCATATGTGATACTGTCTGCCGAGACGGTGTATCCATTCCTATCCTATGTGATACTGTCTGCCGAGCCGGTGTATCTAATCCTATCATATGTGGTACTGTCTGCTGAGCTGATGTATCTAATCCTATCCTGTGTGATACTGTCTGCTGAGCCGATGTATCCATTCCTATCCTATGTGATACTGTGAGCCGATGTATCTCCTGAGTCACTCTGTGAGCTGCAGTATCTAAGCCTGTGACGTGCGATACACCAGCACGACACCACAGGACGGCTCTTTTCCTCCCTCATTCATGAGGCCGCACGTGATGGGGGAGACTTTCTGAATGAATGGAGTTGTACAGAGCTGAGGAGCTGCCTCCCGATCCTGCGCTGTGAACCGCCCTGGAGGACGGCCATGGCATGTAAGGACACCCCGGTGCCCGTGTGTGCCACCCTAGTGCAGTGCTGAGGGCACCCACATACCTGAACCCCAGAAGCTGCCGCCAGTGGCATCTCCCCAGGACATAAGTCTTAGATTCTGGAGTTCTATTCCTCAGTCATATGTATAGCATGCAGTCCTGGTTCCTGGGGGACTCCTGCAGGGACTTACCTGTGGCTTGCTCGCCGGCTTTCCACACGGTGGATTCCAGGGATCCGTACTGCTTTGATAATCTTCGTTCCTTCTCCATTGTCAGCAGCCAGGTATAACCTGCGCTCTATGTGTGCAGGTGGAGGTCCTCCGACCACAGCATCACTGCAAGAGAAAGAACTACATGGCAGAGGGGCACGGTGCAGGAGGAGGGCGATCGTGCCGACACTTGCTTGGCTGCTGCCAAACCATTGGAGATGGGAGATTCAGGGATGCTGAGGACCAGACTGCTGGGCTGGTGTCTGCCGGGCTCCCTCTGGTGGCCGTTCTTTGCATCTGCAATCAGTCTGCAGGTTCCGTAAAATAAGCTGAAAGTCACAGGACACCCTTTTATTTCAGAAACGAAAGGGAAAATAAAATACCCTAGCAAGTAATGGGTGAGGGAGCCTATCTTTAATGCTATGTCTGGAACATGGACGCCATATTGGATCCATTTTCCAATGGGAAGGGGGTCATGTAGCATTTGAAAGAAGACCAGAATTTTCTCAGAAATTGATTGCCGTAATCAGATTTGCAATATTTCTTGTGGTTCAACACAGAAAGTTAAAAACTTCAAAGTTCTGTCTTCAGCACCAGGAACAACACATTGAACATGTCAAATAGCTGTGCATCACAGGGAACGTTCCCGGTTGTTGTTGCAGCTTTCTGTGTTGATAACTTTGAAACCACAAGAGATATTGTAAATCTGATCGTGGCAATCGATTTCTGAGAAAAAATTTCTTTGAAATGCCTCCTATTTTCCAATTGGAAAGATTTGGTCTTGATCCAATATGACCGCTTTCAGGATAAAATATAGGCCCCCTCACCCATTACTTGCTAGGGTATTCAGATATTTCATTATTCCCTTTTGTTTCTGAAATAAAAGGGTGTCCTGAGACTTTTGACCCACCCTGTAGTTTTGACCCAGAGCCTTAAAGGGGTTGTCTAAGATTTAAAAAAAAACATGGCTGCTTTCTTCTAGAAACAGTGCCACACGTGTCCACAGGTTGTGTCTGGTATTGCAGCTCAGTTCCATTGAAGTGAAAGGGGTGCTGCTTGCTGGAGCCTTGGATATGGCTGCACTTTCTACGCCAGCCATTTGAATGGAGAAAAAAACCTGTTCCCTTCACTGACAACAAGCAGAGGTCTTAAAAATGGTGAGGAATGCAATAGATAAATCGCAGATGTGTCCAGCCTTAGCTTTGCTTAAAAAAAAATTAAATACAATATCGTGACGTTGGCAAAATTTTTACAGGGTGCCGTTCACATTACAATCACCAGGTGGACACACAAGGACACACGCACACACAGAATAGACATCTCAGGGCAGAGCGTCACAATTATTTTTTTGGGTGGGGGGGCTCAATGCTGCTCACCTCGATCCACACATCTCAGGATACGTTGGTATATTAGAAAGTTGCCAAAGCATCACTTTACTTGCAATCTTCCACCTGCTCCTACCTTAAAGGGGTTATCCAGGCTACAGATATTGCTGACCTATCATCAGGATAGGTCATCAATATCAGATCGGTGGTAGTCCGATCTGCTGGAGCGCTGAAAATTATACAGTGTAAAGAGTGGAAGCAGACAGCGCCATCCACTCTGTGGTGGCTGTGCCAGGTACTGCAGCTCTGTTCCCATCCAAGTCAATTGCAGCTGAGCTTCAGCATGTCGGCGCCAAAAACTGCACAGTGGAGGGGGCTCTGCTTCCCTCTGTGCGCTGTATAGCTGATGGCGCCAGGTGTCAGACCCCCGCCGATCTGATATTGATCACCTATCCTGAGGATAGGTCAGCAGTATCTGTAGCCTGGAGAACCCCTTTAATCATAGCACGCTTCATTATCTGTAGCCCAGAGAACCCCTTTAATCATAGCACGCTTCAATATCTGTAGCCTGGAGAACCCCCTTAAGCATAGCACGCTTCAATATCTGTAGCCCGTAGAACCCCTTTAAGCATAGCATGCTTCTATATCTGTAGTCCAGAGAATCCCTTTAAGCATAGCACGCTTCATTATCTGTAGCCCGGAGAACCCCTTAAATCATAGCACGCTTCAATATCTGTAGCCCGTAGAACCCCTTTAAGCATAGCACGCTTCAATATATGTAGCCCGTAGAACCCCTTTAAGCATAGCACGCTTCAATATCTGTAGCCCAGAAAACCCCTTTAAGCATAGCACGCTTCATTATCTGTAGCCCGTAGAACCCCTTTAAGCATAGCATGCTTCTATATCTGTAGCCCGGAGAACCCCTTTAAGCATAGTACGCTTCAATATATGTAGTCCATAGAACCCCTTTAGGCATAGCACGCTTCATTATCTGTAGCCCGTAGAACCCCTTTAAGCATAGCATGCTTCTATATCTGTAGTCCAGAGAATCCCTTTAAGCATAGCACGCTTCATTATCTGTAGCCCGGAGAACCCCTTAAATCATAGCACGCTTCAATATCTGTAGCCCGTAGAACCCCTTTAAGCATAGCACGCTTCAATATATGTAGCCCGTAGAACCCCTTTAAGCATAGCACGCTTCTATATCTGTAGCCCAGAGAACCCCTTTAAGCACAGCACGCTTCTATATCTGTAGCCCGGAGAACCCCTTTAAGCACAGCACGCTTCATTATCTGTAGCCCAGAGAACCCCTTTAAGCATAGCACGCTTCAATATATGTAGCCCGTAGAACCCCTTTAAGCATACCACGCTTCATTATCTGTAGCCCGGAGAACCCCTTTAAGCACAGCACGCTGGCCACCATAGTTACCATACGACGCCTGAAGAGCCCAGTGTGCCGGTCCTGTTCCGCTGGCGTAGTAGGAGACTGCAGCAGATGGCTGACGCATTGTGAAGGCTGGCAGAGCTCATATTCTTCGCCTGCTACGGTATTGCCGATCCCGGTGGGGCTGATAATTAGCGAGGCGGTGGGAGCTGCGCTAGATAATTATTCTTGGTTGGAAAATCCTTACAAGACAGAACCGCCTTCTACCTTCCAAGACAATCAGCAGTTTCTTCTGCTTTTCTGAGGTCATTTAGGTGACTTTGGCAGCGTGACCTACTCTCCGAGACGGCGGAGCATGCAGTACCATAACTTGTAAAAGGGCATCTGTCAGCAGTTTTGTACCTATGACACTGGCTGACCTGTTACATGTGCACTTGGCAGCTGAAGACATCTGTGTTGGTCCCATGTTCATATGTGCCCGCATGTGATGGATCATGTGATCACCGGAGTGACGTCACCACAGGTCCTGTTGCTGCACAGAGATCACATGAAGACAGAAGGAGATGCCGGGCTGCGCGATCAAGTGGACTAAGGTGAGTTAAATTATTTTTTTATTTATTTTTTAACCCCTCCAGCGATGTTTTACTATGCATTCTGTATTCAGAATGCGATTATTTTCCCTTATAACCATGTTATAAGGGAAAATAATAATGATCGGATCTCCATCCCGATCGACTCCTAGCAACCGTGCGTGAAAATCGCACCGCATCCGCACATGCTGCGATTTTCACGCAACGCACAAGTGATGCGTGAAAATCACCGCTCATGTGAACAGCCCCATAGAAATGAATGGGTCGGTATTCAGTGGGGGTGCAATGCGTTCAACTCACGCATCGCATCCGCGCGGAATACTCGCCCGTGTGAAAGGGGCCTAAAGGTGCAGCCAATCACCCGATGAATGAGTGAAACCCTCGTTTATCGGGTAAAACAGTTGTTCGTGCAGGAACCTAAATTATTGCCCCAGTCTCCATCACTGAATGAGCAGCCGACTGTTGGGAAGGAACGCTTTCTTCCCGCCAATCGTCTGCTCCTTGGGCAGTATAAACCCGCCTCAAGACTCCACACGCTTCAGTCTTGTGCGCTCCTGTGTTATTGTTTGGGATGGGGGGGTGTTTCACTCCCAAATTCAGTGTAGGAGATGCCAGAGAGAGGAGAGTGCACTCTGGTGAGACCTGGGTGACCTTCACTGATGGCTCCAGACTGCCAACAGCTGCTGTAAACGTGCTCTCCGACTAAGGCCTCATGCACACGACCTTTCCGTTTTTTGCGGTCTGCAAAAAAACGGAAGCCGCCCGTGTGCCTTCCGCAATTTACGGAACGGGCGGCCCATTCTAGAAATGCCTATTCTTGTCCGCAAAACGGACAAGAATAGGATATGTTCAATTTTTTTTTCGGGGCCACGGAACGGAGCAATGGATGCAGACAGCACACGGAGTGCTGTCCGCATCTTTTGCTGCCCCTTTGAAGTGAATAGGTCCGCATCCAAGCCGCCAAAATGGCAGCTCGGATGTGGACCCAAACAACGGCCGTGTGCATGAGGCCTAAGGCTACATGCACACGACAGTTGTTTTTCTCTGCGTCCCTTCCATTTTTTTTGGCTGATCGGATGGTTACCCATGCATTTCTATGGAGCCGTTAAAATTGCGGTGTAGTCAACCATTTATTTTCCGCGTCCGCTGTCCGAGTTTTCCGTGTGCAAAAAAAGTATTGCATGTCCTATTCTTGTCCGCGATAAACCGTTTTGCGGACATTGAAGTCAATGGGTCCGCAAAAAAATGATGATGACCAACGGAAGCCATCCGTATGTCATCCGCATCCGTTTTTTTTTGCGGATGGTTGCTGGGAAACCTGTATATATTAAATTTCAAGAATTACAGCCTTCAGTTTTTTTGGGCAGACCGCAAAAAAACTGAAGACACATGTAAACACAACCTACAAAATTTGCGGACAAACGGAACGGATGTAAAAAAAACAGGAACACGGAGCCGCTATTTGCGGACCGCAAAAAACAACAGTCGTGTGCATGTAGCCTAAGGTCTCATGCACACAGCTGCAGTTGTGGTCTGCCTCCGATCTGCATTTTTTGCGGATCAGATGCAGACTCCTTCATATCAATGGGGCCACAAAAGATGTGGACGGTACACCGTGTGCTGTCCACATCCGTATGTCCGTTCCGTGGCCCCACAAAATAAATAGAGCATGTCCTAAGGATTAAAAAAAAACAAAAAACATGGGAGCAGGCTCTTGGCCGGTATTCGTGTTTTGCGGATCTGCAATTTGCAGACCGCAAAAACGGATACGCCCGTATGCAGGAGCCCTAAGTCTGCTTTCACAAGGTCAGTGCTCGGTTTCATCAGTTATTTTGAGCCAAAACCAGGTGCGGGTCCAAAACACAGAACAGGGTTAGATCTTTCCCTCATCTCTGTGTAGGCTTCACTACTGGTTTTGGCGCACAATAAGGGATCATACACTCGGACATAGCCGTTTTTGCGGATCAGCAAAATACAGATATAAGCCGCGTGCACTCCGCATTTTGTGGAACAGCCGACCCTCTACAGAACAGTCTTTTCCTTGTCCGTAAAACGGACAAGAATAGGACAAGTTCTATTTTTTTTGTGGTTACTGCGGAATGGACATACAGCGTGCCGTGCGCATCTTTTGCGGCCCCATGGAAGTGAATGGTGGCTCACGGCACAAACGCAGGCCAGCACTCTCTGAGCTCCACAGAGCCTGACGTAGGGCATTAGTCGCACGGGTTCTCTGTTCGACACCAGTCAATAGCCTATAAGTTGGAGTGCTGACCCTTTCCTTTCTTTGGGATGTCATGGGAAGGAGGATGACCGCCACAATCTAGCAACTAAAACCACGTGACCATGCCGCCTCAGCAAATCTCAGTCTGTAGTTCTGGAACAGCACCACTTCTGGTATGGCAGCTCAGCTCCATGGAAGTGAATGGGGTAGAGCTGCAATACCACACACAACCTGTTAACAGGTCTGGCGCTAGAAGAAAGCAGCCATGTTTACTCCTCGACAACCCATTTCCAGAAACACATGGCCTTTCTTTCTTGTGTGTGGGGTACTGCAGCTCATCCTCGGGCACCCTGCTCTACCACACACAGGCTACGGACAGAAGAGTCGCTGTTTTTGTTGGGGGGGGGGGGGGGGAAGAGAAGTGTTTTTTTTTCTGGTCTTGCTTTCAGTCACTAGATCTCCAACTCAACAGTGCCCAATTATAAAAAGGGCTATTATTGCTTTAAAGTAGTTGTGCTCTTGGGTGGAGTTGTCCTTTAACCCCTTCACGCCCAGCACGTACCTGTTACTGCCCGCTGCGGGTGCCAAAGCCACGAGTGGCCGCCTGCTTCTTTTAGCAGACACCCGCGGCTCTTGTCCGCAATCGGCAGTAATTCCGATCGCAGACATTTAACCCCTCAGATGCGTGGTCAATCCTGACCACGGCATCTGAGCGTGCTGAAACCGAAAGTGCGCACTTTCGGTGGTGCTCCGGCTCCCCCCCGTGTGGAGATCGGAGGAGCCAAAGCGTGTATGCAGCAGCCCCTGTCTTTATGTATAAGTATTTCCTATGGAGCCCTTGTCTGTAATAGGGCTCCATAGGAAACTAGTAAAATGATCATAGACTCCAATGCAAGTGCATTGGAGTCTATGACAGCAATCAAATGATTGATTGATTGTTATAGTTCCCTATGAGAACTATATAAAAAAAGTATAAAAAAAATATAAAAATTTCAAATTACCCCCCTTTTCCCAAAATAAAAAACAAAAAATATATTCCCCATATGGCAAACAGCAAAACGGAAAAAAGCGTCCAAATGGCCGATTCGCAGTTTTTGGTCGCTTGATTTTCTACAAAAAATTAAATAAAAAAGGGATCAAAAAGTCATACACACCCCAGATGGTATCAATAAAAAGTTCAGATCGCCCCACAAAAAATTAGCCCCCATACAGCTCCATACACATAATTACAAAAAGTTATAGGGGTCAAAATATGGCAACAAAAAAATTAAACAGATTTTTTTCCCCACTTTTAATTTTTTTTTTATCACTATCAAAAAAAGAAAAACTATACATATAAGGTATCGCCGGATTCGTACTGTAGAAAAGTAACCGGTCAGTTTTATCGCACATTGAACGTCGTAAATAAAAATGTAAAACTGTGGTGGAATTGCTTTTTTTTTTTTTGCAGTTTCATCCCATTTGGAATTTTTGTTCCCGCTTCTCACTACATCATATGCAATATTAAATGGTGGCGTTGGAAAGTATAACTTGTCCCGCAAAAAACAAGCCCTCATACGGCTATGTGAACAGACAAATAAAAAAGTTATGGCTCTGGGAAGGCAGGGAGCGCAAAACGAAAATGATAAAAAAAAAAATAATAAATCCGGGCTTGAAAGAGTTAAAGCGCCTAGACCTGAATACTTTTATAATTGCATGTCATTAACCACTTCAGCCCCCATAGCTTAAACCCCCTTAATGACCAGACCACTTTTTACACTTCTGCACTACACTACTTTCACCGTTTATTGCTCGGTCATGCAACTTACCACCCAAATGAATTTTACCTCCTTTTCTTCTCACTAATAGAGTTTTTATTTGGTGGTATTTCATTGCTGCTGACATTTTTACTTTTTTTGATATTAATCGAAATTGACCGAAATATTTGACATTTTTCACTTTCTGTTGTAAAATTTTCAAATATAACTACATTTCTATATAAATTTTTCTCTAAATGTATTGTTCTACATGTCTTGGATAAAAAAAAATAAAAAATGCAATAAGTGTATATTTATTGGTTTGGGTAAAAGTTATAGCGTTTACAAACTATGGTGCAAAAATGTGAATTTACGCACTTTGACTTTCTGAGCACCTGTCATGTTTCCTGAGGTTCTACAATGCCCAGACAGTACAAACACCCCACAAATGACCCCATTTCGGAAAGTAGACACCCTAAGGTATTCGCTGATGGGCATAGTGAGTTCATGGAAGTTTTTATTTTTAGTCACAAGTTAGCGGAAAATGATATATATTTTTTTTCTTACAAAGTCTCATATTCCACTAACTTGTGACAAAAAATAAAATTTTACATGAACTCGCCATGCCCCTCACAAAATACCTTGGGGTGTCTTCTTTCCAAAATGGGGTCACTTGTGGGGTATTTATACTGCCCTGGCATTTTAGGGGACCTAAAGCGTGAGAAGTAGTTTGGAATCCAAATGCGTAAAAAATGCCCTGTGAAATCGTAAAGATTCTCATTGGAATTTGGGCCCCTTTGCGCACCTAGGCTGCAAAAAAGTGTCACACATGTGGTATCGCCGTACTCAGGAGAAGTAGGGCAATGTGTTTTGTGGTGTATTTTCGGTGTAGCAGAAGTGAGATTGGTGCATGATCAGATATCACCATCTCCTCTATGGTGGGTTTGGAGCAAAGACCCATATTGTCCCTATTAGTTAAGATATAATCAATGCGCGACCAGGAACCATGTGCGTGAGAGAAGTCAGTGTAGTCCCTACCCTCAGGATTGAGAGACCTCCACAAGTCATGCAGTCCAGTGTCTTAAGAAGGTAGCTAGTCTGCAATCACCTGGAGGTGCCCCTTTGCAGGAGAAGTTCCCTCTCTGCCTGTCCTCTAGGTGGTTGAGGACTGTGTTCATATCGCCTCCAACAATTTTCATACTTATCGGGTCTTGTAGTATTTGGTGCGATAGGGCTGAGAAAAATCCAGCATCAATAATATTGGGACCATAAATGTTATATATGCTCAGATCACCTGCTGGAGAGGAGAGATGAACATGTAACACCCGTCCCTTCACATCACATTCATGGCTCACCACCTTAGGCTACTTTCACACTAGCGTTCGGGGCTCCGCTTGTGAGTTCCGTTTGAAGGGGCTCACAAGCGGCCCCGAACGGATCCGTCCAGCCCTAATGCATTCTGAATGGATGCGGATCCGCTCAGAATGCATCAGTCTGGCAGCGTTTGTCCTCCGCTCCGCTCAGCAGGCGGACACCTGAACGCAGCTTGCAGCGTTCGGGTGTCCGCCTGGCCGTGCGGAGGCAAACGGATCCGTCCAGACTTACATTGTAAGTCAATGGGGACGGATCCGTTTGAAGTTGACACAGTATGGCTTAATTTTCAAATGGATCCGTCCCCCATTGACTTTCAATGTAAAGTCAAAACGGATCCGTTTGCATTATCATGAAAAAAAAAAAAAAAAAAAAAAAAAAAATCATTTTTTTTTTGTTCATGCTAATGCAAACGGATCCGTTCTGAATGGATCTAAGCGTTTGCATTATAGGTGCGGATCCGTCTGTGCAGATACCAGACGGATCCGCACCTAAAGCAAGTGTGAAAGTAGCCTTATATGGGAGACCCTTTTTCAATTAAATGAGAACCCCTGCTTTTTTTTCCGTCTGCAGATGAACCCAGGACTTCTCCTACCCACAAGCGTTTCATTCGTGAAAAGTCAGCGAGTGCCAGATGTGTCTCCTGCAATAAAGCGATGTCCGTATGGATACGTTTCAGGTGTTTCAGAATCATCATTCTCTTGCAAGGAGATCTGAGGCCCTTGACATTCCACGAAACAATTTTAATGCGATCAGCCATTTATAATATGTAAGAGAGATAAGGTATAGTAATCCGGTACACTGAAGGGGGCTCATAGAGGATTGGGAGGGGGGGGGGATCATACAGGACAGAGTAGGAGGAAAGCAGACTGTCCTCTATGAGCCCCCCAAAATGCTCAGGACAGTGTGCTTTCCTTCTACTCCTTCCTCCCCTGGCATTTTGGGGGGCATTAGGGGCTAATAGAGGACTCGGGGGGGCTCATAGAGGACAGTGTGCTTTCCTCCTACTTCTCCCCCCCCCCCTGGACATTTAGGGGTAATGGGGGCATTAGGAGGGCTCGGAGGATTCGGGGGGGGGGGGGGGCTCATACAGGACAGAGTAGGGGGAAAGCAGACTGTCCTCTATGGGCCCCCTCTCCCTATGAGTTCTCTTGCTGCCTGGGCCGGCAATGCTGCAGCCTGCATTAACCTATCTATCCCCGGGGACCCTTCCCAATATAACAAACCACCGGCACCAACCGTGTCCGGTCAGGAGCGGTCAAGCAGTCCTTCAGTCTGGGGCTGGGAGGGGATCGATGCAGGGTGCAGGGTGCCTACTTCACTCGAGTCGTGGCTCAGCTCAGGTCAGACAGACTCAGAGAATGAATGTGTAATTCACTGGCCAATCAGCAGCGGCCTCTTTGTGCTGCTGACTTGCGCTGATTGGCCAGTGTCTGTGAAAACTAGAACACACCTGCAGGCTGGCCGGGCGGGAGAATCAAGTTCAAGCAGTGAGGCAGCATGAGCAGGTTAATACAAGGGGAGGGCGCCGATCAAAGGCAAGTGCCGCGGGCCCGCGCTGTGCCTGCGCCTCCCACAGTGTGTGTTTGTACTAGTACTGCCTGGCTAAAATAAATGGAGGGGGCGGGGCCTTCCATGCGCTGCGGGCCCCATAGCAACGGCGTGGTCTGCCTATATTGGCGGTACGCCACTGGGTACTCGTTGGACTTTCGGCCCCTTTGAGATTTTATTTTTTGTCACAAGTTAGTGGAATATGAGACTTTGTAAGAAAAAACAATTTCCGCTAACTTGTGCCAAAAAAGAAAATCTTCTATGAACTCGCCATGCCCCTCAAAAGTGATCTTTATAGCGCCGCAGCGATTTTACAGTGTTTTTGCAGTGATCAGAAAAAAAATAATTCTGTCACTGCGGTGGGGCGGACTGAACGCAAGTGTGCGCACAAGATCAGGCCTGATCGGGCGAACACTGCGTTTTTTGTAGAGCCTATAGAACATGTCCTATTCTTGTCCGCAATTGCGGACAAGAAAAGGCATTTTCTATATAGTTCTGGCAATGTGCGGATCCGCAAAATGCGGAAAGCATATTGCCGGTGTCAGTGTTTTGCGGATCCGCAAAACACATACGGACGTCTGAATGGAGCCTTACAGGGGGGTGATTAATGACAGGGGGGTGATCAGGGGTTAATAAGTGACAGGGAGAGGGGGTGTAGTGTAGTGTGGCGATTTGTGCTACTTTACAGAGCTGCCTGTGTCCTCTGGTGGTCGATCCAAGCAAAAGGGACCACCAGAGGACCAGGTAGCAGGTATATCAGACGCTGTTAACAAAACAGCGTCTGATATACCTTTCAGGGGTTAAAAAAATAATAATAAATAAAAAAATTAAAAAAAAAAAAAAAAAAAAAAAAATCGCATCTACAGCCTGCCAGCGAATGATCGCCGCTGGCAGGCTGTAGATCTGCTCGTTTACTTTCCGATCCTGTGAACGCGCGCTCCTGTGTGCGCGCGTTCACAGGAAATCGGCGCGTCATCTCGCGAGATGACGCGCCGAAGAGGAACCAACCGACCGCCCGCAGGACGCATCCCTGTGTTAGGCATTCGGTAGAAGGTTAAAAATGTATTATACCTACTGAGTTATTCAATGAAATCTATCTGTATAGCGCCACCTGCTGTTTGCTCTTTTTCTATTTTCTCTGAACATGCTCAGTTCCATCCTTTAACTGCTACCAGCTGCAGCAGAAAGGACATGCTCCCTGATAAAGTGCATGCCCCCTAAGCTGCCAGCTTGAAATAAATCAAGCAGAACAATTGGAGCAATGAATGGGGAGATCTCTGGATCCATGTGAGGTGCAGGGCTGGTTCTAACTTTGTTAGAAAGAGATTGTCATGTACTATATGATGTCTGATTTTCATTTTTCACATTGATCATGGCACAATCCCTTTAAAGAGGACCTTTCACTAGAATAAAAAATGTAAACTAAGCATACAGACATGGAGAGCGGCGCCCAGGGATCTCCCTGCACTTACTATTATCCCTGGGCGCCGCTCCGTTCTCCCGGTATAGGCTCCGGTAGCTTCATATGTTCGGTTCAACTGGGTGGAGCCTGCTGGAGTCTCCTCCCAGGCTGTAGCGCTGGCCAGTCGCAGCGCTCAGCTCATAGCCTGAGAAAAAAAAAAAAAACCCCGCTCAGGCTATGAGCTGAGCGCTGCGACTGGCCAGCGCTACAGCCTGGGAGGAGACTCCAGCAGGCTCCACCCAGTTGAACCGAACATATGAAGCTACCGGAGCCTATACCGGGAGAACAGAGCGGCGCCCAGGGATAATAGTAAGTGCAGGGAGATCCCTGGGCGCCGCTCTCCATGTCTGTATACTTAGTTTACATTTTTTATTCTAGTGAAAGGTCCTCTTTAAGTCATCTGACATACCCCTGTTTAGGTTGCAACCAATGTGGAATACAGCAGATTCTGCTATGGGAATAACTAGAAATCACTCAGCAATCTCGGGGGTCCTTCAGAGTGAGAATAGGACCCCCCCTCTCCAGTGCATAATGGTATAGCCCTCTCCAGTGCATAATGGTATAGCCCATAAATGCTCTATCTGTGCGGAGCAATTCAACCTGATGCCGCAGCTGCATCTATGGGCTACACAGAGGGTGCAAAGACCTTCAAAGACTCGAATGCAAAAAAAATAAAAAATACAAAGTGTAATAAAATATTATATATTATAATTTCATAGAGTGACGCGGTACATTCGAGGTGGCGGACCACAACGCCGTCAGTCAGCAGTTTATATCAGGCTACAGTTTCTTGCCATCGTCTTTCATGGCTTTGACAAGCCAGTCCCTCTCCTGGTCATCGTCAGAGTCGCTCATGTCGCTGTTGTCTGCGGCCAGGAGCCGCGAATAGTTAATTTTCTTTATGTGGGGAAGTCTGGGATGGACCAACAAAAACATACAGATCCAGAGCAGCAGAGTTACGCTGCACGCTTGGAACAGCACCGGGAGGCCGAAGCTGCCGATGATGAAACCGCCTGCAAAGCTGCCCACGCCGGCGCCGCAGTCATGCGACAAGCAGTGCAGAACCAACTGCAGAGACCTCTCCGTCCCCGGCGTGGCTACGTCATTTGTTTGGGCGTTCACGGCCCATATGAGGGCTCCATTGCTAAAGGCACTCAAGACCTGAATGGACAACACAGCCCAAGGCGTCCACAAGAACGAGTAAAACACCATCTGTACCGCCAAACAGCCAAGGCCTATGACCACCGTCCATTTGAGGGAAAAGACTCTCAACAGTTTACCCTTAAACGAGTGAAGCGTGACTTCGGAGAAGAGGGCGACGGCCACGGACAGTCCCATATAGAGCTCCGTGCTGCCCACGTCCTGCATCCGCCAAAATAAGAAGTTGTGAGCTGTGGACCAAATGGCGCCAGTCAAAAAGACAGTGATGGACAGCAGGATGACTCGGCCGTCGCTTCCGATGAGACCCAAGGCTTTGATGGTTTTGTTGGCGTGTTCACTTTTCTTGGAGACGTGTATAGGATAAAGTACGCTAAGGAAGACGGTGATGACCATAAACGCAGAGTAGCTGTAGAAATGAAGGTAGATCCTGGGGATATCAGTGGTGAGGAAGCAATGGAGATTCTCAATCCACAGCACGATGGTACAGGAGCCAATGCAAGCGCCCATGTGGCCCCAAATCCAAACTTTACCATGCCGGTCTGTGGCATCTACAAAGTCAAGATACTCATAAAGGCTGTCGTCTGCTATCCACTTCAACGGAGCCGCGAAGATGGACCAGACCATTATCATACCCAACACAACCAGGAATATCTTATGTTCGTTGTCCAGGAGATGTTCTAGAACTGGGAAGGCCAAGCTGACATCTCTGACTTTCTTAGAGTGTGCAGAATGGTTGGACGGTTTGTGTTTCGGAGATGGTACAGGAGAAGGACTCGAACCTACGTGAGAAGAGATGTCCACAACCTCATCATTGTGGCTGGTGGACTTCTCTCTTGCTGGTGTTTGCTTGGTAACTGGTTTACGTCTTTTCTGATGTGGAGTGCTGGTTTGGAAAAGTTGGGTATGACTGGAAAGGGCTAAGGTTCTATCTATGGTGTCCTCATTCTCCGTAGTGATGGCTTTCATAGTTAAATTCTCTACTAGCTTATCGCTGCTGGGTTTTGTAATCATGACTGGTCCCAGCTGAGGTGTCGGAGAAACTTTAGGCACCAAAAGACTTGTATTATCCTCAGGACCAAACAGCACCAGATCTATGGCACCTGGGGTGGTCAACTTTTCCTTCCAAGGAAGACTACCATTACAGTATCTTAAGACGATATCCCTTTCCAATGGTGGAAAGAAAGTGAAGGCTAAGCCTGTGCCGGCCGACAGCAGCAGTGACGCCGTGATGAGGACCCTTCTCTTACTGTTCGTTTTAGCCATAAAAGAGCAAACAGGTGCCCAAAAAACATGGACCATGTGCTTCAGGCCTATGATAATCCCCACCAAAGCAGGGCTCAGTCCCAAGTGTCGGAAGAAGATGGTTAAGAAAGGGATAAGGCAGAACTTTCCAATGCCGTGGAAGAAATGGAACAGGCCGGCCATGGCCAGAGCCCTGCTGACGTCCCATTGTTTGGTGACGCTCATGTCTTCGGTTGAGAAGAGCCTCGTCCAGGAGACCTATGAAGACAAAACAGCATGAAGGTTACATGCACTCACATGGTCGTCTGACATGAAGCTAATATGGACCAGGCTAGATGATTATATTAACAATATCTTAGCAGAAACCATGCATTTCATTGGTTTACCTAGGACGGTTTTAGACCAAAATTTTAAACTTTTCCCTCTTGTACTGTACGCACGGCAGGGTGTGGGCCCCTGGGAGCGTGGCCCCACAAATCTCACAGTACGGAAAACAGTAGAAGTTTCCGTCTCTGGTGCACAGGCCTTACCAGAGGCGAACCTCCCTATAAATGCACGACCGTTGTTGTGGTCCGCATCTGAGCCGTAGTTTTTGCGGCTCGGGTGCGGACCCATTCACTTCAATGGGGCCGCAAAAGATGCAGACAGCACTCTGTGTGCTGTCCACATCCGTTGCTCCGTTCCGTGGCCCCGCAAAAAAATATAGCATGTCCTATTCTTGTCCATTTTGCGGACAAGAATAGGCATTTCTACAATGGGCCGCCCGTTCCGCAAATTGCGAAAGGCACACAGACGGCTTCCGTTTTTTGGCGGATCCAACTGTCGTGTGCATGAGGCCTTACTCAACTGGTCGTCATGGGTAGTCTTGAAGATCCCTCTAATGGGATTATTCCGTAGGATTATTATTATTTATTTTTTTAAATTGACCCTCGTTCTGATGCTTCCCAGGTCCCCGCTGTTCTCTACTTCCTGGTCCTGTCTCAACACACAGGAAATACCCAGGAAGCGGAGACCAGAGGGGACCTAGAAATGGAAGGGGGATAAGTAAGGCAAGTGTCAATTCTTCCCTTTCCAAATTTTTTTTTTCCTGGATCTTAAAGCAACGAAGAGATCTATACTTACCTGCTCCCCGCAGCTATGTCTCTCCTGGGCTGTCTTCACTGGACTTCCACATGGATGGGGTCACATGCACCACTACAGCCAATGGCCGGCCTCACTGGCGACACGTCCTAGCAGCGAGGTGCCACTTGTGGACATGTCTTGCTGAGGCCGGTCACTGGCTGCAGTGACGCACGTGACCGTGTCTATGTGGAAGCTGAAGTCCAGTAAAGACAGCCTTGGAGAAATCAATTCAAAAAATAAATCCTGGACAACCCCTTTAAGGGCTGTGTGTCTTCTATGCAGCACTTCCTAACAGGTTAGGGCCCTCACATTGCATTTGATCACTGTACCCCGGCATTAGCTGTACCGGTGACTTCCTATAGAATTTGCTGGGACCTGTGGGCTGCCATGTGGCACAGTCTCCACGGATTATGGGCCACACAGCTGATGCGGCTCACTGGGGTGGGTACGTATAGTATATTTTTCATAATGTCGGTGTGCATAGATCTGGCGGGACACTGCCTGGTGCGTTGCAGCGAGTGTCTGCCCAGGGTGTGAGTGTTTGCTCTCAGCAGCAGGACATAACTTCCTGGTGTGATCATGAGCTCGCTCACCGCCCCCCCTCCCCCCACGATAAACGACCTGAGGGGCCGGGTGATGGTCTGCTGGAGGGATGTCGACTCTGTCAGTCCAGCGTGGTCACGGGCCCTCGCCCACGTGCTCTTAGACACTCCCTGATAAGCTCTGCCCTTTACATGACCGACTGAAGGTCTCTCTCTGCAGCATTTACAATGGGAATATTTTCACCTCGTTTACAGATTGGGCAGCCGGGGATCGGTGAAGGTCCCAGCGGTCAGATCACCACCGATTGGGCATTGATAGGTTTTCCTAAGGATAGGCAATCGATGCTTATGGCTGGAAACTCCCTTTCAACCCCTTAAAGGGGTACATATTGATGGCCTATCCTCAGGAAAGGATCAGAGATTCCTTCAGTCCTGGCTATTTAACCTCTCAGATGCTGCGGTCAATAGCAACCGCAGCATCGCTCCCTCTGTCACCACGACGCAATCGCAGGGTGGTATCGCCGTCATTATAGTGACCCGCAGAAGAACGTTATGTCATCTTACTGCACCTCGAACGCCATAAAAACGAAACCCCAAAATAATAGTGGAATTGCATTAAAAAAATAAAAAAAGTTACAGCTCTTTTAAAGGGGTTGTCTGGTTTCAGGATAAAATCTGACAACCCTGCAATACAGAACAGGTAAGTACTTACTGACAGATCCCGCACCGCCGCTCTGGTTACCAGCTGATGTCACGCTGACTACGTGACCGCTGCAGCCAATCACTGGCCTCTACAGGTGGACCACTGAGGCCGGTGATTGGATGCAGAGGTCACGTGTTCTTGACGTGACGTCACGGCTGCAGGAGATATAGGGTCAGTTAAGTACTTACCCGTTCTATAGCGGAGGGTGGTCCCGTTTTATCCTGAAGTCAAGAATGGAAAGGCAAAAACACAGCCCCCCATAATTACGTTCATCCTTAAGGGGGCTACAGGGGTGTTCTGGCTGATTGTGGGGGTCTGACCGCTTGGCTAGATGCCCCCTCCACTATTAGACCATTGCAGTGCTAGGCATAGAACAGGAGGCCCGTCTGAAGGATCACACCACCCACCGATCAGCACGTGGCAGCGTTCCCTAGCGATATGCCATGGCTCGCTATTCTCCGGAAATATCCCTTTAAGTTTGAAACTTCTGCAGAGAAAATATTGGACTATCCACATTTATGGGGGTGGGGGTGCTCTATTAGGGAGCCCCCCTCTAACTGCCAGCACATAGAGCCATTACCACGTGGTATCAGCTAATCTGAGGGGGGGGGGGACGAACGGGAACGACGGGAGGGGGGGGGGGGGGGGAGGGGGAACGACGCAGTGCCTCCGGCT
This sequence comes from Bufo bufo, assembly GCF_905171765.1. NCBI lineage: Eukaryota > Metazoa > Chordata > Amphibia > Anura > Bufonidae > Bufo > Bufo bufo. Next base: position 424,718,002 of record NC_053394.1, read on the forward strand.
AATAATAGGGGGCGCCCTGCTGACAATAACTAGACACCCCCTTTAAGGCTATAGTCTGTCAATCCAAGAAGATTCTTCTGGTCTCCGGGGGCCCAGAGGGTTAACGGCCCCGGTCGGCTGACATCGTGAACAGGTTGAGCAGGATGTAGTGCAACAACGGCCACAGGCGAGTTATTTCTTCAAAGGAATCTTAAGTAAAGTTCACTGAACGCGCTCTTCTGCAACTTTTCACCATTGGCTTCCAAAGCCCTGCTTGCTGTCAGTGACTGGAATCCCTCAGGGAGATTTCTGGACATGTTGCTGTCTATCTGATTTACACGCCAGGTCTTACCTAGGGGGCTGGGGAATGCCAGGGGCTATAGTTATGACATCACCATGACGTCATGAAGAGCCAGGTGCACCATACAGATTTAACAGACCTCCATTCTACCTACAGCAGCTATTATTTCACTATGGTGACGTCACTGCAGGAGAAATATACCAGAGATGTGTACAGACTGACCTGAGGCTGTTAGGATGATGCAGGGCTCCCCTCCGCGCAAGAAAGGGTCTCCCGGAGGGGTGAGAACCGCAGGAGCCTCCACATCTCCGGACAGGACACGGTTACACCTGCAGCCTGCCTCCTCCGCCTTCCTCCTCACCTGTCTGAGGTGGGGGACACGTCACCGGCCTACAATCTGCAAGCAACCGCCCAGCCGCTCGTAACCACGCCCACCAGCAGGTGTCGCTGCTCATACATACACCTGCCAAGCGATGGATGACTCCGTCACCTAGATACGGGATGAAGAGAGAAGGATAGACAAGAGGGCCGCGGCAGCTACCGCCATCTAGCGGTCAGACAGCGAATGGTGATTTTACGGGGGAATCCCGAATGAAGTGGCGACGTGAAAACGTCATATCATTGAATCCACTTACCTAATAAGCTGTGCTGAGAGCTTCGCTGACTCAAATCTCCTCAGGGGGGGAAATTGCCGCCTTTTTCCCAACCGACCATTTAGGTGGCACGTTTGATATTTCCAGTGCGGTTGTAAGGAATGAGAACGAGATTCTGATTGGCTGCAGTCAGAGGCGGGAGCTCGGCATCTCTCTGTGAGGTAACTTACCTCATGGGGCTTCTGCCTATGAAGATGTGAGGGAACTTTCACCGGTCTTACTTGAAATATTGGAAGGGCTGCGATGTTATATGTGGCAAGCCTTCAGAGCAGTTGTGGTGATACATTATAAAGGTTGTATGTGGGCCCCAGGTTCCTAGGGCCACAGGAAAAACGGCAATCACTTTTTAATGAGCTATAGAGATCTGACAGTCCATGTATCCAATATTATGGCATCTCGCAGTTTAATCCCTTTAAGACGAAGCCCTTTTTTGCTTTTGCCTTTCCAGTTTTTCCTCCTTTCCAGGAGCCATAACTTTATTTTATTATTATTATTATTATTATTATTTTTACATTCACAAAGCCATATGAGGGCTTTTTTTAATTTTTTTTTTGCTGGACAAAAACACCATAAAATTTTTGTCTCATATTGGAAAATGGGGGGAAATTTTTTTGTCAGATGAAATAAAATAAAAAATGTAAATTCCGCCAAGGTTTTTTGGGTTTTGACATTACAGCGCTAAAAATGACATGACGTCCTTATTCTGTGGGTCAGTACGATTACGGCGATACCAAAATTGTATCAATTTTTTTAATTTTGTTTTACTACTTTAAAAAAATAAAAAATTTCTTTGCATTGCCATAACTTTTTACAATTTCCATCTATGGAGCTGTATGAGGGCTTGTTTTTTTGCAGAACGGACTGAAGTTTTTATTTAGGGTCCATTCACGCGTCCGTGAATGTGTCCGCACCCGTTATGCAATTCTGCGGAACGGGTGCGAACCCATTCATTCTCTATGGGGCAGGAATGGAGGCGGACACATTCTACGGACGTGTGAATGGACCCTAAATCTGAGCTGATAATGTGGAATAGACTTTAGTGACTGCCATAATAAGGCGTATTGGTCACTAAGTGGTTGAAAAAAGATACAATAAAAAATTGTCAAAAATCTGCAGGTGCCCAAAACAGTACAGTATAATTGATCTCCTGTACATGTGCAGCAGACTGCAGGAACTCCTTCCTGACTGAAGGGGGCACATACTGAGTTTTCCCATGTTGCCCTATGCAATCTGTGTACCCCCCGATCTGGACTCTTGCCATCAGGGGATCTACTGTACTAGGGGGGGGCTGTGACCTTATGTAGAAATGTAATGGGTAATTTTAGGTAACGCCACCCTTTTAACAAATAATTTTTAATCTGCATTTATTTCTTTATAGGATTTTCCATAGCGTTACGGCAGCAAGTTACAGCAGTTCCTCTTTATGGACACGTCCTACGTATGGCGGAGGCTGAGCAGGTAATCTATGGTATCCATATGCCCTAGTACAGCATATGGGCAGAGGTCTGTATGACAGCCCTTATACACATTACATGTCGGCTGAACCCATTGTCCTCCGCAGGACTGGAGGATGGCGTATGGCGGGTGTCCAGACCGCCCCTCATTATCAGATGTTCGGGTGAAATAGTGGTCAGACATGTTGGAGGATGCATTTATATGGTGGAGCTGGAGGAATAGCTGTCGGTCACACTGCGCCTTCACTTTATGATTAGCGGGGGTCCGACACCGATTGTGAGAACAAAGGGACTCCGCTCCCTGCACAGCTGCACTCCTGGCAACTTGAATGGAGCCGCCTTGGATCTCCCTGCGCAGCGTGTGAACAGGGCAGTGGAGGGGATGCAGCCCTTTTATCCTCAGGATCATTTGGGGTCCCAGCAGGTAAAGGGGTGGTAAAAAAAAACATGAGGAAGAGAGGGATATTTTTGTCCCAGGTCAGGCACTTCGTCGGTGAGTTGGACGATGGAGTCAGCCAGATATTTTCCGACCCGCGCTCTGCACCCCCAGGTCCTCCTCTGTGACCCGGCACACAAACCATTTATTGTCCAGCCTTCGTTCTGATTCATTTACAGCCAGTTCTGACTCTCTCGGCAGCCTGTCCCTAGGATCTGATTGGGATCTTTTAGCAGCTCCAGCGCCATTGGGGCACGGTGGGACAACCATCAACTATCTTATCGTTTGAGGACCTTTCTAACAAGGTGAAAAACCCCATTAATTATTATTTCAGGTATGTTAGCAGAACGATCAGTCCTGACTAGATGGGTTCAATGGCTTTTACTTTTACATGCTAAATTGTGTAAGCATTGGACGCCATGGGAGCTTCGGGTGCAGGCTCCCTGTGTAAACCCCAAGGAGTTATCCAGGAAAATATATTTTTGACTTATAATTATCCAGTATCCGATCTGCATGGGTTCGACACCCGGGACTCCGCTGTTCTGCTGTTAGAGCACCGCTGCCTCTTCCTAGGCCAGTGATGTCACTGTATATCGGTCACATGGCCTTGTTGCAGCTCAGCCCTATTCAAGTCAATGAGGTAGAGCTGCAATACCTATCACTGCCACTTTACAATGTACAGCGCTGTGCTTGTAAAACTGCCGGAGCCTGCATCGCTCACCAGAGTGAGTGTGGCGGCTCCCTGAAACAGCTGATCGGCGGGGGTGCTGGGACTTGGACCCCTGCTGATGTGATAATGATGACCTAATCCTGAGGATAGGTCACCATTATCTTTTCCAGGATAACACTTGGTGTTGCAGGCAGTTTTATTTTTCTAAGAAAGCAGCTTTAGTGAACTGAAGATTTAGTTTTGTTCATACCGTGGCACCTCAATTTCCTCAAAAAGGCCTCCTTGTAAAATCTTTGCCACCAGTAGAGGGCAGTCTTGCTATACTGAACCGCTGTGATTTAAAAAGGACCTGTCCCCTCCCCTGACATGCCTGTTTTCATAGCTTCATGCTTTCCCCATGTAATAACAATTCTGGAGCATCTATTCTTATGGCTCTATGTTGTGACATTCATGTATTATTTCTACTAGAAGTTATGAATTAATTACTAGCAGTCTGCAGTAAGGGTACAGAGGGGAGGTAACAAGTTTGGGGTGTGTCCTTGCACAGTCTGAAAATGGCATCACTGATTGGATAGAGTGAGTCTGTGCAGATACACCCCCCCCACACACACACAACTGGTTACCTCCCTCTGTACCCTTACTGCAGACTGCTAGTAATTCATTCATAACTTCTAGTAGAAATAATACATGAATGTCACAACATAGAGCCATAAGAATAGATGCTCCAGAATTGTTATTACATGGGGAAAGCATGAAGCAATTAACACAGGCATGTCAGGGGAGGTGACAGCTCCTCTTTAAGTAGCTATTGTACAAGAAAATGCATAGGGAAAGCATTCTGGTTACAGTTATTTGCAGAGTGTGGCTCTTTAACGACCCATGTCCGGTCGTGAAACATATATCAGGGGTCGTGGCCTGGTCAGGCATGGGAGTAGACACAGCGCTAAGAGACTCCCGTCCTGCCTGCCGATAATCCTCCTGAGTCTTGAGTACTGTGTCCCCGAACCCCTGGCAGCCTCTTTAAGTGGTGCGACTCCCTCCTGCGCCGGAATGAAGTGCACTGGGAAGAAGGAAGAGGGAGAAGAAGGATGCTGGGCCTCCAGCACCCATGAAGCAAGATGGCTCCGCCACAAAGGTGCGGCCCGCCTGGGTAAATACGCCCTGTGCCCCCTTCGGTGTTAGTAAGTTAGTACACACCACTTAGGGGAGGCCATGTCAGACATCTCAGGAAGATCGGAACAAGCTCCCATGACCCCCAAAATGGCGGCGTCACAAGCAGCAGGGGGGAAGGCATGGGTGTAGGAACCCCCAAAAATCTGGGGGGGGGGGGGAGGACAGCATTTTTGCTCGCCGGGTATATTCTTATTCAGTAAACTGCGAGTTGTTTATATCGTTAAATTTTAAGTGTGTGTGTGTGTGTGTGTGTGTGTGTGAAAAATCTTTTTCTGGCTCAACAAAATGATGCCTGACTGGTGATTCAGTGATCTCTTTTTGTTGACATGCTTCTGAGCTTGATGAGGATGTATTTGCTTTACTAGGCTTTGTAAAAAAAACTTGCGGATATCCATTCTGACTTTCTTCACTCAAACTGACTTTTAAGCATAAAGCTAAGGTTCCAGAAAAGACAAAATTTAAAGAAGAATGATAATACTGAATGATAAAAGATTTAGATTCCTAACCTGGGGGCAGTGGCGTGCCTAGGGTATTTGGCACCCGGGGCGGGTACTTTCTCTGGCATCGCCCCCCCCCCGGCCCCACCGAAACAATAATCTCCCCTTATATATCATTTACTTACAGTTCTGAAGACTCAGGGGTGCTGGCTGGCTTGGCTTTAGGGGTGCTGGCTGGCTTGGCCGGGCAGAAGGAGTGTGGGAGACTGTGAGGCCTTTTACTCCAAGCTGCTCCGGATCAGTGCTCTGGGCAGCTGGGCTCCGGGCTGGAAGTGGGCACAATAAGAATTTTTTTTTTTATATTACACCTCAGGTCAGACCACCAATCAGACCTCAGCTAACAGCCCCAGTAAGATCCCCAATGTTAATAAGACCTCAGATCACACCTCAGCTCAGACCCCAATATGAATGACCCCCAATCAGACCTCAGATAAGAGCCCCATGCCTCTTATCAGCCCCCCAGTGCCTCTCATCAGCCCCCCCAGCGCCTTTCATCAGCCAGTAATAACAGCCCCCCGCCAATCATGTGCTAGTAATAACAGGCCCCCCCAATCATGTGCCAGTAATAACAGGGCCCCCCAATCATGTGCCAGTAATAACAGGGCCCCCCAATCATGTGCCAGTAATAACAGGGCCCCCCAATCATGTGCCAGTAATAACAGGGCCCCCCAATCATGTGCCAGTAATAACAGGGCCCCCCCAATCATGTGCCAGTAATAACAGGGCCCCCCCAATCATGTGCCAGTAATAACAGGGCCCCCCCAATCATGTGCCAGTAATAACAGGGCCCCCCCAATCATGTGCCAGTAATAACAGGGCCCCCCCAATCATGTGCCAGTAATAACAGGGCCCCCCCAATCATGTGCCAGTAATAACAGGGCCCCCCCAATCATGTGCCAGTAATAACAGGGCCCCCCCAATCATGTGCCAGTAATAACAGGGCCCCCCCAATCATGTGCCAGTAATAACAGGGCCCCCCCAATCATGTGCCAGTAATAACAGCCCCCCCAATCATGTGCCAGTAATAATAGCCCCCCCCATTATGTGCCAGTAATAACAGGGCCCGGCCCCCCCCAATCATGTTCCAGTAAAAGTATTGTATATATTTTTAAAAAATGAACACTTATGCAGGCCTCTTCCGGCCTGTGTCCCGTGCTGTACGGCTCAGGCGGCGCGATGACGTCGGCCTCTGATAGGCTGCCGGCCTAGTGCCGGCAGCCTATCAGAGGAACAGGAAAGGGACACGCCTCTCCCCTGCTCCTCCGCACAGCCTTCTGTTTGTATCGCTGTCCTGAGGACGGCGATACAAACAGATCACTATGGAGATGAGCGCTTCCACAATGGAGGGGATTTCACCATACCTGTTCCCCCCGCATTATTTCCTGGGGGGGATCCGTCCCCCCCCGCTTCCTACGCCCATGGGGGAAGGACAGACAAAACAATTTATCCTGTGCAGAAATAAGTTGTCCCATGGATTTGGAACACCCCCATTAAAGATGTTCTAGCCGCTGTACTTGCTCTTAATACAAATATGGGGAGTCTGCAAGAAAATGTTTCCCTCATCAGACAAGACCTCATGCGGTATGCCAGACCTTGCAGGGGAATTATGTGTGAGGTCACGGTGTGAGCAATAGGTGGGCCGAGGTAAATACAGTTCTAGTTACTCACGGTTATGTCGTCCCTGGGCAGGCTCGCATAAGTGAAAAGGAGAATGGCACAAGGATTCTCTGGGGCACACTCTGGTGTAAGGGACACTGGCCAGATGGTGGTTTGAGGTGCCCTTGGTGGTCTGTAATAATGTGGCAGTGGCAAGGTCCCTTGTAGTCGTGACGCCAGTACCTTTTGTATGGATGTACAACCATTTACTGTAGTATTAATAGAGGAACTGAGTCTGAGGCAAGCAAGATGAAACTCAGAAAGGCACTTTACTGATGATGACTCTTAATTACAACACATTTAATGCATTAAAACAGTCTCTTGATACAATCCGGCATTAACTCCTTAGGCCTCCTTTTTCAGTGTTTTGCGGTCCGTTTTTCACGGATCCGTTGTTCCGTTTTTTGTTTCCGTTGTGTTTCAGTTTCTGTTCCGTTTTTCCGTATGGCATATACAGTATACAGTAATTACATTGATAAAATTGGGCTGGCATAACATTTTCAATAGATGGTTCGCGAAGAACGGAAACGGAAGACATACGGATGCATTTCCGTATGTGTTCCGTTTTTTTGCGGACCCATTGACTTGAATGGAGCCATGGAATGTGATTTGTGGGCAATAATAGGACATGTTCTATCTTTAAACGGAACGGAAAAATGGAAATACGGAAAACGGAAGGCATACGGAGTACATTCAGTTTTTTTTTTTGCGGAACCATTGAAATGAATGGTTCCATATACGGAACGCAAAAAACGACCAGTAAACGGGGGGAAAAAACGGTCGTGTGCAGGAGGCCTTAAGGACACAGCCTTATTTCACCTTAAGGACAAGGCTATTTTTTGCAAATCTGACCAGTGTCACTTTGTGGTGATAACTTTAAAACGCTTTGACTTATCAAGGCCATTCTGAGATATTTTTTTGTCACATATTGTACTTCATGACACTGGTAAAATGGAGTAAAAAAAATAATATTTTTTATTTATAAAAAAAATACAAAATTTGCCCAAAATTTTGAAAAATTTGCAAATTTCCAAGTTTCAATTTCTCTACTTCTATAATACATAGTAATACCTACAAAAATAGTTTTTGGGAATGACATTTTATTTTTGGGGATGTTACAAGGCTTAGAAGTTTAGAAGTAAATCTTTTTAAGGACCAGTTCAGGTCTGAATTCACTTTGTGAGGCTTAGATAATAGAAACCACCCAAAAATGACCCCATTCTAGAAACGACACCCCTCAAGGTATTCAAAACTGATTTTAAAAACGTTGTTAACCCTTTAGGTGTTTCACAAGAATTAATGGAAAATAGAAATACAATTTCAAAATTTCACTTTTTTGGCAGATTTTCTATTTTTATATTTTTTTTCCAGTTACAAAGCAAGGGTTAACAGCCAAACAAAACTCAATATTTATGGCCCTGATTCTGTAGTTTAAAGAAACACCCCATATGTGTTCGTAAACCGCTGTACGGGCACACGGCAGGGCGCAGAAGGAAAGGAATGCCATACGGTTTTTGAAAGGCAGATTTTGCTAGACTGTTTTTTTTTTACACCATGTCCCATTTGAAGCCCCCCTGATGCACCCCTAGAGTAGAAACTCCAAAAAAGTGACCCCATTTTAGAAACTACGGGATAGGGTGGCAGTATTGTTGGTACTAGTTTAGGGTACATATGATTTTTGGTTGCTCTATATTACACTTTTTTGTGAGGCAAGGTAACAAGAAATAGCTGTTTTTGCACCGTTTTTTTTTTTTGTTATTTACAACATTCATCTGACAAGTTAGATCATGTGGTATTTTTATAGGGCAGGTTGTCACGGACGCGGCGATACCTAATATGTATACAATTTTTTTTATTTATGTAAGTTTTACACAATATTATCATTTTTGAAGCAAAAACAAAAAATCATGTTTTAGTGTCTCCATATTCTGAGAGCCATAGTTTTTTTTTATTTTTTGGGCGATTGTCTCAGGTAGGGGCTCATTTTTTGCGGGATGAGGTGACGGTTAGATTTGTACTATTTTGGTGGGCAAACGCCTTTTTGATCGCTTGCTGTTGTACTTTTCGTGATGTAAGGTGACAAAAAAATAGTTTATTTAGCACAGTTTTTATTTTTTACGGTGTTCATTTTAGGGGTTAGGTCATGTGATATATTTATAGAGCCGGTCGATACGCACGCGGTGATACCTAATATGTCTATTTTTTTCCCCCCTATCTTTTACCAATTTTTTTTAACTTTATTTGGGGAAAATTAAGTTTTTGTTTATTTTTACTTGAAACTTTTAATTTTTTGGGGGGAAAACTTTATTTTTTCAACTTTTTTTTGCCACTTTATTTTTTGTCCCACTTTGGGACTTGAACTTTTGGGGGTCTGAACCTTTACAATGCATTCCAATACTTCACGGGACCGCATTTGGCCGAGGTGCCTGCTCAATGATTTAAGCAGGCACCGGCTTCCGATCACCATCCGCCACGCGGCGGTGATCAGAAATACACAGGGCATACAGGTATACCCTGTGTCCTTAAGTACCAGGACATCAGGGCGTACCTGTACGACCTGTGTCCTGAAGAGGTTAAGCACAATCTCCCATGCATATGGGGAAAGGGGAATGCAAATCCTCAATGAAGAACAGGCTCTTGTAATACATGAGAAAACTACTGCTCAGACTTAGGCTGGTAATAATGAAAGTCTTACACTGGTAACAACTCCGGCCTGATCCTAATCCTTGATTAAAGGTGCTTTTCTGAATCCTGAAACGTCTATTCCAATGTTGTTCTGACATTTGGCCTGACTGTCCTCAGGATTTGAACTGGAGATGCTTCAAGCTATCTCCTACACCTATTACAAAGGTGCCTAAGAAGTCCTCAGGTAATGACTATATCGCTATTCCTTTGTCTTGCATAAACGTGATAATTCCTTATATACTCGGCTGCATACAGTTTAGACATTGGTCACCCTGGAAGAGCGATCTATAGGAGTGGATTGCTCACCTCTAGGAAGAATACTTGCAGGCCTTAACCCTGGGTTATGGAACCGACAGGGACAGAGTAGAGAGGCTAGGAATATGCCTCCCTCCAGATATTCAGCTACATGGTTGTTGCTTTCTTGTAGGCTCATGAGAGAACTGCATTGAACTGAACTCTCACTTGGATTGACCTGAGCTCTTGTGAACTGGTTTGGATTGACCTCAACCAGCAACTGAACTGAACTGAACTGCACAGCCTAACTTAGGTCTGAGCTAAGCTATATATACACACTGACACTGCTCCATCTTGTGGAGAAACAAGTGTAGTGCACCCTGACTAGGCCTGTGTAAAGGATATTTGCATATGGAATCACATTGTGACATTGAGAATATGACAGGAAATAAAATACTAAATACAGGCATATCACATGACATTAATACATAATTAAAATACGTTTGCGGGGCCCATGGTCACTTGAGAGGGACTCTGCACTCAGGCAGGTGAATGAGAGGATCAAAAAAGTGGAGGATAGAGTGAGCACTATTGAGGATCAGTTACCCCCAGTGAAGAGAGATCTCGGCAGAATTATACATAACGTGTCTTTATTGATGTCCAAAACTGACGACCTAGAAAATAGGTCGCGCAGTAATAATCTCAGGCTGATTGGGGTCCCTGAAAAGGCTGAGGGGCCTGATCCAGTGATGTTTTTTTGAAGCTTGGCTGACCACTAAATTTGGCAAGGACTCTGTCTCGTGTGTTTTCCATCGAAAGAGCACATAAGGTGCCATTCCGCACTCCGCCACCAGGGGCCTCCCCTCGCCCAGTACTGCTGAAGCTGCTGCACTTCAGGGACAGGGACACTATTCTCAAAAAGGCAAGAGACCATCCTGATTTATTAATGAATGGAAATAAAGTCTCTATCTTTCTGGACTTTTCCGCTGAGGTCCAATGCAGAAGAATGAAATTCCAAGATGTGAAATGTCGTCTCCGGGACGTACAGATTCCGAATTCTATGATGTACCCGGCTAAGCTGTCAGTGGTGGCGCATGGAGAAGTCTGAATATTTGAAACACCGTTGGACGCGGCACAATAGTTGGACACCAATGAACGCCCCCTCGAAACCTCAGCAAACACAGGCTGAATGCAGCTCTTGCAATTATTCCGTGGAACTGTTGTGGATCCCGATCGGTTCGCAGGACGCGTATGATAAGTGCAATACAATGTCTTCCTTTTTGTACCTTTATTATTGTGATACTTCTCTTTAGTACTAGACCTCTTAGTCTTATGATAGAACTGTAATAACACTTACTATTAGAGCATAAGAGGCAGTTTATGTCTATCTCAGACCATTAGGTTGACAGGACACACACATATATAGTATATAGGTCTTTTCTATGCTACAGACTGCAGACTGTACTGTCTATTAGACAGGTTAGAGAAGCCCTCTTTTTCTTTGTTTAATGTTTAGATAACGTATTATTATTATTTTATTTTTTATTTTTACTATGCTGGTGCCCGGTTACAGGAAGGTTTTTTGCTTCATATATGGGTTTTCTTGTTACATACTATATTGTATGCATGTTTGAACCATGACTGTATATTTAAATTGCTTATAAGAGTTTGGGGAAGGGGCGGGTCTAACGATGAGACGTGTACATTGACAGCATGGTCTTGGATTGAGCATTGGTCAAAATACCGGGGTTCAAGTGATATCTATTCTGGTCTGACATTTTACCATGCAGAGTATGGCTAAGGGTACTTTCACACTAGCTGCACAGAGCTCCGGCAGGCTGTTCCGTCGGGTGAACAGCCTGTCGGATCCGTCCTGCCGCTTGTGACGTGTGCCCCGGACTGCCGCTCCGTCCCCATTGACTATAATGGGGGCGGAGTTCCAGCAGAGGCACGGCGAGAGGTTGCCGAAATAAAACTACGACATGTCCGACATTTATTCCAGCAGCCTCTCGCTCTTGCGCTGCCGTGCCTCGCCGGAACTCCGCCCCTCCCCTATTATAGTCAATGGGGACAGAGCGGCAGTCCGGGGGCACACGTTCACTAGCGCCAGGACGGATCCAACAGGCTATTCACCCAACGCAACAGCCTGCCAGAGGTCCGTGCCACTAGTGTGAAAGTAGCCTAAGGCTGGGTTCACACGGGTGAGATTTCCGCGCGGGTGCAATGCGTGAGGTGAAGCATTGCACCCGCACTGAATCTGGACCCATTCACTTCTATGGGGCTGTGTACATGAGCGGTGATTTTCACGCATAACTTGTGCGTTGTGTGAAAATCGCAGCATTCTCTATATTGTGCGTTTTTCACGCAACGCAGGTCCCACAGAAGTGAATGGGGGTGCATGAAAATCGCAAGCAAATGCGGATGCGGTGCAATTTTCACGCATGGTTGCTAAGATGAAAGTCTATTCACTGTATTATTTTCCCTTATAACATGGTTATAAGGGAAAATAATAGCATTCTTAATACAGAATGCTTAGTAGAAGGTCAATTGAGGGTTAAAAACAATAAAATTAACTCCCCTCCAACAATTGATCGCGTAGCTGCCGGTCTCCTGTTCTTCCTTCAGGACCTGTCAAAGGACCTGTGGTGACATCACTGTGCTCATCACATGATACATCACATGATCCATCACCATGGTGATGGACCATGTGATGAGCTCAGTGATGTCACCACAGGTCCTTTGACAGGTCCTGAAGAAAGAACAGGAGACTGGTGTTCCGTTACATTTCCCTACCTCGTGAGATTTCCCTACCCTCATCACTTCCGGCTGCATCGGACGTGACGTGAGGTGGTGTGCCGCGCCGCGCAGTCTCACAACAACACGGTAGGGAAATTTCACAGCAGAGTTAGCTGGACATCGGCCGACACTGCGCATGCGCCGGAAGCCTCACCAGGGGTTAGGGTAGGGAAAAATAACGGGCCAGTGCGCAGGAGCGGTGGTCGAATGGATGTTCTCAGCTGGACACCGGCCGACACTGCGCATGCGCAGCGGTTAGGGTAGGAAAAAAGCACTAGCCCGTCATTTTTTCCTTCCCTAACCGCTGGTGAGGCTCCCGGCGAATGCGCAGTGTCGGCCGGTGTCCAGCTAACTCTGCTGTGTAATTTCCCGACCGCGTCGTGGGGGGCCTGCGCGGCACACCTCCTCACGTCATGTCCGATGCGGCCGGAAGTGACGAAGGTAGGGAAATCTCACGAGGTAGGGAAATGCAACGGAACACCGTCAGCTACGTGATGAATTGGAGGAGGTGAGTTCATTTTTATTTTTTTAACCCTCAATTGACCTTCTACTAAGCATTCTGTATTAACCACTTAAGGCTGGGTTCACACCAGAGCGTATTCGATAAGCGCTTTTTACAGGCGTTTTTATCTGCGTTTTTGATGCGTATTTTGGGGCGTTTTTGTATTTTGGAAACGCGCGTAGTACGCGCGTTTGTGTGATTAATCCAATGAAAAACTGCCACAATACGCGCGACAATACGCCCCCAAAGAAGCTCCTGTACTTCTTGGGGCTTAGGGCGTTTTACAGCGCGTTCTCAGGTGAGAACCATGCCCATAGGGAAACATTGGCTTTTGCCTGTTGAGCGTTTTACAGCGCGTAGGAACGCGCTGTAAAACGCTCAGGTGTGAACCTAGCCTTAGGACCACAGGTTTATACCCCCCTAGTGACCAGGCCCTTTTTTACAAATCGGCACTTCACAACTTTAACGGTTTATTGCTCGGTCATGCAACTTGGCACCCAAATGAATTTTGCCTCCTTTTCTTCTCACAAATGCAGCTTTCTTTTGGTGGTATTTGATTGCTGCTGACATTTTTCGTTTTTCTGATATTAATCAAAATAGACCGCAATTTTCGCCAAAAAAGTGTATTTTTAACTTTTTCTGGTAAAATTGTTCAAATATAATTACATTTCTATACAAGTTTGTGTCAGAATTTATTGTGCTACATGTCTTTGATAAAAAAAAAATGCAATAAGTGTATATTTATTGGTTTGCGCAAAAGTTATAGCGTTTACAAACTATGGTACAAAAATGTGAATTTCCGCATTTTGAAGCAGCTCTGACTTTCTAAGCACCTGTCATGTTTTTTGAGGTGCTAGAATGCCAGGATAGTATAAATACCCCCCAAATGACCCCATTTTAGAAAGAAGACACCCCAAAGTATTTGCGGAGGGGCATGGTGAGTTCATGTATGATTTAATTTTTTTTCACAAGTTAGCGGAAAATGACACTTTCTGAGGAAAAAATAATAATAATAAAGTTTCCATTTTTGCTAACTTCTGGCAAAAAAATAAATAAATCTCCCACGGACTCACTATGCCCCTCAGTGAATACCTTGGGGTGTCTACTTTCCGAAATGTGGTCATTTGTGGCGTGTGTTTACTGTTCTGGCATTTTGGGCGGGGCTAAATTGTGAGCAACCCTGTAAAGCCTAAAGGTACTCGTTGGACTTTCGGCCCCTTTACGCACCTAGGCTGCAAAAAAGTGTCACACATGTGGTATCGCGGTACTCAGAAGAAGTAGGGCAATGTGTTTTGGGGTGTATTTTTACATATACCCATGCTGGGTGAGACAAATATCTCTGTAAATTGACAACTTTGTATACATTTTTTTTAAAAGTTGTCATTTACAGAGATATGGGCTCTATGTCCTCCGTCCTCACGCATTCTATCTCCCAAGTCCTGGTGGCCCAGCCCCATACCGTGCACCAGGGTGTAAATTCAACACCGCTACCAGCCCCTTCTGCCTCCAGAACCCATATGACTGATGGCTTTGATCCATCAAAAAGTTTGCGAGACTCCGGTGGTGGACCCGAAAATGGTCCAGTTTTTGGCAAAAACAGGATTCAATCCCCGCAAGGGTCTAGACTCCGCCCTCAGGGCGTGTCAGGATAAAATCCTAGACATCACGGGGCCCCTGGCAAATTTTTTTGACATGGCCGAATCGGCTAGAGCGGCCGGTAAACAGGTGGACCCTGAGGAGCTTAGTGGCTTAGTGGCTGGATCCAAAGGGCCATCTGTCTCACGGGTAACGCCAATACATCGCTCGCCATAGAAAGGCGGAAGGCGATATTAATGAAAATTGAACTCAAGCTGGCCAACTTGGCACTCTCAGAAGCAGGCAAGGATGCCCAAGGGCTCCTATTTGGGGACTCCTTTATTAAGGAGCTAGGGAAGTACGTGGGTGCCTTCACGGCCCTCGACAAGGCTCAGTCGTCTATGCGGAAGGTTTTTCCGAACAGTTTCTCCGCCAGGGCCGGCCGTTCCAGGGGCCGTCTGTCCGGCCGGTCCTCCATCCATACCCTTGGTTCGGGTAGAGGCTCCTTTGCTTATCGGGCATCATTACAAGAACCGCGCCACCAACCTGCATTCTTTCCATCTCTAGGCGGTCCAGGACGATCCAGAGGATTCCGAGGACATCCTAGCGCCAGGAGGCCATATGGTAAGACACCATCTTCCTCTATTTTCTTCGGAGACTTGCATAGGGGGCAGACTCCGTTTCTTTTCCCATGCGTGGACAAGGGTCACCTCCGACCCATGGGTGTTGTCCACGGTCTGTGGGTTCGAGATAGATCTCGTGGCCAACCCGGTGGGTCTGCCTCCTCCACACCCCATGGTGTTGTCCGGCCCGGCACGCGCACTCGTCCACAGGGAATTAGCAGATCTATACCAGAAAGGGGCGATAGAATATGCCCCCATGGATCGCGTAGGCGTGGTCAGCAACATCTTCTTAGTCCAGAAGAAAGGAGGCCAGATGCGCCCTGTCATCAATCTAAAAACGTTAAACACGTTGGTCCAATATCGCCACTTCAAAATGGAGGGCATACATCTCCTGAGGGACATGCTTCTCCCAGGAGATTGGATGGCCAAAATAGACCTGAAGGATGCCTACCTGACGGTCCCTGTGGCACCCAATTCCAGGGATTTACTACATTTCAATGGAACGATCAAATTTAGAGGTTCACATGTCTCCCATTCGGCCTCTCTTCCGCACCGTGGTGTTTTATCAAACTGATGCGTCCGGTAGTGGCTTGGCTTCGCAGCCGGGGAGTGCGGTAGATAATCTACCTGGACGACATCCTGTTCATGGCCCACAGTCGGTCCGATCTTCAGGAACATCTAACGATATCCATGGCACTCATTTCCAGCCTGGGATTCATCATCAGCCAGGACAAATCTTGCCTGACCCCCTCCACTTCCATGGAATTTTTGGGTTTCACCATAGATTCCGTTGCTCAGACTCTCAGCTTTCCCCAGTCGAAGGTCCGGGCTATTCGGAAAGAGCTGAAACATTCCCTTACTTTGCCTCAGGTGTCCCTGAGACACTTGGCACGGATAATCGGTCTTTTGGCTTCGTCCATTCAGGCTATTTTTCCAGCACCTCTTCACTACCGTGCGTTGCAACGCCTCAAGTTCGCGCATCTGCGTGCAGGAGCGTCTTATGCCGACACCCTAGCCTTGGACGTGGAGACCAGACACGAGTTGAAGTGGTGGATCCACAACCTTTCGGTATGGAATGGCAGGGCTATCTTCGGACCCCAGCCGGACCTCATTATCGAGTCAGATGCCAGTCTTCACAGCTGGGGAGCGCATTGCAACGGCGTCTCCACCGGAGGCCCTTGGTCTCAGGACGAATCTCGTCTTCACATCAATTCCCTGGAGCTTCTAGCGGGTTCCTTGGCGATACGCAGCTTTGTCAACAACACAGTCAGAGCCTGTATCAGGCTCCGTATGGACAATGTGTCGTCGGTTCGGTACGTCAATTGCATGGGCGGCACGCGCTCCTCCGTTCTGACGCACCGAGCGAAAGACTTCTGGGATCATTGTTTGGCCAGGGACATCATGGTGGTCGCGGAATATCTTCCGGGCCTCCACAATATTCGGCGGACTGGAGTTCGCGTTTCATGTCCGACTCCAGCGATTGGAAATTAGATGTCACAATTTTTTCTGCCGTTTCATCTCGATGGGGCCCTTTCTCCATCGACCTCTTCGCGTCGAGGTTGAACGCGCAGCTACCCAGATTTTTCAGTTGGCGGCCGGAGGCGGAAGTGGTCGACGCTTTCCTCCAACAGTGGTCGGAACCCATCATGTATGCGTTCCCGCCCTTCGCACTGATTCCGAGGGTTCTTCTACAGGTTCGACGTCAATCTGCCGATGTGGTTCTGATCCTTCCTTTCTGGTGGTCCCAGTCTTGGTTTCCCCATCTGTTTGAACTACTCGTCGACGAGCCGGTCCTTATGCCCGCTCACCCTTACCTTCTCGGAGGGCCAGTGGGTATGCTTCACCCGTTGCTTTTAGAAGGAGTCTTGCATCTCCTCGCCTGTAGGGTGTCGGGGGTCCCTGGGACGTCTCAGGTGTTTCGGAGATGACTAGGTTCTTACTGGAGAATGCATGGGCCCCCGGGACCAGACGAGCCTATCGAGCAGCCTGGGATGCCTGGGCTCGTTGGTGCCGCTCTCGGGATTTGGATCCCGTTGAGGCGCCTGTAACTGCTATACTGTCTTTCCTGTCGTCTTTGTTCGACGAGGGCAAGGCGTACCGCACTATCAACCTTGACAGGTCTGCAATCTCTTCAAAGGCATGGTGGATTTGATGGGTGCCCAGCTGGACAGCACCCTCTGGTTTGTAGATTACTCCGTGGCTCTCGACTCTCCTGCCCACGAGACTTCGTTTTTCTACGACTTGGGACCTATCTACTGTCCTAAACTTTTTCATTAACTGGCCATCTAATGGACAATTGTCGTTACGACAGTTGTCCGCGAAGCTGGTCACCTTATTATGCCTTATCTCTTGCAAAAGAGTGTCAGACGCTCGTTTACTCCGGAGGGAGTTACGTTCAACATCTCCCGGCGTACGAAAACCAACATTTATTCAGTATCCTATCCGTTTTTTCCCTCTTCACCGCAGTTGTGTCCAGTGGCTTGTCTGCAGGAATACGAATCGCGCACAAGTAGTTTGCGTTCTTCGAATTCACCTTATCTGTTCATTTCATTCCGCGGGCCTTTTTCCCCCGTGGCCAGCGTTACGCTCTCTCGGTGGGTTAAATGGATCTTATCCTTAGCGGGGATTGATGTTTCTATTTTCACCGCGCATTCGTTTCGGAGCGCGTCGGACACTTCCATGACAGTTTCCGGAGCTCGGTTGGAGGATGTCATGAAGTTGGCAGATTGGTCTAGGGTGTCCACCTTCCGGGAATTTTATTTTCGGCCACATCTCATGCTTTTTCTTCTGTGGTGGCTCAACTTTAAACTTGCAATAGGAGCCTCCGTGTCCTGATATAAAATTTCATGATTTTCCTATTCCATGACGTAAAGTCATGATTTTATGAAGGACACGGAGGCGAGTATTGCCCCACCCCTTTTGCTGGCCTCCCTGTTTTGTCAGTAAATTTTGTTTGATACGCTGTATATTGCCTCCGTTACATTGGTTTTCTGTTTTAACAGTGACAGTTTTTTTATATGCATTATGGTGATCCCTGTTGAATTTCTCAATACGTTTTATCCAACATTTCTCCATAGGTTGAAGACGTCAAGCCTTGGGAAGCATATTCCGCCTATTCGATGCCGAGGTCCGTTCTTCCTCGTTCTCGAGTTTGTCGTTCCGGTTAGGAAAAGTTACCAAGGAAGTTCTCCGGTCGTTCCGGTTTGTTGTTTTCACCAGGAAGATTTAGTTCGGATGCTGACAGTACACACAGAAAGAGGAGGATCCCAGTGGAAGACACGATATATATACACTGGGACTGAGGGGTGGGCTTGTTGCCATGGTTTTTTCTGTATTCAATGTTTTTCTTTGCTGCTGTGATTTTCAGTAAAGAGAGAGATAGCAATACTCGCCTCCGTGTCCTTCATAAAATCATGACTTTACGTCATGGAATAGGAAAATCATGAAATTTTTTACTAATAATGAGGGGTCGGCACCTGTGGGAGTGGTATGGGATGCTTGTAAGGCGTTTGTCCGTGGACTATACATTCAGCGGATTAGTCGACATAAAACGAGGTACAGGGACACGTGGAGAGGGAACAGAGATATGTTGAATACCCCTCATATGAGCATGATAGGGCGTCGGCAGCGGCACAGATAGACCTTAAAAATCATTTACTCCAAACCGCTGAATAGGTGCTTTTTTCTCAAGCAAAAATACTTTGAGGCTGGGGAGAGCTCTGGCAGGTTGCTGGCCAGAATTGTTCGGGTGCAAGATGGCCCATCAAAAATACTGTCTATGCAGAGTGCTGATAGCTGTTTGGTTACGGCAGACTCTGATATTCTGGCAGTATTCCACAAGTTTTACAAAAACCTGTATGAATCTAAGCTAACAGTGGGCCCAAACAGTATTGCAGATTACCTGGCTGGGATCTCTAGCCCACGGCTCTCAGCTGAGTGTGCGGCTTACTTAGATCAACCATTGTCATTGACGGAATTCAAAGCGGCGCTCAAATCATTCCCGGGCGCAAAGGCTCCCGGGTTAGATGGACTTCCGACGGACTTCTTTAACCCTTTCAGGACCAGAGTTTGTGGGGTTTTTTTAAGTTTTTTTTTTTTTTGCATTTTCGTTTTGCGCTCCCTGCCTTCCCAGAGCCATAACTTTTTTTATTTGTCTGTTCATATAGCCATATAAGGGCTTGTTTTTTGTGGGACAAGTTGTACTTTCCAACACCATTTAATTTAATATTGCATATGATGTAGTGGGAAGTGGGAAAAAAATTCCAAATGGGGTGAAATTGCAAAAAAAAAGCGATGACACCACGGTTTTAAGTTTTTTCTTTTTATTACGATGTACGATAAAACTGACCGGTTACTTTTATGCTACAGGTCAGTAGGAATCCGCCGATACCTTATATGTATAGTTAATTTTTCTTGCCTTTTGATAGTGATAAAAAAATTAAAAAGTGGGGAAAAAAAAATGTTTTATTTTTTGTCGCCATATTTTGACCCCTATAACTTTTTTGTAATTATGTGTACGGAGCTGTATGGGGGCTCATTTTTTGTGGGGCGATCTGAACTTTTCATTGATACCATTCTGGGGTGTGTATGACTTTTTGATCACTTTTTATTTAATATTTTGTAGAAAATGAAGCAACCAAAAACAGCGAATCGGCCATTTAAACGCTTTTTTCCGTTTCGCTGTTTGCCATATGGGGAATATATTTTAATATTTTTATATTATGGGCGTTTTCGCACATGTTGTGTTTTTTTTTTTTTTGTTTTGGGAAAAGCGGGGTGATTTAAATTTTTTTTTTTTTTTTTTAACTTTTTTATTTTCATAATAGCAATGATCTGATTGCTATTATCATAGACTCCAATGCACTTGCATTGAAATCTATGATGATTTCACTACTTTCCTATGGAGCCCTATTACAGGCAAGGGCTTCCTGGCAGCCCCATGGAGAGCCCCGGTACGTCACCAGAACTCTTGAAAATGCCTTTGCCCTGCGCGATTTAGCGCAGGGCAAAGGAGAGCATCGGAGCATGAACTGCTCCGATGCTCGGTAGGGGGGAAGCCTGGGTGAAAATGGTGGTATGTTAGGGTTCAGAGCTGAATCCCTTTAAGACACGCAGTCCAGGTACAGGCAAAATCTATGTCGCTTAAGTGTACGTCAGTCCCATCGCTGCAACAGATTATCACATGTGGCTCCTCAAGTGGACTGATATCGTCCATATACAGGAATCTATTCACAAAATCCATGAAACACGATTCCTTAGTGGTCAAACAAAAGCGGGAGGAAGAGGTGGCGATTATATCAGACAATACATGGAAATCCGTTCTGGCACTAACGCCTCAGCTTATCAGTATGTGAAGGCCAACGTATGTCCCAACTACTACTTGTTCACCGTGCATACCGGACTCCATCCTTTCTGTACAGAATCGGGGTTCCGAATGACGCTTCCTGCCCTAGATGTGGGGAGAGTCCAGCATCCCTGATGCACATGTTCTGGGAATGTTCTGAGCTTCGGAATTTTTGGACAGCCGCGCTAACCTGTATTAAAGACGCTTATCATATTATGGTCCAAGGACGTTTGTGTTGGGAATATTAGACATTACAAACAGGAATTCCCGCCCGGGGGTGCAGGGGGCTCTTCCAGGCCAGGAATTAATTGCTAAATACTGGCTTAGACCACAACCACCTTCTAAGGTGGAATTCTTGAACAGAATGGACGAGATCCTTTCTGGCTAGGTTCATTGAGATCGAAGATAAGTGAGTATCGTATAGGAATAATGAGGCATAGTTTGGCATGTGTCTGCCCTGGAGGTGTTGGGAGGAGTGACTTTAAAGATAACCGTGATTTCTGAGGTTACATGTACAAGTGACCGGGATGGAGGAGTCGTGTGACAAATTCATTGCGGGAAAGGCAGGGGATCGGGTCATATCTAGGGTGTAGGTTCTAGCTTCTTTTGCGCTGCGACACAGGACATTTATGCTAGATGTACGGTGCCCGTCTCATCACTGGGTGGTGGGCGGTTTATTGTATATTGAGATACATCTGAAAGGGTATATTTTTGCTTTTTAAGTATCCATTACTGTAACATGCCTATCAATTGTAGTTAAAGCAATGTTTGTTGTCTGAACATCAGATTTGTCTGTATATGGATATCCCTTTCTTTTATTTTATTTTTTGTTCCTTTTTGTATTTTGTAAACTTGTTAATATAAAATTATCTGATTTAAAAAAATAAACATATATCTAAATGCTGGTTGGACTGGGGGCAAATTGACCAATACAACACACCCATACACAATGAGATTACCCGGTTGTTACTTTTATCATCTTCCCCCCCCCCCCAATTTCCCAGACCTTAGTACAAAAAGTTTTACCTGGGGCCAGTACTTAAAGGGGTTGTCTCACTTCAGCAAATGGCATTTATCATGTAGACAAAGTTAATATGAGGGTCCATTCACACGTCCATATGTGTTTTGCAGATCCACAAATTGCGGGTCCGCAAAACACGGACACCGGCAATCCGCGTTCCGCATTTTGCGGACCGCACATCGCCGGAACTCTCATAGAAACTACCTTTTTCTTGTCCGCGGATAAGAATAGGACATGTTCTTTTTGCGGAACGGAAGTGCGGATCCGCAAATACAAGATGCGGACAGCACATTCCGGCCCCATTGAAAATGAATGGGTCCGCACCTGTTCCGCAAAATTGCGGAGCGGATGCGGACCCATTTTGCGGACGTGAGAATGGACCCTTAGGCTCTTACTAATGTATTGTGATTTTATAACAAGACACGGAGGCTTCGTATTGCTATCACTTTCTTTACTGAATCTACCATAGCAGCAAAGAAAAAAACATAATCCAGTGGAAACCATAGTAACAGCTCCTCCACTATCCCAGTATATTAGTCCTCCACTGTCTGGGATCTTTCTCTTTCTTTGCTGCTACCAGGCAGATAAGTACTCTCCAGCTCTTTAGTTTTTCTTGGAGCT
Source organism: Bufo bufo (assembly GCF_905171765.1). Classification (NCBI taxonomy): domain Eukaryota; kingdom Metazoa; phylum Chordata; class Amphibia; order Anura; family Bufonidae; genus Bufo; species Bufo bufo. The sequence continues at coordinate 424,740,222 of NC_053394.1, forward strand.
GATATAATCTGTGTTTTACTTTTTTCCTTCCCTTTGCGATTAGGTTGTATTTTCATTATACCTTATTGTCAAACCGTATGGTTTTCCCTGTATATTTTCTTTTCAGATTGTATGCCTTTTCCTTTTTAGGTATCTAATTATATATATTTGGGTTTTCTTTTTCCCCTTTTTGTATACTCCGATCATCTACAATCCGTTTCCGCTCCTCTATCGGGTTTGCGCTTTCCTCTAGGTCTCCAACACTTACCTCCCGGTCTCCTGATATTGCCGTTTGTGTCCGCCATTAAAGTTTTTTCCCACTCGCTCCTTCTTCCCCGCGCCCGAAGTCTCGCGATCTCCGAGACTTAGGGCGTCCGCGTCACTCTGGGCCGGTCGAATTCTCGCGAGACGTGAGTTCGGTCGTCTTCTCTCCGCTGTTACTTACTTCTGGCGCCGAATTCTCGCGAGACTTCGGTCGCCTCTGGCTGTTTGTTCCGACACCATCTCGGTCCCACCGCTCCTTCTCTGTCGGGCGATTTTTACTACATACCGCTCTTGTAAGTTCCATTTCTACAGATATTTATGCATGCCGCTTTTGCTTCTCACCATGCTACTGTTACATGGCGTTTTTTCTCTTCTTTTTTCTTTCCAGTGATCTCCTGCTGCATATTTCTAGGCTGGGGTGACTAACTCCTGCCTATCCACCTACCATTATGTCTGTTAGGAGTAGCTCTGCCGTTCCTATGGCCCCTATTGACCCTCCCCCTTCTGGTCAGGGCTCACCCACTTTAGTGTCCTGATAATTCCCTAACTGATGCAAATACTTTGGCGCTACAACAGTCTATATCCAACGCGATTGTAGCGGCCATGGGTTCCATGTCGCAGGCATTAACCCACTCTATATCTCAGGCCCTCATTGTTCACCCTAGCACATCTAACCAGGGTCTTAATTTGCCGCCAGTAGCTGTACCAATTGCCTCCAGAACACATCAGACTGATGGGCCTACCCCATCCCAGGTTAACGCGCTTTGTCTGCGTAAAAGAGCTTGTACCCGCCAGGCGGAAAAAACGCAGGCATGGAAAACTGCCAGGTCTTTACCTGAGCCGGTGTCAGACTCGGATAGAGAGTCAGAGGAGGAGGCACATGACTATCTGATTTTTGATCTAGATGAGGAATTGGCGGATATAGCTGTGGACCCAGCACTTAATATTGACCCAAAGCCCCCTTTAGAATATGGGGAGTCATCGGGGGATATCCTCGCAGATCCATCCGGGGTTCTGCTATTTAATCCGGATGAACTCCACCATCCCCACACTGCGGAATGGATGCCCGCCACTCATGTGGCGCAATATTTAGAAGCCCGTATTCGCAATCCCTTAAGTAAAGAGGCGCGAAATAAACTGACCCTTGATTCCACATAAAGTGTGTGAAACACCCACAGTGGACCCGAAAATGGTCCAATTTTTGGCTAAGACGGGTTTCAACCCCCGCAAAGGGCTGGACTCAGCTTTAAAGGCTGTCCAGGATAAACTATTAGACATCACGGGCCCATTAGCAAAGATTTTTGACATGGCTGAGTCCGCCAAGGCGGCAGGTAGCCAAGTAGACCCGGAGGAGCTTAGAGGTTGGGCCCAAAGGGCCATTTGCGTGGCTGGTAATGTGAACGCCTCACTCGCCATAGAAAGGCGAAAAGTTATTTTAATGAAAATAGAACCGAAGTTGAGGCGGGCAAGGATGCCCAAGGCTTACTTTTTGGCGACTCTTTTATAAAAGAGTTGGGCAAATATGTAGGTGCCTTTACGGCGCTCGATACGGCCCAAACATCGATGAAACGGGTCTTTCAAGGTCGTTTCTCTGGCCGGGCCGGCAGTTTTAGGGGTCGACTGTCCGGCCGTTCCAACTTTCATGCCCGGGGCTCCGGCAGAGGCTCCTTTACATATAGAGCATCACTCCAGGATCAGAAGCATCAGCCGTACTTCTTCCCATCGCGAGGCGCACCTTACCGATCACGTGGTTTCCGAGGAAATCCGAATTCTCAACGCCCGTTCGGTAAGTCCTGTTTTTCCTCCTTTTTTGGACCAATGTGTCGGAGGCAGACTCCGTTTCTTTTCTCATGTGTGGTCAGGCATAACCTCCGACCAGTGGGTTCTTTCGACTATCCAGGGGTTCACAATAGACTTGATTGCCGATCCGAGCTCCATTCCAGTCCCCCCGCCATTTCAGCTGTCCGTTTCGGCACGTTCCCTCTTCCAGAAAGAACTGTCGGATCTGTGGCTCAAAGGCGCGATCGAGCGCGCCTCCGGAAATCAAAAAGGGGTGATCAGCAGGATATTCCTGGTGCAAAAGAAAGGGGGACAAATGCGTCCCGTCATCAACCTGAAAGCGTTGAACACTTTTGTGCAGTATCGCCATTTCAAGATGGAGGGCATCCATCTCTTGAGAGATCTCCTCCTTCCTGGCGACTGGATGGCCAAAATAGATCTCAAGGACGCTTACCTCACGGTTCCGGTGTCCCCCTCTTCAAGGGATTTACTTCAATTCCTTTGGCACGGCCAAACTTGGAGGTTCACTTGCCTGCCGTTTGGCCTATCCTCCGCCCCCTGGTGCTTTACCAAGATCATGCATCCAGTGGTGGCATGGCTCCGCGGCAGGGGGGTTCGTCTGATCGTCTATTTGGACGATATTTTGATCATGGCACACTCCCATTCTCTTCTATTGAAGCATCTCCACATGTCAGTTTCTCTCATTTCCGACCTGGGATTCATCATCAACCAGGAGAAATCCTGTCTGACTCCCTCCAGGTCGATGGAATTCCTGGGGTTCCAAGTGGATTCGTTGGAATTGTCCCTCAGTCTTCCTCTTTCGAAGGTCAGATCCATTCGCAAGGAATTGCGACATGCCCTGCTAATGCCACAAATGTCGTTGCGACATTTGGCACGGTTGATTGGACTTCTGGCCTCGTCAATCCAAGCCATTTTTCCGGCTCCCCTCCATTATCGGGCATTGCAACGCCTCAAAATTGCTCATCTTCAGGCAGGGGCTTCCTACGCCGATGTCATCTCTTTGGATGCAGACACGAAAGACGAACTGAGATGGTGGATCCACAACCTGTCGGTATGGAACGGCAGGGCAATCGTGGGTCCCCAACCGGATCTGGTTATAGAGTCAGATGCGAGCCTGCAGGGCTGGGGGGCTCATTGCGACGGAATCTCCACCGGGGGTCCGTGGTCGCAAGAAGAGGCACATCTCCATATCAATGCCCTGGAACTTCTTGCAGGGTCGTTTGCCATTCGCAGCTTTGCCAATGGTGTTGTCAGTACGGCCATCAGACTCCGCATGGACAACGTATCGGATGTCCGATATGTCAATTGCATGGGGGGTACACGTTCGGTCGTTTTAACACATCTGGCGAAGGATTTTTGGGACTTTTGTCTCGACAGGAATATCTCTGTGGTGGCGGAGTACCTTCCGGGTCTCCACAATACGAGGGCGGATTGGAGCTCACGTTATATCTCGGACTCCAGCGATTGGAGGTTAGACGAGAAGGTGTTCTCTACCATCTCCTCGCTTTGGGGTCCTTGTATCGATCTGTTCGCCTCTCGGCTGAACACCCAGCTTCCCAGGTTCTTCAGCTGGAGACCAGACCCTCAGGCGGAAGCGGTGGATGCTCTGCTCCAGTATTGGGGAGGCGCACTGATGTACGCGTTCCCTCCATTCGCGCTCATTCCGAGGGTGCTCCTTCAAGTTCGTCAGCAGTTGGCGAACCTGGTTCTGATTGTGCCTTTTTGGAGGACACAGTCGTGGTTCCCTCAGATCCTGGAACTGTTAATGGATTTTCCCTTTCTCCTTCCCGAACAGTTGTCTCTTCTGCGATGCCCTTCAGGGGAGTTGCCTGCAGAATCTCGGGAATCCAGGAGGAGACGCTAGTCTTTCAGGAACGACTAGGTTCTTACTGGACAGCGCTTGGGCACCCGGGACTAGACGAGCTTATGGAGCCGCCTGGGACTCTTGGTCTCGCTTGTGCGTCGAGCGGTCTCTGGATCCCTTTCAAGCACTTGTAAATTCCATCTTATCCTTTTTGTCGTCTCTTTATGAGGCCGGGAAGGCTTACCGAACCATTAATGTCTTCAGGTCAGCGATTTCTTCCAGGCATTCGGGCTTTGAGGGTCGTCCGGCTGGACAGCACCCTCTGGTCTGTCGTTTACTTAAAGGTTCCCGTCTAACCCGGCCTCCGCGGCCGCGTTTTTCATCTACGTGGGATGTTTCTTGTGTTTTAACGTTCCTGACCAACTGGCCTTCTAATGCGCAATTGTTATTGCGTCAATTATCGGCCCAACTAGTTAATCTATTTTGCTTGATCTCTTGCAAGAGAGTATCGGATGTGCGGGCATTGGATTTTGATGCTAGATCTTTCACACCAGAGGGAGTTCAATTTAACATTTCCAGACGCACTAAAACTGGTATCCATTCGGTCTCTTACCCCCGTTTTCCGCAGTCCCCACAACTATATCCTGTGGCTTGTTTGCGGGAATACGAGGATCGATCTCGTCCCTTTCGATCTCCTTCTTTTCCACATTTATTCATATCTTTCCGCAGTCCTTTTGCTCCGGTCACCAGCGTGACTTTATCTCGCTGGGTTAAATGGATTCTCTCCCAGGCTGGGATTGATACGACAGTTTTCACTGCACACTCAGTTCGCAGTGCGGCAGCTACGTCTATGACAACTTCGGGGGCACGCTTAGAAGACGTGATGAGATTGGCGGATTGGTCCAGGGCCTCCACCTTCCGCGAGTTCTACTTTAGACCAGCAGCGCACGTATTTGATTCTTTAGTATCTCAGCTTTAAACTAGCAATACGAAGCCTCCGTGTCTTGTTATAAAATTGCATGATTTTCCTATTATATGACGTAAAGTCATGATTTTATTAAAGACACGGAGGTGAGTATTGCCCTCCCTGGGCCCTCCCTGAGTTGATGTCCTGGGTGAGTATATAATATCTACGTTAATACCTTTGGGTAAAACGAGTGTGTTATTTTGCGGTTGTTACTCTTCTATAGGTAAACCCTTGGACATGTCATTATATGTTGACTATAGAATGTTTTATTTTCTATCCTTCTTCCTAGGCTATGTGGATGACGCTTCAATCACTTGTGTTCTACAGTTCTTAAGGTTCCGGTATTGGATTGTTCTCCGGGGGCTAGTCCAACAGTTCAGAAGGTTTTCGTTACTCGTGGAGGTTCAACGTCAGAAGTTCCAGTTGTTGATCTGCGCTGGTTGAGGCGCAAGAAAGAGGAAGATCCCAGACAGTGGAGGGCTAATATACTGGGATAGGGGAGGAGCTGTTACTATGGTTTCCACTGGATTATGTTTTTTTCTTTGCTGCTATGGTAGATTCAGTAAAGAAAGTGATAGCAATACTCGCCTCCGTGTCTTTAATAAAATCATGACTTTGCGTCATATAATAGGAAAATCATGCAATTGTCCATATTGCTTCCTTTGCTGGCTGGATTCATTTTTCCATCACATTACAGGGAGTGCAGAATTATTAGGCAAATGAGTATTTTGACCACATCATCCTCTTTATGCATGTTGTCTTACTCCAAGCTGTATATGCTCGAAAGCCTACTACCAATTAAGCATATTAGGTGATGTGCATCTCTGTAATGAGAAGGAGTTTGGTCTAATGACATCAACACCCTATATCAGGTGTGCATAATTATTAGGCAACTTCCTTTCCTTTGGCAAAATGGGTCAAAAGAAGGACTTGACAGGCTCAGAAAAGTCAAAAATAGTGAGATATCTTGCAGAGGGATGCAGCACTCTTAAAATTGCAAAGCTTCTGAAGCGTGATCATCGAACAATCAAGCGTTTCATTCAAAATAGTCAACAGGGTCGCAAGAAGCGTATGGAAAAACCAAGGCGCAAAATAACTTCCCATGAACTGAGAAAAGTCAAGCGTGCAGCTGCCAAGATGCCACTTGCCACCAGTTTGGCCATATTTCAGAGCTGCAACATCACTCGAGTGCCCAAAAGCACAAGGTGTGCAATACTCAGAGACATGGCCAAGGTAAGAGAGGCTGAAAGACGACCACCACTGAACAAGACACACAAGCTGAAACGTCAAGACTGGGCCAAGAAATATCTCAAGACTGATTTTTCTAAGGTTTTATGGACTGATGAAATGAGAGTGAGTCTTGATGGGCCAGATGGATGGGCCCGTGGCTGGATTGGTAAAGGGTGGAGAGCTCCAGTCCGACTCAGACGCCAGCAAGGTGGAGGTGGAGTACTGGTTTGGGCTGGTATCATCAAAGATGAGCTTGTGGGGCCTTTTCGGGTTGAGGATGGAGTCAAGCTCAACTCCCAGTCCTACTGCCAGTTTCTGGAAGACACCTTCTTCAAGCAGTGGTACAGGAAGAAGTCTGCATCCTTCAAGAAAAACATGATTTTCATGCAGGACAATGCTCCATCACACGCGTCCAAGTACTCCACAGCGTGGCTGGCAAGAAAGGGTATAAAAGAAGAAAATCTAATGACATGGCCTCCTTGTTCACCTGATCTGAACACCATTGAGAACCCGTGGTCCATCATCAAATGTGAGATTTACAAGGAGGGAAAACAGTACACCTCTCTGAACAGTGTCTGGGAGGCTGTGGTTGCTGCTGCACGCAATGTTGATGGTGAACAGTTCAAAACACTGACAGAATCCATGGATGGCAGGCTTTTGAGTGTCCTTGCAAAGAAAGGTGGCTATATTGGTCACTGATTTGTTTTTGTTTTGTTTTTGAATGTCAGAAATGTATATTTGTGAATGTTGAGATGTTATATTGGTTTCACTGGTAAAAATAAATAATTGAAATGGGTATACAGGGAGTGCAGAATTATTAGGCAAGTTGTATTTTTGAGGATTAATTTTATTATTGAACAACAACCATGTTCTCAATGAACCCAAAAAACTCATTAATATCAAAGCTGAATATTTTTGGAAGTAGTTTTTAGTTTGTTTTTAGTTTTAGCTATTTTAGGGGGATATCTGTGTGTGCAGGTGACTATTACTGTGCATAATTATTAGGCAACTTAACAAAAAACAAATATATACCCATTTCAATTATTTATTTTTACCAGTGAAACCAATATAACATCTCAACATTCACAAATATACATTTCTGACATTCAAAAACAAAACAAAAACAAATCAGTGACCAATATAGCCACCTTTCTTTGCAAGGACACTCAAAAGCCTGCCATCCATGGATTCTGTCAGTGTTTTGATCTGTTCGCCATCAACATTGCGTGCAGCAGCAACCACAGCCTCCCAGACACTGTTCAGAGAGGTGTACTGTTTTCCCTCCTTGTAAATCTCACATTTGATGATGGACCACAGGTTCTCAATGGGGTTCAGATCAGGTGAACAAGGAGGCCATGTCATTAGATTTTCTTCTTTTATACCCTTTCTTGCCAGCCACGCTGTGGAGTACTTGGACGCGTGTGATGGAGCATTGTCCTGCATGAAAATCATGTTTTTCTTGAAGGATGCAGACTTCTTCCTGTACTACTGCTTGAAGAAGGTGTCTTCCAGAAACTGGCAGTAGGACTGGGAGTTGAGCTTGACTCCATCCTCAACCCGAAAAGGCCCCACAAGCTCATCTTTGATGATACCAGCCCAAACCAGTACTCCACCTCCACCTTGCTGGCGTCTGAGTCAGACTGGAGCTCTCTGCCCTTTACCAATCCAGCCACGGGCCCATCCATCTGGCCCATCAAGACTCACTCTCACTTCATCAGTCCATAAAACCTTAGAAAAATCAGTCTTGAGATATTTCTTGGCCCAGTCTTGACGTTTCAGTTTGTGTGTCTTGTTCAGTGGTGGTCATCTTTCAGCCTTTCTTACCTTGGCCATGTCTCTGAGTATTGCACACCTTGTGCTTTTGGGCACTCCAGTGATGTTGCAGCTTTGAAATATGGCCCAACTGGTGGCAAGTGGCATCTTGGCAGCTGCACGCTTGACTTTTCTCAGTTCATGGGCAGTTATTTAGCGCCTTGGTTTTTCCACACGCTTCTTGCGACCCTGTTGACTATTTTGAATGAAACGCTTGATTGTTCGATGATCACGCTTCAGAAGCTTTGCAATTTTAAGAGTGCTGCATCCCTCTGCAAGATATCTCACTATTTTTGACTTTTCTGAGCCTGTCAAGTCCTTCTTTTGATCCATTTTGCCAAAAGAAAGGAAGTTGCCTAATAATTATGCACACCTAATATAGGGTGTTGATGTCATTAGACCACACCCCTTCTCATTACAGAGATGCACATCACCTAATATGCTTAATTGGTAGTAGGCTTTCGAGCCTATACAGCTTGGAGTAAGACAACATGCATAAAGAGGATGATGTGGTCAAAAAACTCATTTGCCTAATAATTCTGCACGCAGTGTATATTTGTTTTTTGTTAAGTTGCCTAATAATTATGCACAGTAATAGTCACCTGCACACACAGATATCCCCCTAAAATAGCTAAAACTAAAAACTACTTCCAAAAATATTCAGCTTTGATATTAATGAGTTTTTTGGGTTCATTGAGAACATAGTTGTTGTTCAATAATAAAATTAATCCTCAAAAATACAACTTGCCTAATAATTCTGCACTCCCTGTATACACTGCTTGTATCCATGGTTATGACCACCCTGCAGCCCAGCAGCAGTGGTGGTCGTGCTTGCACACTATAGGAAAAACCACCAATCTATGAGTGCTCCCACGGTCCCAGCCACCAGAAAAGCCAGCACTTTTTCCTATAGTGTGTAACTACGACCACCACTAATGGATTGTAGGGTGGTCGTAACCATGGAAACGAGCAGTGTGTTATGTAATGGAAAATGAATGAAGCCAGCAAAGGAGGCAATATGTATAATAAGAATACATTCAGAATTATGTGATTTGCATTATTTATATATATATGCGTTTTTATGTTTACTGAGAGTGACGTTACTCTCATGTTTGTAATCTTAAAACTTTTCAAAATAAAAGAATTTACAAGAATACATTAGTAAGTGTCTTGTATTAACTTTTCTCTACATGATAAATGCTATTTCGTGCAGTGAGACAATCCCTTTAACCTCCAGAGATATATAATGACGTTACACTGCATAGTAATTTACTGTATATGTAGCAGTAGCCTGTTTGAGACTGAGACACTAGGTGGCGCCATGACATAGTTTTCAGGATGAAAGACCCCGTAGCCCCCACTCATCAGCCCTTGTAACAAGTTTATTTGTGGAAGCAATTTCAATAAATACATATATTTGTCTTCTCCCTTATAAACAGCAGAATTCATCCTGATCATCCCAAAAAAAAAAAAAAAAAAAGATTCAGTTCTATGTCCAGGCGGTATAAGCAACACACGGGTCTTCACTTCTGCCTCCTTCCCAAGGTGCCGGACTTACAGTAGGTATATGGATTGTTAATGTGAGTTTCTTTCCAGTGTACAGTATAGATTTGCCACAGCTGCAATCTTAAAACCACCGCTCCACAAAGCAGTAGTGTGTCGGTTGCTATATATGCGCAGTGGGGCAGTTCATACAGGACCAGGAGTCCAAGCAGTCACTGAATGATTCCTGCAAACGTGTTGATGGGAAGCAGGAGCGATTTGGTCATGTATCTGCTCAGACCGCAGTCTTCTTTACCGTCCCCATGAGCACGTGATGTCCGCAGTCTCTGTAGGCTGTACCCAGGCTCCTGGCAGGGGGAGACCTCAAAGCTGAAGGAAGGAATTACATGTTAAAAGGCTATTAGCTTCATGTATTACACAACAGATTTCTGTTATAATGTGTATAGAATTTATCAGTATTATAGTAGTTATATTCTTGTACATAGGAGCAGTATTATAGTAGATATATTCTTGTACATAGGAGCAGTATTATAGTAGTTATATTCTTGTACATAGGAGGCAGTATTATAGTAGTTATATTCTTGTACATAGGAGCAATATTATAGTATTTATGTTCTTGTACATAGGAGGCAGTATTATAGTAGTTATATTCTTGTACATAGGAGCAGTATTATAGTAGTTATATTCTTGTACATAGGAGGCAGTATTATAGTAGTTATATTCTTGTACATAGGAGGCAGTATTATAGTAGTTATATTCTTTTACATAGAAGGCAGTATTATAGTAGTTATATTCTTGTACATAGGAGCAGTATTATAGTAGTTATATTCTTGTACGTAGGAGGCAGTATTATAGTAGTTATATTCCTGTATATAGGAGGCAGTATTATAGTAGTTATATTCTTGTACATAGGACGTAGTATTATATCTTTGTGTAGATAAGGGCAGTATTATAGTACAAGGGAAAAAAACGTAGGTCGATCCGACACTCAATAAAAAACACAGTATTTTATTTGCTCAGAACATATGAAAAAATATTAAAAACACTCCAGCTAAGATGCCTTTATTCATAGCATAACAAGTATACAATGATAAAAGATATATATACTAACAGGCAGCATGGGAAAAGGAGGCAGAGTAAATATGAAGTGGATTGGAGCAAGATGGGCATAAATGACCAAATAAAGCTGTAATAGCAAACACTGAATATATATCAGCATAAACGTGAAACTAATAACAATAATAATGGTGATATGTGGCGAGGAGGGGAGAACATACATAATGTAGGAGAGGATATTTAATGTTGGTGTATACACTCACCTAAAGAATTATTAGGAACACCATACTAATACGGTGTTGGACCCCCTTTTGCCTTCAGAACTGCCCTAATTCTACGTGGCATTGATTCAACAAGGTGCTGATAGCATTCTTTAGAAATGTTGGCCCATATTGATAGGATAGCATCTTGCAGTTGATGGAGATTTGAGGAATGCACATCCAGGGCACGAAGCTCCCGTTCCACCACATCCCAAAGATGCTCTATTGGGTTGAGATCTGGTGACTGTGGGGGCCATTTTAGTACAGTGAACTCATTGTCATGTTCAAGAAACCAATTTGAAATGATTCGAGCTTTGTGACATGGTGCATTATCCTGCTGGAAGTAGCCATCAGAGGATGGATACATGTTCTCATTCTGTTTACACCAAATTCGGACTCTACCATTTGAATGTCTCAACAGAAATCGAGACTCATCAGACCAGGCAACATTTTTCCAGTCTTCAACAGTCCAATTTTGGTGAGCTCGTGCAAATTGTAGCCTCTTTTTCCTATTTGTAGTGGAGATGAGTGGTACCCGGTGGGGTGTTCTGCTGTTGTAGCCCATCCGCCTCAAGGTTGTGCGTGTTGTGGCTTCACAAATGCTTTGCTGCATACCTCGGTTGTAACGAGTGGTTATTTCAGTCAACGTTGCTCTTCTATCAGCTTGAATCAGTCGGCCCATTCTCCTCTGACCTCTAGCATCCACAAGGCATTTTTGCCCACAGGACTGCCGCATACTGGATGTTTTTCCCTTTTCACACCATTCTTTGTAAACCCTAGAAATGGTTGTGCGTGAAAATCCCAGTAACTGAGCAGATTGTGAAATACTCAGACCGGCCCGTCTGGCACCAACAACCATGCCACGCTCAAAATTGCTTAAATCACCTTTCTTTCCCATTCTGACATTCAGTTTGGAGTTCAGGAGATTGTCTTGACCAGGACCACCCCCCTAAATGCATTGAAGCAACTGCCATGTGATTGGTTGACTAGATAATTGCATTAATGAGAAATAGAACAGGTGTTCCTAATAATTCTTTAGGTGAGTGTATATCTTTTATCATTTTATACTTATGCTATGAGTAAGGGCATGTAGGCTGAAGTGCTTTTTTTTATTTTATTTTTTTATAATTGTATATTTATTTATTATGGTGTAAAACAGAAATGTAAATACACTTTTACAGTAGAATAATGCACAGAAGTACAAAGTAAGGATAATACACAAAATACATCACATACATATTGGATGGGCTTATGTAACCCTTGATAATAGTCAGTGATGAAGAATGGAAGACCGAACAAAAATAAAGCATTAACATGAACTAACTGAGACTGTGTCTATCTGTAACCAGTCCGAAGAAGGACTACTGTGCAATGTATCCTAAACAAAGAGACATCAGGTAGAAGCGGGAGAGCCTTAAGGACCCGAAGGCCCAAAGCTTCTCAGCCAATAATACCCAACCCAACAGACAAGACAAATGACAGACAGACATAAAAAAGGGGGGGGGGGGAGGGAACATTCCTTTCACACGAGATTGTCAAGGTTGTCTAGTGGCCCAGTAATTGTCCCATATGGCATTGAAGAGTGCCATTTTGTCCTGAAACATAGCAGTGGAGTACTCCATTGTTCGGACCTCCATCACCCTGGCATACAAATCAGAGACCCGTGGTGGTTCGGGGCTTTTCAAGGCTCGGGTGACAAGACAACGAGCTGCTGTTAGTATCAGTAGCAGCAGCTTTAGTGCATGTTTTTTTAACTTGTATGGGGACCACATTGAGGAGGAAGGACACAGGTTCCGGTCGGATTTCAATTCCAAAGACATCACTCAGGAGGGCGCCTACTTCAGTCCAGTAGGGGCATATCTTGGGACAGTCCCAAAAAATGTGAGGCAATGTACTCCGATGTAAGCCACATCTCCAACAATCACCTGGGACTACTGGATTAATTCTATGGAGGAGGTCAGGAGTGTGATACCAGTACATTAAGATTTTATATTGGTTCTCCTGATGAAGTACCGACATAGATGATTTCGCTGCCCTTCTCCATATAAGGTGCCAGAGTGAGTCCGGCAAGGCCCTCCCCAGATATTCCTCCCACTGCACCATGTAGGAATGCCTTTGGACCCGATCAGGGAAGGGAGTCAGCAATATGGAGTAAATCTCAGAAATTAAACCTTTCGCATGTACCCCTTCCCTGCAAAGGCGTTCAAAGGGAGTCGGGAGGGAAACTGTGACCCCCTGAAAAGATGGACTGGGCAAAGTGCCTAATCTGGATATAAAAGAAGTTGGAGGAGGGGGGGAGATCATATTTGGCCTGCAGGGTAGTAAACGGCATAAGGACCCTAGTGAAGGGGTCCACAATATCAGCGAACCGAAACACCCCCCGCTGAAACCATGGTCTCGTTGTGGACGTGATAAGACTAGCAGGGAGCGTGGGGTGATATAAGAAGGAGGTCATGGCGGAGTAAATGGACTCCAGAGGGAATTTGCTACTGAACTGCTGCCAGATGCGTCTGGTACAAGCCATGGGCCCTAGGAGATCCTTGGCTGGCTGAGTCCTGTCAGGTCCGGACCATAGCATGGCTGTGACCACAGCCCAGGCTGTGACAGAGCGTAGCTGGGCCGCCCAGTAATATTTAGACAGATCCGGAACCCCTAGACCACCCTGGTGCCTACTAGATAGGAGAACCGACCTCGGGATTCTGTGCCGCCTTCCCGCCCATATGAATCTAAGGAGGTGGGATTGAGTGGATCTCAGGTCTTTAAGGGGGACTTTAATCGGTAAGGTCTCAAAAAGGTACAGAAGCTTGGGCAAGATCGTCATTTTAGTCGCAGCAATACGCCCCATGAGAGAGAGTGGGAGAGGGTGCCACCTATCTAGAAGACCCCTAATCTCGGCATATACAGTCAGGTTCATAAATATTGGGACATCGACACAATGCTAACATTTTTGGCTCTATATACCACTACAATGGATTTGAAATGAAACAAACAAGATGTGTTTTAACTGCAGACTGTCAGCTTTAATTTGAGGGTATTTGCATCCAAATCAGGTGAACGGTGTAGGAATTACAACAGTTTGCATATGTGCCTCCCACTTGTTAAGGGGCCAAAAGTAATGGGACAATTGGCTTCTCAGCTGTTCCATGGCCAGGTGTGTGTTATTCGATTATTATCCCAATTACAATGAGCAGATAAAAGGTCCAGAGTTCATTTCAAGTGTGCTATTTGCATTTGGAATCTGTTGCTGTCAACTCTCAAGATGAGATCCATAGAGCTGTCACTATCAGTGAAGCAAGCCATCATTAGGCTGAAAAAACAAAACAAACCCATCGGAGAGATAGCAAAAATATTAGGCCTGGCCAAAACAACTGTTTGGAACCTTCTTAAAAAGAAGGAACGCACCGGTGAGCTCAGCAACACCAAAAAAAACGGAAGACCACGGAAAACAACTGTGGTGGATGACCGAAGAATTCTTTCTCTGGTGAAGAAAACACCTTTCACAACAGTTGGTCAGATCAAGAACACTCTCCAGGAGGTAGGTGTATGTGTGTCAAAGTCAACAATCAAGCGAAGACTTCACCAGAGTGAATACAGAGGGTTCACCACAAGCTGTAAACCATTAGTGAGCCTCAAAAACAGGAAGGCCAGATTACAGTTTGCCAAATGACATCTAAAAAAGCCTTCGCAGTTCTGGAACAACATCCTATGGACAGATGAGACCAAGATCAACTTGTACCAGAGTGATGGGAAGAGAAGAGTATGGAGAAGGAAAGGAACTGCTCATGATCCTAAGCATACCACCTCATCAGTGAAGCATGGTGGTGGTAGTGTCATGGCGTGGGCATGTATGGCTGCCAATGGAACTGGTTCTTTTGTATTTATTGATGATGTGACTGCTGACAAAAGCAGCAGGATGAATTCTGAAGTGTTTCGGGCAATATTATCTGCTCATATTCAGCCAAATGCTTTAGAACTCATTGGACGGCGCTTCACAGTGCAGATGGACAATGACCCAAAGCATACTGCAAAAGCAACCAAAGAGTTTTTTAAGGGAAAGAAGTGGAATATTATGCATTGGCCAAGTCAATCACCTGACCTGAATCCGATTGAGCATGCATTTCACTTGCTGAAGACAAAACTGATGGGAAAATGCCCCAAGAACAAGCAGGAACTGAAGACAGTTGCAGTAGAGGCCTGGCAGAGCATCACCAGGGATGAAACCCAGCGTCTGGTGATGTCTATGCGTTCCAGACTTCAGGCTGTAATTGACTGCAAAGGATTTGCAACCAAGTATTAAAAAGTGAAAGTTTGATGTATGATTATTATTATGTCCCATTACTTTTGGTCCCTTAACAAGTGGGAGGCACATATGCAAACTGTTCCTACACCGTTCACCTGATTTGGATGTAAATATCCTCAAATTAAAGCTGACAGTCTGCAGTTAAAGCACATCTTGTTCGTTTCATTTCAAATCCATTGTGGTGGTGTATAGAACCAAAAATGTTAGAATTGTGTCGATGTCCCAATATTTATGGACTTGACTGTATACGTGGGAAATTAGCTTTGTAAAGCTCACCATATCGGGGAGTGAGGTCAACCCCCAAATATCGCAGTGAATCCGTCTTCCAATGGAAAGGAAAGTTAACCTTGAGAGAGCTCAGGGCCGTCTGAGAAAGATTAAGAGGGAGGGCCTCAGTTTTATGGGTGTTCCACCACCTCCCCAATCTCCTCAGGCGTGATCGGACTATTAAGGGCGACAAGGTAGGAAGTCGATAGGGTAGGAAGGCGACAGGATGCCAAATAAGACCGGAGTGTACTATCTCTCAGTCCCTCATCTGTGGGAAGGTTGGAGGGTAAGTTATACAGGGAAGAGTAATAGGCTGAGAACCGCTCCGCTATCACTCGGGGGTCATAGTGGATTGTTCCGTCCGATCCCCTAATAGCACTCGGCCCCGTTTGGGAGCTGTGGTTCCTAAGTTGTCTGGCCAGCAAAGTGTGGGGTTTGTTCCCCCAAGCATAATAGCGCTGTCGTGTGTAAAGTAATAACTTGCTGACACGACCTAAAGCTAGACTCTTCAATTGGGTCCTAGTATCTACAATTCGTCTCAATGTGCAGCGTGAGGGATAAGCAGCCATCTTGTCTTCTAGTGTTTGAAGGCGGGACGTAAGGGTCTTGACTAAGGCAGTCGAGTCCTTCTTTAATTTTGAGCTTATTGCAATACAATGACTCCTCATGACCGCTTTATGCGCTTCCCACAAAGGACGGACATTCCCTACTGATCCCTCATTTAGGTCAAAATATGTTTTCAGACGTTCAGGGAGTTCCTCCCTAATGGTAGGTTGTTTCAGGAGGGAGTCATTAAGTCTCCAGTGGCAATGGCGTACATGGCCCGACTCACTACTAATGTCAACTAGTACAGGAGCATGGTCTGACTAGGTGATTCGGCCCACGTCCGCTCCCTCCAATAGTCTGAGGGTCGAAATGGTACCAAAGAGGTAATTAATACGGGTGTGTGAACCATGTGGGGCAGAGTAAAAGGAAAAGGACCTATCAGTGGGATAAGTGAGACGCCAGAGGTCATACAGGGAGTATTTCCGCACTAGTTTACGAAAATCTCTGGCTAAGCGCTGCTGTGTCGAGTGTATTGGTCGATTCAGAGAACACTGCATTAAAATCTCCACCCAGGAGGACTAGGGGCTCTGAGGAGTCCGCTCCCTCACCAAACACCTTGCGGAAGATTCCGCCGAGAAAGCAAATCTGGGACGTGTTTGGTGCATAAATGTTACATAAGGTGATAGGTCTATCCGCCAAACGGCCACGGAGAATAATGTAACGGCCCTGTGGATCTAATATTGAAGATTCAATCCTGAGGGGACACTGTGCAGACACCAAGATGGCAACACCGGCCCTCTGACGGCTATGAGTATTCGAATAAGCGGTAGGATAAAGGTGAGAGGCAAAACGGAAGGAGGAGCTGCCATCAAAGTGTGTTTCCTGTAAGAACACAATGTCCGCTTTAAGGGATTTCAATTCCAAAAGCAAGAGTTTCCTCTTGGCGTTGGAGTTAAGCCCCTTGACATTAAAGGTTATGCACCACATCGTGTGAGTATGAGATGATACACAATGTATGTAGGGTACAGCTCACCAAAGAGGTCCGTATATGTCAGCAGGTTCGCACCAGTCGGACAACGGATCAAAGGCAGAGCTGAGGTACACTATCTCCACAGGCAAGGAAGTTCAGGCACCTACAGCAGGAGAGAGAACACAAGGGGGAGGGGGAAGAGACAGGACGGGACAACACAAAGACAGACAAACAGCAATAAACAGCTTTTCCCAGTGATGTAATCCCTGCTAGGGGCAAATAAGAAGCCCCTTCGGGGATGTACGTGTCGGAGACCAACAGGTTAAGGCTGACCAGGGTGCCAACTACAATTATCTGAGAGAAACTAAAACAGGTTACAACTAGGTGGAGCCTTCAGAGAGCCTGCACCATGATGTAGCAACAAGAAAACAATGACTGGCTTAACAGAGGAAATAAGTGATCGATATGGGGACCCTTCAGTGACCATCAATCCTGAGGGTGAAAGGGGTTAAGGGCAAGTTCTGGACAACCAAGTCTCCTCAGCCGTTGGTGATCAAGCAGATGGGCGATGTCCTGATAACGGAGGAGACCGCGGGGAAGAGGACGCACTTGGACCAGGTCTTCTTTTCCTGGTTACAGGAGACCAAATGTAAGTGGAAGTGCTGGAGACTCAAACTCCCAATCCGACATGTCAGGGATAGGAATTCCAAGTGATTCGCAGAAAGGGCGAAGATCCGAAAAGGAACGGAGAGTCTCTGTTCTTCCTTGATGACGGACGGTCAGGGTAAAAGGGAATACCCAGCGGTAGGCGATCTGGCGGTCCCTGAGTAATGTGAAGGAGAGGCTGGAGATGTCTCCTTTTCTGGAGTGTGAACCAGGATAGGTCAGGAAACAATTGAACTGGAGCGCCATCAAAGTCAAAGTTGCGTAGAGATCTCGCCTTAGCCATGATGGATTCTTTAAGGGCAAAATCGTGGACACAACAAATTACGTCCCTAGGACGCGCAGCAGATCCCTTAGGCTTGAGTGCTCTATGAGCTCTGTCCAACTTGATCTTATGCGAGGATGGTTGCCCCAGGATCATGTTAAAGATGGCTTCCAGCGTAGCAAAGAGATCTTCGTCACCGGTAGCCTCCGGAAGACCCCGTACTCGGATATTGTTCCGGCGCCCTCGGTTATCCAAGTCCTCTAAATGCCGTCCCATGCCCCTGAGCACAGCCGTTTGGGCAGAAATGGATTCATGAAGCGTGGAAATATATTGCCTGGTATCGTCATGGGCATTTTCTAGGGAGTCAACCTGGTCCACCACATGTTTAATATCGGTGCGAACTGCCGCAATTTCAGCTCTGCAGGCGTCCGTGACTTCAGAAATAAGAACCCAAAAGTCCTCTTTTGTAGGAAAGCGGCTAATATAGCTCGCCCAGGGCTGTGGAGGTTCAGGCAGGGGTGAGGGGTCCATAACGGCAAGTGATGGAGGGCTTGGGGATCTGGCCCAGATGTCAGAAGGGAGAGGAGAGCTGCTGTCCCCCTGGTCCACCAATGGAGGGGCTGGGGGCTGCTTATTTCGCCAGGGCTCATGTGGGGGGTCCCAGGAAGGCTGGATGCAGGGTCCCCTGGGATAATATCCCGTCCCCTAGTGGCCACAGTACCTTTAGTTGCAGTCGCCCCCTGAGAAGCGGATCCAGGAGCCATCATGGCGGGATCCCTCCTTCCAGCAGCAGCAGGCCGAAAGTCCGGGGCAGCCGGTGAGAGCCGCAGGTCAGAGGATCCACGTGCGGACACTGTGGACAGCGGCCCGGTTCCTGGAAGAAATCCAGCAGGGGTAAGTAGCGCTGTGTCCTTCTTCCTGGTCAGGGCGCGGGAATCCGGCGGGAGGTCCTCTGTGCCTTGGTGCTGCGAGGTGGAAGTGCCGGACCCGGAGTGCAATCCCAGCACTGCTCAAGGTTCCTAGTAGGTGAGGGGGATCGGGGAGGGTTAGGGGTCTTTTTCGGAGCCACTTTCTTCCCCATAGGATCCAAGAGAGATGTGTCTCTGGCCAGAAAGTTGCGGTGCAGGCGGGAGCAGCTCCTTCAAGCAGCCATCACCGTCGGCGTCCGGACACGCCCCCCCAGCTGGAGTGCTTTTAATATATGTTCTTAGCAAATAAAGTACCCTGTTTTTATTGAGTGTCCGATCGACCTACGTTTTTTCCCTGTACCTGTGTATGGTTGCTAGCCCTAATCCCGAGCACCGTCTCTGCATGGAGGTGAGCCGATCTACATTATTGTCCAATGTGGGCAGTATATTAGAGTCCTGGTTTATGGAAGATAATGGAGACAGGCCATAGATTTTCTTACAGGGATACCTACCTAGACACATTATTGTATACCCTTCGACTGTCTTTGTCCAATTGTAGACTCAGTGTCCTGAGATCCAGGCTTCTCATTTGGATACTCGATGCCTTCAATCCATTAAGTTGACACTGCAATCAACAACACCATTACTTCATTAGATTTGCTGCATGACATCAACAGTACTGTAATAGGCAGTGGGTGTGGACCCACTGTACCAACTAATCAATGTGACTTTGGTCTAGTCCTAAGGGCGTTATCCTGCTTTTCACCCTTTAACCCCTATACAGGGATCTGGTCTTATCTGCAGGGGACTGACCATGCCGCTACATCTTGGAATAATCCCAGGTTAGTTGGCAGCAGACACATGGGTGTCAGAAACACTGGTGCGAAGCAGCAAGGGCTCAGGCAATACTCGTAGTCTGTAAACAGACAGAGGTCACGCCAGGCAGAGTTTGTGAAATTCCGTGGTCAGGTCAGGCTGCAAAGGGTCTGTACAGTAGTCAGGCTAAGGTCAGGGCATGCAGCAGAGTATCAGAGTCAGTTAACAGGCAGAAGTTCAGTACATGGGCAGACAGACAAAATAGCACACCTTCACTGGTTAAACTAGTAAACTAGGAACCTAAGCTTAGGCAAGGAATGAGAAGTCAGCCTTTTATAGCAGAAGCTGATTAGCAATTAGAAGCAGCTCCAGCAACGCACAGAGCAAGGGAAGCAAGGAGTGATGGTAAAAAAGGAGTAGTAGTAGTTCAGTGAATAATGGTTCTAATAGAAGTAGCAGAGCAGCGATGGGCACAGGCTGCTGATGTCACAGATATCTGTGCCAGAATTGAACTCACCAATGCAGACCGCCCGGATGATGATGATTTCCCTGTTTCATCAATGTAGACATTCAGACACACAAAATCTATAAAATAGAGTGTGCATGATGAGATACGTACATGTCTGCATACGCCCCCTACTGGTCACAGAATAAACAGTTCTCACCATCTGTCTCGTTGCTTGGTATTGTTTTAATAATTGCCCCAGATGTTTTTAGCACCAGGCATCCTTCTTTCTCTCTATTGCTGGCTAAAACCTGAATCATCAAAATATTTCAATTAATATTTCTGCCATTTACAGACATAATGTAAAGATTATATAAAGGGCCTTATTTTTGGGTACCTTTTGATAATGCACCTGGATCCCTGCACCTCGAGAATCCACCACCGTCTTCTTTCTGGTTATTGTGTTTACTGAACAAAACGAACTTTATTAGCAAAATGCACAGAAAGGTAAGGTGTTATTTTATGTATCCATTTGGACATACAGTTGAGGCTTTATTCACACTGTCCTGAGTTTGCTAAACACAACCATATTGCATTGAAGGGCTCGCAGTGCCGTTTCAGAGCTGCAGCCCATTCACTTCTTTTCCCTGCACAGCAGTACACCTGGCCACCCTCCTGCCGTGCAACGAACAACGGTGCAGCTCTAATGAAGTAAACTTTGAAGGGGATGCAATGCTAAACCAGCGCTATGTCCTCTTCATTCTCCATATGAGTGGGTGTCCTGGCTTCTTCAGTTTTCCATGCCGCACACAAAAACGCTGCTTTAAGCAATTTTGTGTCCGGCATGGGATCGCAACAAACCGGAATGGAAATGACAATGAATGGGGACAAAACTTTCCTCTAGTTTTGAGATCCTCTGCCGGATCCTAAAACCGGACAACACAATGCAGATGTGAAAGTAGCCTTACATTTTAATGTATCTTATTTTCCAGCTCTATGAAAATTTATATAAAAGGGAATATCATATACATTAGTGCGACCTACTTACATTTTGTAAACGTACAATCTTGCAGGTCGATTTTAAGCTCGCTGAGAAACACATCTTCCACTGGCTCTAGAGATAAATCTCTGAATTGGATCTGAAAGGGAGAAAAGTGTTCATACAAAATATGTGGACCTTATCATTTCTTGCAAACTTTTTTGGGGTTTTCCACTATAGATATTTGTCATATCAAGTCTTTCTGTATCTTCCTGTCACTTCAGTGGGCAGTCTCTTCTCCATCAAGAATGGAGATCAGCAAGATAGGACTGGTGCGTTGCCCACTATTCAAACTTTTTATTCAATTAAAAGTCAAAATGTCATAAAACTGGTGTTTTTCTGTACTTTTATGCTTTTTGCAGTGTTTTGTGCTGTAAAAACTCCAGCTCCAGATGGAGGTCTATGAAACGCAGAACACACAAGCTTTTGCTAGTGGGGTTTTTGTTCATTAGGTGGCTTTTTTTGTTTTCTGGCTTATTTTTAAAAATGCAACTTTCTTTTTCCAGGCACCTGCTACATAGGTGGAAAAAGCCATGAAGATAATGCTAGTGATAATTGGTAAGGCACACTGTGTAAAAAGAAAAAAATGGAAAAAAACACTATCCTGGTGTTTTTTTAAATCAGTTTTTTGTACCATAGGTAAATTCATGTGTATAAAACCCTTAATGGGGTTTTCCGAGATTTTTATGCTGATGACCTATCCTCATGATAGGTCATCAGTATCTCGTCAGAGGGGGTCCGACACCTGGGACCTCCGCTGATCATCTGTTTGAGAAGGTACCATGGCCTTCTCTCTGCTTTTCCTATGCCAGTGATGACACATTCAGCAGTCACATGGTCTAGGAGCAGCTCAGCCCCATAGAAGTGAATGGGGATGAGTGCAATACCAAACATAGCCACTATACAATGTACGGCGCTGTGCTTGGTGAACAGGGAGAAAGATACGGTGCTCACAGGAGAGCAGGTGTCTTCTCAAACAGCTGATCGGTGAGCGTCCCGAGTATCGGACCTCCAACAATCCGATACTGATGACCTATCCTGAGGCAAGTAAAAAAAAAGTCCCAGAAAACCCTTTTAAAAGGGAACATTGAAGGGGTTGTTTTGATATATTGGTGACCTACAGTATCCTGAGTATAAATCATTAGTATAAGATTGGTGGGGGACGACTCCCAACATCCTCTCTGATCAGCACTGCATCTTCTTCACTGTTTACCTGCTCGCCATTGACATTGCAGTGGCGAGCAGGTGTAATTTCAGCTCCACCATTCCATTCACTTCAGTGGGACAGCCCCCTCCTATTCGTGAGATGTGATGGAAGGGACATTCAGAAACTGAAAAGGTATTTAACTTTCATTATTGTCTGTTATATACTGTAAGTTGTGTTTACTGCAGTACATGACCATTAGCATTGCTCTCAGTATTGTATTACATATGGAACTTACCTTGACAGAGTAAATCTGAAAGAACACTGGTTGTAATCCAAAGCGTAGATAGTAGGAGGCCACATCCAGGATGAAAGGGTCAGAAGTGGAGTCTCTGGATGGACAGGCTGGCTGTGAAGGACATATCAATGTATAAATGGATTGACAGCTGTGCGTTACTGTTTCTAAAACGTCGGTCTTAATAAATGTGACCCTATGTTCCTATGGAGCCCTGCCACAGGGGCTCAATAGGAACTAATTCCTGAGAGCTTCAGTTCATTCCGGAGGAATCCTTGCCAGGGGGAGCCAGAGCACACTCTGAAGTGTGTTTGACCATGGCATCTTCAGGGTTAAAAGTCTGAGACTGGCTTACCGCCGGTCACAGACATTAGTGTACGGCGCTAGTCGGGAAACGGTTAAGGACCAGTAACTTTTTTATTATTTCTTCAGTTTAGCTGTATGACACCTTGAACTTTGTAGGACTAGCTGGTTTTTTTTGTAACCATTTGGCGTATATATAATGTTTTAACTTTTAGGGGAAAGATAAAAAAAAATAGCAATTTTAACATTGTTTTGTGGGATTTTTACACAGTTCACTGTGTGGTAAAACTATAAATAAATAACTTGATAACGTTATTCAGTAGGTCAGTACGATTATGATGTTGCCAGTTGTGTGTGTGTGTGTATAATTTTATTTATTTTAATTTATTTTTTGTCATATTTTTTTCTCTCTCTCCTATACTGCAGGCTGTCAGTTTCCCCCCCCCCCCCCCACCCCTCCAGGTAGACTGAGATCACAGCAAACTTAAGGGAGGGAGGACTGCTTTAACTCTTCATATATTAGGCTTAGGGTACTTTCACACTAGCGTTAAAGTTTTCCGGTATTGAGTTCCATCCTAGGGGCTCAATACCGGAAAAAAAATAATTCAGTTTTGTCCTAATGCATTGTGAATGGAAAGCATTTCGTTCACTATGCATCAGGATGTCTTCAGTTCAATCACTTTTACGGTATTTGGCCGGAGAAAATACCGCAGCATTCTGCAGTATTTTCTCCGGCCAAAATTCCAGAACACTTGCTGGCATTATTTTTCATTGGAATGTTTTAATGCCGGATCCGGTTTTCTGGTCTGCGCATGTACAGACCCTTAAAAATGTGAAAAAAATTAATACCGGATCCATTTTTCCGGATGACATCAGAGAGATGTATCCGGTATTTCAATACACTTGTCAAACGGATCCAGAAACAAATGGTATCCGTTTGCACACGGATTTCCGGATCCGGCAGGCAGTTCCAGCAACGGAACTGCCTGACGGATTCCTCTAACGCTAGTGTGAAAGTAACAGCTAGATATTGGTCTTGTTTTATTTGAAAGCTGACAGTCTAGACTTTAAAACAAGACCAGAATGGCAGCATTATGTCCTGTACGTTGGGATTGATAGCTGTTAGAAATTAAGCAGCTGTAACATGCTTTCACTTACAGCTGATATCACTCCCAAATGATTTCTAAGAGCTATATATATATATATATATATATATATACAACAGCTATGTATATACATTTATATACATAAAAACAGTGCCAAAAAGTGTCATGTGAACGAGCCCTACCAGTGTTTTTATTTGAATAGATCCAGTTCTCTTTGATCATAAAGGACTTCCTCCAGCAGTTGTTCTCCCCATCAGTCAACTAAGCAAGTTTGATCTCACGTATTACTACCATCCACTAGTACTGCATTACAAGCCTCTACTCACCATAAGTGCAAGTTTGGTAATTCTGTCGTAGAGGGTGTTAATGTTTTTGTCATACCACGGATCCACCTGGCCCAGATATGTGCTAAGCTCACACATGTCGCTCATGGCGGCCGACTCCTCCTATAGAAGAAAAATCATATTCTTGGAAGGATTGTCGATCACATTGCCATTGTAAAGAGCACCAGAAAGACAGCAAAGACCTCAGTACAAGTTTATACAGGGAGTGCAGAATTATTAGGCAAGTTGTATTTTTGAGGATTAATTTTATTATTGAACAACAACCATGTTCTCAATGAACCCAAAAAACTCATTAATATCAAAGCAAAATATTTTTGGAAGTAGTTTTTAGTTTGTTTTTAGTTTTAGCTATTTTAGGGGGATATCTGTGTGTGCAGGTGACTATTACTGTGCATAATTATTAGGCAACTTAACAAAAAACAAATATATACCCATTTCAATTATTTATTTTTACCAGTGAAACCAATATAACATCTCAACATTCAGAAATATACATTTCTGACATTCAAAAACAAAACAAAAACAAATCAGTGACCAATATAGCCACCTTTCTTTGCAAGGACACTCAAAAGCCTGCCATCCATGGATTCTGTCAGTGTTTTGATCTGTTCACCATCAACATTGCGTGCAGCAGCAACCACAGCCTCCCAGACACTGTTCAGAGAGGTGTACTGTTTTCCCTCCTTGTAAATCTCACATTTGATGATGGACCACAGGTTCTCAATGGGGTTCAGATCAGGTGAACAAGGAGGCCATGTCATTAGATTTTCTTCTTTTATACCCTTTCTTGCCAGCCACGCTGTGGAGTACTTGGACGCGTGTGATGGAGCATTGTCCTGCATGAAAATCATGTTTTTCTTGAAGGATGCAGACTTCTTCCTGTACCACTGCTTGAAGAAGGTGTCTTCTAGAAACTGGCAGTAGGACTGGGAGTTGAGCTTGACTCCATCCTCACCCTGAAAAGGCCCCACAAGCTCATCTTTGATGATACCAGCCCAAACCAGTACTCCACCTCCACCTTGCTGACGTCTGAGTCGGACTGGAGCTCTCTGCCCTTTACCAATCCAGCCACGGGCCCATCCATCTGGCCCATCAAGACTCACTCTCATTTCATCAGTCCATAAAACCTTAGAAAAATCAGTCTTGAGATATTTCTTGGCCCAGTCTTGACGTTTCAGCTTGTGTGTCTTGTTCAGTGGTGGTCGTCTTTCAGCCTTTCTTACCTTGGCCATGTCTCTGAGTATTGCACACCTTGTGCTTTTGGGCACTCCAGTGATGTTGCAGCTCTGAAATATGGCCAAACTGGTGGCAAGTGGCATCTTGGCAGCTGCACGCTTGACTTTTCTCAGTTCATGGGCAGTTATTTTGCGCCTTGGTTTTTCCACACGCTTCTTGCGACCCTGTTGACTATTTTGAATGAAACGCTTGATTGTTCGATGATCACGCTTCAGAAGCTTTGCAATTTTAAGAGTGCTGCATCCCTCTGCAAGATATCTCACTATTTTTGACTTTTCTGAGCCTGTCAAGTCCTTCTTTTGACCCATTTTGCCAAAGGAAAGGAAGTTGCCTAATAATTATGCACACCTAATATAGGGTGTTGATGTCATTAGACCACACCCCTTCTCATTACAGAGATGCACATCACCTAATATGCTTAATTGGTAGTAGGCTTTCTGCAGAGGTGCAGAGACAGACAGACTCCAAAAGACAAAACAACACAAAGGGTTAGTCGTACAAAAATTGGTCAGAACCAGGTGGACAACGCAGTACAAAAGCGAGAGACAGAGAATAGTAAAAAGACAAGCCGAGATCAAATACCAGATTTCATGCACAGTACAAATCACGTGAGAGATAGTGGTCAAAAGACAAGCCGAGGTAAGAAACAAACAAATGAACCCAAGAACCAGTGAGCCTGTACAGGACTATCACTGGTGTATGGCAAGGAAGGAGTTTAAATAGAGCACCGAGTCCCAGGATCAGACCCTGATAGGCCATGTCTCGGCGCTCCATTAGCCAGAACACTAGCACATAGGAATAGAGCAGCTGAGCAATCAGCCCAATGCTAGTCTCCTCCAGCACGTGTTCCCCGTGGGGAGAAAGAGCATTGCATCCTGTTGCTAAGGATGCTGTCGTGTCACCAGGGGGTGCGGCTTTGCAGGGTGTCTCTCCCGGCGCAGTCGCACCGAAGCTGGAGCCCGGAAAAGTACGTTTTTTTTTGCACTTATAGTGCCAGTAAAAATAAGAGTTTTGATCAGTTTTGTAGTAATTAATGCAAGTGTATTGTACATTTTTGCCAGACCAGCAGCACATTTCACATCCAAAATTAAAATAAGCAAAAAATGACATTAAATCTCTCTCATGTTTATTGTGCCAATGAAAGGTCGTATTAATTGTGAATAGAATTGTGCCTTCATGATGAATGGACCTGTCAGTCAATGACCCTGTAATAGTCAGCTATTAGCATGATAGATTCATCGATATATAACCTTTACCATGTGAGCTGAGGTATCGCTTCTTTCTCCTTGGATAGGAATGCAATAAAATTGAAGATTGGCCTTCAGGGTCCGATGTGGCCTCCTGGCTTCTCTCTTCCTGAAGGAAAATATTAACTGTTCACTTAGGGTCACTCTTAGTGGGAACGTTAATTACATTACCTGTATGCACTAATATCCCAATAGATTGTCTGGATCACTGCAGCGTGATGTGACCTCGGGAATCATGACTCATCTTAGGCGCCCTTCCAATTACAGCTATTACATCTGTCCCCTCATGTACCCCATAGCGTCTGTCAGTGGATGGACACCTCTTAGCACTATGCCATCATCCCTTTGCATATAATATCCGTGGTCTGGAAGGTTTCTAGCACTCCAGAACTTAGTGTTAGGGCTCATGCCCACGAACATATATTTTATTTCTGTGTCTGTTCCGTTTTTTTTGCGGCCCGTATGCAGAACCATTTACTTCAATAGGGCCACAAAAAAATGGAAATGACTCCGTGTCCACATGTCCATAAAAAAAAATAGAACATAGAATAGAATTTGCACAGGCACCATCCGTGTGGTTGCCATACACGGATCCAGACCCATTAATCTTGAATGGGTCCGTCATCTGTCGGTACAGCAAAAAAATAAAACCTGTTCTATTTATTTGCGGTGCGGAGGCACAGAGAAGAACCGCACGTAATCACTCTATAGTGCTTCCGTCGGGTTCCATGCCTCCGTTCCAGATTGCAAAGCCATTCAAGAAACTTGCTGGGCATCAGACCACCCAGCATGCATGCATCTCTCCCTGGCCGATGTCAGATCCCGCAAAAAATTATACCTGGTCAACATCTAAAAGGGTACCTATGACTAAGATTGACCCCCCCTACATAGATGCTCAGGTATTCCACACCCCAGGGCTGTAAAAGTCTCAGGTGCTTTGCTTTGGACAGCTGTTTTTTTCTGTGGATGTCTATGGAGATGTGTATTATGTGAGCACTAACAAAGTCGGCTCCATAAGTTTAGCTTGGTGATAAATTTGTAGGGTTTTATCTGTCCCCGGTTTCCTCTTTCCAGCCGTTCAGTAGAGACGACCACATGGGACACTTTTTTGCAGCAATGAGTTTAAGTGATCATGAAGAGTCATGGGCCATTTAGTGGTGGCATTCTGCCACTAGTTGATACTTTTTATAAGACATCAAAGAGATTTGCCCTGATGACAAATTGCCTTTTAAAGTTAGACTGTCGTACATTTATCTATGGTTTCACTGAGACTTCAGTACCTGAAGGAGTAATATGCTTTAGCCAATCTGCCCAGGGCTCTGTCATCTCCTAGGACCACCACTCGAGCAGTGGGAAGCTTATCCGGTCCAGTTGGGACCTCTGTACTCTGTCCTGAGAGCCTCTGTAGTGTCGCTGTCTGGCTTCCCTTGGGTGCCTTGGTGAGGTTTTGAAGAAAAACAGCAGAGTCCACGTCTGCGCCTTTCTTCTTAATGCATGGTTTCCTATATAACTTGCTTGATTCTTTCTCTTCTGTCCCAGGCAAGTCTCTCTCTATCCCACTGTCATTAGACCACACAGAGATGCGGTGCTGCTCGTTGCCCTCTGGGTCCAAGGAGAGTTCTGGCTCCTTGACATATTCTGTCTCTGCATCTGTGGTCAGGGTCTCCCTCATGAACAGCATCAGCTCTTTCCCTGGTGTAAAGAAAACCTTATTATCATTCTGCTGATACATTTAAAGTTACTCCATGTGGCCATTGTATTTCTGTACATAACCATTAGTAAAGACAAAGGGTTTACACTCCGAAAGGGGTTGTGGGCTGTAATGATATTGATGACCTATCCACAGGATAAGGTCATTAATATCAGATTAAAGGCTCATGCACATAGCCGTTCTGTGCATTTGGGGTCCGCAATTTGCGTTCTCCAATCCACAGACACCAATGGGTCTGTGATGCATCCACATCGCAAAAAAACATGTTCTATTTTTTTGCGCTGCAGAGGCACAGAGATAAACCCCACGGAAGCACTCTGTAGTGCTTCCATGGGGTTCCTTGCCTCCGTTCCGCACAGGACCTTCCAAATTGCGGACCCAGTCAAGTAAATGGGTCTGAATCCGTGATGCGGTGCAAAAACAGCCGGGACCCGTATATTGCCGACTGGCTGTTTGAGGACCTCAACACGGGGCCAGCCGACACATGTTAGTGTGCATGAGCCCTAACAGAGGTCCAACTCCCACTGATCAGCTGTTTGAAGGGATTGCAGCATTTGTGAGAGTGCTGCATCCTCTTCCAACATTTACCTGCACGCCGTCTAAATTATAGCAGCAATGCAGTACAATTACAACGTCCCAACCCCTGTCAGGAGTCAGACCCCCGCCGATCTGATATTGGTGACCTATCCTAAATATTATCACAGCGCACAACCCCTTTAATCTATACACTGATGGAATCAGATCCTCCACAGTTAAGAGAGGGCATAGCGTGCATAGTTGTCGGACCCTATAGGTGCAGAGGAGTGACCCTTTTTTCCAGTTCTGAATGCTAGAGTATTCGTTAAAATGCACACTGTAAATGAAAAAGAAATAACTCCATTACATAGTTGATCGTCGTCAGTCCAGAGATGAACGCTGAATTTTGGGCTGGGCAGCGGGATTCTCTGAAGTTTTGACATTCCTGATTCTATAAAAGAATGCAGAAGAACAGTGAAGATGCAGAAATGTTGCCTACGGCAGTCAGTCATATCATGGCTTTAATTGTGTAAGGAAAATAATAGCTGGAATGTATGCTGTACCAGTTACTGTGGTCAGCATTAAAACCTAGGCAGATAAGATGGGGGCAGTATGACTTTCTAAGAAAACTAAGAAGGCTAATGAGTTTATATAAGAACCGTTCTAGAGCCCCTAAATGGTTGTATGGTTAAGTCAGTCCCGTGAGGGAACACAGTTGAATGGCCATCTATATCTAACTGGTACCTTCTTCAGATGAAATGACTTTCTTATAGATTTCCTGCAGCCGTTCATTGTGTCTCTGCCTGGTGCCGGCGTTTTCCTGCTCGCCGCGCTCCATCACCAATAGAACCTCTTGAAACCAAATTTCCACCTCTTCAGTAGATTTATCCTGGAGAAAAGTAGCAGCACGAATGCATGAGACTTTTATTATTATTATTATTATTAGAAGGACCGCCCGTACCATCACCACCATCCCTCTTACCTTCAGCACCTGTTGCAGCAATTCTATGTTGCAGTCTTTGCCAAGTGAGGCCTGAATACAGTTGGTAATGACATACATCATACAGGACACAGGTGAGTGAGACATCTGACTGGCTTGAGTCTCGCGGAGAAGTGTATTACATACAGCCTCCGAAACCAGCGCCGGATCCAAAAACAGTAGCACCCTGCGAGGAATATTTTCTTTAGTATGACACTCCTCATGATTTATCCTCCTTTTCAGATACCCAGGAACGTTGGTAGGAGCTCCTATTACGATAGTGGACTGAACCAAATATATTGTGTTTTTTTGTAATTTTCCTGATGTTAACCTTTTTAATAATGATCATTTCCATTACTGAGAACAGATTCTGTCAGCAGATCTGTCATTGCGCATTTTATCTTTGGTTCTTTTAGGTATTCCACAATGGATATGTAGCCAGGAGATTACAAGAGATCATGGAAACTTCTGCTAGTCTCACAAGAAGGTTGCTGACAATTTCAAGTAACTTGTTGGAGGGGAAGGTTATAAATGAGATAGCTAGTGGCTAAGGGTTACCCCTCGTGTTATGTATATCTTAAAGGGATTGTGCAAGTGAATGAGGCTGAGCTGCAGTACCAAGCACAGCCGCTATCCAATGGACGGTGATGTACTTGGTAAGCTGCCAGTGTTCAGTGGAGCGCTGAGGCCTCTTCAAACAGCTGATCGGCGGGGGTCCCGGGTGTCGGACCCACCTGAGGATAGGTCATCAGTATTAAACACTCAGAAAATCCCTTTAATTTTCCAATTCACTTTACATAAGAAATTATGAAAAATTCAGCTTACTTGTCTTGGTGATGATTGAGATTCCTCTTAAGGTTTTGCTCCCACACCACCATCTTTTGATATGAAAAACCTAAAGAATCATGTAAACTATTATTCACTATGCACAATTAATATGCAGTAGTAACCCTAGCAGCTGTAGTAACTGATTAGTAATATGTCTAGTCGCAGTACTGAAGATGAATTAGGCCCTGTTCACCTGACTGTGCTCGGCCCAGAAAACACGGCCCATGTGTCGGCCGCATCTCTCAGAACGACTATGGTTCACCTGACTCGGACTGACTACATCATAGCGATTTAGTCAGTTCATATCTTAATGTGGGTCTAATGTACCGTACTCATAATGATGTGAGTACTGTACATTAGACCTGCGATCAGATAGGACCTAACTGTATTATAAATCACTATGCTGCAATCAGTCTGGGTCAGGGGAGCCGCGGTCAGTCCGGAAGATGCAACCGACCATGTTTCCCGGACTGAGCACAGACGTGTGAATCAGGCCTAATATCCTCAGTTCAGTAATAATGTAAAGATTATGGGGCAGATTTACTAATCCTGTCTAATATTTAGACAAAGTAATGCTGGTCCAGACAGTCTAAAGATCTGCCAAATTTATCACATTGGCTCATGCTGGAAGATACATTTGGCGCACTGCCTAGCTTTATACCACTTATTGGTAGGCTTACTTTGCGCCAAAATTTGATGCAATATGGAGCATATTGTCACATTTTAACCCACACCCAGTTTCCTTCTAATCCACAACCACTTGACGAGTGCAGCACACTTGCGCATCTAAAACACAAAATAAATGTGGTACACCATTTTTTTGGTGCAAATTGAGACAGAATTCTGGTGCATTTACTGTAGCTTAGTAAATGTCCCCCAATGTCTGCTAGTATATTTATTATGGGTTTATGCAGTAATGGTATCATATGTACCTGGAACTTTCTTCTCGGTCTTTAGTCTTCGCGCATAGTCCAGACCAATCGTACAGTATGGCTTTGGTAGAGTAAGTATCTTTTTGCAGAAGACGTAAACTCGTTCATACAATTCATCAGAGATATATGCAGCCTGGAATGTAAATTACAAGGGCTGTAAAGGTTGTTTTTTTCCGTAGGCCAGTTTCACACTGGCTTTAATGGTTCTCTAACTACAGTGTGCAGCCGTGCCCTTCTGGAAGTCCGTCCGGCCCCATTTACTAGAACGGGGACCGGCAGAGATCCGGCTGCAGCAAGGCAAATATGCAGAGAGGAGGACAACAAACGCTGTATGCATATTTGCTGTGGCCGGATCTCTGCCGGTCCCATTATAGTGAATGGGGCCGGACGGACTTCTGGCTGCACACGATAGTTATGGATCCTACCATTAATGCCAGTGTGAAACAGACCTTAAAGGGAACCTGTCACCAGTTTTATGGTGGCCTAACTAAGGGCAACATAAATAAGTGACTGATTCTCTTAGCAAAATGCTGGGTCACTTTCTTTAATTGACACAATCAATCTGCCAACATCTTGTATTGAAAAGCTCCAGCTGATAATAATGAGTCCTGAATATTCATGAGTTCCTGACTCTCCCCGCCTACCTGCTGCTGATTGAAAGTTATTTTCCATATAAATCAGCAGCAGGTGGGCAGGGGAGTGGCTATAGCTCTGAATTAAAAAAACGCTGGACTCACTGACATCACGCTGGACTCGAATCAGCTCATTAGCATGCGGCATCTTTGTGTGTATATTATGAGGTAACCATCTGTCACACCAGTAAGTGAATACATCTAAGGTACTTTTTAGTAGTTAATGATTGTATATAATTAGTTAGATTATAATCAAATATCCACATGACAGGAGATCAATTGGCGGCAATTGTATGCATACCCTGTCACTGTCTACTGTACCTTTGTGATGGCGTACATAAGCGTGTGCAGTAAAGGGATGATATAATGCAGGTTGTCTTCTTGTTCTGCCTAGAATGACAGTACAAAAACTGAATTACTTCAAAACACAGAAATGATGGCTTCATCTGATGAATGTGTGTTAATTGTAAAATTTGGCGTAGAACATAAGAAAATTCATGCATTTTCCATATGAAAGGGATATTCCAGCAGAAAAGGAAATTATGGCACAACTGACAACTACTAGAAATACATTTTACAGATGAACCTTCAGTAAACCTTATCAAGCATTCCAGGACTTTTTGGCCCCTTTATTACTTTTATTCGTTCTGCACAATGGTCACCATGTGCCGTGAACAGACCAATATAGTGGTACCGCTATAGGGGTAGGTATGAGTACAGTATGTTGATGCTGATGAGGGGGAGAACCCAAGCAGCGTGGCCTGGAACATTATATAGTAGAAAGCCAAACTTCTGAGATACATGCTCTGCTGACATCTCGACAAAGAAGTGAGGGGGGTGTTTCCTTCCATGTTGAGATCAGCTAGAATATGAAATTCCAAAAAGAGAGAAAGGGCCAAGAAGTCCCAAAATTATTAAAAACGTTAAGTGAAGGAACGTTAATAAAATTTAGGTATTGCTGACAGCTGTCATTTGCACCCTCGTTTTTTATCACTGAAATACCCCATTCTTTTGGGCCAGGACATGTTAAGAGTCATTACTCACCTCCACCAATTTCCCTCCCCCCTCGACGCTGACTTTCAGACAATGCTCCTGTCCCCGATGCTATAGACGTCATGACTCAACATGCCATAAAAAGGCCGGGTCAGCCAGTCACTGACAGAGGCACGCCACTACTTCTGCCAGTGATTGGCTGAGCGGGCCTTTCCTAGTAGTTTCACCATTGGACTGGATCAGTGTTGGGGTATCCATGTAGTGACTAATGATTCTTTTTTTTTTTTTGAACCGCCTTCTGACCCATATTCTTACAAGAAGAATTCTACCGGGAAAACTGCTTTGAAAGCAGTACATGAATTAACAACTTAGATGATATACACCCTTGTATACGTAGGATGCTTAGTCCTGTTATTCATGATACTTTATTTCGTGTGCATCCTCCAATTATACAGTAAAAGCAAGGGCAGAGCTTCAGTCACTTTTTAATGATTTAAGTGTGCATCTGTCAACTGGCCAACGCTGAGTGTGTGTGATATCTCCATGACCAGATATCAGAAAGTTTGAAATTCTGTTTAGAAGATTACATGGTCTTATCACATTTGAAGTGCAGTCATATGTCAGCTGCTTATCGTCCTCGGCTTGCCCATAAAAAAAATATTTAACCTAAAAAAAATGAAAACTAGCTAACGCTTACTGTCTGTGTATTCTGATATCCTGCAGGAGAAGTTGCTGACGGGAGGCGCCTTCCTATCCCTGCCTTCTGACGCTAAGGCCTCTTTCACACAAGCGTGACGAATTAGGTCCGGATGCATTCAGGGTGCGTTCAGGAAAACTCGCACCACTTTGCAAGCAAGTTCCGTCAGTTTTGTCTGCTATTGCGTTCAGTTGTTCATTTTTTTCCACGCGGGTGCAATGCGTTTTGATGCGTTTTTCACGCGCGTGATAAAAAACGGAAGGTTTACAAACAACATCTCTTAACAACCATCAGTGAAAAATGCATTGTATCCGCACTTGCTTGCAGATGCAATGCTTTTTTTCATGCAGCACCATTCACTTCTATAGGGCCAGGGCTGCGTGAAAAATGTAGTATATAGAACATGCTGCGTTTTTCACGCAACGCAGAACTGATGCGTTCAAAAAAATGTACACAGACTCATTGAAATGAATGGGTCAGGATTCAGTGCGGGTGCAATACGTTCACGTCACGCATCGCACCCGTGCGGAAAACTCGCTCGTGTGAAAGGGGCCTTAGGCCTCTTTCAGACGGGCGTTGCGGGAAAATGTGCGGGTGCGTTGCGGGAACACGTGCGATTTTTCCGCGCGAGTGCAAAACATTGTAATGTGTTTTGCACTCGCGTGAG
Source organism: Bufo bufo (assembly GCF_905171765.1). Taxonomy (NCBI): domain Eukaryota; kingdom Metazoa; phylum Chordata; class Amphibia; order Anura; family Bufonidae; genus Bufo; species Bufo bufo. The sequence goes on from NC_053394.1 coordinate 424,774,746, forward strand.
AAAAATCGTGCATGTTTGGTACCCAAACCCGAACTTCTTCACAGAAGTGATCCGTGGCCGTAGGCTACTTTCACACAGACAGATCGCAGATCCGTTTGCATAAAAGCTTTTTCAGAGCTGAGTTTTCACTTCGTGAAAACTCAGATCCGACAGTATATTCTAACACAGAGGCGTTCCCATAGTGATGGGGACGCTTCAAGTTAGAATATACTACGAACTGTGTACATGACTGCCCCCTGCTGCCTGGCAGCACCCGATCTCTTACAAGGGGCTGTGATCCGCACAAATAACCCCTCAGGTGCCGGACCTGAGGGGTTAATTGTGCGTATCATAGCCCCCTGTAAGAGATCAGGTGCTGCCAGGCAGGAGGGGGCACACCCCCCTCCCTCCCCAGTTTTAAATTAATTGGTGGCCAGTGGGCCCCCCCTCCCCCCCTGTATTACTGTACATTCATTGGTGGCCAGTGGGCCCCCCCTCCCTCCCCTGTATTACTGTACATTCATTGGTGGCCAGTGGGCCCCCCCTCCCTCCCCTGTATTACTGTACATTCATTGGTGGCCAGTGGGCCCCCCCCTCCCTCCCCTGTATTACTGTACATTCATTGGTGGCCAGTGCGGCCCCCCCTCCCTCCCCCTCCTAATTAAAATCCCCCCCCCATCATTGGTGGCAGCGGAGAGTTCCGGTCGGAGTCCCAGTTTAATCGCTGGGGCTCCGATCGGTAACCATGGCAACCAGGACGCTACTGTAGTCCTGGTTGCCATGGTTACTTAGCAATTTTAGAAGCATTATACTTACCTGCGAGTTGCGATGTCTGTGACCGGCTGGGCGCTCCTCCTACTGGTAAGTGACAGGTCTGTGCTATAAGCAATGCGCCGCTCAGACCTTTCACTTACCAGTAGAAGGAGCGCCTGGCCGGTCACAGACATCGCAGCTCGCAGGTAAGTATAATGCTTCTAAAAATTGCTAAGTAACCATGGCAACCAGGACTGCAGTAGCGTCCTGGTTGCCATGGTTACCGATCGGAGTCCCAGCGGCCACCAATGAATGTACAGTAATACAGGGGAGGGAGGGGGGGGCCCACTGGCCACCAATGAATTTAAAACTGGGGAGGGAGGGGGGGTGCCCCCTCCTGCCTGGCAGCACCTGATCTCTTACAGGGGGCTATGATACGCACAATTAACCCCTCAGGTCCGGCACCTGAGGGGTTAATTGTGCGGATCACAGCCCCCTGTAAGAGATCGGGTGCTGCCAGGCAGCAGGGGGCAGTCATGTACACAGTTCGTAGGATATTCTAACTTGAAGCGTCCCGATCACTATGGGAACGCCTCTGTGTTAGAATATACTGTCGGATCTGAGTTTCACGATCGAACTCAAATCCGATGGTATATTCTAACATAGAGGCGTTCCCATGGTGATGGGGACGCTTCAAGTTAAAATATACCATCGGATTGGAGAAAACTTCGATCCGATGGTATAATAGGGACTCCTGACTTTACATTGAAAGTCAATGGGGGACGGATCCGTTTGCAATTGCACCATATTGTGTCAACGTCAAACGGATCCGTCCCCATTGACTTGCATTGTAAGTCAGGACGGATCCGTTTGGCTCCGCACGGCCAGGCGGACACCAAAACGACTTTTTTCTTCATGTCCGTGGATCCTCCAAAAATCAAGGAAGACCCACGGAAGAAAAAACGGACACGGACCTACGGACCCCATTTTTGCGGACCGCAAAAAGAAACGGTCGTGTGCATGAGGCCTAACACAGGACGATTCTGAGGGTTGGTTGCTCGTTCAGTGAAGGAGACCAATGCATTTACATGGAGCGATCACCTCCACAGTATGAGGACGGGGGATGGCTATTGCAATCCCTTGTCCTCATACAGAATCATGGCTTTCTCAGTAGCAGATCGCTGTTTAGACCACACAATCTGCTGCCCAGAAACTATGATCGGTGGTCCCTGCATGAACGGCAGGATCACCGGGTGATCGGCGGCACATTTACACGGGTTGTTCCCAATAATCTGGACGATTATTGGCTTTTGTAAATACAGCTTAACTGATGAAGTATCAGAAGACAGGGATAGGAAGGTGACCAGGGGAGTGCACCTTCTTCTGCAGGATATCAAAATACACAGTTTGCTAGTTCTAATGGAGCAGCACTCATAGCACAGAACTAATGAATTGATTTTAAAGCAATGTATTAAAAGTAACATTTTATAGCATTAATGTCTAGGACAACTAGGGTATAATAAAGCCAGGGTGGCAATGATGAATTAAATTACTATAGTAATACCTATCCCTAGAGAGGGTGAGTCTTGATCCAGTTACATAAAAGATTGCCCCGAAGGTGTGCATAACCTTTATGACTGTTAATCCCTTTAAAGACTTGTGTGTGTACCATCATGGATGCACTGAATTTTAAAGCCGTCTTAATGTCTTTCTGGAAAGACCTATTATTACAGAGAGCCAGTATAAAATGCTGGGTTCACATCACTATTTCAAAAAACAGGATCCTGTGCATCAGTTGTGCACATTCGGCATCCGTTTGAGTCATTTCCGTCTGAGATCCGTTTTTTAGAGAAAAAAAAAGTCCTGCATGCTCACATCTAAGGCTACTTTCACACTGGCGTTTTGGCTTTCCATTTGTGAGATCCGTTCAGGGCTCTCACAAGCGGTCCAAAACGGATCCGTTTTTGCCCTAATACATTCTGAATGGAAACGGGATCCGCTCAGAATGCATCAGTTTGCCTCCGATCAGTCACCATTCCGCTCTGGAGGCGAACACCAAAACGCTGCCTGCGTTTTCTCTGACACAATCTGCCACAATCGAAAACGGATCCGTCTCCCATTGACTTTCAATAGTGTTGAAGATGGATCCGTCTTGGCTATAGAAGACATAATACAACCGGATCCGTTCATGACAGATGCATGCGGTTGTATTATTGTAACGGAAGTTACCGCTAGTGTGAAAGTAGCCTAAGATGGAAATGGCTGATAGAGATGCCAAATGTGCACAACTGATGCACAGAATTTTTTTTTATTTTTTTTTTACAGGATCCTATTTTTTCACAGTGATTTCTTACTTTGCACAGATCACACTTGGAGTCAGAAAGGAATTTTTTATTTACTCATATGGACTGTTGTCTTCCTCTCAATGTTGCGGGTTAACAGGTTAAACTGGACGGACTGGTGTCTTTCCCCAACTATGTCTTTATAAACATAGTCTTTATAAACCACCTTTTGAAAGATGGTAAATCTGAGAATGGCTGTAAACTGATCTGAAAGTGGATACTGATGAAATGGGAAAATATTTTCTGTACGGTCTACTAAAAACACAGCTTTCTGTAAGTTTTGTAAGGCGTCTGCTATTTGGGGACATGAGCTGTCATACCTATGTGCATGCGTTCAATGTACTATGGGTAAGTAGGTCGTGCAGAACACCAACCTTTACTCCACCAAAATAATTAATTTTTGTATGTCTAATGGGAAGTACTAGATATTTACACATGGAGTGCACACAATTCTTGTCAGAGAAGTTGCTTGGCCGGTGCTTTCTGGAAATTACAGTATTTTCTTCCTGTTTTCAGAGAAATCTCTTCTTAGTGACCAAAAGTCATTTACTCTGTTCTGTAAACCAATCTCATGGGGAATTTCTCCTTCCACGGAAATGCTAATTAGCTCACAAACCCCAAAAAGACACCTCTGCCTTCTGCTTTATACTTCTCTGGAAAGGCTAGCCTCTTGTGCCATGTCTGTATTGCAAATAATTACGAATTGTCGTAATTGCAGACAAAAAGGCAATACCGACTGCAGAGAAGAATAGTGCAGCAGTGTCTGGATGCTGATGGAGGTACCGGGTGACTTCACTGGGTCACTAGGAACTAAATACTATCTTACTGACCCACTCTGCTATGTCGGTGCTTGCATAGGATGATAATATACTGGGTCACTGTAGAGTATTTGCTCTGAGTGCATCACTGCTGACTAGATGCATGCCGCTGGTTCACAGGGGGCAGCTGCTATCACGCTGGGTCACCAGGGACTAAATATAATACACTCAGTGGTGGAATATACCAGGCAAATGCTTGGAGATCATGGCACCCCCCTTCTCCTGGCCACAAGTGGTTAGCTGAAAAAAAATGACTAAAGGGGTGTCCATAACCAGTGTGCAGCTGGTTCAGCTACACAGGGGCCGAAGGGGACCCTTCCCAGCTGTAGAGCAATAACAGAAGTACCCAGGCTGCACTACTAAGCAGAGAGTGGGGCTTAGAGGTCTGACGAGGACAGTGCTTAGCGGTGTGATGTGGGGAGCTTAGCGTGTGATGGGGGAACTTAGCATGCAGTGGGTGGAGCTTAGCATGCAGTGGGCAGAGCATAGTAGTGTGATGGGGTGGAGCTTAGCATACAGTAGGCAGAGCATAGCGGTGTGATGGGGTGGAGCTTGGCATGCAGTAGGCAGAGCATAGCGGTGTGATGGGGTGGAGCTTAGCATGCAGTAGGCAGAGCATAGCAGTGTGATGGGGTGGAGCCTAGCATGCAGTTGGCAGAGCATAGCAGTGTGATGGGGCGGAGCGTAGGGGTGTGAAGGAGGATCCAGACAACTTTGCTTGGGGCCTCAGAAATGCAACATCTGCCCCTGATGATAGTGCTAATGGGCATCCGCCGACTAGCTGTGACTGATTGCAGTTCATGGAGGCCAACAGGGTCTGGAAACTGGAAGTTCTGTCAAATGTTCACTTGGGACCTAATTATACCGCACTGGGTGGTGAGACATTTGTACCATCACACCGAACTATATAATCCGTCACACAGTGAGTGGATCATCGTGTACAGGATCTTAACCAGGAATTGGTAAACGTGCCCCCGGGCACTGAGCTCAATGCCCATTTGGTCACCAAGGACTAGATTCTACCCACTGGGTTAAGTCATAAAGACTTGCATGTGCCTCTGGGACAATTACACCTTGCTTGTGTGTTTCCCTCCCCCATTGTACAATGTATCATCCCCACTTACATTTCCTTCTAATTATGTATAGCACTTGAGCACAGGGCATTTAGGCCTCGTTCACACTTCAGTGTTTGGTCAGTGATTTCCACCAGTGATTTGTGAGCCAAAACCAGAAAAGAAGCCTACACAGAGATAAGGTATAATGGAAAGATCTGCACCTGTTCTGTGGTTTTGACCCGCATCTGGTTTTGGCTCACAAATCACTAATGGAAATCACTGACCAAACACTGAAGTGTGAACGAGGCATTATATATTCAGTTCATGTGCCGTTGCAGTAAAATCATGTGCTGATTGGCTGTGGTAGGTGGGTGTGGCGTGGCCACATGCAGCTAGCCGTGGCACCCGGCCGTACCCTTGGCCACCATTCTACAGCCTGGCTTCCCGTCTATAGGACAATATAGGAAGGATTCCAGGGTTTCTGTCTGTTGAGTGTTCATACCTTCTCCAACTCTTTAATGAGAACTCCAACCATAATATTCCCACTGTTTGGGTTGCGATCCAAGCTCTTGTGCAGGGTCCATCTCAGCATACCTGTCACAGAACATTTGTTAAGTGTTATAAGGCAGTGACCTCACGTTTCTGTTATGTTATAGACGCACCTATCTCTTTGCTTTGTCCATACATCTTTTTTTCCTGATATGTTCTGCTAGCTAGTCATTAAGAGTGAACCCAAGGTAAAATTCTTCTTAAAATCCACCCCACATGTAATAACCATACTTCACTCCCACAGAGGCTTACATCATACCCTACTGCTGCTTTCTAAATTATTTAAGACCTCATAGTAAAGGATTACATTTTAGACCTATAGATAATTCCCCGGTATCTGTAGGCTGGTATCCTGCCAATCACATTTGAAGGAGATGCCACAAATGTCATTTAGGTGCAGATGCCACCTCTGGGAATGGGGGCCCTTGAAGTGAAGCAGAGCTCGCCAAGCTCAGCTATTGTCAGAACTTCCATAGCAGTGAATGGACAGTGGCCTGTACATGTGCGCCTGCTTTCCCTTCACTTTGGGTGCCCCGTTCTGGAGATAGTTGGTGACCATGTACATTAGTATAAAACTGATCAAAACAGTTACATTTCAACAAAACGTTGTTGGATGCAATTCAACAATGAATGATGGTTTTAGCTGAGCGATGATGCACTATTACATCTGGCAGGTGTTGAAATTTTTCATTCGAGGGTTGCTAGTCCATGAATGAACTTTACAGAGAACGTTCCCAGTTAATGACTATAACAGCCAGTATGGATAAAAATGTGCATTTTTGCTTGAGCGTAATGTTTAACCATCAGCCTACACGGCCACCGTTAGGATCCCTAGGAGTTTGGACTTTAGGACTTATCAGCATGTTATAAAAAACTCAGAACCAATGAAGATCAAATAGGAACATTAAAGTAAGGCCTCATGCACACAAACATATTTTCTTTCCGTGTCCGTTCCATTCACTTCAATGGGTCCACAAAAAAAACAAAAGTTTCTCCGTGTGCTCTCCATTTCCTTATTTCCGTTTCGTATAAAAATTTAACATGTCCTATTATTGTCCGCATTATGGACAAGGATAGTACTGTTCTATTAGGGGCCATCTGTTTCGTTCCACAAAATACAGAATGCACACAGATGTCATCCATATTTTTGGCGGACCTCAAAATACATATGGTCGTGTGCATGAGGCCTAAGTATGCACAGGTTATAGAGAAGTATGAGAAGATAGTATCACTAGTCTCTAGCCTAAGGGGACGCTGGCGTTTTTTAAAGGGGTTTTCCGAGACATTAATAGTGATGACCTATTCTCAGGATAGGTCACCAGTATCTGATCGGTGGGGGTACGACACCCAGGACCCCCGACGATTAGCTGTTTGAGAGGGCATCGGCACTGGCAGCTTTTCCTAGACCACGTGACATCACGTTTATCGGTCATGTGGTCTAGGCACAGCTCAGCCCCATTCAACTGAATAGGTTCACAGGAAGGCCATTGTCTTCTCAAACAGCTAATCGAATTGGTGTCGGACCCCCACCGATAAGATACTGATGACCTATCCTGAGAATAGGTGATCAGTATTAAAGTCTTGGAAAACCGTTTTAAAGTTCTATTGGCTTCCATCATAAGACTTGATCGGACACGACTCTTTGATGACTGATGACAACCCTTTGAGCAATTGATATTACTTTACGTTATCTCACAATTTGATTCAGCTGGTGTTTAGTTGACTGGTGAGCTACTTTTTCCTCCAGTTTTACGATCTACGTATTCATTTTTTGTTGGATTTGTGGTCATTATTCTTCAGCACTGGTTGTTTACCTGGGTCAGATTGCTGTGTTGGATGTTGAATATCAAGGCCTCGAAGAATCGCTTGAACCTTTTGAAAAACCATATCTGCCTCCGTCGCTGAGAATGACAAAAAAAAAACATGGCCGCCTGTTTAGACTGTTCGAAGGATTTCCAACTTACGACGCTAACGTTGGCATCAGCATGTTGGATGGTAATCTACTTTCTTGTTAGCTTCGGTCGCCATGAAGACTAATGTTTTCTTTTGGTGTGAGATTAAAGGGTAACTGTCATATTTTTTTTATTTGCTAGTTTATTAGAGCTAGGCATGTATACCTGAGTTAGTCTGTCAATGATTGTCAAAAGATCTGTAATTACCTTATAATAACAGCTTTCATTAATGTCCTCTGTCCCTTTCCACTGCTCCCTTAAAAGACAGTTGCTATGGCTTGTCTGTCTTCCCTTCAGTGTAAACAGAAGACAGAAGGGCAGTCCTTCACACTGCATGCCCACATTAGGCTTCAGAGTGAGGAGGCGTGTCTCTCAGTAATCTAATCTGATTGGCTGGCAGGGGGCTGCTGGCTACAGCAAGTGTGTATGGGAAGTGAGGGAAAGCAGTTTTGACCTCAGAGAACTGGCAGAGGAGCCATCTTGAGAAGGTCCTCATATTGTAAATGTTTAAACAGACGTAACTAAGGGAAAACTCAAGGAAAACAGTGGTATGTGAAGAAACTAAAGATTGCTTTATGCATAATGCTGCTGCTGCAGCAGTAACATATGCTAAAATAGTTTTTTTATGAAAACATGACAGTTACCCTTTAAATTATAAATATGTCTTCATCAGTGTTGCTGCACTTTATTGCTGAAGCTGGTAGTTTGATGCCCTCATCTGAAATTACAGCTGTCAGGTTTCAAACCACAATCCAACGTACTTTAACTTGTTTAAAGAGCATCTGTCTGCAGGATCAAAACTAATAAGCCAGGTGTAACACCTGGTAGGGTTGATCCTGCTGACAGAAAGGATACCTTTCTTATTCTTAAGTGCACCAAGGGTGGGCCTTAGCCACTCTGTGCACCTCAGCCCCTCTGCTCTGCAATGCCAGACACTACCCCCTAATAGGGTCAGGCATCAGCAGCATTAGCTCACCTGATCCTGCTGATGCTGCTGCTCAACCCTGTCAAGTTAAGTGGGGGGGAGGGTCAGCACTGCGGAGCGGAGATGCTAAGATGCACCAAGTGGCTAGGATCTGCCCTCGGTGCATGGAAGCCTTCACTTGCATATGAATTGAGACAACATTTGTGCTGTAATGGCCCAACAGATCAACATACTGTAAGGAAAGTGTGCTTTTAATCAGCAGTGTCAGCCCTACCAGGCATTATGCCTGGTTTAATAGGGTTGATCCTGCTGACAAATGCTATTTAGGTCCGAATTCATATCTCCATGACAGATTCTGTCACATTTGAGGTAAAACAGAGCAGTACATGCAGTGCTATTCTGCCCATTGTGGTCAGATGGATCCAGCACTGCACCATTATAAATTATAGGTGCAGGTTAGATAGATGTCATAAGCCTAGGGGAAGGCACCAGTCTGAACATATGCATTCTCTGATGTAAAATATATGAATAATTTATAAAGTGTACAAGACTCGTGTGAGATACATCCTCTGATCATGGTGTGGTACAATAGTATCGTAGCTTTTATACATGCAGTATCACATCATACAAAGAATGTTTCGGTCAAAGAAAAAACCTTCTTCAGGCTACAACTCCCAGAATCCTCAGCACTTCTATGGGAGTTACAAGAACAGGCGAGTAAGTGTGAAGGGTGGGAGTTGTAGTTTCACATCAGCTGGGTGCCGAAGATTACTGATCCCTGGCCTAGGTGCAGCTCAGTCCCATTCAAGTAAATGGGGCTAAGCTGCAATACCAAGGACAGCCATTATCCAATCTATGGCGCTGTGCTTGGTTTGTTGGAGGTGCCCCCGGGCCTCCGCTGCCTCTTCAAATAGCTGATCGGCAATGATGTTGGGGGTCCGACACCCAATGATATAGAACCTAACTGCTGCACCCAACTTTTACAGAGTCTGATATTGTCCACACCCCTCATCTTTACTTCTAATCCCCTGGTATGTCTGCATTGAACTTTGAGTCTGCTGGACTTATTGGGTATTTGTTTACATTGACTATTTCTGGTGACTGTATCTGGTGCTCCCTTGATTAGGCCAAATGTAGCCCCCTCCCCTCTTGTTCACACCTGATTAAACACTGAGTAGTATAAATCTAAGTCCTTAGGTCTTTCAGAGCAACATCTTTCAAGTGCAACTCTTTAAGTGCATATACCGAATTATACCAAAATGGAGCCAGAAGGGGACCAAAGGTAATTACAGAAATAGTTAATGCAAACAATGTTTCAATCTTTCATCTTACTCTTCCCACTTTTCCAAAACCTCCTGAAATACCCCCACATCCATTCACCCAGCAAGGAACTATTCATCTCTCCCTCCATCTTACCTTTTCATCTGACCGCTTGCACAAACCTGTTTGGCAACATAAAACACTTTCTTCCCAAACACACACTGATACCTCATGCCCTCTCTTATTTTCACCTACTAACACTTTCTCTGCTTCTCCTTATTGCTGGTGATATATCTCCAAATCCAGCCCCCCCCCCTCAGCAAATCCCCACTATCACCTCTACCTCCTACTACAAACCTCCTTCTACAAATTTCTGCAACCATTCCTCTGACCCCTGCTCCTTTGGTTCCTCTTGCAGGAGCATTATGGAATGCACGCTCTGTCTGTAACAAACTGTCCTACATTCATGACCTCTTCATCTCTCAAAAACTTTCCTTTCTGGGTCTCACAGAAACATGGCTGACACCCTCTGACACCTCCTCCCCTACTGCACTCTCTTATAGCGGATTTTATTTCACTCACACCCGCCGCCCCGGCTGCAAACATGGTGGAGGAGTTGGTCTTCTCCTATCAGACACCTGCTCCTACAGCCCAACTCCACTGCCACCTTCCATTACACTCACTTCATTTGAAGTACACTCTGTTCGCATCTACTCTCCCTCTAACTTCCAAGTAGCTGTCATTTATTGCCCCCCAGGCCAAGCCACCATCTTTGTTGACCACTTTAACACCTGGCTCCTACACTTTCTTCCTTCCAACATCCCCACTATCATCATGGGTGACTTCAACATCCCTATGGACACCTGCCACTCAGCTGCCTCTAAACTCCTATCACTCTCTTCTTCCTTCGGCCTCTCACAGTGGTCTTCTGCTCCCACCTGCAGAGATGGTCACACTCTGGATCTTATCTTTACCCGCCTCTGCTCCCTATCTAACCTTTCTAATTCGCCTCTCCCCCTATCTGACCACAACCTACTCACCTTTTCTTCACTCGTCTCTTCTGCTGCTCCCCCGGTCCACACATTAACACACCCCTGCAGGAACTTTAAACATCTCGACCTTTGCTTGCTTTCTGACTCTTCTGCCACTCTCTACCATTTGTTCCCTCCAAGACCCAGATACTGCATCCACCCTATATAACACCACAATAAGTACAGCTCTGGACATTGTTGCCCCCCTCACACACGACAAAACCCGAAAAATCAACAGACAACCCGGCACACCAACCTGACCACAAAACTCAGACAAGCTTCCAGGGCTGCTGAGTGGTGATGGAAGAAATACCATTCTAAGGATCACTTCACCACATACAAGCAATCCCTCCTCATTTTCAAATCCTCACTCGCTGATCCTCACTCTTCCCTGTCCCACAGCCCTAAACAACTTTTTAACATTTTTAACTCCCTTCTCAGTCCACCAGCACCCCCACCCTCTCATCTCAGCTGAGGACTTTGCCACATACTTCAAACAAAAGATCGTCAACATCAGAGAAAGCTTCAGTGCACAGTCCCCACAGAATCTCTGCACAACTGCTCAGTCCTCTTCTCCCAAAACCCACTTCTCCACCATTACAGAAGAAAAACTCTCCACTCTACTCTCCAGATCACATCTCGCCACCTGTGCACTTGACGCAATCCCATCCCACCTTATCCCTAACCTCACCACAGTGTTTATCCTAGCCCTAACTCATCTCTTCAACCTATCACTAACCTCTGGTGTTTTCTCCCCTGGTTTTAAACTACCGTTACACCCATCCTCAAAAAGCCTTTACTTGACCCATCTTCTTTGTCCATTTATCGCCCCATATCACTTCTTCCATATGCCTCAAAGCTACTTGAACAACATATCCATTCTGAACTGTCCTCTCATCTCTCCTCCTGCTCCCTCTTTGACTGGCTACAATCTGGCTTCTGACCCCATCACTCAACTGAGACTGCCCTCACCAAAGTCACCAATGACCTGCTAACAGTCAAAACCAAAAAACATTACTCTGTCCTCCTTCTCCTTGACCTGTCCTCTGCCTTTGACACTGTCCACTACTCCCTTCTGTTACAAACTCTCTCATCTTTTGGCATCACTGATCTTGCCCTCTCCTGGATCACATCATACCTCACAGACTGGACGTTTAGCGTCTCCCACTCTCACACCACCTCCTCGTCTCATTCCCTCTTTGTTGGTGTCCTGCAAGGCTCTGTCTTAGGACCCCTGCTCTTCTCTATCTACACTTTCGGCCTGGGACATCTCATAGAGTCCCATGGCTTTCAGTATCACTTTTATGCTGATGACACACAAATCTTCCTCTGGTCCAGACATCACCACCTTACTATCCAGAATCCCACAATGTCTATCTTCCATATCCTCCTTCTTCTCCTCTCGCTTTCTAAAACGTAACATGGATAAAACAGAATTTATCATCTTTCCCCCATCTTGCTCAACCCCCCCCCAACAGACCTATCTATCACGATCGATGGCTGCACACTCTTCCCGGTCAACCAAGTCTGCTGCCTTGGAGTAACCTTGGATTCTGCCATCTCCTTCCAACTGCACATCCAAGCCCTTTCCACCACCTGCCGCCTCCAACTCAAAAACATCTCCCCATTCGTGCTTTCCTCAACTTTGAGTCTGCGAAAATGCTTGTACACACCCTCATCATCTCCCACCTAGACTACTGCAACATGCTCCTCTGTGGCCTTCCATCTAGCACTCTCGCACCCCCTCAATCTATCCTCAACTCTGCTGGCCGCCTAATCCACCTCTCACCCTGTTACTCCTCTGCCCATCCCTTCACTGGCTCCCCATTGCCCAGCGAATTCAGTTCAAAATACTAACAAATATATACAAGGCCGTCCACAACCTGTCCCCTCCATACATCTCTGAGCTATTTTCCCGATACATCCCCACACGTAACCTCCGATCCTCACAAGACCGCCTTCTCTGCTCTCTTCTTATCACCTTTTCCCACAATCGCCTCCAAGATTTCTCCCGTGCATCCCCCACACTCTAGAACTCACTACCCCAACATATCAGACTCTCCCCTACAGTGGAATCCTTCAAAAGAAACCTAAAAACCCACCTCTTCAGACAAGCCTACAACCAGTGACCCTGCTGCTGCGATACCGCCATGACCAACTTTACCCTCTCCTACTGTGTCCTTCTCCCATACCATGTAGATTGTAAGACCTCACGGGCAGGGCCCTTACTCCTTCTGTACCAATTTGTAACTCGTCTTGTTCATGCTTAGTGCAATTGTCTGTATTATGTATGTGCACCCCTTATATGTACAGCGCTATGGAATGAAAGGCGCTTTAATAATACATAATAATAATAATATAGATCATCAGTATTCAATGGGTTGTGCAGTGGTTTTATATTAATGACCTATCCTCAGGATCGGTCATTAATGTCAGATTGGTGGGGGTCTGACACCCAGCATCCCCGCTGATCAGCTGTTTGAAGAGGAGGCGGTGCTTCATGCGAGCACCACTTCCTCTTCATTACACTGCGCATCGTCTCCCCTGTAATGGCAGTATAATTACACTGAGCAAAAATATAAACGCAACACTATTGGGGGTTGAATGCACAGAGATACCGTGACGAGATCCCGAGGCCCATTGTTGTGCCATTCATCCACGACCATCACCTCATGTTGCAGCATGATAATGCACAGCCTCATATTGCAAGGATCTGTACACAATTCCTGGAAGCTGAAAACATCCCAGTTCTTGTATGGCCAGCATACTCACCGGACATGTCACCCATTGAGCATGTTTGGGATGCTCTGTATCGGCGTATACGACAGCGTGTTCCAGTTCCTGCCAATAATCTGGAACTTCACACGGCTATTGAAGAGGAGTGGACCACCATTCCACAGGCCACAATCAACAACCTGATCAACTCTATGCGACGGAGATGTGTTGCAATAGTGGCCAGACCAGATTCTGACCCCCCCCCCCCCCCCCAGGTAAGGCAAAACGGTGCACATTTCAGAGTGGCCTTTTATTGTGGGAAGTCTAAGGCGCACCTGTGCAATATTCATGCTGTCTAATCAGCACCTTGATATGCCACACCTGTGAGGTGAGATGGATTATCTCGACAAAAGGAGAAGTGCTCACTAACACAGATTTAGACAGATTTGTGAACAATATTTGAGAGTAATGGGTCTTTTGTGTATGTAGAAAATGTTTCAGATCTTTGAGTTCAGCTCATGCAAAATGGACGCAAAACCAAAAGTGTTGCGTTTAGATTTTTGCTCAGTGTACAAGTACTTCCTCTATTCAAGTGAATGGAATGAGTACTTGTGATTACACTCGCTTCCGAGACGATGGGCAGGGTAATGAAGAGCAAGCAGTACTCACATGGATCCGGGTTTTGAACCCTCGCCAATCAGATATTAATGACCTATCCTGAGGGTAGGTTATCATTATAAAACCCCTGCACAACCCCTTTAATTACAATTTATATCCCACAAAAGTATGTGTGCTGGAAGAACCTTTCTACTTGGGCAAGTGGTAAGACATAGGGCATCTACCATAACACTGTATGTGTGTGGTGGTGGTACTTTACTCTGCCCACTATGTGTTACCTGAGAGGTCCATAGAGAAGGCATTTATTGGCCAATGCTTGTTAGTGAATGGTTTGCGCTCCACAAGGTCATTCACATGTCCTGTCCCTCAGGGTTCAGTGGTTTGTATGTTTTCATAGGAGCCTGCAAACAAAAAAACACAATTGTTATCAACATCTGATGTAGCATGCTATAGTCTAACAAGAAATAGATAAAAACATGGATTGGCCATAGACCTTACAGGGAAATTTCCCGGTGGGCCGATGCCCAAGAGGCCGCCTCAGCCCTCCTGATGGCCGGCCAGTGGAAGTTTTTGGGGATGTATTTTGTGCTGCTGGCGGCAGTATTTTGTGATGGACTGTGGTATTTGGCTCTGTTGGGGTGGTATAATGTACCATAATATGGTATTGCTGGCCCTGCCTTTCATCAATTTGGACCCAACTACAAAATGGGGCCACTTTTAGTAGTTTTTTCCATGGCCACTTTAAGTTGCCATTCCGCCCCTGGATAAAAATATTACCCAAATATAATAAAGTAATAAAAACGAAAGATTAGTACCTGATAGTCTCACTGCAAGATCTGATTAACATCTGCTTCTCATTCTTGTTTCATGTCTGTCTTTCACGAATAATATTTTTTAGGGACACATGCATCTCAAATTTTCTTATCACACATTAACAACCTACTAGTATATGTGACTATTCTAGGACATATAATATTTTTTTCTTCTAGTTTTGTAAATTTTTATCACTGCGACCAAAAAGAGCTTCACACATTTAAAATAATCGATCCAATGCTCTTATCTTTATCTAGGCCTAGAGCTGTCCTACGGTTCTACACCTACTGTTATCATGAGGTTTACCCTTTAGCTAACATCTTCTCCTCGCAATGGATTACCTGTCTACAGAGGCGGACTGGGAGCTTAAAGTGGCCTTGGAAAAAAAAACTAAAGGTGGCCCAATGTCGTAGGCAAGTCCAAATTGACAGAAGTCAGGGCAACACAAGTAGACAGAGACAGCAGAAGAAGGTGAGACCATCAATACCGTAGTGTAGTAAAAAATTCTGCCCCAGCAGAACAAAATACCGCCCTAGCAGAACAAAATACCACAGCGCAGCACGCAATACCACAGCCCTCAATGCAGTGTTCAACTGTATGACCATCCTGAGGACAGTGATACAGGTGTATTCAGGAGGGCACCTGCAGCCGCCGGCCAGGTGCATAAGTACCTGATGTTCCTATATTAAAGGGGTTCTGCAGTTTTTTTTAAACTGATGATCTATCCTTTGGATAGATCACCAGCATCTGATCGGCGGGGGTCCGACACCCTAGACCCCTGCCGATCAGCTGTTTGAGAAGGCAGCGGCGCTGGTAGTAGTGCCGCAGCCTTTGTCACTGTTTACCGCAGGCCCAGTGACGTCACGACTTGTATCAATGGCCTGGGCGGGGCTAAGCTCTGTTCAAGTGAAGAGCTGTGTCGGACCCCCGCCGATCAGATGCTGATGATCTATCCAGAGGATAGATCATCAGTTTAAAAAAACTGCAGAACCTCTTTATTAATGCTGAGGGCATCAGATTATTATGTACCTGCCCGGCGGCCCCCTAAGAAATTTCTCTGTAGGGTTTGTGGCCAGTCCACCCCTCCTGTCTGTATAGGAGGTCTTATCATTTGTGTTAACTGCTACAGAAGGAGAGAATTATGTATTTAGCTTTCAGTGACATAGTACCACCTAAATGAAAAGCAGCCCAGTTTTTAAATAATACCACTTTAGGGTGGAAGTGTACTGTGCAGAATATTGAGTGTAACCTCAGTATCTGCTAGAGACAAGTAATATTTTAGTGAGGTTTCTACAGCATTTGTCAATTGTAGTATTTTTACATATGAAAAGTAATTTTAGGCATGCTCGCCTGTCTCCAGTAATGGCTGAACGTGCGGCCGAGAGTACAAAACAGGGTTCTGGACCATTAAAAATTAAAAGTGCTAATATTTTGGCACTGGAGACTGCAGGTTACATGGTGTTTTATTGGATGAAGAATTTAAATAGAGAGAGGTGTAAAAGCAAATTGCATACAATAAGACATACAGTGATAAAAAGCATGATCTAGGAATATAAATTGATTGTACTATGAGGATACTGGGATACTAGAACGCTATATTCCTAGTGCAGGGCCCATGCCTTGTATATCTTGATAACGATGAATCTATAATCCATAGCTTCATCTAAATCAGCAGAAACATGATGTATTGGAGTTCCCAATGTCAGTCAATTATGGTGCTGTAACTGTGGGAGAATTCATGCAGCCAGATTTATCAATGATGAGCTCAGCTTGTAAATGTAATGTCAAATCCTTCTAATTATAAATGGTAGATGGAGAAATTATGTATATAATTTTGTACTTATGTCCATATGTTTAGACATAAACATAGTTATACATATAGAAAGTTCAAAGCTTGGACGCCTTCGTTGGTATTAATAAAATCTTTAACATCTTTACCACAAATATGTGACTCGTGAACAGCGACGGCTACTTAGTGGAGGAAGAAGTCTAGGCTGAATTTGAAATGTGTCTGGAGTATATTACACACTGTATCTGACTGCAGGCAATGCTACCGTGGAGGGAGAGGAATTAATCTTTATGCCTTATACTGTATATCACTGGCACACTGACCACCATCTTCCTCAGTACACAGGTGAAAGCTTGGGCAGGAGCCGCTACTCAAGTATGAACAACACCTAATAGACTATGACTCCCCTTAGCGGCAGGAGCTACCATTCCGGTACTAGCAATGCTTAGCAGATCCCCCATCCAAACACCAGCAGTGTTCAGTGGACTACGACTTTCCTCAGCGGCTGAAGCTACCATTCCGGTACTAGCAATATCTAAAAGATCCTCCAGCCAAGTACCAGCTGTGTTCAGCGGACTACGACTCCCTTTGGCATCCGGTCAGGTGGTGAGTAAGGGCACGTTCACGTCACCATTTAGGTTTCCATTCTTCTGATTTGTCAGAAGAACAGGAAAAAAAAAAAAACGGATCCGTTATTTTGAGCATCAGTTATGATACATTTGTGTCACTTCTGTCAGAGATCAGTTATTTTTGACAGAAGGAAAAGTCCTGAAAAATTTACTTTTCTTCCCGTCAAAAATAAGTGATCTCTGACAGAAGAAACGGATCATAACTGATGCTTAAAAATGTATCAGTTTTTTCCCCCTGTTCTTTTGACGGATCAGAAGAACAGAAAGCCTAACAGTGATGTGAACCAGGCCTAAGTCAGACAGGGATAAGTAGCGGCCGCTCTTCACTGATCATGAGGCACATATTTGTGGAGAGGGGACTACGTCAAAGATTTTATTAATACCAACCAAGGCGTCCAAGCTTCCTATATGTATTCCGCCACGTGAGAGTCTTTTGGACATATGAATGCAAAACGATATACATCTTTTCTACATCTACCATCTATAAATAGAACGACTATGCATTACTTTTACAGCCTCTATCAATTCACTAACTGACTGCATGATTTCTCCCACAGTTACAGCACGATAATTAGTAACAGTTTATAGTTTATAAGGCTGAAAAAGTACATTTATCCATCCAGTTTAGCCTGTTATTAGTGTTGAGCGAACTTGTGTTTTAAGTTCGGCGTCTAAAGTTCGGGTTCGGGTTATCGAAGTATCCCGTTATGGATTCCGCTACCACGGACCATAATGGAATTTAGAATCTATAACAGGATACTTCGATAACCCGAACCCGACCTTTAGACGCCGAACTTAAAACACAAGTTCGCTCAACACTACCTGTTATCCTGCAAGTTGATCCAGAGGAAGGCAAAAAAACCAAAAAAAAACCTGTGAGGTAGATGGCAATTTTCCTCACTTTAGAGGAAAAAATTCCTCCCCGACTCCAATCGGGCAATCAGAATAACTCCCTGGATCAACGACCCCTCTCTAGTAGCTATAGCCTGTAATATATTATTACCTCACAGAAATACCTCCAGGCCCCTCTTGAACTCTTTTAGTGAACTCCCCATCACCACCGCCTCAGGCAGAGAGTTCCATAGTCTCACTGCTCTTACCGTAAAGAATCCTCTTCTATGTTTGTGTACAAACCTTCTTTCCTCCAGACGCAGATGATGGGATAGACCTCTGTACTGACTCCTGATATATTTATACATAGTTATTAGATCGCCCCTTAGTCATCTTTATTTCTAAAGTGAATAACCCTAATTTTAATAATTTTTCAGAGTACTGTAGTCCCCCCATTCCAGTTATTACTTTAGTTGCCCTCATCTGAACCCTCTCCAGCTCTGCTATGTCTGCCTTGTTCACAGGAGCCCAGAATTGTACACAGTACTCCATGTGTGGTCTGACTAGCGATTTGTAAAGTGGTAGGACTATGTTCTTATCACGGGCATCTATGTCCCTTTTGATGCAACCCATTATCTTATTAGCCTTGGCAGCAGCTGCCTGACAATGGTTTCTACAGCTTAGGTTGCTGTTCACTAAAATTCCTAGGTCCTTTTCCATGTCAGTGTTACTCAGTGTTTTACCATTTAGTATGTACCGGTGACTTGCATTATTCCTTCCCATGTGCATAATCTTACATTTGTCAGTGTTAAACCTCATCTGCCACTTATCTGCCCAAGCCTGCAATCTATCCAGATCGCTCTGTAGTAGTATACTGTCCTCTTCAGTGTTAATTACTTTACACAGTTTAGTGTCACCTGCAAAAATTGATATTTTACTATGCAAGCCTTCTACAAGATCATTAATAATTATATTGAAGAGAATAGGGCCAATACTGACCCCTGAGGTACTCCACTAGTGACAGTGACCCAATCTAAGTGTGTACCGTTAATAACCACCCTCTGTTTTCTATTATTGAGCCAGTTACTTACCCACATACAGACGTTTTCTCCCAGTCCGAGCATTCTCATTTTATATAATAACCTTTTATGCGGTACAGTGTCAAATGCTTTGGAGAAGTCCAGATATACGACATCCATTGATTTGCTGCTGTCAAGTCTAGAACTTACCTCCTCATAGAAACTGATAAATTAGTTTGACATGACCGATCCGTCATGAAGCCATGCTGATATGGCAATATTTGCTTATTTTCATTGAGATACTTTGAGATAACATCTGTTAGAAAACCTTCAAACAATTTACCCACGACAGATGTTAAACTTACCGGCCTATAGTTTCCAGGCTCTGTTTTTGGAACCTTTTTTAATATTGGCACCACATTTTCTATGCGCTAATCCTGTGGAACACTCCCTGTCAGTATAGAGTCCTTAAATATCAGAAATAAGGGTTTGCCCATGACATTACTTAATTCTCTTAGGATATGGGGGTGTATGCCACCTGGTCCCGGCAATTTGTCTATTTTCATCTTTGGAGCTGCGTCCTTAACTTCTTCCTGGGTCAGACAGGGCACTTTTAATGGGGAATTTACTTTTACATTCTGCATTTCATCTGACAGTTTATTTAGAATTGACTGACATTGTGAACTGCAATACATCATGTTTCTGCAAATTTAGATCAAGATACGGAACAGATACAGCGTGATGAAGATATATAGCGCATTGTGAATACTGTCCTGGTATCCCACTATCCTCAGAATACAATCAATTTGCTATTGTTCATTCTTTTTAGCATTGTGTTTGTCTTTTTAGCATTGTATACTAATTGCTTTAAAATTAATTTTTTATTTTACACATCTATCAATTTAGATTCTTCATCCAAAAAAACACAATATTACCTGCCAGTGCTAAAATATTAGTACATTTGGTAGTTTGACGTTATGGCAGACAAAAAGCACAACTCCATATAAATCCCATTATAGGTCACATACACTAAGAGAGTGGCAACTTTTCTGTCTTTTATTGGAAATACGTTGGCCAAGGTTTTTGACTTCGGAAGCTCTCTCAAACAATACTGGGTTGCCGGAAAGCAAATATCGTCTCTAACATAGTGCCAGGAAAAGAAAACGTTTGATCAAAGGCGTGGAGGGGAAAGGGGGATTTTTTTTTAGCTTTTTTTTTTCTACTGAAAAACAAATCATCAACTAAAGATATCTCAAGAAGTGCTTCAGGTTCCTGTTTTTCATCTAAAAATATACAAATGCGTATAAAGGCTGGTTTGTAAAGGAACTCTGTTCTAGAGACGCCGTGCTTGGTTTGTGTTACGTTAATGATCCTCGTTTTATATCGCGACAATAAAAAAAAAGATTGAATTTTATTATGTAGTTTGTGTTCAGTTCTGAAAGTTGTAAAAAGGGAAGTATGAATTGTTGTGACAGATTGTGTCTTACATAATGTGTGACATGGTAGAGCTCTTCTTCAGGAGTAAGGCTGGCTCTCCTTAAAGAGACCAGCTGTGTATGGAGATTTAGTGGCAATGCTCTATGGGAAAATAATATACAAAGAGGTATCTCCCAAGGAAAGATAACCACTTTGTAGCACCACCTTTTTGAAGTGGCTCCTTATGAGTCAAAGTCCGACTTTTTAACAAGCCTTAGAACATGACCAGGGATATCTGGCTTGGCTGTTCTCCCTTGTCATGTCCCAAGGTTTGTTAAATAGTCAGACTTTGACTAATAAGGGACCGCTTCCCTACGAGTCAATTTGCGCCAGCTGTAAAAAAAAAAAATACATTTCTGCAAGTCATAGTGAAACTTTTTTTGATTTTTGACACTTTTCAAAAAATTGGATGGGGCCTAGCAAAAAAGGGCTGGGAGGTAGTAGGTCAGACAAAATGTACTGTAATTTATGCTAGAAACTGGCATAAACTATAACGCAAATCTATGCCCGCTCATAGCATAGCTTTGATTTCCTGGTGCTCAGATCGCCAAAAGATGCACCAAATTTATTGTGGCATACGATTCTTAATAGATTTGGTGCATCTCACTCCTGTTCACATGGGGTTTCGAATGGTGTAAGCAATGCAATACGTTTTTAGAAAAGGGACAAAACTTTTTGAAGCAACCTTGATGATAGTCTTCATTAAAAGTCTACTGGCATTATGTGTATACGGCTCCTGTGCTGAACTATATGCAAGGGTATAACTATTGGGAGTGCAGACAGTGTGGTTGTATCTGGCCCCCGGAGTCTGGGGGCCTATACTATAAATTAAGGATGATGTGTATCCTTGTTAAAGGGGTTGTCCAGACTGATGACTGGTGTCCTACTCCCGGCACCCCTGCGATCAGTTGCTTAAAGAGTCTGCGGTGCACCAGTGAGCCTTCAGCTGCCAAGTGCACATGTAATAGGTCAGCCAGTTTCATAGGTACAAAGCTGCTGACAGATGCCCTTTAAGGGCATTTGTATCCACGGAAGTCCAGCAATGAAGATACAAGTATTATACCGAATCAGAGTATTAGTATAGAAAACAAAAAGTCCAGCAAGGGTACCCTGTTATAATATAAGATGGCTAAATTTAATAAGAAAAATGGAAGTATACATAAACAAAAGTCTAAATATTAAATCCGAGGTAAGAGGCCAGTATACAGCAAGATGCACTGGGTAAGTGGTGGGGAACGAAATCCCTAGCACTGATACCCTAAACTGGTCCTCTGCCCAGGGACGTCTCCTGATGGTGGGGACGCCCTGTCCACGTGCCTATTCTCAACCTCCTGGCTGTCCCTAGTAAGGTGAACAGTGGAGGGAGATAGGTAAAGAGTGGTATCCTACCGGATAACTAGCACACAATAGGAAATTGAGAAAGGTGTCCACTGTATACTGCCCTCGTGACAGTTTGCCAGGAGGTACAGGGTCCACCGAGAGGATAAAAAATATACAAACAGACACACGCACAGATAAACACAAATATGATGACAATAGGTGACCACCAACCCGACGCGTTTCACCCACAGCAGTGGGATCATCAGGGGGTGATAAGGGGTAGGTTTGCTGGGGACCGGAACCCGTGACAGTGGTGATAACAGGCCCAATCCAAAGAAGTGTGCGTAAATAAATGCGTTGATAAACAAACACTTATAACGCGGAAACAGACCCAAATTACTAAGTAGTTGCCGAATGGCAGATTACATACGGTAAATCAGCGGCACGATTAGTGAATTCAAACGCCCAGATGCAGACTGCAATTCTGAGATTGGCGATGGCAATCGGATCACGTAAGGATAATATGTGAAGAGGCTCATGCAGGGGCATAAATAATAATAATCAACCCCGAAACTACCTAGTAAACACTCCAGGAGTATGATAACGAGGTTCGTAGCTCCTCAGGTGTAGGGCTACCCGCCAGGGAGATACATGCTGCCGCCGTAGGTGTCGGAGGGTGGGTCTGAGGCCATTTGTATCCACAGTGCTGCCAATCTCATGGAAGACGAAGATCGTAGGCTGAGAAACGGCACAGTGTAGCGAAGGGGAATTTTTTTTTTCAAAGACCTAGTAAAAATCCTAACTTGAACAGGGAACTATATGGTGGCTCAGTGGTTAGCACTGTTGCCTTGCAGCGCTGGCGTCCTAGATTCGAATCCGACCAAGGGCAACATCTGCATGGAGTTTGTATGTTCTCCCCATGTTTGTGTGGGTTTCCTCCGGTTTCCTCCCACACTCCAAAGTCTTACTGATAGGGACCTTAGATTATGAGCTTCATTGGGGACAGCTTGATGCTAATGTCTGTAAAGCGCTGCGGAATAAGTCAGCCACTACTGAAAATGAGGTGGGTACAATGTCATTCAGCAGCTAAAGGGTTTCTAGCCGTCAAACTTTTTACGTTGCAGCGCTTCCTGTGAAGCTGCAAAACATCCTCTCCCATTCCCTGTAACATGAACTTGACCCTCGGTATCCTGAAGCATTTATAGACAAGCAGTCAGGCCACTTATCTATTCTACAGTCTATCGACCTTTAAACCATCATTAACAGGAGACCTGCACTTTATTCCAAATGTAAAAGCTGATAATGAAGTACGCCGGGCAGATGTTTCTCCTTCTTCAGACCTACAGTTTAGCCACGCTTCAGTGGCATGTCATGCTCCATGTAATCTGGATGATATATTCGAGCTACTGTACGTCTGAAAGCCTCGAATCTGTGGTTGATTACAAATGTAAGTTTCCTTATCAGCTGCACAACAAGAGCAACGGATAGATGAGCTGCTGGGTCACAGGGCTTGCAACAAGTGGGAGGAACTCAACTGCTGCTAGCTAAATATAGCCTTAACCAAAAAAGACAAAAAAAACACGCAGAGAACAAACACCTGCAAGGGCGAGCGTTCATTCCCATGTAGTTAACTGCGTATCGCTAGAGGTGATGGCACATGACCAGACAACGAGACTGGGACTGCTTTATGAAGAGTAGAGAAGCTGAGCATGAAAGACCAGGTGATCGATGCTGGAAAGGGCCAGTGTCTAGTGTTTTTTCACAATATAAGGCTACTTGCGTTGTTCTTTTCCGGTACTGAGATGCGGTAGATGATCTACCGGAAAAGAACGTTTCCGTTTGGTCCTCATGCATTTTGAATGGAAAGAGATCCGTACAGGAGGCATCAGGATGTCTTCCGTTCGGTCAGCATTCCGTTTTGTGACCGGACACAAAACCGAAGCAATTAACAAAGCAAGCGTGAAAGCAGCCTAAGGGTGGTATTACATTGCCTGATCTTCGGGCAGTGCAAGCACCAATGGACGATAATCATTCATCGACGCTCATTTGCAGTGGCTAGATTACACAGGCTGATGCAGAGTTTGAATGAGAGAGGAACGATCTCTGTTGCAGTCGTTCCTTCCTCATTCTCTTCTATAGATGATGGGCGACACGTCCCTGATTACACAACCTGATAAAAGGTGCCAATTAGCCGATAAACGAGCGTTTGATCATTCATTATATGGCCCAATTATCGAATTAAGGAGCGTTCGTATCCCCGATAATTGGCCCGAAATTGTGCAGTCTAATAGGAGCAGGTCAACATGCAGAAGATCTGCACAAATTTTCATGCGGATTTCTGTACCAAAATCTACTGTTTCTAACAACGGCTTTTGGTGCAGATTAGATGCGGTTTTGCCGCAGATCTCACCCTTCATTGGACAAGGGTGAAATCTGCAACTAAAATCACAAACAAAATGTACATGCTGCGGATTTGGAAATGCACACGGAAGGTCAGTTTCTGCACCCAAAAAATGTGCAAAGTGTACATCAGATTGGTGTAATCTCACTAGGCTGCGTACTAGGCTGCGTTTTTGTATTCTGAAACGTGTGCAGGTGGCCTAAGAGCCTAAGAAATGTATTCTGCTTAGTTATCTGAATGGCCTGGCAGAAACCGATGCATGTGTTTCAGAATCCAATGTCTGCTGCATGTGAATATATCTGCAATTGGTCACTATAGGGCAGATTTACTAAGCCTGTAAATGGTGTAACGCCAGACCGGCTGTCTAGACCTGCACCAGATTTATCAAAGAGGCTCAGGCTGTATGATAAATGTGATGCTGGGATAGACACATTTGTCTAGCTCTATATCTACCCTTGGTAGGCTCACTTTTTGAAAGAATGGTATGCCACAATTTTGCAATTGTGGTGCAATACATCTTAGACCACTCTTCATTCCCATGAAGTAACACCCCCCTTCCTGCTAAGCCCTATCCCCCAAAGATTGGAGAAATCCTAGAATTGTGCCAATTTGCACCACTTTTTAGACAGGTTCTTGGCTACACCCATTAGCAGATTGGGCTATTGTTTCACATACTGAGCCAATAACCAAAAATCTATATTCAACCACAAAACCTGACTTTTGTGGTGAGATCAGACCTAGGGGCAGTGATGTAGCCACAGTATAAGGATATGTTCACACATGGCTGGTAAAGCTCTGATGCCCATTCTGGCTGTGTGTAGATGACGGTCACTTACTGTGAATTGTCCCTGTGGGTGTAGAATATGATTGGTGGTCCTGCAGAGAAGAGAGGGGGAGAAAGGGGTTTTTATATATTTGTGTATAAACTCTGAACGGGAGCTTCCTATAGCCCCCATAATTACTGACAGCGATTGTAACCTCCTGTGCCCAGTTATAGAAGGAATGGCAGCTCCGGAGCACAGACAGCTGCTGTGACAAGTGAAGCTCTGTGCAGACTGATAGAACAGGGGGGTAGAAGGGTGTACTGTATGTTCAGCTGCCTTAAAAATCCTTCCCATTTAAAATAGTGTTGTGAATTACATATAATTAAATGTATTGAATAATTAAATTATTGCAGTCTGCATATATGAAGGATACATTCAGACTGATAACGACCAGGAATACATAAGACAAAGTGATGCAAATACCGTACAAACAGTATAATACAGAGTGATGTGGGAAGCACAGCCATAAGATTTATCACACGGGGAATTAAGTCTAAGGCCTCATTCACACGTCTGTGACAAGATGGTCAGTGATCCATACATAAAGATGTCTGTGAAGGATCTGTGTTTGGTCCACGTGTCCGGTTTTTGTCATCCGTATTAAACGTACACTTCTGGGCTGAAAACTAGTTTCCAGGTGATCCGTGAAAATCACTGACAGAGCCCGGATGGCTTTAGTCTTGTGTCAGTCGTTTTAACGGACCCATAGACTTCAATGAGGCGTTTTTCTGTCCGGATTAATGTTGAGCGAAGCGTGCTTCAGATCCAAAATCCGAAGGGTCTCCGTACAGCATTCAAGCTAAGTTTTGAACGAAGTGACTTCAGATCTTGGAACCGAAGCGCGCTTCGCTCAACTCTAGTCCGGATCACAGACCAAAATAGTGACCCATCGGCCTCATGCACATGACCGTTGTGTGCATCCGCGTCCGTTCCGTCATTTTTCACAGTTTAGCGGAGGTCCCATTCATTTCTATGGAGCTGTGAAAAAAAACTGATAGTCCTCGGTTTTTTCTCCGCGTCCTTGATTCCAGTCCATCAAAAAAATATAACCTGTCCTATTCTTGTCAGTGGAAAACGGAGGACGGACCCATTCAAGTCAATGGGTCCGTCAAAAAAAACGGATGCACAACTGGTATGTCATCCGTGTCTGTTTTTTTCTACAAGACCTTGGTGTAATAAAATTACACTTTTCATTAACCTTCCTTTTTTTCCCCTGTCAGACAAAAAAAAAGGAAGACACAAGGAAACGCAACTGAAGCAAAATCGGACACGGACCACTGAAGCCAAATCACTGACAGTGAAAAAACACTGTCGTGTGCATGAGGCCATCGTCTGTGGAAAACCACTTTCTACACCGCCCCTTTACTGGAGGAAGATTGTGGCAATTTTTGTGATTTCATAAATGTGGCTTAAATCAACTCGATGGGCTAAACACAGCTATTTTCCCTACTTTTCAAAATTGGAGGAAATGGTGTAAAATTAAAATAGTTTTTGCAAATAAGCCAAAACTGGGGTGCAAAGCCCTACAGTATTTTGCAACTTTTTGAAAGCCAGAATAGTGGATAAAATCCCCCCCAGCAGTCCAATAGTGGGAGGAAGGAGTAGTTTAAAAATACAGAGAATTTCAGTGGGTGAGTGACTTGAGTGGGGGTAATGGTTCGGTAACGAGGGTGGGTGACATGGACGGAAAAAATTTGCAGGTGCAGAATGAAATATTTGTAGATATTGCCGCATCCTACCTGAACCCATGAGATACCAGTCGTGAGCTCCAGTTCACAATGAACCCAAACACTCTGAGCCAAGGCAGATCTCTGCATCTGGGCTCCGGCTGAGTCACCGAATAATGAGCGGGTTGTCTACAGTTACATGCCGGATAAAGGACTTTTGAAAACCTTAATAAGGGGGATTGTCTTCACAGGGAGCATCTCAAGCTGTGCCGGGTGGGGGTGCACATTCCCTTGCACGCCGCTATATTATCTAATAATTTTAACAGTTTCACCACCAAGTTCTTGTGATCTCCTCTTCGGCTGAACCTCCCATGCAGAGATAAAAAGTTTTCACATCTGAAAGGATGTTTAAAGGTTTATGAAAAATTCAGGAATGATGCACAGTGGTGACTAGATTCATCACTAAGCAGGCAGAGGCGACCTGCGGCTTCAGGCCGAAGCCTTCACATTATAAATCCAAGATCCCGGTGAGTGTATGAAGGACTATCTCCTATCAATTGTAGCATGTCAGACTCTAATTACTGCATCGTGGATTGTTTTCTGTCCACATTCCTTTTGCATTAAATACAGCCAATTGGGCCCAGTCGGACTTATACTGTTGGGGGTCCGCGCCCCCTAGCAGGGAGTCTCTGGCAGTGTTCAAAAGGCATAAGTTCTGGAAGTAGTGGTGATTTGATTGTTCTTATGAAGGTCCGACCAAAATTTGACTTTGGTTCTCATTTGGAGGGAAAAAAAATTCTAATAATATAATATATAAAATATAAGATTTAAAAGGAAACCTGTCACTTGCTTTGGGGCAACTAACTACCAGCCTGCCGTTATGCAGCAGGGGGTTTAGGGTCCTAAACCATCCCATAGAAAAAACATCTAAAAGAAAATACGGGGAGAAGAATCTTAACTCTTCTCTAGCACATGGGCACTGCGCCGAAGATGTTACATCTTACATCGCTGTGCATGGCCTGTACATTGAGCAAGGTGTACAGTCTATCAACGCAGTGCGCATGTGCCCGATGCCACTGGACGATACGAGTCCTGGACTCTTTTCCCAGTAAGTTTTAATTTCATTTAGTTTCTTTTGCAGGGATGGATGGGTTTGCCATGGGCTGATTTGGAACCCTAAACCCTTAGGCTTAGTGGCCCCCAACCAGGTGGCAGGTTCACTTTAACTGAAGCCAGTTCTGGGTGACGCTACACATTATCACTCTATCAACCCCACACCAACACGTAGTGACTGTCAGAAATGAGCTTTTCCTATTACCCTGACAAAGGTGTTGGCGAAACGCGTTGGTGGAGGGCTTCTCATGCAGACTACCTGATGCCCTTTTTTCCACTAAGCCATCTTATGTGGCCTGTATTGATGGGATATGGTTAGGCATAGTTAATGGTGGACATCTTTCCGTCACATTCACCATTGTGATTGCACTTTATGCACTCCATCGTACTGCAGTCAGGTTTTTAGATGTGTCTACATCTGATCCCCTGACATTAGCCCATATATTTCCAGCATTTGCACTTTATATTATTGGGCAAATGTATTAATACGGGCATTTTACACCTATGTGTTTACTTGTCATGTCTATTAGACCCCCTATGTGTTTAGTTGTCTGCATTTAGTTTGTCCCTCACATGAAGTTCTTTCCCTACTGTTGTGTGGATTCCTCTAATTTTTAAACTTCCATATATATATTTTTCATTGCATTCAATAAAGGAAATTAAAGAGTTTCTGTCACCAGAAATACCTAAATTAAACTGGCTGACATTAGCGAAGTCAGCCTAAACTAACTATCCTATTCCTAGTTTTATCCGTGCCCCCGTTACTCCATGAATGTAACTTTTTTTATAATATGCAAATTAGCCTCTAGCAGCAGGAGGGAGGGGGCGTTGTTCCTGCTCCTAGAGGCTCTGTTCTCCCACCTCTGTCACCTCCCTCCAAGTCTTGATTGACAGGGTCAGGCAGCGTTTGCATCCTCCTGCGGTAAGTCTTGTGCCTGCACCGTGCCGTTCAGTATTCAGCACAGGCGCAGTAAGGAAGTCAGCAGCCAGTGAGCGTCCTTCCTTCACTATGCCTGCTCCGAATACTGAATGGCACGGTGCAGGCACGAGATTTACCATCCACACAGGGCCGGCAGGAGGATGCGAACGCTGCCTGACCCTGTCAATCAAGACTTGGAGGGAGGTGACAGAGGTGGGAGAACAGAGCCTCTAGGAGCAGGAACAACGCCCCCCCCCCCCCCCTGCTGCTAGAGGCTAATTTGCATATTATAAAAAAGTTACATTTATGGAGTAACGGGGGCACGGATAAAACTAGGAATAGGCTAGTCAGGTTCAGCTGACATTAGCACATCGCTAATGTCAGCCAGTTTAATTTAGGTATTTCTGATGACATACTCTATACTTGTATACTCTATGGCTGTTTCTGCTTTGGGTATTTGCATTGATTCTTGTAGGTTTATTAGTATTTTTGGGAGTTTCCTTGTGATTAGTCTAGTTATTGATAGGTTGTCTGTATATACCTTTTTATTGTAGCACGGTCTGGAACCTGTGATGCATCTCTTCATGAACAGAGCTGTACCTCTTGCACGGCTCTGTGCACACCAGGGTGAAGTGGCATTGCACGTGAAGGCATGCTGCATGCAGACGCACATCAGACCCAGGCCTCTCGCACTTTCCTAATCACATACTGTGACAACAACATTTTAGTTTTCGAGCATGAACATTTGCAAAGTTTATTTTGAAACCCTGCGTCATGGGAATATCCCATTTTCTGTAACTCCAGATTATATTTTAGAGTGATAATGAAGTTTTGACTGGTTGTAAGTACTAATATCGGCCTCCGATCTCCTTGAAAGGAAGTTTCTGCTCAATGTAAGAATTTACAATTCTCACTATAAGAAATTCCTTCAAAGAATTCCAGGAAGTTGTTGACATTACACAAGTCTTTCTGACGTCTCCCACCACCCTTCATCCCACATGTTTTAAGAAGCTGCATCCCGTTTGATCCCATATTATGGTAACGTGGTACCTTTGCTTTTTTTTTTTTTCAGATTAAAAAGTTTGTCTCACTTCAGCAATTATCATTTATCATGTAGAGAAAGTTAATACCAGGCACTTACTAATGTATTGTGATTCTCCATATTGCCTCCTTTGCTGTTTGGATTTAATTTTCCCATCACATTACACACTGCTCTTTTCCAGGGGTTACGACCACCCTGCAGTGGTCGCGCTTGTAAACTATAGGAAAAGGTGCCGACCTCTCTGGTGGCTGGGAACGTGGGAGTGCGCACAGTCTGGATCTTTTTCCTATATTGTGCAAGTATGGCCACCATTGATGGATTACAGGGTGGTCGTAACCCCTGGAGATGAGCAGTGTATAATGAGATGGAAAAATGGCTCAAGCCAGAAAAGAAGGCAATATGGACAATCACAATACATTAGTGAGTGCCTTGTATTAACTTTCTCTACAAGATCAATCATTTGGACTGTTGCATTGACAGAAATGGTAGTTGTCTGAGAGCACAACGTGACGGTGATGGTCGTTTTTATGTGACTTTGTTTTTGAGAATACCGAGGTGAAAAAAAGGAAAAGATTGTGCTAGTGAATTCACACAGAGACATATAGGGCGGTAATACATGTATATAACTGAATTAATTGTGACGCCATTGGCTACAGCAATAGCGCTATGATTTGAAGTTCTGTGTCCAATACTGAAGGGATTGAGTCTTTCTAATATTTGGTGGAGGTCCTACTGGTGAAAGAAAGTCATGGACTCTCCACCATTATTACATAGGGGCCTTAAAATAATTGTCTGCTGTAGTCAACCCCTTGTGTAATGCCTCAGTATGGCATGGATTGCTGATCTAGGGGTTCAGTATCCACTGAAATCAGTGAATGTCCATGATCATAGTGAAACGCGCAAAGAGATGAAGCCAAGTCAGAGGATAACTTAGAAATCCCCTTTAAAGGGGTTGTCTCCTCTTGACATCCCATTTTCCTATGACCTATTAGTTCCTCATTCTATGAACCACAGCGGAGAGCCTCTAACATGCAATAGTTCTGTTCGTTACATGGATGGACATTCTCTTTAATGGCCACATAGAATAATGCATTTTCCCTGTATTGATCTCTGACAATAAAATTCCTAAGTAAAAAATCATCTATTTACGGAGGTCTTGTAAGCAGGACCTGCAGAGATCATCTGCTCACCATTACATCTTTTTTTGGTCAAAGATGGTTTTCTGTGTTTAGACAACCCTTTTAAATATGTCTCTAAGGGCCACTAAGCTTAAAGTCACACATTGGTTAGCCAATGGTCTTAAAACTATTCAGATGGTTTCCGTCTCCCCCTCCAAACTTGGGTCCCCGAAAAATGTCACGGTGCCCCAGCCAGGAACCCATAGATATAAACAAAGACATTCCAGGAACACATTACATATCTGATACAAGGCGTCAAATACGTAGGTTTACCTCAGCATATTTGTCCGTCTCCTCTCTCTGTACAATGCAAGGAACTATAAATTCTGGTCAATAAAAGTGCAAGTAAAAAGAATAATAACCCAGTTTTATCACTAAGGACAGAAAGGTCACAGCTCTTGTCAAACAAAGCTTAATAGTGATGCGGAAATCAACATATTTTATTAACTTGTTCCCGTCTTATAGCAAGAAAAACAGTGATTTCTCCATGTTTTTTTTTGCTATAGTCAAGGTAAAATAAAGTAAAAAACTCTTTCCTTTGAAGCCACATCCTCTGTGTTCGAGCACCCACCATTTTGAGAATTTCATATAGATATGGCAATCTAATATCTCATGTCCCAAGAGCACCACTGACAGATGTAGCAGTGTTAACAGTCACAGTTGGTGAGTTACCTAATTAACGCGTTATGACTGTAAACCCTGCTACATCTGTAGTTTTCAAAAATATGGTGGGGGGGTCCAACTGCACCGATCACTAGAATGAGGAGATAGGAGCCCTCACACAGATTGCTATCTCTCCTCACTGCAGGAGATGGACCAGAGTTGGACTCTAAAGCCTGTATTACACTGCCTTTGGTCAGATAATCATCGGGCAATGTAACGCCTCATTCACACATCAGTGTTTTAGTCAGTCATTGTGAGCCAAAACCAGGATTGGAGCCTCCACAGACATAAGGTATAAGGGAAAGATCTGCACCTGTTCTGTGTTTAGAGCCACAACTGGTTTTGGCACAAAATCACTGATGGAGATCACTGACCAAAACACTGACGTGTGAATGAGGCATAATACTGCCGCCGAATCCCCTCGATCATCAGGCAAGCCAAATCTTTGGACATGTTAAAAAATAATCTTTTGTAGATGGCAGATCCTGCTGTCTGATTAGATTTGCCACCAGCAAATCTCCTATACAGCAGGGGTGAGGAACCCTTTTGCTGCCAAGGGCCATTTGGATATTTGTAACATCGTTCGCGGGCCATACAAAATTCTCAACTTAAAAATTGGACTGCTATATATAATTTACTTAGTAAGTTACATGAATTGCGGTTCAATAAAAAAAAAACTTAGAGCACTGTATTTTTGCAGCACAAAATGTTGCCTGTGCTATATATTACATATAGTACAGGTGCTATTTTGACCACACAGAGCAGTCAAATTTTTTAGTTCAGAATGTTATGCATTTCATTCTTTATTTGGCATTAATTGCAGCCAAGCTAAACCCAGGGGGGTCCAGAGAGGAGTTCACCCAGCTTTCACTCTCCCTGCCACTGTTCCAGCCTCTTCCTTCGGAACTGTCCCTGCCTTTGTCCCTTTCTCAGCCTCAGATCTGTACCCCCACCTCCATCAGCCTCCAATCAGACCTCCGAGCCTGAGAGCAGACTCCCATCATACCCTCCCTCGCCTCAGATCAGACCCCCCAGCCTCGGATCAGATTCCCATCAGACCCCCAAGCCTCAAATCAGACCCCAATCAGACCCCCAGCTTCAGATCAAACTCCCATCAAACCCCCAGCCTCAAATCAGACCCCCATCAGACTCCTCAGCCTCAGATCAGACCCCCCCAGCCTCAGATCAGACCCTCATCAGACCCTCCCCGGCCTTAGATCAGACCCCCATCACACCCTCTCCAGCCTCAGATCAGACCCCTATCAGACCCCCCAGCATCCAATCAGACTTCAGATCAGACGTTTTAAAAAATAAAAAAACTTACCTTTCCAGCTCTGACAAATGAAAACAGAAAAAAGGGAAGTTACTCTAATCCAGGGGGATCACACAAAATCCCAAAGGAAGTGAAGGAATAAGGCGCCGACAGATGAAATGGAAAAATAAGAACAGGTTAAGGTAGGCAGCTATAGAAGGATGTTTGATGTAATCAAACACCTAAGACAAAAGTGCTTAAAGACATATGGCATCGATCACCGTGTGGTGAGGGGTCTCATCCACACCGGCGGCGGAGATCCATAAAGTGGTAAAAAGTGTTAAGCGCCACTCCCTTAAACCATAGGTAAATATGAGACAATAGGTGGTAGAGATGAATAACAGTAGATATAAAATGGGTGGATCAGGGGGGCGGGCACATGTGAGGATATCACAGACCCCCAGTGCAATATATGATCTTAGTGCCAAAGAAAAAGGATATGAATAAAATGCATATAAGAGGTATTAAAAGCATGTGGATAATCAACATAAAAATAGTGAGCACTCACTTCACTGGGGGGTAAACTCATGACACCTGTGACTTTAACCCCCCCCCCCCCACCCCCCAGCCAGGATCGCATGTAGAGTAGACAGAGATTGATGGCAGCATAAACAGACAAGCTTCTGATCAATCGCTTTATTCCAATAGTATGAAGGCT
This sequence comes from Bufo bufo, assembly GCF_905171765.1. Taxonomy (NCBI): domain Eukaryota; kingdom Metazoa; phylum Chordata; class Amphibia; order Anura; family Bufonidae; genus Bufo; species Bufo bufo. Next base: position 424,808,397 of record NC_053394.1, read on the forward strand.
CAACGCGTTTCGGGGAACAATCCTCACCTTCTTCAGGAGCAGGTGCTTATAATACCTTGATGTCTCCTGTCCTTTTTCACTGCTCCTTTACAGACAGAACAGTCTGAGCCTTGATACTATTGGAATAAAGCGATTGATCAGAAGCTTGCCTGTTTATGCTGCCATCAATCACTGTCTACTCTACATGCGATCCTGGCCGGGGGCGTTTAAAGTCACAGGTGTCATGAGTTTATCCTGGTGACTACCCCCCAGTGAAGTGAGTGCTCATTATTTTTATGTTGATTATCCGCATGCTTTTATCCGCATATTTTTATGTTGATTATCCGCATGCTTTTAATACCTCTTATATGCATTTTAATCTTTTAATATGCCATTTCCTTACCACTAAGATCATATATTGCACTGGGGGTCTGTGATATCCTCACATGTGCCCGCCCCCCTGATCCACCCATTTTATATCTACTTTTATTCATATCTACCACCTATTGTCTCATATTTACATATGGTTTTAGGAGTGGCACTTAGCACTTTTTACCACTTTATGGATCTCCGCCGCCAGTGTGGATTAGACCCCTCACCACACGGTGACCGATGCCATATGTCTTTAAGCACTTTCCAGCTCTGGACATTCACTTACCCGCTCTGGTCTTCTTCCTGCCACACTTTACTGTGACCTGACAGTGCACAGTGCCAGGACACAGAGCGGAGCCGGAAGAAGACCAGGGAAGGTGAGGACAGCCAGTGCAGTGCTGTTCTCATCTTCCTGTGCCTCCTGCATGCTAATGAATGCTTCCATAATGGAAGCGATCATTAGCATTTTCATTATGTGTTCTGGCAGGGGGCCAGGGCCATGCTATACAGCATGGGGATGTGCGATGGCATAGCGATCACTCCTCCCCATGCTGCAGAGGAGATTGCTGCATGTAATAGCAGCGGTCTCCTCCGCTAGAGAGCAGGCGATTGTCTGCCACATTGGGCTGTGTGATACAGTCTTTAGACTTTCTACTGAGCACTCAGACCTCCACTGTCCAAAACCTTTGATATGGTGCCGCCTCACCTGGAATATGCAGTTCAGTTCTGGGCACCAGTCAATAGAAAGGATGTCCTAGAGCTGGTAAAAGTACAAAAGAGAGCGACTAAACTGATGAGGGGCATGGAGGGTCTTAGTTATGAGGAAAGATTAAATAATTACTTATATAGTATTTAGCCTTGAGAAGAGGGGGGGGGGCATGACTAACCTATACAAATATATATATATTATATAAAAAATAGAAAATAGAGCAGCACTCCAGTATGGTGAAAAAAGAAAACATCGCGTCACCACTGGGTGAATAAACAGTTTTCTTTTTTCACCATACCGGAGTTCTGCTCTATTTTCTATTTTTATTATCCTGGGACACTTTTCCTATTGGAGCTTGCACCCAATTTTCAAATTAAAAGGTTGGTACTGCCATTCATTGCATCTGTATATATATATATATATATATATATATATATATACTCACCTAAAGAATTATTAGGAACACCATACTAATACGGTGTTGGACCCCCTTTTGCCTTCAGAACTGCCTTAATTCTATGTGGCATTGATTCAACAAGGTGCTGATAGCATTCTTTAGAAATGTGGGCCCATATTGATAGGATAGCATCTTGCAGTTGATGGAGATTTGAGGGATGCACATCCAGGGCACGAAGCTCCCGTTCCACCACATCCCAAAGATGCTCTATTGGGTTGAGATCTGTTGACTGTGGGGGCCATTTTAGTACAGTGAACTCATTGTCATGTTCAAGAAACCAATTTGAAATGATTTGAGCTTTGTGACATGGTGCATTATCCTGCTGGAAGTAGCCATCAGAGGATGGATACATGTTCTCATTCTGTTTACGCCAAATTCGGACTCTACCATTTAAATGTCTCAACAGAAATCGAGACTCATCAGACCAGGCAACATTTTTCCAGTCTTCAACAGTCCAATTTTGGTGAGCTCGTGCAAATTGTAGCCTCTTTTTCCTATTTGTAGTGGAGATGAGTGGTACCTGGTGGGGTCTTCTGCTGTTGTAGCCCATCCGCCTCAAGGTTGTAGGTATTGTGGCTTCACAAATGCTTTGCTGCATACCTCGGTTGTAACGAGTGGTTATTTCAGTCAACGTTGCTCTTCTATCAGCTTGAATCAGTCGGCTCATTCTTCTCTGACATCTAGCATCCCCAAGCATTTTTGCCCACAGGACTGCGCATACTAGATGTTTTTCCCTTTTCACACCATTCTTTGTAAACCCTAGAAATGGTTGTGCGTGAAAATCCCAGTAACTGAGCAGATTGTGAAATACTCAGACCGGCCCGTCTGGCACCAACAACCATGCCACGCTCAAAATAGCTTAAATCACCTTTCTTTCCCATTCTGACATTCAGTTTGGAGTTCAGGAGATTGTCTTGACCAGGAGCACCCCCCTAAATGCATTGAAGCAACTGCCATGTGATTGGTTGACTAGATAATTGCATTAATGAGAAATAGAACAGGTGTTCCTAATAATTCTTTAGGTGAGTGTATATATATATAAATGGGCAGTACAAACAATATGGTGAAAAGCTGTTCCATTTAAAATCCCCTTAAAAGACAAGGGGGCACTGCCTTCGCCTGGAAAAGTTCAGTCTCCAGAAGTGTCAAAGCTTCTTTACTGTAAGATCTGTGAATCTGTGGAATAGACACCTCAGGATGTGGTCACAGCAGGGACAGTGGATGGTTTTATAAAAGGGCTTAGATGAATTCTTAAAAGTAAATGACGTTAATGCCTATGAAAATGTGTAGAAATCTGGGTCTCACTCTCCTTTTTCTAAAATTTGCTTCCCCTCCCATCCCTTTGTTGAACTTGATGGACTTTTTCAACCATATTAAAGGGGTTCTCCAGGAATTAAGGAAATTAAAATACTTAAATGTTACTTTATTACAAATATATTCTCAAATACCTTTCTTTACTTATAATGGCTCGTTTTCTCTGGGGGGCAATTATTAGAAGAAATAAAATGGCCGCCCTCCTATTAGTGCACATAGAACCTGTCCTAATCACACAGCAGGACAAGTTACTTCACAACACTGAGCTAAAGAACTGCCTCATCCTCCTCCTCTGCTCTGCTTTTCAGGGATTATGATTCTGAATACAGCTTGATATGATCTTCAGCTGAATCTCTGTAGGAATGGAGATCATGAGGAGACATGAAGTACATAGAGGACGGACAGGACAGACTGTGGTAATGGAGACTGCATACAAGTGCTGCTGCTCATTACTACATCCCCACCTCCTCTCTGTACTTCATGTCTCCTCATGAACTCCATTTTTAAGTCCACTGTCACACAATCAGTATTTGGTCAGTATTTTTTAGCCAAAACAAGGAGTGGGTCCAAAAAAGCAAGTAACTATAAGAAGCTTTGTAATATACATCATTTTATTACAGAGAAATGACTGTGTTTCCATTTATTAGCCACTTCTTTTCCCTGCCTCTTGCACTGATCATTCCCTCTTAATTCGCTGCTAAAATTGCTTTTGTCTTAGGAAACTAGATAAATTATTATTAGAGGAGCGAAGTTTTGAAAAATTCCATTTGGCAGCTTCGCCAAAGTTAGCCAAGAAATTTGCAGCCGTTCTGCAGGCATGTTGCGGCCATGCTGTGGTGAAGAACCACGAAGGGGCTGTTGCTGGTATGGAGTTTGGTTGGTTCGGTGGGAGACAATATGCATATTATTGTTGTTCTTGCCTGCAATCTCCTGCAGGTTATTTGACAGTAAACACATAATCTTAATCAGCTCTGGCATACCCACTTCTCCAACCCCAGAGCTCTACTGCCCTACAGGTGGGAGCCCTTCTTCTTCCATCTGCCTTTCCTCCTTTTCCACATCTAATATTGCTCTTCCTCTCTCTGCATCTTGCTGACTTTTCTAGGACAAGGAGACCAAGAAGGATGATTTGGAAGAAGTGTAGCCAGCAAGAGATGGGATGGTCATCATTAAAACCTGGTCCCCCTAAAGGGTGCAGACTGGATGGTATTGGTTGGCACCCTGGCAGTGGAATAATAAAAGGCTTCCATCTTATTGGTATTGAATCACATATCTTAGTTTACGGCTGAGGTGGGAATAAGTAAATGTACTGTAGGAATAAATAAATAAAACTGATGAAGAATAAGTCTCCCTGTACTCTCCCTTTCCAATATTCTTCTATTAATCATTTTCAGCAACACTGTCCCTAACACATGACCACTTGCCACGTCTCTCCCTATGCTTAGCTCATATGACAAAGGCGGAGACCACGTGTGATGAGGGTTTTATAGGGCTGTGACATCAGAGGGGATGGCTATGTACGGATTGGCTAGCTGCACGGCATTATGAGTGATCTTGCTTTCCTGGGTTAGTCTCCTCTACACTTAGTTTCACTTTGTAACACGTGCAGCCGCTACTTTAGGAAAACTTGATTTATTACCACAGAGCGTTTTGAGCCAACCAGGAATCCAGATTTCCACAGTGGGCTTCACTGAATACGACTACTTTAGTCTTTTTTTCAGTGACCACTTTGTAAATCTAATGGTGGAGCAAACAAACCTGTACGCCCAACAGTTTGTTGCTCAACACCCGGGCTCCTTTTTGGCTAGACCCGGTGGCTGGACTCCGGTCAGTGCAGCCGAGATGAGGACGTTTTGGGGGCTCGTGCTGCACATGGGCCTAGTCAAGAAACCTAGTGTCAGGCATTACTGGAGTGGGGACGTCCTCTACCAGACCCCACTTTACAGTACGGCCATGACACGCTCCCTGTTTGAGGCCATCCGGAAATGCCTGCATTATGCAGATAATGCAGCATGTCCCCACCAAGGTGATCCTACCTATGACCGCCTGTACAAAATCAGGCCGGTCATCGATCACTTTGGGGCCAAATTTGTGCAGGCCTATGTACCTGGAAGGGAGGTCGCGGTTGATGAGTCTCTCATTGCTTTCAAGGGGAGACTCATTTTCCGCCAGTATATTCCCTCTAAGCGGGCAACGTATGGCGTGAAGCTGTACAAACTTTGTGAGAGTACCTCAGGGTACACTTACAAGTTTCTTGTGTACGAGGGGCGAGATTCCCGTATTCAACCCCCAGAATGTCCCCCCACTCTGGGTGTTAGCGGGAAACATGTGTGGGACCTTATGAACCCACTGCTAGATAAGGGTTACCACCGGTATGTGGATAACTTTTATACTAGTATCCCCTTGTTCCAGTCCCTCGCCACCAGATCCACGTCCGCTTGTGGGACCGTGCAGAAAAATCAACGCGGCCTCCATACCCACCCCCTTTAGGTACCTATCCCCAGAGGTGCGACCCGTGCCCTTACCAGTGGAAACCTGTTGCTGGTCAGATATAAGGACAAGAGAGAGATGTCCTTGTACTGTCCACAATTTATGGTAACGGCATCACCCCTGTCCCTGTGCGAGGTACCGCGGCAACGGTCCTCAAGCCCGATTGTATCGTCGACTACAATCGGTATATGGGAGGAGTTGATCTCTCTGATCAAGTCCTCAAGCCATATAATGCCATGCGCAAAACCCGGGCATGGTACAAAAAAGTTGCGGTCTACTTGGTATAGGTTGCCTTGTACAACTCTTTTGTGCTGTCCTGGAGCACTGGCAACACAGGGACATTCCTTCAGTTCTATGAGGCAGTCCTCAAGGACCTGATGTTTTCTGATCGGGAAAGAGCAGGCCGGAGTACCTTGGGAACTGGAGGTGCACGGATCGTCGCTGGCCAACACTTTCCAGGTGTGGTCCCCCATACTGGAATCAAGGGACGGACCCAAAAAAGGTGCAGAGTGTGTCACAGAAGGGGGATCCGGAAGGACACCACTACTCAGTGTGACACGTGCCCCGATCATCCGGGCCTCAGCATTATTGGTTGCTTCAGGGAGTACCACACTTCCATGGAGTACCAAATTTATGTTCCCCTTCCCCAATTTAGCCACTGGCAATCGGATAAAAAACTATGGTTCTCAGACTTGAGACACTAAAACAAAACAAAAAAATTCAAAAATATTATTTAGTAAAACTAAAATAAAGAAAAAGTAGACATATTAGGTATCGCCGTGTCCGTAAGAATCTGCTCTATAAAAATACCCCATGACCTAACCCCTCAGATGAACACAGTCAATTTTTTTTTATAAAAACGGTGCAAAAAAAGGTATTTTTTTTTCACGTTACATCACAAAAATTGTAATAGCAAGCGATCAAAAAGTCATATGCCCCCCAAAATAGAGCCAATAAAACCGTCCCCTTAACCCGCAAAAAATTAGCCCCTACCCAAGATAATCGGCTAAAAAAAAAAAAAAAAAAGACTCAGACTATGGCGATACTAAAATGTTATTTTTTTGTTTATCAAAAGATAATATAGTGTAAAACATAAATAAAATAAAAAAAGTAGACATATTAGGTATCGCCGCGTCCATAAGAATCTGCTCTATAAAAATACCCCATGACCTAACCCCTCAGATAAACACGGTCAAAATTTTTTAATAAAAACTGTGCCAAAACAGCAATTTTTGGGCAAATTTTCCATTTTAATCCGTTTTTTTTCCAATAACAAAGCAAGGGTTAACAGCCAAACAAAACGTAATATTTAAACTCAAAAACACAAATGCAATAGCACTCTGCAACCAGCACTCTGCCCTGCCTCTATGCTGGATGCTGAATGAGGCATTGGTGTACATTTTGGCCAAAGCGTAATAAGCCACTCACCAAGTCAAGGTCGCCTCTATGAGTGGTCCCTAACACTAGTTCCTACCTGTTTATTGGCCATGATAGCCACACAAAGTCCAGGGAGCGCAGGTACAACATGCACGCCAGGCACACTCTGCTTTTAACCCCGTCCGGTGCCGTGACAGCTTTCCTCGGATCCAGGGATGCAAGTACCAACATGCATGCTGAGCCCACTATATACTTCTCCTGGAGCCAAATGGCCACTGGTAGGCACTATAAAAGTAGACTCAGTTTTATACTGACTCTGAAACCAGCCTCCAGGGCAGACTAACTGGTCAGGTGTGCATGACTGCATGGAGATCACCACGCCTCCAATATATACTACAAAGAAAGAATGTGAGGGATTCAGTCAGCACAACCCTGTATGCAGGTGCACATCGCTATGGCGAAATACATATACAAACTCAAAAACACGAATGCAATAGCACTCTCCAACCAGCACTCTGCCCTTCCTCTATGCTGGATGCTGGATGAGGCATTGGTGTACATTTTGGCCAAAGCGTAATAAGACACTCACCACGTCAAGGTCGCCTCTATGAGTGGTCCCTAACACTAGTTCCTACCTGTTTATGGGCCATGATAGCCACACAAAGTCCAGGGAGCGCAGGTACAGCATGCACGCCAGGCACACTCTGCTTTTAACCCCGTCCGGTGCCGTGACAGCTTTCATCGGATCCAGGGATTCAAGTACCAACATGCATGCTGAGCCCACTATATACTTCTCCTGGAGCCAAATGGCCACTGGTAGGCACTATAAAAGTAGACTCAGTTTTATACTGACTCTAAAACCAGCCTCCAGGGCAGACTAACTGGTCTTTGTGTGGCTATCATGGTCCATAAACAGGTAGGAACTAGTGTTAGGGACCACTCATAGAGGCGACCTTGACATGGTGAGTGGCTTATTACGCTTTGGCCAAAATGTACACCAATGCCTGATTCAGCATCCAGCATAGAGGCAGGGCAGAGTGCTGGTTGCAGAGTGCTATTGCATTTGTGTTTTTGAGTTTGTATATGTATTTCGCCATAGCGATGTGCACCTGCATACATCTCAGAATGGCCTGGATAAGTCATTTAAAGTTATCAGCACTTAAATTGACACTGGTCAGATTTGCAAAAAATGGCCTGGTCCTTAAGGTAAAATATGGCTGTGTCCTTAAGGAGTTAAATCAGAGGTGGGAAAAAAACTCAGATACGGAACAACGGATCCGTGAAAAACGGACCGCAAAACAACAGTCGTGTGCATGATCCCTTACAGAAAAGCAGGAGGCTCCTGTGATGTTCAGAATCAGCGTAGAAGCAGTTTTTTTGTTTAATCAGGATCTCAGCTAGCTCTGACATGCCACCACTTCCTCTCAGCTGTCTTCTGAGTCTCTGTTACCAGGGACGGATCTTGCCAGTCAGTGGACTGCAGCTTACTGTATGTGGAAGTGAGACCCCTAGTGGCCTTGACTGTACAGCATATTTTTTAAATGAAGTGATTTAGAAATTTGCTAGTTACACCATTCTCTATTAAATAAAATAAAATTGTGTGAAAGTACAGTGACTCTTTGAGAAAAAGAGGTTTTTATTTTATTGTCGCAAACCATAAAAGAATATTTAATTGGCACAGTTTTCCTACTGGCCTCTAGATGTCAGCACAACAAGTGCTCTAGCCTGATGAAGACTGCAATGCATCTCATTTTATGGCCTGATGGGAAGCTGTAGACTGTGGACTCTTTTAATGTCGCAATACACAAAAAACTTAATTTTGTTTGATCCAACTCTGGAAACTGACATTAGTGTCAGCAAATCAGTCATCTCAAAAACATCTGCAGTTTCTCTCCCCCCCCCCCCCCCCCCCCCAGAATTTAGTGTCAGCCCTGTTGCCTCTAGGTAATGAAATTTTATCCCACGTTCTTGTAATGTTATTGGTTTTCTGCGACGCAAGTCACTACAAGAGCTTGCACTTTACATCTGTCGTTCACAATCATCTCCACTTTAATAAATCTTTGAGCAGTGTAGTAGTTTTACCTACAGTCTTGTGTAAAAGCATCGATATCGCATTAAGTTGTGCCAAACGAAAAACTCCTCTCTGCTACATGATCGAAAAAACTATCTTTTTCTTAACACTTGTGATACATTATATTCCTTTTATCCATATAGAAATCGAAAGCTAAACTTCTTTTCCCCTGTCAAACTTCAGCACATACATGACTAGCAGCATATTTATATCGCTCACCTGCTGCTGTCTGACACATCCTGAGCCCGGCCTGGCACTTCTCGTCACTTTGCAAACTTTCTGGCAAAAACAGCCTGGAACTTGGTGAGACGTTTTAAGAATGCAGGGTTGCAGAAGTGTTTCCACGCGCCGGCAGAAGGCTGAAGCGTAGTAAGGAAATGTACTGCTCTTTATGAACATCTGCAAGTTCCCCAAGGCACAGGAAGGAAGAGGAGGAGAGAGGGCGCAGGCTGATCACATGAAGACATCAAGATATCTCCACTCTGATTCATTAAAAAAAATAGAGGTGTAAGAAAGCAAGGTAAAGGACTTCCCAGTACAGACCCTGAGCTTTAAAGGGGTTGTGTCACTTCAGCAAATAACTTTCTCTACATAATAAATGTTAATACAAGCCACTTACTAATGTATTGTTATTATCCATATTGCCTCCTTTGCTGGCTGGATTCATTTTCCCATCGCATTATATACTGCTCATTTCCATGATTACGACTAGGGATGAACGAATCCACTTTGGATGAAACATCCGAAGTCCATTCTCATAAAACTTCGTTTCAATACTGTACGGAGCAGGAGCTCCATACAATATTAGAATGTATTGGCTCCGATGAGCCGAAGTTATTACTTCGCGAAGTCTCGCAACTTTATAAATTGATTTCTACTGTAAAAAAACATTTCCCGAACTCTGCTTCGGTTCCAAGTGGATGTTTCATCCGAAGTCGATTCGCTCATCCCTAGTTATGACCACCCTGCAATCTAGCATTGGTGGCCGTGGTTGCAGACTATAGAAAAAAGCACCAGCCTGTGTGAGCTCCCACAGTCCCGGTCACCAGAGAGGACGGCCCTTTTTCCTATATTGTGCAAGCACGACCACGGCTGATGGATTGCAGGGGGTCGTAACCATGGAAACATGCAATGTATAATGTGATGAAAAAATTAATCAAGGCGGCAAAGGAGGCAATATAGACAATCACAATACATTAGTAAGTGCCCTGTATTAACTTTTTCTACATGATAAATGCCACTTGCTGAAGTGAGACAACCCCTTTAAAGCCTTGACAGGTGAATCCTATGATAATTCTCTCACGGTTTTCCTGAGGGTTTATATAGCATTAGAAAATCGTGGTCCATTTCTACCAAAGGCATCGCCACAACATGGGTTGTGTCTGGTATTGCAGCTCTGCTTCATTGAGATGATTGGGGATGAGCTGTAATACCACACGCAACCCGTGGACAAGTATGGAGCTGTTTTGGGAAGAAAGCAGCCATGTTTTTCTAGTCCTGTGCAATTCCTTTCCTGGGGTTGTGTGAAATTAGAAATTTGTGTCTACTTTATTCCAAAAACAGCGTCACTGTTGTCCATGGTCCCTGGTATTGCAGCTCAGCCCTCCGGTTGATTCACACTTCAGGGATTCACGAATGTGTGCTGTCAGTGTTCTCCAGGACGGCACATGTACCCATTTTAATGTGTGTGTTAAAGCACGGTCCATGGTTTTAGCATGGAGGCATGCCCTACTTTTGTCCGTGTTTACGGATCCATTATGCCTATTATAGTCTACGGGTCTGCGAAAGACACGAACCCAACACAGACGCCATCCGTGTTTCAGCCATGTTTCACGGACCATTTACAGGAGATGTTCTGAAAGCTGTGCAGTGTCCGTGGAACACAGAGCGACGGACACGCGGATCACAGAAATCTTCATGGATGAATGACCATCTTATCAGAGATGTCATCACTTACATGGATGTGTGAATAAGGCCTAACATCTTAGCTGAAATGTGCTTTTAAAGATGATCTATATATATATATATAGAGTTAACATAGATTACTGTATTATTTTTACCTAGAGGTCATGGCTGACGCTCTGGGCTTTTTTACGTGAAGAAATCCACTTCCTTTACTTACAGGGTACCAGTCACCAGTTCTCTGCTGCTCCGTCTTACTAATTTTTTATTTTTTTTTGCAAGTAACTTTCTTAAAATCACTGGTGAATCACCATCACTGCTATATGCGGTGGCGGAGGACGTCACAGATGTGGTAGTGATCGGGCATTTCCAGCCATTTCCTGTGTCAAGCCAGGACCTGGAAGTAAAGAGCAGGAACAACAACGGTGGGCGATTGGCAAGGTAATGAATGCATTTTTTTTTAACCCATTCTGGCCCTTTAAAAATGTTTTTAATTCCGCTGGACAACACTTTTAACTCCTAGAATTAGCAACCAGACCTTTAAAGGGCATCTGTCAACAGATTTGTACCTATGAAACTGGCTGACCTGATACATGGCAGCTGAAGGCACTTGTGTTCGTCCCATTTATTTATTTATTTTATGCTCTTATATAGCACTAATATATTCCTCAGCGTTTTACAGCATTAAGCTGTCCCCAATGGGGCTCACAATCTAAGTTCCCTATCAGTAGGTCTTTGGAGTGTGGGAGGAACCCGGAGGAAACCCACACAAACACAGGGAGAACATACAAATTCCATGCAGATGTTGTCCTTGGTTGGATTTGAACCTAGGACCCCAGCGCTGCAAGGGACCAGTGCTAACCACTGAGCCACCATGCTGCCCCATGTTCATATGTGCCCACATGGCTGAGAAAAATTAAGTATTAATATACGCAAATGAGCCTCTAGGAGCAACGGGAGCGTTGCCATTACAACTTGAGGCTATGCTCTCTCTGTAACTTCCGAGTCCTCTCCACTTTGATTGACAGGGTCAGACAGTATAAACGTCACACACCTGGCCCTATCAGTTAAGAGTGTATTTTTGGTCTGCATCCGATACGCAATTTTTGTGGGTTGAATGCAGACCCTTTCACTTCAATGGGGCCCAAAAAATGTGGACAGCACACTATGTGCAGTCCACATCCGTATGTCCGTTCCATGGCACCCGCAAAAATATGGAATATGTCCTATTCTTGTCCGCATTACAGACAAAGATAGGACTGTTCTATTATGGGCCGGACGTTCCGTTCTGCAAAATGCGGAACGTACACGGCCGGTATCCGTGTTTTGCAGGTCCACAATTTGCGGACTGCAAAACAGGCAACTGTCGTGTACATCAGCCCTAATGTGCAGCGGCAGAGCCTCTAGGTGTAACGGCAACGCCTCCATTGCTCCTAGAGGCTCATTTGCATATATTAAAACATTATTTTCCTCAGCAATGCGGACACATATGGACATGGGACCAACACAGATGACTTCAGCTGCCAAGTGCACATGTAACAGGTCAGGCAGTGTCATAGGGACAAATCTGCTGACAGATGCCCTTTAAGCAATATGCTACCAGTTATACTACAGTCTACCTTAGTTATCCATCTGGCGCTGGACATCCCAAATTATGTTAAATCTCCAAACAGCCAATTCTCCTTACTTTTACAATGCTGCATTCAGTATGGCCAGCTGTGTTATGTTGCTGTGGCAACTGGCGTGACAACACTCTGCCGGCTGGTTAAACCCCACTTCAACGGCCTGACCCAATAGCTCTGGTTATTGTTATTCTTGGGTGGATCTCTAATCACTTCTTCTACCCCATCTCGTCTGCTCTCTGGTACAGCTGCCATCTAACCTCTCTGCTATCTCATCTCCATCTGCTGGTTCTGGCAATGCAGTTCCCACAAATCACAGATTATCCTGGGGACTACAACCTGGGAAGTAGTTCCCTGCAATCAAGACCTTCTCTATAAAAAGGTCAAGACCGTGACACCTGTGGACTCTGCAGCCCAGGTTGACCTGTGCAAACTGGATCATGGTGCATGGGGTTCACCACCTGCCTCTGTAATAGCTGTTCACATTAGGATCTGAAACCCTCTCTTGTTCACACTGGATTTCATCACATCCATGAGTTCCAATGATGTGAATCCTTGTACCAATTATTTATTTTGGATAATTTCCCAACCTGCAAAGAAAATATCTGTTGCCACTCCTCAGGAGGAAGCAAGTGTGTAAAATGCATTAGTCTCATTGCATTCCAACCATGAGACAATTTCTTCATCCTCCATGTATTTTTAGAAAGTGTATTTCTGTAAATTTTGCATTGTTTTCTGTAGTTAATTCATTCTCACAAAAGCCCTTTTCATAATCGGGAAATATGACTCTGATGCCATAGGGCAAGACACATCATTCAAGACCCCTCCACCCTACAACAGCTCTCAGTATCATATGTCCACCCTTGTTATATTACCACTGTACATACAGCCTCGTTGAATTGCTAATTTCGTTAATTTTGAATTCATTAAAAGTTAAACATGGAGAAAACCTCGAGTGGAGTAAGGACTGGTACTAACAGTCCAGTGAATATGGACTCTCCCTTACTACTTCCATACAATGGTGCCTATGTCAGATTTGTGACATCCAAAGAATACTGCATTCTTTGTTCGGACCCGGAAAATATAAAGTGGTGAACAGACCACACGCATCTTCTTCGGGTCCACACAATAAATTGTTTAACGCAATGGGTGTGGACCTGCTGAACAGATTTGGCTTTTGGCCACTCGTGAGGACGTTGTCAAGGTGGATGCTTGATTTTACTCCTTTCATCCCCGTAGCAGGAATCTGGACTTCATTGGAGAGGCCACCAAGCTGTTTCCTTTAAGAGTATTCTCTATTCAGAGGCTGCTGACTCCAGCAAGTCAAGAGACACACTGGTGTGTGGCACCAAGGGGACAGACAAGAACGTGGTCAGTGGGCAAGCCAAGGTCATTACAGACAGAATTTGAGCAGGACGGTAGTCAGGCACTAGGTGAAGGGAGGTGCAACAGGGTCAATACGGTGATCAGGCAAGAGTCAGGGAGGCAGCACAGGGTTAGTGTGGTAAACAGGCAGAAGTCAGGCTCAGGGGGAGAGAACAATATAATAGCGCACCTTTACTGCACTAGGCAAGCCAGGAACCTAAAGCTCAGGTATAGGGAAAGGAATCCTATGTATCCCAGGGAATATTGCCTTTAGATCGGGACAGATTCGCCCTTGTATATGCTGGCCGTTCAAGAGCCAGGGAGAGGTCACATCCTAAGGGAGAGAGCTGCAGGAGGCAGATAAGGGTGGGTAGGGTGTGTACCACGAGAGGGGAGATGCTGGTGGGCATGGACTACCAGCGTCACAAATTGCTGTGTATACAGATGTTGCCTGTGTGACGGTATTAAGATGACCCTGTGGGAATCAAGACACCAGGAGGTTCTCCTACATGTGGTAGGACTATATGCTTTAAGCACATCTTTTGAAACTTGTTGATCAATCAGTTTTGGTTGGTTTAGTTAATGAGTTTTAATGAAATTTCTGAAAGTTTTATAACCATGTGAAACGAGTTTATTCTCAGGCCTGTACGAACTTTTCTTGCCATTCTCTTTACGACGTGCTATCTCGTAAACTTAATTTCATGTCAGTGATCTCAGACATTTGCAACATCAAAGAATGATCATCGGAAAAATGTAAGATAATATTATCCAAGATAAAGACACGCAAATTAATTTAGCTGTAACCAGTATTGTGGAATAAAGAAACGATCTTAAAGGGGTACTCCAGTATAGAAAACTTGATTTCTATTGAATGTATATGGTACAAAGTAAAGATCCTCAGCATACAGTACCTAAATATTTTTATTAGTTTCCCTTACTCCCTTATCGCCACTTACTGGTCAAAAATGTTTATAGCTCACTGTTTTCAGTTGCGACCTGTAGTTCAGCTTGCTGGTCGAGCATGCTCAGTTGCAGCACTAGTAGTTGTTGGAGGCTGTAACTAGGAATTAATGTGAGAGGCTCAGCAGTGAGGGAGCAAAATATGAGATGCACAAGCTGGTAAAGTCGGGGAATACAGGTTGTGGAAAAAAGCCTGGAATAGATGTTACCAATGCAAGATGGGACCTGTAGTTGGCTACCCACAGGGGCTGTGACTGAAGCTAAACTCACTCTCAGGATACGGCCACAGGTAGCGCAAACACTGTGATTTTAAGCTGTAGAATTGCATTCGTTAAAATTTGCAACCTCCAGAAGGAGTAAAGTGGGTGACATTTAAAAGAATGTCCCATCCAGACGATGCAAAGAGCATCTGCGCCAGAATCTGCACATACCTTGACATGCAGTGCAGATTTTAAAACCACATCACGTCAATCTGTGTTGCGGATATCTGCCGCGGATTTCAACCTTTGCAATGCAAAAACCTGTAGAAATTCAGTAAGGAATTTTAGATTTTGTTGCTGCAGAATTCCAGCAGAAAATCTGCAGGGGATTCTCAACATTTGGCCATGCCCTTACTGTTATGAGGAGGAACACATAGGGCCGAACAGTGCAACAAAAGAGGTCATGATAAATGTTTAGACTGTGGTGTTGCTCTGCGTGTAAGGATCCTGCAACTTTTCAAGTTCTTGTCCAGAATAAGCCTTTAAAATTGCAAATATTCATTTCCTCAAGAAAAATGCTAAATGACACATTTTAGAAAAGATGCTGATGAAGATGAGAGCTTCTGGCTCTTCCTTCTGGTTTTGGCAATTAAATTACTTGCAGTCCACTTTTCAACATCACCTTGGACAATTCTCTCCATAACCACCAGCCTCCAATGGTGAATTATTTCAAAAGTGAAACCAAGGTCTTCAAAATTATATAAGGATACAGCCACACAGGATTCCCTGATTTGTAGTTTTAGAGGTCAACATCAGGAGTGATTCATAAATAGGGTAGAAGGTATAAAGAAGGGTACAATTTCTCCTTTTTTGGATTTTCTCCTGGTTTTGGCTTCCAAATCGGCACCAAGAAACCCGAGAGTGTGGCTGTACCCTAACTGTGGACCCAAACATCCCCTAGTAATGCTAAATATTTCATTTTAATTAACAGAGAGTTCTCTGATGTCTGTTATCAGAAAATAGGTTATTCTGCCCCTTTAAGATTACTGGATCAACTTGGTAGCCTGAGCAGCTGAACAAACTTCTGTAAAGTATTGACTATGACCCAAGAGGAGTGCCTCAGATACAATAAGGCTCTTAATTATAGGGATTACTAACTGCATAATAGGGTAGAGCAGTTTAAGCTTCCTCATTCCTCTGAACAAGGTCCCCCACAGGGACAATCATTCCATGGCAATCCCAAACATTTACATACATAGACCTGTCAAACACCTCTCTACTCCACTCTTCAAGTTACAGCCTTCAACAACTGCTAGTGCTGCAACTGAGCATGCTCGACCAGCAAGCAGAACTACAAGCCATAACCCAAGGGAACCGGCTCTAAACATCTTGGACCAGTGAGTGGTGAGCTGTGGTCAGAGAACCTCTCTCCTCCTGTCCTGGAAGGTGTCACCAGAACAATACATTTGAGTTCTTCAGATATTCTTGTGCTTACATCTTTCCACGTTTTCATACATTTCTGACCCAAGTTACCCAGCTATATAAACTTCTGTTTTTGAACATACATGAGGAGAAGTTAGCTACTTCCACCCTCAGAAAGCGATAGTTTGAATTAAACTTTCCGGCATTTCTAATTTTTCAACTTCAAACCTATGGTCAAATGTGTTTTTCATACGCGAATCATTTAGTTTAGGATATATCTGCACATTGAGAATAATGGGAAGGAGGAGTTTACAGAGGGGAAGAAGTTGGGAGTGATCCAGTGATAGAGGCATTAGCACCCTAAGAGCTAATATGGCTGACAGAAAGTAGCTGAGACAAATATTCCCAGTCCTCATCAATTGCAGCAGTCTGGAGCAAAAACATCAGCACCAAGAAAAGAAAGACTATGCTTAGCAACTGGCCTTAAGGCTCAAAAAAGCCCAGGACTATCCTGTTCTGTGGTTAGTGGTAGTGTTTAAGCCTGATGACTGCTTGAAGTCTCTATGGTTTTCAGTGTCCATTTAGACAGCAGATATATACAAACTGGATTCCAAAAAAGTTGGGACACTATACAAATCGTGAATAAAAACTGAATGCAATGATGTGGAGGTGCCAACTTCTAATATTTTATTCAGAATAGAACATAAATCACGGAACAAAAGTTTAAACTGAGAAAATGTACCATTTTAAGGGAAAAATATGTTGAATCAGAATTTCATGGTGTCAACAAATCCCAAAAAAGTTGGGACAAGGCCATTTTCACCACTGTGTTGCATCTCCCCTTCTTCTTACAACACTCAACAGATGTCTGGGGACCAAGGAGACCAGTTTCTCAAGTTTAGAAATAGGAATGCTCTCCCATTCTTGTCTAATACAGGCCTCTAACTGTTCAATCGTCTTGGGCCTTCTTTGTTGCACCTTCCTCTTTATGATGCGCCAAATGTTCTCTATAGGTGAAAGATCTGGACTGCAGACTGGCCATTTCAGTACCCGGATCCTTCTCCTACGCAGCCATGATGTTGTGATTGATGCAGAATGTGGTCTGGCATTATCTTGTTGAAAAATGCAGGGTCTCCTGAAAGAGATGACGTCTGGATGGGAGCATATGTTGTTCTAGAACCTGAATATATTTTTCTGCATTGATGGTGCCTTTCCAGACATGCAAGCTGCCCATGCCACACGCACTCATGCAACCCCATACCATCAGAGATGCAGGCTTCTGAACTGAGCGTTGATAACAACTTGGGTTGTCCTTGTCCTCTTTGGTCCGGATGACATGGCGTCCCAGATTTCCAAAAAGAACTTCGAATCGTGACTCGTCTGACCACAGAACAGTCTTCCATTTTGCCACACTCCATTTTAAATGATCCCTGGCCCAGTGAAAACGCCTGAGCTTGTGGATCTTGCTTAGAAATGGCTTCTTCTTTGCACTGTAGAGTTTCAGCTGGCAATGGCGGATGGCACGGTGGATTGTGTTCACTGACAATGGTTTCTGAAAGTATTCCTGAGCCCATTCTGTGATTTCCTTTACAGTAGCATTCCTGTTTGTGGTGCAGTGTCGTTTAAGGGCCCGGAGATCACGGGCATCCAGTATGGTTTTACGGCCTTGACCCTTACACACAGAGATTGTTCCAGATTCTCTGAATCTTCGGATGATGTTATGCACAGTTGATGATGATTTTGACAATTTTTCGCTGGGTAACACCTTTCTGATATTGCTCCACTATCTTTCTGCGCAACATTGTGGGAATTGGTGATCCTCTACCCATCTTGGCTTCTGAGAGACACTGCCACTCTGAGAAGCTCTTTTTATACCCAATCATGTTGCCAATTGACCTAATTAGTGTTAATTGGTCTTCCAGCTCTTCGTTATGCTCAAATTTACTTTTTCCAGCCTCTTATTGCTACTTGTCCCAACTTTTTGGGGATTTGTTGACACCGTGAAAATTGGAATCAACGTATTTTTCCTTTAAAATGATACATTTACTCGGATTAAACGTTTGATCTGTCATCTACGTTCTATTACAAATAAAATATTGACATTTGCCATCTCCACATCATTGCATTCAGTTTTTATTCACAATTTGTTTAGTGTCCCAACTTTTTGGGAATCCGGTTTGTACGTTATAGTGGGTTTGAGTGGTCTGTGGTCACAGCTTCTTTGTTGATCCATCCTGGCAAACCACCATCATCTTTTACTTGTCATACTAACTGTAAAATGTAAATATTCAAAGGCTGAGGACATTTTGACATGACAACCAAACATAAATCTTTTCATATATCTGTGGTTTCCTTGAGTTAAAAAAAAAAGGTTGAAAAAAAAAAAAGTTATAAAATGCAGTCTTCATTTCTTTATTTTCATCTTCACTTTCCGACACCCTAATATACATCTCAGGCTTCTCTCATGTGGATGTATCCCTCTAAAATAGGTAACGTGCACCTGGTTAATTAATGGCAATCTCTATTGGGCAGTGGCATACATAGAGAAGTTAGGGCCCCCACACAGGACGGAAGGGTTTCTGCCTAAACCCTTTTCAATAACCCATGGGCCATTTTTCCACTGCCTGAATTTTCTAAAAGTTGTTCCTTTAGAGCAGGGGTGGGGAACCTCCGGCCCGCAGGATAATTTTATGTGGCCCCCGACCCCTGCCAGAGCATATTGTTAAAATGCTAATGACCACTTCCATTATGAAAGCGGTCATTAGCATGCGGGATCCACAGGAAGATAAGAACAGCGCTGCACTGGCTGTCCTCACCTTTCCTGGTCTTCCTCCGGCCCCACGCTGTGTCCTGACACGTACAGCGTCAGAATGTAGTGCACATAGATGCGCACTATGACCTGATGCTGTGCGCTGTCAGTTCACAGTACAGCACAGCGGGAAGAAGACCAGGGAGGGTAAGTGAATCTGCCGAGTAGCAGCGCCGCCCGGAGCTGGAGAGGTCTGAGGTCTAATTGGGGCTGATCTGAGGCTAATGGAGGGTGGGGAGGGTCTGATCTGAGACTCGGGGGTCTGCTGAGGGCTGATCTGAGGCTGGAGGTGGTGGTCTGATGTGAGGCTGGGGGTCTGATGTGAAGCTGGGGGGGTCTGATGTGAGGCTGAGGGGTCTGATCTGAGGCTGGGGGTCTGATCTGAAGCTGGGGGCTCTAAAGAGGGTCTGATCTGAGGCTGGGGGGCTGATCTGAGGCTAGGGAGGGTCTGATGGGAGCTGATCTGAGGCTAGGGAGGGGCTGACGGGAGCAGATCTGAGGTTGGGAGGTCTTTGTGACCAGTGGTGAGTGCCGCGGTGCTTTCTTTCTCATGCTATCAGCCTGCCAGCACAGTGTTACACATAATAGTCTTCGATACAGCCGCTCACCACAGTGCTTCCTGGTAATTATTATGGCTTAGGATGAGTCGTGACCACTTCTCTTTTGCTTTCTTTCTAAATGTTTTCTATAGTCCACAGTTTGACTTCAGCTTTGGATATATGTATAATGCTTGCTATGCCAAAATTCTCAGTATCACTTCTCGTTTTACTATTCTGACTGGTTTCTGTTCCTGTTTATTACTACCACTTTCTTGGGCTTTTTATACAGCAGGACCATCTTGTGACAGGTGGGCTAACCCTGCACCTTGGCCTTTTATATTTTTCACACTTTCTATTTTTCCAGCTGTTGCCTGGGGATGTTATTTTCTTACATAGTTAACAGAACCAACCTGGGTGACAACCACTAATCACAGCCATTACAATGCTCCTAGGGGTTGTCACCCAGCTTTCCAGTCAGTACAGAGGTGTGTGTTAGGGTCTTCACAAAGGGTCCCCGCAGTTCTCATGGGCTGTCCCTCATTACATGGCTCATCCCCACTCAGTGGCTGCTGCAATTCCAGGCTGTGCCAATGGAGCGGCGCTGCTTGTGGTTTATTTATTGGAGAGTATCATGTTCTTTATTTAGTGCTCCTCCCAGGACCTGATTTCTGATCGCTCATTGCTGCAGACATTCTGCAATCCACAGACTCTTCATGTTTTTCGTTTTACCTCCCTCAGGAATTGGTTTTGGGAGATGGGGATCTCCTGAACAGCAGGAGACTGCGCTGTAGAGAACCATCGCCTTTCAGACAGTTTATTTAGGGTTAAAGGGCCCCTACAACTATAGTGCATTATAAAAGTGCAGCGGTATTCACTATGTTTCCGTACAGGAGACACATGACATAAAGTAGGTGTATTGTGGTTTTGGGTTTAGTGTAAGTATGTGTGTGTGTGTATATATATATATATATATATATATATATACAAACCGGACACTAAACAAATTGTGAATAAAAACTGAATGCAATGATGTGGAGATGGCAAATGTCAATATTTTATTTGTAATAGAACGTAGATGACAGATCAAACGTTTAATCCGAGTAAATGTATCATTTTAAAGGAAAAATAAGTTGATTCCAATTTTCACTGTGTCAACAAATCCCCAAAAAGTTGGGACAAGTAGCAATAAGAGGCTGGAAAATGTAAATTTGAGCATAACGAAGAGCTGGAAGACCAATTAACACTAATTAGGTCAATTGGCAACATGATTGGGTATAAAAAGAGCTTCTCAGAGTGGCAGTGTCTCTCAGAAGCCAAGATGGGTAGAGGATCACCAATTCCCACAATGTTGCGCAGAAAGATAGTGGAGCAATATCAGAAAGGTGTTACCCAGCGAAAAATTGTCAAAATCATCATCAACTGTGCATAACATCATCCGAAGATTCAGAGAATCTGGAACAATCTCTGTGCGTAAGGGTCAAGGCCGTAAAACCATACTGGATGCCCGTGATCTCCGGGCCCTTAAACGACACTGCACCACAAACAGGAATGCTACTCACAGAATGGGCTCAGGAATACTTCCAGAAACCATTGTCAGTGAACACAATCCACCGTGCCATCCGCCGTTGCCAGCTGAAACTCTACAGTGCAAAGAAGAAGCCATTTCTAAGCAAGATCCACAAGCTCAGGCGTTTTCACTGGGCCAGGGATCATTTAAAATGGAGTGTGGCAAAATGGAAGACTGTTCTGTGGTCAGACGAGTCACGATTCGAAGTTCTTTTTGGAAATCTGGGACACCATGTCATCCGGACCAAAGAGGACAAGGGCAACCCAAGTTGTTATCAACGCTCAGTTCAGAAGCCTGCATCTCTGATGGTATGGGGTTGCATGAGTGCGTGTGGCATGGGCAGCTTGCATGTCTGGAAAGGCACCATCAATGCAGAAAAATATATTCAGGTTCTAGAACAACATATGCTCCCATCCAGACGTCATCTCTTTCAGGGAAGACCCTGCATTTTTCAACAAGATAATGCCAGACCACATTCTGCATCAATCACAACATCATGGCTGTGTAGGAGAAGGATCCGGGTACTGAAATGGCCAGTCTGCAGTCCAGATCTTTCACCTATAGAGAACATTTGGCGCATCATAAAGAGGAAGGTGCAACAAAGAAGGCCCAAGACGATTGAACAGTTAGAGGCCTGTATTAGACAAGAATGGGAGAGCATTCCTATTTCTAAACTTGAGAAACTGGTCTCCTCGGTCCCCAGACGTCTGTTGAGTGTTGTAAGAAGAAGGGGAGATGCCACACAGTGGTGAAAATGGCCTTGTCCCAACTTTTTTGGGATTTGTTGACACCATGAAATTCTGATTCAACATACAGGGAGTGCAGAATTATTAGGCAAGTTGTATTTTTGAGGATTAATTTTATTATTGAACAACAACCATGTTCTCAATGAACCCAAAAAACTCATTAATATCAAAGCTGAATATTTTTGGAAGTAGTTTTTAGTTTGTTTTTTGTTTTAGCTATTTTAGGGGGATATCTGTGTGTGCAGGTGATTATTACTGTGCATAATTATTAGGCAACTTAACAAAAAACAAATATATACCCATTTAAATTATTTATTTTTACCAGTGAAACCAATATAACATCTCAACATTCACAAATATACATTTCTGACATTCAAAAACAAAACAAAAACAAATCAGTGACCAATATAGCCACCTTTCTTTGCAAGGACACTCAAAAGCCTGCCATCCATGGATTCTGTCAGTGTTTTGATCTGTTCACCATCAACATTGCGTGCAGCAGCAACCACAGCCTCCCAGACACTGTTCAGAGAGGTGTACTGTTTTCCCTCCTTGTAAATCTCACATTTGATGATGGACCACAGGTTCTCAATGGGGTTCAGATCAGGTGAACAAGGAGAGGCCATGTCATTAGATTTTCTTCTTTTATACCCTTTCTTGCCAGCCACGCTGTGGAGTACTTGGACGCGTGTGATGGAGCATTGTCCTGCATGAAAATCATATTTTTCTTGAAGGATGCAGACTTCTTCCTGTACCACTGCTTGAAGAAGGTGTCTTCCAGAAACTGGCAGTAGGACTGGGAGTTGAGGTTGACTCCATCCTCAACCCGAAAAGGCCCCACAAGCTCATCTTTGATGATACCAGCCCAAACCAGTACTCCACCTCCACCTTGCTGGCGTCTGAGTCGGACTGGAGCTCTCTGCCCTTTACCAATCCAGCCACGGGCCCATCCATCTGGCCCATCAAGACTCACTCTCATTTCATCAGTCCATAAAACCTTAGAAAAATCAGTCTTGAGATATTTCTTGGCCCAGTCTTGACGTTTCAGCTTGTGTGTCTTGTTCAGTGGTGGTCGTCTTTCAGCCTTTCTTACCTTGGCCATGTCTCTGAGTATTGCACACCTTGTGCTTTTGGGCACTCCAGTGATGTTGCAGCTCTGAAATATGGCCAAACTGGTGGCAAGTGGCATCTTGGCAGCTGCACGCTTGACTTTTCTCAGTTCATGGGCAGTTATTTTGCGCCTTGGTTTTTCCACACGCTTCCTGCGACCCTGTTGACTATTTTGAATGAAACGCTTGATTGTTCGATGATCACGCTTCAGAAGCTTTGCAATTTTAAGAGTGCTGCATCCCTCTGCTAGATATCTCACTATTTTTGACTTTTCTGAGCCTGTCAAGTCCTTCTTTTGACCCATTTTGCCAAAGGAAAGGAAGTTGCCTAATAATTATGCACACCTAATATAGGGTGTTGATGTCATTAGACCACACCCCTTCTCATTACAGAGATGCACATCACCTAATATGCTTAATTGGTAGTAGGCTTTCGAGCCTATACAGCTTGGAGTAAGACAACATGCATAAAGAGGATGATGTGGTCAAAATACTCATTTGCCTAATAATTCTGCACTCCCTGTATTGTTCCCTTAAAATGGTACATTTTCTCAGTTTAAACTTTTGTTCCGTGATTTATGTTCTATTCTGAATAAAATATTAGAAGTTGCCACCTCCACATCATTGCATTCAGTTTTTATTCACGATTTGTATAGTGTCCCAACTTTTTTGGAATCCGGTTTGTATATATATAGATATGTAGCAAAAAGGCAGCACTCCAAAATCAGTAAAAAATGAAGAAAATGCTATTATTCACCCATGTGGATACGCAACATTTCGGCTCAACACTAGAGCCTTTCTCAAGCTCTAGATACAGCAGCTCAGCAGACAGTATCACACCACAGACTTAGATACACAACTCAGCTGACAGTATCACACATAATAGGCTTAGATACACTACTCAGTTAACAGTATCTCGCATCATAGGTTTTGATACACAGTAAGACTAGATACACAGCTAAACAAATGGTATCACAAATATCAGGCTTAGATACATTGGCTCAGCAGAGAGTATTGCACTCAAGAAGAGTGGTTATACCAGATCAGAAGGCGGTATCCCACATAATAGATTAGATATACCAGAATTTTACAAAGTTGTGAAGCAACTTGTCATTGGATACTACAGTGTATTGATTTGATCATAATTTCATAAAGAAATGCAAAAGAAACTATAGAGGGGGGGTGGGGGGGTGGATAAGAGGTTTGCGCTGAGTTTACCTTGCTTCCATGTGTCTCAGGTGTGAGTTGAATCTGCAGGTGTAGCCTGGTGACAGAGCTGAGCTGCTTCCTGTGCGGTGTCCCCTCCCTGCCAGGAGCCCGAGGATATTTGCTGCACAAGTCACAGCTGTTCAGATGAAGGTACACTGACCAAATGTGAAGGTTATCCGAATTGTCACCAAACCCCTGTGCAGCCGCCCCTGATCTTTCACTATGCAACTTTGCATTCATGGTATTCTTATCAGCTATTTCAGCAAAGGGAAAGTTTTCTTGGAAGTTTCCCAGACAGAGCACCAGGATTATAGCAGGATGTATGGAAAGACAAATAAAATGTTATCCTGCATGCAGGCACTTGATATCTACCCTCCTATGTCATGCACTAAAAGTAGAAGGGTGGAAATGAAAAGGAGCCTATGGTCCGACGGATCCTCGTAAATTGGGGCACTTATTTAGTGCCCTCATCACAGTAAGCTATGGGGGATCTAAAATAAACATTGGGACTGCCAAGGTATTCCATGAACTCATATGATCCCCCTAAACCAAATTATCCCAGATACGACAGGGAGAGATTGCGGGCTCGGCTATTTTCGGAAGACCCATAGCAGTGAATGGAGAAGACCCTGTGCAAGAGTGGTATGCCGTTCCTGAAATAGGATTGGGTCCTAGAGGTGGGACCGGCACCTATCAGACATGTGTGGCATATTCTATCATATGCCATAAATGTCACAAATGGGACAACTTCTTTCATCGCTTAATGTAAAATGACCTGTGTCCATCATTTGCTTGTAATGAATGTATGGAGCAGGCTCATGAGCTGAACCCATACGAGGCAGGTGCCAATTGAATAATAACAGGCATCCAGCTGCAATGACCATGATTGTAGATGACTCCAATCCCAGTCATTTAACCCCTCAGATGCTGCAACTGCGATCCCTGAGAGGTTAGACAAAGGGAGCTGTGAAATCACGAGTTCTGATCAGTTGCTTTGGCAACCCATAGCCTTGTGAAGGCACCCATGCCTGCCATAGGAATCTCGGTGTTACACCCTGCCTGCAGCAAGGCTTAATAGGAAGCCCCTAAAAATGTCATAGACTACAATAGTACACTATTGCATTGTATGGTATAAGCAATCAGAGGATTGCATGTTCCCAAAAGGAGACTAAAATAACAGTAAAAAAAATAAAAATTGTAAAAATATAAAATGTGCAAAAAATTTACCGTAACATTTCCAATTTTAGCCATATGACTAAATAAAAAAAAAACACACACAGTTGGTATCACAAATGTCCAAACTATTAAAATATAAAAATTATGTCCAGAAATGAATTAGTCATGTCACAAATATAATGAAACAAAGTCTATGTATATCACTAGCTGCACACATGTCTGAGTGGACATGGACCCCCTGAGTTATTGGGGCCCCAGAGCATCTGCTGTGCCTGCCACCCTGGTAGTTAGGCCCATGTGGTCAATATTTTATGCATGCAACAATGAAATGAAGTCCTTTCTGAACTCCACCTCCTGACTCCAGATTTGTTTAGTCCATCTTCTTCAGGGATGTTCTGTCTTCATACACGTTCACACAGTGTGTAGTCTGACATTCAGCATAAACCATTCCTGTCTTCCAAATAAGAGGACTGTTCTTTGTAGTCTAACTTGTTTATTGGCAAAACAGGATTGTTTGGTAAGGCTACTTTCACACTAGCGGCAGGACGGATCCAACAGGCTGTTCACCCTGTCGGATCCGTCCTGCCGCTATTTCGCCGTGCCGCCGGACCGCTGCTCCGTCCCCATTGACTATAATCAGGACGGGGGCGGAGAACCGGCGCAGCACAGCAGTGCATGGCAAAAGGCTGCCAGACTAAAAGTACTGCATGTCCGACTTTTTAGTCCGGCGGCCTCTCACCGCGAACTGCCATGCTGCGCCGGAGCTCCACCCCCGTCCCGATTATAGTCAATGAAGACGGAGCGGCAGTCCAGCGGCACGGCGAAATAGCGGCAGGACAGATCCAAAAGGGTGAACAGCCTGTCGGATCCGTCCTGCCACTAGTGTGAAAGTACCCTAAAACTACATGAATATAAATACTGTAACATGTATCGGTATTAAGCATGGATAGCATGCACTATAACATTACATTGACACTGAATCATATGGTAAAATGGCTGCATGTACATAGGATTACATGTCTAGCTAGCAGTAGTAACAACTCCCTGAGTTACAACTAGCTGAACAGCTCTGCATAACACAATATCCCTGAAACAAAGGTAGATCTCTCACCAGATATGATTTTACAAGGATGGTGGCGTTTAAGAAGGAGATATGCAAAAGGACAGCTCTGCTGATTTGTCCTGGAGACTGAAGACTACTCTTTCCCAGGATGCTTTTAACTCCCACAATGCAGTGCTCCACCCAGAATGCAGCAGTCTTTGTAACTGAAAAACAAGGTGTAATACAACTTAACACCACTAGATGGTGCTATAACCACACTAACCACTTGAGAAATACCAAGACTCTGGCAGAATGACCTAGAAACATAGAAACATAGAATGTGTCGGCAGATAAGAACCATTTGGCCCATCTAGTCTGCCCAATATACTGAATACTATGACTAGCCCCTGGCCCTATCTTATATGAAGGATGGCCTTATGCCTATCCCATGCATGCTTAAACTCCTTCACTGTATTTGCAGCTACCACTTCTGCAGGAAGGCTATTCATGCATCCACTACTCTCTCAGTAAAGTAATACTTCCTGATATTACTTTTAAACCTTTGCCCCTCTAATTTAAAACTATGTCCTCTTGTAGAAGTTTTTCTTCTTTTAAATATTCTCTCCTCTTTTACCTTGTTGATTCCCTTTATGTATTTAAAAGTTTCTATCATATCCCCTCTGTCTCGTCTTTCTTCCAAGCTATACATGTTAAGGTCCTTTAATCTTTCCTGGTAAGTTTTATCCTGCAATCCATGTACCAGTTTAGTAGCTCTTCTCTGAACTCTCTCCAAAGTATCAATATCCTTCTGGAGATATGGTCTCCAGTACTGAGCACAATACTCCAAATGAGGTCTCACTAGTGCTCTGTAGAGGGGCATGAGCACCTCCCTCTTTCTACTGGTAATGCCTCTCCCTATACACCCAAGCATTCTGCTAGCATCTCCTGCTGCTCTATGACATTGTCTGCCTACCTTTAAGTCTTCTGAAATAATGACCCCTAAATCCCTTTCCTCAGATACTGAGGTTAGGACTGTATCACTGATTTTATATTCTGCTCTTGGGTTTTTACGCCCCAGGTGCATTATTTTGCACTTATCCACATTTAAGTGGATATTTAGTTGCCAGATTTTTGACCATTCCTCTAGTTTTCCTAAATCCTTTTCCATTTGGTGTATCCCTCCAGGAACATCAACCCTGTTACAAATCTTTGTGTCATCAGCAAAAAGACACACCTTACCATCGAGGCCTTCTGCAATTTCGCTGATAAAGATATTAAACAATATGGGTCCCAGAACAGATCCCTGAGGTACCCCACTGGTAACAAGACCATGGCCTGAATATACTCCATTGACTACAACCCTCTGTTGCCTGTCCCTCAGCCACTGCCTAATCCATTCAACAATATGGGAATCCAAGCCCAAAGACTGCAATTTATTGATAAGCCTTCTGTGTGGGACAGTATCGAAAGCCTTACTGAAGTCTAGATAAGCGATGTCTACTGCACCTCCACCATCTATTGTTTTAGTCACCCAATCAAAAAAATCAACAAGATTAGTTTGACATGATCTCCCTGAAGTAAACCCATGCTGTTTTTCATCTTTCAATCCATGGGATTTTAGATGTTCCACAATCCTCTCCTTAAGTATGGTTTCCATTAATTTCCCCACTATTGATGTCAGGCTTACTGGCCTATAGTTGCCCGATTCCTCCCTACTACCTTTCTTGTGAATCGGCACAACATTTGCTAATTTCCAATCTTCTGGGACGACTCCTGTTGCCAGTGATTGGTTAAATAAATCTGTTAATGGTTTTGCAAGTTCACCGCTGAGCTCTTTTAATAGCTTTGGGTGTATCCCATCAGGCCCCTGTGACTTATTTGTATTGATTTTAGACAGCTGACTTAGAACCTCTTCCTCTGTAAAGACACATGCATCAAAAGATTCATTAGTCTTCTTTCCTAACTGAGGTCCTTTTCCTTCATTTTCCTTCGTAAAGACTGAACAGAAGTATTCATTGAGGCAGTCAGCTAGTTCTTTATCTTCCATATACCTTCCTTCTTTTGTTTTTAATTTTGTAATTCCTTGTTTTAGTTTCCTTTTTTCATTTATGTATCTGAAGAATGCCTTATCGCCTTTTTTCCCTGACTGAGCTAATTTCTCTTCTGCCTGTGCTTTAGAAGCTCTTATAACTTGTTTGGCCTCTCTCTGCCTAATCTTGTAAATTAGCCTGTCATCCTCGTTTTTTTTATTTTTTTATAATTCCTAAATGCTATCTTTTTGTTTTTAATGATTTTGGCCACTTCTGCTGAGTACCACAGTGGTCTTTTCCTTTTTTTGCTTTTACTGACAAGCCTAATGCAATTTTCTGTTGCCTTCAATAGTGCCTCTTTTAAGTAGTCCCATTTCTCCTGGACTCCAATGAAACTGTTCCAATCTGATAGGGACTCGTATACCACTAATCAAATTTTAGAAAAGTCAGTTTTTCTAAAATCTAAAACTTTTGTTTTTGTGTGGTGTGACTCAGTCACTGTACTTATAGTAAACCACACTGACTGGTGATCACTAGATCCCAAGCTTTCCCCTACAGTAATATCATATACCAAATTCCCATTTGTGAATACTAAATCTAAAATGGCCTCCTTCCGGGTTGGCTCCTCAACTACTTGCTGTAGAGATAATCCCAGTAGGGAATTTAGAATATCTGTACTCCTGGCAGAACTAGCTATTTTGGTTTTCCAGTTTACATCAGGAAGATTGAAGTCTCCCATAATGATAACTTCCCCCTTCAATGTCATTTTAGCTATTTCCTCAACTAGTAGATCATCTAATTCTTTGACTTGGCTAGGTGGTCTATATATTACACCTACACGAGTTACCTTATGATTATCAAGCTGCAAGGTAACCCAAACTGACTCTAAATTGTTCTCGCTAACTTGTATCAAATTAGATTTTATGCTGTCTTTCACATACAGGGCCACCCCTCCCCCTTCTTGACTTCTCTGTCTTTCCTGTATAGAGAGAACCCTGGTATTGATATATCCCAGTCATTACTCCCATTGAACCACGTCTCAGTAACAGCCACTACATCTATATTCTCAGATGCCATTATAGCCTCAAGTTCATTGATCTTATTCCCTAAACTGCGAGTATTTGTAGATAAGAATCTGAGCTTGGCATTTCTTAACCTTTGTGCTACTGGCATTGTTCCGGGGGGCAGTCGGACTGCTGGATTATCACTCTTTTGCCCCCCTTTCCTAGTTTAAATGCTCCTTAGCAAATACTTGGAACTGTTCACCGAGGACATTCGTTCCTTTGAGAGAAAGATGCAAACCATCTTTCTTGTACAGTTCTTTTCCATTCCAACAAGTGCTAACATGAGACAGAAAGCCAAACCCTTGGTTCCGACACCATTCACCAAGCCATACATTGAATTCCTTAATGCGCATCTTCCTGTCATGCTGAAGGTTATGCACAGGCAAAATTGCAGAGAATGAAACAGTTGATGCAACCTCCTGTATATCCTTTCCAAGTGTGTGAAAAGCTTCTTTCACCTTTGAAACCTCATTGCAAGCCAGATCGTTTGTCCCCAGATGGACAATAACATCCACTTCCCTTTCCTGTTTTGCTTGCCTAACAATATTAAGGATCCGTCGTCTATCCCTGCTAGCGGTAGCACCAGGGAGACATCTTACAACACCATTCTCCTCAAACTTCACACCTCTTATGATGGAATCGCCCACCAACAGCTGCTTACTATCAGTCCTCACCTTCTCCTTTTTGTCTTTGGCTGCAGTCTTGCATACTTTAGGCATGGGAGATGATTGTTTCTCACCCACTGTGCTTGAGCCATCCGCTATGTTGCTCTTGCACTCTGAAAGTGCTGCAAATGAATTATGGAGAGCCACAGACTGTGGGACATGTCTTCTATCCACAACTCTCAGTCTACCAGAACCTACAGTAACGCATCTTCCATTTCTAGGGGGCCTCTGTGGCAGTGGCATTGCAATGTTCTCAGTCTGAGTTTGCTTAATGGTTAATTTACAAATCTCATATTTCAAAAAGGTAATTTCCTGTTGCATTATGGAGAGCTGTCTACAGATTAGACAGTATCCAGACCTCTGAAGAGTGGAACCTGAAATAAAAGCACAACAATTCCTGCACAGAACCAGGTCTGCCATTGCAAAGGGGGGGGGGGATTTAAACAAACAAATCTTACTTGTTTAGATTGTATCCACCTCCAGATTACCTCCTGAGTATCTCCTGAATATCTCCAATGCACTTGCAGATCAGCACTAGATTAGCAGCCTTGAAAAAGCAGCATTTTCTAACCCTGCTGGGCAGAACACTCCCCGTCTGGCATCAACAGACCCCATTACTAGGTCCTTCATTCTTAGCAACCTATTTTGGTCAATGATGGGATCAATCTTCATCAAAGCGCTATTCTTGGAGACTGTTTGACCTTTGCTAAGGTAGTCTATTTCCTTAGCATGACATTCACGTTGTATTGTGCGAATTATTATGTTCTTGGACCTTTCCAGATTAGGGGCGGTAAAGGCGTGTTTGCAGTGATGCCAACCTTTGCATGGCTTCTGGCTCACAGTTAATGTCGATTTGTAAGACTGAGCTATATGAACTAGACAGGCTATAGCACAAACGAGCGACATCCAGGTGGAGAACCTGTCGAAACAATGACATTTGAGTTGGTGTTCCGAAGTCACCATACATAGAACAGATACTTCAGGTCGGATTTCTTCATCGGCATCTGGGTCTACAAATTCAAACGTGTCGGATCCGATGCTGTGAAACGTTGAACGGTACAGGAATGCAGGACCCCTAAACCATGTTGTGTCCTTAAGGTGGCTTGATGCGACGTATCTAGTCGCGTGGTTCACAGGATTATGCTGTGTAGGCACTTAGTGCCACTGTTTAGGACAAGTGGATCTCCTGATCCTTAGCACCCGATTGCAGACATAGACGTAAAAGCGTCTGATTTTGTTGCAAGTATATCCTAGGACTACCTTGCTGTCCGTATAAAACTCGACTTCTTCGATTTCCAGGTTCATTCCTGATGTTATAAGTTCAGCCAACTCCACTGCAAGCACAGCAGCGCAGATCTCTAGTCTGGGAATCATCAGTTGATGGCATGGAAGCATAGGGTCGTGCCAAGTGAAGGCTGGTCAAAGCTTTGAGAGACTTCCCCCAACCTGTCCACAGGTCCTTTTTCTCGGTGGTGAAGTCTCTTAACATCATTTTACTTTGGATGGTAACAGGCGCTACGATTCCCAGAGGATCATATAAGCTGTTTATGGTGGACAGAACTCCTCTTTTCTTCCTTGCTAATTTAGAAGGTGAATGTGTCTGCCTTTAAATCCCAGAGAAAACCGAGCCTCGCTGCATAGGAAGGGAGTCGGTGCTAAGATCCAAGTCCTTTAGATCAGCAGTCCCCAACCGCCAGGCCGCGGCCCAGGACCGGGCCCTGGAAGATGGTTTGCAGGGCAGTCTTTAACGCTGTACTAATGAAGCGCTTCCATTATGGAAGCGCTTCATTAGTACAGAAGGACCAGGAAGCGGTGAAGGATCTGTACTCACCGTTTCCTGGTCCGTGGCTCGGCCATTGGCTGTGCAGGGCTGCGCACAGCGTGAGGTCGCTCTGTGACCTATACACAGCCGACAGCAGAATGAAGAGGATCGCGATGGTGACCAGGAGCAGGAGAGGTAAGGTTTTTATTTTATTTTATTTTATTTGCACTGGGGGCTGATGGCTTACATGAGGGGCTGACATATGGCTTACATGAGGGGCTGACATATGGCTGACATGAGGGGCTGACATATGGCTGACATGAGGGGCTGACATATGGCTAACATGAGGGGCTGACAAATGGCTGACATGAGGGGCTGACATATGGCTGACATGAGGGGCTGATGGCTGACCTGGGGGCTTACATGGGGGGCTTATGGCTGACATAGGGGGCTTATGGCTGACATGGGGGGATGATGGCTGACATAAGGGGCTTATGGCTGACCTGGGTGCTGACATGGGGGGCTTATGGCTGACATGGGGGGCTGATAGATGGCTAAAGGTTTGGGGGTTGATCTGAGACATTGGGGGTCTGATCTGAGGTCTTATTAACATTGAGGGTCTAATTGTTGGTCTGACCTGAGGTGTAATGAAAAATATGAAAAAAACAGTGCAGCAGAGACCAGTGCAGCAGAGACCATAGTCAGTTTATATAGTCGTTATATAATGTTATATATTTTAATATGCACCTTGTGTTTTGTTATGCGCGTGAATCAGTCAGCCCCGCCCACCAGGGGTAGTGGAATATGACCATGTAAAGTCAAAACTGGCATCGTTTCTGATCCTTGCCTGTTGAGTAAGAAAGTCTACAAACACCACGAAGGGGGGGAATTGTACATTATGAAACTGTTTATAATAGGAACCATGATTGATCCACTTTTCCTGTAGGTTATAAGGGAGTTTTTGGACAATCGGATTGACACCTCTGGCGGTGTCCAGGAATGCTAGCCTCGGCATATCTCCTTCTGCCTGAGCAACCTGTACCTCTATCAACAGGTCACTGAGTTCCCTCAGCTTCTGATAACCCCTACCCACTATTCTGGGAAAATTATACATTTTCTTATATAAATCATTTTCTATAGCTTCTATTGACCCATATGACTCATCAAGTCTATCCCACACCGTCTTTAGGCCCTTGCCCGGATAGTTTAAATTAATGTCTCTGGTTCTTTTGGCATGTTCAGCAGACTCGCTTCAAAGCCACTTTACCAAGAGATCTAACTCCTCACTACAGGAAAGATCGTCTCTTATGGCGTTCTGGAAGGAGGCTAGCCATGCCCTGTAGTTCTCGGGGCCATCAGTGAACTTTATAAGTCCTTTGGTATCCAGCTTCTGTTTAGCAAAAAACTTAGCAAAGTCCATGGCGGCCTGGTTAGCGCCAATACTACCCGGTGTGTTGTTGTTATGCTGCATGTGTGGTGTATCACCATACCTTTTAGGGGTTTCTGGCTTAGGGAAGTCTGTATAGTACCATTCTGATGCGAAGGTTGTAGCTTCTGTTCTGTAGGGCGGTAGTTGTGGCGGGCACCAATTTGTCGCATACCGTTCTGCTCGAGGTACTGTGGTTCAAAGTAGGATCTTTAGCACTCTATATAGGCTGGCTGATATGCTGGATCATAGTTGTCATCTGTCTTGGAATGCTTATGGACATATTCTGATACGCGCTGTCCTGCATCTTGTTGATCTAGGTCTGGCCCAAGTACTTGGCTGTGTTTCTCGGATTCGGGAAACTCCAAGGCTTCTAGGAACTCTGCTTTGGCCACTGCAGCTGCCGCTTCTTTCTCTGCAGCAAGTTTATCCAGTGACGCTTGCAGGCATGCCATCTCTTCTTCCAGTAACGCTTTCTCTTTTTCCTTTGACGCTTGCAGGCATGCTCACTCTTCTTCCAGTAATGCTTTCTCTTTTTCCTTTGATGCTTTCAGGCATGCTCTCTCTTCTTCTAGTAACGCTCTCTCTTTTTCCTTTGACACTCTCTCTTTCTTTAGTTGCATCTCTAGTGCAGCAAAGGAAGACCTTACTTTTGCAGCCTCAGCTTCTGCACGGGCGAGAGCAGCCTTTTCTTTTATTGAGGACTTGCTAGAGCAGCTTGCTTGTGACCTGGTCCTGTATGATGATGCCTGGCTAGCGGACATTGTGTCTTTTGCTGGCTGTTTAATGTCTCTGTGCAGACTCAGACTAGGTAGGAACGGACTTGAACATGGTCTGGATCCTGCTGCACTCTTGCTTCTTGTGACTGTATGACAGCCGCTGTAATGCTGTACGCAGGACCTCGTGTGTGATGGTGGCTCTGTATAGTCAGATCCACTATCGCTGGTGACTAGCATCTGTTTTACTGTTCTTTCTTCATACACTTTCACACAGTGTGCAGTCTGACATTCAGCATAAACCATTCCTGTCTTCCAAATAAGAGGACTGTTCTTTGTAGTCTAACTTGTTTATTGGTAAAACAGGATTGTTTGATTGGCAAAACAGGATTGTTTGGTAAAACTACAAGAATACAAATAACGTGTATCAGTATTAAGCATGGATAGCATGTACTATAACATTACATTGACACTGAAGCACATGGTAAAATGGCTGCCCGTACATAGGATTACATGTTTAGCTAACAGTAGTAACAACTCCCTGAGTAACAATACAACTAGCTGAACAGCTCTGCATAACACAATATCCCTGAAACAAAGGTAGATCTCTCACCAGATATGCTTTTACAAGGATGGTGGAGTTTAAGAAGGAGATATGCAAAAGGACAGCTCTGCTGATGTGTCCTGAAGACTAGAGATGTCCGGTTCATGAACGAATCGTTCTATTGAATCGATTATTTTCACTGAACTGGAGGAGTCGATTCATCTGACTGAGCTGATCCGTTTGAAGCAGCTCAGTGTGATGTAGCAGAGACTTTGGCAGGTCTTGTGTAACATGATCCTAGAGTGAAAGCCAGGCTTCTGCCAGCCCCTCCCCTCCCAGCCCACCCCTACAACCAATCAGATCTGTAAAGCAAGCACTGAGTCACACACAGTACACTGAGTCTAAGAATCTAATAAGTCTACTAGTTAAAAGAATCGAATGATTCTACTTAGGCTACTTTCACACTAGCGTTCGGGGCTCCGCTTGTGAGTTCCGTTTGAAGGCTCTCACAAGCGGCCCCGAACGGGATCCGCTCAGAATGCATCAGTCTGGCACCGTTTGACCTCCGCTCCGCTCAGCATGCGGACACCTCAACTTGCAGCATTCGGGTGGCCGCCTGGCCGTGCGGAGGCAAACGGATCCGTCCAGACTTACAATGTAAGTCAATGGGGACGGATCCGTTTGAAGTTGACACAGTATGGCTCAATTTTCAAACGGATCCGTCCCCCATTGACTTTCAATGTAAAGTCAAAACGGATCCGTTTGCATTATCATGAACAAAAAAAAAAATTTTTTTTTTTTGTTTTTTTTGTACATGGTAATGCAAACGGATCCGTTCTGAACGGATCTAAGCGTTTGCATTATAGGTGCGGATCCGTCTGTGCAGATACCAGACGGATCCGCACCTAACGCAGGTGTGAAAGTAGCCTTACTTAGTAGACTCATTCGATTCTTTGAATTAAAGAATCATGAGTCATCAGATTAGTTACTGAGTTAAAAGAATCCTGTGTCACCTCCAGTCAGGGGTGGACTGAGAACCCTCAGGGCCCCTGGGTAAAATAAATCAAGGGCCCCCTTCCAGGCCCCACCCATGTTCTGCCTCCAGCCAGGCCCATGGTCCACCTCCAGCCATGCCCATATCCCGCCTCCAGCCTGAAGAGGGGTATTTCTAACAGAGTCCCTCTAAGTGTCCATTAGAGAGTGTGTTAGAATGAATCCCCTCCAGGCTCCATTAGCGACTACAATGGAGGGGACTCTTTCTAATGGGCCATTGAGGGCGGTCTTTCTGGCAGAGGCTATCTCAGTGTCCTTTAAAAGGGTGTGTTAGAAAGAATCACCTCCAGGCCCCATTAGAGACTACAATGGAGTCAGTCTAATAGGCTTGGAGGGGGGTCTTTCTAACAGAGGCCATCTAAGTGTCCATTAGAGAGTGTGTTAGAAAGAATCCCCTCCAGCCCCCATTAGAGACTACAATGGTGTGGACTCTATCTAATGGGCCATTGAGGGCGGTCTTTCTGGCAGAGGACATCTCAGTGTCCTTTAGAGAGTGTGTTAGAACGAGTCCCCTCCAGGTCACATTAAAGACTACAATGGAGTCTAATGGGTCCTGGAAGGGGGTCTCTCCAACACTATGGTTCCTTTTCACAATATAACAACACAACATAGCTCTCTGATACCTAGGCCAAGTTGGCTCCTACCTTAATTACGGTTGGTGGCTGGCAGGCTGTGGCTTGCTGGATACCGCTGGCAGGCTGTGGCTTGCTGATTGGCAGACTGTGGGCTTGCTGGCTGGAAGGCTGTGGGCTTGCTGGCTGTAGGCCTGGGGCTGGATGGCTGTGGGCCTGGGGGTGGCTGGCTCTTGGCTTGGGCCTGGGTGGCTCTGGGGATAGCTGGCTCTGGGCCTGGGGCTGTCTGGCTCTGGGCCTGTGGAAAGCAAAAAAGATAGAGGGTTAATCCCAGACTTCCCTGAACAAAATTCAGGGAAGGTCAGAGAGTAACAGGCAGAGGGTCAAAGGGTGGATATTTTAGAGATTGTTCAGAGTGATAGGTTGGACAGCTATGATAAAGCAATGGAAGTCTAGAGAGGCTGCCGATGGTGGTTACATATGTGCGGACGACCGCTACATAGGTGATAGTCAGATAAAAGAAAAAGGCAAAAATAGGTAACCACACTGGTGGCGCCAGTCTATTAATAAGAATTATTATACGTATTCAAGCTATTAGGTCTGCCCATATGTACTACTTAATGTTTTTATATGTATATCAGTATATAGACATGTAATATAGTATATAAACATGCTTCAGTGGTTAGACACAAGGACCGATATACCTGTAGACACCGTGACCATAGAAGCGTGTAGAGGTCAGTGTGGTCCCCCTTATGTCTTTGGGGTGCCGGTGACCAACAGTTGGCCCATAGTAGACAAGGTAATAAAAAAAAAAAACTTAAAAAGGGACACCACTCACTTCACCAGGGAGGAGTTTTGTGGGATAAAGCTCAAGACACCCACAAAACTTCCTCCCTCGCCTTGGTCGCTTGTAGAATCTTTGGAAGAAACAGCAGTCCCTCTGCTGTTTCTTCCAAAAAATCTACTGTGGGCCAACTGTTGGTCACCAGCACACCAAAGACCTCTACACGCTTCTATGATCATGGTGTCTACAGATATATTGGTCCTTGTGTCTAACCACTGAAGCATGTTTATATACTATATTACATGTCTATATACTGATATATGTATAAAAACATTGAGTAGTCCATACGGGCAGACCTAATAGCCTGAATACGGATAATATTTCTTATAGATAGACTGGCGCCTGTGGTTACCTATTTTTGCCTTTTATCTGGCTCTGGGCCTGGCTGGCTGGCTCAAATGTGTGGCCGAGCGACTCGAGCCCGAGCCCAATTTCTGCCTTTCACTTAGTTGTCACTTGTTCAGGCAGTGTGCGCAGAGAATCCATCCGCATTCCACACACTGTTTGCAGTACATGCGCAGCTGAAAAAAAATCCGGCCTCAGCGTGGCCTGTGGAGGCGTCGCACGTCGAATAAATACAGAGAACAGACCAGACTCCCTGAATAAATACATACCCCAGACCAGACCCCCTAAATAAATACTGATGCCAGACTACAGCCGTAAACAAATACAGACAACAGACCACCTGAATATTTACAGACCCCAGACCAGACTCCTTAAATAAATACAGATGCCAGACCAGAGCCCTAAACAAGTACAGACCCCAGACCAGACCCCCTCAATAAATACAGATGCCAGACTAAAGCTGTAAACAAATACAGACCTCAGACCAGACCCCCTCAATAAATATAGATGCCAAACCTGAACCCCTAAATAAATACAGACCCCAAACTAGACGGATGGCCTGTGCCTGACAATAAAAGATGCACATCTTGCATTATCCTGTATTTGCTGCCTGAGACTTTCTGATGGACGTTCTTTTCGAGCTGATGACAAGGAGAAGATCTGATGTTGTAATACCTCGTTGGGAGTTGGCAGCTCAGTTTGTTCAGGTTTGTGCCTTATAACATTGTGACTTCACCTATAACTCCCATTGTCCTCAACTACTCAGCCAAGTCTAAAACTGATAGAAAGTAATTGAGCCCAGTAGGTATCTTATATTCAGTAAGCACTGGGGAAGATATGATCTAAGATTCTCCCTAAATAGTGATTTAAAGGGCGATCTATCACCACATACCACTGTCAAAAAGGTCAGCAGCTGTTCATCCGTGCTTGTAAACAGAGTCTCATGATGTCTCTGGCATCTAAAAAAGACTAGGTGCAATGATGGAGTGCTGTTGCACCTCGCTGCACCCAGAGGCTCCCCTCCTTGTCTTCTATGCTGTGCCTTGGACAGGCCAGGCAGTCCCTGAAGTCTCAAGGGATCACATTCTGTACATGAGCAGGAAAGGGCCCATCTGCCTGTCGGTCTCCATCCCTTTAGTGCACATGTACAGAACGTGATTCCGTGTGACTTCAGGGACTGCCTATGTAGTGTCCCACTAGGTAGGCGTGGGCACTACACAAGGGTCAATTGGTTCACATGTTACTTCTGCTCACAAGGGACAGTAATATTATATTTAACTGTGCATTTTAATGTATTTTCTATGTGCTTTTGTGTGCAATGTTTCCCCTGTGTCATGCATAGCAGGCCTATTAGGGTGTAGTTAGGCATCCTAGACACTAGAGGGAGATAGGGAGCCCCTAGTATAAATATTCAGGCCCAGACAGGGAGGAGTTAGGTCATAGTCAGGAGTCTGTGGAGACAGAAGTGAGAAGGCACCAGCCCGAGATATGCTGAGGGCCTCCTCCTGACATGCAGCTAGATAGTCCTGGTTTCTAGTTGCACTAGGAGGCTAGGAAGAGTACAGCCTGCCTGGAGACCAGTAATCCAACAAGCACAGAAGAGATGACCCCAGTAGTAGGAGAGCACCTCCTGGGAGCAACCTGCAGTATCCCTCACAGCAAGGACAATACCACAAGTACAGCTAAGTAACCTGAGGGGCAGAAGTGTTTAATATAAAGCAAGTGCCAATACTGGAGGAAGGATTATATATACCAAGGATTCAAGTAAGCAATTAGGCATCCGGGCCTTGGGATCCAGCCAGCTAGAATAGCTGAGGGGATAGAGCAGCATTGTACTGCAAAGCATTAACTGTATACCCTCCAAGTATCTTGCAAGATTATATCTGCCATATTGTGAAATAAACCTGCTGTGCATTTGTACTGTCAAGGACTGCATTATCATCTACTGCAATTACTTGTATAAAGTTGGACTGTTTCCTAAAGTAAAGCAACGTTTGGTTTACCACCTGTGTACTCCATTAATCCTCCTGCAAATCGGTGTGCCACCGTTACAGGCACTGGCGTCACGATTCTTAAAGGGACCTTACCTAAGGCACTCAAAACACCCACAACATCCAGGGCACCTCACCCAACATCAGGCCAGGTCTCTCTATACAGAGTGTGCCCCAGAGGAACTTGTGCCTACCTCTCATTCACTGCCGCATGCCTGCCCAGGGTTCTCCTCCAAAAAGTGAGTAACCCTCGATTGCCCATAACCGTGACCTCACTGTCGCTATACCCTGCAGGTCTGGCGTGCTGCATAAATTGGCGTCATAAACAGGATACGATCAATCCTGCGCCATTGCGGATACAAAAACTGTGTGCCGTTATTTGCCTTAAAGTGACCAAGCCCTAATTGCTTTATTAAAAATTGCTGGGCCAAAGAGAACTGTAATAATTTGCGGTGTGAAACTGTGCTTTTTATGGACTGTTTTGCTGTTGTGAAGCCACCGCTTGCTGTCAGTGAATAGACAGCGTTTTTGCTTAAAGATGGCCGCTTAGCTTGCTTGGATTTAACTGCTGCGTCATCTTCATACTTTGGCGGGAAAAATTGGCGCCTTCTGCTGAAAAGTGCGGGAAAGGCTATATGTCCGTGCCACCGCCCTGTCTGGACATTTGCATGTGCCTGGGGGGCAGCCTCCCAGAGCAAAGGGAGGATCTGTCTTCAATTATTGGTGCCGCCCTGTCGCTCTCCAGAGAAGGATCGAGCATGTTGATGAGTGAGGACTGCTCTGTTATTATGTCGGCACCCACTGGATTAAAAATGGACTGTACTGGTGTAGAGCAAGAGGACGCTCCACCGGCCTACTCTCCGGGACCGGAGAGACCCACCTGCCCGCCACCGAGGACGCAACCGGAGAACTATTATGGCTCCTGGAGAGACTTTTTCCAGCCCTCATTTAAATGGTCGGCGCTGATGGCAGAGATACGGGAGGCCGCCATAAAGAAAACTACCAAGACCAAGATCTACTATGAGGAACTGGCAAAGACCGTTCATGAGCGCCACACTGACACCCAACCCCGCCTGGAAAGGAGAATGGGGTTGGTTGTGGCATTTGACAAGGACCGTGGCTACGGTTTTATCCAAGATTATACCACCGGCAGAGACTTGTACGTGAATCGGAGGTCCGTCAAGCGGAGTTACCTCTCGGAGTACATGCCTAACCTCCGTGAGGGAGAGGAAGTGGAGTTCACCCCTGCCGAGGGCCTGCGAGGCCCATATGCCACTGCTGTGACCCGTCCCAGAAAAGAATCGGAGGACTGGGAAACTGATGAGGACTACACCGGCTTCGAGCGTGAACCAGCGCGCTCTCCAGAACCGGCCCATCATGCCTTTCAAGAGCGGGGCTCTTTCATTGGCCCGAACGTATTTTGGCAACCAACAGTAGTGGAGAAGTGGGTGAGCCCATATCCGTCCCCTGAGCTGCCTCGCCGGGAGAAAACCATAAAGGAGCTAGAAAACCTGGAGCGATTCCATGCGACCCTGGACAACATTCGCAAAGGGAAAAGACCAGATGCGCCACCTGAACCTGCAGCGGCTGCGCAGGATGCGGCTCCCCTACCTGTACCAGTGGAAGCTCCGGAAGACAGCGATCCAGAAACCGAGAGTCTGGATGAGCAAATCGTCCGTCTGGAGGAACAGCTGCGTGGACTACGCCGAATAGCTACTGCCAGAATCCGGACTCCACCTAGGAAAGAGGAAATTAGACTCCAGTACTCGGACATCGCTGGGTCAGAGGTAAGGGTACCTGTCTACCAGCCGGCCACCTGCTGTGTCTGCGGCTGCGTTGAGGCCCCCAAGGAGGCCCTCTTACACTGTATGCCGCCGCGTAGAGTCGGTTATTGCTGAACCCACAGAACCGCTTACCACAGCGGTACCTAGGCCAATGCAGCCCACGATTGTTATGCCTGGACCGATGCGGTCCCCAACTGTGATCACCCCTAGGCCTATGGGGCCAATACCAATTCGGGGTCCTTTCATGCTGCAGCTGCCCCCCAATACTGTGTTGTGGGCACATCCGCCTGTTAACGCTCACTACAGGCCCAATCTACAAATGGTAGGGACAGGTACCCTTACCTCTGACCCAGCGATGTCCGAGTACTGGAGTCTAATTTCCTCTTTCCTAGGTGGAGTCTGGATTCTGGCAGTAGCTATTCGGCGTAGTCCACGCAGCTGTTCCTCCAGACGGACGATTTGGTCATCCAGACTCTCGGTTTCTGGATCGCTGTCTTCCGGAGCTTCCACTGGTACAGGTAGGGTTACTCACTTTTTGGAGGAGAACCCTGGGCAGGCATGCGGCAGTGAATGAGAGGTAGACACAAGTTCCTCTGGGGCACACTCTGTATAGAGAGACCTGGCCTGATGTTGGGTGCTCCCTGGCTCCATTTGCAGATTGGGCCTGTAGTGAGCGTCAACCTGTCCCTACCAGCCGGCCACCTGCTGTGTCTGCGGCTGCGTTGAGGCCCCCAAGGAGGCTCTCTTACACTGTATCCCGCTGCGTAGAGTCGGTTATTGCTGAACCCACAGAACCGCTTACCACAGCGGTACCTAGGCCAATGCAGCCCACGATTGTTATGCCTGGACCGATGCGGTCCCCAACTGTGATCACCCCTAGGCCTATGGGGCCAATACCAATTCGGGGTCCTTTCATGCTGCAGCTGCCCCCCAATACTGTGTTGTGGGCACATCCGCCTGTTGACGCTCACTACAGGCCCAATCTACAAATGGAGCCAGGGAGCACCACTGTTATGCCAAGTGGATTTGACCTGCCCCTGTGAATTGGCCTGCTAGGCCGTTAAGTTGATTTCTTTTGTCAAGGGACCTTACTAAAAGAGGATTTAACCCTTCCAGGACAGGAGTCCTTTGTTTTGGTCCTCTGTTGCTGCTGCCAGTTACCCACGGCTCAGTGGTAGTGGTCGGCCACTGAAATACAAATTGCATCAAGGCCATATTGTTTACAGGACCTCCTGCCTGCTTCTTCGATACTTGAGCCCAGTCGTGCCTATTTTTGTTTGCACCTTTAACCCTTTTTAACCCCCTTTTCGGGTTGATTAAGGGATCTTGCAGCACTTATTTTAATGTGCAACATAAATTCCAAGGAAATGCGCCCAGGGATAGACTCTAATGCACATGAGCCTCTGAGATTTTGCTATTTTTGAAAAATGTGCCCAGAGATGGACTCCACTGTATGTGAGCCTCTGTGATCTTATACCTTTGCATCTGCTGGATTGGAACACTTTCAATGAATAATTAAAGAAACCTGGGTACGGACTCATTTATATACTTTGAGCCTCCAAGAATTGTTATTTGATGTTTGCATTTTTCTATGGACTACTACTGTTCTATTATGGACAATTTGCATTTAAAATATTATTATGGACTATCCTGGTATTACTAATACGCTGCACCAGGTCAGCGCCCCTGTTCCCTTACATTATCCTGAGAGAAGAGAACGACGCCCCTTTTCACCGTACTTGCTCCTAAGCCAGCAGAACTGCCTGATAAATATATTTGTATTTGCAAATGTAGATGTATTTTCCTGCTTTGCATTATTTTTGTCTTTCAGGTGCAGTATCCAGCTGGGCAGGGCCCCTTCATGTTGCGCCGAGGACGGGCAACGTTGTAGCATGGGTGTATGTAGTGTCCCACTAGGTAGACGTGGGCACTACACAAGGATCAATTGGTTCACATGTTACTTCTGCTCACAAGGGACAGTAATATTATATTTAACTGTGCATTTTAATGTATTTTCTATGTGCTTTTGTATGCAATGTTTCCCCTGTGTCATGCATAGCAGGCCTATTAGGGTGTAGTTAGGCATCCTAGACACTAGAGGGAGATAGGGAGCCCCTAGTATAAATGTTCAGGCCCAGACAGGGAGGAGTTAGGTCATAGTCAGGAGTCTGTGGAGACAGAAGTGAGAAGGCACCAGCCCGAGATATGCTGAGGGCCTCCTCCTGACATGCAGCTAGATAGTCCTGGTTTCTAGTTGCACTAGGAGGCTAGGAAGAGTACAGCCTGCCTGGAGACCAGT
Source organism: Bufo bufo (assembly GCF_905171765.1). Lineage (NCBI taxonomy): Eukaryota > Metazoa > Chordata > Amphibia > Anura > Bufonidae > Bufo > Bufo bufo. The sequence continues at coordinate 424,851,932 of NC_053394.1, forward strand.
AATCCAACCAACACAAATGAGACACCCCAGTAGTAGGAGAGCACCTCCTGGGAGCAACCTGCAGTATCCCTCACAGCAAGGGCAATACCACAAGTACAGCTAAGTAACCTGAGGGGCAGAAGTGTTTAATATAAAGTAAGTGCCAATACTGGAGGAAGGATTATATATACCAAGGATTCAAGCCAGCAATTAGGCATCCGGGCCTTGGGATCCAGCCAGCTAGAATAGCTGAGGGGATAGAGCAGCATCGCACTGCAAAGCATTAACTGTATACCCTCCAAGTATCTTGCAAGATTATACCTGCCATATTGTGAAGTAAACCTGCTGTGCATTTGTACTGTCAAGGACTGCATTATCATCTACTGCAATTACTTGTATAAAGTTGGACTGTTTCCTAAAGTAAAGCAACGTTTGGTTTACCACCTGTGTACTCCATTAATCCTCCTGCAAATCGGTGTGCCACTGTTACAGGCACTGGCGTCACGATTCTTAAAGGGACCTTGCCTCAGGCACTCAAAACACCTGCAACATCCAGGGCACCTCACCCAACATCAGGCCAGGTCTCTCTATACAGAGTGTGCCCCAGAGGAACTTGTGTCTACCTTTCATTCACTGCCACATGCCTGCCCAGGGTTCTCCTCCAAAAAGTGAGTAACCCTCGATTGCCCATAACCGTGACCTCACTGTCGCTATACCCTGCAGGTCTGGCGTGCTGCACCTGTCCTGTCCATCACAATGGGGGCGTGACATAGAAGACAGCGAGAAGAGCCTCTGGGTGCCACAGGACACCATGGCCGGGCCCCATAGCCTGCCTGCCTGATGTATGTTGAGTAGTATGCGTACAGAAAATAATTTCACCCGGACCCTCCCGATGTCTCTGAACCTCAGAGACATCGAACGGGTGAAATAATTTTCAGTACTGAGCGGCGGCCGCCGGGCCCCCTTCCCAGCCGGGCCCTCGGACCACGTCTGAAGTGCCCGACCGCTCAGTCCGCCCCTGCCTCCAGTAGAACAATACACTGAGTCTAATGACCAGGTTGCAGCAGTGATGAGGGACAGACAGCTGGGACAGTCAGAAGAGAGATAAGAGAAATGACTCAGAGTTTAGATTAGAGGAGATCCTCATTCAGATTGAATTAACCCTTTAAATTGGCTTCTCAAGGAGATATGTATGTTAAAGGTACAGACATCCCTTCTGAAACATCTGTCTCATTCAGTAGCTATATAACTAAATGAGAGAGATGTCTTTTTTTTTATTTTATAAGATAACACATTTGAACCTCCATTTTAATTATATTATTTACCCCTCCAGTCCTGAGTTTTTTTTTACACCCCCTGGATGCTTTTTTTTTTTTTTTTTGTTCCGATAACCATGACCTCTACAGTGGGGTAAATAATTACACATTTACACACAGGGTTTTGAAGAATAAACCATTTTTGATAGAACATTATCAAACTTTTAAAGCACTGTAATAATTAGAATGAAAAAACTGCACTTAAATTCTTCACACCCATACACTGCGAAGACTATGGCCAAATTTGACTGCTAGCCATGTTAGCTGTGACATCACCTCATCAGAATGCGCTGCGCAGGAACACGCTTCTCACTGTTGCAGCTGATTGCGCCTCACTTTGTGATCACATTGGCTGATTTGATAGAATGGCAAATCTGACAGAAAATAAGACTTGTGACCGCTCTGAGCACTGTGATCAATGTGCCCCAGGAACTGCCTGACAGCCTTCTCTGAATCAGTCTTCTGATTCAGACCTTCTATGAAGGACCAGACAGCTCCTGAGCTTCGGTTCACTTGCTTGTCAGCCGACTCAGCAAGTGAATTGAAGATTCGATTCATGAATCGGTTCTTTTGAATGAACTGATTCAAATGATGCGATTCATTTAAAAGATTCAAACTTCCCATCTCTACTGGAAACTTTTCTTTCCCAGGATGTTTTTCACTCCCACAATGCAGCAGTCTTTGTAACAGAAAAACTAAGTGTAATACAATTTAACACCGCTAGATGGTGCTATAACCACTCTAACCACTTGAGAAATACCAAGACTCTGGCAGAATGAACTGGAATCCTTTTCTAACCCTGCTGGGCAGAATAAGGCCTCATGCACACGACTGTTGTGTGCACCCGTGGCCGTTGTTCCATTTTCCGTGATTTTCTGCGGACCCATTGACTTTTAATGGGTCCGTTGAAAACTCGGAAAATGCACCATTTGTCATCCGCCTCCGTGATCCGTGTATCCTGTCCGTCAAAAAAATATGACCTGTCCTATTATTTTGACGGACAATGGTTCACGGACCCATTCAAGTCAATGGGTCCGTGAAAAAACACGGATGCACACAAGATTGGCATCCGTGTCAGTGATCCGTGTCCGTAGGCTACTTTCATACAGATGGATCCGAAGATCCGTCTGCATAAAAGCTTTTTCAAAGCTGAGTTTTCACTTCGTGAAAACTCAGATCCGACAGTATATTCTAACAGAGAGGCGTTCCCATAGTGATGGGGACGCTTCTAGTTAGAATATACTACGAACTGTGTACATGACTGCCCCCTGCTGCCTGGCAGCATCCGATCTCTTACAGGGGGCTGTGATCAGCACAATTAACCCCTTAGGTGCCGCACCTGAAGGGGTTAATTGTGCGTATCATAGCCCCCTGTAAGAGATCAGGGGCTGCCAGGCAGCAGGGGGCAGACCCCCCCTCCCTCCCCAGTTTTCATTTCATTGGTGGCCAGTGCGGCCCTCCCCGGCCCCCCTCCCTCCCATTATTGTATTATCATTGGTGGCCATTGTGCGGCCCTCCCTCCCTCTATTGTATTATCATTGGTGGCCAGTGTGCGGCCCCCCCTCTATTGTATTAATATCATTGGTGGCCAGTGTGCGGCCTCCCCTCTCCCCCCCCCCCCGATCATTGGTGGCAGCGGAGAGTTCCGATCAGAGTCCCAGTTTAATCGCTGGGGCTCCAATCGGTAACCATGGCAACCAGGATGCTACTGCAGTCTTGGTTGCCATGGTTACTTAGCAATATTAGAAGCATCATACTTACCTGCTGCGCTGTCTGTGACCGGCCGGGCGCTCCTCCTACTGGTAAGTGACAGATCATTAAGCAATGCGCCGCACAGACCTGTCACTTACCAGTAGGAGGAGCTCCCGGCCGGTCACAGACAGCGCAGCAGGTAAGTATGATGCTTCTAATATTGCTAAGTAACCATGGCAGCCAGGACTGCAGTAGCGTCCTGGTTGCCATGGTTACCGATCGGAGCCCCAGCGATTAAACTGGGACTCCGATCGGAACTCTCCGCTGCCACCAATGATCGGGGGGGGGGGGGGAGAAGAGGGGGGGGCGGCCACATACTGGCCACCAATGATAATACAATAGAGGGGGGGGGCCGCACACTGGCCACCAATGATATTCAAACTGGGGGCAGTCATGTACACACTTCTTAGTATATTCTAACTTGAAGCGTCCCCATCACCATGGGAACGCATCTGTGTTAGAATATACTGTCGGATATGAGTTTTCACCAAGTAACTTAAATCCGATGGTATATTCTAACATAGAGGCATTCCCATGGTGATGGGGACGCTTCAAGTTAAAATATACCATCGGATTGGAGAAAACTCCGATCCAAAGGTATAATAGGGACTCTTGACTTTACATTGAAAGTCAATGGGGGGCGGATCCGTTTGCAATTGCACCATATTGTGTCAACGTCAAACGGATCCGTCCCCATTGACTTGCATTGTAAGTCAGGACGGATCCGTTTGGCTCCGCAGGGCCAGGCGGACACCAAAACGACTTTTTCCTTCATGTCCGTGGATCCTCCAAAAATCAAGGAAGACCCACGGAAGGAAAAACGGACACAGATCATGGAACTAGCGAACCCGTTTTTGCGGACCGCAAGAAAAAACGGTCGTGTGCATGAGGCCTAAGGGATATATTCTCTGATGCCAGAGGAGCCAGTATATAATGTTTTGGGGTTTATGGCCCTCATCAGTAAAGAGCAGGGTATCCTTTTTCCTGAGGATCAGAAGGTAGAGTTTGTTCCAGACTGATTTGCATTTGGATACCCGGTAAGATGACATTCAGAGCGGGGATGTCACCCTAACTACCTCCCCTTACATGTGCTGCAATGTTAAAGGGGTTCTGCACTTTGTTTAAACTGATGATCTATCCTCTGGATAGATCATCAGCATCTGATCGGCGAGAGTCCGACACCCAGGACCCTCGCCGATCAGCTTTCTGAGAAGGCAGTGGCGCTCCAGCAGCGCCGCGACCTTCTCACTGTTTAATGCTGGCCCAGTGACGTCACGACTAGTATCACTGGCCTGGGCGGGGCTAAGCTCCATTCGAGTGAACAGAGCTTAGCCCCGCCCAGGCCAGTGATACTAGTCGTGACGTCACTGGGCCGGCGGTAAACAGTGAGAAGGCCGCTGCACTGCTGGAGTGCCGCTGCCTTCTCAAACAGCTGATCGTCGGGGGTCGGACCCCCGCCGATCAAATGCTGATGATCAATCCAGAGGATAGATCATCAGTTTAAACAAAGTGCAAAACCACTTTAAAGGGGTATTCCCATCTTAATGATCACTGTTAAATCTGTTAAGGATTTAACAGTGATAATTTTTCTAAATATATTTAATTAACTAATTCCCATCCCTTACAAGAAAAAAAAACATATACTTACCTGACTGTTGTCTTCCGTCTCCCCTGGTTACGGCCACCGCTCTTCTCAGGAATCGCGGTGGCCACGCTTGCGCAGACGACTTCTTCTCTTCTCCCGGCCGGCCGCGCGCAGTCCCGAAAGCGCACGCCGAGGCCGCGCATGCGATATGGTGATTTCTCAGGGCGCATGCGCGGCGGCGTGCGCGTTCAGTCCAGCGCGCGGCCCGGCCGGGAGAAGACTTCAATCAAGATGGAGCCCGCCCCCTTCCCGAAACCAGGAAGTGGACAGCGCGCCGGGAGCAGGTAAGTATGAAACTGCGTGATGAGAATACCCCTTTAACATATCCCTATGCAGTTATATAATTTTAATTCACAGCGCCATCTGCTGTTTTCAAATGACATTACAACTCACATATGTTTTTTAACATTTTTAACAATCCTTTTTGAAGTACAAAGTGTGCAGGTTAATTTTTGGTTATCTTACTCGACTTTGGTTTGTCAAAGCTGGTGCATGGAAGAAAATAGAGGCGTTGTCCACGACTGTTGGTTATGTGATCCCCTGCTGTAGATGCTGCCTGTCTTGGCCACATGTAGTGCTAGTGAACGGTGCACTCCGTCACGCATAGTTAGAGGATAGCCAGGATATGTGAGATTGCTTGTGGGTGATTCTGGGCCTAGAATGCATGCTCTATCTGCACTAATGTTAATCCGGCGCTGAATGTAACTGTTACTTCCGAGGCACTGCTTCTCACTCTCCTTCTCATCTCCCTGCGTGTGCTCACTAAAAGACAAAGGGGGAGATTTATCAAACTGGTGTAAAGTAGAACTGTCTTAGTTGCACATAGCAACTAGAGATGAGCGAATCGATGTCGGATGAAACATCCGAAGTCGATTCACATAAAACTTTGTTCCAATACTGTACGGAGTAGGAGCTCCGTACAGTATTAGAATGTAGTGGCTCAGATGAGCCGAAGTTATTGCTTCACGAAGTCTCGTGAGACTTTGTGTAATAACTTCATAAATTAATTTGTACTCTAAAAAAACATTTCCCGAAATCGGGTTCGGTTCCGAGTGGTATTGGAACAAAGTTTTATGGAAATGGACTTCAGATGTTTCATCCAAAGTCGATTCCCTCATCCCTAATAGCAACCAATCAGATTTCACCTTTCATTTTCCAAAGGAGCTGTGAAAAATTAAAGGTGGAATCTGATTGTTTGCTATGGGCAACAAAGCCAGTTATACTTTATACCAATTTCATTAATCTCCCCCAAAGTGTTTGACCTGTGTTTACCAACCTCTGGCTCTCCAGCTGTTGCAAAACCACAACTCTTATCATGTCCCAATAGCCTGCAGCCATCAGGACATGATGGGAGTTGTAGTTTTACAGCTGGAGAGCCAAAGGTTATGAAACATAGGTCTACAGTATTGTAAGAAGCACTGTAGTAAAATACTACTGTGGGCAACAAACAGTTAGTCTATTAGAGGCAGACTGAAATGCAGGGGAGATGAGAGGTATAGTGAGAAGCAGTGCCTTAGCAGTCACATTAGTGTATACAATTTAATACATGCTGCATCAAAAACATTACTTTATTACAATCTTCCAGTCGGTTGAGATCCATCAAGACACGTAGAAGCCTATGAAGAACAAACAAACTTTCACTTTTTTAGACCAGAGTTGTAGTTGAGAAAAATAGTGACAAGGGACATCAGACAGCCGTTTTAGGTAAAAATTTATTTTCATTTCTTTTAAATTATTTTAAGTTAATATGGTAATTACAGGCAGATTGAAATGTACACTGTGCCATGAAACCCAAAAATTACATCCCTTCAAATTATACAGTATTTATACATACAACATTCCTGCTAACGCTGGTCTGTCAAGGTGAAGGTGAAGAGTTTTCAAGGGGAATATTATTTATATATATATATATATATATATATATATACACACAGTACAGACCAAAAGTATGGACACACATTTTCATTCAAAGAGTTTTCTTTATTTTCATGACTATGAAGGCATCAAAACTATGAATTAACACATGTGGAATTATATACCTAACAAACAAGTGTGAAACAACTGAAAATATGTAATATTCTAGGTCCTTCAAAGTAGCCACCTTTTGCTTTGATTACTACTTTGCACACTCTTGGCATTCTCTTGATGAGCTTCAAGAGGTAGTCCCCTGAAATGGTCTTCCAACAGTCTTGAAGGAGTTCCCAGAGATGCTTAGCACTTGTTGGCCCTTTTGCCTTCACTCTGCGGTCCAGCTCACCCCAAACCATCTCGATTGGGTTCAGGTCCGGTGACTGTGGAGGCCAGGTCATCTGGCGCAGCACCCCATCACTCTCCTTCATGGTCAAATAGCCCTTACCTTCAAAGTTTTCCCAATTTTTCGGCTGACTGACTGACCTTCATTTCTTAAAGTAATGATGGCCACTCGTTTTTCTTTACTTAGCTGCTTTTTTCTTGCCATAATACAAATTCTAACAGTCTATTCAGTAGGACTATCAGCTGTGTATCCACCTGACTTCTCCTCAACGCAACTTATGGCCCCAACCCCATTTATAGGGCAAGAAATCCCACTTATTAAACCTGACAGATCACACCTGTGAAGTGAAAACCATTTCAGGGGACTAACTCTTGAAGCTCATCAAGAGAATGCCAAGAGTGTGCAAAGCAGTAATCAAAGCAAAAGGTGGCTACTTTGAAGAACCTAGAATATGACATATTTTCAGTTGTTTCACACTTGTTTGTTATGTATATAATTCCACATGTGTTAATTCATAGTTTTGATGCCTTCAGTGTGAATCTACAATTTTCATAGTCATGAAAATAAAGAAAACTCTTTGAATGAGAAGGTGTGTGCAAACTTTTGGTCTGTACTGTATATATATATATATATATATATATATATAGATCGCTGAGACAATTAATGATTATCTTTTATTTTTAACTCATTCCGCAATGGTAAAAAGAAAAAAATATTACATTGGAAAAGTATTTAAAAGTGGTAGACCACTGTCTCTGTAAAATGATAGTTTTTCTAGAACCAAAAAGTGATTCCATGCCCATATGAACTTACATTTTTCTACAGCATTATAATTATTGTATTCTTGTACATAGGAGCAGTATTATAGTAGTTATATTCTTGTACATAGGAGCAGTATTATAGTAGTTATATTCTTGTACATAGGAGCAGTATTATAGTAGTTATATTCTTGTACATAGGAGCAGTATTATAGTAGTTATATTCTTGTACATAGGAGCAGTTTTATAGTAGTTATATTCTTGTACATAGTAGCAGTATTATATCAGTTATATTCTTCTACATAGGAGCAGTATTATAGTAGTTGTATTCTTGTACATAGGAGGCAATATTATAGTAGTTGTATTCTTGTAGATAGGAGGCAGTATTATAGCAGTTATATTCTTGTACATAGGAGGCAGTATTATAGTAGTTATATTTTTGCATTTAGTGCAGTCTTATAGGGGTCAGAGTTAATTTTTAAAGGCGAAACAAAATAGAGTTCCAGTTTTCTATTACTTCCTCATCTAATCTGAGATTTTAATTTTCCTTTTAGTAAAATGTCAGATCAGCAGTTCGAACCTAAATAATATCCTACTCTAAGGAGATATATCAAGTATAGGTTTCTTTTTCAAAAATACATTTTCAATAAAAAAAATATAGAAAAATAATGGTAGCAAAACATTACAATTTAGTACAACTCCGTTTTATAGTGCCTGCTCACATGGAATCAAGACATAATAGTTATTTTTCATTTGCTAAAGATCAACATTGTGTTAAGGTAAATGCGATGAAAAACCTTAGTCTTTTTACCCAGTGACAAAAGTTTTCTGAGACCCCCCCAAAAATGATCTGATGTACAGGAAAATTATAAAGTAAAAAAAATAAGAAGCAGTGCTCACCTGCTTAAACCTCACCGTTACAGCAATGCTCCCAGCGGTCTTTGCATCCAGAGATGCAACAGTAAATTACCTGACTACATCACCTGATCACTGAGGACACTGATTGGCTGCAGTGGTCATAAGCGTAGCCAGAAAATAAGACGGTCAGGAGCACTGAAGCAGCGGTTCTGTGTGTTAGCAGGTTTGCATTGTTTATTTTCTTTCTTTTTTTTTATTGTTCCCAGCCGTTTGCTCATTTTTGAGTGGCCTCGGGAAAACATTAAAAAAAGTTGGAATTTTTAAAGCTGAACTCCCTCAACATAAATACACACATAAAAAAAATCACTCAATGTTACAGTTCCTATTTCCAAAAATATTAAGTGCTAAATGTACATCTTCAGAATCAACATTATATTTACAAAGACCCAGGGCCTCATTTATTCAAACTGTCTAAAAGAAAAACGAATAGATAAAATGAAATCTGCACAGTGATTGATTGCTAGGGGCAACAAGAGTATTTTTTATTGTAGACCAATTTCATAGTTCTTCCAGTGGGCTCTAAGGTGAAAGCCATTGGTGCAAACAAAAATGGAGGGTGTTTCTCAAAACAAAAAGTGATATTATTTCTAGTAAAATGTTTACGCCAAGTTGTAAACGTATCCCCAGTGGCGTTCCTACCATAAATACAGACCATCTGACTACTATAGGTTCCGCAGGGAGGGCAGGGGGTCAGTACTGAACTGCTTCTCCTGTTCCCCACAGAGATTCAGTGCAAAAAATATTTTTTACAACTTTCATTAAAATCTATGGTAACTGTATACATTCCTATACACTGAGCTCCCTCTAGTGGTGGCTGCAGGCAGCCAGTTTCTTAATTTTCTGTGTGGAGGGAAGCAGGGGATTTATCAGTGTATTTATGCCAGTTGTCTGGTGTAGATACATTGAGAAATATGGTGATCAGAGCCGGCACCATAACTATGAACCACTTTTTGTGACAAAGATGTTGAATAAAGTGGTGGGGCTAGAGGGTCCATACTAACTTTTGTTATAGAGCCCTATGAGAGCTGTTCATGCCACTGCTTATTCTCCATCATCTCTGTGGGACTACTAAGTGCTGTATGCTCAACCACTGTGCAGTTCATAAGTGGAAACACAGGACCACCATTCAGGGGATTGGTAGGGGTCCCAATACTCAGACCCCCAACCGAGCAGACGCTTTTCTCCTATTCTGTGTATAGGGGATATGTTAAAAACTTGGTTGTTCCAAGTTGTGACGTTATCTCCTATCCTGTGAAAGCTAAATGCTCAGTGGGGTCCGACGATTGGGATGTGCACCAGTTCTGAGAATGGAGATCCCATTGCCCTGATCTGATGGCATGGCCGATCAAGTCATCCTCTATGGGGTCACTGGAAATAGCCAACTGGACCCCCATTCTTGGGATCGGTTGAACTCCCCCGATGAGTTAGTTATCCCCTATTCTGTGGATACCAGATAACTTCAAAACTTGGCATAAACCCTTTATCCCTTTTAACTTGTAATCTATAAGTAAACATGTGTAACACCCCCTGAGGTTTTTAAGTTTTGAGAGACGAAAGGGTTGATGACCACGGCATAGTCATTTACTTTTCAGGAACCTGCTTCCTATCGATGCAGGTATCAGACTTGTTCAACAAGTAGAAGTAATGAGCCTCTCTGTAAAACCATTTGTCCACCAGTGCCACCAGTAGAGAGCTATTGCACTCGTCAGTTCTTCGTGATTTTCTTCTCACCTCATTGTGCATGACACTCAGCAAGGTAGCAGTTTTTTCCAGGTCTGCAGGACATTTACCTGTCTATAGAGCATCTGTAAGAAAGGTGACTTTGCAGATATTTTACTCGTACCATAAAGAAGGTTGGCTTCCAACTTTAGAGATCAGCATGCCAAAAATATCCAGGAAAAAAGTTCAAAATTCTTGACGCAGTGATGGAGAAGAATTATCTTCATATATCCTGCCTAGAGTTGAGCACCACTGAAAGTTGCTATCGGCAAACACAAGAGGGAACAGAATTGGTCCTGAGAGGTCTGTGACCAGTGGGGATTGTAGACAGAACGGAAGTCTCGGACCTCAGGCTTGTAGCATGGAGAAACCTCGCACCTGGTGGAGAAGGGAACATGCATGTCACTATACTGTATACATGGCCTGTCAGCAGAACTGCAGCATCATTCATCGTTATTGTCTGAGAGCTCGAGATATGCAGCATAAGATGGCATCACTTTGTAATACTCGGTCACAAGATGTCTATGCTTTCTGTCTGGGTGTGCTACCCAAAGACTGTAATGTAAATTATAGCCTGTCAAGTGTGAAAATCTCCACCAAAATGTCCATGATTCCCTGTATTCTACTATTCTACCACCAATCTACATCTGAACATATGGCAGAGGATATGCTAGAGATCATGACCTACTGTAGACCCAGTCACTCACTTTACAACCCGCTGAAGGATTTTGCGTTCATCTTGGTCCAAGCACAAGGGAAAAGTCCCACCATACTGTGCTATAATCTGTGCTTTGTCCACTTTTATTTGCGAAATGCTGATCTGCTGGAATAAAATGGAAGTGGATTATATTAGGTAAGAAAATGTCTGTGCCTGCTTCCAGATATTTGGTTACAGAGCTAAGACTAATACTAAGAGAAGGACTTCATGTATAAATTGACATACGAAGCAAGAGGAGTGCCTGATCGATTTGACAAAATCTGGGGAATATGGGTACAAGCGGAGGGCACAGTGTGAGGTTCATTGATGATTGGGTCTGCATTACCCAAGTGTGTGGATGTGGTGTGAGTGAGTGCAGATCTTTCTTTGTGACGACAGTAATGCTCTGTAATAAAGATACATTTATGTTTCTTACTGTTGCGCAATATGATAATGATGGACTTATCTGGACTTGCTTATGTGTATGATTGTCAGGCTGATTGTTTTGTTTTTTTTCCCTTTGGGATTGTTGTATTAACCTTAAAAGAATTAAATAAAGGCTATTAAAAAAAAAAGAGAAGGACTTCATGATGAGGTTACAACTCAGATACAATTCCGATAATTAACTCTGGAACTTGGATTTACTACTTGCATCACATCTGGAGAGACAGCTCAATCATTGTTTTTCATTTATTTTATTTATTTTTTCACAAGATGTGTTTATTTCTTTGTATTTCAGTGTCTGATGAAGGCCTGCGAGCTGAAAACGTTCACACACTGCCACGTGACTTATTTTTCTAAATAATAAAAGCAGCCAAATTGACCAAGAAAAACTTTGCTGTGATTTATGTTTACTAGTGATTGGGGTGGGAACCCTATACACAGCACAAAAGACGGGGAGCGACAAAGATTGTCATTGACTAAGAAAAGGACATCAGTCAGACGTGAAATTTTAGAATAGGAGCAGAATTATAGTAGTTATATTCTTGTACATAGGAGCAGTATTATAGTAGTTATATTCTTGTACATAGGAGCAGAATTATAGTAGTTATATTCTTGTACATAGGAGCAGTATTATAGTAGTTATATTCTTGTACATAGGAGCAGAATTATAGTAGTTATATTCCTGTACATAGGAGCAGTATTATAGTAGTTATATTCTTGTACATAGGAGCAGTATTATAGTAGTTATATTCTTGTACATAGGAGCAGTATTATAGTAGTTATATTCTTGTACATAGGAGCAGTATTATAGTAGATATATTCTTGTACATAGGAGCAGTATTATAGTATTTATATTCTTGTACATAGGAGCAGTATTATAGTAGTTATATTCTTGTACATAGGAGCAGTATTATAGTAGTTATATTCTTGTACATAGGAGCAGTATTATAGTAGTTATAATCTTGTACATAGGAGGCAGTATTATAGTAGTTATATTCTTGTACATAGGAGCAGTATTATAGTAGTTATATTCTTGTACATAGAAGCAGTATTATAGTAGTTATATTCTTGTACATAGGAGCAGTATTATAGTAGTTATATTCTTAACCATATTTCTTTTTATTGAGGTAAGAAAACAAGGCCACACGCCTACACAAGACAACTGTTTCATAACATTAAGAGTCACAATAGTTATCCAGCATACAAGTCATGTGTAAGCAATACCAGCTATTATCATCTTCATCAAAAACATACATCAAAAGAAACGAAAAGAAGGAAGGAAAAAGGGAAGGAGAAGTGAGGGGATCCTGCTCTATCATGTGAAATTCCTGTGTGATTTCCACGGGGACCATAGCTTTAGGAAACAATGGCGAGAGTTTGTTTCCCAATGTGCCAGTTCCTCAAAGCGGTAGATTTGATCTACCTTGTCCGTCCACATATCTAGATTTGGAGGGGAATCGGTTTTCCACAAAAAGGGGACTAGTAGTCTAGCTGCTGTAATCAGCATTGTAGGGAGATTATTTTTGGCCGGGGTTATCGTGCTATTAGGGCACCATAGTAAGATAAGTTTAGCATCTAGTACGACTTTGGTTTTGCAAACACTATTAATCATTGATTCTACCAATTTCCAAAACGGTTGGATCTTATGGCAGAGCCACCAGATATGTGATAGTGAACCGGTTTCTATGCCACATCTCCAGCACACCTCGGGTACCTCAGGGTTAAGTTTGTGCAAGAATTCAGGAGTTTTGTACCATCTACTTAGTAGCTTAAAAGAATTCTCCTGAACTCTCACACAACGACCAAAGCCATGAGAATGAGCCAGAACAAAGGCTCTCTCTGGTTCCGTCAGGGTCATAGAAAGCTCTCGCTCCCATGAAGTCAAATACCCAAGTTCTGGTGGTAAGAAGGAAAGCATTTCTTTATACATCTGGGATAATGGCCTAAGAGGAGGTTTAGGAGCCAGGACTTTCTTCTCAAGCCAAGAGGGGGAGCTGCTACTAGCAAAGGTTCCAACGCATAATTTGGTATCTCTCTTAAAATCTGCCAAGTGGAAAAAGGGAGCTGTCTTGATTTCGGGGCGATCCAATATTAAATCCCACTGCAAACTACCATCTGGGAGAAGGACATCCCGCAGGAACAAGCCAGCGAGCCTAGACCAAATCCCAGAGGGGCTTGACACAGAAGGATGAATATAGCTCTGTAACAGTTTAAGAGGCATACAGGGGTTAGGGAAGCTAAACTGCTGGGATTTGACCATTTTAGACCATTCTACTAGCATTCCCTTCCAAACTGGGGATGAGGCGTAATGATTAGCTGAAAAGGGCCTAACACCCCATAGAGTGAGCTGATCCTGGTTGGTGAGTAGTACAGATTCGAGCCGTGAGCAAAGGGAGTTAGATTTACATGTTAGGGTAGATACACATCTGCATAACTGAACAGCAGTGTAATATGACTTTACATCAGGCATCCCAAAGCCTCCAAATTTCTTATCTCTTGTGAGAACAGAATATGCAATGCGTGGCGACTTGCCATTCCAGAGAAAGCGCGTGAACACTCGGCGGACCTCTGAAAAGTATGAGTTTGGCAGCCAAATAGGGATGGCTTGTAGCATATAAAGAAATTTGGGGAGAATGAAAGTTTTCAGATAGTTTTTCCTCCCTATCCATGAAACAAAAGGGAGTTTCAGATTCAGTAAGTGAGTGCGAACCTCTTGTAGGAGTGGAGCATAGTTAAGGGAGGCTAGGTCTAGAATATTGGCCGAAACATGTGTTCCTAAAAACGTAATGTCTCTGGAGGCCCAGGTAAATGGAGTGGAACGTTTTAGACTGTTGACTACAGATTGGGGGCAAGAAATATTAAGTGCCATGGATTTCCCATAATTTATTTTGAAGTTGGATACAAATCCGAAGTCCTCAAAAGTATTCAGCAACTTGGGCAAGGCTTCCGCAGGGTTGGAGGTCATGACTAAAAGGTCATCCGCGAATGCTGCAGTAACATGGGTTTGTGGGCCAATCTGGAGGCCTCTAAAACCAGGGTCTGATCTAATTTTACACAGAAGGGTTTCCATGACCAGTACAAATAGTGCCGGGGAGAGGGGGCACCCCTGTCTTGTCCCGTTGGTGATGCGAAATGGTGGGGATAATGCTCCATTAACTTTGACCATGGCACAGGGGGCCGAATAAAGGGTGTTGACAGCACTGATAAACTGGTCCGGGAGGCCAAACTTCGACAGGGTCCGCGACATAAAGAGCCAGCTGACCCTGTCGAAGGCTTTTTCCGCATCCGTGCTCACTAGAACTAAAGGCCTAGAGGATCTCTTGGCCCAATTCACTAGGTGTAGAAGCCGCACCGTATTCTCCGACCCCTGTCTGCCATGGACAAAACCTACTTGCTCCTCATGCACAATGTCAGGGAGAACATCCTGAAGCCTGGTAGCCAGAATTTTCGCCCACCACTTCACATCATTATTAAGTAAAGATATTGGCCTATAGTTACTGCAGCATGTTGGATCCTTGTTTTCCTTATGGAGGACAGTAATGTGCGCCATTAAGGAATGAGGAGCGAGAGAACCCCCTGTCAGAAGGTAGTTGCACAAGTTCCTGAAACGTGGGATTAACACATCCTGAAAGACTTTATAGTATGCAATGGAAAATCCATCAGGGCCCGGGCTTTTACCCGATGGGATAGACATAAGGACCTTGCCAACCTCTGAATCGGAAATAGGTTTAGTCAGGAGGGAAGTTTTTGATGGGGATACAGAGGGAAGGTCTAGAGACTGCAAGAATTTATCAGTGGCCTCAGATAAATCTCCAGGGGTAGTCCCATTAGGGGAGGGCAAATTATATAAGGCCTCATAGAAGGTACAAAACGCCTTAGCGACATCTGGGGTGGACTTATGTATTTTGCCCTTGGAGTCTTTAATAGAGGAAACAAAGGAGTCAGAGAACTGCTTCTTGGCAATTGCCGACATCAGTCTGTTTCCTCTATCCCCATGAGCATAGGCCTTGAATCGGGAACGGAGGACCAACTTTGCTGAGGTGACATTCAATAAATTTTTTAGTTTTGTTCTGGCTTCAGTTAGTTCTGCTAGGGTGCTTATAGCCCGAGATTCCTTGTGGGAAGATTCTAGACGAGATATGGTCGCCAATAAGGCGTCCAGGGCTAGTGTCCTTTGTTTTTTCACAAAGGCTCCCAAAGCTATGAGTTCCCCCCTTAGAACCACCTTATGGGATTCCCATAGTATAGAAGGAGAAGGAGGTGAATCTGGGGTGTCATTAAGTGTGAAAAATTCCGATATTGAGGCCTTAAGCTTGTCTACATATCTAGGGTCTAGAATCAGGGTATCGTTGAGACGCCATAAGCGCTCCTTTCTCTGCGGGCTAGACAGGGAAAAATTTACAATGACAGGGGCATGGTCGGATAATGTTATATTACCTATCCGGGCTCCAGAGACACTACGTACATACGAACTAGACAGGAAAATGTAATCCAATCTGTGGAAAGATAGTTTGGCATGTGAGTAAAAGGTATAATCTCGGCCATTGGGGTTTAGGGCCCGCCAGACATCCAATACTTTAAGTTTTTTCAGGGAAATTTTCAATCTTTTCAGGAGCCTATAAGATACAGAAGGTCTGCCCGCCGAGGTGTCCACCGCTGGTTCCAGAGCCACATTGAAGTCGCCCCCCAGTACTAATAAGCCCTCTGAGAAGGAGGATAACGCAGCAAGGGTCTGAACGAGCCATGGTACTTGGCCTTTATTGGGAGCGTACACGTTGGCAAAGGTCACTGGAGATTCACCCAATAAACCCTTTACAAAAATGTATCTGCCCTCTGGGTCTGCTGAGATAGCCGAGTGTTTAAAGGGGAGGCATTTATGAATAGCTATACTAACCCCTCTACTAGCGGAGTCGTGAGTACTGTGAAACCACTGGACAAATTTCTTAGGGGGAAGCTTAGGAATCTTGCCCGTTCTGAAATGGGTCTCTTGCAAAAAGGCCACGAGACCTTATCTTTCAGAAGGAGAGATAGAGTTTGAGACCTTTTACATGGCTCGTTTAGCCCGTGCGCGTTTAGTGAGGCGACCACTATAGAAGACATTTCTGAATACATTCAGGTGAGTAAATGCATAATACAACCATGGAAGTATGAAAGAGCACACATATGATATGAGCAGGAGCAGGGAAGGAAGGTAAGGGAAACACAAAAGAACAAAAAATGAACAAGGGAACATTGAACATGTCAAGATGACCAGTGAGTAATTCAGACATAACACCCGTCTGAGGAAGGTTAGTACTTTACCTATCACCAGCCAAGACAGGGTTGGACTGGCGAGGGGGCAAGTAAAGCACCTGTGGTCTGAACAGAAGAGACCAAAACAAAAAAGTGTCCAGCATCTTAATCCGTCCGGACATCACCCTGCAATGAGGAGCAGGATGCGTTATCCTAGAGGTAGCGTCCCGTAGCAGCAATAATACGGTACAGAACCGTTAAAACATAACATTAAGCCCAACTAAGAGATAGGCCATAAAAATAAAAAACTCTAAGAATGCAGAAAACCTTTAAAGTGTAGAGAGGCCAAGTCCGCCTTTAGTAACCTGTGTAACAGAGGTGAGTAACAGTCATCCCCTATTCTGGGGAGGTAAAAATATCAGCAAGGTATGCTTACAAGCATCTCTAATCAGGTGGGATCTCTATCCATCCTACCGCGTCGCAAGCGATCCGGTTTGCCTGCGGACGCCGTCTGCCATGCGGTCACACGAGGTGGTGCGGGAAGGGCGCCATCTTGGTCAGCTGGTAACCATGAGGGGATCTCCATCGGAGGAACATCCAGGGACCGCCAAACAGAATCCAGGTCATCAGGAGAGCGTACGGTGAGTAGCTTACCATTCCTGGAAATCGCCAACCCAAAGGGGTATAGCCAGCGGAATGGGGTCGAGGTTTTCCTCAGGATATCCAGGAGAGGCCTGAGAAGGCGCCGCTTGGCCAGGGTGGATGGGGCGATGTCTTGGAACATCTGAATCGGGGTATTTTCGTACTCCAGTACCTCCATTTCTCTTTGGCTTTTAAGGATGGCTGCGGTATCAACGTAGCTCAATAGGCCACAGATTACATCACGTGGCGGTTCTTGCGGTTTAGGCCTAGGGCGCAGCGCCCTGTGTATGCGCTCCACCACGATTCCCGCCGCTCTGTCAGGATCCAGCAGCTTAAAAAACAATTCACGTGCTACTGTCGGTAAGGCCTCCGCTGCAAACGACTCAGGTAGGCCGCGGATGCGGATATTGCGCCGGCGGCTGCGGTTTTCTTGGTCTTCCAATTTCAGGAAGGCATCGTTTAGCAAGGCCTTGTGAGACGCCAGCACCTCCGACGCTTTACTCTCATACGTCATGATGGCCTCCTGAGTGGCTTCTAACGCCACCACTCTCTGCCCCAGATGCTTCATGTCGTCCTTAATATCAGACAGGTCTTGTTTTAAGGGCGAGAGGGCCGATTCAAGGACCCGGCGCAGGGTTCGCTCTGAGAGAGGTGGGTCTCTGGGTCTCTTGTCCGAGACATCGGAGCCGCTGCCTGCGTCTGACAATTCCCCGGCGTCAGAGTCCTGTGCAGCAGACGTCGCCATGTTGGGGCCTTTCTGCGCCGTGAACCTCGACGTTTTCCGGAGAAACTTCTCCATCTCTGGCTGTTTGGAGCGCAGTGGGGTGGACTCTGAGCTTCCTCTGTTCTTTTCTTTGCCAGGTTTCCCCATAATCAGGCAAATTATGAGCTTTTATAGGGCAAATGAGCCGGAATGCTGGAGGAGCTCAAGCTCGTGCGGCCATTCAGCAGCGTGGCTCGGCTCCGCCTATAGTAGTTATATTCTTGTACATAGGAGCAGTATTATAGTAGTTATATTCTTGTACATAGGAGGCAGTATTATAGTAGTTATATTCTTGTACATAGGAGGCAGTATTATAGTAGTTATATTCTTGTACATAGGAGCAGTATTATAGTAGTTATATTCTTGTACATAGGAGCAGTATTATAGTAGTTATATTCTTGTACATAGGAGGCAGTATTATAGTAGTTATATTCTTGTACATAGGAGCAGTATTATAGTAGTTATATTCTTGTACATAGGAGGCAGTATTATAGTAGTTATATTCTTGTACATAGGAGCAGTATTATAGTAGTTACATTATTGTACATAGGAGGCAGTATTATAGTAGTTATATTCTTTATCAAATTTCTTTTTATTTGAGAAAAATATACAGTCATGTAGAGAGTCATACATTATGTGTCCAGACGCAGCTGGACAAGTGCATAGATAGCCAACACAATATATTCAAGATAGTTGCATACACGACTTCAAATAATAAAGTGACAAATGTAAACAAATATCTAACGAGGGGGGGCTATGACAAGACAAAGGAAGGTGGGATAGGGGAGGGGGAGAGTTGGATGTCAATCACAATCTTAAATCAAGACATATCTAAGCCTAGAATTTGCGATATAGCTTCCAAGGAGACCATAGTTTTACAAAAACTGCTCTAGAGTGACTTTCCCAGTGGGCTAATTCTTCAAACCGATATAATTGGTCAATTTTTTCGGTCCACATCAAGAACGAGGGAGCTGATTCATTTTTCCACAATAGAGGGACCAGCAATCGAGCTGCTGTAATAAGCATGGTTTGTAGATTGTACTTTGAGGGGGTTAGCGTGCCATTTGGACACCAGAGCAGCAGGAGTTTTGCGTCTAAGGTAATCTGGCTATTACATATCTTGTTGATAGTTGTTTGTACTTCAACCCAAAACGGTTTTATTTTCTCGCAGCTCCACCAAATATGAGATAAAGAACCGATATCTCCTCCACACCTCCAGCAACCGTTTGGGATAGCGGGATTGAGCTTGTGAAGGAACTCCGGTGTCTTATACCATCTTGTAAGTAATTTATAAGAGTTTGCCTGTATTCTAATACAACGGTTGAAACCATGTGAGTGTGTGAGGATGAACGCTTTTTCAGGTTCTGACAGGGACAGGGACAGCTCCTTCTCCCAGGCTGCAAGGAACCACAGATCTGGAGGTGC
Source organism: Bufo bufo (assembly GCF_905171765.1). Classification (NCBI taxonomy): domain Eukaryota; kingdom Metazoa; phylum Chordata; class Amphibia; order Anura; family Bufonidae; genus Bufo; species Bufo bufo. The sequence goes on from NC_053394.1 coordinate 424,871,476, forward strand.
GGAGGAGAGTAGCTCCCTGTAGAATGTGGAGAGAGGTTTCTTGGGGCGAAGGGCGTTAGAGATTTTCCCCTCCAACCAAGAGGGATCTCCCGTAGGCCTGGGAAAAGATTTCAGAAGCGCCAGATCTTTCTTAAAAGCCATAAGCGCTAGGAAAGAGGCTTCCTGAACCCTAGGGATTTCATATATTTTACTCCAATTTAAGGCACCTGATACAGTTATGATGTCTTTCAGTTTAAAGTTAGATAGTAAAGCCCAAATTCCTGTTGCATCAGAGGTGGTAGGGTGAACATGTGCCTGCAGCAGCTCTAAGGGGAGACTCAAGCTTGGGAACCCAAGGGTCGAGGACCCATATAATTTGGTCCATTCCAGTAACAGACCCTTCCATAAGGGCGAGGTAAATTTATTATTAGCAGTACATTTGCGCACGCCCCATAGAACTAACTTGTCCCTATATGAAAGCAAATTACACTCCAGTCGGGAGACAAGGCCGAGAGGGCGCCAAGAGATGAGGCTCAGAGCTCTGTTCAGCATTGATGCTTTGTAATAAAGGTATATGTCGGGTAGGCCGAAGCCTCCCAACCTCCTCTCCCGAGTGAGAGTGGCATAAGCCAACCTAGGGGACTTGCCAGACCAAACAAAGGTTGAGATGACCCTGCGGACCTCCACAAAGAAGGAATGGGGTAGCCAGATAGGAAGTGTTTGGATGAGATAGAGCAGTCTGGGGACAATAAAAGCTTTAATGAAGTTTTTCCGCCCAATCCAAGAGATAAACGGGAGTTTTAGAGAGTGTAAGTGTGTTCTAATAGATTTCAGTAAAGGGACATAATTTAACTCGAAAAGATCTTCTGGTTTTGCTGAGATATGGGTACCTAGAAAAGGGATTGACTTAGTGGCCCACGAAAAAGCAGCGGAACCTTTAAGCGTGTCTACAGTAGCAGGTGGGCAAGAAATATTCAGGGCCTGTGACTTAGTATAGTTGATCTTAAAATTTGAGACCGCTCCATATTCTTCAAAAAGGGCTTGAAGTCTGGGGAAAGAGGTTAGAGGGTTGGACGTTATGACCAAAAGGTCGTCTGCAAAAGCGGCCGTTAGATGGGTATGCGACCCCACGGTGATCCCCTTAATATCTGGGTCTTGCCTGATCCTGGCCAGCAGGGTCTCCATGACAACAACAAAGAGGGCAGGCGAGAGTGGGCACCCCTGCCTAGTCCCATTAGTAATGGGAAAAGCTGGAGAGAGTGTTCCATTAATCCGTATTCTGGCAGAGGGGAGCGAATAAAGTGAGAAAATGGATTGGATAAACTGGTCCGGAAGGCCAAACTTCGACAGTGCCCGAGACATGAATTGCCAGCTGATCCTGTCAAAGGCCTTTTCTGCGTCTGTACTGAGAAGAGCTAAAGGTATTGAGTGCTGACGAGCATGCGTGATCAATTGTATGACACGGACCGTATTTTCACTCCCCTGCCTGCCAGAGACGAACCCCACCTGCTCCTCGTTGATAATGCCAGGGAGAACCGACTGAATCCGTTGAGCCAAAATTTTGGCCCACCACTTCACATCAGTATTTAGAAGCGAGATAGGACGGTAACTCCCGCATTTTAGGGGGTCCTTATTTTCCTTGTGGATTACCGTGATATGGGCTGAAAGCGATTGGGGAGGAAGGGAACCTCCTTGGAGTAAGTGGTTACATAAGGTATTAAAATGGGGAATTAGGGTCTGCTTAAAGGATTTGTAGTAAGAGATGGTAAAACCATCGGGGCCTGGACTTTTGCCCGAAGGTATGGAGGAGAGAACCTTACCAATTTCATCGTCTGTGACAGGAGATAAGAGCTGAGCTGACTGAGCGGGGGTAATATTAGGTAACTGGAGGGAGGAGAGAAACTTCTCAGTTGCCTCACCTAATTGAGCTGGTGACATATTATCTGGTGTTTTAAGGTTGTATAGGTCCCTATAGAAGGCACAAAAGGTCTTTGCTATATCTGGGGTACCTTTATGAAGGACTCCTCTGTCATCTTTAACTGCAGCAATAAAGGAGTCAGTTTTTTGTTTCTTCACTAAAGCGGACATTAGCCTATTCCCTTTGTCCCCGTGTGCATATGAGCGGAATTTGGCTCTAAGTAACAGCTTAGCTGACGTGACATTTAACAGGTTCTTGAGCTTAGTACGGGCTTCTGAGAGCTCCAAGGCACAGCTAAGGGCCTGGGAGGCTTTGTGCGTTAGCTCTAGAGTCTGAATCTGGGAGAGAAGTGTCGCCACAGCCTGATTCCGCTGTTTTTTAATATGTGCACCCAAGGCTATTAGTTCTCCCCTCAGGACAGCTTTGTGGGTTTCCCAAATAATGGAAGGGGAGGGAGCGTCAGGGCCTGAAGTATTAGTTGTGAAGAAATCAGTTATGATAGAAGATAATTTAGCAGCATGGGAGGGGTCTGAGATAATGGTCTCGTTAATGCGCCAATTCCATTCCCTCTTTGGGAGGTCCAGCAGGGACACACTCAAAAATACCGGAGCGTGGTCAGACAGGGTGATGTTCCCTATGTGAGAATTTATAACTCTGTTAGCACAGGATTTGGATAAAAATAGATAATCTAATCTATGGTAAGATAGTTTAGCAGCTGAATAAAAGGAAAAATCCCTACCAGTAGGGTTTGTGGTGCGCCAGATATCTAGAACCCCTAACCTCTGTAGGGCCAATTTAAGGCGCCGCAACCGGGCATGTGTAATGGCAGACTTCCCATTTGAGGAATCTAATGTAGGATCAAGGGTAGCATTAAAATCACCTCCTAGAATAACCATTCCCTCCTTAAAGGAGGATAGTAGGCCTAGGGTCTGAACGAGCCAAGCAACCTGCCCTCTGTTGGGAGCATATACAGTTGCCAGGGTAACAGGAGTGTCAGCGATAGTGCCCTTAACAAACAGGTAACGACCCTCAGGGTCTGCAGATACGGCAGAATGCTTAAAGGGGAGCTGCTTGTAGATCGCTATGCTGACACCCCTGCTAGCCGAACTATACGTGCTGTGGAACCACTGGGAAAATCTTTTGGGGGGCAGTTTGGGGATCTTACCCTCTCGGAAGTGGGTTTCCTGGAAGAATGCTATAGACACTTTATCCCTCTGTAAAAGGGCCAGGATTTGGGACCGCTTGCAAGGCTCGTTCATTCCCCGGGCGTTAAATGAAGAAATCACAATAGACGACATTCTGAAATAAAAAATAGACAATCAGCATTTGAAAATGCAGTATATGACATCTGATGGAGGGGGAGGGGGGGGGGGAAACACACGAGGAAAGGAGGGGAGACAAACAAATAAGCCACATAACAATGGTGCAAATACATTTTGCGGAGGGAGCTCTACTGAGCACCTGACAGTACGACCCTTTCTCATCACGGCAACCAGCCGGGGTCTGTCAGGTGGGGGGTCCCGCAGAGCTATAGAGGGCCAAATACTGGCCATCTCACAAGGAAAAAGGGGTGACCCAAAGGTGAAACCGGGTTAACCCCTGCAATTATCAAATGAGCAAGTAGCAGGCAAGGTCCAGAACTTTAAACAAACCAGTAAACAATCTGGAAACGGATCAGCCTCATTAGAACCCTGGAACAGCCTTCATCCACAACAGGCGGACAGGACAGGCCTGGAATAGGGCCCTGTGCCCTCAGAAAACGGTGAGGCACCAGGTAACTTCTCCAGGAGGCGCTCAGTCCCGGTCATTTCGGTCAGAGCTGGAAACAATGCAGAAATCTTCTGTAGAACTTCTTATATTCAGGTAGGAGGATAATCAGGCTTCTCAGCCCTAGCTTTGGGCGACTTTTTGTTGTAAACAGGGCGCCATTCAGCTGCTTGGGGTGGCGGGAGGGGAGGATCCTCCATGTCGGCCGGCATCCATGAGGGAATATCGATCGGGGGTAACCCCAACTGGGCCCAGCTGGCATGCAGATCCCTCGGCGAGCGGATGGTGATCTGGCGTCCGTTTTTGAGGACTGCGATTCCGAACGGGTAAAGCCACCGGAACGGGGTAGCTGCAGCTCTAAGGGCATCCAAGAGCGGCTTGAGGATGCGCCTTTTAGCTAAAGTGGACGGGGCCAGGTCCTGGAAAAGCATGAGCGACGTACCTCCATACTGCAGCTGCTCCTTCTCTCTGCCGGCTCTCATGATTGCTGCTGTATCCACAAAACTTAGGAGGCCGCAGATGACATCGCGTGGGGGATCGGTATTCTTAGGCTTAGGCCTAAGCGCCCTGTGAATTCTTTCAATCACGATACGCTCTGCTCTCTCAGGCCCCAGCAGGTCAGTGAATATCTCGTGCGCCACTTTTTCCAGCGCTTCACTGGCGAACGATTCAGGGAGCCCGCGGATCCTCAGATTCCTCCTGCGGCTCCGATTCTCCTGGTCCTCGACCCTCAGGAGCGCTTCATTAAGCAGGTCAGTGTGGGAGCTGATCGCTTTGTACGTCTTCTCTTCCCTCCGGATTGCCGCCTCTTGCGCGCCTTCCAGGTCTGACACCCGGTGACCCATGTTCCGGAGGTCCTCTTTGATTTCCGAGAGGTCTCTTTTAATCGGTGCTAACGCTGAATTTAGCACCTCCAGGAGTGCCGCTTTAGTGAATGAGCCCCTCTGCCTCCTCGATTTGCAGGTGGAGGCATCCGAGACACTCCCGCCATCTGTGTCTTCCTCCATGTCGGATGCCTGGGCAGGAGCGGGCGCCATCTTGGGGGTCTGAGCCGACCGAAGCTTCGGTTGTTTATTAACAAATTGATCCATGTCAGGCTGTCTGGATCTAACATGGACTGGATCAGCCTGATCCTTGGGTCGATCCCTACCCGTTTTGCCCATCAGAGCTGTGCTGTTAGCTTAATATAGGGGTTAATTCGCCGGTATGGATGAGGAGCTCAGCAATCTGCAGCCATCAAGCTACACAGCCAGGCTCCGCCCCCCTAGTAGTTATATTCTTGTACATAGGAGCAGTATTATAGTAGTTATATTCTTGTACATAGGAGGCAGTATTATAGTATTTATATTCTTGTACATAGGAGCAGTATTATAGTATTTATATTCTTGTACATAGGAACAGCACTATAATAGTTATATTCTCGTACATAGGAGCAGTATTATAGTAGTTATATTCTTGTACATTGGATGCAGTATTATAGTAGTTATATTCTTGTACATAGGATGCAGTATTATAGTAATTTTATTCTTTTACATAGGAGGCAGTAATATTATAGTAATTTGTCCCACTCCTGTGGGCAGCTTAGATAAAGCACATTATTGATCAGGTTTTACTACTGAACATAAAAAATATCTCTTCCCAGGTTAGGAAGTATAAAATCTGTACCTGATTGATCTTTTGAATGCTTTATTCAGTTTAACACATTTAACAGAACAGATTACCTATATTAATATGATAATTTCTGAATATAAGGGTTTTATTTGTTCTAGCTATGCTTTTTATAAATAGTATTGTCTAGTCCAGAGTGGTTCCTACCTGATTAAAACTTTTCTTGGTTTTGGAGTTCTGTCGTTTCACCACTTCCCGTACGGTAAGATTTAGACATTCCATTTTGGAATCTTAAAAAGAAAAACATTTAGAGAAAGTTAGAGGAAAACACCAGAATCTCCCTTCATTTGGGTTCTTTATCAGACCATTCTACATCCTTCATTTCACGTATGCCTCTTTTTATATGCAGTTCGGCTCTCACAGTTTTTCTTAAGATCAGTAAAATGGTTTCCTAAAATACTCTGCACTGCATGAGACCCTGGACTCTCCATCACCATTTACCAGGGTAATCCCAGTACACCAGTTTTTTAGCTTTGACCACAATAATGAGGTCCAACCTATACTCAGACCATGTTCATATCTTTGACATTTTGAAGTATAAAGAAGTAATAGTAGAAGCCCGGTCTATAAATTGCCTGTCTTTCAGTTCCTAGAAATATTGAGAAAGCAGAAAACTTTTGTTGTAAAAAAAAAAAAAAAAAAACCTTAAGGCTCTCACCAAGTTCTTCTAATGTCTTGCATGCTTTTATCAGGCTTACAGAGGTGCACAACTTTTCTCCATCACTCCATCTGCTCCGGCCGCTTATGCGGGGCTAAAAGTAAAGGAGACAGTGGCAATATAATCAAACTGGTGGTATAAGTTGTTTTTTATAGTTTTGGTTTTATGGTCCTTACCAGTGGTGCACCACCAATGAGGCGAGGTGAGGCGATTGCCTCAGGCAGCACCAGGTGGGGGCAAGAGGGGGCCAGCGGAAGTGCCACGGGCAATGAGCGCTTCCATTGTGGAAACCCTCATATCTACATATTCAACTGCATGTCTCCCAGGCCCACCATTTCCTCCAATAGACTTTATACCTAGTTCCTGCAGGACTTTAGTCCTAGTTCCTGCAGCCTATCAGAGGCCGGTGTCATCATTATCAAGCTGCATAGAGCTCAGGGCGCAGGCTAGAAGAGGTCTGTCTTGCACTGCATTGCTGACCTTCAGTGTGGAGGTAAGTATTTGAGTTTATTATTAATATTTGGCAGCATGGTGTTGGGCTACAATGGGATGGGGGTAATTATTTTGTAATTGGAGACAGCCCTATAGGGACATTGCGGCTGTAAAAAGGAGCATTTTTGTACTGGCACACATTATAAGGGGGCCACTATGAGGACATTCGTTCTACTGGGGGTACTAAAATGGGGTCGTTTTTGTACTGACACACGTTATAAGGTAGCATTTTTTGTACTGGCACATAAGGGGACATTTTTTGTACTTAGAGCACATTGTAATCATAATGGGTCATTTTTTGTACTGGCACACATTATAGGGGGAATTATTGCTACTGAGGGCAGTATGGGGGGCATTATTACTTCTGGGGCAAAATGAGGGACATTATTACTTTTGGGTGCACTGTTATCACATGGGGCACTCTGGTAGAGAATTTTTACTATTGTTGGGACTTTTGGGAGGACTGTTACATTTAAAAAGCACCCTGGCACAGTATCAGCTTAGCACAATTATTTTTGTAGGACACTATGTTTATGGCACTATAAGGCCTCATGCACACGACCGTTGTGTGCATCCGTGGCCGTTGTGCCGTTTTCCGTTTTTTTTCGCGGACCCATTGACTTTCAATGGGTCCGTGGAAAAATCGGAGATGCACCGTTTTGCAGCCGCATCCGTGATCCGTGTTTCCTGTCCGACAAAAAAATATGACCTGTCCTATTTTTTTGACGGACAACGGTTCACGGACCCATTCAAGTCAATGGGTCCGTGAAAAAACATGGATGCACACAAGATTGGTATCCGCGTCCGTGGCCGTAGGCTACTTTCACACAGACGGATCCGCAGATCCGTCTGTATAAAAGCTTTTTCAGAGCTGAGTTTTCACTTCGTGAAAACTCAGATCCGACAGTATATTCTAACACAGAGGCGTTCCCATAGTGATGGGGACGCTTCTAGTTAGAATATACTTTGAACTGTGTTCATGATTGCCGCCTGCTGCCTGGCAGCACCCGATCTCTTACAGGGGGCTGTGATCCGCACAATTAACCCCTTAGGTGCTGCACCTGAGGGGTTAATTGTGCATATCATAGCACCCTGTAAGAGATCATGTGCTGCCAGGCAGGAGGGGGCACACCCCCCTCCCTCCCCAGTTTTAAATTCATTGGTGGCCAGTGGGCCCCCCCTCCCTCCCTTGTATTTAACACATTGGTGGCCAGTGCGGCAGGCCCCCCTCCCTCCCTCCCCTGTAGTTAACACATTGGTGGCCAGTGCGGCCGGCCCCCCTCCCTCCCCTATAGTTAACACTTTGGTGGCCAGTGCGGCCGGCCCCCCCTCCCTCCCCTGTAGTACTGTAGATTCATTGGTTGCCAGTGGGCCCCCCCCCTCCCTTCCCCTCCTAATTAAAATCTCCCCCCCTATCATTGGTGGCAGCGGAGAGTACCGATCGGAGTTCCCAGTTTAATCGCTGGGGCTCCGATCAGTAACCATGGCAACCATGATGCTACGGCAGTCCTAGTTGCCATGGTTACTTAGCAATTTTTAGAAGCATTATACTTACCTGCAAGCTGCAATGTCTGTGACCGGCCGGGCGCTCCTCCTACTGGTAAGTGACAGGTCTGTGCTATAAGCAATGCGCCGCACAGACCTTTCACTTACCAGTAGGAGGAGCGCCCGGCCGGTCACAGACATCGCAGCTCGCAGGTAAGTATAATGCTTCTAAAAATTGCTAAGTAACCATGGCAACCAGGACTGCAGTAGCGTCCTGGTTGCCATGGTTACCGATCGGAGCCCCAGCGATTAAACTGGGACTCCGATCGGTACTCTCCGCTGCCACCAATGATAGGGGGGGAGATTTTAATTAGGAGGGGGAGGGAGGGGGGCCCACTGGCCACCAATGAATCTACAGTACTACAGGGGAGGGAGGGGGGGCCGGCCGCACTGGCCACCAATGTGTTAACTACAGGGGAGGGAGGGGGGCCGGCCGCACTGGCCACCAATGTGTTAACTACAGGGGAGGGAGGGGGGGCCGGCCGCACTGGCCACCAATGTGTTAACTACAGGGGAGGGAGGGGGGGCCGGCCGCACTGGCCACCAATGTGTTAACTACAGGGGAGGGAGGGGGGGCCCGCCGCACTGGCCACCAATGTGTTAACTACAGGGGAGGGAGGGGGGGCCGGCCGCACTGGCCACCAATGAGTTAAATACAAGGGGGGGAGGGGGGACCTGCCCCCTGCTGCCTGGCAGCACCTGCCAAGCAGCAGGGGGCAGTCATGTACACAGTTCTTTTAGTATATTCTAACCTGAAGCGTCCCCATCACCATGGGAACGCCTCTGTGTTAGAATATACTGTCGGATCTGAGTTTCACGATCTAACTCAAATCCGATGGTATATTCTAACATAGAGGCGTTCCCATGGTGATGGGGACGCTTCAAGTTAAAATATACCATCGGATTGGAGAAAACTCCGATCCGATGGTATAAAAGGGACTCCTGACTTTACATTGAAAGTCAATGGGGGACGGATCCGTTTGCAATTGCACCATATTGTGTCAACGTCAAACGGATCCGTCCCCATTGACTTGCATTGTAATTCAGGACGGATCCGTTTCATGTCCGTGGATCCTCCAAAAATCAAGGAATACCCACGGACGAAAAAACGGTCACGGATCACGGACCTATGGACCCCGTTTTTGCGGACCTTAAAAAAAAACGGTCGTGTGCATGAGGCCTAAGTTTAAGGGACACTATTTTCTGGGCACAGTTATTTTTAGGGCACTGTGTGCCAATAAAGGGGAACTATCTGTGTGGTAATAGTATTTTCAGGGGGATTATCTGTTTCTGCAGTATAGTATTATAGGTGGCAGGATAGGGTGTCCAGAAGGTGGGGGGAGGATGGAAAAGTAGTTCTCAAACTCGGCAGAGACAAAAGATGGCTGAAAGAAATAATCATGGTGGTCTGGTCTGAATGGAGAAGATAAAGAAAGAACGTCTACACCAGCGGAGACTTTACTGGATGTAAGTGGTATGTGGGGCTGTATTAATCCTGTATGTTTTGTAGCTCTATATGTAATGTTTTCCAAGTATGTATTTAAAAGTAGGGCACAAAGGGAATGGGTTAGGTTAAGAAATTGGCTTTTGGGGGGCGGGGGGTTGCACTGTTTCAGTTTTTGCCTCAGGCAGCAGAAAGGCTAGGTGCACCCCTGGTCCTCACTATTTTAGTGGAACTTTTTACATTGATTTTAAACATACCTTGCTGTAAACTATTTGTAGTGTAAAGGGGATTGCCTCTCGATCTCCATCAATCCCAAGCCTCTTGCAGCCAGGGCCTAAGAGAAGAAAGCACCATTAGGCACCATGTTTAGGCGAATCAGTCATGTATTGTATACTATTTGGCAGACCACACCCACATGGCTGAACCTGCGGTGGAAAGCATACTTACCTGCTCCCTGCTGCTAAGTTTCATCTCCTTTGTACCCTCGCCACCACTGCGTTGCTTTGGTCCCCACCTCTCAACATCACGTTTGATATGGGTCACATGGCTGCTGCAGCCAACAACTGGCTGCAGCAGTGACATGCCCTCCATGTGTCAAGTGCCCCAGGGATGTAATACATGGAGGAAATGTCATTGCAGAGACCCAAGCAATGCAGTGGCGGCCGGGGGGTGAAGGAGCTGTAACACACCACTGAGATCAGGTAAGTATGCTTTCCTTCACAGGTCTATCAGATTTAACACATAAAATATATATATACTGTGGGGAGTTGCTCTGGTAGACAGGATTAGTTGTTTTATTCACACTTTAGGCAAGTGACAAAACAAGCAATCGTATTCAAACAAAAAGCCACCTTGCGGTGTTGGTGGTAATTCACACCATGCGGCAATTCTGCCTCAAAGAGTCTTTGCGGATAGCAGCACCAACCTGTTTTCACACCAAACAGATAGCAAGCCTTCATCCAGACACAAGACTCCCAGATCCCAACACAGAGACATGGCTTCTGAGCCCAGCTGCCTATTTAAGGACAGCCAGGTGCTGCCAAAACCCGAACCGGCAGTTAAAATCAGCCCAGCAGCACATGCTTGGAGGAAAATACCTGTTTTCCTAGACCAAACCTCTCACTGTGTCACATACCCCCCCTTTTCCCTTTGTTCAACCCTGAGGGGGTGAACACACGCCAGACTGTGTACCCGGGCGAGGGCATCCGCGTTTCCCTGTAACCGGCCTGCTTGTGTTCCATCGAATACGTAACGTTTTGTACGAAGAGAAACCATCGGGTGACCCGGGCATTTCTGTCCTTGGCCTGGCTTATCCACTTGAGAGGGGAGTGGTCAGTCACCAGGCGGAATTTTCTCCCCAATAAATAGCGGAGAGATTCTAGTGCCCACTTGATAGCCAGGCACTCTCTCTCTACTATAATATACCGGGTCTCGGCTGGGGTGATCTTAAGGCTGATGAAGACAACGGGATGCTCCTCCCCGTTGACTTCCTGAGACAGTACAGCACCGAGGCCTACTTCGGAGGCATCGGTCTGTACTACAAACTCCCTTTTGAAGTCGGGTGTTACCAAAACCGGGGACCCGCACAGGGGCGACTTCAAAGCGGAGAAAGCCTCTTCCGCCCGATCATCCCAGTGAACCATCATTGACTTGTGTCCCTTCAAGAGTCCTGTCAAGGGCGCGGCTAGAGTAGCAAAGTGGGAAACAAACCTCATGTAATAGCCCACCATTCCCAGGAATGACTTTATTTGCCTAGTGGTGAAAGGTCGGGGCCAATTCCGTATCGCCTCTATTTTGTTCACTTGAGGTTTGATGACTCTGCGCCCAATGACATACCCCAGGTACTTAGTCTCTTCTAACCCTATCGCACATTTTTTGGGATTAGCGGTTAGGCCAGCTTTACGAAGGGAGTCCAGTACAGCCTGCACTTTGTGTAAGTGACTTTCCCAGTCTGTACTGTGGATGACAATATCGTCCAGGTAAGCCGAAGCGTACCAACGATGTGGACGAAGCACAATGTCCATTAGTTGCTGAAAAGTGGCGGGGGCGCCATGCAGACCAAAGGGTAAGACCTTATATTGATACAGCCCCTCAGGCGTGATGAAGGCAGTTTTCTTTTTGGCAGCCTCCGTTAAGGGCACCTGCCAGTACCCTTTCGTGAGTTCCAAAACAGAAAAATACTGGGCTTGTCCTAACCTCTCGATGAGCGCATCCACCCGGGGCATGGGATACGCATCGAATTTGAAAACCTTGTTACGTTTTCGAAAGTCGTTACAAAACCGCAATGTCCCGTCCTGCTTGGGTATCAATACAATATGACTGGCCCACTCACTTTTTGACGACCAATGACATCTAGCTGCAACATTAGCTGCACCTACTCCGATATGGCTTGTCGCCGAGCCTCTGGCACCCGATATGTTTTTAATTGGACTTTTGCCTGAGGCTCAGTGACAATGTCATGCTGGATTATGGAAGTGCGTCCAGGGAGGTCCGAGAACTCATCTGTGTTCCAACTAACAAACTCCCTGGCCTCCTGAGTCTGTTTAGAGGAAAGGCTGTCAGCAATTTTTACTGTGGCAGCCGCCTCTCTTGCATCAGAGTGGCCGGTACCTCTTCTCCTAGAAAACCCGATCATGGGCTGTCTTCTGTACAGGTTTCCCTATCTTTCCACGGTTTGAGTAAATTTACATGGTAAACCTGCTCCGTTTTTCGCCGCCCTGGCTGCTGTACCTTGTAGTTTACATCTCCAGTTTTATCGAGTACCTCGTAGGGCCCCTGCCACCTAGCCAGGAACTTACTGTCCACGGTCAGCACCAGAACCAAAACCAGATCACCCGGGTTAAAGATCCAGACCCGAGCATGCCGATTATGGACCCAACTCTGGGCTCGCTGAGCTGCCTCCATATGCTCTCTAACAAGAGGCAACACTGTCTCTATCCTATCTTGCATCTGGGTAACGCACTCAAGGACACTTTTATGTGGAGTGGGTTATTGTTCCCACGCCTATTTGGCTATGTCCAAGAGACCAGAGGGTGTCTGCCATATAGCTGTAGCAGTTCGAAGGGCGAGAACCCAGTAGAAGCCTGGGGTACCTCTCGCACTGCGAACATGAGGTAGGGCAGGAGGTCCCAGTCCTTCCCATCTTTAGACACTACCTTTTTCAACATATTTTTTTTTTTTATGTTTGGTTAAACCGTTCTACTAGACTGTCCGTTTGCAGATGGTAAATGGACGTCCATAGTTGTTTTATGTGCAGCAACTTACAGAGTTCCCTCATCACCTTGGACATAAAAGGGGCCCCTTGGTCAGTTAGAACCTCTTTAAAGGGCTTCTGTCAGCCCACTAAACCGTTTTTTTCTTTTTTGTTTAATAATAATCCCTACACTGCGATCTCTGCATACATAAGTAAAATAATAATTTTCGTTCAGTAGAATTTGATAAAACGCTATTTTTATAATATGTAAATTACCTTGCTACCAGCAAGTAGGGCGGCTACTTGCTGGAAGCAGCTGCATCCTCCGATCCTAATGACGCCCCCTCCGCATTGTGATTGACAGGGCCAGGGAACGGAATTGTTCTCTGCTGGCCCTGCCTGTTTTCATTCAATATCTGGCGCCTGCGCCGCGGCCGTACCTATCTTCAATCTGCGCAGGCGCACTGAGAGGCGGCCACTCACTCGGCCGCTCGCTCCTCAATGCGCCTGCGCCGGGTGTAGATGTGACGTCATCGGCGCAGGCGCATTGAGGATGGAGCGGCCGAGTGAGTGGCCGCCTCTCAGTGCGCCTGCGCAGATTGAAGTAGCAAGGTAATTTACATATTATAAAAATAGCGTTTTATCAAATTCTACTGAACGAAAATTATTATTTTACTTATGTATGCAGAGATCGCAGTGTAGGGATTATTATTAAACAAAAAAAAAAACGGTTTAGTGGGGTGACAGAAGCCCTTTAACCCCTTAAGGACACAGCCTTTTTACACCTTAGGACCAGGCCATTTTTTGAAAATCTGACCAGAGTCCCTTTAAGTGCTGATAACTTTAAAACGCTTTGACTTATCCAGGCCGTTCTGAGATTGTTTTTTCGTCACATATTGTACTTCATGACACTGGTAAAATGGAGTCAAAAAAATAATTTTTTTTGCACCAAAAAATACCTAATTTAACTAAAATTTGGAAAAATTTGCAAATTTCAAAGTTTCAGTTTCTCTACTTCTGTAATACATAGTAATACCCCCAAAAATTGTGATGACTTTACATTCCCCATATGTCTACTTCATGTTTGAATTGTTTTGGGAATGATATTTTATTTTTTGGGGATGTTATAAGGCTTAGAAGTTTAGAAGCAAATCTTGAAATTTTTCAGAAATTTACAAAAACTCAATTTTTAGGGACCAGTTCAGGTCTCAAGTCACTTTGCGAGGCTTACATTATAGAAACCACCCAAAAATGACCCCATCTAAGAAACTACACCCCTCAAGGTATTCAAAACTGATTTTGCATACGTTGTTAACCCTTTAGGTGTTGCACAAGAGTTATTGGCAAATGGGGAGGAAATTTGAGAATTTTATTTTTTTGTCTAATTTTTCATTTTAACCCATTTTTTCCACTAACAAACCAAGGGTTAACAGCCAAACAAGACTGTATCTTTATTGCCCTGACTCTGCCGTTTACAGAAACACCCAATATGTGGCCGTAAACTACTGTACGGCCACACAGCGGGGCGTAGAGGGAAAGGTGCGCCGTTTGGTTTTTGGGAGGCTGATTTTTATGGACTGGTTTATTTACACCATGTCCCATTTGAAGCCCCCTGATGCACCCCTAGAGGAGAAACTCCCTAAAAGTGACCCCATCTAAGAAACTACACCCCTCAAGGTATTCAAAACTGATTTTACATACGTCGTTAACCCTTTAGGTGTTGCACAAGAGTTATTGGCAAATGGTGATGAAATTTGAGAATTTCATTTTTTTGCCTAATTTTCCATTTTAACCCATTTTTTCCACTAACAAAGCAAGGGTTAACAGCCAAACAAGACTGTATCTTTATTGCCCTGACTCTGCTGTTTACAGAAACACCCCATATGTGGCCGTAAACTACTGTACGGCCACACAGCAGGGCGTAGAGTGAAAGGTGCGCCGTTTGGTTTTTGGAGGGCTGATTTTGCTGGACTGTTTTTTTGGCACCATGTCCCATTTGAAGCCCCCCTGATGCACCCCTGGAGTAGAAACTCCATAAAAGTGACCCCATCTAAGAAACTACACCCCTCAAGGTATTCAAAACTGATTTTACAAACTTTGTTAACCCTTTAGGTGTTGCACAAGATTTAATGGAAAATAGAGATACAATTTCAAAATTTCACTTTTTTGGCAGATTTTCCATTTTAATTTTTTTTTCCAGTTACAAAGCAAGGGTTAACAGCCAAACAAAACTCATTATTTATGGCCCTAATTCTGTAGTTTACAGAAACACCCCATATGTGGTCGTAAACCGCTGTACGGGCACACGGCAGGGCGCAGAAGGAAAGGAACACCATATGGTTTTTGGAAGGCAAAAACCATAATGGAAAATAGAGATACAATTTCAAAATTTCACTTTTTTGGCAGATTTTCCATTTTAATTTTTTTTTCCAGTTACAAAGCAAGGGTTAACAGCCAAACAAAACTCATTATTTATGGCCCTAATTCTGTAGTTTACAGAAACACCCCATATGTGGTCGTAAACCGCTGTACGGGCACACGGCAGGGCGCAGAAGGAAAGGAACACCATATGGTTTTTGGAAGGCAGTAGTTTACAGAAACACCCCATATGTGGTCGTAAACCGCTGTACGGGCACACGGCAGGGCGCAGAAGGAAAGGAACACCATATGTTTTTTGGAAGGCAGGTTTTGCTGGACTGTTTTTTTTTTACACCATGTCCCATTTGAAGCCCCCCTGATGCACCCCTAGAGTAGAAACTCCAAAAAAGTGACCCCATTTTAGAAACTACGGGATAGGGTGGCAGTTTTGTTGGTACTAGTTTAGGGTACATATG
Source organism: Bufo bufo (assembly GCF_905171765.1). Lineage (NCBI taxonomy): Eukaryota > Metazoa > Chordata > Amphibia > Anura > Bufonidae > Bufo > Bufo bufo. Next base: position 424,886,974 of record NC_053394.1, read on the forward strand.
ATTTTTGGTTGCTCTATATTACACTTTTTGTGCGGCAAGGTAACAAGAAATAGCCTTTTTGGCACCGTTTTTTTTTTTGTTATTTACAACATTCATCTGACAGGTTAGATCATGTGGTAATTTTATAGAGCAGGTTGTCACGGACGCGACGATACCTAATATGTATACAATTTTTTTTATTTATGTAAGTTTTACACAATGATTTCATTTTTAAAACCCAAAAAATGTTTTAGTGTCTCCATAGTCTAAGAGCCATAGTTTTTTCAGTTTTTGGGCGATTATCTTAAGTAGGGTCTCATTTTTTGCGGGATGAGATGACGGTTTGATTGGCATCTATTTTGGGGTGCATATGACTTTTTGATTGCTTGCTATTACACTTTTTGTGACGTAAGATGACAAAAAATGGCTTTTTTTACACCGTTTTTATTTTTATTTTTTTACGGTGGTCATCTGAGGGGTTAGATCATGTGATATTTTTATAGAGCCGGGCGATACGGACGCGGCGATACCTAATATGTATACTCTTTTTTTATTTATGTAAGTTTTACACAATGATTTCATTTTTGAAACAAAAAAAATCATGTTTTAGTGTCTCCATAGTCTAAGAGCCATAGTTTTTTCAGTTTTTGGGCGATTATCTTGGGTAGGGTATGATTTTTGCGGGATGAGATGACGGTTTGATTGTTACAATTTTGGCGTACATGCGACTTTTTTGATCACTTTTATTACCTTTTTTGGGAAGTAAGGTGGGCAAAATTTCAATTTCATCATAGTTTTTTATTTTTTATTTTTTATTTTTATGGTGTTCACCGTTCGGGTAAAGTAACATGACCGTTTTATAGATCAGGTCGTTACGGACGCGGCGATACCAAACATGTGTAGGGAATTTAATTTTTTTCATTTTTTATCAGTGATAAATGTGTTTTTTGATTTTTACTTTTTTTTCACTTTTATTCACTTTTTTTGACCCAGACCCACTTGGTTCTTGAAGATCCAGTGGGTCTGATGTCTGTATAATACAGTACAGAACAATATATATTGTACTGCACTGTATTTTACTTACACTGAACAGATCTATGCCTTTCAGCACAGATCTGTTCAGCACCATGGACAGCAGGACGCCTGAGAGGCGTCCTGTTGCCATGGGAACCTTCCCCGTCTGCTCAGAACTTCGCAGACGGGGAAGGGTAAGGAGGGGATCTCTCGGGGGGCTGTCTGGGGGCTCTCTCCCTCTCCATCGGGGGGCTGCAAAGGCACAGCAGCCCCCCGATGGGAGAGGGAGGGAGCTCCCTGCGCTGTTAACCTTTTCCATACCACGGTCCGTACGGACCGCTGTATGGAAAGGGTTAAACGGCTGACATCGCATCGCAGATGTCAGCCGTTTATACCAGGGTGCCAGCAATGTGCTGGCACCCTGGTATACCCACTGAACACCAATGAATTTAAAGGGGGGGCGGGCGGGGGATCGCGATCCCGCCTGCCGCACCGCCCGCCTCCCGCACCGCCCGCAACCCTCCCCCTGCACCTCCCGCCACCATAAAAATCATTCGGGGGTGCAGGGGGGGGGTGAATAAAACTTTTTTTAGGCATATAAAGTTTCTGATCCCCGCGGTCAGGGACCGCGGGGACCAGAAACTGCAGAAATCGCAGCAAACCGCAGGTCTGAATTGACCTGCGGTTTGCCGCGATTGCCGACATGGGGGGGTCACGGGACCCCCCCGCGCATTTAGCCTAGGTGCCTGCTCAATGATTTGAGCAGGCACCGGGTTCCGATCACTGCCAGCCGCACGGCAGTGATCGAAAATACACAGGGCGTACATGTACGCCCTGTGTCCTTAAGTACCAGGGCACAAGGGCGTACCTGTACGCCCTATGTCCTTAAGAGGTTAAGTAGTCCTACTCGGGAAAACATCTCCATTAACTCCTTAGCTATGCGTTTGGCCAAGGTATGTCGCAGTGGCACCGTCTCCGAGTACTGAGTGGCGTAGTCTAGAATGACTAAGATGTGTTAATGCCCTCTGACGGACTTCGGTACTGGGCCTTTGAGGTCCATAGCTATTCGGTCAAACGGTACTTCGATAATCGGGAGAGGTACTAGGGGACTACGGAAATGTGGCTGGGGGCTAGTTATCTGGCAGGTCGGGCAAGACTTACAAAACTCTTCCACTTCTTTGAATATGCTTGGCCAGTAAAACCACTGTAGCCCTGCAGCCCCAGGTGACCCCCGAGAATGTGTTGGTGGGCTTGATCTAACATAAGCTCGCGATAAGCCTTGGGTCCACCAACTGTTCCATTTGCTCACCCCGTAGTTGGTTTACCCGATACAACATATAACCACAAAACGGGGAAACACTGACTCTGCCACAGGATGTTGTGGCACCATCTACTTAGAACACATTTTCCCAGGTAGGGGATAGGGTTAGGTGCTGACGTTAGGCGTTACCAAAATTATCCCCGGAGACATTGAGGTCTGCCAATTCAGGACCCAGCGCGAAGTCCTCCACGTCTCCCACCATCACAATGAGCAGGGTTGTCTCCCCCTCTTCCACCGAAGTGGCGGTCACCCCTACCGCTGGCCCTTCGGTCTCAGGTTCCCAGGGTTCTGGTCTTCCCCCTGAGCTGGGCCACTCTGCTAGGGTTAACCCTGTGTCATGGGTATCAGTCACTCTCATAGCAGGCCACAGTGTCGGGAAACCCGGGCAGTCTCTCCCTATTATGAGTTCATTATGTAGATTTGTGGCGACAGCCACCTCATGGGTCCATCTACCGGCCACCGTGGTTAGAGACACCAGCGCTGTGGGGTAGTCTTTTTAAGTCTCCGTGGATGCACATCACCCCGACTTTCCGGCCAGTATACTCAGGGGACCGCACCAGGGTAGCCCTTACTAGGGTCACCAGACTCCCTGAGTTCAGCAGAGCCTCCGCCGGAGTGTCTCCCACTTTCACCTGGCACAAGTGATCTAGAGACTCTGGGGTACCTGTTGCACACAGCCTCCTGGCATATAGCGACTGACGGTAGCCATAGTTAGTGTCCATGGGCTCAACCCGCCAGCCAGGCTCCTGACACCGCCAGCAGACTATCGGAGCCAGGTCCACCGTGGGTACATCCCGGGCGGGTATTATCGTCTTAAATCTCCGGGCCTGGGTTGGAGATTATTGGGGTTAGCCGATCCCCCTCCTGACAGAACCTTCCTTTCGATTCCTGGTAGCTTCATAGTGTTCCACCAGGTCCACCATCTCAAGGGCATTGCCAGGAGACACCTGACCGATCCAGTGCTGGAGAGGGTATGGCAAAGCCCTCCAGAACATATCGGCTAATAGTCTATCCAGCATGGCCGGGGGACTCAGCACATCAAGCTGTAGTCACTTTTGCAAGAGGTGGAATAAGTTATAATGCTGGGTCCTCGCAGGCTCAGCTGGCTTAAACCCCCACTGATGTACCCGCTGGGCCCAGACCAAGACATTCACCCCCAGTCTTGCCAAAATCTAACCCTTTACTTTTTGGTAGTCGGCTGCTTGATCGTCCGGCAAGTCGAAATACACCCGCTGGGAATCGGATGCCAGGAATGGAGCAACGACCTCAGCCCACTGGTCACGGGGTAGCTTTTCCCTGATGGCCACTTTCTCGTACATCGCCAGGTAGGTTTCGATGTCGTCTGCGGGGGTCATCTTAGGAATCGCGGCACGGACTGCTTTCCAGGCATCGTGGGTGCTCGAGGTTGCTCCTGCTGTCTGCAAAGCCATCACGTGTTGTAGCAGCAACTGTTTAGTCTCCTGCTGCTGCTTGATTAGCCTCGCGTTGCTGCAGGTTTGTCTCTCGCTACTGCAGAATAGCCTCCATTGTGTCGTGGGGCACTGGTTGTAATACAGCTGGTTTAATGTACGACATACAACCGTGCCTGAAAAATGCAGAAACCCAAAATATCGGCGTCCACACCAGCCTCACTGCTTTTGCCCGCATCCTCCACCAGTTGTGGGGACTCACTCTGGTAGACAGGATTAGCGGACGCAGTATAGAGGCAACAACAAGTTCTTTGGATCAAACAGTTCAGTGTTTTATTCACACTTTAGGCAAGTGAGAAAACAAGCAGTCATATTCAAACAAAATGCCACCTTGCGGTGTTGGTGGTAATTCACACCATGCAGAAATTCTGCCTCAAAGAGTCCTTGCTGATAGCAGCACCAACCTGTTTTCACACCAAACAGGCAGCAAGCCTTCATCCAGACACAAGTCTTCCAGATCCAAACACAGAGACATGGCTTCTGAGCCCAGCTGCCTATTTAAGGACAGCCAGGTGCTGCCAAAACCCGGACCGGCATTTAAAATCCGGTCCAGTATTTGACCTCACCTGGTTGTAAATCCTCAGCGGACCGCTGTATGGAAAGGGTTAAACGGCTGACATCGCATCGCAGATGTCAGCCGTTTATACCAGGGTGCCAGCAATGTGCTGGCACCCTGGTATACCCACTGAACACCAATGAATTTAAAGGGGGGGCGGGCGGGGGATCGCGATCCCGCCTGCCGCACCGCCCGCCTCCCGCACCGCCCGCAACCCTCCCCCTGCACCTCCCGCCACCATAAAAATCATTCGGGGGTGCAGGGGGGGGTGAATAAAACTTTTTTTAGGCATATAAAGTTTCTGATCCCCGCGGTCAGGGACCGCGGGGACCAGAAACTGCAGAAATCGCAGCAAACCGCAGGTCTGAATTGACCTGCGGTTTGCCGCGATTGCCGACATGGGGGGGTCACGGGACCCCCCCGCGCATTTAGCCTAGGTGCCTGCTCAATGATTTGAGCAGGCACCGGGTTCCGATCACTGCCAGCCGCACGGCAGTGATCGAAAATACACAGGGCGTACATGTACGCCCTGTGTCCTTAAGTACCAGGGCACAAGGGCGTACCTGTACGCCCTATGTCCTTAAGAGGTTAAGTAGTCCTACTCGGGAAAACATCTCCATTAACTCCTTAGCTATGCGTTTGGCCAAGGTATGTCGCAGTGGCACCGTCTCCGAGTACTGAGTGGCGTAGTCTAGAATGACTAAGATGTGTTAATGCCCTCTGACGGACTTCGGTACTGGGCCTTTGAGGTCCATAGCTATTCGGTCAAACGGTACTTCGATAATCGGGAGAGGTACTAGGGGACTACGGAAATGTGGCTGGGGGCTAGTTATCTGGCAGGTCGGGCAAGACTTACAAAACTCTTCCACTTCTTTGAATATGCTTGGCCAGTAAAACCACTGTAGCCCTGCAGCCCCAGGTGACCCCCGAGAATGTGTTGGTGGGCTTGATCTAACATAAGCTCGCGATAAGCCTTGGGTCCACCAACTGTTCCATTTGCTCACCCCGTAGTTGGTTTACCCGATACAACATATAACCACAAAACGGGGAAACACTGACTCTGCCACAGGATGTTGTGGCACCATCTACTTAGAACACATTTTCCCAGGTAGGGGATAGGGTTAGGTGCTGACGTTAGGCGTTACCAAAATTATCCCCGGAGACATTGAGGTCTGCCAATTCAGGACCCAGCGCGAAGTCCTCCACGTCTCCCACCATCACAATGAGCAGGGTTGTCTCCCCCTCTTCCACCGAAGTGGCGGTCACCCCTACCGCTGGCCCTTCGGTCTCAGGTTCCCAGGGTTCTGGTCTTCCCCCTGAGCTGGGCCACTCTGCTAGGGTTAACCCTGTGTCATGGGTATCAGTCACTCTCATAGCAGGCCACAGTGTCGGGAAACCCGGGCAGTCTCTCCCTATTATGAGTTCATTATGTAGATTTGTGGCGACAGCCACCTCATGGGTCCATCTACCGGCCACCGTGGTTAGAGACACCAGCGCTGTGGGGTAGTCTTTTTAAGTCTCCGTGGATGCACATCACCCCGACTTTCCGGCCAGTATACTCAGGGGACCGCACCAGGGTAGCCCTTACTAGGGTCACCAGACTCCCTGAGTTCAGCAGAGCCTCCGCCGGAGTGTCTCCCACTTTCACCTGGCACAAGTGATCTAGAGACTCTGGGGTACCTGTTGCACACAGCCTCCTGGCATATAGCGACTGACGGTAGCCATAGTTAGTGTCCATGGGCTCAACCCGCCAGCCAGGCTCCTGACACCGCCAGCAGACTATCGGAGCCAGGTCCACCGTGGGTACATCCCGGGCGGGTATTATCGTCTTAAATCTCCGGGCCTGGGTTGGAGATTATTGGGGTTAGCCGATCCCCCTCCTGACAGAACCTTCCTTTCGATTCCTGGTAGCTTCATAGTGTTCCACCAGGTCCACCATCTCAAGGGCATTGCCAGGAGACACCTGACCGATCCAGTGCTGGAGAGGGTATGGCAAAGCCCTCCAGAACATATCGGCTAATAGTCTATCCAGCATGGCCGGGGGACTCAGCACATCAAGCTGTAGTCACTTTTGCAAGAGGTGGAATAAGTTATAATGCTGGGTCCTCGCAGGCTCAGCTGGCTTAAACCCCCACTGATGTACCCGCTGGGCCCAGACCAAGACATTCACCCCCAGTCTTGCCAAAATCTAACCCTTTACTTTTTGGTAGTCGGCTGCTTGATCGTCCGGCAAGTCGAAATACACCCGCTGGGAATCGGATGCCAGGAATGGAGCAACGACCTCAGCCCACTGGTCACGGGGTAGCTTTTCCCTGATGGCCACTTTCTCGTACATCGCCAGGTAGGTTTCGATGTCGTCTGCGGGGGTCATCTTAGGAATCGCGGCACGGACTGCTTTCCAGGCATCGTGGGTGCTCGAGGTTGCTCCTGCTGTCTGCAAAGCCATCACGTGTTGTAGCAGCAACTGTTTAGTCTCCTGCTGCTGCTTGATTAGCCTCGCGTTGCTGCAGGTTTGTCTCTCGCTACTGCAGAATAGCCTCCATTGTGTCGTGGGGCACTGGTTGTAATACAGCTGGTTTAATGTACGACATACAACCGTGCCTGAAAAATGCAGAAACCCAAAATATCGGTGTCCACACCAGCCTCACTGCTTTTGCCCGCATCCTCCACCAGTTGTGGGGACTCACTCTGGTAGACAGGATTAGCGGACGCAGTATAGAGGCAACAACAAGTTCTTTGGATCAAACAGTTCAGTGTTTTATTCACACTTTAGGCAAGTGAGAAAACAAGCAGTCATATTCAAACAAAATGCCACCTTGCGGTGTTGGTGGTAATTCACACCATGCAGAAATTCTGCCTCAAAGAGTCCTTGCTGATAGCAGCACCAACCTGTTTTCACACCAAACAGGCAGCAAGCCTTCATCCAGACACAAGTCTTCCAGATCCAAACACAGAGACATGGCTTCTGAGCCCAGCTGCCTATTTAAGGACAGCCAGGTGCTGCCAAAACCCGGACCGGCATTTAAAATCCGGTCCAGTATTTGACCTCACCTGGTTGTAAATCAGCCCAGCAGCACATGCTGGGAGGAAAATACCTGTTTTCCCAGACCAAACCTCTCACTGTGTCACAATACATACATTTACACAGTATATATACACTGACGAGCAAAAGGGTAACAATGTTAGAATTTTTGTCTTTCAGGCTCCATATCTCACCATCCACTACAGCCTCCAATGTGAGACTTCCAACATTTTATAGACAATCACCTTGGCTATCTCATACATACATTGGATACATAGCATATGATTAGTTCTGCTGATTCTTCTCATGTAACTGCATTGTTACTGTTTTGCTCCTGGTGGTGGAACAATCTTTTTCTTCTTCTTTACTACACATTACAACCTTTTCTCACATTCCCTAATAGTTTAGTTTGTTATTAGGTGCATTCCCAAGTGAAAGGTCACTGGTTCGAATCCAGGATCCGCCATGACGATGGTTTCCCAAGAAAAGAGAAACCGCATCATCTAGCTCGATTGCGGTATTTCGGCCAAGACAATTGCCAGACTGCATCATGTGAGCGCCATGACAGGTGGAAGAATACGAATTGAAGTCCATCCATCCATTCCAAAGCCCATAGGTGGATGTCCAGGCAAAATATCGGAGTCAACAAGTCTGCTAATCACAAGGTCTATCAGTTCTGGCACGACAAACACGGCAGTGGAGGCGGCTCGTACGCTTCGTAATAGTGAGATCACAGATCTCCATGCAAGCACCATGCGACGCACATTACACAAGTCTGGAATGGTGGCTTGTAAAAAGGTGAATAAGCCTCGACACCAATATTGTTATAAGAAGCGTCGGCTCGAGTTTGCAAAAAATGTGTGATTTGGAGCAATGAGATGAAACGGGTGATTTGGAGCAATGAGACGAAAGTCAATAGACTGGGCTCTGATGGGTTCAAAAAGGTCTGGAAGAAACAAGGGAAAAGGGGGCTAATGGATTGAGAAATTGAAGGAACTGTCAAGTTCAGTGGAGGAAGCCTGAGGATATGGGGTTGTTTCACAGCCAAAGGTGTTGGATATCTGACCAGGATCGATGGTGGTCTCAGTGCTGAGCTATATGTGAATATCCTACATGACGAGTACTATGGGTATGAAAAGGACAACATAGTATTCCAGCAGGATGATGACCCAAAGCATACAGTATGTGGAGATTGGCAAATAAATGTTTCAATGACAATGAAGTAGAGGTGCTGAATTGGCCCCCACAGTCCCCAGACCCCAACCCAATCGAACACATGTGGGTAGAGTTGAAGAAAAAGCTGTATTCGTACCCAAGTGAGTCGACCAGTATGCACCAACATTGGAAACGTGTAGAAGAGACCTGGGAACAGATTTCAGTCGAGAAATGCTTGAATCTGAATGTGAGCTTGCCCAATGAGATTCAGGCAGTTACATGACAAGAATCTGCATAACTAATCATATGCTAAATAGTCGTAAGTCCAATTTATGTATGAGATGATTGTGTATAAAATGATGTGAGTCTCACGTTCGAAGCTGTAGTGGATGCTGAGATATGGAGCCTGAAAGTCAAAAGTATATACAGTACAGACCAAAAGTTTGGACACACCTTCTCATTCAAAGAGTTTTCTTTATTTTCATGACTATGAAGGCATCAAAACTATGAATTAAAACATGTGGAATTATATACATAACAAACAAGTGTGAAACAACTGAAAATATGTCATATTCTAGGTTCTTCAAAGTAGCCACCTTTTGCTTTGATTACTGCTTTGCACACTCTTGGCATTCTCTTGATGAGCTTCAAGAGGTAGTCCCCTGAAATGGTCTTCCAACAGTCTTGAAGGAGTTCCCAGAGATGCTTAGCACTTGTTGGCCCTTTTGCCTTCACTCTGCGGTCCAGCTCACCCCAAACCATCCCGATTGGGTTTAGGTCCGGTGACTGTGGAGGCCAGGTCATCTGGCACAGCACCCCATCACTCTCCTTCATGGTCAAATAGCCCTTACTTTCAAAGTTTTCCCAATTTTTCGGCTGACTGACTGACCTTCATTTCTTAAAGTAATGATGGCCACTCGTTTTTCTTTACTTAGCTGCTTTTTTCTTGCCATAATACAAATTCTAACAGTCTATTCAGTAGGACTATCAGCTGTGTATCCACCTGACTTCTCCTCAACGCAACTGATGGTCCCAACCCCATTTAGAAGGCAAGAAATCCCACTTATTAAACCTGACAGGGCACACCTGTGAAGTGAAAACCATTTCAGGGGACTACCTCTTGAAGCTCATCAAGAGAATGCCAAGAGTGTGCAAAGCAGTAATCAAAGCAAAAGGTGGCTACTTTGAAGAACCTAGAATATGACATATGTTCAATTGTTTCACACTTGTTTGTTATGTATATAATTCCACATGTGTTAATTCATAGTTTTGATGCCTTCAGTGTGAATCTACAATTTTCATAGTCATGAAAATAAAGAAAACTCTTTGAATGACAAGGTGTGTGCAAACTTTTGGTCTGTACTGTATATATATATATATACACAGTGGATATAAAAAGTCTACACACCCCTGTTAAAATGTCAGGTTTCTGTGCTGTAAAAAAATGAGACAAAGATAAATCATTTCAGACCTTTTTCCACCTTTAATGTGACCTGTAAACTGTACAACTCAATTGAAAAACAAACTGAAATCTTTTAGGTGGAGGGAAGAAAAAATAAAATAAAAAAATAATGTGGTTGCATAAGTGTGCACACCCTCTTATAACTGGGGATGTAGCTGTGTTCAAAATTAAGCAATCACATTCACAATCCTGTTAAATAGGAGTCGGCATACACCTGCCATCATTTAAAGTGCCTCTGATTAACCCCAAATAAAGTTCAGCTGCTCTAGTTGGTCTTTCCTGTAATGTTCTTAGTCGCATCCCACAGCAGAAGCCATGGTCCACAGAGAGCTTCCAAAGCATCAAAGGGATCTCATTGTTAAAAGGTATCAGTCCGGAGAAGGGTACAAAAGAATTTCCAAGGCATTAGATCTACCATGGAACACAGTGAAGACCGTCATCATCAAGTGGAGAAAATATGGCACAACAGTGACATTACCAAGAACTGGACGTCCCTCCAAAATTGATGAAAAGACGAGAAGAAAACTGGTCTGGGAGGCTACCAAGAGGCCTACAGCAACATTAAAGGAGCTGCAGGAATATCTGGCAACTACTGGCTGTGTGGTACATGTGACAACAATCTCCCGTATTCTTCATATGTCTGGGCTATGGGATAGAGTGGCAAGACGAAAGCCTTTTCTTACAAAGAAAAACATCCAAGCCAGGCAACATTTTGCAAAAACACATCTAAAGTTTCCCAAAAGCATGTGGGAAAAGGTGTTATGGTCTGATGAAACCAAGGTTGAACTTTTTGGCCATAAATCCAAAAGATATGTTTGGCGCAAAAACAACACTGCACATCACCAAAAGAACACTATACCCACAGTGAAGCATGGTGGTGGCAGCATCATGCCAAGGGGCTGTTTTTCTTCAGCTGGAACTGGGGCCTTAGTTAAGCTAGAGGGAATTATGAACAGTTCCAAATACCAGTCAATATTGGCACAAAACCTTCAGGCTTCTGCTAGAAAGCTGAACATGAAGAGGAACTTAATCTTTCAGCATAACAACGACCCAAAGCATACATCCAAATCAACAAAGGAATGGCTTCACCAGAAGAAGATTATAGTTTTGGAATGGCCCAGCCAGAGCCCAGACCTGAATCTGATTGAAAATCTGTGGGGTGATCTGAAGAGGGCTGTGCCCAGGAGATGCCCTCGCAATCTGACAGATTTGGAGTGTTTGTGCAAAGAAGAAGAGTGGGCAAATCTTGCCAAGTCAAAATGTGCCATGCTGATAGACTCATACCCCAAAAGACTGAGTGCTGTAATAAAATCAAAAGGTGATTCAACAAAGTATTAGTTTAAGGGTGTGCACACTTATGCAACCATATTATTTTATTTTTATATTTTTTCTTCCATCTACCTAAAAGATTTTAGTTTGTTTTCCAATTGAGTTGTACAGTTTATAGGTCACATTAAAGGCGGAAAAAGTTCTGAAATGATTTATCTTTGTCTCATTTTTTGACATCACAGAAACCTGACATTTTAACAGGGGTGTGTAGACCTTTTATATCCACTGTATATATGTATATTGAACAACTTTCTCAACTATTTGGATATTATCTCTCACAGCAGTCCTTACCTGAAGCCTTTATGGCTCTTAATGCTGCAGAGTGTCCCATTTCTAGTGATTGGATAAAAACCTCTGTCTGTTTCCTTCCACCGTCAAATGTGATCTACAGACGAAAGAAAGCAGTACATAAACAGCAGCCTTTAAGGGGATTACATTTTTCCAGTAATTGGTACTGGATATTACCTTTTATTTTCTAAGTAACTTTCAACCAATAGGTGGACATTAAGTGTAAATGAATGGAGCTTCTGTTGTGTGCTGGTCATGTATGTTTCCCCATAACAGCACTCCATATGGTCATACGGGGTATTGCAAGTAAAACTTACTAGTTGGAATTCAAAAGCATGATTAGGACTAGAGATGAGCGAATCGAAGTTGACGAAGTGGAATTCGATCCAAATTTCAGGAAAAATTTGATTTGCACCGAATCCGAATTTCCTCACGCTTCGGGGTAATGAATCACATTTTTTCCTAAAATGGCTGCTGCACGTGTGAGGACATAGAGCAAGGAACTTTGCTAACGAGGGATCACCCACAATGCCATGCAAGCAGCCAATCAGCAGCCAGCCAGCCCAGTGATGTCACAGCCCTATAAATAGCCTCAGCCATCTTGGATTCAGCCATACTTAGTGCAGGGAGAGACATCAGCAGTCGCTATGGACAGTGGTAGAAAAGACTTTAAAACTTTTATTTTGCTGTATAGAGGTTCAGGAAAAGGATAGGAAGGAATCATTCGACTGTACTGAAGCAGAACAGGGTTCAGTAGGGGAGATAACAGCCTGGGTAATAGGAACAATCCTATTACACCTTGCTGCACAGACTGGGGATCCAAATTGCCATTATACAGATCTGTAATTCCAGCAAACCGTTCTTGTTATTGCTGTTATTGCAAGTGCTGTTTGATACAGCCATTAACAGGGTTTATTACAAGGAAATATTTCTACGTCTTATTTGCCCTGGTGCGGTGCAGTTATATGTTCTAAAGCATTTTTTGGCTTGTATTAGTGGGGGGAAAAAAGGGCTTATTAGCTGTTGTGTGGAAGACCCCACCGGGTACCACTCATCTCCACTACAGTGAGAAAACTGCAGCCGTTTTTTGGCGTGTATTAGTGACAAAAAAATATAAATTATTTGCCGTTCTGCGGTGCAGTTATATGTTCTAAAGCACTTTTTTGCGTGTACTAGTGGCACAAAAAAAAGTATTTGCCGTTGTGTGGTGAAGTGAGAAAATTACAGCCCTTTTTGGCGTGTATTAGTGGCAAAAAAAAATATATTATTTGCTGTTCAGCGGTGCAGTTATATGTTCTAAAGCCTTCTTTGGCGTGTATTAGTGGAAAAAAAGGGCTTATTAGTCGTTGTGTAGTGAAGTGAGAAATTGTTTTTGGGGTGTTTTAATTTCCTTTTTATTTATTTATTTGATCTAACAGTATGTCAGACAGAGAAGTGCCAGGCCCTGCACAGGGGAGTGACACAGGCCTAAATGTTTCTGGTGCAAGCACAGGTCGCAGCAGAGTAAGGGGGCGTGGCAGCAGGAGTCGTAGCGAGAGGCCTGAGCTCCTAGTGTCATCTAGCGGTCGTGTCTTGACCATCAACCCAGGGATTCCTGAATGGTTGACTCGGTCATCCACTTCGTCCCAAGTGACCTCAGACACCCCCAGCCAAGAGTCGGTGGATTCATCAGACACAACCCTTAGTTGGCATGGCTCGGGAGCAGGCCCTGTGCCCTCACCTGTCCTCAACCTGCCTCTGTCCTTTTCTGTTTCCTATTATATGCTGTGGGCTCAGCTCCACTATACAGTGAGGACGAGCTACTAGAGGACAGTCAGCAGCTACTGGCCAGCCAAGATGTAGAGGGACATCCGCCCATCCTCCGGTAGGCGGGCAAGTAGTGATAAGGAGAGTGGCATGGGGCTGTTGTTGCGAGCAGTCGTTGAGTTGAGGAGGACATCAGTGAAGTGCAGACAGTACTCGATGATGATGATATGGCTGATCGCACTTGGGAGTAGGGTTGCACCGGTTATCAAAATATCAATACCAAATCGATACTTTTGTAGCGGTATCGATTCGATACCGGGATCTGCCTTTTACCGATACTAGGCTGTGCTACTGCACAGTCTAGTATCGCAGAACATGGAGCGCACTGCTCTCAGCGCGCTCCATGTTCCCTCAGCAGCACAGGGGAGAAGAAAGCAGTCCCTCCCTCCCCCCTGTGCTGCTGCTGCCGCCAATGAGGAGAGAGAGGGGCGGAGGATGGGAGGAACTGTGACCACTGTTCCACCAATGATAATTAACGTTTAATACAGACACAGGAGGCGGGTGCCGGCGGCAGAAACACATAGCCGGCACCCGGCCGCTATGACAGGGAGTTGCGATCAGCGGCAGTTAACTCCTCAGCACCTGAGGGGTTAACCTCCTGCTGATCGCAGCTACCTGTTTTAGAGGCCGGGTGTCGGCTATGTGATTCTGCCGCTGGCACCCGCCTCCTGTATCTGTATTAGAGGTCAATTATCATTGGCGGTGCCCCACCCCCAACCACAGTATTAGTCATTGGTGGCACAGTGCACCCCCCACCCCCAACCTCCCCAGTATTAAAATCATTGGTGGCAGTGGCCACAGGGTCCCCTCCGCCCTCTTCATTAGTGGTACAGTGATCGGCTCCCTAGCAGTTTAATCCTGGGGCTCCGATAGGTTAAAATGGCAGCCAGGATACTACTGAAGCCTTGGCCTCCATGGTAAGCTCCCTGCTACTGTGAGCACAGGCCAGCAGGGAGAGTGTGAAGTCCTATTGACCCTCTTAGAGCTCTATTAGGGTGAATAGGACAAGGGATTAAAAGATTCCAGGTTCTAGCCCCTAAGGCGGAAAATATTTATTAAATAAAAAAATATATATATATTAAGTATAAATCACACCCTTTCCCAATTTTACATATAAAATATATAAAGAATAAATAAATAAACATATTACATATCGCCACGTCTGAAAAGTCCAAACTATGAAAATATAAAAAAATCTCAGAAAAAAATAAAAATAAAAACCGTGTGATTCGCCATTTTTTTTTGTCATCTTGTCCCCCCCAAAAAAAGGATAGGACTGTTCGATTATGGGCCGGACGTTCCATAAAATGCGGAATGCACGCGGCTTTCTTGGTGTTTTATTTTTTTGCGTGGTATCGAATGGTATCGAGTATCGCAATACTTTTTTATGGGTGACAACCCTGCTAAGGAGCCAGGTGAATAAGGGGCTTCATCATCATCGGGAGAAGAGGGTGGCAGCTTGCCTGTGAGGCATCAAGTCGCCTGCGTGGCCAGGAGTCAGCAAGGTGGGAGGTCGGGAGCCAAACGTACCCGGGGTAGACCACCCACTTAGCAGGAGCCTACCTGCCCAGAAAGTAGTGGTGCAGGGTTTCACGGGAGCAGTGTCGGTAGCAGTCAGTCAGTGCGGAGTGTTGGGGGTAAAATCACCTACTCGACAGTGTGGCAGTTTTTTGTTAAGCCTCCAGAGGAGGTGAACATGGCTATTTGTAGAATCTGTGGGCAGAAGATGAAGCGTGGCCAGGGTGCCAATGTTGGCACCATGGCCCTGCGTCAACATGTGCAGCGTCACCATAAAGTGGCCTGGGAGAACCGTGGCTCCGATGTGGTGGTCCAGTCTGCCGCAGCAACCGCTGCATCACCCAGTGGCACGCACCCGATTTCAGGCTGACAAGGTTCCACCACCTCATACGAAGGGAGCTGTCTGTCCTTCCCATCATCTGCTGGTCCTGATGCTCCCGCTCCTCCTCCTACTCCTTGTCAGTCATTTTATCAGCAATCGATCACCGAAGCGATTGCCAAGAGACAACAAATGCGTGCACTCATTCAACGGCGCAGAAGCTAAATGTACTCCTGGACAAGTTCCTGGTGCTGCAGTCCCTCCCTTTCCAAATGGTGGACTCTGCACCTTTCAGAGGACTGATGGCTTGTGTCGAGCTGAAGTGGAGAGTCCCAAGCCGTCATTTCTTTGCCAAAAACGCAGTACCAGCCATGCACACGTATGTAGAACAAAAGGTGGGCCAGTCCTTGAGACTGTCGGTATCTGCCAAAGTGCATGGCAGCGCCGACTTCTGGAGCTATAACTACGGTCAGGGACAATACATATCCTTTATGGCCCACTGGGTGAATGTGGTTCCTGCACAGCCACACCAGCAACTTGGCAAGGTGACGCCGCTTCCGCCTCCACATTCTCACGCCATTGGTCCTGTGACAATGTCCGCCTCTGCCTCCTCATCCTCCACCGTGTCCTCAGCCTTCACTGCAGGGACAATTCACAGTGCCCCTCCAGCATACAACATGTGCAGGGCACGTCGGTGTCACGCTATTCTGCACCTCGTTTGTCTGGGTGAACACAGGGGAGGAACTGCTCCGTGTCCTTCATAAAGAAATCGAATGCTGGCTTAATCCGCGACAACTCAAAATCGGAACCATAGTGACTGATAACGGGAAGAACATGGTGTCGGTGCTGTGTCAAGGAGGGCTGAACCATGCACCCTGCATGGCTCACGTGTTCAATCTGGTTGTCAAGCGGTTCCTGAAGTCTTCCACCCATCTGCAAGACATCCTAAAAATGGCCAGGAAACTTTGCATGCACTTCAGCCACTTGTACAGCGCAAAGCACACCCTCCTTGAGCTTCAGCGGCAGAACAGCATCCCCCAACATATCTGTGATGGTTCTCAATTATCCAGGTCATGGTATATCTGTAAAAAATAAATCAAGGCAACTGGACTTACTGTAGATTTCTTGAAAACGTTTCACTCGTTCTTCCAACGAGCTTTCTCAATTCTGAGTGACTGTACAAGAATTCTCTGAGAATAAATATGTAACTGAATCAACATCTGGTAATTATACCCCATGCTGGTACTGGTATTTCCACCCGTTGGAATTCCACCCTCCATATGTTGGACCGACTATACGAACAGAGAAAGGCCATAAAAGATTTCTTGATGATCCAAGTGGACAGGAGTACTCCTCTGTGTAACTTCGATGTCAGCCAGTGGCAGCTCATGCGTGACACCTGCCGATTGCTCAGGCCCTTTGAGGAGGCCACGTTATTTGTCAGTCGCCAGGACTACGGGATGAACAACGTCATTCCACTGCTTCATGTCCTGGAACAGATGTTGGTAAATCTGGCTGGTCAGGGGACTGGAGATGTGGTGCCTAGATCTCACGGCCACATGAGCCCTGTGGGGTCTGAACTGGAGGAGGAGGAGGATATTTGAGCACAGGCAATGTGTAGCAAAATGGGTGTTTTTTTTACACAGTTGATAGGACAGGGAGGAGCAGGAGCAGCCAGAGGAGCTACAGGGCGATGAGGAATACGAGGCAGAGGACCCAGACACACCGTGGCAGTATACAGTGGAGATGAAGGCAGGAAGTCCCTCTGAGGCATTTGTACAAATGGCCCGATGCATGCTCACTTTCTTGCGTAGTGACAGCCGAATTGTCACCATTCGGCAGAGGGATGACTTCTGGCTCTCCACTTTGTTGGACCTTCACTACCGGTCCTAAGTGGGGGCCTTTTTTTACACCCGCTGAGAGGGAGGACAAACTGAACTACTATAGAGGCATCCTATATAGTCAGTTGGATGCTGCCTATCTGCGCCATCGTCCATCCTCTCGCAGGTCTGACCGGGGGGGTCCCTCTGTGCTCACTTCATGCCATGGCTGCTTTGGCAGGGTAGGAGCAGTTCCAGCTCCGTCAGCAGCAACTTAAGTCTAGAGTCGCTGATGAGCAGCTTTCTTCACCTGCCTAGTGAAGAAACTACTCGCCAGCAGCAGCTAGACCTGGAGCAGGACCTGAACCAGCAGGTGGTGGCATACTTGGACAGCACCCTGCCACCCCACATTGAAGATCCACTGGACTACTGGGCAGCCAAACTGGATTTGTGGCCGCAACTGGCAGAGTTTGCCCTGAAAAATCTGTCCTGCCCGGCCAGTAGTGTGGCATCAGAGCAGGTGCTTAGTGCGGCGGGGGCCATAGTTACCCCAAGAAGAACTCGCCTGTCTTGTGGAGAGACTGACATTTGCCAAGATGAATCAGGTGTGGATCAGCCAGGATTTCCACCCACCAGTGCCTGATGCATCAGACTAAATTATCCATGGGGCCACACCAACACTTTGACAAAAGAGACCGGTTTCTTCTGGCTACATGCCTCAGCTACTATTCTGATGCTACCACCCGCCTGATGCCACAAATCTGATGCCAAGTGCTCCTCCTTTCACCCACCATCTTCAGCTGGTACTGGTATTGCCACCCACCTCCCCACTCTGTCACCGGATCACTCTATGGTCTCCTGATGCTGCTGTCACTCTACACTATGTCACCTTTCCACTCTGTGGTCTCCTGATGCTGCTGCCACTTCCACACTATGTCACCTTGCAACTCTGTGGTCTCCTGATGCTGCTGCCACCTCCACACAATATCACCTTGCCACTCTGTGGTCTCCTGATGCTGCTGCTACCTCAACACTATGTCACCTTGCCACTCTGTGTCCTTCTGATGCTGCTGCCACCTCCACACTCTGTCATTGAGCCACTCTGTGGTATCCTCATGCTGCTGCTGCCACCTCCACACTGTCATTGTGCCACCCTGTGGCCTCCTCCTGATGCTGGTGCTGCCGCCACCTCCACACTCTGTCATTGTGCCACTCTGTGGCCTCCTGATGATGATGATGCTGCCACCTCTACACTGTCATTGTGACACCTTGTGGCCTCCTCCTGATGCTGCTGCTGCCACTTCCACACTCTGTCATTGTGCCACACTGTGGTCTCCTCATGCTGCTGCTAGCTCCACACTGTCATTGTGCCACCCTGTGGCCTCCTCATGATGCTGCCGCTGCTGCCGCCACCTCGACACTCTGTCATTGTGGCACTCTGTGGCCACCTGATGCTGCTGCTGCTGCCACCTCCCCACTGTCATTGTGCCACCCTGTGGCCTCCTCCTGATGCTTCTGCTGCCACCACCTCCTCACTCTGTCATTGTGCCTCTCTGTGCCCTCCTGATGCTGCTGCCACCTCCACATTGTCATTGTGCCATGCTGTGGTCTCCTCCTGATGCTGCTGCCACCTCCAGACTCTGTCATTGGGCCATTCTGTGGTCTCCTCATGCTGCTTCCACCTCACCACTATGTCATAGGGCCACTCTGTGGAATTCTCATGCTGTAACCACCCTCCCCACTTCATGACTGGGCCACTATTTTGCCTTTCAGCCTGGCTGACATCATCATTTATTTGACCCTTCTTCTGATCTGTCAGAAGGAAGGAAAAATGAGATGCACAATGGATCCTGTCTATGTAACAGCTGTAAGGCCTGCATGACATGCATGACATGGCCTACAGGATAACCGTGTAAAAGGAGTGTGCTTTTTCTTGATGCTAACATTGACCTGTAAGGCTGAGTTCACACTTGAGTTATTTGGTCAGTTTTGGCCCTGTAACTGCCCAAATAAGTAAAGTGTGCAGTGATTCCAAGAGCGACCTGTCATCTACAGATTATACTAACTCACAGTATTGTTTCACTACCACAGCAGACTCCCTATGTGTGTTACTGCAAGGCACAGTGTTCTACACCACTATAAAGGTTCTCTGCAGCCAGGAAATAGTCATTTTTTAACGCGACTCGCCACTAATAAATTCGGATCGAACTGAATTTTTTCAAAAAATTTTGCGAACCGGCTGAATCTAATTTTTTAGAAATTCGCTCATCTCTAATTAGGACTTTGAGATTGTTTGTTTGCTAGTGTAGGCTGCATTTTTAAAAAGCTAGCAGTGACAGAAGCATTGTGAAGATAGAATTAAACAAACTATTTCATGGCCATTTATTTTGTCAGAAATGTGTTAACCAGGAACGCACTTCTCATGGAAACCATAAAGGTAAATTTTTTAATGAGGCACTGATCTAGATGCAGGAAGGATATTCCCTAGACCATTTGATGCACAGCGTGGTTACCTCAGCCTGGTACAACTGGAGAAGTAGAGACCGGTTGGCAAAACGGCAATAATACAGCACCATGTCGGAAAGTATGGGCAGCTTTTGGGTCTCTGCTGGGCCATTTTCAGGTGTAGAAGACTGCAAGAGAGTATAGAAGAGAACAATCGATCATCAATTGTATTGAAATATACAGGTATCTAAGTAGCCGATGATACTGCCAAACAAGGTCAAGACACAGCTATGAGCTATCTCTATGGTGCTCAGCAGTTTCTTCAGCTGTCCATGGTGCCGACGCTTCCCCATAGAAATGGGATGTCAAAGGGAAAAAAATCACTGGACATGTAGCACACAGCCTGTTTAGGTTTTCCTTGGGCTTTAACTCTGATATATCTGTGAGGACCAGCCTTATATTTGAGAGTCTGCGGCATGACAAGTTGTGAAATGGCCACAAGTAGCTCAGAGTTTTTGATTACCTGCGAGAGAACGGATGTAGAAAGATCCATCAGACCCAGGATGTTCCTCTTGTACCATGGATCCAGCATCCCGATGTAGTGAGAGATGTCATTAGTGCTTTCCTCTGTTCCTGTCATATCCTGGCGGGATAGACACTGTGACATTTAGTTCATACCTAAACCTTTTTTTTATGAATGCAGGTAGTTGGACCTGCACAGACTCACTCTATCCAATCAGTGCTGCCATTGTCAGTCCGTGCAGGTACACCCCCAACTGGTTACCTCCCCTCTGTACCCTTACTGCAGACTGCTAGTAATTCATTCATAACTTCTAGTAGAAATAATAAGGGAATGTCACAACATAGAGCCATAAGAATAGATGCTCCAGAATTGTTATTACATGGGGAATGCATGAAGCAATTAAAACAGGCATGTCAGGGGAGGTGAAAGATCCTCTTTAAGTTTTGTTGTTCAGTTATATTCAGTCAGGGATCTAGAATGCCCTGTTGATCTTTGGTAGTCTTTAAATACTAACATTCACATCAAGAGCTGCATTCATATTTCTGCTGCTTGCAACCAAGTTCCTTTAATGCTCCATATTTTGCTACAGTGCATAATGGAAATTCAGTGGTTACTACATCATACTAGGTTAGAGAGACCTTACCTCTGGAGCATTCTTTCCTGATGGGCTTGGGGATTTTAAAGGGGAGTCAGGGTTTGTCAGTGTTACGGTTGGAGAAAGACTGTTTCTTCTCACTGGCACGTAGTATAGCTGTAGCTTAAAGAACCTTGTTAACAGTGGGCATTTACTTTCCTTTAACCTGAAAATCAAAGTTGGAGACAGTGAGCAAAGAAAGCATTGCTTGGAAGCTATTATTATGGAACTGTTCGAATGAAAAAGGGTTTAGAGGGAATTTGTCGGCTCCAACAACACCCTAAACGAGAGTATGCAGTGTATAGTGTCAATGACGCTGAGTCCAATTATGTAATTTTTATCATCATACCCGCGTTCTGATGCTGTGCTCCCACAAAATAACTGTAAAATGCATTGAGAGGACTCACAAGCTCATGTACATAATTGAGAGGACTCAAGGAGGAGTCCTCTCAATACAAATGTATTGAGAGGACTCCTCCTTGAGTCCTCTCAATTACTTTTGGTTCATGGGAGCACAGCGTAGGAAAGAAAGTTAGTAAAAAATGGCATAAACTGACTCAGGGTCACTTACACTGTACACTGCTTGCGCTAGTTTGGCCGTATTTTGGAGCCCACAGATTCCCTTTAAATTCATGACAATGGACAAAAGCAACAAGTTCAATAAACATGAACTAAATGAGTAACAGACTGGTACAGAGGGAGAGAGGACCCTGCCAGTGAAGGCTTACAATCTACAAGGAAAGGGTGAAGGGGATGTTATGTGAGGGTAGAAGCTGCTCATATATGAAGTGGAGACGCTTTTCTGAAGAGGTGAGTATGCAAGTTGCTATGTAAGGATTCGAAGGTAGGGGGGAGTCTGATCTGGTGGGCTAATGAGGCCCAGAGTATACAGGATGCAGAGGAGAAATATTGGAGAAGGTTGAGTGAGAAGCAAACCAGAGGAGAGAAAATCAGGATCAGAGAATACATGTGGGGAAGTATCAGGAGATTAGGACAGAGATGTATGGAAGGAACAGGTTGTTGACTGGAGAGTTCATATGAGGAAGTATCAGGAGATTAGGTCAGATGCATGGAGAGGACAGGTTGTGGACTAGAGATTCATGTCGGGAGGTATCAGAAGATTAGAATAGAGATGTATGGAGGGAACAGGTTGACTGGAGATTTCATGTGAGGACGTATCAGGAGATTAGGATGTGGACTGGAGATTACATGTGAGGAGGTATCAGGAGGTTAGGTCAGAGATATATGCAGAGGACGGGTTGTGGAATAGAGATTTAATGTGAGGAGGTATCAGGAGATTAGGCCTGAGATGTATGGAGAGGACGGGTTGTGGACTGGAGATTTCATGTGAGGAGGTATCAGGAGATTAGGTCAGAGATGCATGTAGAAGACAGGTTGTGGACTGGAAATTACACATGGGGCGGTATCAGGAGGTTAGATCACAGGTGTATAAAGAGGGCAGGTTGTGGAGTGGATATTACATGTGAGGCGGGGTCAGGAGATTAGGCCTGAGATGTATGGAGGGTATTTGATTTATTCTGATATTACATAAAATATGCAAAAAGGGACAGAAGATGTAGGGTTTTTACCTTAGATTGCTGTAAGCTCGAGCTAACTTTCCAGAAATTCGATCAGAACCAAACACCACAACCCTCAATGTGGAAGCTTTGGAGTCCTCATTAGAGCTCAGGAAAGGCCTTCTTTTCAAAGCCAGTTTTTGGTTCTGTTGGACTTCCCAGATATGGGCACCAAGAGCATGTTGGGGAAGTGACTGAGATCTTTTTGATCGTACAGGCACTCGTCTCACCTGCGGCGTACATAAGCTACCTGCTCGTCTTAATGGTATATTCTGCAAACTGGACATAGATCCTGTTAGAGAATAGGTGGGAGAATTGCTCAAATCAGTCTTTGACTTTCCCTTAGATAAATGGTTCTTGGGTGTAAAGAGTTTACGGATCTTTTGAGTAAATTTTCGATTGACCTTTTCTTCTTGGTAATCTATCCTTTCTGGTGTCTCCTGGGAACTGTCATCACTGTCTTCAATGTATCCACTATCTACACAACTGGACAGGTTGGAGACAAATTGCATGGAGTGGTTAGAGATGTTGGCCATGTTGGCTTTCTCTTGTACGTCACTTGGCATGCTCCAGTACACATAACGTCTGGAGTTACTAGAGAATACAGAATCTCTCTTGGTATTATTGTTATGAATTTCCTCTTCTACCTCTTCCAATTCCTCTTCTTCTTCTTCCTCTTCACCATCTTCATTGTCTTCCTCATTAACTTCATATTCTGGAGAAAGACTGGTTGCTCTAGTGTCTTCTTCAGGTAAAAGTATGTTATTTAGGACATCTGCCAAAGTATTGAATGGTCAATTAATATCTGATAACATTGCAAAACAAAGTGAGACTTAAAGGGATTTTTTGCTTCCCCATATTGATGACCAATCCTCAGGATAAGTCATAATTATCAGATTGGTAGGGGTCAGACCCCCATGCACCTAATGACTGCAGAAACACTGATCGGTGGGGCTGAAATTCATGACCTATCCTGAGGATAGGTCATCAATATGGGGAAAGCAGAAAACTCCTTCAAAAGGAATCTTTCACCAGTGACCACCCTATCCAACTGTGTGCACAGACACTTAGCAGTGATTCACCTGATTAAAACGCTCCGTACCCAAGTTATGATACTTAATATGCAAATTTGGCCTTTGTTGCAATGAGGGTGTCACCATTGCTCTTGTTGCAGCCAAGCTCCGCTCCTTTCTGTGGCCAGCCCCTCCCTGGATGCTTTGATTATTAGGCCCAGGCAATGGCAAGGCACGGAGGGTGGGGCTGACCACAGAAAGGAGCGGAGCTTGGCTGCAATAGGAGCAGCGGTGGCACCCTATTTGCACCAACATTTCTAATTTGCATGTTTAGAAAGAGTAGCATAACTTGGGAACAAAGCCTCATATCTACAAAAGAGAAACATTGTTTTAATCAGGTGAACTACAGTTGTGTGTCTGTGCAAACAGCTGGAGAGGGAGGTGCTGGTGATAGATTACCTTTAAGGCCCTTTTACATGGCCCGAACATCTGACTAGTTATCTGGAACAAAATGTTTCTACATTGTTTGTAGGCCAATCATTGCCTTGTGTGAACACTGATGTGCTGCCAACAAACTGTATGAGGATGAACAATCGCAGCAGTGATCATTCATCCCCATACAGAAGGGATGATTGTTGCATGTAAGTTTAGCCGAATGATTGGGAGGTGATCGGGACCAAATGCTTTATTCTTGATCATTGCCCTGTGCATTAGAGACTGCAGTCCAAGTAAACCAATTCTGCTTTGGAGGCATCATACATTATATATACCGAATGCCCATCCTCTCCTGAGGAATGCAGCATCTCCATTTATCCATCTACACCAAAAGGTTCATAGCACCAGTAACAAAGTAATTAAAAGCAGCTTAATGAGATAACTCTGACAGATGCATTAAGCATGTCAGAGACTTCTGAGCAGAGTATGTAACCCTGAAAACAGCACAATGGCGGTATTAATTGCTGTCATTACTGTGTAAAGATTTTGCAAACATTTTAGTGATTTCAGTGTAAATCAAGGAGGGGAGTGATAGGGGAAGGAGTTACCAAGAAATTAGATTAGGTGCTGATGTACATGTCTGTGGTTAGAGACTGTTGTAATAGCAAATTCCTTAATTGGCTAATTTAAAAGCAGTTAAATGAATGCAATAGCTACAGTAAGCATCATGACTATCCTAGAATATATTAGTAATGTATAAAAAAAATACATATATATGTTCTTACCAAAGTTGTCCTGATCCCAGGTGTATGTGTAACATTTGGGAACTGGAAGATAGATGGGTTGAAACTGGCCCACGGAGATACCTGGTTAAAGGTAAAAGAAGGTCTTGTACATTTTTTGTGACTAGGTAACAATTGCTGGCATACAGCAGGATATAAATGCAGACTTGGAATTCATACACCGTGCATTCCTACAGCAGGCACCCATCAGCAGTGACTAGGATCGGTGATGACGCCAATCCTGGTCATTTAACTTCAGATGCTGCTGTCACTAAAGACCAAGGCATCTGTGAGGTTAGACACAGGAGCCCCTGTGGCGAAATCACGGGGCTCCGTTCACTTTCTATGACGGCATGGGGCCTAACTGCCTGATAAGCGATGCCTAATGAAGCCTGTGAAAATTCTATAGACTTCAGTTGTATTTTATTGCAGTCTCTGGGACAAGCAATCAGAAGATTGAATGTTCGAGTCCCATATGATGACAAAAATTTACAGCATAAGGGTTCATTCACACGTCAGCAATTTCGTTCCGCATTTTGCGGAACGGAATTGCGGACCTATTAATTTCTATAGGGCAGCACGATGTGCTGCCCGGATCCGGAATAGCGGATCCGCACTTCCGGGTCTGCGATTCCGTTCCCGAAAAAAATAGAACATGTCCTATTCTTGTCCGCAATTGCGGACAAGAATAGGCATTTTCTATTAAGTGGCGGCGATGTGCGGTCTGCAAAATTCAAAAAGTAAAGTAAAAAAATGTTACTTTTTTTTTTTTAAAACCCAACTATAATATTAAAAATTCAAGTCACCTCCCTTTCCCAATTTTACATATTAAAATAAATAATAAAAATGAAAACTTAACAGGTGTTGCCGTGTCCGAAAATGTCCAAACTAGGGTTGCACCGGGTATCGAATTATTGATACCCACTCGATACCGAGATTTGCCTTTTACCGATACTAGGCTGCGCTCACAGAACATGGTACGTGCTGCTCTCAGCGCGCACCATGTTCACTCAGCAGCACAGTGGAGAAGGAGTCTCTTCCTTCCCCTGTGCCGCTGCTGCTGCTGCCACCAGTGAAGGGAAAGAGGGGAGGAGGAGAAGAGGGGCTGTGGCCACTGCGCCACCAATGAAGATAACTAAACCATTAATACAAATACAGGAGGCGGATGCCGGCTGCAGAATCACATAGCCGAGACCCGACCTCTTTGACAGGGTGCTGCGATCAGCGGAAGTGTGGCACCTGAGGGGTTAACTGCCGCTGATCGCAGCTCCCTGTCATAGAGGTCGGGTGTCGGCTATGTGATTCTGCCGCCGGCACCTGTATCGTGTATTTGTATTAAACGTTAGTTATCTTCATTGGTGGGGCAGTGCGCCCTCCCCCCCCACCAACACCAGTATTAAATCATTGGTGGCAGTGGCCACAGGGTCCCCCCCCCTCTTCATTGGTGGTGCAGCGGCAATTCCGATCGGAGCCCCAGCAATATAATCACGGGGCTCTGATCATTTACCACGGCAGCCTGGACGCTTTGGCTGCCATGGTAAGCTCCTTGCTCTATTAGGGTGAATGGGACAAGAGATCAAAAGATCCCAGGTTTTAACCCCCAAGGGGGGAAATAGTTATTAAATAAAAAGTAAAAAATTTAAAGTTAAAAAAAAACACACACTAAAATATTAAGTATAAATCACCCCCTTTCCCAACTTTACATATAAAATATATAAGCAATAAATAAATTAACATATTACATATCGCCACGTCCAAAAAGTCCAAACTATTAAAATATTTAAAAAATCTCCTATGCGGTGAACACCGTAACAGAAAAAATTAATAAATAAAAACTTCACTATAAAAACGCCATTTTTTAGTAACCTTGTCCCCCCAAAAATTAGGATAGGACTGTTCAATTATGGGCCGGACATTCCATAAAATGCTTTTTTTGTGTTTTATTTTTTTTTTTGCGTGGTATCAAGTTTTGCAATACTTTTTTATGGTATCAAAATCGAATCAAAATTTTGTTATCGTGACAACCCTAGTCCAAACTATTAAAATATCAAAATATTTTTCCTGCATGGTGAACACCGTAGTGAAGAAATATGCAAATTTGGTATTGCCATAATCGTATTGACCCACAGAATAAGGACGTCATGTCATTTTTAGACCCAAAAAACCATAGCAGAATTGTATTGAAATGCAAGGTATCGTAAATTAAATGGTGCCATTAAAAAAGTCCCGAAAAAAATAAGTCCTTCTATGCCTATGTGAATGAAAAATTTGAAAAGTTGTGGCTTTTGGAAGGTAGAAAGGATTAGAAAGGAAAAAAAAAACAAATTTGCAAAAACAAAGCTTGGCTCGGTCTTAAAGGGTTTAAAGGAAACTCACCTGTTTTGTCCCCTAGAAAATCAGCTTGTTTCCCAATCTCCTGCAGCTTTGCCTTTAACCACTCCCTGTTTTTTCCTATGTCGCTGTCATTGGCTGCTTGTTCTACAGTCTCTGTCAAATCGACAACGACCGTTTCAAGTTCCTCTACAGTCTTGGACTGAAAAGAGACATAACCTCATGACATAATCACATCCGTATTCAGCTGAGAACACTAGTTTTAAGGGGTTCTCCAGGAATTAGGAAAATAAAAATACTTAAATATTACTTTGTTCTAAATATATTTCCTTTCATTAGTTATAATGGCTTGTTTTGTTTGTGGAGTAATCATCAGGAGAAATAAAATGGCCGCCGTCCTATTAGTACACATAGAACCTGTCCTAATCACACAGGAGGACAAGTTACTTCACATCACTGAGCTATACAGCTGCCTCATCCTCCTCTCTGCTCTGCTTGTCAGTGATCCTGAATGGAGTTCATGAGGAGACATGAAGTACAGAGAGGACAGACCAGAGAGGACAGACAGGACAGACTGAGGTAATGGAGACTGCATACAAACAAGTGCTGATGCTTGTTACCCCACCCTCTTCTCTGTACCTCATGTCTCCTCATGATCTCCATTGCTACAGAGATTCATTTTATCAGCTGTACTCAGGATCATAATCCCTGACAAGAAGAGGACAGAGGAGGATGAGGCAGCTCTTTATCTCATTGTTATGAAGTAACTTGTCCTGCTGTGTGATTAGGACAGGTTCTGTGTGTACTAATAGGATGGCGGCCGTTTTATTTCTCCTAATGATTGCTCCCAAGACAAAATGAGCCATTATAACTAATGAAAGGTATTTGGGTATATATTTATAATAAAGTAATATTTAAGTATTTACATTTTCTTAATTCCCGGAGAACCCCTTTTAAGAACCTCACGGCACTGTGGGTAGATGGTACTGTGGGTAAGTTGTCATGCTTCAAACCCTCTGAGGCATGACCGGGTCAGGTAGAGGCAGCCTCAGGGATCTTCATCAGGTTGGGGGCACCTTTTGGTTCCTGTTGCATTTCATTTAATATCCTGTGGTTCTGTAGTAACATGCATCACATTAGTGATACCTACCTTGAGTTTCTCCTTTATATCGGTGATTTGAGGGGATGGTCCTAGGTTGGCCTGGTACAGGTGCTCGATGAGAGAAATGTAAGTGTTTTGGGGGGTTTGCTCTGTGTTGCTGAGATTGTCAACGACTGACAGAAACTCTTTAGGAAGCTCTAGAGGGTTCACCAAGAGCACCGTCCTAGAAGAAAGAGAAAACTTTTGAGACATTAAACTAACGCTCAGTTCTCTTGCTACTTTGCTTTGCCACTTTTGTAGTCACTGAAAGTCAAACACAAGGTGGCGCTATACCTACATTTAGGTGTGATCTTTAGTTTACATTGCTAGTGTCGATACTATGTGGGTTAAATAGGATTAGCAAAGCTTAAATCTCATCAATGGGTAGTATTCACAAATATTCCAGCTGCAGCAATTAAAGGGGTATCCCATGACTGGTGTAAACAAATGAAAATCAGATATCATATAGTACATGACAATCTCTTTTTCTAACAAAGAACCTGCCCTGTACACCACGTGGATCCAGAGTTCTTCCCATTCATTGCTCCAATTCCAATTTTCTTCAGACTGGCACTTCAGGGGCGTTTCCTTGCTGAGATGGTATGTCCTTTCTGCTGCAGCTCTCTCTCTCCTTGTAACTACCACATCTTCAAACTGAAGATACGGCTGGGGGTAGTCTAAGGATGGAACTGAGCATGTACAACCACCTCAGTGAGGTGGACAGAGAAATAAGGAAACTAACTAACAGCAGGTGGCGCTTTACAGATAGATCTTATTGAAAAATTCTGTGGTTATACAAAATTTTAATTTGCATGCAATTACAAAAGTGTCCAGATCCTAGGGGTGGATTGAATTTTTTTTTTCCATCTTCTTTTTTATGGAGCAATCCCTTGAATGTTCAGTGCTTAGCGAATTTCACCTTCACTTACACAATGCTGGGCAAGGATGATTTCGTCAAGAGGCCCTGTTCTGCTCTAACCAGACGCTGATAGGTGATCCCTGTCAACGGAAATGACATCATCACTGACCCCGCTGTGGAGTGGCGGTATGTACAGAACAATGATTATTACAGCATTATAAAAGTACCTGGAACTTTTTGCTCCTCACTAATAAAGGTCAAAATCTCCTGGTAAATGTCGCAGTATGGCGCCGGCCAAGTAAGGAAGACGTGAAATGTCTCAAAGGCTTTAGATAGAAGGCTACACTCTTCAGGAATCCAGGGGGCCTGCAATGCAGATAGACAGATGGACACATCGCAGTTAGAATAGAAAATGTTAACGCTAAATACACAATATTAATGAATGCTGGACGCCCATGCCAACACCGGTGACAACTTGTTTTATTTTAAAACATTCAGGAGGAGATTTATCAAAACTGGTGGAAAAAAAAAGAGGCTTAATTGCCCATAGCAATCAGTCAGATTCTGATAAATGTAAGGAATCTGGTTGCCATTTTTTCTTTACACCATTGTGTTCTTCATAGATACAAAAGTGACAATCACAATGGCAGAAAAAGACTGATGTCCATCCAAACTGCCCCTTCTACAAGGGTCCATTCAGACGTCCGCATGAATGGTCTGCATCCATTCGGAACGGTGCGGACCTATTCATTTTCAATAGGGCCGCGGACCGGAAGTGCGGAGGCGGACAGCACACAGTTCGCTGTCCGCATCCGCACTTCCGGTCCGTGGCCCCGCAAAAAAAGAATTGTTAGCTATATGCGGTGTCTGTGTTTTATGGACCGCAAAACACTACAGACGTCTGAATGGACCGTTAGGGTTTTTTTTCATAATGAATATTTTTAACTTTATTTTTATTTGTTGTTAAGTCATCCTTGTCATCGATGTATTGTACTTTCATGTTGTGACCAGCAGGTGGCACCAAATGAACATCTGACTACTAGTGCGAGGTTATGATGCCGTAGATGGCATCTGACTGACTGTAGTTCCTTATATACCCATATTGCTTACCAAGAGAACAGCAAAATGGAACATCAAGGCCAAAGGCGTGAGAAGCTCGTACTCGCATTTTTCCTGGGCCTGCAAAAAAAATTAAATATTTTTTAAATAATAATAGTAAAGTGGTGTTATGGATGCTTGGGATATGAGCAGCATCTGAATAAAGGGGTTATCCCATGATTAATGTAAAAAAATAAAATGAGACATCATATAGTACACGACAATCTCTTTCTAACAAAGCCGGAACCAGCCCTGTACCTCACATGGATCCAGAGATCTCCCCATTCATTGCTCTGCTGGATTTATATCAAGCTGACAGCTCAAGGGGAGTGTCTTTTCTGCTGCAGCTAAGGGGGCGTGTCCATTCTTTCCCTATCACAGCTCAGGGGGCGTGTCCATTCTCTCCCTATCACAGCTCAGGAGGCACTTGAAGGCTAAAACTGAGCATGTGCGGCCATCTCACTGAGCAGGACCAAGAAATAAGAAAAAGAACAAACAGCAGGTGGCGCTATACAGATAGATTTTATTGAATATCTCCGTGGCTGTGCAAAATTTTTAATTACATGCAATTTCAAAAGTATTCAGATCCAGGTGCTGGTTTGAAAAATGTAGAATATTTTTCGTGGGACAACCCCTTTAATGAAGTTTTTAAAGCCATCCTTCGGTTCCCTGAATTCTCTGATGGATAACCCCTTCCCTACTCAATAAACACAAAATTTAAAACAACAACATTTCCACCAGCTTTCCACATTTGTAGGGGAATTCCTGTCCATAAGATCAGTAGAGTTGAGATCCCAACTGATTTCCAAAAAAGAGGTTAGGTGCTGTGTGTAATTCACACTGAAGCACCAGCAAGGAGAATGTCATACTCTGAGAACTGCTCTGAGCGCCGCAAATGAGTGACTGAAATCACTATACGATCCCAAAGGAGTTCTCAGAATGTGTGTGCTTCACAGCTCAGTGATCCCTACTGATGTTATGTATGTGTCCGTTTTTCAGTCCGCCAGATACAGATGAGGCATCGCAGAAATATTGATGACCTGACACAGATTTTGCAAGGGGAATGGTCCAAATTTCCCCCTTAGCATTGTGAATATCTTGTCTTAAAGCTATAGAAAATGTTTCATGGAGGTGAATGTCGCCATTTTTTCATTACTTTAGCACCCAAAAAAATAATAAAAAGTGATCAAAAAGTCTTACACACTCCAAAATGGTATTAGCTTCTCTGACCAGACCGCACAGCAGTATAGTGATTTATAATGCTGTATGTCTCTGATCGAACTCAGCTGTAATGATTTGTGCTTAGATAATGCCATCAATACAAATCATTACAGTGGAGGTCGGGCAGAGACACACAGCGTGTGTCTCCCCTGCTTCATTTAGACCCATAAAAATCTAAGTAAAAAAAATAAAAATACAATGTGTAAATAATAAAATAAAAATTCACAAAACTAAAGCAAATGGACTGTAAGTCATTCATCACAATAGACTATAGTATGAGTAGTAGAATATTACTGTGCCCCCTCCATCCTGCATTCATCATGGCAGTCTATGATAACTGCTAGACCTGACTGAACGATCAATATTGATGCTTCGTATGTACGACACAATGGAGATGTGACATGTCCGTCCTGTTTCCATAAGTCCTTGTATGTGTGAGACTGACAGTGTGAATTTACTTCATGACAAGGCTGAAAATGACAATAAATGTAAACAAGCAGCAATAATAGGATAGAGGAGTACAGGGGCTGAGAGGGTCTATTGTGTAGGTGCAGGACACGCGGTGACTCTGGGGGATAATTCATGTCACCTGTCTTGATTAATGACCTCCATGTTGTTTGTTGTGAGTTTAAAGTTTGAGAACAAGGACCTTCTTCCTGCCTGGTCCTCCTTGTTTGTCCTGTGGGCCCATTGTTGCCAGCCACGATCTGGACAGGAGAGTAAACTCAGGAAGCAATGTCTCTTCCCCTCCAATTTCCATTCACAGCGCAGATGTTAGAGAATAAGGTTCCTTCATTGACTGCAGGTTCCCATCAACCTCAGGGGAAAAACTGCACCTGACATACAGTACCATACACTGATAATGCTGTATAAGAGGTAAAGCAGGTGTATTATGTGTGCTAAATAAAAAGTATTGGGCAGTATAGCGGTTATATTCTTGTACATAGGAGCAGTATTATAGTAGTTATATTCTTGTAGATAGGAGCAGTATTATAGTAGTTATATTCTTGTATATAGGGGCAGTATTATAGTAGTTATATTCTTGTACATAGGAGGCAGTATTATAGTAGTTATACTCTTATACATAGGAGGCAGTATTATAGTAGTTATATTCTTGTACATAGGAGCAGTATTATAGTAGTTATATTCTTGTACATAGGAGGCAGTATTATAGTAGTTATATTCTTGTACATAGGAGCAGAATTATAGTAGTTACATTCTTGCACACAGGAAGCAGTATTATAGTAGTTATATCCTTGTACATAGGAGGCAGTATTATAGTAGTTATATTCTTGTACATAGGAGCAGAATTATAGTAGTTATATTCGTGTACATAGGAGCAGTATTATAGTAGTTATATTCTTGTACATAGGAGCAGTATTATAGTAGTTATATTCTTGTACATAGGAGGCAGTATTATAGTAGTTATATTCTTGTACATAGGAGCAGTATTAAAGTAGTTATATACTTGTACACAGGAGTAGTATTATAATAGTTATATTCTTGTAAGTAGGAGCAGTATTATAGTAGTTATATTCTTGTACGTAGGAGCAGTATTATAGTAGTTATATTCTTGTACACAGGAGCAGTATTATAGTAGTTATATTCTTGTACATAGGAGCAGTATTATAGTAGTTATATACTTGTACATAGGAGGCAGTATTATAGTAGTTATATTCTTGTACATAGGAACAGTATTTATAGTAGTTATATAGTTGTACACAGGAGTAATATTATAGTAGTTATATTCGTGTACATAGGAGCAGTATTATATTAGTTATATTCTTGTACATAGGAGGCAGTATTATAGTAGTTATATTCTTGTACATAGGAGCAGTATTTTAGGAGTTATATTTTTGTACATAGGAGGCAGTATTATAGTAGTTATATTCTTGTACGTAGGAGCAGTATTATACTAGTTATATTCTTGTACATAGGGCAGTATTATAGTAGTTATATTCTTGTACATAGGGCAGTATTATAGTAGTTATATTCTTGTACATAGGAGCAGTATTATAGTAGTTATATTCTTGTACATAGGAGCAGTATTATAGTAGTTATATTCTTGTACATAGGAGCAGTATTATAGTAGTTATATTCTTGTACATAGGAGCAGTATTATAGTAGTTATATTCTTGTACATAGGAGCAGTATTATAGTAGTTATATTCTTGTACATAGGAGCAGTATTATAGTAGTTATATTCTTGTACATTGAAGCAGTATTATAGTAGTTATATTCTTGTACATAGCAGCAGTATTATAGTAATTATATTCTTGTACATAGGAGCAGTATTATAGTAGTTATATTCTTGTACATAGGAGGCAGTATTATAGTAGTTATATTCTTGTACATAGGAGGCAGTATTATAGTAGTTATATTCTTGTACATAGGAGGCAGTATTATAGTAGTTATATTCTTGTACATAGGAGGCAGTATTATAGTAGCTATAGTCTTGTACATAGGAGGCAGGATTATAGTAGTTATATTCTGTACATAGGAGCAGTATTATAGTAGTTATATTCTTGTACATAGGAGCAGTATTATAGTAGTTATAATCTCTGTCCTGCAGATGATAACCTGCTTCAGAGGTGACTGATGAGCTAGTGCAGATGAGAGAAGCTGGGTCTGTGGGAAGATGAGGCAGCAGTGAAGAGGAGCCTATGCTGCAGCAACACTTGACTTGGACAGGGGGAGGAAGAGTATGGAGACTTCCCATCAGAGCTTGAGATATACAGTGGAGCAGAGCTGCAAGAGCTACTCCAAGCTATGGCACTTAAATATGTACTGTGATCTCCTATAGAGAGACTAAAATCCATATATATGTAAGATAAAGTTTGAGTTTGCTGCAAATTTTATATCTGCTTTTATTTCTACACTTTCCAAACAACCTGACCCCTTTACAAGTGGAGTTCCATTCATATGTGACTACAAGGTGAAACTTTTTCCACTTGAGAATTTTCAGATAATTTGTGTGTCATTGTTCTCATTCATGAAGTGATCATACACAAAAAAATAAGAAAGCATTAAAATGTTTTTCTCTGTCGTTAAATCTGGAATTGATAATGCTGATGTCATCTCATACTTCCGAAGATATGACTAGTTAGTGATGTCATCCTCCAGAAGATATGTGACTAGTGATGTCATCCTCCAGAAGATATGTGACTAGTGATGTCATCCTCCAGAAGATATGTGACTAGTGATGTCATCCTCCAGAAGATATGTGACTAGTGATGTCATCCTCCAGAAGATATGTGACTAGTGATGTCATCCTTCAGAAGATATATGACTAGTGAGGTCATTCTCCAGAAGATATGTGACTAGTGATGTCATTCTCCAGAAGATTTGTGACTAGTGATCTAATCCTCCAGAAGATATGTGACTAGTGGTGTCATCCTCCAGAAGATTTGTGACTAGTGATGTCATCCTCCAGAAGATATGTAACAAGTGATGTCATCCTCCATAAAATATGTGACCAGTGATGTCATTCCCCAGAAGATATGTGACTAGTGATCTCATCCTCCAGAAGATTTGTGACTAGTGATCTCATCCTCTCAGAAGATTTGTGACTAGTGATCTCATCCTCCAGAAGATATGTGACTAGTGATCTCATCCTCCAGAAGATATGTGACTAGAGATCTCATCCTCCAGAAGATTTGTGACTAGTGATCTCATCCTCCCAGAAGATTTGTGACTAGTGATCTCATCCTCCAGAAGATATGTGACTAGTGATCTCATCCTCCAGAAGATATGTGACTAGTGATCTTATCCTCCAGAAGATATGTGACTAGTGATCTCATCCTCCAGAAGATATGTGACTAGTGATCTCATCCTCCAGAAGATATGTGACTAGTGATCTCATCCTCCAGAAGATATGTGACTAGTGGTGTCATCCTCCAGAAGATTTGTGACTAGTGATCTCATCCTCCAGAAGATATGTGACTAGTGATCTCATCCTCCCAGAGGATTTGTGACTAGAGATCTCATCCTCCAGAAGATATGTGACTAGTGATCTCATCCTCCAGAAGATATGTGACTAGTGATCTCATCCTCCAGAAGATATGTGACTAGTGATCTCATCCTCCAGATGATATGTGACTAGTGATCTCATCCTCCAGAAGATATATGACTAGTGATGTCATCTTTCTGATCTGAGCCATAATTTGGTGTAAAGTACCTCTCTTCTTTTGTGAATCTGGTGTAAACAGGTAGCTCTTGTGTTGTGTACACTTTGCTGTACTCCTTGTCATACATTTATTAGCACAAGACAAAATGCAGGTCTATGAGATTTCTCCATATACTTAGAGTTACTAATGTTCTGCCACCCCCATTCCCTTCTCTAGCTGATGGTGAAGAAGACATGAATAACCTCTAATAAGATATATAAATCATCCCTCACCTCTCTGGTCCTGTCCAGGATTTTCTCAGCCAGTATAGTGTGATTGGCGGCCTCACGATTCACCAGCTCCGCTAAACTCCAGTAATTAAGACACAGCCCAGCTGTAAGAGAAGAGCGGTTATGGCAGATAGAACGGTGAATGAGCGCCGTCACACATCATAACCTGCAGTGCGGCGCGAGATTAATTTACACAAATGAAATACGTTACTTGGGGTGATCCCCAAGTTCAGTTTTTTTAATGCCGTTTTTGAAACCAAAACCGGGAGTGAATTAAAAAAAAGTGGAGAAGTTGTATATGCCCTTAATAAGATCTCTCCTTTTATGATCCACACCTGATTTTGGCTTCAAAAACTGCACCAGAAAGCTTGACCGTCTGGCAGCACCCCTAGCAGAATGCAGTCCTTCCCAGTCAGACTGGTGAAGCGGGCACAGAGACATTGACGCCCTTAGTTTTAAAGTTAAGGCTGAATTTACTGTAACTGCAGTGTCTTTTTTTCTATGTACATCGAGAAAGCTTCCGACCCGGTGTCCATATCCATAGGCCCCCATTTACTATTATGGCCTCCATTGGTACAGTATATCTATTTGTTTCACCTGTATGGATTTACACCATTTCTGCTCTGTTCTACACAGTGGCATCCCATGGAAAAAATAAAATAATATACTATATATACCCTGCAGTATACACTTTGTTAAAATGGGAGCCTATGGGTGATCTGTGCCACCATAGTCCAGTAAATGGGAGCTGAGCTCAAGTGAATGCACCACGCAGTGGACAAATCGTTCTGCTTCTGGCTGTGTCTGCTGTTATTTCTGGCATCAGGGGCCCCTGAGAACATCTGATCGGTGGAGGTGCCGATTGTTGTAACCCATCGATCTGATGTTGATGACCTATTCTGAGTATTGGTCATCAATATCTAGTGTGAGGACATCCCCTTTGAGGTAAATAGCATTTATCATGTAGAGGAAGTTAATACAAGGCACTTACTAATGTATTGTTATTATCTATATTTCTTCCTTTGCTGGCTAGACTCACTTTTCCATCACATTCACTGTTCTTTTCCATGGTTATGACCACCCTGCAATCCAGCAGCGGTGGTCGTGCTTGCACACTATAGGAAAAAGCACTAGCCTATGTGCAGTCCCACCAGAGAGGCCGGAGATTTTTCCTACAGTGTGCAAGCACGACCACCGCTGATGGATTGCAGGGTGGTCGTAACCATGGAAACTAGCAGTGTATAATGTGAGGGGAAAATGAATCCAGCCAGCAATGGAAGCAATATGGACAGTCAAAATACATTAGTAAGTGGCTTGTATTAACTGCCTCTACATAATAAATGATATTTGCTGAAGTGAGACAACCCCTTGAGCTGTAATACTGTACACAGTCCATGGACAGGAGTTGTGCTGTTTCGGAGGATAAAATAGCAGTTTACATCAGAGATCATACTTTATAAACACCACATCCTGTGCCTCTGTGAGATCTTTTCAGGTTATACACTCATATTTGAGGAGAAGCGTCACATCATGTACTATTTCATGAATATGATGCTGTCCTATTAGCAGCTGCAGTGATCGTACCTGTCCACGAGGAAGAAGATCCCGGTGTCCTGCTGAGCCCGTGCAGACACCTCTCCAGCGCATGCTGAATCCTGTCCTCAGTGCAGGATGTGTTCTGCATTTTAAGGCATGTCCTGAGAGAAAGCAGATTCATTGTGACATTGTAATTCTCACCTAATACCTTTAGTTGCAACACCTAGAATGCAGTTACCAAAAAATCATGTTATTATCCAAATTTCTCAGGCACTCTTCATCTGAAACCATCCAGAGAGAACGTATCTTTAAATCATCATTTAATATAATACATCTCTTACAAAAATGAACATCCACATCTATATATATAAAAATATAAAAAATAATAAAAAATTTAAAATCTCTGAAATCTCTGGTTTGAGACATATACCTGTAAACCTCTTGACCCGCTTTGAAATATCCATGGATATACAGTACAGACCAAAAGTTTGGACACACCTTCTCATTCAAAGAGTTTTCTTTATTTTCATGACTATGAAAATTGTAGATTCACACTGAAGGCATCAAAACTATGAATTAACACATGTGAAATTATATACATAACAAACAAGTGTGAAACAACTGAAAATATGTTATGTTCTAGGTTCTTCAAAGTAGCCACCTTTTGCTTTGATTACTGCTTTGCACACTCTTGGCATTCTCTTGATGAGCTTCAAGAGGTAGTCCCCTGAAATGGAATATGACATATTTTCCGTTGTTTCACACTTGTTTGTTATGTATATAATTCCACATGTGTTAATTCATAGTTTTGATGCCTTCATAGTCATGAAAATAAAGAAAACTCTTTGAATGAGAAGGTGTGTGCAAACTTTTGGTCTGTACTGTATGTTAAAACATCGTTCTATCAAAAGACAGGAGAAGCGCAGTACCGACTATTAAGTCCTCCTCCCACAATCCCCCAACAAGCTACAGGACTGAGAAACCTGAAGTCAGCGCATAGGAACACGTGGGGTGCCGAGCTCCAAGCCACAGAACCACGTGGGACGCCGAGCTCCAAGCCACAGAACAACGTGGGAAGCCAGGTACGGTCCTCAGGGAATACATACAGTACTGTCGGGAGTTGAGGTATTGCGATCTGAGCTATCTTCAGGAAAGAGTTAATAGATACCAAGGTATCGACCGCCGCGGTGGAGCGGCAGTTACTGATTGATATTTAAGAGATACAATATTTCTACTGTTATGATCTAATGAACAGCGGATGAAATGGACACAGTAACAACTTAGTGACATTTGATAAGAATATTTATGCAGATAATTAACCAACTAACTTTAGCCATTGTTAACACTTATCTTTGCATGAAGGGGACAACCACCCCTGATGGACATAATACCAAGTGACACTTGATAACAATATTTGTGTAACTAATGTGGTAAATTAATCCACAGTTAACACAAATATGAACTACTTTTTAAAGAGAGAACTTATAATATATAGTTCACTACCATCAATAGATCTACCATACGTGCATTTTTCCTAACATTGCCACCAGATTGTTTTTATTTCAGAGTTTATTTTTATTTTTAATTATTATAAATTTTTTATATATAGATGTGTATGTTCATTTTTGTAAGAGATGTATTATATTAAATGGTGATTTAAAGATACGTTCTGAATATAGAATGTAATCGGGAAGGGGTCTAACGGCTGGTGACCGTGACGCTTCCGAAAGGTGGGACGTTGGTGCTGTCCTTGAAACTAAATTTCCTGGTACTCGACTTGGAGGACGTGCACAAGGGGAATCCCGAAATGGAGTAGAATATTTCCCTGGGCCCGACAACTGGAGTGGCAAGTACAATACCGATCAACACATACTCATATACTGAGGAGGATATACAGGGCTTTTTAAGGGCAGCTAAGGGAGATGTGACATTTTTGACTGCGCCCTCAATTGATTTGTTGAAAAGAAAGTTTGAGCAGGAGAGTAAAAAAGCTGTGACTGTTGAATTGCATTGAAGTACACTCCTGGAGTATTATAAAACCCAACGTATACCGCGTGGCATGAGGTCGAATTTGAGGTCAAATTTATTTTCTGATAATGAGGAATTCTGCAAGAAGTTCGAGTTGGTAAATAACAAATATGCTTTTGAAGTAATTATTTTAAATGTCGACTTTCTCCAAAAGAAATTGGTGGCAAAACAGTATGTTGTGCAAAAGTTGGAGGAAGAAATCAAAGGTCTGATGACTGCGACAGACTTTACAGCTTATAAATAAAAAATGTCTCAGCGAGTACAAAGGCACCGCATGGAAACAGAAAAGGTGAAAAGAGATAAGTGGCATCGTGACTTGGAGGACTATAAGACCGGTAAGGTTTACAATTGGCAAAGATTACAAATGAGTGGTCCTCAAGTTAGGAGTAGAGGAAGAAGATTTGGACATACACAATTTGGCTTTATTACATGTGATTCAGACTCTACAAATGAGTCAACCCGATAAGATTTTTTAGGAGGTCGGGAGCCAGCCCAAGGAGGAAGAACAGAAGTGGCAGAAGGAAACATCGGCGCTCCGAGAAGAAGAGACAGGTATTTTCTGAAACATCAGATGGAGAGAACATGACCAACAACCAGGAACAATCCTCAGAATTGAGTTTGGTGGTAAATATATCTTCAGTTGAGCTGTCGGACATAGAAGTTAAAGTGTTAAATAAGGGACTTTCATTCTGTCCTATAGAGAAGGTTGACTGGTTCCAGTTGGAGATAGATTTACAATTTTTTTTTAGGAATTTGAGATTACGTGCTTTTTTTCTGGAAATAATGTGAAATGTCAACATGATATGAGCATGATGTGTTTGAGAGATTATGGTCTGAGACTGAAGAGCGGATTTGCTCTACCTCAGGACAATCACTTTGTGGTGACCCGCAGGGTGGCTGAAATGAGGGCTGATTATACATCTATGGGTGTCGAACATAATCTCTCAAGATTTGAAAGAGATGCATTAAGACAGTTGATGGAGAATAAGCAATTAACTATTAAACAAACGGACAAGGGGGGTGCAGTTGTGTTAATGTACACATCGAAGTAAAAAATGGAGGTTTGGAGACAATTGAAAGATGAGGAGGTATATACAAAATTACAGGGCACTCAAGAGACCGTGACCATGTGGTTAACAAATATATAGTTTTATTTAGACCTCCGCTGATACCACTGAGGAAGAGGCAAATAGCTAGACCCCGAAACGCGTCTGGTGCGACACCCCCCAAATTTTGTACTGAAAGACCGAAGAACCGGAGACTGACCAATATACAGAAGCAGAAGTGGACCTTTACCGACGAAATTTTCCGTCATTATACCATTGCGCAATTTCGATTTAAAAGCAGAGGTCTATAGGCTTGGATAGCGATTTACAAAGCCGCCTGCAATCTCCTGATTTTACAAGTGCTGCAGAAACCAGAGGCACATTTCGGAGAGTGGTCAAAAGTCAAGGTTTGGTCGATTACAATTTATTTTACTTGCAAGTAATTCACCTGTTTTCGGCGGGACGCCGCTGCTACTAAATACGGGACATTTGATTTCTTGGTCCATATCAACTATACTCAAGTATCTATTTTTAAAGACTGCACATAATATTGGATGAACTTTTAGTTATTTTGATACCATTTTTTTTCTGGTCATACTACTGAGGTCCGCCTTGATGATAATCTATATGTTAGCGGACTTTTGAATAGCATGAATATAGTGATATTATTATAGAAGCATTTATCTATTGTGTATTTTATTGCATTTATTTTATTTGACTTAATCTAAATAAAACTATATATTTGTTAACCACATGGTCACGGTCTCTTGAGTGCCCTGTACCTTATATATTTCTCATAATCCTTCTATTGAGTGAGTGGTCTCAATTTACAGGAGCACCTTTTGGTTTCTATTTCTTCTAGTGCGATATCTTATTTATTTAATTATATACAAAATTAGTGAAGGACCACAAGTTTGAGATTCAAAAATTGATAGGTAAAAAGGTCAATGATGCCTATGAAAAGGGGATTATTGATGAAGATTTGAATACATTTCTCATTGTGGAGAAACCAATTACACCTGTACTATATATACTCCCGAAAATTCACAAAGATTTGAAGGATCCTCCTGGCAAACCAATTGTGTCTGGGAGGGGATCTATATTCAGTCCAGTAGCTGTATTCCTGGATAAAGTAACTGATGTTTTGTCACAGCTGCGCCCTCCTATGTCAAAGAAACCTCAGATTTTCTGTTGAAGCTGGGAAATGTAGCTTTTGTAAGTGGTTATTATTTGGTGACATTTGATGTGGCATCACTATACAGATCTATAACACACAGTGAAGGCTTGGATGCCGTTGATGTGGCGCTGATCCTTGGACTGCTTGGGATTGTCCTCGAGAGGAATTATTTCTTGCCATAATACCAATTCTAACAGTCTATTCAGTAGGACTATCAGCTGTGTATCCACCTGACTTCTCCTCAACGCAACTGATGGTCCCAACCCCATTTATAAGGCAAGAAATCCCACTTATTAAACCTGACAGGGCATACCTGTGAAGTGAAAACCATTTCAGGGGACTACCTCTTGAAGCTCATCAAGAGAATGCCAAGAATGTGCAAAGCAGTAATCAAAGCAAAAGGTGGCTACTTTGAAGAACCTAGAATATGACATATTTTCAGTTGTTTCACACTTGTTTGTTATGTATAGAATTCCACATGTGTTAATTCATAGTTTTGATGCCTTCAGTGTGAATCTACAATTTTCATAGTCATGAAAATAAAGAAAACTCTTTGAATGAGAAGGTGTGTCCAAACTTTTGGTCTGTACTGTATATGTTTTAATCTGTATACAAGTGTTTTATTCATGCAACCCCCTGCGGAGGAGGTATATAAGTTCACAATGTGTGATGTTTATTACGACTTGAGAAAGGCTTGTGTTAAGCCGACACGTTGCCTGTTTGCCGTGTTAATCGGGAATAAAAATCTTGCACAAGGAAGATGCTGGTTATGATCTTGTTTTATGCCTATTGCTTTCAGCGGGAAGGAGTCTAACTGCTGGCGACCGTGACGTTCTGTCTGGATGGTTTCAGAT
Organism: Bufo bufo; assembly: GCF_905171765.1. NCBI lineage: Eukaryota > Metazoa > Chordata > Amphibia > Anura > Bufonidae > Bufo > Bufo bufo. Next base: position 424,929,127 of record NC_053394.1, read on the forward strand.
GAAGAGTGTCTGTTGTAATAATTTTCTATTCAATTATAAATGATAGGGTGAATCAATCCGACGAGCACCATATCTATAGTCACAAGGGGGAGAGCCCTTATACATATATTTTTTGCCTTATCCAAATTTCCTACTTTGGCTGCAGGAACTAGCCATATCTACTGCTGTTAGAAATTCAGATTTCCCATAGTTATCGTCAGCATCAGTGCACTGTGGAGTACAATTTAAGTGGTTTGTCAAGTGCCTACAGTTTACCAAGGTAACCACAGGAATTTTTCACATTGGATCCTGCAGTCAATTTTTTGAGCACTTCAATTAACAGCATCATCAAATGCAACATAAAAGCTAGCAGAAGCATTCTCATCTGAACTTAAAGGGACAGTCTACTTTAAATCTTACAGACCGAATAGCTGCACCCACGCCCCTAAAAAAAAGTCACTTAAAGGGTTTCTGTCATGAGAAATAACGTTATGTAGCTAAATGACATTAGCGATGTGGTAATGTCAGCAGTACATAACAGTACGCTTTATAACTCCCTGCCTGCCGCTGTTCTCTTAAAGACTTTTAAAATTTGCTAATGAGCCTCCAGGTGCTATTAGGGCGTTGCTTCAGCACCTAGAGGCTCGGTCTACGCACCCTTTGGCACGCCAAAGTCCAGTTGATTGACTTTAGAGTTCTCCTCAGTGTCCCGTGAATCCCGCGCCTGCACTGTCCCGTTTAGTATTCGGTGCAGGCGCAGTGAGTGAAGGACGCGCTCCTGCTGCCGGCTTCCTCACTGCGCCAAAGGAAGGAAGCCGGCAGCAGGAGCGCGTCCTTCACTCACTGCGCCGAATACTAAATGGGACGGCACAGGCGTGGGATTTACGGGACACTGAGGAGAATTTGAAAGTCAATCAACTGGACCTGGGCGTGCCAAAGGGTGATTAGATCGAGCCTCTAGGTGCTGAAGCAACGCCCTAATAGCACCTAGAGCCTCATTAGCATATTTTAAAAGTCTTCAGTTATGTAGTGCTGACATTACCACATCGCTAATGTCAGTCAGCTACATAACGTTATTTCCCTTTAAGGGTAGAACAGTTATTTATGTCAGCCTTAAGAAACATTACAGAGCAAAGCATGCTGGAATTGGTTAGAAAACCCAACAGGAAGCTGATGAAAACAAGAAGTTATGCATGTAAACATCCTGCCATGATGCCGTGGGGAGGAAAGGGTTGACATGAAAAACTGGTATATGGGGAAAATATAAGCAGTGTTTAGGGTTCTCTGGACAGATTAAATATAATCATTATGAAACAGAGAACTCCTAGAATTAATCGCCAATCACTTGCTTATGGTTAATGGCCATGCAGTTGTGCAGGTAGCCACGCAGCCAATGATGGATTATAATAGAGGAGTTTGGGTCGGTAGCTCTGGGCCCAATGTTTCTGTGGGGTCCTTCGCCACCCATTACAAGATAGGAGTACATGATGCTCCTAGGTGAAAGGACCTATGATGACGTCATCGCCATGTGACCAATAACATACGGATGTTAATGGTCACATGGCGATGATGTTGTCACAGGTCCTTTTTCCTCCAGGAGGAGTGTTTCTGCAGGATAAATTTGCCATAGGCTTATGTGGAGATTACATCAGAAAAGGTAACAGAGGATGTTATACTATATATTGTATACTGTGGGGGGCTATACTGTATACTGAATACTGTGAGGCATTATACTATATACTGCATACAGTGGGGTATCGCATAATCTGGGGTGTTATACCATATACTGTGGGGGTGTTACACTGTATACTGTGGAGTACTCCATACTGTGGGGTGTTATACTGTATACTGTGGGGTACCATATACTATGGTGGTGTTATACTATATACTGTGGGTTGTTATAGTACATACTGTACACTGTGGGCTGTTATACTGTATACTGCGAAGTACTATATACTGAATACTGTGGGGTGTTGTATTGTATATACTATGAGGGTATGGACGTGTTATACTTTGTATGGTATAGTATGGGGTGTTATATTGTATACTGTGCGGTGTTACACTATATACTTTGGGGTGTTATATACTGTATACTGTGGGGTGTTATACTGACCCTGGCCTATGATACACTTAATCCACCCTTTACGCAGCCATGAGCAATAAGCAGTCAGTGTATGATGGTCCATAGGTGTCCTCATTACCAGCACAATAAGTGTTTTAGGCAGATAGGTGTTGAAACATGAGTTGTCTTCTGATACTAGGAAAATCTAGTGACTCAGATCTGTGAATGGGACCTTATCCTGCTCCGTAAATGCCGCCTGTAAAGTCAGATACAAGGCGCTAGACCTTACAACTTCCCTCTTTCTTATCTAGTTGCGCAAAGCAAACAAATTGTTGTAGGGCTGAGCAGATGGAAAGGGGAACAAACATGGAAGGGAAGGGAAGCTGAATGTGGGTGGCTTTTTAAAAAGCAATATGTCATAAATGGGCTAAGTGTGTACGTGATGTTGTTATTCCTCCGTACCTCCTATAGTGTGTAGCCCCAAAGGTCCCCATACATATTAAACAAAGCTCAGTTGAACCTGCCAATCTTGGCTAGATTGGCTGATTGTCTTATGGATATCAGGGCCGCTCAACTCCCTCTGAGCCATTGTAATCATTGTGAAGGCACTGACCATTGTAGTCTGTATACTGTATTTTTACTGTGTGTGTGTGTATATATATATATATATATATATATATATATATATACACACTCACCTAAAGAATTATTAGGAACACCTGTTCTTTTTCTCATTAATGCAATCATCTAGTCAACCAATCACATGGCAGTTGCTTCAATGCATTTAGGGGGTGGTCCTGGTCAAGACAATCTCCTGAACTCCAAACTGAATGTCAGAATGGGAAAGAAAGGTGATTTAAGCAATTTTGAGCGTGGCATGGTTGTTGGTGCCAGACGGGCCGCTCTGAGTATTTCACAATCTGCTCAGTTACTGGGATTTTCACACACAACCATTTCTAGGGTTTACAAAGAATGGTGTGAAAAGGGAAAAACATCCAGTATGCGGCACTCCTGTGGGCAAAAATGCCTTGTGGATGCTAGAGGTCAGAGGAGAATAGGCCGACTGATTCAAGCTGATAGAAGAGCAACGTTGACTGAAATAACCACTCGTTACAACCGAGGTATGCAGCAAAGCATTTGTGAAGCCACAACACGCACAACCTTGAGGCGGATGGGCTACAACAGCAGAAGACCCCACCGGGTACCACTCATCTCCACTACAAATAGGAAAAAGAGGCTACAATTTGCACGAGCTCACCAAAATTGGACTGTTGAAGACTGGAAAAATGTTGCCTGGTCTGATGAGTCTCAATTTCTGTTGAGACATTCAAATGGTAGAGTCCGAATTTGGCGTAAACAGAATGAGAACATGTATCCATCCTCTGATGGCTACTTCCAGCAGGATAATGCACCATGTCCCAAAGCTCGAATCATTTCAAATTGGTTTCTTCAACATGACAATGAGTTCACTGTACTAAAATGGCCCTCACAGTCACCAGATCTCAACCCAATAGAGCATCTTTGGGATGTGGTGGAACGGGAGCTTCGTGCCCTGGATGTGCATCCCTCAAATCTCCATCAACTGCAAGATGCTATCCTATCAATATGGGCCAACATTTCTAAAGAATGCTATCAGCACCTTGTTGAATCAATGCCACATAGAATTAAGGCAGTTCTGAAGGCAAAAGGGGGTCCAACACCGTATTAGTATGGTGTTCCTAATAATTCTTTAGGTGAGTGTATATATATATATTTTATATATTGTTACACAGTGGGTGTTATCCTGGTTTTCACTCTTTGACCACTGTAGAGCGATCTGGACTTCGCTGCAGGTGAACCACCAGGCCACTACTTTCTGGAGTAGTCTCTGTTGGTTGACAACTGACCCACGGAGGTCAAACACCAGTGCATGGCACTGAGGGGTCAGGCAAAACCGTAGTCAGAGACATGCTAAGGTCAGGGCAGGCAGAGTACATGAAATCCAGTAAACAGTCTGAGGTCAGATCGGGCAGTGAAGAGCCAGTACGGAGATCAGGCACAGGTCAGGCAGCAGCGCGCCAATATTCAGAAAACAGGCAGAAGTCGGTACATGGGCAGAAGAACAAAATACAGCACACCTTAGCAGGATACTAGCAGACTAGGAACCTATTGCTCAGGCACCTTTCAACAAGGGAACATTCCTTAAGTAAGCAACTGCCTGAATAGTTGATTAAAAATAAAAAAATAAAAATATTTAATAGTATATGTATATAAAAAAATGGGATAAAACTCCTTCTATTTAAACTCCATAGCAGACAGATGGAACCTGGACCACTGAGTAATGTGGGGCAATTATACTTAATCTTAAGCTTTCATATTGAAATGTACCGTGCATTAATACTTTGTGCCCAAGTATACCCACATCTCAAAAAATTGATCAATTAGTGGAACCACAGGTGTCCTACAGATCAGTGTTATATGCAGACACCTCTTTTCAGCTTCGACCTGTGAATCAACAGATGACTGATGGCAACTAGATGAGTCCGAGATTCAGCTCCTATTACCGTACACTACTCAGTGATCCAAGTCCCATCTGCCTGCTATAGAGTTTAAAGGTTTTTTCCGGGCTGTTACTATTGATGCTCTATCATCAGAATAGGTCATCAATATCAGATCAGCGGGGGTCCAAAACCCGGCACTCCCGACAATCAGCTGTATGAGGAGATGGTGTGCGCAGTGTGCACGTGCCATCTCCTGTCTCTCTTCCTGTTCACCATTGCTGTCTATGGCAAAGACCATAGACTGCAGCAGTAAACAGGAAGAGAGAAGGGAGATGGCACATGCACACTGCGCGCGCCTTCCCTTCATACAGCTGATCAGCGGGGATGCCGAGTGTCGGACCCCCACTGATCTGGTATTAAAGACCTATCCTGAGGATAGGCCATCAATATTAAAATCCTGAAGAACCCCTTTAAGTACCACAAGGTTGCAGTCATTTGCCGGTGAAGACTAGTGTGTGCCCTTTAAGAGCCGGAGGGAGGATGCATGCACGTCGTATAGGCAGCCAGGGAAGGATTGAGCTGGAAAGCAAGCCTGCATGGAGGGACAGGGCTACCCCGGCAGCCGGGCACGGCAGGACGAACAGGGGAGTTGGAGGGCAGCCGCGGCTGCGGGCCACCTCTGTAACACGGCTGGTCAAGCTATGTCAATTCTTCTCTTGCACATTAAATATAATAATGGCCGCTTAACTTTATATATATAATTATATGAAGTGTTCGCTCTATCACTTTTCCTTCCTGCATTCAGCTAACAGCAATAGGAAATTAAGCCTTCCTTTCCACTGTATTAAGCTTCCCTTTCCCGTGCTTTATACAATAAGCAAGCTCACCCTGACAGTGGGTCAAGTGGCTTTATATTCCTTGTCTGAACGGACCCATTCATAGTGACCCCTGAATGACAGGATTCCCAGGAGCGGGCACCGGGCCATGTCTGCAGACTAGAAACACTGCCTGCCCGGTGTAAATCTTAGGGGAAAACACCGGATTTGTAGGTCTTAATTTATTTACAATGTGCAGAATACACTTGGGCATCAGTGGAGTACATAGAGAAGTAAAGGCCCCATAGCAGGGATCAAACCAGGCCCCCTCATACAGGACAGAAGAGTTTCCGCCTAAACCCTTTTCACAGACCGTTGGGATATTTTTCCACTGCCTCATTTGCTAAAAGTTTGCTAAAAGGTAGACTCCTGACCAAGTTTTCACCTCCTCTAGAAGAGGGGATGATCCCAACTGGGCCCCCTCCTGCCCTGGGCCCCATAGCATTCACATGGTCTGCCGCTATGGTACGCCCCTGTTGGGCAGTATATTTATATATCAAATCATCCGGGTGTGGACCATAAGAATGAATATCAAACCTTAAACAGCTACTCCAGGTGTTCGATAAAGTAGAGAAACCTCTCATAGTAGCTAGATTGAAGCCCCTGTTAATAGACCATTGATTAAAGGCCTCCTAATAAATTTGGCCCAACTTATGGCAGACAGGAAAGCAAAACTGAGCCAGAAACTGGTGTAAATTATAGTAAATTTGCTAGCCAGTAGGCCTCTCCCCTCCAATAAGCCCCACCTACTTAAAAAGGTGGTGAGAGCAGCCTAAAATCACAAAAAGTGAAAAATCCTTCCTCAAAATGCTGCTTGCGAAAAATTTGTGACTTATGTATGCTCGAAAACTGTCGTAACTTGGTAAATCCCCCCCATGGTTCATAAAATTCCGTCTGCCTGGAGCCAACACTAGGGGGAGCTCAAGAGCTTACTGTTCCATACTTCATGTGTACATGGTATGCAGTCAGTGTCTGTGCTTCTTCTAGCATTGTCTGCACCCCAACTCTATAGATTGCATAGAGCCTTTCATTCATCGTTAAATTTGAAACTCTACATGTAAAATGAAGCTCCAACTGTTCATCCTGATCTCCAGAGAATATTCGGTCTCATGCACATGGCTTGTTTCCCTACTTTCCCTCCATGTGATTTTGATTTTATTCATAAGTACGCCAACTTTTTGCTTTTCCTGTCAGATCTCTACCAGAATTACAAATCATGGTATCCTCCATTGGACGCCATGTTTACAGATGGTTCCCCCATAAAAGCATCTCTCTGACAACCTGCACAGTGCGCATGAGGCTTTACAAAGTCCTAGCAATAGGAGAAAACTAACACGGAGGAATGTAACCAATGCAGAAAACTGGGTGACAACCCCTAAAGGAAGGGATTAAAGGTTGTCACCCCGACCAAGATCGCTCAGAAATGACGAATAGCAAATGAAAAGATTTGAGTCACTAATGATTGTCTTGTTTTATTGAGTTTTTTTTTTTCATTTTAGTGTAATGTTTTTTTCAGTCCTCGAGAGCGGCAAGTGAGAGATAAACATCTGTGTGCTCAATTCTGTTTGTCAGACATCAAACCATCTTCAGCCTAGTTCATCCTGTTTAGTTTTGTGGCTTAGGTTTAATTGAGGGGGGTGTGGATGCTTTTACAAAGGGACCTGTCTCTTAACCACGCCTCTGACCACAAAAAAAATTCATGCGTTACTGTGTTAAAAATATGTAGTGAGTCTGTAAGGCTCAGCTCTGCTATGTTATACTATCCAGAAAAGGTCCCTAGATAGTATATGCCATAAAGGAAGACACTTTGGGGCCCAAGTTGAAGATGGACACCCCTTTCCTATAGCTGTTGTGCTTTTCAACAGGCACAGAAAGGGGGAACTGGAGGTCCTTATGCAAAGTTGCTGGCACTTCTGAGGGCTAGGGGTAGGTTATGCTGTCATGAATTGGACTTAGGACAGTAGGCTACATCTGCATGGTATAACAGGATAAGGTAATACTATAGCACGGTAGGCAAGATTTTATAGATATAAGAGAAATGTGGAAATCAATATGGCCAAAACATGAACTCCACAAGACCTCTGCTGGCATCCTGTGGTACTTAGCACTGATGTTAGCAACAGATCCTTTAAGTACTAGAAAATGCCTGGTGTGGCCTCCCAGCGAATCCCGCAGATGATGATTTTGTTGAGATTTGCGGAATTTGGAAGCCCAATAACCTCCTTGATCTTTTTGTTGTTCCTCCGACCATTCCTCAGCAATTTTTGTGGTGTGGCTGGGGCATTATCATTGTCATATTATCCTTTTAGAAGAGGACACTTCCATTAGGGGCAAGGTATCCAAACCCGAAACAGCAAAGCAGTCCCAAACCGTGATGCTGCCTTCAACAGCCCCAAACCGTGATGCTCCCTCCCCCAGCTCCTAACCAAGATGCTCCTTCCACCAGCCCCAAACCATGATGCTCCCTCCACCAGCCCCAAACCATGATGCTCCTTCCACCTGCCCCAAACCATGATGCTCCTTCCACCAGCCCCAAACCATGATGCTCCTTGCACCAGCCCTATACCATGATACTCCTTCCACCAGCCCTAAACCATGATGCTCCTTGCACCAGCCCTATACCATGATGCTCCTTCCACCAGCCCCAAACCATGATGCTCCTTCCACCATCCCAAACCATGATGCTCCTTCCACCAGCCCCAAACCATGATGCTCCTTCCACCAGCCCCAAACCATGATGCTCCTTCCACCAGCCCCAAACCATGATGCTCCTTCCACCAGCCCCAAACCATGATGCTCCTTCCACCAGCCCCAAACCATGATGCTCCTTCCACTAGCCCCAAACCATGATGCTCCTTCCACCAGCCCCATACCATGATGCTCCTTCCAACAGCCCCATACCATGATGCTCCTTCCAACAGCCCCAAACCATGATGCTCCTTCCAACAGCCCTAAATCATGATGCTCCTTCCACCAGCCCCAAACCAAGATACTCCTTCCACAAGCCACAAACCATAATGCTTCTTCCATCAGCTCTAAACCATGATGCTACCTCCACCAGCCCCAAACCATGATACTCCTTCCACCAGCCCCAAACCATGATGCTTCTTCCATCAGCTCTAAACCATGATGCTCCCTCCACCAGTTCCAAACCATGATGCTCCCTTCTCCACACTTCAAAGTTGGAATAGGGTTTTGGTGTTGTTTTGCAATGTTCTTTTTCCTCCAAACATAGCGTTGCGTACTTGCTCAAAATTTTCACATTTGCCTTGAGATGTGGTATCAATACTGATCGCTAAATCCCATCACACAGGGTTATAATGTACTATTAAATAGAAATTCGTTTTCTCAGTTCTGCCTTCATATATATGGGTCAAGTGAACTAAATCCTGTGCTGAACTGTTTGGGAAACCTATTTACAAATTATTATAGAAAAATGCTATCCACTGTATAGTATATAATTTTAAATGTATTTCTTCTTTATATACTGTAATGTACTATGTTGTTAGGATTACCACTGTCAAACCAAAAATTTTGATCTTTGTTAACCCATTAGGGACCACCAATACTAATTTCATGGTGGTGACTAATGAACCTTAGGCGAGGCTGCCACCTCTTTGCGATGGCCTAGTCGACCCGTGCAGTGGAGAGCAGGAGCCTAGTTCTCACATGATAGCCAGGTCCTGCTCTAATGGCCTGGATTGCCAGAAGTGCCGACCAGGGCCTTTAAACACTTTAGAGACTACGGTCAATAACAACTACGGCATCTAAGTGGTTTAGGAGGAGGAGGCTTTCTCTCGCAGGCATCGCAAATGAGACTGCAGGGTGCCGATGTCAGAGTATGGCAGCCAGAGACCTATTGAAGGCCTCCAGGTCTCAGATAGTGGCTGTCAGTATAGTATTGACAGTATAATACACTGTACTGCATAAACAGTACAGTGTATTATAGAATCAGAGGGTTTGCATGTCAAAGTCCCCTTGTGGGACTAATAAACTGTAAACAAAAGTGAAAGCTTTATTAAATTTTAAAAAAATCTCCAAGTTAAAAAAAATGCTTTGCAATAGAAAAAATAGCAAAAATAAAAATACCCTCCACATATTTGGTATCGCCACATCCATAATGACCAGCAGTACAAATTAATCCTGTAAAAAAAACTATTTGATACATATGCAAATTAACCTGAGATGAGTCCTGTCCCTGAGATGAGTCAGGGACAGGACTCATCTCAGGTTAATTTGCATATGTATCAAATAGTTTTTTTTACATAATAAAAGCACACAGAGCTATGGGGACTGGGTATTGCGGATGTGCTAGCGGCGATCTAGCAACCCATGTCCTCAGCTCTATACACAAAATCCCGGTGACAGGTTCCCTTTAAGTTATTTAGGGTGAAAAATGAACACTGCAAAATTGGTAACATAAAAACTCAGTAGATGTATTGCTGTTTTTTTTTTTTTTCAACCTCACCCCCCTGAGGAGGAGTTAATAAAAGTTAATCAGTTAATTATTTGTAACCTAAAATTTTGCCATTAAAAATGTAAACTTGTCCCGTAAAAAAAAAACAAGCCCTTATAGGGCTGCATTGACGGAAAAATAAAAGTTAGAGCTCTTGGAGGGCGACGATGAATTTTTTTTAAAAAAATTGCCCAAAGCAGGCCGATCACCAACGGTTTAAAATGCAGGGTTTGATGGGTTTTTTATGTTTTTTTTTTGTGAAATCAGTTTTTAAAAGCCTAGGAAAGGAGTCATTCACACCAGCCCTTCCACTTGTTATCCCAGTGACTTGCTGCTGATTCACAAAGGTCCACATAGTCAACCAGACCTGCAATTTTGTTTTATGTGGTGGAGGCCATACTGTATGCACCCGCCAATACTTCTTCAACAACATCCGAAACTCATTGCTTGGTTGAGTATGTGGACTCTCCCGGCGTTTTATTACTCTCTTGTCTGGACCTCACCCCCTCGTCCATCTTTCACTAACGCTGCGGAGAAAGATGCACTTTGAAGAAGTGAGGTTTCCTGTTCTGAGTCATCTCATCTCCAGTTCGAAGAAAACAGAATGTGGAGAGCACAGAAGCAGATCTGATCTGTGACCACATAGTGGAATTTTTGTCTTTGATCAGAACGCCAGCCTTATAAAAGTTGGGGGGGGGGGGGGTTGCAGGTTATAATAGTGGATCTCATATAAATTGACCACTCTCGTTTTTTACTGTAAACGTCAATTATCTTCTGAATGTAGTGGTTTATTAGAAGCAGCGCTCCCATAGTTGAGGTTGACTAAGCCTTGCAATGTTTCTAGGCCACTTAACTAAATTGACCACATAGTTTAAACTAGTTTAGGAAATCACATATATCAGCTGTGGTTCCCCATCTTCATATGACCCGCAATGCACTCAGCTGTGCTCCAGACGAGTGGTGGAAGTCACCTCTTAGGCCTCTTTCACACGGGCGTCCCAGATTTGCTCCGGATGCGTCGCGTGTGCATTGCGGGAAACCGCGCGATTTCAGTCAGTTTTGACTACGATTGCGTTACGCTGTTCAGTTTTTATCGCGCGGGTGCAATGCGTTTTGCACGCGCGTGATAAAAAACTGAATGTGGTACCCAGACCTCTTCACTGAGGTTCGGTTTTGGGATCGGTGTTCTGTAGATTTTATTATTTTCCCTTATAACATGTTCTATCTTCATTCAGCAGGACCTGCGCTGACGTCATTGCGCTCACGTCATCAAAGGTCCTTTTGCAGGTCCTGAAAGAAGAAGAAAGAAGACGATGCCGACTGCGCGATCAAGGGGATGAGGTGAGTTAATTTTATTTATTTTTTAACCCCTTAATTGACATTTTAGTAAGCATTTTGTATTAAGAATGCTAATATTTTCCCTTATAACCATGTTATAAGGGAAAATAATACAGTGAATTTACTTTAATGGGGTCCGGGGTGGCTCATCCCTATCATCTCCTAGCAACCATGCGTGAAAATCGCACCACATCCGCACTTGCTTGCGATTTTCACGCACCCCAATTCATTTCTATGGGGCCTGCGTTGCGTAAAAAATGCAGAATATAGAACATGCTGCGATTTTCACGCAACGCACAAGTGATGCGTGAAAATGACCGCTCATCTGCACGGCCCCATTGAAGTGAATGGGTCCAGATTCAGTGCGGGTGCAATGCGTTCACCTCACGCATTGCACCCGCGAGGAAAACTCGCCCGTGTGAAAGGGGCCTTAGGCTACTTTCACACTCGCGTTTTGTGCGGATCCGTCATGGATGGATCCGTTCAGATAATACAACCGTCTGCATCCGTTCAGAACGAATCGGTCTTAAATACCATTAAAAGTCAATGGAGGACGGATCCGTTTTCTATTGTGCCAGATTGTGACAGTGAAAACGGATCCGTCCCCCTTGACTTACATTGTGTTTCAGAACGGATCGGTTTGGCTCAGTTTCATCAGACGGACACCAAAAGCGGAATGGAGACTGAACTGATGCAAACTGATGCATTCCGAGCAGATCCTTTTCCATTCAGAATGCATACTGATCCGTTTTGAACGGATCTCACAAGCGGAAAGCCAAAACGCGAGTGTGAAAGTAGACTTAAAGGCAACCTTAAAGATAATCATGCATGGATGTTGTTTGCATCCTTCTGTAAATATAGAACATGGGGGAATTTTGGAAACACCACAATCTGAACTATGATGCATTCAATAAACAACCACATTCAGATGTCTCCTGGCTGTTGGGGAAGTTTATTAGGCTCTTCACACTTGGTATAGGGTTTCCATGTGTCACAGTTTCCATGACACATTGGTGGATCCCTCATACGATGGACCTCCGTTGACTTAGATCTGGTTCGGGCCTGGTGGATGTCAAATCTGACGTAACCGCCAATGGCAATTCTGAACAAAGCCTCTAATGGTAATATGGGCAGCCATATGGTATTGTGCTGTTCCATCACCATTCAAAAGCCTGGGTTCGAGATGTTGCATTGTGAAGATACCCTTTCACCATCTGCCCCTTTCCTGATGTAACCCAAGGGAACAGGTTTTGCAAAAATGTGATTCCTCTTCCAGCATCTGAGCAGTCAGTTCAGCAATGGTCAGTGATTCACTTGCAGACCTAGAACAGTTGGCTAATATGCCTTCGACATCCACAATTAGACATCCGTATCCTGAATTTTGCAATCTTGATTCATAGTCTTGTGACAGTATTGTGGGTTGGATTGAAGAACCACAAATTACATTAGACACGCGTTTGCCACGTCTTCTGAACTGCAGGTGCATCTTTCAAAAGACTGAAGACAACCATGTGCATGTTGGCAGAGCTTAAAGGAATTATGCCATGATGACAGTCAAAAATGGAAAATCACACATCATCGTACATAATCTCTTGCTAACAAAGCTAGAACCAGTTCCGTTCCTCACATTTTGTAGATCCAGAGATCTCCCTATTCTTTGCTCCAATCGCTCTGCTAGATTTATTTCAGATGAGTGGCTCAGGGTGTGTGTTCTCAACATGCATGTCCTTTCTCAGAGGGCACGTCCTTTCTGCTGCAGCCCAGTGGATGTGTCCTTTATCAGTGGGCATGTCCTTTCTGCTGCAGCTCTCTCCTTGTAGCCATCACAGCTTAAGGGTCCATTCACACATCCGTGTGTGTTTTGCGGATTCGCAAAACACGGACACCGGCAATGTGCGTTCCGCATTTTGCGGACCGCACATCGCCAGCACTTAATAGAAAATGCCTAATCTTGTCCGCAATTGCGGACAAGAATAGGACATGTTCTATTTTTTTCGGGATCGGAATTGAGGACCCGGAAATGCGGGTCCGCATTTCCGGATCCGGGCAGCACATCGTGCTGCCCCATAGAAATGAATGGTTCCGCAATTCCGTTCCGCATTTTGCCAATGTGTGAATGGAGCCTAACAGAAGATACGGCTGGTGGCAGTTGAAGGATAGAACTGAGCATGTGCATCTGCCTCATTGATGAAACTGAGGTGGACGGAGGAATAAGAAAAAAAAAAAAAGAACAAACAGCAGGTGGCGCTATGCTGGTACATTTTATTCAATAGCTCAGTGGCTATTCTAAAATTATATACAATTACAAAAGTATTCAGATCCAGGTGCTGGTTTGAAAAACGCACAATATTTTTTAGCGAGACAACCCGTGGAAATTAGGGTACCAGTTTGAGAGGGAACCTGTGTACCTTGTCTTACGTGGCAGGAGGAGCTGAGCAGGTTGATATATAGATAAGTAGGAAAATGTTCAGTTTAACTTGGTTTTCAGTCATTTAAATTCCTGCTCAGTCTTTGTTTAGGAGTCCAGTGTGCGGTCCCCTCATGTCTCCTTATATCAGTGTGGATATATGAGGGGTAACTGTCAGTCACTGATTAGCACCGCCCACTGGACTCCTAACCATAGAAAGAGCAGCAATTTAGATGATTAAATTACAAGTAAGGCCTCATGCACACGACCGTGGCGTGTTTTGCGGTCCGCAAATTGCGGATTCCGCCCATAATAGAAATGCCTATTCTCGTCCGCGAAACGGACAAGATTAGGACATGTTCTATTCTTTTGAGGGGCTGAGCAACGGAGCAATGCATACAGACAACACACGGAGTGCTGTCTGCATCTTTTGCGTCCCCATTGAAGTGAATGGGTTCATGTCGGAGCCGCAAAAAAAATGCGGCTCATGTGCGGACCCAAACAACGGTCGTGTGCATGAGGCCTTATGCTGAATCCTTTTCTACAAATACCAATGTGACAGGTTCTCTTTAAGGGCCATCCTCTGACCCCTGGACCAGTCCTCTTTGTTCTTACGGTGACCATAGGAGAACTCTTGTTCATTTCTTAATGAAATCTCAAAATTATTATTACTATAAAATCATCATGCACAAAGCTGTAGATTCATGCCTGCAGCACCTATTCTTCAGCAAGGTTCATGGTGGGACCACCAGTGACCAAAGGGGTGTCCTGATCAACGTAGATTTCAGTATGTTGGATTTCAAAGTGCCCGGTCCTATTTTTCTTACGGGGATAATCTGGCAATGATAGTATCGTGCAGCGACTTATTCTCCTCTCCTTAGTGAGAACGCACACACCTGAGCCCCTGTAAGGCCAAATGCACGCGATGTGTACCGGCATTGCCCGTGCTGTGGAGCACAAATTGCGGTCCGCAATGCATGGGCACCGACTGCGTTACCACCGTCTGCGGACACGAACCCATTTACTTGAATCGGGACTGCGATCTGCATTCGACGGTCCGCACCGCAAAAAAGTAGTGCATGAGGTGCAGAGTCATGGACAGAAAACCTACGGAAGCACTCCAGAGCTTCTGATCCGCGCCTCAGTTCCACACCGTATCTCCAAGATTGGGGACCATTGCGGACCAACTGTTTGCGGGTTGCAATACGGGCATGGCCGGGCAAAGGTCGTGTGCATGAGGCCTAAATGGGGGAGGCGGGAGTAATGGCCTAACTTGCATCTATGGTCAGCTTTAGATAAGGGTTGGGCAAATAATTATAATTACGATCTCCTTTTTCCTTAGCCATGTTCACAATTATAAAACCTTAGGCATCAAGATCTAAATCTTTATAGATTACTACAGTTTAAAGGGATTCCGTAAGCACAATTTTTCATATTAAGCTGCCGACAGGTTCACTGAGGTCTGTTAGAAATATGCCTGTGTCTGACATATGAATGCTGTTTTTTGCCTTAACCCCTTACGGACACATGACGTACCGGTACGGCATGTTTCCCGAGTCCTTAAGGACACATGACGTACCGGTACAAGGTCGCCCCAAACCGCAGGTCAATTCAGACCTGCGGTTTGCGGCTTTTACCTTATGCGGCGGCGGTGATCGGAGGTGCCATCGGGTCCCCATGGGGCTGTGGGGGGGACCCGTTGGCATGGAAGGCAGCGCGATGCCTTCCGGTGAAGAGCCTGTGAGATCCAGCCCCCTGGATCTCACAGGCCCCGGAAGCTGTATGAGTAATACACACAGTATTACTCATACAGCCAATGCTGTATGAGTATTGGAATGCATTGTAAAGGAATATACCCCCAAAAGTTCAAGTCCCAAAGTGGGACAAAAAGTAAAGTGAAAAAATAAAGTTTTCCCCCAAAAAAATTAAAAGTATACATATTAGGTATCGCCGCGTCCGTATCGACCGGCTTTATAAAAATATCACATGACCTAACCCCTCAGATGAACACCGTAAAAAATTTAAAATAAAAACTGTGCTAAATAAACCATTTTTTGTCACCTTACATCACAAAAAGTGTAATAGCAAGCGATCAAAAAAGTCACACGCACCCCAAAATAGTGCCAATAAAACCATCATCTCATCCCGCAAAAATCATACCCTACCCAAGGTAATCGCCCAAAAACTGAAAAAATTATGGCTCTTAGACTATGGAGACACTAAAACATGATTTTTTTTGCTTCAAAAATGAAATCATTGTGTAAAACTTACAGCATCGGGAGACAGCCTGGCACGGGCACGAGCACTTGAGCTCACCTGTTTCCCAAGCCTATGTTCTTTGCCACATTTTAATGGAATATCAATCCGAGGTGATTATATATTTTATTCTACGGACTGTCCGTGTATTATATTTGTATATCTATTATTCAGAGAGATAAAGCAGTAAGCACCTGTTTGGTAGGCTTCATTTCTGAACTGACAGGTCAGAACACAGAGGACATTGCACCGAAACTGCCAACAATGCTCAGGTGAGCAGGAGATCTGGACCATAGAGCAATGGAAGAAGATGGCCTGTTCCGATTGATCAAGTTTTACATCATGTGGACCAAGGGTGGACTGTGAACTTAAAGTGGCCATAGGGAAAAAAAAAGTTGTAGCCAGGGCCAAATTGAGAAAAGGAAGACAACACAAGTAGGCAGTGCCAGCAATACCTTAGTGCAGCGCAAAATGCCGCCCCATCAGAACCAAATACCACAGTGCAGCACAAAATGCCACCCCATCAGAACCAAATACCACAGTGCAGCACAATATACTGCCCCAGCAGAACCAAATACCACAGTGCAGCACAATATACTGCCCCATCAGAACCAAATACCACAGTGCAGCACAATATACTGTCCCATCAGAACCAAATACCACAGTGCAGCACAAAATGCTGCCCCATCAGAATCAAATACCACAGTGCAGCACAATATACTGCCCCAGCAGAACCAAATACCACAGTGCAGCACAATATACTGCCCCAGCAGAACCAAATACCACAGTGCAGCACAATATACTGCCCCAGCAGAACCAAATACCACAGTGCAGCACAATATACTGCCCCAGCAGAACCAAATACCACAGTGCAGCACAATATACTGCCCCATCAGAACCAAATACCACAGTGCAGCACAAAATGCTGCCCCATCAGAATCAAATACCACAGTGCAGCACAATATACTGCCCCAGCAGAACCAAATACCACAGTGCAGCACAATATACTGCCCCAGCAGAACCAAATACCACAGTGCAGCACAATATACTGCCCCAGCAGAACCAAATACCACAGTGCAGCACAATATACTGCCCCAGCAGAACCAAATACCACAGTGCAGCACAATATACTGCCCCAGCAGAACCAAATACCACAGTGAAGCACAGTATACTGCCCCTGCAGAACCAAATACTACAGTGCAGCACAATATACTGCCCCATCAGAACCAAATACCACAGTGCAGCACAATATACTGCCACTCCCTCTACAGTATTAAGCCTCATTCACACGTCAGTGTTTCACGGATGCGTGCTGTACGTGTTCTCCACAGACAGCACACGTCCCCATTCATTTTAATGCGTGTATTCAGACATCAGTGTTTTTGCACGGTCCGTGGGTCCGTGTTTTTAGCATGCTCTATTTTGTCCGTGTTCAGGGATCCATCACGTCCATTATAGTCTATAGGTCCGTGAAAACCATGGATGCCATCCGTGTTGCATCCGTGTTTCTCGGATCATTAGGAAGAGATGCTTTGAAAATTATTTTTCAACTGTTCAGTGTCAGTGAAACACGGATGACACACGGACAGCAAAAAACAGACACACGGACCCAACACGGATCCTTCACGGACATCTTCACGGATGCATCACTGACCACCTGCTCACGGATTTGAGCATGAACACGGACGTGTGCACGAGGCTTTAAACTGTGTCAGTGCCCTGAGGACAGCCATACAGTTAAAATCAGGAGGGCTGCTGGCCAGGTGCTTAAAGGGGTTATCACAGACTAACAAATGCGTACCCCTCACACTGAATCTAATCACCTGGCTCCCCGCGCTGCTCCTGGTCCCCACACCATTGCCGCTGCTTCTCCCTGTGCGCGGATGATAACATCTGGTGTCGGGGGGGCAGCAGCCAATGGCAGGCGGTGACAGGGGGGGAGCCTCCCTAGCGTCACCCGTGATGCTAGGGAGGCCCGTCCCCGTCCCCATCTGCCATTGGCTTCTCCCCCCCCCCCCCCCCCCCCCCCATCCGACACCGGATGTTTTCATGCGGCGCGGGGAGCCAGGTAAATAGATTCAGTGTGAGGGGCCTGGCCAAAACGAGGCCACTTTTGGTATTTTTTCCAGGGCCACTTTAAGTTCCCAGTCCGCCCCTGACCACCTACCTAACCATTGTCCCACCTTCATGGCAGTGGTACTCTTTAATGACAGGTGCCTCCTTCATCAGGATAATGCCCCTGCCACGCTGCAGAAACTGTCCAGGAATGAGGAACATGACAAATAGTTCAAAGTAATGACTTGTCTCCAAATTCCTCAGATGTCAGTCATCATCTGTGGGATGTGCTGGAAAACAGGCCTGATCCATGGAGGCCGCACCAAGCAACTTACAGGATCTGCTGCCGCAAGACACCTTCAGAAGTCTAATGGAAGTTCATGTCTGAAGTTCATGTCTTGAGGGTTCCGATCTGTTTTGGTGATGTGTGTGGGATTTACACAATATTAGGCAGACGGTTCAGTAGATGATTGGTGTATAGCTTCTTGTATACTGATATAGGCCGATGCTCATGTACGGATATAGCGGATGCTGTTTCAGCGCACGTGTTAATGCGGTCATATTTGCACTGATTTGAATAGGTACATTGATCACTGTGCTGTTTTCCTATTAACCTGAGTGTCCGTCCTACACAAGCTTTGTACCGTGTTTACTACACTCTTACTACTTCTCCTTTTCCACAATGGGTCTATTAATAGTGATATTCACTGGAAGACTAAGCAGGAAGTAGACTTGGAAATAAAGACCTTTTATTAGTTAAAACACAAAGCTGCAGGAGCGCACGACTGATGAATGACTTCAACCACCCCGTTAGGATGTGCAATAACGTGCAGAAGATATACAGTGGAGCGCAACATGTTGTATTTTGCTTTCCGTCCTGGGAAAAACGGATCCGTTTTCTCTGCCACAATTGAAAACTGATCCGTCCTACATTGACTTTAAGTGGCGTTCATGACGGATCTGTCTTGACTATGTTAAAGATAATACAACCGGATCCGTTCATCACGAATACAGACGGTTGTATTATCAGTAACGGTAGTGTGAAAGTAGCCTTAGACGTTCAAAACATAGTTTGTGCAACTGTGAGATTCAGCAATGGGCATTCCCAACATTTTTACAGCATTGTCTGGCCATCCCTTGACCATGGGCATGGGCCTACCTGCTGAGGATGGGGCAAGTAGGAACCAGTACACAGCTCCAGATCCCTCACATAAGAAAAACATGTGCAGACAGAGTGAGGGGTCAAAAAAAAGACCTGTCACCGCCCCTCTGGTTCTATCACGAGCTTCATTCTTCTCCACTTCCCGCTGGACCAGAAGTATGACGCGCCATCTACACACGTCACTGTTGCTGGCAGTGGTGGGAGTGGTCACATGCCGTGCCTGCACACATCACCGCTGCAGCCGTTGATTAGCAGGCAGCAGTGGCATATATGTAGACAGCACGTTACACTTCCAGTCCAGAGCGGACTGGAAGTGAAAGAGAAGGGAGTTTGGCGCTGGAAACAAAGCACAGGTGAGACTTTTTTTTTAACCCATCCACCCTGCCTACACATATGACAAGGGGGATCCCAATCTCATAGAACTTTTCTATCTACCTTCTGCCACCACCAGGGGGAGCACACTGCATAGTGTTTACACATTAAATTCAAAGGAAAAAAAACTGTATACAGTGAGCACCCCCTAGTGGAGGCTGAATTTGCCTAACATTTTATCATCTAATTCAGTCTATGTAGGAGATTTGAAGATTGAGAGCTCTGTATCAGAAAAATGATCTATGGCTGTATATATATATATATATATATATATATATATATACTAAAGTTAACATATAGTGATATTAGATCATGACAGTAGGGCATTTAAGTAGAAGCAGCAATGGTGATTTCCTCATCTCAAGCAATTTAGTGAAACAAAAGCCAACACCAGTGGTGGGTATACCGCCACAAAAATGTCAATGTCTCAAAAACTTGTCATGTGGCCTTGAGCATCAATTACAGCTTGACAACGACGTCCCATGCTGTTCACAAGTCTACTCATTGTCTGCTGAGGCATGGCATCCCATAGGTTTTCAATGAAATTCAGGTCTGGAGAGAGTGCATGCCACTCCATTTGAGGTCCCCAGTCTCCAGCAGCCGTTCCCTAATGATGTGACCTCGATGACCTGGGGCATTGTCCTCCATGAAGATGAAATTAGGCCTGTGTTGTTCCTGCAGAGGCACAATGACTGGAATAATGATGTTCTTCAAGTAGTATGGGCTTGTCACTGTACCATTCACAAAGTGTAGGGCAGTTCTGTATTGACTAGACACACCTGCCCGCACTGTAACACCACCACCACCAAAGGCTCATCTGGTGACAACAGTGGCTGATGCATAGCGCTCTCCTTGACGTCTGCAATATCGTTGGCGGCCATCATTTCTGTTCAGCGAGAATGATGAAAACAGTGAACAGCACTAAGGCCCTATGGTCCCTCATCCAGCATAGATGCTCCCTGGCCCATGCAAGACGACCACTGTGCCTGGTGGTGTGGTCAGGTACCCTTGCAGGTCGTCTAGCACGCAGACCACGTTGATGTAAACGGTTTCAAATGCTCTGATGTGACACTTGGGTGCCTCTCACCTCCCTTAAATGTGTCTAGAGTTGTATGGCATTCATCATCCGGTTCCGCAGGGCATTCTTCACAATGAAGTGGTCATCAGTGTGGGATGTGGCAAAAGAACGTCCACGTTTATGCCTTTCTATGACTCTTCCAGTCTCTCTGTATCTGTGTTGCAACCTGCTGATAACACTCTGTGACACTCTAAGCTTAGTGGCCATTTCTGTCTGAGAACATCCTGCTTGAAGCCTCGCAATGACGAGGTACTGTTGATCAATTGTTAGCTGTTGTCTTGGTCTCATGATGTCAAAATGTGAACAGCATGATGAGGAGGACTGTTTAATACCAATTCTATGAAAATAAGAGGGGCACTCTCTACATACGGGATCACACACAATCTGGATATGATAAAATTAGGTATTTATTATCCTCACTGTAACAATAAGTTTGTCCAGACTCTCGATGTGTCTGGACATCGAGAGTTTGGACGAACTTATTGTTACAGTGAGGATAATAAATACCTAATTTTATCATATCCAGATTGTGTGTGATCCCGTATGTAGAGAGTGCCCCTCTTATTTTTATACAAATACTCTTTCTTTCTTTATAGGCCTGGGGTGAGGCCTCTAGAGGTGAGCACCTCGTATCCAAAGCCGATTGGTGGGTTTAGCCGCTGTTTGCTACTTTATACATTTTAATACCAATTCTAATTGAACCAGGAAATGTATTGGGCGATTCATAGATCAAACACCAATTGTGAATTTTGCCATTAAGCTACTTGTTAGAGAACAGCAAGTTGCGCAAAAAGTACTGAAACATTGAACAGTTGGACATGTGCATTCAGAAGGTCACATTAAGTTCAACTGTAAAGGTTAGAGGGCATTTTAGATTCATCCTCAAATTTCACCCACAAGCCAAATATCCCTAACTTTTTGTGAGTAGTGTGTGTATGTGTGTATATATATATATATATACAGTATACAGTATATATATATATATATATATATATATATATATATATACAGTACAGACCAAAAGTTTGGACACACCTTCTCATTCAAAGAGTTTTCTTTATTTTCATGACTATGAAAATTGTAGATTCACACTGAAGGCATCAAAACTATGAATTAACACATGTGGAATTATATACATAACAAACAAGTGTGAAACAACTGAAAATATGTCATATTCTAGGTTCTTCAAAGTAGCCACCTTTTGCTTTGATTACTGCTTTGCACACTCTTGGCATTCTCTTGATGAGCTTCAAGAGGTAGTCCCCTGAAATGGTTTTCACTTCACAGGATTTCCCTGTCAGGTTTAATAAGTGGGATTTCTTGCCTTATAAATGGGGTTGGGACCATCAGTTGCGTTGAGGAGAAGTCAGGTGGATACACAGCTGATAGTCCTACTGAATAGACTGTTAGAATTTGTATTATGGCAAGAAAAAAGCAGCTAAGTAAAGAAAAACGAGTGGCCATCATTACTTTAAGAAATGAAGGTCAGTCAGTCAGCCGAAAAATTGGGAAAACTTTGAAAGTAAGGGCTATTTGACCATGAAGGAGAGTGATGGGGTGCTGCGCCAGATGACCTGGCCTCCACAGTCACCGGACCTGAACCCAATCGAGATGGTTTGGGGGGAGCTGGACCGCAGAGTGAAGGCAAAAGGGCCTACAAGTGCTAAGCATCTCTGGGAACTCCTTCAAGACTGTTGGAAGACCATTTCAGGGGACTAACTCTTGAAGCTCATCAAGAGAATGCCAAGAGTGTGCAAAGAAGTAATCAAAGCAAAAGGTGGCTACTTTGAAGAACCTAGAATATGACATATTTTCAGTTGTTTCACACTTGTTTGTTATGTATATAATTCCACATGTGTTAATTCATAGTTTTGATGCCTTCATAGTCATGAAAATAAAGAAAACTCTTTGAATGAGAAGGTGTGTCCAAACTTTTGGTCTGTACTGTAGATATATATATATATATATATATAAAATATATATTTATATAGAATTATTTGACACATAATGAGGTTAACAAAAGACCATTGTGCCTCCTGTTACTTTTTTTTCCAGCCGCTTACTATTTTTTCTCCTACTTACCCCCTTACACATCCTGTAACATTAGCTTGCACATTCAGTGAAGATGAGCATGCACGCAATCAAGCTGAATTCATGGGCATTACATCATGAAATATTATGACTGTGATTAAATATGCCCTGTTGTATAATTATAGAAATATGATATATTAATATAAAATATATAAAACTGATTCAGCTGTCACTTGCAGTACTGCCTTTGACCACTACCAATATTGAATTATTTTGCATAGAATACAATACAACAGCGCCCCTCTGTCACCACTTTGACCCTCAGGCCAACCATGGCTTCCCTGACCCGTACAGACTGTATCATAGTAATTTATGATACAGCAAGTCTCTATCTGATTGTGGGGCTCACATAATCATGTGCGTGAACTGCAATAGACCTGTGATCAGATAGGAACTGACTGTATCATAAATTTCTATGATGCAGTCAGTTCAGGTCAGGGGAGCCGCGGTCAGCCCAGGAGATGCAGCCGACACATGCACCGTGTTTCCCGGCCTTATCACGGTGGTGTACATGATCCCTTACACAGATGTGAATGGACATTGACTGTGCAATGCTTTATTTCCCCTGAGAAGCCGCTGCAGGGAAATGTAACACATTACATCTGGAGCATTTTGCCACTCTCTACAAATCTCCACTTTGATTGCCAGACAGGCGTGATGACATTTAAACTGGCCCTGTCAAAGATGAGAGGACATGTGACAGTTGCAGAGAGAGCAGAGCCTCTAGGTGTAACGGTAACGCCCCCGTTGCTCCCAGAGGCTTATTTGCATATATTAAAACATTTTTCTCAGCAATGTGGACACATATGAACATGGGACTGACACAGATGCCTTCAGCGGCCAAGTGCACATGTAACAGGTCAGCCAGTGTCATAGGTACAAAACTGCTGACAGATGCCCTTTAACTGTAGCAACCAGTGTCAGGCAGCTGCTGCCAAGGCCAATAAGATAATGGGTTGCATCAAAAGGGGTATAGATGCCCGTGATGAGAACATAGTCCTACCACTTTACAAATCATTAGTCAGACCACACATGGAGTACTGTGTACAGTTCTGGGCTCCTGTGAACAAGGCAGACATAGCAGAGCTGGAGAGGGTCCAGAGGAGGGCAACTAAAGTAATAACTGGAATGGGGCAACTACAGTACCCTGAAAGATTATCAAAATTAGGGTTATTCACTTTAGAGAAAAGACGACTGAGGGGAGATCTAATAACTATGTATAAATATATCAGGGGTCAGTACAGAGATCTATCCCATCATCTATTTATCCCCAGGACTGTGATGAGGTGACATCCTCTGCGTCTAGAGCAGGGGTGGGGAACCTTTTTTGCTGCCGAGGGTCATTTGGATATCATATTTGTAACATAGTTTGGGTGCCAATCAAAATTATCAACTTAAAAATTTGACTTCTATATTTGGTCAAACATATAACTGACTTTTTAGGGGTAAGTTACAGAAATTGAGCTTAATTAAAAAAAAATAATCTAGAGCTCTGTATTTTTGAAGCACAAAATGGAGTCTGCACTATATATATATTACATAAAGTACAGGTGCCAACTGCCATTTTGACCACATATAGTAGTGTAATTTTTAAGTTCAGAATGTTATTTATTTAGCATTAATGGCAGCCAAGCTAAACTAAGGGGGGGGGGGGGGGGGGGGGGGGGGGGGGGGATCCAGAGAGTGGCTCACCCAACTTTCACTCTTTGCCACTGTTCCAGCCTCTTCCTTCGCAACTGTCCCTGCCTTTGTCCCTTTCTCAGTCTCAAATCTGCCCCCCCCACCTCCATCAGCCTCCTATCAGACCCCCCCAGCCTCAGATCAGACTCCCATTAGACCTCTCAGCCTCAGATCAGCCCCTCCCTAGCCTCAGATCAGCCCCCATCAGAACCCCCAGCCTCGGATCAGCCCCCATCAGACCCCCCAGCCTAAGATCAGATCCCCATAGGACCCTCCCTAGCCTCAGATCAGACCCCCATCGGACCCTCCCTAGCCTCAGATCAGCCATCAGACCCCCCAGCCTCAAATCAGACTCCCATCAGACCTCCCAGCCTCAGATCAGACACCCCACCCTCAGATCAGACCCCCAAGCCTCAGATCAGACCCTCAGCCTTAGATCAGACCCCCAGCCTCAGATCAGACTCCCATTAGACCTCCCAGCCTCAGATCAGACACCCCACCCTCAGATCAGACCCCCAAGCCTCAGATCAGACCCCCAGCCTTAGATCAGACCCCCAGCCTCAGATCAGACTCCCATCAGACCTCCCAGCATCAGATCAGACCCCCCAGCCTCAGATTAGACACCTCCGAGCATCGAATCAGACACCTCCCAGCCTCAGATCAGACCTTCCCCACCCTCAATTAGCCTCAGATCAGCCCCTATCAGACCCCCCAGCATCCAACCAGACCTCAGATCAGACAATAAAAGAATAAATAAACCTACCTCTCCAGCTCCGGACAGCGCTGCCACTTGGCAGATTCACTTACCCTCCCTGGTCTTCTTGCCACCACGCTGTCTTTGTGCACTATGTCCGGACGCTGTATGTGTCAGGACACAGAGCGGGGCCCGAAGAAGACCAGGGAAGGTGAGGATAGCCAGTGCAGTGCAATCTTCCTGTGCCTCCCACATTCTAATGGCCGTTTCTATAATGGAAGCAGTCATTAGCATTTTCACTATATGTTCTGGCAGGGGGGCCACATGAATTGATCCCGCGGGCTTGAGGTTCCCCACCCCTGGTCTAGAGGAAAGAAGGTTTCTACACAAACATAGAAGAGGATTCTTTACTTTAATTTTTTGACTTGATACATTGTTGTGACCTCAGTTCTATCACATATGATCATAGATGGATTCTTTACAGTAAGAGCAGTGAGACTATGGAACTCTCTGCCTGAGGAGGAGGTGATGGTGAGTACAATAAAGGAATTCAAGAGGGGCCTGGATGTGTTTCTGGAGTCTAATAATATTACAGGCTATAGCTACTAGAGAGGGGTCGTTGATCCAGGGAGCTATTCTGATTGCCTGATTGGAGTCGGGAAGGAATTTTTTCCCCTAAAATGAGGAAAATTGTTTTCTATCTCACAGGGGTTCTTTTTGCCTTCCTCTGGATTAACGTTGAGGAATAACAGCCTGAACTGGATGGACAGATGTCTGTTTTCAAACTATGTAAGTATGTAAGTAGTTGAAATTTTGATGTGTACATTTACACATATGTAGGATTTCCTCCAGGAGGGCAGTCTTGGCCATCAGGGGCTGTCACATGTGGCTGCTCATGGCAGTGCAGTAATACATTGTGACCACATAACAGTGCCCCATTCCCTGTGGCAGTATCTGTATGTGGTATGAAGGTTTCGTGAAGCTCGCCGGATCCCTCATTGAGATGACGGCAAGGTGGAAGGGAAACTTTGTAAACACCAGCTTTGCAAAACACTGACTTCCTCCTGTTCTTCTCACTTCCTGGTGTGTGGTCAAATTCTCCTTTTTAATGCGGCAGCAGCATTGATTAACCTCTTGTGTGCACAAAGAGCAGAATTTCCAGAATGGCCCTTCATCATTTATTGGCCGTGCATATGGTTATGGTGTTAAAAGTAGCAAGTTAGAACCGACTTATGATATACTATATATAGTGTACATGCTACGCTTCCCAAAATGCAAATCATCAAAGTAAGCTGTATCTAGACACTGAACAAGCAAGGGATGCTCCTCAATGTGAGCTCTGGAGCCTGCAGGACTATAAATGCAGCTCCTTAGCGCACTACAAGCTGTAGTTCAGGGTTAGTACAAGAAATACCCACTGCACCAGCAGAATAGTGAGTGCAGCTCTGGAGTATAATACAGGATGTAACTCAGGATCAGTACAGGATAAGTAATGTATGTACACAGTGACTCCACCAGCAGAATAGTGAGTGCAGCTCTGGAGTATAATACAGGATGTAACTCAGGATCAGTACGGGATAAGTAATGTAATGTATGTACACAGTGACTGCACTAGCAGAATAGTGAGTGCAGCTCTGGAGTATAATACAGGATGTAACTCAGGATCAGTACAGGATAAGTAATGTAATGTATGTACACAGTGACTGCACCAGCAGAATAGTGAGTGCAGCTCTGGAGTATAATACAGGATGTAACTCAGGATCAGTACAGGATAAGTAATGTAATGTATGTACACAGTGACTCCACCAGCAGGATACAGAGTGCAGCTCTGGAGAATAATAGATATAATTATACAGTGCCTTGCAAAAGCATTCACCCCCCCTTAACTTTTTTGGTATTTTGGTGCCTCACAACCTGGAATTAACATGGATTGTTTAAGGATTTGCATAATTTAATTTACAGAACATGCCCACAACTTTGAAGATGTTTTTTTGTTATTGTGAAGCAAACAACAAATAGGACACAATAACAGAAAAAGTCAATGTGCATAACTATTCACCCCCCTAAAGTCAGTACTTTGTAGAGCCACCTTTTCCGGCAATCACAGCTCCAAAGTCACTTTGGATAAGTCTCTATGAGCTTGCCACATCTTACCACTGGGATTTTTGCCCATTCCTTCTTGCAAAACTGCTCCAACTCCTTCAAGTTGGATGGTTTGTGCTTGTGAACAGCAATCTTTAAGTCTGACCACAGATTTCCTATTGGATTGAGATCTGGGCTTTGACTAGGCCATTCCAGTACATTTACATGTTTCCCCTTAAACCACTCAGGTGTTGCTTTAGCAGTGTGTCTGGGGTCATTGTCCTGCTGGAAGGTGAACCTCCGTCCTAGCCTCAAATCATGCAGAGTGACCATTTATCTTTCCCTCAACTCTGACCAGTTTCCCAGTCGCATCCCCCCAGCATGATGCTGCCACCACCATATCTCACTGTGGGGATGGTGTTCTTTGGGTGATGTGATATGTTGGGTTTGCGCCAGACATAGCGTTTTCTTTGATGGCCGAAAAGTTCAATTTTAGTCTCATCAGACCAGAGCACCTTTCTCCATACATTTTGGGAGTCTCCCACATGCCTTTCCGCAAACTCACAGCGTGCCTTTTTGTTTTTAGCTGAAAGTAATGGCTTTCTTCTGGCCATTCTGCCATAAAGCCCAACTCTATTGTCACGAGTTGGAGGTCCCAGGAGAGACCACCGCGTCGTCAAGCAATAAACAAACAGAAATCAGGTACAGACACACAAGAGTTTATTGCACAAACAAAAACCAGGGAAGGCAGCACAGACAAAACATGAGCTCTATGTACCGTCAGCACAGTGGGAGAAAACCCCCACTGCGCCACTGTCTAGTAATACTCCAGAGGGGCGTGACTAAGCAACTCCTGGTATTCACTAGGGCCCCAGATGGTAGGGTTAGGCTTTGCCGCAGGAAGTTGCCAGGGTCCACTCTGGAGCGTGAACTAGACAGTGACAGCAAGAACGAATGGACAACAGGTACCAGAAGGTACCGACGGCACATAGGCAAACATAACATAAACAGGCAAATACAAACAGGGCAACTAATAACACAAGCAGGAGTACATAGCAAGGAAACAGGAGTGACAATGAGCAGAGAAGGACTTGCTCCACTAGTAGTAAAACTGCATGGCCTTACTCATGGCACTCTGCTGCAAAGAAAGGTGCAGCAAGGGCTTGCTGAACAAAGACATGAATACACACAAGGTAACTAAAACATAACTGGCAGAACAGATAACAGAAACACAGGAAAGAGGACATCAATGAACAAGTAGGGAAACCCACAGAGCACAGACAGACACAGATCCCATGGGTCAGCAGCATGGGAGAGTGAGTACAAACAAGGAGCAGGACAAGACAACACACACCAGGAGAGCTGACCCAGAACTGAGGAAACCTCAGCCTTATATACAGGTTCCATGGGTGCAGCAGAGAAGCCACACCCATGGAGCAGACAGAGTATTAACTCCAAATAGGCACACAGTAGAGTTAACCCATAAAGAACCACAAATAACACAGGAACGAAACTTCAGCGAGGAGCGCCGAAAGAGCAAGGACGGAAGGTCACAGTCAGAGGTAACGACTGTGACATCTATGGAGCGTACGGCTTATTGTTGTCCTATGTACAGATACTCCAGTCTCTGCTGGGGAACTCTGCAGCTCCTCCAGGGTCACCTCAGGTCTCTGTGCTGCCTCTCTGATTAATGCCCTCCTTGCCCGGTCCATGAGTTTTGGTGGGCGGCCGTCTCTTGGCAGGTTTGCTGTTGTGCCAAGTTCTTTCCATTTGGTTATAATAGATAAGATGGTGCTCCTGGGGATCATCAAAGATCTGGATATTTTTTTATAACCTAACCCTGACTTCTCAACAACATTGTCCCTTATTTTTTTGGAGAGTTCCTTGGTCTTCATGGCAGTGTTTGGTCAGTGATGCCTCCTGCTTAGGTGTTGCAGCCTCTGGTGTGTATATGTAATGACAGATCATGTGACACTTAGATTGCACACAGGTGGACATCATGTCACTAATTATGTGACTTCTGAAGGTAATTGGTTGCACCAGAGCTTTTTATGGGCTTCCTAACAAAGGGGGTGAATACATACGCACAGGCCAATTTTCTGTTTTCTATTTCTAAACCATAGTTTTATTTATATATTTTTCTCATTTCACTTCACCACCTTAGACTATTGTGTTCTGATCCATCACATAAAATTCAGATCAACAAAACATTGAACTTGAGGCTGTAATTTTACAAAACACGAAAAAAGTCAAGGGGGGTGAATACTTTTGCAAGGCACTGTATATATAATTGCAGAATACTTTGACAGCTGTGGGATGACTATAATGCAGTAATTCTACCTGTAGACCTGTTTTAAACCACAGATAATATGGTTAGGTGAGCGAGACATTTTTTAGCTTTACTCTGCTTGAGGTATGAATATTTCTTCATCTTTTCCCCTGCGTGATCATATATCTACAACCACAATACCACCATACATGCAAAGATCTGTCTCCTGGATCACGCAGCTCTCAGTCCCATTCCCAGTAATCTTAGCCACAGCATCCGCTTGACAGGCGGACCAGCTGACTTGTCATGTGAGGTCTGTAATTCTGCAACGCATTGGTTTTGTATTTTTGCAAATACAGTGCTTTATGCTGCAGGTCAGACTGGCCTTCTTTAACCTAGTTTCTGGGTTATTTATGAGCATGCATATACTCATATTAAGTTTTTTTGTTTTTTTTGTTGCTAAAATATAATAGGATTGCCGTAGAGTTGTATGTGGCCTCTAACAAAGGAGTCGGACATAAAAATAAAATGGTGGCATGGGCTATTGGATGCCACATGTACAGAGGTATAAGGAAGCATTAGGGAAGAATATCTCTATACATATAGCACAGCACAGAGCCCGTGCAGCAGCCATGGTGGCATGTTAGCTCATCTCAGCTCTGGCCTACAGGATAGTTTAAATGGGACCCGTGATATTATTTTAATTCACCCTGTATATGGTATATGGCTATTTTACCTCTATATTAGAACATAGAGGCATCGGCTGTCTTAGCCAAATAACGATTTTCGGCTATTGTAATCATCTTGTTAAAAATAACTATTTACTTTGAAGGCAGGTGCTATCTGATGTTGAGCAATTTTCACAAAAATGAAGACAATTGTCAAGAAACCAGTAACCACACCGAGATGTTGACTAAGAGGGAGTTCACATCTGTGTTGGAGGCTCCGTTCGGGGCCTCTGTTGCAGATTCTATTAAAAAGACCAAACAATAAAGCCCTGCATGCAGGACTTTTTTGTCCGGTAAAAAAACAGGATTCCGAACGGAAACTGAATGGACTCCATTGAAGTCAATGGAGTCTGTTCAGCTTTGTTCGGGTCAGTAATATGCCCTTTTTGCCACTTCTGTTTACATCACCACAAAAAAATAGTGGTGATGTGAACCCGGCCTAACCCATTCTCTTAATGCAGTTGGAAACTTGCCTGTAAAAAGCAGGTGAACTGTTAGCCAAATTGTTGCACCTATCTAGTCAGTTGAAATTACAATTTCTAAACCTTTGGTTTTTACTTTATTTTGGAAAAATAATCAATTTTTGTGCCAAAATGTAGTCAGGGATGCTCCATCTAACGGTCTCTGCGGCTCTGTAACTGCCAACCAAAGTGAGAGAGATAATTAGCAAGTAACCTAGCTGTCACTCGATAATTGTCTTTTTAAAAATAGGTGACAATGGTGCCAATCTTATAGAAATCGATGATAACATAATGGTAGTCTTGCATTGACTCCTATAGACACCAACAAGGGCATATACACTCACCTAAAGAATTATTAGGAACACCTGTTCTATTTCTCATTAATGCAATTTTCTAGTCAACCAATCACATGGCAGTTGCTTCAATGCATTTAGGGGGGTGGTCCTGGTCAAGACAATCTCCTGAACTCCAAACTGAATGTCAGAATGGGAAAGAAAGGTGATTTAAGCAATTTTGAGCGTGGCATGGTTGTTGGTGCCAGACGGGCCGGTCTGAGTATTTCACAATCTGCTCAGTTACTGGGATTTTCACGCACAACCATTTCTAGGGTTTACAAAGAATGGTGTGAAAAGGGAAAAACATCCAGTATGCGGCAGTCCTGTGGGCAAAAATGCCTTGTGGATGCTAGAGGTCAGAGGAGAATGGCCGACTGATTCAAGCTGATAGAAGAGCAACGTTGACTGAAATAACCACTCGTTACAACCGAGGTATGCAGCAAAGCATTTGTGAAGCCACAACACGCACAACCTTGAGGCAGATGGACCCCACCGGGTACCACTCATCTCCACTACAAATAGGAAAAAGAGGCTACAATTTGCACGAGCTCACCAAAATTGGACTGTTGAAGACTGGAAAAATGTTGCCTGGTCTGATGAGTCTCGAATTCTGTTGAGACATTCAAATGGTAGAGTCCGAATTTGGCGTAAACAGAATGAGAATGTATCCATCATGCCTTGTTACCACTGTGCAGGCTGGTGGTGGTGGTGTAATGGTGTGGGGGATGTTTTCAGGGCACACTTTAGGCCCCTTAGTGCCAATTGGGCATCGTTTAAATGCCACGGGCTACCTGAGCATTGTTTCTGACCATGTCCATCCCTTCATGACCACCATGTACCCATCCTCTGATGGCTACTTCCAGCAGGATAATGCACCATGTCACAAAGCTCGAATCATTTCAAATTGGTTTCTTGAACATGACAATGAGTTCACTGTACTAAAATGGCCCCCACAGTCACCAGATCTCAATCCAATAGAGCATCTTTGGGATGTGGTGGAACGGAAGCTTCGTGCCCTGGATGTGCATCCCTCAAATCTCCATCAACTGCAAGATGCTGTCCTATCAATATGGGCCAACATTTCTAAAGAATGCTATCAGCACCTTGTTGAATCAATGCCACGTAGAATTAAGGCAGTTCTGAAGGCAAAAGGGGGTCCAACACCGTATTAGTATGGTGTTCCTAATAATTCTTTAGGTGAGTGTATGTCATTGAGGTAGCTTATGCAGCTGCAGTGGGGTCCCTGGAAATAAAAAGGGGCCCATTTCAGGTTGCAATTTTAATTTATGTTAGAACCTGACCATGAATGTGGTCCTCATCGTTGGTGCAATGTTGGCAGACAAGGAATGGGACTTGATTAGGTCTTAATTACGTTTGTCAGTGTCAGGCAGCTCCTGAAAGGGCTCCAACCTATGTATGCAATACTGGGCACCAACCAGCAAATGTTCTCAGATACATGGCAGATGAATAAGTAGGTATCTCTCACCGGCTGACCCTCATGCAAACAAGAAGTAGAAAACATCACGAAACGAAGAGTGATCTGTTTGGAGATGAGTGACGATAAATGAAAGAAGTAAAGTCTTGGGAAAACCCCTGGAGTGTCTATTTGACGGTGGAGGGGAAGGACTGAAACAATTGTCTTGTTATTCTGTTCCCGTGGTCTTCGGTAACTAAGGGGGGGGGGGGGGGTAATGATTACTTTTATACTGGTGACATCAATAATGAGTCATAAAAATGCCCTGCTGGAGAGGTCATCACACTCTTATTATGAGAGGTGCATGATAACGGAGCCGGGTAACTCGAGGCAAAAACACAAGAGCACATTCATTACTCAGTCTGACCTGACATGATTTCAAGATGACAGTCTACCGAAATGACAGATTCTGAAAAGTTTACAGCTCTAACGCCAGTAAGACTGAAATTTCTGCTGACATTATAAAAAAAATGCATAAAACTAAAAATATAAATATCAAAATGAATAAAGACGGATGGGAGCAATCCTCATCTATGCACGGCAGGTTCAGCTGACAGTCTCTACTCGCCCGGCACATGATGTGAGGGGAGAGAAGGATAGGGCGAGGTTTTTTATTTGTCTGATTCTTTAGTTCTCCCAGGAAAAAGTGTCTGGATGCATCTTTCTCCCGTCTCCCCATAGACAACACTTTCACACCCTGGTGAGCCAAACGTGCATGTGTCTGTGCGAGTTGGGAGAGATAAGGTGCATTTACACGGGACAATTCTGCAGCCAATTGTCGGGAAGGAAGCGTTCCTTCCCGACTGTCGGCTGCCCACTCAGTGAAGGAGACCGATCCCTACTGCGATTCCTCGTCCTCATTCAGATCCATGGTTTCTGAGCAGCAGATTGCTGTTTAGACCACATGATTTACTGCCCAGAAACTATGATCGGTGGTGCCTGCATGAATGACTGGATCACCCGATGAACGAGTGTTTCTCGTGTTCATCGGGTGATTGGTGGATTTACACAGGCAGATTGTTGGGAACGACGGTTCGCAGGAACGGTTGTTCCCGATAATCTGGACGATTATTGGCTCGTGTAAATGCAGCTATAGAGTTCGGACGAACAATCGTTCAGCCAACAGCTGTTGAATGTGTATGGCTTAAACTGGGTTTGTCCAGTTTCCTATATTGATGGCATATCCCAACGGCTTATGCACTGAAGCACCTAGGAGTCCTCTTAATGCTACCTCTGGGCTTAGGAGTGCTCCATATTTAAATGTACGGTTTTTGCATTCAGTTTGTGGATGGCTTTTGACCTTATTGCAAGAGCCTGTGGAGTAGAAATTCATTTGATTTTCTTTGACTTACTGTGTCATGCTCCTCCCCATCAGGCTCTGCAATAGGCATAACATCCAGATATTCAGTCATGTTTAAACTGTTTTTGTGGTAGTTTTTAATGCAAATTTTTGACCCAAATAATAGATTTTAAAGGATTGGAAAATATAAAGTAAGGGCTTATAATTCTTGTTCCAGAAGCAGATGTGGATCTGCTGTGCCATTCAACTGATCTGGCTTGGGGCTACTCCTAAAGGCATTATCCTGGTGCTCCCCGGGTCTTCACTCTTTAACTATACACGGATCTGGAACTCACAGGCAGTTACTCAGTTCTGAGGCTGCTGACCCCTAGGAGTCAAGAGTCACTGGTGTGGAACACCAAGAGATCAGGCAAAACCGTAGTCATTGGACAGGCCGAGATCAGTGCAGACAGCATGCGAGCCATCCAGTAAACCAGTCGAAAGTTCACGGTGGGCAGCATAGGCTCAGAATGAGGAACAGTCAAAGCTCAAGAGAGGCAGCAATGGGTCAAATCTGGAAACAGGAAACGGTCGGTACATGTGAAGGCAAACAAGACAACCATGCACCTTTGCAGGAAATTAGTACTAGAACCTATTGCTCAGGCACCTCCCCACAGGGAAGGTGACTTAAATACCCTAAGGTGCCAGAAGAGGCATGAGTGTGCCCTACGAGTGAAAAGAGGCAGAGCAGGCGAGCAGCAGGCCTTACCTGCATTGAGTGGGCAGAGCATTGCTACACTGGCAGGAGGGAAAACAAGGTGAACTTTCCAGCGGCCATTCACACCATGAGGAGAGAGGCTGTGGTGGGCATGGACTGCGGTCATAAAAATTCTCAATCCTGCTGGAATCACTTTTGGCTTTGTTCTCAGAAAACTGCAACAAAACTGCTAGTACGTTACAAGTTTTTAGTTGTCCATACAACCTTCAATAACCCGAACAAGCTCATTCAGCACACATCTCTCTCTCCTGACTCCCCATTGCATATACGAGCCGAACCCTTATGTGTCTTCAGTAGAGAGGTGTCTGGCAGCAGCATGTCTCCTGGGAGAACAAAATGACTGGGGGATGAAATATGCGGAGAGTCAGAAGGCCTTGGTTGTCGTCAGGTCCTGAGGAGAATGGCAGGTTCGGCCAACAATAGCTTCATGTGTATGGGGGCCTTTACAACAAACATAAGGAATCACTTTTAGTATCTATCTCAGGTCAAGCTTGAAACATAAAAGGATGAAGTAGTTGAAGAAGAGAGGTTCTTTCTGTGGTCATGGCGTCTTAGATGAACACTGTAAAAATGTGTTGAATCTTGTTGAGCTAGACGCAGAGTAATAGCAACAGCAAGCAAGAGATGATGTAGTGTTGTAGATTATGCTACAGAAAAGATGTCAGCATCAAGAAGCTCCTGAAGAAGTAGAGTATATATAGAATATAGTAGAGTATATGCAGTATATGTACACCATACGCTTTCCAAGACCAAACTATGCTGCTCTTCGGGTTTTGGTTTGGTCTCGGAAAATCTTTATGTATATTCTAATGGATTGCCATCCTTGTACAATGTCATAATCAGTGATGGCCAGTTCGCATTGTTCGCCCGCGAACATATACGGGCTGCCATCTATTTTTTACAAGTCCGGCGAGGCACAGGTAAGCCCTTATCTGTGCCTGTGCCGTGAGCCGGTCTGAAAACAAATGCGGTCACCGGGAGCAGGCAGTTCCGAGAACAGCCCGGTGGCTGTTCTCGGAACTGCCTGCTCCCGCTGACTGCACTTGTTTTCAGACTGGCTCGTGCACAGGCACAGGTAAGGGCTTACCTGTGCCTCGCCGGACTTGTAAAAAAAGATGGCAGCCCGCATATGTTCAAGGGCGAACAATACGAACTGGCCATCACTGGTCATAATATACTTTCTATGTTAGACAGTATATTATAGTGCATTTGTATTGTGCGGCAGTTGTGTGCGGTTCTGCTGCGATACCGCAGGTATATAGAGGGACAAGCGTTACTGGAACAAATAATTTCTACTGGCGTGATTTACCAGTCGCCCCCCAAAAAAACTGATTGAAGCGGGGTGTTATATACCAATATACTTTCTTTATAGTGCATTTGGGTACCGTATAGTGCATTTGCGTACGCGAAAATTATATTGCCGATATTTCGCATTGAAAAAAATTATGAATGGAGATCGCAAATTCGAACAATACATCTGGTATGTCACTGTCCATGTTGTGGGACTGTTTGTGCACTTCTAGTAATTATTTCTTGGCTGCAAATATGAGCTGAAGGTTTTTCAGGTTCGCCTGCCATTAAAATGAATGGGACCCGCCGCGAACATTTGATCATGTTCGCGAACCGTCCCGGCAAATGTTCGTCCATCACTACTAGGGATAAGTAGATGATGGGAGAGATCTCTGTACTGACCCCTGATCTACACTCACCTAAAGAATTATTAGGAACACTTGTTCTATTTCTCATTAATGCAATTTTCTAGTCAACCAATCACATGGCAGTTGCTTCAATGCATTTAGGGGGGTGCTCCTGGTCAAGACAATCTCCTGAACTCCAAACTGAATGTCAGAATGGGAAAGAAAGGTGATTTAAGCAATTTTGAGCGTGGCATGGTTGTTGGTGCCAGACGGGCCGGTCTGAGTATTTCACAATCTGCTCAGTTACTGGGATTTTCACGCACAACCATTTCTAGGGTTTACAAAGAATGGTGTGAAAAGGGAAAAACATCCAGTATGCGGCAGTCCTGTGGGCAAAAATGCCTTGTTGATGCTAGAGATCAGAGGAGAATGGGCCGACTGATTCAAGCTGATAGAAGAGCAACGTTGACTGAAATAACCACTCGTTACAACCGAGGTATGCAGCAAAGCATTTGTGAAGCCACAACACGCACAACCTTGAGGCGGATGGGCTACAACAGCAGAAGACCCCACCGGGTACCACTCATCTCCACTACAAATAGGAAAAAGAGGCTACAATTTGCACGAGCTCACCAAAATTGGACTGTTGAAGACTGGAAAAATGTTGCCTGGTCTGATGAGTCTCGATTTCTGTTGAGACATTCAAATGGTCGAGTCTGAATTTGGCGTAAACAGAATGAGAACATGTATCCATCATGCCTTGTTACCACTGTGCAGGCTGGTGGTGGTGGTGTAATGGTGTGGGGGATGTTTTCTGGGCACACTTTAGGCCCCTTAGTGCCAATTGGGTATCGTTTAAATACCACGGGCTACCTGAGCATTGTTTCTGACCATGTCCATCCCTTCATGACCACCATGTACCCATCCTCTGATGGCTACTTCCAGCAGGATAATGCACCATGTCACAAAGCTCGAATCATTTCAAATTGGTTTCTTGAACATGACAGTTCACTGTACTAAAATGGCCCCCACAGTCACCAGATCTCAACCCAATAGAGCATCTTTGGGATGTGGTGGAACGGGAGCTTCGTGCCCTGGATGTGCATCCCTCAAATCTCCATCAACTGCAAGATGCTATCCTATCAATATGGGCCAACATTTCTAAAGAATGCTATCAGCACCTTGTTGAATCAATGCCACGTAGAATTAAGGCAGTTCTGAAGGCAAAAGGGTGTCCAACACCGTATTAGTATGGTGTTCCTAATAATTCTTTAGGTGAGTGTATTTATACAAAGTGAATAACCCTAATTTTGTTAATCTTTCAGGGTACTGTCGTCTACCCATTCTAGCTATTACTTTAGTTGCCCTCCTCTGAACCCTTTCCAGCTCTGCTATGTCTGCCTTGTTTACAGGAGCCCAGAACTGTACACAGTACTCCATGTGTGGTCTGACTAATGATCTGTAAAGTGGTAGGACTATGTTCTCATCACGGGCATCTATGTCCCTTTTGATGCAACCCATTATCTTATTGGAATTGGCAGCAGCTGCCTGACACTGGTTTCTAAAGCTTAGTTTTTTGGTTCACCAAAATTCCTAGGTCCTTTTCCATGTCAGTGTTACCCAGTGTTTTACCATTTAGTATGTATGGGTGACTTGCATTATTCCTTCCCATGTGCATAACCTTACATTTGTCAGTGTTAAACCTCATCAGCCACTTCTCTGCCCAGGCCTCCAATCTATCCAGATCCCTCTGTAGTAGTATACTGTCCTCTTCAGTGTTAATTACTTTATGCAGTTTAGTGTCTTCTGCCAAAATTGATATTTTACTATGCAAGCCTTCTACAAGATCATTAATACATATTTTAAAGAGAATAGGGCCCAATACTGACCCCTGAGGTACCCCACTAGTGACAGTGACCCAATCTGAGTGTGTACCATTAATAACTAGTGATGAGCGGCATAGACAATATTAGTTTTTGCCATATTTCGTGATTTGCAATAAATTTGCGAATTCTAGAATTCGTGATCTCCAGTCATTATTTTCACAATTGTGCAAATCGGCACTAATGATGCACATATTTTTTGCGCAATACAAATAAGGGTCTGGCTATGACATTACTTAATTCCCTTAGGATACGGGAGTGTATGCCATCCGGTCCTGGCGATTTGTCTATTTTTATCTTTTTAAGACGCCGCTGTACTTCTTCCTGGGTCAGACAGGACACTTTTAATGGGGAATTTACTTTTACATTCAGCATTTCATCTGACAGTTTATTTTCCTCAGTGAATACAGTGGGAAAAAAAATATTTTATAGCTTTGCTTTCTCCTCATCGCTTTCTGCAACTCTCCCCCCATTACTCTGTAGAGGACCGACACCTTCAGATTTATACATTTTACCATTTAGATAATTGAAGAACATTTTAGGGTTAGTTTTACTCTCTTTGGTAATAAATCTCTTGGTCTCTAGTTTGGCTGCTTTTATTCGTTTTTTACATATTCTAGTTTTTTCCTTATAGTTTTTCAGTGCTTCCTCGCTCCCCTCCTGTTTTAGTGATTTAAATGCTTTCTTTTTGTCATTTATTGCTTTCTTTAAAATTCTATTTATCCACATTGGTTTTTTCTTGTTCCTTAACCTTTTATTCCCATAAGGTATGTACCTCTCACAATGAGATTTTAGGATGGTTTTAAAAATATCCCATTTTGTGGCTGTATTATTATTTTTTTGGAGGACTTTGTTATTTTTGTTCCTCCCTGTAGAAACGCTCTTTTGAATGACAATTGGAACGTTATTACTTTATGGTCACTATTTCCCAGGTGTCCCCCAACCTGCACGTCTGTTGTTCTGTCAGGTCTATTGGTTAATACTAGGTCCAGTATGGCCGTCCCTCTAGTCGGGTCCTGAACTAGTTAGGAAAGGTAATTGTCTTTGGTTATTGCCAAGAACCTGTTTCCTTTATGAGATGTACAGCTTTTAGTTTCCCAGTCTATATCTGGGTAGTTGAAGTCCCCCATAATAACCACCTCATTATGATTTGCCGCCTTGTCTATCTCGTTTAGTAGTAGATTTTCTGTGGACTCTGGTATATTAGGTGGTTTATAGTAAACTCCTATTAGTAATTTATTATTGTTTTTAGCTCCATGTATTGCTACCCACAGTGACTCCACATGTTCATGTCCCTCACTTATATCTTCACGGATTGTGGGCTTTAGACAGGACTTTACATAAAGGCAACCCCCCCCCCCCCTTCCTTCTCTCTGGTTTTGACGATCCTTTCTAAACAGACTGTAACCCTGTACATTAACTGCCCAGTCATAGCTATCGTCCAGCCATGTCTCAGTTATTCCCACTGTCATAGCTATCGTCCAGCCATGTCTCAGTTATTCCCACTATGTCACAGTCCTCCTCACACATCACTAATTCCAGCTCCCCAGTTTTATTAGTCAGGCTTCTGTCACGGCTGTATGTGAGCAACAAGAGCATGCACAGAAAATAGAGCTACTGACCGGACCCAAACTAGGGAGGATAAAGGGTGACCCCTGTCAGACCCTCAAAGCTCTCCCTATGCTGCTAAGCCCATGCCCGGATCCAAATGGTGGAACGAGGCATGCCCGCGTACCTAAGACTGATGACCACTGTAACCCCTACAATAGTGGAAGGGGCACGGCCACCGGTGCCCTGCTCAGTATATGGAGGGAACCGTGGTCGCCTCGGATCCAGTCATAAAACACACAGATACACAACAATGTCTGCACACTTAGCTGAAGGAGCTGCAGCCGCAGTGAAGACGGATCCAAAGACAGGCTGGCAATATCCGGAGTACTTGCTGCAGCAGAACACAGGTCCAGTGAAAGGATAGCATACAAGGGAAGATACTCAAGCAAGAGCTACAACTCAAATGAGAAATATAATCCACACACTACAAAAGGAGGAGGGGTGATTTAAAGGCAGAGAAATCAAACGCAGGAGGAACAGCTGGGAGGAAGGAAACAGAAAGTAAAGAGCTCATCACAGGGGTGGAGAAACAGAGCAGTGAGAACTCCTCCAAGCTCTGGTAGTGACAGCTTCTGGCATTAGTATACATAGATTTGAGAGGTTTATGTATATTTTTTACCCTACACCTTTCCTTCTAAACTGTTCTAGTCCCTCCTTCCATTCCTCCCCCAGTCCCACTACCTCGCCCCCGGTCTCTATCTGCACTATCTTCCCCTTCTATAGTGTAATTCCCCCCCCCCCCAGTCCCTAGTTTAAACACTCCTCCAACCTTCTAGCCATTTTTCTCCCCAGTACAGCTGCCCCTTCCCCATTGAGGTGCAGCCCGTCCCTACGATAGAGCCTGTAGCTGACAGAGAAGTCGGCCCAGTTCTCCAGGAAACCAAACCCCTCCATCCTACACCAGTTCTTGAGCCACTTGTTAACCTCCCTAATCTCCCACTGCCTTTCTTGTGTGGCCCGTGGTACAGGTAGTATTTCGGAAAACACTACCTTTGAGGTCCTTGCCCTAAGCTTTTGACCTAAATCCCTAAAATCATTTTTAAGGACCCTCCACCTACCTCTAACTTTGTCATTGGTTCCGATATGGACCATGACCTCTGGATCTTCTCTAGCCCCCCCCCCCCAGTATTCTGTCAACCCGATCCGCAATGTGTGGAACTCGAGTGCCAGGAAGACAACACACCGTTCAACGATCCCGGTCTTTGTGACAGATCGCCCTATCTGTTCCCCTAATAATGGAGTCTCCCACTACCAGCACCTGTCTGGCCTGCGCTGCTCTCCTGGTCCCCTGCTTACTGGAGCTGACATTCCCCTGACTGGCAGAGGAAGTGTCTGGCTGCAGCAGTGCTGTCCCTGGACTGACATCCCATTCATCTGCCAAACGTGCAAACTTGTTGGGGTGTGTCAGATCAGGGCTAGCCTCCCTGGCACTCTTCCCTCTACCCCGCTTTCTAACTGTTACCCAGCTAGCGACCTGACTTTATTGAGCCTCCTCGCTATCACCCTCTTCCTCGACTACCCCATAGAGTGCTTGGTCAGTGAGCAGCAAACTCTGTTCCAAATTACCATCGCTTCTCAGTGTTGAAACTCGCCCGTTTAGATACTCGATGTGCGATTCAAAACAGGTAATTTGCTCACATTTTGAACAAAGATATGCACCCTCGAACGGCTGTTCCAGGACTGCATACATCAGACAAGATGTGCACTGGACTGCACTGTCAATAATGGGGAATACGCAAGAAAAGAGAAAAAATACAATACAGTGCAGTGATAAGAAACTGATTTACTGTAGTCCCCTCCTAAAGTCCCTGAATCCGAAGTCACGTAATCTGAAGTCACACACTTAATACAAACACACACTGGAAATCAAACACGCGAACGCTTACAAACTCGCGTTGTTTGTCTGCTTGTATAAGTGCTGCTCCCAAACAGCTTCAAACCAGACTGCTTTTTTTCCTCTGGATTGTTTTTTTTTACTTCCTCTGGATGAACTTTCAGGATAACAGGCTGAACTGGAAGGACAGATGTATTTTTTCGGCCTTACAAACTATGACTTGATACATTGTTGTGACCTCGGTTCTATCACTCAGTGACATCACATCCGATCACATACTGACTGGATACATTGTTGTGACTTCACTTCTCACTCTTTCACATCACCATCCAATCACAGACTGACTTGATACACTGTTGTGACCACTCTTCTTGCTTTGTGACATCACATCCAATCACAGACTGACTTGATACACTGTTGTGACCTCACTTCTCACTCGGTGACATCACATCCAATCACAGACTGACTGGATACATTGTTATGACCCCTCTTCTATCACTTTGTGATATCGCATCCAATCACAGACTGACTTGATACACTGTTATGACCTCACTTCTTGCTTTGTGACATCACATCCAATCACAGACTGACTTGATACTTTGTTATGACCTCACTTCTATTCCTCTATGAGATCACCATCCAATCACAGACTGACTGGATACATTGTTATGACCTCACTTCTATCACTTTGTGACATCACATCCAATCACAGACTGACTTGATACACTGTTGTAATCTCACTTCTCACTCTGTGACATCACATCCAATCACAGACTGACTTGATACTTTGTTATGACCTCACTTCTTGCTTTGTGACATCACATCCAATCACAGACTGACTGGATACATTGTTATGACCTCTCTTCTATCACTTTGTGACATCACATCCAATCACAGACTGACTGGATACACTGTTGTGACCTCTCTTCTTGCTTTGTGACATCACATCCAATCACAGACTGACTTGATACACTGTTATGACCTCTCTTCTTGCTTTGTGACATCACATCCAATCACAGACTGACTGGATACATTGTTATGACCTCTCTTCTATCACTTTGTGACATCACATCCAATCACAGACTGACTGGATACACTGTTGTGACCTCTCTTCTTGCTTTGTGACATCACATCCAATCACAGACTGACTTGATACACTGTTATGACCTCACTTCTTGCTTTGTGACATCACATCTAATCACAGACTGACTTGATACTTTGTTATGACCTCACTGCTATTCCTCTATGAGATCGCCATCCAATCACAGACTGACTGGATACATTGTTATGACCTCACTTCTATCACTTTGTGACATCACATCCAATCACAGACTGACTGGATACACTGTTGTGACCTCTCTTCTCACTCTGTGACATCACCATCTGATCACAGACAGAGCTACTAAATGGACTGTTAATGCAAATAATAAATAAGGAATATACACACGGTCGATTCAGGGATTTCTCGGAAAGCAAGAAGTCAAATGTCCTCCTTCAATTTAAGAGAAGAGCAATGCAGTCACATCCTTTATTTTGTAATAAGATCTGTCAACAGCAAACATCAAGACTCTTATTAAATTACACTTATGCCCAAATTTAACCTGCAGCTGTTTATTTGGTTGTCAACACATTAACCACAGCACCACATTTCCTCCCACAGTGCAAAAACATGCTACATGCTATATCGTCATCATC
The DNA here is from genome assembly GCF_905171765.1 of Bufo bufo. Lineage (NCBI taxonomy): Eukaryota > Metazoa > Chordata > Amphibia > Anura > Bufonidae > Bufo > Bufo bufo. The sequence continues at coordinate 424,972,178 of NC_053394.1, forward strand.
CTATATCCCATAGCGCTGTGCCAAGAGCATGTACAAGTCCCTGCTTCATTGGAGCCTGCCACTGGATCATCCTCCCATAGCCTTCATGATACTGGAGCTATAGCTTTGCAAATAGCCTTGATTAAAACTATTGTTCTGTGTATAAATCTCCTATGCAGACCTCTGTGTCGCTATGGTCACAGACTACAAACAAACCCTGCCTGTAGTTGGATACTGCCGTCTTCCATCTCTTCTAATGAGTGTTAGAAAAAGTTGAGGTCAAATGGAAGAGAGAATGACAGCTGGTCGGTCTACACAGGTTTTATAGTAGTCTGCAACCGTAGAGACGCATAGGGCATGTACTGAAAACGATAGGAGATTTTTTATATTAGCTGCTTTTTATTTATATGTGCATTGGAGCAATATACACCATTCATTGCAAAGGTGGACATGCCCTTTAAAAGTGTTCTCCCCTACCCCAATTTTTTATTTTTTTTCATAAGCCGCAGAGTGTATTGCAAGGTTGGGCATTCGTTGGTTTATTGGCATGCTATACTTCATCTGGTCAGCTACACTGGCGAGATTACCTGTTCACCAGAAGTTCCAGTCCAACTTATGGCTTCCTCGGAAGTGGGAGAAAGAATTGGACTGACTGCGAGAAGAAAACGTGATTTCCCATGGTTTTCTGATATGGTGGGGTCACCAAATTAGATCAGCCATGCTTAATTCTTATGGTAAGTCCAGTTCCTTCTCCCACCCCACAGATAAAAACACAATAAAAACACTTGTTTTTACAAAAGAATCTGTTTTTGTATCGTTGCATTCCAACAACCAGAACATTTTTATTTTTCTGAGAACAACTTTGTGTGAGGGTTAATATATTGGATTACTCTCCAGTCATAATCATTATAACCGTTACTGTAGCGTGTAATGGGTATGGCTAACGAAGCAGCCCTTGTGTGATAAAGATAGGATATTGACAGGAGGAACAGTGTAACTGTGAATCAGACGCTGGTAAACATCTGGGTCATGGTGTCATTAAATGGTCTAATTTGGAGTAGAGGGGTGATAAGACAGGCAAGTACTCATCTCACTCCTTTTCTGGAAAGCAAAAAAAGGCCCCCAAATGTGAGAATTAGAGAGCAAGTAAGCTCTCTGATTTATGGAGGAAAGGGGAACTGGTAACATGCACTGAAGTCCATGTTACCCTCCATCCGCAGTCATGATAGAGGATGTTTTTCTCTCCTCTCTGCAACCTGTCAGTTCCCTCACGGACCCCCTTTCCTCATCCAGGTTGGCTGAGATCACAGCCAGCTGATGGGGGGAAGGCTGCTTTAACCCTTCATATCTTGGCAAGAAAAGATGGAAATGAAAGTAAAGAGAATCAAAGGATGAAGCCTTTGGTTTTCATTTACACCATTGAAGTTACACCTGATATCACTCCCAATCCGATTTCTGATGTAGAGCAGCTAATGCTGCAATCCTTGTTTTAAAGTGTAGCTGGTCAACTTTCAAACAAGACCAGCTGCTACAGAACCTGAGATATGAAGGATTCAAGCAGCCCCTCAACCTTTTCTCACAGCCTGAGCAGAGCTCGTGCAAAACTGTTAGAGGGTTAGAGGGGTTTTGTGGGAGTTCAATATTGATGGCCTATCCTCAGGATAGATCATCAATATCTGATCGGTGGGGTCCGACTCCTGGCACCCATACTGATCGCTCTGGTAAGCACTGCAGCCTCCTCACAGCTTACGCTGTACATTGTATAGGGGCTGTGTCTGGGATTGCATCTCAGGCCCATTCATTTGAATGGGACTGAGCTGCACCTAAGCCATTTGACCGATGAACGTGACGCCACTGCCCTAGGAAGAGGCCTCTGCGCCTTCAAACAGCTAATCAGCTGAGGTGTCGGGAATCAGACCCCCAGGTACTAATGTCCTCTCTTGAGGATAGGCCATCAGTATGCTACTCCTGTACAAAAAACTTTAAAAGGCGACTGCACCATTCTAAAAGAGGGAAATGTATGTAAATAGGGTCAAACAGAGTCTGTTTGCCTCACCGAAGTGAATCCATACATCATGGTATAAATTTGAATAACGTATTCCGATGTATGCCCCGGACGGAATTCCTGTCGGAGGGCTAACTGCAGTGTGAGCAGAGCCTAAATATGAGAAATACCAGCTAGCACCACATCAAGCGATAAGTCCCTCATGCCAGTGGTCAGCTTAACATCTATCTGACCCCGTTCTCTCTCTTGTAATGACCTAATTTGACCGTGAATAGGTCTAGATCATTATCTGGCTCCCGATCCCGGGTTAATTGTCTGGAAGAGGATGTAGATCACTAAACAGAGCCCAGTTCTCTCACATTGCCGCTTCTAAACTCCATATCCTGATCTTTTCACATGGTTACACTCATTTACATCGATGGAGCCATGAACAATAAAAAGCTTCTACTAAGAGGCTTGAGAAATGAGGATGCAGAGAAAAAAAGCCTGCAATGCATTGTGAAACGCCCTATGCTGCTGGAAGCCTCTGGCCCTTGCTCGATGCAACATTCAAGTAACAGTCTGTGACCTCTCGTTTGTCTTTATTCCCCTGGGCACACTATAAATAAAGCTGGTCCTGCAGCCATCTTGTCATCCACAGGATAGGTGATAAACGGACTATGGGGGCCACAGAGCTCGCCTGTTTCATCACTCCCTCAGAGTTTGAATGGAGCATGCTCGATCCCAGTGGGGCAAAGCATCAAGGGGGCCTGGAGTGGCCTGGAGGATCCTTACGGTGACACAGGTTGATGGAGATCTACCGTTGTCACCAAATAAATACAAGAACTGTTGCTATGTAACAATCCAGGCAAATCCAAGTGGATATTTTCTCCGGAAAGCAAAGGTTCTAAGAGGTGGAAATCCGACCGGTCAGGGGTCAGTCGAGCTAGTCACACATTTGTCATATGCCAGATCAAAATAAGGCTACTAGGGATGAGCGAATCAACTTCGGATGAAACATCCAAAGTCGATTTGCAGAAAACTTTGTTTCAATACTGTACGGAGAATGTATTAACTCCAGTGAGCCGAAGTTATTACTTTGCAAAGTCTCGCGAGATTTCGCATAATAACTTCAGAAATTGATTTATACTGTAAAAAAAAACATTTACCGAACTTGGGTTCGGTTCCAAGGAAGTCTCGCAAGACTTTGCAAAGTAATAACTTCGGCTCATCGGAGCCAATACAGTATTGAAATGAACTTTTTTATGCGAATCAACCTTGGATGTTTCATCTGAAGTCGATTTGCTCATCCCTAAAGGCTACTTTCACACTAGCGTTTTTGCTGGATCCGGCTGGGTTCAGCAAAAACGCTTCCGTCCCTGATAATACAACCTTCTGCATCCGTTATGAATGGATCCGGTTGTATTATCTTTAACACGGCCAAGACGGATCCATCATGAACTCCATTGACAGTCAATGGGGGACAGATCCGTTTTCTATTGTGTCAGAGAAAACGGATCCGCCCCATTGACTTGCATTGTGGGTCTTGCTCCACATCCCAGGACGGAAAGAAAACTGCAGCATGCAGTTCTGTTCAGTTACATTTTGTCCCCATTGACAATGAATGGGAACAAAATGGAAGTGTTTTTTTCCGGTATTGAGCCCCTATGACGGATCTCAATACCGGAAAATATTAATGCTAGTGTGAAAGTAGCCTAAGTTTACTACATATGCTTTACTACAAAGGTTCCAATACTCTACAACAGTGATTGCTAACCTCCGGCACTCCAGCTGTGGTGAAATGACTACGACTCCCAGCATGCTCCATTCATTTCTGTGGAGTTCTGAGAACAGCGAAGCAAGTGTACATCTTGGAGTTGTAGTTTTATCACAACTGGAGTGCCGTAGGTTAGCCATCACAGCTCTACAGCATCTGATAATCTGGCACCTGTTGGACAACATTGATATCTGCAGTCCCATGATAATACATAAAGGAAATGCACCAAGATTCTGGTTCAAACTGAGACAGAATTCTTCCGCACATGTCATGTTATTAAAGGGCATCTGTCAGCAGTTTTGTCCCTATGACACTGGCTGACCTGTTACATGTGCACTTGGCAGCTGAAGACATCTGTGTTGGTCCCATCTTCATATGTGCCCGCATTGCTGAGAAAAATGATTATTTCATATATGCAAATGAAGCTGTAGGAGCAACGGGGGCGTTACCATTACACCTAGAGGATCTGCTCTCCCTGCAACTGCCGAAGCCTCTGCACTTTGATTTACAGGGTCAGATGTGATGTGTGTACTGCCTGGTCCTGTCAATCAAAGTTCAGAGGGCGCGGCAGTTGCAGAGAGAGCAGAGCCTCTAGGTGTAATGGTAACGCCCCCGTTGCTCCTACAGCTTCATTTGCATATATTAAATAATAATTTTTCTCAGCAATGCGGGCACATATGAACATGGGACCAACACAGATGTCTTCAGCTGCCAAGTGCACATATAACAGGTCAGCCAGCGTCATAGGTACAAAACTGCTGACAGATGCCTGAGGAAGCGATCACACGTGAAACGCGCGTCGAGGAGCGCCACCACCCTGTCTTTGCCTCTCTTCTTATTGGTATGTTGCCATTCATGTCGCATTTGTAGTTTAGCGAGCATACATGTTTGTTACTTCGCTGCTCTTTATATGCACTAGTCACTTTTTGGCACATCCTTATATGCACTTTATATAAACTCGACCGTCCTACCCCGCATTGGGATTTGTTATTAACATCCTTAGAGGTCGCTTACATTGCTGCAGTTTGTTATAGCTGAGAGTCTACATTTGAGGGGGTGTGCAACTGTGTTTTTGTCCCTGCTTATTCACAAGCAAGTATTGTGAACATCATTTTTAACTATTGTTATTAATAAATATTATATTTTATGATTTATTAATGGTGTGTTTTGCACTCTTTTTTGTGGTTGATCATAGTGATAAATCTGGCCTATCTTTCGACTGTCTGGTCTAAATGTTAGACAGGTTTAGTAAATCTGCCCTAGAGATATCACCATGGGTTATGTTATTTGACAACCGCAGCTCCATCACTTAATTTTTCTTACCTCCTTCCTTATTTTATGATCCGAATGACTTCCCTCTCTATGATGTTACTTCTAGTACAGCCCACATCTGACTGATACCTAGCCACCGATTTAAAGGGGTTCTCCAGATTTTTAATATTGATGACCTATCGCCGTGTTGCACGTTCTGTCTCCCATCTCTCTTCTTGTCAGCTGCTGCTTTGCCATAGACATAGCAGCAGCGGACAGGAAGAGAGAAGGGAGTCGGCACATGCACACTGCACGCGCCATCTCCTCATACGGGAAGGGTGTCGGATCCCCGTCGATCTAATATTGATGACCTATCGCCATGTGCACGTTCTGTCTCCCATCTCTCTTCTTGTCAGCTGCTGCTTTGCCATAGACATAGCAGCAGCGGACAGGAAGAGAGAAGGGAGTCGGCACATGCACACTGCACGCGCCATCTCCTCATACGGGAAGGGTGTCGGATCCCCGTCGATCTAATATTGGAGACCTATCGCCATGTGCACGTTCTGTCTCCCATCTCTCTTCTTGTCCACTGCTGCTTTGCCATAGACAGAGCAGCAGCGGACAGGAAGAGAGAAGGGAGTCGGCACGCGCCATCTCCTCATACAGGAAGGGTGTCGGATCCCCGCCGATCTGATATTGATTACCTATCCCAAAGATAGGTCATCAATATTAAAAGCCTAGAGAACCCCTTTAATGCCTTGCTATAAAGAAACCATGCTGGCTTTAAAGCGACCCTCCGGTTGAAGAAGAAAAATTCATATTAACTGGGGAATGAACAGAAAACTCACCTGGTGCCCTGCTTTTCACCTTTTCCGCTGCAGATCTACCAATTCCTGGGTTCTTCTTCTATCATCCAAGATGGCCTCACCTCTTCTCAGACTACCTGATGCCTACTGTGGTAGTCCATGATACTGTTGACCTCAGATTGGCCAGCATTGCTTACGTGAACAGTGCTGGCCAATCCAAGAGCAGCGCTGGACAGTCTGGATCAGTGGTCTGAGAAGCAGTGCCACCATCTTGGATGACAGAAGAGGATCTGCAGTTGAAAAGAAAAGGAGGTCACAGGTAAGAGTTCTGTTTGTTCCCCAGTTAGGCCTCATGCACACGACCGTATGTATTTTGCAGTCTGCAAAATGCGAATCCGCAAAATACGGATGACGTCCGTATTGCATGTGTGTTTTTTTTTTGCAAACCCATTGACTTCAATGGGTCCGAAGTCTGCATTTTGCAGCCAAGCATAGGACATGATCTATCTATTTGCAGAACAGACATACAGATGCAGAAAGCACACGGATCATCGATATGCTTTCTGCAAAATGTGGACCACGGACCCATTGAAGTCAAAGGGTCCTCAAAAAATGTGGATGCAACATGGCCGGTATCCGTATTTTACAGGATACATACGGTTGTGTGCATGAGGCCTATTAAATGTATTTTCTTGAACCAGAGGGTCGCTGTAATCTGGAACTTTCTTCCTTACCCAGCTCCTGTCCGGCACAGACCACCACTGACCCAGGGATCGTGGCGTAAGTATGTAATCACCTTACGTAAAGAAATTAAAATTTTGCAATGTCACACTGAACGCTCCACAGGGGATGCAGAACATCCTGTATTCAGTCTATGATGGCATAGGGCAGCACACAAATGTCAAATATTTTGCAACCCTGACGTCCCGGTGAACCCGGCTTCATATACCATGCAGCCACTGGTTGGGCATTGTTCACATTTGAGTTCACATTCAGGAGGCTTTGCTGAAGATTCTGCCATATTTGCTGGGAGACCATGCAGGACACCATGAGGGACCCCGTATGAGTTGGTGTCCGTCATAGAATGGACCCGTCACAGCTTGCATTAGTTTTTTTTGCTCCCATGAAAGCGCAGAACCTGACGCAGGTGTGAACATTGCCTAAGTGAGTGATCCAGCAATACAAGAGCGCCCGTTTAAGCAAAGGTCCAAATAAGGCTGGATACATGACATCATTGCAGCCATAAAAGTCCGAACCCTAGTTCTGTTACTAACCTGAGGACCACATCACAACATACCATAGATCGCAACGTGCGACTACATCCTGTGTTCCCTTCAACAAACTTTATTAAGTCAGTCCCAGAAAACACTCCTCAGACTTAGGGCTCATGCACACGAACGTATCTTTTGTCCGTACGCTTTGAGTTTTTGGTGGCCCGTATGTGGAACCATTCACTTCAATGGGTTTGCCAAAAAAAGGGAAATGACTCCATGTCTGCAAGTCTGTTACGCACAAAAATAAAACATGTCCTATTCTTGTCTGTTTTGTGGACAAGGACAGGCATTTTTACAATGGATCCCCCCCCCCCCAAAAAAAAAACCTGGATGTAACTGAATGTTTTGCAGATCCGTGATTTGCGGACCGCCAAAATACATACGGTCGTGTGCATGAGCCGTTAAACTGTAAACTGACTTTCAATTACAGAATTGCTTAAGAAACAATGACATATAGACTTGATATCATTCGTTACCATCTGCAGTTTTCAAGAATATTAGTTCAAGTGCTAGTTATGCAAGTCCCTTAATATTTTTTGTAAATGCCCTTTAAATTCTTATCTCATGGCTAGTGATATCTGGTATTTGCCCTGCTGCTGCCAAGATCTGAAGGGCTTGACATAGACTAGTTGCACTTACCTTTAGCTTCTTTACGGCTTGCCTCCCATCACCTGCAGGGGGCAGGAATTTCGGAATCGGTGGTCCCTAGAGATGCCAGGTCTTTATCTGACCCTAGTCACACGCATCTTGCCTGGAAGGAAACTGCTGTGTGTATCAGTGACACAGACTGTGACAGAGAGGAGGGCGGTGGAGGATACCACACACCTCTCACCCTCCCCGGGAGGACGGGCTTCCTTGTGTACAGATATGAACGAGCATTTGCATAACTTACAATCCCCTGATCTGTCTTGTCTCCCTCTGGAAAGCATCTGAGAACAAAGCTGCATTGGTTTTCATCCCCAGCGATTCCATTAATAAGTATATATCAGAGAATTGTCATTTGTGCAATTTACGATTATTTTAATTAGCGATAACAAGCATTTTATATAACGCCAACATATTCCACAGCTCTGCTCAGAGATGGTGATCACTTACCTACAGTAGGTTCCTGTCACCTCGGGCCTCACAGTCTAAGGCCTCATGGCCACACAGTCGTTGTTTTGGTCCGCATCCGAGCCGCAGTTTTGGCGGCTCGGATGCGGACCCATTCACTTCAATGGGGCCGCAAAAGATGCGGACAGCACTGTCCGCATCCGTTGCTCCGTTCCGTGGTCCGTGCGGACAAGAATAGGCAGTTATATTAAAGGCTGTCCAACGCCATCCGTGTTTTGCGGATCCGCAGTTTGCGGACCGCAAAACACACAACGGTCGTGTGCATGAGGCCTAAACTGCAAACATGTATGTTTTTGGAGGACGGGAACCATTTCACCAGTGCCACCTATTGCAGACCTCCCAAGTTTCCCTCTTTTGGAGGGACAGTACCTCTTTTTGACCAAAGTCCTTTTCTCCCTCTTTGCTCCTTAAATGGCCCTCTTTTTGATCTGAAGTATAGATTTGCATTATGACATTCACAATATTGACCCAGAAGGTGCTTGTCAGATTCCTCACTGTATATTAGAGCCTATATTGTATATTATTTCATTATTTGATGCAGTTGGGATTTTATAAATTTCTATATTCAGATAATTTTTGCGCTTTTCGTAAGAGAAAACTATTGAAGTGTATAGTTATACAGGAAAGTGTCCCTCTTTGACCGTCCAAAAAGTTTGGAGCTATGCCACTGAACTTGGCTCCCTATGAGTCCAGATCCAACTTTCCAACAGGCCTTGGACTATGACAAGGGAATATAACCAAGCTAAATATCCATCTGGTTCGGGGTGCTTGCCCCTCATCAGTACGGAGTAGGCTTCTGGCTGGCTCAGTGTGATGCCTTGGAAGTGGCTTTTGGGCAGGCTGCTGAATCTCCTTAAAGAGACCAGTCCTGTATGGAGACTTACTGGCAATGCTCCATGGGAAAACAATACACAAAGAGGTATCTCCCAAGTAAGAGAACCGTCTTGCCAGCGGCACCTATTGGAAGTGGTTCCCTATGAGTAAACTTCCGACTTCCCAACAAGCTCTGGGATTTGACAAGGGAGGTTGGGAGAAAGTCAGACCACTCAGAGAATACCCTCACAAACACGGGTAGGACATATAAACTCCATGCAGATGTTGGCCTTAGTTCGATTTTTAACCCAGGGCCCCTACTATTCAAGGTAGCAATGCTAACCATAGGGGCTCTGCTCCTAGGCACTCAAAATGTGAAGCTGGAAGAAGCAGTATCATGACAGTAGCTGGTACTCTACTGGCTTTTCCAAGACTCAAGGCTCCCATCCACAGCCAGACTGTCAGCAGTGATTGATCGGGGTCGATTTCATCTCATGGTAGACAGGAGACTTGTGATGGATGCTTCCGCCCACACCTAGACTGTCGGCAGTGATTGATCAGGGAGGATTTAATCTCATCATAGACTTGAGACTTGTGATGGAGGCTCCCGGCCCTGATCGATCAGGGTGGATTTCATCTCGTTGTAGACTTGAGACTTGTGATGGAGGCTCCCGCCCACGCTTAGACTGTCGGCAGTGATTGATCAGGGTGGATTTCATCTCCTAGTAGACTTGAGACTTGTGATGGAGGCTCCTGCCCACACCTAGACTGTCGGCAGTGATTGATCAGGGAGGATTTCATCTCCTAGTAGACTTGAGACTTGTGATGGAGGCTCCCGTCCTGATCGATCAGGGTGGATTTCATCCCATGGTAGACAGAAGACTTGTGATGGAGGCTACCGCCCACACCTAGACTGTCAGCAGTGATTGATCGGGGTGGATTTCATCTCATAGTAGACAGGAGACTTGTGATGGAGGCTCCCGCCCACACCTAGACTGTCGGCAGTGATTGATCAGGGTGGATTTCATCTCCTAGTAGACTTGAGACTTGTGATGGAGGCTCCCGCCCTGATCGATCAGGGTGGATTTCCTCTCGTTGTAGACTTGAGACTTGTGATGGAGGCTCCCGCCCACGCTTAGACTGTCGGCAGTGATTGATCAGGGTGGATTTCATCTCCTAGTAGACTTGAGACTTGTGATGGAGGCTCCTGCCCACACCTAGACTGTCGGCAGTGATTGATCAGGGAGGATTTCATCTCCTAGTAGACTTGAGACTTGTGATGGAGGCTCCCGCCCACACCTAGACTGTCGGCAGTGATTGATCAGGGTGGATTTCATCTCCTAGTAGACTTGAGACTTGTGATGGAGGCTCTCGCCCTTATCGATCAGGGTGGATTTTATCTCATGGTAGACAGGAGACTTGTGATGGAAGCTCCCGTCCACACCTAGACTGTCGACAGTGATTGATCAGGGTGGATTTCATCTCGTCGTAGACTTGAGACTTGTGATGGAGGCTCCCGCTCTGATTGATCAGGGTGGATTTCATCCGATCCTACTGTTTTTGTTGAGATGAATGGTGACATCTATATTATGCCCTAAACCCCAGATTTTGATCATTAGTCTGGGTATAGTGACTTGTTTTTACCTACACGATAGGATGTTTGGGGGTTTATCGAGCCCACACCCTGCTCCGAGCTGCATGTCTATGTGGTTAAAACAGGAACCAGCGGCTTCTTTCATCAACAGTTTACTGTAATAAGTCCTCGTAGCGTGCATGCTGCTGCCTAAGGCAGATGAGCACCAGGCGGGTGCTTGCTCTCACACTCTTCTTTACTCTCTCCTCTATACAAAACAGTGTTTTCCGCTTGTGGTACTGATAGCGACGAAGCTCCAGCTCTTATATTTTTAGTACTGGGTAGAGCACAAATACTACCACAATAGTACCAAATTTACAGTGCTATAAAGTTTTAAGAGAATGCTACATGTATTGCACAAATAACTGCCATACACTGCTCAAATAATAGTGTCATAAAGTACCCCAAAATACTACTATACAGTGCCTAAAAATACTACCATACACTGCACAAATAACCATGGAATAATGCACAAATAACAGTGCCATAAAGTGCCCAGAAAATATTACTGTAGCCTGCGCAGACAACTGTTCACTTTAGGGAATAAGTAACAGTCCCATGAAGTATCCAAAATACTACCATACAACACACAAATCACAGTGTCATACCCAACAGTACTACCATACACCTCACAAATAAATGTGCAATATACTGCCCAAGTAACAGTACCATAAAGTACCAAAACATACTAGTGTACAGTGCCTCAAAATACTCCTATACACAGTACAAATAACCTTGTAATAGTGCACAAATAACTGTGCCATAAAGTACCCCAAAATACTACCATATAGTGCGCAAATAAGTTTCATGAAATACCCAAACAGTACTAGCACACACTTCACAATAACTGTGCAATACAGTGGACAATTAACAGTGCTATAATGTGCCCAGAAAATACTCCCATGCACTGCACAAATAACCGCCATACAGTGCATAAATAACAGTGCACATTTGTTACTTGCTTATATAGCACTACAGAATAGGTTGATGCTATATAAATAGGTCATATAAATAAATACATACCCAAACAATGCTACCATACACATTGTGCATTAAAAGGGACAAACAACAGTGCCATAGTGTCTAGAAAATACTACCACACTGCACAAATAACTGCAATTCACCCCCCAAAATAGTCATAAACTACCCAAAAATACTACTGTATAATACCCCAAGATACTACCATACACAACTCAAATAATCATGTAATAGTGCAAAATAACATTGCAATAAGGGGCCTAGAAAATATCACCATACACTGCACAAATAACTGCAATACAGTGTACAAGTATAGTGCTATAAAGTCTCCAAAGTACTATAATATACTGCAGTACATAAAATATCCAAACAGTATTACCAAACACTTGACAAATAACTGTGCACAGTGTATGAACAACAGTACCAGAAATTACTCAAAATGCTAACTCTGCCTTACAGCACATGAATAATATCCAGAAATGCATGAATATTATGCAATACAGCGGCCAAAAATACAAATAAAAATGTCTAAAAATACCCAAACAATACTACTATATATTTCACATATAACTGTGTAATACAGTGTACAAATACCAGTGCCATAAATTACCCAAAAGACTACCACACATTGCTCAAATCATTGCAATACTAAAAGTGTCATAAAATACCCAAACAGTACTACCACACATTGCTCAAATCATTGCAATACTAAAAGTGCTACCGTACGTTTCACAAATAAGTGCACGGTACAGTGTGAAAATAACAGTGAAATACTGCCATGCACTGCACAAATAACAGTGCCATAAAATACCCCTGCAATAATACAGTACACATCAGAAATAACTGTACAATACAGGGCATAAATAGCAGTGCCATCAATTACCAATAGCTGTGCAATGTAGTTTAGTGCCCAAAAAGGGGTTGTCTCACTTCAGCAAGCAGCATTTATCATGAAGATGCAGTTAATACCAGGCACTTACTAATGTATTGTTATTGTCCATATTGATTCCTTTGCTTCCGGGATTAGTTTTTCCATCACATTATACACTGGTCGTTTCAATGGTTGCAGACCACCCTGCCATCCATCAGTGATGGTCGTGCTTGCACACTATATGAAAAAGCACCAGTCTATGTGCACCCTCACGGTCCGGCCCACCAGAGAGGCTGCCACTTTCTCCTATAGCGTGCAAGCGAAGGGTGTTATTATCCCTTTAGACCCCTGTTTTTCACCCTTTAACCCCTATAAAGAGATCTAGACTTTGCTGCAGGGGAACCATCAGTCCGCTGGCTCCTGGAATAGTCCCTGTGTGTTTGACAAATGACCCATGTGGCGTCAGAAACACTGGTGCAGTGCGGACCACCGAGGGATCAGGTAACACCGTAGTCGGGGGTCAGGCTGTGGTCAGGGCAGCAGAATACGTGCAAATCCGTAAAACAGTCAAGACAGGTTGTGGAGGGTCAATACAGTAATTGGGTACAGGTCAGGTAGCAAAGAATCAGGTAGAGGTTGGTACATGGGCAGACAAACGGAACAGCAGGAACTAGCAAGCTAGATACACCAATTGCTCAGGTTCCTTCCCAGAGGGCGTTTGCCCCTCTTATAACCCAGCCCTTGTGAGGTACTGACTACCTGGGTGATTGTATTAATGTAAAGTGGTTCTTTGGGAATAAGGGTGATATAAAGTATGTTTTATATCTGTCTGTACCTTGTGTGATACATTTACATTGTGCCCCGTCCTCCTGTGTTCCTCTGGACCTCTGTTGAAGTTCAGGTCTCTGGGCTCTTCCTTCCCCAGGCTCATCTATGCAGGAGGTATTGGTCCATGAACCTTGAGGCAGCAGCAGTCCCTGTGTTCATGAACCGACTTGTAATGGAAAAGGAATCGGTAAAGGGATAATCCTGGATCTGCTGAGTGTTTGCATTTACTGCCATAGGGTGAGCGAAGGATAAGGCATGTTGAACTCCAGTCTACCCATTACTTGTTCTGGGACAATGGACTGCTCCCATAGACATAGACAATCTGTATTACCATAATTTGGGACTGCTCCATGAAGTTCCTTGCACTTTCCTGTCTTCTGCACTTTCCATGTTTCAGTAGATGTATGGCACCCTCTTGTGGAGAGTTTTGTGTACTACAATAAATACATCAGTTTATTTGCAAGGGTCACCGACTTTTCAAATAACGTCTTAGAGAAGTTGCCTGTATGATTATTTTTATTGTCATTGTTGTGATTTCCCCGTTAACTCTAGAGGTATTTGGGGCCTTCATGACCGTTTTTATATTAACTTTATGCACATAACCCCCTTCCCTTCAGCCCATGGCCCTTCGGCTGCCCCCCTCTTGCCCCTACCTGGTGCTGCCTTAGGCGATCGCCTCATTGGTGGTGCGCCCCTGTGGGTAAGGCCATGTTCACATCAGCTTTATTTCCATTGAAATCCCATTCCATGAACTATAATGGGGTCCTTCACATTTCTGGCATGGTGGCCATCATTTTTCCGGACAAAATAGTGCAGCACGCCCTCGACGCAGATGTGAATGAGGCTTATTTTGGTTAAAATGTCCTTTACCTGATGCCTCCCATGTCCGTATGTCTGGAGATAATGCCTTGTGTCTGTGCTTTTGAATGGGATTTTGCCGTTTATATCGACATGCTATCTTAGGTGTATATTTTTCGATTTGATTTATCGCATACTGATCCTGAGCATGCTTCGCTCCACTCACATCCAAAGCTGCGTTCCCAGCTTCCGTTCGTTAAAAATGCACGACTACAAATGCTGCAAAATAAATAGAAAGAAACAACCAAATATCAGTAATTATTTAGCATAAGGCCCCATGCATACGACCGTTTTTGTGGTCCGCATCCGAGCCTCATTTTTTTTGCGGCTCGGATGCGGACCCATTCACTTCAATGGGGCCGCAAAAGATGCGGACAGCACTCGGTGTGCTGTCCGCATCCGTTGCTCCGTTCTGTAGCCCCGCAAAAAAAATATAGCATGTCCTATTCTTGTCCGTTTTGGGGACAAGAATAGGCATTTCTCCAATGGCTGCCCGTTCCGTTCCGCAAATTGTGGAAGGCACATGGGTGGCTTCTGTTTTTTGCGGAAATCCCACTAAAAAACGGCACGGTCGTGTGCATGAGGCCTTAATGTGAAGCCTGCCAGCAAGTATAATGACCATACGTTAACCAGGCTGTAAAATCTCACAGTTCCATTACTATCCTGTAGGTGGCGCTGTGGTCTTGTCTAAAGATGTAAATATTATATTGACTCACAATCGGAATATTCTAATGGAGGTCGGGGATCCCTTTCTATTGTCACCACGAGACCATGAACTACCGACCGGGTTCATTCATATATGGCAGTGGTCTGCAGGTCTAGAGGGGGCAGAGTTGGCATTCACAACCGGGCAACTAGAACTGGTCAGCACCGGTCACCTCCGAGGTGAGGCAGGGGCACCAGTGTTTGGAGTCCCCTGCTAGTGCTGCGATTGGCTGGAACAACGCTCAAGCCAATGGCAGCACTATAGCTGCACAGGAAAGGTCAGAACCTCCCTGTGCTTCTCTGTGCTCGATCTGCTGGGATTTGTGGTTCTTCCACAGCTTTCACTGCCTTTACTGCTCCTGTATAGAAGAAGAAGAAGAAGAAGAGGAACATCTGGAACTTCTGCTGCAGTGATTTATAAAAAAAAAATTGCAGGAGTTCCAGATCCCTAATCCACCCCCCTTCCCAAACCCAAATCCCTGTCTCTATCCCCCCCTCCTTCCCCCCACCCTCCCCCAGTCCTATTTTGCCTGCGGCGAAGAAATTTTGACTTTCTTTGTCACTTTTATCTTTTTTTTTTTTCCTGCTCTGCACCACTTTTTCTGTGAGCGAGCTGTGAACGCCAAGTGCTGATCAGTCTGTACTTCACTGCTCAGCACCTGGGCTCTTTTTTTTGGCGCAGATATATATATTTTTCCCTTTTTTTTCTAAGAAGTAATAGAATAATATACAGTTGTGTTCAAAATAATAGCAGTCAGACATCACTAACCTGATCAATCACTGTTTTTGGTAGAAATGATATTTCTACATGGCAAATAATTTACTAGCAGGTGTAGTAGAGTAATAGAAACCCAACAGTCATGACATGCATGCTGCTGATTGTAATTCAATCACTTATTGAAAGGGACATGTTCAAAATAATAGCAGTGTGGAGTTCAATGAGTGAGGTCATTCATTCTTTGAAAAACAGGTGCCAATTATTGCCCTTATTTATGGAAGGAAGGCAGCAAATGTTGTACATGCTGGTTACAGTGCATTTCTCTCTGAAATTCTGAGGAATATGGGTCGTTCCAGACATTGTTCAGAAGAACAGCGTACCTTGATTAAAAAGTTGATTCGAGAGGGAAAAACATATAAAGTGCAGAAAATGATAGGCTGCTCGGCTAAAGTGATCGCAAATGCTTTAAAATGGCAACAAAAACCTGAAAGACGTGGAAGAAAGTGAAAAACTACCATTTGAATGGATAGAAGAATAGTCAAAATGGCAAGGACTCAGCCAACAATCAGCTCCAGGAAGATCAAAGAAGGTCTGAAGTTACCTGTGAGTACTGTTACAATTAGAAGACGTCTATGTGAAGCCAAGCTATCTGCAAGAAGCCCCCGCAAAGTCCCACTGTGGAAAAAAAGACGTGCTGAAGAGATTACAATTTCCCAAAGAGCACATTGACGGCCTAAAGAGACATTCTGTGGACTGGTGAAAGTAAGATTGTTCTTTTTGGGTCTAATGGCCGGAGACAGATTGTCAGACGACCCCCAAACACTGAATTCAGCCACAGTACACTGTGAAGAGAGTGAAGCATGGTGGACAAGCATCATGATATGGGGATGTGTCTCATACTACGGTGTTGGGCCTATTTATCGCATACCAGGGATCATGGATCAGTTTGAATACATCAGAATACTTGAAGAGGTCATGCTGCCTTATGCTGAAGAGGAAATGCCCTTGAAATGGTTGTTCCAACAAGACAATGACCCCAAACACACCAGTAAACGTACAACATCTTGGTTCCAGACCAACAAGATTGACGTTATGGAGCGGCCGGCCCAATCCCCGGATCTTAATCCAATAGAAAACTTGTGGGGTGGACATCAAAAATGCAGTTTCTGAGGCAAAACCAAGAAATAGAGAAGAACTGTGGAATGTAGTCCAATCATCCTGGGCTGGAATACCTGTTCACAGGGGCCAGAAGGTGGCGACTCCGAGCAACACAGACGTCCAGCAGTTCTCAGAAAAATCTTTAAACATTTTTCAGTTTATATAGTGAATGTTTGAGTTTGTAAAGAATACAAACACTGCTATTTTTTTGACCAGTCTAATATTCACTTTTCTTAAATTTTTTTAGACGACCAACACAAATTTGATATATTTTTCTTCATGTTTTGATTTGGAATAGAATGTGTAGTGTTCCCAATGCATTTGTGTGGATGGAAATAAAAGCTCTTAGAAGGATGTTGAGCTTTATTGGCTTTTTTAAACACACTGCTATTATAATGAACACAACTGTATATATAAGTTAATTTTTAGATAGTGTTCTTTTTTTGTATCTGCAGTAAATTTTTATACTGCAGTGTCTGCAAGAACGCACCAAACGTCCACTTGCGTGCGGTCTGTAGGCCTGAGCACCAATAAGTACCTTTTTTTTTTTACTGGTCGCTTTTGTGCTCAGTTTTTTTATTTTATTTTTGGTATAAAAAGTACTTTTAGTGTTAGAAATCAATTTTAGTTACGTATTGTTAGTGTAGATTTTTGCACGCACATAATATCTGTGTGCGTCCTGCATCGGCTGAGCGCTGATCAGAACCATCCATTTTTCTGACCGGTCTGCTCAGTTTACTGTGCACATTTTTTTTCCATCTAGTTAGTTTTGTCTATATACTGTATATAGAAATACATTTTAGTTAGGTAGTGTTAGTGTAGGTTTCTGTGTGCATCCAGAATATTTTTTTTTCTACATTTCTCTATATTTCAAATTTATAACAAGCCCCTTCACGTGTGAAAACACTACATACACACTCCATACTAAATAAAGTTTTACACATTTCACACAAAACACCCCAATAAAATAAAAATGGCCAGTCCGTCCCAATGAGTTTACTCAGCTGAAGAGGCATATGCCTATCTTGCCTCTGATACTGAGTCTGCCAGTGAGGGAGAAGAGGATGCCACTTTCCTCTACTCCTCTACCCCCTCATCATCATTATCCACTGATGAGGGACCCTCTAGAAGCTGCCCCATGGCAGCCCCCAAAGTGACCCCATATGGACCCCACCCCCTGACGATTATCAGCCCCAAATTCCAGATTTTGTGGGCAACTCTGGAATACAGATAGATAGTGCGGGCTTCACAGAACAAGATTTTTTCAAAATCTTCTTCTGTGAAGATTTTGTAAATTTAGTGGTGGCCCAAACCAATTTGTATGCCCAACAATTTATAGCTCAGAACCCTACCTCGCCATATGCTAGACCCCCTAGGTTGGACCCCAGTAAGTGTAGCAGAGATGATGACATTTTGGGGACTCGTGCTGCATACAGGCGTATGTAAAGAAGCCAAACGTCAGACAATATTGGAATTCGGACATTTTCTACCAGACTCCAATGTACAGTAACACCATGACCCGGAAGCGATTTGAGTCAATTCAGAAATTCCTACACTACAACGACAACACACAGTGCCCACCCCAAAATGACCCGACATTTGACCGTCTGTTCAAGGTTAGGCCCGTCCTTGACCACTTTAACACCAAGTTTGCTGAGGTGTACTCCCCTGATAAAAATGTCTGTGTAGATGAGTCCCTGTTCCTTATAAAAGGGAAGGTCAGATTCCGCCAGTATCTGCCTAGCAAACAGGCAAGGTATGACATAAAAATTTACAAACTTTGTGAGAGTAGCTCCAGGTACACCAACAAGTTCCACGTTTATAAAGGGAAAGATTCCCGCATAGAACCCCCAGAATGCCCCCCCATCCTAGGAGTTATTGGGAAGATTGTGTGGGACTTGCTGCACCCACTGCTGGATAAGGGTTACCACCTCTATGTGGATAACTATTATACCAGCAAACCCCTATTCAGGTCCCTAACTGCCAGAGGTACTGTGGCTTGCTGTACAGTGTGCAAAAATCAGAGAGGCCTCCTTAGATCCCTGATAGGGCAACCACTGAGAATGGTGAAAGCAGGGCTCTCCTCCATGAGAACATGCTGGCGGTTAAGTACAAGGACAAGAGGGATGTCCTTCTACTGACCATCGTTCACACAAATACCAGCTCCCCTGCTCATGTGAAAGGTACCACTACCACTGTCCCCAAACCCGTTTGCATCCTGGACCACAATAAGCACATGGGAGGGGTTGATCTTTCAGATCAAGTTCTGAAGCCCTACAGGGCCACATGAAGAACTACAGTGTGGTACAAAAAGCTGGCCGTACACATAGTACAGATGGCAATGTGAAATGCATACGTGCTATTTCAATCTGCAGGCCACACAGGAACTTTCCTCCAGTTCCACGAGGTGGTTATCAAGGTCCTAATTTTTCAAAGCCAGGCCGGGGAGGGTCCCAGTACTTCTGGAAGTCATGGTGCCCGTGTCGTACCAGGGCAACATTTTCCAGGTCAAACTATAAGGAAAAAAATAGAACATATAAAAAACAAATAAAAGCGGCCAAACTAGAGACCGAGAGATTAATTGCCAAAGAGAGTAAAACTAACCCTAAAATGTTCTTCAATTATATAAATGTTAAATAGTATAAATCTGAAGGTGTCGGCCCTTTAAAGAGTAATGAGGGGGGAGTCGCAGAGAGCGACGAGGAGAAAGCAAAGCTGTTAAATATTTTTTTCTCCAATGTATTCACTGAGGAAAATAAACTGTCAGATGAAATGCAGAATGTAAAAGTAAATTCCCCATTAAAAGTGTCCTGTCTGACCCAGGAAGAAGTACAACAGCGACTTAAAAAGATCAAAATAGACAAATCGCCAGGACCGGATGGCATACACCCCCGTATCCTAAGGGAATTAAGTAATGTCATAGACAGACCCTTATTTCTGATATTTGCGGACTCTATACTGACAGGGAATGTCCCACAGGATTGGCGCATGGCAAATGTGGTGCCAATATTCAAAAAGGGTCCAAAAACAGAGCCTGGAAACTATAGGCCGGTAAGTTTAACATCTGTTGTGGGTAAACTGTTTGAAGGTTTTCTGAGAGATGCTATCTTAGAGCATCTCAACGGAAATAAGCAAATAACGCCATATCAGCATGGCTTCGTGAGGGATCGGTCATGTCAAACTAATTTAATCAGTTTCTATGAGGAGGTAAGTTCTAGACTTGACTGCGGCGAATCAATGGATGTCGTATATCTGGACTTCTCCAAAGCATTTGACACTGTACCGCATGAAAGGTTAGTATATAAAATGAGAATGCTCGGACTGGGAGAAAATGTCTGTATGTGGGTAAGTAACTGGCTGAGGGATAGAAAACAGAGGGTGGTTATTAGTGGTACATACTCAGATTGGGTCACTGTCACTAGTGGGGTACCTCAGGGGTCAGTACTGGGCCCTATTCTCTTCAATATATTTATTAATGATCTTGTAGAAGGCTTGCGTAGTAAAATATCAATTTTCGCAGATGACACTAAACTGTGTAAAGTAATTTACACTGAAGAGGACAGTGTACTACTACAGAGGGATCTGGATAGACTGGAGGCTTGGGCAGATAAGTGGCAGATGAGGTTTAACACTGATAAATGTAAGGTTATGCACATGGGAAGGAATAATGCAAGTCACCCGTACATACTAAATGGTAAAACACTCGGTAACACTGACATGGAAAAGGATCTAGGAATTATAATAAACAGCAAACTAAGCTGCAAAAACCAGTGTCAGGCAGCTGCTGCCAAGGCTAATAAGATAATGGGTTGCATCAAAAGGGGCATAGATGCCCGTGATAAGAACATAGTCCTACCACTTTACAAATCGCTAGTCAGACCACACATGGAGTACTGTGTACAGTTCTGGGCTCCTGTAAACAAGGCAGACATAGCAGAGCAGGAGAGGGTCCAGAGGAGGGCAACTAAAGTAATAACTGGAATGGGGCAACTACAGTACCCTGAAAGATTATCAAAATTAGGGTTATTCACGTTAGAAAAAAGACGACTGAGGGGAGATCTAATTACTATGTATAAATATATCAGGGGTCAGTACAGAGATCTCTCCCATCATCTATTTATCCCCAGGACTGTGACGAGGGGACATCCTCTGCATCTGGAGGAAAGAAGGTTTGTACACAAACATAGAAGAGGATTCTTTACGGTAAGAGCAGTGAGACTATGGAGCTCTCTGCCTGAGGAGGTGGTGATGGTGAGTACAATAAAGGAATTCAAGAGGGGCCTGGATGTATTTCTGGAGTGTAATAATATTACAGGCTATAGCTACTAGAGAGGGGTCGTTGGTCCAGGGAGTTATTCTAATGCCTGATTGGAGTCGGGAAGGAATTTTTTATTCCCCTAAAGTGGGGAAAATTGGCTTCTACCTCACAGGGTTTTTTTGCCTTCCTCTGGATCAACTTGCAGGATAATAAGCCGAACTGGATGGACAAATGTCTTTTTTCGGCCATATATACTATGTTACTAAGTC
Organism: Bufo bufo; assembly: GCF_905171765.1. Lineage (NCBI taxonomy): Eukaryota > Metazoa > Chordata > Amphibia > Anura > Bufonidae > Bufo > Bufo bufo. The sequence goes on from NC_053394.1 coordinate 424,993,451, forward strand.
CCCCAGACAGCAAGGAAGGGAAGGACCCAAAAAAGATGCAGGGTGTGTTCCAAAAGGGGGATAAGGAAAGACACTATTTACCACTGCGAAACCTGCCCTGAAAAACCCACACATCCATGGAGTATCAATTATTTCATCCTTGATGCTCCCTGTAGTTTTACCACCTTATACCTATTATTTAGTCCGCACAGCTTACATATCCACTTTTCACCAACCAATACATATTCATTTCTGTGAAACACCTGTTAGGTCAAAAGTGCCCTTTCCACCCCTTAAAATGTTCGTAAGGGGTCCACTTTCCAAAATGGGGTAACTTTTTGGGGTTTTTAAATTCTGGGGACATAATGAATGTTTTAAATGCGACATAGCACCTAAAATTCACGTCTGTTTATTCAGGCCTGCAAAATCCATATTTTTGCACTTTGCCTCTAGAGCTCTGCTGTGCACCCATACAGCAGGTTACAAGCACATATGGGGTGTTTCCTGAATGGGGAGAAAATGGGGAACACATACTGGGGTGGATTTTCTCCTTCAACCCCTTGTGAAAGTGAAAAATTGGGGTCTGCTAGTAAATTTTCATTTTTACAAATGTGTGCTTTGAAATCCTTTCTCTAGTATTTCTGCCTTCTGTGAGACACCTGTTTGCTGAAAAGTGCCCTTTCCGAAATGGGGTCACTTGTGACATGGCACCTAAAATACATGTCTGTTTATTCTGGCCTGCAAAAAACAGTTTTTGCACTTTGCCTCTAGAGACCTGCTGTGCGCCAATACAGCAGGCTACAAGCACATATGGGGTGTTCGCAAAAAGGGATAAAAATGGGGAACATATACTGGGGTGCATTTTCTCCTTGGGGTTGCTCACTGTATTGGAGAACCCTGGGCAGGCATGCGGCAGTGAAGGAGAGGTAGACACAGTTCCTCTGGGGCACACTCGGTATGTAGGGATCAGGCCTGATGGTGGATGAGGTGCCCTGGATGTTACAGGTATTTTGAGTGCCTGGGGCAAGGTCCCTGTTGGATTCGTGACGCCAATGCCTGTGACGGTGGCACACCGATTTATAGTTGGAATAACTGAGGTACACAGATGGTATAGTGAACCAAACGTTGCTTTACTGAACAGTCCAACTTTGTACATACAGATGGTAACACAGTCCTTTAGATCACAGCTTTACAAGCAGGCTTTATTCCACACGATGGTAGGTATTAATTATGCAAGATACTCAGAGGGTAAATCCACAATGTACTCAGAATCAGGTTGTACCTTTCCTCAGAAATAGCGTACACTGTCCTTTCTAGAACTCCTGTCTGGTTTCAATCCCAAGGCCCGGATGCCTAAATGGTGGCTTAAATCCTTGGTATATATATATATATCTTACTCCCGTATTAAATCCTTGCTTTGCTTCCTATATAGCATCTGCCCATCAGGGTTACTTATCTTTGCTTGTAATATCCTGACTTGTCTTGATAATGACTGTAGGTTTTCTCCCAGGAGGTTCTGTCCTGCAACTGGGGTGTCTTCAGAGCTAACTAAGGCTCTCTTGATCCGCAGGTAGGCTAGGATCCCTCTACTAGCCTCCTGGTAACAACTAGTAGCCTGGGCTGTCTAGCTGCATGTCAGAAGGGGGCCCTCAGCTTGTCACTGGCTGGTGCCCTCTAACTTCTGTCTCTGCAGACTCCTGACTCTGAACTCACTCTCCCTGTCTGGGCCTGGATATTTATACTAGGGGCTCCCTATCTCCCTCTAGTGTCTGGGATGTCTCACTACACCCAACTAGGCCTGCTTACACATTTACACAGGGGAACATTGCATATAAAAACACATTAGAAAATACATTAAATGCATAATAAAATATAACATTTCTGTCCCTTGTGAGTAGGAGTAACGCGCACACCAATTGACCCTTGTGTAGTGCCCATGCCTATCTAGTGGGACACTACAATACAACCGTCTGCATCCCTTCAGAACGGATCAGTTTGTATTATCTTTAACATAGCCAATACGGATCCATCTTGAACACCATTGAAAGTCAATGGAGGACGGATCCGTTTTCTATTGTGCCAGATTGTGTCATAGAAAGCGGATCCGTCCCCATTGACTTACATTGTGTGTCAGGACGGATCCGTTTGGCTCCGCATCGTCCGATGGACACCAAAAAGCTGCAAGCAACGTTTTGGTGTTCGCCTCCAAAGTGGAATGGAGACTCGAATGGAGGCAAACTGATGCATTCTGAGCGGATCCTTATCCATTCAGAATGCATTAGGGCAAAACTGATCCGTTTTGGACCTCTTGTGAGATCCCTGAATGGATCTCACAAATAGAAAGCCAAAACGCCAGTGTGAAGGTAGCCTAATGTGACATGGCACCTAAAATACATGTCTGCAAAATCCATATTTAGCTGTTTGACTCTAGAGCCCTGCCATGCGCCCATACATAATTTTTTTAGCACATATGGGGTGTTGGCGTATTCGGGGGGAAATGGGGAACAAAATGTGGGGTACATTTTGTCCTGTTACCCCTTGTGAAAGCGAAAAATGTGGGTGTAAAGCAACTTTTTCTGGAAAAAAATTAAATTTTTCATTTTCACAGACAAGCGTCTCCTAATTCTGTGAAACGCCCGAGGGGTCAAATTGCTCACTACACACCTTGGAATATTCCTTGAGGGGTGTTGTTTCTGGAATGGGGTCACTTTTTTGGGGTTTCCACAGATTGTGTTCAATTGCAAGATTATTCCGGTGAAATCTGCCTTCCAGAAGCCATTTGGTGCTCCTTTCCTTCTGACCCCTGTGGTATGCCCATATAGCAGTATACAAGCACATATGGGGTATTGCTGTTATCAGGAGCAAATGGGCAATAAATTAGGGGGTACATTTTCTGCAGTTCCCTCTTATGAAAGTGAAAAATTTGGGCCTAAAGTCGATTTGTCTGGAAAAAAATGTAATTTTTCATTTTCAATTCAAAATGATGGGTCTAAGTGCTCACTTCACACTTTGAAATAATCCTTGAGGGGTGTAGTTTCCAGAATGGAGTCACTTCATGGCCAACTCAGGTTGTCTTCACATGCGATATAGCTCCCAATTACCATTCAAGCTAAATCCTCTCTCCTAACGCCATATGGTGCTCCTTCCAATCTGAAGCCTTCTGTGCGCACATACATCAATTTTTGAGCACACGTGGGGTGTTTCTGTAAACTTCTGGGTAATATATTTAGAGTTTTGTTTGGCTGTTAACCCTTGATGTGTTGCAGAAAAAAAAAATTCAAATGTAAAATATGCAAAAAAATTGTGAAATTTAGAATTTTCATTCCCATTTTCATTTAATTCTCGTGGGGCACCTAAAGGGTTAACAAAGTTTGTAAAATCAGTTTTGAATACCTTGAGGGGTCTAGTTTCTAAAATGGGGTGATTTATGGGTGGTTTTTATATGTAAGCCTCACAAACTGACTTCATAACTGAACTGGTCCTGAAAAAATTGGGGTTTGGAAATGTTCTTAAAAATTTTAAGATTTGCTTCTAAAATTCTAAGCCTTCTAACGTCCCAAAAAATAAAATGTAGTTTTCAAAATGATCCGAACATGAAGTAGACATATGGGGAATGTAAAGTAATTGCTATTTTTGGAGTTATTACTATCTATTATAAAAGTAGAGAAATTGAAATTGCTAATTTTTAAAAATTTTGGGTAAATTTAGTATTTTTTTATAAATAAAAATGAAATATTTTGACTGAATTTTACCAGTGTCATGAAGTACAATATGTGATGAGAAAACAGTCTCAGAACGGCCTGGATAAGTAAAAGCGTTTTAAAGTTATCACCACTTAAAGTGACACTGGTCAGATTTGCTAAAAATGGCCTGGGCAGGAAGGTGAAAAATGGCAGGGTCCTGAAGGGGTTAACCATATTGTGTTGTTGTTTTTTTTGTTTTGTTTTTCAGATAATGTCTTCAAATCTTAATTAGAAGAAGCCAAGAGCGGGCAAAACCCTGGGTCTGTCGTTTTTAGCAGCGCTTGTTATGTGTTTTTATATTTTGGATACTTTGTGAGTATGGAATAAAATCTACGCTTTTAACAAGTGTTGAGCGAATCGCGCTCTGGATCCTAGATCCGAAGTCGCTTAGGTCAAAATTTCGTTTGAATGCTGTACGGAGATCCGTCTCTGTACAGCATTCAAATGTATAGGCTCCGGCGAGGTGAAATTCGTTATGTCTGAAGTTGCGCGAGACTTCAGTGAATAACTTCGGCATTCGATTATTCAACTTGAAAACCACTTGGGACTGAACCCGAGTTCGGTAAAATGTTTTTAACAGTAGAAATTTATTTATGAAGTTATTACCCGAAGTCTCGCGAGACTTCGCCAAGTAATAACTTCGGCTCATCGGAGCCAATACATTCTAATACTGTACGGAGCGCTCGCTCTGTGCAGTATTCTAACAAAGTTTTATGCGAATCGACTTCAGATGTTTCATCCGAAGTCGATTCGCTTATCCCTCTCTCTTACCATTGAGCTTCCCCTAGTGGTGTCTGTGTGAAAATGCAGAAGAGAACACATTCCACACCGGGCCCCCCAGGGCCCAGTAGCAGTTATGCCACTGACTTCAGGGTGGGGCGCACTCTGAATCCACTGCCTAACAGGCTCTAACACTTTTTCATTAAGCAGAGGAATCAAAATAGTCACCCTCGGCCTCACCCCGTTATCCAACTGGCCGCCATATTCCTCAGTGTATTCACACCAGAAAACTGCCATAAACACACTGATTTCGGGCTTCACCACATGTTACTAAGCCGTCTGCCCTCAGCTCCCATTAGGGGAAGCTCAGTGCATAGGAGTTTATGCGGTTACAATTGTCTGCAATGGAAACTGTAACTATCTCTTTGCACTGAGCTCCCCCTAGTGGTGGCTGCATGAAAATGCAGTGTTATCACAACAAGGGGAACAAAAGAAGGAGTTCAGCACCTGGCCTCTCCACCCCCTGGGCCCCATAGCAGTCACGTGGTCTGCCTCCATTGAAGGTATGCCGCTGCCCCTTGTAATATCAATTCTGTATCATCTATTCTTATGACTTTATGTTGTGCCATTCCTCTATTATTCCTGCTAGAAGTTATGAATGAATTACTAGCAGTTTGCAATGAAATTGCTGCTAGGTGTTATCATTTTGGGGGGGGATGGGGGTTTGACCACTATCCAATCAGTGCTGCCGGTGTCAGACTGTGCAGGGACACACCCCCAACTAGTAACACCCATCTGGACACTGGGGGGCTGGCATTATATAATTGGAAATACAAATGTTTTTGTAGCTAGTTGCAATCCCTGTGAAATAACAATTCTGGAGCATCTATTCTTAGGTCTCCATAATGTGCCATTCCTCTATTGAGTTATCTATATCAATTGCTAGTAGTTTACGATGAAGGTCCTGCTGGGTGGTATCAGTCTAACACTATCCAATCAGTATTGCCAGTGCCAGACCCTGCAGGAACAATCCCACCCCCAACTGGTAACACCCACCAGGACCTTCATTGCCAATTCATTCCTAAACATCTAGTAGGAATAATAGAGGAACGGCACATCATAGAGTTCTAAGAACAGATGCTCCAGAATGGTTATTACATGGGGAATGCAAGTAGTCACTAAAACAGACATGTCAGGAGAGGGGACAGCTCCTCTTTTAAAGGGATTGTCCACCGGAGCATCCGTGCTCTATCTACAGCGTGCTATAGAGCAGGAGGAGCTGAGCAGGCCGATGGATGCTTTTATGGGAAATGATGCAGCAGAACGTCTCATTTATCCATTTGCATCACCACTTAGGAGTCCAGTGGGCGGTCTGATCAGTGGTGGACAGCCTTCTCTATACCACTCTGCATACAGAGACAGCCGTCAATCACTGATAGGACCGCCCACTGGACTAAGACAAAAATGAATGGCACATTATAATGGAACGAGTTAAGGCTATATATCCCTCTGCTCAGCTCCTCCTGCTCTATGGCACGCTGTAGATAGAGCTACATGTTCAGGGCTCATGCACATCCGATACACATTTTTTTCAACCGTGCACTGTCCTTATCCGAATGTGTGCTCCATGCCATCCGCAAAAATATAGAATGTGTCCTATTTATGTCCGCATTACGGAAAAGTATAGGACTGTTTTATTATGAGCCAGATGTTCTAATCCGGAAAATGCAGAAAGCACGTGGCCAGTGTCTGTGTTTTGCAGATCCGCAATTTGTGGACTGCAAAACAGGCTACAGTCATGTACATGAGCCCTCAAATGGATTTTATGAACTATGTAGTGGACAATAAAATATTATCTTAATTATTTCCAAAAAAGAAAAAAATCTATCTATTATCTATCTATCTCAAATACAGGTGAAACTCGAAAAATTAGAATATCGGGCAAAGTTCATTTATTTCAGTAATGCAACTTAAAAGGTGAAACTAATATATGAGACTCATTACAGGCAAAGCGAGATATTTCAAGCCTTTATTTGTTATAATTTGGATGATTATGGTTTACAGCTTATGAAACCCCAAAGTCACAATTTTGAGGTCCCCTTTGCTCAGGGGGTATGGATTAACTAGGTGACTGGAGTGTGACACTTTGAGCCTCGAATATTGAACCTTTTCACAAAATTCTAATTTTAAGCTGCATTACTGAAATAAATGGACTTTTACACGATATTCACATTTTTCGAGTTTCACCTGTAAATCTATCTATCTATTATCTATCTATCTATCTATCTATCTATCTATCTATCTATCTATCTATTATCTATCTATTATCTATCTATCTATCTATCTATCTATCTATCTTATATCTATCTATCTATTATCTATCTATTATCTATCTATCTATCTATCTATCTATTATCTATCTATTATCTATCTATCTCATATCTATCATCTATCTATCTATCTATCTATCTATCTCATATCTATCTATCTATCTATCTATCTATCTATCTATCTATCTATCTATCTATCTATCTCATATCTATCTATCTATCTATCTATCTATCTATCTATCTATTATCTATCTATCTATTATCTATCTATCTATTATCTATCTATTTATCTAATATCTATCTATCTATCTATCTATCTATCTATCTATCTCATATCTATCTATCTATCTATCTATCTATCTATTATCTATCTATCTATTATCTATCTATTTATCTATTATCTATCTATCTATCTATCTATCTATTATCTATCTATCTATCTATCTATCTATTTATTTATCTATCTATCTCATCTATTAATTTACATCTATCTATAATCTATCATGTATCTATATATATCTATCTATCTATTATCTATCTATCATCTATCTATCTATCTATCTATCTATCTATTATCTATCTATCTAATATCTATCTTCTATCTATCTATCTATTATCTATCTATCTAATATCTATCTTCTATCTATCTATCTATCATCTATCTATCTATCTATCTATCTATCTATCTATCTATCTAATATCTATCTTCTATCTATCTATCTATCTATCTATCTCATATCTATCTATCTATCTATCTATCTATCTATCTATCTATCTATTATCTATCTATCTATTATCTATCTATTATCTATCTATCTATCTATCTCATATCTATCTATCTATCTATCTATCTATCAAATCAAATCAAATCAGCTTTTTGGGCAGGACTAAATACATTTTAGAAATTGTCAAAGCAAGTGGGAAATAATTGGGTATGGTTGGGGGATGGGGACATATCCAGGGTGGGGGTATAGGAGTCCATGGTATATCAGGCTCCTCTCAGTCTATGGCAGGCAGTAATATATTGTGCTGCTGTGGCCGCTGTGTTCCCCTCCTCCCCCAGCAGTATGGAGAGTCTCTCCTCCTCCTCCATGGAGGTGAAGTCTGGGCAGAGATCAGACAGTCTCCTGAAGTCAGTCTCCCTCATTGATGAGTATTTGGGGCACCGCAGCAGGAAATCTATCTATCTATCACGGTATATCTATGGTAGATCCTGCCTAGTGAAAACATTAGAGATATTAACATTAGCCAACAGTAATAATTGATTTTACAGAAATACAATTCGTTTTTTAATTTAATCCACATTTTAATATAATTCAGAGTCTAATGGTAAGTTCTATATTTTATACAGAATTCTATAATCTATATTTATGGTGAGGTTTTTATTTCCATTTGTAAAACTGTCCAGAGAATAAACCCGCCTAATCATGTAACTGGTGGCCGCTCCTGATTTTGCCCGGTGCACACAGGAGCAGCTGATCTTTCTCTCTCTCTAGATGTGAAATTATCCCCTGGATTCGTCCTCTATAAGAACCACAGAACCATGAAATCCCCCAAACTCCCCTCTCTGTCCAAGGCAGAGTGCCACTTCAGGCGGCTGCCCCCCCCCCCCCTCGTTCTCCACACCCCTTCCAAAAGCTTAGATACCCCTGACAAGCACTCAGGAATGTCACACCCGGACCCGCAGCAGGTGGAGAAGACGAGGGGCGACGCTCCGTGCCACACGTGGCTGCGTATTTTGGAAGGAACTTCTTGAAGTAACATCACTTGGGAGGAGAGACTCTCCGTATCCTGGTCTCACAGAAGGTAAGAAAATGATTGCTTTGTCGCCAATACCGATGCGAACTAATGGACAGTGTTATAGCGGAATATATACTGGAAGCGCAGGAAGATACGTCAAATCGTATATTTTTTTAATCTACAAATTATTTGCCTTATCAAGGATTATAGAAAAAAGTTACTTTTTTTTCCCTTTAAATTAAATTTTTTTTTTTTGCTTTTTTCCCCCGACTACTAAATGCCTTGAATTAGTCCCTGGTAATTATTTTGGCATTTCAGAATACCAAGTGGTTGGAATAATGCTCGCCATTCATCCCCCACAGGCTAATCTTCAAGAAAAAGCCACAGAGAGACACACAAAATGCTATTTGCCGACAACTGAATAGAGCTGTCACTCTCCAAATGAAACAGCCCTGATCGCTTCAGAACGCTCTCATAGCAGGATTTCTACAAAATGTACATTTTTACTCGCAGGGCGGAAAAAAAATAAAAGAAATAGCGGTTTACTACGATCCCCCTTTCTCTGGGTTGTAGGGAAAAAAATTACAAATGATAGATTATTACATCTGGTGCCGTTAGAGGGGCCCTAGAAATACGCAGGAGGCGCTTTACGTCTTCTCCTTGCCAAGAAATCACTGAAATGGCCGTTTAATGTGATCGGCGATGAATCTCGGTAAATCAAAAATATATAGATTTTTTGGGAGGGGGTATATGTAGGGCAGAGCATTATATATGAGGGCCTTAGAAATCTGTGCTATTATAGTATATATATATATATATATATATATATATATATATATATATATATAATTTTATTTTTTTATGTTGACATTTGCCTTATATATATTTTTAATTAGAAAGCTAAGGTACAAGGGAAAGGGAATAAGATTCAGGCAGGAGTAAGGTAAAACTATTGTCATTGCCATTTTTCATATTTTTTATATTTTATTTATTTTTTATATTTTTGTATATTTATTTTATATATTTTTATATGTTTAGATTTTATATATTTATTTATTTTTATAAATGTTATAAATTATTATTATTGCTACATTGAACAACATAAACTATTTAGTTTTACCATTTACAAATGAAAGCAAATAAATCAATAAAATAATAAAAATAATTGTAAATAAGAGGTAGCGATCATTATATTAATGTACGGTATATACGGCCACCGGGGAAGTGCTGGGTCTTAGAATCCGATATCTTTACATTCCCCATCATGAGCCATGGGGAACGGTAAGACGCAGGAGGAGCTGAGCAGATTGATATATAGGTTCGTGTCATAGAAATCTCTGTTCTGGGTTGGGTTAGGAGTCCAGTGGGCGGGCATACTCACTGATAGGACCGCCCACTGGACTCCTAACCTAAATTTGAATGATTATTTTCCCAGCAATCTATATATCAATCTGCTCAGCTCCTCCTGCTCTAGAACATGATGTTCGCGGATTGGACTGCAAAATCAATCTGATGGGTTCCCTTTAAATCACTGGAAACTGAAGCTAGAGCTTGCAATCAATCTAACCATTAAAGGGGTTTTTAATACGGATGACCTATCCTCAGGCAATTAGTATCAGGGGTCCAACTCCCGGCGACTCTGCAGATCAACTGTTTGAAGAAACAATGGCGAAAATTGTGGATGAGTTACACTACAGCCTCTTCCTAGGCGAGTGATGTCATATTCGTCGGTCACATGACCTACGTGTGCAGCTCAGTCCCGAGTGAATGAGGCTGAGCTGCAATACCAAGTACAGCCACTATACAATGGACGGCGCTGTGCTAAGTATGCTGTGAGAAGTCTTCAGTGCTCACTGGCGTGGCCTATGTATTCGGTGAGGGTCTGACACCCAATATCCACATTGACCAGCTATTTAAAGAGACCGCGGCGGGCCGGTGAGCACCAAGGCCTCATCGCGGCTTAGCAAGCACAGCGCCGTACATTGTATAGTGGCCATGCTTGATATTGCAGCTCAGCCCCATTCACTTGAATGGGATTGAGCTGAGCCTAAGCTACGTGACCGATGAACGTGACGTCACTGCCTAGGAAGAGGCTGCAGTTTTCACGGAGCCTCGTGGTCTCTTCAGACAGCTGATTGGTGGTGCCAGGAGTCAGTCCCCCACCGATCTGATACTGAGGAAAGGTCATGAGTGCTAAAAACCCAGAAAGCCCCTTTAATACTGATCGACAGCAATGTGTAATAATTATTTCCCTGACAGTAATTTTTTTCATGTTTTTATGTTCATCCACTTTTACGCCCTCTTGCAACTTTGACTACTTATTATTCTCTTTTTCCCACATTTTCTCTAATATCTTGGATATGGCTTCCACTCTACTTATTATATTGATGGATTTCACATTCTTGATGGCAGTTTTAATAGTATTAATAGTATAAAGTGAGCGACTCTCTCCGAGTAACACAATAGTCGCCGTCCTCTCTCAGATTCTTACATCTCATCGGCCATCTTTTTGGAAAAGCTGAGTGACAACCAGTGTCCATCAATACAATACCCAGCTTTCCTACGGCTCTGAAGCCACATATTTCCCTTGCTATTCAACTCTATGGAGATGGGACTAAATGGAAATTTATTGGAAAATTTGAGGACAACTCAACAATTTTTTTTAATTTTTTTTTTTAAGTATTACTGATTTCTTTTTTTTTTTTTACTGTTTTAGGGGTAATTTTCCTTACAATTACACATACTCCAGTTAAAATCTTTCAGACTAAGACACAATCGTCTCTTGTCACTTAAGGACTGAAACCAGCAATATACCTGTCAAGGTGTGTTCTGCGTACAGGGGCCTTAGGGCGATATCTCGTCTAGCCGAACATCTAGTTAGGCGACTACCCTGTCACGTAACCTCTCCAGTGGCTCTTTGCCTCCATGCCTGTGAATAGGGGGTTAAATGACACCGTTCACCCTCAGTCCAGCAGTGTAGTAAGTGTCTGAGCCGCCGTGACTTAATTATGGACGTGTGACCCTTGGAACCTCCCACGGAGAACAAGTGCAAGTTTCAGATTTTAGCCGACAATATATTATTACCTGCTGAACTGGATTTCAGTAAGACGGAGCGCAACATGGCGGATGCCTTCACAGCTGCAAAGGGGAAGGGACGCTGGTGAGTCCATCGTATGTTCTTTTGACTAAGCGTTATTCGTAGGAATGGTATTAGGGTGGAACGGTGGTCGCTAGAGGTTACCTTCTCAAGAGCAGGAGGAATGCCATAGTGAACACAGGTGGATCTCCACTGGAAATTGGCTTGAAATGCAACGTACATCCAATGTAATCGAGCTGAATTGGCGTAATTGTGCATGTGCGCCGCTTATTGGGACGGAAATTAAACATTCGCCGTCCGTACAAAGCACATTACAGAAAGCCGATGCTTGGGAGAGACGGGACATATTACATTAATTTCAGATCATATAATAGATGCATACTAAACACACACAAACCGTTCAGCATATGGACTGCCTAATGAACAAAATCACAAAATATTTGGTCCATTTATATATTTATTTTACCTATATATTATGTACATTTGTACATTTGTTTTAGCTAAATTAAAATGCTCATAGACAATTTGCTGCTTAAAAAATATCAAAGTTTTTCTAAATCAGGTGATTTTTATAAAAAAATTTTTTAACAATTACAGTTTGTTTTTTTTAGATTTTTTTAACTGATGACCTATACTCTGGACAGGTCATCAGTATCTGATTGGTGGGGGTCCGACACCCATGACCCCCGCTGATCAGCTGTTTGAGAAGGCATTGGCGCTCGCAGTAGCACTGCGGCCTTCTCTCAAATTAGCCATGGCCAAGCGAAGTCACGTTCGTCAGTCACGTGGCTTAGGCAATACCAAGCACAACCGCCATACAATGTATGGCACTGTCCTTGGTGAGTTGAGAGAAGGCCACGGCGCTACTGTGAGCACCAGGGCCTTCTCAAAGGTAAAAATCACAGTACAAAAAAGTTTTTAAAAAATTTTAAATATTCAAATCACCCTCCTTTCACAATTTTACATCTAAAAATAAACTATAAAAAACTATAAAAAAAAAACCTAAGCATAACCAGCATCGCCACATCCAAAAATGTCAAAACTGTTGAAATCTAACAATATTTATCAGGTGCCGTGAATGCTGTAACATAGTCATGTTGTCCCCCAAAAAACTGAATAAAAAGTAATCAAAAAGTCAGATGTATTCCAAAATGGTACTAATAAAAAAAACTTGGGGGGAAAAATAGCAAAATTAAAATTTATTTTCAACTTCGCCCCCCGCCCAAATAATTTTTTCCCCTGTTTTCCATTATAAACGATGGTAAATTAAAAATGCAGATTGTGCTGCTAAAAATAAGCCCATATGGCTAAGTGAACAGAATTTTTTTTAAAGTTATGGCTCTGGTAAAGTGGGGAAGAAAAAATGAAAATGCAAAAATGAAAACTGCCCATTTGTCTACAGTGCATGATGAAGCATACTAGATCCAAAGCAATTTTTGGGGGGATCTAGGATCTTACTTTGTGTGGTTGAGAAAGTATGTTGACCATTTTTTCAATATGCTCAATCTGCACCGTGCTCCAGCGATGGTTCCTATTTCCAGCCTGTTCCCTTTAGATATCTTTAGGCCCCTAAACCCATGAATTTGGTCTGACTTTTTTTAAACCACTTAAAAATTCCACAGACACTGGTAGTATTTTTTTCATACCACATGCTTTTTATGACATTTTTAGTGGTGTTTTCCCAAAGATGCAGGTTTTTCTTATTTTTTTTTCTTATTGAGAAGGAGATGGATAACACCTGAAAAAAATGCCAAGAGCTTCAACATACAGTTTTTTTTTTTACATAAATATGCCATCAAATGGAGAAAAAAAACTAGGCATTTCATAATTCCCATGGATTCTTGGTCAACATCTGGAGCTGGAGTTTTTTCTACAAAAATGCAGCTAAAACACAGAAGAGCTGAAACACACCACTAAAATTCTTTATGTGAAGCTTCCCTTATAGGACTTGAAAAAAAGTATTAAAAGTGATTTAAAAATATGCTAAAAAAAGGCAAACAAAATAAAAATAAATGTATGAAGGAAGGCTTAAAAGGGTTGCGCCACAAAAAAAAATCTACATTTTTCAAACCAGCACCTGGATCTGAATGCTTTTGTAATTTCATAGAATTAAAACTTTAGTATAGCCACTGAGCTATTCAATAAAATCTATCTGTATAGCGCCACCTGCTGTTTGTTCTGTTCCTTATTTCTCCGTCCACCTCACTGAGGTGGTCACATGCACAAAGTTTAAATCTTCAATTGCCACCAGCCATATGTTCTGTTAGAAGATGTGGCAGTTACAGGAAAAGAGCTGTAGTAGAGAGGACACACCCCTGAATAAGGACACAACCCCTGAATAAGGACACACCCCTAAATAAGGACACATCCCTGAATAAGGACACAACCCCTGAGCTGCCAGCCTGAAATAAATTGAACAATTGAAGCAATGAATGGGGAGATCTCCGGATCCATGTGAGGTGCAGGGCTGGTTCTAGCTTTGTTAGAAAGAGACTGCCATGTACTATATGATGTCTGATATTCATTTTTTACATCAGTCATGATGTAACCCCTTTAATAAAAAATGGATCTCAGGTTTAAAACCCGTATTCTTATAAATTCTGATCTTGGCCAAAAGTGAAGAACTTAAAGGGGCCTAAGAAGCATTTTCTACCAGCCCCATGAAATCTTGCAGGATTCTTAGGATATAGACTTTCTCCCGCTCCCTCTTTTCGTCGCTGCCATTGAGGTCGCCCCGGTTCATCTCAGGCCGAGCTCCGAGTGTCCTCATGATGTGAAAATTACTCCCTTCCCAAAGAAACCCTCCCCATATCGACAGAAAGTGACATTCCCGCAGTCTACACCCCGGCCATTCAGACAACATTGTTACCCCAAGACAAAGTTGTCTGGTAGCTTTTGTCAGATCAATATGAAAATCATTAAAGGCCTTTTCAGTATGGAAATCGGGGCAGAACAAAGGTCAAATCACTTGGTTTTCCATCTAATTCAGGCTGAATATTAAGGGACTCAAGAAGGAGAAACAGATGTCTGAGAATTCACCCCGCACCGGCTAAAAATGGGAAGGAAAAAAAAAGAGAAATCTTACCTTCAGTTGTGAACTATTTCATGCAGAATTTATTTTTTAAAATTGGCCCTGAATGCCCGTTTTTCATCGACCCGAAATTACAGACATGTAGGGGAGAATTTATCTTGAGGGGAATATTTGAAGTCAGTTTTACTTTAATCTTTGTTAGCGTACTTTATGCCACATTTATCAAAAGTCACAGGTTAAAATGTGTTTCGTCCTTAAACCGAACACTGTGGTCTAGAAAAGCTCCTCCAGTTTCCCTCCTCTACTTCCTCCTGGAGTGACTTTTTTTGCCTCTTTTTAAAAAAAGTCTCGGTGATAATTCTGGAGTAAAACTCATCAAGGGTGGGTTCACACTAGCGTTAGGGATTCCGTTATGGCTTTCCGTTATAACATGGTTATAACGGCAAATAACAGAATCCATAAGACGGAAGGACGGATCCGTTCTTCTGCCCATAGACTTGTATTAAGACGGAATGCAAAACGGAAGCCTTTAAAAGGCATTCCGTTTGCTTTCCGTCCTAATAGAAGTCTATGGGAATCAAAACGGATCTGTCTCGGTCCCGTTATGCAAGACGGAAAACAAAGTCCTGTCGACAGGACTTTGTTTTTCGTATTGCATAACGGAACCCAGACATATCCTTTATGCTTTCCCATAGACTTCTATTAGGACGGAAAGCAAACGGAATGCCTTTTAAAGGCTTCCGTTTTGCATTCTGTCTGGGCCATAACGGAATCCCTAATGCTAGTGTGAACCCCTTCCTAACACAGATAACCACCCCCACTTTTCGACCCATATGTCAAAACTGGAGTAAGTGGTGTAACGATGCAAAAAAAGTTGCAAAAGTTATGCACAAAAAAGTCGCAAAAATGAAATAAACATTTTCCGACTTTTTGAAGCCATAGTTCTGGAGTGGAGCCAGGATAAATCAGGGTCATAATGTTTTTAGACAAAAGTTTTGTGAATTTGGGGATATGGTGGAATTTTTTATTATTGTTTTTGTCCACTATTATAATAGTTTTTTAATATATTTTTTATACAGAAATTTGACAGAAAGAGATAAAAGCATTCACATGGCGGATGCAGACATGTAAACTACATTCAAAGGTGTTATTACCGGCACGTACAGTATATAATGTACAGGATTCTGGTAGGCAGTGTCGGACTGACCTGCCAGAGCATCCTTCGTTGGGCTTAAGCTCTGAGAACAATGGACCCCTGGTGAAACAGGGCCCTTAAAGACTATGTACACCTTTGGGGCGATTTTTTTTATTATTGCATTGTACTTATCATTTTTTTTCAATTGTCCTTTGTCAAAAAATCTGGAGCCTTTTTTTGTATACAGCGCTGAGATGCTTTAGTAGCAAACTGAGGATTTTTTGTCTTTTCCGTCAGACCAGGAGCTGACGGGCTCCTTATCTCTGCTCTCTTACCTCCTAAACACTCATTATAGCTTACTCACATTTTGTGCGGATCCGTCATGGACGGATCCGTTCAGATAATTCTATTGTCTGCATCCGTTCAAAACTGATCCGTTTGTATTATCTTTAACATAGCCAAGACGGATCCGTCTTGAACACCATTGAAAGTCAATGGAGGAAGGATCCGTTTTCTTTTGTGTCATAGAAAACTGATCCGTCCCCATTGACTTACATTGTGTGTCAGGTCAGATCCGTTTGGTTCAGTTTCATCAGACGGACACCAAAGTGGAATGGAGATGGAACGGAGGCAAACTGATGCTTTCTGAGCGGATCCTTTTCCATTCAGAATGCATTAGGGCAAAAACTGATCCGTTTTGGACGCTTGTGAGAGCCCTGAACGGATCCCACAAACGGAAAGCCAAAACGCAAGTGTAAAATTAGACTTAGTTCTTATTTTACTGATAAGAATGTGGCTTAAATAAGTGTTTATGACCTGTCAGTAGTTTAGAGATAAGGTTTATTAGATGATCGGCACAAAGTGAAAGTACCAATTACACAGGTAGGCTTCATTCACATCACCGTTCTGTCTTTCCGTTCTCCTGCTCCGTTTAGGAGCAGGAGAACGGAAAGGACGGAAAAGGCACATAACTGACGCCAAACTGAGTCAAACGGAGCCCTTAGGACCCCATAGATTATAATGGGGTCCGTTATGTTTCCGCTCAGAAGATGATTTTTAAGCGGAGACAAAAGTTGTGCATGCAGGACTTTTGTCTCCGCCTAAAAATCATCTTCTGAGCGGAAACATAACGGACCCCATTATAATCTATGGGGTCCTAAGGGCTCCGTTTGACTCAGTTTGGCGTCAGTTATGTGCCTTTTCCGTCCTTTCCGTTCTCCTGCTCCTTAACGGAGCAGGAGAACGGAAAGCCAGAACGGTGATGTGAACGTAGCCTTAGAAAAACAGTTAATCCTTTGTGACAGAACAGCTCAATATTTTTAATAAAGGCCAATTGAAAATAAAATTTTTAGCAAAAATGAGTAAAATGCAATCATAAACAAAAATTTACCCAGAAGGTGTACATAGGCAGAGGGTGGGCCCTCAGAATAATTTGCTCTGATGGGCCTAAGGGACTTCACTTTGCAAATTGCAGACACTGACTCCGCAGGGAATGCTATGAGAGTTCAGCACTGAAGCTTGCAGAATTGTGAATGCAGCTGTGCACATCTGCAGCACGCCAGACCTGCAGGGTATTGTGATAGTGAGGTCACGGTTATGGGCAATCGAGGGTTACTCACTTTTTCGAGGAGGACCCTGGGCAGGCATGCGGCAGTGAAGGAGAGGTAGACACAGTTCCTCTGGGGCACACTCTGGATGTAGGGACCAGACCTGATGGTGGATGAGGTGCCCTGGATGTTGCAGGTATTTAGAGTGCCTGAGGCAAGGTCCCTTTAAGGATCGTGACGCCAGTGCCTGTAACGGTGGCACACCGATTTATAGGAGCAGTAATTAAGGTACACAGATGGTATAGTGAACCAAACATTGCTTTACTTGGAAAACAGTCCAACTTTGTACAGACAGTTGATTATGCAGTTCCTTTCAGCATAAGTTCCACAAGCAGGCTTACATTCAATAATGGCAGGTATAATCTTGCAAGATACTTGGAGGGTATACAGTTAATGCTTCCCAGTCCAGGCTGAACTATCTCCACAGCTGTATCCCAAGGCCCGGATGCCTAAATGCTGGCTTTAATCCTTGGTAAAAATAATCTTCCTCCCGTATTGACCCTTGCTTCTATTTTATAGTAATTCTGCCCATCAGCTTACTTGTCTGAGCTGGTTGTATTGTCTTTGCTTTGCTGGAGGATAACTGCAGGTTTCTCCCAGGAGGTAAGTCCTTCTTCTGGGGTGACTTCTTCTGAGCTAACTGAGGCTCACTTTATCAACAGGCAGGCTATAATTCTTCACTAGCCTCCTGGTAGTGGCTAGCAGCCAGGGCTATCAAGCTGCATGTCAGGAGGAGGCCCTCAGCATATCTCTGGCTGGTGCCTTCTCACTTCTGTCTCCACAGACTCCTGACTATGACCTAACTCCTCCCTGTCTGGGCCTGAACATTTATACTAGGGGCTCCCTATCTCCCTCTAGTGTCTAGGATGCCTAACTACACCCTCATAGGCCTGCAATGCATAATACAGGGGAAGCATTGCATGTAAAAACACACAGAAAATACATTAAAGTACATGGTTAAATATAATATTACTGTCCCTTAGGAGTAGGAGTAACACGTGACCCAATTGACCCTTGTGTGGTGCCCACCCCTACCTAGTGGGACACTACACATCCGCAATTCATTGCATGGGCTGAGCTATCTACTGCAGTCCCACAGAAGTGAAAAGAGCGGTGGCCGCGCTTGCGCAGTGCATTCTCCATTCATTTCTATAGGACTTCTGAAAACAGCCAAGTGTGTGCTCGCGCGGCTATTTTTGGAATTCCCATAGAAATGGATGGAGAGTGCACTGTGCACGGCCACCGCTCTTTTCACTTCTGTGGGACTGCCGAGTCAGCTATTTTTGACAGTCTCATAGAAAGAAGCGGAGGGTTCCCGCCATACCTCTTAACTTTTGATAATCGCAAGGAGGGACAATATATGCAGCATGCATCGCAGTTTTTTTTTTTTTCCATACTAGGCCACGCCTTTAACTCCACCCAAAGCATAATTACTGACCCCCATCACAACTGCAGTAGCTGGGGGTCGGTTAGGTGAGTGCAAGTTACAGCATGTGGAGCACCTAGGACAATTTCTTTCTTGCGCTTTAATATCCATTTAAATCTTAGCACATAAATCATCAGATTAATATTTTAAGGTAGAAATTGCACAAAATAATGAAGTTCTGGTCTAATATACAGGTAGAAACCATACAAACACTTTAGTAAGGAACAATTTAGTAAATTTATTAGGCTGGGTTCACACGGGCGTTGCGGGAAAATGCGCGGGTGCGTTGCGGGAACACCCGCGATTTTTCCGCGCGAGTGCAAAACATTGTAATGCGTTTTGCACTCGCGTGAGAAAAATCGCGCATGTTTGGTACCCAAACCCGAACTTCTTCACAGAAGTTCGGCCTTGGGATCGGTGTTCTGTAGATTGTATTATTTTCCCTTATAACATGGTTATAAGGGAAAATAATAGCATTCTGAATACAGAATGCATAGTAAACTAGCGCTGGAGGGGTTAAAAAAAAATAAAAAATAATTTAACTCACCTTAGTCCACTTGATCGCGGCCCGGCATCTCCTTCTGTCTCCTTTGCTGAACAGGACCTGTGGTGAGCATTAATTACAGGTAAAGGACCTTTGGTGACATCACTCCGGTCATCACATGATCCATCACCATGGTAAAAGATCATGTGATGGATCATGTGATGACCGGAGTGACGTCACCAAAGGTCCTTTACCTGTAATGAATGCTCACCACAGGTCCTGTTCAGCAAAGGAGACAGAAGGAGATGCCGGGCTTCGCGATCAAGTGGACTAAGGTGAGTTAAATAATTTTTTATTTTTTTTTAACCCCTCCAGCGCTAGTTTACTATGCATTCTGTATTCAGAATGCTATTATTTTCCCTTATAACTATGTTATAAGGGGAAATAATACAATCTACAGAACACCGATCCCAAGCCCGAACTTCTGTGAAGAAGTTCGGGTTTTGGTACCAAACATGCACGATTTTTCTCACGCGAGTGCAAAATGCATTACAATGTTTTGCACTCGCGCGGAAAAATCACTGGTGTTCCCGCAACGCACCCGCACATTTTCCCGCAACGCCCGTGTGAACCCAGCCAAAAAGAGGGACATTTAAGGATCGAAGAGGGACTTGGGTCAAAAAGAGGGACACTTGGGAAGCATGGTTCCCGCGCATGCGCAGCTGCTCTCCACACACTTCGGGGGTCCTGTTCTAGAGATAGGCGCGGGCCCCAGAGGTGGAACCTGCAACTATCTGCAGATATCGCTAGGATAAGTCACCACTGTCCAAAATGAGACCATAAAAAAACAGTTCAACTTTTTCTGTAGATTGAGCCTTTCTGTAAATGATAAAATTGCTGACTAATGACCAGGAGTGACCAGCAGATGTCGCTGCTGTCAGTTCTATCTCCCTGTCCGCACCGCCGTGCCTGCTATAACCAGAGATTGCGAGGTGATCGCTGCTCAGAATTAGCCAAGATACTAATCTGTGTTTCTATGTAAATCCGTCATCACGTTATCCCCAGTGATACTGGATACGCTTGTCAGCAGCGGCCTGGGTGTGCGCAGTGACAGAGCGGCACAAATCATTGTGAAAGACAGAAGAGTGCAGTTATATTTATGTTATCCGGGATTTATACGCCCCACTGACAGCAGAGTCCTGCACTAGCATCGCACTATAGTGGATGAATGCTTGTTTGGCCACATTTCCAGGATTCTCCTTCCTGAGATCTCCTCCAGAAGGAAGAAACCTGCCTCTCTAGTGCCACCTACAGGCGGTTTTTCTCCTTCTGCAGTATAGCTCATTTGCATATGCTTTCCCAGGGAGCATTGCCCGCGTTGGATCTTTGCAAGAAGAACCAGTAAGAAGAAGGATAAATTATCGAAATACTCTTTTCTCCCCTTTCACACCCTGACTCCCTGCTGAGCTTGTGCGTCTATACTGGAGCCCATTGGAACAAGCAGAGCTGCAGCTGTAAGGGCCCATTCACACAACCGTATTTTTGTGTCCGCATCCGTTCCGCAATTTTGCAGAACGGATGCAGACCCATTCATTTCAATGGGGCTGCAAAAGATACAGACAGCACACGGTACTTACGTTCTGTGGCCCTGCAAAAAAGATAAAGCATGACTTATTCTTGTCCGATCCGATCCGCAAAATGTGGAATGTACACGGCCGGTATCCGTAATTTGCGTATCCGCAAAAACAGATACGGTCGGGTGAATGCGCCCTAAAAAACAGGAAAGAGGCAGTGCTGAAGCTTAAAGGGGTTATCTAGGATTTAAATATTGATGTCCTATCCTCGGGATAGGCTATCCATGGAGGTCCAACTCCTGGCACCCTCACCCATCAGCTCAGGTGAGTACTGCAGCTGTTTCCTAGGTCAATGATGTCACGTTCATCGGTCACACGGCCTAGGCTCAGCTCCGCCCCATTCAATCGAATGGGCCCGGGCTGCAATACCAAGCACAGCCACTATACAATGGACGGCACTGTGATTAGTAAGCTTTGAGGAGGCCACAAGACTCTGTGGTTTCTTCGAACAGCTGATTGGCCGGTGTGGGAGGTGCCGAACCCCACCGATCAGATATCGATGACCTATCCTGAGGATAGGCTATTCGTATTAATCGCCTGCAGTACCAAGCACAGCCACTATACAATGGACGGCGCTGTGCTTAGTAAGCTGTGAGGAGGCGACAGCACTTTCCAGAGCTCATAGGAGCACGGCGACTCCCTGAAACACCCGATCGTGCCTGAGGATAGGTCATCATTATCATTTACCGGACACCCCTTTAAGGGCTAATTTATATGACCCTAAGAAAAGTCTGTAAGTTCTGTAAGCACGTCCCGATGTTTTTTCCTTCACCGTATAACGGATGCGATTATTTTGTGGCTCCGTTTACTTCTATGGGAAATTCACATCTGCAGAAGTCATCAGTTGACTTTTGGTGTCGAGTGAAAAATAGGGCTTGGTCGTTTGTGGGGTGATTTATTGTTTTAGGGAATGAGCCCCCATATAGCTGGAGGCTCCAATATATAATGCAGTTCAGTGACAATCACTGATCACAGCTGTGCCATAATAAATCAGAGCTGCAGTGTAAAGCATGGGGAGGCAGCAGAGCAGTCTGAGATTCTGATAAAGCAGCTAATAACTGGAGTAATTACTGTTTCCTAATGGAGCAGAGCTTAAAGGGGTTGTTTGAGATGTTTTTAACTGATGACCTACCCTTTAAAAGCAGCTGACACTGGAGGACTAATACAGTCTAGTAATAGGTGTCACATTTTTCTGGCCATTTGTTGGTTGTCACCCAGCTTATCCAGGGTCCGGAACGTCCCCACCTCTCAGGGCTCATGCACACAAACGTATTTTGTTTCCGTGTCCGCTATCCGATAGGATGCAGACCCATTCATATCAACGAGTCCACAGTAGCCCCGCGAAAATGATAGAGCGTCCGTTTTGCAGACAAGGACAGGCATTATTACAAAAAAAAACGGATGCAATGCGGATGTCATCCGTATTTTTTATGTTCGGGTGCATTCGTCCTTATATTGGTTTATAAGTGGGCAGATTTGTCATTCTGGAGTCTGGAAAAGCTGAGATCCACCCCTGTTGGAGTTGTCAGGGCAGCCATATTGGTTTCCCCCCCAAAAAAAAGCAGCTGAAAAGGCACCAGTTCCTGAATTTTAACACTTCATGAGAATTTAAGGTAGAAATCCCCTTTAATACGTGTGCACTTCCATATTCTACATGCATCCTTTTCTATGTGCCCTTAAATAAAGGCTGTGAATAACGAGACCAATTAATTAAGACCAGTTAATGACATATCTGGGGGCATTTCACCCGCGTGAAGCATAAACTCTATCGCGTCCTCTGTTCCTTTTCAGGCACCGGAGCCAAATCCAGTTTCTTTTGTGGCCTCCTTATTACAAGAAGGACTAATTAGGAAAAGAAAGTGTAAAATACAGATTAGAAGCCCCCCAATGAGGCATTTGTTTCAGTAACAGGCCTGGATGTAAATGGGAGGTGGGCTGAGCCTCCTCCACCTCGCAGCGGTATAGTAATGGGCAGAACAGGAGGCTGCCCACTCTTCGTGTTGCTGATTCAGAGGCACGGCAATTAATTAAAATTGTAGTGCCTGACGTCTTAAGAGACAAAGAGTGGGCTGTGGAGGTGACCCCATGCCGAGTAACCCTTTCTAGGCCGCCCTCTTATGACTAAGCGCTGCACTGCGACTAATAAGCCAGGGCAGCTATTTGAATATATTTAGATTCTTTTATGTGGAGCCTGCGGGAATATGTGCCGGACGCCAGTGACAACCGCTGCAAAACAAACCTGTTAGGGAAAATAGGATTCTGGGAAATAAGACTGCACTGACGACGGGGCCTGACGATCACGTTATTAGTCATTTTATCATATGCTGCAGTGACATCATTATTATAGACTACAGTGACATCATTATTAGATGCCATAGTGACATCAGTATTATATACAGCAGTAACACACACTTGGGGTACAGGATAATGACACTTGGGGTACAGGATAATGACACTGACACTTGGGGTTCAGGATAATGACGCTGACACTTGGGGTACAGGATAATGACACTGACACTTGGGGTACAGGATAATGACACTGACACTTGGGGTACAGGATAATGACACTGACACTTGGGGTACAGGATAATGACGCTGACACTTGGGGTACAGGATAATGACACTGACACTTGGGGTACAGGATAATGACACTGACACTTGGGGTACAGGATAATGACACTGACACTTGGGGTACAGGATAATGACACTGACACTTGGGGTACAGGATAATGACACTGACACTTGGGGTACAGGATAATGACACTGACACTTGGGGTACAGGATAATGACACTGACACTTGGGGTACAGGATAATGACACTGACACTTGGGGTACAGGATAATGACACTGACACTTGGGGTACAGGATAATGACACTGACACTTGGGGTACAGGATGATGACACTGACACTTGGGGTACAGGATAATGACACTGACACTTGGGGTACAGGATAATGGCACTGACACTTGGGGTACAGGATAATGACACTGACACTTGGGGCACAGGATAATGACACTGACACTTGGGGTACAGGATAATGACACTGACACTTGGGGTACAGGATAATGACACTGACACTCGGGGTATAGGATAATGACACTGACACTTGGGGTACAGGATAATGACACTGACACTTGGGGTACAGGATAATGACACTGACACTTGGGGTACAGGATAAGGACACACTGACACTTGGGGTACAGGATAATGACACTGACACTTGGGGTACAGGATAATGACACTGACACTTGGGGTACAGGATAATGACACTGACACTTGGGGTACAGGATAATGACACTGACACTTGGGGTACAGGATAATGACACTGACACTTGGGGTACAGGATGATGACACTGACACTTGGGGTACAGGATAATGACACTGACACTTGGGGTACAGGATAATGGCACTGACACTTGGGGTACAGGATAATGACACTGACACTTGGGGCACAGGATAATGACACTGACACTTGGGGTACAGGATAATGACACTGACACTTGGGGTACAGGATAATGACACTGACACTCGGGGTACAGGATAATGACACTGACACTCGGGGTATAGGATAATGACACTGACACTTGGGGTACAGGATAATGACACTGACACTTGGGGTACAGGATAAGGACACACTGACACTTGGGGTACAGGATAATGACACTGACACTTGGGGTACAGGATAATGACACTGACACTTGGGGTACAGGATAATGACACTGACACTTGGGGTACAGGATAATGACACACTGACACTTGGGGTACAGGATAATGACACAGTGACACTTGGGGTACAGGATAATGACACAGTGACACTTGGGGTACAGGATAATGACACTGACACTTGGGGTACAGGACAATGACACTGACACTTGGGGTACAGGATAATGACACTGACACTTGGGGTACAGGATAATGACACAGTGACACTTGGGTACAGGATAATGACACTGACACTTGGGGTACAGGATAATGACACTGACACTTGGGGTACAGGATAATGACACTGACACCTGGGGTACAGGATAATGACACTGACACTTGGGGTACAGGATAATGACGCTGACACTTGGGGTACAGGATAATGACACTGACACTTGGGGTACAGGATAATGACACTGACACTTGGGGTACAGGACAATGACACTGACACTTGGGGTACAGGATAATGACACACTGACACTTGGGGTACAGGACAATGACACTGACACTTGGGGTACAGGATAATGACACTGACACTTGGGGTACAGGATAATGACACTGACACTTGGGGTACAGGATAATGACACTGACACTTGGGGTACAGGATAATGACACTGACACTTGGGGTACAGGATAATGACACTGACACTTGGGGTACAGGATAATGGCACTGACACTTGGGGTACAGGATAATGACACTGACACTTGGGGTACAGGATAATGACACTGACACTTGGGGTACAGGATAATGGCACTGACACTTGGGGTACAGGATAATGACACTGACACTTGGGGTACAGGATAATGACACTGACACTTGGGGTACAGGATAATGACACTGACACTTGGGGTACAGGATAATGACACTGACACTTGGGGTACAGGATGATGACACTGACACTTGGGGTACAGGATAATGACACTGACACTTGGGGTACAGGATAATGGCACTGACACTTGGGGTACAGGATAATGACACTGACACTTGGGGCACAGGATAATGACACTGACACTTGGGGTACAGGATAATGACACTGACACTCGGGGTACAGGATAATGACACTGACACTCGGGGTATAGGATAATGACACTGACACTTGGGGTACAGGATAATGACACTGACACTTGGGGTACAGGATAATGACACTGACACTTGGGGTACAGGATAATGACACTGACACTTGGGGTACAGGATAATGACACTGACACTTGGGGTACAGGATAATGACACACTGACACTTGGGGTACAGGATAATGACACAGTGACACTTGGGGTACAGGATAATGACACAGTGACACTTGGGGTACAGGATAATGACACTGACACTTGGGGTACAGGATAATGACACAGTGACACTTGGGTACAGGATAATGACACTGACACTTGGGGTACAGGATAATGACACTGACACTTGGGGTACAGGATAATGACACTGACACCTGGGGTACAGGATAATGACACTGACACTTGGGGTACAGGATAATGACACTGACACTTGGGGTACAGGATAATGACACTGACACTTGGGGTACAGGACAATGACACTGACACTTGGGGTACAGGATAATGACACACTGACACTTGGGGTACAGGACAATGACACTGACACTTGGGGTACAGGATAATGACACTGACACTTGGGGTACAGGATAATAACACTGACACTTGGGGTACAGGATAATGACACTGACACTTGGGGTACAGGATAATGACACTGACACTTGGGGTACAGGATAATGACACTGACACTTGGGGTACAGGATAATGACACTGACACTTGGGGTACAGGATAATGACACTGACACTTGGGGTACAGGATAATGACACTGACACTTGGGGTACAGGATGATGACACTGACACTGGGGGTACAGGATAATGACACTGACACTTGGGGTACAGGATAATGACACTGACAGTCGGGGTATAGGATAATGACACTGACACTTGGGGTACAGGATAATGACACTGACACTTGGGGTACAGGATAATGACACTGACACTTGGGGTACAGGATAATGACACTGACACTTGGGGTACAGGATAATGACACACTGACACTTGGGGTACAGGATAATGACACAGTGACACTTGGGGTACAGGATAATGACACAGTGACACTTGGGGTACAGGATAATGACACTGACACTTGGGGTACAGGATAATGACACTGACACTTGGGGTACAGGATAATGACACTGACACTTGGGGTACAGGATAATGACACACTGACACTTGGGGTACAGGATAATGACACAGTGACACTTGGGGTACAGGATAATGACACAGTGACACTTGGGGTACAGGATAATGACACTGACACTTGGGGTACAGGATAATGACACAGTGACACTTGGGTACAGGATAATGACACTGACACTTGGGGTACAGGATAATGACACTGACACTTGGGGTACAGGATAATGACACTGACACCTGGGGTACAGGATAATGACACTGACACTTGGGGTACAGGATAATGACACTGACACTTGGGGTACAGGATAATGACACTGACACTTGGGGTACAGGACAATGACACTGACACTTGGGGTACAGGATAATGACACACTGACACTTGGGGTACAGGACAATGACACTGACACTTGGGGTACAGGATAATGACACTGACACTTGGGGTACAGGATAATGACACTGACACTTGGGGTACAGGATAATGACACTGACACTTGGGGTACAGGATAATGACACTGACACTTGGGGTACAGGATAATGACACTGACACTTGGGGTACAGGATAATGACACTGACACTTGGGGTACAGGATAATGACACTGACACTTGGGGTACAGGATAATGACACTGACACTTGGGGTACAGGATGATGACACTGACACTGGGGGTACAGGATAATGACACTGACACTCGGGGTACAGGATAATGACACTGACACTCGGGGTATAGGATAATGACACTGACACTTGGGGTACAGGATAATGACACTGACACTTGGGGTACAGGATAATGACACTGACACTTGGGGTACAGGATAATGACACTGACACTTGGGGTACAGGATAATGACACACTGACACTTGGGGTACAGGATAATGACACAGTGACACTTGGGGTACAGGATAATGACACAGTGACACTTGGGGTACAGGATAATGACACTGACACTTGGGGTACAGGACAATGACACTGACACTTGGGGTACAGGATAATGACACTGACACTTGGGGTACAGGATAATGACACAGTGACACTTGGGTACAGGATAATGACACTGACACTTGGGGTACAGGATAATGACACTGACACTTGGGGTACAGGATAATGACACTGACACCTGGGGTACAGGATAATGACACTGACACTTGGGGTACAGGATAATGACACTGACACTTGGGGTACAGGATAATGACACTGACACTTGGGGTACAGGACAATGACACTGACACTTGGGGTACAGGATAATGACACTGACACTTGGGGTACAGGATAATGACACACTGACACTTGGGGTACAGTATAATGACACTGACACTTGGGGTACAGGATAATGACACACTGACACTTGGGGTACAGGACAATGACACTGACACTTGGGGTACAGGATAATGACACTGACACTTGGGGTACAGGATAATGACACTGACACTTGGGGTACAGGATAATGACACTGACACTTGGGGTACAGGATAATGACACTGACACTTGGGGTACAGGACAATGACACTGACACTTGGGGTACAGGATAATGACACAGTGACACTTGGGGTACAGGATAATGACACAGTGACACTTGGGACATAGTGGTAGCTGGCAGGGTGTCCTTTTGGGGTCGGTCGGGGTGGTGCACATATTTTTGCAGTGTAGGGTTCAGCAGACTGCACTTTCCTATACAGTGCTGTAAGTCGGGAAATAAACCGTTGTGATGTGACCCAGTTAAAATGTAGGATACTGGACAATGACAAGCTAAGTGTTGGGTTACAGAGCAATATATGATAAGTAGAAGAGCCCCATCGAGCGTGTCCAGAAAGTAAGGGGTTCATCCCATCTATCCTCCCAATATCTCATGTGTCACTGCTTTTAGATCGGTCTTGTGTGTCCCTCTACTGCAGTACCTCTTCACTGCCTGCAGGGGTCACTGTTGCTTTTCCCGCCTCTGAAGAAGGGCGGTCTATATTGGAAGCATGTGCGGAAGACGATGACATCTTTCTCTTCTCATGATCCCATATTTATTTTGTTATAAAATTACATCAATGCCTGTGTCAACATTTTTCTACGATCTGAACATTTGTGGACATAAGTGACTGCAGAATTACAATATTCAGTATACGACGTTACCTGCCGATGGGTATGTGGGTCCATCCTGTAGCAGTACCTCACCCAATTTTTATGAAGATTTTAAAAATGTGCGCTGGTCGCATCAGATCTGTGCCATGCACAAAATCAGGGTTGGGATGGCACCCAGGTAGAAAAAGTGAGTAAATTAGAAAGGGTTTATTTTTGTAAGGCCGGGACAATTGGGTATTTTCTGAGATTCGACAAAATCTGGGAAAACCCATTTAGTATGCTGTACGAAGCTCATTAGCAAACTGCAGCTTTGGTTGCATACATTGTTACTAAAAAGTGTCGGTTGTCAATCTGTCGCTAAGGAGCAACTGATCGAATGCTAAATGGAGGGTGGGAGATCTAAACAAATGGGAAAATCTCATTAATAAAGCCGTTTGCAATGTGATATCACACGATGTAGCCGCTGCTTCTGAAAATACTTTTTTGCTCCCCTTCTCGGCTGTGCCAGAGCCTAACAACCATAGTCTTTTTTTTTTTTTTTTAAAGGGTTGTCGAGTAGAGTGTACTTATGCATTGACCATATTTCTGTAATATTATAGTTAGAGGGTGTGTCACTTTAAACGGGTTTTCTGCTTTGGACAGGGTCCCTCAACATAAGCCAATGACATGGCAACCAGACATAATCTGTGGGAGATAACAGCAAGAAATGCCCTACTTCCCACTACAGGCCAAATAAAGCATTACGCAGTTGTCATAAACCTAACACGCTCTAGTGCAAGATAAGGGCTGTGTCAGGGACACACAGTTTTCGTAAAGGTCCACTGACCTGGGTCTGTGGTGAGGTGAAGGTCCAAGCTGAAGACAAAGGATAAAGATGTCGTCTTTTTAACATTTCCTAAACTTTGAAGAACTATTTTCATATGATTTATTAATATTATTTATTACTTGTAATACCAGACCTCAAAATTTATTAAGACCCCAGACTATCAAACTTATCCAGACCCCAAACCAGACACCTAAAATAAATTTAGACCCCAGATCAGTCCCCCTAGGATTTATTTTGACTTGCGACTAAACCTTGGAAATTAATTTAGATCCCGGCCAGACCCTTAAATTATTCACACTCCGACCCCAGATAATACCCTTAACATGAATCAGACCCCACATCAGCCCTTAACATTAACTCAGAACCCAAATTTATCAAATAATAGAACAGACTCCTTAAATTAATTCAGACAATATAACAGACCACTAAAATTAGTTTAGACCCCAGATCAGTCCCCTAGAAATAATTGTGGCTTGCGACCAGACCTTGGAAATGTATTCAGATCCCGGCCAGGCCCTTAAATTATTCAGACCGAGACCCCAGATAATACCCTTAACATGAATGAGACCTCACATCAGCCTTTAAGATTAACTCAGAACCCAAATTAATCAGATTATAGAACAGACCCCTAAAATTAATTTAGTCCCCCAGATCACCCCTAAGATGAATTCAGACCCCCAGATCAGTCCCCTAGAATTAATTTTGACCTTCAACTAGACCTAGGATATTAATTCGATCCCGGCCAGACTCTTAAAT
Source organism: Bufo bufo (assembly GCF_905171765.1). Lineage (NCBI taxonomy): Eukaryota > Metazoa > Chordata > Amphibia > Anura > Bufonidae > Bufo > Bufo bufo. The sequence continues at coordinate 425,023,923 of NC_053394.1, forward strand.
TATTCAGACCCAGACCCCTAACATGAATAAGACCCCAGATGAGTCCCTAAGATTAATCCAGGACCTATATGAAAATTATAGGTTTATAGATCGTAGAACAGACCCCTCAAATTAAATCAGACACCAGACCAAAGTAAAAAATAATATAGTGAGTCCGGTTCACTTCCAGGCATCATTTATATAACTGTCCCACCGTGAGTGTGGACCCCAGAGCTCGGATCACTGGCTGACCACTAATATGGCCACACAACTTCCCCGTGCTCCTGGAGGTCACATCTCATACAAAATATTATTATGGAGGCCTTGAGCAGGCACTGTGGTCACATGACATCATTGGGCACTGCCGACCAGAAAATCGGTAAATCTCAACTTTTTAACTGGGTTTTGACAGATTGTAAGCAACAAAATGCAGAACAGGAACTAAAACAAGACAAATGATGTACATGTAGGTGCCCCTGATCTGCGGGCTTTGCCTTTACTGAGCCGGTCTCATCGCTAAAGTGATTTTCTACATTTCTTTAATGGTCACAGCAGATGATCCGTAATAATGCAAAGATGATGAACTGTGCCAGTCAACCCCAACAGGTGACCGCGCAGAAGGTCCTGACGCTGATCTTGCATGTACCGCCAAGTACATCAGGATGCTGGCCAGGTCCTTGTGCGCCTAGCCCTGCCAGTAGTTCTACTAGATGCACTGGAGGAAACACTGCCCTCCTCCAATTCATCTATAACGGCATGTCCATGGGATCTGGACAATGGGTGTCAACAGTCCAGATTCGGTCTGTGTTCCACCAGTACACATGTACATAGTCCCTCTCTTTTATTGCTAATGAATAAAGGGGGGGAGGGTACTTTCTATTAAACCCCCTTTTAATGTCCAGAAAATTATTCTGTGTTTTATTTATTTAGATTCTTTTATTCTTTATTTCACAAAATCGGCCTCTGATGATGTCACGTAGTGGAGCTGTTGGCATCTAAGTCCCTTATTTTAACCACGTTTTCTAATGCTTCATCAAATATATGGCAGAGATAAGAATAGCGAACGAGTAATCCAGAGGTCAGGGCAGACTCCATGCTTGAACAAATGTGAGAGAATAGGGGACACTTTGAGCAGAAGCTCTTAAAGACGTGTCAGGGTAAGGGAAGAAATGTGTTCATGGTCAGCCAGGTTGTCATTTGAAGATAAGACTTGATGTCCCTCCTGGAAAGTGCAATTCTCTGTTCTCTTAGAAAAGGGCATATTCAATAGAGTTCAGTAAGTGACAGATGATTATGAAACTTGTGTATACGAAGATAAAGTAATCCACTGCACCCGAGGGTAGACCACAAACTGACCTTTTATATGAACTTTTTTGCCCTAGTCATCCATTGATGTAGCTTCTTGGTTCAAGCTCTACAGGAACTTGTGAATTTTAACTCAAATGTTAAACCCTCTTTCTTTTTGCTTCGTCTCCCTCTGCTTCTGCTTCAGTACAGGTCTTGGAAGGTACTGGTTCTACTTGTGGAGATCTAGCTGGTGTAGAGTCCTACAGGCAATGCTTCCTGGGAAAAGTATACAAATTAACCTCCTGAAGGAAGAAAAGTGTCTCTCTAATGCCACCTATTGGTGAGCCAGTGCCTGACTACAGAAATTATTCAAACCAGACTCTGCAATAGTACTTTTTCCAGGAAGCTTTCACCGGAAAGTCTCCCTACACCAGCTGGTTCTCCACAAACAGAACCAGTACCTTCCAAGAACACCTAAAGGATCTCACCCAGGAAACCCAAACCCTTCTCCATATTGATGAGGAGCAAAAATTTTAAAACAGCGTTCAACACACAGTGTTACGTAGGTGGCCCATGCTTACTACTGTCCTGCTACGTTGGGCAGGCATGGGCTCCACTTACCGTGTGTCTGTCACAGTTCCAGCACTCCGGCAGCGGATCTAGGCTCCTGTGTGTCTATTGGAGATATTCTTCATAAAACTTCATCTCATTGTGCAATAGTACAAGGGTTAAACCCTCCTTTGGTTCTGTGTGCAGCTGCTTCTAATTTGTTAATCAGCTCTGTTATATATGCTATGCGGTTTGTCTCACTCACTGCCTGGGCAATAGATTTACTAGCTTGCTATATCCTGAAAAGGTGCTATAATCTGCTTGTCTGCCTGATTACCAGATCCTGACCCTTTGATGCCTGACCTGACCCATGCCTGATCACTGTACTGACCCTCTGCTGCCTGCCCTGGCCTTTGGAGATTTGCATGAACTCTGCCTGCCCTGGCCTCGGCCTTTACTAACTACAAGCTTTGCCTGATCCCTTGGTGCTCCGTGGGTCAGCTGTCAACCACACTGGGACTACTCCAGGAGGTTGCAGCCTGGTGGTTCTCCTGCAGCGAAGTCAAGATCCCTGTATAGGGGTTAAAGGGTGAATATCAGGGGACTGCCAGGATAATGCACTTAGGTTTAGCCCAAAGTCAAACCAGTTGGTTGGCACAGTGGTTCCACACCCACTGATGGCTAGGCATATCACCCAAAACACAGCGTAACCATGTTTCAAGGCTCTTTCATGGGTTGGACATTGACTAACAGGATAGCTACCTATAGGTGGTTCTAGAGACAGATTTCTTCCTTCTAGAGGAGAGCTAATTTCCATAATTCCATACACAGGCTAGATAAAATATTACATTTTTCTTTTCCCCCTTTTAGCCTGGATGATTTTGTGTACAGCCTCCTCATGCTTCCAAGTGTCTTCAATGGAGTGGCCCATGACAAGTTTCACAGAGAGGCAGTTATAACTCCCTGTGATCAATTGGTGGTCACCGAGATTGGAAGTCAAGTGGTTGCTAGTGTAACGGTCACGTCCACACACACACACAGGGGGAAGGATAGTGACCACTGCGCTCCACCCTCACCCCTGGCCCTGCCTACTTGCCTCACGAGTCTTGATGACAGGGGACAACTGGACGACAGTCCCTAACTTAGGATACGTGCAGGGAAGACAGACAAGACAAAATACGGAACATGAACGGACCGGGTCAGAACCAAGAGAGCTACGCAGTACAAAGGGTTAAGCAAAGAATGGTCAGGAGAAGCCGGGATCAAATACCAGGAGAGTAGAGAAGTACAAGAGGAGTCCTAAGAGAGTAGTCAGGTGGGAGCCGAGGTCACAATACCAGGACGGATGCGCAGTACAGGAGGAGCAGGCAAATGATCGTCAGGGAACGGAATCAGGTGAGTATTCAGTAGTCCAACAAATAGCCAGGAACCTAGAAATTAACAGGCAACCTGTGGCTAGCAGGCTGCCTATATTTATAGTGGGGAGTGAGGGTCATGTGACGTGGCCAGCGTCACATGACCGACAGACCAACCAGTTGAGCACCGAGTGATCAGCTCGGCGCTCAAGGCAGACTTAAGAGCAGGGAGCCACCCAGCAGTAAAGCCGCCCTGGGAACGAGGTCAAACACAGATCCTCATTCCCAAAGCTAAGCAACAGTTCTGCGGGCAATGGGGGACCGAGTGCACCTTCGTAACCCCGTTACAGCTAGTCAACTTTAAGCATGGCAGCCTTAAAAATACTCTAGACTGGAGCTGGCTGACTGATCTAAGTGAGGGTCCCTAAAGCCTCTTAACATAGTAATATATGACGGGCAGCTGCACAGATCTCGTAAGGACTGAGGATCCATGAATTCCTTCTGTTCTCTGGACCCTTTATATAAAATCCTCAAGGCGGTGGCTGGCGTGGCATTACCGTATATTGCGCTCACCTCTAGACGAATGCAATGTGATTGTGGCCTATTAGGTTGGCTAATGCTATTTGTTGGGTTGGGTATATTTTGGGTGGTAGCTGTTATCGTTGCCTTTAGCCTCTTGTGTTCTTCCGTTTCTATTGCGCTGACATAACCATCTGCATCCAGATAATGGAACATATCCCATACCTATAGATATAGCATCTCAGTCTCTCCAATATTCCCATAGAGCGAGTATTCCGCGCAGGTGCAATGTGTGATGCGAACGCATTGCGCCTGCCCAGAATCCGGACCCATTCATTTCAATGGGTCTGTTATACATGAGCGTTGGTTTTCATGCATCACTTGTGAAAATCGCAGCATGTTCTATATTAAGCGATTTTCACGCCACGCTGGCCCCATAGAAGTGAATGGGGCTGCGTGAAAAAGTTTTTCACGGATGGTTGCTAAGAGTTGTTGTTTGTAAATATTCAGTTTTTTTTAACACATTAAATTGCATTGCAAACTGAACGTGATCGCAAACAAAACTGAATGAACTTGCTTTCGAAATCGCGCAGCTTTCACTGAACACATTCGCAACGCATCCGGACCTAATCCAAACACGCTCGCCTGCAAGGGGCCTTAGGGCTTGGGGTATTTTCTCTGTTCCAAAACCAAAAGGCAGCCCCAGTAGAGGTAGTAGATGGCGTCCAGTGCCGGATGCCGGAGGGCGCTGTAAGTCAAGGGCCTCCATTGGGGGTGCTTTCTATACCTTTTTCAACCCATGACCTGCCATAAACCATTGCACAGCATATTTAGCGCATTACATCACTGCGAAAATGTGCTTTATTTGGATGCATAATGACCCCGTCTCCCCCCCCATGGCACACACACACATACAGACACATAACACGACCACAGGCAAGAGGGTTTCCAGATCATTAAATGGTTTTATAGGCTGCAGCAGTTTAACAAATTCATCGTGCAGCGAACTGTCTGTGTGAATGGGGCATCCTGCTAAGCCAAGAGGGGGAATTAGTGCTGCGCCGAGAGGAGGGGGGGGGGGACGCCGCGCTTGCCAAAGACACCCCACTGCTTTACCAAAGCTGGGAGCAGATTAATCAGACACTAATTCGATTTGCAACAGCTAAAGGTTTTTTTTTCGTTTTTTTCACAGCTCAGTGTTTAGGAATTCGGCAGGGGCGGCCGCGCAGAAAGGAGAGGGGGCACATTAGCATAGACCCCCATTTCCAAATGATTCTGCTGGATCCAGCGCTTGTTTGTTCTCCTCTTCTCCTTTGGCGCTGATTATAGTCTGTTCGCCGTGACTGACAGATTGTATGTAGAAAGCAGGGCTGCCGAAGTGTGGAAATAGCACTGACCTGTTAATGAGGGGCTATATAGTGAAAGGGAGAAGGGGCTGAGAAAATGGATTCAAAAAGGTGTTTGGGTGGTGAGTGCCGCATAACTTTTTATATCCCCCCCCCCAACTTGTCCCCGGGCGCTGTTTTCTTTGCCTGCATGTGTGCGAAGGATTTCAAAGTCTTCCCAGATCCGCTGATAAGACAAGGATTTGTAAAGGTGTTTTGAAAGGTCTCCGATCAATCTTCTCCTGGATAGGGGAGAGCACAAAGAGGCCGAGCAGGCGACAAAAATAAGAGAAAAGCGCTAATCCTGCAACACTTTCTGTTTACGCCTCAGTTCAGCCGCGTTAACCCCTCGCGTGCTGACAGGGAACAAACAGGAAAAGGGAAAACGTCAGGCCAATGCAGATATCCGCAGCCGAATATTAATGTATGCAAGTCCCTCCAAGTGTCATTATCCTGTACCCCAAGTGTCAGTGTCATTATCCTGTACCCCAAGTGTCAGTGTCATTATCCTGTACCCCGAGTGTCAGTGTGTCATCCTGTACCCCAAGTGTTAGTGTCATTATCCTGTACCCCGAGTGTCAGTGTGTCATTATCCTGTACCCCAAGTGTCAGTGTCATTATCCTGTACCCCAAGTGTCAGTGTGTCATTATCCTGTACCCCAAGTGTCAGTGTGTCATTATCCTGTACCCCAAGTGTCAGTGTCATCATCCTGTACCCCAAGTGTCAGTGTCATTATCCTGTACCCCAAGTGTCAGTGTGTCATTATCCTGTACCCCAAGTGTCAGTGTCATTATCCTGTACCCCAAGTGTCAGTGTGTCATTATCCTGTACCCCAAGTGTCAGTGTCATCATCCTGTACCCCAAGTGTCAGTGTCAGTATCCTGTACCCCAGGTGTCAGTGTCATCCTGTACCCCAAGTGTCAGTGTCATTATCCTGTACCCCGAGTGTCAGTGTCATTATCCTGTACCCCAAGTGTCAGTGTGTCATTATCCTGTACCCCAAGTGTCAGTGTCATTATCCTGTACCCCAAGTGTCAGTGTCATTATCCTGTACCCCGAGTGTCAGTGTCATTATCCTGTACCCCAAGTGTCAGTGTCATTATCCTGTACCCCAAGTGTCAGTGTGTCATTATCCTGTACCCCAAGTGTCAGTGTCATCATCCTGTACCCCAAGTGTCAGTGTCATTATCCTGTACCCCAAGTGTCAGTGTGTCATTATCCTGTACCCCAAGTGTCAGTGTCATTATCCTGTACCCCAAGTGTCAGTGTCATTATCCTGTACCCCAAGTGTCAGTGTCATTATCCTGTACCCCAAGTGTCAGTGTCATTATCCTGTACCCCAAGTGTCAGTGTCATTATCCTGTACCCCAAGTGTCAGTGTCATTATCCTGTACCCCAAGTGTCACCGTGTCATTATCCTGTACCCCAAGTGTCAGTGTCATTATCCTGTACCCCAAGTGTCAGTGTGTCATTATCCTGTACCCCAAGTGTCAGTGTCATTATCCTGTACCCCAAGTGTCACTGTGTCATTATCCTGTACCCCAAGTGTCAGTGTCATTATCCTGTACCCCGAGTGTCAGTGTCATTATCCTGTACCCCAAGTGTCAGTGTCATTATCCTGTACCCCAAGTGTCAGTGTCATTATCCTGTACCCCAAGTGTCAGTATCATTATCCTGTACCCCATGTGTCAGTATCATTATCCTGTACCCCAAGTGTCAGTGTCATTATCCTGTACCCCAAGTGTCAGTGTCATTATCCTGTACCCCATGTGTCAGTATCATTATCCTGTACCCCAAGTGTCAGTGTCATTATCCTGTACCCCAAGTGTCAGTGTGTCATTATCCTGTACCCCAAGTGTCAGTGTCATTATCCTGTACCCCAAGTGTCAGTGTCATTATCCTGTACCCCAAGTGTCAGTGTCATTATCCTGTACCCCAAGTGTCAGTGTCATTATCCTGTACCCCAAGTGTCAGTGTCATTATCCTGTACCCCAAGTGTCAGTGTCATTATCCTGTACCCCAAGTGTCAGTGTCATTATCCTGTACCCCAAGTGTCACCGTGTCATTATCCTGTACCCCAAGTGTCAGTGTCATTATCCTGTACCCCAAGTGTCAGTGTGTCATTATCCTGTACCCCAAGTGTCAGTGTCATTATCCTGTACCCCAAGTGTCACTGTGTCATTATCCTGTACCCCAAGTGTCAGTGTCATTATCCTGTACCCCAAGTGTCAGTATGTCATTATCCTGTACCCCAAGTGTCAGTGTGTCATTATCCTGTACCCCAAGTGTCAGTATGTCATTATCCTGTACCCCAAGTGTCACTGTGTCATTATCCTGTACCCCAAGTGTCAGTGTCATTATCCTGTACCCCAAGTGTCAGTATGTCATTATCCTGTACCCCAAGTGTCAGTGTGTCATTATCCTGTATCCCAAGTGTCAGTGTCATTATCCTGTACCCCGAGTGTCAGTGTCATTATCCTGTACCCCAAGTGTCAGTGTCATTATCCTGTACCCCAAGTGTCAGTGTCATTATCCTGTACCCCGAGTGTCAGTGTCATTATCCTGTACCCCAAGTGTCAGTATCATTATCCTGTACCCCAAGTGTCAGTGTCATTATCCTGTACCCCAAGTGTCAGTGTCATTATCCTGTACCCCAAGTGTCACCGTGTCATTATCCTGTACCCCGAGTGTCAGTGTCATTATCCTGTACCCCAAGTGTCAGTGTCATTATCCTGTACCCCAAGTGTCACTGTGTCATTATCCTGTACCCCAAGTGTCAGTGTCATTATCCTGTACCCCAAGTGTCAGTGTCATTATCCTGTGCCCCAAGTGTCAGTGTCATTATCCTGTACCCCAAGTGTCAGTGTGTCATTATCCTGTACCCCAAGTGTCAGTGTGTCATTATCCTGTACCCCAAGTGTCAGTGTCATTATCCTGTACCCCAAGTGTCAGTGTGTCATTATCCTGTACCCCAAGTGTCAGTGTGTCATTATCCTGTACCCCAAGTGTCAGTGTGTCATTATCCTGTACCCCAAGTGTCAGCGTCATTATCCTGTACCCCAAGTGTCAGTGTCATTATCCTGCACCCCAAGTGTCAGTGTCATTATCCTGTACCCCAAGTGTCATTATCCTGTACCCCAAGTGTCAGTGTCATTATCCTGTACCCCAAGTGTCAGTATCCTGTACCCCAAGTGTCAGTGTCATTATCCTGTACCCCAAGTGTCAGTGTCATTATCCTGTACCTCAAGTGTCATTATCCTGTACCCCAAGTGTCAGTGTCATTATCCTGTACCCCAAGTTTCTTTGGTCTAAGCTTCCAGCAGCCATTATATGACGATCATGACGTAATTGATTTTATTTTTAAAAACTCTTCCTAATTATCACCCATTGACTTTCTACTGTCTCATTGCTCTCAGGATGGGGATGACTGACAGGACAGACTGATTCTTCCCTCATGAACGCATCGCTTTATTAACTATCATTACATTATTTGCATAATCTACTTCTGACACTTGGGGTACAGAATAATGACACACTGACACTTGGGGTACAGGATAATGACACTGACACTTGGGGTACAGGATAAGGACACTGACACTTGGGGTACAGGATAATGACACGGTGACACTTGGGGTACAGGATAATGACACGGTGACACTTGGGGTACAGGATAATGACGCTGACACTTGGGGTACAGGATAATGACACTGACACTTGGGGTACAGGATAATGACACTGACACTTGGGGTACAGGATAATGACACACTGACACTTGGGGTACAGGATAATGACACGGTGACACTTGGGGTACAGGATAATGACACTAACACTTGGGGTACAGGATAATGACACTGACACTTGGGGTACAGGATAATGACACACTGACACTTGGGGTACAGGATAATGACACTGACACTTGGGGTACAGGATAATGACACTGACACTTGGGGTACAGGATAATGACACTGACACTTGGGGTACAGGATAATGACACTGACACTTGGGGTACAGGATAATGACACTGACACTTGGGGTACAGGATAATGACACACTGACACTTGGGGTACAGGATAATGACACTGACACTTGGAGTACAGGATAATGACAATGACACTTGGGGTACAGGATAATGACACTGATACTTGGGGTACAGGATAATGACACACTGACACTTGGGGTACAGGATAATGACACTGACACTTGGAGTACAGGATAATGACACTGACACTTGGGGTACAGGATAATGACACTGACACTTGGGGTACAGGATAATGACACGCTGACACTTGGGGTACAGGATAATGACACGCTGACACTTGGGGTACAGGATAATGACACTGACACATGGGGTACAGGATAATGACACTGACACTTGGGGTACAGGATAATGACACTGACACTTGGGGTACAGGATAATGACACTGACACATGGGGTACAGGATAATGACACTGACACTTGGGGTACAGGATAATGACACTGACACATGGGGTACAGGATAATGACACACTGACACTTGGGGTACAGGATAATGACAATGACACTTGGGGTACAGGATAATGACACTGATACTTGGGGTACAGGATAATGACACTGACACTTGGGGTACAGGATAATGACACTGACACTTGGGGTACAGGATAATGACACGCTGACACTTGGGGTACAGGATAATGACATGCTGACACTTGGGGTACAGGATAATGACACTGACACTCGGGGTACAGGATAATGACACTGACACTTGGGGTACAGGATAATGACACTGACACTTGGGGTACAGGATAATGACACTGACACATGGGGTACAGGATAATGACACGCTGACACTTGGGGTACAGGATAATGACACTGACACTTGGGGTACAGGATAATGACACGCTGACACTTGGGGTACAGGATAATGACACTGACACTTGGGGTACAGGATAATGACACTGACACTTGGGGTACAGGATAATGACACTGACACTTGGGGTACAGGATAATGACACAGTGACACTTGGGGTACAGGATAATGACACTGACACTTGGGGTACAGGATAATGACACTGACACTTGGGGTACAGGATAATGACACTGACACTTGGGGTACAGGATAATGACGCTGACAGTTAGGTTACAGGCACTGACTAATTAGGATGTAATTTCTCAAACAGTTTTCTTTTTTCTCCTCTTCAAAATGACTTCTGTGTCGTTTCCATTTCAATGTTCGGATCCAAACTAGAACGTCATCGATGTATCGGTGCTAAAATCCCTGTAGATACACATTATAAGATGGAATCATGGCCGGTGACTCTTCTTCTTAAGTTTTGGAACATAAACTGCCTGTTTTAGTTGACAATTGAGATGAAGTATTCCTGAAAAAAATTATACAAAAAATTACAAAACTCTTGATAGTTAGTCTCTAGTGTCAGACTGAGGTTCCTTGAGCTTCCTTTATCTATGCAGAACATGTACACCTTGACTTTTAATTGACTCTTAATCTTTTGTTAATATGGTGGACCAGTCAATAGACTATCCAGATTTTCAGAGGTCAATAACAGAAACCTTTTTTGTTTTGCAGTATTATAATAAAATTGAATATAAATCCTCAAAATTGTAATTGAAAAATGAAAATAAAATAAAAAATATATTTTATCATTTAGATCAAGTTCTCAAAGAGTGCCTCCTGTAATTTGACCCTTCCAAAATTTCAAAAGTCCTGTAATCCTGTTTAAAATAGAAATCATACAGTATATCCCATTCATCAATTCTGATCCTTATCTTTTGGCCAAGAGGTTACAAAGAGCATCTCTTGCCCTGGAGGTCCTGTCCTGTATTACACAAGTAACTCATTAATATGAATGGGCACTGTGTAATGCTTCATTTCCCCTGTGGTGGCGCTGCAGGGAATTAGAACCCGTACTGCTAAGTTTCCACACACATTACAGCTGATCGCAGGGGGGGGGGGGGGGGGGGGGGGGGGCGATGGACTTTGTGATCAGCTTATTGTCAAGAGACCGTTCTAACAAGTAGGGATTGTCCAAAGTGGAGAGCCCCTTTAAGATGATGTTATATAGTAATAAATGAGGCAATATGTAATGCCAGAAATGATCAGTCGACAGTGTATCCATTCCTTTTATATCACTTTGAAATTAAAGAGGTATTCCCCTCTCAGATATTGATGGTATGTATCTAGGATATGCCATCAATGGCTGTTTTCGGAAGTCCCATGGTAGTGACTGGAGAGCACACTGCGCATGCTCAGCCACCTCTCAGAAATAGCTAAGCTGGTGCTCAACTATTTTCTGAACTCCTATATCGGTGAATGCTCGGCTGCTCTTCCTTCACTTCAGGGGTCCTGTTCTAGAGATAGGAGCAGATCCCAGAAGTGGGACATGCACCTATCTTACATTAATGGCATATGCTACCTATATACCATCAATGTCTGAGATGGGAATCTCATGCACAAAAACATATTTTTTTTCTGTGTCCGTTTTTTTTTTTTTTTTTGCGGAAATGACTATGTGTGCATTCTGTGTCTGTTTGTCCACATTGCTGTTCCGCAATAAAATACAACATATCCTATTATTGTTCGCCTTACGGACAAGGGTAGGACTGGTATCTGTGTTTTGCGGACCGCAAAACATCCAACGGTGGTGTGCATGAGCCCTTAATGACACTATTTAGGGTCCATTCACTCGAACGTAAGTGCTCTGTGCCCGTGCTTGGTCAGCAGCTGTGTGATACGACTTGAATAGGCCCACGATCTGCAAGATACAGCAAAAGATAGGACAGAAGCATGGACCCAAAAACCCACGGAAACGCTTCTTAGCGCTTCCATGGGTTTCCAATCCTATCTATTGCCGTATCTTGCAGATCGTGGACCCATTGAAGTCAATGGGTCCGCATCCGCACCACGGAGTGCACACGCCTGGTGCCCATATATTGCGGACTCAGGGTTGGCGGGCCGCAATCAGCTGTTTGAGGAGGCTGCAGAGCTGCGCTCTCTTCAATGTTTACCTGCTCGCCATCTTCGTTGTAGTGGTGGTGCAGTGTAATCACTGCTGTTTGTCCCATTCAAGTGAATGAGAGAAGAAACTGGAATTACCCTGCACGGAGAAGACAATATAGATGGCGTGCAGCTAAATATTAAAAAGGACGCAGCTCTCGCAGGAGTGCCATGGTCCCTTCAAAAATCTGATCAGCGGGGGTGCAGAGAATGAGAGACCCACCAATCTGATATTGATGACTTACCCTGAGGAGAGGTCATCAACATCATGAAACCAGAATACCCCTTCGAAACATTTTATTGTAGGAAAAACATATTTTTAAAAATTACAGTTATGTTTTTAGCATTTTTATTTTATTACATTCAGTTACACCAATTTAACTTTCGGAAATCTATATGGGAAGGAAAACGTATGTGTTTGTCTACCGGAAGCAAACTAAGGATAATGAAATTCCTGCAATCACGGATGAATATTGATGTAGTTTATTATAGACTAGAATGGTGGGTCTTCTGCTTTGCCAAGTAGATGTACACAGATGAGACTTCAGGGATCTGGAAACATGTTAGTAGTGGTCACAATTATGTCAGGAATTTGCAGGTCTATTTCCCCAGGTAGACAAGTTGAGTGAGTACAAGTATCTGTAAGACTCTCCCAGGACTGACATTTCTTACAGCCTCTGGTAGAACATACCATACACAACAAGAAGGGTTTATCAGATAGAGATAATCCACAGCCTATGGACACTCTTACTGTATGCCAAAATCTTGCACCTTTTTTCTATGACAAACCCACACTTTGGTGGAAACTTGCTCCTTGTTGATAAACTCATCTCATAGTTCTTTTTTAAGAAAATGAATATTTTTATTAGAACATATGTACGCACTTCTTACAGCCTCTCTGCTAAATGTCTGTCTTAACACTTCTCCCATGATGGACATGCTCTTCTTCAATGGTCAGGCTCATTACACTCTGCCCTAAGGATGGAGAGGTGTTCTAAAATCTAATTGACAGACTTCCTACACTAGATCCTAAGGGTGGAGAGGCTCCCTAAAATCAGGCCTAGAGATAGGCAGGGTACCTTCACTCTGCTCTAGGAATGGAAGTCTCCCTACACTTGCCCTAGGGATGGGCACTCTCCCTGCGATCCATCCTAGGGATGGAGAGGATCCCTACGCTCTGTCCTAGGGATGGAGAGCTTTCCTACACTCGGTCCTAGGGATGGAGAGGCTCTCTAAGCTTTATTCAAGGGATGGGCAGTCTCCTTACACTCTGTCCTAGGGATGTATCTCCCTACACTCTGCCCTAGGGATGGAGAGTTTCTTCCCTACACTCTGCTAGGGATAGACAGGCTCCTTACACTCTGTCCTAGGGATAGATAGGTTCCCTACACTCCTTCCTAAGGATAGACAGGCTCCTTACATTCTCTACTGGGGAAGGACAGGCACCTACACTGTGTCCTAGGGATACAGAGGCTCCCTACACTCAGTCCTAGGTATGAGCAGAGTACGTACACTCTATCCTAGGGAGGGAGAGGCTCCCTATACTCTGCTCTGGGTGTGGAAAGGATCTTTACAGTCTGTCCAAGGAGTGGAGAGGATGACTACATTATGTCCTATGTGTGGAGAGGATCCCTACACTCTGTCCTAGGGATAGAGAGGCTCCCTGCACTCAGTCCTAGGGAAGGGCAAAGTATGTACACTCTGTCTTAGGGATAGAGAGGCTCTTTGCACTCTGTACTAGGGATGGAAATTGTCCTTACACTCTGCTCTAGGGGTGGAGAGGATATTTACAGTCTGTCCAAGGAGTGGAGAGGATCACTACACTATGTCCTAGGGGTGGAGAGGATCACTTCATTCTGTCCTAGTGATAAGCAGTTGCTCTACACTCGTAGGGATGGAAAGGCTCCCTAGATTCTGGCTTAGGGATGGATAGACTCCTTACACTCTGTACTGGCTCTATTGAAGATGGAAAGTCTTCCTACTATATGCTAGGGATGGAAAGGCTCCCTACACTCTGTCCTAGAAGTGAAGAGGATCACTACACTGTCTCCCAGAGATGGAGAGGCTCCCTACACTGTGTCCTAGGGATGAAGAGGCTCCATACACTGTGACCTAGGGATGGAAAGGCTCCCTACACTGTTTCCTAGGGATGGAGAGGCTCCCTACACTGTGTCTTAGGGATGAAGAGGCTCCCTACACTGTGTCTTAGGGATGAAAAGGCTCCCTACACTGTGTCTTAGGGATGGAAAGGCTCCCTACACTGTGTCTTAGGGATGGAAAGGCTCCCTACACTGTGTCCTAGGGATGGAGAGGCTCCCTACACTGTGTCTTAGGGATGAAGAGGCTCCCTACACTGTGTCCTAGGGATGGAGAGGCTCCCTACACTGTGTCTTAGGGATGAAGAGGCTCCCTACACTGTGTCCTAGGGATGGAAAGGCTCCCTACACTGTGTCCTAGGGGTGGAGAGGCTCCCTACACTGTGTCTTAGGGATGAAGAGGCTCCCTAAACTGTGTCCTAGGCATGGAGAGGCTCCCTACACTGTGTCTTAGGGATGAAGAGGCTCCCTACACTGTGTCCTAGGGATGGAAAGGCTCCCTACACTGTGTCCTAGGGATGGAGAGGCTCCCTACACTGTGTCTTAGGGATGAAGAGGCTCCCTACACTGTGTCCTAGCGAGGAAGAGGCACCCTGCACTCTGCCCTAGCGGTGGAGAGGATCACTACGCTCTGTCCTAGTGATGGAGAGGCTCCCTGCACTCAGTCCTAGGGATGGACAAAGTATGTACACTCTGTCCTAGTGATGGAGAGGCTCCCTACTTTCTGTCTTCTTGAGGATCAAGAGGCTCCCTACACTTTTTCCTACTGGTGGAGCTGCTTTTATAGAGGATCTATAAAATTCTGGTACATTTTCAGATGTTATGAATGCTCCTCCAGTCTTGGTTCTTGTGTTCACCTGTTAGTTTACCATTATGGGCACTGACACCATCATACCTCAGGATGGGGCATGTACTGTACTTCATCTCTGCATCATGGGAAGTGATTTATTTTTGTCGCCCTCTGCTGCGTCAGAAGGAAAGTGTAATTCATGGGAGCATATTGTTGGCTGAAAAGAATGGATGTCACTTTTGCCCATTGTGCTGTTGGCCAACACTGTCCACTGAATATTATTACTCCATCAACATTACCTTCTATAATACTGCCCCCATGAAAGAGTAGGGAAATTTACACATGTGATGGTAATTGCCCTTTAAATGTTTTGGTATAGTGTTGCAGGTTGGTAAGTCTTTTTTTTTATCACTGTTACATCCATTGCTCCAGTGTTGTTAAAATACAGAGACCCCCTTGGACTGACTGTGTAGCAGTCCCTTGATATAAGTACTACCTCCCCCACGCCCCAGCTCCACATTTTCTCTACATTACAGGTAAGACTTTGGTCTCTCTCTTTCCGGGTGGGCACTCTCTTACACACCAGACCCTCTCACTTCTCAGCAATCTCTTGCAAGATAGGCACTTATGAAGAGAAACGTATATATCTCAGCAGTCCCATAACCCTGCAGTATCTCAGAGCATAGCTTCATTCTTACATCAGTCAGTGTATGGACATAATGGACATCTCTTACACCATGCACTCTTTTACTACCTGTCAGCACCTCCATATAACTTCATTCCCTGTCAAGATAGACCTCCCTTCTTCAGCCAGACAGTCTCATTGCAGAAAACAGCCCCCATGCCTCCAGCCTCTGTCATGATTGACACCTCCTCATATCCATGCAGGAAATGCACAACTTCGCCCTGTAGCAGTGTACAGGACTCTGCAGACACTACGAAGACCGGCAGCCTCAACCTCAACCGTGACTACTCCACCTTTCTCCATCCAGCCTCCACTAAGAAGGACACAGTCATATTGCATACAGCATCTGCCAAGACAGACAGAGCCTCTGATGCCTATGGCCTCTACTAAGATAGTTACAGCTCCTGGTAAGACACATACACTCCTGCTTCACATGCCTGCAATGTCCACTAAGACAGACCCAGCTGTTCTTCCAACAGGTTCTAATGCCTGAAGCCTCTACCAAGACGTATGCCTTCCTTGCTGCCTCTCTTGCATGACACATACCCCAGTTAACTCTTTCCTCAAACACGTTGTCAAATCATATCTTTGACTTCTTCAAACCCTGTGTGATAACTCCTTCCTCCTGGGGCTGTCATTTTTCTGTCTGTCCCATAACTCCTTAGCCTCACCTTTCTTCTCGCTTTCTTTGTAAAATGCAGTTGACCTCTTAATTTTGGTGCTCACCTTATCTGCAGGCTCTCCCTGTCCCCTTCTGCCTCACACTTTCCTTTGGCTAAGGCAAGCCTCCCTTTACTCCACTCCCTACCTCTATCCTTCAGCCTCCCCCCCACCACCACCTTCTCCCCTCCTCTTCTTCTTCTGCATGTGAATCAGTTGCTGCAGCCTCCCCTGCCCAATGTTCTTCTACCAGTGGGTGTCGTTGTAATTCCCCCTAATGCAATGTCATTCCTTGAGATGACCTCAAGCCAAACAGTCTGAGAGCTTCATTCACTTTCTATAGCAAGACAGGGAAAGACAGTCACCAAAAACTTCTCATCTGTGCAGAAGGATGTGAGGATTCACTCTGCAGATTGGCTGATTCTTCTCATCATCCTCAGTCTCCAAAGCTCAACCACCCCATGCTGCACAGCCTGCCCTGAGTGGCCACCAAAATCGATTCTTCTTCTTTTTTTTTTTATAGCGTGACTTTTACTTTTTTGAACTTTTTTACCCCCCACCCCCATTTGCATCGTCTCTTAATTTAATTCTAAGGTAGTGCATTTTTTTCTATAATTACTCTTACTCTTTAATTACTCAGAATGCTAGGTACGAAACTTCAATTGAGCAAAAAAAGGTGTAAATTTTGCATCTCATTCTAAAGCCCTCACCTATATCGAGTTTTATACATATTTTTTTAACAAATTTTCGCTTTTACTTTTTTTATTGGGCAGGACTTTTATGTTGTCATTTAGCTGTGTTTTATATCACTCTTGCTTTTGCAGATAAAAACTTTTGCAGGATGTCTTTGAAATTGTAAGTTTTTTTTTCTTCGTTTGGATCCTCTCTGCTAAATGATGTCATCTCTGTTTGATTTCGGTTGCTAGTCTATGTCAGCTATTTTTACCATCTGTTTTTAGTAACTCCTAGGTGACTAAAATATTTTATATTATATATTTTTTCTGTGTTTGCCTTCATTTTTTGATAGGAGTACAGGCCAGTGGAAGGATCTGTGGTCAAGGCAGGGTTAAGCTGACTCGAAGATGATGCTGAGAGGACAGTTTTTGCTGTTCGTGCTAGTTTCTTTGTCCTGTACCGCTCAAGAAAGTAGAGGAGGATATGGGATGAATATGTTTTCCATCCAGACACCACAGCCTGATCCATGTTACGATGAGAACGGGAACCCTAGGAGATGTATTCCAGACTTTGTCAACTCAGCTTTTGGCAAGGAAGTAAAAGTGTCAAGCACCTGCGGGAAGAACCCTTCAAGGTATTGTGTTGTGACAGAAAAAGGGGAGGATAGGTTCAGGAACTGCCATTTTTGCAATGCTTCGGACCCTAAAAAAGCTCATCCACCCTCCTTTCTAACTGATCTCAACAACCCCCACAACCTCACCTGCTGGCAATCGGAGAACTATATTCAGTATCCTCAGAACGTCACCCTGACCTTGTCCTTAGGGAAGAAGTTTGAGGTGACTTACGTGAGTCTTCAGTTCTGTTCTCCAAGACCAGAATCCATGGCTATCTTCAAGTCAATGGACTATGGGAAATCTTGGGTACCATTTCAGTTCTACTCAACTCAATGCAGAAAAATGTACAACAAACCCAATAAAGCAGTCATTACGAAGCAGAATGAACAGGAGGCTATCTGCACAGATTCTCATACAGATATGTACCCACTCTCTGGAGGCTTGATAGCCTTCAGCACCTTGGATGGTAGACCTTCTGCACATGACTTTGATAATTCCCCAGTCCTTCAAGACTGGGTGACAGCCACGGACATCAAGGTGGTATTTAGCCGTCTTCACACTTTTGGGGATGAGAATGAAGACGACTCTGAATTGGCCAGAGACTCTTACTTTTACGCTGTTTCTGACCTTCAAGTTGGGGGTCGATGTAAGTGCAACGGACATGCATCCAGATGCGTCAAGGACAGAGACGACAACCTGGTGTGCGACTGCAAGCACAACACTGCTGGACCTGAGTGTGACCGTTGCAAACCTTTCCACTACGACAGACCTTGGCAGCGGGCAACAGCACGAGAGGCCAACGAGTGTGTGGGTGAGTAGACACAAGTTGCCGTTCACTGCGTTGCGTTGTAGGGAGAGAGTTGGAAGTGGTAAAAGACGAGAGGCAAGTGCACAAAATTGTATCACTTTGGTGTAATCTCCATGATCTCTGCTACAATTTGTGTTGCTTTCTCTCTTTGTGATGTGGAATTCCATGGGCTTGGATACAGAAAGGGATGTGACAGTCCATGTTGACCCTTTTTGCCCTTTTTGGATTGTTGGCCTTTGCAGCTGGCCAAGCTTTTGTGACTTGAACACAGTGCACATTAATGGTTATTGCCTAGAGATAAAATAGCCCTTAGAATTTCAAACATATGACAAAGAACTAATATTTGCTCTTAAATCTTTTTGGCAATACGAAGGCAAAAAGTCAAAAACCGCCGAGTTTAGAGTGCAGAACTTTAAGACTCTCGTTCTGGTTATCATAATACTCTTCTGACTCGGGATAAATTAAATTTCATTGAATGCCTTCCATTGAGTTTCCCAGTGATGTCATAGGGAATCTTTATCCCTGTCAACACGCGACTGATTCCGAATTTGGCCCAAAGTTGCTTTTAAAACGCTGCCTGGACAGCTGAAATTTCTCCTGGAATTGCTCCATGGTTAGTTAATTAGTTAATGAGCCCATGGAGAAAATTGCAGTGCAAGTGATACCTTTTATTGCCTGAGCGAGTTGGGTTATATTGCAGCGAAGACTAGTAAAGGCAGCGACGACTATATAAAGGTATATTGTCCGTAAAGTCTGTGTAACAGGGCGAGAGGTACGATTGTTGTAGAAAGGCTGACCTTACCCTGTGATATTTCATCTCATCTGGTTTACAACATATATGCAGTCTCTGAGTAATTTCCTGTCCAAGAGATTTACATGTATGTTATATAGGAGATAGATATGTGATAGATAGATAGATAGATCGATAGATAGATAGATAGATAGATAGATAATAGATATGAGATAGATAGATAGATAGATGATAGATAGATAGATATGAGATAGATAGATATGAGATAGATAGATAGATGATAGATAGATAGATAGATAGATAGATAGATAGATAGATAGATAGATAGATAGATAGATATGAGATAGATAGATAGATAGATAGATAGATAGATAGATATGAGATAGATAGATAGATAGATAGATAGATAGATAATAGATAGATATTAGATAGATAGATAGATAGATAGATAGATAATAGATAGATAGATAGATAATAGATAGATAGATAGATAGATAGATAGATAATAGATAGATAGATAATAGATAGATAGATAGATAGATAGATAGATAATAGATAGATAGATAGATAGATAGATATGACATAGATAGATAGATAGATAATAGATGATAGATAGATGATAGATAGATAGATAGATAGATAGATAGATAGATAGATAATAGATAGATAGATAGATAGATAGAACATATGATATATGCTTATGCTGTCTCATATCTGTCATATGTCAGTCTATATCTATCTCATATCTACCTCTATCTAATATCTATCTACGGAACATGTATATTTATATCTATCTATCTATCTATCTATCTATCTATCTATTATCTATCTCTATCTTATATCTATCTATCTATCTATCTATCTATTATCTATCTATCTATCTATCTATCTATCTATCTATCTGTCTCATATCTATCTATCTATCTCATATCTATCTACGGTACATCTATATTTATATCTATCTATCTATTATCTATCTATCTATCTCATATCTATCTATCTATCTATCTATCTCATATCTATCTATCTATCTATCTCATATCTATCTACGGTACATCTATATTTATATCTATCTGTCTATCCATCCATCTCATGTCTACTGATTTCAGTCCGATCTGTCCTCACATATCTATCAGACCTGGATGCAGTTGATGCATGCTGTAGTTCCCCTTTGCTTTATGGTAACGCTGCACTAATCCCTTGATTTCAGCAGTGCTTCAAATATATTGTAACATATCACAAATCAGGTTATTTTTTTAAAATTATTTTTGAACTTTAATTTATTTGACATTAGAATTTAGAATATTCTTAAAAAGTCCAAGAAGAAACAATTTCTTCCCAGCCCGTTGGATGACGAGTCACCTACATTTCCCAAGTTCTGTTATTTCCATATTCAGAAAGCAAAGCAGGACGCCCCTCGCCCATTTACCGTATAGATCACATTTCACACCAGATCACGTGACCCCAACTAATGATATTTAATGTACTGACAAATTGATGACAATTCATCATCATCATCATCATCATCATCGCCGAGCCTTCTTCTAAACATTGAACTCAGTTTATTCGTACAGGACGGAAGCTTCCACCAAAGTCGTAAAGTAGGAGCTTTTTTAAAAAATTTTAATTTTGGCGTCAAATCAACTTTATTTTTTTCCTCTGTAGTTACTTTTTTTTAAATTTAAGATTGTATTTGTGTGTAAAATAGACACATCCGTTGCAGGGCAGACCAGCCAGACAATCCTGTACATGGCTATGGACGGGGATTATGAGACGGGAGAGGAGGCAACGGAAGCCAGGAGATATTAGTGATATTAGTATTAGGTTTAGATTGTAGGTTGTACATTTACCTTTCTATGTGATCACAACTTGTATTGTGTGGTTTTACATATAATTTTATAGTACGGTATTACAGAGGGTACTGACTAGACGCAGGCATTGATCGCTGTTCAACCTAATTGCTCTTTAGGCATATTATCGATTTGATTGACCACAGAAAACCTTGCACTTTATATATGTTTATTATACTATCGCAATACTATACCGGTAGATTACTGGTATGTGTATGCGTGTGTTTGTTATGGTGCCCAAAAAAGTCAAAATCAGACCCCGGGAAATGTGTGTTGTGTTCAGTACACTGGCTTGAAGACTACGGACACCTTTGAGGCTATTTGTTATGATTGCATTTTGGTTATTTTGGGCTAAAAAAATTTTTTTTTTTCAACTGGTCTTTATTAAAAAGTTTCAGCCATTTTTGAGTTGCATAGGTTAAAAAAATCAGCCTGTTTGCAAAGTATCACTTCTCAAATCTGTCAGCTGACAGCTCATGTGAAACCTTCTCTCTGATCTCCTGACCTCATAAATAGTGTTGAGCGAACTTCTGTTTTAAGTTCGGCGTCTAAAGTTCGGATTCCGGTTAGCGGAGAATCCCGATATGGATTCCGAATTCCGTTGTGGTCCGTGGTAGTGGAATCAATAATCGGCCATTATTGATTCCGCTACCACGGACCACAACGGAATTCGGAATCCATATCGGGATTCTCCGCTAACCGGAAGCCGAACTTTAGACGCCGAACTTAAAACAGAAGTTCGCTCAACACTACTCATAAACACTCGCTTAAGGCATCATTTTATCAGTTCGATAAGAGTTTAGCTCTAATGAGATCAGAAAAAAGGCTTCACATGAGCCATCAGCTGACGGGACTGAGAAGTGATACTCTGCAAACAGACTGATTTTTTTTTAACCCTTATTTCTCAAAAACGGCTGAAGACCAATTGAAAAAAATCAAAAGATTTTTTTAAGTCAAATGCAATAGTCCATAGGTGTCCATAGCCTTTTTATAGAATTACTGTTACTTTCACACTTGCTTTTTTTTCTCTTTTTGTTGTTGTTGGGGTGCATTTGTTCTCTTTTCTTTAAGAACTATTAGGGCAGATTTACTATTGGTGTCTAAAATTCAAACAACCTAAACGTGGACGAGACGGTCAGAAGATGCACTAAACTTGCGGTGTGATAGATTTAGCGCATCCTGCCAGGAGTAAGGCTCTGTTCGCCATTTCCTTAGGAAGCACAAGAATGGAACGATAGCTCAACGTGCTTCATAGAGCGGATCCAGCAGAAAGACAAAAACTTTAACAGAAGTGTGAACAGAGCTTTAGATACTTTTCCTTACAACAGCTGGAGACTGGCTTACTTAAAACACATTTTTGGGTCAAAAAACTTGACGCACGTTCTTCATAACTGTGTTTTCCAGCTCCAGAAAACTACGCACATAGAAATGTCTAGTATCTTAAACATAAATGTGGCAAGTAAACCAGAATTCGGACTCAATTTCATTAGTGAATCTGCCCCATTTCCATAAACTGATAACCAAACCGATGGCTGGTGGGTGCAAAGCGTCGTTCAGTTATATTTCTCATCTCAAATTCTTAGGGCTTATGCACACGACCGTATGTATTTTGCGGCCCGCAAAACACGGATCGCAAAAAATAGGGGTGACGTTTTTTTTTGTGGATCCATTGTAACAATGCCTATTCTTGTCCGGAAAAGAATAGGACTTGTTCTATCTTTTTTGCGGAACGGCCATGCAGACATATGGAAACAGAATGCACAAGGAGTCATTTCCATTTTTTTTTGTGTACCCATTGAAGTGAATGGTTCCGTATACAGGCCGCAAAAAAAAAGTAACGGACACGGAAGAAAAATACGTTTGTGTGCGTGAGCCCTTATCGTTTAGAATCATCAATACATGGCTGTCACTAACGACCTCATGGTTCTGCATTGGCTTTGGCGCGCAGATTTTGCATTGGCGCGCAGATACCTTGCGATGATACTCATTACTAACAGGGCCTAGAAAGCACCTGAAACGCGTCTGCCCTTGTGTACATTGTGGGTCCTAGAGTTCTGCTCACGCTAACTGGAGCGTTTAGTGGATGGTTTGTGCGCCATTTTCGGAAACACGTCACATGACACTTCCGCCAGTCGTTTTATAGGTGGTAAGTTACCAGATTTATAAACGTTGCGTTATACACGGAGCTGTTTGACAAAAATCCAACATGTCAGAACGGAGGGTAACTTGCGGTCGCAGATTTATGGAACTTATCACCAAATTTTTTTTTTAAAAAGTAAAAAAAAAAAAAAAGGATCAATTTTTGGTGGTTAAGAAAAGACATGTACAGTACATAAAAGTTTATGAAGGTCTTTCCTTGCTGTCCCACAGGCAGTTAGATCTTACAGCGTGCATAAAATATTTATGGCGGACGGTTATTTTAAAATATCAGAGGAAACGCTCTCACATTTACGACTTTGTCACCACCACGTTTACAGCGAAGCATAAAAATCTGACATCTGCGAGAAGTGATATCTTTATTGTCTTTTATGCTACAGTAGATTGTCCGTGACCAAAAGCTGTACCGCAGGTCTTCATCCCCCTCTCGGATATCACCAAATATACACGGCTTCTTCCACCTCACCCTACCACACCTGCTCTAGTCATATGGAAGACGTAGCCTCTCCAACGCTAATAGCCATAATGTTACAAGGAAGCCCGGCCTCCCGCTGTGTGAGCCAGCACTGCATCCTGGTATGGCTCATAGTCTTAAAGGTATGGTGCTTTTTTTTAAAGGGTTAGAATGGCCTAATAACCCTCACCTCACCTATCCCTCGCTGCTTTACTTCCTGTTTCTTCTTGACACACAGAAAATGATCATTCAGCCAATCCTGGCAGCAGTGGTGACCTTCCTCAGACAGTGATTGGCTGAGCATGCATTTCCTGTGTGCCGTAAGGTACCAGGAAGTAGAGACCAGTAGGCACCTGGGAATGGGAGGAGCAGGGGCCGGACAACCTCTTTGACCTTGCTCTCTTCGTTAAATTAACGCAAAGCCCCGCGGCCTTGCATGGCTTTGTGGATCTGGAAAAAACGCCAGATTCATTAAGTTTTTTGGCACAAAAAAAGAGTTTGAGAAACATTGCATCACAGCAGATCAAAGGTTCCAGCAGTAGCGAACTGCCATGACATGGGCCACCAACTTTTGATGTAAATTGTAGAGTGAAACCAGTTCCTGTGCTTGTAGATCCCATGCCCATTACTTTCTTTCATGGCAAAAAAAAGACACTCAAAACGCGTCAGAGCTGTACTGGTATCTTATCTCTGGATTACGATTTTACTGGAATTGAATAATGTGTGGACAATGTCTTCTTTTCTAACATTAGACCCTAATGGATGCAGTAGCGGGAGTGTAGCGCCTCAGACTCTCAGCAGCACCACCCTGGCAACTTGTCACAGCTGCATTAAAGTGTTTTTTTTTACCCCCTGCGTGACTGGACCCTCAGTGGTAATCATATTAACCTGATATCTGCTACTGGGTCCTGGCTACATTGCCTTCCTGCCAGTTCTGCAGGTCTCCTTGGGCCAAACAAAGGGGTGCACCACCAATGAGGCGAGTTGAGGCGATTGCCTCAGGTAGCACCAGGTAGGGGCAAGAGGGTGGCAGCAGAAGGGGGTTTATATGTATCTGCAGTACTGGGAAGCACAATGGGCACAGTATGTGGCGCTGTATTACCCTGTATGTTTTGTAGCTCTGTATGTAATGTCTGGAGGGAAGGGGTTAGGTTAATAAATTGGCTTTAGGGGGTTGGGGCGCCCCGTTTCAGTTTTTGCCTCAGGCAGCAGAAAGGCTAGGTGCACCCCCGGCCAAACACCCTATTTTTCAGTGCATTTTTCACTGGCCCTCACACATCTGTGAGAAGCTCCTCCACCGTAGTACTGGGATATATAATTCCTTCACTCATTTTCCTTCAGTTTCATAATGATTCTTCGTTTGGCAGATCCATGCACAACGTGGAGGGAAAACAGGCGGCCGCTGTCAGCTTCATTGAGAACAAGTGGTATAGAACGGCAGTGAATAAACAGCAATCTCATCTGTCAGAGATGGAAGGGACTGATCCTCGGAGCCCTGTGACATCTGGAGTAGAGTAGGGAGAAGATGCTGGGGAGTGTACGGCCCTACAGATCATGGTGTCGTGTGTAAAAATGTCTTAAAGGGACAGGAGACTTTCAAGTAGTGTTCACAACTGAGTATCACCTCCATAACTCCTGGGGGAAAAATATAAAACTTCTCACCTAGAAAAACGGTGCAGAGCCAGGGGCCGATGCCTCATTCCTTTCCTGGGCCAGAAGCAGGGAAAGACCATCTAAGGGTACTTTCACACTTGCGGCAGAGGATTCCGTCGCCGGAACTGCCTGCTGTATCCGCCAATCCGGACGCAAATGGATAGCATTTGTCAAACGAATCGGTCTCTCCGATGCCATCCGGAAAAACGGATCTGGTATATATATTTTTTCACAGATTTAAAGGTCTGCGCATGCGCAGACCAGAAAACCGGGTCTCTTTTGCCGGAAATTAATGCCGGTTCCGGTATTCCGGCAAGTGATCGGGATTTTTGGCCGGAGATAAAACTGCAGCATGCTGCAGTATTTTTTCCGGCCAAAAAACGTAAGAGGGACTGAACTGATGCATCCTGAACAGAATGCTCTCCATTCAGAATGCATTAGGATAAAACTGATCAGTTTTTTCCCGGTATTGAGTTCCTGTGACGGAACTCAACACCGAAAAAGAAAAACGCTAGTGTGAAAGTACCCTTAAGAGTATCAAAGGAGGATTAAAGACTATCTAAGGAGTAATAAGGTTTCAATATTTGGGGTATCCTATCACATGCTGCAGATTAAGGCCTTAAAGGTTGGGTCCAATATCAGGCCTCATTGCAGTTGTGGACTAGGACTATGACAGTGTTGTGATGGAGATAGTGTACTGTATTGTGGCATCACAAGGGACTTAATCTTTACCCACGTAGCCATCTAGCAGAATAATGAGGGATGCCATGGGACACTATTCCTCAGCCACAGCAGGAAGGTCTCTGCCGTTAAATATTATGTAGGGTGGCACATACTGACCATATGACCTCATTTTTTTGGAGGATGGGGTATTTACATGGTGCATGTTGTGCTCACCAGTTCAGCTCTGAGGGCATAGTATCGTCCCGAACTATACTACTGAATGCCATATTTATGGGTGCATACCTCACCCATTGACTCCCATTCTTGTAAAATGTATACCACGCAGTGTATTGGATGCCTTTGCATCAAAAGGTGTAGACAACCATGTCTAAGAATGTAACCGGATGCATATTAAGTCAGACACATGCCAAATGGAGACCCTTTTGGCATACATCTGACTCATTATACCCTCTACATTTGGCTCCCAGAGCTTATTGTGAACATAGCCTTAAGGCGGGTCGATGGAGTGGCGGATTATCCGGAAGGAGGCGTTCCTTCCGGACAGACGGCTGCTCGTTCGGTGAAGGAGACGGGGCATTTACGTGCAGCGATCTCCTTCACAGTATGAGGAGGATCGATCACTAATGCCATCGCTCGTCCCCATACAGAATCATGATTTCTGAGCAGCAGATCGCTGCCCAGAAACGATACCTGATGTGCCTTCACGAACGACAGGATCACCCGATGAACGAGCATTTTACTCGTCCATCGGGTGATCGACGGCACATTTAGATGGCCAGATTATCAGGAATGAGTGATCGCAGGAACAGTCGTTCCCTACAATCTGGACAATTATTGGTTTGTCTAAATCCACCTTTACAGTAAACCAGGTGCGGTTGTGTCACAGGTTTTTTGGCCACACAACACATTACTGCGATGTGTGAACAGAACTCCATGAAACCAAAAGACTTCCTAAACAACTCAATGACAAGGTTCCAGCCAGGGGATGGATACAAGACGACCAAAAAGATCTTGGGGTGAAACTGCCTAGAAGAGGTCATTCTCAAAAACCATGATGGTGCAAGGAGCAGTAAAGGAGACCTCCATGTGGCCCATGGGGATACTTGTATGTACAACTGGTGCTAGTTTATGGGAGAGTGCAAAAATAAAAGATCTTACCTTCAGAACACAACAGACTAAATAGAAATCCTTGAGGAAAACCTCAGCATCTTGGAAATCAATGTTTTTTCCAGGAAGTGATTGACCTGAAACATAAAGCTACACAGAAATGGCTTACTGTCCTGGGTGGACCAGAGCCACAAGTAATTGCCGATCTGAGGCCTTTGATGCTCATGAAATCAATGTCCATGGGAAAAACCTGATAGAGATCAATCTATACAGACAAGACTAGAAGTGCTGTCAAGGCTGCTCCTTCATAGTGCTGAGTGATGGGGCGAACACCTATATGTTCTGGAGATCACTTTGTGGAGATTTTACGAGTCTTTTCTGATGACCAATGTAAAAAAAAAGGGCCTAAATAAATTCGCTTTGATTCTCCTGAATAAAACTAGGAAAAACTCCAGGGGGGTGAATACTTCTCTAGTCACTGTGTAATGTACGATTATTGAGCGTTCAGCGCCAACAAGTTTCATGCATCATTGGTAATTTGCTGAAATGATTGCTCGGGAATGTCTGCAAAGGGGTTAATTCAGCCCAAATCCTTTGAGGTTAACACAGCGGCTGAACAGATCTAAACAGCTAGATATTTTCTGGCAGTGAGCCACCAAACTGGAGGAGCCGAACATACCTCTAGCCAAAATGAGGTCTAGGACCATGTCTGCTGAGAGATCTCTGCAGGCTGGAGGTACCCGAAGCCGTAAATCATTGACAAGCACAGGGCAGAGCTCACAGAGGGGTAACAGGAGGGAAGAGATAGATCTCAGCATAGTCCCTATGGCCTTTGCGAGTATAGTGGTGAGGATCCATGGCTGTGTCGGTGTTGGGTGGCCTTCTCCCCACAACAGAACTCATTTGGATTTTCACAAAATGAGCACTCTCTAGGCTTGCTCTGAAGCTCTAGTTATTTAGGGAGTCCATAGTAGTTTGTGTTTGGTTCCTGACAACGTGCTTGCTCCCCGCCACTGTTGTAAGTGCACTGGCATGGCTATTAGGTGTGCAAAGGTGCCATTTGCGTTGGTGACAGAAGAACTTTCTCCTGTGCTCATCGATGCCCCCTACTGAGTAGTCAGTGCATTTTGTATGAGCTGTCCCATACCTTGGTTTGGTACCTTGATAGCTCAAATATATTTTTAAAAGCTTGTGTAACCTCTTATGATAGTCATACCAAACCCTGGGATAGAAAGTTTAGGTGTTTCTCCACAACCCCCATCCCATGTACAGTTCTTGAGTCCAGTTTCTTCCAACTCCTTGACTGGTATTTCATTGCCTGCTATCATGCTAGCCAGGGGGAGGTCACAGAGAAGGAAGAGCGCTTCGTAGGGAGGACTGGTGAATACAACAAAGACACTGGGTGAAGAGCTTCTCACCAGATGGTGTTGCGCTCAAGGCGCAAGAACCTGCAGAGCAGACTGCAACAAAATCACCGAGTTGCAGCCAAGGACTACCTCCGGATTACCTATTGAGTCAGATCGAACATGGAAGAAGAGAAGAAGATCGGGAGTATCGCAGCCGCACGACCAATGTTTACAGACAGAATTTCACTGGCTAGCAAAAAAAAAGTTGTCTTGACAACGTGTTTCGGGGCCACATGCTGATACTGGTATCAGGCGATATTGCCTTATAAAGGGGCTGGCCACGAAACGTGTTGCTAGGACATCTTCAAATAAAGTCTTCTGCTAACCACTGAAATCCTGACTGTATACAGGGGCGTAGCTATAAGTGACCAGACTCAGAAGGGACCCACGCAGGAGGGAGAGTAAAATATTTTATTGTCCGGACCCCCTAAACAGTATTAAGGGCGGGTTCACATCACCGTTATTGATTCCGTTTTTGTTTTCCGTTATAACATGGTCATAATGGAAAATTCCATTATGATCCTTCATAATACAAGTCTATGGGCTGAATAACTTGACCTCTGCATGATACGTTATGCTGCCCATAGACTTGTATTATGACGGAATGCAAAACGGAAGCCTGTAAAAGGCCTTCCGTTTTGATTTCTGACATAATAGAAGTCTATGGGAATCATACCAGATCCGCCTGGTTCCCGCTATGTCTACAGGACTTTGTTTTCCGTCTTGCATAACGTGAACAAGACGGATCCGTTATGATTCCCATAGACTTCTATTATGACGGAAAGCAAAACGGAATGCCTTTTAAAGGCTTCCGTTTTGCATTCCGTCATAATACAAGGCATCTATGATTCCCATAGACTTCTACTATGACGGATCAAAACGGAATGCCTCTTAAAGGCTTCCCTTTTGACTTCCGTCTTATGGATTCCGTTATTTTCCGTTATAACGGAAAACAAAAACGGAATCCATAACGGTGATGTGAACCCGCCCTTATACAATGACATTATATACAGTGACATGACATACAGCATACCGTATATGTGTAGAAGACATACGGAGTGGCTGCTGGGCCGGGTCTGAGAGAGTGATCTTTACTAGCCACAGGAGTGGGGGTTGCATGAAAGGAGGGGGTTGCGAAGAAGTTACTGGGGGAAGGGGGGGTCCCCCTTTCAGAAATTTGCTGTGGGGCCCAGTCATTTCTAGTTACGCCACTGACTGTATACCTTGGTTGTGTCCCTGTGATACTCCCAGTCTTTTTCTATTCTTTAGTATACTAGCCAAGGTGAGGAGAGCTGAGGCCCATAGTCTACATGGACCTTATGGCAGCCCCTATGGCACATACATACCCTTCTGTTTGTACAGACCTGGTCTATCATACCAGATCAGACAAAGTTTGTGGGAGCAGCGGATAGATAGGACTCTCATCTACCATTGAACTTGATATCTGGATCACCGCCTTCGTGTTTAGGTCAGTTGACTAGGGCTGTGAGCGTTTGGCAGATATAGGACAGGTGATGTGAGGGTAATGTCAGCAGAAGGTTTCCTCCGCTCGCACAATGTTAGCATGACATTTCACACATGGGCCCTAGGGACGTTCGTCACCTATCGCCCCCACACACACAACACCCCAGAGGTAGCCCGACCCGTCACTTCATAGATTCAGTTACACACTGCTCAGCTTAGTCATCCCGCTGCCTCATCCATCTGCCCTTTTCTATCATAAACGTTTTCTATGGATCACGGCACAGACAAAAATGAGCACTGAGACATTGCAATCTTTATTGTGGAGAACATTGAGAAGAGTTCTTCCCTGGATGGAGACATTAGGCCACCACGAAGTCTAGATGGGTTCTTGCACCTTGGGTGGGAGTCTTGCACCCTGATTCATCTATACAAACATTCAGTACAGTCTGGATGAAAAATTTAGACCAGGATGGCGCCTCGCTGTGTCTACTTATGGTCGTATTTTCTACCTAGTCGCTGATTGTCCTTACCAGACATGGCCATTTTCTCCAGTTCCAGCTTCTTCTCCTGGGAGGTTGTGTAAGGATCAGCCGGGCGCACACCTGAGCAGGGGCTTGACTGAGTCACAAAGGGCCTTTATGTAACCACATGTCAGAGTAGAACACACGAGCTTCGGGAAAATCTTTTATGTCGAGTTTTCTCTGTTGACACAGCCCAGATGTTCATTTGATGATATTATAATACAGTAATAATCTCTAATCTCTTCGTCTCTCACTTCTCGAGCGCTAAAAAACTCTTCTGAGGAGATATAAAGGATAAGCAAAGCAGGCTTATTACATAGCATCAGAAATCAAATACAAGTCCGTTTTTCTTGCTTATTTCCCTGTAGGTGGCGATATTGCTATGGGTACCCGTGTAATTTCGTTCCCAGCCATATGTTGGGGGAGCACAAGTTATTCACAATATATCAGGCAATATATTGCTTGCATAGTACTGGGTAGCGAAGCTCTGGACTTGGCCCGTGGGCTACGATCTACACAGTCCGTGGCCGA
This sequence comes from Bufo bufo, assembly GCF_905171765.1. Taxonomy (NCBI): domain Eukaryota; kingdom Metazoa; phylum Chordata; class Amphibia; order Anura; family Bufonidae; genus Bufo; species Bufo bufo. Next base: position 425,054,896 of record NC_053394.1, read on the forward strand.
CGCATCAGGAAAACCATCTGTTCATCATTAGACTTAAGACTAATATTAACTGAAGTGACCAATTTTGGAGAGACCGACCGAACATCTATTGTGTATGGGTGGCCTCGTGATGTTGGTAGATATTGGTGGGGAAAATGATTGTGCAGTTGGATTTGGACATGTCTGATCATTTCCCATATGATGAGGACTAACAAGCCAAAAACAGTTGTATGCATGTATAAATGGCTGTATAATGGTGGGCTTTATCCGTGCTACACACCAGAGAAGTTGCTATTTGTGGGACCTAAGACAATGCAAATATAAACCAGATGCATTTTCATGAACCAGGGATTTAGTCCTGATCTCACATGCCCAAGCTGCCTCTCCGTTTATTTCGGAGGGGTGCAGGGTACCCGTTCACTTGGTCTACCGCTGGGACCCCCACGATCTTAGGCTCCATTCACACGTCCGCAATTTCGTTCCGCATTGCGGACCCATTCATTCCAATGGGGCAGCACGATGTGCTGCCCGGACACGGAATTGCGGATCCGCACTTCCGGGTCTGCACTTCCGTTCCGCAAAAAAATAGAACATGTCCTATTCTTGTCCGCGATTGCGGACAAGAACAGGCATATTCTATTAGTGCCGGCAATGTGCGGTCCGCAAAATGCGGAACGCACATTGGCGCTTTCCGTGTTTTGCGGCTCCGTGGATCCGCAAAACACGTTGCGGACGTGTGAATGGAGCCTAATAGTTATCCTCTATCCTGCGGATAGGGCATAACTTTTAACGACAGGAATACCTTTATAAGCTCAGATCTGGACATACCCATTAAACTTAGATGTGGACGGGCATGTGTTGGATCTGTCCCAGCGTTTCTCCCCTCTCGTATGTATTTCCTTGGTATGACGGCGGCGCGCATTTTCACCCCATCTTTCCCCAATTTTGTACTATTATGGACACACAGATGTGCGACTTCTGTGGTGATTAAAGGGTTAACAGACCAGCGCCCATCGCTATATCGAAAGCTCCAATCTTTCTGCAAAGCATTTCCGAGACGCACTTAGAAGTCAAGTGGTCGATATTCCGGAATAAAGTCCCAGCATCTTCAATAAGAAGGATTTGGGCGCCCCCCCGCCTCCGCCGCCTCTCCCCCACGTCCTTGTATATATGACTTCTAACTTTGGAAGAGGCGGCAGACAAAAAGAAGGAGAAACAAAAGACAAAAAAAAGGCTACCCGAGAAATATGTCAAATATGTCTTCAGAGACCCCGTCCAAGGCAATTAGTTTCCCCCTCAAATCAGATTAACCTGTACAAGGCAGCCGCGACTTGTGCCAAACCCCACTTCCTGCTTTCCCAAGAGTTTGGCATCTGGAGGGGAGAGACTTTTGTGTTGTCAACAATTTTAAGAAATGCTCTGAACCCTGCGGATTGGGTGATGGGGGAGGAGGGCAGCGTCTCTCCAGTGCTTGAGGAAACCAAGTGCTTCGGTATATGGCGGCACTATATAAAATCACTATGAGCGATGTGGTTGTGCGGTCCCTTCTGTCCACTGCAAGGCTCTGCACAGAAAAGAGGGGTGTCCTCCCATACGGCACCAAAAGAAGAGGGCACAGCGCATGGGATGAGGAGGTACCCGGTTCACTCCACCCATGGAGATAGGACCGAGCTAGGACTGAGACAGTAATCTCATCACAGATACCCCATGCCACAATGTCGCCCCCAGATGTTCAGCTGATCGCCCTGGGTTTTACACGGTCTGGTAAAGGTCCATATGCCACCATAGGACAGGAGTTGTAACTTTTCTAAGATACTTTCTGTTTCAATCCTTCGTCGCTTAAAGGGGTAGTGCCACAAACAATTTTTCAAACCAAAAATAATTTAGTAATTGTGCGTAATTAAAAATTTCGTTTAGCTGCTGAGCTATTGAATAAAATGTGTTTGTATAGCGCCACCTGCTGTTTGTTCTTCTCCTTATTTCTCCATCCACCTCACTGAGGTGGTCGCACGTGCTCAGTTTAAATCATCACCAGCCATAACTACTGTTAGAAGCTGTGGCAGTTAAGCTTCATTCACACGTCTGAGTCTGTGCCTAAATCCGTGAAGATGTCCGCGTTGGGTTCGTGTGCCATCCGTGTTTCACTGACGCTGCACAGCTAAAAAATTAATTTTCAAAGCATCTCTTCCTAATGATCCGTGAAACACGGATGAACATAGGTGGCATCTGTGGTTTTCACGGACCTATAGACTATTATGGGCTTAAAGGATCCGTGAACACGGAGAAAATAAAGCATGCATCCGTGCTAAAACCGCCAGTTGGAGCAGTGAATGTGGAGATCTCCGGATCCATGTGAGGTGCAGAGCTGGTTCTATCTTGTTAGAAAGAGATTGTCATGTACTAGATGATGTCTGATTTTCATGTTTTACATCATTCATGGCATAACCCCTTTAAGGCTCCTTCCACACACCATTGGCACGCACGTTTGTACTCTATTCGGCCAGTATATTTGGCATCCATTAAACATATACATCCATTAGGAAGACTCCTGATGAAGACCCTGGATGCAGAATGCAGCGTGAGATCTACCTGCTTGCTGACAGTGAACGAACAGAGGTTGAGAATCGGACATAACCCAGTTTGTTACCATTGTATCCAGTCTACACAAGCCTCAGATAAACATCCTGGACTCCAGACTTATACATTTTACCTGCACTGACACATTGTAACAAACTAGAGATCTGTGCTGCTGATGTATACAGTTCACTAGATTGTCCAGACTGGATACAATGGCAGCAAACCTTCCAGTTCTTTCTGCAGGGCCCCTCTGGACATTTCTCACCTCCCAGGTTGCTCCCCATTTTTTCACTGTTCACCCCTCCCTCTGAGCACAGGTTGTCAGGTTCGGGCGGTGACCCTCTCCTATAGGTGTAAATGCCATTAAAGGCGCTGTACGAGTGTTTAATACTGATGACCTTTCCTCGGAATAGGTCATCAGTATCTGATCGCCACCGATCAGCTGTGACATCACGTTCACCGATCACGTGGCCCAAGGGAATGGGAATGGGGCTGGGCTGCGATACCAAGCACAGCCATTATACAATGGATGGCACTGTGCTTAGTAAGCGGTGAGGAGGCTGCGGTGCTCACCAGAATGCCGCAGCCTCTTCAAACAGCTGAAATGTAGGGGTCCTGGGTGTCTGACCCCACCGTCCAGATACTGATGACCTATCCTGAGGACAGGTCATCAGTAGTAAACACTCGGAAGCCCCCTTTAATATTACGACTGACGTTCTGTAGAGTGCAGGGATGTATTCCTGGTGGCATTTTTGACTTGAGAACATAAAGCCCCTTCTCAGAATGACAATCCCACCCAGGAGTGAATGGCCCAGCGTGTGGTGAGGTGGCCCAGCTGATGGCTCCATATGTCTCTGTGACAATGAGCGCCGGCCACTGATTGATTCCCCCCTCGTCATAAAGCTGTCACCAGCCTGTTAAGGGATGTGATTAGAGGCCAGAGCTGTGGGGAGTCCAGCCATTCCTGAGACCCTCGTACCTGCCATCCCTGCGTCCCTGACCACCATGCCCTGCACATGGAGGATGCAGCACGAACTTTACCCCCTACCCCATCCTATAACAGAAGGGATTTTCTAGATGGATGCAAAATAACTCTGCCCTAAAATATGGTTCCTGAATGCGCCATAGCTGGTGGGGGGGGGGGATATCATTTACGTATGCCTTCTTCATGGACAGGATAGGTGGGATACATTTCTAGAGAGACATGACAGCATGCTGGGAGTTATAGTTTCCAGCTCTATAAATCTCCGGTCGCCCATAGCTATAGCCAAATTCTGTTATTGGGGCTGAGGCAGGCGCTCCCATTATCCTTCCTTCTCCACCTCGCTCTCTAGTCATGCCTGTGGAGGGGCGCCAATTCCTTCCAAAAAAGTGGTTTTTCTATGAGATTTAGTGGTTTACCTCATGTTTGTGTAGCAAAGTCTCTGACATTAGTGCAAGATCAAGCTCTTAGTGGTCTTCCCAAACTCTGCGTGTCGCACGTCAAAACCCTCATTCATGGGGTTCCTGCTGGAAGCCGGCCGTGAGCCGTGAGATACGCCGGAGGCTTCCTGCGAGGAATAGGTTATGTATTTTTGGCTAAAAATCATGTTTTTTTTAATTAAAAAAAGGTGCATGGTTTGGCTGCAGCTTCTGCGTACCACACCACATAGGAGGCTGCAGAACGCCATTCACAGCGAAATCTGCATGTCTTTGATGTGGTCATAAAACAGCTTAGCAGGTCGCTCAGAAAGGTGCAGGAGTGGTCGGAGAGTACAGAAAAGGTGTCTAGAGGTCGGACAACTAAGATGTGCTTACATGATGCTCTGCCAAGTTTCCGGGAACGTCCAGGAGCCCCAGTAAAAGGAGGGGACCTCCTGGTCTCTTAGAAGATTCAGAAATCTGGCAAATACTCACCTCACCCTTGTCTGTGCTTCCCTTTCGCTCCTGGGCAATGCTGCAGACAACAACCTGGTCTGAGGTCTCTCGGGGGGTTGCTTGGGGTCTGTAAACAAGAGGGGAATGGGGCCTGTATTTTTAGGCAGTCTGGTGTCCATATTTATTAAGGAGGTCTGTTGTGTCTATTTGAGGCTGAAGGTGGTCATCATTACTATTTGTGATTCAAGAACCATATGTCCTCTCTAGATAGGAGGGGTATAAAGAAGAAGAATGTTGTATTTTCCCCACTGGAATCCGTGACCCAGATATGATTGAATGAAGATACCACTGATTCCCATGGATCGTGGCACTCTGTAACTCACCCAACTCCGTTCCGTCACCCAATCCCATTCTAGGGCAAGCTCAGTACCGCAGGTGTATCTAAAGTCTGGAGTGACGGAGGTCACAAAGCAGCATCAAAAGGTTCAGAGTATTCCCCCTCCATGACGTTCTCCGCTGACGAACAGTATCTACAGGACATCCAGTTACAATATATGACGCGTAAAACTAAGGCGGAGTGCTCCTTTAAACAATAAGTAGTCACAGATGCTGAAGGATTTGCAATGGAGCGTGTCGGCCCGGTGGATCCCAAACACCTGCAAACTGGCAAAGCCCAAACCAGTTCTCTCATCTCTGCTGAGCGTGTTTATCTGAGGGTGTGCCCTTTCTAAAGTTTCTCCTGTCCTTTCACCCTTGTGTATTTGAGGAGCTGAGAATAGATGGCACGCTCTTGGGATGGGAGAGAGGTGTTGATTAGGCCTCTGCTGCACACCTTTCATCTGTGTATCATGGAGACCGGGATCTTAGTGAGGGGTTAACACTGAAGGCCGGGAGGGGGTGGTAATGGCCGCTAGGCGACCCCCGGAGACAGCCGCACAGCTAATTAGCCGGAGCTGTGATGGTGGCTGGGGCCTCAGTGTTTTCCTAAGCGGTCAGGCCATTTACACCTCTGTATTTGTTTAACCAAGGTGACCTCCTTCCTCCTGATATTAGTTAACACCCCATGTAAATAAAACGGGGGCTCGTGCCCCTCCTGGAAATTCGAGTCAGATGCCATTCACTGGTTACCAGTGAGAAGAACTGGGAACCTGTGTCCAGGCATAGGGGGGATTTATCTATGGTGGAAAGGAAACCAATCAGATTCCACCTTTCATTTTTCAGAGCTCATTTGGTAAATGAAAGGTGGGATCTGATTGGTTGCTACGGGCAACTAAACCAGTTCTTATTTACACCAGTTGTGATAAATCTCCCCCAACCAGTTAGTGATCGGACGCCATAAATGATATAAACTCCACCCAAACGGCTAGATACACAGCTCAGCAGACAGTATCACACATGATAGGCTTAGATACACAGCTTATCAGACAGTATCACACATGATAAGCTTGGATACATAGTTCATCAGCCAGTACCACACAGGACAGGCTTAGATACACAGCTCATCAGACAGTATCACACATGATAGAATTAGATACACAGCTCATCAGACAGTATCACACATGATGGGATTAGATACACAGCTCAGCAGACAGTATCACACATGATGGGATTAGATACACAGCTCATCAGACAGTATCACATAGGACAGGTTTAGATACACAGACTCAGCAGACGGTATCAAACATGACAGGTTTAGATACACCGCTCATCAGACTGTACCGCACATTATATGCTTAGATACACAGTTCATCAGACAGTATTACACATGATGGGCTTAGATACACAGCTCAGCAGACAGTATCACATAGGATAGGGTTAGATACACAGCTCAGCAGACGGTATCACATAGGACAGGGTTAGATAGACAGCTCAGCAGACAGTATCACATAGGATAGGGTTAGATACACAGCTCAGCAGACAGTATCACACAGGATAGGATTAGATACACAGCTCAGCAGACAGTATCACACATGATAGGATTAGATACACAGCTCAGCAGACAGTATCACACATGATAGGATTAGATACACAGCTCAGCAGGCAGTATCACACATGATAGGATTAGATACACAGCTCAGCAGACAGTATCACATAGGATAGGGTTAGATACACAGGCTCAGCAGACAGTATCACACATGACAGGTTTAGATACAGGGTCTGTATAACCCGTCTCCAGCTGTGTAGGTTGCAGGCACCATGTCCCATTTGGGAAGCCCCTCCGGTTCTCGCTGGGGGCGTCAGCTCTCTGAACCCTGGTCAGTTACCCGGCAGGACACGCCCGCTATCACTCTCTCTCCTTCTGCTGCCTTTATTTTAATGAAACAAATAGACTTTCCAGCCACAGGGAAGTGACCGGCGGGGCCTCCGACCTCCTGTCTCTCCGCATGAATCCACAGTAATGGATCCTGACAGAGGTGATACCTGGGAGCTGAATGCTGAGCGGATGGAGAGACACGTGGCAGAGCCAGCCCAGGAATCTCATCGCCCCTCACATCACACCCTATTCACGTACATAATGACCACACCACGGACCGACTGAATGATGACCGGACCAATCCTGGTGCGGATTCATCCGATCTGCACCGTATGAACATGTCATAATCCTGGGACGTAGCAGAAGAAACTTGCAGAAAATTTTGCCACAAATTGGTGATTTTGCTACAAAATTCACAAGTAGATTGCCCTTCCAATATCTGCAGGCGTCGCCCGACCCTCTGACAAGCCCTGCCATGTTTTCTGACTGATAAGTGGTGTCTGCGTTAAAAAAAAAAAAAACTCCCTTATTGTGACACCCGGTCGTCAGTGAAACGCTCCATTGTTATACCCGTCCTACCACCCAGGGCTATGCGTGCTCCGTCTTTCTCAAAAAGGGATTTTCCTGGTTTAAGCAAAAGTGAAGAGAGGTCGTCAATTAGCGATGGCAGGGGCTGCAGTTATGGGGGAGACGGAGCGTGGGGTGGAAAGAATGGACCCTGAAGACAACTCATTAGATATCATCAATATGGAGGCGCGTAGAACTGGAGAGGCCTAACAGGAAGCTTCTGCAAAAGCTGTGTCCAGGGGCCCAGGAGCTTCGCCTACCCACATGGTGACACTGCCCAAAATATCGGAGGGAGGAGGTGCGTGGCCTCGAACGGCTGAACGTACAAATACTCCCACATCCATACAAGATAAAGTACATTACAAGAAAACGACAACCAAAAGAGATCTGCAAATGTTACTGAATGTAGAATGAAAAACCTCCATTCTTTAAACTGCAGGCTGCATTCTGTGCACATGAGGATCCGGACTGAATCCTGACCCATCCATTTCAGTGGTTCTGTGCACATGAGGATCCGGACTGAATCCCGACCCATTCATTTCAGTGGTTCTGTGCACATGAGGATCCGGACTGAGTCCTGACCCATTCATTTCAGTGGTTCTGTGCACATGAGGGTCCGGACTGAATCCTGACCCATTCTTTTCAGTGGTTCTGTGCACATGAGCGTCCGGACTGAGTCCTGACCCATCCATTTCAGTGGTTCTGTGCACATGAGGATCCGGACTGAGTCCTGACCCATTCATTTCAGTGGTTCTGTGCACATGAGGATCCGGACTGAATCCTGACCCATTCATTTCAGTGGTTCTGTGCACATGAGGGTCCGGACTGAATCCTGACCCATCCATTTCAGGGGTTCTGTGCACATGAGGATCCGGACTGAGTCCTGACCCATCCATTTCAGTGGTTCTGTGCACATGAGGATCCGGACTGAGTCCTGACCCATCCATTTCAGTGGTTCTGTGCACATGAGGATCTGGACTGAATCCTGACCCATTTATTTCAGTGGTTCTGTGCACATGAGGATCCGGACTGAATCCTGACCCATCCATTTCAGTGGTTCTGTACACATGAGGAACCGGACTGAATCCTGACCCATCCATTTCAGTGGTTCTGTGCACATGAGGATCCGGACTGAGTCCTGACCCATCCATTTCAGTGGTTCTGTGCACATGAGGATCCGGACTGAGTCCTGACCCATTCATTTCAGTGGTTCTGTGCACATGAGGATCCGGACTGAATCCTGACCCATCCATTTCAGTGGTTCTGTGCACATGAGGATCCGGACTGAGTCCTGACCCATACATTTCAGTGGTTCTGTGCACATGAGCGTCCGGACTGAGTCCTGACCCATACATTTCAGTGGTTCTGTGCACATGAGGAACCGGACTGAATCCTGACCCATCCATTTCAGTGGTTCTGTGCACATGAGGATCCGGACTGAATCCTGACCCATCCATTTCAGTGGTTCTGTACACATGAGCATCATTTATCACTGATCATCTCTGCGTTTCCGAAAAATCGCATGTTCTATATTGTGCGTTTTTCACACAGCTCTGGTGCCAAAGACATTAATGAAGTTTGCTTGAAAAACGGCAATAAATTTTTCACTGGTGGCTGCTAGGAAACGATGAGGGTTATTCTTCCTTTTTTTTAATGCGTGTGAAAAAATGATTGCATCCGTGTTGAAAAAAAACGGAAACACTGAGCACAATCAGAGACAAAAGTGATTAAACTTGCGAGCAAAACCATCAGATGCTTTCCGTACCTTTTGCATCTGTGTCCCATCTGCATTTTTGGCGGACAAGAATAGGACATGTTCTATTTTTTGGGGGAACGGAATTGCGGACCCGGAAGTGCGGATCCGCATTTCCAGATCCGGACAGCACATCGCTGTGGCCCCATAGAAATGAATGGGTCTGCAATTCTGTTCCGCAAAATGCGGAACAGAATTGCGGGGGCGTGTGAATGGAGCCTTAAAAAGTGAAAAAATTACGGATTGCACACGGAAGCTATTCGTATTTTGCGGATCTGCGGACCACAGTACGGACACGGTTGTGTGCATGAGGCCTAAGACCTACAGAAATGTCTCCTCCATAAACGCTGGCTGCGTCCCAGCCACGTCTACCCCTCCGTAGGGATGCCCACAGCTGGTTGGCCAGGATCGATCTTCTTGTATCCAGAAGCTTGCGGTTTCGCCCTTAGCTACATCTCCGTCACGTGGAGTGGATTGTTCTGGCATCAGTTTCCACATTCCAGGTGCACGAAACAAAGACAATCTCTGGAAGGTGTGCAATTCCGATACCTAACAATGGGCAATAAAAACGGTTCTCACCTCCAGCGACAACAATGTGAAGTGGATGAGGCGTCTCCTGAATGGTAGATCTTATGGCTTACACAAGGCGAAATCTTCAAATTAAAGAGGAACGCATATGGGGTATGCAGTGGCACAGTAGTCACACGTGGCATCGAGGGGCGGGCAGCAGAAACTCCCCGATACCACTGACGTCCTAGTATTCATGAATCAGGGAGTGGCACATGGAAATGTGGGTGCCCTATGGCTGCCACATGGGTGGTCACTCAGATGTTCTGCTGGCCTGAGCTGAACCACGCTCTTTCTACTCAGAATATGGAGTCTGGAAAGTTGGATGGTGGTCATAGTGATTGCAACCCAGCCGTTCTGATTCCAGGGTGAAAGCCGACTTATTTTTCTTAGATGTTCTGATCCCACTGTCCATGGTCCTGACATGGAAGATCAGAGATTAACCCTGGTGCTCCCATGTTATGTCCCGTAGGCTAATTTCAGATAAACGGTATGGCACCACGGTGGTAAGAACCGTGGTCTTTTCTAGGTGATTGGAGCTCCGTTTTTTATTAACTTGCCAAGAAAAGGTTAAGAGGTTAACAGAAAGCCATAAACACAATTCTGAGGACAAATGGACTAATAGTGGTGGTCGCAGTAAAGAGAGGGAGTGGAGATCTCCTAACCCAGACCCACCCATGTCAAGGATCTGAAAAGCATTATAATCTTCCCTAGTGGTAGCACTATATCTTAGGTAGGATTGCTTTAGGGCTGCAGCTAACGATTATTTGAATAATCAATTAGTTGTCGATAATTTCATCGATTAAAATCGTGAAAAAACACCAAAATGAAAAAAAAAGGGGCTTATATGATGTTACTTGAAAAATTATGTTCAAGGGCCATATTAAAACAAATTGTGAATGGCACTGTTATGGGGGATCTGTGGGTGGCACTGTTATGGGGGATCTGTGGATTCACTGTTATGGGGGATCTGTGGATGGCACTGTTATGGGGGATCTGTGGATGGCACTGTTATGGGGGATCTGTGGATGCCACTGTTATGGAGGGGATCTGTGGATGGCACTTATGGAGGGGATCTGTGGATGGCACTTATGGAGGGGATCTGTGGATGGCACTTATGGAGGGGATCTGTGGGTGGCACTGCTATGGAGGGGTTCTGTGGATGGCACTGCTATGGAGGGGTTCTGTGGATGGCACTGTTATGGAGGGGTTCTGTGGATGACACTGTTATGGAGGATCTGTGGATGACACTGTTATGGGGATCTGTGGATGGCACTTTTATGGGGGGGATCTGTGGATGGCACTATTATGGAGGGATCTGTGGATGGCACTATTATGAGGGGATCTGTGGATGGCACTGTTAAGGGGAGGGGGATCTGTGCACTGTTATGGGGAGAGGGATCTGTGGATGGCACTGTTATGGGCAGGGGGATCTGTGAATGGCACTGTTATGGGGAGGGGGATCTGTGGATGGCACTGTTATGGGGAGGGGGATCTGTGATAGACAATATTATGGGGAGGGGGACCTGTGGATGGCTATGCTATGGGGGGATCTATGGATGACACTATATAGCATCTTATGCTATATGTGTCATCCACAGATCTCCCCCATAGCAGTGTCATCCACAGATCTCCCCCATAGCAGTGTCATCCACAGATCCCCCTCCCCATAACAGTGCCATACACAGATCCCCTCCATAACAGTGCCATACACAGATCCCCTCCATAACAGTGCCATCCACAGATCCCCCTCCCCATAATAGCCTTGGCCCTGCCACTCACAGCAGTATTCCTTAACCAGCAGTAATTTTTACTTTAAATCACCGCATCTTCTTTTACCTTACAATGAAGCTTACATCCTGTATTATACGCCAGAGCTGCACTCACTATTCTGCTGGTGAAGTCACTGTGTACATACATTACTTATCCTGTACTGATCCTGAGTTACATCCTGTATTGTACTCCAGAGCTGCACTCACTATTCTGCTGGTGAAGTCACTGTGTACATACATTACATTACTTATCATGTACTGATCCTGAGTTACATCCTGTATTATACTCCAGAGCTGCACTCACTATTCTGCTGGTGGAGTCACTGTGTACATACATTACTTATCCTGTACTGATCCTGAGTTACATCCTGTATTATACTCCAGAGCTGCACTCACTATTCTGCTGGTGGAATCACTATGTACATACATTACTTATTCTGTACTGATCCTGAGTTACATCCTGTATTATACTCCAGAGCTGCACTCACTATTCTGCTGGTGGAGTCACAGTGTACATACATTACATTACTTATCCTGTACTGATCCTGAGTTACATCCTGTATTATACTCCAGAGCTGCAATCACTATTCTGCTGGTGGAGTCACAGTGTACATACATTACATTACTTATCCTGTACTGATCCTGAGTTACATCCTGTATTATACTCCACAGCTGCACTCACTATTCTGCTGGTGGAGTCACTGTGTACATACATTACATTACTTATCCTGTACTGATCCTGAGTTACATCCTGTATTATACGCCAGAGCTGCACTCACTATTCTGCTGGTGAAGTCACTCTGTACATACATTACTTATCATGTACTGATCCTGAGTTACATCCTGTATTATACTCCAGAGCTGCACTCACTATTCTGCTGGTGAAGTCACCAGGCTCAGAGTGGTGATGTGAACAGGAGTCCAGAGGGCAGTCTGAGCTGTGATGAGCAGCCTTAGGCTACTTTCACACTAGCGTTCAGAGCGGGTCCGTCTGATGTCTGCACAGATGGATCCGCTCCTATAATGCAGACGTTTGGATCCGTTCAGAACGGATCCGTCTGCATTATAGTTTAAAAAAAATTCTAAGTGTGAAAGTAGCCTGAACGGATGCGTCTAGACTTTACATTGAAAGTCAATGGGGGACGGATCCGTTTGAAAATTGAGCCATACTGTGTCAACTTCAAACGGATCCGTCCCCATTGACTTACATTGTAAGTCTGGACGGATCCGCTTGCCTCCGCACGGCCAGACGGACACCCGAATGCTGCAAGCAGCGTACAGGTGTCCGCCTGCTGAGCGGAGCGGAGGCTGAGCGCTGGCAGGCGGATGCATTCTCAGCGGATCCGCGTCCACTCAGAATGCATTAGGGCACTACGGATGCGTTCGGGGCCGCTTGTGAGCCCCTTCAAACGGAGCTCACAAGCGGAGCCCCGAACGCAGGTATGAAAGTAGCCTTACCCTTTATAACTGTGCAGAGATAGCTGTCAATCACTGATAAGCACCGCCCAGTGGACTCCTATAGAATGAGCACAGATATACATGAATTAGATGACAAGTTCTGCTGAATCTTCTCCCATAAAGCTGTATATCAGTCCACTCATCTCCTCCTGCTCTATAAGGCGCTGGCTGCAGATTTCACTGCATTTTCATGGTGACAAGTTCCCTTTAAGGGAATAAAATGAAAACTAAAATTTCAGAAGAAGTGATGTAACTGGCGATGCAGCGTGCATAGGAAACGTGCAGACGCCTCTCCGGGGAGATTGCAGGATTTTTATACGATTTATAACGTGATACGTTTTTGGCGCCTGGGGAACGATGTCAGATTTGCCAGGAAAGGTTCATTGAAGCGATAAGATATAATTTGCCCTGTAGGGAGTGGAGATGGCTCAGGGCGATGGAGGTGCGACTTGTTTTGAAGCTGAAGGACCATAGGGATACAGTCACTGGAAGCAAGTAGAGGTATAGCTGGTGCCTGTGCCCCAGTGTACAGCATTGTCACCTGTAGCCTAGGGGAAGTAAGGAATAGAAGCCAGTACAATTGTGGACAGTGATGTGGTTGGTGCTGTTCATAGGATCAGACCATGCAAGGTGTGACCTCAGACATGTAGCAAGCCCGTGAGGAGTGGAGGATGGGAGTGTTAGTGGTTCTGGCTCCAACAGTCAATCACAGTGGCAGTCCTCACACCGATGCTCTCGCAGTGATAGGAGGGCACACCCTGATGTTGGTGCCCTTTGAGGTATGAGTTGGGCACAGGTGCAAGGCAGGACATGTAGCTGCTATGGCCGGCGAATGGTGCTGGAGTCAGTAACCTGGCCAGAAAAGTCTCTCTTTACTAAAGTTCAGAATGGAAGTTGTAGTACATCCAACAGTATCAAAACACAGTTCCAAAGAATTCACAGTGCAATGTTTAGGTATAAGCAATGATTGGGGTTGTAGTACTCTTTCCCTCTATCTCTCCAAAGTTTCTCTCTGCAGAATCTAAGGCTGGCAATAAGGTTCTTGGAAAACTCGTCATTTCCAGCTGAGGATGAAGATCTGGCTGGTAGGGACTTGTCAAAGTGTGAAGGGTGTATTAGTAATGTCCCTCTCACTGCAGTAAAGTGTGTAGCAGCCACATACCTTACTGACTGACTCCAGTGCTCGGCCGATTCTGGACCTTCAAGTTCCTTTTTTTTTTCCTTCTCTTTCTGGAGACCTGTGAAGTAGAGAGAGCATTCTCTCGGTGGCTCTTTCACGGATAGTGATTCTCTGGGATGTAGGCCTAGTCCTCTGAGGAGTGAGCACATGTTGCTCATTTCACTTCCTCAGCTAACTATAGACACTAACTGAACTAGGAGCGGACCTAAGTCCATCACCTAGCTCCCTACAGAGGAATGTTAACCCTGACGTATCCATACAAAACTATGCAATGCTTCAGATAACAGTTGAATAACCAGAAACAATTTGCAGGTACCCTGTAGATACAAGCCGGTACCTTGTAGAATCCTGCCAGAGTTCATAATGGGACCCGGCGGGATCTGGCCTGTTTCCGGCATTAGTGCATAGATCACGCCGGACAAATACTGCTGCAGTCAAAGGTAGTATCCGGCTAGGATGATCTACGGCAGTCTGCTCCTTTGCCGGATGATTTTAGCGCTAGCGTGAAACTAGCCTTAGGCCTCATGCACACGGCCGTTGTTTTGGTCCGCATCCGAGCCGCAGTTTTGGCGGCTCGGATGTGGACCCATTCACTTCAATGGGGCCGCAAAAGATGCGGACAGCACTCCGTGCGCTGTCCGCATCCGTTGCTCCGTTCCGTGGCCCCTCGAAAAAAATATAACATGTCCTATTCTTGTCCGCGCTTTGCGGACAAAAATAGGCAGTTATATTAAAGGCTGTCCGTTCTGCGGAACGCGCACGGACGCCATCCGTGTTTTGCGGATTTGCGGACCGCAAAACACACAACGGTTGTGTGCATCTAGCCTTAGTCAAACAAAATCAACACTTTTTGTTTCCTCCATTGATTTCTTTTAGTCCCATATATTGTTCTACATGAATCCCCCACGTTTCCATTTCTCTTCTCCCTTATGATTCGGGGGGTGGTCAGAGGAGCGATGCACTGACACCGAGGTGATTAATGGGATGCTATTCTGCATTGAGACTTCTCGTCCATGGGGAGCAGCCGCGAGGCTCGCGTTACACAGTGATCGTATCTGGAACGCTGCCATTGAGCTGGTCAGATGTCCGACACACAGGCTGACAACCTGACAGACTCTGCGGGGATGTTTTGTCTGACTCTTTCCAAGTGCCACAACAGCAATCCATGCGGCAGACTGGTGGTTGTTCCCTAGACGTCAGTGGGGTGCGAAGATATCCATGCACATGCAGCAGAAACAACCCCATCTGGATGAACGGAACTGATTTTCGGTCACAGAAATTTCTGCCGCGTGTGGATAGAACGTGAGGGCGCCTTCACACGCGCCAGGTTCTACTGCAGAAATTTTTGCTACTGAAAATCATTCCGTTCATCTGAGAATTCCACGTGGTTCCTGCCAAAACAACCCCAATCATATGAAAGGCGCCGAGTTTTGGCCTAAAAATATGAAAATGGGAAACCGTAAGAAAACTGCTATCCATGATGAAGACCGATGATCTGTCTCCTGACTCTTTGAGGTTCAGATTCCAGAATCCTCTGTGGTCTAAAAATGTCTGAACAAAAGACTTTTCCAAAAAAAGAATGTGTCCGCTCCGACACCTCACCCCTCCCCTGACACCTTGAGGAACATCTACTGAGTAACATCTGACACCCTCTTCAGTGTCTCCAGACAAGTCCTCACTCAGCAGATCGTCAACACCATGAAGCGCGTCCCCTGGCTTGTCAGGAGGCCATCATCAGGACTGGATTGTTGTGACAGTGGATCCTTGTCTGACAGAAGAAATTCCTGTTGCTGGACATTCGCGAGCAGCGACCCCACTAAATATTTGTAAGACTTTAGGCATCAAAGCAGAACTTTACAAACACTTCTCTCCTTGTCCCTTTCCTCGTCATTCATCACAGTGATTGTACGAGAGGCTGCATAGGGGAGGACAGGTGACGGCCCGACATTCCTCACACATCCGTACCGGTGGAGGCAGGAATAGCGACATTTTTAGACAATTTGTCCCCAATTTTTACATGGAAGGAGGCAATCTCCCTCCGGCACTGTCCCTAGGATCTGCTTTCAGGAACCATATATGAAGGCTCTACCATAAGGTCGAGAACTTTGGAGGCATGGGGGATTTTAATGAAATTAGATCAGGGATGCTCAACCTGCGGCCCTCCAGCGGTTGCAAAACAACAACTCCCAGCATGCCCTAATAGCTGTAGGCTCTCCAGGCATGCTGGGAGTTGTAGTTTTGCAACCGCTAGAGGGCCGCAGGTTGGGCATCCCTGATATAGATCAACCTTTCTCTAGTTAAGGTTCGGGGGCCCTGTAATAATTTCACACTCGCTGCGAGTCACCCTCTATTACTCACACTTAGGCCCCGTGCAATGGGGCCCGCATTGGACATCCGTGCAGCGTCAACTTGAATGGTTCCGTGGTATGTCCGCACCGCAGAAAAATATGACGTCATATTTTTTTGCGGTGCAGAACCACGGAAAGAAACACCACTGAAGCACTCCGTATTGCTTCCGGTGTTCCGTTCCGCATCTCCGGAATTGTACATGATGCAATACTGATGACAGATTTCGGCCTTAGGGCTAATTCGCATTATGTCCGAAATTCCCTGCCCTGCTGTAAGCTCAGGTCAGGACCACAATGCAGATGGTAAAATATGGCAGTCTGAATGAGGCTCTAGGGCAGAAATGCTCAACCTGCGGCCCTCCAGCTATTACAGCCTACAGCTATTGGGGCATGCTGGGATTTGTCGTTTTGCAACAGCTGGAGGGCCGCTGGTTGAGCATCACTGCTGTAGGGGTTTATTCACACTTGTGTATGAAAGTACGGCTGAAATATGAATCCACGATACAGATCTCTCTTGCGTGGTCCATTTTTCATCCGTATTTGTTCCACTTTATGTTTAAGAATGAACCATTTTTTGCTAGTTTTGCATTATTTTCAGTGGCTAAAAATGCACAATGCACACATGCGCTATACGTTAATTTCAGCCCATTGACTTCTATGAGCTAAGGCGGTATCGGAGCACACTGGGGCGGATTTACTAATCCCATAGACAGGCTATGCCGGATGGTGCACGACTGAACATGAGACAGAATTGTGGTGCAAATTTGGCGCTAAATGTTGCACAGGAGCTCACGCCCCTATGTTGGGCTAGGTGGAGATCATATTTGTAAACCTAGATGTGCCAAATTGTGTCCCATTTTGGAGCAATTTATGCCAAAATCTAGGTGCCTGAATGAGGCTGTGGTGGTGGATATTTTCGGACATCGTCTACCAGGCCTACGACTATTTAAGCGTTACTCTTTCTTTCTGCCTTAGTAATAATATGCAGTCTGTCCGACCGCTACGTGAGCGTCTACCCTCGCCTCTAACCATGCTCCACGTTCCGGGTGGTCAATTATATATAACACGCTTCTCTCTGCTTTTGTCTTTTTTTCCCCTCCAGCCTGCAACTGTAACCTGCATGCTCGCCG
Source organism: Bufo bufo (assembly GCF_905171765.1). Classification (NCBI taxonomy): domain Eukaryota; kingdom Metazoa; phylum Chordata; class Amphibia; order Anura; family Bufonidae; genus Bufo; species Bufo bufo. Next base: position 425,072,338 of record NC_053394.1, read on the forward strand.
CTGCCGTTTCAACATGGAGCTCTTCAAGCTGTCAGGTCGCCGGAGCGGAGGGGTCTGCTTGAACTGCCGGCATAACACGGCCGGCCGTCACTGCCACTACTGCAAGGAGGGTTACTACCGGGACATGACCAAGCCCATCACCCACCGAAAGGCTTGTAAAGGTAGGGAAGCCGAGCTCCTTCCGTAGAGTCAAGAGAGGAGGAATTCACTGATGACCTCAGACGGCGGATGACGTCATCATGTGTTTTCTGCGTGGCTGCACTTGTAGAGCGGCATTCCTTCAAAGAAAACCTGTCTGAGATGGCGGCGTGTGTATACGGAGGGTTACTGTAAGATCAGGAGCTGGAAGATAGCCTTGACTCTGTGCGTCCTGTTAGCCATCTAACATTTGTCTCCTTAACACGGGGATGGAAAGATGTGTGACATGACTTGAATTGAAGTGCCGCCAGTTGGCGACACCTGGGGTCGTGCCGTGCCACTTCTTCACGCAGCCCGGACTCCAACGATAAGGAGGAGTCTTGTTTCTAAAGAGTTGGGTGAGGGACTTGTTTCCAATAGTCATAAACGCCTTGTACTGCAGTGAAAGGGGTTGTGTCGTCATCATCGGTGGCATATCGCAAAGGGTAAGCCATCGAAGTCAGATAGGTGCAGGTCCCACCTCTGAGAGGTCCCTGAAATAAAAGGAGACCACACCGCACATTCGAGAATTGCTCTCAAGTAATTTCTATGGGAATTTTGAAAAAAGCCTAGCGAGCTTGGCTATTTTCGGAAGTCCCCTAGAAATAAGTGGAGAGCGCACTGCGCAAGCGCGGCCACTGCTCCTTCTGCGGGTCTGCCGGCTCAACTATTTTCAGAACTCCCATAGAAATGAGTGGAGGGCGGCCTCACATGCGCGGCAACTCTCGACTCACTTTTCTGGAGATAGATACGGACCTGCACCTACCTGATATTGGTGGCCGCCAGTGTCTCAGCTGAGACAACACCTTTAATAGGGCCAATCCGTTTCCATAGTTGGACTCAATTAACACAGGGTAATTTCCTGTGTCCATGATGACATCAGTGACAAGATGGTCAGTGGTTCATCCATGAAGAATTTTCCAATCTGGATTTGCATCGGAAGAGATTTGAACGAATCTCCTCCTTGTATTATGGGGAAAAAATCAGCGCAGAGATTGACCTGCGTTGCGGATTTTACCTGTGGATTTCGTCCCTTTCAGTGCAGCAGGGAGAAATCTATGGGGAATCCAAGCAAAATCCATATGATTGCAATTTCCAGTACGTCCTGTGTGGACGTGTTCTTCCTCCATGATGGAGGGTTACGCGGCGTGTGGTTACGCGGCGTGTGGTCAGAGGTTCGATTCTCCAGGATCCAGGTTCACATTTAGTGCATTGTATGAACAGCCCACCTCCAGCCTCGCTACGTCCCGCCATGTAGTGCCCCAGCTGCTGGTCTCGGCTCATCCTGGGGCTTGTTGTTCCCCCACAGATGGTCGCCCTTCTTCTGCTTCTAATTTTAACCCTTTCTCCTCTGCATAGAATCCCACCCCCCGTTGACAGCCAAAATGCAAAATGTTAAATTCCAGCGCCTTAGAAAGAGGTTAATATTTTCTGTACGGGGCTGCGCCGCCCCCCCCCCCCCCCTCTGGAGCCAAGCACAGGTGTGCATACCAGGGGACAGTGGGACGCATTGAACAGGTTAAGCAGACCTGCAGAAAAGTGAAGGGGGGGGAGGGTGTCGATTTTGGTACAAAGGCTGGATGCTTTGACGAATGGCCCCAGACATATTTTTTGGGGCAGATCGGAGGGAGGGTGGAGGGGAACAGGCAGGTTAAGCCACTTGCAAACACACGAGAGAGAGAGCGGGAGGGGGGGGGGGGGGGGGGCACCTGGGTATGTGGATGCAGGTGTTGTCCGCCTGCGGTGAGGCTGTTCCCACAAGCGCAGGAGAAGACTCACATCCAGCCCCATACGTCTGTACATGGCAGCTACATTACCACCGTCACTCATAGGCAGGCAGTGTGGCCGCGCCTGTCACTTATAGGGCGCAGGGGTGCACCTAGCCTTTCTGCTGCCTGAGGCGAAAACTGAAACAACACCCCCCCCCCCCTTCCTCCCCAATACAAATTTCTTAACCTAACCCCTTCCCTTCAGCCCATGGCCCTTCTGCTGCCCCCCTCTTGCCCCTACCTGGTGCTGCCTGAGGCGATCGCCTCACCTGGCCTCATTGGTGGTGCGCCCCCGATAGGGCGGCACTGCCGATCAGCCACGACCAGTACAGATGTCACTCGCTAGGAAGGCAGCATTAGGCCCCCTGCACGACTGTATTTTTGTTCTGCATCTGATCCTTATTTTCTGCAGATCCGTATTTCCTTTCCGCCATGGGCCCGTTTTGCGGACAAGAATGGGCATTTTTAACATAGTGGGACACGCAGAACGGGAAAATGCAGGACACACATGTCCAGTATCCATGTTTGGCAGACGCGATGGTGTGAAGGAGGTCTTAATCGGTCGCCAGTCCTCCGCAGTCTGCTGCGGGTCACATTCATCGTCTTAGAAGGAGGGTTTATCACAATTCCTTCCTCGGATTAATCTCAACCATATCACATTTCCGACAATCCTGAAATTAAATCCATCATGTAAACTTAAAAGGAGGGGGGGGGGGCGACCCCCTTCGTGCCCAGCCCTGATATCAGCGGTAGCCCCCATCTGGCGCAAAAAAAAAAAAAGCCTCCTAATAATGTACCCAGATGTCTCGTGATCCTCCAGCGAGAGGAATCCAGTTTCCGGACGTCCCCATGCTCTTTCTTTGTCCCATCTCAATAGAAAGGCTTTGATAGCTTTAATCCACCCGGCCAACACAAATCCGCCACAGGTTTAACCCCTCGTATGCCGGACAGCGCAGGGATGTCACACCTGTGCACCTTCTAAAAGACTGGAACCTAGGCCTCATGCACACGACCGCTGTTTGGGTCCGCATCCGAGCCGCCGTTTTGGCGGCTCGGATGCGGACCCATTCACTTTCAATGGGGCCGGAAAAGATGCGGACAGCTTCCGTGGCCCCGCTAAAAAAATATAACATGTCCTATTCTTGTCCGCGCTTTGTGGAAGGCAACAAGGGCGGCTTCCTTTTTTTTTTCGGATCCGCGGTTTGCGTATGCATGAGGCCTTAAAGGGCGATTCAGAATTTACACGGAGGCCATTTGGTGTCACCGGGAACATTGTCACTTCCTTCCTCAACGGAAGAGGAAGAGCGGGGAACCCCAAACCAGCCAGAGATCACGCTACATGCGGTACATCGCCATACTGCAGTCGTGTCATCCACTGTGACGTCACCTGTGCCGGTCTCTATTGGCCACTTTCTGGGACATCAGTACAAAAAAGTCGAAAATGATCCAAAAATTATCTCTAGCCCCAAACGACGAGAGCTCTTTCGCACATCTGTGTCCATGAAGGATCCACGTTTGGTCCGTGTGTCCGTTTTTTAGCCATATCCGTATTCCACGTAGACTGCCAGGCTGAAAATTAGTTTTCACGAATCTCCTACCAATGGTCCGTGAAAACCACAGACCAAACAAGGACAGCGTCTGTGTGACTATAACGAGCGGACAAAATAAGGGGGTGCCACCACGGACAGTGGAAAACTACTGATGTGGGAAAGCCAATAGATACGTGGAGACCACGGACAGCGCTCATACGTGAATCACTGGCGTAATTCTCATTCACACCCATGGAGCGTGTTCACACGGCGGAAGTTTCCCAGTCAAATCCACTTGTAGCTCAACATTTTTTTTCGGTGTGAATTTCACGCCATAGTTCTGCAGCTCAGTGGAACGGGCGGGTAGCCACACGTGAATTAGACGCATTGAATGGGACTAATCTGCTCGAGGCTGCAAATCCGTGGCAGGGATTTCGACTGCGGGTTCTACAGACAGAAATAAAATGAGCCACCTCCCTTCCACCGGTCGTCAGACGCACTCCCACGTTTTTTTCCCCACTAAGCCGCCTGATTTTTGTTGCTTTTTTCGTCACTCCACGAGATAAATATATAACGTGACCTTTCATCGCCTTCTTGTTTGACAAATGTGGAGCGGGTGACGTCCCGGGTGTTACGCTGACAGCGCTCCCTACACCTGTGCTATGAGGCAGGTGCTTTAACCTCTTACCTCCCAGGGAGACATTCCAGGGGATCGCGGACATGACTGTTCTGTAATCTTCTAATAGACTTCATGTTTCAAGATCTCTGCTTGCTGTCATGTTATATCCAGAGACTGTGAGTAGCTCCCACCCACACATATGAAGATTTTCTCCCTTGAAGCCACGCTTTGCACAGGGGACACACCATGAATTTTTCTAAATCCGCTGCGTACACCTGTGAACGAGCCCTTAACCCCTTCCTGATCACACGCCGCTTGTTACAGTGTATCAGTGCTCTTCAATATAATAAGACACATGGGCAGGAAGCATTAGGGCTCGTGCACACAGTGGTAGGAGTGGATTTACGTGCGGTGCGGACATTGAGATCCACAGGAGGTCAGCTTATTCTGCGGAATTTCACTTCTTTCAATATTAGGTGAGCAAATCTGCCACGAAATCTGAACGCGGGTTCGGCTGCGGATTTGCAGGAACATCTGCCACCGAATCCACAGCGGGAATATCCGCCAAGTGTAGGGCGCCGTACTGGACTCCTGGTCTTATGCAGAAGAAAATATTTCCGGATGGCGTATATACAGAGGGAGAAGGTCTTCATGCGGGGCCCTAGACTGGAGCAAATTCCCTTACAGTCTCCGGATATAATCAAGACAGCAAGCAGAGATCTTGAGAACGGTGAAGAACTGAAGCCCAAAGTCTACCAGAAGGGTGCAGATCAGAACGGAGTCACTCTTTAAACATTTTTTACTAAATTTGTTCTAGGAGTGATATTTGCCCGAGTGACGGGCGGCCTGTCGTTGGTGAGGCGTGTAGCGACGGCGTTCGTGACATTTCCACGCTGGCAGCTCCTCGCTGGTCATGTACTCGCTCCGCCACTTTATAGGAGATTTCTCCTGCTCCCCTGAGATATCGCCCTGATTCTCTGCATTCCTCATATAACCTGAGGTGGACCCCCGCCTCCCCAATAACATTGTATAGGGGTAACCGAAAGTCTGAGAAATTAGTTGTGTGTATAACCTGGCGGCACGGGTAGCACCTGGGTCCTAGTGCCTCTAGCCCCTCTACCTCTATATCATGATTTGTGTATATAACCTGGTGGCAGGGGTAGCACCTGGGTCCTAGTGCCCATAGCCTCATCATCATGACTTATGTGTATAACCTGATGGCAGGAGTAGCACCTGGGTCCTAGTGCCCGTGGCCTCTCCATCATGACTTATGTGTATAACCTGATGGCAGGAGTAGCACCTGGGTCCTAGTGCCCATAGCCTCATCATCATTACTTATGTGTATAACCTGATGGCAGGAGTAGCACCTGGGTCCTAGTGCCCGTGGCCTCTCCATCATGACTTATGTGTATAACCTGATGGCAGGAGTAGCACCTGGATCCTAGTGCCCGTGGCCTCTCCATCATGACTTATGTGCATAACCTGATGGCAGGAGTAGCACCTGGGTCTTAGTGCCCATAGCCTCTCCATCATGACTTATGTGTATAACCTGGCGGCACGGGTAGCACCTGGGTCCTAGTGCCCGTGGCCTCTCCATCATGACTTATGTGCATAACCTGATGGCAGGAGTAGCACCTGGGTCTTAGTGCCCATAGCCTCTCCATCATGACTTATGTGTATAACCTGGTGGCACGGGTAGCACCTGGGTCCTAGTGCCCGTGGCCTCTCCATCATGACTTATGTGCATAACCTGATGGCAGGAGTAGCACCTGGGTCTTAGTGCCCATAGCCTCTCCATCATGACTTATGTGTATAACCTGGCGGCATGGGTAGCACCTGGGTCCTAGTGCCCGTGGCCTCTCCATCATGACTTATGTGTAGGGATGTCCCGATACCATTTTTTTAAGACCGAGTACAAGTAGAAATACTTTTATTTAAGTACTCACCGATACCAATTATAACAGCGGCGCAGTTGCTGATAGCAATGAAAAAAATTAAAGCTGGAATTTGGTTGCTATGGACAACTGCTTTACTTTTCCTTTGTACAAGGGTTAATAAATGGGCATAGAACAGTGTTTCCCAACCAATGTGCCCCCAGCTACAAGTACTTGTGCAAAGGTCCGGTATTATCAGGACATCCCTACTCCTGATTAGAGATGAGCGAACTTCTGTTTTAAGTTCGGCGTCTAAAGTTCGGCTTCCGGTTAGCGGAGAATCCCGATATGGATACCGAATTACGTTGTGGTCCGTGGTAGCGGTATCAATAATGACCATTATTGATTCCGCTACCACGGACCACAACGTAATTCGGAATCCATATCGGGATCCTCCGCTAACCGGAAGCCGAACTTTAGACGCCGAACTTAAAACAGAAGTTCGCTCATCTCTACTCCTGATGGCAGGAGTAGCATCTGGGTCCTAGTGCCCGTGGCCTCTCTATCATGACTTGTGTGTATAACCTGGTGGCAGGAGTAGCACCTGGGTCCTAGTGCCCGTGGCCTCTCTATCATGACTTGTGTGTATAACCTGGTGGCAGGAGTAGCACCTGGGTCCTAGTGCCCGTGGCCTCTCTATCATGACTTGTGTGTATAACCTGGTGGCAGGAGTAGCACCTGGGTCCTAGTGCCCGTGGCCTCTCCATCACGACTTGTGTGTATAACCTGGTGGCAGGGGTAGCACCTGGGTCCTAGTGCCTCCAGAACATCATAAGTTGTCTGTATAAACTGGTGGCAGGGGTAGCACCTGGGTCTTAGTGCCTGTGGCCCGTCTATCATGACTTCTGTGTATACTCTGGTGGCAGGGTTAGCACCTGGGTCCTAGTGCCTGTGGCCCTCTGCCTCCATAACATCATGAGTTGTGTGTATAGGTGGCAGGGTTAGCATCTCGGTCCTAGTGCCTGTGGCCATCTGCCTCCATAACATCATGAGTTGTCTGTATACTCTGGTGGCAGGGCTAGCACCTGGGTCCTAGTGCCCATGGCCTCTCTATCATGACTTGTGTGTATAACCTGGTGGCAGGGCTAGCACCTGGGTCTTAGTGCCTCCATAACATCATGAGTTGTATGCATAACCTGGTGGCAGAGGTGGCACCTGGGTCCTAGTGCCCGTGGCCCCTCTACCTCAGTGCTATGACAGGTATGGGATTTTGCATTGTGGCCACAGCTGGAGTTTAACGTTCATCAGCCCACGCCGACATTTGGTAAGAGTCATTTCTAATGCATTGGTCGGCCATATTTGTGCCATTTTGTTGGCAGGTCACCAGTGACATCATCGCAGCCCATGTATTCCGTACCGGGACAGGTGCCAACCACGTGACGAGCCAGCACCGTCAGAGTCCAGGGGCTGGACATTGGTTCTGACCACGCTGTGGGTCGCCACCGTGGGATGCATTTGAATAAATTGCGATTCTTGTATTGGGCTGTCTCTGCTTCAGTAGAAGGCTTGCATGATAGATATACCCAATGCTGTCGCCCTGCCCCCACCCGCCTCCCCTCCCCCGCAGATTTGTAATGTGGTTTTGCTTTCTGACCTTGTGCTGTTCTCCAACCCCTTCTCCTCTGTTCCCCCCCGCAGCCTGCGACTGCCATCCGGTTGGTGCGGCCGGCAAAACCTGTAATCAGACCACAGGGCAATGTCCTTGCAAAGATGGTGTGACTGGTATAACGTGCAATCGATGTGCCAAGGGTTACCAGCAGAGCCGCTCGCCCATTGCCCCCTGCATAAGTATGTGTCGTCTCTGTTACATGTTTTATTACTCGGGGGGCTGGGGACCTCGGGGGGCGATGGCCGCCCCGGACCTAATGCTTGTCCCCTACTGCATCCACCTAGACGGGACCTGATCTAGATACAGCGGAGGCGGCCATGTACAAGGATTAGATACAGCGAAGGCGGCCATGTCATAGGATTAGATACAGCGGAGGTGGCCATGTCATAGGATTAGATACAGCGGAGGCGGCCATGTACAAGGATTAGATACAGCACCTCAGCATACGCTATCACACCTGTCATAGGATTAGATACAGCACCTCAGCATACGCTATCACACCTGTCATAGGATTAGATACACAGCTCAGCATACGCTATCACACCTGTCATAGGATTAGATACACAGCTCAGCATACGCTATCACACCTGTCATAGGATTAGATACACAGCTCAGCATACGCTATCACACCTGTCATAGGATTAGATACACAGCTCAGCATACGCTATCACACCTGTCATAGGATTAGATACACAGCTCAGCATACGCTATCACACCTGTCATAGGATTAGATACAGCACCTCAGCATACGCTATCACACCTGTCATAGGATTAGATACACAGCTCAGCATACGCCATCACACCTGTCATAGGATTAGATACAGCACCTCAGCATACGCTATCACACCTGTCATAGGATTAGATACACAGCTCAGCATACGCTATCACACCTGTCATAGGATTAGATACACAGCTCAGCATACGCTATCACACCTGTCATAGGATTAGATACACAGCTCAGCATACGCTATCACACCTGTCATAGGATTAGATACACAGCTCAGCATACGCTATCACACCTGTCATAGGATTAGATACACAGCTCAGCATACGCTATCACACCTGTCATAGGATTAGATACAGCACCTCAGCATACGCTATCACACCTGTCATAGGATTAGATACAGCACCTCAGCATACGCTATCACACCTGTCATAGGATTAGATACAGCACCTCAGCATACGCTATCACACCTGTCATAGGATTAGATACACAGCTCAGCATACGCTATCACACCTGTCATAGGATTAGATACACACCTCAGCATACGCTATCACACCTGTCATAGGATTAGATACAGCACCTCAGCATACGCCATCACACCTGTCATAGGATTAGATACACACCTCAGCATACGCCATCACACCTGTCATAGGATTAGATACAGCACCTCAGCATACGCTATCACACCTGTCATAGGATTAGATACACAGCTCAGCATACGCTATCACACCTGTCATAGGATTAGATACACACCTCAGCATACGCTATCACACCTGTCATAGGATTAGATACAGCACCTCAGCATACGCTATCACACCTGTCATAGGATTAGATACAGCACCTCAGCATACGCCATCACACCTGTCATAGGATTAGATACACACCTCAGCATGCGCTATCACACCTGTCATAGGATTAGATACAGCACCTCAGCATACGCTATCACACCTGTCATAGGATTAGATACAGCACCTCAGCATACGCCATCACACCTGTCATAGGATTAGATACACAGCTCAGCATACGCTATCACACCTGTCATAGGATTAGATACACAGCTCAGCATACGCTATCACACCTGTCATAGGATTAGATACACAGCTCAGCATACGCTATCACACCTGTCATAGGATTAGATACACAGCTCAGCATACGCTATCACACCTGTCATAGGATTAGATACACAGCTCAGCATACGCTATCACACCTGTCATAGGATTAGATACAGCACCTCAGCATACGCTATCACACCTGTCATAGGATTAGATACAGCACCTCAGCATACGCTATCACACCTGTCATAGGATTAGATACACAGCTCAGCATACGCTATCACACCTGTCATAGGATTAGATACACAGCTCAGCATACGCTATCACACCTGTCATAGGATTAGATACAGCACCTCAGCATACGCTATCACACCTGTCATAGGATTAGATACACAGCTCAGCATACGCTATCACACCTGTCATAGGATTAGATACACACCTCAGCATACGCTATCACACCTGTCATAGGATTAGATACACACCTCAGCATACGCTATCACACCTGTCATAGGATTAGATACACAGCTCAGCATACGCTATCACACCTGTCATAGGATTAGATACACACCTCAGCATACGCTATCACACCTGTCATAGGATTAGATACACAGCTCAGCATACGCTATCACACCTGTCATAGGATTAGATACACAGCTCAGCATACACTATCACACCTGTCATAGGATTAGATACACAGCTCAGCATACGCTATCACACCTGTCATAGGATTAGATACACAGCTCAGCATACGCTATCACACCTGTCATAGGATTAGATACAGCACCTCAGCATACGCTATCACACCTGTCATAGGATTAGATACAGCACCTCAGCATACGCTATCACACCTGTCATAGGATTAGATACACAGCTCAGCATACGCTATCACACCTGTCATAGGATTAGATACACAGCTCAGCATACGCTATCACACCTGTCATAGGATTAGATACACAGCTCAGCATACGCTATCACACCTGTCATAGGATTAGATACACAGCTCAGCATACGCTATCACACCTGTCATAGGATTAGATACACAGCTCAGCATACGCTATCACACCTGTCATAGGATTAGATACACAGCTCAGCATACGCTATCACACCTGTCATAGGATTAGATACAGCACCTCAGCATACGCTATCACACCTGTCATAGGATTAGATACAGCACCTCAGCATACGCTATCACACCTGTCATAGGATTAGATACAGCGCCTCAGCATACGCTATCGCACCTGTTATAGGATTAGATACACAGCTCAGCATACGCTATCACACCTGTCATAGGATTAGATACACAGCTCAGCATACACTATCACACCTGTCATAGGATTAGATACACAGCTCAGCATACGCTATCACACCTGTCATAGGATTAGATACAGCACCTCAGCATACGCTATCACACCTGTCATAGGATTAGATACACACCTCAGCATACGCTATCACACCTGTCATAGGATTAGATACACAGCTCAGCATACGCTATCACACCTGTCATAGGATTAGATACACAGCTCAGCATACGCTATCACACCTGTCATAGGATTAGATACACAGCTCAGCATACGCTATCACACCTGTTATAGGATTAGATACACAGCTCAGCATACGCTATCACACCTGTCATAGGATTAGATACAGCACCTCAGCATACGCTATCACACCTGTCATAGGATTAGATACAGCGCCTCAGCATACGCTATCGCACCTGTTATAGGATTAGATACACAGCTCAGCATACGCTATCACACCTGTCATAGGATTAGATACACAGCTCAGCATACACTATCACACCTGTCATAGGATTAGATACAGCACCTCAGCATACGCTATCGCACCTGTCATAGGATTAGATACACAGCTCAGCATACGCTATCACACCTGTCATAGGATTAGATACACAGCTCAGCATACGCTATCGCACCTGTCATAGGATTAGATACACACCTCAGCATACGCTATCGCACCTGTCATAGGATTAGATACACAGCTCAGCATACGCTATCACACCTGTCATAGGATTAGATACAGCACCTCAGCATACGCTATCACACCTGTCATAGGATTAGATACAGCACCTCAGCATACGCTATCACACCTGTCATAGGATTAGATACAGCATCTCAGCATACGCTATCACACCTGTCATAGGATTAGATACACAGCTCAGCATACGTTATCACACCTGTCATAGGATTAGATACAGAGCTCAGCATACGCTATCACACCTGTCATAGGATTAGATACACAGCTCAGCATACGCTATCACACCTGTCATAGGATTAGATACAGCACCTTAGCATACGCTATCACACCTGTCATAGGATTAGATACACAGCTCAGCATACGCTATCACACCTGTCATAGGATTAGATACAGAGCTCAGCATACGCTATCACACCTGTCATAGGATTAGATACACAGCTCAGCATACGCTATCACACCTGTCATAGGATTAGATACAGCACCTCAGCATACGCTATCACACCTGTCAAAGGATTAGATACAGCACCTCAGCATACGCTATCACACCTGTCATAGGATTAGATACAGCACCTCAGCATACGCTATCACACCTGTCATAGGATTAGATACACAGCTCAGCATACGCTATCACACCTGTCATAGGATTAGATACAGAGCTCAGCATACGCTATCACACCTGTCATAGGATTAGATACACAGCTCAGCATACGCTATCACACCTGTCATAGGATTAGATACAGCACCTCAGCATACGCTATCACACCTGTCATAGGATTAGATACAGCACCTCAGCATACGCTATCACACCTGTCATAGGATTAGATACAGCACCTCAGCATACGCTATCACACCTGTCATAGGATTAGATACACAGCTCAGCATACGCTATCACACCTGTCATAGGATTAGATACACAGCTCAGCATACGCTATCACACCTGTCATAGGATTAGATACACAGCTCAGCATACGCTATCACACCTGTCATAGGATTAGATACACACCTCAGCATACGCTATCACACCTGTCAAAGGATTAGATACAGCACCTCAGCATACACTATCACACCTGTCATAGGATTAGATACACAGCTCAGCATACGCTATCACACCTGTCATAGGATTAGATACAGCACCTCAGCATACGCTATCACACATGTCATAGGATTAGATACAGCACCTCAGCATACACTATCACACCTGTCATAGGATTAGATACACACCTCAGCATACGCTATCACACCTGTCAAAGGATTAGATACAGCACCTCAGCATACGCTATCACACCTGTCATAGGATTAGATACACAGCTCAGCATACGCTATCACACCTGTCATAGGATTAGATACACAGCTCAGCATACGCTATCACACCTGTCATAGGATTAGATACAGAACCTCAGCATACGCTATCACACCTGTCATAGGATTAGATACAGCACCTCAGCATACGCTATCACACATGTCATAGGATTAGATACAGCACCTCAGCATACGCTATCACACCTGTCATAGGATTAGATACAGCACCTCAGCATACGCTATCACACATGTCATAGGATTAGATACAGCACCTCAGCATACGCTATCACACCTGTCATAGGATTAGATACAGCACCTCAGCATACGCCATCACACCTGTCATAGGATTAGATACAGCACCTCAGCATACGCTATCGCACCTGTCATAGGATTAGATACACAGCTCAGCATACGCTATCACACCTGTCATAGGATTAGATACACAGCTCAGCATACGCTATCACACCTGTCATAGGATTAGATACAGCGCCTCAGCATACGCTATCGCACCTGTCATAGGATTAGATACACAGCTCAGCATACGCTATCACACCTGTCATAGGATTAGATACAGCACCTCAGCATACGCTATCACACCTGTCATAGGATTAGATACAGCGCCTCAGCATACGCTATCGCACCTGTCATAGGATTAGATACAGCACCTCAGCATACGCTATCACACCTGTCATAGGATTAGATACACACCTCAGCATACGCTATCACACCTGTCATAGGATTAGATACAGCGCCTCAGCATACGCTATCGCACCTGTCATAGGATTAGATACAGCACCTCAGCATACGCTATCACACCTGTCATAGGATTAGATACACAGCTCAGCATACGCTATCACACCTGTCATAGGATTAGATACAGCACCTCAGCATACGCTATCACACCTGTCATAGGATTAGATACAGCACCTCAGCATACGCTATCACACCTGTCATAGGATTAGATACAGCGCCTCAGCATACGCTATCGCACCTGTCATAGGATTAGATACAGCACCTCAGCATACGCTATCACACCTGTCATAGGATTAGATACACAGCTCAGCATACGCTATCACACCTGTCATAGGATTAGATACACACCTCAGCATACGCTATCACACCTGTCATAGGATTAGATACACAGCTCAGCATACGCTATCTCACCTGTCATAGGATTAGATACAGCACCTCAGCATACGCTATCACACCTGTCATAGGATTAGATACACAGCTCAGCATACGCTATCACACCTGTCATAGGATTAGATACAGCACCTCAGCATACACTATCACACCTGTCATAGGATTAGATACAGCACCTCAGCATACGCTATCACACCTGTCATAGGATTAGATACACAGCTCAGCATACGCTATCACACATGTCATAGGATTAGATACAGCACCTTAGCATACGCTATCACACCTGTCATAGGATTAGATACAGCACCTCAGCATACGCTATCACACCTGTCATAGGATTAGATACAGCGCCTCAGCATACGCTATCGCACCTGTCATAGGATTAGATACACAGCTCAGCATACGCTATCACACCTGTCATAGGATTAGATACAGCACCTCAGCATACGCTATCGCACCTTTCATAGGATTAGATACAGCACCTCAGCATACGCTATCACACATGTCATAGGATTAGATACAGCACCTCAGCATACGCTATCACACCTGTCATAGGATTAGATACAGCATCTCAGCATACGCTATCACACCTGTCATAGGATTAGATACACAGCTCAGCATACGCTATCGCACCTGTCATAGGATTAGATACACAGCTCAGCATACGCTATCACACCTGTCATAGGATTAGATACAGCACCTCAGCATACGCTATCACACCTGTCATAGGATTAGATACAGCACCTAAGCATACGCTATCGCACCTGTCATAGGATTAGATACACAGCTCAGCATACGCTATCACACCTGTCATAGGATTAGATACACAGCTCAGCATACGCTATCACACCTGTCATAGGATTAGATACACACCTCAGCATACGCTATCACACCTGTCATAGGATTAGATACACACCTCAGCATACGCCATCACACCTGTCATAGAATTAGATACAGCACCTCGCATACGCTATCACACCTGTCATAGGATTAGATACAGCGCCTCAGCATACGCTATCACACCTGTCATAGGATTAGATACACAGCTCAGCATACACTATCACACCTGTCATAGGATTAGATACAGCACCTCAGCATACGCCATCACACCTGTCATAGGATTAGATACACAGCTCAGCATACGCTATCACACCTGTCATAGGATTAGATACAGAGCTCAGCATACGCTATCACACCTGTCATAGGATTAGATACAGCACCTCAGCATACACTATCACATCTGTCATAGGATTAGATACACAGCTCAGCATACGGTATCACACCTGTCATAGGATTAGATACAGCACCTCAGCATACGCTATCACACCTGTCATAGGATTAGATACAGCATCTCAGCATACGCTATCACACCTGTCATAGGATTAGATACAGAGCTCAGCATACACTATCACATCTGTCATAGGATTAGATACAGCATCTCAGCATACGCTATCACACCTGTCATAGGATTAGATACAGCACCTCAGCATACACTATCACATCTGTCATAGGATTAGATACAGCATCTCAGCATACGCTATCACACCTGTCATAGGATTAGATACAGAGCTCAGCATACGCTATCACACCTGTCATAGGATTAGATACAGCACCTCAGCATACACTATCACATCTGTCATAGGATTAGATACACAGCTCAGCATACGGTATCACACCTGTCATAGGATTAGATACAGCACCTCAGCATACGCTATCACACCTGTCATAGGATTAGATACAGCATCTCAGCATACGCTATCACACCTGTCATAGGATTAGATACAGAGCTCAGCATACACTATCACATCTGTCATAGGATTAGATACAGCATCTCAGCATACGCTATCACACCTGTCATAGGATTAGATACAGCACCTCAGCATACACTATCACATCTGTCATAGGATTAGATACAGCATCTCAGCATACGCTATCACACCTGTCATAGGATTAGATACAGAGCTCAGCATACACTATCACACCTGTCATAGGATTAGATACAGCACCTCAGCATACGCTATCACACCTGTCATAGGATTAGATACAGCATCTCAGCATACGCTATCACACCTGTCATAGGATTAGATACACACCTCAGCATACGCTATCACACCTGTCATAGGATTAGATACAGCACCTCAGCATACGCTATCACACCTGTCATAGGATTAGATACACAGCTCAGCATACGCTATCACACCTGTCATAGGATTAGATACACAGCTCAGCATACGCTATCACACCTGTCATAGGATTAGATACAGCACCTCAGCATACGCTATCACACCTGTCATAGGATTAGATACAGCACCTCAGCATACGCTATCACACCTGTCATAGGATTAGATACACAGCTCAGCATACGCTATCACACCTGTCATAGGATTAGATACACAGCTCAGCATACGCTATCACACCTGTCATAGGATTAGATACAGCACCTCAGCATACGCTATCACACCTGTCATAGGATTAGATACACAGCTCAGCATACGCTATCACACCTGTCATAGGATTAGATACACAGCTCAGCATACGCTATCACTTCTGTCATAGGATTAGATACACACCTCAGCATACGCTATCACACCTGTCATAGGATTAGATACAGCACCTCAGCATACGCTATCGCACCTGTCATAGGATTAGATACAGCACCTAAGCATACGCTATCACACCTGTCATAGGATTAGATACACAGCTCAGCATACGCTATCACACCTGTCATAGGATTAGATACACAGCTCAGCATACGCTATCACACCTGTCATAGGATTAGATACACAGCTCAGCATACGCTATCACACCTGTCATAGGATTAGATACACACCTCAACATACGCTATCACACCTGTCATAGGATTAGATACACAGCTCAGCATACGCTATCACACCTGTCATAGGATTAGATACACAGCTCAGCATACGCTATTACACCTGTCATAGGATTAGATACACAGCTCAGCATACGCTATCACACCTGTCATAGGATTAGATACAGCACCTCAGCATACGCTATCACACCTGTCATAGGATTAGATACACAGCTCAGCATACGCTATCACACCTGTCATAGGATTAGATACACAGCTCAGCATACGCTATCACACCTGTCATAGGATTAGATACACACCTCAGCATACGCTATCACACCTGTCATAGGATTAGATACACAGCTCAGCATACGTTATCACACCTGTCATAGGATTAGATACACAGCTCAGCATACGCTATCACACCTGTCATAGGATTAGATACACACCTCAGCATACGCTATCACACCTGTCATAGGATTAGATACACACCTCAGCATACGCTATCACACCTGTCATAGGATTAGATACACAGCTCAGCATACGCTATCACACCTGTCATAGGATTAGATACAGCACCTCAGCATACGCTATCACACCTGTCATAGGATTAGATACAGCACCTCAGCATACGCTATCACACCTGTCATAGGATTAGATACACAGCTCAGCATACGCTATCACACCTGTCATAGGATTAGATACACAGCTCAGCATACGCTATCACACCTGTCATAGGATTAGATACAGCACCTCAGCATACGCTATCACACCTGTCATAGGATTAGATACACAGCTCAGCATACGCTATCACACCTGTCATAGGATTAGATACACACCTCAGCATACGCTATCACACCTGTCATAGGATTAGATACACACCTCAGCATACGCTATCACACCTGTCATAGGATTAGATACACAGCTCAGCATACGCTATCACACCTGTCATAGGATTAGATACACACCTCAGCATACGCTATCACACCTGTCATAGGATTAGATACACAGCTCAGCATACGCTATCACACCTGTCATAGGATTAGATACACAGCTCAGCATACACTATCACACCTGTCATAGGATTAGATACACAGCTCAGCATACGCTATCACACCTGTCATAGGATTAGATACACAGCTCAGCATACGCTATCACACCTGTCATAGGATTAGATACAGCACCTCAGCATACGCTATCACACCTGTCATAGGATTAGATACAGCACCTCAGCATACGCTATCACACCTGTCATAGGATTAGATACACAGCTCAGCATACGCTATCACACCTGTCATAGGATTAGATACACAGCTCAGCATACGCTATCACACCTGTCATAGGATTAGATACACAGCTCAGCATACGCTATCACACCTGTCATAGGATTAGATACACAGCCCAGCATACGCTATCACACCTGTCATAGGATTAGATACACAGCTCAGCATACGCTATCACACCTGTCATAGGATTAGATACACAGCTCAGCATACGCTATCACACCTGTCATAGGATTAGATACAGCACCTCAGCATACGCTATCACACCTGTCATAGGATTAGATACAGCACCTCAGCATACGCTATCACACCTGTCATAGGATTAGATACAGCGCCTCAGCATACGCTATCGCACCTGTTATAGGATTAGATACACAGCTCAGCATACGCTATCACACCTGTCATAGGATTAGATACACAGCTCAGCATACACTATCACACCTGTCATAGGATTAGATACACAGCTCAGCATACGCTATCACACCTGTCATAGGATTAGATACAGCACCTCAGCATACGCTATCACACCTGTCATAGGATTAGATACACACCTCAGCATACGCTATCACACCTGTCATAGGATTAGATACACAGCTCAGCATACGCTATCACACCTGTCATAGGATTAGATACACAGCTCAGCATACGCTATCACACCTGTCATAGGATTAGATACACAGCTCAGCATACGCTATCACACCTGTTATAGGATTAGATACACAGCTCAGCATACGCTATCACACCTGTCATAGGATTAGATACAGCACCTCAGCATACGCTATCACACCTGTCATAGGATTAGATACAGCGCCTCAGCATACGCTATCGCACCTGTTATAGGATTAGATACACAGCTCAGCATACGCTATCACACCTGTCATAGGATTAGATACACAGCTCAGCATACACTATCACACCTGTCATAGGATTAGATACAGCACCTCAGCATACGCTATCGCACCTGTCATAGGATTAGATACACAGCTCAGCATACGCTATCACACCTGTCATAGGATTAGATACACAGCTCAGCATACGCTATCGCACCTGTCATAGGATTAGATACACACCTCAGCATACGCTATCGCACCTGTCATAGGATTAGATACACAGCTCAGCATACGCTATCACACCTGTCATAGGATTAGATACAGCACCTCAGCATACGCTATCACACCTGTCATAGGATTAGATACAGCACCTCAGCATACGCTATCACACCTGTCATAGGATTAGATACAGCATCTCAGCATACGCTATCACACCTGTCATAGGATTAGATACACAGCTCAGCATACGTTATCACACCTGTCATAGGATTAGATACAGAGCTCAGCATACGCTATCACACCTGTCATAGGATTAGATACACAGCTCAGCATACGCTATCACACCTGTCATAGGATTAGATACAGCACCTTAGCATACGCTATCACACCTGTCATAGGATTAGATACACAGCTCAGCATACGCTATCACACCTGTCATAGGATTAGATACACAGCTCAGCATACGCTATCACACCTGTCATAGGATTAGATACAGCACCTCAGCATACGCTATCACACCTGTCAAAGGATTAGATACAGCACCTCAGCATACGCTATCACACCTGTCATAGGATTAGATACAGCACCTCAGCATACGCTATCACACCTGTCATAGGATTAGATACACAGCTCAGCATACGCTATCACACCTGTCATAGGATTAGATACAGAGCTCAGCATACGCTATCACACCTGTCATAGGATTAGATACACAGCTCAGCATACGCTATCACACCTGTCATAGGATTAGATACAGCACCTCAGCATACGCTATCACACCTGTCAAAGGATTAGATACAGCACCTCAGCATACGCTATCACACCTGTCATAGGATTAGATACAGCACCTCAGCATACGCCATCACACCTGTCATAGGATTAGATACACAGCTCAGCATACGCTATCACACCTGTCATAGGATTAGATACACAGCTCAGCATACGCTATCACACCTGTCATAGGATTAGATACACAGCTCAGCATACGCTATCACACCTGTCATAGGATTAGATACACACCTCAGCATACGCTATCACACCTGTCAAAGGATTAGATACAGCACCTCAGCATACACTATCACACCTGTCATAGGATTAGATACACAGCTCAGCATACGCTATCACACCTGTCATAGGATTAGATACAGCACCTCAGCATACGCTATCACACATGTCATAGGATTAGATACAGCACCTCAGCATACACTATCACACCTGTCATAGGATTAGATACACAGCTCAGCATACGCTATCACACCTGTCATAGGATTAGATACACAGCTCAGCATACGCTATCACACCTGTCATAGGATTAGATACACAGCTCAGCATACGCTATCACACCTGTCATAGGATTAGATACACAGCTCAGCATACGCTATCACACCTGTCATAGGATTAGATACACAGCTCAGCATACGCTATCACACCTGTCATAGGATTAGATACACACCTCAGCATACGCTATCACACCTGTCAAAGGATTAGATACAGCACCTCAGCATACACTATCACACCTGTCATAGGATTAGATACACAGCTCAGCATACGCTATCACACCTGTCATAGGATTAGATACAGCACCTCAGCATACGCTATCACACATGTCATAGGATTAGATACAGCACCTCAGCATACACTATCACACCTGTCATAGGATTAGATACACACCTCAGCATACGCTATCACACCTGTCAAAGGATTAGATACAGCACCTCAGCATACGCTATCACACCTGTCATAGGATTAGATACACAGCTCAGCATACGCTATCACACCTGTCATAGGATTAGATACACAGCTCAGCATACGCTATCACACCTGTCATAGGATTAGATACAGAACCTCAGCATACGCTATCACACCTGTCATAGGATTAGATACAGCACCTCAGCATACGCTATCACACATGTCATAGGATTAGATACAGCACCTCAGCATACGCTATCACACCTGTCATAGGATTAGATACAGCACCTCAGCATACGCTATCACACATGTCATAGGATTAGATACAGCACCTCAGCATACGCTATCACACCTGTCATAGGATTAGATACAGCACCTCAGCATACGCCATCACACCTGTCATAGGATTAGATACAGCACCTCAGCATACGCTATCGCACCTGTCATAGGATTAGATACACAGCTCAGCATACGCTATCACACCTGTCATAGGATTAGATACACAGCTCAGCATACGCTATCACACCTGTCATAGGATTAGATACAGCGCCTCAGCATACGCTATCGCACCTGTCATAGGATTAGATACACAGCTCAGCATACGCTATCACACCTGTCATAGGATTAGATACAGCACCTCAGCATACGCTATCACACCTGTCATAGGATTAGATACACAGCTCAGCATACGCTATCACACCTGTCATAGGATTAGATACAGCACCTCAGCATACGCTATCACACCTGTCATAGGATTAGATACACACCTCAGCATACGCTATCACACCTGTCATAGGATTAGATACAGCGCCTCAGCATACGCTATCGCACCTGTCATAGGATTAGATACAGCACCTCAGCATACGCTATCACACCTGTCATAGGATTAGATACACAGCTCAGCATACGCTATCACACCTGTCATAGGATTAGATACAGCACCTCAGCATACGCTATCACACCTGTCATAGGATTAGATACAGCACCTCAGCATACGCTATCACACCTGTCATAGGATTAGATACAGCGCCTCAGCATACGCTATCGCACCTGTCATAGGATTAGATACAGCACCTCAGCATACGCTATCACACCTGTCATAGGATTAGATACACAGCTCAGCATACGCTATCACACCTGTCATAGGATTAGATACACACCTCAGAATACGCTATCACACCTGTCATAGGATTAGATACACAGCTCAGCATACGCTATCTCACCTGTCATAGGATTAGATACAGCACCTCAGCATACGCTATCACACCTGTCATAGGATTAGATACACAGCTCAGCATACGCTATCACACCTGTCATAGGATTAGATACAGCACCTCAGCATACGCTATCACACCTGTCATAGGATTAGATACAGCACCTCAGCATACGCTATCACACCTGTCATAGGATTAGATACACAGCTCAGCATACGCTATCACACATGTCATAGGATTAGATACAGCACCTTAGCATACGCTATCACACCTGTCATAGGATTAGATACAGCACCTCAGCATACGCTATCACACCTGTCATAGGATTAGATACAGCGCCTCAGCATACGCTATCGCACCTGTCATAGGATTAGATACACAGCTCAGCATACGCTATCGCACATGTCATAGGATTAGATACAGCACCTCAGCATACGCTATCACACCTGTCATAGGATTAGATACACAGCTCAGCATACGCTATCACACCTGTCATAGGATTAGATACAGCACCTCAGCATACGCTATCGCACCTTTCATAGGATTAGATACAGCACCTCAGCATACGCTATCACACATGTCATAGGATTAGATACAGCACCTCAGCATACGCTATCACACCTGTCATAGGATTAGATACAGCATCTCAGCATACGCTATCACACCTGTCATAGGATTAGATACACAGCTCAGCATACGCTATCGCACCTGTCATAGGATTAGATACACAGCTCAGCATACGCTATCACACCTGTCATAGGATTAGATACAGCACCTCAGCATACGCTATCACACCTGTCATAGGATTAGATACAGCACCTAAGCATACGCTATCGCACCTGTCATAGGATTAGATACACAGCTCAGCATACGCTATCACACCTGTCATAGGATTAGATACACACCTCAGCATACGCTATCACACCTGTCATAGGATTAGATACACACCTCAGCATACGCCATCACACCTGTCATAGAATTAGATACAGCACCTCGCATACGCTATCACACCTGTCATAGGATTAGATACAGCGCCTCAGCATACGCTATCACACCTGTCATAGGATTAGATACACAGCTCAGCATACACTATCACACCTGTCATAGGATTAGATACAGCACCTCAGCATACGCCATCACACCTGTCATAGGATTAGATACACAGCTCAGCATACGCTATCACACCTGTCATAGGATTAGATACAGAGCTCAGCATACGCTATCACACCTGTCATAGGATTAGATACAGCACCTCAGCATACACTATCACATCTGTCATAGGATTAGATACACAGCTCAGCATACGGTATCACACCTGTCATAGGATTAGATACAGCACCTCAGCATACGCTATCACACCTGTCATAGGATTAGATACAGCATCTCAGCATACGCTATCACACCTGTCATAGGATTAGATACAGAGCTCAGCATACGCTATCACACCTGTCATAGGATTAGATACAGCACCTCAGCATACACTATCACATCTGTCATAGGATTAGATACAGCATCTCAGCATACGCTATCACACCTGTCATAGGATTAGATACAGAGCTCAGCATACACTATCACACCTGTCATAGGATTAGATACAGCACCTCAGCATACGCTATCACACCTGTCATAGGATTAGATACAGCATCTCAGCATACGCTATCACACCTGTCATAGGATTAGATACACACCTCAGCATACGCTATCACACCTGTCATAGGATTAGATACAGCACCTCAGCATACGCTATCACACCTGTCATAGGATTAGATACACAGCTCAGCATACGCTATCACACCTGTCATAGGATTAGATACACAGCTCAGCATACGCTATCACACCTGTCATAGGATTAGATACAGCACCTCAGCATACGCTATCACACCTGTCATAGGATTAGATACAGCACCTCAGCATACGCTATCGCACCTGTCATAGGATTAGATACACAGCTCAGCATACGCTATCACACCTGTCATAGGATTAGATACACAGCTCAGCATACGCTATCACACCTGTCATAGGATTAGATACACACCTCAGCATACGCTATCACACCTGTCATAGGATTAGATACAGCACCTCAGCATACGCTATCGCACCTGTCATAGGATTAGATACAGCACCTAAGCATACGCTATCACACCTGTCATAGGATTAGATACACAGCTCAGCATACGCTATCACACCTGTCATAGGATTAGATACACAGCTCAGCATACGCTATCACACCTGTCATAGGATTAGATACACAGCTCAGCATACGCTATCACACCTGTCATAGGATTAGATACACACCTCAACATACGCTATCACACCTGTCATAGGATTAGATACACAGCTCAGCATACGCTATCACACCTGTCATAGGATTAGATACACAGCTCAGCATACGCTATTACACCTGTCATAGGATTAGATACACAGCTCAGCATACGCTATCACACCTGTCATAGGATTAGATACAGCACCTCAGCATACGCTATCACACCTGTCATAGGATTAGATACACAGCTCAGCATACGCTATCACACCTGTCATAGGATTAGATACACAGCTCAGCATACGCTATCACACCTGTCATAGGATTAGATACACACCTCAGCATACGCTATCACACCTGTCATAGGATTAGATACACAGCTCAGCATACGTTATCACACCTGTCATAGGATTAGATACACAGCTCAGCATACGCTATCACACCTGTCATAGGATTAGATACACACCTCAGCATACGCTATCACACCTGTCATAGGATTAGATACACACCTCAGCATACGCTATCACACCTGTCATAGGATTAGATACACAGCTCAGCATACGCTATCACACCTGTCATAGGATTAGATACAGCACCTCAGCATACGCTATCACACCTGTCATAGGATTAGATACAGCACCTCAGCATACGCTATCACACCTGTCATAGGATTAGATACACAGCTCAGCATACGCCATCACACCTGTCATAGGATTAGATACACAGCTCAGCATACGCTATCACACCTGTCATAGGATTAGATACACAGCTCAGCATACGCTATCACACCTGTCACAGGATTAGATACAGCACCTCAGCATACGCTATCACACCTGTCATAGGATTAGATACAGCACCTCAGCATACGCTATCACACATGTCATAGGATTAGATACAGCACCTCAGCATACGCTATCACACCTGTCATAGGATTAGATACAGCACCTCAGCATACGCTATCCCACCTGTCATAGGATTAGATACACAGCTCAGCATACGCTATCGCACCTGTCATAGGATTAGATACACACCTCAGCATACGCTATCGCACCTGTCATAGGATTAGATACACAGCTCAGCATACGCTATCGCACCTGTCATAGGATTAGATACACAGCTCAGCATACGCTATCACACCTGTCATAGGATTAGATACAGCACCTCAGCATACGCTATCACACCTGTCATAGGATTAGATACAGCAGCTCAGCATACGCTATCACACCTGTCACAGGATTAGATACAGCACCTCAGCATACGCTATCACACCTGTCATAGGATTAGATACAGCACCTCAGCATACGCTATCACACATGTCATAGGATTAGATACAGCACCTCAGCATACGCTATCACACCTGTCATAGGATTAGATACAGCACCTCAGCATACGCTATCACACCTGTCATAGGATTAGATACACATTTCAGCATACGCTATCACACCTGTCATAGGATTAGATACAGAGCTCAGCATACGCTATCACACCTGTCATAGGATTAGATACACACCTCAGCATACGCTATCACACCTGTCATAGGATTAGATACAGCACCTCAGCATACGCTATCACACCTGTCATAGGATTAGATACACACCTCAGCATACGCTATCACACCTGTCATAGGATTAGATACACACCTCAGCATACGCTATCACACCTGTCATAGGATTAGATACAGCACCTCAGCATACGCTATCACACCTGTCATAGGATTAGATACAGCACCTCAGCATACGCTATCACACCTGTCATAGGATTAGATACAGCACCTCAGCATACGCTATCACACCTGTCATAGGATTAGATACAGCACCTCAGCATACGCTATCACACCTGTCATAGGATTAGATACAGCACCTCAGCATACGCTATCACACCTGTCATAGGATTAGATACACACCTCAGCATACGCCATCACACCTGTCATAGGATTAGATACAGCACCTCAGCATACGCTATCACACCTGTCATAGGATTAGATACACAGCTCAGCATACGCTATCACACCTGTCATAGGATTAGATACACACCTCAGCATACGGTATCACACCTGTCATAGGATTAGATACAGCACCTCAGCATACGCTATCACACCTGTCATAGGATTAGATACAGCACCTCAGCATACGCTATCACACCTGTCATAGGATTAGATACAGCACCTCAGCATACGCTATCACACCTGTCATAGGATTAGATACACAGCTCAGCATACACTATCACACCTGTCATAGGATTAGATACACAGCTCAGCATACGCTATCACACCTGTCATAGGATTAGATACACAGCTCAGCATACGTTATCACACCTGTCATAGGATTAGATACAGCACCTCAGCATACGCTATCACACCTGTCATAGGATTAGATACAGCACCTCAGCATACGCTATCACACCTGTCATAGGATTAGATACACAGCTCAGCATACGCTTTTACACCTGTCATAGGATTAGATACACACCTCAGCATACGCTATCACACCTGTCATAGGATTAGATACAGCACCTCAGCATACGCTATCACACCTGTCATAGGATTAGATACACAGCTCAGCATACGCTTTTACACCTGTCATAGGATTAGATACACACCTCAGTATACGCTATCACACCTGTCATAGGATTAGATACAGCACCTCAGCATACGCTATCACACCTGTCATAGGATTAGATACACACCTCAGCATACGCTATCACACCTGTCATAGGATTAGATACACACCTCAGCATACGCTATCACACCTGTCATAGGATTAGATACAGCACCTCAGCATACGCTATCACACCTGTCATAGGATTAGATACAGCACCTCAGCATACGCTATCACACCTGTCATAGGATTAGATACACACCTCAGCATACGCTATCACACCTGTCATAGGATTAGATACACACCTCAGCATACGCTATCACACCTGTCATAGGATTAGATACAGCACCTCAGCATACGCTATCACACCTGTCATAGGATTAGATACAGCACCTCAGCATACGCTATCACACCTGTCATAGGATTAGATACACAGCTCAGCATACGCTATCACACCTGTCATAGGATTAGATACAGAGCTCAGCATACGCTATCACACCTGTCATAGGATTAGATACACAGCTCAGCATACGCTATCACACCTGTCATAGGATTAGATACAGCACCTCAGCATACGCTATCACACCTGTCAAAGGATTAGATACAGCACCTCAGCATACGCTATCACACCTGTCATAGGATTAGATACAGCACCTCAGCATACGCTATCACACCTGTCATAGGATTAGATACACAGCTCAGCATACGCTATCACACCTGTCATAGGATTAGATACACAGCTCAGCATACGCTATCACACCTGTCATAGGATTAGATACACAGCTCAGCATACGCTATCACACCTGTCATAGGATTAGATACACACCTCAGCATACGCTATCACACCTGTCAAAGGATTAGATACAGCACCTCAGCATACACTATCACACCTGTCATAGGATTAGATACACAGCTCAGCATACGCTATCACACCTGTCATAGGATTAGATACAGCACCTCAGCATACGCTATCACACATGTCATAGGATTAGATACAGCACCTCAGCATACACTATCACACCTGTCATAGGATTAGATACACACCTCAGCATACGCTATCACACCTGTCAAAGGATTAGATACAGCACCTCAGCATACGCTATCACACCTGTCATAGGATTAGATACACAGCTCAGCATACGCTATCACACCTGTCATAGGATTAGATACACAGCTCAGCATACGCTATCACACCTGTCATAGGATTAGATACAGCACCTCAGCATACGCTATCACACCTGTCATAGGATTAGATACAGCACCTCAGCATACGCTATCACACATGTCATAGGATTAGATACAGCACCTCAGCATACGCTATCACACCTGTCATAGGATTAGATACAGCACCTCAGCATACGCTATCACACCTGTCATAGGATTAGATACAGCACCTCAGCATACGCTATCACACCTGTCATAGGATTAGATACAGCACCTCAGCATACGCCATCACACCTGTCATAGGATTAGATACAGCACCTCAGCATACGCTATCGCACCTGTCATAGGATTAGATACACAGCTCAGCATACGCTATCACACCTGTCATAGGATTAGATACACAGCTCAGCATACGCTATCACACCTGTCATAGGATTAGATACAGCGCCTCAGCATACGCTATCGCACCTGTCATAGGATTAGATACACAGCTCAGCATACGCTATCACACCTGTCATAGGATTAGATACAGCACCTCAGCATACGCTATCACACCTGTCATAGGATTAGATACACAGCTCAGCATACGCTATCACACCTGTCATAGGATTAGATACAGCACCTCAGCATACGCTATCACACCTGTCATAGGATTAGATACACACCTCAGCATACGCTATCACACCTGTCATAGGATTAGATACAGCGCCTCAGCATACGCTATCGCACCTGTCATAGGATTAGATACAGCACCTCAGCATACGCTATCACACCTGTCATAGGATTAGATACACAGCTCAGCATACGCTATCACACCTGTCATAGGATTAGATACAGCACCTCAGCATACGCTATCACACCTGTCATAGGATTAGATACAGCACCTCAGCATACGCTATCACACCTGTCATAGGATTAGATACAGCGCCTCAGCATACGCTATCGCACCTGTCATAGGATTAGATACAGCACCTCAGCATACGCTATCACACCTGTCATAGGATTAGATACACAGCTCAGCATACGCTATCACACCTGTCATAGGATTAGATACACACCTCAGAATACGCTATCACACCTGTCATAGGATTAGATACACAGCTCAGCATACGCTATCTCACCTGTCATAGGATTAGATACAGCACCTCAGCATACGCTATCACACCTGTCATAGGATTAGATACACAGCTCAGCATACGCTATCACACCTGTCATAGGATTAGATACAGCACCTCAGCATACACTATCACACCTGTCATAGGATTAGATACAGCACCTCAGCATACGCTATCACACCTGTCATAGGATTAGATACACAGCTCAGCATACGCTATCACACATGTCATAGGATTAGATACAGCACCTTAGCATACGCTATCACACCTGTCATAGGATTAGATACAGCACCTCAGCATACGCTATCACACCTGTCATAGGATTAGATACAGCGCCTCAGCATACGCTATCGCACCTGTCATAGGATTAGATACACAGCTCAGCATACGCTATCGCACATGTCATAGGATTAGATACAGCACCTCAGCATACGCTATCACACCTGTCATAGGATTAGATACACAGCTCAGCATACGCTATCACACCTGTCATAGGATTAGATACAGCACCTCAGCATACGCTATCGCACCTTTCATAGGATTAGATACAGCACCTCAGCATACGCTATCACACATGTCATAGGATTAGATACAGCACCTCAGCATACGCTATCACACCTGTCATAGGATTAGATACAGCATCTCAGCATACGCTATCACACCTGTCATAGGATTAGATACACAGCTCAGCATACGCTATCGCACCTGTCATAGGATTAGATACACAGCTCAGCATACGCTATCACACCTGTCATAGGATTAGATACAGCACCTCAGCATACGCTATCACACCTGTCATAGGATTAGATACAGCACCTAAGCATACGCTATCGCACCTGTCATAGGATTAGATACACAGCTCAGCATACGCTATCACACCTGTCATAGGATTAGATACACAGCTCAGCATACGCTATCACACCTGTCATAGGATTAGATACACACCTCAGCATACGCTATCACACCTGTCATAGGATTAGATACACACCTCAGCATACGCCATCACACCTGTCATAGAATTAGATACAGCACCTCGCATACGCTATCACACCTGTCATAGGATTAGATACAGCGCCTCAGCATACGCTATCACACCTGTCATAGGATTAGATACACAGCTCAGCATACACTATCACACCTGTCATAGGATTAGATACAGCACCTCAGCATACGCCATCACACCTGTCATAGGATTAGATACACAGCTCAGCATACGCTATCACACCTGTCATAGGATTAGATACAGAGCTCAGCATACGCTATCACACCTGTCATAGGATTAGATACAGCACCTCAGCATACACTATCACATCTGTCATAGGATTAGATACACAGCTCAGCATACGGTATCACACCTGTCATAGGATTAGATACAGCACCTCAGCATACGCTATCACACCTGTCATAGGATTAGATACAGCATCTCAGCATACGCTATCACACCTGTCATAGGATTAGATACAGAGCTCAGCATACGCTATCACACCTGTCATAGGATTAGATACAGCACCTCAGCATACACTATCACATCTGTCATAGGATTAGATACAGCATCTCAGCATACGCTATCACACCTGTCATAGGATTAGATACAGAGCTCAGCATACACTATCACACCTGTCATAGGATTAGATACAGCACCTCAGCATACGCTATCACACCTGTCATAGGATTAGATACAGCATCTCAGCATACGCTATCACACCTGTCATAGGATTAGATACACACCTCAGCATACGCTATCACACCTGTCATAGGATTAGATACAGCACCTCAGCATACGCTATCACACCTGTCATAGGATTAGATACACAGCTCAGCATACGCTATCACACCTGTCATAGGATTAGATACAGCACCTCAGCATACGCTATCACACCTGTCATAGGATTAGATACAGCACCTCAGCATACGCTATCACACCTGTCATAGGATTAGATACACAGCTCAGCATACGCTATCACACCTGTCATAGGATTAGATACACAGCTCAGCATACGCTATCACACCTGTCATAGGATTAGATACACACCTCAGCATACGCTATCACACCTGTCATAGGATTAGATACAGCACCTCAGCATACGCTATCGCACCTGTCATAGGATTAGATACAGCACCTAAGCATACGCTATCACACCTGTCATAGGATTAGATACACAGCTCAGCATACGCTATCACACCTGTCATAGGATTAGATACACAGCTCAGCATACGCTATCACACCTGTCATAGGATTAGATACACAGCTCAGCATACGCTTTCACACCTGTCATAGGATTAGATACACAGCTCAGCATACGCTATCACACCTGTCATAGGATTAGATACACACCTCAACATACGCTATCACACCTGTCATAGGATTAGATACACAGCTCAGCATACGCTATCACACCTGTCATAGGATTAGATACACAGCTCAGCATACGCTATTACACCTGTCATAGGATTAGATACACAGCTCAGCATACGCTATCACACCTGTCATAGGATTAGATACAGCACCTCAGCATACGCTATCACACCTGTCATAGGATTAGATACACAGCTCAGCATACGCTATCACACCTGTCATAGGATTAGATACACAGCTCAGCATACGCTATCACACCTGTCATAGGATTAGATACACACCTCAGCATACGCTATCACACCTGTCATAGGATTAGATACACAGCTCAGCATACGTTATCACACCTGTCATAGGATTAGATACACAGCTCAGCATACGCTATCACACCTGTCATAGGATTAGATACACACCTCAGCATACGCTATCACACCTGTCATAGGATTAGATACACACCTCAGCATACGCTATCACACCTGTCATAGGATTAGATACACAGCTCAGCATACGCTATCACACCTGTCATAGGATTAGATACACAGCTCAGCATACGCTATCACACCTGTCATAGGATTAGATACAGCACCTCAGCATACGCTATCACACCTGTCATAGGATTAGATACACAGCTCAGCATACGCTATCACACCTGTCATAGGATTAGATACACAGCTCAGCATACGCTATCACACCTGTCATAGGATTAGATACACAGCTCAGCATACGCTATCACACCTGTCACAGGATTAGATACAGCACCTCAGCATACGCTATCACACCTGTCATAGGATTAGATACAGCACCTCAGCATACGCTATCACACATGTCATAGGATTAGATACAGCACCTCAGCATACGCTATCACACCTGTCATAGGATTAGATACAGCACCTCAGCATACGCTATCCCACCTGTCATAGGATTAGATACACAGCTCAGCATACGCTATCGCACCTGTCATAGGATTAGATACACACCTCAGCATACGCTATCGCACCTGTCATAGGATTAGATACACAGCTCAGCATACGCTATCGCACCTGTCATAGGATTAGATACACAGCTCAGCATACGCTATCACACCTGTCATAGGATTAGATACAGCACCTCAGCATACGCTATCACACCTGTCATAGGATTAGATACAGCAGCTCAGCATACGCTATCACACCTGTCACAGGATTAGATACAGCACCTCAGCATACGCTATCACACCTGTCATAGGATTAGATACAGCACCTCAGCATACGCTATCACACATGTCATAGGATTAGATACAGCACCTCAGCATACGCTATCACACCTGTCATAGGATTAGATACAGCACCTCAGCATACGCTATCACACCTGTCATAGGATTAGATACACATTTCAGCATACGCTATCACACCTGTCATAGGATTAGATACAGAGCTCAGCATACGCTATCACACCTGTCATAGGATTAGATACACAGCTCAGCATACGCTATCACACCTGTCATAGGATTAGATACACACCTCAGCATACGCTATCACACCTGTCATAGGATTAGATACAGCACCTCAGCATACGCTATCACACCTGTCATAGGATTAGATACACACCTCAGCATACGCTATCACACCTGTCATAGGATTAGATACACACCTCAGCATACGCTATCACACCTGTCATAGGATTAGATACAGCACCTCAGCATACGCTATCACACCTGTCATAGGATTAGATACAGCACCTCAGCATACGCTATCACACCTGTCATAGGATTAGATACAGCACCTCAGCATACGCTATCACACCTGTCATAGGATTAGATACAGCACCTCAGCATACGCTATCACACCTGTCATAGGATTAGATACAGCACCTCAGCATACGCTATCACACCTGTCATAGGATTAGATACACACCTCAGCATACGCCATCACACCTGTCATAGGATTAGATACAGCACCTCAGCATACGCTATCACACCTGTCATAGGATTAGATACACAGCTCAGCATACGCTATCACACCTGTCATAGGATTAGATACACACCTCAGCATACGGTATCACACCTGTCATAGGATTAGATACAGCACCTCAGCATACGCTATCACACCTGTCATAGGATTAGATACAGCACCTCAGCATACGCTATCACACCTGTCATAGGATTAGATACAGCACCTCAGCATACGCTATCACACCTGTCATAGGATTAGATACACAGCTCAGCATACACTATCACACCTGTCATAGGATTAGATACACAGCTCAGCATACGCTATCACACCTGTCATAGGATTAGATACACAGCTCAGCATACGTTATCACACCTGTCATAGGATTAGATACAGCACCTCAGCATACGCTATCACACCTGTCATAGGATTAGATACAGCACCTCAGCATACGCTATCACACCTGTCATAGGATTAGATACACAGCTCAGCATACGCTTTTACACCTGTCATAGGATTAGATACACACCTCAGCATACGCTATCACACCTGTCATAGGATTAGATACAGCACCTCAGCATACGCTATCACACCTGTCATAGGATTAGATACACACCTCAGCATACGCTATCACACCTGTCATAGGATTAGATACACACCTCAGCATACGCTATCACACCTGTCATAGGATTAGATACAGCACCTCAGCATACGCTATCACACCTGTCATAGGATTAGATACAGCACCTCAGCATACGCTATCACACTTGATAGATTTAGATACTGTTTAGCAGACAGTATCACACATGATAGGATTAGATACACCAGCTAAGTAGACAGTATCACACATGATGGGTTTAGATACAGCAGCTCACCAGGCAGTATCAAACAGTATACGATTAGATACACCAGCTCAGCAGACTACATCACACATGATAGGTTTAGATACACCAGCTGAGCAGCCAGTATCACACATTATAGGATTAGATACAGCAACTTAGCATACACTATCACACTTGATAGATTTAGATACACTGTTTAGCAGACAGTATCACACATGGTAGGATTAGATACACTGCTCAGCAGACAGTATCACACATGATAGGCTTAGATACACAGCTTAGCAGACAGTATCACACATGATAGGCTTAGATACACAGCTCAGCAGACAGTATCACACATGATAGGATTAGATACAGGGCTCAGCAGACAGTATCACACATGATAGGATTAGATACACAGCTCCGCAGACAGTATCACACATGATAGGATTAGATACACAGCTCCGCAGACAGTATCACACATGATAGGATTAGATACACAGCTCAGCAGACAGTATCACACATGATAGTCATTAGACACACCAGCGTAGCGGACAGGATCACACAAATGGCTTAGATACACCAGCTCAGCAGACATAATTGGATTAGATACAACAGCACTGTGAGGGTCTGTTCAGACAGAGGATTTCAGGGCAGATTTGGTGGCAAAAACTGTGCCAAATCTGAAACGCTCTCCTATTGTTTTCAATGGGCTGAGGGCTTTTGCAAGCCCACGCCAAGAATATACAAGTCCGTTTTTGGCGTGGTTACCGTTCGGACCCTCGCACAACCGCAGTGGGAGCCTGCTCATGGTTTAGTTCTATTCGGTGGGTCTAAACCTAGATTGGGTCCACATGAAATCTCACAGCAGAAACCGCTGTGCTGCGGTCTCTTCCATGGGATACACAGCGGGTCTTGTTGCGGACAATATCCTCTGTGTGAATATAACCTGATGGGTACTGGCCCAGCCAACACAATGATGGCCGCCTCCAGCATCATTAGGGAGAGGTCCATGTGAAGCTGAATACTTGGTTCTGCTCCTTCAACGAGCAGATGTCCTTAACAATCAGGAGGCGACCGCTACGGATACTGCGGGAACCACCCGTCACCGCTATAACCACAGCAGACCCCGACATTACACCGCTCTACTGGTTATACAGTTCAATCATTGTACAGTGAAAAGTTCTGCGTCACGTTCAAGAAAGAGCGCTGTAAGAATGTTCACATTCACTGACAGCAAGCAAACTTGTGAGGAACGGAAACCCAGAGATTGTCAGAACTTCTCATTATACAATGAATGCGCTTCCTCCATAGTAATCCGGGAAAAGTCGGGAAAGACTTCACGACGCTCGGCCTACTCCCGATGTTACCTTCTCCTTATACCCCGGTATAAGTCTCCCTCCCCGCCCCCTCTATGTCCTGTAATCCCCCTGTGTCCTGACGTTTTACTCTACCCCTGCTTCCATTAATGCTGCCCGCCAGTAGAGAGCGCCCCGCCTCGCTTCCGTAGACGTGCACGTATTTGTAGGGAAGACTAACCCTGACACTTAGAGAACTGCATTGTCCCTGTGCCATAAGGAGATGCTAATCATCTTGTCTTTCTTCTTCTCTCTCCCGGACGCACAGAGATACCAGTAGCTCCTCCCACGACGGCGGCGAGCAGCACAGAAGAACCGGGCGGTAAGTTCTGCACTTTTCAGGGTGGACGATCGGAAATCCGCTTTTCGATAAAGGACGATTGAATCATCTGTCGGCCGGATGGCTGGTTTTCTGCACGTGGAATTTTTCCTTTTTTTAGCCGCCATATTGGATTGTGTGCCTGAGACCCTGCGAGAGGCGCAGACGACATTTTTTTTTTTTTTACGTTGCTCGTAGGGCTTTTAATTCTGTTTCCTATCACAAAGAGCCAGGTGATAGCATTTGCCCGGTCACGCTCGTAGTCAGGCATATTTTTAGAAATTACAAAGTCAGCCGCTTCTGTAATTGCCGTGAAATATTTTTCATGTGTAGAATCGGGGGAAAAGTGGATTTTTGAATCAATTTCAGGTAAATATTTTGTTAATCGCATAAGCTCAATTACAGAAGAATTTGTATGTAAACACGGCCTGCGGCGGGGAGGGGGGCTGCTAGGCCTCAAGCCTGTCATCAAGGTTGTGGAGTGAGGGTCACGGAGGTTTCTCTTAAGTCACGCCCCAAACATTTCAGAGTTGTTATTGTTATACACTAAAAAGGTAAAAAAGAAAGCTTGTTGTGCACTATGTATTGTATAGCTCAGCAACATGGAAGATTCTTTACTGTAAGAGCAGTGAGACTGGAGCTCCCTGCCAGAGGAAGGCGACCACTGGCACCCCACCATCATAAGTATCTGGGTGTCATGGGATCATGGGAATTGGGGTGACTTGAGTCCACTGAGTGAATACATGATAAGTATCTGTTTGGTGGGGGTCCAACCACTGGCTCCTCCATGACCATAAGTATCTGTTTGGTGGGGGTCCAACCACCCGCATCCCCATGAATATAAATATCTAGTGGGTGTCCAACCACCGGCACCCCCACAGTCATGGGAATGGGGGGCCCTAAGTCCACCGAGTGAATACATGATAAGTATCTGGTGGGTGTCCAACCACTGACACCTCCACGACCATAAGTATCTGTTTTGGGGGTCCAAACACTGGCACCCCCATGATCATAGGTATCTGTTTGGTGGAGACCCAACCACCATCACCTACTAGATCATAAGTATCTGTTTGGTGGGGGTCCAACCATCAGCATCCCTACAGTCCTGGGAATGGGGGAGCCCTGAGTCCACCGAGTGAATACATGATAATTATCTGATGGGTGGGGGTCCAAACACTGGGACCCCCATGATCATAACTATCTGTTTGGTGGGGGTCCAACCATCAGCACCCCTACAATCATGGGAATGGGGGGCCCTTAGTCCACCGAGTAAATACATGATAAGTATCTGATTGGTGGGGGTCCAACCATCAGCACCCACACAATCATGAGAACGGGGAGCTTTGAGTCCACCTGGTGAATGAAGCGATGGTCAAGCGTGTGCACTGCCCCATAGCTATCTCCTATCCTAGGACAACCCCTTCAAGTGTGCCATATCATGTTAATGTTTCACCACCATACAGTGCATAAATAATGCCGCCATACAGTGAGTACATACCATACAAAGCATACATAAGACTATGGATATGCATAGTGCTCAAATAATAAATCTTTACATACAAAAACCAGGCACACCATTTACTGAACCTAGTAACCTGAGGGCATGTGGGTGGGTGACTCCTGGCATGTCTGTACTGTGCTGAGCAGCTAGATATGGCATTGTTTCATGGTCTGGTCCCCTCCCAGACCCTCCATCCTGGACACCGGGGCAGGAGATCCCGCGGTTCATGAGCGGACCAGCTGCCATGTGTGGTGTAGAGGCGGTATATAATGCTGTTTTGAATTGCTGTTCATGTTGGGACCTGCCTGATAAGGTTCAGCAGCCCCTCGTCATACACAGCAGCCTCCTGACACTGAGGAGAAACACGTGGATTAGCTGACAATGAAAGGAGACATTAAGAAGCTGTCTCGGTGGAGATGGCGGTGTGACAGCCTGCAGCTAATGGACCGCAGGTAACACCAATAAACAATGGATCGATTCTGTGCAATCCTGACACAACGGGGGAAAAATTCATGTACTGCCCCTAAGACCTGCCGTCCGACCCCCAACTGCTTCTTCATGTCACCAGTCATCAGATGTATACAGCTCGTCCCATCCAGAGTACCCTCCATGTGCCTGGGATCTAGAGAGGTATACCCCAACTCAACAGGCAGTATCACACATGACAGGATTAGATTCACAGATCAGAAGACAGTATCACAGATTAGATACACAGCTCAGAAGACAGTATCACATGTGACAGGATTAGATATATAAATCAGAAGACAGTATCACACATGATAGGATTAGATACACAGCTCAGAAGACAGTATCACACAGGATAGGATTGGATACACAGCTCAGCAGGTAGTATCACACATGATAGGATTAGATACACAGCTCAGCAGACAGTATCAAATGTGATAGAATTAGATAGTATCACACATGATGGGATTAGATACACTAGATGAGCAGACAGTATCACACATGGTAGGATTAGGTACAACACCTCAGCAGACAGTATCACACATGATAGGATTAGATACACAGCTCATAATACTGTATCACACATGATAGGCTTAGATACAAAGCTCAGCAGACAGTATTACATATGATAAGATTAGATACAGATGCTCAGCAGACAGTATCACACATGATAGGCTTAGATACACAGCTCAGTATGTGATAGGATTAGATACAGAGGCTCAGTATGTGATAGGATTAGATACTCAGTAGGCAATAATTCATTCAGCAGACAGTATCACAAGACAGGCTTAGATGTAGGTAGTATCACACATGATAGGATTACATACAGCAGACAGTATCACACACAGTACGGTTAGATACATCAGCTCAGGAGACAGTATAACACATAATAGGATTAGATACACCAGTTTAACAGACAGCTATCACAGTATAGGCTTAGATACACCGTTTCAGCAGACCATATCACACTAAAGTGCAGCAAGTTTAGTAAAGCCGCTCAAGATCCAACAGATCGGAAATGGGCGGCAGTGAAGGTGTAATGAGCTGACCCTGTGAGATCCCTGCCTGTGTGTATAATGGAGGGACGCACCACGTCCAGGCAGTAACATGGCAGCGACACTTCTCCTGTACAACAGTCTTCATGTTAATCCATGAAACATCTCGGAGGATTAGAGACACAGTCCGGAGCTCAGCACTGATTGACGCCTGCATGCGGAGGGTGATGTGGCCTTAGGCGCTTGTATGATCGGGGAATGTGCCTAACTATCTAAACCTACCGCCATTAATCCACGACACTGTCAACAAGAGGTGCCTGTCAGGGCTGCCGCAGAACGAGCAGCCGGGGCCATGTCACTACCATGTAATAGTCCGCTCAGGGGTCCAGAAACAGCGCCCCACCTGTCCGTGGGTTGTGTCTGGTATTGCAAATCTGCAAATTCTATTGAAGTGAATGAGACAAAGCTGCCATACCACACGCCACCTGTGGGCAAGTGAGGCGCTGTTTTTCGAAGAATGCAACCATGTTTTCCTAATGCTAGACAGCCTTCAAAATGGAGCTTGCAGTGATTGTCACTCTTTGTCGCCCCTGTCATGCTGCGCCTGCGTCCTCCCTGTAAGTAAGTCCACCGGGCTGACTTTTCGCCAGCCTTACTTTTTCGTACATTACTGTTAGATTTGCCTCTTTCCACGGACTGTCGCGGGCTCCTCAGTTTTTGATGGAGGCAGATAACGTCTGATCCATGCCGCAGGCTGCCTCCTCATCCCGTGTGGAGTGTGGGTTCGCGACGAGCTCTTTTCTTGGCAGAGGTTGTAGGATTCCATTGAGTATTCGTAATTCTCTCTCCGCTTGCATTTCATTACATTCAATTACTTGCTCGGTGCAGGGCCGGAGCTCGGTGTAAGCGCCTGAGAATGCCTTCAGAAGAACGTCCTGATTGCTCTCGCTCACAGCTCTGCTACTCTGTATGTGTGCGCTGTGCAACCCTGCGGCTCACTGAGGCTTTGTAGTGCGACACAAGTAACCAGGGGCGGATTTGGCTTTTCTGGGGCCCGAAAGCATAGTTAAGTTTGGTGGCCCCCATTGCACTGTGAGGCTCTGCACCGCTTAGCTCTGCCCCATTGCTCCACTTACAGTTGTGTTCAAAATAATAGCAGTGTGTTTAAAAAAAAGTGAATAAAGCTCAAAATCCTTCTAACAGCTTTTATTTCTATCCACACAAATGCATTGGGAACACTACACATTCTATTCCAAATCAAAACATGAAGAAAAATATATCAAATTTGTGTTGTTCCTCTAAAAAAAATTGAAGAAAGGTGAATATTAGACTGTTCAAAAAAATAGCAGTGTTTGTATTCTTCTTTACAAACATTCACTATATAAACTGAAAAATGTTTGAAGATTTTGCTTTCCTTTGAATCCCTTCACTAATACTTAGTTGTATAACCGCTGTTTCTGAGAACTGCTGGACGTCTGTGTTGCTCGGAGTCACCACCTTCTGCCCCTGTGAACAGGTATTCCAGCCCAGGATGATTGGACCACATTCCACAGTTCTTCTCTATTTCTTGGTTTTGCCTCAGAAACTGCATTTACGATGTCACCCCACAAGTTTTCTATTGGATTAAGATCCGGGGATTGGGCTGACCGCTCCATAACGTCAATCTTGTTGGTCTGGAACCAAGATGTTGCACGTTTACTGGTGTGTTTGGGGTCGTTGTCTTGTTGGACACCCATTTCAAGGGCATTTCCTCTTCAGCATAAGGCAGCCTGACCTCTTCAAGTATTCTGATGTATTCAAACTGATCCATGATCCCTGGTATGTGATAAATAGGCCCAACACCGTAGTATGAGAAACATCCCCATATCATGATGCTTGTCCACCATGCTTCACTCTCTTCACAGTGCACTGGGGCTGAATTCAGTGTTTGGGGGTCATCTGACAAACTGAGTCCTTGCCATTTTGGCTATTCTTCTATCCATTCGAATGGTAATTTTTCGCTTTCTTCCACATCTTTCAGGTTTTTATTGCCATTTTAAAGCATTTGCGATCATTTTAGCCGAGCAGCCTATCATTTTCTGGACTTCTTTATATGTTTTTCCCTCTCCTATCAACTTTTTAATCAAGGTACGCTGTTCTTCTGAACAATGTCTGGAACGACCCATTTTCCTCAGAATTTCAGAGAGAAATGCACTGTAACCAGCATGTACAACATTTGCTGCCTTCCTTCCATAAATAAGGGCAATAATTGCCACCTGTTTTTCAAAGAATGAATGACCTCACTCATTGAACTCCACACTGCTATTATTTTGAACATGCCCCTTTCAATAAGTGATTGAATTTCAGAGAATCAGCAGCATGCATGTCATGACTGTTGGGTTTCTATTACTCTACTACACCTGCTAGTAAATTATTTGCCATGTAGAAATATAATTTCTACCAAAAACAGTGATTGATCAGGTTAAGTATATCTGACCTATTATTTTGAACACAACTGTATCTCTGCCCTATTGCACCGCTTAGCTGTTCCTTGTTGCACCTCTTGGCTCTGTCCCGTTTCACCGCTTAGCTCTGCCCCTTTCCACCGCTTAGCTCTGCCCCCTTGCACCGCTTAGCTCTGCCCCTTTCACCACTTAGCTCTGCCCAGTTGCACCGCCTAGCTCTGCCCCGTTGCACCAGTTAGCTCTGCCCCGTTGCACCGCTTAGCTCTGCCCAGTTGCACCGCTTAGCTCTGCCCCGTTGCACCGCTTATCTCTGCCCCTTTCACCACTTAGCTCTGCCCAGTTGCACCGCCTAGCTCTGCCCCGTTGCACCGCTTAGCTCTGCCCCGTTGCACCGCTTAGCTCTGCCCAGTTGCACCGCTTAGCTCTGCCCCGTTGCACCGCTTATCTCTGCCCCTTTCACCACTTAGCTCTGCCCAGTTGCACCGCTTAGCTCTGCCCAGTTGCACCGCTTATGTCTGCCCCGTTGCACCGCTTAGCTCTGCCCAGTTGCACCGCTTAGCTCTGCCCCGTTGCACCGCTTAGCTCTGCCCCGTTGCACCACTTATGTCTGCCCCGTTGCACCGCTTAGCTCTGCCCAGTTGCACCGCTTAGCTCTGCCCAGTTGCACCGCTTAGCTTTTCCCTGTCTAAACATTTCAGCGATCACCGTGAAACGGCTGATCAGATCAGATCTCTTCAAAGCACATCTCCTAATGTGAGCAGGACTGTGCTGCCAACAGTAGCAACTAGAGATGAGCGAACTTCTGTTTTAAGTTCGGCGTCTAAAGTTCGGCTTCCGGTTAGCGGAGGATCCCGATATGGATTCCGAATTCCGTTGTGGTCCGTGGTAGCGGAATCAATAATGGTCATTATTGATTCCGCTACCACGGACCACAACGGAATTCGGAATCCATATCGGGATCCTCCGCTAACCGGAAGCCGAACTTTAGACGCCGAACTTAAAACAGAAGTTCGCTCATCTCTAGTAGCAACCCAAAAGGGCATGAACTGCGGTATTACAGACCCCTCTTCCTCCTTTCATTTTACACTGGCACTTTCAACTAGCGCCGATCAGTTCTCGCTTTAGCTCTTGCCTAATTTTAAATTTACGAAAGATCTTATCATTTTATCTGAATCGCTCCACAACCGCTTCTTGTATCTTCTGGGCCATGTAACTGTTGTAACTAATGATCCTTCAAGGTGCTCTATTGTATGAAAAGCAAAGCGCAGACTTGTGACACTATGGACCTTGCCTCTAATGCTATACATCCACTGCGTCCATACACATTCCTATACAAAGGAAGCCCAAGAATTCAATGGTTCTTCCTGCCTTAATACAAGCCAAGCCTGAATGGCACAAATGAACAATGGGCCATTCCTGACAATAGGACAGTCCAAAGGTCTCACAGGGGGGTCAGGCTTTAGGTGAAAGAGACCACCGGAGGTGGAAGACGCAGCACTGCCCTTCCGTAAGAAGCTTTGTTCAGGTTCTTATCTGAGAAGAACAATGGATTACTTATTGAAATGGCAGAATCTCTCTCCTTCAAGCCATTGCTGAGGACATGTATCAATCAGACAGTTAGCTGGGATTGCAACTTTTCCCATAATACTTTGGTGATAAGAAGATAACTACGGATTTACTTAGAGGATTGGGAAATCATTGGATTTAGGATCATTATCCTATACTTGCCGTAGGTCATGTTCTCTAGAAGGTCTTCTCCTTGGATCTTCTCTATTATTGTTCCCTTCCAACGCTTCCCCGCATAATTATATACGTCATTGGGCTGGGTACAGCAAAAAAAGAAAAAGCTTCGATATTACCACTTTTTGCTGCAGGTGGACGGTTCGGGTTGATTTGGTCAATGATGGGTTGTGGTTCCTTCTTCTCAAACGTTTTTGTCAATGCTGAAGTTCGGAGCAGTCAACATTTTTTTTTTCATGTCCTGCTTTATAAAGGGGTTGTCCCACGAAAAATAGTCTACAGTTTTCAAATCAGCCCCTGGATCTGAATACTTTTGTAATTGCATGTACAGTAATTAAAAATTTAGTGTAGTCAGTGAGTTATTCAATTAAATCTATCTGTTTAGCACTGCCTGCTGTGTTTGTTCTTTTTCTCATTTCTCTGTCCACCTCACTGAAGTGGACGCACATGCTCAGTACGATCCTTCAACTGCCTCCTGATATGTGATAGGGAGAGAGCCGCAGCAGAAAATATAGTAGTATGCCTCAGATATATCACCAGTCACAGGCCTCTTAACAATTCTGGTGCATCTTCTAATTTTCCGTGTCCAAAAAGTTGAACTCTACGTCGGCCAGGACCCAGTGTAGATTTCAGCTATAATTTATGCCAGTTTCAAATCTCCTACTAAGCCCCCTTTCTCAACACTTTAAAAAGTTGCAAATTAGGAAACAATTATGGCGGGCGCCACAATCTGCAACTTGTTAACGCCACTATTGTGATGTAAGAACCTAGAAGACAATGATTCATCAGTTTATTTCACTTCACTGGCAACACTTACTATTATTCCAGCTCGTAAATTTCCCAATGTCATCCCACACGTCAACGAGCTGAATTATGGTGGTTAAAAACAGCCTCTACGTTGAAATGGAACAAGTGTTTTCTCTACTTCTTATCATTTTGGCCTTAAGAACACGTAGTTCTGTGAATTGCTTCCATCTCCTACCGTTACAAAATGAGAGTTTGTCACAGTGCAGGACGCCATGCATGCCCATGGCTGAGAGATATCCTTTTGGTATATCTCAGTTAACTTTTATTTTCACAGTATAGAAAAATTTTAGAGTTTTTTTCTATGCAGAGGAATCCAAAAAGACCTGCACCAGATCACCGGGATCAGGCTGGATGGTAGATCTGGAGCAGGGGCAGACACTTTTCTGCTTACTTGGCTTACTTTGAGAATTTTTGTGGAAAATGATGATACTTCGACATTGCCCATTTTTACGCAAATCTTTGCCCCTTTTCTGTTAATCCCGGGTCCCCCGTCGAGCATGTTGGGAAAAAAAGGTTAGAAACCATAGATGCACCAATTTGCTCCACTTTTTAGTGAAGCTTTTGGTATTTTCCTTTTTTTTTACGTATCCCATTGTATGCCATGGCTGGATGCTATACACCGTATGTCACCCTCTACCAGGAACTCGACTTTTA
Source organism: Bufo bufo (assembly GCF_905171765.1). NCBI lineage: Eukaryota > Metazoa > Chordata > Amphibia > Anura > Bufonidae > Bufo > Bufo bufo. Next base: position 425,116,753 of record NC_053394.1, read on the forward strand.
GGACAGACACCTACGTTTTTGCACCTGATAATATCATTTTTTAGCCTCCTTGATTTTTCACTGTGAAATTTTTAAATTTATGTTCTTATTAAAATAGGGGTGCCCTTTCTAGAGGAAGCATTCCCCCCTGCCACCAGCCAGTAATTACGGCCATTTTGAACTCTTTTTTTTGCCTTGACAAGTTCTGATCCCATTAAACTGGGCAAAGGGAATTAGTGTGTTTTTTTTTTACAGTCTAATTAAAGTGGTTCTCCGGGCATTTAGTCTAATTAGGGCATGGTGCTAAGCTGTGGAGGGAAGGAGTTACCCTTCGCTCGCCCTCCGGATGCTGCAGTCTCCACTGTCGAGCACTGCGTCCCGAATGGATGTGGCTGCTTCTTTCCTGTTCGGCTGCATTGACTATATACATACAGTTGGGACCGGGGTGCAAGGGACGGTAAGTCCTATGTAAAAGAGCTTCCCTCCACAGGTGAGCACTGGAGATGAGCAAAGTATTAAAAAAAACTCGATTCGGCTGCTTCGACAAATTTTTCAAAATAATTTGCTTCGTGACGATTTACTTCACGAATCGCATTTCTTTGTAAGTAGTGGGTGCAATGATTGCGCCTCCCCCCGTCATTGTACCCCTCAGATGCCGCGTTCATCGCTAATCGCGGAATCTGACAGTAATAATACAGTGTAAAATAGAAGAAAAAAAAAGAAAATCATACTTACCTCATCAATTTGCTCACGATTGGCCGTCCGCCACCATCTTTATTGAATATCTGGCGCGAAATCTTGCACGGCCTGTGATGACGTCAGCCGGCATGGTGACCTCATATGTCAAAGTGCACGGTATTTTGTGCGACATGGCGGCGGTCGGCCCGTTGCAAACAAATGGTTGAGGTAAGTATTGTTTTTTTAACACCATTTCAGGGAAAATCGATTCGCTACCTTGCGGTGAATCAAAGTCCACTTTGTGGAAATCCACCCAAAACTAGTTAGCACCATATCCTATTTAGTCCAAATGCCCAGAGAACCCCTTTAATACATAAAATACCGATCTCATTGTCACAAGAACTTATTACAAGCCTGCACATTACATGAGGAAAGGTCGTTACTAAGGTATGAGCTCTGAACCTTCCAGCTAGGAGAAGATGTAATGGTGGAGGAGGAGGGGGGATCCGAAAACAATAATGAGGCCTAATCTAATTACATGGTTTATTTGTGGTCATTTGTCCTCCAATCAATCTTGCTCAAGCAGAATAATAGGCAGATAATGTGCACTGAGCTGAACTTCACTTGTTTCTGAGCTGCGGGGTTAATGAGAGGCGTTGGCCCCGGTGGGAGCAGTCATCCATTATCAGGCACACAAGCTAATTGAGAAACATCGGATGCTAGGCCACTGGCAAGATGCCATTCACACAGACTTGGTATAGGACACCGGAAATATGGAGGTTACTCTAGAAAAGAGATTATAAAATCTGACCGTACTGACCAAGATTTTCTCTCTCTCCGTAGACTGTGACACCTACTGCAAGGCGTCCAAAGGAAAGCTGAAGATCAACATGAAGAAGTATTGCAAGAAGGACTACGGTGAGTGTCCGTAACGTCTCGGAAGAGCCCCTGTTCCATCAGATGGTCATGAGTATCGTTATTGGAGAATGATTTTTATCCATATGGCGCCAATACATTCTCCCGCTCTCTAGAGAATGTAGTCACCCAGATCTATAAGCTCCAAGAAGAAGCTCACTTCTCCATAGAATGTAGAACCCATGACCCCAGTCACCATCTTACCACCCTAAAGAAAGCAACATTTAAAGGAAATCTCCGCCAATCCCTTAGAAGGTGCGGGTGACAATGAGCTGATCACAGGATATTCTGCTGCTGGGATCCCCAGTGATTATTTGTAGACTATGGGGAAAAACCAGCAACAGTTTCCTTGCAGCGCCAGCACAGGGAGCGTCAGGCCACCTGAGCATGTTGAGGATTACATACGGTTTTTCAGCACAGATTCTCGTGTGGGAAAAAACGCAGCATAATGCGACACCAGCAAAGTGAATGAGATTAGATTTTTTTTTCCATGCAGATTTAGAAATCCACAGCATGTCAATTGTTTGTGTGATTTCGTGTGGATCTCGTGTGGAGCAAAACCACGTCAAATCTGCAGCAAAAACCACAAGTAAGACATGCGGTTTTTGGTTTGGATTTGGTGCAGAAACGCACGAAAATCCGCACGGAAATCTGTGCTGATTTTCAGTTAGTAATAAGGCCTCATGCACACGACCGTTGTGTGTTTTGCAGTCCGCAAATTGCAAATCCGCAAAACATAGATGGCATCTGTGTGCGTTCCGCAATTTTCAGAACGGCACGGACAGCCATTGATATAACTGCCTATTCTTGTGCGCAAAGCCGCGGACAAGAATAGGACAGGTTATATTTTTTTTGCGGACCACGGAACGGAGCAACAGATGCGGACAGCACACGGAGTGCTGTCCGCATCTTTTGCAGCCCCATTGAAGTGAATGGGTCCGCACCCGAGCCGCAAAAACTGCAGCTCGGATGCGGACCAAAACAACGGTCGTGTGCATGAGGCCTAAACCTGCATCCGTGTGCAGATACCCTAAAGCCTTACACAGTTCCTATTCATATAGTTATGCTCTCCATATAATATATAGAAATGATGGGTTGGTCTATGCAGCCATTCTCCACTATGGTTAAAGGAGTGCACCACTGAGGCCACTGATTGGCTGCAGCAGGTACGTGTTAATGTGACGTCATCAATGTAGCCAAGTAAGGGACCCTTTACACTGCCCAATGGAGCAGGCAATTGTCGGGAAGGAGACGGAAACTGTTTAGACGGCACGATCTGCTGCCCAGAAACAATCATTTAGGTGACTGCACCAACAACTGTATTACCCGATGAACGAGTGATTGGCGGCACGTTTAAATAGGCAGGTTATAGCGTTCGTACAAATGTTCATCTCCGATAATCTGCCCGACAATCGAACAGTGTAAATCAGTGTAGTGGGGATCGGGTCGGCGGTGCTGGAACGGCGGGCAATTCAACAGGTATATACTGGGGGGCATTCCCACCTCTGCCTTCTTGTACAGCCCATTTAATGGACGAGGGTCCTGAATGAAGGACTCCCCCTATTAAAAGGAGTTCTCAGTTTTCGAAAATATCTATGCCTCTTTGACACGTCAGTGATGAAATCTGTGAAGGGTCCATGTTTGGCCCCTGTGTCATCCATACACTACTAGGCTGAAAATTCGTTTTCAGCTCATCTCCTACCAGTAGACTTCAATGGTCTTGTTTGGTCCAATTCACAGACCAAAGTAGTGCAGGTCTGCGTGGTTTGCCACGTTCAGTGGAAAAATGCTGATGTGGAAATAAACACAATCAAATCTGTGGAGAACGTGGGCAGCACATGTCCGTGATTCACTGACATGTGAAGGAGGCCTTAGAAAGGTCGCTTGATTTCTAAATTTCTCCCTGCTGGAATCAGCTGGAAGCTTGGCAGTAATCGTTCAATTTCCCTGCAGCGCCACCACAGGAGGAACCAAGCATTACACAGCATCCATTCATCTCAACAGGTTGTCTGTGTAATGCAGGACAGAGCAGGTCCTCCTCCAAGCGATGAGGATCCAGGAAAGGAGACCTGATCATAACTGAGAGAAACTCGCCAACGCGTCTTCTCACAAATGAGATGAACGGCCTAATAAAGAAAGGGGACACTGAAGTTTAAGTAGCTTTCCAAAAACAAGGCTGTTGTAGGATTTGCATACTAATTGGTGCCCAATGGGATAATGGAGCATTATTGGGGCAAAACAAAAAAAAAAACCTCAGCCATTGAATGAATGCCCGACTCGCATGTCTCTGCCCGCATTCTCAGGCCGCGGCGAGATCTGCTGTGGTGACCATCTATATCCATATGTTTTACGTGGAGCTGAAGGAATGTGAAACTTCTGATAGAAGACTTTAAACCAAGGACCGTGCAGCGAAAAGAGAATTGTAATCCATCGGTGCCCCCTTTGCTCGGAGCGAGGGGTTTGGAAAGCGCCGTGGGCACCGGAGACGACTATTTAGTTTATCCCGCTGTGCGCTCTGCCCTTACTCTCCCTCCCTGGGTGCAGATGAGAAGACAAGCTTTTCTGTACAAGGCCTTGGCGCGCCGCCACCGCGTTCTGACAAGAAAAACCGCCTGCGTCCTGCGCGGCTGCAGAAAGAGGAGAGTAAAAAACCTGACATGTCGCATTCTGCCTCCCAGCGGGGGGTGCCTGACAATCGTCAAATGGGCATCTAAGGGACGCCTGCTGCTCCATTTAGCAGGACCGCTCACTTACAAACTGCAGCTATTTCACCTCAGCGTGAGGGCTCCTTTTCCTGGACGGCCGGTTAATCCGCTGGTGTCTGATCTCTGTGGCTTGGAAGGGCACGGCTTTGTATGGAGGGGAAGCCGGAGCTGCCAACTTTCCCAGAGAGACTGCAAGGGTGGAGGGGGGCTTCTACAAAGATAGGGCGTGCGGCTACGCCTCGCTTACAAACAGTATCTCAGCCTGGAAGTGGCAGGGGGGCCGAGGCATTGCCAGGCACAGAGGAACGTGGGCAAGGGTCGTGTCCAAGAGGAACACGGATAAAAGGAAAACCCACAAAGAGAACTGAAAGCTCAGCCTCCATAGAGAGGGAATTTTACACCATTGTGTCCAAATAAGATTATACCGGCTACAAATCCTCGTGGCCCGCTGTAGAAATGGTTAAAAAGTTAGGTGGTATTTCAGTTTGGGACCATTTTTTTAAATCTCTGCTGTCAGCGAGTGGAAACTGAAAATCAGTATTAAGAGAGCAGCAAGAACTAGTTAGAATTATGCCATTCATTGACAGCAAGCAGAGATCTTGGAAACTGTTTACAGGAAACCAGCAAACTCCTAGAAATAAGAAAACGCAGACGTTCTGCCACTATTGGGACAAAAATGTTTCCTGATTTAGGCGACGTAAAAAAATCCTCGGCCGACTCGTCCTACCAGCATAGGTTTAGTTTTTACCCATTTAAAAAGACAAATTTTTAATTTTACCCTTACGTTAGACAATTGCATAATGGGTCATTTCTGTATATACGGCAGCCCTGCGTGTGTGTGTGAACAAAGCTTTATACTGCAGGCTGCGTGCTGTGAATGGACCACTCACGGCCGGTATCGGTATCTTTCGTCGTGAGCCCGAGGGTCCTGCTGAGTTTACAGGCTGAGCTCTATTCACTGCGGGGCCCGACACCATCCATGGGCAAGAGGGGTAACGCTCAGAGCGGACCTTCTAATCCGATCTCCTCTTTGATTGGTATAGAAGGGGTGCTTTCTAGTGATGCCCCACATATGAGTTTGGGGGTTGATCAACAGATGTAAAAATCCCCCAATAAACATCAGTGTATTGATGTCGGGAGAGAGAAGGTTAGGGAGGATTGATTATATTGCCCGATCCTTTTGCTGTCCCGGGAAATACCGTAAACTTTGGGATCTCACCCCATTGAAGGCACACGCTCAGCTGAACCGAGCATGCGTGTATGAGGGAGACGGGAGAGACAACCATCGGCTGAACTTTGGTTTGGCCAGCGGTTATTGTCGGTGTATGAACACCCAGTGACGTCAGATACCCCAAGTCCACTGTGTGACGTATCCGACAAATCCACAATCCATTACAGAAAGAAAAAGAAGCACAACTGCAAATATGACTCTGCACAGTAAGGTTGAATTCATGTCAACGTATTTTCGTTCGGTGTCCGATAAGCATTTTTCGCGGACCCATTCATTTCTACGGGGCCGCTAAAAATGTGGACAGCACACCGATGTCATCCTTGTGCTTTCCACATCCGTGCCGTCCAGCCGCAAATCACAGAACATGTCCTATTCTTGTCCATTTTTGAAATGTGGCCCACCAAAAGTGCGGGATGCACACGGACCGCGTCCGTATTTTGCTTACCGCAAAATGGATACAGTTGTAAGAATGTACCCTAAGGCCGTGGTTAGGACGGCCGAATAAAGCTGAATTGAAGCTAGCCATGAATGCTAACCTTACTGACCCAATACACATGCATGATGAGCTCGGCTGAGCATGCACGTGTTCTCAATGGGGAGAGGGGAATAAGCTACTGCGCAACAACTCCGGCGGAGTGAGAACAAGAAAATTGTCCACAGTGAAGTTCAACATGTCCGATCCCTCTTTCTCCTGATATTTTCTGTTGGGGGACAGTCGGGACATCCCCCTACAAAACTGATGTTTTGTGTGATAGTGATATTTATGGCCACCTTAAGATTATCTGCACACTGCGCAGATATGTACGCAGAAAATCCGCAACAAAACCGCACATAAAACAACACTATTTATTGGCGGTTTTACTCCTTTTTTTTGTGTGCGGTTTTTATGTGTTCAATTTCCACACAGAAGAATAAAGCCATTCTGCGATTTACATTCTACATTCTGGGATTCTTCGTCCCCCAACAGGCAGAGAACCACAAGGCTTCTGTATGGAGTAACCTGGTGAGCGTATGTTGTGTGTGGCAGAGCTGGTACATAGGCGTCTCGGGAGCGCGTGCACCCCCCCCTCCCCGGCCGGTGACACATCCACAGCCTGCACTCATGTTTTCACAGCTGGAAGGTGAAATAAGAAATTCTGGAAGACTTTAGGATTGAGTATGTTGATTTTTCCAAAGGTGTCCCGTCCCCGTCCCCCCCATCCCCCAGCGGGAAGCTGGAAGGTTCTGGTGTTCCTGTGCGGACTGGCTGCAGATGGGACGGTCAGATGCCCTGGTTGACTAAATCCTGCCACAGCCTCTGGATGTTTTGGGGTCCACAGATATCAGGCACCTATTACTATGAGGGTAAGGGGTGGGGGGGGGTTTGCTTTTTACGTCACCCATACCTCTGACCTAAGGCCGGACAATATATCCCTGATCAGGTTCGTCTGCACTCAAAGGATCTGGCACAAAATGATGGTCCAAAACGCGTCAGTGTTAATCTGAGCTCTTGCATCCTCCTGTATCACACAACAGGTTGAAGTTAATTTTGATGTTTTTCTTGCATTTTTCTCTGATTTTACCGCCTCGGGGTCAATTTTCTACAAACAGCTCAATATCATTCCAATAGTAAAAAAAAAGTTACCGTTAATGAGAAATTAGTGAAGTTTGCGTCGTTTTTACATATGAATCAAGGACATGCAGAAATAGAAATTCCCCAATCTTAGGGAAGCAGAATACAGGCTGCTGTAAATGTCACCCGCATTCTGATGTTGGCAGCTTATGACTGGAAAGGGAGCAGTAAGCATCTGCTAAGGAATAGCCAGGGTTACATTGTATAGCGGGTGAGGTAAGTACACCCAGGGCTGTTAGTAAAACATTCAGCAGGAGGTGTCCCCAGAAATGGCAGCAGATTGCTATGAAGATAGTGGATGTGTTAATGAAGCATGAAATGTCCCAATTATCTGGCATTTGAGAGCACTCCAGGGTGACCGTCACACGTCCTCGCCTGCTCTGGTGTGTAAGCATGTGGCTGCACTCGCCGCCCCACACACCCAACTCTACCCCAAGGCTATACCCTTCACAAACTGTGGGGTTGAATTCTGAGAATTCCTGTAGACGCACCCTATAGGTTCATGTAGAGTCGGGAAAGGCTGTAATTCTTCCACTGTGTGAATGTGGTTTTATACATTCAATCCATATGCATTTACTGTATTTTCAAATAAAAAATCCAAAGCAAATCGAATTTTAGGAAAATGTCACACTAAGGTAATACAGTTTTGGTGCATACGGCATAAGGCTTTTTTTACGGTTTAGAAAAGAGTAGTCTGCTGAGCGTTCTTACGTAGGAACATACAGTAAAAAACCACAGTCGTGGGGCAAATGAAGATGTGAACAAAGCTTAAGGTAGGGGCCATTTGCAGGGGCGTACACAGATCTCATAGTTCCTGTAGCAAAACTTAGTAGCCCCCTGTCCCACCCAGTCTCCCGGTGTACGTGCGTCAATCAATTCCAGGCAATGCCCTAGATTTCTGTCCATTTTTTTTAAGAAGAAAAACATTTTAATAAATTTTATTTAGAGAATATCTTCCATTTAAAGGGAGAACAAAAAGTTATTTGTGTTATAAGAGATGAATAAAGATGTTCTGGACGTAGGCTTGCATGCCCCCAAACTGTACAGTATCTTCCAATGTCTATATTTGTAATTCCTGATATACATACAGTACAGACCAAAAGTTTGGACACACCTTCTCATTCAAAGAGTTTTCTTTATTTTCATGACTATGAAAATTGTAGATTCACACTGAAGGCATCAAAACTATGAATTAACACATGTGGAATTATATACATAACAAACAAGTGTGAAACAACTGAAAATATGTCATATTCTAGGTTCTTCAAAGTAGCCACCTTTTGCTTTGATTACTGCTTTGCACACTCTTGGCATTCTCTTGATGAGCTTCAAGAGGTAGTCCCCTGAAATGGTTTTCACTTCACAGGTGTGCCCTGCCAGGTTTAATAAGTGGGATTTCTTGCCTTATAAATGGGGTTGGGACCATCAGTTGCGTTGAGGAGAAGTCAGGTGGATACACAGCTGATAGTCCTACTGAATAGACTATTAGAATTTGTATTATGGCAAGAAAAAAGCAGCTAAGTAAAGAAAAACGAGTGGCCATCATTACTTTAAGAAATGAAGGTCAGTCAGTCAGCCGAAAAATTGGGAAAACTTTGAAAGTAAGGGCTATTTGACCATGAAGGAGAGTGATGGGGTGCTGCGCCAGATGACCTGGCCTCCACAGTCACTGGACCTGAACCCAATCGAGATGGTTTGGGGTGAGCTGGACCGCAGAGTGAAGGCAAAAGGGCCAACAAGTGCTAAGCATCTCTGGGAACTCCTTCAAGACTGTTGGAAGACCATTTCAGGGGACTACCTCTTGAAGCTCATCAAGAGAATGCCAAGAGTGTGCAAAGCAGTAATCAAAGCAAAATGTGGCTACTTTGAAGAACCTAGAATATGACATATTTTCAGTTGTTTCACACTTGTTTGTTATGTATATAATTCCACATGTGTTAATTCATAGTTTTGATGCCTTCATAGTCATGAAAATAAAGAAAACTCTTTGAATGAGAAGGTGTGTCCAAACATTTGGTCTGTACTGTATATCGCATTCGATCTCCTCCATCTGGGCTGAATGACCAATGTACTGGTTTCTCTTCTCTTCCAGCGGTTCAGATCCATATCTTAAAGGCAGACAAAGTAGGAGACTGGTGGAAATTCACAGTCAATGTCATCTCGGTCTATAAACAAGGAACCAATCGAATCCGAAGAGGAGACCAGAACCTATGGATCCGTTCCAAAGACATCGCCTGCAAGTGTCCAAAACTCAAGCCTATGAAGAAGTATCTGCTCCTGGGCAACGACGAGGACTTACCTGACCAAAATGGGGTGGTGGCAGACAAGACCAGCTTAGTCATACAGTGGAGGGACACATGGGCAAGAAGACTGAGAAAATTCCAACAGCGAGAAAAGAAAGGAAAGTGCAAGAAAGCCTAGAGGCTTCGAAGAATGAGGGCCCTCGAAGGAGAATCCAGAGTTATGTAGAAGAGTGAGGGAGGACCGTAATTGCTGCTTGCTGTAGAGTCTGGAGCAGATAGGTTTATCGATTAGGATTTTAAAAACTTTTTTTTTTCAATATTTTCCCAGAAGGCGGCTGGAGACTCGCTTTTCGAAGCTGGTCATTGATAGATGAGGTGGAAAGGACGAGGGAGGGTCACTTAATTATGGAACTGATGCCTTTTGCACCTAATATGTAGAGTTGATTCACAGATCACGGGACAGAGAGAAGGGACCAGGGACGGGAAGGGGAGGTGGGGGGTGGGGTGAGACTGGGCTTGGGGGAAAGAGTCGTTGCAGAGAGATTTATGGCCATGCAAGCTGTGAAATTTGCACCTGTTCGGTATCTCCTACGTTGTGAGTCATTAATTGTAAAAACATTTCTCACGTTCTGAAAAGTCAAAGCCCTCTGGCTTCATTTCCATTGACATGGAATGGGGATAGACAACCCCTCCTAGCAGTTTAGTAACCTGTAAAAACACCCCTGAGGGCGGGGATTATTTTTGTTTATAGCCACACTGCAACCAAGCACAGACAAAAGGGTTAACGCGGCGCTATTCTTGATATTTGGTATTAACGTTCCTGCCACCCCAATCATTGTACATTTTTTATTTTTTCTTACTCTCCAATAGGTGCTGACTGCTAGGTAAGAAAAAAACCTAGGAAAAAAAATTAATTTGTAAAAAAAAATCCAAATCCTAACATTTTAAAATATGTATATCGTTGGAATAACTTGTTTTTTTTTAAAAGAAAAATCTTTATGTTGTGTTTTTGTACATGTTTAATAACCCCCCATTACCCATTCACCCTGTACATAGCAATGCATACAGGATTGACAGTATTAGCCGGTCAGGACTGGGGTGGGAGGGGATTAAAGTCAATTTGTCAGCAGAGATTATTATATATATACTGATTTAAGAAAAATATATATGGAGTTGAAATAGCTTGTGTTTAGACCCAGAGGTCCAGGACACGTGTTTTTTTTTGTGTTTTTAATATGCTCCTTTTTAGAGGGGTTTCATTATCTACATTAAGCCCCCTTGGCACATGATTACCATTAACTGAAAGCTAGTTTTAGTTTTGGGTAACCGGGCCCAACCGTCTTCTCGAGTAATCAATGGTGGACCTGGCGCTGGTCACCATTCTGCTTATAAATATACAAGGAACTGGTGACATCCAAAAGGACTTGTATATCGTTGGTGTCCCCAAAGTAGGGAGCGTGGAAAGATGTTCCAAATGGAGATGTTTTCCTATTGATCCCCCCCCTTCAAAAATGTATAGGCATGAGGTATCATTTACTGGTTAGCTCGTTGGTGGTTGTGAGAGTTAATAGATTTTCAAGCAATGGAGATTCATTAAGCAAATGAGAAGAAAGAAATGTACCACCGTGATTTGACACACGAGAACAGTCGTGGTTGTGTCTACCGCACAGAAGTCTCCTGTAGTCATGGGCCACAACATGGAAATCTGCTGTGGATCTGTTGGGAAAGTCTCATGACATGTCTCGCTCTCGAAGAATCAGATTATCCTTAATCATTAGCAAAATTTCAACCAAAAATTAAAACAAAGTGGTCAACGATGCAGGAGGTCATTCACCACTAAAGGTGGCCATACACATTAGACAGAACCAGGTTGATGGTGGAACGATTGTCTGGTGAACAATCATGACACTGCCATACATATCTTACCCCATACCGGCCATTATACACTGAGCAAAAATATAAACGCAACACTTTTGGTTTTGCTCCTATTTTGCATGAGCTGAACTCAAAGATCTGAAACATTTTCTACATACATAAAAGACCCATCACTCTCAAATATTGTTCACAAATCTGTCTAAATCTGTGTTATATCAGGTGTGGCATATCAAGGTGCTGATTAGACAGCATGAATATTGCACAGGTGTGCCTCAGACTTCCCACAATAAAAGGCCACTCTGAAATGTGCACAGTTTTGCGTTACTGGGGGGGGGGGGGGGGGGGGTTCAGAAAACCAGTCAGTATCTGGTGTGGCCACCATTTGCCTCACGCAGTGCAACACATCTCCGTCGCATAGAGTTGATCAGGTTGTTGATTGTGGCCTGTGGAATGGTGGTCCACTCCTCTTCAATAGCTGTGCGAAGTTCCAGATTATTGTCAGGAACTGGAACACGCTGGCGCATACGCCGATCCAGAGCATCCCAAACATGCTCAATGGGTGACATGTCCGGTGAGTATGCTGGCCATGCAAGAAATGGGATGTTTTCAGCTTCTTGTACAGATTCTTGCAATATGGGGCTGTGCATTAACATGCTGCAACATGAGGTGATGGTCGTGGATGAATGGCACAACAATGGGCCTCGGGATCTCGTCACGGTATCTCTGTGCATTCAAAATGCCATCAATAAAATGCACCTGTGTTCATTGTCCATAACATACGCCTGCCCATACCATAACCCCACCGCCACCATGGGCCACTCGACCCACAACGTTGACGTCAGCAAACCGCTCACCTACACAATGCCACACACACTGTCTGCCATCTGCCCTGAACAGTGAAAACCGGGACTCATCCCTGAACAGAACGCCTCTCCAACGTGCCAGACGCCATCGAATGGGAGCATTTGCCCACTGACGAACTGCAGTCAGGTCCAGACCCCGATGAGCATGCACATGAGTTTCCCTGAGACGGTTTCTGACAGTTTGTGAAGCTGTCCGGGTGGCTGGTCTCAGACGATCATGGAGGTGAACATGCTGGATGTGGAGGTCTGGGCTGGTGTGGTTACACGTGGTCTGCGGTTGTAAGGCCGGTTGAATGTACTGCCAAATTCTCTGAAACGCCTTTGGAGATGGTTTATGGTAGAGAAATTAACATTCATTGCACGGGCAACAGCTCTGGTAGACATTCCTGCAGTCAGCATGCCAATTGCACGCTCCCTTAAAAGTTGCAACATCTGTGGCATTGTGCTGTGTGATCAAACTGCACATTTCAGAGTGGTCATTTATTGTGGAAAGTCTAAGGCAGACCTGTGCAATATTTATGCTGTCTAATCAGCAGCTTGATCTGCCACACATGTGAGGTGGGATAGATTATCTCAGCAAAGGAGAAGTGCTCACTAACAGATTTAGACAGATTTGTGAACAATATTTGAGAGTAATTTATTTATTTTATGCACTTATATAGCGCTACTATATTCCACAGCGCTTTACAGACATTAGCATCCAACTGTCCCCAATGGGGCTCACAATCTAAGGTCCCTATCAGTATAGGGGAAACTAGAGTACACATGCAAACATGGGGAGAATATACAAACTCCATGCAGATGTTCCCCCTGGTCAGATTCGAACCTAGGACCCCAGCGCTGCAAGGCACCAGTGCTAACCACTGAGCCACCGTGCTGCCCGTATTATGGGTCTTTTGTGTATGTAGAAAATGTTTCAGATCTTTGAGTTCAGCTAATGCAAAAAGGGAGCAAAACCAAAAGTGTTGCGTTTATATATTTGCTCAGTGTAGTTATTCTCGAAATGATCACAGAAAGATCATTTGTGGACAAGCAACGAGAACTTTAAACATGGCCAATAATCTTCTGTCATCAGTCTGCTAAACCATCATTCATTGTTATATTTGACCCGATGCACAATGGTTTTGGTTGAAACCATACATTTCCATTATCTTTAGACTAATGTGTATGGTCACCTTAAGGGTCTCGGAGGAACAACCAGAGTTTGGCCCAACAGTACCGGTTGTTTTTTGTTGGCAGTTTTTATCTACGTTGAGATCCATGAGGTCCTCTGTTTACCACAAAATGTCTCTGAGATCAGGGTGATAAGTTTACCAGTTGCTACAGGGTAAGGTTTTTTTTCCACCAGTAATACGTCTTATATGTTGACAGGACATGCCACTTGATTGGTGGAGGTCTCGCTGCTTGGACGACCACTAAGTAATTACAGCACTCTTCTTCAGCTTTACCATCACTGGCCTTGTTTAGCTTTTCTCAGAAGACACTAGGCTGACCCAGATTTTGAAATGTCCACTTGGTGTCCATTTGTTTTAGTCATAATTGAGGTCCCACTGATCTGACCCCTACTAGCACGCAATTAGAGCATATCTTCTATCATATTGATCTGGTGGGAAAAGCCATTAATACATTGCAAGACCATTAGTTGTTCGAACACCAGATCTCCACAACTTGAAATTACTCTGGCACACAGTAATTATGTGGGACATATCTACCTGCCCTTGCCAAGCCTTTTCGTGGTCCCCATACAAGTGGCATTCCCCATTTGTATGGCAAGAACAATGTTTGGCCCGATTCTCGTGTTCCTCTACCAATGAAAATCAATGGATTGGAAACGTGGGAATTGTTATGGCAGATACTATGTACGATAAATGGCTAAACCAAGAACGATCAAAGTGCTCTGACCTGCACATCCTGAGTGATGTTTTTGGATTCTAAGATGTAATATTTGATCACCGAATCAGGTCCTACAAAAACATAGATAGGGAACAAGGCCACTCGGGGCAGTACTATGCATTACACACAGGTTATAGTCTAAATATAACCTGCTATTAAAAAAAAATTAGCCTTTCAAATTTCCTTTTTATGTGAAAATACAAGACCTAAATTCCCCTTTCAAAGCAAAAGATCATGGCAGAGTTAATTGGTGTTTGTCTTGGCCCGGGGACAGGACCTGGCTGTTTGGAGTGGTGGGGTCAGGATGTGTGATGAATTTTGGAACAACCTTCTGTACCTTTCCAGGATGTCTCAAAATGAGAGTTAAAGGAGAGCCATAGCAGAAATACAAAAAATTTCCGTAACCTTCTGAGGTTCTGGAGAATGTTCCTCGTGGCCATACCATAGATAATTACCCCAGGTTGTGGTTTCATCTCCTCAGCAAGGGTCAAGGTGCGGACCCTCTTACAGTAATACTCGTCCGCATGTCCTGGAAACTGCTCTCAAATACCTTTTCCTGGACTTCAGATGCTCTATTTGCCCAGTTAATTTGATGGGATTACCCTGCGGTGCATCCGTTCAGAGGTCAGGAGTTAAACACGGAGCATTTTCTCACTGAGGCACAAGTAACGCCTGTGGTTTCAGTAAATGGATTAATTTGTTGAAGTTACTGTGGCCACATGTGTTACGAGCTGGTGAGGGACGGTGGCGGTATTGACACAAGACAACTTGTTTTTGAATGAAATAACATTATGTGGCAATTACAGGATTATGTGGAGCGGACTTGATCTTGTTAACCCTGTACTCCACACATCCGTCCTACTATATATTGCTCAGGACACAAGGATCTAGCTCCAAGAAACGAAATTCTTCCAAAATAAATACAGAACACAACGGCTGATAACTCAAGTAATCTAGTCGGCGGGCGGACGTATTGATTCACCGGCCTCAAACTGGGTCACGATCTATACTCATTATTGAATATTTCCTCTTAGAGGTACAGGGACAGGTATTCAGCTACATTTTAATTTGAAGTAAATTTTGCTTGAACCTGTGTTGTCATACTTTACGCCACATTTATCCAATGTCTCATGTTGTTTGATAAAGTTGTCTTATCCTTAAACCTAACGCTTTTGTGTAGAAAAGCTCCACCAGTTTTCCTATTCCGTCCTCCTCCTCCTGGAGTGAAATTGTGAATTTTTTGCCACTTTTTTTAAAAAAAAAAGTCTCAGTGATAAATCTGGAGTGACAGTCATTAACATAGATAACCACCCACACAGTCCGACCCATATTTCAAAACTGGAGTGAGTGGTGTAAAAATGCTGAAAGTTGCAAACTTTCACGCAAGCTGGTAAAGGCCCATTTTGTGACTTTTTGAAGCCACAATTTTGAAGTGAAGGCATGATAGATCAGGGCCAATGACTTTGAGGTTTCCATTGGAGGTATACCTGCGACGCTATATGTTAAATGATCAGGGGCGTAGCTAAAGGCTCATGGGCCCTGGTGCAAGAGTTAGGCTTGGGCCCCCCTTCCCTCAGTGCTTTGTGTGTCTTCTTATGCAGCACAAGGGTCTTTGGGCCCCCTCATGCTCCTGGGCCCGGTAGCGACTGCTACCTCTGAACCCCCTATAGCTACGCCCCTGTAAATGAAGCTGTAAGGGGCTGTCCTATAAAAAACCCATAGAGTATACTGACATCGTACAGAGGATCCCATGCTCGGGGACGCAAGTTGTCCATGTTTTTTCCTCCGAATAGCCACCATATAATACAAAATTTTGGACAGACAAGGCTTCCTTCCAGATCTGCGTCAATCACCTGCAGTCGCATTAAACAAGGCGTTGTCTCTTTTTTTTGCGACCCGTATGCGGAACTATTTACTTCAATGGGGCTACAAAAAATAAACGGAATGACTCCGTGTGCATTCCATGTCCGCATGACCAGTCTGCAAAGAAT